>NC_042960.1:28291244-31170486 GCF_901001165.1 Salmo trutta | reverse complement strand
CTGTAGTTCACTGGGCAGTCAACATGTCGGGCTTACATGGCGATATAGGCTTCCATTACAGATACTGTAGGCTTCCATTACAGATACTGTAGGCTTCCATTACAGATACTGTAGGCTTCCATTACAGATACTGTAGGCTTCCATTACAGATACTGTAGGCTTCCATTACAGATACTGTAGGCTTCCATTACAGATACTGTAGGCTTCCATTACCGATCACTGATAACTCAGTAATTACCACTTAGCAGAACTGAGTATGCGATGTTGTATGGGATGTACAGCAACATTTTAAGTTGACCGTACTCAAATAATTTAGCTGGATTGCCATTAAGGTTTCATAACGTTATAATAACAATTCAATCTCAGTGAAACGTTGTGTGTATGTGTGGGTGGGTGGGGGGTGGGGGGGTTCTTAGGGTTGTCAGGAGGTTTATTGAAGTGTATGGAGGTTCTTTTTTGGTGGCTGATGATATATTATAAACTATCCTTTCTCTGGGAGACTGGCTGATGATATATTATAAACTGTTCTTTTCACTGGGAGACTGGCTGATGATATATTATAAACTATCCTTTTCTCTGGGAGACTGGCTGATGATATATTATAAACTGTCCTTTTCTCTGGGAGACTGGCTGATGATATATTATAAACTGTTCTTTCACTGGGAGACTGGCTGATGATATATTATAAACGGTCCTTTTCACTGGGAGACTGGCTGATGATATATTATAAACTGTTCTTTTCACTGGGGACTGGCTGATGATATATTATAAACTGTTCTTTTCACTGGGAGACTGGCTGATGATATATTATAAACGATCCTTTTCTCTGGGAGACTGGGATGATATATTATAAACTGTCCTTTTCTCTGGGAGACTGGCTGATGATATATTATAAACTGTTCTTTTCACTGGGAGACTGGCTGATGATATATTATAAACGGTCCTTTTCACTGGGAGACTGGCTGATGATATATTATAAAACTGTTCTTTTCACTGGGAGACTGGCTGATGATATATTATAAACTGTTCTTTTCTCTGGGAGACTGGCTGATGATATATTATAAACTGTTCTTTTCTCTGAGAGACTGGCTGATGAATATATAAAACTGTTCTTTCTCTGGGAGACTGG
Organism: Salmo trutta; assembly: GCF_901001165.1. NCBI lineage: Eukaryota > Metazoa > Chordata > Actinopteri > Salmoniformes > Salmonidae > Salmo > Salmo trutta. Next base: position 31,169,357 of record NC_042960.1, on the reverse strand, counting down.
CTGATGATATATTATAAACTGTCCTTTTCACTGGGAGACTGGCTGATGATATATTATAAACTGTCCTTTTCTCTGGGAGACTGGCTGATGATATTATATAAACTGTCCTTTTCTCTGGGAGACTGGCTGATGATATATTATAAACTGTTCTTTTCACTAGGAGACTGGCTGATGATATATTATAAACTGTCCTTTTCTCTGGGAGACTGGCTGATGATATATTATAAACTGTTCTTTTCACTAGGAGACTGGCTGATGATATATTAAAACTGTTCTTTTCTCTGGGAGACTGGCTGATGATATATTATAAATTGTTCTTTTCTCGGGAGACTGGCTGATGATATTATAAACTGTTCTTTTCTCTGGGAGACTGGCTGATGATATATTATAAACTGTTCTTTTCTCTGGGAGACTGGCTGTGATGATATATTATAAACTGTCCTTTTCTCTGGGAGACTGGCTGATGATATATTATAAACTGTTTTTCACTGGGAGACTGGCTGATGATATATTATAAACGGTCCTTTTCTCTGGGAGACTGGCTGATGATATATTATAAACTGTCCTTTTCTCTGGGAGACTGGCTGATGATATATTATAAACTGTTCTTTCTCTGGGAGACTGGCTGATGATATATTATAAACTGTTCTTTCTCTGGGAGACTGGCTGATGATATATTATAAACTGTCCTTTCACTGGGAGACTGGCTGATGATATATTATAAACTGTCCTTTTCTCTGGGAGACTGGCTGATGATATATTATAAACTGTCCTTTTCACTGGGAGACTGGCTGATGATATATATAAACTGTCCTTTTCTCTGGGAGACTGGCTGATGATATATTATAAACTGTCCTTTTCTCTGGAGACTGGCTGATTATATATTATAAACTGTTCTTTTCTCTGGGAGACTGGCTGATGATATATTATAAACTGTCCTTTTCACTGGGAGACTGGCTGATGATATATTATAAACTGTCCTTTTCTCTGGGAGACTGGCTGATGATATATTACAACTGTCCTTTTCTCTGGGAGACTGGCTGATGATATATAAACTGTCCTTTTCTCTGGGAGACTGGCTGATGATATATTAAACTGTTCTTTTCACTGGGAGACTGGCTGATGATATTATAAACTGTCCTTTTCTCTGGGAGACTGGCTGATGATATATTATAAACGGTCCTTTTCACTGGGGACTGGCTGATGATATATTATAAGCTGTCCTTTTCACTGGGAGACTGGCTGATGATATTATAAACTGTTCTTTTCTCTGGGAGACTGGCTGATGATATATTATAAACTGTTCTTTTCACTGGGAGACTGGCTGATGATATATTATAAGCAGTCCTTTTCTCTGGGAGACTGGCTGATGATATATTAAAACTGTCCTTTTCACTGGGAGACTGGCTGATGATATATTATAAACTGTTTTTCACTGGGAGACTGGCTGATGATATTATAAACTGTTCTTTTCACTGGGAGACTGGCTGATGATATATTATAAACAGTCCTTTTCTCTGGGAGACTGGCTGATGATATATTATAAACTGTCCTTTTCTCTGGGAGACTGGCTGATGATATATTATAAACTGTCCTTGTAACGGCCGTCGTAGGAAGTGGACCAAAATGCAGCGGGTACGTGAATGCTCATCTTTATTTATGACGCACACTATACAAAAACAACAACAAAACAAAAAAACGAACGACAGCTAAACAGTAATGCAGGCTAAACATAGCAGTGCACAAACAACCTCCCACAATTCCCATAACAAACACACCCCTATATATAGGACCTTCAATCAGAGGCAACGAGGAACAGCTGCCTCCAATTGAAGGCCCAATCCAATTAACTAAACGTAGAAATAGATAGACTAGACTGAACAAGAAATACACTAACATAGAACATAGATCAAAACCCCGGGAATACTCTAAACAAACACCCCTCTACATAAACACACACCGAACCCATAAAACAAATACCCCCTGCCACGTCCTGACCAAACATAATAACAAATAACCCCTTTACTGGTCAGAACGTGACAGTCCTTTTCACTTGGAGACTGCGCCTGCATCTCAAATGGCAACCTAATCCCCACATAACACACAACTGTTGAAAGTAGTGCAGTATGTAGGGCATAGGGTGCCATTTGGGATACACCCTGCACATCCCACAATACCCCCTCACGGTACCCTGAGGCTATAATAACTGTTTATTACCTGGAAACCCCATTTTATGATACCCCTCCCCCTCCTCCGTCTATACCAATGTTAACCGTTATTGAAAACACCCAGGCCTCATCGTATATCACCACATCACACCTGATCTGCATGCTAGCTCTGCTTGATACCTGCCTCTCCCTTGCTTTGGTTGTGTCCCAAATGGCATCTTATTCCTATGGGGAATAGGGTATCATTTTGTACGCATCTCTTTACTCTTCGGTGAGATCTGTATGCTCCCTCTGCCTCTTGTAATCTAATATCATGTGAGGAGGAATTGTTGGAACAAGATCTCATTTGTCTTTATAGCCCAATGTTGCCTTGAAGCTGATTCTTCTGTTTCTCATCCATCCATTTTCTGAGAGGTAATCGAGGGGAAATAAATAGGGAATCAAATGAAAGTTGGCTTTCAGAGTGCTGCTAATACAACAAGGGGGTATGAGTTAAGTTTAGCAAGGAGTAGAGGTTGACTTCTTATTGATTGATTTCTCTGAGGGGAAGTGTGAGGTAAACGTTTAGAAAATAAGGGAAATACAAGAACTGCCAGACAGAGAGCGAGAGAGAGAGCACAGATCACAGAGACAGGGTTCTCAGAATGGTACATAAAATTGAGGTAAGATAGTTGAGGGGAGCTGTCTTGGAGGAGACAGGTGTGTGTGTTTGGAGTAAACAGGTGTGTGTTTGTTTCCTATGGTGGGTGCAGTTCATGGGTGACTGTGTGACAACTCTGAGAGGATTCTGCCACCCCTGTCAAGGCGATAGCTCCCCTGTCAACCGTGAAGTGGCTAGAAACAGCCCACAGTGACAACATGGCTAGGGTTGAATGGTAATGTGGGAGAAGGCAGTGTCTTCATCCCAAATCGCTTCCTGTTCCCTTTATATTGCACCATTTATTTTACCGGTCCTATGGACCTAGTCAAAAATAGTGCACTTTATAGGGAATAGGGTGCCATTAGGGAAACACACTCTCTTCTCTGTATCTCTCTAAAAAGAGTGCAGGTGTGGCTGTGTTATTGATGTTAAATATGGCAGTATTTTGCACAACCTTTTGCTCACCTCTGAATGGAAAGGTCTGTATTCTGTTTGTTTTCATGTGGCAATGGAGGTTATGACATGTTTCTTAGAATTGCTGCCTCACCTCTTTACTGATGGACCAAGCACCACTTAAGCCCACAGTGTGTGTGTGTGTGTGTGTGGTGTGTGTGTGTGTGTGTGTGTGTGTGTGTGTGTGTGTGTGTGTGTGTGGTGTGTGTGTGTGTGTGTGTGTGTTGTGTGTGTGTGTGTGTGTGTGCGTTCATGTGTGCATGTGCGTTCAGTTGTGCTTTGTTGTGATTTTGTGTTGTTTTGGGGTGTTTTGGCTATCCTCTGGGCAGTAGCAGCAGCAGTAGCTGACAGGGCAGATGTCTCCTGTCTTAGTGGGGATAAAAGGTGTTTGATGGGTGGAAAAGACAGGCTTTAATTACATAGCAGGAGTCTAGTCAGTAGCCTGGACACACGCTAACGAGGACTCATCTGCCCACTGGGCCTCAGGGGCTTCCTGTACACACAAACAAACACACATGAACGCATAGCTAACATACCTCCTCCTCTCTCCTCTTTCTTTCTGCAGTATGCGCTGGCACAGAGAACAAGCTGAGTACTCTGTCAGACCTGGAGCAGCAGTACCGCACCCTAAGGAAGTATTATGAGAACTGTGAGGTGGTGATGGGTAACCTGGAGATCACCAGCATCGATCGCTCCAGAGACCTCTCCTTCCTCAGGGTAAGACCGGACACTACCATCCCTTCTTAGCTTTTCACTGTATTTCTTCCCCAACTATTTAGCTTTTAATCTTAGACCTCTCCTTCTTCAGGGTAAGACCCAACTTACACATCAGTATTAGAATCACGACTTGGACAATGTGTTCTGGAATCACACCTCACGTTGTTGAACATTTCAGAGTCTATTCGATTAACTTTGGAACCAGTTATTGTCCACTCAACCTTGTTGGTCTGACATGGTTTTACTCCAGGTCTTCTCTTACCAATCAGCTAGGCTGTCTGTGACAGTCAGACCGTCACCCTCTCTAACTCTGATCTCTGAACACCAAACACTGATTGTCTCCATGTTCCTTTCTGCTTGCTGTGAGACATCAGAAGTATGATGACCTGATTCCTTTGCTCTAATTCAACACAATCCATAGCCTCTTTGATTAGAGATTTAGAATAAATAATAATCAAATGGTTTGTTTGGGATTGATTGTAGGTTAGATGAGGGACCAGTGGTGCAATTGCTTAAGTGACCCAAAACACGCTCACTCACACACACTTACATACACATGCACGCTCACACACCCTCTGAGGCCAAGTGAAATAATGATGTGGTAATGTGGTAATGATGTGGTAATGTCGTAATGATGTGGTAATGGGGTAATGATGTGGTAATGATGTGGTAATGTGGTAATGATGTGGTAATGCAACAATGGTGTGGTAATGTTGAAATGATGTGGTAATGGGGTAATGATGTGGTAATGGTGTGATAATGTGATAATGGTATGGTAATTATGCGGTAATGGTGTGATAATGTGGTAATGCGATAATGATGTGGTAGTGTTGTGGTAATGTGGTAATGGTGTGATAATGTGGTAATGATGTGTTAATGGGGGTTGGAGGCAGGTCAGTGAACTGCTGTACATGAGTTGCTAAAAGTAGTGAACTAGATGGACTGTATAGAATAAGTTACCATTTGAGACGCAGCACAACACCAAAAGATTTCAGTCAATTGGGAGAATTGGGGGGGATGGAGGGCTAACCCCTGTTGTGCTGACTGCATTATTGTGTGTGTTGGGTTGTAATGGGGTGGTTTGGCTGGGTGGTTGTCTGAACCCTAAGCACTTTATGAGATGGTGCTTTAACCTAGTAGTAGGAACCCCAATCTCCAGCAAGGCCAGAGAGGACTTGGCCTCAAATGTATTTAACATTGATTCAGGGATCAATGTTTAGACAGAGTCACCTAATCAAGTTTACCAGGTCTATGTGTTACGATTCAGAAATTACATTGCAAAAGTAGGTGACTATTACCCCCATTCTAAAAATGACTTTGATCAATTGCTTAAATACCTTATAATCAGTGTTTGTGTTTAGTATTTTTGTGTTGAAACAGTCTTCCTCTTATGTAAAAGCTGTGTATCTGTGTGGCCACCAGCATCAAGGCATAACACAGTACTGTTCTACATAGCAACACAAAACAGAAGAATTTAAGCCCTTCTGTGTTCCTCTAAACAACAATGTCGACCACTATATCGCCTTACCCCCACAATGAAAAACCAAACGCCAGAGCGTGGCATGCTGTGGAGGGGAGCGGTGGAGAGTGCAGTGTTACCGTTGGCCCCCTACAGAGTTAACAGGTAATGGGACACTGCTCAACATTGTGAGTATGAGAGGAAGCAATGTGCTGGTGAAGACAGTATGATTATTGTTAGTCTCTGCTACAAGCTACAATCCTACTCAGAAAAATCTGTTAAAAGTTCAATTTAGCTCTTTGTATGCTGCAGTTTGCCACTGCAGAACTCACGAAGGGATGCACATCGAGTGACAGGGTTTAGAACCTTGGTTACAAGCCTTGCTAGAACACGCTGTTATTTCCTTACATGACCATATAACAGAGGCTGGTTGCTGTTCGTTTACAAAATGGCCCCCATGGCGCTGTGCATGTGCCAAGGCTTCACAATTAACGAGGGTTAATTGAACATACTAATTAGAAACACAGGGTGCCAAGCAGCAAGGGAGCAGGGAGGAGGGCAAGGTAATGTGTGTATTTTTGGGTTGTTATGATTATTATTATTTTAAAACACATTAATAATGTGCCATCCCTGGGGCAGAGGAGGAGGAGGAGGAGGAAAACTTCACCTTGAGGTGTAGGAGAGGGGGAGAGGAGAGGGAAATAAAACCTAGCTAGAAGCTTCTTTCCTTCCTGCATGGTGGCCTGGCAGTCTGGGCGGTGTGTTTGGCTGGATGGCTGGCTGTCTACTGGGTGATTGAAAGTGATGCGTGTGCTTTGCCTCCCTTTTAAAGATAGCCAGAGATGGATGGCTGCATTCCAAGCCCCCTGAACAGCTTTAGCAGTAAATAGAGTCCATCTTCTAAACTACATCCATACCGCTGATGAATCAAGACCCAGCTATAAGATTAATAACTGGAATTCTGCCCCAAGATCATTTTTTTTTTCTGTGTGTTTTTTGTGTATGTGTATGTGTGTTGAATCCGACTTGTTTGTGAAAGTGTGTTTCTCCCACGCAAAATGCAAGAAATCTTGCAGCACATTTAATTTCCACATGATGGTTCAAAGATAAGGTGACACTTAGACCACTTTCTATGTCCCCTTCATTCAGTTGGATGGGCAGGATATGATCCAGTAATCCATCAAAGAAGGCCTTCACCGTTCCCTGACCTGACGTCACAGTCTCCTTCACAGTCACAAGATCTACAACTCTACCACATTCCTTTACATCTGGCGTAGGTTGGTGGCTCACTAGCTTAACGTGTTATAAACCTTATAATAAGACATCATAAGTTTCATACATGCTTATAACAACTAATAAAGCATTGTACCTGCAGGCTATACGTAAAGTTTTACCGCTAGAAGTAACCACTTCATAGCACAATTGCGTATCGAGACAATTAATCTATAGACAATCCTCCTTCTAGCACAAAGCCCTCCAACTCTCCCAACCTATCAGTCCCCTGCCTGGCTAATAGTGGCTCCCTGCCTTGTGTCTCTACTGTTAAATGGAGTGATGTGCTTGGTGTCTCAAATGTCACTCTATTCCCTATATATTGTAGTGCACTACTTTGACCAGCGCTTATCAAACTTTTGGAAAAAATAGTGCACTATTTTAGGGAATAGTGTGCCATTTGAGACACGGTCCATGGTGTTAATTATACCACTATCATTGACAAACGGAAACTGTAAATATTTCCATTAGGTTTCACATCATTAGCTTGACGATTAGAGACTGGGAAGAAAAGAGGTGGCGGGTAGGAGGGGGTCTGATAAGAAATTCTCTCCCTCTCTCGCTCTCTCTCTCTCTCTCTCTCTCTCTCTCAAAAGTGCTATATAAACTTTGTATTATTACTCCAAGCAGCACATCATTCTCAAATTAAAACATAACTACATTGACATTAAAACCCTATTTGAAAAGTAGTTAAGTGAGTATTATTTTATAATGTTTTATACATTGAGTGTATAACATTAACAACACCTGTTCTTTCCATGACAGACTGACCAGGTGAAAGCTATGATCCCTTATGATGTAGATATGTTCTATAGTATGCGCGCTAGTTCTATGCTTCCCATTCTTAAGTTTAGTTTTTGAGTCTTTTACTTTCGGTTTTGTACAGCGGTTTAGATGGCAATGATTCTCTACTGTATTCTTGCTTGTTTTGTTACATAAACTGAAATTAGATTTCTGCATAGCGCATCTTTAAATCCACTTCAATCAGTGTGTAGGGGAGGAAATTTTAAAGGATTTTTTAAGCCTTGATACAATTGAGACATGGATTGTGTTCATGGGCAAGACAAAAGATCTAAGTGCCTTTGAATGGTGTATGGTAGTTGCCAGGCGCACCGGTTTGTGTCAAAAACGACTGGGTTTTTCACAACAGTTTCCCATGTGAATTAAGAATGATCCACCACCCAAAGGATATCCAGCCAACTTGACACAACTGTGGGAAAAATTGGAGTCAAAATGGGCCAGCATCCCTGTGGAATGCTTTTGACACCTTGTAGAGTCCATGCCCTGACGAATTGAAGCTGTTCTGAGGGCAAAAGTATTAGGAATGTTAGGAAGGTGTTCTTAATGTTTTGCACGCTCAGTGTATATAGCACGAGACTGGGCTGATTGGGTTGTGGGTCGGGAACTTTAAAAAAACATCATAATGGCCCTGACAGTAGCAGTCAGTCCCCTGGAGTTATTTTGACCCTGTGTGTTCCAGAGGACAGAGGTCAAATAGGGTTTAATGAGAGCCGGAGAACGCGGAGGAGCAGAGGAGTCATTTAAAGTAGTCTGTCCCCAGCCAGTCACCTCTACTCAGGATAAGAGGAGCTGTCTGCATTAATGACAGCAGACACCTACCTCTGTGCATTGAAATACGGACATGATAAGAGTGAGACTCATGGTCAGAGACTTAGACCTGCATTTTTTCTTACTCTCCCTCCACCTCTTGTTTTGTGGGCCATCCTCTACCTATCCTGCAGCCTCTGTCCTGATACAGCCTGGATGGGGAAGGAAACTTCCTCTCCCTCTTTACTCTGTCTCTATTCCTCTCTCCCCTCTCCTCCTCTTCTTCTCACTTTTTACAGGCTGGTTATTTGCCCTCAGGCGTGGTTGGTTGGTGTATGTGTTCTGCCTGCCTGGGTAGTTGCTGGGCTAGATGAGAGCAGAATACATCCCAACTGGCACGCTATTCCCTACATAGTGCACTATATTTGAACATACAGGGCCCATTGAGCTTTGGTCAAAAGTAGTGCACTTCTTAGCTAATAAGGTGCCATTTGGGACACAGCTCAGATTACGTTCCCCTGTTCCTCAGCACCCTTCATTATTAATGAAGACTGATGAAGTGTTGGCGAGCTCCTGTCTTTGAAGCGCACCTAGATTAGATTGACAATCGCTATTAGCGTGCTCATTTCCATCACTTTAATATGACATGAATAAGGACAGAGAGAGAGATAACCCTGCACAAAGAAAGAGGGGGGAAAGAGAGAGAGAGAGAAAGCGTGAGACCGAGAGACCGAGAGAGCGAGAGACGAGCGAGAGAGCGAGAGAGTGAGAGTGAGAGGGAGAGTGAGAGAGTGAGAGAAGAGAAGAGAGAGAAAGAGCGAGGGATGAGAGAGCGAGACGAGAGAGGAGAAAGAGGAGAGAAAGAGAGAGAGAGCGTGAGAATGAGAAAGTGAGAGAGAAGAAAAGAGAGAAAGAGCGGAGGAGAGAGAGAGAGAGAAGCGAGAGAGAGAGAAAGAGCGAGAGGCGAAAGAGTGAGAGAGAGAACGAGAGAGCGAGAGAGAGAGAGGAGAAGTGAGAAGAGAGAGAGAGAGAAGAGCGAGAGAGAGAGAAGAGAGAGCAAGAGAGCGAGCAGAGGAGAACAAGAGAGCGAGAGAGAGAAAGAGCGAGGAGACCGTGAGAGCGAGGAGACCGAGAGAGCGAGACCGACGAGAGAGCGAGTGAGAGAGAGAAAGAGTGAGAGAAACCAGTGAGAGAAAGAGAGAGAGAGAGCGAGAGTGGAGAGAGCAAGCGTAGAGAGCGAGCGAGCGAGAGAGAGAGAAAGAGCGAAAGAGAGAGAAAGAGCGAGCGAGAAAGAGCGAGAGAGAGAAAGTGCAAGAGAGCGAGAGAAAGAAAGAAAAAAGAGAGAAAGAGCGTGAGAGCGAGAGAGAGAGAGAGAAAGAGAGAGAGAGAGAGAGCGAAAAGAAAGAGGGAGGAGAGAAAGAGCGAGAGAGAGTGAGAGTGAGAGAGAGAAAGAGCGCGAGGGAGAGCGAGAGAGAGAAAGAGCGAGGAGAGAGAGAGTGCGAGGAGAGAGAGCGAGAGAGCGTGAGAAAGCGAGGAGAGTGACAGAGCGAGGAGAGAGAGCAAGAGCGAAAGCGAGACAGAGCGAGAGTTAGCGAGAGAGGAAAGCGAGAGAGAGCGAGTGAGGGAGAGCGGTGAGAGAGAGCGAGAGAGAGAGAGAGAGAGAGCGAAAGAGCCGAGAGAGAAAAAAGCCTAGAGACAGAGAGTGAGAGTTAGCGAGAGAGAGCGAGAGAGAGCGCGAGAGAGAGACAAAGAGCGAGAAGAGGAGAAGAGCCGAGAGAGAAATAGACGAGAGAAATAGCGAGAGAGGCGAGAGAGAGTGAGAGAGAGCGAGAGAAAGAAAGTGTGAGAAGCGGAGAGAGAGTGAGAGAGAGAGAGCAGAGCGAGAGAGGCGAGAGAGTGAGCGAGAGAATGAGAGAAAGCGAGAGAGAGTGAGAGCGAGAGAGAGCAAGAGAGAGCAAGAGTGAGAGCGAGGCGAGAGAGAGCGGGAGAGAGTGAGAGAGAGGAGAGAGAGCAAAAGAGACAGAGCGAGAGTTAGCGAGAGAGAGCGAGAGAGAGAGCGAGAGAGACGAGAAGCGAGAGAGAGAAATATCTAGAGAGAGCCGAAGAGAGAGAAAGAGCAATAGAGGTGAGAGAGAGAGGAGAGAGAGCGAGCGAGATAGAGAGGACAAAGAGCGACAGAGAAGAAGAGCGAAAGAGAAGAGCGAGAGAGAGAAAGAGCGAGAGAGAGAGAGAGAGCGAGAGAGCGAGAGAGAGAGAGAGAGGAGAGACTTTTTGATTTTTGTCTTTCTTTATTGAACCATTCTCATTTCATTTAAAACTCACCACCAACCCCCCCCCCTTAAAAATAAAACCAAAAATACATCCTGTGATCATACATGTACCACATGATACAAACCAACATCACAATACTCAAAACAATACCCACTATAACCGTATATCCAAAACATCTTCCCCAGCTATACAGACAGCCCCCCCAACACACCATATCTCCTGAAACATCTCCACACTTTTATATCATTTTATAGAACTCAAACTCACCCTAAGGCGGCTGCAGAGACCATCCCATTAAACAATAGTAAAGGGTCTGTTATCCCCCCACCTTTGACCCTGTTCCTCCTTGTTAGCCAAATAGACAACTTCGCCTGAGCAAACAGAAAATTCAACAAAACACATTTGGCCTTCTCCTTATTTGAATACCTGTATCCCATTATGAACACCCCAACAGTAAATAACACCCCCAACCTCTCACACAGACATTCCAACAGAGACATTAATGGCATTAACCTGGTGCACACAGAAAACACATGGTGCACTGTTTCTTTCATTTTACAGAAAGGACACTCCTGCCCAACTCCCGGTTCAACCCGTGCCAGCCAGCTGTTAGTGGCCAGGGCTCCATGTAGAACCCTCCACTGGAGGTCCCCTGACCTCTTTGGTGCTGGGGGTTTGTAGAGCCCCCTCCATCTAAAACCCACCATACTCTCCGCCCCACATACCCCCTGCCACTGATGTGCCTTTACTCCTGTTAGGCTCCTAATGTTCCTCACCTTAACACAGAGGTTGTAGAGGGCTTTACCTCCCACCCCTTCAAACTCCCCCAGGCTCGGAGTGTTAAAATCTAACAAGTCCTCCATACCCCCTTGCCAGTCTCCAGTCTCTGCCGTCACCTGCAGTGGCGGAAAGCTTGGTGGCCCCTCTCCCTTTGGCTGCTCAAACATCCCTCTTACCGGCTCAGACAGTGCCTCCTGGACCTCCTCCAGGAATCTCTCCAGCAGCCTAAGAGACGATATTCCTGTTTGCTGTGCCAAGACTTCCGGGCTTTTCCACCCCTCCTCTCCCAGCAGTCTCAAGTCACCCAGCCTTTTTACACCCCCTGCCATCAGTTGTCTCTGCAGGGTGGCCGACTGGACCGATCTCAAAGGGATGGCTGGGTTGTGGAAGATAGGCTCCTCCCACACCCACAGCCCAGGCTCCCCACCCCCTTCTCGTGTGGGCCTTAGCAGCTGCCAGGCCCTCAGCACCCCAGAGTAAAAGTCTGAGAGACCTGCTGTACTCAGCCTCTCCAGCCTCATGAGGAACAGCTGCCGGTCCAACCCTAATCCGCCAGCTCTCCTCAGCAGCGCGCATGCTGGTTCCCTCCAGCCAACGTCAGTATGGTACAGCAGTCTCTGCACCGCCTTTAGCCGGAAAGCAGCCATCCTGCTCTCCAGTTCCACCAGGCCCTGTCCTCCTTCATGGACGGTCATATACAACACTGCTGCCCTCAGCCAGTGATGGCCCGACCAGAAGAAGTCCACCAGCTTGCGTTGCAGGTCTGCGAGCAGACCGGCGGGGGGGTTGAGGACAGCCAGTTTATGCCACAGGGAAGATGCCACCAGGTTGTTAATTATCAGCACCCTCCCTCTATATGACACTTGGGACAAGAGCCACCTCCACCTGGCCAGTCTTGACACCACTGCCTGTGACAGCCCCTCCCAGTTCTTCCTGACCCACCTCTCCGAGCCCAGGTACACCCCCAACACTTTAAGCCCTTCACAACCCCACTGCAAACCCCCTGGAAGCAGAGGAGGAGCCCTATCCCCCCATGCCCCGCATAACAGAGCTTTGCTCTTGCCCCAGTTTACCTTAGCTGAAGAAGCTCCCTCGTACACCTTCAGACTGGTCTCCAGTGCCTGCATATCTTGGCCATCCCTGACCATCACAGAAACATCATCTGCATATGCTGACACTGCTATTCCTGTCAACACATCCATGCCTGTCCAGCACACTCCCTGCAGTCTCCTGCGTAGCAGTCCTAAAAAAGGCTCAATGGCTAGTGTGTATAACTGCCCAGATAGAGGGCATCCTTGTCTAATGCCCCGTCTCACCCAGACTGGCCTACTGAGCCCCCCTCCCACCTTGACCATGCATGACGCCCCAGCATACAACAGCTTCACACATGTCAAAAAACTCCTCCCAAACCCAAACACAGACATCACATTAAACAGATACTCATGGTCCACTCTGTCAAAAGCCTTCTCTTGATCTAAAGAGACCAGTCCGAAGTTCACATTAGTCCCTCTCGACAAGTCCAACATGTCCCTAATTATGAACAAGTTGTCCGTGATTGAGCGTCCCGGTACACAATATGTTTGGTCCTTATGTACTATCGAGTCCAAGTGGGACTTCAGTCTGTTAGAGAGGACCTTGGCAAATATCTTGTAATCCGCACAGAGCAATGCCACAGGCCTCCAGTTCTTAAGTTCACACAAGTCCCCTTTTTTGGGCAGGAGAGTCAGAGCCGCCCGACGGCAGCTCATCGGCAACTCTCCTACCCCGACGCATTCACGCAACACGCAAAAGAAATCCTGTCCAATTATTCCCCAGAATTTTTTATAAAACTCCACTGGGAGTCCATCAACCCCCGGTGCACGACCGGTGGACATCTGGGTTACGGCCTCTGCCAGTTCATGGGACAACAGAGGAACGTCCAAATCATCCCTCTGTGCCAGAGAGAGTTTAGGGAGTCCTGTGAACAAGACCTGAGCACACAAAGGATCACACTCTTCTGCCCTATACAATTCAGTATAAAACTGCACAGTCCGCTCCCGCATCTCACCCACCACAGAGGTCACCCGCCCATCAGACAGCCGTAGACAATGCATACCCTTGGCTTCACTGCTCTGTCTTTCCAAACCAAAGAAGAAGGAGCTGGGAGCATCCATCTCCTTGAGCATGGAGAATCTAGCTCTTACAAGTGCTCCCTTTGCTTTAACCTGGAAAAAACTGCCCAGGTCCCTGCGTAATTCAGCTAAATTAGCCTGGAGGCCTACATTGCCTTGCCCCACCATCTGTACCTCCATCTCCCTAATACACCGCTCTAGTTCCCCCAAAACTCTCCTAGCCTCTGAGGATGAGAGAGCTGTGTACTGTTGACAGAAAAGCCGAATTTGGACTTTTCCCACATCCCACCATTGGCTCAGAGACTCATAATCCTCTATTCGCTGCCTCCACCTTTCCCAGAAGGTCTGGAAACCTGCGCAAAAAGTGGCATCTTGTAAGAGCTTTACATTGAATTTCCAATAGGATGCCTGCCGGGGCCCTGGTGAAATAGACAGCCGAGCCATGGTTATGTGATGATCGGAAAACCCCACCGGGAGAATGGTAGCGCCCAACAGCCTATTGCTCCGATTCCTAGACATATAAAACCGATCAAGTCGGGCTGCACTCACCCTAGCCCCAAAAACCTTCACCCATGTATACTGTCTTGTGTTCGGATGTTTAGTTCTCCAAACATCCACTAGGTCAAACTGATTAATAATATCCCTTAACACTCCCACTGACACTGAATGAGGCTCTTCCCCATTTCTGTCTTTTGTAAAATCCATTGTGCAGTTCCAGTCCCCTCCAACCACCAGTGTCTCCTCAGGCACTACCTGTGAGAGTTCCTGTCTAAGACTCCCAAATAGAACCCCTCTTTCTCTCCCTGTGTTAGGCGCATACACATTTATAAAGACAAACCCCATATTGTTAATTTCTGCTTTAACAACAAGGAGCCTACCCCTACACACCTCCTTTGAGGAGCAAATTTTTACAGACAGACCCGGTGCAAAAAGGACTGCCACTCCTGCACTAAGATTTGTCCCATGGCTCAACACACTTGCCCCTTTCCACCAGAGCCCCCAATCGACTTCATTCAATACATCACTATGTGTCTCCTGCAGAAACAACACCTGTACTTTTTTTTGTTTTACATATTCACCCAACACACTCCTCTTTCCCGCATCTCTGGCGCCATTTATATTGAGCGAGCCTACCCGTAGAGTCTCCATAAGAAGTGGGAGAAAACCCAGCAGAGAAAGAGACCAATAGCAAAGCTCAAAAACCCCAGTGTCAGAAAGAAAATATACATCTAAACAGTGTCCGAAGGTAGACCCTTACGCACTGTTGTGACCCACTTCCTCAACCTAAACCGTTTCCTGGGTGAGAGGACACCATGCCCCTCATTTCTCACAGCATGTTGTACTGATCGTACAAACTTTCTTGAATCAGGGAAAAAAGCCTCAAGATTGACTTTTTTCCCCTTGGTCTCATTCAGGAACCTTGTCAGTTCCCTCACCGTGTACTTAGACCCCTCTGCTTGACTGGCTGTCAGCTCCGGGCCTATTGAAGAGGAGTCTGAAAAAAATAACTCCTCATCCTCTTCCTCAGACTCACTTTCCTCCTCATCTCTATCTCCCACCCTGACCACCTGCCCTTCCTCTCTGGTCAGGGCATCTCCCACAGCAACAGGCAAAGTTTCCATTGTGCCTTTAACCACACCCTTTTTCCTTTTCCGCTTGACACCCTCCTCCTCCCCCCCTAGTCTCTTACACTTCCCCACTGTACTCTCTTCATCCACTGTCATAACCTGACTAGACTTAGCATCCTCTACACCACCCTCCATATCATAGCTAAACCCAGCCTCAGCTACCCCATCATCTCTAGCCTGACAAGGCTCAGCCTCCACTACCCCACCATCTCTAGCCTGACTAGGCCCAGCCTCCACTACACCACCATCTCTAGTCTGACTAGACCCAGCCTCCACTACCCCACCATCTCTAGCCTGACTAGGCCCAGCCTCCGCTACACCACCATCTCTAGTCTGACTAGACCCAGCCTCCGCTACACCACCATCTCTTGCCTTACTAGACCCAGCCTCAGCTACCCCACCATCCCTGGTATGACTAGGCCCAGCCTCTGCTGTCTGCATCTCATTACCCCTGCACTTTGATCTCGATTTCCCCCACCAGCGCTTGTACCCTCACTTTGTCTACGGCCTTTATGTGGGCATGCAAAGCTCTTATGCCCCAAATCCCCACACTCAAAACACCGTAGACTGTCTGTGCTGGCAAACCCTGCATAGAGCCCCTCCCCATGCCTCACTTTAAAATGCACATTTAGCTGTTGCTCATTGTTGTTCAGAAACATAAACACTTGCCTCCGGAACGAAACAACGTGCTTAACAGCAGCTGCCTGAAAGCCTGCCGACAGTACACGAAACCCGCTAGCAAACTTACCAAAACGACTCAGCTCTTTCCTGATCTGATCGTCCGTAATAAACGGAGGTAAATTTGCAACGACTACTCTTGTCGAAGGGGTAGAAAGAGGTAAAACTGGCACCAACACATCCCTTACAAATATTCCGCTAGCAATTAGCCTACTAACCAAATTTTCTCTTTTCATGAACACAACCACAGCTTTGTTCATTCTAGAAGCAGAATGTATAAATTCAGCTCCTACCTGTTCGCCGACCGCGAGCAGAACCTCCTCCACCTTAACTCCATTCTCAGGAACACACCTGAATCCATGCCGTATCGACAGCATCTCCTCCGCGCTAGGCTGAGAAGCCATCGCGCATACCACGCCTTGCAAACCCCAGAAAACTTACTCTGTCCTCTTCCACCCTAACTCTGAAAAAAAACTGTGGATACCGCTAAAACAAATATTGCATTAACCCTCCACCATAGAAAATAAAATGTAAGGAAAAGATCAAGACAAGAGTCTAGAAAGTTAGTTAGGACAGAGTCCTCCTCACCAAACACTCAAACTCCCAAAAATTCCCAGCATGCACAGAGACAGAGACAGAGACAGAGACAGAGACAGAGACAGAGACAGAGAGAGAGAGAGAGAGAGAGAGAGAGAGAGAGAGAGATTTTGTTGCCACCAATAATGTCAACAGCATCAATATCACCCTATAGCATTAACACTGCATTAATATAACTCTAGAAGCAGACCCACCTCAGGATTTGCCACCACGGCAGGGCCGTACCGGTCCTCTACCCATTTCCAGACACCAGGCCTAGCTCTACCAGGTTGTGGACCCGCAGCTGTGCCTGGGGGCTGGTGTCTGGAAATGGGTAGAGGACCGGTACGGCCCTGCCAGTCTGAAGAACACAGACAGAGATAGGACGATCAAGTTTTTTATATATTTTCCAATTTGTTAGTTGAACACTGCTATTAAAGGAAACTTTTAATGATCAGATCATTTATTTAATGTGCCTTGTTAAAGTATGCTCTGCAAATATGGTAAAATCTTCAGAAAACTAAATGTAGGCAACATTCAGCACAATAAAGACTAAAGTTACAGCAAATGGTACCAGTGTTCTGGCTGTTAGCTCAAATGTGACATTGAACAACATTCTCCAGACCAAAGACTCTTAGAACAAAGAGTCTTTCAGAAGTCATGAAATAAAGATTTGCCTTAAATCTTCTGCTGTAACAGATGCAGTCCAGTTTCTCTTTAAATAAGAGAATGAGAAAACCCTATTGTATAATAGTCCAATTATAGCTGTTCAGTACGTCCTGTATTTCACTTTTACAGCGTTTTAGCCCTACAAACAGGGTGGGCACGTGGGGTGGCGAGGGTGGGAGTGGCCAAGGCCATAAAAGGAGCCGGACTAGGGCATGAGGCATTAACATAATGACCTTGCAGAGTGAATGAAAGGGAAATTGATCAATAAATATCTTTAAGTGGCCATTAGTCATTTTATAGCTAGAAAGAAAGATTTCTTTAATGACATATTTCAGAATCAGTAGAAGAACAAGTTAAGGCTCAAATATTGTTTTCTAAATGGCTGAATAAAAATAAAATGAGGTTCATATTCATCATTGTGTGGGTCTCAAGAGGTCAGACTCCAAAGAACAGAGAAACCACTTTGTTTAGGAGCCAACTATAGTATATTAAAATAGTCAACTTACAACTAACAATGACAAAACCTGTTTCTTTTTCTATTTGACTACAATGTACTGTAGGCTATGCCCGAGGAAATGGAACATGTCTTTTACTTTTTTGTAAAAATGTTTAGGGGCATACTATAGCCCTTCTTCTTCCCCACTTAGCTATAGATAGAGATGTAAATATCTTTCCCTGATTCTTCACATCCTCTATCCCAGGTATCATCACCTAGATTCCACCGCGGTACGATTTATTCTTGAGCGGCTGGTCGGGGGGACGGAACATAATTACAAATATACTGAACAAAAACATAAACTCAACATGTAGAGTGTTGGTCCCATGTTCCATGAGCTGAGATAAAATATCCCAGAAATGTTCGCAAAAAAAGCGTATTTCTCTCAAATTTTGTGCACAAATTTGTTTACATCCCTGTAAGTGAGCATTTCTCTTTTGCCAAGATAATCCATTCGCTTGACAGGTGTGGCATATCAAGAAGCTGATTAAACAGCATGATCAATACACAGGTGCACCTTGTGCTGGGGACAATAAAAGGCCACTCTAAAATGTGCAGTTTTGTCACACAACACAATGCCACAGATGTTTCAAGTTTTGAGGGAGCGTGCACTTGTCATGCTGACTGACTGCAGGAATGTCCACCAGAGCTGTTGCCAGAGAATTGAATGTTAATTTCTCTACCGTAAGCCACCTCCAATGTCATTTTAGAGAATTTGGCAGTACGTCCAACCGGTCTCACAACCGCAGACCACGTGTAATCACACCAGCCCAGGACTTCCACATCCGGCTTCTTCATCTGCAGGATCGTCTAAGACCAGCCACCCGGACAGCTGATGAAATGTAGGAGTATTTATGTCTATAATAAAGCTCTTTTGTGGGGAAAAACTCATTCTGATTGGCTGGGCCTGGCTCCCCAGTGGGTGGGCCTATGCCCTCCCAGGCCCACCCATGGCTGCGCCCCTGCCCGGTCATGTGAAATCCAAAGATTAGGACCTCATGAATTTATTCACTGATTTCCTAATATGAACTGTAACTGGGTAAATAATTTAAATTGTTGCATTTTGCATTTATATTTTTGTTCAATGTAATTTGTAGACTGCAAATTGACCGCAAGAAACCCATACAGATATAGTATTTGACTAAAATATAATTTCAAACCTTGCTTACATTTGTATAGGATCACGTGTTTCTCTATTATGCATGGGAATATTTGGGATCAGATTTCCAAAATTAAAATCCCATGGAGCTGATTTCCTGGTGTTTTTACTGTCTTTTATGTCCAACAATGCACATTTCGTTTTTTTGGGGCTCATAAAACTTGGGGGGACAAATAAAACCACCTGATGGTCAAATTCTTTCCTTTCATCCTTCTCAAAACGTATTGGAGGTGAAGCTCCAAGGTCCCTCCCCTTAGACCTTCTTCTCCAATAAATTAAGACAAAGAACTTAGGAAAAAGGATTTGAGGAATCAACCATAGACGTATTTTGAAATAGCCATAGACTTGGTTGATTGCCATCTCACTGACCTCTGCCCAGGAACTGCATAAAGGGGCTGAGCCAGCATCATCTGTCCCACCCTCAGCAAGCAGCCACAATCAGAGGTCAGGGAGGAGCCTTGCAGGGCAGGGAACTCCTTCCTGTAGGTCAGCCACAGAAAGGTCCCTCCGGAAGTCCTCCACGTCCTCTCCTGTGGCTGGCTAAGGATAATCAATGAAAACAGGATGCACCTGAGCTCAATTTCAAGTCTCTTAGCAAAGGTTCTGAATGCTTATGCATATATGGTATTTCAGTTTTTTCTTTGTAATACATTTGCAAAAATGTCTAAAAACCTGTTTAAAACCTGTTGGGGCTAGGGGGCAGTATTTTCACGGCTGGATGAAAAACGTACCCAATTTAAACAGGTTACTACTCTGGCCCAGAAAATAAAATATGCATATTATTAGTAGATTTTGATAGAAAACACTCAGAAGTTTCTAAAACTGTTTGAATGGTGTCTGTGAGTATAACAGAACTCATATGGCAGGCAAAAAAACTGAGAAAAATTGAATCAGGAAGTGGGAGAAATTAGAAATGTAGTTTTTCTTTTGAATCCCTTGAAAAACTACAGTGACATAGGATTTACGTTGCACCTGCTAACTCTTCCATTGGCTGTCAACAATCTTTAGGAACTCACTGACCAGTCTGAGGACAGGTGTCTTATGACGCGTGTGCACGTGACTTTGTTGTTTTTTATTTTTCTTCTGGGATGAATACCTATTGCCCAGTTGTAAAATTATCGCAATTTTACGTAAAAAAATACCCTAAAGGATTGATTGTAAACATCGTTTGATGTGTTTCTACAAACGCTAATGGAACTTTGAACATTTAGTCTATGGATTTGCGTCCACGCCACATGGCATTGTAAAGTGTTCTGGATGGGTCAACAAAACGGACGTATTTGGACATAAATGATGGACTTTGCAGAACAAATGAACATTTCTTGTGGAAGTGGGTGCCCATCCGAGTGCATTCCGCCAAAGATCAGCAAAGGTTAGTAAATATTTCGAACATATTTTTTGAGATTTGTCGACGTCGTGGTTGTAGGCTAACTGTATAGCTTAGCATTGAAGGCTAAGTTCTGTACTCAGAATATTGAACAATTTGCTTTTTCCGTAAAGTTATTTTGAAATCTGCCAAAGTGGTTGCATAAAGGAGTAGATTATCTCTAATTCTTTAAATAATTGTTATAAATTTTGTCAACGTTTATGAGTTCTTCTGTAAATTAAATGTGCCTATTCACCGGAGTTATGGGGAGAAAACATTTTCTGAACGTCACGTGCCAATGTAAAAATTGGGTTTTTGGATATAAATATAAACTTGATCGAACAAAAAATGCATGTATTGTCTAACATGATGTCCTAGGAGTGTCATCTGATGAAGATTGTCAAAGGTTAGTGCTTAATTTTAGCTGTATATCTGGTTTTGTGATGGCTATCCGTGCTTGGAAAATTGCTTTTTTTTTGCTAAGATGCTATGCTAAAATAATCTCATGTTTTGCTTTCACCGTAAAGCCTTTTTGAAATCGGACAATGTGATTGGATTAACGAGTAGAGTATCTTTAAAATGCCGTATAATACTTGAATTTCAATTTTGAGATTATTATTTTTTGGAATTTCGCGCCGTGCTATCTCACTGGTTGTTGTCCAACCAATCCCGTTAACGGGATTTTATCCTCTAGAGGTTAAACTGTTTTTGCTTTGACATTATGGGGAATTGTGTATAGATTTTTTTTAATCAATTTTAAAATAAGGCTGTAATGTAATAAAATTTTGAAAAAGTCAAGGGGTCTAAATAAATTTGTGGATTCTGCTATTTCAGCCACACTCATTGCTGACAGGTGTATAAAATCGAGCACACAGCCATGCAATCTCCATACACAAACATTGTCATTAGAATGGTCTTACTGAAGAGCTCAGTGACTTTCAATGTGGCACGGTCATATGATGCCACCTTTTCAACAATTCAGTTTATCAAATTTTTGCCCTGCTAGTGCAGCCTCGGTCAATTGTAGGTGCTGTTATTGTGAAGTGGAAACGTATAAGAGCAACAATTGCTCAGCCATGAAGTGGTATGCCACACAAACTAACAGAACGGGGATGAAGCGCATAGAGCGTAAAAATCATCTCCTCATTTGCAACACTCACTACCGATTTCCAAAATGCCTCTGGAAGCAACATCCTCACAAGAACCAGGGGCGCAACTTTGGTTTTAGAAGTGGGGGGGCCATAATTATTTCATTCTTTTTTTTTTATTCAAGTCGGATAAACACTCCAAAACAGCCTAGCCAACCACTCTGGGGCGTCTGCATGGTCCTAAAGTACACCATTGCCAGGTTTTGTATCACATTCCAATGATAAAACGGGGGAGACAAAAATGCAATTTCAGAATGTGGGGGGGACTTGTTCCCAGTGAAAGTTGCGCCCCTAACAAGAACTGTTCGTCGGGAGCTTCATGAAATGGATTTCCATGGCCGAGCAGCCGCACACAAGCCTAAGATCACCATGTGCAATGCCAAGTGTTGGCTGGAGTGGTGTAAAGCTTGCCGCGATTGGACTCAGGAGCAGTGGAAATGCGTTCTCTGGAGTGATGAATCACACTTCACCATCTGGCAGTCCGACGGATGAATCTGGGTTCGGCAGATACCAGGAGAATGCTATCTGTCCCAATGCATGGTGCCAACTGTAAAGTTTGGTGGAGGAGGAGTAATGGTCTGAGGCTGCTTTACTTGGTTCAGGCTAGGCTACAGCAAGCATACAATGACATTCTAGACAATTCTGTGCTTCCAACTTTGTGGCAACAGTTTGGCAAGGCCCTTTCCTGTTTCAGCATGACAATGCCCCCATGCACAAAGCGAGGTCCATGCTTAAATGGTTTGTTGAAATCGGTGTATAAGAACTTGACTGGCCTGTACAGACCCTGACCTCAACTCCATCGAACACCTTTGGGATGAATTGGAACACCGCAATCAAGTCCCCACAGCAATGTTACAACATCTAGTGGAAAGCCTTCCCAGAAGAGTGGAGGCTGTTATAGCAGCAAAGGGGGGACCAACTCCATATTAATGGCCATGATTTTGGAATGAGATGTTCGATGAGCACGTGTCCACATACTTTTGGTCATGTTGTGTAGCTATCGAGCTAATCTCTTGCCAACTTCTTATGGAATGGCCATGCCAAACATGGTAACAGCAATAGAGTTGGCAAGAGCACAAACAGTTAACTAGCTAGCTAAGTTAGCTCAACGGTAGCTAATTTACACAGTTGTTTAGCTCACAACTAGCTAGCATTCACACTAACTATTTAGCTTTGCGTTCAGTTTCCGGTGTAACAAGATAGATCCGAGACTTGTTCGAAGAAATGGATGCATGTCAAATAATTGAACATAAAAGTTGGCATTTCAGTTTAATATTTAATTTGTTACGTTATATAGCTAAGCTCCCAGTGTTTACATTTTGAGGATACAAAGCAACAAGCCAATCATGTGACTCTCGCAGTGTTATCATCATTCTGCAATGCGAATAGAGCTGTCTATACCACTATATACTCTTAACTAATCCTGAATTTCTAATAAAATACAATAATTCCCTACAAACCTCACTACTCCCATCACTCCCACCCAAAATACCTCCTACTCCCCATTCCCGTCCAACAAAAACTGTAATGGCTCATGACATTATAAACCCTTATGAACCTATTTAAACACCCCTTAAAGGTATTGATTCAGATGAGTTCCCTTTCAACTGGTATGCATAAGTGAGATTGGCGTAAGGCACTATTACTGTGTAAGGCATGGGCTGGTAAGCTGGCATGTACTGTAATAAGGTTGTTTGCCAAACTGGCATAAGTGGTACCCCATAAAACCCTACAGTGCTAACCGAACTGTGTGGGCCGAATGATGGCTGACCTAATGACTGGTAAGTAAACATCTGTGTAGGCCTCCTACCACTTGTGGATCTCTTAACTGGGTCGGTCTGGTTATCAACTGTTTGAGGAATTTCAGGTCTATTGTCTCGCTCTGTCAGTCTGATTTCTTGTTGGTGGTAATTTTCTTCTTCTGACATTATAGGTGCACAGTAGTGTTTCTCCATGCAATCCTTTGATTGTCACTGTCACGTCCTGACCAGTAAAGGGGTCATTTGTAACTGTAGTATGGTCAGGGCGTGCCAGGGGGTGTTTGTTTTGTGTGTTTTGGGGTTTTTTGGTTCTAGGGGATTTTGGTTCTACTTTTCTATTTCTATGTTTCTTTTTTTCATGTTTGGTTTCCAATCAGAGGCAGGTGTTTTTTGTTGTCTCTGACTGGAAGCCATACTTAGGCAGCCTGTTTTTTCCTGTGTTTTGTGGGTGGTTGTTTTCTGTATAGCCGTGTGCCTTACAGAACTGTTGATTGTCGTTTGTTATTTTTGTTTAAGTGTTCTCTCTCTAAATAAATATTCGAAGATGAGCACTATACCCGCTGTGTTTTGGTCACCTTTCATCGACGCTTGTGACACTCACAGGGAAGTCTAGCGTTCTCTCTTTCAGGTCCTTTCCTAACAGATACTCTCGACCAGTATTGACTTGCCTAGTTAAAATAAAGGTTAAATAAATAAAAAATATTTAAAAACATTTACTTCTGGGATATTCATCATTGTTCGAGTCTGTTGAATCACTGTTTGGTGTCATCTCATTTTGATTTTGTTCCATCATCTGTCTCTTTCTTCCTGTTTTCTCTTTAGGTTGGATTGTCTTCTCGGACTGTGGTGGTAAGTTGACAGGTAGGTCATTGACTAAGTGTAGTAGGTTTCAGTGTAGGATTCTGGTCTTGTTTCCACTTGTCTCAGGAAATACTTTACTCACTGGATTGTCATTTACTTGTTCTTTGACAACATACACAGTTTTCTCCCAATATGACCTTAACTTCCGTGGACCTCCTCTTTCCCCCAGATTCCAGACAAGTACTCTGTCTCCAGAGTGAAGAATGACTCCTTTCATGTATCGGTCATAGAACTTCTTCCAACTTGCACTTGATTGCTTGCTGTTTTCAGATGCAAGTTGATACGCTTCTCTCATCCTCTCAGCCCACTTCTCGGCATAACCCTTAGAAGAAGGAGCCACTTCACCTATCATCAAACTAAACAAGTGTACTGATAGGCGTAGATAACAGCCATACAGCAAGTAAAACTTGAGAATCCTGTCCCTTCGTGCTTGGTACAATTATAGGCATTTACAACCTGTGGAAGGTGGTCTTCCATCTATCCATCTTGAGTAACGTCCTGTTAAATCTTTCTGCTGGATTACCCTGTGGGTGGTATGGTGTTGTCCTCAAATTACTCACTCCGGTGTGTTGCTGCAACGTCTTAAAGGTTCATTCTCAAACTCACGGCCTTGGTCATGGTGTAACTTTGTTGGATATCCGAACTGTGGAATGAAATTGCTGAAGATCCTTTCTGCCGTTGTTCTTCCAGAATAGTTTTTTTTGTTGGATACGCTTGAGCGAACCTTGTAAAATGATCAATGACACCCAGGATATATTCATAGCCACCTCAGCCGACCTCTAAATACATGTAGTCAATAGACACAAGTTCCAAAGGTGAACTAGTAGTAATGCCGCCTACTGGTGCTCTGGTGTGTGTAACCGGCTTTTTTTGCTTTATACAGTGGCACCGTCGGGTTACATGCTCGTCGATGTCTCTCTTCATTAATTGGGCTAGTAAAACCGATGCCTCACCAGGATAAGGACTTTCTCAGTTCCAACAGTTGTCTTCTCTGGCATGTCTTGCGGTATAGTAGTCCATTGTCGAGGTGAGGTTTCCTCCATTCATGCATCATCTTCCTTAAAGGACCACTTCCTCCTGGTCTGTCATTACTGGTCAGGACTGTGTTGGTTTCTTTCAGTCTGATTAGTTCTCCAACGGCCCTATCCGTTCTCTGAGTCCTCACAAACTCATCGTGGCTGATCGTCTGCAAGGGTCCTCTTGAGTCTGGTTCCGAGTTGCCTTGTGACAGGTTAAGAGCGACCACCCAGGCTATGTCTTGTCTCTGGGCAGCTTTGCATTCAGCGACATACTTGTTGATGTCCAGTGGCAACCGGAAGAGTGTGTCCGCATCCGTGTTCATCTTGACTCGTCTGCATCTGCTGTCAGATCTAAAGTCGGCAAGTTCACCAACCCATCTGTGACCCACCACACTCAGCTTGGAGGAGCTCATGATATACAGTACCAGTGAAAAGTTTGGACACACCTACTCATTCAAGTGTATTTCTTTATTTTTACTATTTTCTACATTGTAGAATAATAGTGAAGACATCAAAACTATGAAATAACACATATGTAATCATGTAGTAACCAAAAAAGTGTAAAACAAATCAAAATATATTTTAGATTGTTCAAAGTTGACAGCATTTGTCTTGATGACAGCTTTGCACACTCTTGGCATTCTCTCAACCAGCTTCACCTGGAATGCTTTTCCAACAGTCTTGAAGGAGTTCCCACATATGCTGAGTACTTGTTGGCTGCTTTTCCTTCACTCTGAGTTCCAACTCATCCTAAACATCTATATTGGGTTGGTGTCGGGTGATTGTGGAAGCCAGGTCATCTGATGCAGCACTCCATCACCCTCCTTCGTCAGTTCAACACAATCACAAACTAAGCATTTGTGTTTAGTGAGTCTGCCAGATCAGAGATAGTAGGGATGACCAGGGATGTTCTCTTGATAAGTGTGTGAATTAGACAATTTTTCTGTCCTGCTAAGCATTCAAAATACTTCTGGGTGTGAGGGAAAATGTATGGAGTAAAAAGTACATTATTTTTTTTAGAAATGTAGTGGAGTAAAAGTAAAAGTTGTCAAAAATATAAATAGTAAATTAATATACAGATGCCCCAAAAAACTACTTAAGTAGTACTTAAAAGTATTTTTACTTAAGTACTTTACACTACTGGTGGATAGCTTGAAACGTTTTGACACATACAAGTAAGTCATCTTTATCTTTATAATTTACAGTGATCTCTTCTCCATCCTCCAACACCGGCATACCCAACCGTCTGCAACTTCCCGACATTCGCCAATCACCGCCCACTCTTCCCCCACTGGTGTATCTGCCCCCAATTTCCCGCAATATTTCTCCAACACTCCCACTTAGCTCCCTTAATGATCTTCCCCACCTCCCATAGCTTTAATACTCCACCGCTGAACCTTCCAATGTATGTCGTCTCAGGGCCCTGTATGCCAAATTTCTAGCACGAACTGCAGCATCACAATCCTTGTTCCTCCGTGTTCTAGGGGCCTTCTCTGTGGGATAGTAAGCACAGAAGCTTGAAATGGCATTGAACACAGGAATTCATTCCATTCTTCAACAGATCAGTCACTGTGAACCTCACTGAAACATTCTGCACATTTCTCTGCAAATTACTCCCATCAAGCTTTTCCAAAGTCCATGGGTCTATGTCTTTCATCCACTTCCAAAAGTTTCTGGCCAAACCAGCTCAGAACTGGGAAATGGTCGCTCCCAATTGTACAGTATACCGGTCCATTAAATCCCAATCCCCTCTTCTGGCCAGATCCCCCGACGCCAGCGTCAGATCAATGCATGACATAGTTGCCCTCCCAATGTGAAATCTTGTTGGGCATCCATCTTTTATGCAGACTAATCTGTGTTTGTAAAAGTTCAGTACTGTAATTCTGCACTGGACACCCCACACTTTAACCGCTATACATTCCAACTCAGTTCTCAACATTACTCTTCCATACTGTACACCTAGTTTCAGAAACATCACCCCCCCACTCGCTCTTCTCGATCAGCCCATGTGGCCACATACCCAGGCAAAACAAAATCCAAACATGGTTTCAACCACATTTCCTCCACATACTGTCTCATGCTTATCTTTATATATTTTTATTTTTTATTATTTTTATTTCACCTTTATTTAACCAGGTAAGCTAGTTGAGAACAAGTTCTCATTTACAACTGTGACCTGGCCAAGATAAAGCAAAGCAGTGCGACATGAACAACAACACAGAGTTCCACATGGAATAAACAAGTGTACAGTCAATAACACAATAGAAAAAAAGAAAATCTATATACAGTGTGTTAAAAAAAAGTTTAACCAGGTAGGCTAGTTGAGAACAAGTTCTCATTTACAACTGCGACATGGCCAAGATAAAGCACAGCAGTTCGATACATACAACAACACAGAGTTACACATGGAATAAACAAACATACAGTCAATAATACAGTAGAAAAAAGAAAAGTGTATATATACAGTGAGTGCAAATGAGATAAGATAAGGGAGGTAAGGCAATAAATAGGCCATGGTGGCGAAGTAATTACAATATAGCAATTAAACACGGGAATGGTAGATGTGCAGAAGATGAATGTGCAAGTAGAGATACTGGGGTGCAAAGGAGCAAGATAAATAAATAAATACATCATGGGGATGAGGTAGTTGGATGGGCTGTTTACAGATGGGCTATGTACAGGTGCAGTGATCTGTAAGCTGCTCTGACAGCTGGTGCTTAAAGCTAGCGAGGGAGATATGAGTCTCCAGCTTCAGTGATTTTTGCAGTTCGTTCCAGTCATTGGCAGCAGAGAACTGGGAGGAAAAGCGGCCAAAGGAGGAATTGGCTTTGGGTGTGACCAGTGAGATATACCTGCTGGAGCGCGTGCTACGGGTGGGTGCTGCTATGGTGACCAGTGAGCTGAGATAAGGCGGGGCTTTACCTAGCAAAGACTTGTAGATGACCTGGAGCCAGTGGGTTTGGCGATGAGTATGAAGCGAGGGCCAGCCAACGAGAGCATACAGGTCGCAGTGGTGGGTAGTATATGAGACTTTGGTGACAAAACGGATGGCACTGTGATAGACTGCATCCAATTTGTTGAGTAGAGTGTTGGAGGCTATTTTATAGATGACATCGCCGAAGTGGAGGATCGGTAGGATGGTCAGTTTTACGAGGGTATGTTTGGCAGCATGAGTGAAGGATGCTTTGTTGCGAAATAGGAAGCTGATTCTAAATTTAATTTTGGATTGGAGATGCTTAATGTGAGTCTGGAAGGAGAGTTTCCAGTCTAGCCAGACACCTAGGTATTTGTAGTTGTCCACATATTCTAAGTCAGAACCATTCAGAGTAGTGATGCTGGACGGGCAGGCAGTTGCGGGCAGTGATCGGTGGAAGAGCATGCATTTAGTGTTACTTGCATTTAAGAGCAGTTGGAGACTGAGTGTTGGAGTGAGATTTGAAAAAACGATTTGAAAATTGAATTTTATTCAACAGCAAATACGTGCCAAATTGGATTTTGAAACTTGTGTTAGGCTAATGAAGTGTTTGGTGTCATACAAAAACAGTCTGTCTGACTTGTGGCAGGGTGTGTTCGTGTGCGCCTGCTTTATGATCTTTACGGTTGCTATTCCAGACTCATTTTTTTTCTCCTTGGGAGGAAGCAGCGGAACCCAAGCACATCAGCGTCTACAGTCATGGCTGAGCGCCGCGCATTCGCCCAAAAAATCAGCAGGTAAGGGCGTTACTTCCAATTTTAACACTGATAGAACTGAGTCCCTCGTTCAAGCTACGCTGTTTTCAATATTTAAAAAAACTCTCGTCCTCTGCCCTCCGTTTCAAGGCAAAGCTATCCCCAAATAAGGCCCTGCCAGCTAGCTAGTTATCGTTAGCCATATCAAAGATGCCCCAGTGCCAGTCATAGACCCGCCATATAGTACAGCGCTGTCTGTTTCTCAATGTTATTTTTGTGTATCGTGCCGTTGCATGCATACGGGGTTGAAGTTTAGCTACATTTGACATCTATCATACTATCAAACCCAACCACTATCTGTCTTTACAAGGATTTAGGTAAGCATTTAGTTGGACTGACTAGAAAATCCGTAGTAGACCGTTGCGGTAACTTGTTGGCTACGGCTGGGTGCACTGACACATCGACGAGAGAAAGCAACACAGTAGCTATGATGCCAGTTGAGCGGCGACTAATGTGGGCGAAATCGAGCTCCGAAGTGGAGCTCTTTACTGTAGGTGCTGATTTCAGTACCCAAAGAATAGCCCGCAATTACGCAGATTACGCAATTACGTTTATGATAAATAATTGTTTGTTTTATGTGAAGGAGCTCTAGTTTGCCTAAACTGAGTCGCCGCCCTCCATCCTAAATCGTGCCCAACTCCATCCTAAATCGTGGAGTTGAGTTTAATCGGCTATACGGTGATGTTAACTAACATCGTCATGGACAGTTGTAGTTTACCAGCAAAAGCCCTAACATTCAAAGTTATGTCAACCACAGTTAAAGGTAATGCATTCAGATCTAATGCGTCTATTGAAACAAACAAAACCAGAAGCGCTGTGTCTATTTCAGTTGCTTGCTGTTCATGCCAGTGGAATTAAAGCTGGATGTAAAACAATGCATTGCATTGTTGTGAAGAAATTGCTCATATGTGACTCGCCACCTGGATTCGGTCTTATGTAGCAAAAATTGAAATAGATTTTTTTTTCTTTACATTGGTTAAAAGTAGACTCAGAGCTGCAACATTGTATATCATTTTTGAGGAACAATGGGAAAGTAATTCTGCTTTGAAAGTTGATGAACTTGTGAACTCACTTTTGAGAAAAGGGCCTTTGAATGTTTTGGTACCTACTTGAGAGCTCTCCTTTGTCTACACCCATTCAGCATAGTTCACACCATCTTAAGCCAGCCCCACCCATCTCTTTAAGGATTCACATGTGAGTTCATGTGCTAAACAGTGAGTAGAGTAGTAAAGATTAAGACTAAAAGTGGTAGTAGCCTACAATAAGGAAAAATTCCAGCTAAACCGAAAGTGTCCAGATGTAAAGATACCTTATTAGAAAATTACTGAAGTAAAACTGTCACCCAGTAAAATACTACTTGAGTAAAAGTAAAAAAGTATGTGGTTTTAAAAATACTTAAGTATGTAATTAAGTATCAAAAGTAAAAGTATAAATCATTTCAAATTCCTTAAACCAGACGGCCCTATTTTTATTTTTTATTGACAGATAGCCAGGGGCACACTCCAACACTCAGCCATAATTTACAAACGAAGCATTTGTGTTTAGTGAGTCTGTGTGGTATGTTACGACCACACATGTCAATATTCATTTTATATATCAATATTTTGCTAAGTGGATGGGTCTCTACAGAAGGTGTAAACGGTACAGCCAAAGGTTACTTGCATAGTAGCAATATCAGAAATAGATGGTGTCAATATAAATAAAATATACAGTATGTTCACCAACAATATCAATAACGATAGTTATAGACGAGGTAGTTGTATGCATACAATCAGGGGTAAAGTGGCTGAGCAGCAGGAAAAAATATAATAGTAGCAGCAACGTGTGTGTGTGTGTGTGTGTGTGTGTGTGTGTGTGTTAGGTGAGAGTCATTTGAGTAGAGGCACTGCAGATGGTGCTGATGACTGGTCCGTCCGAACCACGCATGAGCAAGGGAATCTACAGTTGAAGTCGGAAGTTTACATGCACTTAGGTTGGAGTCATTGAAACTCGTTTTTCAACCACTCAACCATAGTTTTGGCAAGTCGGTTAGGACATCTACTTTGTTCATGTTTCCAACAATTGTTTACAGACAGATTATTTCACTTATAATTCACTGTATCACAATTCCAGTGGGTAAGAAGTTTACATACATTAAGTTGACTGTGCCATTAAACAGCTTGGAAAATTCCAGAAAAATGATGTCATGACTTTAAATGCTTCTGATAGGCTTATTGACATAATTTGAGTCAATTGTAGGTGTACCTGTGGATGAATTTCAAGGCCTACCTTGAAATCAGCCAAGACCTCAGGAAAAAAAATTGTAGACCTCCACAAGTCTGGTTCTTCCTTGGGAACAATTTCCAAACGCCTGAAGGTACCACGTTCATCTGTACAAACAATAGTACGCAGGTATAAACACCATGGGACCACGCAGCCGTCATACAGCTCAGGAAGGTGATGCATTCTGTATCCTAGAGATGAACGTACTTTAGTGCGGAAAAGTGCAAATCAAAACCAGAACAACAGCAAAGGACCTTGTGAAGATGCTGGATGAAACAGGTCTAAAAGTATTTGTATCCACAGTAAAACGAGTCCTATATCGACATAACCTGAAAGGCCGCTCAGCAAGGAAGAAGCCACAGCTCCAAAACCGCCATAAAAAAGCCAGACTACGGTTTGCAACTGCACATGGGGACAAAGATCGTGCTTTTTGGAGAAATGTCCTCTGGTCTGATAAAACAAAAATAGAACTGTTTGGCCATAATGACCATCGTTATGTTTGGAGGAAAAAGGGGGAGGCTTGCAAGCTGAAGAATACCATCCCAACCGTGAAGCACGGGGGTGGTAGCATCATGTTGTGGGGGTGCTTTGCTGCAGGAGGGACTGGTGCACTTCACAAAATAGATGGCATCATGAGAGAGGAAAATTATGTGGATATATTGAAGCAACATCTCAAGACATCAGTCAGGATGTTAAAGCTTGGTTGCAAATGGGTCTTCCAAATAGACAATGATCCCAAGCATACTTCCAGAGTTGTGGCAAAATGACTTAAGGACAACAAAGTCAAGGTATTGGAGTGGCCATCACAAAGCCCTGACCTCAATCCTATAGAAAATGTGTGGGCAGAACTGAATAAGCGTGTGCGAGCAAGGAGGCCTACAAACCTGACTCCGTTACACCAGCTCTGTCAGGAGGAATGGGCCAAAATTCACCCAACTTATTGTGGGAAGCTTGTGGAAGGCTACCCAAAACGTTTGACCCAAGTTAAACAATTTAAAGGCAATGCTTCCAAATACTAATTGAGTGTATGTAAACTTCTGACCCACTGGGAATGTGATGAAAGAAATAAAAGCTGAAATAAATCATTCTCTCTCTACTATTATTCTGACATTTCACATTCTAAAATAAAGTGGTGATCCTAACTGACCTAAGACAGGGAATTTTTACTTGGAATAAATGTCAGGAATTGTGAAAAACTGAGTTTAAATGTATTTTTATTTATTTTATTTTTTATTTCACCTTTATTTAACCAGGTAGGCAAGTTGAGAACACAATCACTGAGGCGAAGGTTCACCTTCCAACAGGACAACAACCTTAAGCACACAGCCAAGACATTGCAGGATTGGCTTCAGGACAAGTCTCTGAATGTCCTTGATTTGCCCGGACTTGAACCCGATCGAACATCTCTGGAGAAACTAGAAAATTGCTATGCAGCGACGCTCCCCATCCAACCTGACAGCTTGAGAAGATCTGCAGAGAAGAATGGGAGAAAATTGCCAAATGCAGGTGTGCCAAGCTTGTAGCAACATACCCAAGAAGACTCGAGGCTATAATCGTAGCCAAAGGGTCTGAATAATTATGGAAATGTGATATTACTTAAACTATATATTTATTTTTATTTTTTATTTGCCATTATGGGGTATTGTGTTTAGATTGATAGGGGGGAAGCAATTTAATCAATTTGAGAATAAGGCTGTAACGTAACAAAATGTGGAAAAAGTCTGAATACTTTCTGAATGCACTATGTGCGTAATGGATTATGGTCATTGTAGTAAAATACCATATTTTATGTGCTAAACTGTAGATTATTGGCCTGTTGGAAACCACAACGCCCTACTACATCACACAGTTCAGGCTGAATCTGATTTATCTCTAGAGAAACTGTAATGTGCGCATTGAGTTCACTGAAAAAACACAAACAAAATGGAATTCAAATAACTGAACCGACAGGTCAATTAGTTGTTTGAAAACCGAAAAATAACCGACATTTCTGTTAATCAGTTAGCGCTAGTATTGACTCGGGTGTGATTTTTTTAATGTAAATTAGATTTCTGTATTTTATTTTCAGTAAATTTGCAAAAATGTCAAACAATTTGTCATTATGGGGTGTTGCGTGTAGATTAGATTTTTTATATTTAATCCATTTTGAATTTAGGCTGAAACACAACCAAATGAGGAATCAGTCAATGGGTATGAGTACTTTCTGAAGGCACTGTAGGTAATACAGACGGTTTGGTAGAGGTTGAAAATGTCAGTGAAGACACTTTCCAGCTGATCAGCACATGCTCCGAGATGGCGCTGCAGTGGATAGTGGCCATTCTACGCTGATCTTAATTTTTTTTGTAGATAATATTTCCTATGACCGAAAACGGTTTCTGGACATCAGAACAGCGATCACTAACTTTGATTTGGATGAATATTTCTACTTCAACGAGTCGGCAGCTCTAGACGTTCTGCTTACCCCGGACCAGGCCCAGTCTGGCCAGGGACCAGGCCACAGCAGGGACCATAATGGTGTCAGAGGGAACCGTAAGGCCACCAGCATGGCCATGGCCAAGAAGAGCTCAGGGACCATAATAGTAATGTTTGGCCCACAACAGAACTGCTTCCCTATTTATTTATTTTTTCTTCTGTTGTGTGATATACAGCAGTGTCAGAGAGAACCGTAAGGACAGTAAGGCCACCACCAGGGCCAGGGAGAGAGAGCCCTCAGTCCACAGCATTTTAATAAATTTTTATTTTAACTACAGTGAGGGAAAAAGTATTTGATCCCCTGCTGATTTTGTACGTTTGCCCACTGACAAAGAAATGATCAGTCTATAATTTTAATGGTAGGTTTATTTGAACAGTGAGAGACAGAATAACAACAAAAAATCCAGAAAAACGCATGTCAAAAATGTTAGAAATTGATTTGCATTTTAATGAGGGATATAAGTATTTGACCCCCTCTCAATCAGAAAGATTTCTGGCTCCCAGGTGTCTTTTATACAGGTAACGAGCTGAGATTAGGAGCACTCCCTTTAAGAGTGTGCTCCTAATCTCAGTTTGTTACCTGTATAAAAGACACCTGTCCACAGAAGCAATCAATCAATCAGATTCCAAACTCTCCACCATGGACAAGACCAAAGAGCTCTCCAAGGATGTCAGGGACAAGATTGTAGACCTACACAAGGCTGGAATGGGCTACAAGACCATCGCCAAGCAGCTTGGTGAGAAGGTGACAACAGTTGGTGCGATTATTCGCAAATGGAAGAAACACAAAAGAACTGTTAATCTCCCTCGGCCTGGGGCTCCATGCAATATCTCACCTCGTGGAGTTGCAATGATCATGAGAACGGTGAGGAATCAGCCCAGAACTACACGGGAGGATCTTGTCAATGATCTCAAGGCAGCTGGGACCATAGTCACCAAGAAAACAATTGGTAACACACTACGCCGCGAAGGACTGAAATCCTGCAGCGCCCGCAAGGTCCCCTTGCTCAAGAATACATATACATGCCCGTTTGAAGTTTGCCAATGAACATCTGAATGATTCAGAGGACAACTGGGTGAAAGTGTTGTGGTCAGATGAGACCAAAATGGAGCTCTTTGGCATCAACTCAACTCGCCGTGTTTGGAGGAGGAGGAATGCTGCCTATGACCCCAAGAACACCATCCCCACCGTCAAACATGGAGGTGGAAACATTATGCTTTGGGGGTGTTTTTCTGCTAAGGGGACAGGACAACTTCACCACATCAACGGGACGATGGACGGGGCCATGTACCGTCAAATCTTGGGTGAGAACCTCCTTCCCTCAGCCAGGGCATTGAAAATGGGTCGTGGATTGGTATTCCAGCATGACAATGACCCAAAACACACGGCCAAGGCAACAAAGGAGTGGCTCAAGAAGAAGCACATTAAGGTCCTGGAGTGGCCTAGCCAGTCTCCAGACCTTAATCCCATAGAAAATCTGTGGAGGGAGCTGAAGGTTCGAGTTGCCAAACGTCAGCCTCAACCTTAATGACTTGGAGAAGATCTGCAAAGAGGAGTGGGACAAAATACCTCCTGAGATGTGTGCAAACCTGGTGGCCAACTCCAAGAAACGTCTGACCTCTGTGATTGCCAACAAGGGTGTTGCCACCAAGTACTAATTCATTTTTTGCAGAGGGGTCAAATACTTTTTTCCCTCATTAAAATGCAAATCAATTTATAACATTTTTGACATGTTTTTCTGGATTTTTTTGTTGTTATTCTGTCTCTCACTGTTCAAATAAACCTGCCATTTAAAATTATAGACTGATCATTTCTTTGTCAGTGGGAAAACGTACAAAATCAGCAGGGGACCAAATACTTTTTCCCCCTCACTGTAGGAAAGCCAGTTGGAAACACTGGGCGACTTGTGCGCCACCCTATGGGATTCCCAATCATGGCCGGTTGTGTTAGCCAGGAAACGAACCAGGGTGTCTTGTGACGCTGCTAGCACTGAGATGCAGTGCCTTAGACCGCTGCGCTACTCGGGAGCCCTTATAGCAAGGACCGTAAGATATAATAGTAATGTTTGGCCCACTACAGAACGGCTGCCCTTGACTATACTGTTCCTGTCCTTCAGAGTGACCAGACTACTGCCGTAAATGAACTGGCCTTATCTGTTAACTTATTACGCCTACACTGCCCCTTTCCACTTTTCCAACCCATGTTTGTTTGTGTGTGTGTGTGTGTGTGTGTGTGTGACATCTTTGGCTGTAAGCAACTATATAATATTTATTTCGGGAAAGAAGTATGTTCAATAGGAAACCGATTTTAGCAGGTCCGCAACTTCATCGTGGCACGCAAAGACGGATTTCCAAGTGTGTCATCATACAAAAACTTATTTCGTATTCGTTTTTGAAGTTGCAAGCCTGAAACCTTGAATATGGACTGCGGACACCCTGTGGAAGCCATGAATTGCATCCAGGGAGCTATTTTACAATGTGCTTTCTCTTGCATTTCTAAGAGGATGGTGTCTCTCTCAAAAAAGAAAATGGTTGTTTTTTCTTTAGATTTTCTCCTACCATATCTATTGTGTTACATTCTCGTACATTATTTGAACATTTCTACAAACTTCAAACTGTTTTCTTTCCAATGGTACCAATTATATGCATATCCTGGCTTCAGGGCCTGAGCTACAGGCAGTTTACTTTGGGCACGTCATTCAGGCAGAAATGGGGAAAGAAGGGGCCTAGCCCTAAGAAGTTGTTTGATATTAACTGCTAAGCTTCTCTCTCCTCACCTCCCTGCAGGACTGTAGCAGCTGAGGTGAGAAAGCAGATTGCTGGTCAGTATGGGGGCTCCCCACAGCTCCTCAAGAACCTCAACGTGAGTGCCGCCGCAAGCAACACCGTAAGCTCCTAACCACAATGCATCTTGGTGTTTTTGCAGAGGGAGAGGTAGAGGTACATGGACGGAGGGGGAAGGGTTTGAGTGTAAGTCGCTCTGGATAAGAGCGTCTGCTAAATGACGTAAATGTAAGTGTAACAATTAACAGGTCCATTCTTCACATCCTCTCACCCCTACGGTGTGGTCAGTGATGGCACTGCCTTGCTCCTCTCACCAGTAATGAATGAGTAGGTGTGTCCAAACTCTTGACCTACATACATACATACATACATACATGCATGCATACATACATACATACATACATCTAGTAGCGAGCTGAAGCTGGTTGAGAGAATGCCAAGAGTGTGCAAAGCTGTCATCAAGGCAAAGTGTGGTTACTTAAAATATATTTTTATTTATTTTAATACTTTGTTGGTTACTACATGATTCCATATGTGTTATTTCATAGTTTTGATGTCTTCACAATTATTCTACAATGTATGACTGCTAAATGTACAGTATGACTGCTACTCTACACACATGGCGGCACGTGTACAACACGAGGCTCGGCGTCTACCCAGATTTTGCGAATTAGCAATAATTGACTTAATAGTTGTTAGTTTATTCACTCAGTACAGCCTGACGTACACTCTATATATATATATATATATATATATATATATATATTGGAACACAATACACCATGAGAGTTTGACGACTTACAACTTCCACTGGAGGATGCTCCGGGAGACTGAAACATCGCCGAGAGATAGTGCCCGGAGACGGCGTCGAGATCGTAATCAAAGGCTAGGTAAGCGGGGTGGCCTCTGGGCTAGGCAAAAGCTAACCCCAAATCAGCTTTCACTACCTAGCCTTTTCCTCGCTAACGTTCGGTCACTGGCGGACGAAATACATCTAAGAATCATCTCACAAAAAAGAAACCAGCTACGACCGGTCCGTTTTGTTTTATGATTGTGACCTCAGGAAAGACAATACAGCCAGATAACCATAACTCTGTTTATACAGGAGCCTCCGTTATGAGGTTTGCATCTAATTATTGTATTAAATGAATGAGTAAAGATGAAACTATTTGTGAAATTATGTAAGGTGATGTTGAACCGTTAATGTGAGAGAATTGTATTTCTGTTTAAAGTTTAACTAAGTCATTGGCCCGCCCCCACGAGCACAGACATCGATCTGGCGTCATGGGACAGCCCTTTTCTACTGTTACGAATATAACCCCCACCTGAAGAAATTCCCTTCAGACCATGCCTCCCTCGGTCAGCTGAGGGAGCTAAGGTTGAGTAGAGACCACAAGAATCTCAGTATAAGCTATGGTTGTTGAAACTCTGAGGCTATCGATTCCGACAGAATAAGAGCAACTCATTGATACAGATTACTAGTCTACAGCTAGGAATTATGTACCATTGAATGCGAAGACCGACAACCGCCGAAACATCTAGTCTATAAGAGCATTTCTGAATGTTACTCTGAAGTATCTATTCTAACCAAAGACTTCATGGAAGGAGAGAGACGATCAGATGAACTTTCCAACAGAAAGACGGACGATTCCAACAGATCACGACGACACACTGAGCGTAAATGTATATATTGATTGCAATTATTCCCGAATGAGTGAGCGTTCATGTGCAAAGGATTAGCATTTCAATCAATATAATTATCAACTGTGTAGTGACTATTGTCTTACGCGCCCTTCTCAGTCCACACCCACTCCCCTTTGTCTACCAAGCCGTCATATCGGCTTAGCCCACTAGGGAAACTCCCCTATCATTTCCTTGTAACCATATCTACTGTTTGTTTGTTTTATGCATTTCTGTGATTAGTTAGATAGTAAATAAATGATTTAAGACAATTGATGTATGGATGATTCATAGTGAAGGCTGGGTTTGTGCAGAAAACCAGCATATTACGACTTTTGGAATGAGACTAACGTGAGGTAAAGAATAATTCATTAATTAGAAGACTAAGTGTTCGGATAACAAAATATCTGAAAAGTTATATTAGGAAAATTATAACTTTGTAATCTGAAGATTTTCCTTGGTGCCCCGACTTCCTAGTTAATTACATTTACATGATTTAGTTTAATCACATAATAATAATTACAGAGAATTGATTTGATAAAATAAGTCTTCAATTTATTGATGCCAGAGACACGACACCGACAAAGCTATTGGGCTAGAGGGGCACGACGTCTTCAGGGCTGATCGTACTGCAGAAGACTCTGGTAAGACCAGAGGAGGTGGTCTGTGCATTTATGTAAACAAAGCATGGTGTACAGACAGTAACATAACCGGGAGTCACTGCTCAACCAGTCTAGAGTACCTGATGATTAGGTGTAGGCCTTTCTACTTGCCTCGGGAGCTTACATCCATTGTTGTTACTGCAGCCTATATACCTCCGGATGCTAATGCTAAACTAGCAATGAAAGAAGGAAACAGCAAACTGCACATCCTGATGCAGCTATTAGGAAACAGCAAACTGCACATCCTGATGGTGCTTTTATTGTTGCAGGGGATTTTAACCACTCAAATCTGAACAGTTTTTTCCCAAATTCCACCAAAATGTCTCCTGCCCCACTATAGACAATACAGTAGACCACATGTATACAAACATTCCGGAGGCTTACAAAGGCATTCCCTTCCCCCACCTGGGACAGTCTGATCACCTTTCCCTGTTCCTACTTCCCAAGTATTTACCCCTCATTAAACCTGTGAAACCATCAGTCAGGACAGTCAAAGTGTTGCCAGAGGTGTCAGACCCATTACTACAGCACCTGTTTCAACACACAGACTGGAGATTGTTTGCCACTCAGCCCACCCTTGACTCCCATACAGACAATGAAACATGTGTTTCTTCTGTTGTTGATGCAGATGTAATCCAGAATGTCACCACCCATAAACTAATAAAGACCTTCCTCAACCAGAAGCTTTGGATGAACAGAGGTCTGACTACTGCTAAAGGCACGCGACGCTGCTTTCACATCCGGCGAAGTCCTGTCTTAGACAACTTCACCTCCTCAACCCTGAACACCGGTGTGCCACAGGGCTGCTTGCTGAGCCCCCTCCTGTACTCTTCACCTACAACTGTGTTCCTGTTCACTGTTCCAACACCATCGTCAAGTTCGCAGATGACACCATAGTGGTAGGCCTGATCAGTGACAATGACGAGTCAGCCTACAGGGAGGAGGTCAAGCACCTGGCTGCATGGTGTGCTGACAACAACTTGGTCTTCAATGCAAAGGTAACCAAGGAGCTCATTGTGGATTTACCGGAAGTCTAAAAGCTGCAGCCACGCCCCAGTTCTCAGTGATGGCACTGAGGTGGAGCGTGTGCCCAGCTTCAAATTCTTGGGTGTCTACATCTCCGAGGACCTTTCCTGGACCCTCAACACCTCAACCCTGGTCAAAAAGGTGCCGCAGCGCCTGTACTTTTTGAGGAGGCTGAAGAAGGCCCGCCTGTCTCCCAAGATCCTGGTGAAGTTTTACCGCTGCATGGTCGAGAGCATTCTGACTAACTGCGCCACAATGTGGTTTGGCGGATGCTCCGTGGCTGACCGGAAGGCCTTGCAATGGGTGGTGAAAACTGCCCAGCACATCACTGGTGCCCAGCTCCCTGCCATTGTAGACCTCCAGCGCAAGCGGTGTCTGCGTAGGGCGCACAGCATCATCAGGGACCCTTCACATCCATGCTACAAGCTGTTTGCCCTCCTACCATCAGGCAGGCGGCACAGGTCTCTACGTTCCCGCACTAGCAGGCTTAAGAACAGTTTCTTTCCAGCTACTGTAACCCTGCTGAACTCTGACACGGTACTAGCCATGTCCACCCGCCCACCGCTTAGTACTGCCTCTCCGGGACCTTGTTGCACTACTCTCTTTGCACTCTTCTCTTTTTCCCCCCTTTATTATCCCCCCAATTGGAGTAAACTAATGGACAATATCACTTAGGCTTCTACTTCCAGCTTTTACGGACATGGTATATTTTACATAAGTTATCTTTTGTTTGTTTTTAGTCCCATCCTTCAGCTACCCTCAACCCCTCCCATCTATCTATGACGACCATGCAGTTTAATTTCTATTTGCCATATGTTTTTCAACTGTGTTGTTTCACAAAAGTTCTGAACCTATATGCATTTTACAGACACAGTGTATTTATCTTGTTTTTTTTGTTATTTTTAGTCCCACCCTTCAGCTCCCCTCAACCCCTCCCATCTATCGCTGAACACCATCCAGTTGATTTCTATTTGCCATATATTTTTCAATTGTGCTATGATGTTTCACAGGTCTGAAGCTTTCGATTCTCATAGTTTTTACAAATTGTAAATAAAGATAAACATTTTTGTTAAGTATTATTGATCGACTGACTCGGACTTTTCAAATAACCCAGCAGTGCTATATGGACATTTAACTCCAGGTAAATGTTGCAATTCTTCATCCATTCCTGAACCTATGACAAAAAACAATCTGCAAAGCTTGGATTGTTGTATCTCCCATATATTTAACATTCTGTTGGTTGAAAGAATTTTGTATAATAATTTTAATTGAAAAACTCAGTTTTGAATCTGGCGTCGTTTTGTGTATCAGTACATAAACCATGTTCAATGGAAACGGTACATCGAAATCTCTTCCCGACTACACCGAACAAAAATATAAATGCAACACGTAAAGTGTTAGTCCCATCTTTCATGAGCTGAAATAAAAAATCCCAGAAATTGTCCGTACACACAACTAATTTCTCTCAAATTTTAACCTTCCTGTTAGTGAGCATTTCTCCTTTTCCAAGAAAATCCATCCCCCTGACAGGTGTGGCATATCAATAAGCTGATTAAACCCGCATGATCATGGGTGACATCTGCTGATGTAAAAAGGGCATTATTAATACATTTGATTTTATTACACAGGTGCACCTTGTGCTGGGGACAATTTAAAGACCACTTTTAAAATGTGCAGTTTTGTCACACAACACAATGCCACAGATGTCTCAGGCTTTGAGGCTTGCATGCAATTGGCACACTGACTGCAGGAATGTCCACCAGAGCTGATGCCAGATAATTGAATGTTAATTTCTCAACCATAAGCTGCCACCAACGTCACTTTAGAGAATTTGGCAGTACGTCCAACCGACCTCAAAATCGCAGACCACATGTAACCACACCAGCCCAGGACCTCCACATCCGGCCCAAAAATCGACCCCTGTGGTACACCTTTTACACATACTGAACAAAAATATAAACGCAACATGGAACAATTTTAAAAGATTTTATTAAGTTACAGTTCATATTTCAGGAAATCAGTCAATTGAAATGCATTCATTAGGCCCTAATCTATGGATTTGACATGACTGGGAATACAGATATGCATCTGTTGGTAACGGATACCTTAAAAAATAAAATGGGGCATTGATCAGAAAACCAGTCAGTATCTTATATGACCACCATTTGCCTCATGAAGCGCGACACATCTCCTTTGCATAGAGTTGATCAGGTTGTTGATTGTGGCCAGTGGAATGTTCTCCCACTCCTCTTCAGTGGCTGTGCGAAGTTGCTGGATATTGGCGGGAACTGGAACACACTGTCGTACACGTTGATCCAGAGCATCCCAAACATGCTCAATGGGTGACATGTCTGACTATGCAGGCTATGGAAGCACTGGGACATTTTCAGCTTCCAGGAATTGTCCACAGATCCTTGCGACATGGGCCCATGCATTATCATGCAGAAACGTGGTGATGGCGGAGGAAGAATGGCACGACAATGTGCCTCAGGTTCTCGTATCTCTGTGCATTCAAATTGCCATCGATAAAATGCAAGTGTGTTCGTTGTCTGTAGCTTACGCCAGCCCCATGCCATAACCCCATCGCCACAGTGGACCACTTGTTTCACAACGTTGACATCAGCAAACTGCTTGCCCACGTGACACAATACATTAGGTCTGTGGTTGTGAGGCCGGTTGGGTGTATTGTCAAATTCTCTAAAATGACGTTGGAGGTGGCTTATGATAGAAAATGTGACATTTATTTATCTGGCAACAGCTCTAGTTGGCATTACTTAAGTCAGCATGCCAGTTGCATGCTCCCTCAAAACATGAGCCCTCTGTGGCATTGTGTTGTGACACAACTGAACATTTTAGTTGCCTTTTATTTTCCACAGCACAAGGTGCACCTGTGTAATGATCATGCTGTTTAATCAGCTTCTTGATATGCGACACCTGTCAGGTGGATGGATTATTTTGGTGAATGAGAAATGCTCAGTTACGGGGATATAAACAAATGTGTGTACAAAATTTGAGAGAAACCTTTTGTGTATGGAACATATCTGGTATCTTTTATTTCAGCTCATGAAACATGGGACCAACACTTTACATGTTGCGTTTCTATTTTTGTTCAGTATATTTTGCAATCTGTATGGCACAGCTGTCAATTATTTTGGTCCTTAAATGAAACTGGTAGACTTTTTAATTTATCACAATTTTCTTTAATGCAGGGCTGACACAAGTTTCTTACTTTCTCCCCCTTCCACTCCTTTTTTAAGATACTTGGTTATAATTTTGCATAGAGCAGATATGTCCATATATTTCTGTTAGCTGCATGTGTGACAACTCCACCAGTCCTATTTCTGATATAATTTAAGGTTATACAGTTTTCCAAATTTGTTTTTATCAACT
Source organism: Salmo trutta (assembly GCF_901001165.1). Lineage (NCBI taxonomy): Eukaryota > Metazoa > Chordata > Actinopteri > Salmoniformes > Salmonidae > Salmo > Salmo trutta. The sequence goes on along the minus strand of NC_042960.1, from coordinate 31,126,573 downwards.
AGTATATTTGAGTTGAACCATTATTTGTTGTAATATTTGTTCTGCCTTGTTGTGGATTAAACTGAAATTGCAACAGACTTTCTGTGGATTGTTTTAAAATAGTGTTATTTAGAAATTGTCATTTAAAAAAGAGAGAGAGATTGTAATCGAAATAAAGTAAAAAAAAAAAGCCATTCTTGAACAGGTGCTATACATTTATAAAATAAAAAGCTTACCTTGACTTGGAAGAGTTTGAGTGTTGGATAACCATAGCCAGCTAGCTAACAATAGCATCCCTCTCTGTGAGCTGGGTTTGAGTGGACTATACTAGCAAACTAGCTAAGCTAGTTAAGTAAGTAAAAATTTAAAGTTATAAAAAAAATACTACAAAATAAAGCTAGCTCGCTCTCCTCTCGCTTCTCCTTCATTTTTTTAGAAATTTCTTGAATGGTTCAACTATTGCCTTTGTCAACTACTCACCACATTTTATACACTACAGTGCTAGCTAGCTGTAGCTTATGCTTTCATTACTAGATTCATTCTCTGATCCTATGTGGACAAAATGTTAGTTAATGTGGCAAGAGCTCTGGTAGGTTGGAGGACATCTATGGAAGTTGGTGAGAACCACGAGCCTCCTAGGTTTTGTATTGAGGTCAATGTACCCTGAGGAGGATGGGTAGTTCTGTTCATACCATGGTGCAACCCTACAGAGTGCTGTTGAGGCTACTGTAGACCTCCATTGCAATATAGTGTGTGTTTAATACATTATTTGGTGATATGTGAATATATTTAGTATAGTTTTATCAAAAAATTATAGCTTTTTTTTAATATGACACTATTTATATGAAATTCACTGAGGAGAATTGTCCTCCTCTGAGGAGCCTCTACTGTCTGCTAATATAAAACATGCAGTTCCTTGATAATTGGTTTTGTAACATTCTCAGGTTAGAACTTGTCTCAACGTATCAAGCCATGGCATTTGCTGACAGCTAAGCCTTGATATTTCTTTGCTAGTAATACAGCTGGACTTTTTGGGGATGATTTCTGGCGGCTAACCCAGTTAGGTAGGCCTTCGGGTAGGCCTTTTTCAGGTATATTCTCAGATTTTTTTGTATTCACTCTAACAAAGCCTCTCCTCTCTGTTTCCAGGTGCTTCTCACAGAGGCAGTGGAGCCAGTGGATTTTGAGGAGTACCTCAGCACTCACCCACCTATCATCGAGTCGGGCCCCCTGAGGGACCTGATCGAGTTCCCCCCAGACGACATCGAGGTGGTCTGCACCCCCAGAGAGTGTCGCACAGTGGGACAGGCCGTGCCTGAGGAAGGGTAGGTGCTGGACTGGGACATTACTGACTGGCTGGGTTAGAGTTGGTCCTGAGGAACTCAATCAATACAATTAATTTCAAGCCTTTTTTATTTTTATCAACAGTTATCAAAAAGGGCTTTACAGTAGGAGCTGAGTCTGTAGGAGCTGAGTCTGTATTATCAGTTGAGACATTATCAGATTCCTCTAGGCCTACATCAGGTCTAACTCAGTTGCAGCAAACAGGATGCATCTCCTCATTTTAGCACAATTGCACCAATTGATTTACCAAATGAATAAAGCAAATAACTGTTCTGGTTTTGACGTCCGGTAAATCTATTTTTGGTTGCAAGCACCCTTTTTAATGGGTTACAGAAGAAAATGTAGAGTTAAGAACGTACTCGTCCTTTACCGACCTTAATGGGTATTGCCTCCCCACTTTTTAAAGTGATCGGTCGTTTTCAGACACCAGCTGTTGCCATTCCTGGACTTCGTGAAGGGTCCGATGAGGGCCACCCCTAACATTTAAAGTGTTAGGGAGAAGATTTACGTTATTCTTACCCATATCTGTGTCATACAGTATGCAGATTTTCATATTTGTAAAGATACTGACACACACACACACATTCTATAATATTGAACTTTTCTTTGGTCAAATAAAGCAACCATTACAAAACAACTTATCAGGGCAACATTTGAGTTGGGACACTTACCGATCATGTGCCATGGTGAAACAACTTTGATGGGCTTCAGCCAGTCTTCACCCTCTCAAACTTCTGGCAGGCTAGACAGGGTACTGAGCTTTTAAGCAAAAAGTGACATTCATTAAAATTATAATAATTTCAGATATAATAGAACGTGATTGATAAACAAAAGGTTATTTCACTTGCCCAGCTGTCCTTCACCTTGACAATTCCCCGTCAGAAGAAGAGAACAGTAGGTTGATTTTAGCAATCATGCGTTTCACTCCGAAATGGCCAGCATACATCTCGGTCAGCACGGCCTCCTTCTGCTCCATAGTAAAAAATCCCCCTTCTGTGTGGCTGGCCATCCTTCCCCTTTAGGTACATATGATTGCCTAACAAGTTGGAAGAGAAGAGTTGTTGAAATACTCGAGTCTAAGTACATTTGCACTGCTGTCTTTCTTTCTCTATTTCTCTCTCCATCGCTGTCTTCCACTCTCTTCCCACCTCTCTCTTTCCCTCTCTCACTTTCATCCTTTCTCACATTCTTCTGTCTGTCTGGCGAAGACACCTAGTTAAGGGCATTTGGAATTACCATTACTTTTTGACAGGGGTGGACACTTTCTGTCATGACAGGGCCTCTAAAATGTTCTCTAAACGGGCTGATCTCGCCACCTGCCACGCCCACCACATAAGCCCCTTTTTTGAACTAGAAAGCCCCCAGAAATAGGTAATCAGTAATAGCTCTAACTACGCTTCCATCTGCAACATATGAATGTTAAAGCTCACTGAACACATCTGGTGTTGAGGATGAGACTTTGACTGTAACGTGCGGTATCTCTTTGCCTTCCAGGCACAATGACGCCCACGTCAGAGACTGTGTCAGGTCCTACACTGAGGACTGGGCCGTTGTCAACAGAAGGTAAGGCTCCTCTCTTATTATTTAGGGAGTGTGTCCTTTGTATAAAACCTATTCATTACATCTTAACACCCACATTTTAATCCTTATTTTACACATTTTTACAATTACACCTGGCAGCTAGTTATTTATTACACCTCAACACTCGCATTCTGGTCTACTTATTTCAACAGATACCATAAGCTTGGTACTGGGTTTAACCCTAACACCCTGGACAAGCAGAAGGAGAGGCAGAAAGGCCTGCCCAAACAGGTGTTTGAGGCTGATGAGATGCCAGACGTTAGCGCTTATCAGGACGACCAGGTAACCCATAGCAATGGGGCAGTCGACTAGGTAACCCATAGCAACGGGGCGGTCATCTTACGCTTTCAATATTTTTATAGTGTGTGTGTGTGTATATATAGGCCCTCTCTAACGTGTGTTTGTCCTACCCCAGGATGACCTGAAGCGTAGGTCCATATCCATAGACGACACTCCGCGTGGCAGCTGGGCCTGCAGTATCTTTGACCTGAAGAACTCTGTCCCCGACGCCCTCCTGCCCCATTTGCTGGACCGAGCCCCCAACGAGGAGATCGACCGCCACAATGAGGAGCACCGCAAGTCCAACCGCCATCGCGAGCTCTTCGCCCTGCATCCCGCCCTCGAAGAGGTTAGGACAGAGGCGTACACACACTGCTGCATTTCTCCATAGAGACTGGAGTGCCTTTTCACGTGTCAGGCCAGCGTTTGCTTTGCCAGGATCTTGTGCATGTCTGTCTCCTCACATTAATGTGTATCGTCAGCCATGATCAGGGTTGCCATGTCCTGCAGTTTTCACGCAAATTGGGCTAATTTGAAAATGATGTGGCAGGTGAAAATGTATTGGTTGCGTGTTTTTGGGCAACTTCTAAATTCCACTGCGGCCTCCTTGGCAATTTAAAAAATATATATATTTCACTGTGACCTGCTGCTAACTATCAGGCAGTGAGGCAGCGTGTTGCTGAGTGAGTGAGGTGTGGAAGTAAAGGGCCAGAGCGGTGTCTGTGTGTTGACACTGCGCGCTGCGAGCAGACAGCTGAGTCACGTGAGTGAGAGGAGACAGAGCAGCAGGGGTCCACGTCGTGATCACTTTTTACCAGTTGTGGGTAGGCTATTTAGATTGTCATTATGGAGACACACCTATTTCCAACCCTTTTCCCATAAAACATATTAACGCGTTAGAACGGATGCGCGTCAAGAATTAACGGCCATTAGACTTTAGGCGCTGTAGAGCGCATTAGATAAATTCGCTTGAAGGTGGTTTAAACTGCATTATAAACTGGGTGGTTCGAGTCCTGATCGCTGATTGGCTGACAGCCATGGTATATCAGACCGTATACCAAGGGTATGACGTAACATTTATTTTTACTGCCAATTATGTTGGTAACCAGCTTATAATAGCAATAAGGCACCTCGGGGGTTTGTGGTATATGGCCAATATACTACAGCTAAGTGCTGTGTCAAGACACTCCGCGATGCGTCGTGTGTAAGAACAGCCCTTAGCCGTGGTATATTGGCCATATACCACACCCCCTCATGCCTTATTGCTTAATGCCAGTGGGAATTTCAAATGGAAGTTATAGAACTTACTCGCGTTCTTCTGTTATGGACAGAAGATTAGCCATCTATCTTTTGGCCATTAATTAGCCTATTCATTTCTATGCCTATGTAGGCTACTGTAGTCTGCTGTTTTATACAATAAATATCACTGGAGTCATTGCAAAGTCATTTTTTAACAATAAAAAATTATATTTTGCATCTTCAAAGTGGTAGGCATGTTGTGTAAATGAAATGATACAAACCCCCCCCAAAATCCATTTTAATTCCAGTTTGTAAGACAACAAAATAGGAAAAATGCCCAAGGGTGAATACTTTAGCAAGCCACTGTATCAGGGGCTATAGCTTGCATCTAGCTATCCAAACCATGGCAAAGTTTAATTACAATCATGACCTCAGATTTTAGTCAGTAGGCCTAGCCTAATTCTATTGATTGACAAGTAAATCTAATTGGCCATAATAACGGCACAATTGCCAGAAAATAATTTAACAGCATATTATAATTTCTCTTGCTACATATTCAAATTATTTTATTAGTTCACAATAATTATTTTGATGGAAAACCACATTTTTCTTAGGTCATTAGAAGTTAAGTCGATATTCCTTCTTAATTCGCTCAAAAACGTTAAACTACTCTCTTGCTGCTGAAAAAAAAAATGGGGTAGTTTTCAGGCCTTGTGGGCAGGTTTTGAGTAGTCATTGGCCTAGAAATTTTAGCTAGACCTGGCAACCCTGTCTGCTAATGCTGTCACATCACATGGCTTTTTAAAGCGGCGAAAATTCACGGAGTAGACGCTACTGGTTTCACACAAGTGTGAAACTACGTTTCCTCAGATAGTGTTTATACACCGCATATTCCAATACATAATGTACAATACAAAAACTTATGTTCATGTTTTTCTTCTTCTTATATATTCTCTGCGTCCTCAGGAGGAACCCATAGAGCGCCACTGTGTGCCTGACGTCCCTAAGGAGCACTTTGGCCAGAGGTTACTCGTCAAGTGCTTGTCCTTGAAGTAAGTGGGGCAACACACCGACACAACTTTTAAAAAGCATTTTAGCTGCACTCTTTTTAACTGCCTTCTGCTTTCTACTGACCCAATCCTTTTCCCCCTTCAAGGTTTGAGATTGAAATCGAGCCCATATTCGCCAGTTTGGCCTTATACGATGTCAAGGAAAAGAAAAAGGTAAGCTGTTATGTTTTCCTCAATGCCACTCGGCCTTGAGTTGTTGGGTCAGTCTCTGAGAAATCATTAAAAGTGGTTGGAGTCCAACATGAACAAGATGACTGGGCTATAAAAGTTTACATATGAGACCTGTTATCATTGTATGAATGCTCTTTAAGTCATACCATGTATCTGTATGAGTAACACTCAATCGTTGCTCATACGCGTCAAACGTTAGAGCTAAGCGGTAACCAATTTAAAATAGTCCCTCCAAGCCCCTCTTCCATGCTCAGTCAATTTACAGTGAACAAATATTTCAGAGTTTTTAGAAACTTCAATGTTGTCAGATTAAGTATTGGTAATGGATTGAGAAATACGTTGCACTAACCGATATCAATATCAGACTAGTCTCCTGTCTTTTTACACTGTTTATTCCATTCAAAATATCATGTCTCTCTCCCTCATCAGATATCAGAGAACTTCTTATTCGACCTGAACTCGGAGCAGACTAAAGGGATGCTGCGCTCCCATAACCAGACAGCAGCCATCTCCACCCTGGCCCGCTCAGCCATCTTCTCCATCACATACCCCTCCCAGGACGTCTTCCTCGTCATACAGGTCAGCGTCACGCACATTTCTAGAGTTGCAAAATTCCCTAAATGTAAAAAAAAACAAAAAAACAATAATAATCAGAAGGGAATAAGATCATCCGACAGGGATTTCTGAAAAACCAGGGAATTTTTGCAATGTAAACTTAATCACTTCCTGTACATTGGATCTGCCGATCTGTATGTGAGTAGTGACTGATAACTTCCTTCATGTGTGTTGGCTGTCACCAGCTGGAGAAGGTGTTGCAGCAGGGAGATATAGGAGAGTGTGCAGAGCCCTACGTGGTCTTCAAAGAGTCCGACACAGCCAAGGTAAGAGCGTTCTTAAAAAAAAAAACATTCAAATAAGCAACAGACTCAAAGTGATGGTAATCTTTTCATAGATTAGGTAAGTTATGATGTTTATGGGTAGATTCAGTGGTGTAGTTCACCGAACAGATGGAGAAAATGTATTGATTGTCTCACCTTCCATATATAGAACAAAGAGAAGTTGGACAAGTTGCGGAGCCAGTCGGAGCAGTTCTGCACACGTCTGGGTCGGTACCGAATGCCCTTCGCCTGGACAGCCATCCACCTGATGAACATTGTGAACAGCGCTGGTAGCCTGGAGAGAGAGACTGAGCTAGAGATGGGACTTCCAGGTCAGAACGCTTGGGGATCAATAAAGTTGTACAGAGTTGAATTGATTACCACAGAGGATGGCCAGTTCTTCCTGGATGTCAGTGTCAGCTGAGAACAGAACAGGGCCGTGCAGTTTGTCTATATGAGTCATCGGGTGGACATTAGTCATACTGGGGGTAAGGTTGCTGATGGAGAGGTTTCATACTGGGGGAGGGGACTCAGGGAACACATCTAGGCCGCTTTTCATCAATTGTTAACTTTTATTATCATATGAAATTAAACATATCATTGAATATAGAGTGTAGAGGCTGGTCTATATGATTACCTTTGACCTTGTGATGTAATGATGATTCTGTAACTCTGACGACCCTGGCTGTGGCTTTCTGTTGCCCCCCCAGAGAGGAAAGGGTCATGGTCAGAGAGGAGGAACTCAAGCATTGCGGGCCGGCGCTCCCTGGAGAGGACCACCAGTGGAGACGAGTCGTGTAGCCTGAGCAGCTTCAGGCCTGCTACCCTCACCGTCACCAACTTCTTTAAACAGGAGGGGGACAGGTTGAGTGATGAGGACCTGTATAAGTTTTTAGCTGACATGAGGAGGCCGTCTTCTGTACTGAGGAGACTGAGACCCATCACAGGTACAGTAACACCACCACCATCAGCACTACTCACTGCGTCAATAAACACAATCTTTTGAATTAAATCACCATATCAATCCATTAACTAGAAAAGGACCTTTACTGAAGTAAATGTGGTGTGCTTGCTAGTCTAGAGGTATTTATGGTTGTGAAATAGTATTACTCGTGGTAGTGACAGCAGTAGTAATGGTAGTATCGATGTCACTTGTTAAATAGACTTCAATCAGTGTAGATGAAGAGGAGGAATGTTTTTTTAAGCCTTGAGACAATTGAGACATGGATTGTGTGCCATTGAGGGTGAATGTGCAAGACAAAAGATGAAGTGCCTTTGAACGTGGGTATGGTAGTAAGTGCCAGGCGCACCGGTTTGAGTGTGTCAAGAACTGAAATGCTGCTGGGTTTTTCACGCTCAACAGTATCCAGTGTGTATCAAGAATGTTCCACCACCCAAAGGACATCCAGTCAACTTGACACAACTGTGGGAAGCATTGGAGTCAACATGGGCCAGCATCCCCTCGAACCCACTACCCTGGCGTTACAAGCGTCATGCTCTACCAAATGAGCTACAACCAGTTTAAAAGCTGTGGCAAATCCAAATACTTCCCCTTCAAGCCTATGGAGAATTTATTTACATTTACAAATGGCACAGTTCTAAGCAATGTTGTATCTTTCCCATTTCATGCCAACCCGTGTCTATTTTATATAGAGGGTTTCTTACTGATCATAGCATGTTTGTGTTGGAGACCGATATGAAAACCCACTGCTGTGGCCTTGGACTGTTTCATGGAAATGTTGAAAATGGATCTTCTTGTAATTCTGGCTTCTCAAACCAACACAGACATTTTAGATAATAGATACTTAGTTTTTAAAAATTGTGCCAGACTCTGATGTGTCTGAATGGATCCAATGTTTTCAGAGCTGGTAGAGGTCGGGGTGTAGCCATATTCATAAAGAACGTCTTGAAATTTGCTGTGTGTATTACCACCTCTGTCCCCAAACGATTTAATGTCTTGTCCTAAATATGGGCCTTGGTAATAATTCCCAACTAACGTTAGTGAGAGTTTATCGCCCTCCCAATTGCTCTTAGCAAATTATCTGTCTTGCTGTCTAACTGCTAATCTGAATTATTAATATTGGGTGATCTTAACCTGGATTGGTTGATGCCGGTATCAGATGGACTGAAAGATATTTGTACTGTGCTAAACTTAACTGATAACTAAACCAACCCGCCCCAACTTAAAACACCTTGAAAAATCTACTATTTTAGATATCATTCTGACCAACACCCTTTGTAAGTATACAGCCAATGGAATTTTTGCTAACGAGCTCAGTGACCGTTGTCCCATTGCCTGCATGTGACATATCAAGCTACTTAAATAACGTTCACGCATTATTACAAAGCTACATTTTAGAACTTTCACTTATCAACATTTCCTGTATGTCCTGGACGTTGTATGATTGGGTGGGTGGGTCCTCTCTCTGATTCAGATCCGGCCCTTAAATGTTTTATCTCTCTGTTTAACTCTGTTGCAGATAAGCATGCCCCATATACACTGCTCAAAAAAATAAAGGGAACACTTAAACAACACAATGTAACACCAAGTCAATCACACTTCTGTGGAATCAAACTGTCCACTTAGGAAGCAACACTGATTGACAATACATTTCACATGCCGTTGTGCAAATGGGATAGACAACAGGTGGAAATTATAGGCAATTAGCAAGACACGGAGTGGTTCTGCAGGTGGTGACCACAGACCACTTCTCAGTTCTTATGCTTCCTGGCTGATGTTTTGGTCACTTTTGAATGCTGCCGGTGCTTTCACTCTAGTGGTAGCATGAGACGGAGTCTACAACCCACACAAGTGGCTCAGGTAGTGCAGCTCATCCAGGATGGCACATCAATGCGAGCTGTGGCAAGAAGGTTTGCTGTGTCTGTCAGCGTAGTGTCCAGAGCATGGAGGCGCTACCAGGAGACAGGCCAGTACATCAGGAGACGTGGAGGAGGCCGTAGGAGGGCAACAATCCAGCAGCAGGACCGCTACCTCCGCCTTTGTGCAAGGAGGAGCAGGAGGAGCACTGCCAGAGCCCTGCAAAATGACCTCCAGCAGGCCACAAATGTGCATGTGTCTGCTCAAACGGTCAGAAACAGACTCCATGAGGGTGGTATGAGGGCCCGACGTCCACAGGTGGGTGTTGTGCTTACAGACCAACACTGTGCAGGACGTTTGGCATTTGCCAGAGAACACCAAGATTGGCAAATTCGCCACTGGCTCCCTGTGCTCTTCACAGATGAAAGCAGGTTCACACTGAGCACATGTGACAGAGTCTGGAGACGCCGTGGAGAACGTTCTGCTGCATGCAACATCCTCCAGCATGACCGGTTTGGCGGTGGGTCAGTCATGGTGTGCGGTGGCATTTCTTTGGGGGTCCGCACAGCCCTCCATGTGCTCGCCAGAGGTAGCCTGACTGCCATTAGGTACCGAGATGAGATCCTCAGACCCCTTGTGAGACCATATGCTGGTGGGGTTGGCCCTGGGTTCCTCCTAATGCAAGACAATGCTAGACCTCATGTGGCTGGAGTGTGTCAGCAGTTCCTGCAAGAGGAAGGCATTGATGCTATGGACTGGCCCGCCCGTTCCCCAGACCTGAATCCAATTGAGCACATCTGGGACATCATGTCTCGCTCCATCCACCAACGCCGCGTTGCACCACAGACTGTCCAGGAGTTGGCGGATGCTTTAGTCCAGGTCTGGGAGGAGATCCCTCAGGAGACCATCCGCCACCTCATCAGGAGCATGCCCAGGCGTTGTAGGGAGATCATACAGGCACGTGGAGGCCACACACACTACTGAGCCTCATTTTGACTTGTTTTAAGGACATTACGTCAAAGTTGGATCAGCCTGTAGTGTGGTTTACCACTTTAATTTTGAGTGTGACTCCAAATCCAGACCTCCATGGGTTGATAAATTGGATTTCCATTGATTATTTTTGTGATTTTGTTGTCAGCACATTCAACTATGTAAAGAAAAAAGTTTTTAATAAGAATATTTCATTCATTCAGATCTAGGATGTGTTATTTTAGTGTTCCCTTTATTTTTTTGAGCAGTGTACATGATTAAGGGTAAAGTAAAGATCTAACCCATGGTTCATGTATGAATTGTCCCCAAAAAAATTGAGATTGGGTGGTCTCCAGATGTTCATAGTTTCTGTACCGTAGCGGGGTATATGGCATGACCGGAAGTGCACACAAGGTGTCGCAATTTTAACAACAAAGAAAAATAGAAACAATATTTATTTTATTACATTTTTACTTACAAAGTAATTTATGCAACAGGGATCTTGATGCAGGAGGTGATTGAATGTCTCTGCTGTAACCAAGAAGCTTGATCTTGACATCTAGCCACTTAGCTAGCAAGTTAGCAAACCAAATGCATAGCTAGAGCTGAATTTAATTTGACACATCTTAGATTTCTTATTGTTATACTTAGTTAGTTATAAGCAGTAGTGTCGCATGCACCCCCCAAAACAATATTAATTATTTGTAGTGGTGAGAATCCAACAAAATGTCACGTAGGGCCCCCAAAAGTCTAGTGCCGGCTTTGTATGGATGTGGGTACGCTGACCCGCGTGCCACTGTGGCCCATCATGATGAGTTCAGGTTTTGTGTGGCCCCCACCCCCATCAAGGGGCGGCAGGGTAGCCTAGTGGTTAGAGCGTTGGGCCAGTAACCGAAAGGTTGCTAGATCGAATCCTCGAGCTGACAAGGTAAAAATCTGTCGTTCTGCCCCTGAACAAGGCCGTTAACCCACTGTTCCTAGTCCGTCATTGTAAATAATAATTTGTTCTTAATTTACTTGCCTAGTTAAATAAAGGTAAAAAAATAACTAATAATAATTCTAAGTTACACATCCCTGCTCTAGAGGGAGTCCTTTATTCACCTCTAAACAGATAGCAAATCCACAATTGCTAATTCACTTGATAATTTGTTACTGTAGCTTTCTGCCCCCCTCATTGTAGAACCATTTTTTGTTATTTAAATACATTTTAAAACCAAGGCATGAGGTCGAATTAATTATACTTAGAGCTCCGAGACAGGATTGTGTCGAGGCACAGATCTGGGGAAGGGTACCAAAAAATGTCTGCAGCATTGAAGGTCCCCAATAACACACATACAATTTGACTATTGAATGTTCTAATAGGTACTTTAGTATTGCCGGCCTAATCTAGGGAGTTGATAGGCTTGAAGTCATAAACAGCGCAATGCTTGAAGCATTGCGAAGAGCTGCTGGCAAACGCAGTAAAGTGCTGTTTGAATGAATGCTTACGAGCCTGCTGCTGCCTACCACCGCTCAGTCAGACTGCTCTATCAAATATCAAATCATAGACTTAATTATAATATAATAACACACAGACATACGAGCCTTAGGTCATTAATATGGTCAAATCCGGACACTATCATTTCGAAAACAAAATGTTTATTCATTCAGTGAAATACGGAACCATTCCGTAATTTATCTAACGGGTGGCATCCATAAGTCTAAATATTGCTGTTACATTGCACCTTCAATATTATGTCATAATTACATAAAATTCTAGCAAATTAGTTCGCAACGAGCCAGGCGGGCCGAACTCCTGCATATACCCTGACTCTGTTCCACAGGACGCAAGAGAAGTGACACAATTTTCCTAGTTAAAAGAAATTCATGTTAGCAGGCAATATTAACTAAATATGCCTAATTTTTCAGAATAAAAGCCTGAAACAATGTCTAAAGACTTCACATCTAGTGGAAGCCATAGGGAATGCAATCTGGGTCATGTCCCTTTATATGGTGGATAGGCTTTCAATGGAAAAACACCCATTTCAAAATAATGGCACTTCCTGGATGGATTTTCCTCAGGTTTTCGCCTGCCATATCAGTTCTGTTATACTCACAGACATTATTTTAACAGTTTGGAAACTTTAGAGTGTTTTCTATCCATATCTACCATATATGCATATCCTAGCTTCTGGGCCTGAGTAAAAGGCAGTTTACTTTGGGCACGATTTTCATCCGGATGTCAAAATACTGCCCCCTAGACCAAAGAGGTTAAAAGAAATTCATGCTAGCAGGCAATATTAACTAAATATGCAGGTTTAAAAGTATATAGTTGTGTATTGATTTTAAGAAAGAAATGTTTATGGTTAGGTACACATTGGTGCAACGACAGTGCTTTCTTCCGCGAATGCGCTTCTTAAATCACCCGTTTGGCGAGGTAGGCTGTGATTCAATGATAAATTAACAGGCACCGCATCGATTATATGCAACGCAGGACAAGCTAGATAAACTAGTAATATCATCAACCATGTGTAGTTAACTAGTGATTATGTTACGATTTATTTGTTTTTTATAAGATACGTTTAATGCTAGCTAGCACCTAACCTTGGCTTCTTGCTGCACTCCTTGCTGCACTCGCATAACAGGCAGTCTCCTCATGGAGTGCAATGTAATCGGCCATGATCGGTATCCAAAAATGCCGATTTACCGATTGTTATGAAAACTTGAAATCGTCCCTAATTAATCGGCCATTCCAATTAATCGGTCGACCTCTAGTTTTAACGCCCCACCCACGTTTGGAATCGTTTACAATCCTCATTACGTCTTGAATCGCTGGTGCCAATAGGGCCGTTTGGAACGCTGATAAGGAATGAATTCACTGAGTTGTTTTGGTTGATTGTAATCATTTATTTGTGTTGTAATGTATCTAGGAGTATTTTTTTGTTGCTGTTTTATTGCATTATAATGTTGAATTGTTTGTTCTCATTGCACCATTGAGAATGAGACACTGGTCTCAATTGAGTTCCCCTGAATAAATAGAAGTTAAATAAAAAAATACAAGTTATAATTGACATGGTATCAAAAAGCTGTATGCAACCTATTCCAGACTGCGCTTGAAATTTGGAATGGTGTTTCTATCTTAAACGGTGGAAGACTGGTTACGACCGGAATGTTTCCTGTCGAAGTCTATGGCCATTAAAATGCATTGGGATTCATGAAAATATGGTTGCAGTGTGAAAAGTGTAAGTAGTATCAAAAAGCATTCTGACCAGTGCCAATCTGCACATTTTTAAGTTATTTTGGTGTTGGTAGCTTTTACAGTTTTTACAGTTTTAGTGCTAGAGTTTCCAGCGCAATAATGATGATAATAATATTAACAGTTTTTAAAGTTGTTCTTTGCTTTCAGCAAGCACATCTAATTACTTACATCAGGCTTTTTCAAAGTCTGATACAGTGGGCCTCCCGTCAGAGAAAATCAAGAAAAATATATTCTATTAATTTCTCAAATACAGTAGTTTCAATAAAACTTTTGGAGAACAACTTTTATTTATGGACACTGTCCTGATTGAAGGCATTAATCCTGAGACCCCAGAAAAAACTAGCTTTTTATTTATCTGACTTTCCAGTCTTTATATTTAGCCTCACAATTAAGTGTTTTACCATTTTATTTTCAGGACAGCCAGGTCTACAAGCGGAACACAAAACAATTTGACATAAAAAGTTACATGAGTTTTATTGACAAATGTCAAATTATATGTTTTTCCAAAGCAAAAACCTGATAATGAATTTATGTGTACAGAAATGTTTACTTACAGATATTGTTTGCTCAGTGGAAATGAATATCCAACTAGTCAGTGACAACTATTTGGTGTTTGACAGCAACTATGTCAGCTTATTACAGTATTATAGACCCCTTTGGGATTTGCCCTTCTCTCACAAACACTGCTCTAGCTCAGCCCCCATTAATCACAGACTAATGGTTGTATCAATGGATGCAGAACAAATAGACAAATCCAATGGCACAACACAGAAGTCTGTGTTTTAAAGGGGTTAGAAGTCCAGAACACGCTGGCGTCACAGTGGGCTTGTAGGAGTTAAACCATGCTCTGCACAACTTAATGAACATGCAACTGACCTATTAAAACCGAAATCAATAAAAGTGCTTTCAGGATATCCAAGTAATTGATTATTTAATCTGAAAATAATATTTTGGTTTCTGTTACAAAGCATGTCTGGCATTTTTTAAATGCCGCTGCCCCTTTTAAGAGTTTGGTTGCGCAGTTGTGCCTAAACCATGCTACAAACTGGTTGTATATGCGTTTTTTTTATGATGCCATGTGCACAATTCTAGGAGTTGAGAAGTAAATGTGGTATCACTGGAAAGCTGGGACACCCTCTTTTAAAAAAAAATGTATCCATCAAATCTGCTTTAAAAGGTGTGTTTTCCCTGCGATGGTATTAGAGAAGAGAATACAGTTTGTCTTTCCTTTCACACCTCCACTAAAACTCTCTGGCGCCCCACACTTTGAAAACCTCTGACTTACATATAACTTCTAGTGAGAGAGCACCACTGCCATATCAGTCCATTAGGCTTAGATATTCGTTGAGGTCTAGAGCTCTGTGTGTGATGTTGTTTACCCTGTCTTGTTCCCTCCAGCCCAGCTGAAGATTGACATCTCGCCGGCCCCAGAGAACCCCCACTACTGCTTGACCCCTGACCTCCAGCAGGTCAAGCCCTACCCAGACAGCAGGGTCCGCCCCACCAGGGAGATACTGGAGTTCCCACCCAAGGACGTCTACGTACCAAACACCACCTACAGGTAATGAAACAATACCACTTACTGTACATTACTTAGCTAGCATTACCCAACACCACCTACAGGTAATGAAACAATACCACTTACTGTACATTACTTAGCTAGCATTACCCAACACCACCTACAGGTAATGAAACAATACCACTTACTGTACATTACTTAGCTAGCATTACCCAACACCACCTACAGGTAATGAAACAATACCACTTACTGTACATTACTTAGCTAGCATTACCCAACACCACCTACAGGTAATGAAACAATACCACTTACTGTACATTACTTAGCTAGCATTACCTAACACCAACTACAGGTAATGAAACAATACCACTTACTGTACATTACTTAGCTAGCATTACCCAACACCACCTACAGGTAATGAAACAATACCACTTACTGTACATTACTTAGCTAGCATTACCCAACACCACCTACAGGTAATGAAACAATACCACTTACAGTGCATTCGGAAAGTATTTATTTTCAACTTTCTTCTACATTTTGTTACGTTATAGCCTTATTCTAAAATGGATTAACAAAATGTTTTTGCTCGTTACTCTCCACACAATACCCCGTAATGACAAAGCAAAAAACGGGTATTTAAAATGAAAAACAAACTTTATTTACATAATGAATACTTATGTAAATGTTATTTCATTTTTTTTATTTATTTTTTTAATACATTTTGAAAAAATTCTTTACCTGTTTTTGCTTTGACATTATGGTGTAGTGTGTCTGTGTGTAGATGAGTAAAAAAACAACAATTTGATCAATTTTAGAATACGGCTGTAACGTAACATGTGGAAAAAGTGAAGGGGTCTGAATACTCTTCGAATGCACTGTACATTACTTAGCCTTACCCAACACCAGCTACGTGTAATGATACACTCTACCAACCAGCAGGCAACATAACAAGATGACATGCATGGATATTTATTTAACCTTTATTTTAGCAGGGAAATCCCATTGAGACCAAGGCCTCTCTTTCAAGAGAGCCCTGCATACAAATACAGCATTTTACAAATGCAATGCAATAAAAACATACAGTACTTGCAAGCAATTCATGAAAAGCAATCACATTCCTCAACAGTTCAACGGGACTTATAGAGCTTGCCATCCCTGTGATCGGGTCTGGTAAGTCTGTAGTTTAAAAATGAAGTAAGGTACGGCGGAAGTTTGTGCTAGAGGGCTTGAATTTGTAATCCAATACCATCCTTAAACTTACAATCTAATACCACCAACAGGGCATTCCTGACACGTTGATGTCATTCCTAGTCGTCAAGGGGAATGTGACACACATGAAGTCCTTCCTGTTTTTGAGACTGTGTATTTCCATCTAACTGTTCTGATCAAACACACTGGAGCCTGGAGGACACAGACGAACCAAACGGTCTTTCTCCCTTCCACTCTGTGTCTCGCTTTCATCTGACCCATGGGGGTAACACTACTGTAACAGAGCAGCACAACCCACAAGGCCACCTACAGGCCTTCCTGTTGATATTAAGCTTTCCTCCTAGCCATGGCGCATCGGGTTCAACATGTAACAATCTGTAACAGCACCCCATGTCCCGTGTGACTGCCAGATCGACTGACTAACTGCACACAGCCTTGTGTTGAGTGACCTTCTGAGCCCTGCTGCTATTTTAGTCAAGGTCAGAGAGTGAGGGAGAGGGGACTTTTATCAGACGCTGTGTTGACATGGCGAGAGAGAAAGAGGGAGATGAAGGGAGGGAGAGAGGGCTCTTATCAGACACTGTGGTGGCATGGAGGGAATGAGAGAGGGAGAGAGAGAAAGAAGGAAAGAAAGAGCGAGAGGACCCTTATCACAGGTTGTGTTGACATGGCCACTTCAGGCTGCCCTGAGGCCTTGTTTGGCTCCTGATAGCAGTCAGGGCCTTCCTAGATTGAGCTCCTGCCAGCTTTAGTATCTCTTCTTTAGTTGCTCTGCATACTTCCTGGTTAAGGAGATTGATGTGGTACAAACTATTACATTACTAGGAGGGATATATCATAAACCCTTAAAGTTCCAGAATGGTTTGGTAATGGCAGCCATTTTGGTCAGGGAGAAATCCAAACCATTCTAATTGGAATAAATGGCAGTAGAGGCATACTGTAGGTGATGCATTTCCTGCTTTTACGTATGCAGGAAAATAAAAGTAAAATGGGAGATATCAGAAATCCTGTCATTAGGGATGCACAATATTTTTTATTTTACCTTTATTTAACCTACTGAAACAGATTATATTGTTTTGCTATGTTTTTGGGGAAGAACATTGTTTGCATCCATAAGCTAGCTAGCTTTTTTTATGACCTCCTGCACTGTAGGAGCGCGAGACAACGTTACCAGCATCATAGCATACGTATCGATGAATTGTTGTGACATATGAAATACGAGTGATAGTGTAGTCAATGTGTAATAACTACGTAAAAACATTTATGAATGCGTTAAATTATGTGACGTGCAGTCATATTCGGGTCCTGATTGGTCAACAAGCTTATTTGACACGTCAAATAGTATCTTTTTTGACACGCAAAGACCCAAACAACGTTCCATAGAAATCCTGGTTGAGAATGAAACGACTTAATGAAACAGCACAGCAAGTAAGTGAAAGAAATAGGTCTTGATTATATTTTACTGGTGATGGGGACATGCCTAAATGCCAACAAAATAACTTTTGTGTGTGTGTAACCTTTATTTAACTAGGCAAGTCAGTTAAGAACACATTCTTATTTACAATGACGGCCTACAATGCTGGGCCAATTGTGTGCCACCCTATGGGACTCCCAATCACGGCCAGATGTGATACAGCCTGGATTCGAACCAGGAACCGTAGGGACGCCTCTTGCACTGAGATGCAGTGCCTTAGACCGCTGTGTGTGTGTGCGAACTATTTAACTGTACTAGAATGCTTAAAAGGCTGCTAAAATTTTAAATATCGGTAATCGGTATCAGGTTTTTTTTTTACAAGGAAGATATCGGTATTGGCCAAAAATGTAATTTCGGTACATCACTACATGTTATTGTCAACCTAAAATATTGTCATGTGATTCGTTCCACAAAAAGTCCCTTTTCCATCCCAAGTTGAAGTTGTGCACCAATATATATTTTTTTATTTTGTTAAATGAAGTGCCCTTTAATGTAGACCACATGGAGAATTTAATAAGTTTGTTTTTTAATATGAAAAAGGTTTGCCAAAGTGCAAAATATTATCTTCTAGGAAGCTTTCAACCCACTTACTCCAAAAAATGTTGGTTTTACCATCACTGTAAAGCCCTAGTTATTTTGTTGCTTTGACAGTAATTTCTGAAGATTATGATTTATTTCATATGATTAGTGATTCATTTAGGTTCTACCCTTTTTGGCAATTTTCTGGGGTTTTGTGGTTGAAAACTGAGCCGGTCGAGCAGAACACGTCATCCCTCTTACCCAAAGATATATGGGTTAGAAATCTTTTAGCAATTACTTTTTGTGACGCTTGCATTCAATTGCCACTCCCTGTTGCACACAACAAGCTTCCATTCCCCCTGTCACACAGGGATTTATGACTGATATAAGATGAAATCGTCAACCCTGTTACTTTAAATGGGCACCTACTATAGTTACCTCCTGAGATGGGGAAATATGTCAACGGACCATGTCTCCATTTTTGTTTTCTTGGAAAGCTATGAGTGATATTACAATATCAGTACTTGCATTTCCAACTTGTCTAAGTCCTATCATCAACTTATTTCAGCCACTGTGTGGCTGTGGATTGACTGCATTGTTTGTATGGAATGTTGTCGTATTGGCAGTTTAATTTGAAGAACTACTGCAATCATTCCATTAAACCTGTCTGTTTAGCTAGCTAACAAACGCACAGTGCAGATAATCTTCAAATGAATCGTCTTTAACGATCTTATCACAGCACTGGCTGACCATGGTTGACCAACTCACCATTGCTTACAATTTATACTGTCATAAGAAGGTTCATGTCCATTCTAGTATTCTAATTCTACGGTAGAAAACGCTGTGAGCTCTGAAGTTTATTTACCTATGTACATTTACATGTTGATTGGATAAGCGGTACAGTACATCTGGGCACGGTAGCAAATGCCATTTATTCACTGTAGTTTGAGTGTACTGTGTATTGGCCTCTCACTTGCATAAGATAGTTAATGCAAATAATGTTTCAGGATTGTTGTCAGCATTGCGGGCTGATCGGACTGAACTGTTGAGTTTATAGGCCAGGGGTGTGATGACCTGTGGTTGATAAAGCATTGGCTAAACCTGCTTAGATGGCATTAGATCATTAGCCCAGTTTGTTGGTTTTTCCTTGGCAAAGAATACAAAGGACAGCGGTATATTTGTTTTGAGTATGATGGTTTTATTTGTCATTATAAATATACAGTAGTTTACCAGAGTCTCTCTGATAAGGTGGAAGTAATAGTGCTGAGCGATTAGTGTTTTTGGGGGGGATTTTTATTTTGGTAAAATACTTTTTTTTACATTAAATGATTACCTTAAAATGATTTTAGAGCTTTTTAATAAATATTCCAAAGCCAAATATTGAGAACATCCAATTGCCAAAACATTGAAAACATTCTAACAGTCTTATTACTTTTTATTCTATTTAATTTGTTAGTCATCTCATCTCTGCTCAGGCAGTAGCAGCCAGCCAGACAACCATCTGACGTTCTCTCCAACTAGTTATCCTATTTAGCTAAGCTAGTAGCTAGCTGCCTATGCTGTATGAAAAAAATCACTTTCAAGACTGCTAATTACCAAATACTACAACTGTCAATCGGGTAGAGCTACCTCTCAAACTGTCTCTATCCCTTTTGTCAGTTTTGTGTACATAACTCTCTCATGCATATGGCCCGGGAGTAACGTATGGAAGGCAGTACAGGCGCAATGGATTATGGGCATTGTAGTTAATTACCACTTATGCGCTGAACTAGGTTAAATATTATTCTATTGAAAAACTTTCTTTAGCATTTCAGTTCATTCTTGATCTGTTTTCTCTCTTGCTTGTTTTTATTTCTCTAGAGGAACGGCGCGTTGAACTGACAAAAATGAAATGGAATTCAAGTAATTGAACCAACGTCGGTCAATTAGTTTAATAATGGGGGGAAAAAACTAAATTGAATTTAATCGCTCAGCAATAATTAGTAAGAAACATAAAATATGTACAGTAAGTAGCAGCCGTTTTAAATGCAGCAGAAAGATAAGAGTTGGCAGGAGACGAGTCAATATGACCAATGTAAATGACCTGACGTTAACTAACCCGGCAGCACATTTAATAGAACATTATCAAAATGGTTTTAAATACAGTATAAAGTTTTAAAAAAGATGGTGAAAACACTAAGCTCATATACATTTGAAGATCTATGCATCATGTTGATATTTTGTCTACTTACGTGTGAATATTTGGTACATTCAGCAACAGCCACCAAATGTGCAGAAATACAATATAGAGTGATCAATCAGTAGATAAGGATTATGCCTTTGTCACATGCAGTTCATTCATTTAACACATAATGACTAGTAACTTATCTAAAACAGTGTTCTGTCGGTTACATAATTACTTAATTGATTATTTTTTTTTTCCCACCCATTGAAGGTAGCCTAGCTTCTCAGTGCTGGGATGTGTTGCAGACCAGGACAGACAGTGTTGAATCATCGGACATTCCATCCAAACCAAAACTTGGCTCTTATAAAACCGATTACCCCTCCCAGTTGTTACCCAACTCTCTATGTGTTTCTGGAACAATTTGTGAGGTCATTGACCGGCTGACTGCTATTGCCTCATTCTGACGAATCAGCTTATTTTCTGTCATACAAATTTGTTGGCTGGCTGTTATTGGCGGCTGATTTTTTTTTCTACTGTCAGCAACTGCTCTATCTTTTGCTACCATGCCAACAATGTGTAATGTGAGGGTGGGTAAGTGGAAGGTTACGGCGAGAGGGGGTGTATTTGTTGTTGCCATACCAACGAGGTGTAATGTAGTTGGGGACGAGGTTAAGGGGGGCTTGAGGTGAGGGGGGCGGGTGAGACGGGTCGTATGGAGATCTTGGTGGTCTTGAGGGAGTAGGAGGTCCCCATAGGTTTCCACTGGATTCCTTTCCTCCTCATGGAACGACCCTTTGACCTCAGCCACATGTACCTGCCGTTCAGGTTGGTGTCACCACAGGCATTGAACCACCAGCCACCTGCCAGAAATGGGTTAAATTATATAACAAGTCTAGAACCCATAGTCAATCTCTGTGCTGCCTGCTTGGAAATGTCTTTAACAGGTGTATGGTACCAGACAGTGCTGTGAACCTGTACCAAGTGTGTAGTCAGTACCTGTAGTTGCATCAGGTGTGTGGTCTATACATACCTGTGTAGTTTTTGGCACAGTTGGAGTCCTGGTGGTTGTCGTTGTCTCTGTCCTTGGTTGAGAACATCATGCCACTGTGGTTGCCCATGGCGTCGGGAAGATCACCAGACAGGTGGGTGAGGTGGAGGGTGTAGTGGGCCTGGGGTCCCTCCAGGGTGAACTGGTACTCTACAGACCTCCTCTCCTCCTTCCAGTCCTCCAGCTCAATACGCAGGATAGATTCACCCTGACTAGCAAGGCTGTGGATCTTCCTCAGGCCCAGCCAGAACTCTCCTACAATAACACCGATAACACACACAAATGTCATTGAATGGCCATAGAGCTACAACACACAGATAAAACACGCATTCTGTCAGAACTGTCCTATGATAACACAGAGAACAAACACATTCTGTTAGAACACTTCTATAGTAACACAGATCACACACAAATGTCAGAACTCTACTTTAACAGATCACAAACACATACAATGCCATCAAATGGCCATAAAGCTAGTTCAGATTCTATACTGTAGGCCTAGCTACTTTGTTTTGTTCTGTATGCCATGCCCATGACTCATGTGTTAAATAGTGTAGGGCAAGTTCTGACACTCAATACTATTTTCCCTAGCCGCTGGCTGCATACTGTAGTCATGGGTGTGATGACATAATTACGCTCGTAGCAGCGAAGGAAACTGACACGGAACAATTCATAGCTTAAAGGACCTGTGGCATTGTTGGAATGCAGTAGGACTATATGCCTATGAGCTGGGGTCCAAGCCTGGCTGAAGTTAAGTGCAGCTATCGCTTTGTCTAGTCAGACAATGGAGGAAGTCAATCTGTCAAAGGGTGCCTGATAAGCTAATTTACAATAGCTGTTTCCTGTCCGCTGTTCCTTCAGGAAGTATTTAAGAGTGGTGGAGTGTGGCTGTATTGGCTGTTTCCTGCTTTATGAATGCCTACAGGCCTTTTGTAGACTGGAATCAGGATATAAAGGCATAATCAGGTATGGGTGCTTGCAGTTGAGTTGAGCCATAAAGATATAATTTGTTTGTTTCGTTCTTTATGGATAGAGATGTATTGACTGTCTACTAGATCCCGACCGATATATTGGTTCAACGATATTATCGGCCGATATTGGCCTTTTATCGCTAGTCCAACGATAACCAACACACAATAAATAGGATGAAAAAAGGGAATCTAATGCTTATCTGAACCCTTGCGGCCATTCTCATGTCATTATTGTCACAATGTATTTAATCAACATTTGAAGCGTAGAGATTGGACAATTGCTCATTTGGATGGCAATTTATGAGAATTCAGTGGGGAAAATGACAATTTTTAATTTCCCCCGCAGTAAAACAGTATATTGGCAGATATATCGGTATCTGTACCTTTTCTCCCCCCAAAAATCGGAATCTGTATCGAACCCCAAAAAACATGTCGTGCTCTACTGTCCAAACCACTGACAAAATGTACCGATAGAAAGAAATAAGCCAAACTAACTTTCCAGATCCCCAAATCCGTTCTCGTACTTCTCCCATGCCTGGTCAAAATCCACAGACCCGTCCTCCCTGCTCTGGATGACTGTTGATCCTCCTTCTGTAGATGTGGGAGATGGGACATGTAGTCAATACATGGACAGAGAAACACAACAACAACGAAGTCCAGTTCCTTTCTCTAGACTGATTTATGGAAACTCGTAGGAAGCACTTATTTCCTTCTGATAGCCTGTATGACCCTGTTTCATTTTACATTTTAGTCATTTAGCAGATGCTCTTATCCAGAGCGACTTATAGTAGTGAATGCATACATTTCATACAATTTCATACATTTTTTTTCTGTGCTGGCCCCCTGTGGGAATCGAACCCACAACCCTGGCGTTGCAAACACCATGCTCTACCAACTGAGCTACAGGGAAGGCTAGGTTTCCTATAGACTCTATTCTGCTTGTCTGTTTTGTCTAGACCATTTCGATTTGTGTAAGAATATGTCAAAGATATATACACAACGCAGAGGACGAGAGGTCTAGAATTAACAATCAATGGAAATAGTTGTTTTTCAGTTCAACACCTGTCTAGAATCTGTTAGGATTGTCAGTCCTGAATTCATAGCTACGTGTGCTATGTTTTCATTGGTCTGAATCGTCTGTACATTGAGTCTGGAGCAGGATACTTGTTATTTGGTTGTACTGCAAGGACTTCTAATTGGTCAACCACAGGCTAGTGTGGGGGGGTTATAAATTACATCCTGTTGCTTTGTTCTGTGGAGAGAATCACTGAGGATGGGGGAGCATGAACATCTATCTACCTCCCCGCATGATTTGTTCTCTTTGGTGAATAAACCTATTTTCCTCCCCCTGATTTGCTTTGGGGGTTGTGTTTTTGAAGAGTAACATCAACTGCTAACGCTTGCATGTAGTGCAAAGAAATGGTTTGACACATTACTGTCACATAGTTGGTTGAGAATTTGAGACGGGATTGTGTCTTACCTGAGGTCAGTTCACAGTACACGTTGAAAGGCTCAGATAGGTTTGGCTTGACAGAGTACACCCCGCTGTTTCGCTCTCCTCTGTTGAACAGATCACTGCAGTCCATGGATAGGTCTGTGTCCGGAACAGTGGAGTTGCCTGTCAGGTATTCAAACATGTCTGGTGTCTCCGAGTTGGAATCCGCTGCTTTGTCAGTCGTGTCCTGGAAATTGTCAATGCTGATCTGGAATAGCAGGCAAAATTTAAAACGGTATGGTGTCTCCTTAACTGTTTTTAGTGGCCTTTTACATACACTGATTGAACAGGGATGAAAGAAATGGCCATTACCTTTGGTCTACTGTATACAATTCGATTATCTCTTTAAGCAACAGAGATGAGTACCTTTTCCTCCAGAGTCTTGATCTTAGTTTTTTGGTGGTTGAGCTGATCGTGCTGCTCCCTCACAGCTTTCAGCAGGTCCGTGATGGTCCTCTCCTGAACCTCAATCACATCCTGAAACAGACCAGTTAACACTGTCTCGTTAATGCTCACATTAAAATACATTTCCCAATGGCATAACTTGAAATTGAAATCATTAATAACTTAAACTTCTCAATGAATTCAGCAAAATAAAATTTGATGTAATATTCAGTAGGAATTGTATGTTGAATATGTGTGCCAGAAACACAATCTTATTCTAGAACAAAGACATTTCACATTGAAACAGAATAAGTCATAAATCTCAGTACTGATTTAATGAGTGAAGGTCAGCAGTGCACCTTGAGTGACTTGATCTCGTTGAGCTGCTCTGCGGGTATCATGCTCTCCGACAGTCCCTTCAGTTTCTCCTCCAGCCCTCCTACTTTACTCTGCAGCTGGCTCCTCTCTTGCAGGATACTGTTGATCTTGGAGTTGATCTCCAGAGACAGGTTCCGGATCTCCTCGTTGTTGGCCTTGAGGAATGTGGTGGTCTTCTTCAGCTCCTCCTCTTCCTCCTTTATCTCAGAGGTGACCACAGAGAGCTGGTAGAAAGAGCGGTCAAAGATGTTGAGTTTTTGAAAGATGTCGTTGATCTGGGCCTTGGTCTTGTGGACAAACTCCCTGAGGCTCTGACCCAGTTGGAGCAAGCCGTTGGCAAGGAGACGGACATCGTCCAGCATGGCAAAGCGGGACTTGGCCTCGGCTGGAGGCTCCGTCTGGGGCTGGAGTTGCGAGGGTACGGTGGGGTAGACCCTGGAGGTGTCCTGATGAGCTGCCTGAACTGTAGACACACCCAGCAGGAACAAGAGGCAGAAGAGCTTCATGGTCAAATCTCTCTCAGCAATCGTGGAATAGCAAGAAGTAGTCTCTCTCTCTGTTCTTCCTTCAGCTGCCCTACTTTCACTCTGTCTGTCTGTACACCTCTTACTCTCTCTTTCCCTCTACCTCTCTCTCTGTCACTCTGCTAGAAAGATGTGAGAGCAGCAGGCAGGCCTGTGTTATATACCCCAGTCCAGCAAGGGAAGGGTAGATTAGTTGATCATTAAGCCCTGTTATGCTTGAGCTACTGGGCCCCCTCAACCCCCTCCTTTCATAAACAAACAAATCACTGCAGTGAGCGAATAGCAAATACACCCCTTTAGCACGACAGCTCGCCCCCCCCCCCCCCCCCCGCTTAACCTCCCAAATCACCCACCACACCCCACCCAGCTTCCATCTGCAGTACCCTGCTTTAGCTGATCAGCAGAAAGCCAACAGTGGAAGGCCATCAGATGATGGCTCATTTGTCCCTATCAATCTCACCTTTATAGCAGCCACACCTCACCATGATTCATAATATGTCACACAATTGTTGTCTATGGGTTTGATTTAACGTCCTGCTGAATCAGCCCAGCATCACTCTCTCAGGTCCCTCTCGCTGGGTCTAGATGAGGTGTGCTGTATGTACTGAGAGAGGCAGGTGGATGTCATCAATGCTATGGTATTTGCTGTAGTTTGCATTGGGTGAGAATAATGTCCTAAATGTAGACGACTGTGAACTCATTTTGGTTTTGTTTGATCGTACTATTCTGATTTAATGTAGTCTAGTCTTTCTGATCAATCTAAAGATCTATTTTAATTAATCACTTTTAATCGGAATTCCTACTCAGTGGTTTGATCTCGGCTTGTCGTTTCATATCCACTATATCGTTACTGTACAATTCCAAGCTTCCACTAATGATGAATACGAAGGAATATGAAGCCTAAATTGTTGTTGCGTTCTGTTGCCATATTTGACTATTCTAGTTCTGCAATCTGACCGTGCTCTCTTTGAGCATCTTTTGTTGCTCCTACTTAGCCAAGATTATTTTAATGCTCCCAATAATCTGACTACTTTGAGATGTTGGTCAAACTGTCTCGACAGCATGTTTCAATGTGGTTCAGTGACTCTAAATCATATTAGTCCTACTCTACTATATGTTTTATTGGGTGTAGAGGTGGGTGGGTTGGGGCAGAGAGTTGGGGGGGGCCTCTAGGACTTTTTAGCAACTTTTGGCCTTTTTAGGTTGTTTATCCAACTGAAAAGCGGTGGCTCTACTTTATTTTTGGGGTCCCCAAAAGTTTCAAATAAAACACCAGTACATAATGAGGAAAGAGTGATGGACAGCAACTTCCCTTCAACAGAGGCACATTGTGGGGAGGTAGTTAGCGTCTCCTTTGTCAGAAGTTGCTTTAGCATTTGTTTCTTGTAAATGCATGACAAAACTCGCCATGCTGTTACAGACGCAGGTAACTAGTGCAGGGATGGGCAACTGGTGGCCCCCCTCGGATAAACCCCCCCCCCACTCCACCATTTTGAAATTTGTTTGTGCATCAGCAGTTTTTCTCTTATGTCAGTCACTGATAGTCAGTCAATTAGTCCATGCTAGCTGATTTATTTTAGATTACTAAGTTAGTTTAGCGGCCAGCTATCTAACTTGTTATCATGGCCGAATTACAGGCCCCATTGATTTTGTTAGTCAGTCAAATATCTTACTAAAAACTAACATTTCTCTCCGTCCCATGCCAAAATGTGTAGTACTTGGACCCGTGAGCAACTGTGGCAGCCCATGATGAGTTCAGATTTTTTTTTGCGGCCCCCACCCCCATCAAAGTTACCCATCCCTACTCTAGTGCATAGCAAAGTTCATAGCAAATGCAGATACGCTGGCTATTTGTTCATACAGTACAGAGACTCTGGCTGCAATATGTCCTTAGTAAATATGGGTTTCTGAACAAACACCATTCCTACATGATTCTGAGCTGTGCTTGCTTAGCTTAAAGCTGGCTACAAGATTCCTTACTCCCTATATGTTCTCCTTCCTAAATCTGTGGGGTCGCACAGACAGGGTACAATATTCACATTGGGACATGTTGTAGGCCTACAGTGGGAGACGAGTGCTGACTGTGTGACTCCCAAACAGTACTTAGGCTTGGTTTGGTTATGCAGCTCCTCTGAGTCAAATAATTGATTCATCTGAGATGAATCTGTTGAGGCTGAAGGAGAGAATTGGCCTCGTGCTGAAAAGGGAGCTGTATCTGGTCCGTATGTGTAAGAATGGCTTTCTATTGCGATGCAATTACCTCATTCTAAAATCACCATGGGTGCCTCAAAGAACAATCAAGGAGATAAAAAAAATCATCCAGCTCTTCGCCTTCACGGAGACACGTGACCAGCTACTAGACAGGGGAGGGAGGAACGAAGGGAGAGGAAATTAACGAGAGAGAAAGGATGAGGGATTCCCACGGTTTCAGCCATTTGTCATCACAGCTGTGGTCCTAGGGGGACCTCCCCTTCGGCGGAATCTACGTCAATGTGGTCAGGCCACTGCGCTGCGGCTGCCTCGGACGTTCTGGGGTCGTAACCCTGGGAACCCTAAAGCGCGTGTCCAGCTTGTTAGCACTAGAAAAGCCTGGCCTCATTGGACCTCCCTTCGTGGCAATGACACATCTTTTCAACATTCTAATAGTCTAATAAATAGATTAAATATATGCTATTGTAAAAAAAAAAGAAAAAACGGTTGTGTTTATGAAGGTCAGGTTACAATACGAAAAATTGCTACCACCTTATTTGGATTGGATTGTAATGCATTTACAGATGGACTATCAGTTACATTTCAACTAACTATCTCCTAACTTTTGTCCTAACCCCAACCCTTATCCCAACTGTAAATGAACCCTTAACCTAACCTTAACCCTTACCCTTATTCTAAATCTAACCGTAACTTAGCAAGCAGTTGGTTATATATTGATAGTATAACCATCTGTATAGTATCTACAGATGGACTATCCAAATAAAGTGAGACTGCAAAAAAATACTATTTGATATAACGTAACATGTTCATTTGTTTGTTACTGTAGGCTATATGTAAAAAATAAAAACAGTTTCAAGTGTAAAATAAATGTTATTCGTGGAGTGCCTTTGTTACAACTCAGAAACAAAAATCATGTATGTTAGAACAGAGTAAAAGCGTTATTTTTATAACAGCAAAACAAATCTAAATACCCAAACCACCAAGACCCCCGGTCAAATCAAGAAAACATCAGTAGCCTAAACAGCCGTATAAGTGCCAAGTGTGCTTGTGAATAGTGAAAATCAGCACAAACGCAATACTGACATTATACTTTATACCACGACTTAAAAAATGGCAGAGTAATACATTTTTTTTAAATTGTTTTGCGTCATTATGACACTCTGCCTTTCTAGTGTTAACTGAAGCCCCGCTGCTTACTGCCTGTGGAGAAGAGAGGACTTTTTTAAAACATCAACTTTTGGACCTATAGGCTACCACAATATTGTCCAATTGCCACTATAGACACATTTTAAAATAAAAGCAAAATAACTGTCCAATTTACATATCTTTCATTGAACATTATACCTCTTTGACGGTATTGAACATGTGCAGTTGGCCATGGCATTATTGCACCTTCCCCCAGCAGTGGTGCAGTAAGGCAAATGTTGCCCCCCCCCCCCCCCCCCCCCAATCCAGCCCAGCAGAGGATTTAGTTGCCGTGGATCCAGAGTGATTGACAAGACCGGCCTCCCTTTTCCACCAGTCAGTGGCCACAGAGGTCTACCCTGATGGCCTTGGTCATTCCAGTCACTGACCTATTGATAGTACTATACAGGTGTTATATTCAGTACATTATATGTAGGGGGTATGTCATGTCCTAAGGAAAATGGCGAGGGGACAATGTTGTGAAATTCACTCAGAGCTGTTGATACATACAGTATCAACAGTGCTGCTATGTCAGTTGAGTTCATGTGTTCCTGTTTTGATGGAAGGTGGTTTGGTTTCACGATGGGAATGCGTGTCTATATGTGTGTGTTCTAGGAACCTGCTGTATGTGAACCCACACAGCCTGAACTTCGCCAACCGTCAAGGCTCAGCCCGGAACATCACAGTGAAAGTGCAGTTCATGAACGGGGAGGACCCCAACAACGCAATGCCGGTAACAATGACACACACACACACACACACGAGAATGCTTCTTAGCCCACCCACCCACAATAATTCCTCTTAGCTCACCCTCCCACGAGAATGTCTCTTAGAGTTATTAGTGTATTTTGGTGCTTTACCAGGTACCGCTGCACAATCCTAGACTGATTTCTTGGAAATGGATTGTGAAGAATGGTGTTCAAGTATATTTGAGCTCTGTTACTAAAGACATAATTTTAACACATGCAGACAAACATAAGTCTAATGTCCACTGTATGTTGCCTCTCTTCCTCTGGTCCTCTGTAATTCAACCCCTGTATGCTGTTCTTCATCTAAGTTTCTTTCTTGTCTCTCTCTTCCCCAGGTTATTTTTGGCAAGTCTAGCTGTGCCGACTACGCCAAAGAAGCATACACTGCTGTAGTGTATCATAACAGGTGAGGGACTCCGATCCAGCTTTGACAATTCACTGATGTTTCCATTTTGTATGAAGTGTGCTTAGGCCCTTTCTTAAAAGAAGTATGCACAGTACTAGTCAAAATTTTGGACACCTACTCATTCAAGGGTTTTTCTTTTATTTTTCCTATTTTCTACATTGTAGAATAATAGTGAAGATGTCAAAACTATGAATAACACATATGGAATCATGTAGTAACCCCAAACATGTTAAACAAATCAAAATATATTTTATATTTGAGATTCTTCAGATAGCCACCCTTTGCCTTGATGACAGCTTTGCACATTCTTGGAATTCTCTCAACCAGCTTCATGAGGTAGTCACCTGGAATGCATTTCAATTAACAGGTGTGCCTTGTTAAAAGTTAATTTGTGGATTTTTTTTTCCCTTAATGCGTTTGAGCCAATCAGTTTGAGTTTATTTTATTTTTACAGGGACAGTGCACATTAATCAACGTTTCAGTAAAAGTGCCGGTTTTAGCCAGCCGGCTAATTTTCAACCGCAGTCCCTGGGCAGGTTACTAAAAACAATTACAATGTAGACAATCATTTAGCAGTGAGCACACGCAGAGCATCATAGGACAAGCAAGACGTAGCATACGGACAGAGCAACAGAACAAAAAGCAACAAGACAAGATCCTTAAAAGCAACAAAGTGTTTCCACACCTCACAAGCTACAGACAACATGGAAAGCGGCAATACACAGCTAGGGATTATGTTCACAAATCTGATTGACCTTTAGCCATGTCTTCATGCTTTTTGTGAAAGTGTGATAGGTGGTGCAGTTATGTCTGTCTGATGGCAGTGTATTCCAGACATGCGAAGCTCTCACAGAGAAAGCGGATTTACTAAAGGTGCTTTTCCTTAAGGGAACTATAGTCACCTCTCATGGCAGACCTTGTGGATCTGCTGCCATATGTTTGGGTTTTCTGTTTAACTAAAATACTGAGTGGAGGGGGAGCCAGGCCATTTAGGATCTTGAATACAAGACATGCGTCGGTGTATTGCACAAGATTTTCCCAACTCAGGAGCTCATGATTTCTGAGGATGTAACAGTGATGATGGCTATTGGGCTTCCTATCAAGCACTTTGAGAGCCTGTTTGTAGACAGACTGAATAGGTTTTAATGTTGTACAGCAAGCTTGGGCCCAACTAGTCAAGCAGTATGTTAAGTGGGGGAGTATCATAGATTTAAAGTACAGTTTTGCTACCTCTGTAGTCAAACAATTTCGTATAAATCGGAAATTAGCTAGGTTGAATTTGGTTATTTGAATTACTTCGATGTGTTGTGAATTACTTAGTTGTGTTGTGACAAGATAAGGGTGGTATACAGAACATAGCCCTATTTGGTAAAAGACTGAGTCCAGGAACAGCTCAATTAAGCAAAGAGAAAGGACAGTCCATCATTACTTTAAGACAGGGGTTCTTAAACTTTTTCAGCCTGGGACCAAAATGAGAAATTCTGTGTTTTCCTGGGACCCAAGCTTAGGAAAATAAGCAACTATACATAAATATCGGTACATTTCATTGCCCTTATGCCTAAAACAAATGAAATATAGACAAAAATAAATAACAATGAAATGAAATGTCCACATAAATATAAAACCCATTTAAAAACACTCACATATCTGTCTAGGTTGTAACTGTTGCTGTTAAATACAATAAATCATTTTCATTCTAAACTGATTGATCACACAGATGAATAACAGAACACACACACAGGCTTTTTGATAGTGCAACCCTAAGTAACAGTACAGATGAAAAATGATCAGGCCTACTGTACATCTTACTGTATAAATTATTGTTGAAAGAAAGTCTGGGTTGGAACTGTCGCTGTTAAAATACAATACATATTTTTATTCTGAACTGGAAGAAGCTGATTCTGGGCTCCATTATTGACAGTACAACATTTACATTACATTTAAGTCATTTAGCAGACGCTCTTATCCAGAGCGACTTACAAATTGGTGCATTCACCTATAATATCCAGTAGAACAAACACTTTACAATAGTGCATCTAAATCCTTTAAAGGGGGGGGGGGGTTAGAAGGATTACTTTATCCTATCCCAGGTATTCCTTAAAGAGGTGGGGTTTCAGGTGTCTCCGGAAGGTGGTGATTGACTCCGCTGTCCTGGCATCGTGAGGGAGATTGTTCCACCATTGGGGTGCCAGAGCGGCAAACAGTTTTGACTGGGCTTAGCGGGAACTGTGCTTCCTCAGAGGTAGGGAGGCGAGCAGGCCAGAGGTGGATGAACGCAGTGCCCTTGTTTGGGTGTAGGGCCTGATCAGAGCCTGAAGGTACGGAGGTGCCGTTCCCCTCACAGCTCCGTAGGCAAGCACCATGGTCTTGTAGCGGATGCGAGCTTCAACTGGAAGCCAGTGGAGAGAGCGGAGGAGCGGGGTGACGTGAGAGAACTTGGGAAGGTTGAACACCAGACGGGCTGCGGCGTTCTGGATGAGTTGTAGGGGTTTGATGGCACAGGCAGGGAGCCCAGCCAACAGCGAGTTGCAGTAATCCAGACGGGAGATGACAAGTGCCTGGATTAGGACCTGCGCCGCTTCCTGTGTGAGGCAGGGTCGTACTCTGCGAATGTTGTAGAGCATGAACCTACAGGATCGGGTCACCGCCTTGATGTTAGTGGAGAACGACAGGGTGTTGTCCAGGATCACGCCAAGGTTCTTAGCACTCTGGGAGGAGGACACAAGGGAGTTGTCAACCGTGATGGCGAGATCATGGAACGGGCAGTCCTTCCCCGGGAGGAAGAGCAGCTCCGTCTTGCCGAGGTTCAGCTTGAGGTGGTGATCCGTCATCCACACTGATATGTCTGCCAGACATGCAGAGATGCGATTCGCCACCTGGTTGTCAGAAGGGGGAAAGGAGAAGATTAATTGTGTGTCGTCTGCATAGCAATGATAGGAGAGACCGTGTGAGGATATGACAGAGCCAAGTGACTTGGTGTATAGCGAGAATAGGAGAGGGCCTAGAACAGAGCCCTGGGGGACACCAGTGGTGAGAGCACGTGGTGCGGAGACAGCTTCTCGCCACGCCACCTGGTAGGAGCGACCTGTCAGGTAGGACGCAATCCAAGCGTGGGCCGCGCCGGAGATGCCCAGCTCGGAGAGGGTGGAGAGGAGGATCTGATGGTTCACAGTATCAAAGGCAGCAGATAGGTCTAGAAGGATGAGAGCAGAGGAGAGAGAGTTAGCTTTAGCAGTGCGGAGAGCCTCCGTGACACAGAGAAGAGCAGTCTCAGTTGAATGCCCAGTCTTGAAACCTGACTGATTAGGATCAAGAAGGTCGTTCTGAGAGAGATAGCAGGAGAGCTGGCCAAGGACGGCACGTTCAAGAGTTTTGGAGAGAAAAGAAAGAAGGGATACTGGTCTGTAGTTGTTGACATCGGAGGGATCGAGTGTAGGTTTTTTCAGAAGGGGTGCAACTCTCGCTCTCTTGAAGACGGAAGGGACGTAGCCAGCGGTCAAGGATGAGTTGATGAGCGAGGTGAGGTAGGGGAGAAGGTCTCCGGAAATGGTCTGGAGAAGAGAGGAGGGGATAGGGTCAAGTGGGCAGGTTGTTGGGCGGCCGGCCGGCCGTCACAAGACGCGAGATTTCATCTGGAGAGAGAGGGGAGAAAGAGGTCAAAGCACAGGGTAGGGCAGTGTGAGCAGGACCAGCGGTGTCGCTTGACTTAGCAAACGAGGATCGGATGTCGTCAACCTTCTTTTCAAAATGGTTGACGAAGTCATCCGCAGTGAGGGAGGAGGGGGAGGGAGGGGGAGGAGGATTCAGGAGGGAGGAGAAGGTAGCAAAAAGCTTCCTAGGGTTAGAGGCAGATGCTTGGAATTTAGAGTGGTAGAAAGTGGCTTTAGCAGCAGAGACAGAAGAGGAAAATGTAGAGAGGAGGGAGTGAAAGGATGCGAGGTCCGCAGGGAGGCGAGTTTTCCTCCATTTCCGCTCGGCTGCCCGGAGCCCTGTTCTGTGAGCTCGCAGTGAGTCGTCGAGCCACGGAGCAGGAGGGGAGGACCGAGCCGGCCTGGAGGATAGGGGACAGAGAAAATCAAAGGATGCAGAGAGGGAGGAGAGGAGGGTTGAGGAGGCAAAATCAGGAGATAGGTTGGAGAAGGTTTGAGCAGAGGGAAGAGATGATAGGATGGAAGAGGAGAGAGTAGCAGGAGAGAGAGAGCGAAGGTTGGGACGGCGCAATACCATCCGAGTAGGGGCAGAGTGAGAAGTTTTTGATGAGAGCGAGAGGGAAAAGGATACAAGGTAGTGGTCGGAGACTTGGAGAGGAGTTGCAATGAGATTAGTGGAAGAACAGCATCTAGTAAAGATGAGGTCAAGCGTATTGCCTGCCTTGTGAGT
This sequence comes from Salmo trutta, assembly GCF_901001165.1. Taxonomy (NCBI): domain Eukaryota; kingdom Metazoa; phylum Chordata; class Actinopteri; order Salmoniformes; family Salmonidae; genus Salmo; species Salmo trutta. The sequence continues at coordinate 31,092,388 of NC_042960.1, read as the reverse complement.
AGGGGGGGAAGGTGAGAGGGTGAGGTCAAAAGAGGAGAGGAGTGGAAAGAAGGAGGCAGAGAGGAATGAGTCGAAGGTAGACGTGGGGAGGTTAAAGTCACCCAGAACTGTGAGAGGTGAGCCATCCTCAGGGAAGGAACTTATCAAGGCGTCAAGCTCATTGATGAACTCTCCAAGGGAACCTGGAGGGCGATAAATGATGAGGATTGCAAGCTTGAAAGGGCTGGTAACTGTGACAGCATGGAATTCAAATGAGGAGATAGACAGATGGGTCAGGGGAGAAAGAGAGAATGTCCACTTGGGAGAGATGAGGATTCCAGTGCCACCACCCCGCTGGCTCGATGCTCTAGGGGTATGCGAGAACACGTGGCCAGACGAGGAGAGAGCAGTAGGAGTAGCAGTGCTATCTGTGGTGATCCATGTTTCCGTCAGCGCCAGGAAGTCTAGGGACTGGAGGGTAGCATAGGCTGAGATGAACTCAGCCTTGTTGGCCGCAGACCAGCAGTTCCAGAGGTCATGCTCAGCCTTGAGGTCATGCTCAGGTCATGCTCAGCCTTGAAACTGTTTCTGTACTTGTTTTTTTTAAGTATGTCAGAGTTGAGAACCCTGAGGTATGTGGTGCCAAACTGGATCAGAACATCTACTGCTTTCTCAGTCAGGCAGGAGACCGCTTCCTGCTGTAGATGAGCAACCCAGAACTGTGTGAGTGTTTGCCTCAAAAGCATCTTGCTTCAATCAGTTCATTCCAGTTCAGAGTAAAAATTATTACTTGTATTTTAACAGCAACAGTTCCAACCTAGACTAGTTTTCAACAGTAAGATGTACAGTAGGCCTGATCATTTTTCATCTTCATTACTAAGGGATGTTAGCTTGCTTTGGCTAATGTTAGCTATTATTTGTGTACAAGGCCAGGGGATTGTTAGAAAGATAAACTCACATCTACTACTATGAGTTAGTAAGTACTCCCTTATTTCTGCTTATCACCACCTGTTTTAAAATGACAACAATGCCTTGCTAGCTGACTGACTTTTCCATTGTCGAAGCACTGCTAAGCACTTCCCCGCACAAAACGCATTGTGGGCACTCCTCGTTATAAGTTTGTATGAAAGAGCGAGAAACTCGGCTCTGTATATGCGTTTCATGACAATTTGAGCTCAGTCAGAACTTGTGGCTAGCATGAGTCCATTTGACGACAGCGGTTAGTGATGGCGAGTGGGAATGACAAGTCAGTGGCTCACAGCGAATCATCTGTTGCTGAACGACAGTGCTGCATCGTGTGTCGCGGAGTGATCTTCAAGAAAACTGCAGAAAAAAGATCCTGTAAACCACAAAGCACACAGGCATCTCTCTCCCTCGGCTGCTAAACTGAGCAGAGCCCGCAGATGCACTTGGCCAAATAAATTCCAGTAATTAATTAAATAATTATACATTTACTCTGACACGTTGCGACCCACCATTAACAGGCCCGGGTCGCGACCCATACTTTAAGAAAGGCTGCTATAAGACATGGTCAGTCAATCTGGAAAATTGTTTAAAAGTTTCTTCAAGTGCAGTCACAAAAACCATCAGCAAAAACCATCAACCAACCAGTGCTATGATGAAACTGGCTCATGAGGACGGCCACAGGAAAGGAACACCCAGAGTTCCCTCTGCTGCAGAGGATAAGTTCATTATAATTACCAACCTCAGAAATTGCAGTCCAAATAAAAGCTTCACAGAGTTCAAGTAACAGACAGTATCTCAACTGTCCAGAGAAGACTGTGAATCAGGCCGTCATGGTCGAATTGCTGCAAAGAAACCACTACTAAAGGACACCAATAAGAAGAGAATAATATTGAATTCGCTAGCAAGCTTATATGAGACTCGTTTCAGGAAACCACTTTAATAAATGGAATACTAGTCACTTTAATGCCACTTTAAGAATGTGTACATATCTCGCATTACTCATCTCATATGTATATACTGTACACTGTATCCTTCACTATCTATTGCATCTTAGCCACTCTGTCACTGCTCATCCATTTATTTAAGGTTAAATATTCTCATCCCATTCCTTTACTAGATTGTGTGTATTAGGTTTTGTTGTGGAATTTGTTAGATATTAGGTTTGGTTGTGGAATTGTTAGATATTACCTGTTTGATACTGCTGCACTGTCGGATCTAGAAGCATAAGCATTTCGCTACACTCGCAATAACATCTCCTAACCATGTGTATGTGACCAATAAAATTTGATGTTGATTTGCCTCGTTGGTTTAGCCACCGAAAAAGACAGGGACCTTCCCGCTAGCCATGATTGGCTGAGATAATGGTTGGTCTGGACATGTCGAGAGATGATTTTGGATTGGTCTGCCATGTAACACGCTTCTGTCTATAACATGAGCTGGTCAGTATGTGTAGGTAATCCTTTCTAACGCAGTATTTTTGAACGATATCTCGTAGTAGAACTGCAAAAAGCAAAGGTGTTGCTCTCCGGTGGGATTAGAGTATGATAGCTAGGGAGATGAAGAAAATTCTAGCGTTTGATTGCAAGTATTGAGGGATTTGAAAATGGAACACATCGAAGGCTGTTGTATAAAACACCTGTCTCCGGATTACATCTTCAAACTAAGGGCAACCATGGCATCCGTGACAGAAGGAGAAGCGTCCATCCATGGACAGTCTATTCAGACCCCTTGACTTTTTCCACATTTTGTGACATTCCTGCCTTATTTTAAAATTGATTAAATACATTTTTCCTCATCAATCTACACACAATACCCCATAATGACAAAGGTTTTTAGAATTATTAGCAAATTTATATTAGCAAGCTAACATTAAACCAGATTCATGCAGGGTAGTAACGTTATGAGTTGGGATTATGGTTCATTGTTTAGCTAGCTACATGTTTAAACAAAAGTCTCCACTATGCAAGTAACCATTTCAGTGGAATGTTCATGATGTCACTGCGACAACCGTCGATAGACGTTGCTGGTAAATTTGCTCTGGCTATCTACTCCGATTTCAGAGCACTCTCGTGTGTGTGCCAGAGCACAGAATAACTGACAAATTTAAGAACGCTCAACACCTTTTGAATATGGCCGGTGTCAGTAAACGTTGGCAAATAAACGTAATAACATTTTTGCCAGCAGCACAGTTACGGTCACCAACGCTCTGGATAATATGAAAACAGCCTAACCAGCTCTGCAAGGACGAGTAAAATGGTCAGAGTGAGCTGTTCTCTCATTTGTGTCTGGAAGTAGCAAGCCAACGTTAGCCAGATAGTTTGGGTGCTTGACTGCTGCTGTTAGGTCAGAACGCTCGGATCAACCCTACTCCTCGGCCTACTCCTCGAAGTTTTCGAACGGACAATCTGAGAAAGTTATGAGTTTACGAATCCCCCGAGCGCACTCTGGCATTCCAGATTGAATTTACAAACACATCCGTAGTATAAACCAGCCTTTAGTATTGACATCTTTGGTTGTTTAGTACATGGCGTCACATGTGAATCCTTAAAGAGATGGGTGGGGTTAGGGCTTAAGAGGGTGTGAACGATGCTGAATATGAGTAGACAAAGAAGAGCTCTGCAGTAGGTGTACCAAAACATTGAAGGGCCATTTTCGCAAAAGTGAGGTTACAGGTTTATCAACTTTCAAATAATTACTTTCCCATTGTTCCTCAACTGCAGTGTATAAAATACAATTTTCTAGCTCTAAGTCTGTAGTTTTATCCAATGTAAAAAAAAAAAACAGAATTTCAAATTTTGCTACATAAACTCGAGCCGGTCGGTCACACATTGTCTTGAATGTGATTTTCTGAAGAGGCTGAAATTGAGCCTCCCAAAAAGTGTATAGGTTATAGTGGGTTAGCTGAAGGCTCAATCTGTAACCCCATTGAGGGTTACTCTGTCAGATGTACTCAGGTCTTCCCCCTCTGTATGATCTGACGGTCTTACTTTATCCTGATTTTACATTATTTAATGTAGAGATTTATCTGGGACATGGTCATGCTTAGTAGTGATTGGGGGGAGATTATACAGTTACACATCGCAGGTAAAATATTTTTTTACAGAACAAGCTCTATTTTCGTGGCCTCTGGTACATTCTAATGCCTTGATTCCACCCAAAATACGCAGCAAAATGATTGAATATTTTATCAAGGCTACTGCCCAGATTGGTAAAATGAGTTGTGGTATTGTGTAGAAAGACATGACTTTACAATTTTAATTTACTGAAAATTCATTGTATTGTTTGTTCTTTCGGATATTGTCTAGGCCTAGGTTTATATGATCAGGACTATTTTCTAAGTGGAGAACATTAAACCTTGAAGTCTCATTTTCAGTTTTACTGCAAGATATATGAATTGCCACAATGTTTGTTCTTCAAATTATGTTTTTTATTTCATTAGAAAAATTAAGTAAAAAGGGCATATTATCTTGAAAAATAAACAGTGATATTTTTAAAATAAAAGGGTTATATCAGTCTTAAGTATTATATCTTTCTGATGTTACTGAAATTAAGTATCATTCTCATATTTAGACCAGAATGAGGCTCTCTCGCCACTACCTATTGTTGCACTTCATTGAACGTTTTCATAATGTATCTGCAAATAATCGCCAAAAAGCCTACCAGTGTGCAAGTTAAGGAGCCAAAATGAACCGCTCTCACCAATGCGATTTGGTAGGCTACACTGACGAGTCATTCACTGCCAAGTCCCGCCATTTTTATATTCTAGGAGTATACAAACAAGATCTTTGGTTTACTTGTCCCAGTACGATACCATGGACGTATACAGTGGCAAGAAAAAGTATGTGAATCCTTTGGAATTACCTGGATTTCTGCATGAATTGGTCATAGAATTTTATCTGATATTCATCTAAGTCACAACAATAGACAAACAGTCTGCTTAAACTAATAACACACAAACAATTATACGTTTTCATGTCTTTATTGAACGCACCGTGTAAACATTCACAGTGCAGGGTGGACCCTTGGATTTAATAACTGGTTGACCCTCCTTTGGCAGCAGTAACCTCAACCAAACATTTTAGTTGCAGATCAGACCTGCACAACGGTCAGGAGGAATTTTGGACCAATCCTCTTTACAAAACTGTTTCAGTTCAGCAATATTCTTGGGATGTCTGGTGTGAACTGCTCTCTTGAGGTCATGCCACAGCATCTCAATCGTGTTGAGGTCAGGACTCTGACTGGGCCACTCCAGAAGGCTTATTTTCTTCTGTTGAAGCCATTCTGTCGATTTACTTCTGTGTTTTGGGTCGTTGTCCTGTTGCATCACCCAACTTCTGTTGAGCTTCAATTGGTGGACAGATAGCCTAACATTCTCCTGCAAAATGTCTTGATAAACTTGGGAATTCGTTTTTCTGTCGACGATAGTACGCTACTCAGGCCCTGATGCAGCAAAGCAGCCCCAAACCATAATGGTCCCTCCACCATACTTTACAGTTGGGATGAGGTTTTGATGTTGGTGTGCTGTGCTTTTTTTTTTCTCCACACATAGTGTTGTGTTCCTTCCAAATAACTCAACTGTAGTTTCATCTGTCCACAGAATATTTTGCCAGTAGTGCTGTGGAACATCCAGGTGCACTTTTGCAAACTTCAGATGTGCAGCAATGTTTTTTTTGGACAGCAGTGTCTTCTTCCGTGGTGTCCTCCCATGAACACCATTCTTGTTTAGTGTTTTACGTATCATAGACTCGTCAAGAGATGTTAGCATGTTCCAGAGACTTCTCTAAGTCTTTAGCTGAAACTCTAGGATTCTTCTGCGCTGTGCTCTTGCAGTCATCTTTGCAGGATGGCCACTGCTGAACTTTCTCAATTTATAGACAATTTGTCTTACTGTGTACTGATGAACATCAAGGCTTTTAGAGATACTTTTGTAACCCTTTCCAGCTTTATGCAAATCAACAATTCTTCATTTTAGGTCTTCTGAGATCTCTTTTATTCAAGGCATGGTTCACGTCAGGCAATGCTTCTTGTGAATAGCAAACTCCAATTTTGTGAGTTTTTTTATAGGGCAAGGCAGCTCTAACCAACATCTCCGATCTCGTCTCATTGATTGGACTCCAGGTTAGCTGACTCCTGACTCCAATTAGCTTTTGGAGAAGTCATTAGCCAGCCTCAAGTGGTCACCAACCTTTTCTGAGTCAAGATCACTTTCTGAGTCAAAATGCATGCCGAGATCTACAGCTCTGATTTGTTTATTAACATGACTTAAAAAATGTAAGCCTATGCAACATTAACCAGTTAAAAACAGTACTGTAGCAATGAGGTTTGTGCAGTAAGCTGTAGGCCCAATACATTATCACCGCATACTGGCTTTGCTTGAATTTACCTGCCAATGAATGCATTGTTGTTCAGGACATTTTCTTTAATTATATTTCAAAATTTGAGGTAGGCTATATGATCACACCGGTAATAGATCCATTGTTGAATTACTTGTGAGGAAGAGCTGAGTGAGCACACATTTAAATAATTAGCTTTTTATTTTTACTGGGCTGATGGTGCATGCGTCTGATGGTCAGTCTCAGTGGAGGGAGAGAGCAGCAGACTGAGGGTCTGTCTCTCAACATCCCTCGGCTCTCCCTTTCCTCCACTGACACTGACCGAAGAGACTCCGTCTTCCAGCTGATGGTGAAACTCGAGTCGCACCGCATTATTTCTGCCTCATGCACAAATTCATGTTGTTACTCCTATGAACAGAGAAAGTGAAATATTCCTTGGTATTAAAAAAGACTCAAACCGCTAATAATAACAGTGCAAGCCTCTATATATACTTTCCTACTCATGCATTACTGCTGCACTGCTTGTTGTAGCGCTGAGTGGAAATCTGAAGGACGTGCGTTTTATGACTTAGAAAAGTGTTGACAGTGCTGAGTAAGAACTTAAACATGAACTCACTCATAAAATCAGCAGCTCTTTGGTGTATTCGTTGACAGTCTCTCTCTAGTCATGGTTTTAAACGTTTTGAAATCTCACAGTATCAATTTTGCCGTAGATTTCTTTCATGCCTGATATGTTACTGCAGACTCGGTTATGTGAGCAATCTGATTGGCCAGCGGTAGGCTTATAGTGTACTTGATTTCCTCTCCAGGCCCACTGGGAAGGCAGAGCTTGTACCTTCAGACACATGAAACGGCAACAGTTTGCCTACCCGGCGCGTAGGGCAGTTGAATTTGCTGCACCTACCATCAACAGCCCGAGACAAATATTTTTTTTTTTAGGAAAACAAGGCTTTATCGTTGGGTTTTTTACAGAAATGTTTGGCGATTGACTAGAAATGCCTTGGAGATCGACAAGTCGCCGTTTGGTGACCACTGTGAATGTTTAAATTATGTATTTAATATAGACAAGAAAAATGCAATAATTTGTGTGTTAATAGTTTAAGCACGCTACGTTTCTCTATTGCTGTGACTTAGATGAAGATCAGATCAATTTTGATGACCAATTTATGCAGAAATCCAGGTAATTCCAAAGGGTTCACAAACTTTTTCTTGCCACTAACTACGTAGTATGATCTATGAATGGCAAAGGGATATAGGAGATTGACTTTATTCACTCAGTTCAACACCTTTTATAAACTAGTCAACACTTGCTGTTTGGTCATCAATGAAAGGGGAGGGGGAATGACATGTCCTCTTAACTGCTTATAACACATTCTGTTTGTGATATTAAGATGTTGACAATGTGTATTAGATTTATTTAGGAAAAGTCAAGGACATGGGGGACATGAATTTTAAAATGGCAGAGTAATAAAACATGTAAATTTGTTTTGCGTCCATATGACGCTCTCGGCTTTTCTAGTGTTAAGGATTAACGTAGTTAAAAAAAAAAGTTATCACAGATTTTGAAAGGTTTCACCTTTTGCACTTTGGATGTTTGGGGTTTAATTCCCTCGGCCTGTCCAATAATGTTATATTTTCCCTTAGGGGAATAGGTTGCTCAGGCTCCTTCGCTCCAAAGGATGTTTTTACCCTTTTATCCACAATCTATTTTATCTTCTCCATGAGAAAAAGGCTTGCTCTGTACTAATTTAGATGTTTATTCTATAGCTATTAACCCCTTGCTTCTTTCTTTGCAGTCTTTAGTGTGTTGTTTATTCCTATAAACCTCTGCCCTAACCAACCGTGACGTTTAGATGCTCATTCCTTTTACAGCCCTAACTGACCATGACTCTGTAATGGTTGTTGTGCTTCTCAGATTCCCTGACTTCTCTATACTCCTTTTTAGATGGCTATTCCTATACTACCCCAGTCTTTCCCAGACGTTTATTTCTTATAAAGCCCTAACCAACCATTTTAATTCAACTCTGTGTGTAACGGTTGTTGTTGTTTCCCCCAGGTCCCCAGACTTCCATGATGAGGTGAAGATCAAGCTGCCGGCTTCTCTGACTGACCACCACCACATCCTGTTCACCTTCTACCACGTTAGCTGCCAGCAGAAACAGAACACCCCTCTGGAGACCCCCGTGGGATACACGGTAACTACTGCACATATATGCACGGGCATGTCACACACACACAGGTGCACACGCGCATGCCTTTTGTTATCAGGCCCTAATCATCTGTATTTCTCTCCTTTTCTCTCCTTAGTGGATTCCTATGCTGCAGAACGGTCGTCTACGTACAGGAAACTTCTGCCTGCCTGTGTCTCTGGAGAAACCTCCTCAGTCCTACTCTGTTCTCTCCCCCGATGTTCCTCTACCTGGGATGAAATGGGTGGATAACCACAGAGGTGTTTTTAACGTTGAAGTGACATCCGTTTCCACTGTCCACACACAGGTATAGCCTACCACAACCAAAATGTTCTGTTGCAAAACGTTTTGTTACAGTGTGCCTCAACTGAACACGACCCAGGTATTTCATGCAAAGGACCCCCTACACTTTCCATTCATTACCTGGTATACATGTATAGCATATATCTGTGTCAGACTCTGAGACTGGTAGATAGACCAAATACCACAGCATGGGTAGTGGAGGAGGAGAGGTGAGCGTAATGTGTCCCTTCCTCAGTTCTTTACTGGTTGAACTTCACTGGTGTTATTTAGTGCAGCCCACTCCATCGCTCTGTTCTGTTGACTGTAGTGTGGAGAGGTAGCTCTGCTCACTGCATTACCCTACTGTAGCCTGTAGTAGAGGTCGACCGATTAATCGTCATGGCCGATTAATTAGGGACGATTTTCAAGTTTTCATAACAATCGGTAATCAGCATTTTTTTGGACACCGATTATGGCCAATTACATTGCAATCCACGAGGAGACTGCGTGGCAGGCTGACTACCTGTTACACGAGTGCAGCAAGGAGCCAAGGTAAGTTGCTAGCTAGCATTAAACTTGTCTTATGAAAAACAATCAATCAACATAGTCACTAGTTAACTACACATGGTTGATGATATTACTAGTTTAACTGTTCATTTATCATTGAATCACAGCCTACTTCGCCAAACGGATGATGGTTTAACAAAAGCGCATTCGCGAAAAAAGCACAATCGTTGCACCAATGTACCTAACCATAAACATCAATGCCTTTCTTAAAATCTATACACAAGTTTTTTTTTAAACCTGCATATTTAGTTAAAAGAAATTCGTGTTAGCAGGCAATATTAACTAGGGAAATTGTGTCACTTCTCTTGTGTTCAGTGCAAGCAGAGTCAGGTTATATGCAGCAGTTTGGGCCGCCTGGCTCGTTGCGAACTGTGTGAAGGCCATTTCTTCCTAACAAAGACCGTAATTCATTTGCCAGAATTTTACGTAATTATGACATAACATTGAAGACTTAGGGTTGCCACCCATTCGATAAAATACGGAACGATTCTGTATTTCACTGAAACAAACGTTTTGTTTTCTAAATGATAGTTTCTGGATTTGACCATATTAATGACCTAAGGCTCATATTTATGTGTGTTTAGTATATTATAATTAAGTCTATGATTTGATAGAGCAGTCTGACTGAGCGGTGGTAGGCAGCAGCAGGCTCGTAAGAATTCATTCAAGCAGCACTTTACTGCATTTGCCAGCAGCTCTTCACAATGCTTGCTTCACAGCGCTGTTTATGCCTATCAACTCCCAAGATTAGGCTGGCAATACTATAGTGCCTATAAGAACATCCAATAGTCAAAGGTATATGAAATACAAATGGTAAATAAGAGAAATAGTCCAATAATTCCTTTAATAACTATTACCTAAAACTTCTTACCTGGGAATATTGAAGACTCATGTTAAAAGGATCCACCAGCTTTCATATGTTCTCATGTTCTGAGCAAGGAACTTAAACGTTAGCTTTTTTACATGGCACACACTTTTAGATTCTTCTCCAACACTGTGTTGCATTATTTAAACCAAATTGAAAATGTTTCATTATTTTTTTGAGACTAAATTGAGTTTATTTGTATTATTTTAAGTTAAAATAAGTGTTCATTCAGTATTGTTGTAAATACTGAATGAATATATATATATATATATATATATATATATATATATATATATATATATATATATATATATATATATATATATATATATATATATATATATGTGTATAAAAAAATAAATAATCCGATTTTAATCGGTATCCGTTTTTTTTGGTCTTCCAATAATCGGTATCGGCGTTGGAGAATCATAATCGGTCGACCTCTAGTCTGTTGCTCTTACCACAGAGCACACAGTTCAAGCACTTCTATTGTGCGGTGGAGTCTCGCATATTTATTTTATCAAAGCCAGGTTTTCTTTGTTACTGATTTCTTCCATCCCCCCCATCTCTCTCTTTCTTTCCCTCCCTCCTTCCATCCCTCCCTCCATCAGGACCAGTACCTGGATAAGTTTTTTGCATTGGTCCATGCCCTGGACCACATGTTCCCTGTGCGGATAGGAGACATGCGCATCATGGAGAACAACCTGGAGGAGGAGTTAAAGTCCAGCATCGCCGCGCTAAACTCCTCCCAGCTGGAGCCCATCGTCCGCTTCCTCCACCTCCTATTGGACAAGCTGGTGCTGCTCGTGGTGCGGCCGCCCGTCATATCAGGACAGATAGGTACCGCATCCAGGCTCATAGGAACTGTAGCCTTTCAATGACTTCATTTAAATAATTATATTCCGTCGGTCATCTAACCTTCCAAATGATTAACAATAATAGGAAGATCATAAATGACACAAATATTCAAAGTGCACATATTTTAAGAACAAACCTGAAACATGTGCCTTTGAACTTATTTATTTGTGCTGCCACTGAACTGGCACTGAATAAAACCACTGTATTTTCTGGTCCTAAATGTGTTGTCCATGTCTGTATGTGTAGTGAACCTGGGCCAGGCGTCGTTCGAGGTGATGGCGTCCATAGTGAACCGGCTCCATAAGTACTTGGACACTAGTCAGGACATGCACGGCAGAAACAGCCTGCTCTCCTCTTACATATACTACGTCTTCCGCCTGCCCAACATGGACCCCAACTCCCCCTCACCAGGTACCTCAGCTTTATTTTTTTGTTTTACCTCCGTTTTACTTCTATTAAATGATATTAAAATCAATTAAATTGTAAGAGCCATTACATTTATTGTGGAGCAATAACTACTCTTTTCTTCTCTTCCATGTGTGCGTTTGTCTTAGGTCCAGGTCTGGGTGGTTCAGTCCACTATGCCACCATGGCCAGGTCTGCCCAGCGACCTGCCAGCCTAAACCTCAACCGCTCCCGTAGCCTTAGCAACAGTAACCCTGATATCTCTGGCACACCCACCTCCCCTGACGATGAGGTCCGATCCATCATCGGTAGTAAGGTAGGAGACACGCCACAGACCACACATGGCTTACGTTATGTTTCTCAGTACTTTTGGGGTATAGTCAGTCCACTATGCATCAATGGTGCAGTGTTTTCCATTAGCGCCAGCCGTCGGCTAATCAGACGGTTACAGACTCATTTTGAGCCGGCTACTTTTTCCACTTTATATTAACTAACTCAAAGTTTCAAATCGCTAGTCCCGTCGCACCCTTTCCCGCTACAATGAACGATATGCATCTTCTAGCGATCTATTGGGGTGCCGCCGCCATGCTGAAGTTTGCAGGTCTGTGAGTGACTATCATCTCGTTAGTCAGTGTAGCCTGCCGACTCGTATCGGTGAGGGAGACGTTCATTTGCATAGGCTACTGGTAGGCTTTTTGGAAATGATCTGCGAATAAATTATGAAAACATTAGATGACGATGGTGAATCATCACTGCAGGAACAATAGGTAGTGGAGAGCCTCATTCGGGTCCAAATACGATAAATAGGGCCCTTGCGCAATCCAGGCATTGAAACGGAATTCAACAATATTAAAAAAAAACACATTGACCGTAGTAGGGAATCAACTAAATGTATAGGAAATGTATACATGTTTATTGTAAGTCATGAACAGAATGCATCATTGGTTCATATTTCCTGCTACTTTCAGAAGAGGCAATGAGAATGCCTCGGTCTCTGTGTACGGCACACTCGTCTACCGCTTTGTGTAGCTGTTAGTGATGATGCTAATGCAAATAGACTTCTGGAAGTTGGAAAGGCTTTCCCAAAAACTTTCTCCATTACATTTTTAATGCAAAGTAGCCTATGCTTACCTGGCAGCATTATATCATTTGTTTTTCATTCATCCAGTGGGTATTTGTTTAGCGAACTCTACCGCTACAAAAACACTGCTAAACAACAGCCTCTTGCTATGTGCGCACTTGAATTAAGGGTAACTACACTCAAAAATATATATTTCTCAGATTTTTCCCAGACATCAAAAGTGGTCTCCTGATGTGGTTTAAGCATTGTTGTGGACTTAGAAAAACAACAAATGTTATGTTTTATAAAGAAGTGATTTTTGAGAGCGAAAACCTGGAAAAATAAACCCGGACTCAGGCATATTTTAATGGATTTTATAGAGCCCAACCCAAGATGGCGCCGACAGACATGGCATCTCTTTTTTTATATATATTTTTTTAATTTAACCTTTTATTTAACTAGGCAAGACAGTTAATAACTAATTCTTATTTACAATGATGGCGTACCAAAAGGCGAAAGGCCTCCTGCAGGGATGTGGGCTGGGGTTAAAAATAAAATATAGGACAAAACACACATCACGACAAGAGACACCACTACATAAAGAGACCTAAGACAACAACATAGCATGGCAGCAACACATGACATGGTCTGTAGCAACACCACATGACAACAACATGGTAGCAACACAAGATGGCAGCAGCACAAAGCATGGTACAAACATTAGGCACAGACAACAACACAAAGGCAAGAAGGTAGAGTCAACAATACATCACGCTTAGCAGCCATAACTGTCAGTAAGAGTGTCCATGATTGAGTCTTTGAATGAAGAGATGGAGATAAATCTCTCCTGTTTGAGTGTTTTGTTGCAGCTCGTTCCAGTCGCTAGCTGCAGCGAACTGAAAAAAGGAGCAACCCAGGAATGTGTGTGCTTTGGGGACCTTTAACTGAACGGATGTTGCATGTGAAGGATGAGGACTGCAGTGGGTTTTTGAGATATGGGCGAGCTCTGCTTCTAGCTCCTAAGCAACTTTGCAGTGTATTGTTATTTCTTACAAAAAAAAACGTTCTGGGCTAATAATGTGTCATTACATATAGCCGGAAATAACTTTTGGATATCGGTGCGGCGGTAACTTACCTGCATTACGACCACGAATACGACTTTCCCAAATTGGATCCTTTGTTCATACACCCCAAGGCAATTGAACTTATCCCAGAGCCTGCTCCAAGATGCCACCGGGGGAGAAGAGGTATTCGGAGTGGACTTCTAGTCCGACTCAGGAGGCATGCACACCTTCCACCGCTTCTGAGTATATTACTCGCTAATGTTCAGTCTCTGGACAATAAAGAAGATGAGCTCAAGGCGAGGATCTCCTTCCAGAGAGATATCAGGGACTGTAACATACTCTGTTTCATGGGATTCCATGGCTCTCTCGGGATATACTGTCCCCGTTCATACAGCCGGTTGGGTTCTCAGTACATCGCGCAGAGAGGAATAAAGAACTCTCCGGGAAGAAGAAAGGCGGTAGTGTATGTTTCATGATTAACTACTCATGGTGTGATTGTGATAACATACAGAAACTCAAGTCCTTTTGTTCACCCGACCTAGAATACCTCACAATCAAATGTCGACCGTAATTGTATTAAGGTTATATATATATATATATATATATATAATTTTTTTTTTTACCTTTATTTAACTAGGCAAGTCAGTTAAGAAAAAAATATTTTCAATGACGGCCTAGGAACAGTGGGTTAATGGCCTTGTTCAGGGGCAGAATCTTTGGTTATAGTCACAGCCGTGTATACTTCTCCCTCAAGCCGATACCATGACATCCCTCAAGGAACTACACTGGACTTCATGCAAACTGGAAACCACATCCTGAGGCCGCATTTATTGTAGCTGGGGATTTTAACAAAGCAAATTTCAGGAAAACGCTACCGAAGTTCTGTCAACACATTGACTATAGTACTCGCTCTGGAAAAACACTGGACCACTGCTACTCCCCCTTTCGAGATGCCAAATCAGATCACAACTCCATTTTGCTCCTCCCTTCCTATAGGCAGAAACAGCAAGTAGCCGTGCTAAGGTCTATTCAACGCTGGTCTGACATATCGGAATCCACGCTTCAAGATTGTTTTGATCACATGGACTGGGATATGTTCCAGGTTTCCTCTGAGAATAACATTGACGTATACACAGACACGGTGACTGAGTTCATCAGAAAGTTTATAGGGGATGTTGTTCCCACTGTGACTATTAAAACTTACCCAAACCAGAAACCGTGGATAGATTGCAGCATTTGCGCAAAACTGAAAGCACGAACAACTGCATTTATCCATGCCAAGGTGACTGGAAATATGAGAGGAGTGGATTCAATTTGGCCACTCTACCATAAAGCCCTAATTGGTGAAGTGCTGCAGAGATGGTTGTCCTTCTGGAAGGTTCTCCCATCTCCACAGAGGAGCTCTGTCTGAGTGACCATTGGGTTCTTGGTCACCTATCTGACCAAGGCCCTTCTCCCCCGATTGCTCAGTTTGGCCAGGCAGCCAGCTCTAGGAAGAGTATTGGTGGTTCCAAACGTCTTTCATTTAAGAATGATGGAGGCCACTGTGTTCTTGGGGACATCCAATGCTGCAGGAATGTTTTGGTACCTTTCCCCAGATCTGTGCCTCAACGCAATCCTGTCTCGGAGCTCTCCGGATAATTCCTTCAACCTCATGGCTTGGTTTTTGCTCTGACATGTACTGCCAACTGTGGGACCTTATATAGACAGGTGTGTGCCTTTCCAAATCATGTCAATTTAATTCACCACGGGTGGACTCCATTCAAATTGTAGAAACATCTCAAGGATGATCAATGGAAACGGGATGCACCTGAGCTGTATTTCGAGTCTCATGGCAAAGGGTCTGAATACCTATGTAAATAAGTTATTGCTGTTTTTAATACTTTTCTAAAAATCTATTTTCGCTTTGTCATTATGGGGTATTGTGTGAAGATTGCTGAGGAAATTGTTTTATTTAATCCATTTTAGAAAAAGGCTGTAACATAACAAAATGTGAAACTCAATGAGTCTGAATACTTTCCGAAGGCACTATTTCTTAATTCCATTCTTTTACTTTTAGATTTGTGTGTATTGTTGTGATTTCTTTAGATACGAATGCCCTGTTGGAGTTAGGAACACAAGCATCTCGCTTCATCCGCAATAACATCTGCTAAATATGGATATCTTACAAATAGAATTTGATTTCATAAATTTACATTGATTTAGGCTTTGTAAAATACTTAAGACTGATAACCCTTTTCTTTTTCAATTTAAAGGGACTCTTTTGGAATTTGTCAATGAAGCCCTTTATCTACTTCACCAGAGAGATGAATTCTGATTGCCTTTGTATCAAGTATGAAGGAAGTTGGAGGTAGTTTCGGGAGCCAATATAACTAGCATTAGCCCAATGACTGGAAGTCAATGATATCTACTAGCATGCTAGCTGTTACCATAGACTTCCAGTCATTGCGCTAATGTTAGTTAGCAATTGCGCCAATGCTAGATAGCAACTTCCTTCAAATTGGTAACTTACTTTTATGCTAAGGCATAAAAATGGTATAGACAATTTAATCTTACTCTGGGGAAGTAGATAAAGGGATACTTCAGGATTTTGGCAATGAAGCCCTTTAACTATAATTTATGTTTTCAAGATAATATGGACTATTTACTTAATTTTTCTGTTTTAATAAAATACATAATTTGAAGAACAAACATTGTGGCAATTCATATCTTGCAGTAAAACTGTAAATAAAACTTTAATCTTGAAGACAGTTTAAAGATTTCAATGTTCTCGTACTTAGAAAATAGTCCTGATCATATAGGCTTAGTAATTTAATTTGTGAAGTAATTTCTTTCTACAAAATAACAACACATCTTTCCAATCTGGGAGATAACTCGATTAAAGTAGTCAAATCAAATCTATGTTTTTCACATGCGCCAAATACAACAAGTGTAGACTTACAAGCCCTTTCCTAACAATGCAGTTATAAAGTAAGAAAATTAACAAATAGATACAAATAAAATGGTAACAAAATGAAATAGTAACACAATAACAATGAGGCTATACAGTGCATTTGGAAAGTATTCAGACCCCTTGATGTTTTCCACATCTTGTTACGTTACAGCCTTATTCTAAAATGGATTATAAAAATAATAATAATCCTCATAAATCTACGCACAATACCCCATAATGACTAAGTAAAAACAAGTATTTAGAAGTTTTTGTAAATGTATTACAAATAAGAAAACGGAAATATCAGACCCTTTACTCACTACTTTGTTGAAGCACCTTTGGCAGCGATTACAGCCTTGAGTCTTCTTGGGTATAACGCTACAAGCTTGGCACACCTGTATTTGGGGAGTTTCTCCCATTCTTCTCTGCAGATTCTCTCAAGCGGCCAGCTCTAGGAAGAGTCTTGGTGGTTCCAAACTTCTTCCATTTAAGAATGATTGAGTTCTTGGGGACCTTCAATGCTGAAGAAATGTTTTGGTACTCTTCCCCAGATCGGTGCCTTGATGCAATCCTGTTTTGGAGCTCTATGGACAATTCCTTCAACCTCATGGCTTGGTTTTTACTCTGACATGCGCTGTCAACTGGGGGACCTTATATAGACAGGTGTGTGCCTTTCCAAATCATGTCCAATCAATTTAATTTACCACAGGTGGACTTCAATCAAGTTGTAGAAACATCTCAATGATGATCAATGGAAACAGGATAGACCTGAGCTCATTTTCGAGTTTCATAGCAAAAGGTCTGAATACTTATGTAAATAAGGTATCTGTTTTTATTCGTACCATTTGCTTTGTTATTATGGAGTATTGTGTGTAGATTGAGGTCATGTTTTTATTTGATCCATTTCAGAATAAGGCTGTAACGTAACAAAATGTTGAAAAGGTCAAGGGGTCTGAATACTTTCCGAATGCACTGTATGCAGGCTATATTCAAGGAGTAATGCTACCAAGTCAGTTTACTGGGGTACGAGGTAGTTGGGGTGATTGGTTGAGGTATGTACATTTAGGTTTGGTTAGGTGATTGATTGAAGTACTATGTAAACTCAGCAAAAAAAGAAACTGACCTTTTTCAGGACCATGTCTTTGAAAGATAATTCGTAAAAATCCAAATAACTTCACAGATCTTCATTGTAAAGGGTTTAAACACTGTTTCCCATGCTTGTTCAATGAACCATAAACAATTAATGAACATGCACCTGTGGAACGGTCGTTAAGACACTAACAGCTTACAGACGGTAGGCAATTTAGGTCACAGTTATGAAAACCTAGGACACTAAAGAGGCCTTTCTACTGACTCTGAAAAACACCAAAAGAAAGATGCCCAGGGTCCCTACTCATCTGCGTGAACGTGCCTTAGGCATGCTGCAAGGAGGCATGAGGACGGAGATGTGGCCAGGGAAATAAATTGCAATGTCCGTACTGTGAGACGCCGAAGACAGCGCTCAGGGAGACAAGACGGACAGCTGATCGTCCTCGCAGTGGCAGACCACACGTAACAACACATGCACAGGATCGGTACATCCAAACATCACACCTGCGGGACAGGTACAGGATGGCAACAACAACTGCCCGACTTACACCAGGAATGCACACATCAGTGCTCAGACTGTCCACAATAGGCTGAGAGAGGCTGGACTGAGGGCTTGTAGGCCTGTTGTAAGGCAGGTCCTCACCAGACATCACGGGCTACAACGTCGCCTATGGGCACAAGCCCACCGTCGCTGGACCAGACAGGACTGGCAAAAAGTGCTCTTCATTGACGAGTTGCGGTTTTGTCTCACCAGGGGTGATGGTCGGATTCACGATTATCGTCGAAGGAATGAGCGTTACGCCGAGGCCTGTACTCTGGAGCAGGATTGATTTGGAGTTGGAGGGTCCGTCATGGTCTGGGGTGGTGTGTCACAGCATCATCGGACTGAGCTTGTCGTCATTGCAGGCAGTCTCAACGCTGTGTGTTACAGGGAAGACATTCTCCTCCCTCATGTGGTACCCTTCCTGCAGGCTCATCCTGACATGACCCTCCAGCATGACAATGCCACCAGCCATACTGCTCGTTCTGTGCGTGATTTCCTGCAAGACAGGAATGTCAGTGTTCTGCCATGGCCAGCGAAGAGCCCGGATCTCAATCCCATTGAGCACGTCTGGGACCTGTTGGATCGGAGGGTGAGGGCTAGGGCCATTCCCCCCAGAAATGTCCGGGAACTTGCAGGTGCCTTGGTGGAAGAGTGGAGTAACATCTCACAGCATGAACTGGCAAATCTGGTACAGTCTGAGGAGGAGATGCACTGCAGTACTTAATGCAGCTGGTGGCCACACTAGATACTCACTGTTACTTTTGATTTTGACCCCCCCCCCCTTTGTTCAGGGACACAGTATTCCATTTATGTTAGTCACATGTCTGTGGAACCTGTTCAGTTTGTCTCAGTTGTTGAATCTTGATATGTTCATACAAATATTTACACATGTTAAGTTTGCTGAAAATTAACGCAGTTGACAGTGAGAGGACGTTTCTTTTTTTGCTGAGTTTACATGTAGGTAGGGGATGATAAGCAGAACGTTTGAGTAGACGTTTAATTAACTGTTCAGCAGTCTTATGACTTTAGGATAGAATATGTTAAGGTGCCTATTTGGTCCTAGACTTGGTGCTCCGGTACTGCTTGCCGTGCGGTTGCAGAGAAAATAGACTGTGACTTGGGTCGCTGGAGTCTTTGACAATTTTTAGGGCCTTCCTCTGACACCGCCTGGTATAGATGTCCTGGATGGCCGGGAGAACTATCGGCCCCAGTGATGTACTGAGCTGTACGCACTACCCTCTGTAGCGCCGTGCGGTCAGATTTCGAGCAGTTGCCATACCAACTGGTGATGCTGCCGGTCAATACGCTCTCAATGATGCAGCTGTAGAAGCTTTTGAGGATCTGAGGTCCCATGCCATATCTTTTCAGCCTCTTGAGGGGGAAGAGGTTTTGTTGTGCCCTCTTCATGACTATGTTGGTGTGTTTGGACTATGATAGTGATGTGGACACTGAGTAACTTGAAGCTCTCGATCGGCTACCTCTACAGCCCTGTCGATGTTAATGGGGGCATGCTCGGCACTTCGTTTCCTGTAGTCCATGATCAGCTTCTTTGTCTTGCTGACGTTTGAGGGAGAGGTTGTTGACCTGGCACCACACTGCCAGGTCTTTGACCTCCACCCTGTAGGCTGTCTCATCTTTGTCGGTGATCAAGCCTACCAATGTTGTCATCAGCAAAGTTAATGATGGTGTTGGAGTCATGTGTGGCGACGCAGTCATGGCTGAAGAGGGAGTACAGGAAGGGGCTCAGAACGCACCCGTGAGGGGCCCCCGTGTTGAGGGTCAGCGTGGCGGATGTGTTGTTGACTACCTTCACTACCTGGGGGCGGCCCGTTAGGAAGTCCAGTATCCAATTGCAGAGGGATGTGTTCAATCCCAGGGTCCTTAGCTTAGTGATGAGCTTGGAGGGCACTATGTTCTTGAACGCTGAGCTGTAGTCAATGAACAGCATTCTCACATAGGTATTCCTTTTGTCAAGGTGGGAAAAGGCAGTGTGGAGTGCAATAGAGATTTCGTCATCTGTGGATCTGTTGGGGCGGTTTGCAAACTGGAGTGGGTCCATGGTGTCTGGGATGATTGTGTTAATGGGAGCTATCAAATCAAATCAAATTTATTCATATAGCCCTTCGTATATCAGCTGAAATCTCAAAGTGCTGTACAGAAACCCAGCCTAAAACCCCAAACAGCAAGCAATGCATGTGAAAGAAGCACGGTGGCTAGGAAAAACTCCCTAGGAAAAACTCCCTAGAAAGGCCAAAAACCTAGGAAGAAACCTAGAGAGGAACCAGGCTATGAGGGGTGGCCAGTCCTCTTCTGGCTGTGCCGGGTGGATATTATAACAGAACATGGTCAAGATGTTAAAATGTTCATAAATGACCAGCATGGTCAAATAATAATAATCATTGTAGTTGTCGAGGGTGCAACAAGCACGTCCGGTGAACAGGTCAGGGTTCCGTTGCCGCAGGCAGAACAGTTGAAACTGGAGCAGCAGCATGGCCAGGTGGACTGGGGACAGCAAGGAGTCATCATGCCAGGTAGTCCCGAGGCATGGTCCTAGGGCTCAGGTCCTCCGAGAGAAAGAAAGAAAGAGAGAAAGAGAGAATTAGAGAGAGCATATTTAAATTCACACAGGACACCGGATAAGACACGAGAATACTCCAGATGTAACAGACTGACCCTAGCCCCCCGGCACATAAACTACTGCAGCATAAATACTGGAGGCTGAGACAGGAGGGATCAGAAGACACTGTGGCCCCATCCGATGATACCCCCGGACAGGGCCAAACAGGCAGGATATGACCAGCCTTTCAAAGCATGACCAGCCTTTCAAAGCATTTCATGGTTACAGATGTGAGCGGTACAATGTGATAATAATTTAGACCGGTTACCTTGGCGTTCTTGGGGATGGGGACTATGGTGGTCTGCTTGAAACTTTGGTATTACAGACTGGGTCAGGGAGAGGTTGAAAATGTCAGTCAAGACACTTGCTAGCTGGTCAGCACATGCTCTGAGTACGCATCCTGGTAATCTGCCCTGCAGCCTTGTGAATGTTAACCTGTTTAAAGTCTTACTCGCATCGGCTACGGCGAGCGTGATCACACAGTCGTCCGGAACAGCTGGTGCTCTCATGCATGGTTCCATGTTGCCGGCCTCGAGGCTAGCATCGATGGCATTTAGCTCATCTGGTAGGCTCGCGTCACTAGGCAGCTCGCGGCTGGGTTTCCGTTTGTAATCCGTAATAGTTTGCAAGGCCTGCCACATCCGACGAGCGTCAGAGCTGGTGTAGTAAGATTCAATCGATTAAAAAATAATAATAATAATAATAATCCTGTCCGGATTTGTGTCCCGCTCCTTGAAAGTTGCAGCTCTAGCCTTTAGCTCAGTGCAGATGTTGCCTGTAATCCATTGCTCCTAATTAGGATATGTATGTACTGTCGGGACTACTTCATCAATTTACTTATAATGAAGCCAGTCACTGATGTGGTAAACTCCTTAATGCCATCGGATGAAACCCCGGAAAATTTTCCAATCTGTGCTAGCAAAACACACCTGTACCTTAGACTTCCGCTTTATCGGACCACTTCCGTATGGAGCATGTCACTGGTACTTCCTGCTTTAGTTTTTGCTTGTAAACTGGAATCAGGAGGATAGAGTTATGGTAAGATTTGCCAAATGGAGGCAGAGCTTTGTATGCATCTCTGTGTGTAGAGTAGAGTTGATCTGAAGTTTTTTTCACCTTTAGTTGCACAGGAGATATACTGGTAGAAATGAGGCAAAACAGATTTCAGTTTCCCTGTCTCAAAATCCCTGGGCACAAGGAGCACCGCATCTGGGTGAGCATTTTCTTGTTCGCTTATCGTTTTAGTGCTAGCATCGGTTTGTGGTGGTAAATAGATGGCTACGAAAAATGTAGATGAAAACTCTCTTGGTAAATAGTGTGGTCTACAGCTTATCATGAGGTATTCTAACTCCGGTAAGCAGAACCTTGAGACTTCCTCAATATTAGATATCGCACACCAACTGTTTTGACAAAGAGACACACCACCCTCCCCTCGGCTTACCTTAGGCAGCTGTTCTGTTCTGCCGATGTATAGAAAAACCAACTAGATTTATATTTTCCATGTCCTTGTTCTGCCACGAAGCGGTTAAATGTAGGATATTCGTTTTTCAGATCACATGGATGGGATAGTCTCTAATGGAGCTCATCCAGTTTATATTCCAATGATTTCAAGTTCGCCAATAGAATTGAGGGTAATGGCGACTTATCCACTCAGTCTTATTAGATATCCTGCACGCCAACCTCTATGCCGCCGCCGCCTCCGAGTGATGGGGATTGGGTCTGGTCTGGGATGAGCATTATGTCCTTTGGCTCCGATTCGTTGAAATAGAAGTACTCATCCAAATCGAGGTTAGTAATCGCTGTTATATACCAAACATTTTAGGATCAGCAATATACAAAAATGGCACAATTGGTCAGGAGCCCGTAAACGGCAGCCTTCCCCTCTGGCGCCATTATTAGATTCAATTATTTCGCTGTATATTTTGGATGGAATCAGTTCACCGGAGGCCACCAAAATAGAACTCCTTCGGCAAAAAATATATATTAAAACATTGGTGTTTTACTTTTCAGTAAGAAACTAAACTATAGTTCAGTTGTAGTCTGAATTATGTTATATGGGACATATTTTGCATTATAAACTGGGTGGTTCGAGCCCTGAATGCTGATTTGGCTGACAGCTGTGATATACAGTGCCTTCGGTATTCAGACCCTTTGACTTTTTTCCACATTTTGGTACGTTACAGCCTTATTCTAAAATGTATTAAATAAAAAAAATCTACACACAAGACCCCATAATGAGAAAGCAAAAACAGGTTTTTATAAATTTTTACAAATGTTACATTTTTTAAAGCCAATGCTTATTTACCTAAGTATTCAGACTCTTGCTATGAGACTCGAAATTGAACTCCGGTGCATTCCGTTTCCTTTGATCATCCTTAAGATGTTTCTACAACTTGATTATATTCCACCTGTGGTAAATTCAATTGATTAGACATGATTTGAAAAGGCACACACTTGTCTATATAAGGTCCCAGAGTTGACAGTGCATGTCAGAGCAAAAACCAAGCTATGAGGTCGAAGGAATTGTCCATAGAGCTCTGAGACAGGATTGTGTCGATGGTCTCACTGACAGAGCTCTAGAGTTCCTCTGTGGAAATGGGAGAACCTTCCAGAAGGACAACCATCTCTGCAGCACTTCACCAATCAGGTATTTATGGTAGAGTGGCCAGACGGAAGCCACTCCCACAGTAAAAGGCAAATGACAGCCTGCTTGGAGTTGCCAAAAGGCACCTAAAGGACTCTCAGACCATGAGAAACAAGATTCTCTGGTCTGATGAAACCAAGATTGAACTCTTTGGTCTGAATGCCAAGCGTCACTTCTGATGAAGCATGGTGGTGGCAGCATCGTGCTGTGGGGATATTTTTCAGAGGCAGGGACTGGGAGACTAATCAGGATCGAGGGAAAGATTAACGGAGGAAAGTACAGAGATCCTTTTTTTGCAAACATTTTGAAAATCAGTTTTTGCTTTGTCATGGGGTATTGTGTGTAGATTGAGGGGAACAAACTATTTAATCCATTTTAGAATAAGGCTGTAATGTAACAATGTGGAAAAAGTCAATTATTCTGAATACTTTCCGAATGCACTGCTCTAATTATATTGGTAACCAGCTTATAATAGCAATAAGGTATCTCGGGGGTTTGTGGTATATGGCCACTATACCACAGCTAAGGGCTGTATCCAGGATTTCCGCTTTGCGTCGTGCATAAGAACAGCCCTTAGCCGTGGTATATTGGCCATAAACCACACCCACTCTGGCCTTATTGCTTAATTATATAACAAGCGTACACTGAAGCACTTTTTTCCCCCTCATTTACATGGATTCACTTCAAAGAGGATTGGATTGAAAAGCTCCACTGTTTCTGCCTCCACATAAGCGTTCACTGTATCACTTACTGTACACTATGAACCTGAGAGCAGCATTTCTCAACTGTGTGACTTGTCAAACCCTATAGCTGATGGACAAACATCAGCAGGAACACCTTATCTCTGTAACCCCTGTATTGGCAACCTGACACACAGAAGAGAGAGGGCAACCTCAGAGACGAAGGCATAGCAAAGCATACAGTAGCACACTTTTAGTAACGTTAAACAATCTTCATGGCTCTGTTAGTTGGGTAATTTCCAGGGGTATCCAAGTGTATTGCAGAGACACTTTGTAAATTAGTTAATAACATGGACTTGTTGCTCTAATGTAGCCATATAAATCATACAATGATTTGGTACTTTGATCAAATTACTTAATTTGACCCCAAAAGTGCTTGACAGATGAGTGAGTGATGAACACTCCCTTCTCGGTCTTTCTGAATAGTCTGGTCTAGCGTGATGGATGCTACCCCCATAGAAATAGAATAGCCACCCATGATGGCACATCGACATGAATGGAGATTCCTGTTCATGGTATCCTAGTAATTCTAGTTCTATGGCTTCCTCTGTGTGATGAATGATACCTACAGTATAATGCTACTAAACTAACCTGTATTCTTGTTTCTGAACCAAGGGTGCAGATTATCATGATGGGATATGCGATCTAATCTGTTCATGCTTTGCTGTTTTCATGAATCATGGGTTTCTAATGAAATTATTTCAGATCTTTAACTAGCTAACTTTATTATTCCGCCCTGCTGCTTACGATTCAATCATCTTAACCTTTAACCTCTAAGCTATTCCTTCTTCCCCTGTGCTGTTCCGTCCGCTTGTTGCTCCCTTAATCTTGCCTACCCTTTGATCTGGGACCCTTGACGTCTCAGGGCCTAGACCGCTCCAACTCCTGGGTGCACACCATGGGGTGTAAGAGCACCCCCTGGAGATCCAGCACCGGTTCTGACGCTGACACCATGCAGGTGCTTCAACAATAACTCCCTTCCTCTCTCTACCCTTCTTAACCCGCACCTCAACCACCCCTCACCTACACGCTCTACCAGACTTAGGAAGTCAAAGCTGCCGCTATGAACCTTAGACCGCCATCTTCAGTTCTTTTTTCTTTAGTTATTTCCCTTCTTGTCATCCTTTCAGTTTTTACACAACACCTTTCTCTCTCCAGTTGGCTGTAGAAGAAACATCTATGCCCATTCTGAAGCCGGGGGGGTTGTCACTGTCTTGAAACAAGTGCAGAAGGATTTCTCACTGCACATTCATTTTAATTGGCTTTCTTCACCCTGTCATTCCCAGTCCTGTTTAATTTTCACCATGATCATTTAAATCCATGCATGACCTACTACTAATCTCATTCAGCGTGTGGGATGAGCATGATGTGGAGTGTGCTGGGTGGGTTTGGGAGTGACTGCGAGTGTGTACGTGCTTGTCTTTGTCTTTTCTTTGTCTGTGTTGTGACTATGGTTGTCGTCATTGGTTGACATTTTAATTTTTTTTTATTTTGCCTTTATTTATTTAGGCAAGTCAGTAAGAACAAATTCTTATTTTCAATGACGGCCTAGGAACAGTGGGTTAACTGCCTTGTTCAGGGGCAGAACGACAGATTTTTACCTTGTCAGCTCGGAGATTTGATCTAGCCAACGCTCTAACCACTAGGCTACCTGCCGCCCCAAATGAAGGATGTTTTGTGGCTCTAGTCATGTCCAAAGATTCAGTAAAAAATCCTATATGCATTTTTATTTAACGGAGTTAAGTTGTACGCACAAGTTAACCCACATTTGGGGTGTTTGTTGTCATTTTTCCCCCACAGTTTATACTGTGCACGAACTGCATGTCTAGCGACAGTTTTTCCACTTGTGTAAAATGTATCTAATGAGGTGTGTAAGAAATGTAAATATGAGGGAACTCACACACTGCACTTCTACATTGGTACTGTTGTTTTGTGTGATTTGTTTGTGCTCATGTTTGTTAATTGTGTGTGTGAGGGAGGGATTCTGCTGCAGACACATCTCCTTGGGTTGAGAAGGTGCTACAGCTAGACCTCACTAACCTGTTGTTGTCGTCACCGTCCCATCCATCCCACCCATAGGCCATGGAGCGCTGTGGCAACCGCATGTCTTCGCACACTGAGAGCTCCAGTTTCTTGCAAACTTTAACAGGACGGTTACCCACCAAAAAGGTACCTGCCACTGTCTACACTGGGGAAGGAACCATACAGAGAGCCCCCTCACCTTATTCACCTGTCTGTGTTTGGATGTGTGCCTCTTGATTGGATGGTGTATTTGGGGGATTGTGGTCTTTTTGGATGTAGAGCAGGGATGGGCAACTTTGATGAGGTTGGGGACCACAAAACATCTGAACTCCTAATGAGGGGCCGCAGTGGCATGCAGGTCTGCATACCTACATGCATACACACACATTTGTGGACCCCAGGAAGAGTAGCTGCTGCTTCTGCAAAAGATAATGGGGATCCAAATAAGCATGCGGCCCTAAATTACATTTTGTTTGGAGAGTCCCCCCACCTTGCGAGCAAAACATTTTAGGAGCCCCCCTCTTGACAGGTGAGAGAAAAATGTTATGTTTTATTAGTTCATTTTCTGCAATTCTACACATTTTGCCATGTGGCAGTTTTAAAGCAAGTTTGCTGTAATTCTACACATTATGTCATGGGGTGGAGAGAACATTTAGCAATTTCCTGCAATTCTGCTCATTTTTCATGGAGCGGAGAGAATTGTTTGCTGTTTGTAATATGATATCTGATTGAGTGACTAACAAAATCCATGGGGAACCCCTGGTTGGTAATTCAACTGTGTTTACTACAGGTTTAGATAGCTGGTGAGACTAACTTGCCGATCTAAAAAAAAATAATAATAATAATTGTTTAAAAAAAAAAAAATGTAGCTGACATGGGCTAATTGATTGACTCGGTGACTGACATAACAGGAGAAAAACTGCCGATACACAACCGAATTTTGAAATTGCACCTTGTGTATTCTAACTCTAACCAGTAAGTCGAGACCTCGACTGACAAAAGGGGGGTCGCTGGCCTCCGGTTGCCCTTCCCTGATGTAGAGTGTAGAAGTCCCACCTCTTGGCTGTGATTGAAGTGTGTGTGTCTATGTGTAATGTACCACTAACTATAGCACTTTTACTCTTGTTCAGGGAAACAGCACACACTTTTATATTTATTTATATATTTAAATATATAAATAAAACATATTTATATTTTAATGAAGCCTCCCTTTTCAGTGTTACCACCAGACACAGGTGCACCAAGTGGATTATTTAGTCTTTCTGAGCAAATATTACATGTTTAAGATAGACACACATCAATTTAGTTTGAGCTTAACTGTTTGGTCTGTGTGTCTCCATCTCTCTGTCTCAGTTGTTCCATGAGGAGCTGGCCCTACAGTGGGTGGTGAGCAGTGGCATCGTCAGGGAGGGAGCTCTACAACAGGCCTGGTTCTTCTTTGAGCTCATGGTAAGACAACACTACACACAGCTGCATCTCTGGCGCCCTTTTCACACTACTAAGCTGTGCCGACCTGTACTGCTCTGGCCTGGTTGCATATCCACCATAATTGCTTGGTTAGTTTTAAAAACTGATTTTAAGAAGATAAATTGTAGAACTACGTGGGGCTTCCAACTTGGCCAGATGTTGACGACACATGACTACCACTATGTGTTGGGCCCATAGACTTAGACATCACTGTGTCTGTCCCATTATGGAGTCTGTGAGAGCATGGGCAGCACCATTGAAGACATCTTTCATTTTGAAGTAGTACATTTTCTTCTTCTACTACTTGAGTTGGCAAACAAACTGAAAATGTGTGTAGTACTGCCACCTGTAGTGTGTTGTTTGAACAGGTATTATGCCAAGGTTGGCGATGTATTGCCACCTGCAGTTATGGAATGTTTACTCACAAGCATAATTCATTGGCTGATTCCTCCTGATGATCTGGATGGAATTATGCGATCCATCCTTAACCCATATGAAGTCCCACCCAGTTACTATTTCAAAATGGTGAAAGTCCTCAATGGCGCTGCCCATGCTAAAACAAGCTTTTGGGCCCTAGAGTCCTCTATCATCTGCTATGGTTGGGCCCTGTCTCACCTTGATGACCTCACTCCTCAGGTGAAGAGCATCATCCACCACCTGTACTTCACCGACCGGCTAGAGTCGCCCAGAAAGAACCGTTTCCCCGAGCGCTTCATGGATGACATCACAGCCCTGGTCAGCACCATCGCTGGGGACATTGTCTCACGCTTTCAGAAGGTAGGAGTGAAAATTTGAATAAACTTTGTCACCAGCATAGGACACACGGGACACTACAGATCAGGCTTACATCAACACAGCAGTTTCTAATGCCACTAACCACACAGATACTTCAAATAAATTGACCTCTTCTGGTTCTGAGTCAATCAGATCGAGCAGTGTTCTCGAGACTTTACCCTGACCTCTGACATTGTGTTTCTGTCCAATCAGGACCTGGAGTTGGTGGAGCGTCTGAACACCAGCCTGGCCTTCTTCCTGAATGACCTGCTGTCTGTCATGGACCGAGGCTTTGTCTTCTCCCTCATCAAGACATACTGGAAACAGGTACTGGGAGAGGGAACCAACCCACTTAGCACCCAACAGCACCTCAATGACAACATACTTGCAGAATCTGCTTTCATTTAAAAGGCTTGGTGATGAAACCACTATGATAGATTAGAGTGACCTTGTGCACAGGATTTCGGAAGTAACGCTACAGTAGCTATTCTGCCAATTATCAATCCTGCTATCCTGCCGAAATGATTACTGCCCTGTAGCACTCACGTCAGTAACCATGAAGTGCTTTGAAAGGCTGGACATGGCTCACATCAACACCATCATCCCGGAAACCCTAGACCCACTCCAATTCGCAAAGCTGTTCCAACAGATCCACAGATGACGCAATCTCAATCGCACTCCACACTTCCCTTTCCCACCTGGACAAAGGAACACCTATGTGAGAATGCTGTTCATTGACTACAGTTCAGCGTTCAACACCATAGTGCCCGCAAAGCTCATCACTAAGCTAAGGCCAATGTTACTAAACACCTCCCTCTGCAACTGGATACTGGACTTCCTGACGGGCCACCCCCAGGTGTTAAGGTTAGGTAACAACACATCTGCCACGCTCATCCTCAACACTGGGGTCCCTAAGGGGTGTGTGCTTAGTCCCCCCCCTGTACTCCCTGTTCACCCACGTCTGCGTGGCCAAACACGACTCCAACACCATCATTAAGTTTACTGACGACACAACAGTCTGATCACCGACAACAACGAGACCAGCCTATAGGGAGGAGGTCAGAGACCTGGCAGTGTGGTGCCAGGACAACAGCCTCTCCCTTAATGTGAGCAAGACTAAGGAGCTGATCGTAGACTACAGGAAATGGCGGGCCGAACAGGCCCCCATCAACATGGACAGGGCTGTAATGGACCGGGTCGAGAGTTTCAAGTTCCTTGGTGTCCACATCAGCAACAAACTATCATGGTCCAAACACACCAAGACAGTCGTCAAGAGTGCACGACAACACCTTTTCCCCCTCAGGAGAAAGAATTTGGCATGGGTCCCCAGATCCTCAAAAAGTTCTACAGCGGAACCATCGAGAGCATCCTGACCGGTTGCATCACCGCCTGGTATGGCAATTGCTCGGCATCTGACCGTAAGGCGCTAGTGCGTACGGCCCAGTACATCAGTGGGGCCAAGCTTCCTGCCATCCAGGACCTATATACTAGGCGGTGTCATAGGAAGGCCCAACAAGTTGTTAAAGACTCCAGTCACCAAAGTCACTGACTGTTCACTCTGCTACCGCTCGGCAAGCGGTACCGGAATGCCAAGTCTGTCCCAAAGGCTCCTTAACAGCTTCTACCCCCAAGTCATATGACTGCTGAACAATTAATCAAATTGCCACCCGGACTATTTACATTGAAACCCCTTTGTTTTGTACATTGACACCACCCTCCCCCCACATTTGTTTTGTACATTGCTGCTACTCGCTGTTTATTAACTATGCATAGTCACTTTACCCCTACCTACATGTACAAAATAACTTGACTAACCTGTACCCCCACACATTGACTCGGTACCGGTACCCCCTGTATATGGCCTCGTTATTGTTATTTTATTGTGTTACTTTTTAACTAAGCATTTCACGGTAAGGTGTTGTTGTTAACTAAGCATTTCACGGTAAGGTGTTGTTGTATACCTGTTGTATTCAGAGCACGTAACAAATAAGATTTGATTTGAATTACACTATTGGATATCACTTCCCTGACTTGGAGTAAAGGGCCTCAACAGTGCTTCTCCATCAAACCCTGTTTTTTGGGCAGTTTTCTAGACCTCATTCCATGTCTTTCCCCAGGTGTCCACTAAGCTGTACATGCTGCAGAACCCGACTCTGGAGTCCCTGAGACTCGACTTCCTGAGGGTCGTCTGTAGCCACGAGCACTACGTCACACTTAACCTGCCCTGCAGCCTCCTCACGCCCCCCGCCTCGCCTTCACCCAGCATGTCATCCGCAACCTCACAGGTCAGCTATACACAATACACACACACTGGACACACGCATAGATGCACACCAGATATACACACGCGCGCACACATCCTGGAGGAGTAAGTGGTGTGTGGACAATGTCTCTAAATCATCCCCTGCTTCTGTTTCTCACTCTCTCCATACCTCTCTCCATCTCCACAGAGTTCTGGCTTCTCTACCCATGCCCAGGACCAGAAGATAGCCAACATGTTTGAGTTGTCTGTCCCCTTCAGAGAGCAGCACTACCTGGCTGGTCTGGTGCTGACTGAACTGGCTGTCATCCTGGACCCAGAGGCCGAAGCGTCAGTAATCGTAAACTGTGTTACTGTCTGTATGTTTGTATTTGTGTGTGATAGGGAGACCGAGAGGTTATGTCATTTGGCTCCTTTGTCGCTCTCTGTCATTCTCGAGGCAGGCTCCTAGGTGGTTAGTACATTTTTACTGTGTGTGAGGGTTACTGTGGTCACTTGGACCTCATGTTTCTCTCGGTCATTCTGTACTTTCTGAAGGTGTAGGGGGGTACTGTGCGTGGCGTGCTATTGAGAAGGTTTCTCTCCTTTGACCTATACTGTGTGTCTTTGTCATTTTTTACCCTCTCAAGGCTAAGGGGCAGTACATTGTGTGAGTGAGTGACTGTTAATAAGCGGGGTTATCGTTCATCTGACATATACAATGAGTGTTCAAAATATTAAGAACACTTTCCTAATATTGAGCTGCAGCGCCCCCTTTTGCCCTCAGAACAGCCTCAATTGGTCGGGGCATGGACTCTAAAGGGTGTTCAAAGCATTCCACAGGGATGCTGGCACATGTTGACTCCAATGTTTCCCACAGTTGTCAAGTTGGCTGGATGTCCTTTGGGTGGTGGACCATTCTTGATACACACGGGAAACTGTTGAGCGTGGAAAAACCCAGCAGCGTTGCAGTTCTTGACACAAACCTACAAAAATGACGATGTGAACATCTGCCCCATATAGTGTCAGTTTAAAAGCCCAGCTGGTGATGGTATTGGACTTTTTCCATATAGCCTATGAATGGTCCATGTTATCAGGTATGCTGTTAGCAGTAAGCATTATCACCTGTAGCCCAGCGGCTATAAATAAATAGGCTGAAGCATGGGGTAGCCTATCTGCATTTACCCTATTGGGCTAATCATTAGCTAGATCCCAAATGTGATCTTTTAACAAGTTAGCATCCTATTGGTGAATTTTATGTCCCAGAAAAATTGCATAAACACATTGAATGTAATGTAGGCCTACCCGTTAGGGTAACTTGGGGTAAACCACCGCCTGGGGTATCACTGTGTGTACTTCTTACAGAAACCACTTCTCACCGAAATCACCATGTCACCCCCCCCCCCAACAAATCAAATCAAACTTTATTTGTCACATGCGCTGAATACAAGTGTAGACCTTACCGTGAAATGCTTACTTACAAGCAGTTCAAGAAGAGTTAAGAAAATATTCACCAAATAAACTAAAGTAAAAAAGAATTAAAAGTAACACAAAATAACGAGGCTATATACAGGGGGTACCGAGTCAGTGTGCTGGGGTACATGTTAGTTGAGGTAATTTGTACATGTAATTAGGGGTGAAATGACTATGCATAGATAATAAACAGCGAGTAACAGCAATGTACAAAACAAATGCGGGGGGAGGGTGGTGTCAATGTAAATAGTCCGGTGGTCATTTCATTAATTGTTCAGCAGTCTTATGGCTTGGGGGTAGAAGCTGTTAAGGAGCCTTTTGGTCCTAGACTTGGCGCTTTGGGACCACTTGCCGTGCGGTAGCAGAGAAAACAGTCTTTGACTTGGGGGACTGGAGTCTCTGACAATTTTATGGGCTTTCCTCTGACACTGCCTATTATAGAGGTCCTGGGTGGCAGGAAACTTGGCTCCACTGATGTACTGGGCTGTACGCACTACCTCTGTAGCGCCTTACGGTCTGATGCCGAGCAGTTGCCATACCAGGCGGTGACACAACCGGTCAGGATGCTCTCAATGGTGCAGCTGTAGAACTTTTTGAGCACCTAGGGACCCTTGCCAAATCTTTTCAGTCTCCTGAGGGGGGAAACTGTTTTGTTGTGCCCTCTTCACGACTGTCTTGGTGTGTTTGTTTACTTAACCTTTATTTAACTGATGTGGACACCAAGGAACTTGAAACTTTCGACCCGGTCCATTACAGCCCTGTCGATGTTAATGGGGGCCCTTTTCCTGTAGTCCACGATCAGCTCCTTTGTCTTGCTCACATTGAGTGAGAGGTTGTTGTCCTGGCACCACACTGCCAGTTCTGACCTCCTCTCTATAGGCTGTCTCATCGTTGTCGGTGATCAGGCCTACCACTGTTGTGTCGTCAGCAAACTTAATGGTGATGTTGGAGTCGTGTTTGGCCACGCAGTAGTGCGTGAACAATGAATGTTCATCCTAAAAGTGCATCGACGACGTCGTCCCCACAGTGGAGTACAGGAGGGGACTAAGTACAAACCCCTGAGGGTCCCCAGTGTTGAGGATCAGCGTGGCAGACGTGTTGTTGCCTACCCTTACCACCTGGGGGAGGCCCGTTTAGGAAGTCCAGGCTCCAGTTGCAGAGGAAGGTGTTTAGTCCCATGGTCCTTAGCTAGTGATGAGCTTCGTGGTCACTATGTTGTTGAACTCTGAGCTGTAGTCAATCAATAGCATTTTCACATAAGTGTTCCTTTTGTCCATGTGGGAAAGGGCAGTGTGGAGTGCAATTTGAGATTGCGTCATCTGTGGATCTGTTGGGGCGGTATGCATATTGGAGTGGGTCTATTGTATCTGGGAAGATGCTGTTGATGTGAGCCATGACCAGCCTTTCAAAGCACTTCATGGCTACCGACGTGAGTGCCACGGGGTGGTTATCATTTAGGCAGGTTACCTTTGCTTCCTTGGGCACAGGGACTATGCCCTGAGGTTGGTGCAGTCTGCACAACGCATCACTGGGGGCAAACTACATGCCTTCC
Organism: Salmo trutta; assembly: GCF_901001165.1. NCBI lineage: Eukaryota > Metazoa > Chordata > Actinopteri > Salmoniformes > Salmonidae > Salmo > Salmo trutta. The sequence continues at coordinate 31,058,727 of NC_042960.1, read as the reverse complement.
ATGACACCTACAGCACCCGATGTCACAGGAAGGCAAAAAAAAATCAACCATCCGAGCCACTGCCTGTTCACCCAGCTATCATCCAGAAGGCGAGGTCAGTACAGGTGCATCAAAGCTGGGACCGATAGAAGCTGTTTTTCAGTCTATCTCAAGGCCTTCAGACTGTTAAACAGCCAACACTAACAGAGAGAGGCTGCTGCCAACATACAGACTCAAATCTCTGACCACTTAAATAAATGGACTTAATAAAGGTATCACTAGTCACTTTAAATAATGCCACTTTAGTAATGTTTATATATCCTACATTACTCATCTCATATATACACTGCTCCAAAAAATTAAGGGAACACTAAAATAACACATCCTAGATCTGAATGAATGACAATCTTATTAAATACTTTTTTCTTTACATAGTTGAATGTGCTGACAACAAAATCACACAAAAATAAATCAATAGAAATCCAATTTATCAACCCATGGAGGTCTGGATTTGGAGTCACACTCAAAATTAAAGTGGAAAACCACACTACAGGTTGATCCAACTTTGATGTAATGTCCTTAACAAGTCAAAATGAGGCTCAGTAGTGTGTGTGACCTCCACGTGCCTGTATGACCTCCCTACAACGCCTGGGCATGCTCCTGATGAGGTGGCGGATGGTCTCCTGAGGGATCTCCTCCCAGACCTGGACTAAAGCATCCACCAACTCCTGGACAGTCTGTGGTGCAACATGGCGTTGGTGGATGGAGCGAGACATGATGTCCCAGATGTGCTCAATTGGATTCAGGTCTGGGGAACGGGCGGGCCAGTCCATAGCATCAATGCCTTCCTCTTGCAGGAACTGCTGACACACTCCAGCCAAATGAGGTCTAGCATTGTCTTGCATTAGGAGGAACCCAGGGCCAACCGCACCAGCATATGGTCTCACAAGGGGTCTGAGGATCTCATCTCGGTACCTAATGGCAGTCAGGCTACCTCTGGCGAGCACATGGAGGGCTGTGCGGCCCCCCAAAGAAATGCCACCCGACACCATGACTGACCCACCGCCAAACCGGTCATGCTGGAGGATGTTGCAGGCAGCAGAACGTTCTCCACGGCGTCTCCAGACTCTGTCACGTCTGTCACATGTGCTCAGTGTGAACCTGCTTTCATCTGTGAAGAGCACAGGGCGCCAGTGGCGAATTTGCCAATCTTGGTGTTCTCTGGCAAATGCCAAACGTCCTGCACGGTGTTGGGCTGTAAGCACAACCCCCACCTGTGGACGTCAGGCCCTCATACCACCCTCATAGAGTCTGTTTCTGACCGTTTGAGCAGACACATGCACATTTGTGGCCTGCTGGAGGTCATTTTGCAGGGCTCTGGCAGTGCTCCTCCTGCTCCTCCTTGCACAAAGGCGGAGGTAGCGGTCCTGCTGCTGGGTTGTTGCCCTCCTACGACCTCCTCCATGTCTCCTGATGTACTGGCCTGTCTCCTGGTAGCGCCTCCATGCTCTGGACACTACGCTGACAGACACAGCAAACCTTCTTGCCACAGCTCGCATTGATGTGCCATCCTGGATGAGCTGCACTAGCTGAGCCACTTGTGTGGGTTGTAGACTCCGTGTCATGCTACCACTAGAGTGAAAGCACCGCCAGCATTCAAAAGTGACCAAAACATCAGCCAGGAAGCATAGGAACTGAGAAGTGGTCTGTGGTCCCCACCTGCAGAACCACTCCTTTATTGGGGGTGTCTTGCTAATTGCATATAATTTCCACCTGTTGTCTATTCCATTTGCACAACAGCATGTGAAATGTATTGTCAATCAGTGTTGCTTCCTAAGTGGACAGTTTGATTTCACAGAAGTGTGATTGACTTGGAGTTACATTGTGTTGTTTAAGTGTTCCCTTTATTTTTTTGAGCAGTGTGTGTATATATATATATATATTCTGTATTCTATACCATCTACTACATCTTGCCTATGCCGCACGGCCATCTCTCATCCATATATTTATATGTACATATTCTTATTCATCCCTTTACATTTGTATGTATAAGGTTGTTTTTGTGAATTTGTTAGATTACTTGTTAGATATTACTGCATTGTCGGAACTAGAAGCCAAGCATTTCGCTACACTTGCATTAACATCTGCTAACCATGTGTATGTGACCAATACATTTGAGTTGACACCTCACACGCTGTCTTTTGTTTCCGCAAAAGTTTTTGGGTCAAGAATGACAAAACAATTGTATAGAATTAGCGTAAGCTAGAAACGCCATAATGCAATGCATCAGGAAATTGTTTGGTCAATGTGTTTGAACTTGTCCCTGTCCAAATAAACCAAAAAAACAACAACCTCTGTCTTTCTCCCTACCTAACCTATAGGATGTTTGGCTTACATAAGAAGGTGGTCAGTGTGGTCCATAACCTGCTGTCCAGCCATGACTCTGACCCCCGCTACGCTGACCCTGAGGTCAAGGCCCGTGTCGCCATGCTCTACCTGCCACTCATCGGCATCGTCATGGAAACGCTGCCCCAGCTGCACGACTTCACAGGTGGGTCTAAATTCTACATTTAGCCTTTCCCTGTCCTAAACTTTCAGGAGTATTCTGAGTCTGTAGATATGTGGAGTTTATCCATACCTGAATGGCTGTGTGATTAGATAGATGGACTATCAGGTGGCTTTAGAAATCTTTGGGCATCCCACTGGTTCTGGTGCTGCTCAGGAAAAGCCCATTAAACAATGTCTGCAACTCTGATGTGCTACTCCCGACTAATTTTGTTTTGTGCTTGTTGATCCTGATTGGTTTCTCTCCTCTCCCCCCCTCATTTATGTAGAGTCCCATATCCAGTGGGGCCGCCCTGGGGGAGCTCAGGGGTCCGCAGATGGGGCCGGGGGGGATGAGTCTGTAGAGGACGGCAACAGCATGATCAGTCAGACTGTTGCCATGGCGATAGCGGGGACCTCAACTCCAATGTCCCGTCCCAGCAGCTTCCTGCTCAACCCACAGGCAACTACAATTCCTGTTCTTTCTCCATCCCTTCCTTGCTTGTTCCCTTTCTTTTCTTCCGGAGTTACTTTCTCTCCTTCTGTTAAGTTCCCCCTTACTACCTCTCTGTTTTGCTCACCTTTTTCCCCCTTGGTCTCTTCCCATCTCTCTCTCTCTCTCCAGGCCAGTCGTCCGCACGCCACCTTCTCAGCAGAGTCCAGTCGCAGTCTGTTGATCTGTCTGCTGTGGGTTCTGAAGAATGCAGATGAGTGTGTACTACAGAAGTGGTTCACTGACCTATCTGTCTCCCAGCTCAACCGTCTGCTGGACATGCTCTACCTCTGTGTCTCCTGCTTCGAGTACAAGGTAACGTGACACCTGGAGCACAGAAAAAGCATGCGCGTGTAGTAATGCCTCAATTTTGTATAAGCACGTCCAAGTGTGTTGCCTCACTTGACAGTCCATTATTTCGTGCCTGGATAAGACTGGGTGGAAAGAAACTTATTTCAAAAGGTTCTATGAATTTGTACTTCCCAGGTTCTTATGAGTTGGTTTTAAAATCGGTATATGTACAGTTGAAGTCGGAAGTTTACATACACGATAGCCAAATACATTTAAACTCAGTTTTTCACAATTCCTGACATTTAATCCTAGTAAAAATTCCCTGTCTTAGATCAGTTAGGAACACCACTTTATTTTAAGAATGTGAAATGTCAGAATAACAGTAAAATTATTTATTTCAGCTTTTATTTCTTTCATCACATTCCCAGTGGGTCAGAAGTTTACATACACTCAATTAGTATTTGGTAGCATTGCCTTTAAAGTGTTTAACTTGGGTCAAACGTGGGTAAATTTTGGCCCATTCCTCCTGACAGAGCTGGTGTAACTGAGTCAGGTTTGTAGGCCTCCTCGCTCTCACACGCTTTTTCAGTTCTGCCCACAAATGTTCTATAGGATTGAGTTCAGGGCTTTGTGATGGCTACTCCAATACCTTGACTTTGTTGTCCTTAAGCCATTTTGCCACAACTTTGGAAGTATGCTTGGGGTCATTGTCCATTTGGAAGACCCATTTGCGACCAAGCTTTAACTTCCTGACTGATGTCTTGAGATGTTGCTTCAATATTTCCACATAATTTTCCTTCCTCATAACGCCATCTATTTTGTGAAGTGCACCAGTCCCTCCTGCAGCAAAGCACCTCCACAACATGATGCTGCCACCCTCATGCTTCACGGTTGGGATGGTGTTCTTCGGCATGCAAGCCTCCCCCTTTTTTCCTCCTAACATAACGATGGTCATTATGGCCAAACAGTTCTATTTTTGTTTCATCAGATCAGAGGACATTTCTCCAAAAAGTACAATCTTTGTCCCCATGTGCAGTTGCAAACTGAAGTCTGGCTTTTTTATCGTGGTTTTGGAGCAGTGGCTTCTTCCTTGCTGATTGGCCTTTCAGGTTATGTCGATATAGGACTCGTTTTACTGTGGATATAGATACTTTTGTACCTGTTTCCTCCAGCATCTTCACAAGGTCCTTTGCTGTTGTTCTGGGATTGATGTGCACTTTTCGCACCACAGGATGTTTATCTCTAGGAGACAGAACGCGTCTCCTTCCTGAGCGGTATGACGGCTGCGTGGTCCCATGGTGTTTATACTTGCGTACTATTGTTTGTACAGATGAACGTGGTACCTTCAGGCATTTGGAAATTGTTCCCAAGGATGAACCGGACTTGTGGAGGTCTACAATTTATTTTCTGAGGTCTTTTTGATTTTCCCATGATGTCAAGTAGAGGCACTGAGTTTGAAGGTAGGACTTGAAATACATCCACAGGTACACCTCCAATTGACTCAAATTATGTCGATTAACCTGTCAGAAGCTTCTAGCCATGACATTTTCTGGAATTTTCCAAGCTGTTTAAAGACACAGTCAACTTAGGTTATGTAAACTTCTGACCCACTGGAATTTCTGATACAGTGAAATAATCTGTCGGTAAACAATTGTTTGTGCATGACTTGTCATGCACAAAGTAGATGTCCTAACCGACTTGCCAAAACTATAGTTTGTTAACAAGAAATGTGTGGAGTGGTTGAAAAACGAGTTTTAATGACTCCAACCTAAGTGTATGTAAACTTCCGACTTCGTGTGTGTGTGTAACTTTCGGAGAGGTTGGGTTACAAGTGGAACTGAAGTATCAGTTGGACCTTGTGTGCAGTTGACTAATAAAGTAATCTTAATCGGAGAGCTTTCCCTACTCTTTTCGGCTCACCTTACTCTTATATAATCCATCTCTCTTCCATTTTACCTCTCTTGGTGTGGCGCAGTAACCCTGTGTAACTTCTCTCCATCCTCATCATGGAAAAAGGCCCACATTGTTTTCACCATGCAGGGGAAGAAGGCCTTTGAGCGCATGAACAGCCTGACCTTCAAGAAGTCCAAGGACATGAAGGCCAAGCTGGAGGAGGCCATACTGGGGAGCATCGGGGCACGGCAGGAGATGGTCCGCCGCAGTAGGGGACAGCTAGGTACACACGGAACATACACACACACATTGGGAAAAGTGATCTGAAAATGACCATTCCATCTCTCTCGCCTTCAACTTCTTTCCCTTTCGCTCCACATCTCCTTGCCTTCTTTTTCCCCTCTATCTTCTCTCCACCTCTTATGTCGTTGTCTCTTCCCCCCCCCCTCCCCCCCGGTAGAGAGGAGTCCATCAGGCAGTGCCTTCGGCAGCCAGGAAAACCTGCGCTGGAGGAAAGACATGACACACTGGCGCCAGCACAGCGAGAGGATGGACAAGTATGCTTAAGCTTTTTACACACACACACACACACAGAGAGATGCACGCACACATCGCCATCTTACAATCAACTCAGGCCCTATAGTGGGCTTCTTAAAAGAAACAAGAATCTAGTTTGAACTGAACAAGCCCACACCGAGCGATATGGGTCGGATTCCTGATGCTACAACAGAAGAATACACGCTGATTGACCCTATTGTTTTCAGATGCTCAGTGTTTAAAACGCCTGTAAGGCACATGCGTCTTTTCCTCCGTCCCATTTCATCTGTGAACTCATTCCTCCGAATGTTCTCTTGTGTCTCACTGTGCCTCTGTGTAGGAGCCACAGATCACTCAGGTATTGTATTGAATGGTCCCCCTGGAGTCAGTGTGCTGCAGTGCTCTGAGTTCCTCCTGCTGCTTTGGTGACCTGACTCATTACCTCCGAACCCTGAACTCTGACCCCTAACCTCTCCTGTAACGGTGCTTGTGGTTTATTTCTGTCTGGCACCTGCAGTGGGACTGCTGGTCCTTTAACCAGTGTGCAGTGCTCATTTGGGTTCTGATCGACGTGTGTCTATTCGCTATTCTGGGTTTAGATGGGTGAAATCAATGTCATTCTGTCGCAACTGGTAGGTTCTCAATTGGTTGATTTTAGCATGTGTGACAATTTTGCACAGTAGAACATGTAAATGATTGTACAGCATGTGTACTTGCCAATTAGACCTGTTTGTAATACTGAATGTCCATTAAATCAACAACAAAAAAATGGATAAGCACTTTCATAGATATCACATCTTCTATTGGTGTGGCCTCTCTACCTCTACCGCTCTCCATCCAACCAGTGCCTCCCTAACCTTCCTCCTGTCTTACCTCTGCTGCCTAACATGCTGACCACACCACTCGCGTCATGTGCGCGAGCATTGCGAAATAAATGTACACATACGTGTTATTCAATCATTGCGAGCGTCTGCGTGGCCAGGCGCTAAAATAGAAATTGGATCTATTTGTGACGCTCAACGCGCTGCAAGTCCGACCTCTCCCATCTCCTCATTGGTTTTTAGGAGCATATACCCACGTGGGTGATTGAGGTCCGCACTCCAGTCAGTTGTAGTAATGCACTGTAAAGGTGGTTGCCAACCTTCATATAAAGTCCAAAGAAGAAGAAAAAAAGAAGCCTGAAGGATGGAGGGGAGATGAGGACCTAATTTGGTTTATCGTTTTATCTGTGGATGAATTGTCGGAGTAGTGGACCTTGTGCATTTCAGGTAAAATAACAACCCAATGTTTATATCCCAGGACAAATTAGCTAGCAACAGCAAGCTAAAAAGAAAGCTAATGCTTTTTGACGTGTCCCCAAATTAATATGTTGGTTCAGAGTTTGTTTTGATATTTCAACCTGCGTGTCCTGATCGCGTCTGGTGTGGGTGAACAAAATCAACGTGTCCGGTTTGGTCAGCATGTAACCCCCCCCCCAGGGTTGGAGGTGCGTTTGGGTCCCTGGTCCCCTGCTCTCCTCTCCGTGTGCTAGCCATGCCATGCAGCGCGTAGCTACCGTGTGCTCTGGACTCTGTGGTGTACTGTGTGAGTAATGTGTCGTGCAGGTTTAGAGACAGCATCCTACTACACAACCCAGGAGCCTTTAGTAGTTAGGTGTGTAACTCATCAACTGTAACAAAACATGTCATAACGCCCCACCACCATCATCCTACTCTTCAACCCCTCCATACACCAAACCCCTTACAGTACGTTGCACATGGAAGAACTCCTGTCTGTGTGCGATGGCTCGAATGTGACTGTCAGGCATGATGAGTGCTGTGGCATTCAAGGGGACCCCATGAGTATGGAGCTGGCCGGCGGCCATTTTGGAGAGTGTCTGACCGTCTGTCACGTCCTGTTTCCCGTGACAGGACCCGAGCGGAGCTGGAGCACGAAGCACTTATTGACGGTAACCTGGCAACGGAGGCCAACCTGATCATTCTGGACACTCTGGAGATCATCGTCCAGGTACAGAGGAATGACATTTCCACGAGCAGCCTGGCAGATCTTGCGATGATCGAGATGCAAGACTTTGCTCTCACACAGTCACTAGCAATATCTGCGCATGTGTACGTGCACAAGTTGGCTTCACGCTCTTGCAGCGTGGCAGCCAGGGCACCAAAATAGCTGATAAGTACAGCCTCGCGCTTCAACACTCTTAGTTGTTGTGGAAATGTGCCCACTATGCTGTTTACTCTGTGCACCTATGTCATATCGCTGAGTCTACCTTTAAGAGGCACCAGACTCCCCACACACGCACACTGTCAGGTTGAAAGATGGACACATTTGCAAACCAAATTTTCCTCTGGGGATAATACAAATGTATTGATGGATTGTGATATGTATTTTTAAATGTTGTTTTATTTAACCAGGCAAGTCAATTTAGAGCAAATTCTTATTTGCAATGACGGTATTTGTGTATCCTAGACGGTGTCTGTGGCAGAGTCGAAGGAGAGTATCCTGGGCGGAATGTTGAAGGTGCTGCTCCATAGCATGGCCTGTAACCAGAGTGCCCTCTACCTCCAGCACTGCTTTGCTACACAGAGGGCTCTCGTCTCCAAGGTCAGAATTGACTTCCTGTCTACAATCGTGTCGATATTTTCCATCGAGGAGTTGCACTTTTTAAAGAGATTTTGTGAAGTCAATTTGTAAAACGTCTGCGTATTGTCTGTTTATCTCTGTGTATCTGTCCTGTTTCCTACTTGTGTGTGTGTGTGTGTGTAGTTCCCAGAGTTGCTGTTCGAGGAGGAGACAGAGCAGTGTGCTGACCTGTGTCTGCGTCTACTGAGGAACTGTAGCAGCAGTATTGGCACCATCAGATCCCATGCCTCCGCTTCGCTCTACCTGCTCATGAGGCAGAACTTTGAGATTGGCAACGTAAGTACAACGTCAGGACAACGCACAGCAAACACGGACGCATACGAGTACTGTCTACCTGCCAGCTACTTAACCAATTTTCAATACAACTATTGATCCCTTTAGAGGTCATTATTGATGAAACGCAGGAGAAGGATTGCACGTCTTGTACATATTCCACATGTAACGTATGTTTCTCCTTTTCAGGACAGGTTCCATGTCCATGTAGGTGTTCTATGTTCTCGCCGTTTCTCTGACTGGCCCTGCTCCTTTTGTAGAATTTTGCTCGGGTGAAGATGCAGGCGACCATGTCCCTGTCCTCCCTGGTGGGAACGTCTCAGAACTTCAACGAGGAATTCCTCCGACGTTCCCTGAAGACCATCTTGACCTACGGCGAGGAAGACCTGGAACTCCGGGACACCACCTTCCCTGACCAGGTAACCGCAGCAGACATGCTGGATGTCAATAGATTAGTACTGACATTTAACCCTTTTTAGTTATTGTAGTACAAAGCAGTGGAATTACTTGTTCAATATATAAAAGTGCTTCGATATACAACACAAAAAAAACCTATGAAAATGTAATCAGAAAATGGCTGACCGGAAAGGGAATACCTTGTCCAATCACATGAGATGATGATGATGTCACCTTATTACCCATGCTTCATGTTTCTATCTTTTGTGTGTACTGTAGGTCCAGGATCTGGTGTTCAACCTGCACATGATCCTGTCTGATACAGTCAAGATGAAGGAGCATCAGGAGGACCCAGAGATGCTCATAGACCTCATGTACAGGTATGGAACACACACACACACACACACATACAATCATTGAGCTTTGCTTCAAGGCGTTGCTGCGTCTGTGTCCAGGATCGCTAAGGGTTACCAGACGTCTCCAGACCTGCGTCTGACGTGGATGCAGAACATGGCGGGTAAACACTCTGAGAGGACCAATCACGCGGAGGCAGCACAGTGTCTGGTGCACAGCGCGGCCCTGGTGGCAGAATACCTCAGCATGCTGGAGGACCGCAAGTACCTGCCTGTCGGCTGTGTCACGTTCCAGGTGAGGACAAGGGAAAATACTATTTTAGGACTGTGTAGATTTGACTACTTTGTTTTGCCCAGGAAATCATCTTGGAGAGACATGATACTGCAGGTTTAGTCCTAGCTCGGTGCCATCACAACAGACTCAATTTAATCAACTGCATATACAGAGTAACATGTTGTAAAGAAAATGTGATACCATGATTAACCCATTAGAGTATTATGTCTGTGTCTAAATAATGAGTGACCATGTGTGACTTGTCTTTCTCCGTTTCAGAACGTCTCTTCCAACGTGCTGGAGGAGTCTGCAGTGTCTGACGACGTGGTGTCTCCCGATGAGGAGGGTATCTGCTCGGGGAAATACTTCACTGAGGCTGGCCTAGTGGGGCTGCTGGATCAGGCTGCTTCCTCCTTCTCCCTGGTGAGACTCGGAGAAAGAACTACTGCACTTAAGATAGACCAGAGGCAGTCCACAGCTGGTTTATCTATGACACATGGAGCGTTGTCAAGGCTTAATCTAACCACTCATAGGAATAAATACTTCACATAACCAGACCTGGGTCAAATACTTATGTCAAATACTTAAGATGCACTTGATCATTTTTGCCCAGTATAGTGGAACCAATGGAATAGTCCCGAAAGTGCAAGCCCCAAGCTAAATCAAGCGCACCAATACTTTCAATACCTTTTCCCAGGCTGGTATGTACGAGGCGGTGAACGAGGTGTACAAGGTCCTGATCCCCATCCACGAGGCCAACCGGGACGCCAAGAAGTTGGCCACCATACATGGTAAACTACAGGAAGCCTTTGGCAAAATCGTGCACCAGGTAAATCCACATGCTTTTATCTAGCTCTTGCCCTATACATACTGTAGGTATAGAGAACAGACAGACAGGACTGTTATGTGCCCTACAGACACTGTTACGTGCCCCACCTCTGCGTGGAGGTTGTTTAGGACTGCCTGTCTGTGGATGTTACGCGTGCATGTCTGTGATTCTGGGACAGAGAAACACGTACTGTGACTGTACTGTGCCGTGTGTGTGTTAGGAGCATGGACCCACCAGTGCAATGCCCTGTTGTCTGTTGGAGGCATTGCAGGAAAGAGCATGCCAAATATGTACACTCTCAGACCGACAGTCACTGCAGTGTACCAACGTGACTGTAAACATGTTTATATTCTATTTCCTTTGTCACCACAGAGCACTGGCTGGGAGGTAGGTCCTAATGGTTCCTGCTTGGCCTGCTCATTTACTTTTTGTCTCTACTTCATATTTATTATTTGCTAGTTGTGTTGCTCTCTGCTGCTGTGTTACATTATACTGTACCATCCATTAACATCTACCTAGACTGGGTGCTGTCCGTTTGTCCCTCCGTCCAACCAACTGGGGGACTGCTGATGCCATGTTACGGGCAGCAACCCTCCTCTTCCTCCTCATTCTCCTTTCCTCTTCTGCTCTGTCTGCGGAAGGTTGTTTTAACGTGACCGTTTTGGCAGGCCGTGCATGGGAGCCCCAGTGTGATACTAATGGCAAGTCTTGGTGAATGAGTGCATCACCTACCTGCACCCCTGCCTTGTCAGACCATCTCTCATCAACAACAAACTGTCTGGTCTGGTCGGGTGTCAACATCTGGTCTGTTGCTCGCTCGCCTGTTGTCACAACTCATCTCATCTACGGCCACAGGGTTCGATTTTAGTCAGATATTCATGCTGAGGATACACTCCCCCAGGTTGTTCTCTCAACACACACTCCCACAAACCAGAGCCCTTTCGTAATAGAATGTTCTGACAAACAAATTAACCACAAACTATTGCAAACTTGCGTTTGCCATATGCAGTTCCAACTGAATCCACATTTGGTTAAGAAATGTTGAATTTCAAGAGGGTGCAAGTCCAAGGATTTTGGACTGGATTGTTAGATTTGTCCCACTTAAGTCAAATGTTCTCCCTTTTTATTTGAACAAAGACAAGCTAAATCGACCCCTGAGTTCCTTCATTCATTCTGCTGCTGTTGTGTTAACTGGTATTAACCTGGTGTGTTGCATGACAAGGACAGAACACTCCTCCTTTTTCTCCCGAGGGAACTTAAGGACTGGGAGTACAGCTCCCTGAATGTTTCCAGGGACTGTGGCACTCCATCACCACCATGACTGCGTTCTCTTTTTTGCTCTCTTTTCTCTCCCTCTCTCCTTTCACCTCCCTCTCTCTTTCTCTGCATGTTTTGTGTCGTGTGTTCTTAAAGTCAAAAAGAATTGTTTTGGTATTGGTGGTTGCTGTCTATTCTATTTACCTTGGTTTGTGTTGTTCTTGTTTAGTTTCTCTAGTGAATTACCTGGAATCCTGATTAAAATGTGTTCTTGTTTTCTCCTTTTGATTTCCCTGGTTGCCATGCCGACCCTTCCTTCCCACTTTACTTATTGTGTGTTGTGGTAAGTTTCTAGTTTGAGGATTACTTTATTTCTGTTACTTTCTGAAGGGGAATGTAATGCAATGAACCACTGAGCCAAATGGCAGAGCAACTGATCACAGGAAAATATGCTATGTATTTCACTCTGTACTATATACCTATATATAATGCCAAAGCTATGTAAATTAAAATAATTGTTCAATGCAACCAATAGGAGCAGTACTGGGAGCTTGCAGCCTTGAGTTTACATTTACATTTTAGTCATTTAGCAGACGCTCTTATCCAGAGCGACTTACAGTAGTGAATGCATACATTTCATACATTTTTTTTCTCCGTACTGGTCCCCCGTGGGAATCGAACCCACAACCCTGGCGTTGCAAACACCATGCTCTACCAACTGAGCCACACGGGGGGAGTTGATCTGGTTTGGCTCAGTCCTGACCTGGTTCTGTACAGCCACGTATATATCCCCCTCCCCCTCTTCACACACACATACCACACCGACACACACCCGTTTCCTTAGCTGCCCCACTCCTTCCTGAAAAACTACAGAGCTCTCTGCTTGACCAGCGCCTGTTCATTTAATTTCGCTCTTTCCCTCCTCATTCATCTTCCAGTTTAAAGGCTTTGGTACCGGGCCATCAGGACCTTAGACCGTGACAGACTTCTCACACATGTACTCAAATCAAATCAGATGGTCTTAGTCACACGCACATATTTAGCAGATGTTATTGCGGGTGTAGCGAAATGCTTGTGTTCCTATCTCCAACAGTGCAGTATATCTAACAATTCACACGTCAACACAACACACAGAAATACATACTGTTTTTAGGTCATTGCACATATTCCAATCTGATCAGCAATAACACATCATTGGTCAACGTGGTCATTGATAGAGCCTCTGAAAGTTGTTCATTTATTCAAACGTTTACATTAGCCTAATAACGGTGTCTATTATGCTGAAGGTCGTTGGTCTGTCTTCATATTTGGTGTTGCAATTGAAGTGTTTCCTGATGAGAACTTGGTTTCACTGAGTTGGATGGATTTCAGCTAATGTATCAATAGTCTGGCTCAGACATAATCAGACTGTCACCATCCACGGGGTTACTACCGTGCTTTGTCCTTACACTTCTGATGACATTCTGTGTAAAAGCAGCATGTTTTTGTTCAAGTAGCATGCGTGCGCTTATATTTTACATTTGCACACGTAAAACATGTTTTCTGTCTCACAGGATGGGAAGAGAATGTTTGGTACTTACTTCAGAGTCGGATTTTACGGCTCTAAATTTGGGGACTTGGACGAGCAGGAGTTTGTGTACAAAGAGCCTGCCATCACTAAGCTAGCAGAGATCTCACACCGACTCGAGGTAAATGGCAGTTTGGAGGAGTGTCTCTCAAACTATCTTTTGATATTTTTTCCATTGGTCTACTGTTGATAAGTCCTGAAAATGTTTCACGTGTCAGCAGTCACGTTTTCAAGATGTTGGACTTTCAAGATGCAAAGTGTCTCTTGCTACAGTACGTTATGGGACCGTATCAACAGTGGACTAACGAAAGCAATACCAAAACATTGTTTCTCAGTGGATTTTTCCTTTAAGTAATGGTCTCTTCTCAGTTTGTGAAATGGTCTCGGTCTACTCTGTGAGAGAGCTGGAGCACCGAGTGTGTCCTGTGTGTTTGGTCTCTTAGGGGTTTTATGGCGAACGCTATGGAGAAGACCAGGTGGAAGTCATTAAGGACTCCAATCCAGTGGACAAGTGCAAACTGGACCCAAATAAGGTGTGTGTGGCAGTGGGGGAGAGGGTTTTGTGGATAAAGACGTAATTCCAAATAATCACTAATTTGAATATTAATTGGTTATTTATGTGTATTGCGGTTCATGTTGGTAAAACATGTTAACCAGGTGTCACTGTGCATCTTTACTGTGTCCAGGCTTATGTCCAGATCACGTACGTGGAGCCGTACTTTGACACCTACGAGATGAAGGACCGGATCACGTACTTCGACAAGAACTACAACCTGCGGCGCTTTGTCTACTGCACGCCGTTCACGCTGGACGGGCGTGCGCACGGGGATCTGCACGATCAGTTCAAGCGCAAAACCATCCTGACCACCTCCCACGCCTTCCCCTACATCAAGACCCGCATCAACATCGTCCACAAAGAAGAGGTGAGGCACTGGCACGTCATCTGACGCCGTGCACCACACGCTACTGTTACATGAAATCCGCGACACATCTCATAGGGACCACTACAGCGATGTTCTTACTGACACGCATTCGTATGAAAAACAGACACATACCTCTGTTTATTTTAAATATTGAAGCAATTGTCTCTCGTCTGCTTTCTCCATCTGATCGTCTTTCTCTCTGGCCCTTTGTTAGATCAGCTCCATGCCCATCGAGGTGGCCATAGAGGATATGCAGAAGAAGACCCAGGAGCTGGCCTTCGCCACTCACCAGGACCCCTCCGATGCCAAGATGCTGCAAATGGTCCTGCAGGGGTCTGTGGGGACCACCGTCAACCAGGGACCTCTGGAAGTGGCCCAGGTGTTCCTTTCAGAGATCCCCAGTGACCCTAAACTCTACAGACACCACAACAAACTACGCCTCTGCTTCAAAGACTTCACGAAGAGGTAAAGTACCAATTTCCGCTCTAGAGGTCAATAAAGTTGATTCAATTCAAAGTACTGTTGTTTGTAAATCAAGATTATAGACTCCAATTCCCTGTGCTGTATGCAACAGGTCATATTGAAGTCCAGTGCTCTGCTCACACCTGTCCTATTCTCCTCCATACAGGTGTGAAGACGCCCTCCGTAAGAACAAGAGTCTGATTGGTCCGGACCAGAAGGAGTACCAGAGGGAGTTGGAGAGGAACTACCATCGTCTGAAGGAGGCGCTACAGCCACTCATCTGCAGAAAGATACCCCAGCTTTATAAACCTGTGCTGCAGGTCAACTCTCACAGGTAGGTGTGTGTGTGTGTTGACAAGCAGGAACATACTGGGGCATACTTGTGAACATTAGAAACAGTTTAACTTTAAACTAGGGGTGTGCCGATCTCGTCGGAATCGTATCCGTTTTTATCACACTTGATACTCATAATCAGATTTACTCTTGATCAGGAAACTCGGACGTGCGCTTTAAATGCTGGTAAAGCCTAAACCTCAAGTGCACATTACTACGCTATCACTGAAGTGCATTTTTATGTTCCTTGTTGTGGAATTATTCTAATCAGAAGGAGAGACTTGTACATTTCTTCAAAACAAGTAAATGTTCTTATTTAATTACTGCAGTATTGGAGCTTGTCAACGAGCCCCCCCCTGTAGGTGATTCGTTGAGAGCCCAACCAGCAGGACTAAGCCACAGCATTTTATAGCGAAGTCCATCCTCCTGGATGTTCATGACAAACACCAGATGTATGGAATGGGTCACAAGGTTAAGATTCGTATGAAAGATGCTAATAATTCACAGCAAAGGCTATCAGCTGTCAAGACTGTTCTTGTTGTGTAGAAACCAGAGTCTGGCCCCACCAACTCAATATTGGAGCCATCTCCCCATGGTAACCCAGTACAGGAACGGTAACTCATGCTATGGAATGCGGTCTTGTTAGGTTCATCACCCAAAGACATGGTAAATCTTCTGACAGCATTAAAGCTCCCAGAGGCCCATCCACAGTAGAACACAGATGAAAGTGTTCTAACAACACCATTGTATGTTGCATACAACAACCATTTGATGCAATAACAGTATTATAACATAATCTTACGATTTTCTCCACCATGTCCTTCATTCATTCACCCACATTGTTAAACGACCCCGACAGATGAAAATGCACATGATTTACTTACTTAGTCCTATACAATTATCAACGAAATAGGCTAATAAATAGCCTAATGTATGGCTGGCTACTAGTGCCTGCATTTATTCCAGACACAGATTTAAATGAAGGTAGGCTAATTCGCTTGCCCCCGTATATTGTTTCACTTTCGAGAGGATCAAAACTTATCTCTCCTGACACTTATGCCACAACATTTGTATAATCAAAATAAACTACATTTGTAATTTAATTTTCTAATGATATGTCGCTCTGTAAACATGCCTGGGCGAGAATAAATAATAATAGCATGCAAGCATGTGTTTAGATCACGAAATAACGACAGACATCGTCAGCGATGGAATAATTATACCTTCAGACAAAGTAGGCTTACTAAACAACGCCAAGTAGACAGACAAAACAACCAAATAGCATCAGCAAAGTGGACAGGAAATAACTAGAACATTGACTAGCTACGGATTCTGATTCATACTCGGTGTTTGGAGAAGGAGAGACTTGAGAGCGGCTTGTTCTAATCCAAATCGTTGCAGCTGGCTCAACCGATAGCCCGCCCGTTTCTTTACAGACAGAAGAACTAGCCAATAGTTGTTTGGAGCACACAGCCCTTCACATTGAGTGAAAGAGAATTGTGCTGGCAGCTGAAAATGAGTTTTTTCCGTATAATTACAAAAAATACTTGTCATAATCGTATTCGGAAAATTCTCCATATTCGTTACGATACTCGTTTTGTCCGAGTACTTGGCTCACCCCTAATTAAACTGTTTCTCGGTCTCAAAATGTGCATCAGCCAATTAAAATAGCTGATTTACTTGAACGTGATAGGGCACTACATTGTACTTGGTCCCGTCAGCCCTATGCTAACCTCACCAGATGACTGATTATGTCCTATAATAAATTCCGCATCAGCCTATCAATGGCAATTTCTTAAAATAGGTCAACTCTGGCCACCAGAAGGATATTTTAAACCTACAAATTCAAGGTTTACTTTTGTTCCGTCGGTCTGTATCAAAATGTTGTGTGCCAATATTGCATTGATGAATCCTTGACTAGGCAACTAGCTACTAGTACTAACTTTACACACAATTGTTTTCACTTATGACAAAATCCCAAGTTTTTGTGGAGAAAAGGTCAATTAGGTCCTTACAAACATGTACGTTTATCGTACATCGAATAAATAGACTAAGAGCCTTATGGACTTGTTGATTAGCGGTCATGTACCGTTATTACCATCGCTTCGAAGTGGCACACAATGCTAAAGCGGTTGACTAAATCCATAGGGCACTTTTGACGTAAGGGGGAATTGAACCCACGCTTTTTTGTTGAGGAAAGCTTTTCACTGACTCGTTGATGCTCAATTGAAAATGTAACAAAGTGGATGATTTATAATAATGCATATAAAATGTAAGTGTAGCCTACATATGAAATTATGTTTCTGGTCTAACAGTTACATGAAACGATGCTATTATATATTTGGTATTTTGGGCTTATGTAGAATACTGATGAATCATTAAGTGATCTTGCGAGACATTGATTCACCTTAAGTTATAACACTTTATTAAACAAGCACCATTCTGAGAAGTGACGAATCATCGCTCCGGTGCACCCCTGTATAATAGAAGCCTATGTGTCGGTCTACGAGAGGAACTCCTCATTAGATACATTTGTAATCTTCATTTACAAGGTTTTGGCTGCACCCTTCGCAACACACTATCAAAATAAATGTAGGTCTACATTTCAAAGGAAAAAAAATTCTCTCACCTGGGATTAGAAGCCTGACTGTGAGCTATCTGTCCAATTTAAGTTTTGTGCATGTTTTACTAACTTTGATTAGCAGATGGTGCTGTGTGACTTCTGTGAAGGACGCTCATGAAAAAAAGGGGTTGGTCACGTCAACGTTTTTAATTGGCTGATACAGAATTTGCCACAGGAAAAATCAGGTCCAGCTGGTGGTGTTAGCATAGGGATAAGTATGCCACGTTATCTGATGGGGAAAAGCTAACAAGTAGCGTTATATCATGTGCAACTATGGCAACAAATGTTTTTTAAGACATCGAAACATTTTAAATGTAAACTGTTTCTAACGTTTGCGGCGACTCTTTGGAGTGTTTATGATGTGCATTTGGACGTATGAAATACTCATATTGCTTATGTTTTGTTATGCATTCCCCTCCACATAAATATGATTTCCTGCTTTTGCTTCTGTTAAATGCAGCAACCGGACAGCTTCACCAGGTAGTTTGGTATTCTGTGATTTGAATCACCTCTGTAAAACTGTCTGCACTTGGTCTCTACTGGGTGTAAGGTTATATGCATGGCCAATCTGGTCTGACTTTGCATTCTGTGTTCTTTTTTCCCCACAGGGATTCCTTCAGCAGAATGAGTCTCCGCAAGCTTGAACTTTGAAGATGAAGAAAACTTGAAATTAAGAATCATTACCTTAATTTGTTCATGTGTAAAGACAGAGTCGGCGTTCCCGATAGCGAGCAGAAGGAAAGCTGAAGAAGTGTTACCACGAACTTGGTACGTCATTCAAGTGTCTTATTTGTTTACAGGCAGGCAGCCTGTTATGCAATCAGTGGGTTTAACAAAGTGGATCTTACTACGTATAATGTCATCTTTATTCATATTTCATGTGTGCACTTTTTATTATTTACTGTGTATCAATGCATTTTACGACTCGAACATTTTAATATTTCATCCAAAATTGGAAGGAAAGAACTTTCAAAATATATATTGACACTATTTATGCTAATTTTTAGTTAAGCTACATTTTGATTTTAATTAGGGAAATGTTTTAAACATTGACATTGAATAGCTTTTTTGTTTACTTTAAATATTTTACTAAATAAATATTTGAATGTCCAAATGGGTGAGTACTGTTCTTTGAAGACGGAAAAAGACAATCTTGAAAAACTCTTGGGCAAACACAAAGAAAAACTTTGCATATGCTGGTGTTTTATTACATGTACAAGAGAATCTACAAATTATAGCAGGAGTGATAAGTAGAAAATATGTGGGAATTATTCACATGCAAAGGAAACTACTCTGGACTTTTCTGGTTTCAAAACCAAACTATTTCTTTAAAAGTTTTAGAATATAATATTTTTGACAGCAGGGAAAAGATTCATAGAAATTATGTTTTACATAAGTTACAACTTTATTGCTTATAGTAAGTTATCATTCTAGATATGATCTTTCATAGGGCCAGAACTTGTTTAACTGGAATGAGGTACTGCTGTTAGACAGAACTTACCAAGAAAACATCCAATGTAGGCTATATACATTAATCCACGATGCCAAAACATGGAGTCTTCTTCAATGTGATTTTGTAAAGTGATTGGCTAGGTATTTATTGACGGCTTGAATTTATTTATACAATTTTGTCCAAAATAATAAATCGACCAAGAAATGTTATTTTCTACACGCGCAAAAGTTATTCCACCAAGAACTAGACCGAGATGGCCTCCTTTATCTGTATCTAACTGAACTTAAAACATTATGGACCAAAACTGAGCAGCTTATTTCTGACGGTCCAACAGTATTTGAAGGCATGGAGCCAGTGTTTTCCCTAAGTAAAGCCAGCTATGGACTTCCCGGACCATGGGGGCTTAAAAAAAGGTTGCCAAATGAGCTTTATTTTGGTGGCCTCTGATATGTTATAATGACTTGATTCCATCTAAAATACACAGCAAAATGATTGGCTACTTCATCAAGTTTTCCTCCCAGATTGATAAAATGAGTTGTGGTACTGTGTAGAAAGACTTGACTTTACAATTTAAATTACTTACGAAATGTATACGAATTCAGTGTATTATAAGTTCTTTTGGATGTTGTCTAGGCCCGTATGAAAAGACAGGTTTAAAGTCTTACATACAGTTTTACTGCACGGCATGAATTACTGTGTCCGTAGGAACCAGGGCTATCGCTCAATGCAAGCCATTTCGATCTACGGTGTCTACAAATCGATTTATAAGCGGAAATGTCGGGTCGGATCCGGTACCAGTAACCACGCAGGTCCCCAAAATGGGACCTGACATCTAAGAGGTTTTTAAAATAGAAAATTGTGTTAAATAGGGCACATCTTGAAAAAAAGGTTACAATTAAAAAATAAAATGTTTATAAGTATTTTTTTTTATCATTGTCATATTTGGAACAGAATAAGTCTCTCTCCACTACCTATTGTTCCTGCAGTGAGGAGTCACCATCTTCATTGAATGCTTTCATAATTTATCTACAGATTAACAGCCAAAAAGTTTACCAGTATGCAAATTAGGGAGCCAAATGAACAGCTCACTCCAATGTGATTCGGTGGGCTACACTGAGTATGGTTACATGCACACAATAATGCGATTATTGTGGGTAGTCAGATTAATACATTGGATAAAAATGTTTACATACTTTGCAAGAAGAATGATACCCCTAATAATCCTGTTTACATGCAATAGCCACAGGAAGTAGGGGTGTTGCAGACCCCCCCCCCCCAAAAAAAAAAGATTATTACGAAAAAAAATTATCATTGTTTTTCACTGAGCCTTTACTAGTCCTGTATTAGCGGACCGATTTTAGCCGCCTGTAGCATGGGCAAAAAAGATCAGCACCGACACCACCAAACTACTTACATGGCCACATCTGAAATCAGGCTACCTGATGGCACTCTGATAAATGCAGAAAATGGCCAATCAAAATAAACGTTCTACCACAGCGACCATGTTATTTTTGGGAAGCATATTTGATTCGGAGTTTGCACATGAAAACTACTTCTACTAAGCATTCATTTAGTGGTTCCGAACTCACTTCGCTAGCTCTAAAGAGGGGGGCTTACTCGGCTGGTGTAAACAGATCAAATACACTACTGGAACGCCGATGAAGTTGTTTACATGTCCTAACAATTTGAAAGATTGCTCAGAAAAACAGGTTTTAATATGCGTATTCTTACTTCAATTTTGACCTTACGCCGATTTAAGATAAACTGAGTAAGGTGTTTACATGACTTTTGCATAATCTGCCTACTGCCATATGTTTCATTTCAAATTATTAGTGTGCATGTAAACATACTCGATCGCTGACGAATCTCTCACTTTAGCGTCACTGTCTGCCATGTCCCGATATGGGCTTCATATCCTAGGAAAATACAAACAAGACATTTGGTTTACTTGTCCCAGTGTGATACCATGGACATACAACTACGTTGTATGATTTATGAATGGCAAAGGGTTATATAGTAGATTGACTTCATTCACAGTAGCAGTGCGTGGGTAAAATCACCGGGCGAAGCCAATCCAGGGAAAAAATGCCATATTATAATCTATGTGTTGTGATAATTGCGTTGTTTGCTCTATAACCTGTTAGTTCATATGCCTTGCAACCCGTGATATAGGCCTAAGGCCGATGCAATGAGACGACAGTAACAGAATAAATTCAACCACACCTTTGTTTCACCACAAAACCGGAGCAACCTCTGTCCACAAAGCATATCGCATTTAATAAACATTTACATGACCTACAGCATGGTCAAGCAAGGTAATGTCTCTGACATTTTCGGACCATTAAACAACTAATTTAGAACTACGGAGAGTTACTGCAAGTCGCAAAGAAAACAGGAGCTGCCTCCACTATTCCAGCACCATTTCAACACCATCTAATCACCTATGCATTTACATTTAAGTAATTTAGCAGACGCTCTTATACAGAGCGACTTACAAATTGGTGCATTCACCTTATGATATCCAGTGGAACAACCACTTTACAATAGTGCATCTAAATCTTTTAGGGGGGGGGTTAGAAGGATTACTTTATCCTATCCTAGGTATTCCTTAAAGAGGTGGGGTTTCAGGTGTACGTGTCAACTAAAACTAATAGTGTCAACTAATAGTGTCAACTAAAAGATACCAACAACTATTTAGTCCAATCAAAGTAAGCTGTGGGCGCGTGCCAAGTAGAAAAAAAAACATGTTGACTCAACCTACCTGTAGAGAAAAGCCAATTCCATCATCCTCTTTCATGTTGCCAAAACGGTCTATGACTGTCATACAGCACACGCTTTTAGCTTTTGTTATCCTAGGCTACCTGGTTAAAATAAATACTTGCCTAACTTCCTTTAATAATGGGCAACGATGCGCCAGGCAATCTAGTTAACTTTAGCATACTACATCTACACTGAACTTAAATATAAACACAACATGTAAAGTGTTTGTTTATTTCAGCTCATGAAACCATCAGACATTTTCCATACGCGCAAAAAGCTTATTTCTCAAATTTTGTGCACAAATGTTTACATCCATGTTAGTGAGCGTTTCTCCTTAGACAGGTGTGGTATATCAAGACGCTGATTAAACAGCATGATCATTACACAGGTGCACCAGTTTTGAGGGAGCATGCAAGTGGAACGTTAGGGAATGTTTAAAGGGACCATAGGCTGGTTATAGACATCAGTGACAGGAGTACCAGCATGTCAACCAGGCTGCATTTCAAGACGAGTCCTCTTGTCTCAAAACACCGGGAGACCTTTTCCAAAGCTCTCCTCACTTCCCTCTGATATTTGAGAAAGAGGTGAGGAAAGAAGACTTGAGGAATCGAGGAAAATACTTAGTTTGATCACCCACACCAGTGGCGGATTTAGGTATAGGCCGCATGGGGCGCCCGCACAAATGTTTGGGGAATGGTGACATTTGCACGATCGGTTTTCTATCGCTCATTTGCACGTCACGTCAATGATATGTCGCTGTGTGGGACTGTGGGTCAATTTGCCTTGTCGGAGTGGGCACCCTGATTCTAGATTGTGAGCTAGGCAAGCTACTGCCTGTGAAGGTCTCCCACTCAGAAGTATGCGATGGGGCGGGGGTAGGTTGACCTCAGGTCTCCCCACTGGAAGCCCGTGGTAGGGGGATCGGGGAAATCTATCAAATAGCGCACCTCTAACTTTGTACAGTACCAATGCAATTAGTCAAATCAGTCACACCACAAAATGCTACCAAATAAACCACAATTCATTCATAATACTGTGAATGTATAGTTTCACAGACATATTGTCTGGGGGGGGACTGAAGGGTGGGTTCGCCCAGGGAGCCATACAAGCTAAAACCGCCACTGACCTACACACATACAAAGTGGTGTCACTGGCGGGAGACCCTCCTGTAAAATAACAGGTATGGAGTAGAAGTAGAGCAGGCTCTCAGGAAGTCGTCGTCCTCAAAGAAAAGCACTTCAGAGTCATCAAAGAGCATCCACTTCCCCTCGTACTGCAGCAGGCTGCTCAGGGCCTGCTCCGTAGACACCCCACCTCCAGCCCCCTCACACCCAGTCACAAGGACCTCCTCAGCCTCCTCCTTTATCCCTCCATTACTACTGTGTCCCGGGGCCCTGGAAGTCTATCTGGATGATCTGGTGGTGGTGTTCTCTGTCCCAGTAGAGGCTGCCTTGTCTGGGTTGGCTGTCTGCTTGTTGCCCCCAAGGTCGTAGCTGGACAGGCTCCTCTGACCCCCCCAGCAGTCCCACCCCCTCTGAGGCCTTCTTGGCCCCCAGCTTGCTGGTTATTATGGTGCTAGCAGAGTTTGTATTAGCAGAACCATTTTGTCCTTCACCACTGAGACTGTAAGACACTTTCCCGTCATCATAATCCGACACCTCTTCCTTGGGTTGCGGACGATGCAATTTCCCACCGCACTCCTCTTGCTCTCCGCTCTGCTTCTCATCCCCCTCGGGCAGGCGGACTTTGGTTTCCTTGAGGAAATGATGTAGGTGGTGTACCGTCCGCTGGAGATGGTGACAGCGCTGTGAATGACCACAGCAAACAGCTGGTAGTGCTGCCCTCCAGTGGCTGAGGGGTGCATGCACCACTCCTCCAGAGAGCGCTTGAAAGGGGTCTGTAGGGGGGGGTATTCACCTTTGAGAGGCCGGCGTACGGGTCCATCCTGAACAACACAGAAAGAGAGAGAGAGTCCGTTTACACATGCTGAGTAGCTTGAGACACAGAGGTTACAAAGATGGTTGTAAAACAAACACTGAACTAATCTAAACACACACTGAACCTTAACACCTTCCTTTTTTCGTCAGATCGGCTTACCAAGTACTGTTGTACAATATGGTGTTGCGTTTCTGTGTTATATTATATCTGATTGTGTGTTGATGTTGTATGTAAGTGACAAAGCATCCATCTACTGTAACTAGAGTAAGAGCAAAACCAAGCAGACTTGAGACAGGGCATTATAAAGGACAGAGAAGCACTTGAGGTGGATGGTGACGACCTCTGGGGGGTTCAAAAAACGGCAGACTCCTCTCAGCCTCAGTGTAGTGGTGGCAGGTCTCACAGAGGTACTCTCCTACGATCCTCTCCACTGAGGCAAACTGGGAGATGGCCCACTTCAGAGTTCTCAGCTCCAGCTTGGGGTCAGGGGGGACTGGAGGGGTGGAGAGCAGAGCAGAGGAGAGGGGGTTAGGGTGAGAGGGTAGACATTGCGGAGACTGTTGTTTGGGCTGATCTTTGAAACAGCTTGTTTAAGTGGTGACTGTTCATGTATGTGTGACCGTGTGCTAACTTGTGTGCGTTTATAGTACAGTCTCAAGGCTGCAGGATTGCCGTATTAAACAAGAACCCTGTGTGAGTGTGTGTACACATAATAACACCCCTCACATTCCGAGCTATTGTCTGGGCTGCGGTGTTCGTCCGCCTGCACTGGGACACTGATGTCCTGGAGGTCTTCTCTCAGCGTGACACTCACATTCCAGACAGCGTGTCCTCAACACCAGAAGGCCCTGGAACAAACGCTCCATCTGGTCCACACCCAGGCACTCTGGACAGGGGAGAGGAAAAGAGGAGAGTCCGGATTCAACATAGTAATAGACAGAACATAATAGCCAAAGCAAGGGTACAAAAAAATGTGACAGACAGGACACGGTCGATGAAGTAGATTTCCAACGACATGTACTCAACTATAACCTCACTTTTACTTTTAGCTTTCTCCTCAGCTTCTTCTGTTACAGGGTTTTTCCTGTGTTCCCCACCATTCTCCTGAGGTTGGCTACTCTGCGTGTCCTCCTGGTCAGGTTCGGCTGTCTCTGTCTTCCCTCCTGTGTGGCAGCTAATCCATCCCATGCTCATGAACTTAGAGAAGATAGTGGGCTGCTTCCCTGAGGACAGCCAGCTCAGCTTGGGCCTCTTCTTCACCCCTGCCTCTTTAGGGACCGCCTCTCCTTTCCCCTCCACGTCGCTTTCCTTCTCTTCTTCCTGCTTCTTCTCCCCCTCTTCTTCGCCTTCGAATTTTGGAGCTACAGTGATGTCACTGGAGGACTTCCTCTTGGGTTGGGTGAGAGGTTTCCCGTTTTCGGCTGCCGATACTGCCGCCTTGGCCTGCCTCTGGGTCACTCTTCCTCTTACCGCTTGTTTGACCATCATCGTTAAGTGTGATTTCTGACGTTTTGGCCTGTTCCTCTGTTGCAGTTTGTTTTGGTGCCCACAGTGGTGGCAGTGTCTGGCTTGACCTCTGACATCATCGTCCTGGTCACCCTCCTGTTCCTTCCTGATGGTCTGAGGCCTCCTGCATGTATCCCAGGATGCATTGGAGCACCTCCTGGGTGTAGTGCTGTAGTATTTGGGATTCAGCTGAATGTACAACACTAATCAGAGTCAGTCAAATATTGAATTTAATATTTATTTATACAGGTTATTCTCATTGAGAATCTATTTTCTTTAGACTTCTAAAAGAGACCTATCAGGTACCTACCCCTCTTTCAGCAGTCAGGGGGTCCAGAAGAGGTGATGCCGATGCACATGGAGTTGCTGGATAGTTTCCACAGTTTGATCACCTTAATGGAACAGCTCCAGTCCAGCTACCTACTCCACCCTGACAAGTTCACTGACGGGGAGCTGGCCAAGCCTTCACACAAACTACTCAACACACTCAGTTCAGACCCCGGCCCTACAGCAAGGCCCCGCAATACTGGGTCACATTCATTAGGCAAAATGTTTCAGAATGTTCTGATATAATGGTTGTGTAATATGGAGAATGTACTTAGGTTTTTCTTCATTTATAGAGGCACAGAGCAGGTTCACTTTTTTTTAATAAAAATGGTTTATTACTGACAAAAAAGCAAAGTACAAATACTGTATCAATAGGTCTGTATAGCAGCAGATCAGGTTTACATTATTTGGGTGGTATAGCTAGCTAATCAGCTCTAAAAAACAAGGATCTGAAAACTAAGTGAATATGTTGATAAACGTCACCTTGTCCTAAAGAGATGTACATGGTTATCAAAACATCATGCCAGGGTAAGCCTACACAAAGCACAACCCTTATTTTAAGTGTTTCTAAATTACCCTATGGGAAAAATGAATGGTGGAAAAACAATTGGAAACATTTTCCTGTTTGACCTGTAGGTTTTATGGGTATTATGACTCAGACTGTGGTACTCTATGGGGCAGGTGGACGGGGCATTGCCATGAGTGTGGCCAATGGTGCAGTCCTGTTGGCTGCAGTGACAAAATGTAGCTGTTTTAAATTTCCTGCAATTCTACACATTTTGCCATCAGGCTGAGAGAAAAATGTGTAATTTTAAAGCAAATTTCCGGGAATTCTACACATTTTCCCATGGCTTATGCTATCCGAGTGACTCAAACATCATAAAATCTATGGGGTCCCCATGCCATGACAAAAATACTCCTAAATGCATATTATTTTTTACATTTTTGATTCTCCCTGACTGTCTAGCTTTTATGTTGGTGATTGTTAGTTCTCAAAGATTATCTTATAAAAAAAAAAAAGATATAGGTCCATTATCTTTTCTACATACTTTATATGGTTTAAGTTTACACTGAAAACGTTTTTCCACCCCCAAAATTATATACTCTTTTTTACTGTTTGGTCATAGGCAGCCCCCAAAAAAACACTTTGACAGCCCGCCCAATACTTTTCTATGCAGAAGAAAACCCTGCCCTCCTCTCCTTGATACCTCACTGCAGACCTGGTCAAGAGGGAAGGGTTTGAATGTCTCTCTGATGTTAGCCTGAATATAAATGTAACATGCAATAATTTCAAAGATTTTATTGAGTTACAGTTAATATAAGGATATTGAAAGAAATTCTCATTCCCATTACTGGGAATACAGATATGCATCTTTTGGTAACAACGACAAAAAGTAAGTAGGGGCATGGATCAGAAAATCAGACCATATCTGGTGACCACAATTTGCCTCATGCAGCACGACACATCTCCTTTGCATAGACATCAGGCTGTTGATTGTGGCCTGTGGAATGTTGTCTCACTCGTCTTCAATGGCTGTGCGATGTTGCTGGATATTGGCGGGAACTCGAACACACTGTCGTAGGTACACGTTGATCCAGTGACATCACAGGAGGTTGGTGGCACCTTAAAACCTGTTGGGGCTAGGGGGCAGTATTGACAATTTGGGAAAAAATATGTGCCCATATTAAACTGCCTCCTACTCAAACTCAGAACGTAGGATATGCATATTATTAGTAGATTTGGATAGAAAACACTCTGAAGTTTCTAAAACCGTTTGAATGGTGTCTGTGAGTATAACAGAACTCATATGGCAGTCAAAACCCTGAGAGAAATCCTAACAGGAAGTGGAAATCTGATGTGTGGAATCACTTTCAAGCCTTTGCCTATGAAACACACTGTAAATTAGGATTCATGTAGCACTTCCTACGGCTTCCACTAGATGTCAACAGTCTTTACAAAGTGGTTTAAGTCTTCTCCTGTAAAAACTGACCGAACGAGAGGCCTGGAAAGTTTGTCATAGGGGGAAGTCCAGTTCTACTATGACGCACATGCCCGTGGGTACTCTCTCGTTCCGAAACGTTTTGTAAGACAATGCAATCGTCCGCCTTGAATATTATTGAAGTTCTGATTGAAAAAGGCCCTAAAGATTTATGCTATACAACGTTTGACATGTTTGAACGAACGTAAATAATATTTTTTTGCTCTTTCGTGACGACAAGTGACGCTTCGTACATTTTGAGTAGCCTTTGGAACGCGCTAACAAGAAGGAGCTATATGGACATAAATTATGAACTTTTTCGAACAAAACTACATTTGTTGTGGACCTGGGATTCCTGGAAGTGCCTTCTGATGAAGATAATCAAAGGTAAGTGAATATTTACAATAGTATATTTGATTTTAGATGGTTCCAAGATGGCGCTAACCTGTATCGCCTAGCCTATTTTTCTGAGCATAGTACCTCATGTATTGCAAAGTGTGATTTCCCAGTAAAGTTATTTTGAAATCTGGCAATGCGGTTGCATTCACGAGATGTTAATCTATAATTCTTTGAATGACAATATTATATTTTACCAATGTTTTCGAATAGTAATTTTGTAAATTGTAGCATCAAATACTTTCAGGGCCATTATTATAAGGTGTTCTACCCTCGGGAGTCTCCACTGGGCAGAGGTGTAAAGTACTTAAGTAAAAATACTTTAAAGTACTACTTAAGTAGTTTTTGGGGAGTTTCTTTACTTTCAATATTTTTGGCAACTTTTACTTCACTACATTCCTAAAGAAAATTATGTACTTTTTACTCCATACATTTTCCCTGACACCCAAAAGTACTCGTTACATTTTGAATGCTTAGCAGGACAGGAAAATTGTCTAATTCACACACTTATCAAGAGAACATCCCAGGTCATCCCTACTGCTTCTGATCTGGCGGACTTGCTAAACATATGCTTCAGTTTGTAAATTATGTCTGGGTGTTAAAGCATGTCCCTGGCTATCCGTAAATAAAATAAAAAACTAGAAAATGTTTTCCGTCTTCTGAAATGATTTATACTTTTACTTTTGATACTTAAGTACATTTGAGCAATTACATTTACTTTTGATGCTTAAGTATGTTTCAAACCAAATACTTTTAGACTTTTACTCAAGTAGGTTTTTTACAGGGTGAGTTTCACTTGAGTCATTTTTTATTAAGGTATGTTTACTTTTACTCAAGTATGACAATTGGGTGCTTTTTTTCACCCCTGCCACTGGGTGACATGTCTGGTGAGTATGCAGGCTTTGGAAGAACTGGGACATTTTCAGTTTACAGGAATTTTGTACAGATCCTTAAAACATGGGGCTGTGCATTATCAGGCTGAAATGTGAGGTGATGGCGGTGGATGAATGGCACGACAATGGGCCTCAGGATCTCATCACGGTATTTCTGGGTATTCTAATTCCTCTCTATAAAATGCAATTGTGTATGGAACGCCGTTTGGGTCTTTGCGTGTCAAAGAGATACACGTTAAATAACAATATTTGACGCGTCAAATAACAATATGTAAACTATGTGGAAATGTTGGCCAATCACTATATGAAAAACTTCTCATTCATCATCACCAACTAACGACTAAGTCATGTCGAACCTTGAAAACATGAGACCGCATTTAAGTTTTGCCAGCTAAGTGCAACCACCTTACAACCACCCCAGGAATATCGGGTGGTTCAAAGGTAGGATTAATTCTGGTAGGTTAGGTAATACTTGGCAAAAGTCAACATTAACTGGCACAACTACCTAAGAACGTTAGCTTGCTAATGATTGCAACAGCTACCGTGGGGTGCGCGAGTATCTGCGGTGTCGATTATGCTGTGTCATTATTGTAACTTTTATAACGTTTTCACATGTCAGGTTTCAATCGTTCAGGAGACGGAATAATGCTGGAGTCCAAAGGTGGCAAACCGGGAGAAGCAGGTTGATAACTATGAGGGTTTGCCTGATCGCTGACCCTACCATCCGGCAGCTGAACAGGATGGATACATTTTCCCTATATCCATGTAGTACATGAGGACACAGTGCGATGCACAGTGCATGCTTTAAGTAAGCTAGGTGTGAATCTATCTTGTGATTAAACAGACTTATTGTAGGTTATTTTACTGATTTTAAAGATCATGGACTGTTTCCCTGTTTTATATTAGGATACGTTTTATTAGATTGAAATAATGTTTCCATATCTCAGTATCTTTAGAGTATCCTGTGAGGCAGATCAAAGTACCCTATGGTCAGGAGGAGAGCAGCTTCTTGAAGGTTTTGGGGGGAAAACATTCCCCCAGATGAATCCAAATGTAGAGGCCTTTAAGACAGACAGGAGGAGTCTAGTTCCCCTACAAAAAAAAAGGGATTGTTGTCAAGACAATGGAGGACAGAGATGGTGTGGTTGAATTGGTGGCTCAACAATTTGTCCAAGGGAGCATGCAGGTGGCCTTGGAGCAGTAAGTCAACTCTGTCATAAATCTGTGAAGTACTTGTCATTACCTCCTCTAACTTAAGTATTGTTATTCAGTCCACCCCCCTAAATCAATACACATCACTATATTGTCCTTAACACTTATTTTAAATATACATACTGTCTCTAAACCATAACCGGTTCAAATATCGTCTCAACTCTCTTGGGCTGCTCGAAGCATTGGGGAACCACCCGGACAGCTTCCAAGCACTTTTTGTGGACTCCATAAAGCCTCCCACTGCCAGGGACCTGTTTAAAGTAACCTATTCCATACCTGGCGGCAACCGGCGGTGTTTGGAGAACGACACCATCTGCCACTGGTTCAACTGGCTGGCTGAGGTGCAAGGTAAAAGAGTCAATTGTTCAAGTTTATCGGTAACTGCATATTATTCCAGTTTGTGATTTAAATATGTATTTTAAATGTTTTACTGTGTACTCCTCAGATGGAGAATGTCCTCCTTTAACAGTGGCGATGGTGTTGGACTTTGCTACTGGGGCAACGGTGGTGCCACCCCTTGGGTTTGAGGACACCCCGACCATCGAATTCCTCCACACAGCGCGAGGGCGTCTCGCTGGGCAGCAGAAGAAAAAGTACCCAGAGGCAAACACGTGTGCTGTGACACTAAGGCTCCCTCTTCATAGCACCTACAATGCATTTAGGGAATTCATGACCTCCAGTATTGTGAATTCCCCACATTTCGGTGTCGCATAAAAACATTTTTACGATACATAATTGTATCTAGTAGCACTAAATTACAGTAGCAATTGAGTGTTTGAAAATGTAACTGCACATCAACATTTAAGCATCTACTTACATCTGTATTTTGTACAGTGCATTCAGAACGTATTCAGACCCCTTGACTTTTTCCACATTTTATTACGTTACAGCCTTCTTCAAAAATGGATACAATAATTTTTTCCCCTGAATCCACACACAATACCCCATAATGACAAAGCAAAAACAGGTTGACATTTTTGCAAATGTATAAAAAAGGAAACATTTATGACCCTTTACTCAGTACTTTGCTGAAGCACTTTTGGCAGCGATTACACCATAGAGTCTTCTTGGGTATGACGCTACATTTTTATTTATTTAATACATTTTAGAATAAGGCTCTAATGTGGAAAAAGTCAAGGGGTCTGAATACTTTCCAAATACACTGGATTTCCATATTGGCCGTTATTGTTCACTTACTGATCATTAATATTAAATTAAACAATCCATATTGCTTGTCTTGGTGTTAAGGTTTAGTTTTTTTTAGAAACACTTTACTGACACTTCGCTAATAACCAATATCCTTTGCTGATATTGACTGAAGTACTGCTGTCATATTGCAGCCAACTCATCCAAATCTAATAATTTGATGTCCTACATTAAGAACAAATTAACTTCAGCCATTATCATTTAATTAGAACTACATGAAATAAGGCTTCCCATCCACTGCATTAAGTGACAGCTCCACTTCTGGGAACTGCACCTTCGTAGTGACTAATGGAATTTCAAATGCATTGATCTAAGAACTAGATCCATTAGTCAGTCCTAGGCTCTCCAACCCTGTTCCTGGAGAGCTACCCTCCTGTAGGTTTTCAATCCAACCCTGTTCCTGGAGAGCTACCCTCCTGTAGGTTTTCAATCCAACCCTGTTCCTGGAGAGCTACCCTCCTGTAGGTTTTCAATCCAACCCTGTTCCTGGAGAGCTGCCCTCCTGTAGGTTTTCAATCCAACCCTGTTCCTGGAAAGCTACCCTCCTGTAGGTTTTCAACCCTGTTCCTGGAGAGCTGCCCTCCTGTAGGTTTTCAATCCAACCCTGTTCCTGGAGAGCTACCCTCCTGTAGGTTTTCAATCCAACCTCAGTTGTAACCAACCTCATTAAGCAGGTAATTATGAAAATCAGGTGCACTAGATTAGGCTCGGAGTGAACCTACAAGACAGTAGCTCTCCAGGAACAAGGTTAGGAGCCCTGCACTAGTCCATCTTCAACCACATCATTTGATCTGTCACAATGTTATGTTACTAACTGTAATAGGTTGCTGTTACAGTTAGTACGACCCTGCCTCACACAGGAAGCGGCGCAGGTCCTAGTCCAGGCACTTGTCATCTCCCGTCTGGATTACTGCAACTCGCTGTTGGCTGGGCTCCCTGCCTGTGCCATTAAACCCCTACAACTCATCCAGAACGCCGCAGCCCGTCTGGTGTTCAACCTTCCCAAGTTCTCTCACGTCACCCCGCTCCTCCGCTCTCTCCACTGGCTTCCAGTTGAAGCTCGCATCCGCTACAAGTCCATGTTGCTTGCCTACGGAGCTGTGAGGGGAACGGCACCTCCGTACCTTCAGGCTCTGATCAGGCCCTACACCCAAACAAGGGCACTGCGTTCATCCACCTCTGGCCTGCTGGCCCCCCTACCTCTGAGGAAGCACAGTTCCCGCTCAGCCCAGTCAAAACTGTTCGCTGCTTGGGCACCCCAATGGTGGAACAAGCTCCCTCACGACGCCAGGACAGCGGAGTCAATCATCACCTTCCGGAGACACCTGAAACCCCACCTCTTTAAGGAATACCTGGGATAGGATAAAGTAATCCTAACCCCCCCCCCCCCTAAAAGATTTAGATGCACTATTGTAAAGTGGTTGTTCCACTGGATATCATAAGGTGAATGCACCAATTTGTAAGTCGCTCTGGATAAGAGCGTCTGCTAAATGACTTAAATGTAAATGTTAATCACAATTATATAAAATGTAAGGGGGCGAACCACTATCTTCATAGTTTATTTTTTTTAACTATAGGGCATTCTCCACACAATTATTTATTTTAACAATTTATAAAAGTCCCAATTGGGCATTACAAAAATGTAAGTTCTGTTTTATTAATGTCCATTCAGAAAGTTCTGTTGTCCTCCCACAGCAGGCACGCTCTGAAGGCTCCAATCCAGTGCTTGCAGTAGGCCTCTCCTGGGTCGTGTTGTACTGAGTGGAAGACAAATATTGTGTCAGCAGATGGAATGCTGTGCTAAAGCGCCATAGAGCAAAATACAATAACCATAGGCCGTATATCTTAACAGTACCTGACTCTCTCCAAATATGGCCAAACAGAATCGTACTGGAATGGGGAAGTACTTAACTTTTGTTAAGGCCACCTGTGTCTAAACTCTGGTCCCCATCCGTTTAGAGTTGAAGATGTCTATCGTACCTTTCTAGAGACCAAATCATACAGTGTGTGAAAGAGGGGGAATGTTAGTATTATAAAATGTATAATAGTATTATAAAAATGAACTGATTCAAAGGAACGAGTGGCGCTGAAGATATAGAGTCCAATCCCTCATCCCGGTAGGCGACTATCAGGGGTGTATGTAGTAAGTCAGGTTGGAGTAGGAACGAGTGGCGCTGAAGATATTATTGCCATAACCATCTGCAGATTGTCAACTCCCAGGCTGCCTCTGGGGCCTTCCAATGGAATTATTGTCCGCAACAGTTCCATCTGTGTGTTGCTGATGGTGAACTGGATTTGTGGCACAATCACCCATTCCGACCAATAAAGAGCTGCGGCGCCAGTGGTTGGGGGAGCTGAGGTGATGGTTGGAGGAGCTGAGGTGGTGGTTAGAGGAGCTGAGGTGGTGGTTGGGGGAGCTGAGGTGGTGGTTGGGGGAGCTGAGGTGGTGGTTGGGGGAGCTGAGGTGGTGGTTAGAGGAGCTGAGGTGGTGGTTGGAGGAGCTGAGGTGGTGGTTGGAGGAGCTGAGGTGGTGGTTGGGGGAGCTGAGGTGGTGGTTGGGGGAGCTGAGGTGGTGGTTGGGGGAGCTGAGGTGGTGGTTGGGGGAGCTGAGGTGGTGGTTGGGGGAGCTGAGGTGGTGGTTGGGGGAGCTGAGGTGGTGGTTGGAGGAGCTGAGGTGGTGGTTGGAGGAGCTGAGATGGTGGCTTGAAAGCTGATGGTGGTTGAATTTGGGGCGAACAAATCCCTTACTGCTGTCAGATTGGCCCTCTGCATTGCCAGGGAACCCGAGACGAACAACTGCAGAGGTGACTGCCGTTGTTCAGTCCTCAGCCCCTGGTGGTTCCACTGACTGGCAAACACAGCAAGATCTCTGTTCACCCGTGGCAGCAACACAAAGTGCAGTGCCCACAGGTGCACCTCATTGTTGATGTCGATGATCTGCTCCATGTCCAAGAAGGTGAACAGGTCATGGTAAACGTTGGAGACTCCATGCCAGACGTCCCCCCCACAGCCGCTCTATCCTCTGGTTGTGAGTGCTACTTCCTCTGAGGGCACTTCCCCTCTCACCACCCCTGAACTGCTCCATGAAGGCACAGATAAGGTTGTTTTCACCACCCGGTCACATCTCACCCGGGATGGTACTCCGTAGCTGGTGATGGCTGCTTCGAATCAAATCAAATTTATTTATTTTATTTATTTATTTATTATTTATTTATTTAGCCCTTCGTACATCAGCTGATATCTCAAAGTGCTGTACAGAAACCCAGCCTAAAACCCCAAACAGCAAGTAATGCATGTGAAAGAAGCACAGTGGCTAGGAAAAACTCCCTAGAAAGGCCAAAACCAAGGAAGAAACCTAGAGAGGAACCAGGCTATGAGGGGTGGCCAGTCCTCTTCTGGCTGTGCCGGGTGGATATTATAACAGAACATGGTCAAGATGTTAAAATGTTCATAAATGACCAGCATGGTCAAATAATAATAATCATAGTAGTTGTCGAGGGTGCAACAAGCACGTCCGGTGAACAGGTCAGGGTTCCATAGCCGCAGGCAGAACAGTTGAAACTGGAGCAGCAGCACGGCCAGGTGGACTGGGGACAGCAAGGAGTCATCATGCCAGGTAGTCCTGAGGCATGGTCCTAGGGCTCAGGTTCTCCGAGAGAAAGAAAGAAAGAAAGAGAGAAAGAGAGAGAATTAGAGAGAGCATATTTAAATTCACACAGGACACCGGATAAGACAAGAGAAATACTCCAGATGTAACAGACTGACCCTAGCCCCCCGACACATAAACTACTGCAGCTTCTGTTGTCAGAGGCCTTCAGAAACACAACAAGTCTGCTGTAACCATCCACAGCACCATGAATAACAATCCTCCACCTAAAAAAGATACATTTGTTTTACAAAACCATTTTTTCCCCCCTCTTAGTGACGCCATTCTGTTTTTATTGATATCAGCTCTTTGATCCTCTCATCCAGCTGAGCGTCTGACAACAGTGAGTTGGACCTGAAAAGCTGAAAATGACTAAAAACAAAAATAACACAAAAAGATACATCGATCAGGAATGTGATCAAATCTAGAGAGGATGTAGAGATCTCCCTCTTGTGTTACAATTGCTTTATTCAATTACGATAACTTACCTCATGCGCCGCTTGACCACAGAGTGCGACGCATTGAGAACATCTGCCATTTGTCTGATGGTCATATGACAATCTATGAGGAACTCAAGCTGCTCCTTGGTGATGTGATACCGCCTTCCCTCCAAAGGCGCTTGATAGGATACTGAAATAAAAAATACAATAGATAAATACAAAATACACTCCTAAAAACGTTAGGTTAAAAGACTATAAGATCACCATATAGAATTTAGGAACAGCATTATAGGCCAACCAAATGTATTTTTTCATTGATTGACTTGACACAGGAGACTTAACACAGGACAAGTAAAATGATACAATCTCAGCCTTTGCTGTACAAAAAAAAATGATACAAATGTAACAACTTGCCATCTTCGTAAGGTTCCCGTTGTTGGATGTCATTTGCCTCTTGTAGGAACTCCTCTGCAACAGCAATTAGATTGATGGCCATCTCTTCATCAATCAAATGACCGCTTGCCCACCGAAGGCTCCACAACATGGTCTCTAGCCTGAAAAATAGACCGCAGACCCGATGGGTCCAATGACAATTTATCTGTATGTAGTTAACAACCCCTAAAGTGTTCTCTTGTCTAAACTGTGCCAACTCTGAGCCTCTGAGCTATGAAGACAACCGTGCATTGACAGGCGATGCAGTTAACTAACGTACTTTAGCTACAAACTAGCTTAGAAAAAAAAGTATCTCCATTCAACATAGCTAGCTAACGTTACTGTACAGCAGTAACTAGTTAATGTTTTATAGATTCCATAATTAACGTTAGATTATGAACAATTAACTTTAGCTAGCTATCTTGAGTTCAGTTAAATATCAATGGCAGGCAGATCTAACGTTAGCTAGCTGACACCGTTCGTAGTTGGGTAACGTTAGTGTTATATTATGTAGTTATTTTTTTGGATCCGTTACACCACTCACTCTCAACACCTACGTTAGATAGCTAGCTAACATTAAGTTACCGTTACCTGGCTATTGATGGTTGAAGTTCATCTCTTCTGTCCGTGAGCAGCAGTCTGGTGCAATCAGAGATGGTAGATTTACAATTTGAGAAATTGGGCTGCCATTGTTAACTAGCTAGCTAATTTTACCTCGGATGAACAGAAGTGGAGTTGAAGTCTTTCATCAGTACCTGAGACATGTGCGGAGTCCAAACGACCTTTATTCAAATGTCTGTAGTTTATGCCTGCCCATACAATAACCCCAATACCACCATTGGGCACTCTGTTCACGTTGACATCAGCAAACCGCTCGCCCCACACGATGTCATACACGGTGTCTGCCATCTGCCCGGTACAGTTGAAACCGGGATTCATCGGTCATCGAAGGTGAGCATTTGCCGACTGAAGTCAGTTACGACGCCAAACTGCAGTCAGGTCAAGATTCTCGTGAGGACAACGAGCATGCAGATGAGCTTCCCTGAGACGGTTTCTGACAGTTTGCGCAGAAATGATTTGGTTGTGCAAACCTACAGTTTCATCAGCTGTTCGGGTGGCTGGTCTCAGACGATCCCGCAGGTGAAGAAGCCGAATGTGGAGGTCCTGGGCTGGCGTGGTTACTAGTGGTCTTCGGTTGTAAGGCCGGTTGGACTACTGCCATAAGGCGGCTTATGGTAGAGAAATTAACATTAAATTCTCTGGCAACAGCTGTGGTGAACATTCCTGCAGTCAGCATCAGAATTTCACGCTCCCTCAAAACTTGAGACATCTGTGGCATTGTGCTATGTGACAAAACGGCACATTTTACAGTGGCCTTTTATTGTCCCCAGCACAAGGTGCACCTGTGCAATGTTTATGCTGTTTAATCAGCTTCTTGATATGCCATACCTGTCAGGTGGATTGATTATCTTGGAAAATGAGAAATGCTCACTAACAGGGATGTAAACAAATGTGTGCACAACAATTTAGAGAAATACATTTTTTGTGCGTGTGGAACATTTCTGGGATCTTTTATTTCAGCTCATGAAACATGGGACCAACACTTCACATGCTGCGTTTATATTTTTATTTAGTATAATTGGAACAAAAGCTCTCACAGGATAATTGACACATACTAACTTTATCTGGCAAACACTGCATGAAAACTCAGCAATATAGACAGTGCTTTCTTTGTTTCACCATGTTCTCCACCGGGTATGCATTGCACCAAATGTTGTACTTCCTATACAGTGGCATGAAAATGTATTTGCCCCCTTTCTGATTTTCAAAATGTTTGTATATTTTTGACACTGAAATGTTATCAGATCTTCAACCAAAACCTAATATTAGATAAAGGGAACCTGAGTTTACAAACAACAACAAAATGATACTTATTTTATTTATTATTTAACAAAGTTGTGCAACACCCAATTCCCCTGTAGGAAAAAGTAATTGCCCCCTTACACTCAATAACTGGTTGTGCCACCTTTACCTGCAATGACCGCAACCAAATAATTCCTGTAGTTGTTCATCAGTCTCTCACATCGCTGTGGAGGAATTTTGGACCTCTCTTGCATGCAGAACTGCTTTAACTCAACAACATTTGTGGGGTTTCAAGCATGAACTGCTCATTTCAAGTCTTGCCACATCTCAATTGGGATTAGCACTGACGAGGCCATTCCAAAACTTCAAATGTGTTGCTTTTTAGCCATTTTCATGTGGACTTGATTGTGTGTTTTGGGTCATTGTCTTGCTGCATGACCCAGCTGCGCTTCAGCTCACAGGCCTGACATTCTCTTGCAGAATTCTCTGATACAGAGCAAGTTCCTTCTATTAAGGCAAGTCATCCAGGTCCTGAGGCAGCAAAGCATCCCCAAACCATCACACTACCACCACCATGCTTGACCGTTGGTATGAGGTTCTTACTGTGGAATGCAGTGTTTGGTTTCGCCAGACATAAATGGGACCCATCTTGTCCAGAAAGTTGAAAAAAGTTTTCCAAAAAGCATCTGGAACCACCTGGATGATCATCAAGACTCTTGGAAGAATGTTCTATGGACAGATGAGTCAAAAGTATAACTTCGTGGATGACATGGGTCTCATTATGCCTGCCGATTTATGCCCGTTGTATTCATCCAACGTCCTCTCTTTGACTTCGACATGGTTCCTTCTGACCGACAGCCCGCTTGCCTCGTGCTTCCTCACTGCCCCCGTACCCCACAACCCTCACACATCGAAGTCAGTCGACCTGATGGTCACATGGGAACGTGGGTAAAAAGTCAACCCGAAAACCAGCAGGCGTGTCCGTAAAGCCTCTCACATTTCTACAAACCGACTTCTTCTTCTCTGTTATTATTGCGGTCCGCAAACAACTGATATAGATGCATGCCGCCACCTATTCTGTAGTAATTCATTACACTTTGTGAATAAAAAAATAAAATAAAATTGCCCTTCCACTGTACCTATTCAAATCTCACTGCTATTCCACTACTTTGGCCCTATCTGATCTTTCACCAGGCCAGCAGCCTAGGAAGACTGAACACTATCATTCAAAACACCCTGTAACTCTTATGCAGTAAAGCCTCGCTATCCCAAGGACTTCTCTGCAGCTGCCACCACAAACTCTATTTTCTGTGACTTACGTTACATTTCTTTAATACAGTTGTCAATCATGGCAATGAACGCTAAGAAACCCACCTTACTGAAGCACATATTATTCCTATCACTCTCTATTGGTCTCAGCCTACTCACATGGATCCTCTCAGAATCACTCACCCTGTACCCATCTTCCTCTACTACTCTCTTCACCTACTCAGCACCCCCACAGCTAACACAAACATTTTCCACCGATACTACACATTCTTTCGTCTCATGCCCTCCTGCACACTTCTCACATCTAGGAATCTCCCTCCGAAACACTGCTGCAACATGACCATAAATTTGGCACCTAAAACACTGTAATATGTTTGTGACAACAGCTCTCATGGGATAACTGACACATCCTAACTTGACCATGTCGGGCAAAGACTCTACATCAAAACTCAGCAGAACAGACAGTGTCTTCTCTATTTCACCACGCTCTCCACCAGGTCTGCGTCGTACCAAACAGCAGGCATCGCAGACACCGGGAATCTTCAATTTCAGGTGATCCTCCTCAACACTTTGCTGGTGACACTGTCAGTGATTTATTTAGAATTCAAGGCACACTTAACCAGCATGGCTACCACAGCATTCTGCAGCGATACGCCATCCCATCTGGTTTGCGCTTAGTGGGACAATAATTTGTTTTCAATATGACAATGACCCAACACACCTCCAGGCTATGTAAGGGCTATTTGACCAAGAAGAAGAGTGATGGAGTGCTGCATCAGATGACCTGGCCCCCAC
Organism: Salmo trutta; assembly: GCF_901001165.1. Lineage (NCBI taxonomy): Eukaryota > Metazoa > Chordata > Actinopteri > Salmoniformes > Salmonidae > Salmo > Salmo trutta. The sequence continues at coordinate 31,018,945 of NC_042960.1, read as the reverse complement.
AATTACCTGATCTCAACCCAATTGAGGTGGTTTGGGATGAGTTGGACTGCAGAGTGAAGGAAAAGCAGGCAACAAGTGCTCAGCATATGTGGGAACTCCTTCAAGACTGTTGGAAAAGCATTCCAGGTGAAGCTGGTTGAGAGAATGCCAACAGTGTACAAAGATGTCATTAAGGCAAAGCGTGGCTAATTTGAAGAATCTCAAATATAAAATATACTTTGATTTGTTTAACACTTTTTTGGTTACTACATGATTCCATATGTGTTATTTCATAGTGTTGATGTCTTCACTATTATTCTACAATGTAGGAAATAGCAAAAGTAAAGGAAAACCCTTGAATGAGTAGCTGTGTCCAAACTTTTGACTTGTACTGTGTATATATATACACACACACACTGTTCAAAAGTTTGGAGTCACTTAGAAATGTCCTTGTTTTTGAAAGAAAAGCACAAAACACCAGTCTCAACGTCAACAGTGAAGAGGCGACTCTGAGATGCTGGCCTTCTAGGCAGAGTTGCAAAGAAAAGCCATATCTCAGACTGGCCAATAAAAATAAAAGATTAAGATGGGCAAAAGAACCCAGATACTGGACTGAGGAACTCTGCCTAGAAGGCCAGCATCTTGGAGTCGCCTCTTCACTGTTGACGTTGAGACCGGTGTTTTGCGGGTACTATTTAATGAAGCTGCCAGTTGGGACTTGTGATACGTCTGTTTCTCAAACGGGACACTCTAATGTACTTGTCCACTTGCTCAGTTGTGCACCGGGGCCTCCCACTCCTCTTTCTATTCTGGTTAAAGCCAGTTTGCGCTGTTCTGTGAAGGGAGTAGTACACAGTGTTGTATGAGATCTTCAGTTTCTTGGCAATTTCTCGCATGGAATAGCCTTCATTTCTCAGAACAAGAATAGACTGACGAGTTTCAGAAGAAAGTTTTTTTGTTTCTGGCCATTTTGAGCCTGTAATCGAACCCACAAATGCTGATGCTCCAGATACTCAACTAGTCTAAAGAAGGCCAGTTTTATTCCCTCTTTAATCAGCACAACAGTTTTCAGCTGTGCTAACATAATTGCAAAAGGTTTTTCAAAAGATCAATTAGCCTTTTAAAATAATAAACTTGGATTAGCTAGCACAAAGTGCCATTGGAACACAGGGGTGATGGTTGCTGATAATGGGCCTCTGTATGCCTATGTAGATATTCCATTAAACATCAGCCGTTTCCAGCTACAATAGTCATTTACAACATTAACAATGTCTGCACTGTGTTTCTGATAAATTTTATGTTATTGCTAGGGGGCAGTATTTTCACGGCCGGATAAAAAACGTACCCGATTTAAACTGGTTACTGCTCTTGCCCAGAAACGAGAATATGCATATTATTATTAGATTTGGATAGAAAACACTCTAAAGTTTCTAAAACTGTTTGAATGGTGTCTGTGAGTATAACAGAACTCATATGGCAGTCAAAACCCTGAGACAAATCCTAACAGGAAGTGGAAATCTGATGTGTGGAATCACTTTCAAGCCTTTGCCTATGAAACACACAGTGAGTTAGGATTCATTTAGCACTTCCTAAGGCTTCCACTAGATGTCAACAGTCTTTACAAAGTGGTTTGAGTCTTCTCCTGTAAAAATTGACCGAACGAGAAGCCTGGAAAGTTTGTCATAAGGGAAAGGCGATTACTACTATGATGCGCGTGCATGTGGGTACTCTTTCGTTCCGAAACATTTTGTAAGACAATGCAATTGTCCAGCTTGAATATTATTGAAGTTCTGATTGAAAAAGGCCTTAAAGATTTATGCTATACAACGTTTGACATGTTTGAACGAACGTAAATAAAAAAAAATGTGTACTTTCGTGGCGACATGTTCCGCGCGCTTCATACATTTTGAGTAGCCTTCGGAACGTGCTAACAAGAAGGAGCTATTTAGACATAAATTATGAACTTCTTCGAACAAAACAACATTTGTTGTGGACCTGGGATACCTGGAAGTGCCTTCTGATGAAGATAATCAAAGGTAAGGGAATATTTACAATAGTATATTTGATTCTAGATGACTCCAAGATGGCGCTAGTCTGTATCACCTAGCCTATTTTTCTGAGCATAGTACCTCATTTATTGCAAAGTGTGATTTCCCAGTAAAGTTATTTTGAAATCTGGCAATGCGGTTGCATTCACGAGATGTTAATCTATAATTCTTTGAATGACAATATTATATTTTACCAATGGTTTCGAATAGTAATTTTGTAAATTGTAGCGCTGATCCACCGGCAGTTTTGGAGGCTAAATATTTTATGAACATCACCGCCATTGTAAAATGCTGTTTTTGGATATAAATATGAACTTGATAGAACAAAAATGCATGTATTGTCTAACATAATGTCCTAGGAGTGTCATCTGATGAAGATTGTCAAAGGTTAGTGCATAATTTTAGCTGGTTTTCTGCTTTTGGTGACGCCTGTCTTTGCATTGAAAATAGCTGTGTGTAATGTTTTGTCAATGTACTGTCCTAACATAATCTAACTTTATGCTTTCGCCGTAAAGCCTTTTTCAAATCGGACAACGTGGTTAGATTAAGGAGATGTTTATCTTTCAAAGGGTGTAAAATAGTTGATTGTTTGAGAAATTTAAATTATTCGATTTTTGCTGTTTTGAATTTCGCGCCATGTATCTTGTCAAGCAATCCCGTTACCGGGATCCGAACGGGAAGGGGTGGCCCCAACAGGTTAATGGACAGAATGCGCTTTTCTTTCAAAAACAAGGATATTTCTAAGTGACCCAAAACTTTTGAACGGTAGTGTATATAAATAAATATCAAAGCAAAAACTAAACACAAAAAGGACACAATCACCATACCTGATACATACTACAACATGCCCACACTTGTCCATGAACACACAAAAATACATAGTAACTTCCCCTTTCAATACACATATATACACTGAACAAAAATATAAACCAAACATGTATTGGTCCAATGGTAAATATGCTGAAATAAAAGATTCCAGAAGTGTTCCATACGCACAAAAAGCTTATTTACTGTGAAAATGTGTTTACATCCCTGTTAGTGAGCATTTCTCCTTTGCCAAGATAATCCATCCACCTACAGTGGTGGCATATCAAGAAGCGGATTAAACAGCATGACATTACACAGATGCTCCTTGTGCTGGGGACAATAAAAGGCCACTCTAGAAGGTGCAGTTTTGTCTATCGGCATATATCCCATTCCGCTCAACATTTAAAAAAAAAAAGCTGTTTTCAGCAGCTCACTGCCTTCCTGAGGACAAATAAAGGATATGAAACGCTCCAGTCTGGTTTTAGACCCCATCATACTGTAGTACTGAGACTGCACTCGTGAAGGTGGTAAATTACCTTTTAATGGCATCAGACCAAGGCTCTGCATCTGTCCTCGTGCTCCTAGACCTTAGTGCTGCTTTTGACACCATCGATCACCACATTCTTTTGGAGAGATTGGAAACCCTAATCGCCTGGTTTAGATATTATCTGTTGGAAAAATATCAGTTCTTCTCTGTGGATGGTTTGTCCTCTGACAAATAAAATTGTAAGTTTCGGTGTTCCTCAAGGTTCCGTTTTAGGACCCCTATTGTTGTCACTATATATTCTACCTCTTGGTGATGTCATTCGGAAACACAATATCAACTTTCACTGCTATATGGACCACACACAGCTGTACATTTAGATGAAAGATTGTGAAGCCCCAAAATTGCCTACCTTGGAGGCCTGTGTTTCAGACGTAAGGAAGTGGATGGCGGCAAATGTTTACTTTTAAACTAACATAGATGCTAGTTCTAGGTCCCAAGAAACAAAGAGCTGCTGTTGGATCTGACAATTAATGTTGACTGTGAAAGAATCTGCGTTACTCTGGTCCCGGATCTCTCTTTTGACGAACATATAAAGAATATTTAAAGGATAGCTTTTTTTCATCTTCGTAACATTGCAAAAATCAGAAACGTTTTGTCAAAAAATGATGCAGAAAAGCTAATCCATGCTTTTGTCACTTCTAGATTGGACTACTGCAATGCTCTACTCTCCAGCTACCATAATAAAGCAGTAAATACACTTCAGATAGTGCTAAACATGGCTTGTAGAATCTTGACTAGAACCCAAAAATCATATTACTCCAGTGTTAGCCTCTCTACACCGGCTTCCTTTTAAGACTAGGGCTGATTTCAAGGTTTCTCTGCTAACCTACAAAGCATTACATGGGCTTGCTCCTACCTATCACCCCGATTTGGTCCTGCCGTACTTACCTACACATACGCTATGGTCACAAGATGCAAGCCTCCTTATTGTCCCTAGAATTTCTAAGCAAACAGCTGGAGGCAGGACTTTCTCCTATAGAGCTGAATTTTTATGGAATGGTCTGCCTATCCATGTGAGAGACACAGATTCGGTCTCGACCTTTAAGTCTTTACTGAAGTCTCATCTCTTCAGTAGGTCCTATGATTGAGTGTACGTAGTCTGGCCCAGGGGTGTGAAGGTGAATGGCAAGGCACTGTAGCAACGAACCACCCTTGCTGTCTCTGCCTGGCCAGCTATAGTCTAGGCGCCGGGGGGCTATGGTCAGTCTGTCTTATCGGGTGTCCCGTGTGAATTTAAGTATGCTCCCTCTAATTCTCTCTCTCTGTCCCCACCCGGTGGACCTGAGACCCACGACCATGCCTCAGGACTACCTGGCCTGATGACTCCTGGCTGTGCCCAGTCCACCTGGTCGTGCTCCTGCTCCAGTTTCAATTGTTCTGCCAGCGGCTATGGAACCCGGACCTGCGGTTTTGACACTCTCTACCACACCTGTTGTCTCGACTTCTGAGTGCTCAGCTATTAAAAGTCAACTGACATTTACTCCTGAGGCACTGACCTGTTGCACCCTCTATAACCACTGTGATTATTATTTGACCCTTCTGGTCATCTATGAACGTTTGAACATCTTGATGAACAATCTGGCCTTAACTGTTGAGGACAGACGTTCCGCTAGCGAACCCCTAGCCAACAGCCAATGGCATCGCACGGCGCGAAATACAAAACCAACTAAAATACCACAATTCAATTTTCTCAAACAATCGACTATCTTACACCATTTTAAAGATAAGACTCTCGTTAATCTAACCACATTGTCCGATTTCAAAAAGGCTTTACAGCGAAAGCAAAACATTAGATTATGTTCTACATAGACACAAATAATCACACAGTCATTTTCCAAGCAAGCATATATGTCACATAAACCCAAACCACAGCTAAATACAGCACTAACCTTTGATGATCTTCATCAGATGACACTCCTAGGACATTATGTTATACAATACATGCATGTTTTGTTCAATCAAGTTCATATTTATATCAAAAAATAGCTTTTTACATTAGCATGTGATGTTCAGAACTAGCATACCCACCGAAAACATCCGGTGAATTTACTAAATTACTCATGATAAACTTGACAAAATACATAACAATTATTTTAAGAATTATAGATACAGAACTCCTTTATGCAATTGCTGTGTCCAATTTTAAATTAGTTTTTCGGCAAAAGCACATTTTGCAATATTCTGAGTACATAGCTCGGCCATCACAGGCTAGCTAATTTGACACCCACCAAGTTTGGGGCTCACTAAACTCAGAATTACTATTAGAAAAATTGGATTACCTTTGCTGTTCTTCGTCAGAACGCATTCCCACGACTTCTACTTCAACAACAAATGTTGTTTTGGTTCCAAATAATCCATAGTTATATCCAAATACCTCCGTTTTGTTCGTGCGTTCAGGTCACTATCCGAAGGGTAATGCGCGAGCGCATTTCGTGACAAAAAGAATCGAAATATTCCATTACCGTACTTAGAAGCATGCCAAACGCTGTTTAAAATCAATTTTTATGCTATTTTTTTTCTTGTAAAATAGCGATAATATTCCAACCGGGCAATGTTGTATTCATTCAAAGGCTGAAAGAAAAAAAATTAAAGCCTCGTGAACACGCATCTCAGTCTCACTGTCCCCAGGCTGACCACTTACAAACTCTGCTGTTGTACTTTGCCCAGAGGCAGCAGACACCCCATTCCACTTTCTGGTGGCTTTAGAGAGCCAATGGAAGCCTTAGAAAGTGTCACGTTACAGCACAGATGCTGTAATGTTGATAGAGATGCAACAGAAGGACAACAAATTGTCAGACAGGGCACTTCCTGTATGGAATCTTCTCGGGTTTTGGCCTGCCATATGAGTTATGTTATACTCACAGACACCATTCAAACAGTTTTAGAAACGTTAGAGTGTTTTCTATCCAAATCTACTAATTATATGCATATTCTCGTTTCTGGGCAGGAGTATTAACCAGATTAAATCGGGTATGTTTTTTTATCCGGCCGTGAAAATACTTCCCCCTATCACAAAGAAGTTAATGGCCATGTACTCTTATAATCTCCACTTGGCACAGCCAGAAGAGGACTGGCCACCCCTCAGAGCCTGGTTCCTCTCTAGGTTTCTTCCTAGGTTCCTGCCTTTCTAGGGAGTTTTTATTAGCCAGTGTTTCTACATCTGTATTGCTTGCTGTTTGGAGTATTAGGCTGGGTTTCTGTATAGCACTTTGTGACATCTGCTGATATAAAAAGGGCTTTATAAATAAAATTGATTGATACAACACAATGCCACAGATGTCTCAAGTTGAGGGACTATGCAGTTAACATGCTGACTGCAGGAATGTCCACCAGAGAATTTGGCAGTACGTCCAACCGGCCTCACAACCGCAGACCACATGTATGGGCTAGCGGTTTGCTGATGTCAACGTTGTGGCAGTGGGGTTATGGTATTTTATATAACCTTTATTTAACTAGGCAAGTCAGTTAAAACCTGTTGGGGCCACGGGTTAGCAATGAACCCTGAGACGGGATTGCTAGCAAGGCTGGAAATTCAAAACATCAAAAATCTAATCATTTCAATTTCTCAAACAATCAACTGTTTTACACCATTTAAAAGAAAAACATCTCCTTAATCTAACCACATTGTTCGATTTTCAAAGAGGCTTTACGGCAAAAGCATAAAGTTAGATTATGTTAGGACAGTACATAGCCACAAAAGTACAAACATCCATTTTCAATTCAAGGTCAGGCGTCACCAAAAGCAGAAACCAGCTAAAATTATGCACCAACCTTTGACAATCTCCATCAGATGACACTCCTAGGACATTATGTTATACAATACATGCATTTTTTGTTCCATCAAGTTCATATTTATATCCAAAAACCGCATTTTACAGTAGCGGTGAAATTCAGATTTTTTTCTTCTCTGAAATGCTTCCGGTGAACAACGTTACAATTTTCAAAATTACTATTCGAAAACATTGGTAAATTATAATATTGTCATTCAAATAATTATAGTTTAACATTTCGTAAATGCTACTGTCTTGCCAGATTTCAAAATAACTTTACTGGAAAATCACAAGTTGCAATAAACCGGGTGCTGTGCTAAGAACAATAGGGTAGGCTATACAGGTTAGCATCATCTTGTAACCATGTAATATCAATAATACTATTGTCAATAATGCATTACCTTTGATTATCTTCATCCATTGGCACTTCCAGGAATCCCAGGTCCACAACAAATGTGGTTTCTTTTGACAAAGTTCATAATTGATGTCCAAATAACTCCAAGTTGTTCCATGTTGTTAGCGCTTCGGTGGCTACTAAAAAGTAGCGCGGGGGGGTGTGAAGTCACGGCGAAAAGTTAAAAAAGTTACAAAAATAATCTATTTACGTTCGTTCAAACATGTCAAACGTTGTTTAGCATCAATCTTTAGAGCCATTTTTAACGTGAAACATCAGTAATGTTTCAACCCGACCTCACCTGTGTTTTTGAAAAATGTCTCGTGTCTCATGATTGCGCAGGTGCAGGCAATAATGGAAGTGACGACATCCCAGGGACGTCAACTTCACTGCATTCTTATTTGCTCTCTGTTCATCATAGAAGCTTCAAACAACTTTATAAAGATCGCTGACATCTAGTGGAAGCCGTAGGAGTTGCGAAATGAATCCTTTCTCACTGTGGTATCTATAAAACAATGACTCCAAAAAAATAGTACAGCCACAAAAAAAAAATTTTCTCTCAGGTTTTCTCAGGTTTTTGCCTGCCATATGAGTTGTGTTATACTTACAGACACCATTCAAACAGTTTTGGAAAATTCAGAGTGTTTTCTATCCAAATCTGGTAATAATATGCATATCCTAGCTTCTGAGTTGGTGTAGGTGGCAGTTAAAAATGGGCACATATTTTTTCCAAAATTCTCAATACTGCCCCCGTAGCCCGTAGAGGTTAAGAACATATTCTTATTTACAATGATGGCATATGAGCAGTGGGTTAACTGCCTTGTTCAGGGGCAGAACGACAGATTTTTACCTTGTCAGCTCAGGGATTCGATCTAGCAACCTCTCGGTTACTGGCCCAACGCTCTAACCACTAGGCTACCTGCTGCCCCGTATGGGCACGCATAACCTACGGACAATGAACACAATTGCATTTTATTGATGGCAATTTGAATACACAGAGATACCGTGACGAGATCCTGAGGTTCATTGTTTTGTGCCATTCATCCGCCGCCATCTCATGTTTCAGCATGATAATGGACGGCCCCATGTTGCAAGGATCTGTACAACATTCCTGGAAGCTGAACATGTCCCAGTTCTTCCATGGCCTGCATACTTACCAGACATCTTAACCATTGAGCATGTTTGGGTCGACGACTCTGGATCGACGTGTACGACAGCGTGTTCCAGTTCCCGCCAATATCCAGCAACTTCGCACAGCCATTGAAGAGTGGGGTAACATTCCACAGGCCACAATCAACTGCCTGGTCAACTCTATGTGAAGGAGATGTGTCGTGCTGCATGAGGCAAATGGTGGTCGCACCAGATACTGACTGGTTTTCTGATCCACGCAACTACTTTTTTTTTAAGGTACACTAAACATTCACAAAAGTATGTGGACACCGCTTCAAAATAGTGGATTTGGCTATTTCAGACTCATCCGTTGCTGACAGGTGTTTAAAATCAAGCACACAGCCATGTAATCTCCATAGACAAACATTAGCAATAGAATGGCCTTACTGAAGAGCGCAGTGACTTTCAACATGGCACTGTTACAGGATGTCACCTTTCCAACAGGTCAGTTTGTCAAATTTCTTCCCTGCTAGAACTGCCCAAATGAAATATAAGTGCTGTTATTGTGAAGCCTAAGATCAGCATGTGCAATGCCAAGCGTTGGCTGGAGTGGTGTAAAGCTCACCACCAGTGGAAACATGTTCTCTGGAGTGATGGATCACGCTTCACCATCTGACAAGCCAACAGACGAATCTGGGTTGGCGGATACCAGGAGAACGCTACTTGCCCCAATGCATAGTGCCAACTGTAAAGTTTGGTGGAGGAAGAATAATGGTCTTGGGCTGTTTTTCATGGTTTGGGCTAGGCCCTATAGTTCCTGTGAAGGTAAATCTTAATGCTACAGCATACAATGACATTCTAGATGATTCTGTGCTTCCAACTTTGTGGCAGCAGTTTGGGGAAAGCACTTTTCCTGTTTCAGCATGACAATGCCACTGTGCACAAAGTGAGGTCCATACAGAAATGGTTTGTCGAGATCGGTGTGGAAGAACTTGACTGGCCTCTCAACCCCATTGAACACCTTTGGGATGAATTGGAACGCCGACTGCGAGCCAGACCTAATCGCCTAACATCAGTGCCTGAACTCACTAATGCCCTTGTGGCTGAATGGAAGCAAGTCCCCACAGCAATGTTCCAACATCTAGTGGAAAGCCTTCCCAGAAGAGTGGAGGCTGTTATAGCAGCAAAGGGGGGGGAGGACCAACTCCATATTAATGCCCATAATTTTTTTATGAGATGTTCGGCAAGCAAGTGTCCACATATATTTGGTCATGTAGTGTATCTGTGACCAACAGATGCATATCTGTATTCCCAGTCATATGAAATCCATAGGTTAGGGCCTAAGGAATGTATTTCAATTGCCTGATTTCCTTATATGAACTGTAACTCAGTTCCATGTTGCGTTTATATTTCTGTTCAGTATATACAGTGCATTCGGAGAGTATTCAGACCCCTTGACTTTTTCCATATTTTGTTACGTTACAGCCTTATTGTAAAATTGATTAAAATGCCCCCCCCCCCCCCTAAATCTACACACAATACCCCATAATCACAAAGCAAAAATAGGTTTTTAGAAATATTTGCAAATTTATAAAAAATAAAACTGAAATTACATTTACATAAGTTCTCAGACACTTTACTCAGTACATTATTGAAGCACCTTTGGCAGCGATTACAGCCTCGAGTCTTCTTGGTTATGACGCTACAAGCTTGGCGTAACTGTATTTGGGGAGTTTCTCCCATTCTTCTCTGCAGATCCTCTCAAGCTCTGTCAGATTGGATGGGGAGTGTCGCTGCACAGCTATTTTCTGGTCTCTCCAGAGATGTTCGATCAGGTTCAAGTCCAGGCTCTGGCTTGGCCACTGAAGGACATTCAGAGACTTGTCCCGAAGCCAATCCTGCATTGTCTTGGCTGTGTGCTTAGGGTCGGTGTCCTGTTGGAAGATGAACCTTCACCCCAGTCTGTTGTCCTTGGTGCTCTGGAGCAGGATCAAGGATCTCTCTGTTCAGCTTCCCTCGATCCTGACTAGTCTCCCAGTCCCTGCTGCTGAAAAACATCCCCACAGCATGATGCTGCTACCACCATGCTTCACCGTAGGTATGGTGCCAGGTTTCCTCCAGACGTGACGCTTGGCATTCAGACCAAAGAGTTCAGTCTTGGTTTCATCAGACCAGAGAATCTTGTTTTTCATGGTCTGAGAGTCCGTTAGGTGCCTTTTGGCAAACTCCAAGCGGTCTGTCATGAGGCTTTTACTGAGGAGTGGCTTCCGTCTGGCCACTCTACCATAAAGGCCTGATTGGTGGAGTGCTGCAGAGATGGTTGTCCTTCTGGAAGGTTCTCCAATCTCCACAGAGGAACTCTGGCGCTCTGTCAGAGTGACCATCGGGTTCTTGGTAACCTCCCTGACCAAGGCCCTTCTCCCCCGATTGCTCAGTTTGGCCGGGCAGCCAGCTCTAGGAAGAGTCTTGGTGGTTCCAAACTTCTTCCATTTAAGAATGATAGAGGCCACTGTGTTCTTAGGGACCTTCAATGCTGCAGACATTTTTTCATGTCTTGGTTTTTGCTCTGACATGCACTGTCATTTGTAGGACCTTATAGACAGGCGTGTCCCTTTCCAAATCATGTCCAATCAATTGAATTTACCACAGGTGGACTCCAATCAAGTTGTAGAAACATCAAGGATAATCAATGGAAACAGGATGCACCTGAGCTCAATTTTTAGTCTCATAGCAAACAATTCTAAAAACCTGTTTTGACTTTGTCATTATGGGGTATTGTGTGTAGATTGATGAGAATTTTTATTTAATCCATTTTAGAATAAGGCTGTAACGTAACAATGTGGAAAAACTCAAGGGGTCTGAAAACTTTCCGAATGCACTAATATATATAAAACATGTAAATGCCACACTCCTCAAGTTCAATATAAACACAGAATCTAGTGGAATATAGCTCTTAAAAGTACACAAATTATCTAACAAAATGACTATATTCAACGTTAGAGTCAACAAATGTACATTCTATTGATCTATTAAATAGTTTACATTTTAATATATCCAAATCATGTAGCGAGCAATATCTGAGGGTTTATACTTGTATCCGATCTATCAAAGTTAATCATCAAAACAAAATACATTTTTAAATGTTTAATGAGCTGAAAATGAGCTGTTATTGGCAGACAGTTTTAGAAATCTCTTTGTTATTGGAGTATTAGGCTAACTATTTCACCACATGGTGATGTCACCCTGGAAGCCCAAGACTTCCTCCCACCAAAACAGGCAGAAATTTCAGGTGGTCTTTCCTAACAGCTCTTACACTAAAAGGACATTGTCCTCATGTTCACAATTACACAGTATTATTCCAACCTCCATAGTGTAGGAATATATATATTTTTAAACATAGCAAAATCTTTAATCTGATTTGAGACAGAAAACAAAAAAGGCCTATTATTGGGTAAGCTTTCATACATACAATATGATTTCATGTGGCATAAACAAACAAAAAAATATTGCATTCTCATTCAAAAACATAAGTCAGAACACAGCCATGTGATTTCAGGTCCTCTGACGAGGAATATGTATTTTCACAATTACAACAGTGGTATGTCTTCCCCTCCTGTGGATGTGTTCTTTCATGCCTATTTAGGTGCCTTAATTTGGTAAAGCTGTTTTTACACTGAGAGCAGTGGTAGGGCTTATCCCCTCCAGTGTGTTTCCGGTAATGCTTATTCAGGTTTCCTAACTGGGTAAAACTCTTTAAACAAAGGAAGCATTTTGGTAGGGCTTTTCTTGTGTGTGTGTCCTCTCATGCGTTTTGAGGTGTCCTAACCGGTTAAAAAGCTTTCCACACTGGGGGCATTGGTGAGGCTTCTCTCCTGTGTATTCTCGTGTGGGATTTTAGGTCCTGTGATTGTAAAAATCTATTTTCACATTGGAATGGCTTCTTTCCTGTGTGTGTCCTCATGATCTTTTACATTCCTGAACCAGGTAACAGTCTTTCCATAATGAGAGTAGTGGTGTCGCCTCGCTGTTTTGCATTTCTGGGTCTAATTCCCCTGAAGGACTCTTCCTGCTGTCAGGTTGAGAGTCTGGTCTCTCTCCTGTCAAACACAAACACAGTATTTAGTTGAACAGAGAAACCTAAATTAAACCTCCATAAAATGAAACAATCTTCCTATGAGGTTTAATCTAGACTAGATCCCTCAATAACCTGGAGGTCAGTTTTCAGAACATGTCCATCAGAAAAATAAAAAAAATAAACTTGCTTGCCGTCACAATAATAATAATAATAATGTAGAGCTTCAAATTGAATATTGCTCTAATGGAAGGTCGTGTTTTTAGGCTGTGCAGTATATTAATAGATAAAGAACTATTTCTAGCTGCAACCCGTCATTCAGAGCAGGTTGGGCTGAGCCCCACCTGTTTTGAGCCCCACATTTTTTGAGGGAGTTGCCTGTTTTGCATGTTATTTTGGCATTAATAAGTGTCACATATCAGCTTGCAAACTGTAAAAATCTTTGAGTTAATAAAGCCTCCATACAAACATGGTCTCTTTTTTGCTGTCTTGAGTAAGGCAGCTCCAAAATGCAGGTGTTTCAGCCTAGCTCAGTGCATTCTGTGGTGGTGGGGCAGCCAGCGGAAAATACAGAGCATAGGGGTTGGTAATGTAATCTAGTTGCGTCGTGATTGGCTTAGTGTTTTGTCACTCATGAGGACACTATGTCACCGCCAAATCTATGGGTAGAGCTTGAAAATTCAAGCCCCCTGGGTGCTGCCATAGAGTTACATTAGAAGTGCCCATCCAAAAAGGCTCAAGATCATTGGCCACAGATAAAACGAGGTCAAATCACGTTATATCTAAAGTAGCTTTGATTGGACTGATCATGTCAACATCATACTTCAAATCTTAGCTAGCAGTCATCATCATCATGAATCAAGTTGGCAATCTACTGGCAAATCCGTTTTAATCCTTGTCATATGAAGAGAAATGTATGTCATTGGACAAACATTACACAACAAGTTGGAAATCGCAATTTCTACAATGAGTGGTTTGGAAGAAATCAGTGGCTAACTGCAAGCATTGCAAAGCAAGCACTAGCCTGCTATTCAGTGTAGTGGGTGTGTGGTCCAAATTCTCGGTTTAAGGGTCTCTTTTCCGAGCTTAAAATGATAAACATTTAATATTGGCCATGCTGTTAAAACCAGCATGATTTCTGCTGCACTAAAAAGAACTGGAAACTCAGAACTGGGAAATCTGACTTCTGTGCTCCGACTGGGAAAATATGACAGACTTTTGATGACAAAATTTGCCCACGAAGGACCGCCGCGTCACCTTCCTGTTCAAGTGAGCATAACAAGGTGAGTCCCCCCCCCCCAAAAAAGCCTTGTATGCTGCTGCATAAATGACGTAATATGCCAGAGAGATATGTATACTGTAGCTAAGAAAGTAATACTAAGTGCATGTTGTGTAGTAAACTGTTTGTAGCCCAAGTTCCTATTTTCCCCTCTTCATTTCACCTACTGTTCTGACTTCGTTTTAGAGAAATGTAATCATTGAATATTGTAAGAGCTTTCATTGTCTGCTTATATGCCCCCTTTATTTATCCTATGGTTCTGACTAAGAACGGCCCATGTTCTCTATTCTGTCGCTGTACATTTCAAAAGTGCTGAACAAATAGTTATATTGACTACAGTACGTCCGTCCAAGCTCGCTCATCAATGTCTTAATCAAAATTACGGATTGCCTATTATCTGCTTGTCGTCACCTTTTGCCATAGTTTGTAAATCTCAATTGTCAGGAGAAACCACATTTGTGTAAGCAAGTCAGCTATGTTTTTTTAGGCAGTAAAATGAGGCTGAATTAACGGTTTCGCTGACAGACAAGGCTCCGCTGATAGCCAGGTGTAGCAGTGGTAAGCTGTTGGGACTTTATGTAGGCCCTAACAGTTTGTGGGCACCGTTTGTCACCGTTATAGTGCAATTAATGTGTTGTGTTGTGGCTGTGCATCCCCAAATTTGTTGTTTTTGTTTGCCCCACCAAGATTTACACGCTAAACTCGCCACTGACTATTTCAGTCATTTGATCTAGCTCTCGAGAACACCAGATGGCATATAGCCCTCTCTAGGATTCTCAGTCGGATGTATGGGCCATAGCTGGGCTCCCACGCTCTGTTTTAACATTAAGAAACAATAATCCTCACTTGCGATACGGTTTTGGACACCTTTGGAACTTAACTTTCATATGACAGACTGCAGATAGGTACTTGAATGGGTAACATTTGACCCATTGTTAATAACGTTATGTTGGTGGCCCACTCTTAGATGGTATAGGCATCTAAGAGTGGGCAGTGGATTGCGCAGTCAGATGGAAGAGAGTAAATAGGCATTTTAACGTCATAGATTTAGCCAGTGGTAACTTGTGGAATAGACACAGGCTGGAATGTGGTTTTAACCCGTTGTATAAAAAAGCAATAAGGCAAGGGAGGCAGTGCTATATCATGAATACAGTCCCAGGTAAATGGGCTGACGAACAACACCATTTACCTGTGACTATATTAATGATACAGTCTCTTGTGCCTTATTTCTTAAATCAAATGGGTTGTTTGGATCCTGGATGCTGATTGGTTGATATGATGGAGTTATGCCTTGTCCCGCAAAATGCCATGACGTGTTCATGTCATAATTCCACTGTCCTGCAGCCCAGGCAGGAAATTCATAATCTTCATCTCCCTTTGGAAGAAAGTGTCTACAAATACATTTTCCATGCTACTATTTAGATTGCAACAGTTGGGGATTGTATAAATCTACTGGTCTGTCTCTACGACCTTTGAAACAATACATCATTTTACAAATGCGATCTCTCCCATGCAGGGCTGGCCCTCCCATTAGGCGGCTGCCTACGGCGGCACTTGAATTTGGGGCGGCATTTTGGCAACCCATCCTCTTGATCATCTTCTTTGAACAGAACAGTGTTCGACAAATCTATCACGTCACCCACTTGTCTTGCCTGAGCATGAGTGACAGCACAAGCAGGGAACACATGTGGATAACTCTGTGCCAGCTCATTGGAGAGAGAGTGGTCACTTTTATCCATTACTTCTAATACAGGTACTACCTTTCCTCCGGCAATATCGTTACCCATTATAAAGGTCACACCTTTTACTGGCAACATAGGACGTACCCCCACTCTGAATATTCCACTGATTAACTCAGAGTGTACATTCACAAAGTGCAATGGCACTGGGACAAAACCCATTTCAATACCCTGGAACCACAGTATGTATTGTCGGATAAGGGCAACACATCAGACAATATAAACGACTGCGCCGCACCAGTATCTCTAAGGATTTTAACCGGACGCTGAGATGCTTCGTCATTCGCTATGGACACAAACCCCTCGAAAATGAACGGTTCATAACTGCGGTCGGGTACTGAGACTTTCAAACTACATTTACCCTGAGGCACCTTCGTTTCAGACCTCACAACCGTACGAATTAGCCCAACACCTGTTGGCGGCTTGGCACGAATAGGCATCCCTTGTTTGCGTTTTAGCAGGAAGCAATCATTAATCATATGTCCCACTTTATGACAATAGAAACAGGGACGCTCAAACTCGTCTGCCAACATAGACGCTTCTGACAGGGAGGATACTTTCTGTTCGTTTAGGTAAACTACAATGCGTTCGGGTAAGCAATTTTTAAACTCTTCCAACAAGATTAACTCCCGGAGAGTGTTGAAATCAGTTTCCTTACTAGCAGCATACCATTTATCAAACAGATTCCCCTTGTCTCTAGCAAATTCCACATAAGTCTTATTAGAAGACTTTCTATGAGACCTAAATTTCTGTCGGTATGCCTCAGGCACAAGCTCATAGGCGCGAAGAACAGTAGCTGTTATAGTGTGGACACTATATAAATAATTACATGGTTATTATTGGCATTAACCTTGACCTTTCCCCTTTGATGATGTCATCACCAAGAGTGAGTTCTGTGCAATGTGATTCTACCACCGGCTGAGTGGGCTATATAGTTCTGTTATAGTTGTACCGTTTGTACCTGGCAATACACCTTTAGGTTTGGGTTGAAAGTAAAGGAAAGTAATATCGAAATGCGTGTGGGCATTCCTTGTCAAGTTACTACACCTTTTTGGCGACGAGGATAAAACTTTATCAACTTGTACAGGGCGAGTTAGCTAGCTAGCTTAATGAGCGACGGAGAGCAGGTGCCACTGGACGGAAACGCCGACGGGGACAATCAGCAGCAAGTGCAAATCGCTAACGAGGATCAAGGACAGGTTGGCGTTATAATGGCAATGTTTGGGACTATCACTGAGTTTGTGGAAGAGAACGAAGACTGGACGGAATATGTGGAAAGGTTGGGACACTTTTTCTTGGCAAATGGAATCATAGATGAGGCTAAACAGCGCTCTATTCTCTTGAGTGTGTGTGGGGCTAAAACCTACAAGCTAATGAGGAATTTGGCTACACCACGGAGACCGGGAGAAATTCCTTTTGGGGATCTAGTTGCTCTCGTTCAGACTCACCACAATCCAAAGCCTTCAGTGATTGTCCAGAGGTTCAAGTTTAACTGCCATTTTCGGAAAACAGGTCAGTCTGTTGCTAACTTTGTTGCTGAATTACGGGAACTCTCTGAACATTGTGAGTTTGGGGCTATGTTAGAGGACATGCTCCGTGACAGATTAGTCTGTGGCATTAATGAGGACAGCATACAGCGCCGGTTGCTTGGGGAAGCCACACTGACTTTCAAGAGGGCATTGGAACTATCTCAAGGGATGGAGATGGCCGCTAGTAATGTGAAAAATATTCAAAAGGCCAACAGTGAAAGTTGTGCAGTGCATCAGGTGACAAAAGAGGCGGCAGGAAAAAGGGGAAAAGCAGTGGAATGTTTCAGATGTGGAGGGACACATTATGGTAACAACTGTAAGTTCATGGAGACTGTCTGTCACAATTGCAACAAAAAGGGACATTTAGCAAAAAAATGCAGGGGTCCTAGGAGCAAGCCAGAGGGTGGGCGGACTGGGCTGGGCAAGTTCACAGCACCAAAGCCTCAGTCAGCAGCGCACCACCTAGAGAGCACAGAGGAGGAGGACGAGCATTGTTCCTACAACATGTTTAATGTGAGGGAGCCGCGCGCAGAGCCTATTTATGCTACAGTGGAGGTAGATGGAAAGCAGATGAGGATGGAGATTGACACGGGGGCCTCTGCCTCTGTCATAAGTGAGGAGACCTACAAACAAAAATGGGGCTCAAGACAGGTTTCTGCCCTCACACCGGCAGGGATCAGACTGCGTACGTACACCGGGGAGACCATACCATTGCTTGGGGCTCTAGAAGTGAACATTGCATACAACAGCCAGGAAGCGAGAGCACGGCTCCTGGTGGTGAAAGGGAATGGGCCTAGTTTACTAGGGCGTGACTGGCTAAACAAAATACAACTGAGCTGGGGTGAGATAAAACACACCCGAGTGACTGAGGATGTCATTCAAAAATACCCAGAGATTTTCAAAGAGGAACTGGGCACACTGCAGGGCACTACAGTTAAGCTGTTCGTGGATCCTCAGGCCGAGCCTCGCTTTTTCAAGCCCAGGACAGTGCCTTACGCCATGAAAAAGAAAGTGGAAGATGAGTTGGAGCGGCTGCAGGAAGCAAACGTCATTACTCCCGTTCAGTTCTCCCGCTGGGCAGCTCCTATCGTTCCCGTTCTGAAAAGTGACGGCACGGTGCGTATATGTGGGGACTACAAACTCACCATCAACAGGGCCTCTAAGCTAGACGCTTACCCGCTGCCACGGGTGGAGGACTTGTTCGCGACACTGGCAGGAGGCAAGACGTTCTCAAAGCTTGACATGAGTCACGCCTACCAACAGCTCCTCCTGGACGAGGACTCAAAAGAGTATGTCACAGTCAACACGCACAAAGGCTTGTTCAGGTACAACCGCTTGGTTTTCGGAGTGGCGTCCAGCCCAGCCATTTTCCAGAGGACAATGGACAATCTGCTGCAGGGGATCCCTCATGTAGCAGTGTACCTGGATGACATCCTGGTTACAGGGGAGACGGAGGAGGAGCACCTCCACCATCTGGACCAGGTGTTAAAGAGATTCTCTGAGGCAGGGCTGCGCCTGAAGCGTAGCAAGTGCACATTCCAAGCACAGAGTGTGACATACCTAGGTCACAAGATCACAGCGCAGGGTCTGTGTCCTGTGGAGGACAAAGTCAGGGCAATCAAGGATGCTCCAAACCCCAAGAATGGGTCAGAGCTCAGGTCGTTCCTGGGCATGGTGAACTACTATGGGAAGTTCCTCCCTGAGCTGTCAACAGTGTTGGCTCCACTTTATCGGTTGCTCCACAAAGACTGTAAATGGAAGTGGGGGCCAGCACAAGAGAAAGCTTTCAAGGAAGTGAAAGCACTACTACAATCAGCACAACTTCTGGTTCATTTTGACCAAGACAAAGAGATCATCCTGTCATGTGACGCCTCACCCTATGGCGTCGGGGCAGTACTCTCTCATCAGATGGAGGACGGGTCAGAGAGACCCATTGGATTTGCATCACGTACGCTGACGAGTGCTGAGAAGGGTTATTCACAGTTAGACAAGGAAGGTCTGGCCATAGTCTTTGCTGTGAAACGCTTCCATCAGTACCTCTACGGTAGTCATTTCACCATATGCACTGACCACAAACCACTGATGAGCCTTTTTAGTGAATCAAGATGCATTCCGCCCATGGCTTCAGCAAGGTTACAGCGTTGGGCCCTGACACTGTCGGCTTACCAGTATACGATAGTGTATAGAGCGGGGAAGGACAATGCAAATGCAGACGCGCTCAGCCGTCTCCCGCTACCAGAGATGCCTGCCACAACTGTGGTGCCTCCCGAGACAATTTTCCTAATGGAGAGATTGTCAAACTCACCTGTGAATGCCAATCAGATCAAACAGTGGACAGACCGGGATCCTATCCTGTCCCAAGTGAAAAGATTCCTGATGCAGGGTTGGCCTCCTGTCATAGAGGATGATGGACTAGGACCTTACGCAAAGCGCAAAACGGAGCTGAGTGTGCAGGATGGCTGCATACTCTGGGGGTCCAGAGTGGTTGTTCCACCCCCTGGCCGTGCACAAGTCATGGATGAGGTCCATGAGGCTCACCCGGGTGCCTCCCGGATGAAAAGTTTAGCCAGATCTTACATCTGGTGGCCTAACATGGATCAGGAGGTAGAAGACAAAGTTAAATCATGTTCTGAGTGCCAGATCAACCAGAAGATGGCGCCGCCCGCGCCACTACATCTGTGGGAGTGGCCTGACCACCCATGGTCTAGGCTGCATATAGATTTTGCAGGCCCTTTCATGGGTCACATGTTCCTTGTCATGGTGGACGCACACTCCAAGTGGCTGGAGGCGCACATCATGAGCAACATCACAGCGACCACAACCATCGAAAAGCTTCGGCAGGTGTTTTCAACCCATGGTCTGCCGGACTCTCTGGTGTCCGACAACGCAACAACGTTTACCTGTGATTTGTTCCAAGAATTCATGCGGAGAAACGGGATCCGCCATGTCCGCAGCGCCCCGTTTCACCCGGCCTCAAACGGCTTAGCGGAGCGGGCTGTGCAGACACTGAAAGAGGGGCTCAAAAGGATGACTGGGGGAACCATCACTACTAAGCTCTCTCGGTTCTTGTTCCAGTACCGCATCACGCCACAAACAACAACAGGACAGGCTCCAGCGGTGATGTTAATGGGCAGAAGGCCAAAAGCTCACCTGGATCTACTGCGTCCGAACATCAGAGCACGAGTGGAACGGAAGCAGGAGAAACAAAAAGAGAGACATGACCACCACGCAAGGGAGAGACAGTTAAAACCCAATGACACTGTCTACATCCGCAACTTCACAAGCAGCCAACGCTGGTTGCCAGGTATCATTCTGAGTCAGAGTGGTCCCGTCTCCTTTGTGGTCAAACTGACTGATGGTCGAGTCATGCGCAGACACCAGGACCATCTCCGCCTGCGCTATGACAAAGACAAGACCATGTTTTCAGACGGAACAGCTGTGGGTGGTAGTATACAAGTTGAAATCCCACAGGAAACAGCATCTGAGGAACAGGGGCATTCAGTGGTTCCAGCAGAGGGTGATGGACATTCTCTCACAAACACCCAACCCGCTCCTGTGCCCTCAGACCCAGCTCCACTGGGACATGCCTTACCTGTGTCTCGTAGCACACCAGGAGTACTGCGCAGATCACAGCGTAGTCACAAGCCTCCTGAAAAACTAACTCTGTAGTTGAGACTGAGAGACTCGTGGTGTTAGTGTTTGTTTGGAGCAGCAGACCTAGTTGAAAAGAAATAAGGACTGTCATTTTATTGTTGTTGTTTTGGTTACATTTACCGTAACACCAGCAGAAGTTCTACAGTGTGGTGTAGTAAAGAGAAGAAAACACTAATGTGGTTTACTTGTTAACCTTATGTTTTCCTTACAGGGGGGGGATTTAAATTGAGGGGGGAGAAGTGTTATAGTGTGGACACTATATAAATAATTACATGGTTATTATTGGCATTAACCTTGACCTTTCCCCTTTGATGATGTCATCACCAAGAGTGAGTTCTGTGCAATGTGATTCTACCACCGGCTGAGTGGGCTATATAGTTCTGTTATAGTTGTACCGTTTGTACCTGGCAATACACCTTTAGGTTTGGGTTGAAAGTAAAGGAAAGTAATATCGAAATGCGTGTGGGCATTCCTTGTCAAGTTACTACAGTAGCTTTGACCACTTCATAATTCAAACTGTCTTCCAGAGGTAGCGCTGACAAAACCTCTTGGGCTTTACCAGTTAATTTACACTGAAGTAATAAGCACCATACCTCTTCAGGCCATTTCAATGCTACGGCTATTCGCTCAAACACACAAAAATAGGAGTCGACCTCTGACTCTCTAAACAAAGGTACTAAGGCAATCTGCCTACTAATGTCAAACGTGTTTACAGCTGGTGAAGATGCCTCACTAACAGGCACAGCAGGAACGAAGGCTAGCCTCGATGTCTCTGCCTCCAGTTCCATCTGGCGCATTTTGAAATCCATCTGCCGCTGTTCTCTTTCTGCCTCAATTTTACACATCTCCAACTGGAGATTCTCTCACCTAATTTGGGCTCTCTCTTCCGCCTCCAGTTGGAACTGTATCGAATGGACATCCCTCCTGGCATCACCGGTTGACAGTGGGGAGAGGGGATCAAAACGGGGCAATGTGGCTGGAGCTTTAGCCGACGGGCTTACCGGAGCCACAACATCCCTTACAGGGGTAGTAAGCTCAGGCAGCGTTAACACAAGCACCTGCTCTTCCAACAAAATATTTAACACTAGTTTCTTAACCTCCGCCTTAACTAAACTGTGCGAAATAGACAATGAATAATGGTCTGCCAAGGTCATTAAATCAATTTTACGACATTTGTCAAACACCTCCCACGAAGGGTTATCCAAAAAGGATTTCACATCAAAAGTAGCCATCTTAAACTACTACACCAAAACACAAGAGCCAACCAATAGCAAACACTAATGCTATGACGCGCAACGCTGAACTAACCACTATAACAATCTGCATGAGCGGCATGGGTGTCAGTAACGACAAATCCTGGAGGGGAGGGGAGGGGAGGGGAGGGAGGGAGGGAGAGAGGGAGAGAGGGAGATGGGTAGAAAACAACTGAATGGGGTTTTTAAACCAAGGGGCTGTGATTGGTTGAGGGAAAAGGAACAGGTGTCTTCTGATTGGGGAGTGATGATTGTCACCTGTGAGGAGGAGAAGGAGGGAAAAGAAATACACATACAGGATATACACTCAGGATACCTGTATCCGTACACTGACGATGACCCTCCAGCATGACAATGCCACCAGCCATACTGCTCGTTCTGTGTGTGATTTTCTGCAAGACAGGAATGTCAGTGTTCTGCCATGGCCAGCGAAGAGCCCGGATCTCAATCCCATTGAGCACGTTTGGGACTTGTTGGATCGGAGGGTGAGGGCTAGGGCCATTCCCCCCAGAAATATCCGGGAACTTGCAGGTGTTTTGGTGGCAGAGTGGAGTAACATTTCACAGCATGAACTGGCAAATCTGGTGCAGTCCATGAGGAGGAGATGCAATGCAGTACTTAATGCAGCTGGTGGCCACACCAGATGCTGACTGTTACTTTTGATTTTGACCCACCCTTTGTTCAGGGACACATTATTCCATTTCTGTTAGTCACATGTCTGTGGAACTTGTTCAGTTTGTCTCAGATGTTGAATCTTGTTATGTTCATACAAATAAACACAGTTGACAGTGAGAGGACGTTTCTTTTTTTGCTGAGTTTATGTTTTGAATTGGAATCTAGTTAGTCTATTCTCTATTATATTTTATAGGCTTACCTGCTGCTGTAATGTCTGACTGTTTCTCTCTCCTTGAGCAAAGGCCCAGTCCTTATGCCCAATACTAGTGGCGTCACTGCAAATCGATACCGGGCTGTGTCGCAGCCGGCCGTGACCGGGAGACCCATGAGGCGGCGCACAATTGGCCCAGCGTCATCCGGGTTAGGGGAGGGTTTGGCCGGCCAGGATGTCCTTGTCACATCGCGCTCTAGCAACACCTGTGGTGGGCCGGGCGCATGCACGCTGACACTGTCGCATGGTGTACAATGTTTCCTCCGACACATTGGTGCGGCTGGCTTCCGGGTTAAGCGAGCAGTGTGTCAAGAAACTGTGAGGCTTGGCGGGTCGTGTTTCTGAGGACGCATAGCTCTCGACCTTCGCCTCACCTGAGTCAGTACAAGAGTTACAGCGATCGGACAAGACTAGCTACCAACTGGATATCAGAAATTGGGGAGAACAAGAGGTAGAAAGTACTAAAATAATAATTAAAAAAACAAACATCTTTGAGTAAGGTCTCAAATACACAATTAGATTTCATGTGGCATAAACATGAATTCTCAGTCAGCAACAGGAAACAGAACATACAGTTGAAGTTGGAAGTTTACATACACTTAGGTTGGAGTCATTAAAACTCATTTTTCAACCACTCCACACATTTCTTGTTAACAAACAATAGTTTTGGCAAGTCGGTTAGGACATCTACTTTGTGCATGACACAAGTAATTTTTCCAACAATTGTTTACAGACAGATTATTTCACTTATAAATCACTGTATCACAATTCCAGTGGGTCAGAAGTTTACATACACTAAGTTGACTGTGCCTTTAAACAGCTTAGAAAATTGCAGAAAATGATGTCATGGCTTTAGAAGCTTCTGATAGGCTAATTGACATAATTTGAGTCAATTTGAGGTGTACCTGTGGATGTATTTCAAGGCCTACCTTCAAACTCAGTGCCTCTTTGCTTGACATCATGGGAAAATCAAAAGAAATCAGCCAAGAACTCAGAAAATAAATTGAAGATCTCCACAAGTCTGGTTCATCATTGGGAGCAAATTACAAAAGCATGAAGGTACCACGTTCATCTGTACAAACAATAGTACGCAAGTATAAACACCATAGGACCACGCAGCCGTCATACCGCTCAGGAAGGAGACGCGTTCTGTCTCCTAGAGACGAACATACTTTGGTGTGAAAAGTGCAAATCAATCCCAGAACAACAGCAAAGGACCTTGCGAAGATGCTGGAGGAAACGGGTACAAAAGTATCTATATCCATAGTAAAACGAGTCCTATATCGACATAACCTGAAAGGCTGCTCAGCAAGGAAGAAGCCACTCCTCCAAAACTGCCATAAAAAAGCCAGACTACGGTTTGCAACTGCACATCGAGACAAAGGTTGTACTTTTTGGAGAAATGTCCTCTGGTCTGATGAAACAAAAATAGAACTGTTTGGCCATAATGACCATTGTTATGTTTGGAGGAAAATGTGGGAGGCTTGCAAGCTGAAGAACATCATCCCAACCGTGAAGCACGGGGGTGGCAGCATCATGTTGTGGGGGTGCTTTGCTGCAGGAGGGACTGGTGCACTTCACAAAATAGATGGCATCATGAGGTAGGAAAATGATGTGGATATATTGAAGCAACATGTCAAGACATCAGTCAGGAAGTTAAAGCTTTGTCGCAAATGGGTCTTCCAAATGGACAATGACCCCAAGCATACTTGCAAAATTACTTAAGGACAACAAAGTCAAGGTATTGGAGTGGCCATCACAAAGCCCTGACCTCAATCCTATAGAAAATTTGTGGGCAGAACTGAAAAAGCGTGTGCGAGAAAGCAGGCCTACAAACCTGACTCAGTTACACCAGCTCTGTCAGGAGGAATGGCCCAAAATTCACCTAAGTATTGTGGGAAGCTTGTGGAAGGCTACCCAAAACATTTGACCCAAGTTAAACAATTTAAAGGCAATGCTACCAAATACTAATTGAGTGTATGTAAACTTCTGACCCACTGGGAAAGTGATGAAATAAATAAAAGCTGAAATAAATCATTCTCTCTACTATTATTCTGACATTTCACATTCTTAAAATAAAGTGGTGATCCTAACTGACGTAAGACAGGGCATTTTTACGAGGATTAAATGTCAGGAATTGTGAAACTGAGTTTAAATGTATTTGGCTAAGGTGTATGTAAACTTCCGACTTCAACTGTAGCTTCTCAATTCTTGTGTGTCTTTTCAGGTATCCTAATCGAGAAAATATCTTCCCACACTGGGAGCAGTGGTAGGGCTTCTCTCCTGCGTGTATTCGCTCATGCCTTTTCAGGTCCCCTGACTGGGTAAACATCAAAAGAGCAGTGGTAGGGCTTCTCTCCTGTGTGTGTCCTCTTAGGCTACCTAAACACCTAAAACTCTTTCCACATTTGGAGCAATGGTAAGGCTTTTCTCCTGTGTGTGTTCTCTTATGCACTTTTAGGTTCCACAACTCAGTAAAACTCTTTCCACACTGGGAGCAGTGGTGTCGTCTAGCTGGTTTGGACGTCTCTGGGTCTGGTTCATCGGAGGGACTCTCCCTGTTATCATCGTGAGTGTCTGGTCTCTCTTGAGAGTGTGTTCTCTCATGCCTTTTTAGGTTGCCTAACTGGGTCAAACTCTTTCCACACAAGGAGCAATGGTAAGGCTTCTCTCCTGTGTGTATTTTCCTATGCTCCTTCAGACTCCCTAACCACTCAAAACGCCTTCCACACTGGGAGCAGTGGTAAGGCTTCTCACTTGTGTGTGTCCTTTCATGCATTTTCAGGTCCCCTGGCCGGGTAAAACTCTTTCCGCACATGGAGCAGTGGTAAGGCTTCTCTCCTGTGTGTATTTTCTTGTGTTCCTTCAGACTCCTTAACTGGGCAAAAGTTTTTCTACACTGAGAGCAGTGGTAAGGCCTTTCTCCTGTGTGTGTTCTCTCAAACCCTTTCAGCTTCCATGACCACTTAACTCTTTCCACATTGGGAGCAGTGGTGTGGTCTTGCTGGTTTGGATGTCTCTGGCTGTGGTTCCTCTGAAGGACTCTTCCCGCTGTCAGGGCAGAGTCTGGTCCCTCTCCTGCCACAGACAAATCGAGAATTTAGTTCAGAAAGGAAACACCACACATTTGTTTAACCATTTATTAGAAAAGATGAACAATACATTAGGTCTTGACTAGGGATGTGCACGGTATTCGAATATTCTAATATCCGAACAGATGTTAGTATTTGAATACTTGTGAGTATTCATTTTTGCAACAACAAAAAAAGTGACATATTTTAACACTGAAAAGTTTTCTAAATTAAATTAAGATATCCATCTGACATTGTTACATAAAAGGACATACTATGACATGTAATATAACATCCTTTTCATTGTAGCCGTAGCCTTCACGTGTAGCTTGTTGTTTATCTTGGCCAATCAAAGTGGCTCAATGTGTAGCAAGTGAAGTGAGAGTTAACTAATGCAATGAAAGATGGAATAAAATGATGGAATTAAAAGAAGTAGGTAGGCTACAACGAGGCTGTTGTTTTATCTGAATCGGGTTGGGGAGAAAGCACAGCATGTCGCCTCAATTAGCCTAGCTAGCTAGCTTCTCGAGGCTACTCCAGTCAAGACGGGCACTGTTATATGGGATGATAAATAACATTGTGGCTGTTGCGGAGTTGCTACTGCATCGCTCTCTCCCTCTGTCTGTTTGCTCCCATCTCACCGGCCCCTACGCAGCTGCAGCAAAAGAGCGCCAGCCTCTCTGCCTCAGGTTAAAAACGTGTATTGTATTTCGAATATCCGGATAAAAATGAATGATACTATTCGAATAGCGAAATTATTTCAAACCCCCATCCCTAGTCCCTATGGCTCACTGCCAGAGCACACCGTCATATAACGATGATAAAATAACAACAGGCTGTGAGCACGGTATGCTATACCAATCCCCCTGACTGAACAAAAGCAGAGCCAAACAGGTGGAGGCTGGGGTGGGGTAGGCATAGCAGAAATACTTCGGTGCAATCTCTGCTCCCAGCACTCGGGTTTCCCTTCTGAACCGGATTCGCTTTATATAAACAGAGACCTGAATGAACTGTTTTCCTATGAGGTCTAATCCAGACCAGATCCCTCAATAACCCGAGGCAAAGCTTCACAACGTTTCATAATAATAAAAAAAAGTTAACTTGCGGCCATCATAATAATAAAGAGTTTCAAATCTAATCTTGCTCTCATGGAATGTCATGTTTTTAGGCTGAGCAGATCTCTATAATAATAGATATTAATACACATTTCAGTCAATGTCATTGGATACATTTGATCCATTGTTAATAAAGGGTTGTTGGTGGCCCACTCTTTGATGGTGTAGAAATCTTACAGTGTGGCTTTAACAATTCCTAAATGATTCAAAAACACGTGTAGTGGCACGTTTGAGTCGTAAGGCTAAAGCAGAGGACTGTAGACACAAGTCGACGATTAAAGTCAGGGAGGTGCATTTGCGACAGTCAAGTCTGACGCTGTTGTGGTTTCCCAACAGCAAGGCTCAGATCAGCATGGCAGTGTTAACGTAATTGACATTGTTTATAAAAGTATTTCTCTATCATTTCGAAATAAACATCTCCAACCCCATATCACACACTCACAAACGGAAATAATATGTGTAGCCTGCATTGTACAATCAATTGGTGAGAGAGAGAGACCCAAATATCACATTCAATTTGTATTTATCTACTGTACATGAATCGCGGCAAAGTTGGTTCCTGTTTCAGTCACGTCTTTTGGGCACAGTCGCGTGGGTCAAACTTCAACACCCTAATGATTGGTTGACAATACAGCCTCCCACAATGCAGGATGGCTGCAGGATGAAGCTGGTGAAGAGCAAATGCAGAAACTTACAATTGACTGCAGAAAAAAAATGAATGAACTTTGAACACATGGTTTTTGTAAAGTTTATGCAGTCTGACCATTTTTATCGCTATAATGTAACACACTTTGAAAGGCGGAGACGAACGATGGTCTCCGACTTGACAAAACTGCTCCGCACGAACCTAGAACTTCATTAGAATGTCCCTTTAAAGCCAATATCAAGAATTCATCAATTTTGGGACTTTCAAATTAATTATATAGGCTATCAGGGCAGATTTTGTCTTGAATAATTACTAATAATTTGTAGACTGCAAATTGACCTAACAGATATAACATTTGACTAAAACATAATAATTTCAAACCTTGCTTACATTTGCATATGACCACATATCTTTCTATTCTGTGTGGTAGGTGTAACAATAGTATTGTTATGTGTTGCAGTGGGGACACTAATGTGTGTAACACTCGCTCCTACAATTCTCTTGCAGTGACCAGCGTCTCTATTGACGATGAGGTGTTGACTGTTAATAAACAATAGTTAAGCAGCTGAAATGCTTTAACCGTCCAATCTGTGTAGTCTAAAATAAGAGACAGAACAGATATGAAATATGGTGACAGCGGAGACGAACTTGTCGGCAGGAAAATGACTCGCCATCGAGAGGCTGTGAGTAGCAAACTTGGAAGTAACTCGCAAACAGTGAGCTATGTAGCTATATATCAAGAAGGCCATCTAAGCGGGTGACGCAGAGAGAAACCACGTTGCAAGGTGGAGAGCGCACTTGGATTAAAACCACCATCAGAGTTGACACTCTACCTGGTTCTTACTACACTAGAGGACACGGAGGAGACCGTGAAAGTGAAACTTTTCTACCATCTCATTGGAGAGGGTGGTAGGAAGCTGTGTGAGACAATGACGTGTGAGACAATGACGTGTTCAATGTCCACGAGGTCGTTGATGAACCAGTTTATTGAGGCGTTTGACGTGCATTGCAACCCAAAATTGAATGAGACTGTTGAGAGGTCAAGGAACTGATGAAGGTATTGATGAATATGTGACAGATTTTAGAACGCTAGCCAGTGCATGCAATTTCGGTGATATGAAAGACTCATTGATCCATGATATAATTGTTTGTGGCACATGCAACTTTCATCTTAGAGATACTCCTAAGAGAGGATAACCTGACAGACAAATGTATGCCGATATGTAGATCTGCTGAGTTGTCACGTAATAACAGTAAAACAATTCAAGGTCATACAGTTGAGGAAGTGCATGCAATAAAACATACAACAAAGAAAGAAAAGGACTGCTATCCAATCTCATGCAAATTCTGTGGGAAAACACATGAGAGGAATAAAAACAAATGGCCAGCTTTTGGAAGCGGTGCAAAAAGTGTGGGAAGGACAATCGTTTTGCTGCAAAGTGCATGTCAAAGCAAGGGAAAGGAAAATGAGTGCATAACGTGACAGACAGATGAGGATACTCTGAGTGTTACTACAGAGACAGTAAACACAGTACAGACGAGAACTAGTCAGTTGTTTGCAGTAAATGATCATTGTCAAAGAACTTGTGAGATTTCAGTTAGATTGTGGAGCAAGCTGTAATATTATCCCGATAAATCCTAGTGATGTACAGCAAGACTACACTACAGCCCCTGGGCAAATGCAAGATTCAACTGAGAAATCCACGAAACAAGATACTGTGCCGCCTGTCTAGAGTTTGACGAGGTCTCTACAGTGCCAGTACTAGGAAGTAAAGCAGTTCAGGCCATGAACCTAGTGAAATGGCAGTTTACATTTTGTTTTTTGTTGCTGTGGCTCAGCATTGTGACAGAGGGTACGGACATAGAGGTTCAATGGACTATGGAGAACATAAAAATATAATATTCAGATGTCTTCACAGGAGACGGATGTCTGGAAGGAAACTACAAAAATCGAGATTGACCACAAGGTGGAACCAGTGAAACTACCTAAAAGAAGCGTTCCAGTCACAATGAGGAAGCCATTGAAAGAAGGCGGAGCAGCCTTCAGGACAGGAGGATTATTACACCGGTGGAGAAAATAACCGATTGGATAAGCAGCCTTGTGTTTGTGAAGAAACCAAATGGTAAACTGAGAATATGTATAGACCCCAGACCATTGAAACAAGACACTAAAGAGAAGTCGCTTTCCTCTACCAACAATAGATCACATCCTTACTGGACCTTTTTAAAAGAAAGAGTATTCACAGTGTGTGACGTCAAGAATGGTTTCTTACACATACAGCTAGAAGAAGAGTCAAGCTATCTGACTACATTCTCTACACTGTAGCAGATACAGATGGTCGAAGATGCTGATGGGGATTAGCCGAGCACCTGAAATCTTCCAAGGGAAATTGAGCCAAGAGCTGGAGGGTTTACCAGGAACACACGTCATCGCAGATTATACTTTGATTACAGGAGCGGGTGATACGCTGGAGATAGCGAACAGAGACCATGTTGAGAAACGGAGGGCATTCCTAAACAGACGCAAAGAAAAGAACATCAAGCTGAACGCAGACTGGTTCCGCCTGAGAAGAAAATAGGTTCCATACATTGGACACCTACTGACATCGGAAGGACTCAAAATCAACCCGGAGAAAGTTTGCGCGATACGAGAGACGCCAAGACCGACGGATGTGAAAGGAGTACAACGACTACTTGGTATGGTGAACTATCTGTCAAAGTTCTATAAACACTTATCTGACAACTGTGTGTTACTGAGACAGCTGACGCACAAAGAGAATCTATGGGACTGAGATGCACAAACAGGCGTTCCTCAAGATCAAAGAAACCATTGCCAAAGCACCAGTACTGAAGTACTATGACCCTGAAGATGTTTTATTTTCTACATTTAACCTTTATTTAACTAGGCAAGTCAGTTCATTCTTATCTACAATGACGGCCGACCCCGGACGACACTAGGCCAATTGTGCGCTGCCTAATGGGACTCCCAATCACGGCTGGATGTGATACAGCCTGGATTTGAACCAGGGACTGTTGTGACGCCTCTTGCACTGAGATGCAGGGCCTTAGACCGCTGCACCACTCGGGAGATGAACTGACACTACAGCGCGATGCCTCGGGAGACAGGACTAGGCGCTGCCCTGATGCAAAGTGGGAAACCTATAGCATTTGGAAGTTGAGCACTGACAAAAACAGAGATAGGCTACGCCCAAATAGAAAAATAACATTTGGCAATTGTTTTCTGCATGAAGAAATTCCATCAGTATTCTTATGGCCGGAGAGTGAGTGTACATTCTGACCATAGGCCACTGGAGAGCATTGTGAGGAAGCCTTTGCTGAGCACACCAAAGAGACGTCAAGGAATGTTGCTCAGACTACAGAAATATGACATTGAGGTTACATATGTTCCTGGGAAGGACATGTTGCTTGCCGATACTCTGAGCTGAGCATACTTACCAGGAAGTACCACAGAAGGATCAGTTGAAGCTGAAATAATCGAAAGCATTAACGTGGCCCAATACCTACACATCTC
Organism: Salmo trutta; assembly: GCF_901001165.1. Taxonomy (NCBI): domain Eukaryota; kingdom Metazoa; phylum Chordata; class Actinopteri; order Salmoniformes; family Salmonidae; genus Salmo; species Salmo trutta. The sequence goes on along the minus strand of NC_042960.1, from coordinate 30,987,514 downwards.
AGAGGAGAGGCTCAAAGCTAGTCGCTCTAAAACCACAAAAGACAAGAAAATGCAGACACTGATACAGACCATTCGGTGGGGATGGCCAAAGAAGATAGATACACAGAAAGATGTCATACACTACTACTCATTTCAAGATGAACTGAGTGTTCAAGTTAGAATCATATTCAGAGGAGAAAGAGCAGTTATTCCAGACACACTCAGAGGTGAAATAACTAACCGGATTCACTTTTCTCACATTGGGATTGAAGGATGCCTCAGGAGGGCAAGAGAATGTATACTGGCAAGGCATGAACGAACAGGTTAGGACATTCATAGAAAAGCGCGACATCTGCAGGATGCAAAACAACAAAAAGAGACACTTTGTCCACATGAGCTGCCTAGCCGACCATGGGAAAAGGTAGGCACAGACCTGTTTACCTTTGACAACAGAGATTATCTGATTACTTTCCAACTTCTGGGAAATTGACTACTTACCTGTCCACTACTGTGATCCGCAAGCTTAAATCACACTTTGCAAGGGATACCAGACGTCTGTTTCTCTGATAATGGACCTCAGTATTCCTCCCATGATTTCAAAAGATTCGGTGAACTGTAGGAATTCGAACATAAGACCTCGTCACCTGATTACCCTCAAAGTAACGGGAAAGCATAGTCAGCTGTTAAGGGGAGGCAGGTAGCCTAGTGGTTAGAGCGTTGGAATAGTAACCGAAAGGTTGCAAGATCGAATCCCCGAGCTGACAAGGTGAAAATCTGTAGTTCTGCCCCTGAACAAGGCACTTAACCCACTGTTCCCATTGAAAATAAGGATTTGTTCTTAACTGACTTGCCTAGTTAAATAAAGGTAAAAATTAAGACTGCAAAATGTCTGATGCTGAAAGCCAAAACAGCAGGCAAAGACCCTTAGTGGATCCTTGCAAGGACCGAACGTGAGCCCAGCTCAAAGACTGCTGAGTAGGAGAACCAGAACCCTTCTACCCATAAGAGACAGTCTTCTACAACCAGAGATTTAAAAAACCAAACAAGGTCTGATTCAAAAACAAGCAGCCAAAAATGCAAAAGACATGGGAATATTGAGAGAAGGTGAAAATGTTAGAATCCAACCTGTGTAACCACACACATTCTGGAGAAAGGCTACAGCGTGGAAATCTATGGAAACAAATCATACCAAGTTCAACTTCGGAGGAGGAATCGTCGCCATAACCAAACCACAGAGCAAAGTCAAAGTCAACCTGGGACTAACAAAGACTGTTACAACTCCAGATAGTGCAACATGCAAGTGACACACTGTCACTACCAGATCTGTCTGCACAGTAGTCAGTCAAGAGTACCTGAAAGACTTTGAACATTGTCTTTGGAAAACAAAATGGACAGAGGAACAAAATAAAAGGGAATAGGAAAAAAAAGTGACAGCTGACCCTGAAAGAAAAAAAATGGGGGAAACGTTGGGAATATGTTGAAACTGTTTTGTCACTGGAAGTGAAGATATTGATACTGAATAATACTGACAGTTGTGTGATTATGCTGTTATTGTAGGATTTCATACTTGTAACAGATAAGAGAAAGGAAGGTAACAATAGTATTGTTATGTGTTGCAGTGGGGACACTAATGTGTGCAACACTCGTCCCTACCATGCTACTGCAGTGACCAGTGTCTCTATTGACGATGAGGTGTTGACTGTTAATAAACAATAGTTAAGCAGCTGAAATGCTTTAACTGTCCAATCTGTGTAGTCTAAGATAAGAGACAGAACAGATATGAAACAGTAGGGGTGTAACGGTACACGTATTCGAAAAGAACGGTACGGGAACTTTGGTTCGGTCCACTCTGTGAACCTGAATGAACACATAAAACATATATTTAAAAAATTAAATACTAGGCCTATAGGCTATGCCTAAACTGCGTAGTATGCCATTACCTAGAGCAAGTTGTAATCTTAACTGGCACATTTCAAACTATGCTTTTGTGAGGGGCATTCGGGAACTAGTTCTGTACGACGGCGAGTGGTGGGATCGATAAACCAGAATTGGAGGATCCTCTCTATCATCGTTTAAATCTCCAGTTTGGGAACATTTTGGCTTCCCAGTAGATTACAACAGCGATGGACAGAGAGTTGTGGATAAAATGTTAACAGTATGTCGCCACTGCTCAACGAAAATATCCTATGCGGAGTGGCGTGTGTAGTTTGTTGTTGTCGGCCAATCACAAGTCATTCGTGTGTGGCAAAGCAAGTTAGGAGATGATCTAATCAATGGAAAAAGGAATTAAAATGATGGAATTAAAAGTTAAATGAGAAGTATATGCTACAACGACCAAGAGCCAACGATTGACTGTTATCAAATAATGGAGATGTTTCTATTTTTAACTGTAGGACAGAGAGAAAGCGCATGCCGCCTCAATTAGCCTAGCTAGCTAACTTGGCTAGCTTAGCTAACTAGCGTCTGTGGGTTTGACACGCCTCCAAACACACCCATACCTGCATACTTACAGCCTTACTGCATAATAGGCAATTATCATCACAACTTGGCCAAATACATACATCAACACATTATTTTCATATATTCATCATTCATCATATATTCATCCAAGATGGCGTAGCAGTTCAGACGTCCTGTCGTGTCCCGTGTATATATATATATATTTACATATTTTTTTCTTCACTTATCTTTTTACATTTTTTTTATTCTAAATACTCAACCTCAAAGCACTCTCCTGCAACCCGCCTCATCAATTAAAAAAAAAAAAGAAAGTATTATTTACCTCATCTGAATTCCACGACAGAAGCTAGCCAGAGGTTAGCCATTTTCACTGGCTAACGCTGAAGTTCAGCTAGCTACGGTTAGCTGTCCTCAGCTATCCATTAGCTCGAAAAGCTATCGGCAGTTTTTGTACAGCGCGACTCAGACCAGAGCATATCGGACCTATTCTCTCTCCCTTCCTCGATTTCTACCGCAGGCTCTGGACATTTACATCTGGATCTTGCAGCTATCCTCAGCTATCCATTAGCTCGAAAAGCTATCGGCAGTTTTTGTACAGCGCGACTCAGACCAGAGCATATCGGACCTATTCTCTCTCCTTTCCTCGATTTCTACCGCAGGCTCTGGACATTTACATCTGGATCTTGATTGGAGGAATTATTATTGTTATTTTATTTTTCATTTTAGAAGAAGGCTGTAATGTAACAACATTTAGAAAAAGTCAAGGGGTCTGAATACTTTCCGAATGCACTGTATAGTGTATGTCTGGCCTGCTACCTGAGTGACTATTGGCTATTGACTATTGGCAACGTCGGTCACGGAATTAACACACACTATTACGGAGCTAGCTAGCTAGCCAGCTGAAGAGTTCCGTCAGCCACTCGTGGGCTATTCCTGAGCTAGCCAGCTGAAGTGTCTCCTGGGCTACAACTCACCTATCCTGACCCGTTTTACTGCCGATGCGGAGCCCCATTGGGTCTTCACGACTGGATCACCGACGTTATCTGCCCGAGGGAGTTGTCCAACGGGCCCCTCCGTCGCGACGTAACCTGATCGCTCATCTGCGGCCAGCTAATCGTTAGCTGTCTTTTCGGCTGCGATCTGAATAGGTCTGTCGGACACTTTTCTTGGGCCACTATAACTAACTATTTTGCCAACTTGGACAGGTCCCCCCTTCCACACGGAACCCCACTAACCCACAGACGGAAACGCACGAGGCGGCTAAAAACAGACCTCCCTCCCATCTTCCACCAGCTTGCTACCTACGGCCCGGCTAGCTGTCTGAATCTCACTGGACCCTCTGATCACTCGGCTAAGCATGCCTCTCCTTAATGTCAATATGCCTTGTCCATTGCTGTTCTGGTTAGTGTTTATTGGCTTATTTCACTGTAGAGCCTCTAGCCCTGCTCATTATACCTTATCCAACCTCTCAGTTCCTCCACCCACACATGCTATGACATCTTTTGGTTTCAATGATGTTTCTAGAGACAATATCTCTCTCATAATCACTAAATGCCTAGGTTTACCTCCTCTGTACTCACATCCCACCATACCTTTGTTTGTACATTATACCTTGAAGCTATTTTATCGCCCCCAGATACCTGCTCCTTTTTCTCTCTATTCTGGACGTCACAGACGACCAATTCTTATAGCTTTTAGCCGTACCCTCATACTTATTCTTCTCTGCTCCGCTGGGGATGTAGAGGTGAATCCAGGCCCTGCAGTGCCTGGCTCCACACCTACTCCCCAGGCGCTCTCTTTTGATGACTTCTGTAACCGTAATAGCCTCTTCTACTTTTAAAAATCTACCTCTCCAAAAACAAGTCTCTCACCGTTGCCGCCTGCTATAGACCCCCCTCGGCCCCTAGCTGTGCTCTGGACACCATATGTGAACTGATTGCCCCCATCTATCTTCAGAGCTCGTGCTACTAGGCGACCTAAACTGGGACATGCTTAACACCCCAGCCATTCTACAATCCAAGCTTGATGCCCTCAATCTCACACAAATTATTAATGAACCCACCAGGTACAACCCCAAAGCCGCAAACACTGGCACCCTCATAGATATCATCCTAACCAATGTGCCCTCTAATTACACCTCTGCTGTTTTCAACCAAGATCTCAGCGATCACTGCCTCATTGCCTGCACCCGTAATGGGTCAGCGGTCAAACGACCTCCACTCATCACTGTCAAACGCTCCCTGAAACATTTCAACGAGCAAGCCTTTCTAATCGACCTGGCCCTGGTATCCTGGAAGGATATTGACCTCATCCCGTCAGTAGAGGATGCCTGGTTATTTTAAAAAAATGCCTTCCTCTCCATCTTAAATAAGCATGCCCCTTTCAAGAAATTTAGAACCAGGAACAGATATAGCCCTTGGTTCTCCCCAGACCTGACTGCCCTTAACCAACACAAAAATATCCTGTGGCGTTCTGCATTAGCATCGAACTGCCCCCGCGATATGCAACTTTTTAGGGAAGTTAGAAACCAATACACACAGGCAGTTAGAAACGCCAAGGCTAGCTTTTTCAAACAGAAATTTGCTTCGTGCAACTCCAACTCTAAAAAGTTCTGGGACATTGTAAAGTCCATGGAGAATAAGAACACCTCCTCCCAACTGCCCACTGCACTGAGGATAGGAAACTCTGTCACCACCGATAAGCCCACTATAATTGAGAATTTCAATAAGCATTTTTCTACGGCTGGCCATGCTTTCCACCTAACTACCCCTACTGCATTCAACAGCACTGCACCCCCCACAGCTACTCGCCCAAGCCTCCCCCATTTCTCCTTCTCCCAAATCCATTCAGCTGATGTTCTGAAAGAGCTGCAAAATCTGGACCCCTACAAATCAGCTGGGCTTGACAATCTGGACCCTTTCTTTCTAAAATTATGTGCCGAAATTATTGCAACCCCTATTACTAGCCTGTTCAACCTCTCTTTCGTGTCATCTGAGATTCCCATAGATTGGAAAGCAGCTGCTGTCATCCCCCTCTTCAAAGGAGGTGACACTCTTGACCCAAATTGCTACAGACCTATATCCATCCTACCCTGCCTTTCTAAGGTCTTCGAAAGCCAAGTCAACAAACAGATTACCGACTATTTCGAATCCCACCGCACCCTCTCCGCTATGCAATCTGGTTTCAGAGCTGGTCATGGGTGCACCTCAGCCACGCTCAAGGTCCTAAACGACATCGTAACCGCCATCGATAAGAAACAATACTGTGCTGCCGTATTCATTGACCTGGCCAAAGCTTTTGACTCTGTTAATCACCACATCCTCATCGGCAGACTTAGTAGCCTTGGTCTCCCAAACGATTGCGTCGCCTGGTTCACCAACTACTTCTCTGACAGAGTTCAGTGTGTCAAATCGGAGGGCCTACTGTCTGGACCTCTGGCAGTCTCTATGGGGGTACCACAGGGTTCAATTCTTGGGCCAACTCTTTTCTCTGTATACATAAATGATGTCGCTCTTGCTGCTGGTGAATCTCTGATCCACCTCTACGCAGACGACACCATTCTGTATACTTCTGGCCCTTCTTTGGACACTGTGTTAACAACCCTCCAGACGAGCTTCAATGCCATTCAACTCTCCTTCCGTGGTCTCCAACTGCTCCTAAACACAAGTAAAACTAAATGCATGCTCTTCAACCGATCGCTGCCTGCACCTGCCCGCCCATCCAGCATAACTTCTCTGGACGGTTCTAACTTAGAATTTGTGGACAACTACAAATACCTAGGTGTCTGGTTAGACTGTAAACTCTCCTTCCAGACTCACATCAATCATCTCCAATCCAAAGTGAAATCTAGAATTGGCTTCCTATTTCGCAACAAAGCATCCTTCACTCATGCTGCCAAACATACCCTCGTAAAACTGACCATCCTACCAATCCTCGACTTCGGCGATGTCATTTACAAAATAGCCTCCAATACCCTACTCAACAAGCTGGATTCAGTCTATCACAGTGCCATCCGTTTTGTCACCAAAGCCCCATATACAACCCACCACTGCGACCTGTATGCTCTCGTTGGCTGGCCTTCACTTCATAATCGTCGCCAAACACATTGGCTCCAGGTCATCTACAAGACCCTGCTAGGTAAAGTCCCCCCTTATCTCCGCTCACTGGTCACCATAGCAGCACCCACCTGTAGCACGCGCTCCAGCAGGTATATCTCTCTGGTCACCCCTAAAGCCAACTCCTCCTTTGGTCGTCTCTCCTTCCAGTTCTCAGCTGCCAATGACTGGAACGAACTACAAAAATCTCTAAAACTGGAAACACTTATCTCCCTCACTAGCTTCAAGCACCAGCTGTCAGAGCAGCTCACAGATCTCTGCACCTGTACATAGCCCATCTTTAATTTAGCCCAAACTACTACCTCTTCCCCTACTGTATTTATTTATTTTATTTATTTTGCTCCTTTGCACCATATTATTTATATTTTAACTTTTAACTTTCTTCAAACTACAAATCTACCATTCCAGTGTTTTTCTTGCCATACTTTATTTACTTTGCCACCATGGCATTTTTTTTGCCTTTACCTCCCTTATCTCACATCATTTGCTCACATTGTATATAGTCTTATTTTTTTCTACTGCATCATTGATTGTATGTTGTTTTACTCCATGTGTAACTCTGTGTTTTTGTATGTTGTCGAACTGCTTTGCTTTATCTTGGCCAGGTCGCAATTGTAAATGAGAACTTGTTCTCAACTTGCCTACCTGGTTAAATAAAGGTGAAATAAATAAAAATAAAAAAATTAAAATTTATTTTTATGGGCAACGTTTCATTTCATTTTCCCGTTACGCATGTTACAAGCTTACAAACAGTGTTGTCAAACTATTTTATAATGACTTGAAAATGTAAATTTGTTTTACCTTTAATGTGAACTATCTAAAAATGCATAAATTCAGATTTTTTTCAAATTTTTACATATGTTGTAGATTAGACCTTATTTTACATCGGAGTTGTTTGTGTTGTGCTCATCATCGGTTGAGACACAGCATACTCTTTAATACAGGGTTGGTGTCATGTGTTGGCTGATAAATACGTGCACGTATAAGTTTTGCTTCCGTCCCTCTCCTCGCCCCAACCTGGGCTCGAACCAGGGACGCTCTGAACACATCAATGACATTCACCCTCGAAGCATCGTTACAGTGGGGGGAAAAGTATTTGATCCCCTGCTGATTTTGTACGTTTGCCCATTTACAAAGAAATGATCCGTCTATAATTTTAATAGTAGGTTTATTTGAACAGTGAGAGACAGAATAACAACCAAAAAATCCAGAAAAACGCATGTCAAAAATGTTATAAAATGATTTGCATTTTAATGAGGGAAATAAGTATTTGACCCCTCTGCAAAACATGACTTAGTACTTGGTGGCAAAACTCTTGTTGGCAATCACAGAGGTCAGACGTTTCTTGTAGTTGGCCATCAGGTTTGCACACATCTCAGGGGGGATTTTGTCCCACTCCTCTTTGCAGATCTTCTCCAAGTCATTAAGGTTTCGAGGCTGACGTTTGGCAACTCGAACCTTCAGCTCCCTCCACAGATTTTCTATGGGATTAAGGTCTGGAGACTGGCTAGGCCACTCCAGGACTTTAATGTGCTTCTTCTTGAGCCACTCCTTTGTTGCCTTGGTCGTGTGTTTTGGGTCATTGTCATGCTGGAATACCCATCCACGACCCATTTTCAATGCCCTGGCTGAGGGAAGGAGGTTCTCACCCAAGATTTGACGGTACATGGCCTCATCCATCGTCCCTTTGATGCGGTGAAGTTGTCCTGTCCCCTTAGCAGAAAAACACCCCCAAAGCATAATGATTCCACCTCCATGTTTGATGGTGGAGATGGTGTTCTTGGGGTCATAGGAAGCATTCCTCCTCCTCCAAACACGGCGAGTTGAGTTGATGTCAAAGAGCTCCATTTTGGTCTCATCTGACCACAACACTTTCACCAGTTGTCCTCTGATCCATTCAGATGTTCATTGGCAAACTTCAGACGGGCATGTATATGTATTCTTGAGCAGGGGGACCTTGCGGGCGCTGCAGGATTTCAGTCCTTCACGGCGTAGTGTGTTACCAATTGTTTTCTTGGTGACTATGGTCCCAGCTGCCTTGAGATCATTGACAAGATCCTCCCATGTAGTTCTGGGCTGATTCTTCACCGTTCTCATGATCATTGCAACTCCACGAGGTGAGATCTTGCATGGAGCCCCAGGCCGAGGGATATTGACAGTTCTTTTGTGTTTCTTCAATTTGCGAATAATCGCACCAAATGTTGTGACCTTCTCACCAAGCTGCTTGGCGATGGTCTTGTAGCCCATTCCAGCCTTGTGTAGGTCTAGAAACTTGTCCCTGACATCCTTGGAGAGCTCTTTGGTCTTGGCCATGGTGGAGAGTTTGGAATCTGATTAATTGATTGCTTCTGTGGACAGGTGTCTTTTTTACAGGTAACAAGCTGTTGTTAGGAGCACTCCCTTTAAGAGTGTGCTCCTAATCTCAGCTCGTTACCTGTAGAAAAGACACCTCGGAGCCAGAAATCTTTCTGATCGAGAGGGGGTCAAATACTTATTTCCCTCATTAAAATGCAAATCAATTTATAACATTTTTGACATGCGTTTTTCTGGATATTTTTGTTGTTATTCTCTCTCTCACTGTTCAAATAAACCTACCATTAAAATTATAGACTGATCCTTTCTTTGTCAGTGGACAAATGTACAAAATCAGCAGGGGATCAAATACTTTTTTCCCCCACTGTACCTATCGCTCCACAAATGCTGCAAGGGAAACAACTACTTCAAGGTCTCAGAGCGAGTGACATAACTGATTGAAATGCCACTAGCGCACACCACTAACTAGCTAGCCATTTCACACCGTTTACACGCGTTTAAAGACATCCCTGCCACTTCAGCGCAAGCTCGTATAAGACAGGTCAATTATAAATCCTGGTGCAAGGGTTGGAAAAATAGCAGAGTGACGGTTTAACAAGTCGAAATTTCCAACGGGCGTGTGCTTCAGAATTGCACTGGCCGAAAAAATAAGATAAATAAGGATAAATAAAATACACACAAATATACATGCAAAATACAAGGTCAGTACCAATATCAATGTGAAGGGATACTGGTGATAGCTAAGGTAGATATGTACTTCAGGGGTAAAAGTGCCTGAGTAGCAGGAAAAATATAATAAATAGTAGCAGCAACGTACAATGCCTTCAGAAAGTATTCACACACGTTGACTTTTTCCACATTTTGTTGTGTTACAGCCTGAATTTAAAATTGATTAAATTGAGATTTTGTGTCACTGGCTTGCCATAATGTCAAAGTAGAATTAGGTTTTAAGACATTTTTACAAATTATTGCAAATTGAAAAGCTGAAATGTCTTGAACCAATAAGTATTAGACACCTTTGTTATGGCAAGCCTAAATAAGTCCATGAGTAAAACTGTGCTTAACAAGTCACATAAGTTACATGGACTTTGTGCAATAATAGTGTTTAACCTGTTGGGGCTAGGGGGCAGTATTTGCACGGCCGGATAAAAAACGTACCCGATTTAATCTGGTTACTACTCCTGCCCAGAAACTAGAATATGCATATAATTAGTAGATTTGGATAGAAAACACTCTGAAGTTTCTAAAACTGTTTGAATGGTGTCTGTGGGTATAACAGAACTCATATGGCAGGCCAAAACCTGAGAAGATTCCATGCAGGAAGTGCCCTGTCTGACAATTTGTTGTCCTTCTAGGTTATCTCTATCAAAAATACAGCATCTGTGCTGTAACGTGACATTTTCTTAGGCTTCCATTGGCTCTCAGAAGGCGCCAGAAAGTGGAATGAGAGCTCTGCAGTCTCTGGGCTAAGTACAGCAGCTCTGTATCTTACTGGCATGCCTGGGGACAATGACACTGGAGATGCGCGTTCATGTGAATTCTCCATTTTGTTCTTTCAGTCTTTGAACGAATACAACGTCGCCCGGTTGGAATATTATCGCTATTTTACGAGAAAAATCGCATAAAAAATTATTTTAAACAGCATTTGACATGCTTCGAAGTACGGTAATGGAATATTTTTAATTTATTTGTCACAAAATGCGCCCGCGCGTCACCCTTCGGATAGTTACCTGAACGCACGAACAAAACGGAGCTATTTCAATATAACTATGGATTATTTCGAACCAAAACAACATTTGTTGTTGAACTAGAAGTCCTGGGAGTGCATTCTGACGAAGAACAGCAAAGGTAATCCAATTTTTCTTATAGTAAATCTGAGTTTGGTGAGGGCCAAACTTGGTGGGTGTCAAATTAGCTAGCCGTGATGGCCGGGCTATCTACTCAGAATATTGCAAAATGTGCTTTCGCCGAAAAGCTATTTTAAAATCTGACACCGCGATTGCATAAAGGAGTTCTGTATCTATAATTCTTTAAATAATTGTTATGTATTTTGTGAACGTTAATCGTGAGTAATTAAGTAAATTCACCGGAAGTTTGCGGTGTGTATGCTAGTTGCTAGTTCTGAACATCACATGCTAATGTAAAAAGCTGTTTTTTGATATAAATATGAACTTGATTGAACAAAACATGCATGTATTGTATAACATATTGTCCTAGGAGTGTCATCTGATGAAGATCATCAAAGGTTAGTGCTGCATTTAGCTGCATTTTTGGTTTTTGTGACATATATGCTTGCTTGAAAATGGCTGTGTGGTTATTTCTGACTATGTACTCTCCTAACATAATCTAATGTTTTGCTTTCGCTGTAAAGCCTTTTTGAAATCAGACAGTGTGGTTAGATTAACGAGAGTCTCATCTTTCAAATGGTGTAAAATAGTCCTATGTTTGAGAACTTTGAATTATGACATTTTGTGGTTTTAAATTTGGCGCTCTGATGTGTGGGACGATTGTGCGGGACGATTTCGTCCCACCTACCCTATTAACATGTTTTTGAATGACTACCTCATCTCTGTACCCCACACATACAGATAATTGTAAGGTCCCTCAGTTGAGCAGTGCATTTCAAACACAGATTCAACCACAACAACCAGGGAGGTTTTTCAAATGCCTCACAAATAAGGGCACCTATTGGCAGATGGAAAAAAAGAAGCAGACATTAAATATCCCTTTGAGCATGATGTTTTTGATTACACTTTGGATGGTGTATCAATACACCCATTCACTACAAAGATACATTGTCCTTCTTAATTAACTCAGTTGCCAAAGAAGAAGGAAACTGCTCTGGGATTTCACCATGAGGCCAATGGTGAATTTAAAACAGTTACAGAGTTTAATGGCTGTGATAGCAGAAAACTGAAGATGGATCAACAACATTGTAGTTACTCCACTATACTAACCTAAGTGACAGAGTGAAAAGAAGGAAGCTGGTACAGAATAAAATTAGTAAAATTAACATGCATTCTGTTTGCAATAACGCACTAAAGTAAAACTGCTAAAAATGTGGCAAAGAAATTAACTTTATATCCTAAACACAAAGCCTTGTTTGGGTCAAATCCAACACATCACTGAGTACCACTCTTCATATTTTCAAGGAAGGTGGTGACTGCATCATGTTATGGGTATGTTGTCATTGGCAAGGACTAGGGAGTTTTTAGGATAAAAATAAACGGAATAGAGCTAAACACAGGCAAAATCCTAGAGGAAAACCTAGTTCTGTCTGCTTTCCAACAGACACTAGGAGACAAATTCACCTTTCAGCAGGACAATAAAATAAAACACAACGCCAGCTATACACGGGAGTTGCTTACCAAGATGACACTGAAAGTTCCTGAGTTGCCCAGTACTTAAATCGGCTTGAAAATCTACGGCAAGACTTGAAAATGTCTGTCTAGCTATGATCAACAACGAACGAATTTGAGCAAATATTGTGCATTCCAGGTGTGCAAAGCTCTTAGAGACTTACCCAGAAAGACTCACAGTTGTAAGGTGCTTTTACAAAGTATTGACTCAGGGGTGTGAATACTTACAGTGCCCTACGTAATTATTGGGACAGTGACACGTTTTGTTGTATTGGCTCTGTACTCCAGCACTTTGGATTTGAAATGATACAATGACTATGAGGTTAAAGTGCAGACTGTCAGCTTAAAATTGAGGGTATTTTCATCCATATCGGGTGAACTGTAGAGAAATTACAGCACTTTCTGTACATAGTCCCCCCATTTTAGGGGACCAAAAGTATTGGTGTGTATTAAAGTAGTGAAAAGTTTAGAATTTGGTCCCATATTCCTAGCATGCAGTGATTACATCAAGCTTGTGAACTTAGATGCATATGCTGTTTGTTTTGGTTGGGTTTTAGATTATTGTGTGCCCAATAGGAATTAATGGTAAAAAAATGTAGTGTCATTTTGGAGTCACTTTTATTGTAAATAAGAATAGAATGTTTCTATACTTAACTAAAATATAAACACAAAATGCAACAATTTCAACAATTTGACTGAGTTACAGTTCATATAAGGAAATAAGTCAATTGAAATAATTAAATTAAGCCCTAATGTCACGTCCAGACCAGTAAAGGGGTTATTTGTTATTGTAGTTTGGTCAGGACGTGGCAGGGGGTGTTTGTTTTATGTGGTTCAGGGTTTGTTGGGCTATGGTATTATGTAGGAGGGGTGTTTGTTTAGAGTGTTCTGGGGTTTTTGGTCTATGTTCTAGGTTAGTGTTTTTCTATGTTCAGTCTAGTTTTCTACTTCTATGTTTAGGGTTTGTTGATTGACCTTCAATTGGAGGCAGCTGTTCCTCGTTGCCTCTGATTGAAGGTCCTATGTATAGGGGTGTTTTTGTAATGGGATTTGTGGGTAGTTGTTTCCTGTTTTGTGTCTGTGCACCTGACAGGACTGTTTAGTGTCGTTCGTTGTTTTTTGTATTCGTGATTTGTTTGTTTTTCCTTCTTTTGATTTAATAAAGAAGATGAGTATACACGTTCCTGCTGCACCTTGGTCTAATCCTTACGACGCCCGTTACACCTAATCTATGGATTTCACATGACTGGGCAGGGGCGCAGCCATGGGTGGGCCTGGGAGGGCATAGGCCCACTCACTTGGCAGCCAGGCCCACCCAGCTGTCCGTATGGCTGGTGTCAGACGATCCCGTAGCTGAAGAAGCCAGATGTGGGGGTCCTGAGCTGGCGGAGTTACACGTGGTGTGTGGCTGGTTGGACGTACTGCCAAATTCTCTAAAATGACATTGGAGGCAGCTTATGGTAGAGAAATTAACATTAAATTCTCTGGTCAAATTTGTTTACAACATTTTAGAGAAATATGCTTTTTGTGTGTATGGAAATTTCTGGGATCTTTTATTTCAGCTCATGAAACATGGGACTAACACTTTAGATGTTGCGTTTATTTTTGTTCAGTATACATTAATGTGGATGCTACCATAATTACGGATAGTCCTGAATTTATCGTGAATAATGATGTGTGAGAAAGTTAGACAAACAATATCATACCCCTCAAAAAAATGCTAACCTCTCCTGTTATGGTAATGAAGAAAGTTTAGCATGTCTTGGTGGTACGATATTTGAATTCAGGCTGTAACACAAAATGTGAAATAACACAACTTGATGGCAGTAGCTAACTACTGTAGCTATATAGCCAGCAAGCAAAATAATTGCAAACGGGTTGGCATCTAAATACCAGCATGTTAGGAACGTATTTCCTCCAACGCTAGGAACGTATTTCTTCCAATGAAAAGGTGCCTCGGTCCCAAAACACACGTTTTCTGGAGACTTGTGTGCAGAGTGCTGATGATGTCTCCCACTGTATGCACTTTTGGTAGCCTGATTGCATCCAGACTGAGGAGAAATCTGCCCAAAATGAGTCCCTGACCTCCTGAGGTGGTCAGCCAGATCTGAACACAATCAAACCACAAAGCAACGTTTGTGCGTCTAGACCTGTCTTTTCAATGTGATCTTCGTATTCTGATAGCAGAAGTTGCATGTAAGTGTCAAGGGTAGACACGGCCTGATATGATTGTATCCCGCGGTATGAGCCTCTTGTCTTCCTACCCTAGGCTGAGTTAGCGGTTAAGCCCTGGGCTCCACTTTATCAACTCAGATCACCCCTCTTGGTCTATCTCTACTTGCCACAGAGGTTAGCTCACTCCTTCCTACTGTTAACACTTTATGGGTAGTTTGTGACAAGATATACTATGCGTCAGCAGGGGCTATTTTTGTGTACAACACCAATGAGCAATCCATTATTTATTAATAGTCTGCTCTTGTCACGCCCTGACCAGGTGAACTCGGGTATTTTGGGTCAGGGTGTGTCATGTTGGGTATTTTTCCTTGGTTTGTTTTCTATGTTTGCGTTATAGCCTTGTGTTAGCTCTATGTGGGTTATTTCTATGTTGGGTTCTGTCGATTCCCAATCAGAGACAGCTGTCGCTAGTTGTCTCTGATTGGGATCACATTTAAGTTCCTTTTTCCCCCACGCTGTTTGTGGGGTGTTGCCTCTTTGTGTTTGAGCAGTTAACGTATCGGCATTTTTCTTGGTTTTGTGTACGTGTTTATTTCAGTGTGAAGAATAAACATGTGTTCGCTCCCAGCTGCGCTTTGGTCCGCTTCTTCATCACCCGACGACGATCGTTACAGCTCTGCACTATTTTAGCGTGGCCTGGCTCTTACTACGTGTTATCTCGCCTTTCACGCTGAATATATTCAGCCATGGGGTATAATGGGGGCTGGTCCTCCCTTTCTAGTTGACCAGACAACAGCCTCACGGGTGAGTCACACTCGCTAAGTCCCGGGTATAGGGTGTCAGCTAAGACTAATTTCATGAAATTAATTCTTAGCTGAAAGCAGGGGTTCAGCACTTTGTCATTCAGTGCTCCTTTCGTGTGTTTTTTACAGTTACCCTCAAGCTCCTCTGTGGTTTCCTGATCGAGCCCACGATATGGTCTGGCTGCGGGACACCTAAGGTGAACCCTCTGAGCCTGTAGTTGTTATAATGCTACATTTCTTCTTCAGCACCTAATTCATCAAATAATTTAACTAGTTATTGAAAACCAGTAACACTTCTTTTTGGGTTCCACAGTTTCATAATTTATAGTTTTTTTTTTATATACCAATTGCAATGCAGCAGCTTCTAACAACAGTAATTAAGTTATTTTCTTACCTTACCCAACAAATTATTTTAACTTCTAATACAACAATCATCAAAATAAAAGCTAGACTGTCAGGGAGAACTGAAAATTCAAAAAACAATTAATTTAGCAGTATTGATTTTATTATTATTCTTGCTCAAAATAACACTGCATTAGCTATGGCAAAATGCATAGAACTGCAGAAAATTTGCTTTAAAACGTTAACAATTTCTCTTAGCTTTATGGAGAAACTTGTAGAATTGCAGGAAACTGGCTTAAATATTTTTTTTTTAATTATCAAATGTATTAAATTGAAAACTGAAATACCTTACCTACATAAGTATTCAGACCCTTTGCTATGAGGCTCGAAATTGAGCTCAGGTGCATCCTGTTTCCATTGATCATCCTTGAGATGTTTCTACAACTTGATTGGAGTCCACCTGTGGTAAATTCAATTAATTGGACATGATTTGGAAAGGCACACACCTGTCTATATAAGGTACGACAGGTGACAGTGCATGTCAGAGCAAAAACCAAGGCATGAGGTCGAAGGAATTGTCCATAGAGCTCTGAGACAGGATTGTGTCGAGGCACAGATCTGGAGAAGGGTACCAAAACATTTCTGCAGCATTGAAGGTACCCATAAACACAGTGACCTCATTCTTAAATGGAAGAAGTTTGGAACCACCAAGACTCTTAATAGAGCTGGCCACCCGGCCAAACTGAGCAATCGGGGGAGAAGTGCCTTGGTCAGGGAGGTGACAAAGAACCCGATGGTTACTCTGACAAAGCTCTAGAGTTCCTCTGTGGAGATGTCCTTCTGGAAGGTTCTCACAAGCATCTCTGCAGCACTCCACAAACCAGGCCTTTACTGTAGAGTGGCCAGACAGAAGCCCCTCCTCAGTAAAAGGCACATGACAGCCCGTTTGGAGTTTGCCAAAAGGCACCTAAAGGACTCTCAACCCATGAGAAACAAGATTCTCTGGTCTGATGAAACCAAGATTGAACAATTTGGCATGAATGCCAAGCGTCACGTCTGGAGGAAACCAGGCACCGCTCATCACCTGGCCAATACCATCCCTACTGTGAAGCATGGTGGTGGCAGCATCATGCTGTGGGGATGTTTTTCAGTGGCAGGGACTGGGAGACTGGTCAGGATCAAGGGAAAGATGAACGGAGAAAACCTGCTCCAGAGCGCTCAGGACCTCAGACTGGGGGTGAAGGTTGACCTTTCAACAGGACAACGACCCTAAGCACACAGCCAAGACAACGCAGGAGTGGCTTTGGGACAAGTCTTTGAATGTCCTTGAGTGGCCCAGCTAGAGCCTGGACTTGAACCCGATCGATCATCTCTGGAGAGACCTGAAAATAGCTGTGCAGCAACGCTCCCCATCCAACCTGACAGAGCTTGAGAGGATCTGCAGAGAAGAATGGGATAAACTCCCCAAATACAGGTGTGCCAAGCTTGTAGCATCATACCCAAGAAGACTCGTGACTGTAATCGCTGCCAAAGGTGCTTCAACAAAGTACTGAGTAAAGGGTTAAATACTTATATAAATGTGTTATATTTATTGTAGTTTTTTTTTAATCAGTCGAAAATCCTGTTTTTGTTTTGTCATTACGGTGCATTGTGTGAAGATTGAGGGGAAAAATACAAGTTAATACATTTTCGAATAAGGGTGTAATGTAACAAAATGTGGAAAAAGAGAAGGGGTCTGAATACTTTCCGAATGCACTGTAACAAAGTATGCTCATCTGTTTTTTTGTGTTTTGTTGCTGTACATTTTATCGTAATTTTTATTTTATTTGGGTTGGTAAAACATTTGAGTAGTGGGTCGTTTTTTTTTAGATGTTCATTTTATGCCCTGGTATATACCGTATACCGGGGTATTTGGAAATATCCACGGTATGGTTTTTCAATACCTTCAATAACGCTGAAACTATTTATTTGTAGCTACTTTTTAAGTAAATACCTGCAGTAAACTTGTGCAATACGTTAGGCGATAAAAGCAGATCGCATTCTTCATTTCACTGGTCACATGGTCTTTGTTTACAAGCACACAAAGACCAGAGACCCGGAGCCTTGAGTCCCAGCATGCGCCAGGTGATCTAGTTACTGTATGGAATTCACAACTAAATGTTTACCAGCTAGATAGCTTATAACTAAGTTAATGGTTTAAAATGTGCTAAATGCTCTGCAGTTGTGCATTTGGTTTGCTAATTCAGTAGCTTGTTATCTAGCTAGCTAAGTGGTTTGCTTCTTACCTGCATATAGCTTGAATTCTCGTATTTAATTTTTTCTTGGTTTTTCTCATGTGTTTTCTTCCCTATATTATTACCTAAATTATTTCCTTTATATTATTTCCTCTCACCTTGATATTGAATACTGCATTGTTGGGAAAGAGCTTGCAAGTAAACATTTTACTGTACTGTTTTAAACCTGCTGCTGTATCCTGTGCACGTGACAAATACACTTTGAAACTTAAAATGTGTGTGCGTGACTGTGTCTGTGTGCGCGAGAGTGTCATGTATATGTGTGCAGTGGTGTAAAGTACTTAAGTAGTACTTGAAAGTATTTTTACTTAAGTCGTTTTTTGGGGTATCTGTACTTTACAATTTATTTTTGACTACTTTTACTTCACTACAATCCTAAAGAAAATAATGTACTTTTTACTCCATACATTTTCCCTGAAACCCAAAAGTACTCGTTACATTTTGAATGCATAGCATGACAGGAAAATGGTCAAATTCACACACATCAAGAGAACATCCCTGTGCATCCCTACTGCCTCTTATCTGGCAGACTCACTAAACACAAATACTTTGTTTGTAAATTATGTCTGAGTGTTGGAGTGTACCCCTGGCTATCCGTGAAATAAAAAAAACAAGAGATTGTGCCGTCTGGTTTGCTTAATATAATGAATGTGAAATGATTTATACTTTTACTTAAGTACAGTGAGGGAAAAAAGTATTTGATCCCCTGCTGATTTTGTACGTTTGCCCACTGACAAAGAAATGATCAGTCTATAATTTTAATGGTAGGTTAATTTGAACAGTGAGAGACAGAAAAACAACAAAAAAATCCAGAAAAACGCATGTCAAAAATGTTATAAATTGATTTGCATTTTAATGAGGGAAATAAGTATTTGACCCCCCTGTATCTTTTATACAGGTAATGAGCTGAGATTAGGAGCACACTCTTAAAGGGAGTGACCTGTCCACAGAAGCAAGCAATCAATCAGATTCCAAACTCTCCACCATGGCCAAGACCAAAGAGCTCTCAAAGGATGTCACGGACAAGTTTGTAGACCTACACAAGGCTGGAATGGGCTACAAGACCATCGTCAAGCAGCTTGGTGAGAAGGTGACAACAGTTGGTGCGATTATTTGCAAATGGAAGAAACACAAAAGAACTGTCAATCTCCGTCGGCCTGGGGCTCCATGCAAGATCTCACCTCGTGGAGTTGCAATGATCATGAGAACGGTGAGGAATCAGCCCAGAACTACACGGGAGGATCTTGTCAATGATCTCAAGGCAGCTGGGACCATAGTCACCAAGAAAACAATTGGTAACACACTACGCCGTGAAGGACTGAAATCCTGCAGCGCCCGCAAGGTCCCCCTGCTCAAGAAAGCACATATATATGCCCGTCTGAAGTTTGCCAATGAACATCTGAATGATTCAGAGGACAACTGGGTGAAAGTGTTGTGATCAGACGAGACCAAAATGGAGCACTTTGGCATCAACTCAAGTCGCCGTGTTTGGAGGAGGAGGAATGCTGCCTATGACCCCAAGAACACCATCCCCACCGTCAAACATGGAGGTGGAAACATGATGCTTTGGGGGTGTTTTTCTGCTAAGGGGACAGGACAACTTCACCGCATCAAAGGGACGATGGACGGGGCCGTGTACCGTCAAATCTTGGGTAAGAACCTTCTTCCCTCAGCCAGGGCATTGAAAATGGGTCGTGGATGGGTATTCCAGCATGACAATGACCCAAACACACGGCCAAGGCAACAAAGGAGTGGCTCAAGAAGAAGCACATTAAGGTCCTGGAGTGGCCTAGCCAGTCTCCAGACCTTAATCCCATAGAAAATCTGTGGAGGGAGCTATAGGTTCGAGTTGCCAAATGTCAGCCTCGAAACCTTAATGACTTGGAGAAGATCTGCAAAGAGGAGTGGGACAAAATCCCTCCTGAGATGTGTGCAAACCTGGTGGCCAACTACAAGAAACGTCTGACCTCTGTGATTGCCAACAAGGGTTTTGCCACCAAGTACTAAGTCATGTTTTGCAGAGGGGTCAAATACTTATTTCCCTCATTAAAATACAAATCAATTTATAACATTTTTGACATGTGTTTTTCTGGATTTTTTGTTGTTGTTATTCTGTCTCTCACTGTTCAAATAAACCTACCATTAAAATTATAGACTGATAATTTCTTTGTCAGTGGGCAAACGTACAAAATCAGCAGGGGATCAAATACTTTTTTCCCTCACTGTATATTTTACATTTACTTTTGATACTTAAGTATATTTAAAACCAAATACTTTGACTTTTACTTGAGTAATTTTCTATAAAGCAATCTTTACTTTTACTCAAGTATGACAATTGGGTACTTTTTCCGTGTGTGTGTGTGTGTGTTTATATAGAGTGCTGTGACCGTATGAATGTGAGTGGTTACGTTTCTCCATCCCCCAGCTGTTTACCAAAAGTGTCAAGGCAGTCATTTTGTTGTTGTAATGAATCCCGGATTGCCCCTTTAAAACCACACACAAGTTCTATAACTGCAGGGGTTGTGTCCCGTTTTTTTTCAAGACAGTACTCACTAGTGATAATCAGATCTCCAATCTCCTCTTCAAATGAGACAGCCATCTCCCCCTCCTTCACTCCAAAAACGGCATGCGCCTCTTTCTCTTCTATGACGGTAACAGCCTCCTCTTTCACTATGAACGCGTCTTCCTCTTCTTTCACAGAAACGTCGTTATCTTCTTTCATTGTAACAACCTCACCCTCTACCTCTTTCTTCATTGTGACATCCACCTTGTCCTTCTCTTCTTCCTCCTCTTTAAATGATAGTCGTCTCCCCCTCCCTAACTCCAAAAACTACATGCGCCTCTTTCTCTTCTAAGACGGTAACAACCTCTTTCACAGGAACGTCGTTATCTTCTTCTTTCATTGTGACAGCATCACCCTCTACCTCTTTCTTCACTGTGACATTTATTCTCTTCCTCCACGACAATGTTGAGCCACAGACCCCTTTTCTCTGTCCAGAAGCTCTCTTATTTAACAGGAGGGGAGTAAGCTTAATGAGCTCATGGTCGGGAATGTTAGCTAGCTATTATTAGCCACTAGGCTAGTGCTAATTTAACGAGCCAGCAAGCTGACTAACAACAACGTAAATATGAAATGAAATGGGGTAACTAGTAGATACGAGACAATTGTGTTCAAAACGCAGTGTCTAATATAGTCAGGAAGAGTCTAAAGAGCTTGAATCTTTCGGCTATTTTGGCTAGGAAGCTACCGAGGTGGATGAGACTAGTGTTCTACAAAGATGACGTCACGGGTGTATGGTAACGAGGAAACCTTCCAAATAAAACCCCGCATTTCAAAACATAGATTAAAAAAATATTCCATTCATTTCTCCTTTCCTTCATTCAGATGGTGTATGAGACAAAGGCTGATACTGGGTCCGTAGTAATCTTTACTATTATACAGTGTTGCACAAAGTTTACTATAGACATGGTATATCACACTGTTGGCTTAATAATGTTTCCACAAGGAAAAGGTACATTCATTCACGTTTCTTCTCCTTCAGATAGTGTATGAGATCAAGGCTGATACTGTAGGGCCCATTCTATACTATCATACAGTATTGCGCAGTGTATACTATAGACACAGTAATATTACACTGTTGCCTTAATTTTCCAGTATTCCAGGCTGAGTTTGTTAGTGAAAGTGCACTGTTGTTTTTTTCACACAGTTGCTGGGTCACAATAGTTTTATTATTCTATTTTACAGTACAGTCAGCAACTATCATAGTTTCCCATGGAAACTCACATCTCAGCTCTATTACACTGAGAGTTTCAGTGTATAGCTGTGTTTACTATAGTTCTGTTGCACTACTTTACAGTACAGACAGTAACTATCCCTTAATTGGAAACTGACAGCTCTATTACACATTTTAAAAAATCACACAGTGTGTAGCCAGGTTTACTATAGTTTTTCTGTTGCACTACTTACAGTAGGCTACATACAGTAACCATGCTATACTGAACAAAAATATAAACACAACATGCAACAATTTCAAAGATTTTACTGAGTTACAGTTCATAAGGAAATCAGTCAATTGAAATTCATTCATTACGCCCATAATTTATGGATTTCACATGAACTGGGAATACAGATATGCATCTGTTGGTCACATACCTTTAAAAAAAAGGTAGGGGTGTGGATCAGAAAACCAGTCAGTATCTGGTGTGACCACCATTTGCCTCATGCAGCATGATACATCTGCTTCGCACAGAGATCAGGCTGTTGTTTGTGGCCAGTGGAATGTTGTCCCATTCCTATTTAATGGCTATGTGAACTGGCTGGATATCGGCAGGAACTGTAAAACGCTGTTGTACTCGTCGATCAAGAGCATCCCCAACATACTCAATGGGTGACATGTCTGGTGAGTATGCAGGCCATGGAAGGAATGGGACATTTTCAGCTTCCAGGAATTGTGTACAGATCCTTGCGACATGGGGCCATGCATTATCATGCTGAAACATGAGGTGATGGCGACGGATGAATGGCACGACAATGGGCCTCAGTATCTCGTCATGGTATCTCAATGCATTCAAATAGCCATCAATAAAATGTAATTGTGTTCGTTGTCCGTAGCTTATGCCTGCCCATACGATAACCCCACGCCACCATGGGGCACTCTGTTCACAACGTTGGCAAACCGCTCACCCACACGACGCCATACATGTAGTCTGCGGTTGTGAGGCTAGTTGGATGTACTGCCAAATTCTCTAAAACAATGTTGGAGGCAGCTTATGGTCGAGAAATGAACATGAAATTATCTGGCAACAGCTCTGGTGGACATTCCTGCAGTCAGCATGCCAATTGCACACTCCCTCAAAACTTGAGACATCTGTGACATTGTGTTGTGTGACAAAACTGCACATTTTAGAGTGGCCTTTTATTGTCCCCAGCAAAAGGTGCACCTGTGTAATGATCATGCTGTTTAATCAGCTTCTTGATACCTGTCAGGTGGATGGATTATCTTGGCAAACGAGAAAGAGAAAGAGCTTTTTGTGCGTATGGAACATTTCTGGGATCTTTTACTTCAGCTCATGAAACATGGAACCAACACTTTACATGTTGCGTTTATATTTTTGTTTAGTGTAGTTTCCAGTGAGTATCCTAGTTTCCCTTGGAAACTCACTTTTCAGCTATTACACTGCGGTCTTGCACAGTGTGTAGCTGGAATTGCTAGTTTTCTTTTGCACTTACAGTTAAGACAGTAACTATCCTAGTTTCCCCTGGAAACTCACGTTACTGCTCTATTACACTGCTGTTTGTCACACAGTGCGTAGCTGGGTTGGTGCTCAATAGTTTTTCTGTTACACTACTTTACAGTACATACAGTAACCACCCTAGCTAGTTTCCCTTGGAAACTCACAACTCAGCTCTGTTACACTGAGGCTTTCAGTATATAGCTGAGTTTACTATAGTTCTGTTATATTACTTTACAGTACAGACAGTAACTAGATTACACTGTGGATCTTAACAGTGTGTAGCTGGGGTTGGCATATTATTTTGTTACACTGCAGGGTATACACTACCCATCTCTTCTTCCCACAGAGAGAAACTACCATTTCCAGTAGGGCTTTTCACCTTGAGAAATGCGAGGTGTCCCTGCCCACAGGCAGTGGATTGCGTCTAAGAAGGATGGCACAATCCAGTCATCCTGAGGTGCTTGCCTCTGGCATTGGCAGCTTCTCACAGGCCCAAAGGCCAAAATGAGAGAAGCAAGTGGAGTCCCCGTGAGCACTGAATATAGTGATGGAAGGCTACGAACTCCAATTCCAATGCCAGCCACCGTTATAGGTTTGGCGCCACAAATGTCTCAGGGTCTTCTAGTGTTGAAGCCCTGGTTGAAGGGGTGTTTTCCAAATGAGTTCAGATGAAGGAGTGTCAACCTACATCCTAACCCCTCATTCTGGCCAAGGGTTCTGTCTGACACACACGTTAACCGGCCATTACAGTTGTCCACATACGCCCCTCTCGCTGTTGCGGGTGAACTAGGGGCTTCCCCCTGTGTGTTGTGCCCGGCTAGGGCAATGGACACTTACTTTTCACAGACGCAGGCAATACGAAAGCTTTATCATTGTTCGTTTACTATGGTGAGAGAGTTCTGGGCCCTAGCCTATCCGACCAGACTCTCACATTGCATTGTGGATACTGTTACTGCAGCATTTCGGCTGGCCCGCCGTCCTTTGCCTTTACTGTGGTGGAACATTCTGCTGGTTATATCCTGCCTGTTTGGCCCTGTCCGGGGGTATCATCGGATGGTGCCAGAGTGTCTTCTGATCTCTCCTGTCTCAGCCTCCAGTATTTATGCTGCAGTAGTTTATGTGTTGGGGGGCTAGGGTCAGTCTGTTACATCTGGAGTATTTCTCTTGTCTTATCCGGTGTCCTGTGTGAATTTAAATATGCTCTCTCTGATTATCTCTTTCTGTCTTTCTCTCCGAGGACCTGAGCCCTAGGACCATGTCTCAGGACTACCTGGCATGATGACTCCTTGCTGTCCCCAGTCCACCTGGCCGTGCTGCTGCTCCAGTTTCAACTGTTCTGCCCTCGGCTATGGAACCCTGACCTGTTCACCGGACGTGCTACCTGTCCCAGACTTGCTGTCCCAGACCTGCTGGAACCCTGACCTATTCACCGGACGTGCTACCTGTCCCAGACCTGCTGTTTTCAACTCTCTAGAGACCGCAGGAGCGGTAGAGATACTCTCAAAGATCGGCTATGAAAAAGCCAACCGACACTTACTCTTGTGTTACTGACTTGTTGCACCCTCGACAACTACTTTGATTATTATTATTTGACCATGCTGGTCATTTATGAACATTTGAACATCTAGGCCATGTGCTGTTATAATCTCCACCCGGCACAGCCAGAAGAGGACTGGCCACTCCTCATAGCCTGGTTCCTCTCTAGGTTTCTTCCTAGGTTTTGGCCTTTCTAGGGAGTTTTTCCTAGCCACCGTGCTTCTACACCTGCATTGCTTGCTGTTTGGGGTTTTAGGCTGGGTTTCTGTACAGCACTTTGAGATATCAGCTGATGTAAGAAGGGCTATATAAATAAATTTGATTTGATTTGATCACAGCTATGCTAGACAGGGTCATTATGATTGGCCACCAGCTGCTCTTGATTGCTCCATGCTGGCCAATACCAACATGATTCAGCCGTCTGTTGTCTCTCCTCTCGCGGACCCCATGGCAGCTGCCCCTGAGGCCCGACCTTCTCTCCAGGCTGGGGGGGGGGGGACACTGTGGCATCTGAACCCGCATTGCCTCCAGCTTCAGGCTTTGCCTCTGAGAGGCATTAGTGGACCAGTGATGGCCTTCAGGACAATGTGGTGAACACGTTGCAGAGTGCCATGGTTTCTTCCACCAAGTCATATTAAATGTGGTGGGGGCATATTCTGCACCTGGTGTGAAAGCCACATGTGCAAACGGTTTGCCAGTTTTCACAGCCACTGCTGGGTGCGGGTCGAGTGGCATCCACAATGAGAGTGTATTTAGCCCCTATCTCGACATGCCATGATGAAGGCCAAGATGGACCCATGGCTGGCTGCCCATTGCTCTCAAAATTTATGAAGGCAGTTCGATGTCTGTGTGCTGCAATGGTCCGCTGGGTGCCATACTGGAACGTTTACCTGGTGCTGTGAGCGCTTGCTAAGCTGCCCTCAACCTCCCAGTGTCGATGACTTTGAAGCACCTATCCACAAAGGTGGCATTCCTGTTGGCTATTACCTCCACTAAGAGGGTGAGTGAACATCATGCTTTTTCAGTGAGCACTGAATGTTTTTCCAAATGGGTCCAGATGAGAGGAGTGTCCAAACTAAGGTCTTAACCCCTCATTCTTGCCATAGGTCCTGTTTGACAGACATGTGAACCGGCCCTTACATGCTCATTCTGCAGCTGGGTGTTTTCTTTCCCCAGGTGTGCTGCGCCCGGTTAGGGCCTTGGACACTTACATTAAACAGACAGAGGCAATACGACAGTCTGATCAGCTATTTGTTAGCTATGGTGAGAGAGTTCTGGGCCAGAGCCTATCGATACAAAGACTCTCACATTGGATTGTGGACACTATTACTACAGCATATCGGCTGGCAAGCCGGTCTCTGCCGTCTGCTGTAGAGGCGCATTCTACTAGAGGAGTAGCTATATCGTAGGCACTTCTCCAAGGAGTTCCCCTCAATGGCCAGTTGGGCATTGTTTACCACCTTTTTCTAGGTACTATCGGGTCATTGTTGCCCCCGCCACTGAGGTCGGAACGGCTGTGCTGGGTGTGGCTTCCGCTACCCTGAGTGGGGACGGAAGGACATAGCAGCTATGACTGCCCTGAGCTCAGTCCTACGGGACTTTGCTCACTAACTGGCCCTTATCTAGTTCACCGATGAATCTGGTATTGTGATACCATATTGGAATGATCCAATATAGTGTTACATAACGAAGGTTACGTATGTAACCACAGTTATGTGAGCTATTGGATCACTATCAATCCTCTTTGTCTGTGATCTACGGCGCCTCGAAAGAGACATGAGGTGGAAGTAGTGCAGCGGCAGCTATTTAAGCGGGACAGCCGCAGCACGACCCGATACACGGGGCTAATCTGAAATTCTTACTCGGAATGTATCCTGCCGCGCGGAAGGGTACCATATTGGAGTGATCCAATAGCTCACATAACCGTGGTTACATACATAACCGTTGTTTGTGAATTGGACCTCCACTTAAGATGGCAATCAAACTGCATCCGGTTTTGGTGGGGATTCCCCTTTGGGAAAATGGCTAGCGCGAGGGCTGAGGGGGTAAAAATGAACATGTTTGAACTGCAGCCAAGTTGTTGTTGTGTCACGATGGGTGGTTGTCCACTGGATTATATGTCACGCTGGAAGCATCGCCGGAAAGATGCATATCGCCATCTGCTGACTGGAGTGGGTAACGCAAGTTGAGAGAAGTATATATATTTTTCCAGACACATTTTTTTTCTCCATTTATTTCAGTAAAGGGCAATCTGCAGTTGGCTACATCCATTTTTGGACTCATAAATGGGTAGGTTTTATTTACACAAATACATGTTCCACAATGGAGCACTTTGACGGTTTACAATAAAGAAAACTGAATTGCAGTGCAGCATACGAAAGATAAACAAAAACATTTCAATCTGAACAACTACCCCGTCCGGTGTCCGTTTAAAAGCCCAGCTAATGACGGTATTGGACTTTTTCTGTAGCATTCGGTGTTATATCTGGTGTGTATTCACTACGCAGATTCTGTTTCAAAACTTTTCTTAAACGGAAGCAAATGAAACGAAACGGTGAGGGACCTACCTGAATTTGTCCAATAGAAACTCTAGTTTTAGGTGCAAAACGCAACTTTTTGGACTAATGGTAGGCTAGCGGTTAAGAGTGTTGGGCCAGTAACCGAAAGGTTGCTGTTTCGAATCCCCGAGCTGACTACATAAAAAATCTGTCGATGTGCCCTTGAACAAGGCAGTTAACTCTAATTACTCCTGTAAGAGGCTCTGAATAAGAACATCTGCTAAATAATAAAAAATATATATATATATTATGTTGACTGTTTTCCCATAGTTGCCCACCCTGCCTTGTCCTTACTCTTGATCTCTGGTCCCTTGTAGGTCAGCTGGAGAATTTGTTTGACCTCTGCAGCTTGAGAGCAAGTTTCAGACAAAGCTACTCACGTCTCTGTTGCAATGAACGATATGTAGGCCTACACATTGATTCTTGAAAAATCTATCTTATAAATGGATCTTAGCTTAACCCTACCCCATTAGAACCCAAAATATAAGTTTGTTTTACTCCAATGTTTGTAACCAAAGTAAATGTAATAAACTAAACACTGTGGTCCTACAGCCTCAAAACATGGTTAAAACTATCCTTTTGATCTCTTGGAGGGTCAGTCCTTGCATCCATACCTCTTGCATCCATACCTTTGTATCAATACCTCCATGGATTTGAGAGTGGTAACATTTCTCCACACCCATCCCTGAGCTTTTATCCGAAACAGGGGCAGGAAGAACCCTTTGTTATTGTTTCACTGTGGATTGCCCCAGTGGCCCTTTTCCTGCAGTCAAATGACCTAGTGGCCTCGTGGGTGGAATGTTATTAATATTATTTTTTTATAATTTCTTAATTTCTATGTCAAACGGTTTAGTTATATTTGTCTTCTGTGATGTATATAACGTGTAATATTGGGATGCAAACTCAAAATGGAATACATTTCAATTCTATATCTGACATGGTACAGGTGTCTTCTTTTGTTTAAGCCCAGGACCATGTGTGTGAGGTGTATACTTTTGTTTCAAAGTACATTTGTTTAAGACTACCAAGAAACACTGTGTGTGACCCTGATTTAGCCCACTGCATTAAAAGGTAGTATAATATTATATGCAAATGTACAAAGAGAAGCATATGTTGATTAGTGCAGATTCTTAATGAGAGAGAATTAGAAAAATATACTATACTACTGCGTTTAAGGCAAATTATTGATTCAGTCAAACGAACCGATAATATCTAAATAAGCAGCCAGGACCCAAACGATTATCCATCTTCTTGTTTAATGTAGGATATCATCTAGCCAAGATATACATGGACCACCGAGCCAGTGCATTTGTCAATACAGAGCCGATAATGCATGCAGGGAATTAGAGCTGTTGCTGTGGTTCCTTGCTTGGTCAGCAATCCGACGTTTCGATGGAGCTGAGCTGTGTTCTTCTTGGAGAATCCATTCTGGTCGAGGCTGAGCTGAGCGATACGGAGGGATGTGATGCACCACAGCGCACACACATACTGTGGACCCAGGCTCCGGTACGTAACCTGATTGATTTGATTATTAATGCTTGATTATTTATCCTTTGCTCCTGTAGGCTAGCCTACATGAAACATTCCTGGATAAGTTCAAACAAATATTACATTAGGTATTTCAGTCATTTATCAGACGCTCTTATCCAAAGTGTCTTACAGGAGCAATTCGGGTTAAGTGCTTTGCTCAAGGGCACATTGACAGATTTTTCACCTAGTCGTCTCAGGGATTCAAACCAGTAATCTTTTCACTTACTGGCCCAGATAACATGTGATTTTGACACTGTTGTGCAATAATTCCCCACGATATGAGTATTTAATATAAGGCATGATGTTGTATACAATAAAACTATAATTACTCTATTTATTATAATTTTATGCTTGTAAACCTAGTCTGATGGTAGGCTATGTATGCTATTGAAGGAGCTATAGCCTGCTTGCTGATTCCAGGTCAGGTCTGCGTAGGTGGGTGGGTGGGTGGTATAGCAGCTCAGAGCTCCGACATGGCTCCCTAGGGTAGCATCATTAGGGGAAATGCATGCAGAGACAGGGAGAGAGGGATAGAGCGATAGAACGATAGGGTAGTGCACTCCAAGAATGACGAGTATGTTCTGAAGCCGCCGAAATGAAACCCCCAGCACTGTTTTTGTAATTACAGGGGGCAGTGGGGCTTAGCATTACCCCCCCCCCCCATTACCCCCCCTTTCCGTTCAGACACACACACATGCTACAGTGAGTGCTCAATCATACCCTCACAAACAGTAGGAGCCATGTAGGCTACAGAGTCAAGCTGTCCTGCTTTTTAAATCCCCCTCGTTGTTTTGCTTTTTCATCAGTGGGTTTAGTTTCCCTTTCAGTCTTAAAGCAGCCACGCCACACTGGCTCTTTTCAGTCCAGCTGAAGTCTGTATCGGACAGACACACAGCTGTGTGTGTGTGTGTGTGTGTGTGTGTGTGTGTGTGTGTGTGTGTGTGTGTGTGTGTGTGTGTGTGTGTGTGATCAGACCCTCAGCACTCTCATTGGACCGGCGCTGAGGAAGTGGGTGTGTCCACACAAGCTAATCTGACCCCGTCAGCGCAGCAGTGCTGGTGTTGTGAAGTACTTTCCCATCCCGTATGTTCAGTCCTCTCTACATTCAATTCAATCATTCCTGTGCCTCTGCTCCAGATGCTACAGGTAAGCGTGAGAGATAGGCACAGAGAGACACACACACACAGGGAGAGGAGAGACTGACTGACGCAATGTGCTGGACTTGGACTTGAGTTCCCATCAACACTTCTGAAGCGGACAGCTGGGAAAATAAGAACCTGCCTTGGAGGTAAGAATATAGGAGAGATTCCTCGCTTCATTCATCTCCTTCTCCCACCCCTCTTCTTTCCTCTCTTCTGCTGGTCTCGGTCTGTTTCCTTAACTGCTACTATCTCAGTCAAATCAAATCAAATTTATTTATATAGCCCTTCTTACATCAGCTTATATATCAAAGTGCTGTACAGTCCCCTCATTCCTCTCTTCTTCTTTTCTCCTTGCATTGTTTCTCTCTCTGGTCCCCCCCACTCTCCTTTCTTCCGGTTCTCTGATATCATGTTTTATTCTCTCCTCTGTTCTTTGGGGTTTTCAGACTTTCTGAATGTGGTAATAGGATGCCGCCACACACACACACACACACACAGCGAGAGATAGAGTGCATGCAGTGTAACTAGTATGGTCTGTCTTCATGGTTGATTTTTACCGTTGTTGTATTCCATATTCTATCCCAGTTGGCGGTTGGCCGTGCTATGTTTTAGTTTACAGTCCTGCTGGGCTGGCTAATGTCTTACAGCTGGCACTTCTCTCAGCCAACCAGCCTGACACAGTCACACAGGTAGCCATACAGGGCAATGGGGATGGAGTGGGAGAGGGAAAGAGAGATGGGGGGGAGAGAGAGAGAGGGAGGGAGTAAGAGAGAGAGAAATGGAGAGAGGTAGGTGAAGATGAATGGAAAGAGAGAAAGCGAGGGAAAGATGGAAAAAGAGAGAAAGTGAGTGAGTGAGAGAGAGAGAGAGAGAGAGAGAGAGAGAGAGAGAGAGAGAGAGAGAGAGAGAGAGAGAGAGAGAGAGAGAGAGAGAGAGAGAGAGAGAGAGAGAGAGAGAGAGAGAGAGAGAGAGAGAGAGAGAGAGAGAGAGAGAGAGAGAGAGAGAGAGAGAGAGAGAGAGAGAGAGAGAGAGAGAGAGAGAGAGAGAGAGAGAGAGAGCATTGCACTAGACTGGGCTTTATCTTGAGTGCATCCTTTGCTTGGCTACTCTTTTATAACCTGCATTTATTCACACAGCAATGCTCTTGCCTCCTGTCTGGTTAGTGAGTCTGTGAGTGAGTGAATGCATCGTCCATTGTCATCTTCTCAGGCAAGGAACATTCAAGGCAAAGCGTTTACATTTTATCTGCTCTCGGCATGGGCTGCCTCTCTACCTCTGCCTAGCTACTTCTCTGCACCTCTTCATCTGCTCTGTTGAGCCTGTCTGGAGCAGGGGGCTTGCGGAGTGGAGCAGGGGGCTTGCAGAGTGGAGCAGGGGGCTTGCGGAGTGGAGCAGCGAATGGCAGATTGATGCTGAGTTTTTGTTTGACATACATTTTAAAGTGAAAAATCTCTGCATCACTCTGTTACCGTGGAATTGCCCTACTGTTGTTGTTTCTGTGTATGTGGCTATTTTGGTCCGTGTGTTCGCATGTGTTTGTGTCTGTAGGTCTATTTATCTTTGTCTGTAAGGTTGTTTTGGTTTATGTGTACAGTGGTAAGAAAGAGTATGTGAACCCTTTGGAAATACCTGGATTGCTGCATAAATTGGTCATAAAATTTGATCTGATCTTCATCTAGGTCACAACAATAGACAAACACAGTCTGCTTAAACTAATAACACACAAACAATTATTTTTTATACGTTTCATGTCTTTATTGAACACACCGTGTAAATATTCATAGTGCAGGGTGGAAAAGTACTGTATGTGAACCCGTGGATTTAATAACTGGTTGACCTTCCTTTGGCAGCAATAACCTAAACCAAACATTTTCTGTAGTTGCGGATCAGAGCTGCACAACAGTCAGGAGGAATTTTGGACCATTCCTCTTTACAAAACTGTTTCAGTTCAGCAATATTCTTGGGATGTCTGGTGTGAACTGCTCTCTTGAGGTCATGCCACAGCATCTCAATTGAGTTGAGGTCAGGACTCTGACTGGGCCACTCCAGAAGGAATATTTTCTTCTGTTGAAGCCATTCTGTTGTCGATTTACTTCTGTGTTTTGGGTCATTGTCCTGAAGCATCACCCAACTTCTGTTGAGCTTCAATTGGCGGACAGATAGCCTAACATTCTCCTGCAAAATGTCTTGATAAACTTGGGAATTCATTTTTCCGTCAATGACAGCAAGCTGTCCAGGCCCTGAGGCAGCAAAGCAGCCCCAAACCATGATGCTCCCTCCACCATACTTTACAGTTGAGATGAGGTTTTGATGTTGGTGTGCTGTTTTCCTCCACACATAGTGTTGTGTGTTCCTACCAAAAAACTCAACTGTAGTTTCATCTGTCCACAGAATATTTTGCCAGTAGCACTGTGGGACATCCAGGTGCACTTTTGCAAACTTTAGACGTGCATCAATGTTTTTTTTGGAAAGCAGTGGATTCTTCTGTGGTGCCCTCCCATGAACACCATTCTTGTTTAGTGTTTTACGCATCGTTGGCTCGTCAACAGAAATGTTAGCATGTTCCAAACACTTCTGTAAGTCTTTAGCTGACACTCTAGGATTCTTCTGTGCAGTGCTCTTGCAGTCATCTTTGCAGGACGGCCAATCCTAGTGAGAGTAGCAACAGTGTTGAACTTTCTCCATTTATAGACAATTTGTCTTACCATGGACTGATGAACATCAAGGCTTTTAGAGATACTTTTGTAACCCTTTCCAGCTTTATGCAAGTCAACAATTCTTAATCTTAGATCTTCTGGGATCTCTTTTGATCGAGGCATGGTTCACATCTGGCAATGCTTCTTGTGAATAGCAAACTCAAATTTTGTGAGGGTTTTTATAGGGCAAGGCAGCTCTAACCAACATCTCCAATCTCGTCTCATTGATTGGACTCCAAGTTAGCTGACTCCTGACTCCAATTAGCTTTTGGAGAAGTCATTAGCCTAGGGATTCACTTACTTTTCCCAACCTACACTGTGAATGTTTCAATGATGTATTCAATATAGACAAGAAAAAATACGCTAATGTTTGTGTTATTAGTTTAAGCACACTACGTTTGTCTATTATTGTGACTTAGATGAAGATCAGATCAAATTTATGCAGAAATCCAGGTAATTCCAAAGGGTTCACATGCATTTTCCCGCCACTGTATATAGAATGCGTTTCGCATTTCTGTTTGTTTGTGTGTGTATGGTTTTTATTGTAGTTTACCAGTGTGTGTGTCTGTGTTAATGTTTTTCTTTGTGTGTTCACCGACAGGAAAGCTCTGTTAGTAGAACTCACTGCTTGTAACAGGAATTTCCAGGTTGACAAAAAGGAGAGCAGCCGTTGATAACAATCAATCAAAATCATTTTGGTTTAATTACAAGTTGCAACAGGGAAAGACCTCCAGCACAGAAGCCAAGAAAATGAGAAGGCCCTGATACAGTATATTAATCACACAGCACCGAAGGTTCTGTAAATACCAGCACGAGAGGCTTGTAGGAAGCCACAATTACAGCTGTTACAGAATCACAGTGTCACAGATACATGATCAGTGTCCTCGAATCCAGTCTGGAGTGAAATCTTTAACCATAACATTCAACACTGGCAGACATCTGATGCTGGCAGTTAAACAGGTCAACGTAGGAACATCAGTACATAGTTAAAACAGATAATTGTAGACTAACAAGTGAAAACTACTTCATTAAATTTCAGTTTAAAAAAAATCCAAGGGGTGACGTTGAATCAATATGGAAAACTGATTGGATTTGCAAAAATTCATCAACGTAAGGGCATTGCGTATTTTTTTCACCCAAATTTTAACATAAATCCCAATGGCATGGTGAATTATTTTGTTGATTTCACTTTCAATTCAAATTCAACTCAACCAAATGTAAGTCAAAACTAGATGTTGAACGTCTGTGCCTACTGGGATCTGTCTGCGTCTTTCCGCATTACAATTGTGTTTATTCCATATCAACAGTAAATCAAATACAGGAAAATAAATAGTCATAAATTAGTAGTGCACTGGGCCTTTACTAGCCCTGTAGTAGTGGACAGATAGCGTGGGCCTCATTTTATTTACAGCACCCTTGGTGGGAAGCTTCATATACATGGTGCTTGTGTTTGTCCTATAACATTCCTAGCTTACACACACCTGGACTTGTGGAGGTGCATGGTTGCCAGTGTGTGCCCTATCACTTTTGGCCAGGAGCCTAACACCTCCAGATGGTTCAAATCCTCCAGACTCTGGCTCCCGCTGAATATTACTGTAGCTCCCACTGAGACTTATATCAACCTGTAGCATGGTCTGTGTGTGCGTGTGCGTGTGTGTGTGTGTGTGTGTGTGTGTGTGTGTGTGTGTAGGGATTTCAAATTGGTTTATCTTCACAGGATGATTAGAAAAAAGCCAATCTTCTCTCCTTTCACTTACTAGCTCCAGTAGGGCTAAGGAGATTTAATGCCTCTTAATGCCTGCTTGTCTCGCTTCGGGGAGTCAAGCAGCCCAAAACCCCTGGGCGTCAGTCATCAAGGCAAGCAGACAGGCAGGGAGGGAGGCAGAGAAAAAGCCTCCCATGAATTTCAGAGAGAGTACAGATCATAACTAAGAAAAAATGCCTTGGGATAGTTAATAACGGGATAGTACGACTTCATATAGATGTCCTTAGCTGTTGTTGCGGCTTTGTATCATGTTATTGTGCTGGTGTTCTCCCGATAAGGCCCAAAGTTGTTACTGACCATGTATCTAACTGTGACCACCTTCGGGCCTGGAGTTTTCCTGACCACATGACTTGACTTGGTCCTAATTCCTGATGGCACGCTATGTTCCTGCTGTCATTGTTGGAGGCAGTGGGGTTGTGCTCCATCAGGGCTGTTGTCCGGCTGAGCTCATGGTTCTAGCTGTCCTCTACTATGTTCCTTCATAGTAAGTCTGGGAATCATACTTTCCATGCTCTGCTCTGCTCTGAGGCACTCACCCCAGGCACATCTGCTAGAGGGATTTTAGCCCTGCCTCGCAGTGGACTGTACTCTACCAATGTAGTATAGCATTGCAAGGCTACATTGTCACTGGCTTGCCTTGCAGTGTGCACTATACTTTCATAATAGAGATTAGCAGCCCAACATTGTTACTGGAGCAACAATAGCAACACAGAGCTCTTGTTCCAGTATATTTCCCTCTCAGGAGACTGAAAAGATTTGGCATGGGTCCCCAGATCCTCAAAAGTTTCTACAGCTGCACCATCAAGAGCATCCTGACCGGTTGCATCACCACCTGGTATGGCAACTGCTCGGCATCTGACCGTAAGGCGCTACAGAGGGTAGTGTGAACGGGGCCAAGCTTCCTGACATCCAGGACCTATATATAATAGGCGGTGTCATAAAATTGTCAGAGACTCCAGGACCCCAAGTTATAGACTGTTTTCTCTGCTATCGCACGGCAAGCGGTACCGGAGCGCTAGGACCAAAAGGCTCCTCAACAGCTTCTACCCCCAAGCCATAAGACTGCTGAACAATTCATAAAATCGCCACCGGACAATTTACATTTACCCCCCCCCCCCCCCCCCCTTTGTACACTCGCTGTTTGTTTGTTACCTATGCATAGTCACTTCTCTCCCACCTACATGTACAGATTACCTCAACTAACCTGTACCCCCGCACACTGACTCGGTACCGTTGCCCCCTGTATATAGCTTCATTATTGTTATTCTTATTGTGTTACTTTTATTATTACTTTTTATTTTAGTCTACTTGGTAAATATTTTCTTCTTCTTGAACAGCACTGTTGGTTAAGGGCTTGTAAGTAAGCATTTCACGGTGAAGTCTACACTTGTTGTATTCGGCGCATATGACAAATAAAATGTGATTTGATTTGATTTAGCTGTACAGTGCATTCGGAAAGTATTCAGACCCATTGACTTTTTCCAAATTTTGTTACGATACAGCCTTATTCTAAAATGTATTACATCGAATGTTTTCATCATCAATCCACATACAATACCCCATAATGACAAAGCAAAAACAGCTTTTTAGAAATTTGTGCAAATGTATTAAAAAATCAATCAGAAATTCCTTATTTACATAAGTATTCAGACTCTTGCTATGAGACTCAACTTGTGACAAATTCAGTTGATTGGACATGATTTGGAAAGGCACACATCTGTCTATATTATGTCCCACAATTGACAGTGCATGTCAGAGCATAAACAAAGCCATGAGGTCGAAAGAATTGTCCATAGAGCTCTGAGACAGGATTGTGTTGAGGCACAGATCTGGAAAAGTGTACCAAAACATTTCTGCAGCATTGAAGGTCCCCAATAACACAGTGGCCTCCATCATTCTTAAATGTAAGAAGTTTGTAACCACCAAGACTCTTCCTAGAGCTGTCTGCCAGTACAAACTGAGTAATCAAAGGAGAAGGGCCTTGGTCAGGGAGGTGACCAAGAACCCGATGGTCACTCTGACAGAGCTCCAGAGTTCCTCTGTGGAGATGGTTGTCCTTCTGGAAGGTTCTCCCATCTCTGCACCACTCCACCAATCAGGCCTTTATGGTAGAGTTGCCAGACGGAAGCCAATCCTCAGTAAAAGGCACACGATGGCCCACTTGGAGTTTGCCAAAAGGCACCTAAAGGACTCTCAGACCATGAGAAACACGATTCTCTGGTCTGATGAAATCAAGATTGAACTCTTTGAACTGAATGCCAAGCGTCACGTCTGGAGGAAACCTGGCATCATCCCTACGGTAAAGCATGGTGGTGGAAGCATCATGCTGCGTGGATGTTTTTCAGCAGCAGGGACTGGGAGACTAGTCAAGATCGAGGGAAAGATGAATGGGAGCAAAGTACAGAGAGATCCTTGATGAAAACCTGCTCTAGCGCACAACGACCCTAAACACACAGCCAAGACAACACAGGAGTGGCTTTGGGTGGCTCGGACAGAGCCTGGACTTGAACCTGATAGAACACCTGACCTGAAAATTGCTGTGCAATGACGCTCCCCATCCAACCTGAGAGAGCTTGAGAGGATCTGCAGAGAGGAATGGGAGAAACTCCCCAAATACAGGTGTGTCAAGCTTGTAGCATCATACCCAAGAAGGCTGTAATCACTGCCAAATGTTATTCAAGAAAGAACTTAGTAAAGGGTCTGATTACTTATGTAAATGTGAAATTTCATTTTTTATTTTTTTTAATAAATTTGCAAAAATTTCTGAACCTGTTTTTCTTCGCCATGGGATATTGTGTGTAGAATGGTGGTGAAAAAAAGCAATTTAATCAATTTTAAAATAAGGCTGTAACAAAGCAAAATGTGGAAAAAGGGTCAAGGGTTCTGAATAATTTCCGAATGCACTGTATATATTCTTTGTGGACAGGCTCCATAGTGGGTGTGTGAGTTGGAAATGTCAGCTGGGCAAGGGTCACCATAGTTTGGCAAGTGTTATAGCATTTCCAGGGGGGAATGAGGGACGGACAAATGGAAGAGGGCATACGGGTGATTGCTTGTCCTTTGTTTCCTGCCTGGGGAGGACATTTCTCAGAGAGTGGACTGAGGAACAATGGATGAGCTCACTTTAAAGTTGGCCCCCAGAGTCTTAATACTGATCTATAATTGGTTCCTATTAGCAGACAGGAAAAAACAAGCCGTGAGAGGACTGCGGAATGGCCATGGGACTGTGATTTTCTTAGTGGAACCCTCCAAGACCAACTTCCTGTTGGAATCTCCTGTTGAAGCTGGAGGAGACCACTCCCTGCATCTGTAGCCACTAGGACAGTGTTAAGTGTGTATTGTGTTTGAAGGGTCCAGTGTGTGTCTGAGTACGTGTGTGTGTATTTGGCTGTGCGACTGTAGTCCCTTGGTACCTGCCCTGACAGTTGGCTGGAGTGTGCAGAGCAGAGGTGTTCCTCTCCCCGGAAAGACCTGCTGCCAGAAGCACTGATCCTGCTTTTTAATGGCTGACACTGTCCCACTGCTGGCAGGCCAGTGACTGACAAAGAGAGAGACTGGGAAACCAGGGGCGCAACTTTGGTTTTAGAAGTGGGGGGGGGGGCATAATACTAGAAAAAAGATAGATCAGCTTTAATATTGCAGATAGATTGTGGCTCCCATCAATGTAATTGTCAGCATCATTCCTGATCCCCCATATACACTACCGTTCAAAAGTTTGGGGTCACTTAGAAATGTCCTTGTTTTTGAAAGAAAAGCACATTTCTCTGTCCAGTGTCTGTGTTTTCTTGCCCGTCTTAATCTTTTCTATTTATTGGCCAGTCTGAGATATGGCTTTTTCTTTGGGATGCTGGGATTCTAGGCAGAGTTGCAGAGTCGCCTCTTCACTGTTGACGTTGAGACTGGTGTTTTGCAGATACTATTTAATGAAGCTGCCAGTTGAGGACTTGTGAGGCGTCTGTTTCTCAAACTAGACACTCTAATGTACTTGTCCACCGGGGCCTCCCACTCCTCTTTCTATTCTGGTCAGAGCCAGTTTGCGCTGTTCTGTGAAGGGAGTAGTACACAGCGTTGTACGAGATCTTCAGTTTCTAGGCAATTTCTCGCATGGAATAGCCTTCATTTCTCAGAACAAGAATAGACTGAAGAGTTTCAGAAGAAAGTTCTTTGTTTCTGGCCATTTTGAGCCTGTAATTGAACCCACAAATCCTGATGCTCCAGATACTCAACTAGTCTAAAGAAGGCCAGTTTTATTCCCTCTTTTGAACGTTCAAACTTTTGAACGTTACTGTATATATTTGTAAATATACAGTACCAGTCAAAAGTTTGGACACAGCTACTCATTCAAGGGTTTTTCTTTATTTTTACTATTTTCTACATTGTAGAATAATTTTGAAGACATCAAATCTACAAAATAACACATATGGAAACATGTAGTAACCAAAAAAGTGTTAAACAAATCAAAATATATTTTATATTTGAGATTCCTCAAAGTAGCCACTCTTTGCCTTCATGACAGCTTTGCACATTCTTGGCATTCTCTCAACCAGCTTCATGAGGTAGTCACCTGGAATACATTTCAATTAATAGGTATGCCTTGTTAAAAGTACATTTTTGTTAGTTTTTTAACAAGAAATTTGTGGAGTGGTTGAAAATTGAGTTTTAATGATTCCAACCTAAGTGTATGTAAACTTCCGACTTCAACTGTATATTCCCCTAACGGACACAGTATATTTTACAATAGTTGTCTTTTGTTTGTTTTTAGTCCCATCTTTCAGCTCCACTCAACCCCTCCCTATCTCTGAACAGCATCCAGTTTTGATTTGTCACATATTTTTCAACTGTGCTCTGATGTATTACAAAAGTTCTGAACCTTTCTATTCTCATTGATTCTACATATTGTAAATAAAAAATTAACATTTTTGCTTAGAGTATTATTATATTATTTATCGATTGACTATGACTTTTTAAAATCACCCAGCAGTGCTATTTGCAGAGGGGGACATAACTTGCCTGCGGGGCATCTAAAGCACATTTTCCTACACAATCTAATATGGCCCTTATAGTCTCTGTTTAGAACAACAAAAAGTAAGCAAAAATGCCCACAGTCATTAAGCTAGGTAAGAGATTATTAAATATGTTTAAGTGATTGATCAAACAGAACTAGGTGTCATATTCGTGTGTGTAGGTGGCAGGGAAGTCAGGCGCAGGAGAAACCAACTTGGGGTAAATGGAGTAGTTTAATAAATATAAAACAAACTCCAAAAAAAAACAACGTACATAAATAAATAAACATGGGTAAAATAACCCGTCGCGCACCAATACAAAACACGAGCATATAAACAAACAATCTCTGACAAGGACATGAGAGGAAACAGAGGGTTAAATACACAACATGTAATGAATGGGATTGGAACCAGGTGTGTAGGAAGACAAGACAAAACCAATGGAAAATGAAAAAATGGATCAATGATGGCTAGAAGACCGGTGACGTCGACCGCCGAGCACCGCCCGAACAAGGAGGGGCATCGACTTCGGCAGAAGTCGTGACACTAGGTCCATGGTAATTCAATAATCAATATTGTGTTGCCAACCCGAGGCGCCTACACGCCCGACCCCCAACAGTCTAGTCAATAACTCAACTCTCTCCCCAACACAACTTCCTTCCCATCTTTTTTTTTTATATCTCAAGGGAAAGGTTTGGAAAACAAAAGTTGAATGAAAACTACACATTAACACAGAAACAGTACACCCTCCATATAAATCATATCATAGGCCTAATAGTACTGTAGAGCTCTTTTTACTTGAACACAATAGAGCTGGATCGCTCCGTCCTGCACCTAGGGGTCCACGGTCCTGTAGCTCCCCAACCCAACACAACCCATTCAGCTTTAGGATCTTAGTGAAACATTCATGATTGGTTTCAGGTGTGTTAGGCCAAAAGTACAGAACCCCATGGCCAGGACTGAGCAGCCCAGCAGCTAGGGATTGCCTATATCTCCCCTGGCGTGGGCATGTTTTCAATACAGACTCCTTTTGTCGTACAGTATTCCATATAAGGCATTTGAAAGTTACACAGTATACCCTTAATCTTAAAACAAATCTAGTGGTACTGTACATAACTTGACATTTCTTCCATACATTCTGGGAGGATAACCAACCTTCCAATTAATGGAAATGCATTTATGAGCCACTATAAATGCTAGGTTAAACAGTTTCTTCTCATAACAGTCTCCAGTATCAACATTTCCAAGCAAACAAAAACAGGGAGAGGAGAATCTGTAGACATGCTGAGATAAAAGAACATCATCTTTGCCAGAATTCAGCCAGCCTTCACAAGACCATAACATATTTTTGTGCTTTATACCTCTAGCAGAATAATAACATTTCTGAGTGCATGATATTCAGTTTCACTGGCATATAGTACATATTATGGATGGTCTTAAACTGCAGTCATTTATGTCTGAGATGATATGAACATGACAGGGCATTCTAACATATCTGTATCCATTCAGCATCATCGATAGCGTCTCCTAGGTATTCGTCACATTTTTGTTTTACATGTTTTGTGTCGTCGGGAAAAGAGTGTCTCAACCCTTGATACAGTTTGGAAATTAACATTGGAGGTTTGTCAGACTGCCTTAAAAAGCATATGGCTTGTCCAGTGTTTGCTGGACAGAGAGAATAAAGTGTTGTACCTGCATATCATGTCTACTCCCGGTCCTCCCCTCAAGCGTTCGACGTCGCCGGTACACTAACCACTGGTCCTGGGATCCATCATTACGCACACCTGGTATCAATCATTACGCGCACCTGCACGTCAACATCAGGCACACCTGGACTCCATTACCCCACGTATTACCTTCCCTATATCTGTCACTACCTTAGGTTCTTTCCCAGTCAGTATTGTTTATGTGTTTTATGTCTATACGCTACTTGTGTTTGTTCTATTGCTCGACGTTCCATTTATTATTAAACTCACCACCTGCACTTGCTTTCCGACTCCCAGGGTATACGTTGCACTGCATGAACTCACCTCCATCACAGATTCGTCTTCCCTGGCTGCCTGACTCTGCTGAGACCCCTGTCACCATCTGATCCTCCTAAAATTAGGCAAGACAA
This sequence comes from Salmo trutta, assembly GCF_901001165.1. Taxonomy (NCBI): domain Eukaryota; kingdom Metazoa; phylum Chordata; class Actinopteri; order Salmoniformes; family Salmonidae; genus Salmo; species Salmo trutta. Next base: position 30,946,093 of record NC_042960.1, on the reverse strand, counting down.
AGAATTACCTTAGTGTACATTTATACATTATATTATCCAAGAAAATAATCAATGGTTAAAAAATGTAAATGATCATTATTTCCAGATCCCAGACTGATGTTCTGTAGCTACTGTAGGTCTACCCATCAATTCAAGATGGAACTTTCTATCGTTCACTGATATTGTTAATATACTGCAAAATTCACCTGAGCTCCGTAGACTGGTCTTCCCTGGCTGTCTGACCCAGCTGGGACACCTGTCACCATTTGATCCTGCTAAGATATGATGAGCATATTGTTGTGTACTGACTGCACTAGAAGGCTGCATTCCCACGGGATGCCTGCAGGACCTGCAGGTCCCGACAGATCTTTGCGGCGCGGTCACCATTTTTCGTGCTGCAGGCGGGAGCAGGCATTCAGGCAGACGATTTGGGATTAAAATATTGTTGTTGTCCCACAGATTATTTTGAAACGGTCCTCTTTCTGCTTTGTGTGTGTTAGCCTATCTGTTGTATTAAAAGCACACATTTGATCACACTATTCACACACAGAATTCGCTGCTTCAACTTCAGTAGCCTACCTCTCCTAGTTGGGCGTGAGAGTTCAAGTGCGCCTAGTGTGTGTGGTCTCATTGAAATAAAGTAGGCTGCCTACATGGGCGGAGAATCACGTGGCAGTTAACATGAATAGGAAATTAACTTAAATATGATTAGACTGTAGTTTACTACAGTGTCTGTAAATAAATATTGATAGTGAAAAGAAGCGGAGGGCGCTCAACCAACTTGAGTCTAAGTTCAATAAACATTTTTAATCATGATTGAAAATGAAAAGGCACAACGCGCACATAGGTTAGGCTACTATGGTGACCATAGGTTAGGCTACTATGGTGAACATAGGTTAGGCTACTATGGTGACCATAGGTTAGGCTACTATGGTGACCATAGGTTAGGCTACTATGGTGAACATAGGTTAGGCTACTATGGTGACCATAGGTTAGGCTACTATGGTGACCATAGGTTAGGCTACTATGGTGAACATAGGTTAGGCTACTATGGTGAACATAGGTTAGGCTACTATGGTGACCATAGGTTAGGCTACTATGGTGACCATAGGTTAGGCTACTATGGTGAACATAGGTTAGGCTACTATGGTGAACATAGGTTAGGCTACTAGGGTGAACATAGGTTAGGCTACTATGGTGAACATAGGTTAGGCTACTATGGTGAAGATAGGTTAGGCTACTAGGGTGAACATAGGTTAGGCTACTATGGTGACCATAGGTTAGGCTACTATGGTGACCATAGGTTAGGCTACTAGGGTGAACATAGGTTAGGCTACTAGGGTGAACATAGGTTAGGCTACTAGGGTGAACATAGGTTAGGCTACTAGGGTGAGCGAGCGTTGTGCCTTCTCATTTTCAATAAGTATCGATTACCCATTTATTTGTCTCTGCCTGCAAATCGTCCTCCTAAAAGGTAGGATATATCCTATACGACTATGCAAAACGTAGCAAATGTCACTGTCATAATTCTTGCTGTTTCCAGTTCAGTAGCCATACCTGTGAGATCAGGTGTGCATGTGGTCTCAGTTAAATAGAGTAGGCTATAGCCTATCTAGAGAAGCACAGGACTCTTATCTTTGAAAGGAAATGTACTTCCTAAATAGGCCTATGATTAGACTATAGTTTAATACATTGCCTAGAAATAGGCCTAAATATTTCTCCATCTGAAAATCTTCCCACTCCTAAAAGATAGGCTATAAAAAATAGCTCAAGAGAAATTGCAAGTTTCTCCAACTCTGCTCTCTTCAAACTACATTCAGCATATTGATTGATATAGCCCAGTAATACAATGTAAGGGCCATGTGAGAATCTCTTGGGACCAGTTCTTGCGGTACCGGGTGGGAGTCGGATTGAAAACCAGCAGATGTGGGCGGGAGCGGAATGAAGAAATCGGACAGGGCAGGGGGCAGACCTCTACTGTGCACCATGACACTGAAGCCTTAAACGTTAGAGCTGTTTATTACTGTTTATTACTGTTTTTTACTGTATTACTGTATGTGAAAAGTAGTGAATTAGCTAGGGAAACTGACAGATCAATAACGTGATATTGACATACTGACTAATATAACTCACATTGCACTGAAAAAACATCAGAATATCAATCTTCAATCGTTTGACCGATTGTTTGATTCAGGTCTAGTTTGATTGAGGCAAAAATAATAGCTAATATAAGCCAACTGTTGGCCAGCTCTCTATCTCTAACGGTACATCAACTGGCGAAAGCTTGCCAAGTTCATTTACTTCTGAAACATGACAAAACAAAGGCTACAAAACATGTCCATACAAACAACTGCTGTTAGATAGTAATAATGGCCACCTTATATCGCTACCTGACAGATAACTAGAGGCTAGATCTGACCTGGTTGTGGTAACTACTCACTAGCATAGCTTATTAATTTACCTCAGTCGAGAGGGAATGAAACATTAGCTAACATTACATGTCAGTTACAATACTAGCTCAGCACTGCGAATAAACACTCGTTTTTTTCTGTTAAGTTATACAGCAGTTACCTTGCCAGCTACATCAGTCAACTAAAGAGTAGCCAGTTTCTGTTCCTTTTACAACTCGGTGAAAGAGTGCAACGCGTACACTGAACTATGCTCAACTCTCCCGTGCTGGTCCAGCCAGCCTTCCAGAAGCTTTGCCTTCACACAGCCTGTCAGCCCGCTCTGTGGTGTCCGCGAGGTCCTAAATCCAGTCTTATAAACACTCCAAATAGCCTACCCGACTGCTCGGAGGTGTCTGCATGGTCTTAAAGCACACTGTAGCCTTGTTTTGTATCACATTCCAATGATAAAACTGGGAGGGACATAAATACAATTTCAGAATGTGGGGGGGACATGTCCCCGTCTCCAGTGAAAGTTGCGCCCCTATGAGAAACTGTCGACCACAGCTATGTGAGAGAGTAGAAGAGGCTATATTTACCACTGTGGCTTTTCAGGACAATAGTGTGTTTGAGTAGTTTGGCTGGTTCTATGCTTGTTTTCCACTTTCTTACATTGTTGTTTTGGGATTCATTCAGTCATTCTTCTGGGTATCACTCCTTCTCCCTCTGTCTCTCCTCCTTTGTCTCTCTGTCTCACTGCCCCCCTCTCCCCCCCACCTCTCCTCTATCGCAGTAGGTCAAAGGGTTATGTGGAGGCCCCTGTAGTGTCCTTGTAGTGAGTGATAGTGTTGATGTCTTCGGGTAATTAAAGCTGTAAAACATAACATGCTCCTCTTCACTACTTCTGCTGCTCTCTCAGGACAACAGAACCGTGCACATGCATTTCTAATCTGATGACTTGCTAACTAATAAAAGTTTTATCTCTCCCATCCGCAACTATAGAGGAAACTTGAGTTTATTGCCCTTTCTCTCATGCTTCCTCTGCAGTGGCTTTGGGTGATAATTGTGTTCTGAGGGCCTAAACATACGCCTCCCAATCCTCTGAGAATCCAATGAGAGATGTGAGAGGAGACGGAGAAGAGGAGAGATAGAGTAGGACTTGAGCAGAGAAAGAGGGGGAGAGGGAAGGGAGAAGATGAAAGAGAAAAACTGGTGTTGTTTAACTATTTAAGGTCGCTCCATCTTTCAAATTCTCCCACTCTGCGAAGACACTGCAAACGGTTCGTAGGGAGCAGATTGCTAGAATGTAGATAAGCTGAAGCTGGGCAGTAGATCAATAGATGGGGCCGTGTTTGGCTGCCATATATCAGGTCCTCTCTCTCTCTGTGTGAAGACAAGCCAGCCGGGCCCAGGCATGGACGATAGCCAGTAAATCAGTGGGTATACTATGTACTGTATGTAGTGATGTAGTGTACACACAGGCACAGACAGCCATGGAAAAAGGAGAGTGAGTCCAGTTGGGAGTAGACCAGACCAGACCACACACACAAGTTTAAAGTGTTATTAGTCATACATACATGGTATACACTGTACAATGAAATGTTTACTTGCAGGTTCCTTCTCAACAATGCAACAACAATAAAAAAAAAATAAGAAAGATTAGAATATGAGCTTAAAGTAAATTGCTCAGTAGAATAGAAAAAACGTTTTAGCATAAGTATAATACAGGAAGGCTCAATTTATAGTCCAATATTTACACATGTATCAGAAAAATGTCATTTGGGGGGCAAATTGTGCAGTATTAGCAATAGTAAATAAAAGTCTGGTAGCAGGAATTGAAATGTGTGTGTCACATGGATGTATATGTGTGTGTGTTTGTGTGTGTGTGTGCGTGAAATTACATCAAAGTTTATTGGTGGCGTACACAGATTTGCAGATGTTATTGCAGCTGCAGCGAAATGCTTGTGTTTCTAGCTCCAACAGTGCAGTAATAATACCTACAAATAATATACGCACACAAAAAAAATGAAATTATGAAATATCAGAACGAGAAATATCAGAATGACTTGGCCTCCACACTCACCTGACCTCAACCTAAATGAGATGGTTTGGGATGAGTTGGACTGCAGAGTGAAGAAAAAGCAGCCAACAAGTGTTCAGCATATGTGGGAACTCCTCCAAGACTGTTGGAAAATCATTCCTCATGAAGCTGGTTGAGAGAATGCCAAGAGTGTGCAAAGCTGTCATCAAGTCAAAGGGTGGTTACTTTGAAGAATCTCAAATATAAAACACATTTTGATTGTTTTAACACTTTTTTGGTTACTATATGATTCCATAGGTGTTATTTCATAGTGTTGATGTCTTCACTATTATTCTACAATGTTGAAAATAGTAAAAAACAAAGAAAAACCCTGGAATGAGTAGGTGTGTCTAAACTTTTGACTGGTACTGTATATACACAGTGTATAGACCAGGGATGAGCAACTCCAGTCCTCAGGGGTCGGAGTGATGTCACACTTTTTCCCCATCCCTCGCAAACACAGTTGATTTAAACTTATTGCATTCTAAACTGAAGATCATGATTTGTTGATTATTGGAGGCAGGTCTGTTAGCTGGGGCAGGGGCAAAAGTGTAACACCAGTTAGACCCCCGAGAACTGGAGTTGCCAATCCCTGGTATAGACAGTATGGACAGTATATGAATAGAAAAGGTGTTTACAGACCATGACTAGAATACAGTATATACATTTAAACATTATTAAATTGACCATTGTTCAATGACTCTGCGTACAAAGGGCAAAGCAGTTTCTAAGGTGCAGGGTAGTACCGGGTGGTTGCCGGCTAGTAACAGTGACAAAGGTTCAGGGCAGGGCACTGGGCGGGGCTGGCTAGGGGTTACTGTTTAACAGTCTGATGACCTGGAGATAGAAGCTGTTTATCAATCTCTTGGTACCAGCTTTGATGCACCTGTACTGTCTCCTCCTTCTAGATGGTAGCGGGGTGAGCAGGCCGTAGGTCGGGTGATCCTTGATGATCTTCTTGGCCTTTCTGTGACTCCCGGTGCTGTGGATGACCTAGAGGGCAGGCAGTATGCCCCCGATGATGCATTGGGCTGACCACACCATATTCTGGACAACCTTGCAATTGCGAACGGTGAAATTGTCATACCAGGTGGAGATACAGCCCGACAAGATGCTCTCAATGGTGCATCTGTAGAATTTCAGGGCCAAGCCACATTTCTTCAGCCTCCTGAGGTTGAAGAGGCACTGTTGCGCCTTCGTCACCACACTGTCTGTGTTAAGGGACCATTTCAGATCATCAGTGACGTGCACGCTAAAGAACTTGAAGCTTTAGACCCTCTCCACTCCCCGTCAATGTGGATGGGGGCGTGCTCTCCCTGCTGTCTCCTGTAGTCCATTATCAGCTCCTTTGTTTTGTTGAAGTTGAGTGAGAGGTTATTTTCCTGGCACCACTTCACCAGAGCTCTCACCTCTACTCTGTAGGCTGTCTCATCATTGTTGGTAAGCAGGCCTACCACCGTTGTGTCGTCAGCAAACTGATTAAGTTGGAGACGTGCGTGGCCACCAAGTCACGGGTGAACAGAGAGTACAGGAGGGGGCTGAGCACGCACCCCTGTGGGGCCCACGTGTTGAGGATCAGCGTGGCGGGGGGGTTGTTGCCTACTTTCACCACTTGGGATTGGCCCGTCAGGAAGTCCAGGACCCAGTTGCACATGGAGGGGTTCAGAACCAGGGCCCTGAGCTTAGTGATGAGCTTGAAGAGAACTATGGTGTTGAAGGCTGAGCTGCAGTCGATGAACAGCATTCTTACATAGGTATTTCTCTTGTCCAGGTTGGAGAGGGCAGTGTGCAGAGAAATGGTGATTGCGTCATCCGTAGAGCTGTTGGGGTGGTATGCGAATTCCCTAGGTCGTTGGGTAAGGTGGAGGTCTTTAAATAGCCTTTCAAAGCACTTCATGATGACAGAAGTGAGTGCTACGGGGCGATAGTCTTTTAGTTCAGTTACCTTCGCTTTCTTGGGTACAGGAACAATGGTGGACATCTTGAAGCAAGTGCAGACAATAGACTGGGATATGGAGAGATTGAATACATGTATATCTGTAAACACTCCAGCCAGCTGGTCTGCACATGCTCTGAGAATGCGATTTGGGATGCCGTCTCGGCCGGCAGCCTTGCGAGGGTTAACATGCTTAAATTACTTACTCATTTTGGCCATGGAGAATGAGAGCACACAAGTCCTCATGAGCTGGGGGCCTGCGTCAGCGGCTTGATGTTGATTTCCTCGAAGCGGGAAAAGAAGGTGTTTAGCTTATCTGGGAGCAAGCAGTCGGTGTCCATGACTTGGTTCACTATCCCTTTATAATACGTGATTGTCTGGAGACCCTGCCACATACATCTTTTGTCTAAGCCATTGAATTGTGACTCCACTTTGTCCCTGTACTGTCATTTTGTGTATTTGATTTCCCTACGGAGGTCAAAGCTGGTCTTTTTGTACACGTCCATGTTCCCAGTCACCTTGCCGTGATTAAATTCAGTGGTTCGTGCTTTCAGTCTTGCGCAAATGTTGCCATCTGTCCACAGTTTTTGGTTTGGATAAGTTCTAATCAACAGAGTGGGAACAACATCCATCTATGCACTTCCTGATGAACCCAGTCACCAAGTCAGTGTATATGTCAATGCAATTCTCAGAGGCAACCCGGATCAATCTCCAGTTCGCGTGATCAAAACAATCTTGAAGCATAAATTCTGATGAGTTAGACCAACATTGAACAGTCCTTACCATGGGTACTTCCTGTTTAAGTGTCTGCCTATAGGTGGGGAGGAGCAGAATTGAGGCGTGATCTGATTTGCAGAAGGGAGGGTGGGGTATGGCCTTGTAGCCATCTCGGAAGGGGGAGTAACAATGATCCAGAGTTTGTGATGTGCGTGTAGCACAGGAGATGTATTGCTAGAATTTTGTTAGCGTTCCCCAGCTACAATAAATGTGGCCTCAGGATATGCGGTTTCCAGTTTGGACATAGTCCAATGTAGATCCTTGAGAGCCACCACGTTGTTGGCTTTGTGGGAGGGGATGTATATACGGCAGTGACTATGACCGAATAAAATTATCTCGGGAGGTATTGCGGTCAGTATTTGATGGTGAGGTATTCCAGATCAAGAGAGCAAAAGGACGTGAGATCCTGTACCACAATCAAACCATGAGTAAATGTTTTCTTCCTTTCCACCTGATGGAGGGAGAACCCTGCTGGCTGAATGGATGGGGACAATACATCCAGAGAGAGACATGACTCTGTTAAACAGAGTATGTTACAGTCGCTGATGTCTCTCTGTGAGGAGATCCTTGCCCGGAGCTCATCTACTTTATTCTCCGGGGACTGAATGTAATGTACATGGAAGCAGTGGATGGTATGCACGCCGCCTGAGTCTGACTAGGGCCCCACTTCTTCTTCTTTTCCTGCATTGGCCTGTTGGTGCATCCCCCTGTTTGAATAGAGATTTCTTGTGAAGCTCAAACAAAGGATCCAGGTCAGGGAAGTCAAATTTCTGCTGGAATGTCTGGTGAGTGACCACAGATCTAATGTCCAAAAGTAATTTTCGTCTGTACGTAATAATACAAGAATCGTTCTGGGCAAATAATGTCATAAATAGCGCACACACACAAAAAAATACTGCAATGTTGGCTAGGAGCAGGAAACACAGTGAACGCGTCTATCGGCGCCATCTAGTGTGTGTGTGCGTGCGTGTGCGTGTGCGTGTGTGCGTGTGCGTGTGCGCATGCTCGTGAGCGTGAACATGTGCGAGTGAGTGCATGTGTGCTAAGGTGCGAAGAGTCAGTGCAGGTGGTCAGTCCCATTCAAGTGTTGAGCAGTCAGGCTTGTAGAGCCTGTTAGTATCGGACCTCATGCTCTGATACCGTCTGCCCCACGGTAAGGGAGGGAACAAGGGAGGGAACAAACTTGATGATGGAGTTGGTGTCGTGCAAAGCCACGCAATCACGGGTAAACAAGAGGGCTGAGAAACACACCTGAGGGGCCCCTGTGTTAAGAGTCAGTGTAGAGGTGTTGTGGCCAACCCTCACAGCCTGTGGTCTGTCCATCAGGAAGTCCAGGATCCAGTTGCAGAGGGTAGTGTGCAGACCCAGGGCTCTGAGCTTGGTGACGGACTTGGGGGGAACAATAGTGTTGAATGCTGGACTGTAGTCAATGAACATCATTCATACATAGGTGTTCCACACACACACACACACACACACACACACACACACACACACACACACACACACACACACACACACACACACACACACACACACACACAGTCCCGTGGAGCTGAGATGTAACAGCAGTACGGGTGTTTTATAGCTTAAGCAGGACTTCCGCATCATACCACAGTCAGCTCCCTGAGTAACTACACTGCTGCTGCATGGCTAAATCAACTGAAGCACAGTGTGGTGTGGACGGGAGAGACATTATGGCCTGCGAGTTGTGACTGGTCGATGTGTGTGTACGAGTGTGTACACCTGTACTGCTGCCGCACCTCAGCTCCACGGGACTGGCTGGTTTGTGTGTGTGCATGCGTGTGTGTGTGTGTGCATTAGTCAGACAGTGTGTTTGCCCTGCACTTTCGTCTATTTATTGAGGCCTGCACTCTCCCTGTCTCTAACATTTCTCTCTCCTGCAAGCCGTTAAGTGTGTGTGTGTATGCGTGCGTGTGTGAATCATTTTAAGAGCTCTGTTTCGACCTCTTCAAGCTGTTAAAATAGTGAGTGAACATTCAATCGAGCAATTTGTGCTTGCCTCATTTCATATCCGTTGCAGAGAGAGACCGCATACACAATATAGGTATGCATAAATAGTCATTATGGGCACAATAGACATCATTGTATTTATAAGAAGCTCCGTGGAGTGGTGTTTTCATGTAGCTATTTATTCATCCAAATATTGGTGTGTGTTGCTCTGTCTCTGTTCTCCCCAGATACAGCGATAGAGGGAAGAGGTGGGAGGGGCTACTGGTAGATAGGATCATACGCAGCGAATATGAGATCTCAGAGAAAGAGGGCGGGACAGAGGGAAAGAAAGAGATATATATATGTATGTATATATATATAGAGAGAGAGAGAGAGCGGAGAGAGCAACATGGAGAGAGGGGGGGAAAGACAGACAGACAGTGGGAGGGAAAAAGAGAGAGAGAGAGAGAGAGAGAGAGAGAGAGAGAGAATGGAAAATTGCATCTGGAAATATGGTGGGAGTGGCAGAGGTCAGTGTGCGGAGAGAAAGATAGAGAGTGAAACGTAAATGACAATGAAAACGCTTCCTCACACTGATGCCCCATGGTAACCCAGCCCTGCTATTGGCTGTTTCGAGGGGTCAGAGGTCAGCTATGGGTCCTATAGATGTTCAATCACATCCAAACTTATTTACACCTCTGTTCATTATCATTATTCCCAACCATACCTGAGCCCCGTACCATTTGGCCCTAACCCTAAACCTGTCTCTCCTGAGGGTTGGATAGCCTGATCCACACTGACAGCAGTACAGATATGAAAGTGGTCACTAATGCTCAGTTGTTGTTACAGATGATTTAGAAACCCTCTGCATTGTCTACTGTGGCTGGCTGGCTGGCTATACGCCTCTTCAGTCTTTCTCTCTCTTATGGATGATCAGTCTGGCTGTCGGCCACAAATAGAGATGATGTCCAAATCATATTGCTCCGGACCCTTCGGCGAATATAAAACGCACAACAACCCAATTTGTCGGCTGAACAGTGGAGTAGATGGCTACTGATGATTGTCTCATTGTGCCAGTTTGGTTCCTTTGACTTCTACATCTGGAGATGTGACACATCTTTATCGGTTTCCCTGAAACCTTTACCGCAGTTAACTTACCTCCTCCCTATGGGCTGACTCGTCGTTGTTGGTTATCGGGCCTAGAAATGTGGTGTCGTCTTCAAAGTTGACGATGGAGTCGGTGTCGTGCAATGCCACGCAGCTGTGGGCGAACAGGGAGTACAGCAGAGGGCTGGGGGGGACACACCTTGGGGTCCCCTGTGTTAAGGGTCAGTGTGGAGGAGGTGTTGTTGCCAATCCTCACAGCATGAATTTCCACAATGGGATGCCACAGTTTGATTTGTATTTGTTGTTTCGACTGTGACTAATGCTCCATCATGGCCGTCCAGTTGTGTATCGTAAACAAATACCTAGAGAAAATGTATCTCCCGGAGTCGTATCATTTTATCAGCCAGCGTTGTCTATGATTCTGCTGCTGTGGATTTAAACGTTTGAGCTGTAATCGTCGACCAGGAAGGCCTCACCAAGTGGGCCTCACACTAACACTAACGCTAACAGATGGGCAGTAAATGGGTTGCGAGAAATGGTGTTCTTCAATGAGGCACTTTCTCTTCACTGCTTTAACAGGAGGTTATTTTGGTCTTAAATGCGCTCAGTGTGTAACGGCTGTCGTAGAGAGGGGACCAAAGCGCAGCGTGTTGAGTGCTCATGATGAATATTTATTTTAACTCAGGACACTAAAGAACAAATAACAAACAAACAGCCAACAGTTCTGTCAGGTACAGAAAACTAAACAGAAGACAACTACCCACAAACACAGGTGGAAAAAAACCCTACTTAAGTATGATCTCCAATTAGAGACAACGAGGACCAGCTGCCTCTAATTGGAGATCATCCCAAAAAACAACAACATTGAAATAGAAAAGTAGAACCTAAACATAGAAATACAATACATAGAAAAACACAAAACACTCCCTGTCACACCCTGACCTACTCTACCATAGAAAATAACAACTTACTATGGTCAGGACGTGACACTGTGTCTCCCTTTTTCCTTCTAATTCTGAACCTCTACATTCCTTTTCTATCACTCTCCCTTTCTCTCCCTCTCTCTCTCTTTCGTTTTATAGCTCTCTCCATCTCTCTTGCTCTATATATCTCTCTCTCTCTCGATCTCTCTCTCGATCTCTTCCCTTCTCCCTCTCTTCCTGAGATCTGTTCATCGGGGCAGAACCTTCAAAGGCAGAGCTGTGTAATGTAGAACAGAATAGAGCAGAGATGCAGGGAGATAGAGAGGACTGTGCATATGTTCAAAACCAACACACTGATCAGCAGCAACATAAATAAGGGCTTCAGTCAGCCTTGAGTACAGAGTGAGCCAGGAGTGTGTGTGTGTGTGTGTGTGTGTGTGTGTGTGTGTGTGTGTGTGTGTGTGTGTGTGTGTGTGTAGCCACAGGAAGTAGGGTGCTGAGGGTGTTGCAGCACTCCCTGAAAAATCTGAATAAAAAAATATTATTATTTTATTATTTTTTGAAAAATATATTATAAACATCCACATCAAATTAAATATTTTCCTTGATCCAATAACATGGAAAACAACCACTTTACAAACCACTTAATATACATGTATATTATTGTATTGTACATACGCTGGTCATGGCTGGTCTGTACCTGTAGATTTACCATCACCATGATGAAAAACAATGCACAATAGAGTAATTGAGTACATCGAGATATCAAGCAGTTTGTGATGATGTGGCTCAGTTGGTAGAGTGTAACGCTTGCGATGCCAGGGTTGTGGGTTTGATTCCCACGAGGGACCAGCACGAAAATGTATGCACTCACTACTGTAAGTTGCTCTGAATAAGAGCATCTACTAGAAAGGAAAAGGAATGAAGAGACCATTTCAGTTTTCACGTAGAAATAAGTATTTCAAGAACCTGGAAAGCATATAATCAAGCAAGTATTTTAATATTCCACAAGTATTATCAGATGAACTGTTTTCTACAGATAATTATCAGACTCAAGTTCCAAATGCTGGTAAACACTCAAATGCATTTAGTTGACATTTTTTTCACAAAAGTAGTTCGCTGGGCTTTCACTAGTCCTGTATTAGTAGAACGATATAGATGTCTCCAGCTCGGGCAAAAATAATAATAATTCTGTATCCCTCTCTTCCACCTCTGAAAAAAGACTGCAGCCCCCCACCCCAGACTACTAGTGATTATCACTAGTCTACACAGGAAAACAACCCTATCCGTACATATCAGATCTACCCTTAGTGAGCCTGAGGAATCAGTGAAATCCTAGTCTACACAGGAAAACAACCCTATCCCTGCATATCAGATCTACCCTTAGTGAGCCTGAGGAATCAGTGAAATCCTAGATTTAAATACACCTTAGGTTTCACACACCTAATCATTGTGAAATGTCTCATATCATATGGCTGTGTCTGCAATCGTACTATCTACAGCATACCTGGAGTTTTAGCTGATGCTGTGACTTTAGTGTTGCAGTTTGCACCAGGCAGCGTATTTGTCCTAATCAAAGCTGCTGAGTGGGATTGAATGTGAAGCTCTGAGGAGGGCCACATGTCCTCACGCTAAAGCTGTCTGAGTTTTACAATTCGGTATGATGCAGGCAGCCCAGCTACATATTAATATGGGGAGAATACGCTGTCAGACAGGGAGAGAAAAACAGGGAGAGAGAGAGAGAGAGAAGGAGGGAGAGAAATAGAGAGGGAGGGAGGTAGGGAGAAAGAAGAGAGTGAGAGAGAGCCCCTTCCATAGGATTACCATGTCAGGCAGGATGGACCACTGCTTAGATTGATTAGAAACTAATCCAGCTGGATAAGCCTGCGTGATTATAAATTCGTGGCCGGCCATCGCCGACACTATCCCCGTCACTCTTTCTCGCTCTTTCGATTTCTCGATCGTTCTCGCTCTCACTCTTTCTCAACAGACTGCAGGACCTTGAAGGGAGGTGACACTCTGACGTACACATTGGATTCCTTTTTGGAGGGACAAAACTGTCCATTTCTCCATGCAGCGCTTGGGTTGCGATTCATGGGAATCTCTTATTCCTCTGAAACGAGAGTGGGGAAAGTGGCCCGGTGCTATCTGTGGTTATAGTCCCAGGACGGTTAGCATGAAAGCAGAGGTTTGTGTGGTCGCTGTGTGTTTGGCTGGGGGTTTGGGAACAGGTCTGGGAAAAGAACAGACAGGGTGAAACAGAGGATTAGTGGTATTCTTAACCCAACATATGTGGCCTATGGGCTATAGAGGAGGGAGAGAAAGGGGGCAGGGAGAATGAGAGAGAGAGAAGGATAGAGAGGAGTTCAAAAATAAGGTTTTGGATTGGAGAGATTGGAGAGAGAGAAAAAAAAAGAAACCCCCGAAATGTCCAAACTGGTATAGTGCCCTGAATCTCTCTCTCTTCCACAGAACATCCTCTACAGTCAACTGTACTGTACGACCAACTGCTCTTTCAATGTTTACCTTCGGCGAGTTCTTCTAGTGTCCTAAACTACTCTCACGCTTTACCCCAATGAGAAAATGAATACCGTTTTTGTGAGTGTGTATGTGTGTGTGTGTGTGTGTGTGTGTGTGTGCGCTCGCGTGCGAGAACACGGTCCGCGGCCGATCTACTGTTTCTATGGGAATGTAGCAGCAGCTCGAGTCTGTCAAGGTTTTCAGATATTATTTGTGGCTGCGGTGAGGAATTCTAGGAGAGTGTTTTTAATGTTAATAAAACAGATAGGTTGGAGAGAACAGGGCCAAATTTGTACTTAGCCAAGCAGTGGTGATAAGAGATGTACAGGAAGTGTGTGTGTGTGTGTGTGTGTGTGTGTGTGTGTGTCTTTAAAGAAGCCTAGGCAGCATCCAGCCCTTTGAAGAGCAAGGGGGAGCCAGTGGGGCCTAAGTGGGGTGAACTGCTCCCTCCCAGACTCACTACCTTCCTGTTGGACGTCCTCTCCCTGAACCCCCTCCGTGACCATGAACACACAGAGAATCCTTTAACATCTAGCACGCACTACCTTTCCTCTCCTCTCTAAACACCCAACCCAATACATACCATGAAGTGCAGAGGAAAATGCATTGGTTTGGCCTCTTTGTTTAAGCACTCACGTTTGGCTTCAGTCGAATGAAACTCACCCTAACTTGATCCCCTTCAAGCCAAAGCATGTTCTCCCTCCATTTTGGTTTTCTTCTTGACCTCTCACTGTGACTTTGTTTGTTGTTGTTGCTGCGTTGACGGTTGAATTCCACTCTCCTTTCATATTTTTGTATTTTTAATTGACAGACCAAGGGTGGTAGACCAGGAGAGAGAGAAAGAGAGAGAGAGAGGCAGAGAGATAGACAGAGAGAGAGAGAGACAGTGACAGAGAAAGTCAGAGAGAGAGAGACAGAGAGACAGAGACAGAGAAAGTCAGAGAGAGAGACAGTGACAGAGAAAGTCAGAGAGAGAGAGACAGAGAGACAGAGACAGAGAAAGTCAGAGAGAGAGACAGAGAGACAGAGACAGAGAGTCAGAGAGAGAGTGAGAGAGACCAAAAGAGAGACAGAGAGTCAGAGAGAGAGTGAGAGAGTGAGAGAGACCAAAAGAGAGACAGAGTTAGAGACAGAGAGAACCAGTGCAAGGAGTAAAGGAGAGGTCTGGGGAGGACATCGGGGAACTTGCCTCTACGGTAGGAACAGAATTACAGCACTCAGCAGCTTCGGCACAACCTTTGTGTTTGGACGTAATGAGTGGCCTCTGAAGCCACAGTTCTCCTCCTAAAATACACCAATTACAGAGGAGCAACCCTCGGGAGGTCCTGCTGAACTTCTAATGCTCTCTGTGTCATGGTTAAATGTGGGTGTGTGGGTGTGTGGGTGGGGATTTTGTTTATGTGTATTTCTGTGTGTGTTAGTGTGCAATCAGTTGATGTGTATGAGAATATGAGTGAGTGAATATAAGTGTGCATAAGTTGTGTGTCTTTGAGTGAGTGCTTATAGCTGTGTACTGTATGTGCCCCCCACTTCTCTATATGCCTGTGGTTTTTTAGTGTGTGTGTGTGTGTGTTTCCCAGTGTGTCTGCCTGTTTCTCAGTGTGTTTTGTGTGTAACGTAAGCAGCTCAGAGGAGACCCATCTGTGGGGGAGAGAGAGAGAGAGGCTGTCTGGTCATGTGACCACCCTGCAGTAGACAATTAACAGACACCCTCACCAGAGGGCCCGGTGTCTAACCACACACACTCCTCAGGGACTGACTGTGCTGTACTGTGTGCTGTACTGTGTGCTGTACTGTGTGTGTGTGTGTGTGTGTGTGTGTGTGTGTGTGTGTGTGTGTGTGTGTGTGTGTGTGTGTGTGTGTGTGTGTGTGTGTGTGTGAACCCTTGGGTTGTGTGTCATTTCTTCCTGGAGAGGAGAAAAGAGTGAGGTGGAGGAGAAGAGAGAGAGGGAGATATCTCTCCCCTGCACTGGGGATACTCTTCATTTTGCCTCAGTATCTGCCTTTCTTCCCCTAACAGAATCAGAGAGAGATAATGGGAACTGTCCTTGGAAATAATGGCATCACACTTCCATCTGTCCACCCATACTGCACCATTTACATTTTTTACAGTTTATCACTCAAACTGTATAGTCAATCAGAATCACAATAAAGGCATAATGTTTGAACATTTGCCCCCATCCTCCCACACTACCATCATTCTAATAGAAAAACAACCATACTCTTGTTGTGTTAGCATTGGCGATTTTAGCATGTACATCTAAAACTCAACCATTCCTTTTTATGCATGCCAGCGAAGCCACAACACAACGCTAAACAATACATTAAATGCACTCTAACGGTGCCCACAAACTGTTAGGGCCGACATAAAGATGTCCCGACAGCAGAACTTTCCTATCAGCACCATGGAGTGAATCCTTGCCACTGCTACAGCTGGCTATCAGCGGAGCCTTGTCTGGCAGCGAAACAGTTCTTTCAGCTTCATTTACAAACCATAGCTGATATGGCTGACTTGCTTAAATATTAATATATTATATTTTTTTTACGGACTCCTTGTGGATTTCTGTAACTCGATAAGCACCGCATTGTCCTTCAACAATAATGAATGCTGACATGATGAGTGTTGACTTTTGAATCATACACAAAAATTATTCCATTTTATGTTCAGTAAATTCATAATATTTGTTCTTATGTCATTAAACATGTAGCTCTAAGTATAAGCAAGTGCAAGCAAATGCGCTGTGACGAGGTAGGCGTATTCGTTCAGCTCTTTTCAAATGGACAGCGGCAGAAATTCAGATAGATGTTAGTTCAGATAAATTCTGCAAGATGTTGAGGCCTTAACTTTACTTTTCTTTAAGTCATCAGAGAGAGAGAGAGAGAGAGAGAGAGAGAGAGAGAGAGAGAGAGAGAGAGAGAGAGAGAGAGAGAGAGAGAGAGAGAGAGAGAGAGAGAGAGAGAGAGAGAGAGAGAGAGAGAGAGAGAGAGACTCAGCGATTAGCCTACCATTAGAAGTATTTTATTATGTGGTCTAAAAAGGAAGGAAAATACAATCACAAGGATTCACTTTTATAGACAATATATCGACGCACAAACAGCTTTTTTTTGGCGCAAACAACTATTGCAATGTGAACTAAAATGACATGGGCATATTACTGAACTTTTCGTTGAACAAAAATATTTGAATGGGAAGAGACTGTCACTGACAAACATGCTTACAGACCCAACAACATTATATAGTATACCCTCTTCGTGGAGAAAAGCACAAACGCTAATTATAAAAACACAGAGTAAGCAAAACAGTGAAATGAATCATTCTAACATTGCCTGAAATTATGAATAAGATACTAATGAGAGACCTATATGAGCAATATAACAACGGAGATGCAGCCTACAAACTATGGCATAAGGGAACGATGAGAGGATAAGAGGCAAGCTGTAATTTCCATGAAGACATGAGCGAGCTGAGACGGACATAGTTTATATGCCTAGCTATTCGTTCAGCCACACAACTTAATGCATGGTATAATTCTGGCAAGAACATGCCTATTCTTCTCCATCTTTTGGTTGTGATGGTCAATGGCTCGTCTATTTGCCATGTCTAGCTAAGCCACCGTGTTTGATTTTCCCAGTAATCCGAGTTTAACAGCACGATTCTCATGTTTTGAGACCCTTACAGACAGATGTTTTCAAATCCTTAAACCCAGATTGACCACACACCCTCTCCACCAAATAGCAGGCAGGCGAAGCAACATAGGGATTGCTTGGCGACACTCACGGTTAGCCACTGATTCCTTCCAAACCACTCATTGTTGAATTTGCGATTTCTGACTTGTGTAAATCTTCATGTCCAATGGCGATTGAGTACCAAGACGTTTTATCTCTAGTTTAACTTCATATGACAAGGATTGAAAAGGATTTGCCAGTAGATTGCCGACGTGATTCCTGATGATGACTGCTTAACTAGCTAGCTAGCTTGCTAGCTAAGAATATGAATATATGATGTTGACATGATCAGTCCAATCAAAGCTACGGGAGATATAACGTGATTTGAAGTCATTTTATCTATGGCCAATGACCTTGAGCCTTCTTGGATGGGCTGTAAATCTATGGTAGTGTCACGGCCGTCGTAGTGATTGGACCAAAATGCAGCGGGAATGTGTATGCTCATTTTCTTCTTTATTAAATAAATGAACACTGAACAGAAAGAACGACGAAAACAGTCCTGTCAGGCACACAGCTAAACAAGAAACAACTACCCACAAAAAACCCATGAACAACACCCCTACTAAATAGGACCTTCAATTAGAGGCAACGAGGAACAGCTGCCTCCAATTGAAGGTCAAAACAATAAACTAAACATAGAAATAGAATAACTAGAAAATAGAACATAGAAATACAAAACATAGAACACTACCCAAAAACCCCGACAACACAAAACAAACACACCCCTGCCACGTCCTGACCCAACTACAATAACAAATAACCCCTTATACTGGTCAGGACGTGACAGGTAGACCTAGCTCTGTCGTAGATTCTGCGGCAAAGTAGTGTCCCCATGAGTGACAGAACAGAGTCAATCACGGCGCAATAGAGAAGATTAACAATGCCTACGCTCTGTGCTTTCGCTGGCTGCCCCTCCACCACAGAAAGCACTGAGCTAAAACACTGAAACAGCTGCATTTTGGAGCTGCCTTACTCAAAGAAATAGACCAATTTTGCATGCTGCTTTATTAATTCAAGGAATCATTTATTTTTTTACATTTTTTGCTAAACTGATATGTGACAGGAATTAATGCCAGAATTACATGCAAAATAGGCCTTATTTAATTGCCCTAAATGACGGGTCGCCACTGTGTGTTTGTGTATGTTGTTGAGTGTGTGTGTGTGTGTGTGTGTGTGTGTGTGTGTGTGTGTGTGTGTGTGTGTGTGTGTGTGTGTGCAGCATGCCTGCGAGTGACACGTGCGTGTGAGTACTTACATCTAAAGTAGCAGCCACTACAGTCGTAGAGTATCTCTCTACATGGTGCAGATAAAGCAGCATGCAAATTGTTGCCAGGAACACTTCTCTGTTATAATGAGTCCAGGAGATGTTGGCTGATTCAGGGCCAGTCTAAACTCTCCCCAGCTGGACAAATTTTATCTGTCTCTGTAGGGATGAGAGGAACCGGAGAGGCTGTGTAGTGGTGTTGGGTAGTGGCACTCAATGCTGGGAAAGAGGAGCCACGATAAAACACAAGGCAGAGCAAACAGTTGGGAGAGAGTGAGAGAGAGAGAGAGAGAGAGAGAGAGAGCGAGACAGACAGACAGACAGACAGACACAACAAAAATTACTGTCCCTTTGCCAGGGAAAGAGAGGGGAGGACGCCAGAAAGACAGCGTGCTAGCAGTGGGTCAGAGGGAATGTATGTGACTGTGAGAGAGAACAGAAGGGAAGGGTGACAAAGTACTCTGTAGGTGACAGCGCCAGACCTCATCACTCATATATTCCCTAAGCAGCTTCACATCATGAAACATACAGTGGAAAGAAAAAGTATGTGAACCCTTTGGAAATACCTGGATTTCTGCATGAATTGGTCATAAAATGTGATCTTGTTACAATGCCTCCTAGTGGGAGGGGGATGCAGGAATCAGGAGCAGGAGAGCAAGGAAGTTCCAGTGGCACAAAACGTTTAATATTGTAGTCCCGAACTCAAATACAACATGAGGGAAAAATACGCACAAAACGAAGTCGCCACACACAGGGAAACTAACTTCACACATGGAGGAGAAACCTCGACTCCTAAACAAGGTCTAACAAAAACGGTAACACTACCGAATAAAACAAAAACCCCGTGGTGCAGACACGCACCCCTAACGTAGAACACATACAAACAATCCCACACAAAGACTAGCATGCAGCGGGGTGTAAATAAACTGGTGTGAACTGCTCTCTTGAGGTCATGCCACAGCATCTCAATCAGGTTGAGGTCAGGACTCTGACTGTGCCACTCCAGAATGCATTTTCTTCTGTTGAAGCCATTCTGTTGTTGATTTACTTCTGTGTTTTGGGTCGTTGTCCTGTTGCATCACCCAACTTTTGTTGAGCTTCAATTGGCGGACAGATAGCCTAACATTCTCCTGCAAAATGTCTTGATAAACTTGGGATTTCATTTTTCCTTCGATGACAGCAAGCTGTCCAGGCCCTGGGGCAGCAAAGCAGCCCCAAACCATGATGTTCCCTCCACCATACATTACAGTTGGGATGAAGTTTTGATGTTGGTGTGCTGTGGCTTTTTTTCTCCACACATAGTGTTGTGTTCCTTCCCAAGCAACTCAACTGTAGTTTCATCTGTCCACAGAATATTTTGCCAGTAGCGCTGTGGAACATCCAGGTGCATATTTGCAAACTTTAGACGTGCATCAATGTTTTTTTTGGACAGCAGTGGATTCTTCCGTGGTGCCCTCCCATGAACACCATTTTTGTTTAATGTTTTACGTATCATAGACTCGTCAACAGAGACATTAGCATGTTCCAGAGATTTCTGTAAGTCTTTAGCTGACACTCTAGGATTCTTCTTAACCTTATTGAGCATTCTGCGCTGTGCTCTTGGACTGATGAACATCAAGGCTTTTAGAGATACTTTTGTGACCCTTTCCAGCTTTAAACAAGTCAACAATTCTTAATCTTAGGTCTTCTGAGATCTCTTTTGTTCGAGGCATGGTTCACATCAGGCAATGCTTCTTGTGAATAGCAAACTCAAATTTTGTGAGTGTTTTTTATAGGGCAAGGCAGCTCTAACCAACATCTCCAATCTCTTCTCATTGACTGGACTCCAAGTTAGCTGACTCCTGACTCCAATTAGCTTTTGGAGAAGTCATTAGCCTAGGGGTTTACATACTTTTTCCAACCTAAATGTACATTTTTAAATTATGTATTTTTATTGTCTATATTGAATACAACAATTTTTGTGTTATTAGTTTAAGCACACTATGTTTGTCTATTGTTGTGACTTAGATCAGATCAAATTTGATGACCAATTTATGCAGAAATCCAGGCTATTCCAAAGGCTTCACATACTTATTCTTGCCTCTGTATTTAGTTATTTCAAACATATATTCTTATAGACTCCCATGATACAGAAAAGACATGACCTACTGGAGACATACTGCAGATGTACTGTATGTGTTTGTCTAATGGTTTAGACTGAGATGTCTCTGTGTAGTGTTACAAATTGGCAGAGACCAGCGACAGCACTAACCAAATTAAATTGTTCTGTAATGGTGACAGTAGTCCTACATGTTGCTATGTTGAAGTCTTTTTCAAACACTGTGTTTAACCATAGAAAAATTGTTTCTCCATGAAGCAGATGCAATCAAACTGATGACCCTGTGTCTACATGTATTCACAGAGACAGAGATAAAGAGACTTGAGTTTTGTTCATTAAAAACATTTACAACTTTTAAAATCGTTTTATGGCTTGACATCCTTATCAATCACTTTGTAAATGTGAGAATTTGATGTCCCCTTCCTGGAAAGGGTCTTTAATATATTGAGCAATGCATGCTAAAACTAAACATTGTTTTTGTAATGTCATAAAGCAGCCGTTCATTTGTCAGGCTGGCTGGCAGTTACAGATGAATGTGTCGTATTTATACATCGGCCTTCACCTCGGCCAGGCCAATCAGGAGTTCATTCCATCAGTCCTTATTGCACCATTTACCAAACAGGCACCCCAGTGCTATTACTACGTTATGGATTACTCCCACCAGCAAAAGAGTTGAACATCGATTTTCCTCAGAGAAACCTTTCATTTTTCTTACTTCATACATTAACATATTTCACTTCAGCAACAATCTGATGCAATAAAGACCAGAGCGGTTGTTATTTTCAGATCAGTTTAGCTGAGGGCGAGTCAGAAAGGGCTGATAATTAAAAAACAGGAAGCAAAGAAAGAGGAGAAAGAACTTCAAAGCCATGGCAGAGATAATGGTTCTCAGTGGGAAAGACTGTTGCCAAACATATTCTACTCATTAATGAGGAAGAGGGTGCGGGAAGAGAGGAGTGGGGAGGAAGAGGTTGTATGGGTGAGTGGAAATGTGTTATAAGTCATTAGTTTAATATTTTATGGCCAAAATAATGTCATGCTGGTATACTAGACTCAGTGGCGGTGCTAGGAGGTTTTCACTGGAGGAGCTAAGGGGTAGCTTGGTCGATGCATAGGGGTGCTAACAATTTATGGCGTTCATGCAAGCGTGTGTGTGCTCAAGCGAGCTGCATACCTTTCCTACAACAAATGTTTGGCCATCAGTGCCATGAGTGTTGCAACTTCATTGGGATAAACCGAAGGTACACAAATGCCATCACAAAGTGTGTCCCCAAGGATGCATAGACATATCAGCACCATGGACAGGTAATGTGGCTTGGCAGCTGTTAGAGCCCATGAAAGTCGGATCAAAGATTTCAGCACCTGACATCTTCGCTCAGAGTCAGATGAAGAGGGAGCAGCTGGAGTAGCAGTGTACTCTGGGGTGATCCATGTCTCAGTCAGGGCCAAAAAGTCAAGGGAGTGAAGGGCAGCATAGGCTGAGATGAACTCTGCGTTCTTTACCACAGATCGGCAGTTCACAGCTGCCAGAGACCAGGAATTTCACATGGGTATGTGCGCGCAGGGTATACTCAATTAGGATGGTTGCAGCCAAGGGATGGGGAGCGTCTGTAAAGCCTACAGGGAGAGGAGCGAACAGGTATAGAAAACATACACATAGTTGCCAAAGTTACAAAAGAGCAAAATGAGATCTAAAAATAATTAGGTAAGATACTTAACCTCTATGGGCTAGGTGGGACGTTAGCGTCCCACTCTATTCAACCAACAGCCAGTGCCGCAAATACAAATACCTCAAAAATGCTATAACTTAAATTTCTCAAACATACGACTATTTTACACCATTTGAAAGATAAGACTCTCGTTAATCTAACCACATTGTCCGATTTCAAAAAGGCTTGACAGCGAAAGCAAAACATTAGATTATGTCAGGAGAGTACCCAGCCAAAAATAATCACACAGCCATTTTTCAAGCAAGCATATATGTCACAAAAACCCAAACCACAGCTAAATGAAGCACTAACCTTTGATGATCTTCATCAGATGACACTCCTAGGACATTATGTTATACAATACATGCATGTTTTGTTCAATCAAGTTCATATTTGTATCAAAAAACAGCTTTTTACATTAGCATGTGATGTTCAGAACTAGCATACCCACCGAAAACTTCCGGTGAATTTACTAAATTACTCATGATAAACGTTGACAAAATACATAACAATTATTTTAAGAATTACAGATACAGAACTCCTTTATGCAGTCGCTATGTTCGATTTTAAAATAGCTTGTCGGCGAAAGCACATTTTGCAATATTCTGAGTACATAGCTCAGCCATCACGGCTAGCTAATTTGACACCCACCAACGTCGGGGCAACCTAAACTCAGAATTACTATTCGAAAAATTGGATTACCTTTGCTGTTCTTTGTCAGAATGCACTCCCAGGACTTCTACTTCAACAACAAATGTTGTTTTGGTTCCACATAATCCATAGTTATATCCAAATACCTCCGTTTTGTTTGTGCGTTCAGGTCACTATCCAAAGGGTAACGCGCGAGCGCATTTCGTGACAAACAAATTCTAAATGTTCCTTTACCATACTTAGAAGCATGTCAAACGCTGTTTAAAATCAATTGTTATGCTATTTTTCATGCAAAATAGCGATAATATTCCAACCGGACAACGTTGTATTCATTCAAAGAGGGAAAGAAAAAAATGGCGAGGTCTTGTGAACGTGCATCTCCAGTCTCTCTGTCACCAGGCAGTCCACTGACAAACTCTGCTCCTGTTATCTGCCCGGAGACAGGAGACGCGTCAATCTGGTTTCTGAAGGCTTTAGAGAGCCAATGGAAGCCTTAGAAAGTGTCACGTAACAGCACAGATACTGTAATTTTGATAGAGATGCAACAGAAGGACTACAAATTGTCAGACAGGCAACTTCCTGCTTGTAATTTTCTCAGGTTTTTAGTAACCAGTTAAAATCGGGTACGTTTTTTATCCGGCCGTGAAAATACTGCCCCCTATCCCAGACAGGTTAAGCGAGAGAATGGTGTGGAGCCTTCTTCTCTTTCCTTCCTCAAATAACTCTATAGAAGAACTCGGTGGAACCGTCTTTGTTTCGGCAACGGTTTTATTTTTGCCACGAGACCGCTACTTACAGCTGCCACTGAGAAAACCGGGGAGACTGAAGTACTAACACTAATTGCTAATTGCCTTGCAAAGGTGAAGAGCACACCTCCCAGTACTAATTGCCTAGGAGAAGAGAAACCACTCCCCCTCCAATACAGCCACTGATTACCAAAACAACAACAATCACAAACTGCCCTGCCCCTTAATTCTGGTTGATGTGTGAACAATCATCTGCAAGTTAATAGCAGTCAGCATTTCACAAACCAAATAGGCTACTGGGAAGACAGGCAGCACTTAAAGTAGATGGCCCTGTCTAGCAAAAAGAAAGTACTAGACAACAGATAAATACAACAATTTTACAATTTTACTTCAGGAGTCCTCTAGCCATAGAATGAAGCACACTCAAATAAAATTGTATTTGTCACATGCGTCGAATACAACAGGTGTAGACCTTAGTTACAACAGTGAAATGCTTAGTTAAAGGCCCTTAACCAACAATGCAGTTAAGAAAATCCTTTAAAAAAGTAAGAGATAAGAATAACAAATAATTAAAGAGCAGCAGTAAATAACAATAGCGGGGCTATATACAGGGGGTACCGGTACAGAGTC
Source organism: Salmo trutta (assembly GCF_901001165.1). Classification (NCBI taxonomy): domain Eukaryota; kingdom Metazoa; phylum Chordata; class Actinopteri; order Salmoniformes; family Salmonidae; genus Salmo; species Salmo trutta. Next base: position 30,921,607 of record NC_042960.1, on the reverse strand, counting down.
AATGTGTCAATGTGCGGGGGGCTGAGATGAGATGGAGCCTGAGAATCTGGTGATGTACTCAGGAAAGAGTATAGACCATCATACCAAGGACTTGAACGCTCCAAAAGTGGCAGTATCAATACATGCTGAGTGGAATGGGCATATTCGGTGGCTGTCTTAAAAAAGTTTGTTTTTGGTCCGGTTTTCCGGTTTTTGGTCCGGTATTTCCTGGATTGAGCTATTATACAAACCCCCCAAAGCATCTTTACGAACAAATGGACAGATCTCTGAATCATTGAAGTTATCAAGAGGGACACGACAGGGATGCACTTTGTCTGGTTATTTATTTTCTTTAGCCACAGAACCCCTAGAATCAATAATTCATAGCTCAATCTGGGGCATAGAGATTGGTGATCAACATGTGATCTCATTGTATGCAGATGACTGTTAGAGATATTTAGAACTCATGCGTGGACAGGTTATTGATATCACCTTTAAGTCCTGGTTCCAACGTCGCATCATGAATTTTGAACATGTGTACTATAATGGATGTTTATTATCATTCTATCAACTACAAGAAAGATTTGGATTATCCAAGATCGATTTCTTGAAGTTCCTAAAACTCGGAAATCGCATTCAGTTACCAACAGAATTTGGATGAACGTAAGGCACCAAGCATAGAAAAAATATTGAAAGAATCTGCTACCGCAAAGAATTTGATTGCCAAGTTATATCAAGAGTTGATTGAAACGTTACCTGATGGTTCAGAACCTATAATGAAAAATGTGGTTATATGACCCATGTGTGGCCCACCTCTCCAGCCAGTCATTTGTATTTTGTATTTATTATGGATCCCCATAAGCTTCTGCCAAGGCAGCAGCTACTCTTCCTGGGGTCCAGCTAAATTAAGGCAGTTATACAATTTTGAAAACATTACAATACGTTCACAACAGATTTCACAACACATTAAATGTGTGCCTTCAGGCCACTACTCTAATACCACATATCTACAACACAAAATGCATGTGTACGTGTGTGTATAGTGCGTATGTTATAGTGTGTGTGTATGCATGTGTCTGTGCCTGTGTTTGTGTCCCTTCACAGTCTCTACTGTTCCTTAAAGTGTATTTTTATTGTTTTTTAAATCTAATTTTAATCTTGCATGAGTTACTTGATGTGGAATAGAGTTCCATGTAGTCATGGCTCTCTGTAGTACTGTGTGCATCCCATAGTCTGTTCTGGACTTGGGGACTGTGAAGAGACCTCTGGTGGCATGTCTTGTGGGGTATGCCTGGGTGTCCGAGCTGTGTGCCAGTAGTTCAAACAGACAGCTCGGTGCATTCAACATGTCAGTACCTCTCACAAATACAAGTAGTGATGAAGTCAATCTTGCCTCTACTTTGAGCCAGGAGAGATTGACATGCATATTATTAATGTTATCTCTCTGTGTACATCCAAGGGCCAGCCCTGCTGCCCTGTTCTGAGCCAATTGCAATTTTCCCAAGTCCCTCTTTGTGGCACCTGACCACAATACTGAACAGTAGTCCAGGTGCGACAAAACTAAGGCCTGTGGGAGCTGCCTTGTTGATAGTGCTGCATTATAATGGACAGACTTCTCCCCATCTTAGCTACTGGTGTATCAATATGTTTTGACCATTACAGTTTACAGTCCAGGTTTACTCCAAGCAGCTTGCTCAATTTCCACATGATTCATTACAGGCTTTAGTTGAGGTTTAGGGTTTAGTGAATGATTTGTCCCGAATACAATGCTTTTAGTTTTTTTAATATTTAGGACTAACTTATTCCTTGCCACACATTCTGAAAGTAACTGCAGCCCTTTGTTAGGTGTTGCAGTAATTTCAGTTGCTGTATTAGCTGATGTGTATAGTGTGTATAAGTCATCCGCATACATAGACACTGTCACGCCCTGATCTGTTTCACTTGTCTTGTGCTTGTCTCCACCTCCTCCAGGTGTCGCCCATCTTCCCCATTATCCCCTGTGTATTTATACCTGTGTTCTCTGCTTGTCTGTTGCCAGTTCGTTTTGTTCATGAAACCTACCAGCGGTTTTCGCCTTGTGCCTGTTTTGTCTATAGTTCCTGTTTTTCTAGGTTTCCTGGTTTTGATCTCTGCCTGCCCTGACCCTGAGCCTGTCTGCCGTCCTGTACCTTTGCCCCACTGCTCTGGATTACCGACCTCTGCCTGACCTGAGCCTTTCTGCCGTCCTGTACCTTTGCCAACCTGTGTTCGATTTAATAAACTTTTGTTACTTCGATACTGTCTGCACCTGGGTCTCACCTTGAAATGTGATAGACACACTGGCATTACTCAAAGCCACTGGCATGTTGTTACTGAAGTTGAAAAAAGTAAGGGGCCCTGGGGAACACCTGATTCTACCTGGATTATGTTGGAGAGGCTTGCATTAAAGAACCCCCTCTGTGTTCTCTTAGAACACATATGTTTTTCCAGCAGCAGACTGATCGATAATGTCAAAAGCTGCACTGAAGTCTAACAAAACAGCCCCCACAATCTTTTTATCATACATTTTTCTCAGCTAATCAGTCATTTGTGTAAGTGCTGTGCTTGTTGAATGTCCTTCCCTATACGCTGCTGAACTGAACGTGTGTTGTAAATTTGTTTACTGTAAAATAGCATTGTATCAGGTCAAACATCTTTTTTTCCAAATGTTTATTAAGGGTTGGTAACATGCTGATTGGTCGGCTCTTTGAGTCAGTAAAGGGGGCTTTACTATTCTTAGGTAGTGGAATGACTTTTGCTTCCCGCCGGGCCTGAGGGTCCTACTGTATCACACATTGACTACTGAGGGTTTCCAATGTTTGAGGGGGGCCACATTAACATTTCAGTTGTTAAGGGGGCATTGTTCTGCACTGTTTGAGTTAAGGGGGTGTGTCACAATATCTATACATTTAACCACTTTTGCAGTAAAATATTAGTACACAACCATCCATTTCATATAGAAGGGAAACAGAGATATGTAAAAACATGGTTGCGCTTTGTAATATCTCAAGTAGCGGTATCGAAATATTTTGGGGGATTTGCCACTAGCCTATTAGTATTATCAAACTTCATCCAGATATTACACTGTTGATGTGTATGGAGTACAACGTTACTAGTTAGCTTGTATTCTCTGAACAATAACACCAGTGTTCCTGTACCAGCATGTGTATACTGTATTATAGGTTATAGTCAAGAGAGGAGGAAGTGGTGGCTTGTTAGAGCGCAGACATGGCTCTAATTTCAGTGGTGCTCATGAGGACCCCCGTAACAATTGAAATGTCAATGTGGCCCCCCTCCAACATTGTAACATTGGTTAACTTTGGTATAGGGGGCAGTATTGAGAATTTTGGAAAAAATATGTTCCCATTTTTAACTGCCTCCTACACCAACTCAGAAGCTAGAATATGCATATTATTGTTCAGGTTTGGATAGAAAACACTCTGAATTTTCTAAAACTGTTTGAATGGTGTCTGTGAGTATAACAGAACTCCTATGGCAGGCAAAAACCTGACAAGGCTTCAAGCAGGAAGTACCCTGTCTGACAAGGAGTCGTGCGTCTTACCTCTTTTTATTGAAAAGTAAGGATCTTAGCTGTAACGTGACAATTCCCAGGGCTCCAATAGGCTCTCAGAGCCCGCGAAATAACTGAAGGTTTACGAGGGAACCTCAGGTTGAAATATATTATCGCCTTTTGTAAGTGGATGCTCGGAGGACCTTTCAATGATGCGCGTGCATGAGTCGCTTCTGAGGAGAAATTTTATTCGGCTGTTTAGGCTCAATGCATACTCCCGGTCGGAATATTAACACTTCTCTATGACATAAATGGCATAAAAATTGGTTTTAAACAGCGGTTGACATGCTTCGAAGTACGGTAATGGAATATTTAGACATTTTTGACACGCCAATGCGCCATGCGCGACACCGCGAAGAAGCATTCTAGAACTCACGAACAAAACGTCGCTGTTTGGATATAACGATGGATTATTTGGGACCAAACCAACATTTGTTATTGAAGTAGAAGTCCTGGCAGTGTATTCTGATGAAGAACAAGCAAGGTAAGAACATCTTTCTTATAGGAAATGTGATTTTGGTGGATGCTGACCTGGGTGGGTATCTAAATAGCTAGCCCTGTAATGCCGGGCTATGTACTTAGATTATTGCAAAATGTGCTTCATCCGAAAAGCTATTTTAAAATCGGACATATCGAGTGCATAGAGGGGTAATGTATCTATAATTCTTAAAATAATTGTTATGCTTTTTGTGAACGTTTATCGTGAGTAATTTAGCAAACTGTTAGTAAATTCACCGGAAGTTTGCGGTGGTTATGCTTTTTCTGAACGTCACATGCTAATGTAAAAAGCTGGTTTTTGATATAAATATGAACTTGATTGAACAGACATGCATGTATTGTATAACACAATGTCCTAGGTGTGTCATCTGATGAAGATTATAAAAGGTTAGTGCTGCATTTAGCTGTGGTTTGGGTTTATGTGACATGATATGCTAGCTTGAAAAATGGGTGTCAGATTTTTTCTGGCTGGGCACTCTGCTGACATAATCTAATGTTTTGCTTTTGTTGTAAAGCCTTTTTGAAATCGGACAGTGGGGTTAGATTAACGAGATTCTTGTCTTTAAATAGCTGTGAAATAGTCATATGTTTGAGAAATTGAAGTTATAGCATTTCTAACGATTCAAAAATCGCGCCACTGGATTTCAGTGGCTGTTACGTAGGTGGGACGAGTTCGTCCCACATGTACTAGAGAGGTTAACCCTCAGTACATGTGTGATAGGACCTTGTACGCAGGAGTAGACTATTATGAACATGTGGGCTTCCTGTACATTGTAATCATGTATTTTCCATTCCATTGTTTGCTCGGTTTGTAATTGTAGTTGGTTCAGTAAACATGATCAGAAAAAGGCGTTGAATGATAACCAGAACAGAACATGGACCCCATGATGTGGTATTTACTTATACAATTTCATCCACATCCTCACTTTATGTCAATATTACAATATTGCTGCTCGCTCAGCCTCTGTCCTTGGTCTGCATTGCACAGCACGGGACTCCTCAGTCCTGTAAAACACGTGAAACACATATAAGTAGGTTGTTAAATTGTCATTGTGTCCGCCACGGCTCTGGTCCATACATGACACTTTTGGTGTTCTCATTTTGCTATCGGGTTACTACCCACTGTGTACATCAACAGCCCGGTCAAGCCACCCATGATTGTATTCCTAACTCTACTCTACTGCACCTAGGTGGTGTAGGGATTTTATCAGGGTTGGACAACCATGCATGGTGACCTGATTTGCATTTTTGTTTTGAGAGAGAGAGAGAGGGCTGGTGTGCGTGATGATGTTATTTACAGTGACATAGGCCTACCTTCACAATAAGCTACTCAAATGAATGTGTAGACTGCGTCCTGGACAAACTTCAGTGAGGCTGAATTGTTGTGGTCTGTTGACTTCTGAAACATGGACACAAAGGTGGAGTTAGTGAATAATCACATTGTCTGTCTTTCATGGATCAATGTACAGCCGATATTCTATAAGCTTGACAATGACATACTCAGACATTGGGGTTTCCGCCACTTCTGAATTCCCCAGATGAAGTTCGGCCCACATTCGTTTTCAACGGGAGCATGAGGAGCAATGCACAGGGGATTGTGGGAAGGTGAGTGGTGCGAACCCTGCTAGCGGGGCGATACAAGAAGTTCAGCACTGCTCTATTTTATGAAAATTGCCCGTGGCCACCGCTGCCGTTATCCAATCAGGTGAGGAGTAGATATTTGGTTGAAAATCTTCCGTTCGTGAAACATAGTTCCAAAAAAATATGGAGCCAAGAGCTGGCTGTGAGCTCAAGAAGAACGATGGAAAAGTGGAAAAGCGTTGCGGTAGCTACTGACAGAGAAGAACATAGAGACGAAGCGGCTGCTTTATAAGTGGGATGCACTGTTGAGCTACGTCCCGAGGGGTTCGTGCTGATTTTACGAGATTGCGACAGCCGGTTAAATGGCGTCCCTTGAGAAGGCAAGAACAAGATGTATGTCAGGAGAAGTGCAGTATTATCATAAGGAGACGTATACTTGGAATACGGAATGAAAGGAAAAAGAGAGGCAGAGGAGGTCTAAGAGAGAGAGGGAGGGAAACGGTGAGCTTGAGTCGGTTAAAAATGGCACAAAAAGGGAGATGGTTTGCTAAAGAAGAACGGTAGAGAGTGTAAGCAGAGTGAGCTGAAGACAGGAGGAGAAATGGAAGTGAATGAGGGCGAAGTGTCGGAGATGGTAGGTGTGGTGAAGTTCTCGGAGCCCGAGGCTTGCACCGAGGTTCAGGATAAAGATGAGTCTGTGACAGTAGGAGTGACGTTTTTGAGAAAAGTGGACCCTTGCCTTTCGGCTGATCCATTTGTGGTTTCAGTCTTAGCCCGACAAAGTGTCGTTAGGATATATAAGTTATCCTGTACGAGCTTTTGTGCCAAATACATTACGTTGCTACAGGTGTTAAGCATATGGGCATGTGGCAGGAGGTTCCTAGGTGTGAGAAGTGTGCAGAAGGTCATGAGACAAAGGAATGTATAGCATTGGGGAAAGTAGTGGTATGTGTTAATTGTAGGGGTGCCCATGGGACTGGGAATCAGAAATGTCCCGTGCGAGAGAGGCAGGATGAGGTTTCCAGGGTCAGAGTAGTGCAGAACTTGTCAAATGCTGAGGCAGTGAAGAGAGAAGAGGAAGATGGATCGAGGGGGAGGGATCCTGAGAGGAGTGGTGTGAGTAGTAGGTCTGCACCAGTACAGAGGGATAAACCAACAAGTGATATATGTTTCAGTAAGATTGGATTTTTAGCATTTATAGCAAGACTTGACGTCAGAAGAGTTACTGGGTGTGTTAAGTGGTGGTGTCCCATCCTTTCAGGTTGTTGGCCTGAAGTAGGACTAAATAGATTTAAATAGTGGGGTGGTGTTATTTTTTTATTATTATTTTATTTTTTATTTTTTTGTGAGTGTAGTGTTAGATGGTAGGGTATTTGTTTATTTATTTTTTCAAGCAAAGTATAAGGGACTTGTACTCCAGTCTATAAGGTGACGGTAATGCAACATTTATTGGATGCCAACCGCCATTAAACCTCATCGAAGAAGAAGATGGAGTTTAAAACCAATCATCGCTGTCTGGTTTTCCAAATCTATATGATTTTGCTTTGCTAGAATACATGAGCTTCATGGCATGGAGGAGGACCCGCCATCAACACTGTTGGTGTTGATGGCGGGTGAAGAGAAAACAAGTTTGCTTGTGCTGCTAGCTAGCTATGAACATCAAGCAACCTAAACCTCAAAACTATGATCAAAGTCAACAACGGATAGAAATCACCAGTAACACTAATTATAACATTGTAAATGATACACTAAGCATGCCTTTCCCATGTAATATGCTACCAATTGGATTATGGTATTTTAACATTATGATTCTCATATATTATAGCTTATGGCTCTTTCATTATACTGGTGTCATGTAATTGATGATTATAGCTCACTCCCTGCAAAATACATAGGCCTACATACACATGAATGGGTAAAGGAAATTGTGGCATTGACTTGCAAACATTGTTGTGCAAATCTCCCTTTACCCATAATCAACACCAACATCTCTGCAATCCTCCTCCATGCAATTGACCTTCTGTTTTTGTCTCTGTATTCTAAAATATTCTCAGAAAATAAACAAGGCTCCCCATGCCACATTATTTTCCTTTTTTTATATTTTTAATTAGCCTATAAATTGCCAGCTCCTTGTTTTCATGTACGGTACTGTACCTAGAACACAAGGGTTGGATTTGCACAAAACTATTTCATGTCAGAAAATCATGTTGAAAATGTCTTATGGTTAGCCTCATATACATTATCTACTGGTATAATTTTAAATGAGAACATATAGCTAGCATCAACATGCAAATGATGTGTGAGTTTAGCTATTTTCTGCTGCAGATGTACAATGACAAGGGGCACATTGATTGCACATGCCCATTAGGCCAGTTACACCATCATACTGTAGGACTATGGCTGCATTGGTGATGCATGCCATTATGATAAGCTGCAAAATGGATCCACATGGCTGATATCCTGAGACAGAGTGACAATCAAATAAAACCGATTGGAGAACTCACAACTGGACAAAAATGTCATGTTCATTTGAGAAAGCAACACAGAAACCGCAGACAAATTAGAGACAGATCCCCCTTCGCGTCTTTTTATTGCTGAATTGTGATCTGTGATGAATGAACATTGACCCTAGTTCATCTTGAATAATGTTTTTAAGTTAACAATTAAAACAAGTTTAAACACTTCACTTCAATGAATCAACATTGAATGAATCCAAAAATAATTTCCAAATGTACAAATAATCTAACTTGTTTGTAAATGTTAGTAAGTATACTATTATTACTACTAAAGCATCATTTCAATAGTGTTGCTCCTAAATGTTTCCACTTCACAGTAACAGCACTTACAGTTGACCCTGCAGCTGTAGCAGCGCAGAAATGTTATGAACTGACTTGTTGGAAAGGTGGGCTCCCGAGTGGTGCAGCTGTCTAAGGCACTGCATCTCAGTGCAAGAGGTGTCACTACAGACCCTGGTTCAAATCCAGGCTGTATCACATCCAGTTGTGATTAGGAGTCCCATAGGGCGGTGCACAGTTGGCTCAGCATCGTCCGGGGTAGGCTGTCATTGTAAATAAGAATGCACAACTCACATGCCTAGTTAAATAAAATGTAAGAAGAAAAAAATATATTAAAAACTCCTTGCACACAGAACACCCATGCTGGTGATATAACTGAGTAGAACAGTCCTTCTACACCAGACTGACGGTGCCATGTTGAAAGTCACTGAGCTATTCATTACGGGCCAATGTTTGTCTATGGAGATTGCATAGGTGTGTGCTCGATTTTATACACCTGTCAGCAAAGGGTGGGTGAAATAGCCGAATTCACCAATTTGAAGGGGCGTTCACATACTTTTGGCCATGTAGTGTAAGTACACATACAACCCATGGCATACAAGGTTGTGCCAGCAGTCTTTTGGGACATTCACTAGGACCGAAACCATCTGCAAACAGGCTTTCACAGCTCTCCATATCTGAGAACAGACATCACAAATAAACAGGCTTCATTTTATTAGTTAGACAGCCCTGACTATTATGTCTGTCTGTCTTCATAGTGTTTTTCTCTAGGGACTAAATCTGGAGAATATTTTCATAATTCCATCCCACAACCTCCCCCATCTAACTAGTACACCTACTCCCTTTTCTGACAGCTGGAGCTGAAAATTATTTCACCCACTCCCATTGCTGTTACCTACAAATGCATTTGGAGCATTCGTTTTTAATTTACAATGATAAATAGGCCCACATCAAGTTAACAAGCTAATATGAAGTTAACTAGCTGATGATATTTCACATAGCAACAGTACAGTTGGCAAGCTAGCATCATTCTATAGCTAGAGGACTCCTGATATCTCCAGGAGTGATAAGTATATTTTTTGTCTTTAGCTTTGTCTGTCTAGTAGTCTTTTTGCCAGCTAGGGCCATCTACTTTAAGAGCTGCCTGTCTTCCCAGAAGCCTACTTGGTGTGTGAACTTCTGACTGTGCATAACTTGCAGATGATCGTTGACACATAAACCAGGATCAAGGGGCAGGGCAATTTGTGACTTGTGTTGTGACTTGACTTTAACATTAATCTGAAGACTGTTATTTATTGAATTAACTAACTATGTGTAATTGTTACCCGATTAAATTAATCATGCAACACTTAACTCTAGGATCTGGGGCACCACGAGAGCGGTTCTTTAAAGAGTTGCCATCTCCCGAATTAAACTCTAAAAGGTCTTTACCTATCACATCTATAAACAGTCAACTTATTAATCTTAACCTCATATCATATCACCATTCTGAACAGTCGTAACCTCCTTGCATCTGCAACAACCAGAGCCTTACTTATGATTCAGTACTACACAAATTGGTTTAATTGTTTATTTACTAGCTAATTAAATGGGAACACAGGACAAACACACACACTGCACCGGTTATTGATAGGAGACGTAATACGCTGAAAACAGGTCCCTAGCGGAATGACAACAACATGGATGCTTGTTAAAGAAGAGATGGAGAGATAGGGACAGAGACACAACGTTGCCACATTCAGAAACTACTCTCACCTACAATAACCATATAATTTGCACACAAACCAACGCCCGTTTTGAGCAAGAAATCGAGAATGGATTTTCGTGAAATGCCTGGGTTCGCCGAGGATCTCTCGGTGAAGGGGCAGCCTTGGAAAGGGGGTTGGGCCTTTTCGCGGTACGCATGTAAGGCTCTGATTGTCAGAAATGGTTCCAACAACTCTTCTGCTGTTGTCCTTCTTCGTAGTTGTCTGGTATCAGGTGACTTGTCGTGTAGTCCTGAACAGAACTACATAGTTGATTTTTCTTCCATTTGCTCTTGAAGATGCTTATTTGAAGACAGGCTAGCCAGCCGTATCGATGGTTCCCCAGTGGGGTGGTAAGAGTAGCATAATACAATGCTTTGAGCAGAGCAACAGGATGGTCCTACTTAAATTCGCTTTCAAAGCCACCTTACTTAGGACAGCTAATTTGCCGTACCAGTGATCGTCCGGGAGGTGATTTTATCGTCTCAACCTTGGATTGAGATTCAAAGTTCAAACCATTTTAAACATGTAGCTGCCACTTCACAGTTTTTCTGGTTCCAGTGTTAATTCGTAACCCATCATTTATACCTTTTGCTCGAAAGGGGCAGTTCCGGACGGCTGGCACGCTCCCTGAACTCACTTTGGGGCGGTGATTACTCACTGTGCAAAGTTATGGAAAACAATTATCTCTTATAGCTTCTCAAATTGCATCCCTTCCTTAACAGAAACACTCTCATCATTTTTCATATTACATGCTCAACTCATAGTATGGAAACTTTAGCTATGTAGTGTGTGTACTTTCCAAGTTACAGTATTTCCTTAATAACATTTTTAACGACATCACAAAATAACAAACAAAATGACATTAGTGTTCTATAGATCGCCTCTGACCATTCCCCACGTTCTAAGTTCGAAATATTGTTCCAGTATTCGCTTTTGAACGTGTTAGAGTTTCAGTGGGAAAAAGCACATTCCTTTGGTGAATTTTGAGAGCACAGGCCTGGATCTTCTACCTTCGGGTGAATGGGGATCTGATTGAAGTTATTCATTGCAAACCTGATCTAACCTATTTGGATTCTCGTGGTCAGTCATGACACTTGTTTTGGTAATCAGTGGCTGTATTGGAGGTGGAGTGGTTTCTCCTCTCCTAGGCAATCAACAATTAGTACAGGGTGGTGTGCTCTTCATCTCTGCAAGGCAATTAGCAATTAGTGTTAGTACTTCAGTCTTCCCTGGTTTCTCAGTGGCAGCTGTAAGTGGCTGTCGTGTTAGTGGTGATCACCTCGGCAAAACTAATACTGTCAGCAGAGCAAAGACCGTTCTGTCGAGTTATTTGTGGAAGGAAAGCGAGAAAGGCTCCACTCCGCTCTCTCACTTTACTATCTTACCTTGTTATTTTTAGATCTCATTTTGTAGCTTTGGCAACTATGTGTGTTTTCTATACATGTTCGCTCCGCTGTAGGCTTTACAGATGCTCTACACCCCTTCACTGCAACCCTTCTAATTTAGTGTACCCTGCTCGCACAAGGTAACAAACAAAATGCGAGTAGCAGCAGTGTACAAGAGCAAGGGGGTGTGTCAATGTAAATTGTCCGGGTGGTGATTTTTGTGAATTGTTCAGCAGTCTAATGGCTTGGGGGTAGAAGCTGTTGAGGAGCCTTTTGGTCCTAGACTTGGTGCTCCGGTACCGCTTGCCGTGCGGTAGCAGAGAAAACCGTCTATAACTTGGGGTCCTGGAGTCTGACAATTTTATGGGCTTTTCTCTGACACCGCCTATTAAATAGGTCCTGGATGGCAGGAAGCTTGGCCCAGGTGATGTACTGGGCAGTTCGCACTACCCTCTGTAGCGCCTTACGGTCAGATGCCGAGCAGTTGCCATACCAGGTGGTGATGCAACCGTTCAGGATCCTCTCGATGGTGCAGCTGTAGAACCTTTTGAGGATCTGGGGGCCCATGCCAAATCTTTTCAGTCTCCTGAGGGGGAAAAGGTGTTGTCGTGCCCTCTTCACGACTGTCTTGGTATGTTTGGACCATGATAGTTTGTTGGTGATTTGGACACCAAGGAACTTGAAACTCTCAACCCACTCCACTACAGTCCCGTCGATGTTAATGGGGTCCTGTTCGGCCCACCTTTTCCTGTAGTCCACGATCAGATTCTTTGTCTTTCTCACATTGAGGGAGAGGTTGTTGTCCTTGCACCACACTGCCAGTTCTCTGACCTCCTCCTTATAGGCCATCTCATCGTTGTCGGTGATCAGGCTGTTGTGTCGTCAGCAAACTTAATGATGGTGTTGGAGTCGTGTTTGGCCACACAGTCATGGGTGAACAGGGAATACAGGAGGGGACTAAGCACACACTCCTTAGGGGCCCCAGTGTTAAGGATCAGCGTGGCAGATGTGTTGTTGCCTACACTTACCACCTGGGGGTGATCCGTCAGGAAGTCCAGGATCCAGTTGCAGAGGGAGGTGTTTAGTCCCAGAGTCCTTAGCTTAGTGATGAGCTTCGTGGACACTATGGTGTTGAACACTGAGCTGATCATCCTTGATCATCCTTGAGATGTTTCTACATCTTGATTGGAGTCCACCTGTGCTAAATTCAATTGAATGGACATGATTTGGTAAGGCACACACCTGTCTATATAAGGTCCCACAGTTGATAGTGCATGTAAGAGCAACAAAAAAAAGCCATGAGGTCAAAGGAATTGTCTGTAGAGCTCAGAGACAGGATTATGTCGAGGGACAGATCTCGGGAAGGGGACCAAAACAATTCTGCAGCATTGAAGGTCCCCAAGAACACAGTGGCCTCCATCATTCTTAAATGTAAGAAGTTTGGAACCACCAAGACTCTTCCTAGAGCTGTCCACCTGGCCAACCTGAGCAATCGGGGGAGAAGGGCCTTGGTCAGGGAGGTTTTATGAACCTTTTGAGAACAGAAATTATAGGTTATTTGAAGGTAATTTTAAAACCTCCCTTCAATAAGACTTTTAATAACACCGCTAGCTAAGTTTGGGTTAACTGTTTTGAACTCCAAGCACAGGACACATGGAATTTCATTTACTTAGGCATTAATCATGCAAATCCATATATTTTTTTTATTACGGCACGGTGTCAGTGACATTTCAAACCTATGATCTTCTGTTCTCTATGCTGCACCACCAGGATGGAGATATCATGCCATGTTTTTTAACTCATAAAAGCTGTTCATTTAAGACTTTTCAAACAGATCCCATTTCAAAGGGAACAAGCATTAAGACCAGGTGTGGCCAATTAGTGACATTGGCAAACACACCTGAACACACTTAACAAGATAGAGGATAGAGAGAGTTTGTTGATGCTGAGAACGGAATGTAAATGTTCTGAAATAAAAAAAATTGAATATTCCATGGTTTTTTTTAGGTGTTTATGGAAAGTTTTCTTAATGTTCTCTGAACAATTTGAGAACATGACTTTAAATAGAACCATGAGGAAACCTGTAGAAAAGTATTGAAATTCCTACAGAAGAACATTGTTTCTTAATGTTCTCTGAACTATTTGAGAACATTCCCAATGCCAAACCAGTTGGAGAACATTCCTAGAACATCACCAAAATCGAAATGAAATGTAACCATGTTTGAACTTTTAGGAAACGTTCTGTTAAAATAATGAAATACCAAGAAAAAAAATTGTACTAAGAATGTTCCAAAGCCAACCTACTGGGCACAGACCTCAATTCAACGCAAATCAATTTCATTGAAATTATGTGGAAACGATGTGATTCAACCAGTTTGTGCCCAGTGGGAAGCAACTATCCTGCACCCTTCCCAGAAAGTTGTGATAAGGTTGTATGCAAAATAACCATAGGACAACCATGCTCTAAGAAACATATGGTTCACAGAACGTTATGTGCTAGCTGGGTATGTTACCGTGTCACCAAGTAGCTCGCCCACATGTCTTGTTCCCATTCATCTTTGTATTTGTGGATTAATGTTCTGGATCATGTTATGTCCCCTACTTTTGACCAGGGCTGTTTACCTCCACTGCAGCCCATGTTATTGTAGAAATAGTTATCTGTCTGTCGAAGGGAGAGACAAAGACAGGGAACTTTGAGGGGGTTAGTTGGAAGAGGGGAGTTAGAGAGGGTTAGCTGGAGAGCAGAACCATCCATAATTTACCTCAGGGCAAACAGTAGATACTATTTGAATAAATATTGGGGCGTCATGATTTCAGGCTCCAGTTAAAATGTAAATAATAATGTAGCATTATATGCTGCAGCTTCCTTTTGAGCTCTGTCCCAGATCAGACATATGGTAGCTGACAAACTGATGGGCCATCATCTCCAGGGGAGCCTCAGCCAAACCAAACCACCCTACTCCTAGTGAATATGATTATGACTGACTCATACAAGTCCATAGGGGATGGTCCAACTTCTCTCCCCGCTCTGTTTCTCTTATTATTCTACCCCCTTTTCCTCTTTTGTTTTCTCCCCTCCTCTTTTTGACTCCTTTCCTCTCTCCTCTATTGTGCTCCTTTCCTTTCCTTAGACTGAGTCTTCTCTCCCCTCTCTACTCTTTGTGTCGAGGGGCATGTTCAGCCTCCCACTTCCCTCTGTGTGACCCTGTGGAATACATCACACATAAACAACAGACCGTGGTGGGCAACTTTATCTTCCCAGCTCGCCCGGCCCCATTCTTCACGCCTATCCAATATCCTGTGACGCGCTTTGTGTTTCGCTGTGCTTAGCGCGCTCTCTAAGCGTGTTGAGGGAGTGGATCAGGGGCCTGACTACAAATCGACGGAGGATGAGAGGCACAGAGAGGCAGGAGTAGTGGCTGGTGAGGTAGGGTAGAGAGGCATTAGTGGCTAGAAGAGGCAGGAGAGTCGGGCACCGGGGAATATGTCATTCAGATATCCACTAGAGTGACTGTCTGCAGACCAGACCTTGTCCACATGACAGCCTCAGGCCTTGAGAAACAGTCAGGGATACTCTCCTCTCCTCGACAAACCAGAGGTGAAGGGAGAGCCAAGAGAGGCAATCAGACAAGCTATATAGGAGTAACGGATCATAGGCTACATTCTTCTAGTTTAAAAGGCGCTGGATTTGTACCAAGACTAAACTACCCAAACGTTCCTAAAACGAAGAGTTTATTTACTTACAAAGCTATTTTCATTGTTATCAGCAATTAGGCAAATCCCCCGAGTCTTTCTCAATGTGGTAGAGTTTAAAAGCGGTGCTTTTCATCTGTTGGTGTGCATGACAAAGATTTACGTCCTGGCCGTTGTTGTTTTTTTGGGGAAAAAACGTTACGCAAACACAGCTCGGGGCAGATAAAGGCAGATCTTGTTTTCTGTAAGCACGTCTTATAATCTACAATAGAAGAGACTCTGCCACAGTAAGGCAGTGAGATCTGGCCTGTAAACCATATGGCCCTGTTACACAACACTAATCCTACTACGACAGATACAGATTTCTGTCAAATTGTAAAACGTAAGCAGCGAGCATTATTATACAATTAGATTGCATCGTAAATAGCAGAAACCAAATTAACCTTCTCGACATCCCTGCTCCATCTATCCATTATACTGTACATTTTTCTTATTGGTTATGTAACTAGAGAATCTTGGGAAATATTTCCAGGGTCGTGACCCTCAGTTACTTCCTGTCAGACTCAACAAATTGCCCACACGGGCAACACACACACACAAACACAAAAATACACACACACACACACACACACACACACACACACACACACACACACACACACACACACACGAGAGCGAGAAACTTCCTTTTCCTAACCCATGCCAGAAGACAGAGGTCTAGAATGCCTGATTATGTTGACTATAACGTAGAGTATGGCTGAAAAAAATGGCCCTTTTGTTGAGCTTATTATTTGCTGAGGCAAGGTTAACTGCTTTAGTCAGGGGCTTGAACCTATTGTAGCATGATGCCCCTTCAGGGATGTGAACAGTACCCCTCAGGTTACACAGTCATCTTGATATGATAATGAGCTACATTCTACATGCCACAGACCCTCTACCCAGGCCTTTACTGCCCTCCTCCAGTGATCTGTGTGTCTGCCTCGGACTCGGACTTCTGGCTTTTGCGATTAGCGACAGCGGAGGCTGTTCAGTCTCCCGCCTAGACAGAGTGAAAGCAACAGAGGGGGAGAGGGTGGGGAGACAGAGAGAGAGAGAGAGAGAGAGAGTGAGAGATACAGAGAGAGAATAATATAATATACGTCATTTAGCAGACGCTTTAATCCAAAGTGACTTACAGTCATGTGTTCGTACATTTTACGTATGGCTGGTCCTGGGAATCGAACCCACTATCCTGGCGTTGCAAGCGCCAAAGCTACAATCCCCAGACAGACAGACAGACAGACAGACAGACAGACAGACAGACAGAGAGAGAGAGAGAGAGAGAGAGGAGAGACAGAGAGAGAGTTAGACATGGATGGACAGACTAAAGCAGAGATCCACAATCACCCAGCAACAACCCACGCTTTCTAAATCAATGGCAACATGGCTGTCTGGAGCACTTTGTCATCAGACACATGCCCTACACTGACACTGCTGAAGACTGGTAGGATGGGAGAAGGGCTGTGGAGGAAACAGGACGAAAGATCGAGTGAGTGTGAGAAACAGACAAGAGGACAGATGGAGGGAGTGAGAAATGAAGTGAATAGATCCAGGCCTACTTTCTGTTTATAAGAAAGGCATTGAGAGAGAGCTAAATGTGTGAAAATCGACAGAAAAAGTGAATGACAACAAGGACGTGTGCATAAGAGAAAAGGGGGTTGGAAAGAACAGAGAAAAAAATCCTTCCCGCTCTCTCTGTTTCCTGTCATAACTGTTTTGTTCCATTTTAACTAGAGGGCTTCCCTGCTTCCCTTCCTGCCTGCACAGTATGTTGAAGACAGACACAGGAGGAGAGAGAGAACAGATTGAATTCCTTAGGCAGACAGTAGTACTGGAGGGGGTAGATAGACGACAGTAGTACTGGAGGGGGTAGATAGACAACAGTAGTACTGGAGGGGGTAGACAGACAACAGTAGTACTGGAGGGGGTAGATAGACAGTACTGGAGGGGGTAGATAGACAACAGTAGTACTGGAGGGGGTAGATAGACAACAGTAGTACTGGAGGGGGTAGATAGACAGTACTGGAGGGGGTAGACAGACAACAGTAGTACTGGAGGGGGTAGATAGACAGTACTGGAGGGGGTAGATAGAAAACAGTAGTACTGGAGGGGGTAGATAGACAACAGTAGTACTGGAGGGGGTAGATAGACAACAGTAGTACTGGAGGGGGTAGATAGACAGTACTGGAGGGGGTAGACAGACAACAGTAGTACTGGAGGGGGTAGATAGACAGTACTGGAGGGGGTAGACAGACAGTACTGGAGGGGGTAGATAGACAACAGTAGTACTGGAGGGGGTAGATAGACAACAGTAGTACTGGAGGGGGTAGATAGACAACAGTAGTACTGGAGGGGGTAGACAGACAACAGTAGTACTGGAGGGGGTAGACAGACAGTACTGGAGGGGGTAGATAGACAACAGTAGTACTGGAGGGGGTAGACAGACACTACTGGAGGCGGTAGACAGACAGTACTGGAGGCGGTAGACAGACAGTACTGGAGGCGGTAGACAGACAGTACTGGAGGGGTTAGACAGACAGTACTGGAGGGGGTACACAGACAGTATGTTCTAATGCCTGTCAGTCATGGGTCAACAAGGGTATCTCTCTATCTGTCCCCCTTCCACTCCCTCTCTCTTTCCCCATCTCCCCCCTCTCCTTTTCTCTCTCTCTCTCTTTAGTTCAGTGTTTCCATTAGCCTGTGTGTCTCAGGAGCAGTGCGACTCAAAGGCGTCCGTTACAACGTAAACAGTCCTTTCCCTCCGCTGGCCTTATCAGCTCCTCACACTCTGCTCTTCCTCAGGATGTCTGTCCACGCAGGACCCGACTCGGCCCAATCACAGTCCCACCCACCACTCTGCTCTTTCCTACCTCACTATAGCCACCGGTGCTTTTATTTCAGCCCTCTTTATACACACTCAAGCACGTACGCTCACACACACACACACACACCGTTTGCCGTCCCCGACATGTACCGTGTTTAACAGTACCTCAGCAGTTAATATAAATATTGTTGCTTTTCTTTTGTCCTGGACATTTTCGATCATAGTCTACCAGTCTTTTGAAGTCTCCTCTGTCTAAATGGCGCCCTGGCTCTTCACTCGGTCCGCCCAGAACAATGCAGCAATATTTAGTATGTGGACATATGACTGAGATGATGTTAATGTTGAGCCAGGTGAGTAGACACTGTTACTCTAGTTCATTTATCCTATTGTTACATTAAGCCTGTATATGCACTGCAAAAAGCACATTATTTATCTTATTCCAACATATTTTATCTTAATCGTCATATTAAGGTAAAATATCTAGAACAATTATTTTGAAATAAGATAAATGACTTGTATTAAGCCTTTTTTGTAAGGTGAAAATAAGCCAAATTAACCGCCAATGGTGTTAGATAATTTTGCTTGGCATAAAAACAACAACAACCAAAAGCACATATTTTAAGTGAATTATCACTAAATGTAAGGTATTTAGACTTGCTAAATGTAAGGTATTTAGACTTGCTTAGATTTCACTTTTTGTGGACCTGCTGATAGTCGGTGTAGCGAGTACCACTAGAGCCTGTTATTACTTCACTGTGGAGACACAACCATTCTCCCCAGGGGAATCTGTAAGCAATATCTGGTGTGTGTGTGTGTGTGTGTGTGTGTGTGTGTGTGTGTGTGTGTGTGTGTGTGTGAGACAGAGAGATAAAGTGTGTGTGTGTGTGTGTGAGACAGAGAGTGAGAGAAAGTGTGTGTGTGTGTGTGAGACAGAGAGATAAAGTGTGTGTGTGTGTGTGTGAGACAGAGAGTGAGAGAAAGTGTGTGTGTGTGTGTGAGACAGAGAGATAAAGTGTGTGTGTGTGTGTGTGCGTGTGTGTGTGAGACAGAGAGTGAGAGAAAGAGTGTGTGCGCGCGCGTGCATTTACTACACATGTATCTGATAGGAACGGGGTAAAGAAGAAGAAAAAAACATGAGAATGGAAAAAGAGACAACAAGCATTCCATCCGCACTAGCTGAAACTGATAAAATCCTGCGCTGGGTTGCCTATATATGGCGATGAGATGTTTTTCAGCTCACAGGAGTGAATGGTTTACAATACGTTGGGCATGCTGGCCCAGTGAAGCACACACGTCAGTGTTACACTAAGTGCAGTGGAGACTTCGATTTCAAATACTTGGAGCATTTGCTTTAGCCTGCCTGGAGTTCCAGGTGGGCTGGTTTTGCATTGTTGGGCATTTGCTATTGGTTCCGTTGCGTACAGGCAAACTCAATAAAGCACAGCTGAAGTATTTGACATGATTTTATAGTATTTGAGCGCAGGTTTAGCGCGGTGTGCATTGGGCTTCTGCTGCTTAGCTGTAGTCAACTGTACTATGTGTGTCAACGGGCTGTGAGTCTGCCAGTTAAAACCTTTTTAGATATAAAAACAACCTACGTATGACAATAAGCACTTATAAAAATGTTTTCTTGGTTTCAATGTATTTTTCGAAGGCTTCTGTACGTACTGTGGGCTACATAGAGTAGGGTTGAAAGGTTGCGGTATTGTAGGCTACATACCACAGCATGGGGTTTAGGTACAGTCAGTAAGGAACGCGTATCTATAGAGTCCATACAGTCCTTGTACATACTGTCTGTAGATAATGAATACTCTGGTTTTTGCCAGTGGGTGAAAAGTCTAAAGATAGCATAACCCTGTACTGTGTCCGTACATGGCTATAATATATGCTACATATGTGCATGTTTGAAAGCAGACGTGATGTCTTACTGCATTACATGCATCAACAGATACGGGCACAACGTTCACATCTCTGTACAGACAACCATCTCACAGCGTAGACTCCCAGAGCGCTTTTGTGGTTCTGCTTGCTGCATCTATGTCTGTGTGACCCATTTTCGGGAACAATCCACTGATAAATTGCAACCCCATGTTCTCCCCCAAAGGAAACGGACCCTCTCTCTGTGTGTGTGTGTGTGTGTGTGTGTGTGTGTGTGTGTACAGTAGAACCAGCTCTCACAGTCTCACGTCAGAATTAGACGTTCATCCATGTTTCTCGAACGTCAAATTTAGAAGTTGTTGCAAAACGTCAAATTTCAAAGTGCTTAAGGTTAAGTTTAGGCATTAACTCTGCATTCTCAAGGTTAGGCATTATCTCCGAATGGTTAAGGTAAGGGTTAAGAGTTAACGCTGGAGTCGAACTCGCAACCTTTGGAATCAGAAGCAGATGCTTACGCCCATCCGCCATGCCCACAGCAGCACTCACAGTTGCGCCTAGTGGCAGGTTTTCACGTCCTCAGACATGGACGGACGTTGAATACTGACTTATAACACGGGTGACCTAGCTGGTACAATATGTGTGTGTGTTTTTTGTGTGTGTGTATGTATTTATGAGGAGTCTGGGGACTCTGAAAGTATATCTGGTGAGCCTGTGAGACAAAAAGAGTGAAACTTGTTAACGTGTGTGTGCGGGTGTGGGTGTTTTACATGTGTTTGTATTGGTGTGTGTGTGTGTGTGTGCGCTCCAGCGATCCCACTGGGCAAAAACTAGTTGATCAATGTTGTTTCCATGTCATTTCAACAAAATGATTCAATGCGTTGAATCAACTTGAAAAACGTAAGGGAATTTAGCATTTTTACACCCACATTTTAACCTAAATCCCTTATTTTTTTCTTTCTTTTTTAAAAACTTTACCTAACAATTCAACCAAATTTAAATCAAAACGAGACATTAAACTGACGTCTGTGCCCAGTAGGACGTGAACCAGTCTGTCTGTCTGTCTGTCTGCTGGGCATGGGGGGCCTGCTCTCGATTCCCATTACAGAGGAGAAACTAAGAGGAAGAAAACTGCCAATGATTCACAGTTCTACTGGTGTGTGTGTGTGTGTGTGTGTGTGTGTGTGTGTGTGTGTGTGTGTGTGTGTGTGTGTGTGTGTGTGTGTGTGTGTGTGTGTACAGTAGAACTAGCTCTCACAGAGGAGATGTGTGTGTGTGTGTGTGTGTGTGTGTGTGTGTACAGTAGAACTAGCTCTCACAGAGGAGATGTGTGTGCGTGTGTGTGTGTGTGTGTGCGTGTGTGTGTGTGTGTGTGTGTGTGTGTGTGTGTGTGTGTGTGTGTGTGTGTGTGTGTGTGTGTGTGTGTGTGTGTGTGTGTGTGTATGTGTGTGTGTCTGCGTGTGAGTCAGGCAGTACTGTTACGTAGCGTGTTTCCAAGTAATCCTGAAGTAAGTTCGGTGCCTACTTTAGTTTAGTGTACCAAAGTTTAGTTGTGAAATACAGTCTTGGCCAGGTCTGACACACACAGAGCTGTCTGATATATGGTTCTCACTTCTGTGATTAGACAAACCATGGCCAGATCTGTAAATCAAAATGAGAGCAGGAAAATGGTTCTGTCCAGATGGATTTGCTTATAGGCTTAAAGGTTTACCGCAATTAACAATTTGAATGATAGAATGAAAAATAGTCCAATCCAACCACAAGATATTGTTTTCGCTGAGAGTACAGTACAGTAAACAGCTTAGAAAAAGTGCTGTGGAAATATAAAAGTGTGTCGATATTGACATGTCCCATGTCTACCACTTGTTTATTGCACATTTAATTAGATCATAAATCACCTTATTTCTCCTGCTAATGCCAGTTTAATGAAAACACCCTGTGTGTGCGGTATTGAGTGCATGCACGAGTGCGTTTTGGTGTGGGTGTGTGTACTTGTGTGTGTGCCTGTTTGCGCACATGAGTGTGTGCGTCCCTCTCTGTGCACAACGCCCTTTATAATAAGGTGGCTTGGTAATTGTCTTTAGGGTCTGCTCACATCCCGCCTGAAGAATTTATGCCGGGGGAAGATAAGAGATACTGTATTCCTGTTAATAGAGCCTTGTTTAAATGGTAGTGTGTGCGTGTGTGTGTGTGTGTGTGCGTGCGTGCGTGCGTGTGTGTGTGTGTGTGTTAGGGTTGGGCCGATATGATTAAATGTAATATTGTGATATTTGACATAGACAATATATCTTGAAGTAAAAGACAATCATTTATTAAAAATGTACCAATCAAAACGTGTCCAGTTTTATTAGTTAGGCTCTATCAATATGTTGAAAATGAAGTCTATATGAATTAACTAAGCATTATTTTGTCGCCACGCAAAGATTCTTTAACAAGAATGTGACTATAATATTTTTAATAAGCAAAGCAACAAAAAAAATGGCAGTCTGGTATGATTTAGTCATTGACGGCGCAAAACGATCATATCGGATATCACATATCTGGTGTAGCGTATCGTGGAAGAGGTATCCCCAAATATCGCCCAACCCGAATGTGCCTGTGTGTGTGAGCCTGTGAGTGATAAGGGCTGTGCTTAACAGATAACGCTTAAACATTGACTCCTGGTCCTACAGTAATGATTAGACCAGTGAGTGGTGGGGCGGCCATATTTCTCCAGACCAGACTGAGAGAGGATGGGGAGACGGTAAGAGAGTGTGTGGGCCAACTCTCTTTCGGGGAAGGGGTGGAGAGTACATTCCTTTATAGCTCACATACACACGCACTGTAGCAGTGTTGTTTGGCTTGTGTGTTCCTGGGTATTTATTCTTTCCTGGTCTTATTTTTCTGGGCCAGCTCATCGCTGTAGGCAGAAAGAGGGTGATCAATCCTACACAGAGCAGCTGCCTGACTATCGCCTCTCTCTCTCCTTTCCTCTCAGACCCCAACCAACACCTTTCTTTTCATCACTTCTTTTTTTTGGGGGGGGGGGGGGGGGTGTTGTGTTGAAGTTGAGAGGGAGGGAGGGAGGGAGGGAAGGCAGCGGTAGTGTGTGCAGACGGCAGAGAGGAAAGGAGTTGAGGAAGAGAGGAACAGAGGAGAGGAGCTGGCTGCACAGCAGGTGAGAGGAATCCCCTCGCTCTCCGTTATTCCCTGTGACTCACCTCCTCTTATCTCGGTTTCTGTCTATTTTCTCCCTCTCTCCTTTTTGACGTCCTGTCGATTTCTCTCTCTCTCTCATCTCCTTCCTTTTTATCTGTACCCTTGTTCCTCCACCCCCTTCCATTTCTCCCGCTCTCTCTGCGGGGTTCGCGGGGACGCGATGCTCGGAGCAGCGCAGGTGAGAGGTGTGCGTGTCAGGCTGTGGAGTGTGTGACTCTTCCACATGCCCGTGTGTGCGAGGGATCGCCTGTAAGCGTGTGTTTCCGGTCTGCTGTGCATCAAGCCAGGCTGCTACGATAGCAGAGAGGGGCGGCTCGTTTTAGTGTGTTTCTGCTGTTCCTGTTAGCCGTTGCTGCTGCTGCATTGCAGGAGGAACAAGCAGCCTCTGAGCTCATGTTTCTGGGCTGAGCTCACATACACTGATCCACAAATGGAGAGAAATGAACATGCAGTCGGTTTACCCTTACTGGTAACCAGCCAACTCATTTCCGTGCATTTGTGTATGCGTATGAGAGAGTGCACCTGTGTTTGTGTGTATATGTGTGTGTGTGCATGTAGGTGTAAGTGTGTGCGGAAACAAGGCTCTGTAGCTGTCACAGTAATACAATCAATAGTGTGTGGATTTAGAGAGTGTTGACTCCCTCCTTATTCAAATGGGGGTGCCTGCTCTGCTCCACACTACATCAGTGCTGCTGACTGTTACCATGCAGACTTTTACTACCAGGAGTGTGTGTGTGTGTGTGTGTGTGTGTGTGTGTGCGTGCGTGTGTGTGGCGTGTGGTCTGCGTGTGTGCACGTCTGTGTGCTTGAAAATGCGTTTGTGCGTACGTGAAGTCGTGTGTTTGCTTCTGTTTGTAAATGCGATGCGTGCATTCATGTGTGTGTTGCTTTTTATGTGCAGAAGGGAGTGCAGGGGATCTGATATAATTTGACAAGTGCCGTAATTGATCCAGTCTAATGTGACAGGTGCCCACCCCTTCCTCCATCCCTCTCCATCCCTCTCTAACCTTCTTTAGCGTTCTCTCCGCATTATTGTAAAAGGATCTGTAAGTAAGCATTTCGCTGTTAGTCTATACCTGTTGTTTACGAAGCATGTGCCAAATACAATTTGATTCTGTCTCTTTTCTCTACACACAACCCAACTTCGTCGTCTCTTCCCCTCTTTCCTTCCCTCTCTTCCTCCCCCGTTCCCTCCATGCTTTCCCCCTCATCTCTTTGCCTAGGGAGCCAGCTCTAACATGCCGACGATGTCACACATCCTGTAGGGCTAGCCCCGCGGCGCGCTAATTAGCGGTAGCTTTTCCCTCAGAAACCCCCATTACCCTCTGATGGGGAGGGACACTAAGGGTTAGCCATTATGCTAAGTCTGCTAGGCTGGGATAGGGTAGCCATGGGGATCGGGTGAATAAATAATTGATGTTTGTGTTGTTCTTTATCTCTAATGAAAACGGGCGGCTGGTCTCGCACAACACACACACACACACACACACACACACACACACACACACACACACACACACACACACACACACACAGTATAATGTATTACTCCATTCCAGACAGAGAGTTGGAGATTGGTCTCCCTGTGGAGTCGATGTGTTCTGTGTTGTGTCATCTGGAGGGAGAACTCCAGCTCTGGCAGCTTATTAGAGGAAATGAATTGGGCTGTGCACATGCCCAACCCTCTATTTCCTGCTTTAGTTGCAGACGATTCCTAACAACAAGCAACGAGAACGTTCCAATGAGAAATGTTGAGTAAAGACCCCCTGACTTCAGTGTGTGTGTGTGTGTGTGTGTGTGTGTGTGTGTGTGTGTGTGTGTGTGTGTGTGTGTGTACTGTGTGTACGTGTGTGTGTGTGTGTTTTGGGGGTGACCAGCTATGTCCACTTTCTCAGGGTTAAGTCGAGGTAAACACAGATAGTGGACACGTGAGGGAGCTGATCAAAGACGTTCTAGAGCTGTGCACCTCGTACCAACCGGTGAGAAACTCCCAGGTGTTGTTTTTGTTGTCTCGCTCAGCCATTCGTTCTGCTGCCGTTTGCAATCTCTTGCTGTTTGTTTAGGGATATGATGGCGCAGCTGTCCTCTCCCTCATTCTCTCTCACCCACCTCTAGACTCCAGTCTCTTCCCATCTGATTTCCCCATCTCTTCTCTTCCTCTCTGGCGTGTGCTATCGTATTAATGTAATTCAATCTGCGGCGTTGCAAAGGGACTCATAACGACCCATGACGTTCAATTAAGGCTTCGCCCCCCCCCCTGTGGTTTGCGGGATCAGCTGGCATTTATTAAAAGCCTGACAGTAGGAAGTTATTTACTGTATCTGCCGTGGCGATGTAATATCCATCGTTTCCGGCCAGGCGTTATTATAACGCAATGTCGGTCTTCATATCATCGGCCCCAGTCACGCTTCACTCGTTTTAAAACCCGGCGCTTGTAGATTGTAGATCACTCATCTCGTTGAGCGTTATGGAAATAAGTGTGTGGTTTTGACTTTTAACCCACGGAAACAGACGTCAACCTGTCCGGTACTTGTCACCTTGTTAGTCTTATTTACTGTTGTGAGGTGATGGGCCCCCCCCCCCCCACTCTGGCCCAGTTTCCTCTGTGCCAGCCTGTGAGCATATTGAAGTGATGTTCTACGTGTCACCCAGCAGTGATGCGCATTTACGTCACGTCACAGCGAGCTGCTCTCACTTAGCTCAAAGGCCCTCGTTAGAGGGGGGCAACTGTAAAGTGACTTTACTGTCACCATTAAAGCCTCTTAGATTCCTCAAAATAGAGGTTGGTGGAAGTTCAGCTGGAGAGAGAGACTCGCTAAGTATCTTCGTCCAGGTCTGGCCAGCCTCTGTTTCTCATCTTCCCTCGGTTTCTCTTTGTCCGTATTACTCGTTCTCTACCCTTCTACCGCTGTCCTTCCTCTCCCTTTCCTGTCTCTCTCTCTCTTCCCCCCTCTATTTCATTTCTGTCCCTGTGTTTTTAGTAAGGATCTGTGTGTAATTGCCTGTAGGGTCCGAAGCCTCACGCTTTACTCAGCGATTATCAACGGCATTCTTCCGCTCGCAAATGAGCCATTTAGGCCTCAAGGTCAGCGAGCAGAAAGCGTATTGCCCCGCCGTCACATTAAGGATTTGGAGTGTCAGGGACAGGGATGCCCCTGCTCCCATGGCGACACCCCGACATCATCTGAGTGGTAGGGGAGACAACGTCAGTCGAATCCCGTGTTTCAGATGACAGTCGTACAATGTGTCACAACTCACTCCCCGCAAGTCTCTGTCTCACAGCTGAACTGTTGTGGATAGATGGGGATTTGAATTTTTAAATTTTACCTTTATGTAACTAGGCAAGTCAGTTAAGAACAAATTCTTATTTTCAACGATGGCCTAGAAACAGTGGGTTAACCGCCTTGTTCAGGGGCAGAACAACAGATTTGTACCTTGTCAGCTCGGGGATTCAAACGTGCAACCTTTACGGTTACTAGCCCAACGCTCTGACCACTAGGCTACCCTGCCGTCCCCAGAGTATATCACAGGAATACACTACAGCACACAGGCACCGCGCTGGACGGCAAGGCCATCAATTGAAATGACAGCCAAATCCACACGGGAACCTGATCAGGGATAAAGCCATGACTGTACAAGATAGAGACACCGGTGGATAGAAACACATCTGCACTCGATCACACATTGCTTTGTTGTCAGTGTTTGGGGATTATTTATGGAGTGCTCCAGCTGGTTGTTATGGATACATGATCAGGTTCCTGTGTGGATTTGGCTGTCATTTTGATTGATGGCCTTGCCGTCCAACGCGGTGCCCGTTTGCTGTAGTGTATTCCTGTGATATACTCTGATGGTAAACAGCCTACCTCTAATCTAAGCACACAGTCTTTGCCCAGCACCATCGTCCCAGTGTGTACTTCTTACGGATACAGGACATTTGTTGCCGGGCAAAAAGATGCTTCCTCTGTTCTCTCCACAGTCATCAAAGCAGAATGTGCAAAGGGAAGATTGCCACTTGCAATTTGTTCATAGACTTAGGCTTCAAAAGTGTTTGTGAATGATTAAGGGATTTGTGATGGTAGAAAAAGGACTAAGAGATGACAACGAAAGTGCTTTAGGACCTACAGTTTTCCATGATAACACATTTAAAATGACAACGCAATCATAAGGATAGATACAGGTAGCGTCCATGTTTTCCTTTATCTAACAGTAGTTTATATTGCACTGAAATTGATTCCCGCCTGCCGGGTTCAAGTCCACACTCAAACTCTCATTAAATCAATGCTCCCGGCTAGTAACTGCGTCCTCCTAAGTATCAGATATTTTGTAACCAGAACAAATTTGCATGGCAATTGTGTGAATGTGTGCTCATTTGCTAAATTGCTTTGGCATTTATATTTTGCTGTCGAGTTAATGTAGCTATTTAAAATGGGTTCAATATGGAAAGCTCACTTAAGGCTGTGGGAACTTTCTAGCCCTGGCTGTGGGTTATTCGTATTATTGGATATTACATTTCAAATCTTTGCATAAGCCTCTAAAAGTTTTGAAATCTCAGTTGTTTTCCCATCCTTGTTGCCTCACCCAAAGCCCTTGTAAAAAAAACAGGGGCTCCGGTTTCTTGGCAGCTCCAACTGGAACAAACAACACAAAATGGCACCCAGATGGAACATTTTCCTACTTAGTTGGAGGAAACTGTAGCCCCTGTGAGTGTTGTGGTGATTTTATACGGCCACCGAGGATCTCTCCCTCTCTGTTAGACAATAACACAGGGGAGAGGTTGTCATTACCAACAAATAGTTATCACGGGTCACTGGTAGAACACAATGAGAAACAGTCGTTTCACAGGCTATGCTACGTTCTTATGTCTTTCAAACACAAATATGTTTAATACAAAACAGAGGTTGTATTAAAACCAGTTGGCCAGTGTTGATATTCAGTGTTATTTCAGTGGCTCACAGACTTCAATTCTCGTTTCCAGGTTGCCAACTCTGACTAGAGAGAAGTAAGTCCATGACCCTGAACTACTACAGCAATGGACAAGAAAAGTGGTAAGTAAACCCACATAACAATACCAGATTACCATAGAACTCTGTCGTTTTTATTTATCCAGGTAAGTTGACTGAGAACACATTCTCAACCTGGAGAATAGTTACAGGGGAGAGGATGAATGAGCCATTTGGAAGCTGGGGATGATTAGGTGGTCATGATGGTATGAGGGCCAGATTGGGAATTTAGCCAGGACACCAGGGTTAACCCCCCTACTCTACGATAAGTACCGTGGGATCTTCAGTGACCACAAAGAGTCAGAACACCTGTTTAACATCCAAAAGACAGCGCCTTACAAAGGGAAATGTCCCCAATCACCGCCCTAGGGCATTAAGATATTTTTGGGGGACCAGAGGAAAGAGTGCTCCTACTGGCCCTCCAACACCACTCCCAGCAGCATCTGGTCGCCCCTCCAGGGACCAACTAGAACCAACCCTGCTTAGCTTCAGAGTCAAGCCAGCAGTGGGATGCAGGGTGGTGTGCTACTGTAGTGAACTGTAGTATCCCTCGATGGTGTAGTGCTTACTACACGATCGAGGGACACAGCGCAGGACACTTTTGAGACGCAAGCAAGAGCATAGAAAATTCCGACAGCATGGCTTCTAACGAAAACATACCACCACGCCCGCAGCTTGACAAAACTGGCTCCAGAAGTGAACTATGGGAAAACTTTGATTACAGATCAGACGAGAGCCAGCGCACCAAAAAAACTAAGAAAATGTTTGCTGAGGAGTATTTCTGTCTGTATTAAAGCCCTTTTGTGGGGGAAAATAATACTGATTGCCAGGTCCTAGCTCCCCAGTGGGTTGGCTTAGGCCCTGCAAGGCCCACCCATGGCTACACCCCTGACATTCATGTGAAATCCATAGATTAGACTTCTGTTCGGTATATGATTACACAAACCAAAAGTCATGTGAAATGCACTTAACTTGACAGCAATAGTTCACATTTGTCTGGGCTTGCTAGCAGTAGCCACTAGTGCCCGCCAGCAGCAGCCACTAGTGCCCGCCAGCAGCCCTGGGCATCCTGGGAAGTGAATGCACTCTTGGAATCATTGAACGCTGTGTAAATTCTATTGTATTTTTATGGTGTGTAGACTGCAATATAGAAGCTTCAGAAATGAGCTTCAAACTATTAATTTAATACATTAAATGAGTTAGCTGTAATGAATTACAGGTCTAATGTCATTTGACAATATTATGGCCATAGATTAGCAAATTAACCCTGATATGTATCAAAATACATTTTAGAAACAGTTTAGATGTATTTGTACAATTATTTGTACATACTTCCACTATGGTTTTGCGTAAGGAAAATTGGAGGTATTCTGATTTAGTATGGTGTTAAGAAATTGATTATAGAATAGAAGACATTGTATTTGTTCTACCAGTTAACATTGTTCAATGCTTAAAAAAAATAAAACCCGGTGGTTATTCTGTGACTTTAGTTAATACGTTGTTTTTTTTGGCCGTTGTATCGTTTCAGTTTATGAGTATCGTTTCAGTATATGAGTATCGTTTCAGTTTATGAGTATCGTTTTGGTATTGAGTATTATGATCCTAAACCTGGTATTGGTATCCAAGTCAAAAATCTGGTATCGTGACAACACAACATCTTACCGTCCAGAAGCAGTGTATGCTGCCGGCAATACACTCGTATCACCCGTGGATCAGTTCATTCCTAAAACATTGTCCATTCAGGCTGAAAATTAGCCACCATGCTAGAGTCGCTAATTCCTAGGAATGCTAGCCCCGGGGGTTGGGTATCACGTTCAGCCAATCAGGTTGCAGCAGTCTGTTGTTTACCTCTGGCTGAACATGGGGCGCAACATCAGGAAGTTGCATTAGACACTAGTATGGTGGTGGGAAATGGTGTTTCAAAGTAAGCATATTTTGGACAGTAAGATGAAACGACAATATCGCCATCTGCCAGACTTTGGAATAATTATTTTGTATACTGTGTAGAATACTACACACTGTAGTATCCCTCGATCACGTAGTGTTTGTGATCGATTATACTACTAGTTAGCTTTGTCGATCCCGTTTTGATTTGAACTTGCTGTCCTTGGGGAGCTCATTCCGTGGATTTTCTGAGGTTCCCCCTCAATCGTGTGGTGTTGTCACGTTCTGACCAGTAAAGAGGTTATTTGTTATTGTAGTTTGGTCAAGACGTGACTGGGGGTGTTTGTTTAATGTGGTTCGGGGTTTGTTGGGTTATGTTATTATGTAAGAGGGGTGTTTGTTTAGAGTGTTCCTGGGTTTTTGGGCTATGTTCTATGTTAGTATATTTCTATGTTTTTCTAGTATGTCTAGTTCTATGTTTAGTTTATGGGGTTGACCTTCAATTGGAAGCAGCTGCTCCTCGTTGCTTCTAATTGAAGGTCTTATTTAAGAGGGGTGTTTTTTCTATGGGATTTGTGGGTAGTTGTCTCCTGTTTTGTGTCTGTGCACCTGACAGGAATGTTTAGTGTCCTGTGTTGTTTTGTATTCGTGTTTCTTTTGTTTTTCCTTCTTTTAATAAATATAAAGAAGATGAGTATACACGTTCCCGCTGCACCTTGGTCCAATCCTTACAACGCCCGTTACAGGTGTTTACTATAGAATTTTGTAGTATACGGTAGAATACTATACTCCACACTAGTATACCCTTAATTGATTTTGACTATTTAAAAATACCACAAATGTTGATGTAATGCATTTAGACATTTGTGAAGAATAACACAAAAAAAAGTGTACAATTTATTTCCATTGTGGTCCTAGTTCAAACATCAAACCTGTTATACATTTACAGCTAACCCACATGAAAATAATGCAGTATACTATGGTCTAAATACTGTAGTATACCATAGTTATTTTTTGCAGATTTACTGTAGTATACACTAGTGTTTTCGTGCACGTAACTAGTATCACATACCCCAGTTAATGTTTAATGAGGGGAACACCTCAACCAGAACTTAAGGCAGATTCGTAACAGGCCACCTATTGAGTTGAACCAACAGTTCTGAGCAATGCAACAGACAACACCTCAGTGGAAATATATTTATGTTTTTATTACAACTATAACATCGAAACGTTAGACAGGTTCTAGGCCCATTAAAGGGAAGCAGTACAGAGGCAGATATAAAAGAACAAGCAAAGTTCATTAACACTTAGATTGGAGGATTAGGTTGGCGTGTTTGACACATGAGTAACACATTAACAAGAGTACACCAAAATGACTTGGATGCTACTTCCACTAGATAGCCTTCTGAAATAGTGCTTTCACAGAGATTCAGCTGACCAACTTTGACAGATTACCAAAAAGTGACAAGCAATACCGTACTTCTGATGGTAGAAAATAAATAACAGTTACACTGCATTTACATAGACAAAAGATTTTAGAAATACAAATGGACTTTACTTAGACAGTCCCCTTTTGGGAGGGTGCTGCCAATAACTGGCTGGACCTCAAACCAGCAAAGCCTCTCCAAACAAACCCATTGAAAACAAAAGTACATTGTAATGGCTTTACATTTATTTTGTAAAACATTTTTTCACCTTTATTTAACCTGGTAGGCAAGTTGAGAACAAGTTCTCATTTACAATTGCGACCTGGCCAAGATAAAGCAAAGCAGTTCGACAACATACAAAAACACAGAGTTACACATGGAGTAAAACAACATACAATCAATGATGCAGTAGAAAAAAATAAGACTATATACAATGTGAGCAAATGATGTGAGATAAGGGTGGTAAAGGCAAATGAACATACATAATGAACATATTGAATATTGCCACATAAATAAAATAATAAATAAGTGCACTGGTCAAACTCAACACATACCATTCAGAACAATTGACCACATCCCAAACATTTCTTCAAGACAGCATGTCACAAAATGGTTACACACACACACACACACACACACACACACACACACACACACACACAGTGCCTTAATACATTTCCTGCATGTCCTCCCCTAATAAAAGTGCCCAAAACTTTCCCAATATTCTTCAGTTACAAGATTGTAACTGATTGAGGTTTAGAAGAGTGCTATGGTGATGTCCATCTACTGTGGGACTCCAGTTAAAGAGCAGCTGGAGGCAGAGATGTAGTTCAGTCTAGGAGTCGTTATAGATTCAGGTAATGAGATGATACATGGCAGGGAATGATTTACAGTCGTTGACATGAGACTTGTATTGAATTGAGACTCGGTAGGCATTGTATGGAATAAGGTTTATCTAAAAGTAGACCATGGTGCAAATAATAATGGGCAATAACAGCAATGAATATACATAATTCAATTGTCTGTTAATCGTTGACAATATGCAAATGAAATAAGCATATAAACGGGTAACGTTATGCATAAATAGAGCAGCAGTTAACCGGAAAGGGAGTGCAATAGCATGCAGCATGGTAGGATGAAGATATAGCAGGCTAATTTATCAATGTCTACATAGCATGGCAAGCAATATTTTCCCTCCAATACCGCCAGTCAATCAGCACAACAAATTAAATAATTACTATTCGAAACCATTGGTAAAATATTATATTGTCATTCAAAGAATTATAGATTAACATCTCGTGAACGCAACCGCATTGCCAGATTTCAAAATAACTTTACTGGGAAATCACACTTTGCAATAAACGAGGTGCTGTGTTCAGAAAAATAGGCTAGGCGATACAGACTAGGCGCCATGTTGGAGAGATCTAAAATCCAAAATACTATTGTAAATATTCCCTTACCTTTGATTATCTTCATCAGAAGGCACTTTCAGGTATCCCAGGTCCATAACAAATGTAGTTTTGTTCAAAAAAGCTCATAATTTATGTCCAAAAAGCTCTGTGTTGTTCGTGCGTCCTGTAGGCTACTCAAAAAAATGAACGACGCCCGCCGGACTTGTCTTCACCAAAGAGGGAAAAAAATATATTTACGTTCGTTCAAACATGTCAAACGTTGTATAGCATAAATCATTAGGGCCTTTTTCAATCAGAACTTCAATAATATTCAAGGCGGACGATTGCATTCTCTTTTAAAACGTATTGGAACGAGAGTGCCCAAACATGCACTCGCGCGCCATAGCAGTATAGGCCATCCGCTTATGACCAACTTACCAGGCCTCTCGTTCGGTCAGTTTTAACAGTAGAAGACTCAAACCACTTTGTAAAGACTGTTGACATCTAGTGGATGGCGTAGGAAGTGCTAAATGATTAATAAGTCCCTGTGTGTTTCAATGACATAGGCTTAAAAGTAATTCAACACATCAGATATCCACTTCCTGTTAAAATTTGTCTCAGGGTTTTGACTGCCATATGAGTTCTGTTATACTTACAGACACCATTCAAACAGTTTTAGAAAATTCAGTGTTTTCTATCCAAATCTATTAATAATATGCATATCCTAGCTTCTGAGTATGTGTAGAAGGCAGTTAAAAATGGGCACCAAGGGGACCAAGGTCCCATGTAAGCTCAGTTGGTAGAGCATGGTGCTTACAACGGCAGGGTTGTGGGTTTGATTCCCATGGGGGACAAGTAAGAAAATGCCCTCACTACTGTAAGTCACTCTCCATAAGAGAGTCTACTGAAAATGAATGAATAGACCGTTTCAGTTTTATTTCAAGAAACTGGAAAACATATCAAACAAGTATTTTTATATTCCACAAGTATTATCAGATGAACTGTTTTGTACGGATAATTATCAGACTCAAGTTACAAATGCTGGTAAACACGCAAATGCATTTAGTTAGCATTTTTTCACAAAAGTAGTTCACTGGGCTTTCACGAGTCCTGTATTAGTAGACCAATATAGATGTCTTCAGCGCAAGCCCCCCCAAAAAAATCTGCATCCCCAAAAAATCGCAGCCCCCTCCGGGATGAGCTACATGTTTTGCCCAAGGCCGGACAGTACTGTACAGCATGTCCCTGAATGCATAGGGATGACTGTGAATACTAAAAACTCTCTCTTCATGTTGCAGCAAATGGCTACCCTAGATCCGGAGGAGAGAGTGGAGGTGAGGGTCAGAGGAAGCAGCTGCCCTACTCCGTAGAGACCCCCTACGGCTTCCACCTGGACCTTGATTTCCTCAAGTATGTGGACGATATCGAGAAAGGCAACACCATCAAGAGGGTGCACATCCAGCGCAAGGCCAGGGGCCCTCCTAAGTTCAGCACCCTGCCCAGGAACTTCAGCCTGCTTGGGCATGGAGCCAGGCCGGCCCCTAAGGACACCTGGTCCTCCACCTCCACCCTAGGGCCCAAGCCCCGGGGCAGAATCACTGATGTCCAACAGATCTTGGATTTTAGACCCAGTGATGGAGGTAGTGGCACATCGGGGGGTCATAGCCAGAACAGCAGGGTGCAGGGGAGTAGCTTTGCCTCTGCCAGGCCCAGGGAGGAGGCAGGTGCTGGGCCTTGGGTGTTAGGCGAACAGCCCCTGGGGAGGCCAAACCTCCTTCGGACGTCCAGCATGCCAGTCACCATCCCGCACAGGAAGGCCTCTGAGTCTGGGGACGAAAGAACGGAGAGCGGCTCATCTGAGAACGTGGTCCGCGCTGTTCCCCAGGACCGGTCGGGGCTGCACCAGCAGATCACCGCAGCCCTGAAGAGGGTCAGAGAGCTGGAGGACATGGTGAGGACCATCCCAGAGCTTAAGTCCCAGATCTGCTCACTGAGGGTGGAGAGAGAGCAGCTAATCCTCAGGCTGCAGGTCCAAACCAAGCCCCAGCCTCCGGCCCACCCACAAAGTGCCTCACCCTCCCTAGCCCTAAGCACTGATCCTGGGCCAGCCTCTCAGCCGCCGGGGGCTGAAGTAGCAGTGGATCCCGGGAGAGCAGAGAGCACCGTGTCAGAGACAGAAATGCAACAGGAATCCTTAAAGAGTACCGCACAAGAAGAAGAACCAGATAAGCTTTTAACAGCACAGGAACCAGAGAGACAAGCACAGACAGCAGAGGGACCAGATAGACAAACAGTATTTGTGAATCCATTAGTGCACACAGAGGAAAGGCAAACAGAGCAACCGGAGAACGTTGCAACACCGAAAGCACCAGAACCTTTAGACAGCAGAGTGTTTGCGCAAGTCACAGAGGGAGTCCGTGTCAGTGGTGAGGAGGACCTTCTCAGTGTCGAACAGCTCCAGGTTAAGCTAGCAGCGCTAGAGGCTAAGCTAAGTCAGGCTAGCGAAAACCTGGAGAGAACGAACAGTCTCCTGAAACGACAGGTAGAGGAAAACAGGGTGAAGGAGGAGAGAATATTGCAGCTGAGCGTGGGAGGGACAGGAGGAGCGGAGGAGGTGTCCAGGGAGAGACAGACAAGTAGGAGGACCAGTGTGGACCAGCAGACCGAGACAGAGAGAGTGGGAAGTGCGAGCCGGGAGACAGAGACGGAGAGGGCGTACATGGCGGAGCAGGGCACCGATACCGAAAGGATGGTCGTTTGTTTAACCGGAGAGGGGGCTGGTGGTGTGGAACAGGGGACGGAGACGGAGCGGCTTGACACTCAAAACCGGGGGACGGAGACAGAGATGGTAGTCGTATGTCCAGTCAGACCGCGGGCTAACAGTGTGGGTCGGGGAACAGAGACAGAGAGAGTGGATACAGTGGACCAGGTGACAGAGACACCGCCTGGAGACAGCTTGGACCAGGTGACGGGGACAGAGACGCATACAGTAGTCAGTGTAGATCAGACAACAGCGACAGCGCCTGTACGTCCAGTGAGACCAGCGAGACGTAGGGCTAACAGTGTGGACCGGGGAACAGAGACACAGACAGTGGATGCCGTGAACCAGGTGACAGTGACAGAGACACAGACGGGAGTCCGTGTAGACCAGGTGACAGAGACACAAACGCAGACAGCACCTGTACGTCCAGTGAGACCAGCGAGACATAGGGCTAACAGTGTGGACAGGGGGACAGAGACAGACAGAGTGGGTACAGTTGACCAGGTGACAGAGACAGTGGTAGCACAGAGTGCATATCAGCAGACAGAGACAGAGGGAGACAGAGTCGAGACTAGCTATAACCCACATAGAGAAATAGAGATTGAGAGTGCGGCCATAGTAAGTGCGGCCATAGAAAGTGCGGTCACAGAAATTGTGGAAGCAGAGCGTGTAGTCTCACGCAGTGGGGTTAAAGAGGGCGAGATCGCTGAGAGTGCGGTACGTTTTGTGGTTATAGAAAGTGTGGGCAAAGAGAATGGGGTCACAGCGAATGTAGTCCCAGAGAACGTGGTCACAGAGAATGTAGTCACAGGAAGTATGGTAAAGAGACAAGTAGTGGTAGTAGAGGAGACTGTCGTTGAACAAATTACATTGACTGAAAGCGTTGTTACAC
This sequence comes from Salmo trutta, assembly GCF_901001165.1. Taxonomy (NCBI): domain Eukaryota; kingdom Metazoa; phylum Chordata; class Actinopteri; order Salmoniformes; family Salmonidae; genus Salmo; species Salmo trutta. The sequence continues at coordinate 30,885,048 of NC_042960.1, read as the reverse complement.
AGAGTACGACCACAGAGAGTACAGTCATAGAGAGTGCAGTCACAGAGAATTTGGCAACTGACTGTGAGGTTGTAAAGACAACAGTTACAGAGAGTACGGTCACAGAAAGTGCGGTCATAGAATCTCTAGCCCCAGAGAGCCCAGAAGTAGCACCCACTCCCTCTTCCAGCCAGACCCAGATGGGTCAGAAGGAGTCGGAGCAGACCCAGTTACAGGACTCTCGTCGGGGGTCCAACCCAGTGTTGGCCCAGGTCCCTCGCCAGGGGTCTAACCCAGCCCTGGGCCAGGTGGTGACGCGCCTCACAGGGCTGATCAATGAGCAGTGGGCCCAGCTAGGTAGCAGCCAGGACAAGCCAGACAAGCAGGAGACCACCAGCCCGAGTGCCCAGAAGCCTGCAGAAGGACAGGGTATGCCCGCTGCAGGGAAGCCTTTAGCGGGGAAGGCAACGGGGAAGTCAGGTCTGTCTAAGATGAGCTCCATCCAGAGCCAGTTGGTCAGCTCCCTCAGTGCCCTGTCTGCCTTCTACTCCCCTGGACAGAAGGCAGCTGCCAGCAAACAACAAGGTAGGTCAATGTTTTTGTACAGTATCAATGTAGCTAACATAGTAAGTACATATGTGTTCCAGGCTGGAATCAAATCCGCTGTACATATATGTCCCACTTTCATCTCAGACTGGGCCTAAGTAAGCATTTCGCTGTTAGTCTACGCCGGTTGTTTACGAAGCATGTGACAAATGAAATTTGATTTGATGATATTCTGACGTTCCCCAGTCACATGCTGATACACTTTCAAACCCTCTTTTCCAACATGCTCAGGCGTTGTTTACCATGAGATCACGCATCTGGCCCAGGTCCGATAGCTTTATCTCCATGATACTGAGCTGTCTCCTGTCTTGGCACAAAGAGCCCATGGCCTGTCTCTGTCTACAGTGTGTCAGATCACAGGAATCCTTCATTGACTCTGATAGGCCAGGGGCCTCCATGTGTTTGGGATGGCTATTGATTGTGATGGCTATTGATTGTGATGGCTATTGATTGTGAGGGCAATTGATTGTGAGGGCAATTGATTGTGATGGCTATTGATTGTGATGGCTATTGATTGTGATGGCTATTGATTGTGAGGGCAATTGATTGTGAGGGCTATTGATTGTGATGGCTATTGATTGTGATGGCTATTGATTGTGAGGGCTATTGCTTGTTATGGCTATTGATTGTGATGGCTATTGATTGTGAGGGCTATTGATTGTGAGGGCTATTGATTGTGAGGGCTATTGATTGTGAGGGCTATTGATTGTGATGGCTTTTGATTGTGAGGGCAATTGATTGTGAGGGCTATTGATTGTGATGGCTATTGACTGTGAGGGCAATTGATTGTGAGGGCAAAATTACGTTGTTGGATGTCCTCCAAGAACAGATCAAATATGCGGTTTCTTCCCCCTCTCACCTCTCTTCTTCTCCTTGTTGTGTTTTGGCCCCAGAAGCTAGAGCACACATACCGTAGCTCATGTGAATGTCAGTCGGGAGAGCATACACAACAGCGTGACCTTTGATTGTGACCCCCCCACCCCCCCCACGCTCCCCGCGCTGTGCCTTCAGCTATTGATTGTTCTGGAGAGCGTCATTGACATTTGAGAAAAGGTCTGGCTTAAATTGGCAGTCAAAGACAAGTACACTGAATTTAGACTACCAAACAGATCCAGATCAACTCTATTATCCCACCAGGGCAAAATTCATTTTGTCATGTGCTTAAAAAGACGGTACATAAAACATGAAAACACAGAGAAGACACAATATAATTCATTCAAAGTGCTATATAGCTACACGTTTAAAGTGAAAGTGCAATTTGCGGTTTCCTCGAGGGACCAACAGACTATCTATTAAACAGCCTAATGGCTGTTGGAATAAATGAGTCCCCATATCTATCTGTTTTGATTTTATTTTGAAGAAGCCTCTTTCTCCTTGTCCGGCTGCTGCTGTAACTGAGTTTTGAGTGACGGGGATGAGTACGGACCTGTAAAATGCTTTCTAGGAGGATGGCTTTTGTGTACGGGTTGGTGGCTGATTCTTGATTTATACCAAATATCTTTCCCGACGTCTTGATTAAGCAGCGAAGCTTGACTTGGTCTTGCATTCACATGTTTCCAAACACACATATCAGACCAAAGGACAGGACACTCTGCTTATTTACTTATTACCATCTCTTCAAAATAAGTTACTAAATATAGTCCGGTTTGTATTCTCTATGAAAAGTGCTTTTAAAACCTGTTGAGGATCTTATCCCGATCTTATCTCGGTATTGGGATTCATTGTCATGTGACCATGGCGGGGAATTCAAAACTGCAAGAGTAATCATTTCAAAAAATCAAATAATCAACTATTTTCCTCCATTTGAAAGATATATCTCCTAAATCTAACCACGCTGTCCGATTTTCAGAGGCATTACGGAGAATGCATAAAGTTAGGTTATGTGAGGAGAGTACATTGACAATAGCTGCGTGTAATGTTTAGCCAATTCAAAGAAGGGCATCAACAGACAGAAAACTAGCTAGAATTATGCACTTACCTTTGACAATCTGCATCAGATGACACTCATAGGACATTATGTTATACAATACATGCATTTTTAGTTCCATCAAGTTCATATTTATATCCAAAAACAGCATTTACAGTCGCGGTGAAATTCAGAATTTTTTTCGGCTCGAATGCACCCAGTGAATCCAGCATTACAAATCACGGAATTACTATTCGAAAACATTGGTAAATTATAATATTGTCATTCAAAGAATAATATATTATCATCTCGTAATTGCTACCGAATGGCCAGATCTCAAAATAACTTTACTGGGAAATCACATTTTGCATAAACTGGGTACTATGCTAACAACAATAAGCTATATGCTAAGCTAAGCTATACCGTTAGCATTAGCATCATCTAATATCGATAATAACATTCTAAATATCCCCTTACCTTTGATTATCTCCATCAGAAGGCGCTGCCAGAGATCCCAGGTCCAGAACAAATGTGGTTTCTTTTGACAAAGTTCATAATTTATGTCCAAATAGTTAGCGTTCAGTAGGCTCCCACAAAATGAGGTGGGCAGTGTAAAGTCACGTCGAAAAGCTAAAGAAAACCTAGTAAATAATCTATTTACGTTTGTTTAAACATGTCAAACGTTGTTTAGCACTAATCTTTTGTTCCATTTTTAACGTGAAACATCAGTAAACATCAGTAATATTTTCACACAACCTATCAAGTGTCTAGAATAAACGATAATGACAAAGGCACTCTTCTCAGATTCATGCGCAGGCGCAAAAAATGAAGTGATGACGTGTCAACTTGTAAGCTTTCTAATTCGGTCTGTATTCATGACAGATGCTTCCAACAACTTTCTAAAGATCGTTGACATCTAGTGGAAGCAGTAGGAGTTGCGAACTGAATCCTTTCTCACTGTGGTATCTTTAAAACAATGACACTAAATAGTACAGTCACAAAATTCTCATTTTTTTTAATCTATTTTTCACAGGTTTTTGCCTGCAATATGAGTTTTGTTATACTTACAGACACCATTCAAACTGTTTTAGAAAATTCAGAGTGTTTTCTATCCGAATGTGTTAATAATATGCATATCCTAGCTTCTGAGTTGGTGTAGGAGGCAGTTAAAAATGGGCACATATTTCTTTCAAAATTCTCAATACTGCCCCCGTGGCCCGTAGAGGATGATGTGTAATGTAATGTAGTGAGCTTTGAAAATATTTATGTATGTACATTGTAAAAAAATTTTTTTAATCATTCATATGTTTATGACAGTAGTTTGATAAACTGAAGAAAATATATATTTTCATCAAGTTTTTGACATTTTAATGTTTATTCGTTTTTTTTTTAGAATATTATTGTTGGACCAAAATATCAACAAATCGGAAAATTGAATAGGTAGATGCAAACATGCCATTTCAACAAACACTACCCTGTAAGGTACGTCCATTGTACATTTAGATATTGGTGGATCAAATCCCCGAGCTGACAAGGTAAAAATCTGTTGTTCTGTCCCTGAACAAGGCAGTTAACTCACTATTCCCCGGTAGGCCATCATTGTAAATAAGAATTTGTCCTTGACTGGCTTGCCTAGTAAAAATAAAGATTACATTTAAAGAAAAATTCTCTATACCAAGTCCCTTATATGCATGAGCCTCTAGTCATGTCTAGATGGTATACATCTTATGTCAAAAGTTTAACATGTTTGCATTTTAGCCAACTCTAACCCTTTTCCTAACCTTAACCTAATTCTCTTGCTATGTTAATTATCCTAACCTGCTGTGTAAATTCCTCAGAACCTGCTACAAAAAGTAAATTCTGACATAAGCTGTAAACCATCTAGTCAAAACCCATGCCTCTCCGCCATCCCACTTCTGACACCAATGTAACGAATTATATAATAATTAGGTGGGTGCTAACATTCGTCTTATTTCACTGGAAATGTGTTTTTTGCATTTTGGCACATCCCACTCACCCACTCACTCATATCCCACAGCAACCTTTCTGTTACTGACCCAACACTCTTAACCACTAGGGTACCTGCCACCATTCAGGTGGTAATCCCAACCAGGACTGGAACCTGTGTCCAGCGACTGTTAAGCCAACACCTTAGCCATTACACCAAGTGGTCTGTACCTCTTTGCAAGGTTGTTCAGTGTTGGGTTAAGGTCACTACAATATTAATTGCAACTCTCTATTGTCACACGCTCTTATGTGAGCCTTTATAAAGACTTCAGAACTGGCAGCGGACATGCTCATACTTTAATTAACATAACCATAGGCCACTTAAACCCTCCCACTCACAGGTGGTCAAAAATAACTAACTGAAAGCCATGCCTCCAATGATTGTACCATTATATTCAAAATATTATACTAGATTATCTGCACATGTACCCTAAAAGGTACCATAAGAAATCATATGTGCACCTACATTATGTGTATTTTGATCGTTTTGTACCCAGGGAACAATACTGTACCCTAACCGTACCCTTTTTTACCGAGTAGTGACTGTAGCAGGTAGTGACTGTAGCAGGTGTTATAATGTCATGTTGTTATTCTCCTTGATGCTGTTAGAATCTTCTTGTTTGACCCAGCAGAAAGTGCACATCTGTTTCAGATTTATATAGAGTAGGTGATTAGTGCATCCATATGGTGTGTGTGTGTGTGTGTGTGTGTGTGTGTGTGTGTGTGTGTGTGTGTGTGTGTGTGTACAAGAGACCCTGTACGTGCTGAAGATGGAAAGCACACACTACCCTATTTCCCAGAGGCCTGACATCTCTCTCTCTCTCTCTCTCTCTCTCTCTCTCTCTCTCTCGATCTTTCTCTCTCTCTCGATCTTTCTCTGCCTCGCTCTCTCTTGTTCTCTAGGTCTGAAATCCATCATGAAGAAGAACGATGCTGCTGACAAGCAGGGGAACAGAGGAGGAACCAAGAAGAACCTAAAGTTTGTGGGAGTCAATGGAGGGTAAAGATCGTACAGTGCTGTATGTAGGTGTACCCTATATACATGTACTGTTAGTTGCAAACTATTTCTTTACTATACTGTATACATTATGCATTACAGAACTATATTTAGCATATGTTGCCTAATGCATATTGTTTATGCTATAGTATGTATAGCATAATGAATTCGGCATACAATACCATACAGTTCTGTAGTATTTATGTTGACTAAAGCAATTGTACACAAGAGGGCGTGCTAAACGACTTTTTTAGCACGTCCTGTGTTGCGGTTGTAAGCACGAGGCGGAGCTGAGCACAACCTTGAGTGTACAATTGCTTTACCGATTAAATAAATAACGCTAGTTTGATTAAATGTATTCATAGGCTACTATTTCATCCCTCCACAAAAATATAGTTCCGACGCAAATCTATGGTTGCAGGCCAAGCCAGCTGGTCGATTGGCGTCGTTATCATTCAAACCTACTGGTCGCTCATTCAATTTGCATCATTGCTATGGGCAGGCACTGCTGGTGCTGCCGACAGTGATAGCGCTGTATGCCGTGCTGAATTCAGCGCATCAATAATCATGCTCATCAAGCAGAAACACCAACACTTGTAGCCTACTGCCGGACCATTTTACAGAACGGGGAATTATTGTAATCATAAAACTGACACGATTTATTTATTTCCATCAACCACTAGTTGTTGTAAACATTAATGTGCCCTAAGCTGTTCATTGTGCGGCCTTTGAAGTATGCATCTAATGGGGCCAAGTCAGCCGTTTAGCCGGGAGGTTCTTGAAGTCGGACCCTGTCAGGATGTTGTTCCATCTTTTCCTGCTGTCCAGGGAAGGGGTCCAGTAGGCTAGCTCTTCAGGGAGCTCTCCACTCTATGCCCGCTGATTGTCATTATCTCTCTGGCTTTCAGAGAGAAGCTTCTGATGGACGAGGTTTGTGTATTTTTGTGCGCCGACAGAGAGAGAGAGAGAGAGAGAGAGAGAGAGAGAGAGAGAGAGAGAGAGCTCAGTAACTTTGGATGCAACAAGATTTGAGAAGCGTAATGTAGTGTCTTAGCTCAAATATCAAAATATGTAGACTATTTATTTCCACAACAAACCTTGCACAGTCGGCGCAGCATGGAACCGTGTGTTAACTCCGACTGGCTCCCGACTGTACCACACACCACAGAGACCACCCGCTGGAGATGCAGGTAGAAGGCTGGGGTGTCTTGCAGGAGCTTGCTAATATACACTGAGTGTACATTAAGAACATCTTCTCTTTCCATGACATAGACTGACCAGGTGAATTCAGGTGAAAGCTATGATCCCACACTTGTAAATCCACTTCAATCAGTGTAGCTGAAGGGGAGGAGACTGATTAAAGAAGGATTTTTAAGGCTTGAGACAATTAAGACATGGATTTTATATGTACGTTTTTTGTATTTTTTTGTACGTTTCAAAGGGTGAATAGGACAAGACAAAAGATTTAAGTGACTTTGAACGGAGTATGGTAGTAGGTGCCAGGCGCACTTTGTGACAAGAACTATAACGCTGCTGGGTTTTTCACGTTCAACAGTTTCCTGTGTGTATCAAGAATGGTCCCCCACCCAAAGGACATCCAGCCAGCTTGACACAACTGTGGGAAGCATTGGAGTCAACATGGGCCAGCATCCTTTTGGAATGCTTTCGACACCTTGTAGAGTCCATGCCCTGACAAATCGAAGCTGTTCTGAGGGAAGTGGTGAACTCCTAGCTGAGAAACGGTCAACTCCATTCTCTTATAGAGGCAGAGTTGAGTTTTGATAAATGGTCACATGATTTTCTAGCAACAACATTGAGTCACCTTCAATCAATACTAATCAATTCTGAAAACGCTTACCTGTAACTATGTTTGTTCTGTACATCCGCGGTCCTTCCACGGGGTGCCGAAATTCATACTTTTAATTCAAACTTTTATTGAATACAACCACCAACTTTTTCCTCATTTGTACGTAAACTACGATTCAGTTGGCACACGTGCATTCACGCTGAGTTGAGCAACACAAATTTGAAAAAGGTTGGTTGTATTTGTTAAACGTTTGCATTAAAAGTATGAATTTCAGCACCCGCGGAAGGACCACGGTTGTACAGGACAAACATAGGTACAGGTAATCAATCACAATGCTTGTTTTGACCAACCCATTGCAGAAATTTACACACAGAACACTACAGATGCCATATCTTAATTTTAGCCAGTTTCACACAGCTGGAAAATGTATTGTTATGTTGTTTTAATGGACATTTTCTGTAAGGTAGCCTTGCAGTTAGAGAGGCGAGCCAGAAACCTTGAGCAAGGCACTTAACTGTGTAACGACTGTCGGGAGAGAGAGTAGACCAAGGCGCAGCGGAGTTAGTGTTCATCATAGTTATTTAATTAACGTAAGAACACGATACAAAAAAACAGAAAACCAACAGCCAAAACAGTCCTGTCAGGTGCGAAACAAAACAGAAACAATTACCCACAAAACCCCAACGGAAAAACAGGCACTTATGTGTGACTCCCAATCAGCAACAACCAACAACAGCTGTGCCTGATTGGAAGCCACACGGCCAAAATCAATCAAACAGACAACATAGAAAATGAGCATAGAACGCCCACCCAATGTAACACCCTGGCCTAACCAAAATAAAGAACAAAAAACCCCTCTCTATGGCCAGGGCGTTACAAACTGATTCAGAGGGGTTGGGTTAAATGTGGAAGACATATTTCAGTTACATTCAGTTGGACAACTGACTAGGTATCCCCCTTTCCCTTTTAACCCCCCACAACAACAGCTCCCCGGGCGCCCATTGTGGCAGCCCCCCGCACCCATCCAAAAAAACTGTATGTGTATATGTGTGTGTCTTTCAGATGGGTGGGTTAAACGCGGAAGTAATATTTCGATTGGACCTTGTGTGCAATTGACCAATAAAGTTATTTTAATCTTAATCTTAATTTTCATTAGGGCAAATCAAGACTGAAATGTTCAAGAGAAAATTACAACCGTTATATGCCTTTTTAAACCTTGAATACACTACAAGTTTGCATTTCCTGCTGGGCAGGAAAATTCCTGCTATGGTATGATCAAATTAAGATACGCATCTGTATTTCTTCACACTCCTCACACAGCCTGTGGTGTTCTGGCCTTCTGCTCAACCTTTCTCTGTTTGTCTATCTGCTCCATCTTTCATCCTGTCTTTCCCATAGACACATTGCCCTCACTCTGACACTGTGTGGGTGTGTGTGCATGCTTGTGTGTGTATGTGTGTGATGCTCTCTGATTCAGCTGTGTCCTGCTTGTCAAAGACCTCTCTCCTGTCTGTGTGATTAGAACAGGCTGGCCTAGCATTAGTGCTATAGTTAGTATAAGTAAAGGACTTAGCATTAGTTCTATAGTTAGTATATGTAAAGGACTTAGCATTAGTGCTATAGTTAGTATAAGTAAAGGACTTAGCATTAGTTCTATAGTTAGTATATGTAAAGGACTTAGCATTAGTGCTAGAGTTAGTATAAGTAAAGGACTTAGCATTAATGCTATAGTTAGTATAAGTAAAGGACTTAGCATTAGTTCTACAGTTAGTATAAGTAAAGGACTTAGCATTAGTGCTATAGTTAGTATAAGTAAAGGACTTAGCATTAGTGCTATAGTTAGTATAAGTAAAGGACTTAGCATTAATGCTATAGTTAGTGTAAGTAAAGGACTTAGCATTAGTGCTAGAGTTAGTATATGTAAAGGACTTAGCCAGTACTGCTTCCTCCTGATTCAGCTCACACCAAGGCTCAAACCCAGCACCTCTGCCTTGCTAGCACATGTGACCACCCTCCTGTAGCTTCTTACCAGTCACTGCCACGCAAAAAGCTAGCTATTTGGTGGCACAAATGGGGACACTTCAGGCTGAGGAGTAAGTTTCACACATTCCCATGTGCTACAAATACACTACCTGCTGACTGGCCCTCCCACCAGCACACACATAATTACTATAGCCTGGCCATAACACATTGCTGGGCCTGACAGCAGACAGCAGCCCGCCCCTCTCATCAAAACTATAACAGACAACACAGTCAGGCTGGATCTACTGATGTACTGATTCTTTGATTTCTTACCTGATGAGGGTCATTCAGATAACAGCACCAAGGGAGACTCTTATCATGATGCAACAAACTATAATAATTGTGGAAGCTGATCAAAATTAACATTTCTGAAGATGTTTTTTTATTGATTTTTTATTTTTTAGGGGGTGGAACATCTTTAATATTGCAAATAGATTGTGGATTCTATCAATGTAATTGTCTGCATGATTTCCAATCCCCCATATATATTTTTTATAAATACAGTTGAAGTCGGAAGTTTACATGCACTTAGGTTGGAGTCAATTAAACTCGTTTTTCAACCACTCCACAAATTTCTTGTTAACAAACTATAGTTTTGGCAAGTCGGTTAGGACATCTACTTTGTGCATGACACAAGTAATTTTCCCAACAATTGTTTACAGACAGATTATTTCACTTATAATTCACTGTATCACAATTCCAGTGGGTCAGAAGTTTACTTACATTAAGTTGACTGTGCCTTTAAACAGCTTGGAAAATTCCAGAAAAGGATGTCATGGCTTTAGAAGCTTCTGACAGGCTAATTGACATCATTTGAGTCAATTGGAGGTGTACCTGTGGATGTATTTCAAGGCCTACCTTAAAACTCAGTGCCTCTTTGCTTGACATCAGGGGATAATCAAAAGAAATCAGCCAAGACCTCAGAAGAAATTGTAGACCTCCACAAGTCTGGTTCATCATTGGGAGCAATTTCCAAACACCTGAAGGTACCACGTGCATCTGTACAAACAATAGTACGCAAGTATAAACACCATGGGACCACGCAGCCGTCATACCGCTCAGGAAGGAGACGCGTTCTGTCTCCTAGAGGTGAATGTACTTTTGTACGAAAAGTGCAAATCAATCCCAGAACCACAGCAAAGGACCTTGTGAAGATGCTGGAGGAAACAGGTACAAAAGTATCTATATCCACAGTAAAACGAGTCCTATATCGACATAACCTGAAAAGCCAATCAGCAAGGAAGAAGCCACTGCTCCAAAACCGCCATAAAAAAAGCCAGACTACGGTTTGCTGCAGATGGGGGACAAAGACCTTACTTTTTGGAGAAATGTCCTCTGGTCTGCTGAAACAAAAATAGAACTGTTTGGCCATAATGACCATCATTATGTTTGGAGGAAAAAGGGGGAGGCTTGGAAGCTGAAGAAACCATCCCAACCGTGAAGCACGGGGGTGGCAGCATCATGTTGTGGGGGTGCTTCACAAAATAGATGGCATCATGAGGTGGGAAAATGATGTGGAAATGGAAATATTGAAGCAACATCTCAAGACATCAGTCAGGAAGTTAAAGCTTGGTCGCAAATGGGTCTTCCAAATGGACAATGACCCCAAACATTCTTCCAAAGTTGTGGCAAAATGGCTTAAGGACAACAAAGTCAAGGTATTGGAGGGGCCATCACAAAGCCCTGACCTCAATCCTATAGAAAATGCGTGGGCACAGTCAACTTAGTGTATGTAAACTTATGACACACTGGAATTGTGATTACAATGAATTATAAGTGAAATATATACAGTGCCTTGCGAAAGTATTCGGCCCCCTTGAACTTTTCGACCTTTTGCCACATTTCAGGCTTCAAACATAAAGATATAAAACTGTAATTTTTTGTGAAGAATCAACAACAAGTGGGACACAATCATGAAGTGGAACAAAATTTATTGGATATTTCAAACTTTTTTAACAAATAAAAAACGGAAAAATTGGGCGTGCAAAATTATTCAGCCCCCTTAAGTTAATACTTTGTAGCGCCACCTTTTGCTGCGATTACAGCTGTAAGTCGCTTGGGGTATGTCTCTATCAGTTTTGCACATCGAGAGACTGAAATTTTTGCCCATTCCTCCTTGCAAAACAGCTCGAGCTCAGTGAGGTTGGATGGAGAGCGTTTGTGAACAGCAGTTTTCAGTTCTTTCCACAGATTCTCGATTGGATTCAGGTCTGGACTTTGACTTGGCCATTCTAACACCTGGATATGTTTATTTGTGAACCATTCCATTGTAGATTTTGCTTTATGTTTTGGATCATTGTCTTGTTGGAAGACAAATCTCCGTCCCAGTCTCAGGTCTTTTGCAAACTCCATCCGGTTTTCTTCCAGAATGGTCCTGTATTTGGCTCCATCCATCTTCCCATTAATTTTAACCATCTTCCCCGCCCCTGCTGAAGAAAAGCAGGCCCAAACCATGATGCTGCCACCACCATGTTTGACAGTGGGGATGTTGTGTTCAGGGTGATGAGCTGTGTTGCTTTTACGCCAAACATAACGTTTTGTATTGTTGCCAAAAAGTTCGATTTTGGTTTCATCTGACCAGAGCACCTTCTTCCACATGTTTGGTGTGTTTCCCAGGTGGCTAGTGGCAAACTTTAAACGATACTTTTTATGGATATCTTTAAGAAATGGCTTTCTTCTTGCCACTCTTCCATAAAGGCCAGATTTGTGCAGTATACGACTGATTGTTGTCCTATGGACAGAGTCTCCCACCTCAGCTGTAGATCTCTGCAGTTCATCCAGAGTGATCATGGGCCTCTTGGCTGCATCTCTGATCAGTCTTCTCCTTGTATGAGCTGAAAGTTTAGAGGGACGGGTCTTCGTAGATTTGCAGTGGTCTGATACTCCTTCCATTTCAATATTCTCGCTTGCACAGTGCTCCTTGGGATGTTTAAAGCTTGGTAAATCTTTTTGTATCCAAATCCGGCTTTAGACCTGCCTGGTGTGTTCCTTGTTCTTCATGATGCTCTCTGCGCTTTAAACGGACCTCTGAGACTATCACAGAGCAGGTGCATTTATACGGAGACTTGATTACACACAGGTGGATTCTATTTATCATCATTAGTCATTTAGGTCAACATCATTCAGAGATCCTCACTGAACTTCTGGAGAGAGTTTGCTGCACTGAAAGTAAAGGGGCTGAATAATTTTGCACGGCCAATTTTTCAGTTTTTTATTTGTTAAAAAAGTTTGAAATATCCAATAAATTTCATTCCACTTCATAATTGTGTCCCACTTGTTGTTGATTCTTCACAAAAAATTACAGTTTTATATCTTTATGTTTGAAGCCTGAAATGTGGCAAAAGGTCGAAAAGTTCAAGGGGGCCGAATACTTTCGCAAGGCACTGTATATATGTCTGTAAGCAATTGTTGGAAAAATTACTTGTGCCATGCACAAAGTAGATGTCCTAATCGACTTGCCAAAACTATAGTTTGTTAACAAGAAATTTGTGGAATTGTTAAAAAACGAGTTTTAATTACTCCAACCTAAGTGTATGTAAACTTCCGACTTCAACTGTATACTATTGCTAATTAGCTGTTCTGTGAATGGAAAATTCTCACCTTTTTTAAAGGGTTCACTGTGTCATATAAAAATGTAATAGCCTGGTTATGGTTGCCCCTAACCTTTGACCCATACCAGGAAGTGCATGCTGTGTGCCTCTGTTCAGATGTTTTCTCCATCCATACCTTCCTTGTCCCTCATCACAACCAAACTTTAAGAACACACACACACACACACACACACACACACACACACACACACACACACACACACACACACACACACACACACACACACACACACACACACACATTTCCTTGAGAACATAGCACAGACCTCCCTCCTTCAGACCCTGATCCCATGACCTCTCCTTACACTGCCTCTATTTGCCCTTCTCCTTCTGGAATTCTGTGGCCCCTGAACAAAAGGTCCACAAACATCCATGAAGGAACACTATTCTATGCCAGACCTTAGCCTATCTGACCTTAGTCTTTCTGATCAAGGGGCCTATAGAAGTTCCTTGACAGTGACAAAAACTTACAAACACACATACCTTTTCATGAAGTGCCATCTGAATATGCACCTTTCCATGAACCATCTACACCTGACCATGCCATGTTCTCACTGGTCACAGATGTTAGTGATTCCAAGATGTTACACAAAAATGCTATGTTAGGCCAATGGCCAGCCCACATGGGGCTGAATGGCCTTATTTTATCATTTCAATGCTCTTCCAACATCTGTACTCTCACTGATGCTGTTTGTGCTGTTGTTAATGTCCAGGTATGAGACCAGCTCGAGTGAGGAGGAATCCAGTGAGGAGGAGAAGGGGGAGGTAGAGGAGGAGGAGGTGGACAGCTCTGAGCCTGAGGAGGAGCAGGAGAAAGAGGAGGGAGCTGGAGCAGCTCAGGGCCAGGAGGCCACAGCTACAGAGGAGGAGGCCCAGGGAGCAGGGGCCCAGGCTGGGGAGACAGAGGGCCATGAAGACTCTCAGGACCCAGAGAACAGCCAGGCACTCCTGGAGGAGCAGCCAGCTGCAGCAGCAGGGTATGTAGGGAGATAGAAGGAGAGTGTGGATGTGCGGGGAAATGGATTATCAAAAAAAGTATAATTATTTAAGTAGTGTGATCGAGAAGTTGGTGACCAGAACATTTGTTGTTTAACTCCCACAGTGGGCCAGCCACCAGGCAGTTCTTGATCAAGGTTCTTCTACCCATATTGTTTCATTAAACATCATCCAGAGTGGATGACTTCTGAAATGATAACCGCATGCGGTATTTGCCGCAACAGAGTAGAGCAACACCCTTCAATTGATGCGCTGGGAAACAAACAAAAGTGGACGCATCTCTCACAAAAACCGACCAAAAATTAAATCACGGATAATTATAAGGGAGCAGGAAAACTTAGAAATTGCCTACAATAATTACAATAACTTTTCAATCAACAAATTGACAGATTTCCTAGGAAAACCCGGAGTGGGGTAATACCAGATTTATGCATTTTTTTTAACACCTGTAACTGCCATTTCCTGCCATCTAGAGCAAAACATTAATTTTTTTACATAGTGCTGCAACCAGTCCACAAGATGGCGCAGCACACCTCTTACATTGTTTAGGGAGAACCTTGATCCAGGTCTTTGTTCAGGTGAGGGCCAGCTGAGTAAATCCAGTATAGAGCCTTCAGGGCCCAATTAGACCACAATTAGACAGGTGCTGAGTGAGGCTTTAATATATCAGCCGTCCACCCCACCGATTGGGCCTGGCCCTAGAATGGTCCGGCCCCTTCCGCTGCTGACATACCAGACATACACACATGTATGCACACACACACACACACACACACACACACACACACACACACACACACACACACACACACACACACACACACACACACACACACACACACACACACACACACTGAAGTGTGATTCAGTTACATGGAGGATGTGTTGGATGTGTTGACTTTTAGGCTCTGTCTCAGAAAAGCCCTCAGGGGTTGTGCTATTGTTCTGTCTGTGTTAGTCAGGAAGGAGCAGGCAGGACATCACGTGGGCTCTACATTGTTGTTGACATCCTTACATGCAGCAGCGTGATGAGAAAATAGACATGCCAGGATTATATATTACCACAGTGGACAAAGAATCACAGTGAAGAGATGGGGAAAAGTACAGTTGTGTGTTTATTGCTTTCGACGAGTCATCGTCACATAACTGTATCTTTATTTACAGTCTCGGTAAACTTAATGTCAAGAGACGTAAGCTATCATGTTTCATAAGGAATATGCATTGCATTATGCTACCGTTGGATTTATGTTTCTGCTTTTTGCTTATGTACTGTATGATTAGGCCTGGCATGTTTTGAGGGACTTGATTTCCCTACTACGGTTCACGATAATTTAATCCAGACAATTGCACCATCGAATATGTCTGTCTGTCAATATGAATTGCTATGAAAGATAACTTCAAAGTTATGTCATGTTCACACAGCGAGACGATCGATGAGGGCTTCATGGAAGCGTGTCACTACATTAAGGATCGTATGGCAGAAGTGGAGGCCCCCAATAAAGAAATGGTAAGAACAGTTCCCTTCAAACTGTCGCGCCTGAGGTTAATCGTGGTTAAGGCCGACACCCTCTTCACATACAGTACCAGTCAAGCGTTTGGACACACCTACTCATTCAAGGTTTTATCTTTATTTTTTCTATTTTCTACATTGTAGAATAATAGTTAAGACGTCAAAACTATGAAATAACACATATGGAATCATGTAGTAACCAACAAAAATGTTACACAAATTAAACAAATCTAAATATATTTTATATTTAGAGATTCTTCAAAGTAGCCACCCATTGCCTTGATGACAACTTTGCACACACACCCTTGGCATTCTCTCAACCAGCTTCATGAGGTAATCACCTGAAACACATTTCAATAAACAGGTGTGCCTTGTTGAAAGTAATTTGTGGAATTTCTTTCCTTCTTAACCAATCAGTTGTGTTGTGACAAGGTAGGGTTTGTAGACAGAAGATAGCCCTACTTGGTAAAAGACCAAGTCCATATTATGGCAAGAACAGTTCAAATAAGCAAAGAGAAACAACAGTCCATCATTACTTCAAGACATGAAGGTCAGTCAATAAGAAACATTTCAAGAACTTTGAAAGTTTCTTCAAGTGCAGTCACAAAAACCATCAAGCGCTATGATTGAAACTGACTCTCATGAGGACCGCCACAGGAAAGGAAGACCCAGAGTTACCTCTGCTGCAGAGGATAAGTTCATTAGAGTTAACTGCACCTCAGATTGCAGCCCAAATAAATGCTTCACAGAGTTCAAGTAACAGACACATCTCAACATCAACTGTTCAGAGGAGACTGTGTGAATCAGGCCTTTATGGTCGAATTGCTGCAAAGAAACCACTACTAAAGGACATCAATAAGAAGAAGAGACTTGCTTGGGCCAAGAAACATGAGCAATGGACATTAGATCGGTGGAAATCTGTCCTTTGGTCTGATGAGTCCAAATTTCTGAGTTTTGGTTCCAACCACTGTGTTTTTGTGAGACGCAGAGTAGGTGAACTGATGAACTCTGCATGTGTGGTTCCCATCGTGAAGCATGGAGGAGGGGGTGTGATGGTGTGGGGGTGCTTGGCTGGTGACACTGTAGGTGATTTATTTAGAATTCAAGGCGCACTTAACCACAACATTCTGCAGCGATACGTCATCCCATCTGGTTTGCGCCTAGTGGGACTATTATTTGTTTATCAACAGGACAATCACCCAAAACACACCTGCAGGCTGTGTGAGGGCTATTTGACCAAGAAGGAGAGTGATGGAGTGCTGCATCAGATGACCTGGCCTCCACAATCACCTGATCTCAACCCAATTGAGATGGTTTGGGATGAGTTGGACCGCAGAGTGAAGGAAAAGCAGCCAACAAGTGCTCAGCATACATGTATGTGGGAACTCCTTTAAGATTGTTGGAAAAGCATTCCTCATGAAGCTGGTTGAGAGAACGCCAAGTGTGTGCAAAGCTGTCATCAAGGCTACTTTGAAGAATCTAAAATATATTTTTATTTGTTTAACACTTTTTTGGTTACTACATGATTCCATATGTGTTATTTCATAGTTTTGATGTCTTCCCTATTATTCCACAAGGTAGAAAATAGTACAAAGAAAGAAATACTCTTGAATGAGTAGGTGTCCAAACTTTTGACTGGTACTGTATGCGATCCATGAACAGCGTGGGATTTTAATCCCAGCCCGACTGGTCTTCACACCATGTACCTCATTTTTGTACCGCTTTCAATAAAAACTGGGAAAATACCTGAAAACATGCTTTTTTGTAAATAAGGTACAAGTGCTAACAAACGTGAATCCTAACCCTAGCTTCATGTCCACATCCTGGTTCAACCCATAGAGATTTAGTTGGAGAGCTCAACTTATGGCATCTGTGACAGCAAGGACAGAGCCATTAATGCTATCTCCATTTTGAAGTTGTAAATGTTCTTCTTTTGTGTTTGAAAAAAGCATAAAGGGTATAATGGTGATTTACCGCCACCTGCAGTGCTGGAGTCTTGAACCAAATCTTGTGTGTCATTCATTTATTTTGGCTACTAGATGGTGGTGATACAGCTTAAAGCCATTTACAAACTAGGTAACCAAAAGAAGAAGCCAATGGTCTGAACATTGGCTTATCCCTCCCAACCCATAGGAATCACCACCCACTTAACTACTTGAAAATGGTGGAAGCCCTCAATGGCAATGTCCTTGCAAAAACAGGGTTATATCCAACTAGAGATCTCTAACTATCTTTATGATTCAACACTAATCCTAGCCTCAACCACAACCCTAACCCTAGCTTCATGTCCACATCCCAGTACAACCCTAACCCTAGCCTCAACCACAACCCTAACCCTAGCCTCAACCATAACCCTAACGCTAGCTTCATGTCCACATCTCAGTACAACCCTAACCCTAGCCTCAACCATAACCCTAACCCTAGCCTCAACCACAACCCTAACCCTAGCCTCAACCATAACCCTAACGCTAGCTTCATGTCCACATCCCAGTACAACCCTAACCCTAGCCTCAACCATAACCCTAACCCTAGCCTCAACCCTAACCCTAGCCTCAACCATAACCCTAACGCTAGCTTCATGTCCACATCCCAGTACAACCCTAACCCTAGCCTCAACCATAACCCTAACCCTAGCCTCAACCCTAACCCTAGCCTCAACCACAACCCTAACGCTAGCTTCATGTCCACATCCCAGTACAACCCTAACCCTAGCCTCAACCACAACCCTAACCCTAGCCTCAACCATAACCCTAACCCTAGCCTCAACCACAACCCTAACCCTAGATTCATGTCCACATCCCGGTACAACACTAACCCTGAC
This sequence comes from Salmo trutta, assembly GCF_901001165.1. Classification (NCBI taxonomy): domain Eukaryota; kingdom Metazoa; phylum Chordata; class Actinopteri; order Salmoniformes; family Salmonidae; genus Salmo; species Salmo trutta. Next base: position 30,866,786 of record NC_042960.1, on the reverse strand, counting down.
CCTAACCCTAACCCTAGATTCATGTCCACATTCCGTTTCAACTCTAAACCTAGCCTCAACCCAACCCTAACCTTAACCTACTGCAACCCTAACCCTTGTTAGGCACAACCCCGTACAACAGACATGTTCTGCCGGTAATGTACTAGGAGAGTGTGTGTTTGTGTGTGTGTGTGTGTGTAACAGTGTGTGTTTGTGTCTCCCCTCAGAGACATGTTCTGACAGCGTTGTACCAGGAGTGTGTGTGTCATAGTGTGTGTGTGTGTGTGTTCTCTCCCTCTGTCAGAGACAGGTCCTGATGGTGTTGTACCAGGAGTGGTTCCGTGTGTCCAGTCAGAAGGACTCTCTGGCTGACACTGTCACCCTCTACCTGAGAGAGGTAGGCATCGCCACGCCGACCCTCCTGCGTTACATTGTGAACCTGGCCGACGGTAACGGCAACACAGCGCTCCACTACAGCGTGTCCCACTCCAACTTCCCTGTGGTCAAACTGCTGCTGGACACAGGTACGGGGTAATCACACACCTCTCTCCAACACCCTCACTCTCATCTATCAATTCAATTCTCTCTCGCCCCTTTTTCCCCGGTCTCTCCAGCTCACCTTTTCCTCGTCGAGTCCTTAGCTATTGACTTGACATGGTCTGTGTGTGAGTTTGTACGTGTTTGCGACACGCTTGAGCAGGCATACGTATGTCTGTGTGTATGTTCATTTACGCGTGCTTTTGGTTTTGTGTGTGTGTGTGTGTGTGTGTGTGCAGGTCTGTGTGAGGTGGACATCCTGAACAAGGCGGGCTACACAGCCGTGATGCTGGCCTCCCTAACAGCTGCGGATCGATCAGAGGACATGGAGGTGGCTCTGCAGCTACTGAGACAGGGAGATGTCAATGCCCGCGCCAGCCAGGTACACAAAACATGTACCCCCCCCCCCCCCCCCACACACACACACACACACACACACACACACACACACACACACACACACACACACACACACACACACACACGTTGTACACTCACAGACACACATTAACACTGAGCCACTCTCACCGGAACTCAGGCAGTCACAGACTGTATATTCACTCAGCTATCTACTGTACAAGCCATTCTATAGACATAGAAACACCTGCACACGGTCACCTACAATCCCTTTTTTTCTTTACCTCTCCTGCACAAGTTAGTTGTTGTTCACCTTTTAAACCGTCATCATTTTGTTTTGTATTTTTTTTGCGCGCCCCGAAAAAGTATATATATTTAACAAAAAATACCTAGACTCAATACAAACCTACTCACCCAGTCAACCAGGACCGGTGTACTTGACTCTTTTCCTCACACTCATTCTTCCTACCACAAACATACATCGTTTCCCTCTCTCACGTTTCCTTCCTGTGCTCTTTTCTTTTTCTCTTAATTCTCTCCCTCTCCTGGTTTCTAAGGCAGGGCAGACGGCTCTGATGCTATCGGTCAGCCATGGCCGTACAGCCATGGTGCGGTTGCTGCTGAGCTGCCAAGCTGACCTCAACATTCAGGACAAAGACGGTTCGACCGCACTCATGTGTGCGTGTGAGCACGGTCACACCGAGATCGCTCGGGTGCTACTGGAGTCTGGCCACTGTGACACCAGCCTCACAGACAAGGTGCACACATGCTGTACAAATACGCACATCAGGGCATACACACAAACATGAACAAATACATACCACAGGAGGTTGGTGGCATCTCAATTGGGGAGAATGGACTTGTGGTAATGTCTGGAGCAGATTCAATGGAATCAAATACATCAAACACATGGTTTCCATTTGCTCCGTTCCGTTCGTTATTATGAGCCGTTCTCCCCTCAGCAGCCTCCTGTGATACATGCAGTGGTTACCTTTGGACTTCCCAAAATGTTGCATTTCAAAACACAACAGTGCCACTACCCGGCTAAAACTGGGAAGTGCATCATGTTCATTTAATTGAATGTGATGAGCACAGAGACTCTCAGAGGATGTCAAATCCCCTAACCTTTGAGCTGCAGGGAATTGACCAGAAACACACTATCCTATCTTACCTCCACTGAGTGATAGCAGCATGGGCAGCCAGATATTCGCTTCTAGGTTAATGACTGGTTTGTAGTGATGTCTCTCTGGGTTTGACACACTAACCCCTCCTAGAAGGCATTACACTGTGCTTGATGTGTAGAGGTGTCTGTATGCGAATTGCGTGGAGGCTATGGCTAGAATCAGACCTTGTGTGAGGCCTCCAGGGCAAAGTAGACCCTGGAACCCCAGACATCGCTGTGTGGGTGTGGGCTGTGGCAGACAGGCTGCAAATATCACTCTCTCTATCTCTTCCTTTCCCATGGTCCTGACATGGTATTATCCTGCTCTCACTCTCGTCCCACAAGCCAGCCAGGAATCGAACCAAGAATCTTCCAATTCCGAGTCAGACGCATAATCCATTGCACCACTGGCCCATTGTGACGATAACCTTTTATTGGGGTGTAGGTTTTGCCTGTACGCTCATTACCCAGGTCTCCTGTTTCTCCTGTTGGTCCTACTGTGGGAAGGGGAGGGAGGGAGGGGTCTGAAGCACACATTCTCTGGCTAGTGGAGAGGACAGTGTTCACTGTTCAAACATGATTGACCCACACTGTTTTTGTTTTCTCTAAAAGTGAATCAACATTCTCTCTCTCTCTCTCTAGGATGGACAGAGGGCTCTGTCGGTGGCGGTAGCGTCCTCCCACGCTGAGCTAGTTGACCTACTCAAGACCCACTCAGATTCCACCACCACCCAGGCCTCTATCCCCTCCACCACCACCTCTGCCACCATCATCACCACCACCACAGCCTCTCTCCTCTGAGCCCCCTCCAGTAGCCCCTCTCTAACCGCTACCCTACCCCAGCCCCGGACCCACCCACCCTGGACCCACTATACCCCCGGACTTCTCTCCGTGAACCAGAGGAGGCTGGTGGGTGGAGGTATAAGAGGACGGGCTCATCGTAATGGCTGGAGTGGAATGAATGGAACGGTATCAAACTGATCAAACATATGGGAACCGCATGTTTGACTCCATTCCATGAATTCAAATGCAGCCATTACAATGAGCCTGTCCTCCTATAGCTCCTCCCACCAGCCTCCACTGTCATGGACCATACCCTTTTCCAGACTGTCTGGAGGACAGACAAAGGCTGTATTCACCACCACTGCCTATATCTCCCCACCGACCAGAGCTCAGCTCACAGATAGGCCTATTGGACCGGAGCCCCACGGAACCAGAATAACACACATTCTTCACATTTCTGCCAACATTTAGTGAGTGGGAATAATGTATCAACTGTTTGGCAGCCAGCCAATGTGACACTCAAAAACCCAGTAGCAGTGGCGACAGTGGTGATTGACAGGTGATCCAGGAAGAGGGCAGAAGGACAACAGAAGGATGATGGATTGCTGCTTTCTAATATAAAACAAGCTATTCAGGCCAAAATAATCTTAAACACATGATCTACCTTAAAAATCGGCCATTTTATTATCAATACTATGTTTTTCCTTTTTATACCTGTAGCTAGGTTTCCATCCAATTGGCAACAGATTTTCATGCGAATATTCTAAAATCCGCATAAAGAAAATATGTACATGTGTTTCAAGCAAACTGACTTGTTGCAGGAAAATTAAATCTGTGTGATGTATTGCACACAAAATTTACATTTTCGCTTAAATTCAAGTTCAACGTTTTTTGTTGTGTGTTTTATATGTTATATAATGTTATATATGTATATGTTATATATGTTTAACCTTTATTTAACTAGGCAAGTCAGTTAAGAACAAATTCTTATGTATAATGACAGCCTACCCCAGCCTAACCTGGACAACACTGGGCCAATTGTGCGCTACCCAATCACAGCCGGATGTGATACAGCCTGGATTCAAACCAGGAACTGTAGTGACTCCTCTTGCACTGAGATGCAGTGCCTTAGACCACTGCGCAATTTGGGAGCGAAAAGTTCAATCAATCAATTAATCAATCAAGTGTATTTATAAATACCTTTTTCCATCAGCAGTTTTCACAAAGTGCTATACAGAAACCCAGCCTAAAACTCCAAACAGGAAGCAATGCGGATGTATAAGGGAAAAACTCCCTAGAAAGGCCGGAACCTAGAAGAAAATATAGAGTACCAGTCCCTGAAGGCTGGCCAGTCCTCTTCTGGCTGTGTCAGTTGGAGATTATAATGGCCATTAAAGCCAGATTGCTCTTCAAGATGTTCAAACGTTCATTGACCTAAATCAATGTGTTTCCATCGCATTTTACATTAGTTTTGACACAAAAACTGTTGCCGTAAATATTAAATATACCTACTCTGGTTTAGCCAACAGCTCGCAGATACACTGCGGGTAGGCTAATCTGCACAGTGAGATTATTTGGGATAAGAATATTTGCGTTTGTCAAATGGCAGTCAAGCATCAATCATCATGACACCAGAATAAGACCCTCGATATTTATTGGACCGGAACATCAAGTTCACAGCGTGTACTTTCAACCCCCTGTGAAGTTCATCATAATTGACTTAATATGTAGCCTAATAAACTGAATGGTTTCTCGAGATAAATCAGTATTTGCGCCTAAAGATGTTTCCAAGCGGCGTTTCACGCAAAATACATTTTACCGGCACAAAAATATCCCACCGTGTCTAACGAACAAATTCTCTGTCGGCGTTTATAAAATTGTTACGAAAATTCCCGTTTGCATCACAGCTGTCGTGATTTTTTTTAATATACGGTCTGACTTTACTCACGTGGAAACTGGATGGAAAACGTGGTTATTAATGACATTACTATTCCTTTGTATTTGGACATTTATTTAACTCATAAAGTCTGAATGTTATTATAACGTCTTATCAAATACACACAGTATATTTATTTTTGCAATGCAATTTGTTTTACTCTGTTTGATTGACGCACGCTGTACATATCCAAGCTTGGTTTTCGTCAGTTACGGCCTGACGACTGACTCACTCAGACGTCTTCCAATATGAAGCAATTTAACAACCCTCGCAGAAGCTACACAAGCTACTCCACTGCAGTATGTTGCAGCAACTGTGTACCCTACTGAACAATTTACTTTCCGGCTCTCTCTCTCTCTCTCTCTCTCTCTTTGTCACTCACACACCTCACGCACACACACTCTCTCGCTCACTCCACTGTAATGCATCCCTTCCTCTGTCTGCCTGCTTCTAGACTACACATTAAATGATGTATACACCCAAATTGCTACAAAATGCACAAAGAATGTCAGGCAATTTTACATTCCAGATACAGTGTCATTCATATCTCTACAGGACTATCGTACAACATCACACCACTGAGCACAGGAAGCCTTGCAGTAGACTACTATCCATCACAGGTCATAATGTAATAGGGGTTGTAACATTTTCTGTAACGTTTCAGTCAGTTAGTAATGTTACAACCCCTTGTCCCGTACGGACACACACAGGCTGCTTTCACTGCTAGAAAAGTAGAACGGTTGTTTTTAGGGGATTTGCGCCTCTGTCTTCCACACCCACCTCTTCTCTGTGTTGAACGATGGCTTAGTATAGGACACTGGTGTGAAGTAATGGCATGATGAGAATATCCTAGCTTGCCTATCAGAAAATGAAGAGGTATGTGGCTCAATGTGGTTTTTTCATACCCGGTCCTTTAAGAACCCAGTCCTGAAGGAAAGGGGTTGTACTCACAAGGTGGAGTGGTGCTGTCTTTTCTCACCTGGTCATCAGAAACCAGGCTTAGGAGCTGAAGACTGACCTCTACTGGTTAAAGAAGTATATGGCTAACTACCTGAAGATACAGTATTGTGAAAAATATATCTGGTATTGTCTGACATTTGCTCTTAAATATATTTAGTATTTATTCAAAATGCTATATTTTTACAATATACAGTATATGCATGGGCCAATAGTCCAATGAACATGTTGGAATTTGTTGAATATGTGAATGTATTGGTTCTTCTGGATGGTATATATATAAGCTGATTGGTCTACTCTAAAAAGCAATGTGACTGTTAATTGGTTGGGATGTTCATACTCGTCTCTTATTGGACAAGGCTGTGTACTGTACTGTGTCAATAGGATTGACTGTTGTAATACTTAATCACAATCAGATGTACCTGTACCTGCCTGTAATATTCCTACTATCAAATTGGCTTGAATGTTAACCATTTGCAAATCAAAGAATTGCTTCAAAATAAAAATGAAAATTTGAAACTGTATTGGGTAGAAGTGTATAATGTGATGATCCAATGGATATTAGCATCTAAGGTGCATTAGCCTCTGAAGGATGTCTGAATAAGTGCACACTTATTTTTTTCCCCTTCTGACCATCTACAGTGCCTTCGGAAAGTCTTCAGACCCCTTGATTTTTTCCCACATTTTTTTACGTTTCAGCGTTATTAAAAAATGGGCAAATTTTTTCCCCTCACCAATCTACACACAATAGCCCATACTGACAAACCAAAAACATATGTTAAAAAATAAAAATACCTTCTTTACATAAGTATTCAGACCCTTTGCTATGACACTCGAAATTTCCATTGATTATCTTGAGATGTTTCTACAACTTCATTGGAGTCCACCTGTGGTAAATTCAATTGATTGGACATGATTTGGAAAGGCACACACCTGTCTATGTAAGGTCCCACAGTTGACAGTGCATGTCAGAGCAAAAACCAAGCCATGAGGTTGAAGGAATTGTCCGTAGAGCACCGAGACAGGATTGTGTCGAGGCACAGATCTTGGGAAGGGTACTAAAAAATGTCTGCAGCATTGAAGGTCCCCAAGAACACAGTGGCCTCCATCAATCTTAAATGGAAGAAGAATGGAATCACCAAGACTCTTCCTAGAGCTGAGTTCATGGCCAAACTGAGCAATCGGGGGAGAAGGGCCCTGGTCAGGGAGGTGACCAAGAACCCAATGGTCACTCTGCTAGAGTTCAATAGTTTCTCTGTAGAGATGGGAGAAACTTCCAGAAGGACAAGCATCTCTGCAGCACTCCACCAATCAGGTCTTTATGCTAGAGTGGCCAGACGGAAGCCACTCCTCAGTAAAAGGCACATGGCAGCCTGCTTGGAGTTGACAAAAGGCACCTAAAGACTCTCAGACCATGAGAAACAAGATTCTCTGGTCTGATGAAACCAAGATTGAACTCTTTGGCCTGAATGCCAAGCATCATGTCTGGAGGAAACCTGGCACCATCCCTAATATTAAGCATGGTGGTGGCAGCATCATGCTTTGGGGATGTCTTTCAGCGGCAGGGACTGGGAGACTAGTCAGGATCGAGGGAAAGCAATGAACGGAGCAATGTGCAGTGAGATCCTTGATGAAAACATGCTCCAGAGCGTTCAGGACCTCAGACTGGGGCGAAGGTTCACCTTCCAAAAGGACAACAACCCTAAGCACACAGTCAAGACAACGCAGGAGTGGCTTCGGGACAAGTCTCTGAATGTCCTTGAGCCAGAGCCCGGACTTGAACCAGATCGAACATCTCTGGAGAGACCTGAAAATAGCTGTTCAGCAACGCTCCCCATCTAACCTGACAGAGCTTGAGAGGATCTGCAGAGAAGAATGGGAGAAACTCCTCAAGTACAGGTGTGCCAAGCTTGTAGTGTCATCCCCAAGAAAACTCGAGGCTGTAATCCCTGCCAAAGGTGATTCAACAAAATACTGAGTAAAGGGCCTGAATACTTATGCAAATGTGATATTTCAGTTTTTTATTTATAATACATTTGCAAAAATGTCTAAAAACCTGTTTTTGCTTTGTCATTATGGGGTGTTGTGTGTAGATCGATGAGGGGAAAAAAACTATTTAATCCATTTTAGAATAAGGCTGTAATGTAACAAAATGTGGAAAAAGTCAAGGGGTCTGAATACTTCCCAAATGCACTGTATTATACTGACCTCACATGCAGCTGTCCACCTGTCAAATACCTTCACTGAGTCAATTTCACTCTGCCAGACAGACCACTCACACCAGGGACATCACAGAAGAAATAAAATGCCATGTGGCACCCACTAGTGTGTGTGTGTGCGTGCGTGCGTGCGCAAGTGTATAGTTTGTGTGTGTGTAAAACTAGCTTGCACCAGCAGATGGTAATGTTACCCCAGGATAAAGACAAGAGTGAGTGGTGTCTCTGCATCCTCAGAATGCCAGCAGTACAGTGATTTCAGAAAGTATTCAACCCCAATGACTGGTTCTATATTTTTTTGTGTTACAAAGTGGGATTCAAATTGGTTTAATTTAATTATAATTGTTTTGTCAACAACCAAAACAAAACACTCTAACATTTGTATTCATGAAAAATAAAACACTTATATATCTTGATTAGATAAGTATTCAACCCCCTGAGTCAATACATGTTAGAGTCACCTTTGACAGCAATTACTATTATTTATTTAATCTACCGTCTATGTTTAATTGTTACCCGATTAAATGAATCTTATCTCAATTAACTCCTTTGGATTTGGGGCACCACGAGTGCGTTTGTTTATAGAGTTACCATTTCCCGAATTAACCTCTAAAGGTATTTACCTATCACATCCATAAAACAGTGAATGTATTAATCATAACCTCATATCATATCATCATTCTGAACAGTCGTAACCTCCAGCATCTGCAAAAACCCCAACCTTACTTATGATTCAGTACTACACAAATTGGTTTAATTATTTATTTACTAGCTAACTAAATGATAACACAGGATAAACATACACACTTAATACATTAGAAAAAGGTCCCTAGCGGACTGACACAACACATGGCGGCTTGTTACAAACATAGATGGAGAGGGAGGGAGGGAGGGAGGGAGGGAGGGGGAGAGAGAGAGACACTTACCGTTGATACATTTTAGGAACTACTCTCACAGTAATCATATACTTTGCACACAAACCGCCACCCGTTTGGAGTAAGAAATCATGAATCTATTTACGTGTAAATGCCTTCGAATCTCTGTCGGTATCAGGCCTTCTTAGGAAGGGTGTTGGGCCTTTCCGTGGCACGCTTGTAAGGCTCCGATTGTCCAGAAGGGGTCCCCCCCATTTCTTCTACTGTTGCTCTCCTCTGCCGTCGCCTGACATCCCGTGACCCGTTGTGTAGTGCTGAACTGAACTACACTCTGCTTCCACTCGCTATGAAAAATTATTATTTGAAGATAGGCTAGCCAGCCGTATCACTAGTTCTCAGTGGGGTGATGAGAGTAGTAGACTACGATGGTCTTAAAAGTAGTAGAATCGTCCCACTTAAATTCGCTTTTCTAGATACTTTACATAGGACAGCTAATCAGCCATACCAGTTATTGTCCGGGAGGTGACGTTATCGTCTCTACCTCGTGTTTAGATTTCAGAGTTCAAATCACTTTGGATGTGAGCTGCAGCTACATGCCTCTCTGGTCTAAATATTAATTTCTTTACCAATAATTTTATACACTCTGGTCGAAAGGGACGGTTCTGTCAGGCTGACACTCTCTCTGACCTCACTCGGGGTGTGGCTACTTACTGTGCAAAGTTTATAGAAAACAAATTATCTCTGATGGCTCCCTATGTTAACAAAACAGCTTTCATAATTTTTCATATTTCATGCACAATGTAAAGGATGGAGATTTTGTACATGTAGAGGGTATACTTTTCAAGTTACAGTATTTCCTTTAAAACATTTTTATTAACGTCACAAAATAACAACTGAAATGACATCATTATTCTTTAGATCGTCTCTGACCATTCCCCACATTGTACATTAGAAATATTGTTCCAGTATTCGCTTTAGAACGTGTTAGAGTTTTGTCTGGAAAAAGTCTCTGGAGACAAAGCACATTCCTTTGTGACCCTGGATCTCCTCTCCTTTCATTTACAACAGGGCGTGAGCTCCCTCCTCCCCCCTCTCTGAGTGAGAGAGGGTATGGTGGTTACTGTCATCCATTGCAAAGCTGATCTGACCTATTTGGATCCTCACAGGACAGTCATGACACTTTCAACACCCCCGATGAACTGAGGCTTTCTTATGGCAAAAGAGTGGGGTGCAATGCAATATTAGGCAGGTGTTCCTAATGTTTAGAATACTCAGTGTATGTAAAAAAATTCTGAAATACATTGAAGAATGTATTTTAGAATATATTTTCACATGTATTTATCAATATTTTTGGTAAATATATTAAAAAAATGTATTTGAAAATGCTTTGTCAAATATATTCCAACATGTATTTGTAATGTATTTGTAAGAAATATATTTTAAATTAAAATGCAAGGCAAATATAAAAACTGTCCAAATCATATTGTAACAAAATGGTGTCTATTCATTGCCATCAAATGCACTTATGTCAGTCTCATTAAGACTGCAGAACAGGCAGTGTACAAGCCTAACCTTTAAACACAGAACACAACAGAACACATTAACTGGCATGACAATCCGTCTCCTGGGAGGCCAAAAAAGACTAAAACTAATCCAGGCACCCAACAAATCATGCCTCCAAGTCTTGTAATAAGCATACAAAATCTTGCATTGGAAAACCTCCCCATACAAAATCATTTTTATTATATTTGGCACAAAAACAAAACAAAAGCGCTAACATGCATTTAAATGAAGAAAAAAAACGGGTGCAAACATGATACATTATCGGTCATTTAGTGACTCCATGTCTTTCATGTGCATATAACAAACAAACTTGACGAAAGCATTGCAACCAACGTCAAATGGGCAGAACTGAACGTATTCTGGATCATTCCACAAAATAAGTGCCTTCTGCGTCCCTTTGATATGTTAAGTAGAAATGATGCACCAATATTGCATTTTAAAAGCCTGTTAAATGAAATGAAGGGCTCTTTAATATAGACCACATGGATAATTCAATAAATCAGATTTTCCATATGAATAAACATTTGCTAAAGTGCCAAAATTCAGCATTTTGACATGTCCCTCTGTGAACCCTCTGTGACTTCTAGGAAGATTTTAACTCACTAACCCCCCAATACACTCAACGTTTTCACTATCATTGTACAGCCTTAGTTATTTTGTTGTTTTGACAAAGTCATGTCTGAAGATGATTTACTTCATGTGATTAGTGATTCATTGACGTCTGTCCCTCATTTTAAGATCAGCCCTTGTTACGTGAACTGAACTCTCGTTTTAATATGGTGAAACTTTTCCTTTTTTAAATACTGATTTCAAAAGAAACATTGAACATCTAATAGTCAAATGATTTTCTGGTGTTTTGTCGTGAAAAACTGAACGGGTTTAGCATAACCCGTCAATCATGTTACCCATAGATAGACAGGCTAGAAATGTTCAACAATTTATTATTGGGAGTGAATTGCCCCTCCCGGTGGCACACAACAAGCTTAAATAAGCTTCAATAGATTGAAATAGATGTTTTTCCCATATTGGCAGGTGCAATGGTGAGGTTTTAGCACAGCAGCAGAAACATCCGGCCTCATTCACTCTAAGCCACTGAAGAAACCATTGTAAAAGCTCCCCAAGGAGAACTCTCATTAGCAACCCCCGCTGTTTCTAAACACACACGTAAACGAACGCATAAACATAAAAATAAGCAAACACAGCTACCCACAACCAAGCATGCACACACACACTGTATATACTGTAAATAACAATATGCTTCCTAATACAGGAGATAGTAGAAGATGATGGTGCATACATTAGGACTACCCCACATGATATAACACGCCTTCCCTCAAAACGTGCTTTTCTCTCCGTCTATCACATGCATGCAGTCACTTGCGTGTGCACACAAACATGAACACCTGAACGAGCGCATAAACACACACGCGCACGCACACACAGACAGAGTATACAAAACAAACACTTGCAAAGCATTTTTGTTCCTCAAATAGGAGATAATGAAAGAAAATGATGGGGAAATGATGATGCTGACCCTGAAACCATGAAATACATTGGAGTCTTTCTATAAACTAGGGTACAAGTGATGGTTTCCTACGCTGGACATCTTCTTACAGCTGTTGGATAATAATAATCTGATAATTCACCAGTTGATTTAAAACCTATGTTTAACCCTTTATCATGGTTTGTATCTTGACAGATTTGTCCAAAACCATGTGACATAATACATTACTTTTCTGTCCTTGGATTTATGTCAGTGTAAGTGTAAAGGAGTGTGTAACTGGCTGCAGGGAAGTCAGGCGCAGGAGAGCAGAAATGGGTAGCAAACGGAGCCCTTTATTGAAGCGAACAAAACACGGCACTCAGAAAACTAAACACACACGGGTTACAATAACCCGGCGCAAACCAGCCTGGAGTACACATACATTTACACATAACAATTCCACACACAGACATGGGGGGAAACAGAGGGTTATATGCAAGACGAGTAATGAGGGAATGCAAACCAGGCGTGCGGGAAAACAAGACAAAACAAATGGAAAATGAAAGGTGGATCGGCGATGGCTAGAAGACCGGTGACGTCGACCGCCGAACGCCGCCCGAACAAGGAGAGGGACCGACCTTGGCGGAAGTCGTGACAGTAAGATGTTGTTATATCATACTGTATATTAACCATTAATCAGTTAAATTAGACATTGAACTTGAACCGTGTAAGAATCCTGTATCTAGCTGTCTGACAGTTTTTGGTATAGTTTTCATGGGCACACACATCCAAAATGATGTATGCAATTGCAAAACCGAATGCTTCTCACAGAAAGAGTCACCTTACCTTGATACTTAAAACCTAAATCGATACTGTCATTAACATGATTCTTCAATAATTATGCATAATACTTGTTGGATGCACATTTGGTGTCCAGCTGATTTAGTTTTAGCTGTGATATTCTCACACATCCAGGAAGTAATTGTCGGAATGACAGTCAAGTGATGAACAGCTGTTGTGATAGCGCATGCAATGCAATAACAGCCCAAGTGCTGGAAAGAAAGGGGTTCGCGAGGAATGTACCAAATATTTCGGTGTCTAATTCCTTATGCCGGTGTAGACAGTTGTGCCTGTGTTCTGTTGCAAACACTCCTTTATATACATCTTGAACTGCATAAAAATCTTTTTTATTTTTGTTTCAAACCATTTTTTAAAATGTTGATCCCAATGTCACACATTGGCCCAATAATTTATAGAAAGACCCATACAGTGCATTCGGAAAGTATTCAGACCCCTTGACTTTTTCCCCCAAAAATGTACCTCATCAATCTACACACAGTGCTCCCTAATGACAAAGCAAAAACAGGTTTTTAGAAATTTTTGCAAATGTATTATATATAAAAACTTAAATATCACATTTACATAAGTATTCAGATCCTTTACTCAGTGCTTTGTTGAAGCACCTTTGGCAGCGATTACAGCCTCGAGTCTTCTTGGCTATGACGCTACAAGCTTAGCACACCTGTATTTGGGGAGTTTCTCCCATTCTTCTCTGCAGATCCTTTCAAGCTCTGACAGGTTGGATGGGTAGTGTGGCTGCACAGCTATTTTCAGGTCTCTCCAGAGATGTTAGATTGAGTTAAAGTCCGGGCTCTGGCTGGGCCACTCAAGAATATTCAGTGACATGTCCTGAAGCCACTCCTGCGTTGTCTTGGCTGTGTCTTGTTGGAAGGTGAAGCTTCGCCCCCAGTCTGAGGTCCCGAGCGCTTTGGAGCAGGTTTTCATCAAGGATCTCTCAGTACAATCTTGGTTTCATCAGACCGGAGAATCTTGTTACTCATGGTCTGAGAGTCTTTAGTTGCCTTTTGGCAAACTCCAAGCGGGCTGTCATGTGCCTTTTACTGAGGAGTGGCTTCTGTCTGGCCACTCTACCATAAAGGCCTGATTGGTGGAGCGCTGCAGAGATGCTTGTCCTTATGGAAGGTTCTCCCATCTCCACAGAGCTCTCCTCTGGAGCTATATCAGCATGACCATCAGGTTCTTGCTCACCTCCCTGACCAAGGACCTTCTCCCGATTGCTCAGTTTGGCATGGAGGCCAGGTCTTGGAAGAGTCTTGGTGATTCCAAACTTCTTCCATTTAAGAATGTTTGAGGCCACTGTGTTCTTGGGGACCTTCAATGCTGCAGACATTTTTTACTACCCTTCCACAGATCTGTGCCTTTACACAATCCTGTGTCGGCGCTCTTCAGATAATTCCTTCGACCTCATGGCTTGGTTTTTGCTCTGACATGCACTGTCAACTGTGGGACCTTATACAGACAGGTGTGTGCCTTTCCAAATCATGTCCAGTCAATTGAATTTACCACAGGTGGACTCCAGTCAACTTGTAGAAACATGTCAAGGATAATCAATAGAAACAGGATGCACCTGATCTCAATTTCGAGTCTCATTTTATTTTTTATTTTTTTTATTTCACCTTTATTTAACCAGGTAAGCTAGTTGAGAACAAGTTCTCATTTACAACTGCGACCTGGCCAAGATAAAGCAAAGCAGTGTGACACAGACAAAGCATAGGGTCTGAATACTTATGTAAATAAGTAGTTATTTTACATAAATGTGCAAACATTTCTAAAAACCTGTTTTTGTTTTGTAATTATGGGGGGAAAATGAGGGGGAAAAAAATGTATTTAATCCATTTTTGAATAAGGCTGTAACGTAACAAAATGTGGAAAAAGTCAAGGGGTCTGAATACTAAGGCACTCTTGCACAACCAACCTTTCCATACTGTGTGCTAAAAATAGCTTTTCTCTATCAGTCTTCCACACAAACACATGCACCACACTACACACAGAGCATACCCCTATAGTAGGATAATGAGTGAATGATAGGCTCTCCACCATCTACAGTAGCATAACAGCATCAGCTCTATTCCTAAACAAGGACTTCCAGAGAAGAGAGGCACAGCAGACAAACAGAGAGGGGGTATGTAGGGGTAGTCACTCTCTCTCTAAAGGTTACAGATCCATATACACCAGTTAGAAAGGATATCAGCCCAGCAGAGGAAATAAGGAAAGAGCACATTTACTGTAATCATCGATACAGTATGGCCTCAAGCTGAACTAAGAATGTGCACGTGCACACACGTAATATGCAAAATGCTAAGATACTACGTTTTGATATAAATCCCCCTACTTCTCATTTCCCTCATCCCCCCATACACACACACACACACGCACGCACGCACGCACACGCACACACACACACACACACACACACACACACACACACACACACACACACACACACACACACACACACACACACACACACACACACACTCCTAATCTGAATTGCAGATTCCTTCACTGCCCTGTCTGTGGCTCTCTATCTGACAGCATGATGAGGCAGGCTTGTTACCGTGAAGACTTTCAAGAGTAAATAACTTGTAATTAATTTCAGCCCGTCGACTCTCCCCCCCCCCAATCTCCCCAGCCCCAGTAGAGGGGCTTGGAATACTGATCTTAAACACTCTAGGAAATAATAGAAAATGTCATCCATTTTGCTGCTGAGGAATGAGGAAAACAGAGAGAAGAGAGAAACCCCCATGGCTGTACTCACTACCAACCCACAATCCCTTTCCAGTTCCCATTCCCATCGCCATTGACAGCGAGGCTTGGGAGGATTGGTCCTTGGAAACAAATGGTGGATTAATGTTTCATGGAAGAGGGTGCCAGTCAGATTAATAAGGTGTTTGAGGTTTCCTTCCCACTGCTCTGCTCCCATTCATTTTTTTTTTACGATGGCAGTGAGCGCCTCTGGCCATTGGGATACAGGATAATAAATGAGGCTGACAGATGGGGTTCAACCTGAACCCTAGTCTTAACCCTAACCTCAACCATAACCCTAGTCTCAACCATAACCCTCGAACCTGACCCTAGTTTCAACCCTAACCCTAGTCTCAACCCTAGCCCTGACTGTTGAAAAACTACTGTGGAAATGCCATGTAGCAACGCAGAGGGGAACCACCTTGTTCCTACCCCTCACCAGCTGTCTTTCTTGGGCATGGCTGTAGGGAGCATCTGAGGTGACATGGAAGGGGGAATGTGGCTTTGTGTCTGTCGTTAATCTCCAATGAAATGATAAAAATGCGCAATAGATTTAGTGGCCTTCTGGTATCTAGGAGACATATACGACAGAAGAGGACATGAGGAAGCATGTTCAGTGAAGAGGAACCCTGTAACAATGGCCATCCCACCCTCTGAGCCGTGATATCCACTGCCATCTCTCCGCTCTCACATCCATTAAACCCCCAGCGAGCTGTCATTCCCCTTCCACTGGGGTACCTTATTCTATTCCCCGCTCCACTCGCCTCTCTCTCTCTTTCCCTCAACTGGCTTCTCTCTCTTTCTCTATTTCCTGAGAACAACACTCAGTATAGAAGCAGGGAAACCACCGGCTGACAGTTGCACGGGGGTAACTCACCTTTATCAGCCATTAACCGACAAAGAGATTCTTTACCTCAGTTCCTACCATCGACCTTGACAACTGATAGAGGCTTTATGGTTACCTGGGCAATCAGAGAGAACCAAGGAGGTTACTAATAACAACGCAACACAAACAAGAGTTGGGCGATTTTTATAAATTTAATATATCAATATATAGAGATATTTATCAACAGCTTGATTTCATAGAAACGTGAGTGAGACCATTTTGGCATACAGTACAGATATTCCATGTAAGTACAGAAGTTGCTAAGTTTAACTCCCCCTCCCCCACACCCCCCTTCCCCTCCCACAGACACAAAACACCAAAACAGAAAGAACCAAGTAAAATATACAGGAGCACAAAACAAGGCACCAATAAATTAAATGATAACCCCTCGTTTAAAAATACGAAACAACAAAACCTATCTAACAGAATGAAATACAGTATAAACAACCTAAATTCTGCAATGCTTTACTGTTAAAAAGCAAAACAAAATTAAAAACAGAGAGGGGAAAAAAAGAGTAAACACTTTGGCAGATTATTAATTTTTAGTTACAATCAAGTAGTAAAGAAATCCAGTGCTCTTGTGTACAAATAAATTCATATATGGTCTACACTCCTTCTTAAACCTGTAGCCTTACCTTTTGTTTTAACAGATACAGTGCCTTGCGAAAGTATCCAGACCCCTTGGATTTCAACACATTGTATTGTGTTACAAAGTGGGATTAAAATAGATTGGACTTTTTTTGTTGTCAACAATCTACACCAAATACTTTGTACTGTCAAAGTGGAAGAAAAATGCAATATTTTTGAAGATAAAAAATATATAAAATATAAGTATTCAGCCACTTTGTTGAGGCAAGCCTAAATTAGTTCAGGAGTAATCATTTGGCGTTAACACATCACATAATAAGTTACATGATTTTCATGACTAACCCTTCCTCAGTCCCCCAAACATACAACCTCTGTATGGTCCCTCAGTCAAGTACTGAATATCAAGCACAGATTCAACTACAGAACCAGAAAGCTTTTCGAAAGCCTCAAAGGATGGCAGGGTATTGGTATTTTATTTATTTAACCAGGCAAGTCAGTTAAGAACAAATTCTTATTTACAATGACGGCCTACACCGGCCAAACCCGGATGACTCTGGGCCAATTGTGCGCCGCCCTATGGGACTCCCAATCACGGCCAGTTATGATATAGCCTGGATTGGTAGATGGGTAACAAAAACAAATCAGACATTGACTATCTCTTTAAGCATGGTCAAGTTAATAATTATGCTGTGGATGATGTATTAAATCACCCAGACACATCAAATATAAAGTCGTCCTTCTGAACTGAGCTGCAGGACAGGAATGAAACTGCTAAGGCCATTGGTGATTTTAAAACAGCTACTGAGTTCAATGGCTGTGATGGGAGAAAACTGAGGTTGAATCATAACATTGTAGAGACTCCACAATAATGACCTAAATGACAGTGAAAAGAAGAATACAAATATACAGAATACAAATATTCCAAAACATGCATATTGTATGCAACAAGGCACTAAAGTAATACAGCAAAGACATTTTTGGCCTAAATGCAAAGCCTTATGTTTGCTGCAAATCCAACACAACACATCACTGAGTAACTGCCTCCTTATTTTCAAGCATGGTGGTGGCTGCATCATGTTATGGGTATGCTTGACATTAGCAAATACTGGGGAGTTTTTTAGGATAAAAAAAAAAAAAGGATGGAGCTTAGCACGCGCTAAAAATTCTAGAGGAAAACTTGCTTCAGTCTACTTTACACCAGATACTGGGAGAGGAATTTACCTTTCAGCAGGACAATAACCTACAACACAAGGCCAAATTTACACTGGAGTTTCTTACCAAGAAAACAGTAAATGTCCCTGAGTGACCAAGTTACAGTTTTGACATAAATTTGCTTGAAAATCTATGGCAAGAATTGAAAATTGCTGTCTAGCCATGACCTCCAACATCTTGACAGAGCTTGAAGAATTTAGCAAAGAAAAATTGGAAAATATTTTCCGCATCCCTGGTCACAGGCTCCTTGAGCAATTATTACAAGAGGGGAAAGCTGCACAATCTGATCAGTAAATTTTGGGGCAAAACTATTTTGAACTGTAATAAATGTTCCACTCAAAATAGAAGATTTTCAAAATAGAAGATTTTAATAATTTCATTGAAATTACTTGGAAACAACGTTGATTCAACCAGTGTGTGCCCAGTGGGGTACCATTATTATAGCCAACCCAACTCCATTTGTTTCTACCGACTATCATGTATCCCAGTGGTTTTCAAACGTGTTGACCCTCTACCCCCAAAAGGATTGGGAAGCCACAAAACGAGCGACCCCCGAGCAAACACAAACGCGTGTGCACACCCGAACATGCGTGCACAAACGCTGTGCAAATGTAGCCAGTCATTACAGCCATAAAGGTTGATCCATCAAAACGCAAATAAACTGCGTATTACACCTGCATTTGAAAAATGTATTAATTAATGTTAGCAGCCAAGATCAACTATGGACATATCATGTCACTGCTCTGCAGTCCAGAGCAAGCAAGCAAGCAAAGGCCTACTTGTAGCAAAGGTTACAGGATCGGATGGATAGCATGTTCTTTCTGCACCGAGGCATCACTTTGGAGGGCAGCCTGCCTGCAGAGTTCCATTGCCGGCCGGGTAGCCCTGATCTTCCTCACAAATATCGGAATAAATTTGCCAGAATATGTTACATCTTCATCCCATAATATTGAAGTAAGCACGATGTTACAGCTGCTTATCTTTATACATACTGTATAGCCAGTAGCCCCCCGAAACTATCGGAAATATGAAAATGATCAATCAAATCACCAGGTAGCCTATTATTGTTCTGGCAAAGATGCCTCCATAGTTGATTTTGAAACTATTTTATATGGATAATATAAATGTAGGCCTGCCCTACTCTGTTTTTGATGACGACTCGCTGCCAGTGGATTCAGAACGGACACAAAATGTATACAAAAAAAAATCTGCCACCGCCGAAAATGTCACTTTGGAGACCGGAAGGGCAAAGTGGCATGTGCTCTGTACAGGTAGAGCTTTATCTGTGCACGTGCCTGGCTGTAATCAATGCCAAATATGTTTCTAACATGTACTGACTCAGGTAGCTGAATATGTATGCAAGGACTATATTTTTGTTATTTTATTTTTATTCATCTTTAAAAATATGTTAGAATTTTTGTTCCACTTTGATGTTACAGAGTATTTTGTGTAGATTGTTGACAAAAAAAAAGCCTATTAAATCCATTTGAACCCCACTTTGTAAACACAACAAAATGTGACGAAATCCAAGAGGTCTGAATATTTTTGCAAGGCACTGTATGTTGAAAACATTATCAAAAGTTTTGTTGTATAAAAACGTATTTACAAGTTATGATTCAAAACTGTACCGGACTGTGACGATCGGTCACCCCTCCCCTCCTATGTACCCTTTACACAGTGCAGAAGGCTTCTTGAGATGTTTGTGCGACAAACAACGTACAAAATGTATCCGGTATGATATGGCTGTGGAATGAAGGTTTGACCGAGAACATTTTACATTTCCTTATGAACACCTCTCTCCCTCCCTTTCCTTCCCCAAACACTGCCCTCTGAAACCCCCCAAAAAGCCACCTCATATCCCCCACCACACCCATTTTTACAACACTGACAGGTAAAAAAAAAAAAAAAGGATTCTGAACTGAGCATTATCCTTCAAGTATTACACATCCAGTAAAACATCGACTAGTGTTGTCGTGAGGACTGAGGAGGGACAATGACTACGTCTTGAGAGAACCCAACCACCAGGAGAGTCACTAGGCTATATTAACTATAACAACACACAGAGCATGGAGGAGAATCACTAAAAGGTTCCAGAACCATGTCGGGTTTCTTTCACAGACAAACACTGTACCGGGGTCATCTCTGGGTTCCACTTCCGGGGTGTTGGTGAGGGTTCTTGAGCTCGTGGGTGTGTTCCATTCCATAGTGGTTCCTTTACCATCCTGTTCTTCCAGTGTGTTTGGTCTACCTTTCCAGAAAGATAGCCCTTGTGAAAACAAAAGTGCTAGTGGCCAAGACGAGGCGAGAGAGATGGGGCGGGAGTTACATTGAGAGGTGATATTGATGCGAGTGGTGTTAGTCACAACACGGTCTGATGATGGAGCAGCATGGGCCTGGCTCCCTTGAGTGAGGATCCGCCATTAGAACACGCATAGAGAAAAGGATGGGAGAGGAGAGGATGGTTAAAAAGAACTAGGAAAAAAAACTCATCTACTGAGGGTTTGTGCCATTTGTGGACCTAGGAGCCATGAAGAATCCAGAGCCCCGTGAAATCACTGTTCCTTTAGTGTCCATCAGAAACGAAGAACGACTCCTTCAGTGTTTAAAAGATCTCTGTGCTTCAACGGCATATAGTAGCGGAGCGACGTTGAAGCATCAAGAGTTTTCTGAACGCTTACCATGTTGAGTTGATCATCTCAAGGCTCTGGACACACTCCATGGTTGCCAAGGATACTGGCCACTAGGGTTAAAGACACTTAAACATCCATAGAAAGACCAATGCTCTATATAATGCTCCTAATGCAATGTATACATCTCAGCTGAACTAGCATAGAGTTCCAGATCCTAAAAAATGAGTTATCCTAAGGTACATACACACAGAAATGAAAGAAGAAACAAAACACACAAGGTGCCAGTTAACGGACAGGCAGCGCACACATGTGCAGATACAGTGCCTTCAGAAAGTATTCACACCAACCTTTTCCACATTTTGTTGTGTTACAAAGTGGAATTAAAATGGATTTAATTGTCTTTTTTTGTGTCAACAATCTACACAAAATACTATAATGTCAAAGTGGAAGAAACATTTGAAATAGAAAATAAAACACTAACATATCTTTATTAGATAAGTATTCAACATCCGGAGTCAATACATGTAATCCCCTTTGGCAGCAATTACAGCTGTGAGTATTTCTGGGTAATTCTCTAAGAGCTTTGCACATCTGGATTGTACAATATTTGCCCATTATTCTTTAAAAAATTCTTAAAACTCTGTCAAGTTGGTTATTGATCATTCCTAGACAGCCATTTCCAAGTCATGCCATACATTTTCAAGCCGATTTAAGTCAAAACTGTAACTAGGCCACTCAGGAACATTCAATGACGTCTTGGTAAGCAACTCCAATGTATATTTGGCCTTGTGTTTTAGGTAATTGTCCTGCAGAAAAGTTAATTTGTCACCCAGTGTCTGTTGGAAAGCAGACTGAACCAAGTTTTCCTCTAAGATTGCCTGTGCTTAGCTCTGTTCCGTTTCTTTTTATCCTTTCTTGCCGATGACAAGCAAACCCATAACCTGATGCAGCCAACATCATGAGTGAAAATATTAAAAGTGGTACTCAGTAATGTGTTATATTGGATTTGCCCCAAACATAACACTTTGTATTCAGGATATAAAGTTAATTGCTTTGACATATTTTTTTAAGTATTACTTTAGTGCCTTATTGCAAACAAGATGCAATATTTTTATTCTGTACAGGCTTCCTTCTTTTCACTCTCCGTCAACTGAGTTAGGAAGGACACCTGTATCTTTGTAGTGACTGGGTGTATTGACACACCATCCAAAGTGTAATTAATAACTGCACCATGCTCAAAGGGATATTCAATGTCAGCTTTTTTTTTACCCATCTACCAATTGGTGCCCTTTGCGAATCATTGGAAAACCTCCCTGGTCTTTGTGGATGAATCTGTGCTTGATATTCAAAGTTTGACTCAGGAATCTTTCAGATAACTGTAGGTGTGGGGTACAGAGATGGGGTAGTCATTTAAAAGTCATGTTAAACACTATTATTGCACACAGAGTCAGTCCATGCAACTTATTATGTGACTTGGTCAGCACATTTTTACTCCTGAACTTATTTAGGCTTGCCATAACAAAGGAGTTGAACAATTATTCTCAAGACATTTCAGCTTTTTATTTTCAATTTGTAAACATGTCTAAAAACAATTCCACTTTGACATTATGGGGTATTGTGTGTAGATCAGTGACACAAAATCTCAATTTAAATCCATTTTAAATTCAGGCTGTAACACAACACAACGTGGAAAATGTCAAGGGTTGTGAATACTTTCTGAAGGCACTGCATCTAGATCACCTGGTTTGCCTGAGAGCAAAACCATCCGGTTAAATTGACACGTCCGTAAATATACAGATCGTCAGCGGCTGCTCTTAAATGATACCCATAAACAAACTGTCTATGTATTAGATGTGTTAAAGAAACCAAGCTCAGTCAAGAGGGCATTGTGCACTGTAAACGCTGCACTGTTACTTTGTATTGCCTTTGAGAATTGGTGTAGTCCACAAACTACAACCCTGTGTGATGAATAGCGAGAGGCGTTAAGGATAGAAGAACATAGTACCATTTTTAGACTGTCCTTCAGTAAAACGTCTCCTTCAGTAAAACATGAGAAGAATACAGTCCTCTGAACACTGCAGCACAGAGACAACTGTGGGTTCCGGAAGCTCTGGGCTCCACATAAGTTGGTCAGTTCACTCAATATAAATAAATTCCAATAACCACAAATCCACTTGTATGTGTAGAGTAGCACATGGCATGGATCTGTATATGGGCACAGAACAGTAGTGGAAAGAGACTAACTTCCTTTTGAAACCTGCAGACAGTAGCTAGTGTAACGGTGCTACAGTAACTGCCCACTGAAGGCTGTGTTGGAAGTGTGTGTCAGATTAACAGGACACCATGTCAGCAGCGTTCTACGGAGATAAATCACTTCCATTCATCTTCAGCAGAGTTCCGGAGCAGAGCGGTCCATTCTGGAGGGGAGGGCAGATCTAATCCTGGAAGACCCTTCCTGTTCCTGTCAGTATTTCTCCCCTTTTTTCTCCCCCCCCCCCCCCCCCCCCCGAGGGACCCTGGAAGCAGACATTTCTATTGGAAGAAAGAGACCCATGATATATAGCTATCATTAATCAACCAATCAACCGGTGAGCTGTGCTGTGAGCGCTACAAATGCAGGATGCCAAATTATGTTTGTATGTGTGTGCTTCTTTGGCTGCGTTTAGACATGTAGCCCAATCCAGATCCCCCCCCCCCCCAACAAATTTGTCTTTTGACCAAACATATCAGATCTTTTTCAGAGGTGATCTGATTGGTCAAAAGACCAATTAGTGGGGGGAAAGAATTACAGAATCGGGTTGCCTGAAATGTGTTTTCTTTGTGTCTGTGTGTGCATGTACTAGAATGTGTACCAGCTCAAGCCTATGTGCTTTCTCACAGAAAACAGATGGAGTAGTTGAATTCAGAACCTTCAATCAGCAGGTTCTCATTTTTCTCATCAACAGCGCAATGACTAACACAGGAGAACTCAAGACAGCCATGTTCTGCCTCTCCATTGGTCCCTCATATTCAGACTTTTACCATTATTATGTGGACATTTTCCCTTATATTTAAATCCGGTGCTTGACGTTGGAACAATGACTCCTCTTCTACCGAGTCACCCAAAACAATTCTTCCAAAGTCTGACCTACTCCCAGTCCAACAACAGCAGGGCTTGTACAGTTCCTAGTTTCAAAAAAGACCCCCCTCCTCTCTCGTCTCCCGCCCCCAACCCACCCCGTCCCCTGTACACCTGTTCATTATCTAGTTACTTTTGTGTATCTCTGATGCCAGCAGAGCGGATTACCCATAATCCTCCCTCCCCCGAGTTCTGCCCTGCTGCTTCTTCTTGTGGCGCTGCCCTCTGGCACAACAGCCCCTCCCTACAAATCCCCCCCCCCCCAACTTGGCTCTGCCCGCGCGTAGCCTATCCTCAGTGGCACAGGCCTGGTCCGGCTTATCATATTTACACCAGCAAAACACAAACAATAAATACAATTCAAACACAAAATAATAATTAAAACACAGCTGGCCTTTCCTCTGTTCCTGGCAAAGTAGACTACAGCAATGTGCTCAGGGAGGTCCAGCCAGCATCTATTTACATGTGCTCTGATGGGCAATGACGTTTAATCATCATTAAGACAGACAGCAGCGTTCACCACTACAGGTAACTACAGTAACTTACTAAAACTAACGGGGGGCTGAGAGAAGGGCAGAGGACAGCACAGTAGTAGCTAGTAGTAGTGGTAGTAGTAGTAATGTAGTAGTACGTTTTTAGTTAGGAGTAAGAGAGAGAGAGAGAGAGGGAGACGTGTTTTAGTGACACGGGTTGAGGGGTACACGTATAAGTAAAAGATAAACCCCCCCCCCTGTCCATGGGGGGTGTACGGTACGGTACGAGCAGACTCTCTCTCTCTCTCTCTCTTTGTGCCCCTCTCCTCTGCAGTGTGGTCGCCCCGGGATACGGAGGGGGGAGGACATGGACGGGGACATGGCGTGCCCCTCAGGGGAATCCGTCATCCTCCAGACTGAGCGCCACGCGCTGCAGAGAGCAGATAAAACAATGTTACCACACTGTGTGTCTGGGTGTGTGTCTGGGTGTGCGAGTGTGAAAAGGTAAGCTAAAAAGGGAGAGAGAGAGAGACAGAGAGAGGAGTGAGAGGCCAGAAGGCTAAATAGAAGAAAAGGCAGCGGGGGGGGAAAAAAATGGTTACAAAATAGAGCAACAGAGGAAAGAGAAATCTGAGGAGCGACAGAGCAGAAGAGAGAAGAGAAGCTCTCCTTGCAGATCCCACACTCCTCTTCCTCCTCATCCCTCGATCCCCGGCACACTGATTTGGCCGTGATGTGAGGAGAGCTGCATGCGCTTTACAGAGGAGGACGCCTGATCCACCTCAGGACTCTCTGACGTCTCTATTTGACTGACACGCCATTCAGCTAACACACAGTACAGTAAAGGAGAGGAGAAGAGGAGGAGAAGAGGAGAAGAGGAGGAGAAGAGCAGAGGCACAGGTGGAAGCTTCTTCCCCACTACGCACTCTGAAGGGGAACAGGTTTTCAGCATGGCCTCACAGCACAACACCGTAGCACACCAACTGTGTGTGTATGTGTGTGTGTGTGTGTGTGTGTGTGTATAACCTGTCACCTACGCCCATCTGCCGCTGTCTCTACCACGCGGCGCCACCACAGCCACACGTGTCACCATGCCAACTGATCCTAGCGCTAACCCATCCCACCTCTTTGTCTTTGTCTGCTCTGGTTCACGTTCATGTTTACCAGCTCGTCTGTATCTAAGATACCTTACAAATCCACTGCTAGAAAAACACTTCATTACATAGAGAAATACATCATAAAAACGGAATAATCTGGAATAAATGAATATGATTAAAGATTGTCCCATCATCTAAGGTGCAATTTCTGTTCTGGTTTTCGTTCCCCTTGTGCCTAATTTACACTCCAAAGGAACAAAACCAGGGAATGGATTCTCCCTTCACTAAGTCTGAATCTCAAATGGCACCCTATTCCCTATATAGGTCCATAGGGCTCTGATCAAATGCAGTGCACTATGTAGGGAATGGGGTGTCATTTGGGATACACCCTAAGACTTCCGAGGTGAGAAGATAAAGCTCAAAAACACTGTGCTTCCCTAACGCACAACGATAGCACAGTAACACATACTGTCAAAAGTGGTGAATGGAGGGAGTGATAATGTAGTGGTAGACTGGTGATGAAAGGCTCAACGTCAATGTGAGTGTTTTTGACCAAAGGTGGGTTTGGAATGATTGTGTGACTTAAGTGTGTGTGTGTGTATGTGTGTGTGAGGATGTAAGCCTCTCCCTTTCTTCCACAGACCTAAGGAGACTTCCTCGGCCCCACACACCCAAACCCTCTCTCTGCTTCCAAGTCCCACCCACTCTCAACTCATTTGCCGGCGGGGTGCACGGGTGCCCCAGAGTACCAATGGGAGTTGCTGTCTGTGATCCCGCCCCCCAGGGGCAGGGCTATGAATGGCTGGTGGGCGCTGCCACTCACAGCGGGGTAGACGTGACCGATGGACTCTCCCGTACGGCCGATGTGAATCTCGTCGTCGTCGTCCTCCGTGGTCTTACGGTAGACAGGGTTGTCGAAGTTCATACTCTTGGTGTTCTTCCGGCGCCAGTTACGCCAGACCAGGAAGCCGGCGGTGCAGAGCAGGCCGATGACCACTGTGGCAAGGATAGGAACTGCGTGTGTGACACACACACACACAGCGACACACACACACGGCGGGAGCGTTAACACAGCCAGGGGAGGCAGAGCGGAGCTTTAGCATACCCACATATGGTACATGTGCTCTTACACACACAGCGATCAATCTATGCACACGCAGTCTCTCGAAAACACACCTATTCAAATACAAACAAATACACCCTCGAACAGACACATGAATGCGCATTCACACCCAAACCCAACCACAAACACACTTAGCAAGGAGCATTGCACGTGCACAATCACACACGGCTATTCTACACACATATGACCACACACATAGCGTTCCATTTAATCCATGGCTGGGTATAGTGGTATTCCAGGAACAGGGAATAGGGGTTGTAGTGTTTGGAATGGGAATAGGGAAAAAGATTAAGCCATGTCTGGCTGCCGTTCCCAGTCCTAATTTCCTTATCAGGCGGAGCATGGCGCTGTTCCCATGGAAGGCCCAGTCTAATTGGTCTATTGTTGGGGCTGGGGGGCACCGGAGACCCTTCCATGATTGAGCCTGAATTCTATGAAACCCCTTTGTTCTCATGTAAACATTCCTTTGAAAAAAAAAAAAAATCTGCTTGTCGTCTCCAAATAGCTCAGCTCTGAAGCTCTCCGGAAACACTGGGTGAGAATGAACCGTTTCGTTTACCATTTAGAGATAGGAAACGGGGAACGAAGCGAGGGAAGGAAGGAGAGGGTGAGTGACACAGTCGGATGTCTTTAACGGGCTGGGGTTTGGGATATCTCATTTTGAAGAGTCAATTATAGACATAACGTATGCTAGAGCAAGGTCATTTACACACTAAGCTGATCACCAGTCAATTCAGACATAATAGAGGTTTATCCTGGAGTATCCGTACTGGCCATCTTAAGCCAAAGGGCTATATACTGTAGTATGTGATAACATGGGTAATATGTACATCTGACTTAATAGGGGTTAAGCCCTGATGCCCTATGGTCTTCAGGCACAATGTTATTGGGATGAGCTCTTGTTCTAATTTACAGTATATTGTCACGTGGGCTGAACTAACCATTTACAGTAGGCCTACGTTGTCACATGGGCTGAATTAACCATTTACAGTAGGCCTACGTTGTCACGTGGGCTGAATGAACCATTTACAGTAGGCCTACGTTGTCACGTGGGCTGAATTAACCATTTACAGTAGGCCTACGTTGTCACATGGGCTGAATGAACCATTTACAGTAGGCCTACGTTGTCACGTGGGCTGAATGAACCATTTACAGTAGGCCTACGTTGTCACGTGGGCTGAATGAACCATTTACAGTAGGCCTACGTTGTCACGTGGGCTGAATGAACCATTTACAGTAGGCCTACGTTGTCACGTGGGCTGAATGAACCATTTACAGTAGGCCTACGTTGTCACATGGGCTGAATGAACCATTTACAGTAGGCCTACGTTGTCATGTGGGCTGAATGAACCATTTACATTAGGCCTACGTTGTCACGTGGGCTGTTTTTCTAAGCTTATTGGATCAAACCTAAATGGGAAGCACAAATCCAGGAAAATAAGGACACTGTTTTGGGGTGGGAAACTAGGTCAACTTCAATGAAGGATAGATAGATTGTCTCGTATTTCATAACCTACAGTAAATATCATGTGAACACACACACTCACACGTGGTCATGATTTACTCACGCACACGTTCACACCACACATACGCCTTTCCTCTTTCTAAATATCTAATTGAACTGTACTCTATGTAAGTATATGAATATGTATATATGAAAAGTGTCCAAATAGTATTTTCAGGCATTTTTTTGTCTCTTGATGCCTTGACAATATATTGCTTTGAATTGTAATTGTATTGTAATAATATCTTATGTTGTTCTTGTCCATAACTGTTCTGTACTCATGTATTTGATGTTTTCTGGGGACTCCAGGAAGAGTATATCTGCCGCATGTGAAACAGCTAAACAGGTTCCTGATAAAATAAAATAAACACACACACACACACACACACACACACATTTTTCAGTCAGGCAAAGTCATTTGTAGGGGTGACCAAGGCAGACGCGGAGACGGACGGACGAAGCAGGGAGAAGCAGACAAACACCAAACGGTACAGTAGACTTGTACTCACCTACAGGGATCACTATACCCAGGATCGCCACTGTTATGTTGTTACCCAGAAGGTAGTGTTCATTCCCAGCTGAGCGAGAGAGCGAGAGAGCGAGAGAGCGAGAGAGCGAGAGCGAGAGCGAGAGAGAGAAGAATGACAAAAGGGAATATAAAGAGAAAAACAATGTTTAGAAGAACAAGTGATAAGCACAGTAAAACACCTCTCCTTCCTCCTTCTATCCTCTCTAGAGGATAGAAGTCAACTCCTGCCAGCCTGCACAGCGCGATATCAACCCAGAGCATATCGGACTGCTTTTCTCTACCACATCTCCGGATTCCTACCGCAAGCTCTGAACCTTTACTCCGGATCATCGCAGCTACGTAGCTAGCTGCTACCCGAGTGGCTACTCCTGGCTAATGTCTCTGTCCCGAAGCAAGCACCAGTTAGCCTGGAGCTAGGCCCATCTCCCGGCTAGCCGAAGAGATTCATCAAGCAATTCCTGGGCTTCAATTACCTCTTTTGTCAATTGGCCTTGACCCTACTAATGCTAAATTGTCATTATTTTCGCCTCTATGGCCTATTTATTGTCTACCTCCCTACTCTTCTACATTTGCACACACTGTACATTGATTTTTCTATTTTTCTTTTGTGTTATTGACTGTACGTTTGTTTATGTGTAACTCTGTGTTGTTGTTTTTGTCGCACTGCTTTGCTTTACCTTGGCCAGGTCGCAGTTGTAAATGAGAACTTGTTCTCAACTGGCCTACCTGGTTAAATAAAGTTAAAATAAATGAATAAATGAATAAAATAGAGGCAGTGGCCTCCCTTCTTCCCTACCCCTCCCATGTCTTGTCTAATGGTCCCATGTCCCACCGTCTCGTCTCCCCCTCTCCCACATCTCTCCCCCCGTCTCCCCTTCACCTCTAACCCAGGTTTGTGTGGAGCGCAGGCCTTCCCGAGGAAATAAATGCAGCCTCATCTCCCCATTAGGGCTGTTGGGCCATTAGCAACACTCTAATTATCCAGCTATAATGGAGCCTAGCCTGGGAGATTAACAGGGCAGATCATAACGACTACAGCTGCATAATGATAGCCTTCTCACAATCAGATAATGAATGAATCTATCACACAGACACGCATGCGCACACACACGCACACACACACACACACACACACACACACACACACACACACACACACACACACACACACACACACACACACACACACACACACACACACACACAGGTGAGTGAGTCTAATACTCTAAACTGGAGGTATTGTACAGTAGCTTCTGACAAAAGTGAAAGTGGAGGGAAATGTCATGTGGTTCCCAAAGCATGAGTGACGTCCAATAGGCTGTAAGACTCCAAAAGGGGATTAATCAAATCTTATTAAAATGTGTTATGAAAGAACTGGCCCTGAGGCTCTGGAGGGTGGGAACTGTGGAAGGAGGGGACTGAAGGTGCTGAAAAGAGTGAATTTCATTATGGAGTATTATTATCGGGGAGGGATTTTACAGTAGCGCACAGAACATACACTTTTTGACTGTCTCTGAACCTCGACCTGCAGGGTTACTTTCTCTCTCTCTCTCTTGTCTGTGGGTGTGCGTGTGAGCCGTACCAGTGTTTTGTTACTCTACCACTATCCACTGTTTCGCTTTCATCTTTTTAGTTGCAGCGCCTGTGCTTTTTCCGCTCTGCCGTGCACAGCGTAATGCGACGCACGTGTAACAGCTGATGTCGGCAAACCCTCCGATGTGCGTTGTGCACCAACTCGGAATAACACACACACGGCCTGTGGGTTGGGGAAAATCGGGAAAACCGCTCGTCGTGTCCCATTTTCCCCCGTCCATCTCCGCCCCCCTCCCTTCTCCCTACGACTCTTTGCGGTGTAGTAGTTAGGAGCATTTTCCCTTCTTAGAACATTGGAACATGCTTTTTGCTTCTGAATTCTGGTTTGTTAGGGGACCACAGAGAGACTGCTTACTGGAACATCCCCTCCTAACTCTTCCTAAAACTCTCTCCCTCTGTCTCCCTATTCCCTCTTCTTCCTCTATACATCATTTTCTGTCAGCTCACTAAACTCTCCTCTTAACTCCCATCTGTTCTCTCTGTCCTCTACTCTCTAACTCTTCCTCTCACCCTTAGGCTCTCTCTCTCTCTCTCTCTCACTCTCTCTATCCCTTAAACTATACCTTTCCCATCCCTTCTTTCCCCCTCCTCTCTGTACCACATTGCCAAATCACAACCATCTCCTTACTCCCTCTCTCTTCTCTATTCAACTCTCTGCCCACCAGCTGCCCTCCCTCGCTCCCACTATACCGTGTCTGTAGAGTGATCAGCAATGGTTCGACCTGTATAGTCCAGACTCCAGAGCAGGCTCACCACATTCATAATTTAGCCTAGCATGGTTCTGCTGCTTAATTTATATGTACAAACCCAGCGACTCTTGCTGTGCTCCTCCTCAGAAATAACTACTACACACACTGATCAATATTAACACTTCCCAGAGACTGTCGTAACAAACTCTGGCCTGACGGTGGCGCTCTATCACCTGGGTTATATGGGAGAGCACTGGGTGCTTTACCATAGTGGTGGAATACAAGTATACAACACTGTCTGTTCACTGTATATATACACAGTTGAAGTCGGAGGTTTACATACACTTAGGTTGGAGTCATTAAAACTCGTTTTTCAACCACTCCACAAATTTCTTGTTAACAAGCTATAGTTTTGGCAAGTTGGTTAGGACATCTACTTTGTGCAAGACATAAGTAATTTTTCCAACAATTGCTTACAGACAAATTATTTAACTTATAATTCACTGCATCACAATTCCAGTGGGTCAGAAGTTTACATACACTAAGTTGACTGTGCCTTTAAACAGCTTGGGAAATTCCAGAAAATTATGTCATGGCGTTAGAAGCTTCTGATAGGCTAATTGACATAATTTGAGTAAAATGGAGGTGTACCTGTGGATGTATTTCAAGGCCTACATCAAACTCAGTGCCTCTTTGCTTGACATCATGGAAAAATCAAAAGACCTCATGAAAAAAAATGGTAGACCTCCACAAGTCTGGTTGATCCTTGGGAGCAATTTCCAAACGCCTGAAGGTACCACGTTCATCTGTACAAACAATAGTATGCAAGTATAAACACCATGGGACCACGCAGCCGCCGCCCAGGAAGGAGACGCGTTCTGTCTCCTAGAGATAAACTTACTTTGGTGCGAAAAGTGCAAATCAATCCCAGAACAGCAACAAAGGACCTTGTGAAGATGCTGGAGGAAACAGGTACAAAAGTATCTATATCAGTAAAACGAGTCCTATATTGACATAACCTGAAAGGCCGCTCAGCAAGGAAGAAGCCACTGCTCCAAAACCGCCATAAAAAAAGCCAGACTACGGTTTGCAACTGCACATTGAGACAAAGATCGTACTTATTGGAGAAATGTCCTCTGGTCTGATGACCATTGTTATGTTTGGAGGAAAAAGGGGGACGCTTGTAAGCTGAAGAACACCATCCCAACCGTGAAGTACGGGGGTGGCAGCACCATGTTGTGGGGGTGCTTTCCTGCAGGAGGGACTGGTGCACTTCACAAAATAGATGGCATCATGAGGCAGGAAAATGATGTGGATATATTGAAGCAACATATCAAGACATCAGTCAGGAAGTTAAAGCTTGGTTGCAAATGGGTCTTCCAAATGGACAATGACCCCAAGCATACTTCCAAAGTTGTGGCAAAATGGCTTAAGGACAACAAAGTCAAGGTATTGGAGTGGTCATCACAAACCCTGACCTCAATTCTATAGAAAATTTGTGGGCAGAACTGAAAAAGCCTGTGCGAGTAAGGAGGCCTACAAACCTGACTCGGTTACACCAGCTCTGTCAGGAGGAATGGGCCAAAATTCACCCAACTTATTGTGGGAAGCTTGTGGAAGGCTACCTGAAACATTTGACCCAAGTTAAACAATTTAAAGCCAATGCTACCAAAATACTAATTGAGTGTATGTAAACTTCTGACCCACTGGGAATGTGATGAAAGAAATAAAAGCTGAAATAAATCATTCTCTCTACTATTATTCTGACATTTCACATTCTTAAAATAAAGTGGTGATCCTAACTGACCTAAGACAGGGAATTTTTACTAGGATTAAATGTCAGGAATTGTGAAAAACTGAGTTTAAATGCATTTGTCTAAGGTGTATGTAAACTTCTGACTTCAACTTTACACACGTGTGAGTCATCCAGTGTGTGTTGCTGAGTGTGTTTATCTAGCGCAAGCTGAAAGAGCCCGATGAAAGTGGTGTAAGTCGAATCATTGATTTTCTATTTGTCTGTTCAGCACACAGTTTTAACAAAGCTCACCACAGACGAGTTTCCCATTGTTACAACTATAATCACAACTGACTTTGTTGTCTTAAAAAATATTGCCTAGGAAACACAATTTAAGCAATTGAAGTCCCTTTCATTGTCATTTCATTGTCGTTTTCCATATACAGTATGTTGCTCTCAAGCTGTCGTTGCCAATAAAGCTTGATTGAAAGGAGGACAACAAAAGGAAAAGGGAATGAGTCCTAGAGAGAGGGAGAGAGAGACAGACAGAGCGAGAGAAAGAAAAAGAAAGTGATCCCAGGTCTGCAGGACTCAAGATGACAGATGAGGGAAGGGACAATGGGAAGGGACAATGGGAAGGGACAATGGGAAGGGACAACAGGTCTGCAAGCGTAAGTTAGCGCTGACAGTTTTAGGCTAGGTTTCTGCATGAGCACTTCGTGACAACTGCTGGTGTAAAAAGGGCTTTAAAAATCTATGTGATTGATTGATTGACAGGAAAGCCACACCCCTCTGATGAGGAGAGGAGAGGCAGGGTGGACAGACGTGTGTACTGACTGACGCTCTCATACACTGTAGAGAGTGGCCTAGTCTGTCATTACACACTCAAACTGTCTGTCACAGGTAAAGAGAGGAGAGGTGGCGAACAGAGGGAAGAGCGCTCAGGAGGAATATATAATGGGGGAGTAGTTGCTCCGTCGTTGTGACAAAAGCACGTAATTGTTGATACACATCTGTATCTGTTCATACATGTATACACACGCCCTCACACACACACACACACACACACACACACAGAAACACACACAGAAACACACACACACACTTCTGAAAGCCACTTACAGCGGTGGGAGAGGTTAGCGTTCTCTCTCTGAATGTTGTTCGGGGGTAGAGGGGGGCTGTGTGTGGAGGTGGAGCGGGGACCAGGCGTGGAGGTGGCAGGCAACGTGGTGGAGGATGAGGAGGTGGAGGGGGGTGTCCTCCATGAAGCTGTGGTCCTGGGGGGAGGAGGAGGGGGGGACGTTGTAGAAGCTGTGGTCGACTGCGTAGTGCTGGGCGGATGTGTGGTTTTGGCCGTATGTGGTCGCGCAGTTGTGGAGGTGGTGGTAGGAGCAGCTGTGTTTGTACTGGTTGGAGTAGCGGTTGTAGAAGTAGCTGTGGTTGTAGTAGTGGCTGTAATCGGAGCTGGGGTGGAAGTAGCGGTGGTCGTGGTAGGAGCTGCTGTGGTTGTCTTGGGTTTGACTGCAGGGGGGAAGATCACATTAAACAGAGACCCGAGCGTCATCAGGTTGGCACCTCGACTGATAGCACAGACAAGCCTTTCCTCGTAAACAGACACAGACAGCGATGGCTGCACAGTTTACATGAACAGACGTCAACAAAAATGGGTCTGAACTACTCAAAACTGCCTTCTCTGCACTTACAACTCAGAAAATGCTTGTCGAGCACACATTATAGGGAATACATCATTTTGTATTTATTCAGTTCCTCTCTGGTACAGAGAGAGTATCTGCAGTACAGTTAGGCTGCCCGGTGGCCTGTGTATGTGTGTATTCTCTCTCTCTCTCTCTCTCTCTCGACGTAGAGTCTTCAGAGAGGGGGATAGGAAAAGAAACAGTGTTCCCAGAGGAGGACAGTTTGATTGGCAGATGGAATCATCATCTGTTATCATGTGGGAGAAGCTGTAAAGTGGGGGAAGAAAAAGTGTGTGACACGGTTTGAACAGTTTACCTGTGACACAGCGTCTCATGTCGGGCCCTAGCTCCATGTCATCGGGGCAGGCACAGGTGTACTTGGGGGAGTGGTCTGTGATCTGTGGGGCTTTGAGACACAGGTACTCACAGCCCCCGTTAGGTAGACTGCCCATGTTACAGCTGTCTGGAGCTAGGGAGAAGAAACAACAGAGACATATCATACATTATTGTGAAGTGGGTAACAGGTGCGCTCTCTCGCCCGCCATATATAACAATGACTTCAAATAGAATCCCAAGTCAAAGAACACTGGGAGGTGGCAGCAAACATTTTTTTAAATATTAAGCTACGTTACAAAACAACCCCCTTCCCATCCTATAAGGCTGCACACACCTCACTAGGTCTAAAACTGACTTGAGAGAGCGTCTTTGAAACTCTTTGAACTGGGCTTCCAGGGACTTGAGAAACAGCTTTCATGCTCCCTATATTATGCAACTCTGAAGACGAGATGGGAGAGGATGACAATAATAATGGATGGGATGTGTGCTGTTATACAGGAGGATGCTGCAAACCCTGCAGAGAACTTGCAATACTCTGCTCTCACAGAAACTCAACTAGCTTCAAAGTTCAGTTTCACACAGACAAAAAAGAAGCAAAAAAGAAAAGCTGAGGGGGAAATATACTGAACCAAAAAATAAAACGCAACATGCAACAATTCCAACGATTTTATTGAGTTACAGTTCATATAAGGAAATTGGTCAACGCCAAACAGAATGAGTTTTTCCCCCACAAAAGGGCGTTATTACAGACAGTAACACTCCTCAGTTTCATCAGCTGTCCGGGTGGCTGGTCTCAGACGATCCCACAGGTGAAGAAGCCGGATGTGGAGGTCCAAAGATGGCGTGGTTACACATGGTCTGCGGTTGAGAGGCCGGTTGGTCGTA
The DNA here is from genome assembly GCF_901001165.1 of Salmo trutta. Taxonomy (NCBI): domain Eukaryota; kingdom Metazoa; phylum Chordata; class Actinopteri; order Salmoniformes; family Salmonidae; genus Salmo; species Salmo trutta. The sequence continues at coordinate 30,831,240 of NC_042960.1, read as the reverse complement.
CTGCCAAATTCTCTAAAACGACGTTGGAGGTGGCTTATGGTAGAGAAATTAACATGAAATTATCTGGCAACAGTTCTGGTGGACATTCCTGCAGTCTTCATGCCAATTGCACGCTCCCTGAAAACTTCTGTTGCATTTTGTTGTGTGACAAAACTGCACATTTTAGAGTGGCCTTTTATTGTGCCCCAGCACAAGGTGCACCTGTGTAATGATCATGCTGTTTAATCAGATTCTTGATATGCCACACCTGTCAGGTGGATGGATTATCTTTGCAAAGTTTATATCCTAACAGAGATATAAACAAAATTGTGGACAACATTTGAGAGAAATAAGCTTTCTGTGCGTATGGAACATTTCTGGGATCTTTTATTTCAGTTCATGCAACATGGGACCAACACTTTACATGTTGCATTTATATTTTTGTTCAGCATAAAAAGTATTTTCTGAAATGTGTACATTTAAAAATACCTGAGAAAGTAACGTGATCTTTTCACAGGATATGAAAATAGAACCATTTTAAATGAAGTGTAGGTGTATTGAATGATCTTTCATTTTGGGTTATGAAAAGAGAGTGAGAGAGAGTGAGAGTGAGAGTGAGAGTGAGAGTGAGAGTGAGAGAGAGAGAGAGAGAGAGAGAGAGAGAGAGAGAGAGAGTGTGTCAAAGCAAGACAGAGAATAGGGTAGCGAAATCTTCCTGAAACCAATTCTGCAGAGGTAGCACTATGATAAATATTTCACCTTGGAGATACTGTACATGAGAAACTAAATCTGAGTCTCAAATTGCACCCTGTTCCCTATATCGTGCACTACCTTTGACCAATATGTAGTGCCATTTGGGACGCAGGCTAACTCTGCAGCAGGCAGCACAGCAGTAGTTCATTCATATATTTCCTCATTTAGACCCAGTTGTTTTGTTTTCATCTTTAGGACCTGGCATGCTTAATTCTTTGACTTATACTTTATTAGTAGAGCTCTTTATTTAATAATGAGAGACTTTAATTAGCTCCACTCTACTGGCACTGAGACAAGACTGGCATGCTCTGAATGAGAAGGGGAAAACAAAGGATCAAAACACAACGCTCACACACTTGTGCACGCACACACACGCAGGCGTGCACCGCACATGCTTGCACGCACGCACGCACGGGCTCACACACACCACGAAAGGAGGCATACACATTTTCCAGTGTAACATACAAGCAGACAGACATATACAGTTGAAGTCGGAAGTTTACATACACTTAGGTTGGAGTCATTAAAACTCGTTTTTCAACCCCTCCACAAATTTCTTGTTAACACACTATAGTTTTGGCAAGTCGGTTAGGACATCTACTTTTGACACTTGGCCCATTTTTCCTCAGGCAAAAGAACACAGCCAGTTCTGTTCCAGTGCTCTATCCCCAAAAATACTACAACAAAAATACTGTAACTACTACTGCAGGTTGTCCGTGTGTCTGTATGTGTGTATATACACGGAGTATACCTGTCACGTTCGTGTGGAGAGACGGACCAAGGCGCAGCGTGCTCTGAGTTCCACATGTTTAATTAAGTGAAACTTTGAACAAAACAAGTAAAGAAACAATGAACCCTGACTTCAGAGGTGCTACATGTACTAACTCAAAACCAGATCCCACAAAACACAGTAGGGAAATGGCTGCCTAAATACGATCCCCAATCAGAGACAACGATAAACATCTGCCTCTGATTGGGAACCACACCAGGCCAACATAGACATAAACATACTAGATCACTCACCCTAGTCATACCCCGACCTAACCAAAATAGAGAAAAAAAAGGTTCTCTATGGTCAGGGCGTGACAGTACCCCCCCCCCCCCCCCCAAAGGTGCGGACTCCGGACGCAAAATCTGACTCTATAGGGGAGGGTCCGGGTGGGCATCTAGCGTTGGTGGCGGCTCCGGTGCGAAGTACCCACTCCGCTCACGGATCTGCCAGCATCGGTGACGGCTCTGGTGCGGGACTTTGCCCCTGCCCAGACCACGGGTCCGGCCATGGAGCCGGGTAGAACGCCGTACCCGGACTTGGCACCGGCGTCGAGGAAGGCTCAGGCCATGGAGCTGAGTTGGCCACAGTGCCTGGACTGGGCACCGGCGCAGAGGAAGGCTCCGGCCTTGGAGCGGGACTGGACGCCGTGCCTGGACATCGGCGCAGAGGAAGGCTCCTGCCATGGAGCGAGACCGGACGCCGTGCCTGGACTGGGCACCGGTGCAGAGGAAGGCTCTGCACCGGCTCTGCACCCTTGGAGCGGGACTGGACGCCGTGCCTGGAAGCTCCGGACCGTTGACCCCCGCTGGAGGCTCCGGAACGTTGACCGTCGCAGGAGGTTCCGGACTGTGGACCATCGCAGGAGGTTCCGGAATGGGGACCGTCGCCGGAGGTTCCGGAATGGGGACCGTCGCCGGAGGCTCCGGACTGGGGACCGTCGCCGGAGGCTCCGGACTGGGGACCGTCGCCGGAGGCTCCGGACTGGGGACCGTCGCCGGAGGCTCCGGACTGGGGACCGTCGCCGGAGGCTCCGGACTGGGGACCGTCGCCGGAAGCTCCGGACTGGGGACCGTCGCCGGAGGCTCCGGACTGGGGACCGTCGCCGGAAGCTCCGGACTGGGGACCGTCGCCGGAAGCTCCGGACTGGGGACCGTCGCCGGAAGCTCCGGACTGGGGACCGTCGCCGGAGGCTCCGGACTGGGGACCGTCGCCGGAGGCTGTGGACTGGTGACACGCACTTCAGGGCGAGTGCGAGGAGCAGGCACAGGACGTACCAGACTGGGGAGGCGCACTGGAGGCCTGATGTGTGGGGTTGGTACAGATTGCACCGGACTGGTGACACGCTCTTCAGGGCAAGTGCGAGGAGCAGGCACAGGACGTACCGGACTGTGGAGGCATACTGGAGGACTGGTGCGTAGAGCCGGCACAAATTGTCCCGGACAGATGACACACTCCGCACGGCGAGTGCGGGGAGCTGGCACAGAACGTACTGGGCTGTGGAGGCGCACTGGAGACCTGGTGCGTAGAACCGGCACATATTGTACCGGAACGGTGACACACACCTCAGGGCGAGTGCGTGGAGGAGACACAGGACGTAATGAACTGGGGAGGCACACTGGAGGCCAGATGTGTGAAACCGGTGAAGATGACACCGGACTGGTGTCACGCTCCTCTGCACGCCCACGCTGCAGCTCTCTCATCGCCACCACCTCTCTCCGGAATCTTTCATCGAGTTCCTCGTTCGACTCCCTGGTGGTCTCTGGCTCATTCCTCGGCTCCGCCGACCTCCTGTGTGCCCCCCAAAAAAAATACATTTGGGCTGTCTTTTGGGCTGTCTTTGTGGCCGCGAACCCTGGCGTCGTCGCTGTCCTCCCTTCTCTCCTTGCATCTGCTTCCACGGCAGGCTTTCGTGTCTTGCCAAGATTTTCTCCCAAGTCCAGGATATTCTCTCCTCGATCTCCTCGTAAGTCCAGGATGCCATCTCCTCCTGGGCACGCTGCTTGGTCCTGTTGTGGTGGGATCTTCTTTCACGTTCGTGTGGAGAGACGGACCAAGGCGCAGCGTGCTCTGAGTTCCACATATTTTATTAAGTGAAACTTTGAACAAAACAAACAAAGAAACAATGAACCGTGACTTCAGAGGTGCTACATGCACTAACTCAAAACAAGATCCCACAAAACACAGTAGGGAAATGGCTGCCTAAATATGATCCCCAATCAGAGACAACGATAAACAGCTGCCTCTGATTGGGAACCATACCAGGCCAACATAGACATAAACATACTAGATCACCCACCCTAGTCACACCCCGACCTAACCAAAATAGAGAAAAAAAAGGCTCTCTATGGTCAGGGCGTGACAATACCACACATTAGGAGCACCTTCCTAATATTGAGTTGCACCCCCTTTTGCCCTCAGAACAGCCACAATTGAATTAGAATTCCTTACAATTGTGTCAAATTGGCTGGTGTCCTTTGGGTGGTGGATTATTCTTGACACACACGGGAAACTGTTGAGCGTGAAAAAACGCAGCAGCATTGCAGTTCTTGACACATACCGGCGCCCCTGGCACCTACTACCATACCCCGTTCAAAAGGAACCTAAATCTTTTGTCTTGCCCATTCACCCTCTGAATGGCACACGTCCCACAATCCACGTCTCAATTGTCTCAAGGCTTACAAATCCCTCTTAATTGAAGTGGATTTAACAAAGTGACACCAATAAGGGATCATAGCTTTCACCTGGATTCACCTGGTCAGTCTGTGTCATGGAAAGAGCAGGTGTTCCTAATGTTCTGTACGCTCAGTGGACGTACGCGTCTGTCACTCACCTCTGGGTTGCCGTAGTTCGTGGAACACCACTACGTCCAGAGGGTTGTTGAGGTGTTCGGCTAGCGTAGCCACGTCGCGGCCTGTTAGCCTGTTAGCACTGTAGATCGCCTCATCCTCCAGGTCTGTCCAGTACACACGGTCCTGGAAGACAGGGGAGGGTTGGGATAGATAGACTCAGTCCTCAACATACCATAAGCAGTTTTTCTTCTAAGGTACACGGGGGCAGAGGGACAGGAGGCTGTGCAACCGCTGGGACTCATGGAGAGGCTCAAGTCATATCTGCCTGCAGATTAAGGGGGTCCCATTGTTGCCACAGACACATCTAAGTATGACCAGGACGTTGTAAGGCAACTCAATGGCCATTTTTATGATCCAACATCATTCCAAAATGTACAGTAAAAAGTAAGTAGCCTATCACACTGCGTGGTGCTCCCATACGCTGATGAAAGGTCTTTTACAGTAGGTGTAAGGAGACAACAGTCATTGACTTCCATCAGTACATGTAATGACTTTTCCCTATACATACATCGAGTGGGGCTGTACTCCGAAGCAGTCCAAATGGACCCAGACCTGATCCAGCCTTCTATTTTCTACTTTTAATTACTTTCTGTCCTTCTCTCCCTCCCTCCCTCCCTCCCTCCCTTCCTCAGCCCACCTCCTCTCTCTCTCCCTGCTCTCTCTCGCTCTCTCTCTCCCTACTCTCTCTCTCTCTCTCTCCCTGACTCTCTCTCTTTCTCATCTAATGCCTCCTTATCAGCCTCTCCAGTGATACCATAGCAGCAGGAGCGGAGGATGAGGTGATGGTTCCACGGTTGCTACGGCAACCTCGGATTCATCTGCAACCACGAGCAGACATGAAACGAGAGAGAGGGAGAGAGAGACAGAAGAGGAGAGAGAGTTTGTGAGAGAGTGAGAAAGAGAGAGAGAGCGCGATAGAAACAGAGGGAGAGGGATACGAGGTAGAGAGAGAGAGAGAGAGAGAGAGAGAGAGAGAGAGAGAGAGAGAGAGAGAGAGAGAGAGAGAGAGAGAGAGAGAGAGAGAGAGAGAGAAAGATCGACATTGAGAGATGTGGAGTAAAGGGGCTAACTTACTCTGGCATGTGCTCAGGCTTAGTCCCACGGTCTCAATTACAGTGAGTTGCAGAAATAGGTTTGTTTACAAAGCCTTGTGTTTCTAAAGGTCAGCTGACAGCAGGAGGTCTGGTGCAGGTGGTTCCTGGGTGCATTATCTAACCTCCCTGGATTATCAATGGAGGATTATTTTATCCTCCATCTCTCCTTGTTTTTCTTTCTCTCCTTCTCAATCCCTCTCTCTCTCTCTCTCTCTCTCTCTCTCTCTCTCGCTTTCGCTCTCACTCTCTCTCAGGGATGATTCAATTCAGATAACCTTTTTAAAACATCACAGGAGTGCCCAAATGACATAGGACAAATATCCTCAGGATGATAAACCTTCCTCCCCTCTTCTTCTCTCCCTCTTTTTGTTTTAAAACGTCACAGGGCAAAGTTGCTGCATTGCAGCCACGTACAGGTACAACTCTGGGCTTAACAGTGAGATCAAGGTGACTTTCATGTCTGAAGGCTTTTTCCCCGAGCCACTACCTTGCCACGAGACAACCACATCCCAGGCCTTTAACACTGATCTAAGATCAGTCATCTCCCAGCCCTTAACACTACCGGCCCTGACACTACCGCACTTAACACTGGTTCTGGATCAGCTCAGTTCTACTCACACCTTTCCTCACATTACATCATATTATGCCTTATGGGAAAGGTCCAACAAGCTGTACGGAAGGGCCGATATCCACTGGGCAGGGTGTCAGCTACTGTAGATGAAAGTTCAGTAAAAGCCTGGAGAGTTATTTCAGGTAAGCTGTCTAGAACAGGAGTACACTCACTCACCCACAATGGCAGATTAGAAAGGGCACTGCACTCATCTGTCAGTCCCTCGCATTCTCTCCATCCCAAACGTGCACAAACCTGTCAGTCCCTCACTCTACTCTGATTGTCAGTCTGTCTTCTCTGCCCTCTCAGTCCGTCACAGCCCATCTACACAGTCAGCTCCCATCTCAGACCCTCTCCACCCCATCCTATCCAGCTCAGACAACAGTAAAACAAAGATGGGGGAGGAAAAACATTTTCCTGTTTACAACACCCGGCCACAGGCCTCGGGGAGGAGAGTCGAGGTGGTGTGAAGAGTCCTTCCCTGTCGGCGGACAAGGCTGTGATGTATGACCCCTCTACCCCTCCATCATTCTAGGGCCCTGCAGTACTGAGGACCAGAGGCTTTTGAACCGCTGGAACAGTAGAGGATTTTTAATTTGTTTTGTTTTTCCTGGGTGCCGGCTACTGCAGAACACAGCGCTGGAGGATATGAATCTAGAGTGGTCTGTGTGTTCTAACCGCTGCTGCCACAAAGAGACTGGGATAGTGGTCTCTCTAACACACACACACGCACGCACGCACACACACACACACACACACACTCTGGTCATGATGGATTTCCCTCTGAAAGAAGAGTGTCCCCCTCTGTGTGCACCCTCCACCAGTACCACATTATCAGTGATCTACTGGTAGCCCTTAGAGCAGCCAGCCCTCTGTAATCTCATCCAATCCCCCGACTCTCCAATCTCCATTATTACTCCTTATTTCCACCGTTTAGCTCTTATTGGCCATCTCCCTCCTCACTACCTGTTCATTACCACCTCCATCGATCCTGTACGCCACTCATCTGGCTCATACAGTAGCAGGGATCTTCCTGTGACGATGAGAGAGCAGCTGTTGAAAGAGACTACCGCTCGTATGTCACAGCCCCCCCCCCCACACCGCCCCCCTCCGTACCTCGAAGACAGTGAGTGCGAAAGGGTGCCCCAGGTGGTTCTGGGAGCTCAGCAGCACTTTGCGGTTGTCACCGTTTAGGTCAATGCTGGAGAGCAGGTGCAGCTTAGAGTCCACCCAGTAGAGACGCCTGTTAGATAGGTCTGAGAGAGGTTTGGGGGGGGGGGGGGGAGACAGGGAGTGAGAGAGAGAGACAGAGAAAAAAAAGAAAACGAGTGGGAGGTCAGGTTAATGTACTGTACAACACTCCTTCGGAAGTTAACGAGAAAAGGTCTAGACGGAGAGCTTGATGGAGTTCTGGTCCAATAGAATATCAATCATCTTTGACAGCAAAGCCCTCCAGTTAGTGAAGGCCCTCCAACAGTGATCAGAAGGTTGCTGGTTCAATCCCCAGGTGGGGAATACTGCCAAAATGCCCCTGAGCCTGGCACTTACCTTACCGAATGCTAATATCAATCTATTACAACTGATTGTGTGTAGGTGTGTAGTAGGCAAGTTGCTATGGAATCAAATAAGCAGGTCACCAAAGTCAATGTGTATGTAATAACACAGCTGTACGGGGGTGAATCAGGTAACAGTGGTGCTCAGTTAATTCACAACCTCACCTCTCTCCACTCACACAATAAAGCATTCTTATCGACTCTGTCTGCCTGCTGGCTGTGAAATAGATTACAAAGGGAAAATAATCCCTTTTTTTCCCTTCAAAGAAACCAAATTAGCCAGCCAGAGCAATTCTCTCTTTTTACTCTCGCTCCTCTAACCCTCAACATCATTTGTTTTCATACAGATGTAGCCCAGACTAGCGACACTTCAATTCCACCTCTCTCTCTCGCTCTCTCCCTGCTCTCTGCTCCGTCATTTTACGTCTCGTCATTAGTGGTGAGCAGGGAGAGGAGAGGAGTAAAAATTGGCACAGGCCCGCTGAGGGATGGAAGGGAGGACGATTGGGGTATTGATGGCAAAGCTTTGGCCACTTCTTTCACAGCCTGTTGAATGAACAAACTACACACTGATTGATGACAGAGACACGCTGACTGAGTGACTCATAACTATGTGTCAAATGAGAGAGAGAGAGAGAGAGAGAGAGAGAGAGAGAGAGAGAGAGAGAGAGAGAGAGAGATAGAGAGAGGGGGGGACTTCTTTTGTGAACAATTCCTTATTCATCACGATTCTTCATCTTATTTCAACTTTTGCTCTTCATCTTTTTTTCTATTATCGCTACTCACCTCCCTCTCCTTGTCTTCACTTCCCTCCCATTTTTCTGTGTATCAGTTCCCCTCATGTAGCTCTCCCTCCCTCCCTCCCCGCGGCGCTAGTCTTACCCAGAGTGATGCCGTTGGGCCATTCAATCCTCTCTGACACTAGTACCTGGCGGTCCACTCCGTTCATGCCAGCCTTCTCTATCTTAGCCTGGGTCCCCCAGTCGGACCAGTACATAAACCTAGGGGGAGGAGAGAGACAGGAGTTAGAGAGCACAATGGCAGTAACAAGAATCATACAGGAGGATAGCTTTGCAGAGAGAGGAGAGAGAAAGAGAGAGAGAGAGACAGAGAGCGAGAGAGAGACACTTCACATCCCATCTCCATCACTGAGACAGAGTCAAACTGTGTGCATATTACCCAGGCGGCACCTCTCTCTTCGTGTTGTACTTCCATGATAGAAATGGTGATACACAGACCAGAGGGGACAGTCACGGTTGTCACGGTGACCGTATTACCGCCTCACCAGCAGTCGCAAGTCATGACCGCAGTCAAATTCAACAGGACCGTTTTACTCCCGTTAACTAGGCTTCTCCAAAACTGTGCTCTGATGCCAGATTAAATTGAGAATAGTGTGATGAGTGACAACAAGATCACTTGTGAATAATGCCCAGCATGTGCAGTCTAAGGCAAGAAACAGCGCATGGCTTTTTTTTGGGGCGATTTTTTTTTCATGTAGCCAAGCCCATAGGGCTATATATTTTGATATGGTTTGTATAACAACTAAAGTGGCCAAATAACTCCAAACGTAGCTTATAGGCCTAGGACCCCTGGAACACGGTTGGAGAGCATATAGCCTACAGAGGCTAGTGAAACATGTGTTCTTATAAGCCCAAACACTGTGAAATCGTGAGTGAAAACAGTTCCGACGGGCCACTATTTAAAATAGGATCCCAGCTTTCTCATGCTGCTATATTTATTGCTTAGTTCTTCAAATTAACCACATTAATCGCTTTACAACTGGTGGAGCCTACCTGACATAGGCAGCGCGTGAGTTCCAAGTCTGGCAAAGCTAATTTTCACCATAAAAATGCACCTTTATAATAAAGCATTCCATGCATCATCGCATTTGCAGACTTAACAGTGCCTTCGGAAAGTATTCAGACCCCTTGACTTTTTCCACATTTTGTTACGATACAGCCTTACTCTAAAATGGATGAAATAAAAATTGTTCCTCATCAATCCACACACAATACCCCATAATGACAAAGTGAAAACAGGTTTTTAGAAATACCTTATTTACATAAGTATTCAGAGCCTTTGCTATGAGACTCGAAATTGAGCTCAGGTGCATCCTGTGTCCATTGATCATCCTTGAGATGTTTCTACAACTTGATTAGAGTTCACCTGTGGTAAATTAAATTGATTGGACATGATTTGGAAAGGCACACACCTGTCTATATAAGGTCCCACAGTTGACAGTGCATGTCAGAGCAAAAACCAAGCCATGAGGTTGAAGGAATTGTCCGTAAAGCTACGAGACAGGATTGTGTCGAGGCACAGATCTGGGGAAGGGTACCAAAACATTTCTGCAGTATTCAAGGTCCCCAAGAACACAGTGGCCCCCATCATTCTTAAATGATAGAGATGGCCTCATGGCCAAACTGAGCAATCAGGGAAGAAGGGCCTGGAAGGGTCACTCTGACAGAGCTCCAGAGTTCCTCTGTGGAGATGGGAGAACCTTCCAGAATGAATCCACTCCTCAGTAAAAGGCACATGACAGCCCGCTCTGGATTTGACAAAAGGCACCTAAAGACTCTCAGACCATGAGAAACAAGATTTTCTGGTCTGATGAAACCAAGATTGAACTCTTTGGCCTGAATGCCAAGTGTCACGTCTGGAGGAAAGCTGTGGGGATGTTTCAGCGGTAGGGACTGGGAGACTTGTCAGGATCAAGGGAAAGATGGACAGAGCAAAGTACAGTGAGATCCTCTGAAAAGACCTGAAAATAGCTGTGCAGCAACGCTCCTAATCCAACCTGACAGAGCTTGAGAGGATCTGAAGAGAAGAATGAGAGAAACTCCCCAAATACAGGTGTGCCAAGCTTGTAGCGTCATACCCAAGAAGACTCGAGGCTGTAATCGCTGCCAAAGGTGCTTCAACAAAGTACTGAGTAAAGGGTCTGAATACTTATGTAAATGTAATATTAAAGTAATCTTTTCTATACATTTGCAAAAAAATCTAAAAACACCTTTTTGCTTTGTCAACCTCTCCCTGAACATGATCAAGACAAAGGAGATGATTGTGGACTACAGGAACAAGAGGACCAAGCATGCCCCCATTCTCATCGACAGGGCTGCAGTGGAGCAGGTTGAGAGCTTCAAGTTCCTTGGTGTCCACATCACCAACAAACTAACATGGTCCAAGCACACCAAGACAGTCATGAAGAGGGCACGACAAAACCTATTCCCCCTCAGGAGACTGAAAAGATTTGGCATGGGTCCTCAGATCCTCAAAAGGTTATACAGCTGCACCATCGAGAGCATCCTGACTGGTTGCCACCCTAGTCATAGACTGTTCTCTCTGCTACCACACGGCAACGGAGTGCCAAGTCGTGGTCCAAAAGGCTTCAAAACAGCTTCTACCCCCAAGCCATAAGACTCCTGAACATCTAGTCAAATGGCTACCCAGACTATTTGCATTGCCTACTATTTACATATAGCCCAACATTTGTATCACAACTAAAGTTGCATAAATAATTCTAAATTAAGCGCTCAACATAAAATAACTACATGTGCGCACTCCCTCGGGAAATCGTTTGGGGGAAAAAATCCTTTCTATTTCATTCAGCTGTGTTCAATTGTATTCTTTTTACTATAAAATAATGCAAAATAATGCCACAGGTATTATAAGCCAAAGCCAGCGAGATCAGGGCCTAACATAAGGACAACTCAGAATATGTTATTCTGTTCTTCTGGAACAGGCTACATTTTCTTCATATCATGATTCTTTAGACATGCCTAAAATAAATTATGGATTTATTGTGATGACTAAGCCTATATATTAAGTGGATTTATTAGACTTTTTAAATGTAGATGATCCAAAAGTCTGCATCATTGGCTTTTACGCTATGTGTCGAAGCCATGAGATGCTTAACGTGTTTATGTTAATTAATGGTCAATTGCCGTGAGACCGGGCAGTTATTTGCATGACAATCACTGGCTGATAAAGTTTTATGACCGCCACAGCCCTAGGGACAGTTAGCAAACATTCTCTTCTCTCTCTGTAGTAGGGAACCAAACCTGGACTGGGCTCATTTGCATGTGTTACATGCTTGTCTTGCTCAGTAATGTTGTGGAAAGAAGGCCTAAGGGGATAGAGTCGTCAGGCAGAGCCAGGGAGATCGGAGATGAGAGGAGCTTAAGTGGTGAGAGAGCTGTGACGCTGCAGACTGAGATGCTAGCTTGCAGCTACTGATGCCTACACCTACATCTGACAGAAAGAGAGGGAGGGTGAGAGAGAGGGAGGGAGATGAAGGGATAGAGGGAATGGGAGAGTGGGAGAGGGAAACGGAGGGGAGGGGAGAGGAGAGGGAGGAAGGGAGGAAGGCAGGAAGGGAGAGAGGTCGCAAATAAGGCGATAAGCTGAGAGGAAAGAGCAGGTGGACACCTGTTCCAGTCTTCTGACCAGATGGGCAACACATAATGAAAAAAAATATAAAGCCTCATGGACAGTCAACCTGTCTTACTCTCTCACCCAATCGGTCTCGCTCACTCTCTTTCAACTTTGTTTTTCTCCCCGCCTCCCTCATTTCCTCCATCACCCACCTACTCCCAACAATACATACAGCTCTACCCCACCTTCACCCCTAATTCTCTCCCATACCCCCCTCTTACCCCTGTCGGGGGTCCACAGCGATAGCACGCGGTTCGCTCAGCTCCGTGGCAATCAGGATCCTCCTCTTCTTGCCGTCTCCTGTGGCGACAGAGATGGTCTTGTCTCCGGAGTCGGTCCAGTAGATGTTCTTGTGAACCCAGTCTACTGCCAAGCCCTCTGGAGAGGTTAGAGCTGTCTCGATCAGAGTCACCTGCTCCGACAAATCACTGGCCTTGTTGATGTATGCACTGGGGAGACAGAGAAGAAGAGGTTTTCATGACGTTACTATAACACGTACTTATAAAGACACATGGATAGTATATTAAGACATTTAGAAAGAGGGAGAGAACACACACAATTAACTAATAATATCAAACCACTCTGTAATACAAAACAATATAACTGATACATTACATTGAACAAAACCAAACGTCTGATACAAGAGCTTAACTGAGTAAAAAAGCTAAGGTATCCATCTGATAGGCTGTTGTCAACATGGGGGAGGGACTGCCACATGCGACTCCCAAATGTTGTAACATTGCGAAGGGCTCTGTATAGCTCCGCATTGACATGATTGGTTTACGGGTAGGTGGGGGCGGTACATCCTGTATAAACACAAACTCACTTCCTTGACAACAGCTCTGCACTGCTCCGTGAAGCGCAAGAAGTATGAATGCCCTGACTTCTGCTGAGGCCATATCGCCGTAAATGCTGCATGGCCAATGCTGACGCACAATGCACTTCTCTCTCCAGAATGCGCTCTCTCCCGCCAATTTGTGCACATTCATTGTTTCATAACTTCATTCTGTGAATTGTTTGCGTTTGATTGTTAGTGTATATCTATTCCCCATTACATATATCACCAGTAGTACATTTGCAGTTAATTCCTATAATTTCTAATCCACGATGTTTGTTACTTTGGTTACGGTAATTATTTTAATGCATTCAATATTATTATTCCAGTCTTCCAGTTTTCATTGTCTGACTGGACAAATTGTTTGCAGAGTATGTTCAAATCAAATCAAATTTTATTGGTCACATACACATGGTTAGCAGATGTTAATGCAAGTGTAGCGAAATGCTTGCGCTTCTAGTTCCAACAGTGCAGTAATATCTAACAAGTAATCTAACAATTCCCCAACAACTACCTAATACACACAAATCTAAAGGGATGAATGAGAATATGTACATATAAGTATATGGATGATCGATGGCGGTGCGGCATAGGCAAGGTGCAGTAGATGGTATAAAATACAGAATATACATGTGATATGAGTAATGTAAGATATGTAAACAATATTAAAGTGGCATTATTTAAAGTGGCATTGTTTAAAGTGACTAGTGATCCATTTATTAAAGTGTCCAGTGATTGGGTCTCAATTAGAGGTCGACCGATTAATCGGAATGGCCAATTAATTAGGGCTGATTTCAAGTTTTCATAACAATTGGTCATCGGAATTTTTGGACGCCGATTATGGCCGATTACAATGCAATCCACAAGGACACTGCGTGGCTGGCTGACCACCTGTTACGCGAGTGCAGCAAGGAGCCAAGGAAAGTTGCTAGCGAGCATGAAACTTATCTTATAAAAAACAATCAATCTTAACATAATCACTAGTTAACTACACATGGTTGATAATATTACTAGTTTAACTAGCTTGTCCTGCGTAGCATATAATCAATGCGGTGCCTGTTAATTTATCATCGAATCACAGTCTACTTCGCCAAATGGGTGATGATTTAACAAAAGCGCATTCGCGTCAGTGTATTTGCAGCAGTTTGGGCCACCTGGCTTGTTGCGAACTGTTACCATTTCTTCCTAACAAAGACCGTAATTAATTTGCTAGAATTTGACATAATTATGGCATAACATTGAAGGTTGTGCAATGTAACAGCAATATTTAGACTTAGGGATGCCACCCGTTAGATAAAATACGGAACGGTTCCGTATTTCACTGAAAGAATAAACATTTTGTTTTCGAAATGATAGTTTCTGGATTTGACCATATTGATGACCTAAGGCTCGTATTTCTGTGTTTATTATATTATAATTAAGTATATGATTTTATATGTGATAGAGCACTCTGACTGAGCGGTGGTAGGCAGCAGCAGGCTCATAAGCATTCATTCAAACAGCACTTTCCTGCGTTTGGCAGCAGCTCTTCGCAATGCTTGAAGCACAGCGCTGTTTATGACTTCAAGCCTATCAACTCCCGAGATTAGGATGGCAATACTATAGTGCCTATAAGAAACATCCAATAGTCAAAGGTATATGAAATACAAATGGTATAGAGAGAAATAGTCCTATAATTCCTATAATAACTACAACCTAAAACTTCTTAACTGGGAATATTGAAGACTCATGTTAAAAGGAACCACCAGCTTTAATATGTTCCCATGTTCTGAGCAAGGAACTGGAACGTTAGCTTTTTTACATGGCACATATTGCACTTTTACTTTCTTCTCCAACATTGTGTTTTTGCATTATTTAAACCAAATTGAACATGTTTCATTATTTATTTGAGACTAAATTTATATTAAGTTAAAATAAAAGTGTTCAATCAGTATTGTTGTAATTGTCATTATTACAAATATATATATAAAAATCGTCCGGCGAAAAATCGACCTCTAGTCTCAAAACAGTATGTACATGTGATTTGAGTAACGTAAGATATGTAGACATTATTAGGGTGTCAATGTTGAGGAAGGAACGCGCACACATAGAAGTAGGCCCATAGGCTACTTGAAAAATCTTGCCAGCTCTCTCCCTTTTGATAACCACTCAGTGTGAAAGTGAAAAATGTAATGCTCTAATCCAATGGAAACGTCATAAAATAGGCCTACCTGAATAGTGCATGGACTGAAATAGGTTCCCGAAACTCATTTTGGGTGCTGGTACTATTTATATTGAGGGCCCAGAATATTTCATACAATGTTGCAAGTTCGCTAGCCAAGCTTTTGGGCTTGACACAACTTAATATGATATAATGTTTCAAGTTCATTGCAAACAGGCCATGTGTAGCCAATGTGATTCATAGGATATTTATTTGAATCGGGATATTTTCTACATGCAGGCTGCAATGTTTCTATTTGTTGGCTTTATTTGTTGGTTTCTATTTGTTAGCTTTATGTAGGCTATTTTTGATAGTTGGCAATGGCAATATAAATTCCTTTTCAGATTTGTATAATTTTAATTTAGAGTTACTGTCACGACTTCTGCCGAAGTCGATGCCCCTCCTTGTTTGGGTGGTGCTCGGAGGTCGACGTCACCGGTCTTCTAGCCATCATTGATCCATTTTTCATTTTCCATTGGTTTTGTCTTGTCTTCCTACACACCTGGTTCCAATCCCATTCATTACATGTTGTGTATTTAACCCTCTGTTTCCTCTCATGTCTTGTCAGAGATTGTTTGTTTATATGTTTGTGTATTATGTATTGGTGCGCGACGGGTTCTTGTACCCACTTTTATTTATCTTGTATCTTTGATTATGGAGTTTTGTTAAGTCTATTAAACGAATCCATTTATACCAAGTTCGATTCTCCTGCGCCTGACTTCCCTGCTACCTACACACACGACATTACACTTGGATTGAATTTTGATTAACCACATGACAATGATTTTGAGATATGAAGACGTTATTATAACTGTTTCACCTTAACTGTGCATATGAAAACGATAACTGGCACGCAGATTGGTAGAAATGGTAAGATAAATTGGCATTCAACATGAGAAAGGTTGCCGACTCCACGTGTAGCCTGTTACCGGCAACTTCAGGAGAGTAATGGCAGAGACTGCGAAAGACAGCAGGAGTGGGAGGAGAACAGTTACGTTTAAAAAATATATATTTTTTAACTTATTTTGATCAGGCCACCAGGACATTTCCCGGTGGCCTGAGGGTCGTTTTGGCCTGCCGTGAATAGTCAACTTGACCAGCGATAATACAGCAGCAGGAAAGAGTTGACAGAGAATCCACAAATCAGGCGCGACTCTCACTCTCTCGCTGCAGTGTCCCCCGCGCCAAAAATGACAGGTCTCTCCGCGACGCACATAGCAACCGTCTACCCGCTTCTCTGCCGATAACATTTTAGACAAGTCGCACGGCGAAATGGACGGTCAGAAAAGGAAAAGTGGCGCAGAGAGGGAAATAATTAAAAAAGAGAAAGGCCCTTGCCACAGACGCAGCTAAATGCTGCAAAATAAGCAACATGTTCGCCAGTAAGGGACCAGGTCAGTCAAAAACACTAGCTAAAACACACACGCTGACACACACGACACCCTGCATGGCTAGCTAAGTAGCCTAGTGACACAGCACAGGCAATGACAAAGATGATTAGTGCCATTAGTACCAGCATTACAATTTACTACAATAATATACTGCTCTGGGAAAAATTAAGAGACCACTCCAAATTAAGAGACCACTCTTAATTTTTTTCCAGAGCTGTATTAATGTAGCCTACTGATACACTAATGATAGTGAGTATGATAATAGTATTTTCTTTGCAAAGGTGAAGAAGGAAGCAGCAGCAGCACTACAGCTTCAGGTGCTCCTGCAGGACTGGAGATGGTGGTCAGTTCAGAGTCAGACTCAGAGCAGGAACCTTCAGGTACAACTTAAGTGCACAAACCTAAACATGTAGGCTATGATTTCAGATGAATATGTGCTTTATTTATGAGATTATCAGTAGGACTGTAACCGGGGGGCATACAATCGATGACTGCACAAGTAATACAATTTTAAGTTTAGGTTATTTACAATGTTAATCTCATTCTGCAGAGCAACCAGATGTGCAGAGAGAGAGAGAGAGAGAGAGAGAGAGAGGTTCAGCCCAGTACATGGAACATAGAAAGAGACAGCGAAAGCACTGAAAATCCATTCAATTATTTTGCCCGTCCTCAGTCCAAGGATTTTGACTTATTTTATCAGAACCACCCCAACAAAAAAACTCAGAGTCCTTCCCAATGTATTCCACTATAAAGATGGCACAAACAGAAAATGGCTGACATACTATGAAGTAACTCACTCCTTGTTCTGCTCAGTATGTCTTGCATTCGCAAAACCTTCAGCCAGTGATAGTGCATTTGTCAAAGGAGGCATGCAGGCCTGGAAACATGCCCATCAGAGAGTACAGGAACATGAGAGAAGCAAGACCCATAGAGAAAGTGCAGAAGCCTTTTTCCTTAGAGCCAGCAAAGCAGACATCCGTACCCTTCTGAGTGATAAGCAAATGTCAGTTCAACGAGACCAGGTCAGAAAGAGGAGGCGATTGATTGATGTATTTAAAGTTATTGGTAAATGTGGGCTTAGCTACAGAGGACACAGACACAAAGCTGCATATAAATTGGAAAACATGGCCGTCAATCATGGCAAGTTTCTTGAGCTTATATTGTTGCTAAGCAAATATGTCTGCCTACAAGAGCATGTCAGTGATTGCATTGAGAAGAGCAAGAAGCAGATGGGAAGTAAAGGACGAGGGTCCTTGGTAACTATGACGTCCAAAACAACAGCAAATAAAGTCACTGAAGTCATCAGAACGTTGATTCAGCAGACAATTGCTTTTGAAGTGAGAAAGGCAGGGAGGTCCTCAATACGAACGCACACAACACAGGATTTAACATCCAAAGACCAGTGTGCAGTAGTTCTGCGATATGTCACTGACGTTGTTCACGAGAGACTCATTGCGGTCATTGACTGTGAGTCATCGACTGGAAAGTACTTTGTGGACCTTGTGAAACAGACCCTTGAGAAGATGGACATAGATATCAAACAGTGTGTTGGTAATACAACAGACGGAGCAGCTAATATGCAGGGACAATACAGGTGCTTCTCTGCATTGCTCACAGGAGAGTCTCCTAACCAAGTACACATATGGTGTTACTCACATGTCCTCAACCTTGTGCTAACTGACACCACTGGGGTTGCTGTGGCAAGTGAATCCCTTTTCTCACTACTGAATGACATTGCAGTGTTCATTCGAGATTCCTACAAGCGCATGAAGCTATGGGAGGAAACCAGTGAGGACAGGAGACAGACGGCTTGATGTAATTGGTGAAACACGCTGGTGGGCCAAAGACGAGGCCTTGAGGAAAACATTTGGAAGCTTTGCAACGCCTGACCGTGCACTTTACACGGATGTGGTCATCACTATGGAAATAATTGAAAAGGATGTGACCATAAAACCTGGCATCTGACGGAAGGCCCAAGGGTACAAGGATGCTCTCCTATAGTATAAAACCATACTCACAGCTGAGGTTTTTCTCAGGATTTTTGAGCAGACGTCCCCTTTCTTTAAATACTTGCAAACAAGTGGAATGGATATCGTAACAGCACAGCACTGCACAGCAGCAAATGACTTTGTTGAGTGGGCCAATGGCATTCTGGAGGAGCAGCAGGACTGTGATGCCGAAGCTCAGACTGCTCTCCCAGATACGAGAACAAAAAAAGGAAGAGAAAACCAGGTCAGTTGGCAGAAGACGAGCCCATTGCTAATACAGACATGGATTACAAAATCAAGATCCACAATGTGGTACTGGACACTGTTGTTGAAAGTATTCACCGCCGTTATGCAGCAAATGCAGTGCTGTGTGCAGATGTCTCCTGCATGAATCAGAAGCATTTTCCTGAGATCAGAGAAAAGGGCCTTCCAAAGACAGCCATGAAGTTGCTCAGCAAATGCTTACTGGAATTTGATGAACATGCCACTGTTGAGGCATTGCAGGCTGAACTGATCAGCCTTGCACAACAGTGGGAAAGACTGAAACAGTCAGCATTGGAGAAGTACAACACCAGGGCCCCCGCCGCCAGTGATGAATCAGGGAAAGGCTTTGATGATCCTAATGAACGTGTGGAGTTGATGAGCAGAAGTTGTTCCACATGTAAAAACTGCCCGATATGCTGCTATCTTCTCCTGTCTCAGTACAATCTGCTCACGGATGCGTATCACATCATTGGTTTGGGCTACAAGTTCCTCCTCACCCTATCCATCACTCAGGTGTCTTGTGAGAGGACCTTCTCCACCCGGAAATTTGTGAAGAACCACCTAAGAACCTCCCTCACTCAAGTGAACCTTGATGAGTTCCTTTTGATGGCAACAGAGAAGTAGATTCTTTTGGGACTTGACAAAGATGACATCATTGACAAGATGGCAGAGAGCAGTGAGTTACTGCGCCGCCTAGTTTACCAGTGGTAATTACTTCCTGGTTACTCTGAAGTAGCTACGCTATGACTCTTCCTTAATGTTGAGGATCTTATCCCGATCTAATCCCGGTAATGGGATTCATTGTCATGTGACCATGGCGGGGAATTCAAAACTGCAAGAGTAATCATTTCAAATAATCAAATAATCAACTATTTTCCTCCATTTGAAAGATATATCTCCTAAATCTAACCACGCTGTCCGATTTTCCGAGGCTTTACAGAGAATGCATAAAGTTAGGTTATGTGAGGAGAGTACATTGACAATAGCTGCATGTAATGTTTAGCCAATTCAAAGAAGGGCATCAACAGACAGAAAACTAGCTAGAATTATGCACTTACCTTTGACAATCTGCATCAGATGACACTCATAGGACATTATGTTATACAATACATGCATTTTTAGTTCCATCAAGTTCATATTTATATCCAAAAACAGCATTTACAGTCGCGGTGAAATTCAGAATTTTTTTCGGCTCGAATGCACCCAGTGAATCCAGCATTACAAATCACGGAATAACTATTCGAAAACATTGGTAAATTATAATATTGTCATTCAAAGAATAATATATTATCATCTCGTAATTGCTACCGAATGGCCAGATCTCAAAATAACTTTACTGGGAAATCACATTTTGCATAAACTGGGTACTATGCTAACAACAATAGGCTATATGCTAAGCTAAGCTATACCGTTAGCATTAGCATCATCTAATATCGATAATAACATTCTAAATATCCCCTTACCTTTGATTATCTCCATCAGAAGGCGCTGCCAGAGTTCCCAGGTCCAGAACAAATGTGGTTTCTTTTGACAAAGTTCATCATTTATGTCCAAATAGTTAGCGTTCAGTAGGCTCCCACAAAATGAGGTGGGCACTGTAAAGTCACTTCGAAAAGCTAAAGAAAACCTAGTAAATAATCTATTTACGTTTGTTTAAACATGTCAAACGTTGTTTAGCACTAATCTTTTGTTTCATTTTTAACGTGAAACATCAGTAAACATCAGTAATATTTTCACACAACCTATCAAGTGTCTAGAATAAACGATAATGACAAAGACTCTCTTCTCAGATTCATGCGCAGGCGCAAAAAATGAAGTGATGACGTGTCAACTTGTAAGCTTTCTTATTCGGTCTGTATTCATGACAGATGCTTCCAACAACTTTCTAAAGATCGTTGACATCTAGTGGAAGCAGTAGGAGTTGCGAACAGAATCCTTTCTCACTGTGGTATCTTTAAAACAATGACACTAAATAGTACAGTCACAAAATTCTCATTTTTTTAAATCTATTTTTCACAGGTTTTTGCCTGCAATATGAGTTTTGTTATACTTACAGACACCATTCAAACTGTTTTAGAAAATTCAGAGTGTTTTCTATCCAAACCTGAACAATAATATGCATATTCTAGCTTCTGAGTTGGTGTAGGAGGCAGTTAAAAATGCGCACATATTTTTTTCCAAAATTCTCAATACTGCCCCCTGGCCTCAACAGGTTAATTAACAGGCTGACAATGGTGAAAGAACATTTGCTGTGAGTTAAAGCTTTTGTACAGAGGTATGTTTTTTGGACTTTCGTATTATACTTGCAGTTATGTACCCAATGTTCAATTTCATTGACTCAGTGTATAGATGTGAACATTGTAATCTACATTTTTTTGTAGAGGAATGCCTTTTTCGACTTTTGTATTATACTTACTTACATTGTTGTAGCTTATGTTCAAGTTCCATGAATGTGTGAAGTTTTTTGATACCTTTGATATGCTTGATGCTTGAATATAAAGATAATCATTTCAACATTTGAGCTAACTCTGTATATCTCATTCTCTTTTTAAAAAGTGGAGGCTAATTGTTTTGTGTCTAGCCTTGTACATTTGTATGTGCTATGATTGGTGTATTCCTAGTGAGTTTTTTGAGGTTGCACCTATAGCCATAGCATACCTTGAAAACTCAGTGTTCAGATAGGCTACTTGTTGGTCAGTCCCAAATGTTTGTGTTTTGTAATGTGGATAACTTTCTTCCCAGATTAACATAATGACCAAATGTATAACTAGTGTGGTACCCGTTACATCAACAAATAGGGTTAGCCTACAAAATTAGCGGTCTGGTGGTTTATGTGAACAGGGTGGCCTGGGATGGAGTCAAATTCCCGGCCTGAATTATTGTTTCAGTCCGCCCCTGAAGTTTGTCTATATATGGAAAATACACGTTTCAAATTTTTGACCAACCGATTGGTCGAAAGAACAGACCACTTTCGGTAGACCAAGATTCTTTTGGGTCAGGGACAGCCCTACCCTGTGCACAAAGCGAGGTCCATACAGAAATGGTTTGTCGAGATCGGTGTGGAAGAACTAGACTGGCCTGACCTCAACTCCATCAAACACCTTTGGGATGAATTGGAAAGACGACAGCGAGCCAGGCCTAATCGCCCAACATCAGTGCCCGACCTCACTAATGCTCTTGTGGCTGAATGGAAGCAAGTCCTCCGCAGCAATGTTCCAACATCTAGTGGAAAGCCTTCCCAGAAGAGTGGAGGCTGTTTTGGCAGCAAAGGGGGGGACCAACTCCATATTAATGACCATGATTTTGGAATGAGATGTTTGACGAGCAGGTGTCCACATACTGTTGGTCATGTAGTGTACCTCTGATAGTCCCCCCTCATAGTGACAACAGCCTATCCTGGACAGTAAAACTTCTGATAGGCTCTTGTCACCGTGGGGGAGGGACTGTGCTGGCCAGTAATTCCCAGACAGGGACACTTTAACCTGACACACCTTTAACAACTTCTGTTCTCCTCCTGCAGATGTATGATCTTAATTTGAGCAAGTTTGCTACAGCAGGAAAATAATCCTGCAGCAACAGGAAATGTAAAATGCTAAATGTGGATTATAATTAATGGACATTTCTTCTGAGGTTGATACATTTTTTGTAATGGAAGCCATTTTAAAACTCAAATACACTATACGTTTTACATTTCCTGCATTGCAGGAAAGTTCTCATGCAAATGAATGATCAAATTAAGATCCAACATCAGTACTTCCTACATAAAACAGCTGTTCAGATGGTCCTGTCTCCTTTGATCAGCAGACAAAACAGCCAGCCACTCTTCTTGTCTGACTTGTCTGAGTAACAGCAATGGGATGAGCTGAGAGGAGACAGAGCAGCTTCACTATGGAACATTACACCTCCACTACCTGGCTAGGCCTGTAGGAGCGATTTGGTTTTACCGGGACGCAGTGTCACAATTTACACCCTAACACAACAGGGAGATAGAGGGAGTACAAACTGGGAGAGTGGAACCGAGGACGGTGGTGTTGAATAAGAAAACGGAGAGCGGTGTTAAGAATTAGGAGCAGGATGAGATAGAGACAGATGAGATACACATGGGGAAGAACACGAGAGAGAGAGAGAGAGAGAGAGAGAGAGAGAGAGAGAGGCGGATGGGGACAGACAGGGGAGGTAGATTGTCTCGTTAATTAGCTGTGCCATTGTTTATTTATTATTTATTTATTTATTTATTGTTGATCTCAGATGTAATAATCCCAGCAGGGCTGCATCGACTGCATAGACCGCTACCGCGCTAATCACTAGTAATTAGAGATAGAATAACGAGGGAGGACGATAACACTGGCTCACCACGGACACACCTCACCACTCCTCCCCAAAGAACCAATCTCGCGTAAGTAGTTACGACTAGTACACAACAGGGGAATGTATAATATCCGTAGCTTCCCAGTGGGTATCGAGCTGTGTGGGCGGTGGCTAACATTAGCACGGCAGGGATTGGTACACAACACTGCAATTTCAGACCAGAGTGCGGAAAAGTGTATATGAATGCTACCCGTACACTAATACTCGTCTACAGCATGTGCACTTGATGTGGCACTCCAGAAGGAGGTGTATAGGATCTTTACACTTAAGACACCACCAGTGAGTGCCCTCCTGGTATGTGCTAGTTCTGAAGTGGATTACATAAAGACTACGTATAAATTCCAAATGAGTGTATTTGTGTCCTCTCTCCTTCTCAGGCCCTGGGGTGTGTGTGGGTGCGTGAGTGTGTGTGTGTGATGAGTAATGGGGTGATTATTCAGGCTGAGGAATTAGAGGCAGCATATGGTCCGACTGAGATGATTTAGTGCCCCTCCCTCCTTCCCACTACCTGGCAGGCTTCGAGTGACACCAACAGATACAGGCGGGGATGGTGGAAAGCTTGTCACACACAAACACACATACACCAGTGTGTGTTTCTGGCTATATGTGTGAAGGACAAACAGCCCCGTCCTGCACTATCCATCTCTCCATTCCAGGTGTCCTTCAGGCATCAGCGTCATCAACGATAGAGATTTTGAGGAGCGGTGGATGGGACAGAAGCAAGTGCGGAGGAAGAGCCGGACGGTTTCTTCCACCTCATTCTGAATGTTCTGGCAATCAGCACATTGTTTAGTCTGACAGGAATAGAAGCTAGTACGTGTCCTGCATGCTCGTATGCATGTCCAGTAGTTTTCTTTTGCACACTAATGAGGCACTCGCAATGCAAATAGGCCTGGATGGGTAGAGCTGTGACTCATGAGCCCGCCACTATCTGTACACATAGGGAGTAGTGGTGTGGCGCAGCCTTCAGCAGCCATCAGCGTACACACTCAGTCAGTCAAGAGAGGAGAGAGAGGAGAGAGTAGAGAGGCGAGCAAGGCCACTCTGTAATGTCAGGCCGATAAGCGCCCTCTCATTTGAATCACACAGACAGCAGATGGATAAAAGCTTCGAGTGAGTGTACATATATTGGATTGTGCACTGTGTGTGTACGCGTGTGTATGCGTGTGTATGCGTTACCTGTAGATCTTGCGGTGGTATAGGTCACACCAGTACATCTTGTTGGTGGTGACGTCCACATCCAGGGCTACAGCGTTCTTCAGCGTGGGGACCACCTGGGTGTAGTCTTTCTTCACTAGGTCAATACGACGGATCTCGTGACGGTTGGTGAACATCAGGTACGGGCTCTTCCCTGGGAGACAACAGAGAGATGCAGCATGAGAGCATTCCAATTGATGAAAACACTGACCACAGACCCGAGGCAAGAAGTAGAAGCTCGCCCCTGAGACAGAACGTAGACGGAAAACAACCACGAGAACGTTACTGCGATGAGAACATCGGTAGAGGGGGTTAAGTCCCCAGTCGAGTCATACCGAAGACCGAAGAAAATGGGACCTGAAGACTTATCTGCTTGCCTTGGTACTCGGCATTAAGGCATGGATTGAGGGTTAGGCCCCGCGGCAGACCATTATCCCGTCTAGGGGGTGTACTTGTACGTCAGTCTGCCGCACGCTACGGAAACAGGAGATAGGATGTGGGCCGTTCTGGCTCTGACAAGGCTTACTTAGCATGACAAAGGCGCACATTCTAATGCTGTGAAACAGTTTAAACAGGTAGCAAGGTAGGGAAGACCGCGGTTGGTTGTCACACTTTTTACTTGTGCGTATTTCTCAGCACCAGTATATCTTACAAGAGATGATTGCCTTAGATTTTTGGGGAAACTGATTTGCCGGAACAAATTACCATGTGTTGTTAACCGAATCAAGGACAAGCTTTTTCTGAAAATGAGTAGCTGACATTTGGTTTAAACCTAAACTTAGAATGTACTCTCTCATCAAAGAGAACTACACCCCTGAACCTAACAAAAAGCCAAAGTTCAGTTTGTTCACAATGCCTGGAGGAGAAGTAAAAATATACTGTTTGTGTAGTGTGGCTAGATGGTAGCTGTACTTGCCATGATTATTGTATGCATATCATTTGTAAAAATGTATTTTGTTTTGAGTACATGTGGGCTGGGCAGCAGTAGGTCTATGACACTTAAATAAATCACATAAAAAAAATCATCAAATCAATCTTCAATAACAGGAGAAAGACCAAGGTCTTTGGTTGAAACGGCGACCCCTTTTATCCTCATATCGTATTCCAACATGGTGTTATAAGCCATCAAACACACACTGTCCACTTGTGACAACCAGCCCCATCTCGGGTATGCGTGTGTGACAGAAAAAATATGTGTGAGAGCGAGGCAAGGAAGGGAGCTCTTCATTGCGCAAGCACAAAAGAGATTGGTATTCATTATCATGTAGTCGATAGTGACAACCAACCCCACATTCTATGTGACAACCATCCACAAAGATGACGATAGTTACCATATGGCTTGACCTAGGAACTCTGAATATAGGTCTCCGTTTCCTCTTTTCAACAAACATAATTGTTCACGGATACTCCCATAATTGTCTCTTCAACACCCTCTCTCCCTCCTGTCTCTGTCTATCTCAGGACGTAAAGAGAGAATGTGGTCCATGAATCATCAGACCGTAGCATGCCTTTCTATTCCTGATACTGCAGATCCTCAAAACGGTGTATTTTCCTGGGGTGGTGTGTGTGGGGGTGCGTGTGCTCCTGTTTGTACATCTTCTACCCACGGCCTATTTCTCAGCAAAGTGAACGAGCATGACTAATGTTTCTGAAAAATTCCCACATGGACACACGGAGCACGGGTTATTTTCCTGGGGTGGTGTGTGTGTGTGTGCTCCTGTTTGAATGTCTTCTACCCAAGGCGTACTTCTACCCAAAGCAAAGGGAAAGAGCATGACTCATGTTTTTTGAATAATTCCCACACGGGAAGATACCTTTGATTTGACCTCCAACACAACTGCACGCACGCCCTGATTCACGATGCACGCACAAACACACAGCGGTAACAGTAAACACACACACATCGTCGATATATGCCTTCCTTGGCACTCACCTCAAAAATGTGAAATGATCGCCCAGCACTGGGCGCAAACTCGTGATGCTCGGAGCCGAAGCGTTCTGCTCAGACCACAGCGCTACTGCGGTTCACAGTGCAAGCCATGAGAATACTGATGATACCTGACGGTAATAGCACGTCATTTTGTACTATTTGGTTTTAAACATTCCCCAAAACGTTGAGTTGTTTCTATTTTAACCCTGTAACCACGCAGAATTTACCCTGTAACCACACGGAACTAATGCATCAGAAAATAGATGTCTATCCATAATATGTCAACATTAGGGACACCCCCAGGTGGTGAGAGTAGGCAACAACACATACGCCACGCTGACCCTCAACACGGGGTGCCCCTTAGCGGTGTGTGCTTAGTCCCCTCCTGTACTCCCTGGTCACCCACGACTGCGTGGCCGCACACAATTTTTTTTAATGCTGGGCATCTGTAGCAACTCAGTTTGCACTGCGATGCAGTGTCTTAGACCGCTGCGCCAATCGGGAGGCCCCATCCACAAAGTTTTTTAACGCTGATCAATTGCCTTGCACAAAGTATCAAAATACTAAAATACTACTTAAACAGGACTCTTAAATAATTTAATTTAAATGTTAATTACATTTTTTTGATCACAGAAACAGTGATAAAATATGGGAAAATAAATAAATAATGAAATGTTATATAAAGCTGCCCGTGTAATCATCTGCCAGAGAGTAGCCACAATTGGCCCGAGCCCCAAGTAACACATTTGGGCCAGATAACTCACACCGGAATCGGCCCGAGCTCAATCATCATCAAGAGATATGTTGGACCCTATGTCAGAGAGATGTTTTTGGGACCACATCATGTCTATTGTCCTGCTAATAGCCCTTGTGAAAACATGTTTTCAAAAGGCATCCAGGGCCGACAGAGAAGTTCCTTACTTTTCCCCCTTCCACTTGCATTTTCTTCCATTTATTCCCATAGTAATTCGTTATGGTTTGCATTGCAAATGGGGGCATAAACTGGGTCAAGACACCAGCAGAGAAAGTAGACCTTTATGTAGGAAAATAAAGGTTCAATAAAAATAAATACATAAGACCTACAGCACTTTTAACAGCACATTACTCAACCCTAGTGAGAATCATGTCGCCTACGGTAGGCCTACAATATATCTAAATATTTGCTTTTATCTCTACATGTAGGTCTCCTGATTTAAACCTGATCGATCTTGTTGCAACTAAAATGTAGTTGAAATAATCATCTGCATGATCGCCTGGCATGGATTGTGACTCCATCTCGTTCCTCGCTCTCTTCAACTCCGCCAATGACGCCTGACTCTACGCCAATGACGTGACTCTCCTTCAATAATTACATTTAGAGGATTGGAGGATTCTAAATTAATATCTAAGGCACATTTCTTTCGTTAGGGAAAATCTGATCTGTGAGAATACGTCTTTTCTAAGGGACTTTTATATAATTATAATGCAGGGTTAATAATAATAATAATCGCTTTGTTTAAAAAAGAAGGATATTTTGGAGATGATTTCGTTTCAAATAACCGAAAGTGAAGGGGAAAAGGCCATTCTTGAACATGGGGTGAGACATTCTTACTAATTTGTAAATAAAGCCACTTATTTAGAATTATTTATTTCTGGTTATAGAGGGAGAGAAACCAAAAGCCCACCGTGCCTATTCTTTGAAAATCGTCAGTCCACATGTCAAGTGAAATTCCCCCACTGTATTTACCCAAGTTCTCTCTTAACTCTAGGACCACCGACAGTTTTTGTTGTTGTTGCCTGATGCAGGACGATGAAAACGCCTCCATTAATTGCCACAGTTTAGACTACCGATAAGATGAACGTTCTAACTCCCCCTTGTGATAGTGTGGTGCAATGAGAGAATGCCACCGTCTACCACAAACAGTCGCGGCATAAACTTGTAACTTTTAAAGAAAGAACCACTGTAAGTTTGCGATGATGATGATGAGACAGCCTATAGGGAGGAGGTCAGTGACCTGGCAGCCTGATGACAGGATAACAACCTCTCCCTCAACGTCAGCGAGACAAAGGAGCTGATCGTAGACTACAGAAAACGGAGGGCCGAGAACAAATCCAGTAGCCCTTTCCTACAGTCAATGACCAAAAGTGCCTTCTTTGGCCTCATGGGTGGAATGTTATTCATATTTGTCATAATTCAAAACTGACTCAATCCGGTGTTTCTATGTTATAGTTCAGTCTTCTGTGATGTTTATAAAGTGTAATATTGGGATGCAAACTTAAAATGTAATACATTTCAACTTTATATCTGACATGGTACAAGGGGTCTTCTTTTTTTAAGCCCATAACCATGTGTGTGAGGTGTATACTTTTGTTTCATTAAGACTACCACGAATCATTCTGTGTGACCCTGATTTAGCCCGCTGCAGTAAAATGTTTTAAGTTTGTCAACGACATGGCGGTGGTAGGTCTGATCACTGACGACGATGAGACAGCCTACAGGGAGGAGGTCAGAGACCTGGCAGTGTGGTGCCAGGACAACAACCTCTCGCTCAACGTCAGCAAGACTACAGGAAACAGAGGGCCGCGCACGCCCCCATTCACATTGTAAGGGCTGTAGTGGAGCGGGTCGAGAGCTTAAAGTTCCCCCGTGTCCACATCACTAAGGATCTATTATGGTCCAAACACACCAACACAGTTGTGAAGAGGGCACGACAAGCTGCACCATTGAGCGCATCTTGACTGGCTGCATCACCGCTTGGTATGGCACCTGCTTGGCGCTACATTACGGGGCCAAGCTCCCTGTTATCCAGGACCTCTATACCAACCCGTGTCAGAGGAAGGCCCTAAAAATTGTCCAAGACTCCAGCCACCCAAGTCATAGACTGTTCTCTCTGCTACCGCACAGCAAACGATACCGATGCACCAAATCTGGAACCAACTGGACCCTGAACAGCTTCTGGCCCCAAGCCATAAGACCGCAAAATAGTTAACCACATAGCTACCCTGACTATCTGCATTGACCATTTTTTTTAATAAACGTTTTTTTAATCATCACATACGCTGTTGCTACTGTCTGTCACTAGTTATATGTACATATCTACCACTGCACATCGACTCGGTACTGGTACCCCTTGTATATAGCCGAGTTATCGTTAATCATTGTGTATCTATTAGTACTTTTATCATGACATGTTTTACTTTTCTATTATTTCTCTATTTTCTTTCTCTCTGCAATATTGGGAAGAGCCCATAAGTAAGCATTTCATTGTTAGTCCACAACTGATGTTTACGAATAAAATGATTTTATAAAATTTGATTTGAGGGTCATAGAGACACTGATCTCAACATGTTGCCGAGTAAGCCCACATCCTTCATGAGTGCTTCTCTCTCAACCTCCTCAGAGAATCACCATCTCAAGTATCTGTTATCTGTGTCTAGATGGTGAGAGGGGTGGGAGGGCGAGAGAGAGAGAGAGGATGAGTGAGAGAGAGAAAGAGGATAGAGAGAGACAGTGTGAGAAAGAGAGTGAGAGACAGCAAGAGTTAATTGGAGAGAGAACGAGAGAGAGAAGTAAGGAAGGGAGAAAGAGAGTGAGAAAGACAGGCAGATATATAGTGAGAGAGAGGTAGAGTGAGAGAGAGAGAGAGAGAGAGAGAAACGAAGGCAGGCAGTCAGGTGTTAACTGGCCCATGGTCTGGGTGAATGTGTTTTAAAATGGCCCTGAGCTGACAGTGATGGACAGGGATGAACTGAGAGTGATGGATGGAGCCTCATCTCTCCCTCCCTCCCGTCTCCCTCGCACTCTTTCCCGCCGTCTCCCCTCATCCCGGAGACAATCGAGACAAAGTCGGGGCAACTTGTTCCATCAGGCCAGGGCGCTCTGGCTGCATGTATTGAACCAGGACAGACACACATACGTACATACACAAGCATACAGAAACACACGCACGCAGACACACAACCCTGCCACGCCTGGATGGGTTTCTCAGTCCCAGGCCCCCACAGGCCACAGCACGGGGAGCAAATATTTTCATCTTCACTGCGAGTTAGGATTCAATCATTTTCCCTGTCTGCTGGATTTGTACCCATCAATTTCAGCTGCTCTCCCACTAGGGAGGAGGGAGAGCGAAAGAGAGAGAGAGAGAGAGCGAGAGAGAGAGAGAGAGAGAGAGAGAGAGAGAGAGAGAGAGAGACAGAAGACAGACAGACAGACAGAGAATGAGTGGCAGCATGCATAGGGAGGGAGAGACAAAGAGAGACATAAACAGATAGTGAGTGATTGGTAAAGAAAAGACATTGACAGACAGAGAGAGGGAAATAAAGAAAGAGAGAGGGAGAGATAATGAAAGAGAGAGATGTCCTGCTGCCTCTGTCAACATAGGCCCCCAGCCCCTCATTCCCATCCCTGTTGTCACAGTGATAGATAAATCCTCCATAAAACTCCTGCTTCAGCATCAGCATGCTCCCAGGGCCCAGCCGGGGGTCAAGGGACCGGTGACGTCATCAAAGAGAGCCATCCTGCGGGGTAGCTGCTCTCTGATCCCTGTGCTACTACAGAGTCAGCCCCTCCGTTAGTGTGTGTTTGTGTGCGTGTGATGACAGCACAGTCCACATGCATTTTAATCTGACATAACTCAGCCCTGCCCTACAGCCAATTAAGATAAGCTTTGAAAAGGATAAGGCTGGGCAGATATGAAGCCGGGTCTGGGAATCGATTTGACGTACAAATACAGTTAGTTACTGTTATTGAAAAAAAATACTTAACACAGAGGGTGACGGAACGGGAGGGGAAGGATAAAAATTTGACTATTCTGAGTTGTTGGTTGATGTTTAGCGACAGGAGGTCTAAGTGGGTGTATATATTCTCTCTTGGATCGTTAGATTAATGCAGATTGGAGAATAAAGATGTCCGCCTAGGCCAGAGCAGCTTGGAGACTACAAGAGTTTAGCAATACATAACAAAGGTAGAGACATCATATTCCCTGTATTAGTGAGACTACAATTAACGTTAAAAACAAGTAGTCTGTCGTGCTCGTGAAAAGTCCACTCTTTGCATTCTCTGCTAAATCCACAAGAACACTGCAGAATTTCCCTTGTCTTGTCAGACCAAACTAACGTGAGATGTCTATGTATTTTCCCTCCAACACATGCAAAAACATACAGTTTACATGTAAAGAGTTTAATTCCAAAACACTATATGTGACACATTTCAGGAAAGTAGGCGTATGTCGCGCTTCACTACACCACAGGAGAGGCATTTGAACGCAATTTTTGTATTTTTATCAAAATGTGTTTTTTTTGGGCAGAAATGCCTTATGGAACATGTGAACTTTCATGTGCCTTAACAAAAGTATTATCTGTAAATACTAATAAAATTGTTAAATTACGAGCCTAGTTGGTTCCGCTAGCCATGATTGGCTGAGATAATGGACGGGCTGGACATTCCGAGAGATGAGTTCGGATTGGTATGCCATGTAGCTAGCTTCTGTCTATAACATCAAATAAAAGAAAACTTTATTTGTCACATGCGCCGAATACAACAGGTGTAGACCTTACCATGAAATGCTTACTTACAAGCCCTTAATCAACAGTGCAAGAAGAGTTAAGAAAATATTTACCAAATAAACTAAAGTAAAAAAATAAATACAAATAATAATAATATTAATTAAAAATATATAATAATAAAAAGTAACCCAATAAAATAACAATAACGAGGCTATATACAGGGGGTACTGGTACCTAGTCAATGTGCGGGGATACAGGTTAGTTGAGGTAATTTGTACATGTAGGTAGGGGTGAAGTGACTATGCATAAATAATAAACAGCGAGTAGCAGCAGTGTACAAAACAAATGGTGGGGGGGTGTCAATGTAAATAGTCCATTGGCCATTTTATTCATTGTTCAGCGGTCTTATGGCTTGGGAGTAGATGCTGTTAAGGAGCCTTTTGGTCCTAGACTTAGTGCTCTGGTACCGCTTGCCGTGCGGTAGCAGAGAAAACAGTCTATGACTTGGGTGACTGGAGTCTCTGACAATTTTTTGGGCCTTCCTCCGACACCGCCTATTAAATAGGTCCTGGATGTCAGGAAGCTTGGCCCCAGTGACGTACTGGGCCATACGCACTACCCTCTGTAGCGTCTTACTGTCAGATTCCGACCAGTTGCCATACCAGGCGGTGATGCAACTGGTCAGGATGCTCTTGATGGTGCAGCTGTAGAACTTTTTGAGGATCTGGGGACCCGCACCAAATCTTTTCAGTCTCCTGTGTTTGGACCATGATAGTGTGTTGGTGATGTGGACACCAAGGAACTTGAAACTCTCGACCCGCTCTACTACAGCCCCGTCGATGTTAACGGGGGCCTGTTCGGCCTGCCTTTTCCTGTAGTCCACGATCAGCTCCTTTGTCTTGATCACGTTGAGGGAGAGGTTGTTGTCCTGGCACCACACTGCCAGGTCTCTGACCTCCTTCCTATAGGCTGTCTCATCGTTGTCGGTGATCAGGCCTACCACTGTTATGTCGCCAGCAAACTTAATGATGGTGTTGGAGTCGTGTTTGGCCACGTGGTCATGGGTGAACAGTGAGTACAGGAGGGGACTGACTACACACCCCTCAGGGGCCTCATTGTTGAGGATCAGCGGGGCAGATGTGTTGTTGCCTACCCTTACTACCTGGGGGCGGCCAATCAGGAAGTCCAGGATCCAGTTGTAGAGGGAGGTGTTTAGTTCCAGGGTCCTTAGCTTAGTGATGATCTTTGTGGGCACTATGGTGTTGAACGCTGAGCTGTAGTCAATGAACAGCACTCTCACATACAGTATATCACAAAAGTGAGTAAATATTTGAGTATATCTTTTCATGTGACAATACTGAAGAAATGACACTTTGCTACAATGTAAAGTAGTGAGTGTACAGCTTGTATAACAGTGCAAATTTGCTGTCCCCTCAAAATAACACAACACACAGCCATTAATGTCTAAACCGCTGGCAACAAAAGTGAGTACACCCCTAAGTGAAAATATCCAAATTGGGCCCAAAGTGTCAATATTTTGTGTGGCCACCATCATTTTCCAGCACTGCCTTAACCCTCTTGGGCATGGAGTTCACCAGAGCTTCACAGGTTGCCACTGGAGTCCTCTTCCACTCCTCCATGACGACATCACGGAGCTGGTTGATGTTAGAGACCTTGCACTCCTCCACCTTCCGTTTGAGGATGCCCCACAGATGCTCAATAGGGTTTAGGTCTGGAGACATGCTTGGCCAGTCCATCACCTTTACCCTCAGCTTCTTTAGCAAGGCAGTGGTCGTCTTGGAGGTGTGTTTGGGGTAGTTATCATGTTGGAATACTGCCCTGCGGCCCAGTCTCCGAAGGGAGGGGAATCATGCTCTGCTTCAGTATGTCACAGTACATGTTGGCATTCATGGTTCCCTCAATGAACTGTAGCTCCCCAGTGCCGGCAGCACTCATGCAGCCCCAGACCATGACACTCCCACCACCATGCTTGACTGTAGGCAAGACACACTTGTCTTTGTACTCCTCACCTTGTTGCTGCCACACAGGCTTGACACCATCTGAACCAAATAAGTTTATCTTGGTCTCATCAGACCACAGGACATGGTTCCAGTAATCCATGTCCTTAGTCTGCTTGTCTTCAGCAAACTGTTTGCGGGCTTTCTTGTACATCATCTTTAGAAGAGGCTTCCTTCTGGGACGACAGCCATGTAGACCAATTTGATGCAGTGTGCGGCGTATGGTCTGAGCACTGACAGGCTGACTCCCCACCCCTTCAACCTCTGCAGCAATGCTGGCAGCACTCATACGTCTATTTCCCAAAGACAACCTCTGGATATGACGCTGAGCACGTGCACTCAACTTCTTTGGTCGACCATGGCGAGGCCTGTTCTGAGTGGAACCTGTCCTGTTAAACCACTGTATGGTCTTGGCCACCGTGCTGCAGCTCAGTTTCAGGGTCTTGGCAATCTTCTTATAGCCCAGGCCATCTTTATGTAGAGCAACAATTCTTTTTTTCAGATCCTCAGAGAGTTCTTTGCCATGAGGTGCCATGTTGAACTTCCAGTGACCAGTCAGTATGAGGGAGTGTGAGAGCGATAACACCAAATTTAACACACCTGCTCCCCATTCACACCTGAGACCTTGTAACACTAACGAGTCACATGACACCGGGGATGTCACGTCCTGACCAGTAAAGGGGTTATTTGTTATTATAGTTTGGTCAGGACGTGGCAGGGGGTATTTGTTTTATACGGTTTTGAGTGTGTGTTTATGTAGAGGGGCGTTTTATTTATGTTTCTGGTTTTTGGTTTAGTTCTATGTTGTACAGTTCTATGTCTGTTTCTAGGGTGTTTATTTCTATGTTTAGTATTTGGGATTGGGGCCTTCAATTGGAGGCAGCTGGTTATCGTTGCCTCTGATTGAAGGTCCTATAATTAGGAGTTTGTTTGTTTTGGGGATTGTGGGAGATTGTTCTTTGTATTGCTGTGTGAGCCTACAAGACTGTTTGTCATCCGTTTTCTTGTTTTGTTTTGTGTTTAATAAAAATGAGCATTCACATACCCGCTGCGCCCTGGTCCATCCATTACGACGACCGTGACAGGGGAGGGAAAATGGCTAATTGGGCCCAATTTGTATATTTTCACTTAGGGGTGTACTCACTTTTGTTGCCAGCGGTTTAGACATTAATGGCTGTGTGTTGAGTTATTTTGAGGGGACAGCAAATTTACACTCTTATACAAGCTGTACGCTCACTACTTTACATTGTAGCAAAGTGTCATTTCTTCAGTTTTGTCACATGAAAAGATATACTCAAATATTTACAAAAATGTGAGGGGTGTACTCACTTTTGTGATATACTGTAGGTGTTCCTTTTGTCCAGGTGGTAAAGGTCAGTGTGGAGTGCGATTGAGATTGCGTCATCTGTGGATCTGTTGGGGCGGTATGCGAATTGGAGTGGGTCTAGGGTATCCGGGAGGATGCTGTTGATGTGAGCCATGACCAGCCTTTCAAAGCACTTCATGGCTACAGACGTGAGTGCTACGGCTCTGAGGTCATTTAGGCAGGTTGCCTTTGTGTTCCTAAGCACAGGGACTATGGTGGTCTGCTTGAAACATATAGGTATTACAGAGTCGGTCAGGGAGAGGTTAAAAATGTCAGTGCTGCTCTCGTGCATGATTTAGTGTTGCTTGCCTCGAAACGAGCATTAAAGGCATTTAGCTCGTCTGGTAGGCTCGTGTCACTGGGCAGCTCGCGTCTGGGTTTCCCTTTGTTGTCAGTAATAGTTTTCAAGCCCTGCCACATCCGGCGAGCGTCAGAGCTGGTGTAGTAGGATTCAATCTTAATCCTGTATCGACGCTTTGCTTGTTTGATGGTTCATCTGAGGGCATAGAGGGATTTCTTATAAGCGTCCGGATTAGTGTCCCGCTCCTTGAAAGCGGCATTTCTAGTCTTTAGCTCGATGCGGAAGTTGCCTGTAATCCATGGCTTCTGGTTGGGATATGAACGTACGGTCACTGTGGGGACAACGTCGTCAATGCACTTATTGATGAAGCCGATGACTGAGGTGGTATACTCTTCAATGCCATTGGATGAATCCCGGAACTTATCAGTCTGTGGTAGCAAAACAGTTCTGTATAGTAGCATCCGCGTCATCTGATCACTTCTGTATTGAGCGAGCCACTGTTACTCCCTGCTTTAGTTTTTGCTTGTAAGCAGGAATCAGGAGGATAGAATTATCGTCAGATTTCCAAAATGGAGGGTGGGGGAGAGCTTTGTATGTATCTCTGTGTGTGGAGTAAAGGTGGTCTGTTTCCTGTTTCCGGTCACAACTTGCAGACTTGTTTACGCTGTTGTGCGTTTTTGTTGCCGTTTTTACTTTGCTACCTGACGGTTTTTACTTTTTCATTACCGTATATTTTTACTTTTTCCCTCACTCAACTTTTTTTTTTTTCATTCAACTTTCCTACCCCGGAGGTTTTATCTGGACATGGTTCGTCAGGACTTCAAACAGCCGAAGCTAAGTAACATTAACATGATGCCTTCTAATTGCAGTCGTTGTACTCATAATATACAGGAGAACGATCGCCTTACGGCAAGGATAGCTGTGCTGCAAGCCCAGCTTCAGACGCAATCGTTAGGCAAGGGTCATTTCAGTGTAGGAAAGGATGAAACAGCGTCTGTGCCACCAGCAAGTACAGATAGTAACGTTAGTATAAACCCCCTCGCACGGTCCCCGCAGCCGGACATCTTTCTCATGGCTTCTGGAGGGAAACGCTGTAGGAATGCTCAACCGGTGTCGCTTATTCAGCCGACAGAAACTTTCAACCGGTTCTCCCCATTAAGCGAGTCGGAGTCGGAGGCCGAGACTTCTCTGGTCTCTGCTCCTCCCGTTGTGGGGTCTGAGACGCCGACGGCTCCCACCATTAGCTCTGACAAATTGAAAACCCTAGTCATTGGCGACTCCATTACCCGCAGTATTAGACTTAAAACTAATCATCCAGCGATCATACACTGTTTACCAGGGGGCAGGGCTACCGACGTTAAGGCTAATCTAAAGACGGTGCTGGCTAAAGCTAAAACTGGCGAGTGTAGAGAGTATAGAGATATTGTTATCCACGTCGGCACCAACGATGTTAGGATGAAACAGTCAGAGGTCACCAAGCGCAATATAGCTTCAGCGTGTAAATCAGCTAGAAAGATGTGTCGGCATCGAGTAATTGTCTCTGGCCCCCTCCCAGTTAGGGGGAGTGATGAGCTCTACAGCAGAGTCTCACAACTCAATCGCTGGATGAAAACTGTTTTCTGCCCCTCCCAAAAGATAGAATTTGTAGATAACTGGCCCTCTTTCTGGGACTCACCCACAAACAGGACCAAGCCTGGCCTGCTGAGGAGTGACGGACTCCATCCTAGCTGGAGGGGTGCTCTCATCTTATCTACGAACATAGACAGGGCTCTAACTCCTCTAGCTCCACAATGAAATAGGGTGCAGGCCAGGCAACAGGCTGTTAGCCAGCCTGCCAGCTTAGTGGAGTCTGCCACGAGCACAGTTAGCGTAGTCAGCTCAGCTTTCCCCATTGAGACCGTGTCTGTGCCTCGATCTTGGTTGGGCAAAATTAAAAATGGCGGTGTTCGCTTCAGTAATCTTACTAGTATAAAGACCTCCTCCATTCCTGCCATTATTGAAAGAGATTGTGATACTTCACATCTCAAAATTGGGTTACTTAATGTTAGATCCCTCACTTCCAAGGCAGTTATAGTCAATGAACTAATCACTGATCATAATCTTGATGTGATTGGCCTGACTGAAACATGGCTTAAGCCTGATGAATTTACTGTGTTAAATGAGGCCTCACCCCCTGGTTACACTAGTGACCAAACCCCCCGTGCATCCGGCAAAGGCGGAGGTGTTGCTAACATTTACGATAGCAAATTTCAATTTAAAAAAAAAAAACAATGACGTTTTCGTCTTTTGAGCTTCTAGTCATGAAATCTATGCAGCCTACTCAATCACTTTTTATAGCTACTGTTTACAGGCCTCCTGGGCCATATGCAGTGTTCCTTACTGAGTTCCCTGAATTCCTATCGGATCTTGTAGTCATAGCAGATAATATTCTAATTTTTGGTGACTTTAACATTCACATGGAAAAGTCCACAGACCCACTCCAAAAGGCTTTCGGAGCCATCATCGACTCAGTGGGTTTTGTCCAACATGTCTCTGGACCTACTCACTGCCACAGTCATACTCTGGACCTAGTTTTGTCCCATGGAATAAATGTTGTGGATCTTAATGTTTTTCCTCATAATCCTGGATTATCGGACCACCATTTTATTGCGTTTACAATTGCGACAAATAATCTGCTCAGACCCCAACCAAGGAAGATTAAAAGTCGTGCTATAAATTCTCAGACAACCCAAAGATTCCTTGAT
The DNA here is from genome assembly GCF_901001165.1 of Salmo trutta. Taxonomy (NCBI): domain Eukaryota; kingdom Metazoa; phylum Chordata; class Actinopteri; order Salmoniformes; family Salmonidae; genus Salmo; species Salmo trutta. Next base: position 30,793,110 of record NC_042960.1, on the reverse strand, counting down.
GCCCTTCCAGACTCCCTCTGCCTACCCAAGGACGTCAGAGGACAAGAATCAGTTAACCACCTAACCGAGGAACTCAATTCAACCTTGCGCAATACCCTAGATGCAGTTGCACCCCTAAAAATTAAAAACATCTGTCATAAGAAACTAGCTCCCTGGTATACAGAAAATACACGAGCTCTGAAGCAAGCTTCCAGAAAATTGGAACGGAAATGGCGCCACACTAAACTGGAAGTCATCCGACTAGCGTGGAAAGACAGTACCGTGCAGTATCGAAGAGCCCTCACTGCTGCACGATCATCCTATTTTTCCAACTTAATTGAGGAAAATAAGAACAATCCGAAATTTCTTTTTGACACTGTCGCAAAGCTAACTAAAAAGCAGCATTCGCAAATGGAGGATGGCTTTCACTTCAGCAGTAATAAATTTATGAACTTTTTTGAGGAAAAGATCATGATCATTAGAAAGCAAATTACGGACTCCTCTTTAAATCTGGGTATTCCTCCAGGGCTTCATTGTCCAGAGTCTGCACAACTCTGCCAGGACCTTGGCTCAAGGGAGATACTAAAGTGTTTTAGTACTATATCTCTTGACACAATGATGAAAATAATCATGGCCTCCAAACCCTCAAGCTGCATACTGGACCCTATTCCAACTAAACTACTGAAAGAGCTGCTTCCTGTGCTTGGCCCTCCTATGTTGAACATAATAAACGGCTCTCTATCCACCGGATGTGTACCAAGCTCACTAAAAGTGGCAGTAATAAAGCCTCTCTTGAAAAAGCCGAATCTTGACCCAGAAATTATAAAAAACTATCGGCCTATATCGAATCTTCCATTCCTCTCAAAAATTTTAGAAAAAGTTGTTGCGCAGCAACTCACTGCCTTCCTGAAGACAAACAATGTATACGAAACGCTTCAGTCTGGTTTTAGACCCCATCATAGCACTGAGACTGCACTTGTGAAGGTGGTAAATGACCTTTTAATGACGTCAGACCGAGGCTCTGCATCTGTCCTCATGCTCCTAGATCTTAGTGCCGCTTTTGATACCATCGATCACCACATTCTTTTGGAGAGATTGGAAACCCAAATTGGTCTACATGGACAAGTTCTGGCCTGGTTTAGATCTTATCTGTCGGAAAGATATCAGTTTGTCTCTGTGAATGGTTCGTCCTCTGACAAATCAATTGTAAATTTCGGTGTTCCTCAAGGTTCCGTTCTAGGACCACTATTGTTTTCACTATATATTTTACCTCTTGGGGATGTCATTCGAAAACATAATGTTAAATTTCACTGCTATGCGGACGACACACAGCTGTACATTTCAATGAAACATGGTGAAGCCCCAAAATTGCTCTCGCTAGAAGCCTGTGTTTCAGACATAAGGAAGTGGATGGCTGCAAATTTTCTACTTTTAAACTCGGACAAAACAGAGATGCTTGTCCTAGGTCCCAAGAAACAAAGAGATCTTCTGTTGAATCTGACAATTAATCTGGATGGTTGTACAGTCGTCTCAAATAAAACTGTGAAGGACCTCGGCGTTACTCTGGACCCTGATCTCTCTTTTGAAGAACATATCAAGACTGCTTCAAGGACAGCTTTTTTCCATCTACGTAACATTGCAAAAATCAGAAACTTTCTGTCCAAAAATGACGCAGAAAAATTAATCCATGCTTTTGTTACTTCTAGGCTCGACTACTGCAATGCTCTACTTTCCGGCTACCCGGATAAAGCACTAAACAAACTTCAGTTAGTGCTAAATACGGCTGCTAGAATCCTGACTAGAACCAAAAAATTTGATCATATTACTCCAGTGCTAGCTTCCCTACACTGGCTTCCTGTTAAGGCAAGGGCTGATTTCAAGGTTTTACTGCTAACCTACAAAGCATTACATGGGCTTGCTCCTACCTATCTTTCCGATTTGGTCCTGCCGTACATACCTACACGTACGCTACGGTCACAAGACGCAGGCCTCCTAATTGTCCCTAGAATTTCTAAGCAAACGGCTGGAGGTAGGGCTTTCTCCTATAGAGCTCCATTTTTATGGAATGGTCTGCCTACCCATGTGAGAGACGCAGACTCAGTCTCAACCTTTAAGTCTTTACTGAAGACTTATCTCTTCAGTAGGTCCTATGATTAAGTATAGTCTGGCCCAGGAGTGTGAAGGTGAACGGAAAGGCTGGAGCAACGAACCGCCCTTGCTGTCTCTGCCTTGTCGGTTCCCCTCTTCCCACTGGGATTCTCTGCCTCTAACCCTTTTACAGGGGCTGAGTCACTGACTTACTGGTGTTCTTCCATGCCGTCCATGGGAGGGGTGCGTCACTTGAGTAGGTTGAGCCACTGACGTGGTCTTCCTGTCTGGGTTGGCGCCCCCCCCTTGGGTTGTGCCGTGGCGGACATCTTTGTGGGCTATACTCGGCCTTGTCTTCGGACGGTAAGTTGGTGGTTGTAGATATCCCTCTAGTGGTGTGGGGGCTGTGCTTTGGCAAAGTGGGTGGGGTTATATCCTGCCTGTTTGGCCCTGTCCGGGGGTATCATCGGATGGGGCCACAGTGTCTTCTGATCCCTCCTGTCTCAGCCTCCAGTATTTATGCTGCAGTAGTTTATGTGTCGGGGGGCTAGGGTCAGTCTGTTACATCTGGAGTATTCTCTTGTCTTATCCGGTGTCCTGTGTGAATGTAAATATGCTCTCTCTAATTCTCTCTTTCTTTCTTTCTCTCGGAGGACCTGAGCCCTAGGACTACCTGGCATGATGACTCCTTGCTGTCCCCAGTCCACCTGGCCATGCTGCTGCTCCAGTTTCAACTGTTCTGCCTGCGGCTACGGAACCCTGACCTGTTCACCGGACGTGCTTGTTGCACCCTCGACAATTACTATGATTATTATTATTTGACCATGCTGGTCATTTACGAACATTTTAACATCTTGACCATGTTCTGTTATAATATCCACCCGGCACAGCCAGAAGAGGACTGGCCACCCCTCATAGCCTGGTTCCTCTCTAGGTTTCTTCCTAGGTTTTTGGCCTTTCTCAGGAGTTTTTCCTAGGGAGTTTTTCCCAGCCACCGTGCTTCTTTCACATGCATTGCTTGCTGTTTGGGGTTTTAGGCTGGGTTTCTGTACAGCACTTTGAGATTTCAGCTGATGTACGAAGGGCTATATAAATAAATTTGATTTGATTTAGAGTTTTTTTTCCTGCGGGTTGCACAAGTGACATGATGGTAGAAAGTTGGTGAAACGGATTTAAGTTTGCCTGCATTAAAGTCCCCGGCCACTAGGATCGCCGCTTCTGGATGAGCATTTTCTTGTTTGCTTATGGCCTTATAGAGTTGGTTGAGTGCGGTCTTAGTGCCAGCATCGGTCTGTGGTGGTAAATAGACAGCTACGAATAATATAGATGAGAACTCTCGTGGTAGATAGTGTGGTCTACAGCTTATCATAAGGTACGAGCAATACCTCAGGTGAGCAATACCTCAAGACTTCGTTAATATTAGACATTGCACACTAGCTGTTATTGACAAATAGACACACACCCACCCCTCATCTTACCAGACGTAGCTTCTCGGTGCATGGAAAATCCCGCCAACTCTATATTATCTGTGTCGTCATTCAGCCACAACTCGGTGAAACACAAGATATTACAGTTTTTAATGTCCCGTTGGTAGGATAATCTTGATCGTAGGTCATCAGTTTTATTTTCCAATGAGTGCACGTTGGCCAATAGAATGGATGGCAGTGGGAGTTCCAGTTGGTGGTGAGTAATCACTGTTCTGATGTCCAGAAGTAATTTTTGGTCATAAGAGACGGTAGCAGCAACATTATGTACAAAATAAGTTAAAAAATAAGTTACAAACAACTAAAAAAATTAAATAAAAATAGCACAGCTGGTTAGGAGCACGTAAAACGTCAGCCATCCTCTCCAACGCCATCTTGAGCTGCTTAATTTGTGTAGATAATCCTTTCTAAAGCAGATTTTTTGAAAGATATTACGAAGAACTGCAAAAGTGTTGCTAAGGCGCTCCACTTTCTGGAGAACCGAGTTTTGAAATTAGTGGAATGCCAAGTGGAAGAAGAGTATGATAGCTAAGGAAATTCAGGTGTTTGATTGCAAATGCGGAGGGAGCCGAAAAGAAAACACAGAAGGCTGTTGTATAAAATACCTGTCTCCGGATTACATCTTCAAACTAAGGGAAACCATGGAATCCGTGACAGAGAGGGAGAAGTGTTCCTCCATGTATACGGGTAAGAGTCTACCTAGATACATTTTCAGAAATTATAAGTTTCTAATTTTGTCAGACAGTCATTTTCAATGCAAGTTAAAGCGTACTGTTAGCTAGCTAGCTAACGTTAGCTGGCTGGCTCGCTAGCTAATGTTAAGTGTATGATCTGTGTAGTAATATTATTTGTATCTCAGATACATTTGCATTGCTAGTTATAGCCTAATGTTAGCTAGCTAACATTGACCCTAGCAAGTGGGTTAGCTTTAGCTACCTGTAGATTCATGCAGGGTAATTATGGTTCATTGTTTAGCTAGCTAGCTACTTGTCTATACAAAAGACTCCACTGTGCAAGCAACCATTTCACTGTACCATTTACACCTTCTGTATCCTGTGCATGTGACAAATACACTTCGATATTATTAGACATAGTGTGTGTTTACCAGAGACGGTAATGTGAAGAACAACATGACCTGCACCAAAGTCAAATTAGGATATAACGTTAGACCAACGAGACAGTGTCCAAGTTTTAAAATTCTCTGGTAGAATGCCCTGCTTTTATTTCATCACACTCACAACCATAAGTTCTTTTCTATAATTACCTCACCATTAACTTGTAAATAATGATCTTGTTCTGAGTTTATTTTCCTGTAATAATGAATACAAATTAGCTAAAGTTAAGGCGTTGTCAGCTATATGATATGAGCTGTGTTCGAATACTCATGCTAACCGCACTAACCGTACTATTTTTGACGTGAATTGAGTATAGAGTATGCTTATTGGTCATTGTACGGCTGTCGCTCTAAATTTGCCAAAATACAAAGTATACATGGACACTATTTCTGTGCTTTTAGGGCCCATAATGCAATTCTTCAGAAAATGGGTGTGACTTCACAACATTTTCAGATTTTCAGTCTAATGTACATCGTTGAGAACGTATGAGGTTGTGTGTCTGTTGATGTGTGTGTGTGCGAGTGTATGTGAGCGGCAGGTTTTTCTCCGCAACGTCACTATTACCACTACAATTTGTTATTATCAGTAGCATTTCATTATTATTATTCAAAGTTACTACCTCTAAATATTAGTCTAGTATACAAATGAAGAAATGTCAGATTGGAGAGGATTGTCACATTTTCGTATTGACTCAAAAGAAACATGTGCAATTTCACTATTGAATCCCACTTTGTTTGTTGTTTTTCCTTTTCATTTATGTTTCATATCATTTTTGATGTGCCCATTTTATTTAAATGTCTGTTACTGTTGTCTTGGGCCTATAAGGCCCAACGTGAAAAGGGGTTTCTGTTTGTTCACTTGTTTACATGGATATGCTTCTTAATAAAACCTATTTGAAACAAGCCATTACACTTTGTTATTATCATGGCATTTCATTATTCTTATTCATGTTATCACTTATATATATTAAATCTACAAATTAAGAAATGCCAGTTTGGAAATGATCTGTCGCATTGAGTCAAAATAAAGATATGTGCAACAAATTATGACAAATGTTATCACGTCCTGACCAGTAAAAAGGCTTATTTGTCATTATAGTTGGTCAGGGCGTGGCAGGGGGGTGTTTGTTTTGTGTGTTTGGGTATTGTGGGTTTAGGTTCTAGTTTTCCTATTTCTATGTTTAATCTAGCTTTTCTATTTCTATGTGAGTTTTGGCAATGACCTCCAATTAGAGACAGCTGGTTGTTGTTATCTCTAATTGGAGGCCATATTTAGTTGTGTTTGTTTTCACTTGTGTTTGGGTGGTTGTTTCTCGTATAGTCTGTGCACCTTACTGGACTGTTTTTGTAATTTGTTTATTTTGATTAAGTGTTTTCTTTAATAAAATAAGAAGATGAGCACTTTACCCGCTGCGTTTTGGTCCCCCTCCAACGACGCTTGTGACAAATGTGAAGAAAATGTTGAGCAATGTAATAAAGTAACAACTTTTCAAATAAGTTATGTTACACGTTACGTTGGCTGACAATTTGTTATGCTACGCTATCCTTACGAACCGCATAGCATTACATCAGTATGCACAGGTATGTTAGCTAGTTACATAACGTTAGTTGGCTACTAATACATCGAACTTGCCAGGCAGTATATTAACTATCCACTATCTAACTAACTACCCAAATTTTATTGACTTGATTATTCACATCATTCTTAGCTAAGTGGTATAGTCGCTGTGCGTTTCAATGGACATTGTTAATTCTGGCTATCTACTCCGATTTCAGAGCACTCTCGCGCAGAATAACTGATTTACGAATGCTCAACACCCGTTGACTATGGCCGATGTCGGCATTTTTTTAAATGTATTTAATTGTTTCCATCTGCACAGTTACAGTCACCAATGCTCTGGATAACATGAAAACAGCCTAATCAGCTCTGCTAGGGCAAGTAAAATGGTCAGAGTGAGGTGTTCTCTCATTTGTGTCTGGAAGTAGCTAGCAAGCTAGACAACGTTAGCCAGTTAGCTTGGGTGCTGTTGAACGCTCGGATCAACCCTACTCCTCAGCCAGTGGCAGAGCGAAATACTCTGAATTTAAGAACGGACAATCTGACATTATTTGAACTGGCTAGCCAGAAAACGTAACATTAGCTAACGAGAAGAGAGAGAGAATTTTTCCCTTTTGTACTTTAACTATTTTGCACATCGTTACAACACTGTTATAGACATAATATGTCATTTTAAATGTCTCTATTCCGTTGGAACTTTTGTGAGTGTAATGTTTACTGTTTATTTCACTTTTGTTTATTATCTATTTCACTTGCTTTGGCAATGTACACATATTTTTCCCATGCCAATAAAGCCCATTGAATTGAGAGAGAGAGAGAGAGAGAGAGAGAGAGAGAGAGAGAGAGAGAGAGAGAGAGAGCGAGAGAGAGAGAGAGAGAGAAACGGCTGGTTAAACAGTAGGGAGTCATCCAGGCATTGGATCTTCTCCCTCTGACCTGTCCATATGGCTGTAGCTTTCCTGTTTCTCGTGTTCCCTCTCTTCCTCTTCTATATCTCTCTTTTTGTCCTCTTCTCTCTGATCCAACTCTTTCCCTCAGCCTTGCCTATCTCTCTGCGTCTCTGTATTGTCGTCCCCAGTCCCTCTTCTTACAGTCTCTCCCTTACTTTCGTCTCTATCCTCTCTCTCACTATGCTTCCTCTTCTCCCTTTAGGCTAGGCCTCCCTCCATCTAAATATATAATGCGGTGTCCTTCCGAGCACCTGTTAAAACAAGCAGCAATGTCATCCAGCTCCGTCTCGTATGGCCGTACCTCTGCTCAGCCCAGCCCCCCGGTCTGTCATAACGAGACTAGAACAGAGGCTATAGAGCAGACGCAGACACCAGGACTGGACGGGCTCAATCACAAACAGTGCTCTCTAAAGCGCTAGTCTGACATGGACCTAATGGATTATACACGAAGAGTTTATTTCCAAAAGTATTTCTTTCTTTCCCTCTCTCCCTTCTCCCTCTCCAGGAGCGATCGTCTGAATATGAAGGGAAAAACGGCACACCTCAGTGTTTATGGAAATAGAGTAAATATAGATTTAACGGCTTGCGTGATGCGGATTGGGCTGTAAAACAGACGGCTCGCGATGTAGAGAATGCTGCAGTACAATTGCCGACACAGGCACACACAAATGCACGAATGCACAAAGGAAACAGTGGGAGCCAATCAGTTAGTCATTAACTGTTAGTGAGTGATACTGCACCCAGGGGTAAACAAAATAACAATACAATTAAACTATTGAGGTGAAATGACTTGTGGGAATCAACTTGCCGAACTGTACTTGTAGGAGAACTGGAGAGAGCTGTTCAGCTCATAACAATGAACGAAACATGTGAACCTAACATGACGCCAACCTGGGAGTCGTAGTTTTAATTAGCTAACACACTGTTCATAGCAACTAAAGAGCCATATGGGATACTTCTGTCTAAATCAATATGTGTGGTAGCTACGATTAAAACTAGCAAAACACTTCAGAAAGTAAGTCAAATAAATATTCTTATAATGCTTTCTCTATCCGGCCTCCAGGGGCCTTCTAAGTTAAGACGATATTCAGGCATTTCCAGTGAGCAGTTAAAAAGTTCAGTGTTTGAATAAAAAGCTGTAATAATGGGCCAATGTCCTTGAATCAGTGTTTGGATGAAGGGTAATAATGGTATGGAGTTCTCTGAACACGGCTTTGTGCCTTCAGGCCAGAACACAAATAAAGCCTGAAGTTTTCAGCTCAGCGTGATGTGCTTAACGACATCGTCACTTCAGCTGTCAGCTCCTGTAAATGTAATAAACCTAGCACAGTGGAAATGTGAGCGTGTGTTATCTGTAAAATTGGTGTGAGTGTGTGCATCGTCGAGAACGTACGAGGTTGTGTGTCTGTTGATGTGTGTGTGTGTGTGTGCGAGTGTATGTGGGCGGCAGGTTTTTCTTCACTATTACTATTAACTATTACTTCACTATTACTATTAACTTCACTATTACCACTACACTTTGTTATTATCAGTAGCGTTTCATTATTATTATTGAAAGTTACTACCTCTAAATATTAGTCTAGTATACAAATGAAGAAATGTCAGATTGGAGAGGATTGTCACATTTTCGTATTGACTCAAAAGAAACATGTGCAATTTCACTATTGAATCACACTTTGTTGTTTTTCCTTTTCTCTTCTTTTTCATTTATGTTTCATATCATTTTTGATGTGCCCATTTTATTTAAATGTCTGTTACTGTTGTCTTGGGCCTATAAGGTCCAATGTGAAAAGGGGTTTCTGTTTGTTCACGTGTTTACATGGATATGCTTCTTAATAAAACCTATTTGAAACAAGCCATTAAATCAAATCAAATCAAATGTATTTGTCACATACACATGGTTAGCAGGTGTTAATGCAAGTGTAGCGAAATGCTTGTGCTTCTAGTTCCGACCATGCAGTAATATCTAACAAGTAATAATACCTAACAATTCACAACAAAGACCTTATACACACAAGTGTAAAGGAATGAATATGAATATGTACATACAAATATATAAATGAGTGATGGCCGAACGGCATAGGCAAGATGCAGTAGATGGTATAGAGTACAGTATATACATATGAGATGAGTAATGTAGGGTATGAAAACATATAAAGCGGCATTGTTTAAAGTGGCTAGTGATACATTACATCAAGATGGCAAGATGCAGTAGATGGTATAGAGTACAGTATATACATATGAGATGAGTAATGTAGGGTATAAAAACATTATATGAAGTGGCATTGTTTAAAGTGGCTAGTGATACATTACATCAAGATGGCAAGATGCAGTAGATGGTAAAGAGTACAGTATATACATATGAGATGAGTAATGTAGGGTATAAAAACATTATATGAAGTGGCATTGTTTAAAGTGGCTAGTGATACATTACATCAAGATGGCAAGATGCAGTAGATGGTAAAGAGTACAGTATATACATATAAGATGAGTAATGTAGGGTATGAGAACATTATATAAAGTGGCATTGTTTAAAGTGGCTAGTGATACATTTAATTACATCAAGATGGCAAGATGCAGTAGATGGTATAGCGTACACTATCTACATAAGAGATGAGTAATGTAGGGTAAGTAAACATGATATAATATAAAGTGGCTAGTGATAAATTGATTACATCAATTTTTCCATTATTAAAGTGGCTGTTGTTGAGTCAGTGTGTTGGCAGCAGCCACTCAATGTTAGTGATGGCTGTTTAACAGTCTGATGGTCTTGAAATAGAAGATGTTTTTCAGTCTCCCGGTCCCCGGAGAGACTGAAAGGTGAACAGGCAGTGGCTCGGGTGGTTGTTGTCCTTGAGTATCTTTTTGGCCTTCCTGTGACATCGGGTGGTGTAGGTGTCCTGGAGGGCAGGTAGTTTGCACCCGGTGATGCGTTGTGCAGACCTCACCACGCTCTGGAGAGCCTTCCGGTTATGGGCGGAGCAGCTGCCGTACCAGGCGGTGATACAGCCCGACAGGATGCTCTCGATTGTGCATCTGTAAAGGTTTGTGAGTGTTTTTGGTGACAAGCCAAATTTCTTCACCCTCCTGAGGTTGAAGAGGTGCTGCTGTGCCTTCTTCACCACACTGTCTGTGTGGGTGGACCATTTCAGTTTGTCCGTGATGTGTACGCCGAGGAACTTAAAACTTTCCACCCTCTCCACTACTGTCCTGTTGATGTGGATAGGGGGATGCTCCCTCTGCTGTTTCCTGAAGTCCACAATCATTTCCTTTGTTTTGTTGACATTGAGTGAGGTTATTTTCCTGACACCTCACTCCGAGGGCCCTCACCTCCTCCCTGTAGGCCGTCTCGTCGTTGTTGGTAATCAAGCCTACCACTGTAGTGTCGTCTGCAAACTTGATGATTGAGTTGGAGGCGTGCATGGCCACGCAGTCGTGGGTGAACAGGGAGTATAGGAGAGGGCTGAGAACGCACCCTTGTGGGGACCAGTGTTGAGGATCAGCGGGGTGGAGATGTTGTTACCTTCACTTTACACTTTGTTATCACTTATAAATATGAAATCTACAAATTAAGAAATGCCAGGTTGGAGAGGATCTGTCGCATTGAGTCAAAATAAAGATACTTGCAGCTCACCTGGTGTTCAACCTTCCCAAATTCTCCCATGTCACCACGCTCCCCTGCACACTCCACTGGCTTCCAGTCGAAGCTCTCATCCACTACAAGACCATGGTACTTGGCTATGGAGCAGCAAGAGGAACTTCCCCTCCCTACCTTCAGGCTCTGCAGAAAAATCCTACACCCTAATTGTGCACCAATTGGAAGTCGCTCTGGAAAAGAGCATCTGCTAAATGACTAAAATATAAATATAAAAATGTATATGCCTACCTTGTCTTTGTCTGTTGCCTTTTCCACATATGAAAATATGAAATACTGATCCTATTTCGACGCAAAAATCCCTTCATACAAGTCCGATGGGTTTTCTCCCACTTTTACCCGAAATATTCACGTAACGTCACAAACCCTGCTACTGGGTTCATTAGATGGCGAGAGGACGCCGTAATGAGAGAAATCACGTAGCCTAAACTACTGAAAATAGGCCTTTTATCAGATTAAATCTTGACAGGATCGTTTGATTCGTATTAAAGAGATGTCCTGTCACGAATATAGCCGTGTTGAATCGACCAAAATCCAGCCGGGATGTGAATACTCATCTTTTAATGATAATGAATAAAGCAAACACGGAAAACAATAAACAGGAACGACTAAAGACAGGTTAACAGGCTATACTTACAATAATAGCAGTGCTAACGAAACAACCCACAAACCCAGATGACAAACACACTCCTAATATATGACTCCCAATCAGGAACAACGATAACCAGCTGTCCCTGACCGGGAGCCACACAGACCAACATAGAAACAGAGATCCCAGAACACACATACACAGACTTCTTCTGCCACGTCCTGACCAAAATACTACACAACTACTCCCTCTGCTGGTCAGGACGTGACAGTACCCCCCCTAAAGGTGCATACCCCGAATGCACCTAAAAAGAAACCAGAAAAATCCCCAATACCACAACAAAAAACAATATCCCTAAACAAAAAGGGAGGGAAGGGAGGGTGGCTGCCGTCAACTACAGCACTTGTGCTACACCCCCCCTCCCCAACCCACCTATCCTGGAGGTGGCTCTGGTTCTGGCCTACTGCCCTCCAGACTGTAGGCAGACTCATTGGGTTCCGGGTCGTAGACAGACTCACTCTGTTGCGGATCGTAGGCAGACTCTTTCCGGTCAACGCTGTAGGCAGACTCATTTAGTTCACAGTTAAATATACACTTATTCAGTTCCGGATCGCTGACAGACTCCCTCGGTTCCGGGTCGCAGGCAGACTCCTTCGGTTCCGGGTCATAGGCAGAATCCTTCGGTTCCGGGTCGCAGGCAGACTCCCTCGGTTCCGGGTCGCAGGCAGACTCCCTCGGTTCCGGGTCGCAGGCAGACTCCCCCGGTTCCGGGTCGCAGGCAGACTCCCCCGGTTCCGGGTCGCAGGCAGACTCCCCCGGTTCCGGGTCGCAGGCAGACTCCCCCGGTTCCGGGTCGCAGGCAGACTCCCCCGGTTCCGAGTCGCAGGCAGACTCCCCGGTTCCGGGTCGCAGGCAGACTCCTCCGGTTCCTGGTCGCAGGCAGACTCCCTCGGTTCCGGGTCGCTGGCAGACTCCCTCGGTTCCGGGTGCTGGCAGATTCCCTCGGTTCCGGGTCGCAGGCAGACTCCCTCGGTTCCGGGTCTCAGGCAGACTCCCTCGGTTCCGGACTGCACACTGGTGCCGGATACTCTGGACTGCACACTGTTGCCGGATACTCTGGACTGCACACTGTTGCCGGATACTCTGGACTGCACACTGTTGCCGGATACTCTGGACTGCACACTGTTGCCGAGCTCTCGAGGCTGGGCTGACGCCCTGGACGCCTGATGCGTGGGGCTGGTAGAGGAGGTACCAGGCTGGATACACGCACCCCATGGCTAGTGCGAGGAGCGGGAACAGGCTGAATAGGACTAGGCTGACTCATGGGAAGCTTGATCCGTGGTGCTGGTACTGGTCGTGCCAGACTGGAGGTACTCACTTCCGGGTCAGCACGAGAGGCGGGAACCGGAAAGACTGGGCCATGGAGGTGCACAGGTGGCCTTGACCGCACCTCCTGCACAACCCGTCCTGGCTGGATGGAACTAGCAGCCCTGCACGAGCAGGGTGCTGGTACAGGGCGAACTGGGCCGTGCAGGGGCTTGATGGTTACCGTGCGTAGAGCGGGCGTAGGGTAGCCTGGTCCGAGGAGGCGTACCGGCGACCAGACACGCTGCACAGGCATCCTCCTACCAGGCTGGATGCCCACTCTAGCACGGCATCTGCGAAGGGCTGGAATAGCGCGCACCGGCCTGTGCGTGCGTATGGGCGAGATTGTGCGCACCTCAGCAAAACACGGCGCCCTCCACTCCATACGCTCCTCCACATAATCACGGGTAGCTGGCTTATGGCTCTTCCTTGGCCTAGCCAAACTACCCGTGTGCCCCCCCAAAATTTTTTTATTGGGGGTGCCTCTCCGGCTTCCTTGCCAGTCGTGTACCCCGGTAGCGTTCCCGGTCCTCACCAGCCTTTCGCCGTTCCTCCCTCTCTCTTTCCACCTGTCCCCATGGAAGGCGATCCTTTCCAGCCTGGATCTCCTCCCAAGTGTAGGAGCCTTTTCCCTCCAAGATCTCCTCCCAGGTCCATTTCTCACCATAGTCCATGTACTCAGCGTCCCTCTTCTCCTTCCTCCGCTGCTTGGTCTCTTTATGGTGGGTTGTTCTGTCACGAATATAGCCGTGTTGAATCGACCAAAATGCAGCCGGGATGTGAATACTCATCTTTTAATGATAATGAATAAAGCAAACACGGAAAACAATAAACAAGAACGACTAAAGACAGGTTAACAGGCTATACTTACAATAATAGCAGTGCTAACGAAACAACCCACAAACCCAGATGACAAGCACACTCCTAATATATGACTCCCAATCAGGAACAATGATAACCAGCTGTCCCTGATCGGGAGCCACACAGACCAACATAGAAACAGACATCCCAGAACACACATACACAGACTTCTTCTGCCACGTCCTGACCAAAATACTACACAACTACTCCCTCTGCTGGTCAGGACGTGACATGTCCAGACATGCTACTTTCGGAAACTTTCTGAATGGACATACTCTATAGCCCTATAGAGAGAATCAGCGAACTCACAACCCCGTAAAATGACCCGTCAATCAAAGCCACCAGAGTATGTCAGAGACAAGAGGAAATATTTATATTTTCCTTAAAACGTATTAACAAAAAAGCCTAGGCCACCTTAGGCTTTCCGAAAGTAGGTTAGATGAATTGATAAGGAAAGTACAGTACGAAGAGGAGTGAGACAGCTATGCGATAGCAGCATAATGAAATTGACAATCGTTAAAATAGAAACAAATACACGCCACATGTCCATAGCCTTTTTTTCCACTGTTGATTCGTCTATAAATAAAGAAAAGATTCTCTATCAAATTATACCATGTCTGGTTGGAGATAACATTAGCTCGTTATAGGCCTCAGAGCCAGAAGAAACTATTTTGAATAATGAATGAATAGTCAGACACATCCAACCTTTTTTTCAAAAGAATCCCAATTTATTTATCTACTAGCAAGCAATGAAAACGAGCATGGTATACAAGAAAGTCCACAAATCAAACCAATTTTTTTCCCCCTGAAGTCTGATGTGCAGGGTGCTTCTACCACCCTGCACATCAGATAGTTTAGCAGCCGGAGTATCAAACGAGAGTTAGAAAGAGGATATGTAGAACGTTCAACAGACAGACTAAAGTTAACGAAACAATCGCTTATGATCATTAGTAAACACTCGTGCTATTAGATCAAGTCGATCTACGTTAATAACGTTAATCCCAAAAGTGTTTCTCCCAAAATGAATGTGTGCCTATTTCAACGGTTTTGACGGTTGGTTCATTTTCAGGACGGCCTTCATCCATAACCGTCAGTTACACGGTTATTCAATTACCGTCACAGCCCTACAAGGAACTGCTTTAATAATACACACACACAGACACACTGTCCCCCTCCCTTCCGCTCTAATAATAAACGGCCGGAGCTTTCTGAGAGCTTGTATATGCTCACTCTAACAGTAATAAAGACGTGCGTTCTCGGATGGAAGGTAATCAATGGCATTTTCCACGCCACTTAGAGCAAAGCCGAGCCAATTCCCGCTTAAGCCCCCTCATTACCATGTAATGATCCAACCTAAGAATGATGATGCTAATCACAAACCATGTATTTCTCTACAGTCTGAGTCTGAGAGAGGGCCCAAAGTTAAGACCAGGGCATTGATTTCTATTCATAACCAGGCTACCGTGTTGACCGTGGGGCACGGTGAGGGACAATACCTGGCTGTGTCCTACAGTGCCCTGACAGGCCCCCCTAGCAAGGGAGAGACACGGAGGGAATGGTCCTCTTTTAATTACCGCCCAGAGAAGCAAAGGCAAATATTTGCCTTTTCCGACCGCCCTGTATACAAAGAAAGTCCTTTCATATTGGACGGGCTGAGAACAGACGGTGATGTAGCTGGGTTGTGTGTGTGTGTGTGTGTGTGTGTGTGTGTGTGTATGCATGCTTGTGCGCATCCATGTCTCTTCTGTGGTTGCCGGGGACATTATGGGCTGTCTCACTCACCCACGGCCTTGCAGGTTTTGGTGCTGGGGTCCATCTCATAGCCCTCGTAACATTCACACTTGTAGTCTCCTTTGTAGTTGATGCAGATCTGGCCGCAGGCGTCTGGGTTCTCACACTCGTCTATGTCTAAGGAGGGATATCAGAAGCACATCAATTACACTGGACACACATGGTCTCTACTAAGACAGGATGGACAGCAAGATAGAGAGATATCTGGGACATTTACTAGCTACCGTCTGGAAGGAGAGAGTACGAGAAGAGAAGGAAATGTGTGGGAGATTGAGAGAGCAATTTTCAGAGAGTGCAGTCATTGGTAAGGCTTGGCTGAGAGGGACATATTGTACGGGACTCTACCTCCACAGGTCTTCTTGTCCATTAGTTTGTATCCAGCGGGACAGTCACACTCATAGCCGATCCTTCGGTCTCTGCAGATGTGAGAGCAGCCTCCATTGTTGTCTGCGCACTCATTCATACCTAGAAAGAGAGGGATGAAGGGAGAAATAGAGGAAGGGGAGTCAAACATAAATAAAACAACCAAGATATTGGTCTATTTGTGTGTGTATGTGTGTGTGTCTGTCTGAGGTGGCCTCTAGGGGAATGTGCTGCTATCAGACACCTAGAACCGTTCCAGAATGCACTGGGGCTCAGAAGGGGGTGGCTTCGCACCAGGTGCCCCTCGCTAATCTGATTTCCTTTGGGGAGCAGGTTTCCTCCCCTTATCCCTCCATCCATCCCTCCTCCTCCCCTCATCCATTCATCCCTCCATATATCCCGCCTACTCTTCCTCCTATCCCTCTATCCATCCCTCCTCCTATCCCTTTATCCATCCCTACTCCTTACCTTCTATCATCCCTCCTTCTATCCCTCTATCCATGCCTCCGCCAATCCCTTTATCCATTCCTCCTCCTTATCCTTCGGTCTGCCCCTCCTCTCCTTTATACAGGCAGCTCTATCCATCCCTCTGTCCATCCATCCCTCTCCCTTACCTTCCCTCTCTTTCATTCTGTTCCCCTTTCAGTATCCATCCTCCCTTACCCCCCTCTTTCTCTCTCCATCATTCCTTATATCACTTTATCTCTCTCTTTTCCTGTCTCCCCGTCACCTTCCCTCCCATAAGCAGGGCTTTACAGTGCTACAATTTGTATAATTTTTATTTGGCAGCACCATGCCCCTAGGGAACTGCAGATTACCACTTTAATATCTCAAATATTTCCCATTGTGCTCCTGCATTTCTTTGCGTGCTCCTACATTTCTATTTGTGCTCCTTGTAAAACATTTCCACGTAGAGCCCCGATAAGCCTAGCGGGTAGAGTGGGGTTGAGAGCTGACACTTCATTATTGGTACAGTCATGCGTGAGAGGAAGTCAGGGGAGGCTGGAGGATGTTGTACAAACACAAGCTGCTCATTTATGAATATCTTAACTTCCATGTTAATGAATAACAAACAGTACATGTCCATTTATATTATAGCTAGAGAATATGACATTAAGATAAAACAAGACCGGCAAATGTACAGCTTCAGTAATACACAAGTCAACGTAACGTAATACAATTCCAACAGAACATAAATACGTACGGCAAAGTAAAGAGATCTAATGTCACAGAGCTATGTACAATGGGTACCATAAATATTCACCCCCCCTTGGATTTTGTCACATTTTGTTGCATTTAATTGTGATGTTTTTGTCATTGATCTGGAAAAAAATACTCCGGAATGTCAAAATGAAAAGAAAATTCGACACATTTTTACAAATTAATAAAAATGTAAAAACTATAATATACACTGAACAAAAATATAAACGCAACATCTAAAGAAAGTGTTGGTCCCATGTTTCATGAGCTGAAATAAAAGATCCCAGAAATGTTCCATACGCACAAAAAGCTTATTTCTCAAAAAATGTGGTGCACAAATTTGTTTACATCCCTGTTAGTCAGCATTTGAGCCTTTATCAAGATAATCTATCCACCTGACTGGTGTGGCATATCAAGAAGCCGATTAAACAGCATGATCAATACACAGGTGCATCTTGTGCTGGGAACAATAAAGGGCCACACAACAATGCCACAGGTGTCTCAAGTTTTGAGGGAGAGTGCAATTGTCATGATGACTGCAGGAATGTCCACCAGAGCTGTTGTACATTTCTCTACCATAATAATGTTGTTTTAGAGAATTTAGCAGAACGTCCGACCGGGCTCACAACCGCAGACCACGTGTAACCACGGCAGCCCAGGACCTCCACATCCGGTTTCTTCACCTGCGGGATCGTCTGAGGGGAGGGGGGTGGGTGCCGAGGAGTATTTCTGTCTGTAATAAAGCCCTTTTGTGGGGAAAAACTCATTCTGATTGGCTGGGCCTGGCTCCCCTTTGGGTGGGCCTATGCCCTCCCAGGGCAACCCATGGCTGCATCCCTGCCCAGATGTGAAATCCATATATTAGGGCTTAATTTATTTATTTAAATGAACTGATTTCATTATATGAATTGTTGCATGTTGAAATTGTTGAATGTTTATATTTTTATTCAGTATAGTTGTTGCATAGGATCTTAATTGTATTATTTAATACAAATTTAAGAACTATAATATAGATGTTGCATATAGATGTAGGATTTTAATTTGAGCCAGTTTGCTACAGCAGAAGAATAATCCTGCAGCAACAGGAAATGTGAATTATTATCAGGATTATACAGTGCCTTCAGAAAATATTCAGACCCCTTGACTTTTTCCAAAATGTGTTACGTTACAGCCTTATTCTAAAATGGATTATTATTTTTTTTTTTATTCAGCAATCTACACACAATACCCCATTATAACAAAGTGAAACTCCGGTTTATCGAGTTTTTTTGCATAAAAAACAGAAATACCTTATTTACATAAGTATTCAGACCCTTTGCTATGAGACTCGAAATTGAGCTCAGGTGCATCCTGTTTCCATTGATCATCCTTGAGATGTTTCTACAACTTGCCCGTAGAGCTCAGAGACAGGATTGTGTCGAGGCACAGATCTGGGGAAGGGTACCAAAACATTTCTGCAGCATTGAAGGTCCCCAAGAACACAGTGGCCTCCATCATTCTTAAATGGAAGAAGTTTGTAACCACCAAGACTCTTCCTAGAGCTGGCCGCCCGGCTAAACTAAGCAATCGGGGGAGAAGGGCCTTGGTCAGGGAGGTGACCAAGAACCCATGGTCACTCTGACAGAGCTCCAGAGTTCCTCTGTGGAGATGGGAGAACCTTCCAGAAGGACAATCATCTCTGCAGCACTCCACCAATCAGGCCTTTATGGTAGTGGCCAGATGGAAGCCACTCCACAGTAAAAGGCACATGACAGCCTGCTTGGAGTTTGCCACAATTCACCTAAATACTGTCAGACCATGAGAAACAAGATGCTCTGGTCTGATGAAACCAAGATTGAAGTCTTTGGCCTGAATGCCAAGCGTCATGTCTGGAGGAAACCTGGCACCATCCCTACGGTGAAGCATGGTGGTGGCAGCATCATCATGTTTTTCAGCAGCAGGGACTGGGAAACAAGTCAGCATCGAGGCAAAATGAACAGAGCAAAGTACAGAGAGCTCCTTGATGAAAACCTGCTCCAGAGCATTCAGGACTTCGGGTTCACCTTCCAACAGGAGTGGCTTCGGAACAAGTCTCTGAATGTCCTAAAGCGGCCCAGCCAGAGCCCGGACTTGAACCCGATCGAACATCTCTGGAAAGACCTAAAATTAGCTGTGCAGCAATGCTCCCCATCCAAATTGAGAGAGCTTGAGAGGATCTGCAGAGAAGAACTGGAGAAACTCCCCAAATACAGGTGTGCCAAGCTTGTAGCGTCATACCCAAGAAGACTCAAGGCAGTAATCGCTGCCAAAGGTGCTTCAACAAAGTACTGAGTAAAGGGTCTTATTACGTATGTACATGTGATATTTCAGTTGTTTATTCTTCCTAAATTTGCAAAACTGTCTAAAAACTAGCTTTTGCTTGGTCATTATGGGGTATTGTGTGTAGCTTGATGAGGGGGGAAAAAACGATTTAATCCATTTTAGAATAAGACTGTAATGTAAGAAAAAGTCAAGGGGTCTGAATACTTTCCAAATGCACTGTAATTAAGGGCCATTTTTTTAAGGGGTTGCAACATTTTTATTATGGCAAATCAAGTCTCACATTTTAAGGTGGAAATTAAAAATGTTAGAAGCCTTTTTAAACCTTGAGTTTGCATAAAATTCTCAGCAACAAAAGTGCGATCAAATTTAAATCCTACATCTGTAAATATTCACCCCTTTTCTCAGGCAAGCCTGAATTAGTTCAGGAGTAAAATGTGGCTTAACAAATCACATAATAAGTTACATGGACTCACTGTGTGAAATAAAAGGGGTTGAAAGTATTTTTTAAAGACTACCCCTTCCTCTGTACCCCATACATGCAACATCTGTACGGTCCCTTGGTGAAGTGTTGAATCTCAAGCACAGATTAAACTACAAAGACCAGGGAGCTTTTTGAAAGCCTCATAAAGAAGGGCAGTGATTGGTAGATGGGTAACAATAACACATCAGATATTTAGTATCTCTTTAAGCATGGTCAAGTGAATAATTATGCTGTCGATAATGTATTAAACCACCCAGACACATCAAAGATTCAGTCGTCCTTCTGAACTGAGCTGCAGAACAGGAAGGTAACTGCTCAGGGATGTCACCATGAGGCCATTGGTGATTTTAAAACAGCTACGGAGTTCAATGGCTGTGACGGGAGAAAACTGAGGATGGATCAACAACATTGTCGTGACTCTACAATAATTATCTAAATGACAGGGTGAAAAGAAGAATACAAATAGACAGAATAAAAATATTCCAAAACACGTATCCCGTATGCAACAAGGCACTAAAGTAATACTGGGAAAAAAACATGGGAAAGGAATACACTTTTGGCCTAAATGCAAAGCCTTATGTTTGGGGCAAATCCAACACAACACGTCACTGAGTACCTGCCTCCGTATTTTCATGCATCATGTTATGGATATGCTTGACATCGGCAAAGACTTTTTCAGGATAAAAAAAAACTGCATGACGTGAATCGCAGGCCAAATACTAGAGGAAAACCTGCTTCAGTCTGCTTTACACCAGATACTGGGAGAGGAAGTTGTTGCCTTGGTAACCAGACAAACAGACTTGCTATTTTAGCTAACCAAACCATCAGTCTTAGTTTGCTATTATGAAAATCAAATTCAACAATTCCGATACTGTTTTCAATTTGACTTTTGTTTTCAAAAGCAGCTCAAACATTGAACATGTGAGAATTAACTATAGCCATGAATTCTACCGTGCAAATATACCGTGCATTATAGGGAAATAATGCACACTCTAGAATGCGGTTCAAGCCAATCAGAAATTAGTATTTAACAATTCCATGATGTAAGCAATTTTTTTTTAAGAAATCCTTTTCTAATATGTCACTGGGCTCATATCTTGAGCTGTAAATTATATTGTAGATGGTGTCTGAAAAATTTGATTTTCATTCATTTTGTAGTAGCATGTCTTTTTTAAAAGTCACCAGAACTGAGCTTCTCAGTCTTTCTACATAAGTCCATGTGGCTAATTGAACATCATTGCTCCAGTGTCTCATACCCCTCTCCGTTGCCAGCAATTTTGCTCAGCAATATTGCCTAAACAAATTGCATGTGTATTATCTATGGTGGAGCGCTAATCCATATGGTGCCTTATGGGTAATGTAGTCTGCGCATGTTTCCTTGCTGTGGACAACCTCAAGGGAAGAGTTGGTATTTGACGGTAACGAGCGAGCTGAGAATTATCCTGATTTATTCCCCCTCGATCAAATGAAGCTCCGATGACTACCAGAGTGACCATCTGCATGTCAACTGGACGCTAACAGGTGTGTGTGTGTGTGTGTGTGGGTTGGGTGTGCGCCGACGTGCGTTAATGCATTCGTGTGTGTCTTACCGCACTCTTTCATAGGTTCGTCTGACCAGTCCTTGCAGTCTTTGATGGCATCACACACCTTGTTGCTGTCGATACACTCTCCGTTCTTGCACATAAACTTCCTGGGGCCATCACACTTAGTGGCTGGGAAAGAGAGAGGGTAGAAAAATACACGGATCATTACCTTGCAAAAGCTTACAAGTGTTTGATTCCCAATGCGTATCTCTACTCTGATTCCTCGGGCCATATGGCATAAAATAAGTAATCTGCTTTCCAGACACTGCTATTAGCCTGGGGGTGGTGTTATAAAATAAGTAACAATGATAATTTGGTAGCTTAGCACTCTGTACTTGCAGTAGAGAAGATGATAGTGTATTAATACAAAATACACTATGTATACACCAAAGTATTTGGATACCCATTGACATTAGTGGATTCAGCTATTTCAGCCGCTATTTTCAGTCATTAGATCATTTGTTTTGGTACTGTCCATATGTAGCTTGTTTTTGGTCACAGGTCCAGGAATGGCTGAAGAATTGCAACATATACCTGGAGCTAACTCCGCAGATAATAAATATATATATATATATATATTTTAAAAAGTTCAGCTATATAGTACCAGTCAAAAGTTTGGACATACCTACTCATTCAAGGGTTTTTCTGTATTTTTAAAATGTTCTACATTGTAGAATAATAGTGATGACATTAAAACTATGAAATAACACATATGGAATCGTGTGTGGAATCACATATGGAATCATGTCATCAAAAATGTATTAAACAAATCAAAATATATTTTATATTCGAGATTCTTCAAAGTAGAGGTGGCAGGTAGCCTAGTGGTTAGAGCGTTGGGCCAGGTTGCTGGATCGAATCCCTGAGCTGACAAGGTAAAAATCCGTCGTTCTGCCCCTGAACAAGGCAGTTAACCCATTGTTCCCCGGTAGGCCGTCATTGTAAGTAAAAATGTGTTCTTAACTGACTTGTCTAGTTAAATAAAGGTTAAATAATACAATTTAAAAAAATGACAGCTTTGCACACTTCTCTCAACCAGTTTCATGAGGTAGTCACCTGGAATGCTTTTCCAACAGTACCACATATGCTGAGCACTTGTTGGCTGCTTTTCCTTCACTCTGCTTTTCCTTCACTCCAACTCATCCCAAACCATTTCAATTGGGTTGAGGTCGGGTGACTGTCATCTGATGCAGCACCATCCCTCTCCTTCTTGGTCAAATTGCCCTTACATAGCCTGGTGGTGTGTTTTGGGTCATTGTCCTGTTGATAGTCCCACTAAGCGCAAACCAGATGGGATGGCTAATCGCTGCAAAACGCTGTGGTAGCCATGCTGGTTAAGTGTGCCTTGAATTCTAAAAAAATCCCAGACAGTGTCACCAGCAAAGCACTCTCACACCTCCTTCTCCATGCTTCACGATGGGAACCACACATGCAGAGATCATCCGTTCGTTCACCTATTCTGTTGTCTCACAAGGACACAGAGATTGGAACCAAAAATCTCAAATTTGGACTCATCAGACCAAAGGACAGATTTCCACCGATCTAATGTCCATTGCTTATGTTTCTTGGCCTACGCAAGTCCCTTCTTCTTATTGGTGTCCTTTAGTGGTGGTTTCTTTACAGCAATTCGACCATGAAGGCCTGATTCAAGCAGTCTCCTCCGAACAGTTGATGTTGAGATGTGTCTGTTACTTGGACTCAGTGAAGCATTTAATTGGACTACAATCTGAGATGCAGTCAATTGCTGATTTCTGAGGCTGGTAACTGCAATGAACTTATCCTCTGCAGCAGAGGTAACTCTGGGTCTTCCTTTCCTGTGGCGGTCCTTGTAAGAGCCAGTTTCCTCATAACGCTTGATGGTTTTTTCGACTGCACTTGAAGAAACTTTCAAAGTTCTTGAAAATTTCCAGATTGACTGACCTTCATGTCTTGAAGAAATGATGGACTGTCATTTCTCTTTGCTTATTTGAGCGTTTCTTGATATAATATGGACTTGGTCTTTTACCAAATAGGGCTATCTTGTGTACCATGTCACAACAAAACTGACTGGCTCAAATACATTAAGAAGGAAATAAATTCATTTAAATGCATTCCAGGTGACTACCTCATGAAGCTGGTTGAGAGAATTCCAAGAGTGTGCAAAGCTGTCATCAAGGCAAAGGGGTGCTACTTTGAAGAATCTCAAATATAAAATATATTTGGATTTGTTTAACACATTTTTGGTTACTACATGATTCCATATGTGTTATTTCATAGTTTTGATGCCTTCACTAATATTCTACAATGCAGAAAATAGTAAAAATAAAGAAAAACCCTTGAATGAGTAGGTGTCCAAACTTTTGACTGGTACTGTATATATATATATATATATATATATGGGGCATTGGAAATAATGCAGACAATTACATCGACGGAAGCTACAATCTCTCTACAATATTAAAGCTGATCTACCCCCTAAATTCTTTTACATTTCAAATAAATAGAAGAACACAGCCATACAATGAATGGCCTTACTGAAGAGCTCAGTGATTTTCAACATGGCACCGTCACAGAATGCCACCTTTCCAACAAGTCAGTTCGTCAAATTTTTGCCCTGCTAGAGCTGCCCCGGTCAACTGTAAGAGCTGTGAAGTGAAAATGTCTAGGGGCAAAAACGGCTCAGGCCATACAAGCTCACAGAACAGGACCGATGAGTGCTGAAGTGCGTAGCGCGTAAAAAATTGTCTGTCCCCCTGTTGCGACACTCACTAACGAGTCAAATCAAATCAAATGTCATTAGTCACATACACATGGTTAGCAGATGTTAATGCGAGTGTAGCCAAACTGCCTCTGGAAGCAACGTCAGCACAATAACTGTTCGTGGGGAGCTTCATGAAATAGGTTTTTGATGGCCGAGCAGCCGCACACAAGTCTAAGATCACCATGTGCAATGCCAAGCGTCGGCCGGAGTGGTTTAAAGCTCGCCGCCATTGGGGCAGTGGAAACGCGTTCTCTGGAGTGATGAATCACGCTTCACCATCTGGCAGTCCGATGGACAAATCTGGGTTTGGCGGATGCCAGGGGCACGCTACCTGCCCGAATGCATAGTGCCAACTGTAAAGTTTGGTGAAGGAGGAATAATGGTCTTGGGCTGTTTTTCATGGTTCGGGCTAGGCCTCTTAGTTCCAGTAAAGGGAAATCTTAATGGTACAGCATACAATGACATTCTAGACGATTCTGTGCTTCCAACTTTGTGGCAACAGTTTGGGGAAGGCCCTTTCCCGTTTCAGCATGACAATGCCCCAGGAAGACAAAGGGGAAGAGGGGATGGTCAGTAAGGCCAACCCACCGTTGATACAGCCAGCCTCATCGCTGAAGTCAGGACAGTCATGGACACCGTTACACTGTTTGGTGCCATGAATACAGGACCCATCACCACACTGGAACTCATCTGGACGGCAGGTCAGCAGAGCTGTGGAAGATAGAACACACACACACACACACACACACACACACACACACACACACACACACACACACACACACACACACACACACACACACACACACACATGCACAGAGCGAGAGGGAGCGGGAGAGAGAGCCGGAGAGAGAGAGAAAGAGATAGAAGGAGAGAGAGAAAAAAAGGAACACGGTGCGAGCGCGCGCACACACACACACACACACACACACACACACACAGATTGCGTTAATTCACCAGCGCATCATCCAACTTTCTATCTCTCTAGAGATCCAAACCCAACTCGGTATCCTGTCAGAGATGAAATTACCCCAGTGAAAAAGTGCGTGTTTCATCTTGGGTTTGGGCCAAAACGGAGTGCATTCCAATTCAGTAGTAATCCCTCATACATACAACTCCCCCCTTCTCCCCGTTTCCCTCTGCACCAGAGAAATGCTGTGGAAATGAGAAGCTGGGAGGTATTTACTCACTGTCTGGGTAAAACACACACCCAGGACTGCCCTGCTTTGTTCTGTTGTTTGTGCTGTGTGTGTGTGTGTGTGTGTGTGTGTGTGTGTGTGTGTGTGTGTGTGTGTGTGTGTGTGTGTGTGTGTGTGTGTGTGTGTGTGTGTGTGTGTGTGTGTGTGTGTGTGTGTGTGCTGTACTAGCAGTAGTATAGGGGAAGGTTTATTTTACCCATTCATCTCTTTAACTGCTGCTTTAATTATTCATGGGATGCACTTTGGAGATGTAACCTACACCAGAGGACAAGACGCGAGGCGCACACACACACACACACACACACACACACACACACACACACACACGCACGCCGAAAAGCCTCCCCACACACAATTCTACACACTCCAACATAAACAAAGACCCCCTTGATGTGAAAACCAGCATAACCAGCGTAATCCTAGTGTATCATAACGTGCTGATGGTATCAGTCCAGTGATCGGGATCTTGAGCTCAGCTAATAACAATACAATCTCGGGGATGAAGAGCGGCAGTCCGGGAGAAAGAAAGGGAAGGCAGGAACCGACTACAGAGATGAATGATTCTCCATTTTCTCATTTGCATCACTATAATACTGTAATACTGGAACCCCTCTCCCAGATCACACATCTCATCTCTGCATCTACTGTATATATAGTCTGCTAAAGGTATTAAGTCAGATGCTTCTAATAGTAGTGATCATGTCAACACATCACTACTGGTACGGCACACATATTGTTTCTGGACCAGGCGGTATCACTTCCAAAAGTACAGTAGCCATGATCGGACAACGTATTACGTTTTGCTAATGCTATTGATTTGGATTATTAAGGTAGGTTTAAATCAGGTTCCAACACCAAAATAATTGTAAAAGTCTCGCATAGATCTGCTCTGATTTCACCCCTGCCTTTGTGATCGGTGTGCTATTATTGAGTGGTCTCTGGGATTGAGAACAGGGTGTTACTCAGGGAGAGAGAGAGAGAGAGAGAGAGAGAGAGAGAGAGAGAGAGAGAGAGAGAGAGAGAGAGAGAGAGAGAGAGAGAGAGGTTGTGAATGCCCTCACTCCCTCTCAAGGGCTCGCCACTGTACCAATCATCACACTGTTGCATGGCAACCAACTCAATTGATTGCCCTGGTGTTTCCAGCGTGGAGCTTATTATCACCGGGCACCATAACAGAAGTTTCAGCGGGGCTTTGATACCATAACATCCATGCATACACGCAGGTTAGCGTTTGTCGTCATTAATCTTTTTCTGGAGGCAGCTCTACAGTGGTCACTAGCTAGCACAGCCACAAAGTAATAGAAAAGCAAATGTTAGTTTTCATGAATTTTTACAATAGAGCCAATTTTGACTTTGCAGCTGGCCCATCTAGCAGAAATCGCTCAGTTTCGCCTCCAGGGCAAGATCCGTGACATTAAACGTCCACCTGCTGCATACACACACAGACAAGCAGGCACACACAGGCAAAGATGCTAAAACACACACACAAATGCCTATACACTCACAACTGCATACACATTTATTGATTGTACATTGATATCGTGATTTTTACATAGAAGTCTTTCTAAGCTAATTAAACCCCCCCCCATGCAGAAGACTCCAGTACTGTCACGACTTCCGCCGAAGTCGATGCCTCTCCTTGTTCGGGCGGCGTTCAGCGGTCGGCGTCGCCGGTCTTCTAGCCGTCATCGATCCACTTTTCATTTTCCATTTGTTTTGTCTTGTCTTCCCACACACCTGGTTTCAATTCCATCATTACATGTTGTGTATTTAACCCTCTGTTCCCCCCCTTGTCCTTGTCCGGAATTGTTTATATGTAAGTGCTTGTGCGTGATGGGTTTTGTTACCCATTGATTGTTTGTTCTATTTTACGGTGTTTTTTTATTATTAAACTGCTCCGTTGTAACACAGTTTTTGCTCTCCTGCGCCTGACTTCTCTGTCGCCAGTAGGCACCTATTACCAGTACATCCTTTTCATAGAATAGACTATATACGTAAAGTGCAGAGGAAAAGTCTTTGCCCTCTAAGATTTTCTCTGTTTTTGCATATTTTTGTCACTCAATATTATCAGATCTTCAACCAAAACCTAATAGTAGATAAAGGCAACCTGAGTAAATAAATAACACAAAATGTTGATACCTTTTTCATTTATTTAATTTGAAAAAAGTTATGCAAGACCCTGTGTGAAAAAGTAATTGCCCCCTTACACTCAATAACTGGTTGTTCCACCTTTAACCGCAATGACCGCAGCCAAACGTTTCCTGCAGTTGTTGATCGGTCTCCCACCTCGCTATTGAGGAATGTTGTCACACTCTTCCGTGCCGAACTGCTTTAACTCAGCGACAATTGTGGGTTTTCGAGCTTGAACTGCTCGTTTCAGGTCCTGCCACAACATCTCAATCGGGTTTAGGTCTGGACTTTGACTGGGCCATTCCAACCCTTTAAATGCGTTGCTTCTTAGCCATTCTGATGTAGACTTGCTTGTGTTTTGGATAATTGTCTTACATCATGACCCAGCTGCGCTTCAGCTTCAGCTCACATACAGATGGCCTGACATTCTCCTTTAGAATAGAGAGCTGGATTCATGGTTCCTTTGATGATGACGAGTCGTCCAGGTCCTGAGGCAGCGAAGCATCACTATATGATGTTCTCACCGTGGAATGCAGTGTTTGGTTTTCGCCAGACATAACGGGACCGATGTTGTCCAAAAGTTCCACTTTTGACTCATTTGTCCATAGAACATTCTTCTAGGAGTCTTAACGATCATCCAGGTGCTTCCAGGCGCTTTTCGGCAAACTTGAGTTTACTGTTTGGATGACATGGGCCCCGTTACGTCTGTCGAAAGCCAAACACTGCATTTCAAAGGGGCAATTACTTTTTCACACAGGGTGTTGCGTAACATTCAAAATGTGGTGGTTTTTGTTCACTCACTTCCCTTTATCTAATAGTAGGTTTTGGTTGATGATCTGATAACATTCCAAACATGCACAAAAAATATGCAGGAATAGAGAAGATTAGAAGGGGGGCAAATAGTTTTTCACAGCCCTATATGTACGGTCACATCCTGTGTGCGTCCCCAGGTGATCCAACCCCAGAGACAGTAGACGACTTACCGCAGTCAGCCTCATCAGACTTGTCCTTGCAGTCTGCGTCTCCGTCACACTTCCAGTTGAGGTGGACACACTCTCCACTGCCACACTGGAACTCCCCCTCGGGGCACCGGGGCTTCTGGGGCTCCGTCCGGCGACTACAGCGCTCCATAGACTCATCAGACTTATCCCCGCAGTCCGGGTCCCCGTCGCAGCTCCACAGGTTCGGGATGCACTCCGAGTCGTTACAGCGGAACTCATGGGGGCCGCACGTGCGGGTGGAACACTTCTCCTCATCGCTCCCGTCCCCGCAGTCGTCGTCGCCGTCGCACACAAAGACGGGCGCCACGCATTTCCTGTTGCGGCACTGGAAGTCCTTGGCGGGGCAGGCCTTGGTGTCTGGGAGGCAGGAGAGGGGAAACAGAGAGAAAGAGAGCGGGGGATGAGTTAGAGGTCTAAATACCGAAGAGTGTGACGTGACGACAGGATAGCAGGACAGAATGATGAAGAGAAACCATGATCTTTCACGCAACAGCTCCAAATGCACGGACCAGTAGGAACGAAGAACTTATTCTAACAGATTGCGTAACATAATGTGAGTGGGAGGTAAACGGGTTAGCTGTAAGATCGCACGAGAGAAGAGGTGAGAAACGCAATCACAGTCTAGGCGCCTGGTCTGAACTACACCACCAGCCATGGAGCCTCTAGGGAACACAGCCATACCACCCATGCTAAAGGGAGCTAGGTTCTGTACTCTACTGTATGTGTCTAACAGAGAGAGAGAGAGAGAGAGAGAGATAGAGAGATAGGCTCTGAAGGGAGTCTCTATAACCTCTCTGTGTCTACCTCTAACCTCAAGGATTTCCTGGCTGCCCAGTCAATCAATCAAATCGCATTTGTTTATGAAGCCCTTTTTACATCATCTGATGTCACAAGGTGCTTTATACAGAAACTGAGCCTAAAACCCCCAAACAGCAAGCAATGCAGATGTAGAAGCACGGTGGCTAGGAGAAACTCCTTAGAAAGGTAGGAACCTAGGAAGAAACCTAGAGAGGAACCAGGCTCCGAGGGGTGGCCAGTCCTCTTCTGGCAGTGCCGGGTGAAGATTATAACAGAACATGGCCAAGATGTTCAATAGATGACCAGCAGGGTCAGATAATAATAATCACAGTGGTTGTAGAGGGTGCAACAGGTCAGCACTTCAGGAGTAAATGTCAGTTGGCTTAGCCGATCATTCAGAGTTAGAGACAGCAGGTGCGGTAGACAGAGAGAGTCGAAAACAGCAGGTCCGGGACAAGGTGGCCTCATGCTTGGCCCTGGCTCTGTGTAGTGGCAGCACAGACTAAATGACTGTTAGTATGCAGTGGTAAGCGGCTGGCCCTGCCTTAATAGGGTAAGCTAAACAAAAAGGATAACTGGCCCGAGGAGCTGTGGAACAATTGAGTTCAATGGTGGGTTTTTTTATGTAGGGGATCGCTATATAACGCTGTGTGGACACACACGCCAAACCACTCACACACACAGACAGTAATGTTAAGACATGCACGTAAAGTGCAGAGTTACACAACTAATGCTAAAACTGATGCACGTGGCGTAATCGTCAATCGACAGACGTACACTTACCACGCACTGTAGCGCACACACACACTGCTGACTGGGTTATTGTTCACGGCTGATGATAAATACCACTTTACCCTTTTCACCTGCCCTGGCTCTGTGGTGTTTGGTGTGTAACATCCACAATGAAATACTCCAGCCATCCCCAAAAGGTTTCCACACTGGACTGACTCCCTATGATTTATGTGTTGTGGGGAAAAGGGCATTCTTGTCCTGCAGTAGCACTTCACTTTGTGTGTGTGTGTGTGTGTGTGTGTGTGTGTGTGTGTGTGTGTGTGGGTGTGTGTGTGTGTGTGTCATCCTCCTACCACTTCATTCTCTCCCTAACACCAGCTCCCACGCACTGCGCCACTGGGGCTAATTATAATAATAGCCAATTGTATTTGCCGCTAACTTTGCGGCTGTATACTAATGATCTCCACTCCAATCAGAGTAATTAAGTCAACAAATAAGAGGCAATTAGAGGTTCAGGTGTTTACCAGCCCCCCCTCCCCTCCCTCCCCCAACCTCCCCCTCCTGTCTGTTTATTGACTGACAGTCGAGCAGGGAGAGATTTTGAAATCAGGTTCAACTTAGCACGGTTTTCATTCGGGTTCAATTTTGATTGAACGTTTTAAAATGTACAGATACATGAATGGAAATGGAAACACTGTTGATGCTATTTGTCTTGTAAGAACAACTCTATGAACGCCTCTCTTATACCTAGTGTCATATTATATACTGACTTTACAGTCGCATCTCACTCTCTGATAAATCCTCCACCAAGCACCTTGAGCTGAGCTGAAGAGAATAGATGAAAAGCTCTTTCTCTAGCCAGTAGAGAGCTGGGTCAGAAGGGTTATGTTTGCTGTAAACAGCGGGGTGGGAGATTATTGTCTGAGCTTGGCTCCCAATGGGGTTAATTAGTGGGACAACCGGCTGCTAAGACACTGGAACCTGACTGGAACCTGACTGGATTCTGACTGGAACCTGACTGGAACCTGACTGGAACCTGACTGGATTCTGACTGGATTCTGACTGGATTCTGACTGGATTCTGACTGGAACCTGACTGGAACCTGACTGGATTCTGACTGGATTCTGACTGGAACCTGACTGGAACCTGACTGGAACCAACTGGAACCTGACTGGATTCTGACTGGAACCTGACTGGATTCTGACTGGAACCTGACTGGAACCTGACTGGAACCTGACTGGATTCTGACTGGAACCTGACTGGATTCTGACTGGAACCTGACTGGATTCTGACTGGAACCTGACTGGAACCTGACTGGAACCTGACTGGATTCTGACTGGAATCTGACTGGAACCTGACTGGAACCTGACTGGATTCTGACTGGATTGTGACTGACTGAGGTCAGATCTGTCTGAGAGACCAGGGTGCGACTGGAACTCCAGTAGGGAATGTGGCTTTTATTAGCCAATCAGGAACATCATGTAATGCACATAGTTATTGGCAAAAAGAGCTGATCTGATCAAGACCAATTTGTGAAAAAAAATATCAGAATTGGGCTGCCTGTCTAAACGCAGCCACAGTAACAGAAACACACAACCACCCACTCACCCGAAACGCTGTGGCATATGGCCCTAATGTCATATCATACATCTCTGATGAGATCTAGGTACTGTATCTCTACTCCACTCCCAGACCAGGGCCATCCTCACAGAGGAACAGTAAAGAGAATAGAGAGATTTAAACCCGTAGGATGGAATATAATGGGGGAGCAGAGTCAATACAGGCCCTAGAGGGGAGAGACTGTTTTCCACCTCAGGCTAACATATTCACCCGCTGGCCTAGTGCTGGACAGGTAATAGATGGATATGAAGATACGACTGATCACATTGACCTTGTGTTAGGGAGAGACTATGGAACCCAATGGAGGAAAAAAAAACACACTGCCCACAACCACGTGTGCAAACGCACACACACGCGTACCCACAAACACTACCCCCCCCGGCGGCCAGCGCCGCCTAGCTTCACATCGGCAGGTGTGGCCAACCTCGGATCACACGGAAACACCGGGAATTAGAATGTTCCTCAATCCAACATCTTCAGGCGGACACGGCCACCTGACTCTCTGGTTTATAGCCTTAAAGTCTGGCTCTAATGGTCCTTACAGCAAACCAACAGCACCGTCTGGAATACCAATCTATGGCGCCATAGGAGTTATCAATACAACAAGTCAATAATAATGGAATAGTGAGCTGGTGCCGTGCTGACAGGGCATTATCATATCCTGAGGAATAATTATATTGTCAAGAGCAGCCTCTCGATGTGGCCCGGTGTATTGAGCCATTGTTTAGCAAAAGCTATGAGTCACCTTAATATCATTAAAGCAGTGTGGATCAGAGAGATGTGTCCCCTGGGGGGGGATACCCCCTGTCTGCCATCCAAATGGCACCCTATTCCCTATAAAGTGTACCACTTTGGTCAAAAGTAGAGCACTGTATAGGGAATAGGGTGCCATTTGGGACAACAACAACAACAAAAAAGTCTGTATCTGTAACAAAACACATCGATGATGTACAGCTCCCCTCATCGGAGATGTCAGCCAGCTCACTTAGTGGGCTAAAAACTGGAGCTTTGGGTTGGGGGATGGAAGAGGAGCGATACAGATGTTACTGACGTAGCCATGCACATATGAACTGCTGACAGGAGGGCCAGAGGGGCCAGTTTACAGTATGTGAGAGACAGGCTGTGTGTGTGTGTGTGTGTGTGTGTGTGTGTGTGTGTGTGTGTGTGTGTGTGTGTGTGTGTGTGTGTGTGTGTGTGTGTGTGTGTGTGTGTGTGTGTGTGTAGATGTCAGTCATCCGTTCTCTAGGGTACCAGGGAGAGAATTTATCAGTGGTTTGACTACATTAGGCTGGAGCTCACAGACAGAGACGGAGGCAGGCAGGCAGACAAGCAGGCAGACAAGCAGGCAGACAAGCAGGCAGACAAGCAGGCAGACAAGCAGGCAGACAGACTCTCGGGATGGTAGACCTATTGTACAAGATACCTCAAGATACCTCAATACGATAAAATAGAAAAGAGAACAGAATCAGAATAGGTCTATTAAAGGTCCAATGCAATATCAAATCATTCATGGGTAACAATGAAGTAGCTTACTGATTGTTTTCAATTAAAGTGGTCAAAAGGTATAAAAAAATAACTTCTTAGCAAAGAGCAATTTCGCAAGCAATCATTTTTCTAGGACTGTCTGGGAGTGGTCTGAGTGGGGAGGGGAAAGTTGAAAACTAGCGGTTATTGGCAGAGGTTTGGAACTCTTATTGGTCTATTAACTCACATGTCTGGTGATGTCACCAGGCGTGCCAAAACTCAAAACAGGCAGACATTTTAGGGAGTCTTTTACAAACAGCTCTTACATTATCATTATCATCAATTTTACAATTGTTATTCCAACCTCACAGTATGGAAATAGATATACAAAAGTGTTGACTGCACTGGGCCTTTAAGTCTTTCCCATTCCAAGAGAGATGGGAGTGGGTAGGCAGTGACATGGCATGATATGATCACACGACAGGATAAGATAGGGTTGTGACAGTTTAGCCACCCTGTCGCTGTACGGTAATTGGAAGAGATGAACCTCTGATGGGCTACGCTCTGAACTGGGTGTCTATTAAGAGGAATTCCAAATCAGTGACGGTCTTATCAAATGCTGTTGAAATTGGTGGTTGGTTTTGAAATGAACTGTAGCTGCAGTAAAAAAAAAAACCGAGAGACATGCAGTATGTCTGCTCTACTGGAGTAAAGAGCAGGCTAGTCTCAGGGTGTCTCAGTGTAGTCGGTCTCTCTGCCTGTCTGTCTAGCAGGGAAGCCTGGGGGAGCCTAGGTAAATGGAAGCTCAGAAGGAAACAGCAGAATATCACCGGGAAACAGAGAAAAACCGATGGATAACATGAGTGGCATCCACCCAGGGGTACCTCTACTCTTCCACTGCTAGGCATGATGGGCACATAACCCACGGGGATGTACAGGATAACACCAGATGGATGGCTCAATCACCAGGCATCACTAAAGGCTTCAAATGATGCTTAGGCCTGGATTGAAATATGAATCACATTGAAATAGGAATCACATTGAAATAGGAATCGCATTGAAATATGAATCACATTGAAATATGAATCACATTGAAATAGGAATCGCATTGAAATATGAATCGCATTGAAATATGAATCACATTGAAATAGGAATCGCATTGAAATAGGAATCGCATTGAAATAGGAATCGCATTGAAATATGAATCGCATTGAAATATGAATCACATTGAAATATGAATCAAATTGAAATAGGAATCACATTGAAATATGAATCACATTGAAATATGAATCACATTGAAATATGAATCAAATTGAAATAGGAATCAAATTGAAATATGAATCACATTGAAATATGAATCACATTGAAATATGAATCAAATTGAAATAGGAATCAAATTGAAATATGAATCACATGATGCCAGGTTGCTGTCTCCTGGCAGGATTACTCCAACCTTTTTAAAACGAGGAAGGCGTTAGAACGCAAACTGTCAGACGGAACGAGATCCCAAACGCTTCTCCCGCCACTCGATGTTCAGTGCCCGTCAGGGGCTAATTCCCATTGATACTTCCACTCCGCGTGCATTGCTGGAAACGAATTGAGTTTCCTTCGAAAACTGCCGAACAGTAAATCTATGAATATATTCAATCAAATAATAATTAGATGAATAGATATTCAAATCTCAACTGCATCTTTCTCCCATTCTCTCGCTCTCTCTCTCTCTCTCTCTCTCTCTCTCTCTCTCTCTCTCTCTCCCTTCAGCCCCCTCTCTCTGATGTTTTCCGCAGGCCCTGTGGGGAAGCTGTCAGTGTTTTAGGTTTGGGTCGGACAACCTCCCAGCTGCAGATCCATCTGTTGTGTGGTAGGGCATTGGTGTGAAAGGGAGAGAAGGTGCTTAGAGGGGAACAGAACACGGGATAATGTTCCCAGAAGTTGGGAAACCACTAAAGTCTGAAACAACTGCACTGCCTTGAGGAAAGGAGCGACCGTGTGTGTGTGTGTGTGTGTTCCGTGCCCACATCCCATTACACCTACACACAGTCACAGGCCCAGTCTGAAAGGATTATAAATGAAGGGCTTTTTAATAGAGTCTGGATCCTGAACCAAGTTGAGCAGTTCGGGATACAATCACACGCACGCACGCACACACGCACGCACGCACGCACGCACACACGCACGCACACACACACACACACACACACACACACGCTGCTCTTCCTCTGTCATTTTTAAAGGTGGGTGGACTCTTCCAAGCTCTCTTGATACGTTATCAAATAATGGGATGGAGGCTGAAGTTATTTTAGCGCAGGCTGGATAGGTGAGAATATCAAGGGGTGTGTTTATTCACCCCCCCTCCCCCCCACACACACACACAAACAGCTCCTCTCCTCACAAGGACATCGATCCCAGTGCAGGTGTGCAACACAGTGTGACTGATGTGAAAAGAGCAACAGGTCCCTTGGGCCTCCCTTGACTCTCTTTCCCAGGCCTGTAGAACACAGAGTAACGCTACAGTATAGGCCAGGGCTGACTGATCCAACCACACTGCCACGGGCTAGGCTACCCCACCGCCGCTCCCTCCACTCCGGCCCTGACATACAGCTCATTGATTGAACAAGCGCCACAGTGCTCCACGCTGCAGCTGAGAGTGGAGGGGGTTCCTTCCAGTCCACAACCTGCCATGGACAGAGCAGAGAGAAAGAGGAAGGTCTTACATACTCAGGTTAGACTGGGAAAGGTTAGACACACACAAACTGTGACCTCTAACTAAGCCCGCGTAACAGGCTACACATACACAACTTCCTTTTGGGTTTTATGGCCAGGTACAGCAGTAGCTTACTTTAACAGAATGGTGACATTGGGTATGTGACTTGCCGTATAACTTTAGTATGTAGCTACAATAAGAGTCTATTTGTAGCAGTGTGTTCTTGTGATGTTCAGACCACAGCTAGCTAAGAGCTCCCTCAGGACCACAGTGCCTGCTAGACTCTAAGAAGTAAAAAAGGTACTATCTAGCACCTAAAAGGTTCTTCGGCTGTCCCCACAGGAGAACCCTTTGAAGAACCCTTTTTGGTTCCAGGTAGAATCATTTTTGGTTCCATGTATAAACCTTTCCACCGAGGGTTCAACATGAAACCTAAAAAAGTTCTACCTGGAATTAAAAAGGGTTCTACCTGGAACCAAAAAGGATTCTCCTATTTTATATTTTTTTATTTAACCTTTAATTAACTAGGCAAGTCAGTTAAGAACAAATTCTTATTTACAATGACGGCCTACCAAAAGGCAAAAGGCCCCCTGCGGGGAAAGGGGCTGGGATTATAAATAGAAATAAATAAAATAAAAATATAGGACAAAACACACATCACGACAAGAGAGACTACACAACATAAAGAGAGACCTAAGACAACAACATAGCACGGCAGCAACACATGACAACACAGCATGGTAGCAACACAACATGGTAGCAGCACAAAACATGGTACAAACATTGTTGGGCACAGACAACAGCACAAAGAGCAAGAAGGTAGATACAACAATACATCACGCAAAGCAGCCACAACTGTCACTAAGAGTGTCCATGATTGAGTCTTTGAATGTCCTATGGGGACTGCTGCGGAACCTTTTTGGAACCCTTTTTTCTAAGAGTGTACGCTAAGAACTAAGCTGCTGTGGTAAGGCAGGGAGTGAAAAGTAATGTACTGTGTGTCGTTGTGTGTGCGTGCGTGCGTGCGTATATACTTATGTGAGAAAAGCAGGCACACGTAACCATTGTGGGGCAACATTTAACACGTAACAATATCCCTGTAATGTCGACTCATCTTCTGTATAAATAAATGACAAACATATCGCTCCTCTCGAAGTCCCTGAGACAAACCGCCCGCGGACCACTGATGAATTGGGCCTGATTTCTGTGGTGATCGTCGTTCAACTTTAACACACAAGTCATTATTATTGACCCTGAGCGAGCCTGACTCATTACCTGGCGACAGAGAGACACTCTGCGGAGTGCTCTACGACTTAGACCGACCACGGCAAAAAAAACATAACATGCACACACACACATATGGGTGTACAACAAACCAAGCCCTTAGATGTGTGAACTCCGTGATTAACATGACAGATCCAGCCTCACTCCCTATTTTCTTCCCCATTGCTTCCACTCCCCTGATTAGTCTCTCCATTCATTCACAAGTACTAACCACCATCCCCATCCTCAACTCCAGCTAGGAGCAGCAGGAGGGCCTGTGTGCCTAAAACAAACCGGATTCCATATTATCATCAATTAAAAGCTGGTAAACTTTCTTCAGAGGGCTTTATAAATCTAATAATGACCTTCTCAGACTGTATCCATGTATAATTTAACATATGGATGTGCTCAATTAGCAGCTGTAATTAACGGCAGTGCTCCAATTTGGAAGTGGGAGAAGAGGGGGGAGGAGAGCGGGAGGGGATCGGGGTGCAACATTTTGGAAGAGAGAACTGGAGTGGGGGTGGAGACTGGGAAGTGTGTGTGTGTGGGGGGGGGGGGGTATCCAGTACTCTGCAGCACAAACATAGATTTTCTTTAAAAATTGATTTTCCCAGGCATTTCTGCCAGTTAATAGTCCTGTATTTGGCACACATCCAGTTTTCATTATGCAGGAATGAAAGCCCACATGTGTGCATACTATGGTGTATTAATGTGCCAACAAAACCAAACCATTTCAATTTGAAATAACAGCTAACACAATTCTGTACCTCCAAAGAAATAGAGGAATGGAGTTTTACTGGACGGAACACAGAATGATTCACATTCCAATGAAGGAATAAGGAGCTAGATCTTCAGCTGTGAGTCTGACAGCGTGCCCGGTGATATGCACGAGGCTGAGATACCACATCTCTTAAATGATAGATCAAAGGCCCATTTCTGCAGGTTGAGCCAGGATCACAGACAGACAGACCCCATCAGACAGTAAATAAATGATCATCAGCACCCTCTATGAAAGATGTAATAATCAATCTTATTTTCACTTCAATACCCATATATACGATCAGTGCATTCAGACCCCTTGACTCTTCCCACATTTTGTTACATTGCAGACTTATTCTAAAATTGATTCAATCGTTTTTTCCCCCTCATCAATCTACACACAATACCCCATAATGGCAAAGTGAAAACAGTTTTTCAAATGTATTGAAAATAAACAACAGAAATACCTTATTTACATAAGTATTCAGAACCTTTGCTATGAGACTCGAAATTGAGCTCAGATGCATCCTGTTTCCATTGATCATCCTTGAGATGTTTCTACAACTTGATTGGAGTCCACCTGTGGTAAATCCAATAGATTGGACATGATTTGGAAAGGCACACACCTGTCTATATAAGGTCCCACCGTTGACAGTGCATGTCAGAGAAAAAACCAAGCCATGAACACAGTGGCCTCCATCTTTCTTAAATGGAAGAAGTTTGGAACTACCAAGACACTTCCTCAATCAGGTCATTATGGTAGAGTGGCCAGACAGAAGCCACTCCTCAGTAAAAGGCACATGTTTGCCAAAAGGTACCTAAAGGACTCTCCAACCATAAGAAACAAGATTCTCTGGTCTGATGAAACCAAGATTGAACTCTTTGGCCTGAATGCCAAGCGTCGCGTCTGGAGGAAACCTGGAACCAACCCTACAGTGGTGGCAGCATCATTCTGTGAGGATGTTTTTCAGCGGCAGGGACTGGAAAACCAGTCAGGATCGAGGGAAAGATGAACAGAGCAAAGTACAGAGAGATGCTTGATGAAAACTTGCTTCAGAGCACTCGGGACCTTAGACTGGGGCGAAGTTCACCTTCCAACAGGACAACGACCTTAAGCACACAGCCAAGGCAACGCAGGAGTTGCTTCGGACTTGAATCCAATCGAACATCTCTGGAGAGACCTGAAAATAGCTGTGCAGCGACGCTCCCCATCAACTTGACAGAGCTTGAGAGGATCTGTAGAGAAGAATGGGAGAAACTCCCCAAATACAGGTGTGCCAAGCTCGTAGCATCATAGACTCAAAGCTGTAATTTCTGCCAAAAGTGCTTCAACAAAGTACTGAGTAGAGGTCGACCGATTATGAATTTTCAACGCCGATGTCGATTATTGGAGGACCGGAAAAAGGCGATACCGATTAATCGGACGATTTTTATTTATTTCTTTGTAATAATGACAATTACAACAATACTAAATGAACACTTATTTGAACTTAATATAATACATAAATACTATCAATTTAGCCTCAAATAAATAATGAAACATGTTCAATTTGATTTAAATAATGGAAAAACAAAGTGTTGGAGAAGAAAGTAAAAGTGCAATATGTGCCATGTAAAAAAAGCTAACATTTAAGTTCCTTGCTCAGAACATGAGACCATATGAAAGCTGGTGGTTCCTTTAAACATGAGTCTTCAATATTCCCAGGTAAGAAGTTTTAGGTTGTAGTTATTATAGGAATTATAGGACTATTTCTCGCTATACGATTTGTATTTCATATACCTTTGACTATTGGATGTTCTTATAGGCACTTTAGTATTGCCAGTGTAACAGTATAGCTTCCGTCCCTCTCCTCGCTCCTACCTGGGCTCAAACCAGGAACACATCGACAACAGCCACCCTCGAAGCAGCGTTACCCATGCAGAGCAAGGGGAACAACTAGTCCAAGTCTCAGAGCGAGTGACGTTTGAAACGCTATTAGCGTGCACCCGGCTAACTAGCTAGCCATTTCACATAGGTTACACAAGCCTAATCTTGGGAGTTGATAGGCTTGAAGTCATAAACAGCTCAATGCTTGAAGAATTGCGAAGGACTGCTGGCAAAACACACGAAAGTGCTGTTTGAATGAATGCTTACGAGCCTGCTGGTGCCTACCACCGCTCAGTCAGACTGCTCTATCAAATATCAAATCATAGACTTAATTATAATATAATATACACACAGAAATACGAGCCTTAGGTCATTAATATGGTCGAATCCGGAAACTATCATCTCGAAAACAAAATGTTTATTTTTTCAGTCAAATACGGAACCGTTCCGTATTTTATCTAACGGGTGGCATCCCTAAGTCTAAATATTCCTGTTACATTACACAACCTTCAATGTTATGTCATAATTCTGTAAAATTCTGGCAAATTAGTTCGCAACGAGCCAGGCGGCCCAAACTGTTGCATATACCTTGACTCTGCGTGCAATGAACGCAAGAGAACTGACACAATTTCACCTGGTTAATATTGCCTGCTAACCTGGATTTCTTTTAGCTAAATATGCAGGTTTAAAAATATATACATCTGTGTATTGATTTTAAGAAAGGCATTGATGTTTATGGTTAGGTATAGTCGTGCAACGATTGTGCTTTTTTCGCAAATGCGCTTTTGTTAAATCATCCCCCGTTTGGCGAAGTTGGCTGTCTTTGTTAGGAAGAAATAGTATTCACACAGTTTGCAACGAGCCAGGCGGCCCAAACTGCTGCATGTACCCTGACTCTGTTGCAGAGGTGACACATTTTCCCTAGTTAAAAGAAATTCATGTTAGCAGGCAATATTAACTAAATATGCAGGTTTAAAAATATATACTTGTGTATTGATTTTAAGAAAGACATTGATGTTTATGGTTAGGTACACGTTGGAGCAACGACAGTCCTTTTTCGCGAATGCGCACCGCATCGATTATATGCAACGCAGGACAGGCTAGACAAACTAGTAATATCATCAACCATGTGTAGTTAACTAGTGATTATGATTGATTGTTTTTTATAAGATAAGCTTAATGCTAGCTAGCAACTTACCTTGGCTTCTTACTGCATTCACGTAACAGGCAGGCTCCTCGTGGAGTGCAATGTAAAGCAGGTGGTTAGAGTGTTGGACTAGTTAACCGTAAGGTTGCAAGATTGAATCCCCAAGCTGACAAGGTAAAAATCTGTCGTTCTGCCCCTGAACAAGGCAGTTAACCCACCGTTCCTAGGCCGTCATTGAAAATAAGAATGTGTTCTTAACTGACTTGCCTAGTTAAAAAATATTATATAAAAAAATGTATATATACATACTCTAGTACTGAGTAAAGGGTCTGAATACTTAAGTAAATGTGATATTTCAGTTTAATGTTTTATATATTAGCAAAAATTTCTAAAAATCAGTTTTTGCTTTGTAATTATGGGGTACTGTGTGTAGATTGATGAGAAGAAAAAAACAATGTAATCATTTTTAGAATAAGGCATAACAAAATTTGGAAAAAGTCAAGGGGTCTGAATACTTTCCATTTTTTCCATTTTAGCAGACGCTCTTATCCAGAGCGACTTACAGTAGTGAATGCATACATTTTCATATTATTTTTTTTGTACTGGCCCCCCGTGGGAATCGAACCCACAACCCTGGCATTGCACGCACCATGCTGGCGTTGCAAACACCATGCTCTACCAACTGAGCCAAATGGAATGCACTGTATACAGTTGTAATAGATGAAAAGGCGATAGAGGGAACGTATCGCCAATGTAAGTGACCCGACGGTGTAAACAGCATAGAAATGAAAAGGGAATAAGATTGTGAGAGGTGTCCTTGATAGCCAAG
This sequence comes from Salmo trutta, assembly GCF_901001165.1. Taxonomy (NCBI): domain Eukaryota; kingdom Metazoa; phylum Chordata; class Actinopteri; order Salmoniformes; family Salmonidae; genus Salmo; species Salmo trutta. The sequence goes on along the minus strand of NC_042960.1, from coordinate 30,751,492 downwards.
CCATTTCCATGTAATGAATAATGAAAACGTGTTCAAGGCCAGCATCTGTAATGATACTTGCATAGGTTAATGTGATACTAAAGAGCCTGAAAATATTTCTATGTTAAGGCAGCATATCTTGGTTTCGATATTGTGATTACTAAATTTGAAGTTTCTGTAAAGAAAAAGCTTGGAAACAATCATAATTTCTTAATTTACACGGAATTTATGTAATTGCTTGTAACCCAATTCAAGACATGTGGATAGGTAAATCCAAAGTAAAAAGTTGGAGCATGATGAAAAAATTGGTTGTATTTACATGAAATATTTGTTTTTATTTTTATTTATTAGGTTTATCCAAAGAGGAAAGATACGGTAGGTTGAGTGTTGAAAGAAATAGGTTGCAACTTGAAATATAAGTTTGGTAATAATATAACAGTTGGCAATGAATCAACATTGAATTTGGTTTCAACAAAGATGTTTTATTGATTAACAAAACTAATGTACTTTTAGGTTGATCCAAAGAGTCATATCCTGCTGTGACTGGAGACCACATTTGAGTCTCTTCTTCAGTCATCTCTCCACATGTGTATCGACAGATAGAGGGATGGGATAGAGGGGATAGAGACAGAGGTCAAAGTCAAGATCATCGCCCCCCCAGCTTCAAATACATTCTCAGTTTGTGTTGGTCGATGTGGCGTCTCTTCAGCTAAACAGAGGGTGTGGGGGATTTTTTTTAAGTTGAAGCTCGTTTACTGCATTTCTATACAATTTAAAAACTCTAAAACGCATTTGGAGAACAGCAAAAAAAAACTTTTTTTTTTTTACTCCAGCCATTCATTATTATCGCAATATTAGGTTGCACAATGCAAATAGTCCGGGTAACCATTTGGTAAAAACTGTTGAGAAGCCTTTTTGTCCTAGACTTGGCACTCCGGTACCGCGTGCCATGCGGTAGTAGAGAGAACAGTCTATGACTGGGGTGGCTGGTGTCTTTGACAATTTTCAGGGCCTTCCTCTGACACCGCCTGGTGTAGAGGTCCTGGATGGCAGGCAGCTTTGCCCCAGTGATGTACTGGGCCGTTCGCACTACCCTCTGAAGTGCCTTGCAGTCGGAGGCCGAGCAATTGCTGTACCAGGCAGTGATGCAACCAGTCAGGATGCTCTCGATGTTGCAGCTGTAGAACCTTTTGAGGATCTCAGGACCCATGCCAAATCTTTTTAGTTTCCTGAGGGGGAATAGGCTTTGTCGTGCCCTCTTCACGATGTCTTGGTGTGTTTGGACCATTCTAATTTGTTGTTGATGTGGACACCAAGGAATTTGAAGCTCTCAACCTGCCCCACTACAGCCCCGTCGATGAGAATGGGGACGTTATCGGTGCTCCTTTTCCTGTAGTCCACAATCATGCATTTACAGTATCATTGCATTTGCAGGCTAATGTAAGATAGACTACTATTCCTAATGTGATGAGTAGATTGCATAGTCAGAATTTAGGCTAATAATATAAGTCAATTACTGTGAGCAGAACAGACCGTTCTGAACAAAGCATTAACAACGCATGCCTGAGCGCGTACTGACATAGAGTAGGCCTAATCAGAGACGTTTTTTCTTTTTTTTGCACGGGAAAATGTTTCATGCAATTCTACTATATGATTGGAGACAAGCAACATATTTCGTAATACGACACAAATTAGTAGCCTACTCTGCTGACAGTGACAAACAGATCAGTAAAAACAACTGTGCCTTGAATGCAACCATCTAATCTAGGCTTATTAGAAGGGGAGACACAAATTGTACAATATGACTTCCATCTAGCCTGGAGGATTTTTTTTCCAGTGGTACTGATCCAATGATAAACACAGTCAATATGCAGCACTCACCGGGGTTATGGCCGATGCTCTCCGCTGGTACCAATAAGATAGGCTACTGTTCGCTCAATTGTGAGTTGCGAATTTTGATAACTAGCTACAGATTAGTATTTTATTTGTCTTCTCTTTTCAGCAAGAGCCATTTGCTTTCTAAACTGTGTTTTTCCTACGATTGTATTTTGAAATATTGGGATAGGCCTAAACCTATTTAACTGATTTTCACTGAGCTGTAACTCAACAATCAGCTATTTGGTAGAGGCTATTTGCTGCGCGCGCTGACCAAATTGCGAGCTTAAAACAATCCATAGCTCATTTTGAAAATAAGCTAATAGTCCTCTGTGGCCAAATCATGCTCTTTGGTGTAGTTTTTTAAATTATTTTATTCATTTCTGCACAGGCAACGAGCAATGATATACAGTCAGGTCCATAAATATTTGGACATTGACCAAGTTATTATTATTTTAGCTGTTTACCACAGCATATTGGAGTTGAAATTAAATAATGAATATGAGCTGAAAGTGCAGAGATGGGGTTTTTTCTCCCTTTTTTAAGGGACCAAAAGTAATTGGACAATTGGCTGCTCAGCTGTTCCATGGCCAGGTGTGTGTTATTTCCTCATTAGTTAATTTACAAGTAAGCCGATAAAAGGTCTAGAGTTGATTTCAAGTGTGGCATTTGCATTTGGAATCTGTTGCTGTTAACCCTCAATATGAAGTCCAAAGAGCTGTCACTGCCAGTGAACCAAGCCATCATTAGGCTGAAAAATCTAAACGAACTCATCAGAGAGATAGTAAAAACATTAGGTGTGGACAAATCAACTATTTGGTACATTCTTAAAAAGAAAGAACGCACTGTTGAGCTCAGGAACACAAAAAGGCCAGGAAGGCCACGGAAAACAACTGTGGTGGATGACAGAATAATTATTTCTCTGGTGAAGAAAAAACCCTTCACAACAGTTGGCCAGATCAATAACACCCTCCTGGAGGTAGGCATATCTGTGTCAAAGTCAACAATCAAGAGAAGACTTCACCAGAGTAAATAGAGGGTTTACCACAAGATGTAAACCATTTGTAAGCCTCAAAAACAGGAAGACCAGATTTAGCCAAAAAACATCTAAATAAAAGCCTGTACAGTTCTGGAACAACATCCTATGGACAGATGAGACAAAGATCAACTTGTGCCAGAATGATGGGCAGAGAAAAGTATGGAGAAGGTAAGGAAATGCTCATGATCCAAAGCATACCACCTCATCTGTGAAGCATGGTGGAGGCAGTGTTATGGTGTGGGCATGTATGGCTGCCAATGGAACTGGTTCCCTTGTATTTGTTGATGATATGACTGCTGACAAAAGCAGCAGGATGAATTCTGAAGTGTTTAGGGTTGTATTATCTGCTCAGATTAATTTTTTACCTTTATTTGTCTAGGCAAGTCAGTTAAGAACAAATACTTATTTATGTATTATTATGTATTCATGACAATGACCCAAAGCATACTGGGAAAGCAACCCAATAGTTGTTTTTAAGGCAAATAAGTGGAATGTTCTGCAATGGCCAAGTCAATCACCTGACCTGAATCCAGTTGAGCATACACATCACTTGCTAAAGGCAAAATTGAAAGAAAAACGACCCAAGAACGAGCAGGAACTGAAGACAGTTGCAGTAAAGGCAGAGCATCACCAGGGAGGAAATCCAGCATCTGGTGATGTCTATAGGTTCCAGACTTCAGGCAGTCACTTACTGCAAAGGATTTGCAACCAAGTATTAAAACTCACAATTTAATGTATGATTGTTAGGTTGTCCAATTACACTTGAGCCCCTAAAATTTGGGGGGCTATGTATAAAAGTGGTTGTAATTCCTACATGGGTCATACAATAATTTTGACAAAACCATTAAATGAAAAATGATAGTCTACACTTAAAGCACATCTTGACTGTTTCTTTTCAAAATCCATTGTGGTGGCGGACAGAGCCAAAATGATGCAAATTGTGTCACTGTCTAAATACTTATGGACCTGACTGTAGCTCATTTTGGCAAATGTTATTAAATTTACTTTAGGGGAAGCTTATCTTCCCCTAGCCTATTGAACGTGCCGCCTATGCCGACATCAATGTGAAAGTAACTGGTGCATAAAACAGCTGCTCGCCAGTCTTGGAATGATTGTAGTCAATTTTCTTTGTAGCCTACTTTTAAATCGTTGGTCTTGAGCTAGGGTATGGTGACTGCCATACCCAACTGACACCCCTGGCCTCAGTTAACACCTCAGTATATGAGATTCCACACGGACAGATAGACAGACAGGAAGACAGACATTTCAATCTCAGCCATTCACTGAGACAAACATGCCCTACTTATGAGCTGCTGTAGTAACCTGCTTTTCCCACTCACCCAGTGTCAGGGAGAATTGATCAAGGAAACGTCAGTGGGGGAAACAGCTATGAGGTCTTTGAAGGCTCTTCACACACCAACAACACTGGCAGCTGGGACACTGAGCTATAAATACCACATCTGCTTTGTTCCAACACCTTTAGCGCAACACAAATTAGCTTCCGTCAAGAAAAACCCAAAACGATTGATTTGTAGGAACATGCATCCTATCAAATTGTGTCTTTTTGTCTCTCAGCAGTGGATCTAATCCTTCTCCTTCCCTTTCTTTCTCATCTTCCTCTCTCTCCTCTTTCTATCTCCCTATCTCCCTCCCTCTGTCCCTCTTCTCTCCTCCTCTCCCCCCTTCTGTCTTACCTGCGGAACACTGGTCCTCGTCTGCCCCGTTCTCACAGTCCCTCTCCCCGTCACATCGCCATGACGACGAGACACACTTGCTGGCCGAATCCCCGCAGTTAAACTTCTCAGGTGGGCACATCTGTCGACCTATCGGTGGAGGGAGGGAGAGAGATGGGCATGAGGGAGAGAGAGGACACAGTTAGTCAATGAAACAGCCAAATAGCTCAGTTATCATGTTGCTCAAATCGATTCCCCCTCAAATGCCTGCAATTAGAGCGGGCACACAGAGTAAGACGAAGGCCAAAAACACACAGGGGGGAAAAAAAACGCACAAAGCGAAAACATACACACACGAAGGCACATGCTCAGATCGTTCCATCGAGTGAAACCATATTATGGAAGCAGACCATTGTTTCTATTCCCTAGCTAGCCCATGTGGTTCCTAGAGTCAGAAAAACACTGACGTACAATACATACATTTTACACTTGGCCTAGACAGCAAATCCCTGCTTTCCCTTTTCACAAATTCGACTCCCCATCTCTCCCTCCCCCCCCCCCTTTCCACAAACAGAACTGGTCCCACCTCTCTCCTTCACCATCCTCTCTCTCTTCCCTCTGCCCACCCTTCCCAACCCTAGCCAGCAGTGATGGGGGGGGACAAAATTGTTCCAGTTACATATCGGGATATTATTTTTGACGATATAGCATGTCATAATATTATTTTTGCGCTAGTTGGCTGTACCTGTACTGTGTTCCTTCATAACTTGTTCTCCATCTTATTTTTAAATAGGGAGCCAATTTGTTTTCAGCACTTATTTCCATGTCTGATAAACCCATTTTCTCATGGCTCTCTCTTGTCCCTCTGCAGCAGACATATGGTGAGTAAATTATCGAATCACAATAAAATTACAGTATCGAATCGCAATGCATATAGAATCATGAGAATTGCAATACATATCGTATTGGCACCTAAGCATTGTGATCATATCGTATTATGTCCCTGGCAATTTCCAGTCCTATTAGCAAGAATAGGCCTAATGGGACTATATCCTAGATTACACACTACCACCCTCCCTCCTCTCTGTCTCCGCTCCCTGGTTCCCAGTCCCAGCCAAAGAGGGCCCACTGGGACTGTATATTAGATTACATTACGCCCAGTGTCAAAAGTTGCTCCATCAATTATACATTTTGGACTGTCACTGCCTGGCAACCTGCAACCACCCCAGATCAATATACACAGCAAATAATGGAGCCATTATAGCAGTTACTAATATTTTACTTGAAAAGAGCAGCTTTAACATTTTTTGGGAATTAAGTGACTAATTCTGACCACTAGAGTTGGAGGTAAAACAGAGTTAATTTGAAAAAAGTGTTTAGGTATTGCTTGTCAATGTGATCACGCCCACTGATTTGCATTTAAGTTTCGATTTTGCCTTCCTCGCATTCGCCTCAGACTGAAACTGGCAGAAGTAGTCTTTGCATTCAGGTAAGTTATATGGTTTTGAAATTCATATTTGGCCCAAGTCAACCATTTATCAATAGTTCGTTTCAAGCCAAATATTCATTACCTAGCAGGAAATTGCAGTGGAGGCTGGTGGGAGGAGCTATAGGAGGACGGGATCATTGTAATGGCTGGAATGGAATAAATGGAACGTATAAAACACATCAAACATACAGAAACCACATGTTTGACTCCGTTCCATGAATTCCATTCCCGTCCTCCTATAGCTCCTCTCACCATCCTCTACTGGTCGATCGGTATAGCCTGTTTTTTAGTTTTTTTTAACCAAGCTAGTCTTGGCGACATTCTCAAAGCGTAGCTAGCTTATAATTTTAGGTCAGTTTGACAGAATGGACATACCAAGGTAGGTACTTGAAGTGGCTAAATTCCTTATTTTGAATAAACCAATAACCGTGGGGCAATTCGGCACCAAATGTTTTGTAAAGTTGCCATAACTTTAGCTATTTGCTATCTGACCATTAGCTACCAGGTTAACTTAGCTACAGAAACTAGCTAACATTAGTTAACATTACCTAACTATCTAATAGCTAATGTTAGGTAGCTTGGCCATCTAGCTAGCTAACGTTTGCAAACTAGAATCAATATAGAACAATGAGGGTTAGTCCTAAAAACATATTTTCTAGAATACTGAACCAGAATGCAGGTTATACTGTGTTAAGGTCAGTCATTTATTCTAGTATACTCAATACTTTAGCTGACGTAAGTGTTTATTCTTTGGCTAGCTAGATGGCTACTTAGCTAACTAGTAACATTAGCTAGATGGCTACCAAAGCCACACGTCTAAGCTAGCTAAATAATTAACCTAAACCTGCATTCGGTTTGAGTATTCAGTAATGGATGTGTGCCTGGGTAATGATGTTGTTAACTGTCAGCTGTAGATACCTTTCCACAATTTGTCTAGGCTTATATGCGTGCCTCGTGTGTGCTACAGAAGCTAGAGTCAAATGTGGTGCGTGCCTCGTGTATGTTTAATAAATATAGAGTTAATCAGCACAGCAAAGCCGGGGAGAATGCCGGGAATAACGTTACATCTTTCAGTTGAAGGGATTTGATGTAACCAATGAAATGTTAGAAAGCTAGCTAGTTGTTTATCTCTATCTCATATGCTGAAATCCACACACGATATGCAAATGTTATGCATGCGACCGTTCGACTTTTCTTGCGCCTCGATCACACCGATCTTGGCATTGCATTTTGGCACACCAGAAGTACATTCATTTCTAATGGAACGCTTGACTTGCAGCATTGCTTTGCAGATGCAGTTACAGTGCGTTCTGTTAGGTGCCTACGTTCGGTTTATCGAATGTACGCATCAAACTGTACGCGTAGACGGCTTGACAGAAATGGTAGCAGAAGGTGAATGTTGAACTTTTGTTGCACACATATCCAGATGATGCTGTTTACCATTTTGCGCATAGACACGAGGTGTTCGTTCTGAGGCTGTCATAGTCATAAGTTAATGTGAATATCAACATCGTGTCCAGCGTTGTTCATAAGGCTACATATGTTGTTGTTTTTTTAAAGAATGTATTGGCTGTGCTTTATATAGGCTGTGTTAGGGTAGTGCTGACTATTTTAGATGTGACATTTGTCCTGGGAGATAAAAATTGGGTTGTTATTTTACTGAAATGCACATGGTCCCTTTTTTTTAGCTGGATCTTTGTAGATTTTTTGACCCATTTTGAGTCATACAAAATCATGTGTGCTCTACTCTGACTACGAATCCACAGATCAAAAGAGGAAACGCAGTTCGTTTTTCTTTGATTCATCTCTCCTCATGTCGCATTACCGCCACCAACTAGACTGGAATGTGGACCTCATCTTTCAATCACACATGTGGGTATACAGTATGCTTGTAAAAACCAATGAGTAGATGGGACTTGCAGCTCGTCAAGCATCAAAAAAAAAGAACCATGTTCTATTTTAGTGACTGGCTACACAAACGCCTGTTGACGTGCATGAGCAGTTTGGATAAAATGATTGAATAACATATACAGTTGAAGTCGGAAGTTTTACATACACTTATGTTGGAGTCATTAAAACTTGTTTTTCAACCACTCCACAAATTTCTTGTTAACAAACCATAGTTTTGGCAAGTCAGTTAGGACATCTACTTTGTGCATGACACAAGTCATTTTTCCAATTGTTTACAGACAGATTATTTCACTTATAATTCACTGTATCACAATTCCAGTGGCTCAGAAGTTTACATACACTAAGTTGACTGTGTCTTTAAACAGCTTGGAAAATTCCAAAAAATGTCATGGCTTTAGAAGCTTCTGATAGGCAAATTGACATTTGAGTTAATTGGAGGTGTCCCTGTGGATGTGTTTAAAGGCCTACCTTCAAACTCCGTGCCTCTTTGCTTGACATCATGAGAAACTCAAAATAAATTAGTGAAGACCTCAGCTAAAAAATTGTAAACCTCCACAAGTCTGGTTCATCTTAGGGAGCAATTTACAAATCCCTGAAGGTACCACAATCATCTGTACAAACAATAGTACGCAAGTATAAACACCATGGGACCACGCAGCCGTCATACCGCTCAGGAAGGAGACGCGTTCTGTCTCCTAGAGATTAATGTACTTTGGTGCGAAAAGTGCAAATCAATTCCAGAACAACAGCAAAGGACCTTGTGAAGATGCTAGAGGAAACAGGTACAAAAGTATCTATATCCACAGTAAAACGAGTCCTATATCGACATAACCTTGGCCATAATGACCATCGTTATGTTTGGAGGACCTGAAAGGCCGCTCAGCAAGGAAGAAGCCACTGCTCCAAAACTGCCATAAAGCCAGACTACGGTTTGCAACTGCACATGGGGACAAAGATCGTACTTTTTGGAGAAATGTCCTCTGGTCTAATGAAACAAAAATAGAACTGTTTGGCTGTAATTACCATCGTTATGTTAGGAGGGAAAAGGGGGATGCTTGCAAGCCGAAGAACACCATCCCAATCGTGAAGCACGGGGGTGGCAGCATCATGTCGGTGTGCTTTGCTGCAGGAGGGACTGATGCACTTCACAAAATAGATGGCTTCATGAGGAGGGAAAATTATGTGGATATATTGAAGCAACATCTCAAGACATCAGTCAGGAAGTTAAAGCTGGGTCGCAAATGGGTCTCCAAATGGACAATGACCCCAAGCATACTTCCAAGGTTGTGGCAAAATGGCTTAAGGACAACAAAGTCAAGCTATTGGAGTGGCCATCACAAAGCCCAGACCTCAATCTTATAGAAAATTTGTGGGCAGAACTGAAAGCATGTGCGAACAAGGAGGCCTACAAACCTGACTGTTACACCAGCTCTGTCAAGAGGAATGGGCCAAAATGTACCCAACTTATTGTGGAAGGCTACCTGTAACGTTTGACCTAAGTTAAACAATTTAAAAGCAATGCTACCAAATACTAATTGAGTATGTAAACTTCTGACCCACTGGGAATGTGATGAAAGTAATAAAAGCTGAAATAAATCATTCTCTCTACTATTATTCTGACATTTCACATTCTTAAAATAGTGGTGATCCTAACTGACCTAAGACAGGGAATTTTTACTAGGATTAAATGTCAGGAATTGTGAAACTGAGTTTAAATGTAGTTGGCTAAGGTGTATGTAAACTTCCGACCTCAACTGTATGTGTAAAAACAAATTGAACTACTTGTGCACGCAACGCGGCCAGTTTGGTCAGTACGTAACAGTGAGCCAAATAACTTTGTTTAATGTCTTTCAAGTTGTCAAGAAATGTACCCTGCCCACCATGGCCTTAAGTCTACAATGAATCTGAGACAGAAGTACATTAAGAAGTGTTTGAGTATCTTCTTCAAAAACCAGACCTCGTGTGCTAAAAATGTGTTTACCCAATAAAACTAGCTCTGATGGTGAGTTATTTGTCTACAGTACAGAGATGTGATCAATGTTTTCTTTCATACAATCCTAGCTAGCACAAATTATATGACACTTCTGTCCTGAGTCCAGCAAGCCGGATCTAATTCTGCTGGCCCAGTTCTACCACCCAGATCCAAACGGAGGTCTGGTGTTTGCAGGGATGGTACAGTAAACGGGAGCCCCTAACCCCCGTCCCCCAAAGCCTGCGGGGGGTTACCGCTGAGACATTTAAATGCCAAACACACTTTTGGGAGGGGGGATTGTGTCTGGGGTCTAAGGTTTGGAGGGATGGAGTCACACGTTACACATTCTGTGGCATGTCACAGATCACATCAGGCCCCATTTTAATTGTATGTCTTCTCTCAACATCCCATATAGAATTGTAGCTTAATGATTTCCAAACAGATTATTTGGGCCCGACATTTAAAAACATAATAAAATGGGGTTTAGTGCATGGCTAACAAACACATTTTTAAAGACATATGTAATTTGGTTGTAGTATCCCTGTAGAATTGTTGAGAACAGAGTATTCATTTATTGATGTGATCGGAAGATTCTGTTAACTCTTCTGCATGCTGCAACCTACTCCATGGATGTTGGTGGTTTGTCCGACTCTGACACTGTTGACACAAAGTCCTAACAGAAAAAGGAAAGCTGAGGAAGAGTAAAGTAAGCCTTTCTTTATTTGCTATGACTGATCTTCCTGAGGTTCCATCTTTGTGATGTTGGGTTGGCCTACTCCTGGAGAGTTACTATGTACTGTATGTAGGCCTTTTCCTGTCTTGCTCTTATCCACTAAAATCATCTTGGAAGATCCTAATGTGCAGTTTAGTGATATACTGTAGCCAGGTGTTGGAACAGGGCTGAAACCAATCCTTGCACAGTAGCTCTCCAGGAAGATGGCTGGCTACCACTGAGCTTTTTCTCAATTTGTCTATCCTTGGCTCCTCGTGTCCTCGCCATTCTTCTCAAAACCAACTACAGAACAATGAATTAGGAGAGGAACATTTATTATCACATTCAATTTGAAAAGGAAAGCGAAGAAGCAAAAATATATTGACAAAGAGCCCTGGTGTTTATTTTTTATTCATTTATTTAACTAGGCAAGTCGGTTAAGAACAAACTCTTATTTACATTGATGGCCAAGGAACACTGTCCCTTGTTCAGGGACAGAACGACAGATTTTTACCTTGTCAGCTCAGGGATTCGATCTAGCAACCCAATGCTCTAACAGCTAGGCTACCTGCCGCCCCAGGGTCTGTGTCTGTGCTTTTTGCTAGATGATTGAGGTCATTCTCCAGAGCAAAGCTAAGGGGGCGTACCAGATGTGATATGATCAAGATATTGGTTGCAAATATGGCAGAGGATAAATGCATTAAGATCAATGTTTTGCCTTCATGTATTATTGCCAGTCTAGTAATTTCATTTTTTGGGGTTCCAAACAAGAACCCCACGACATGTGAAGTAGGCATATGCAAGAGCAATAGTTTCCTTGTTCCCATACCTGGCCGACCCCCAAAAGCAAGACTGACTATGTGAGTACGAAATAAATCTGGGTTCCAATTCACTCCCTACCACTTCCCCTTAGCCCTAACCCTTTGTTTTCTGATTTTTGAAGGGTGTGTGGATAGGTGTAAGCAGTGTAGTCATAAAGCTTTCACCTTATGGATCTGCACACGTTGAAGGGTCAACGGAAAGTGATAGGGAGTGGATTGGGATGGGCTGTAAGACTATTTATTTTTTATGGTTTTAAAAGGCACAATCTGCTTATAGTGAAACTGCCACTGCAACAACACTAGATGTTCAAATGATAAGCAGAGCATTTTTCGAACCCCTTCCAGATTCTAACATGCACCAGTGACACTTGGCATGGAGACTGAACCACCTGCAAAAAGAGGCTGCAGGAGGAAGAATAAAGTTCCCTCGTAGATCACTAACAGGAGGGTCAGCTGGTTGGCATGCATAACTGTCCTTTAGTTGTATGTATGGTTTGTGCTCTGTAGTTTTACTATATATATGTGTGTGTGTGTGCACAAAGCATTATGAACATTTGCTCTTTCCATGACATAGACTGACCAGGTGAAAGCTATGATATATACAGTACCAGTCAAACGTTTGGACACCTACTCATTCAAGGGTTTTTCTTTATTTTTACTATTTTCTATATTGTAGAATAATAGTGAAGACATCAAAACTATGAAATAATGCACATGGGATAATGTCGTAACCAAAAAGTGCTAAAAAAATTCAAATATATTTGAGATTCTTCAAAGTTGCCACCATTTGCCTTTACGACAGCTTTGCACATATACCAGGTGCTCGGTTGCAGGCATGCGAGGGAGTGTTCACAAGGGAGTGAGACTTTTTCCTCACGATTCAGTGTAATGGGGATTGGTTGGACTGGTTATACCATTGGGTGTTCCTGTCCTTTTTAATCTTTGGCTGAAGGTGGACCAGCTGCTGACAGAGACCCCTTCACGGACGAAGACTGGCTGAGTGAAGAAGGGCAGAGTCGAAAGGCCATCGCGCTGATGAAAGACGCATCTGATGAAGCAACCGTAAAAGAAAAGATGGAGCTGAACCTCTGCCTACCGCCAAAAAGTAGTCCATGACCCACAGAACTCCTCCGATATAGTCCAGGCATGGTAATGTATGAAATAGACTCTGTCAACTCTGTAGAATGCATGTGTGATAACATATGAATGGAATGTTGATGTATTGTTTTATCCCAAAGCATGACCATGTCATAGGGTGGCCATTGCCAGAGCTATTACCCTTCAACAGGGTAATGGCTTAGCTCTGGCAATGGCAGGACCGACAGTGACTTTGTGTGTCTTGTCTGTAGATTGAGCAAGATTTTGGACTGATGTTTGACCCAAAATTCCTGAAGAATTTGCCTACTCTCTTCAAACAGAAGGTCATGCTATGCAGAGCAATGGACTCACACCATCAACCGAGCTTCGGGACTTGATACACAACACTGAGTCCACAGCTGAGGTGGTTAAAATGGCAGACGTACCACTTCACACTGCAATGTGAAGTTCTAGTACGTGCATGTGGGAGGCAGAGGTTCTGGTTGAAACGGAAGTGGGTAAAATCTTAGGTGAAGCTGGTTGATTTGGACCCGCACCAGCACTGGGAGACACGTTCTGAAAGTTTTTCCAATGTCAGAATCCCAATTTGTTTTCTAGGTTGGGACACCGACATGTCGTCCATTCTTCTCCTTGTCCATCTTCTGCCTCCCTCTGCTCAAGGCCACAACAAGCAGGGAAAGATGCAAGCGAGACACACAGCTGAACGTCATGTGAAGCTCATAAAAGTCAGGCTACAATTCAACACAAATTTAGTTACAGATTGTGTTGCTGCATCCTGACCCCCCCCCCCCCCCCCCCCCCCCTCCGAGTGTGCAAAGACTTACCCCAGCAAAGAGCACTCTGATCAACTCTACTTCTGTAACACCTCTTACTAGTTAAACTACAACAACTGTGGCAGTATAACACTAACACATATTATAATAACTACTGTCTGGCTTGTGAGACTTATAGACGTTCTAACAGTATATTAGTGTCTTATAGGCAGGGACCAGCATCCAGCAGCATCTGGATGGCATCACCGGAAGTCCACAATATCTGCTTGCCGTGGGTACCCAGAGAACAATCATTCACGCCTACTTCATCGCAATTGACAAACATCCGGTACCTCGCTCACTGGGCTGTTTTGATGAGCTTTTCAAAGCTCACTTTGTATTTGGTACCTCATACAGTCAGGGTCTGGCAAACATGTACACTTTTCTACAAACGACATTGACATTGATACAACTAACGGCGAATCCCAGGGTAGTACAGCTGAGGGCCAGAATGTTGCATTCAACAGATCTGTTTAAAATAGACATTTTTTTTTTTTTTTTTTGCAAATGCCGCCAAGAAAATGCCATTAGCCTTGTAAAACATCTGACGTTAATTCATGGTCATTGTCCAGGGAAATGTCTACGTTTAAAAAGTGTGGTCAGGTTGGTTGTTCACATGTATTTGGCACTTTGTCTGGATTTACAAAGCATCTTAACAAGGCACATGAAGAGCTTACCGAAGCAGTTTCTGATAATGATGGTGGAGGCCCCTCTACCGCTGCTAACAGTTTTGCAGCAAACAATTTTGATGTGCCAGCACCAAGCTCACATTGTGATTCAGCTCTGTATAATAGGAGTATTGTAGATAATTGTGCCGCAACAATAAATCAACTCAAAGCAGCAGGATTTGGTGAATCCGCAATGAACAGTTTTGTCAGTTCCATGGAAGAGAGTTGATGACATCCAGAGTAAAGCTAAAGAGTCAGTGAAGAAGTGTCTGTCTTTACAGGAAACTGGCAACAATGATCTAACAGGTGTAAAATATAAACGCCACATACAACAATTTCAACCATTTTACTGAGTTACAGTTCTTATAAGGAAATCAGTCAATTGAAATGAATTCATTAGGCCCTAATCTATGGATTTCACATGACTGGGCAGGAGTGCAGCCATGGGTGGGCCTGGGAGGGCATAGGCCCACCCTCTGGGGAGCCAGCTCCAGCCAATCAGAATGAATTTTTCTCCACAAAACCGCTTTATTCCAGACAAGTACTCCTCAGTTTAATCAGCTGTCCGGGTGGTTGGTCTCAGATTACCCCGCAGGTGAAGAAGCCAGATGTGGAGGTCCTGGGCTGGTGTGGTTACACGTGGTCTGAGGTTGTGAGGCCGGTTGGACGTACTGCCAAATTCTCTAAAACAACGTTGGAAAATGCTTATGGTAGAGACATTAACATTCGATTCTTTGGCAACAGCTCTGGTGGACATTCCTGCAGTCAGCATGCCAATTGCACGCTCCCTCATAACTTGAGACATCTGTGTCATTGTGTTGTGTGACAAAACTGCACATTTTAGAGTGGCCTTTTAATGTCCCCAGCACAAGGTGCACCTGCGTAAAGATCATGCTGTTTAATCAGCTTCTTGATATGCCACACCGGTCAGAAGGATGGATTATCTTGGCAAAGGATAAATGTTCACTGACAAGGATGTAAACAGAAGTAAGCTTTTAGTGAGTATGGAACAATTATGGGATCTTTCATTTCAGCTCATGCAACATGGGACCAACACTTTATATGTTGCATTTATATTTTTGTTCAGTATAGATCAGTGTTTTGAGCAAATGAAAAATCTATTTAGCAGGCGTTAGTCTATTTACAAAAATGCACACATAAACGTAATGTTGCAGCTTGTGAATGGTCCCAAAGAAAGTCTACTTTATGACTTAAATGATGGATCTTTCTTTAAAACCATGCTCTGTTCTCAAAAGAGAAACGTGATGAAAATGTTGCTCTTCTATGACGACTTTGAAATACCGTTAGTCCTCTTGGATCGAAGCATGGCATACATAAATATTTACATGGGTTCTTTTTCATACTCAAGATATAAAAACCTATGGGTTTCGCTCACTGCTTAACTCAATTGTATGGAATTAAAGTTCACTTGCACAATCACCAAATTCATGGAACTATTGTCCAAGTAACAGGTGACAACCTTGGTATTCATGGTTTATTTGGTTTTCTGGAATATTTTAGTGTAATACATTGCTGCCATTTGTCTTGCTGAAAAAGACGACTTTCAGACAGAGTTCAGTGAAGACAGTCCCAAGATAGTATT
The DNA here is from genome assembly GCF_901001165.1 of Salmo trutta. NCBI lineage: Eukaryota > Metazoa > Chordata > Actinopteri > Salmoniformes > Salmonidae > Salmo > Salmo trutta. Next base: position 30,735,840 of record NC_042960.1, on the reverse strand, counting down.
GCGAACTAAAGGGATGCGTGTGGAACCATGCCAAACAATGCAGAGAAATCCCACTCTGACCTATGTAATGGGTGTTAAAGAATCTTGCCTGTTAAATTCATTAGAGTACTTTCATATAAGCGAGCATTTGTCAGTTAATGTCATGCATGACATCTTGGAGGGTGCTGGGCAATATGGTCCCGTGTGGCTCAGTTGGTAGAGCATGGTGTTTGCGACGCCAAAGTTGTGGGTTCGATTCCCACGGGGGACCAGTACGGATAAAAAAATTATGAAATGTATGCATTCACTACTGTAAGTTGCTCTGGATAAGAGTGTCTGCTAAATGACTAAAATGCAAATGCAAAATGAGTTGAAATTGCTACTACAGCATTTGCAAAATGAGCATTTAACCAAAAAATTGTACATGAGAATTCAGGGCTTCAACTAGGGTTATATGGAAAGAAACAACAGGCCCCGCTGCAGTGAAGTTACTTCAGGGTAACAATGATTTGGGCTTAAATATCATTGAGTCTTGGTGTCTACTATGCAATACACCACTTATCTTTGGTGACTTGGTTTATCCAAATGATCAACACTGGCATTTTCTGCTTTTTTTTGCTTCAAATAGTCAACATTGTATTTTCTCCAGTGTTATCAGATGGTATTAAAGTCTATTTGAAACACTTGATTGCACAACACCACAAACTGTTTAAGCAATTGTTTCCTGGATGAGGTTGTTTCCCAAGCATAATTTTAAGGTGTATTATCCTTAATCTATTCAGAAAATCGGGCCAATTCTCCATAGCTGGTATATGCTCAACGAAGCACAACGATGCTTCACCGTAGGGACGGTGCCATGTTTCCTCCAGACGTGACGCTTGGCATTCAGGCCAGAGAGTTCGATCTTGGCTTCATCAGACCAGAGAATCTTGTTTCTCATGGTCTGAGAGTCTTTAGGTGCCTTTTGGCAAACTCCAAGTGGGCTGTCATGTGCCTTTTACTGAGGAGTGGCTTCCGTCTGGCCACTCTTCCATAAAGGCCTGATTGGTGGATTGCTGCAGAGATGGTTGTCCTTCTGGAAAGTTCTCCCATCTACACAGAGGAACTTGGTAGCTCTGTCAGAGTGACCATCGGGTTAATGGTCACCTCCCTGACCCAAGCCCTTCTACCACGATTGCTCAGTTTGACAGGGCGGACAGCTCTAGGAAGAGTCTTGGTGGTTCCAAACTTCTTCCATTTAAGAATGGAGGCCACAGTGTTCTTGGTGACCTTCAATTCTACAGAAATGTTTTGGTACCCTTCTCCAGAGACGTGCCTTGACACAATCCTGTCTCGGAGCTGTACGAACAATTAATTTGACCTCGGGCTTGGTTTTTGCTCTGACATGCACTGTAAACTGTGGGACTTCATATAGACAGGTGTGTGCCTTTCCAAATCATGTCCAATCAATTGCTGCACCTGTTGCAGTGACGTTCCCCAACCAACTTGACAGAGCTTCTGGGGATCTGCAGAGAAGAATGGGAGAAACTCCCCAAATACAGGTGTGCCAAGCTTGTAGCGTCATACCCAAGAAGACTCAAGGCTGTAATCGCTGCCAAAGGTGCTGCAACAAAGTACTGAGTAAATGGTTTGAATAGTTACGTAAATGTGATATTTCAGTTTTGTATTTTTAATACACTTGCAAAAAATTTTAAAAGAAATTTAAATACTTTTTTTTTTGCTTTGTCATTATGGGGTATTGTGTGTAGATTGATGAAGAAAAAAAAAAACGTATCAATTTTAGAATAAGGCTGAAACGTAACAAAATGTGGAAAAAGTCAAGGGGTCTGAATACTTTCCGAATGCACCGTATATAGATTTGATATTTGTCCAGGAAAAATGGTTGCCTTGAATGTAATGGAAGGAGCTCATGAGATAGTGGAAGAAGGCACCTGGAGTGCATTTTCTAAGGTTTTGAGTGTAAAATGGGCCAAACATCAAGGGAACCTATACTGTTAAGATTTGGTTGTTTGCGTTAAAGTACACTGTGAGATGCCAATATTTCACGAAATCCAGTCTATTCTTGTAGAAGATGACACATAGCCAACCGTACGTTATCTTTTGCTTTAGACACACTGTGTCTTTATGAACATTTTCATGAGTTTAAAGTTGTACCTGACAACAAATGGGCCCCATGTTTTTGACGTTAATGATATTTTGTTTCACAAAGCATTCGACATGCAGATGTTATATGGTGGTGATGGATCAAGTTTGTTTGTGGTCCCATACTGCTTCATGTGATTACATTTCCACGCTTGTACACAGTACCAGAACAATTGTACATAGTAGCACATGTCATGTAGGGATAGTACGGAATCAGAAGGCCATGCATCTGCGGGGAGAAATTTCCCAACTGAGGCACGGGTTGTGGGCTGATCAATTTGATGTTATTTTAATGGACAAAAAAATTGCATTTCTAAGTGACCCCAAACTTTGGAACGGTAGTGTATGTATAGAAGAGAGTCAGGGTGAGGGTTGACAACAGTGGGCCCTATGCATTGAGCTGTTAGCTAATGAGAACATGAAACCCTCCAAAAATATATGGAGGTCTCGCAAGATTCATTGAACAACGTATGCACGGTACAAGAAAAGCCACTTTGCGCATCATACCTTGTGCAAAAAATGCCCACATCAGTGCAGAGGATCTCATACTCCTTGCTGCGATTGATATGTGCACTGAAATCGTGGCGGGAGTCGACCGCCAACAAACTTAAAACCCTACCCCTATCCAATGACACCACGAGGAGGAGAATCCAGGACGTGCCTGAGGACATAACGCGCCAGACATCAGAGCGCATCAGTGCAAATGCCCATTACGCACTGCAGCTTGATGAATCCACAGATGTGGCTAACCATGCTATTCTAATGGTCTATGTCAGACACGTCCGGGATTATAACTTCGAGGAGCAGTTCCTTTTTAGTGCTGATTTGCCCACCGCCACCACTGCAGAGGCTGTCTTTAGCACAATGGATATGTACCTGGGCTCCGTGGGCATGGCCTGGGATGGGCGCGTCGGTGTGACCACCGATGGGGCAGCTGCCATGACGGGAAAGCACTATTAAAGCGGATCCTGGGCTTTGGCAGCGAAGGACATGGTGCCTGAGCTCCACGCCACTCTCCTCGATGTGATCAAGTGTGTCAACTATATTAAAAAGAGTTCCACCAAAAAAAATCAGGTGTTTCCAGGCCTTCTGCAGGGATATGGGGAGGGAGCGCCAGCAGGTGCTTTATCATGCAGAGGTCCACTGGATTTCCAGGGGTAAACTGTTGGGTCGCTTTTATGAGCTTCGAACATTTCGATCGTGAGGAATGGCTCGCCCATGTTGCCTACCTGGTGGTTATGTTTGATCGTCTGAATTTGCTCAATGTGTCAATGCAAGGGAGGGGGTACAATCGATTTGAACGGAGGGACGCCTTCAAGATGAAGCTTACCGTTTGGGCAAATCTTGTTTCTAATGGGAGGATTGACATGTTTCCCAACGCTGATTGTGAGATTCAGAATCTGATCAACATAGCGCACCGCGACACACTGAAGAAGAAAAAAACGTCAAACAGCATCTTGCCAAGCTGCAGGAAAAGTTTTGCAGCTACTTCCCGGAGGAGAACAGGAGACTAGACGACTGGACACGGGACCCCTTTCGAGTGGAGATGGGAAGCGTCACGTTGCCAGGCAACAAAAAGGATACGCTGGTGGAGCTGTCATTTGATCGCGGACTGCGCATGCCCTTCCCGGAAATGACACTGCCACAGTTCTGGTGCAGCGTAATGGGAGAGTATCCTGCTCTCGCCTGTCGTGAATCATGCTACCGTTCAGCACCGTGTGAAAGTGGCTTCTCTACTATGGCCGTGCTGAAAACTGAAAGCAGCAAACAAGCTGGACAGCCAGTGCTTTCTCCGAGTTGCCCTGTCAACCATCATCCCAGACTTCAGTGAATTTATTCAACTAAAGAACTCCCCCAGCTTTCCCACTGATAGGCCACACACACACGCGCGTATGTGCACACAATAAAAAAAAAGAGGTTAATTAGTTATTGTTCGCTATGTTAATTATTATTGTTAATTAATTCTGTAATTCATATGACATTTTATTGAACTGGTTAAAAACGTACACCTTTTAAAACAACTTTTCGCGGTTGTGAAACTATTCACATGGTAATTGATGATTTAAGAATTCCTAATGATTGTTGTTGTTTTTTTCTATTTTAAACACTGGCAAAGTATGTGTTACTGTTCGTTAACATTATTGGACTGGTTTTGATGTCATGTTCTGAGTCTGATAATGTATTACACCCCACTCCTGAACTGGTCGCCTAATTAAAATGGCTTATTCTCTTGAATTGACAATACTTGTCTTCTCAGTTAATACAGGCTGTGTAATGACTTTCTTTAATACCATAATTGAGACAGAGTCTATTTTGCGAGTGAAGCCTGCCAAAGAAGGCAGCTGCAATACAACATTACAAAATGTAAATCATCAACAGTCTATAATATTGGTTCGCGGGCTCAATTGTCATTGTCAAATTTGGTCCCTTAGGCAAAACCAGTTCAGAACCACTGCTCCAGAATGTATTTTATTTCAAAGATTGTACACCATGCTAGTACTGATTGGTCTGTTTTTAGCATTTCATGTAATAAACAAATTCTGTTAACCAATATTTTATGTTGACTAATTTATGGTAGTAATAAAACATGTCTGTGTTTGCCCTGATCATAGTAAATGTATGTAGTATTATGAATCAGAGTAAATGTGTAATGACACTGGTAGGAGTTACTGGCGTAACGCAGTTTTCCTGAGATCCCCCCCCCCCAAAAGTGTAATAGTAATCGAATGTGTCAGCCAGACTGCCGCTCACAAAGTAGACTACCGATCGCTGTCCATGGTGCTGAAATTGCAACATGTCTATGTGGCTGCATGCCTTTCGAACAAATGACAGGCTTTCTATGTTGCCAAGGCATAGCTTTGCTTTAGCTAATGGATACATCGTTATTGGTGGTACTCATTTTCTCAGGTTACGCGTAACATTTCACAAAGCTATACACGGTGTCGCAATGCTGCCGTTTTTAGACTGCTGGCTGGTGGCAATAATGTAATGACTTTTTCGGGAATTAAAGTTGGAATTTCAAACTTGGCAGATTGTCAAATACATTTCAGATACAACGGAATACTAATTAGCTACCAATTGATGTTTTAGAATATGCAGCTGTCCTGTTAAGGCTACCTGAACCTGCATGACATGAGCCGTCCTCGCAGTCGAAAACGCGTAGGAGTTTTTAAACTTTGTTTCCATTGAACATGCCATACAAATAAAGGGATTTGAATTATTTATATGAAGAGTGCCTTGGTCCTCCTTTCTTTTGGATAGAAAGTTGTGTGTAAAACCAGTCTATTAATGCCAAATAATACAGTCGGTTCACCCTCAAAACACTAGCTTACTAGGGGTTGTTTCATTATGCAGTGTACTATCTGTAAATATATACCGTCTTTAGCTGCGATTTAGGTGCTATTTCTAAACGTTTTATAAGAATAACACGTCAAATAGCCTAACAATTGGGAAAAAAGTAGTTGGCTTTGAGGATAAATTCAGCCACTATTTAATGTTGAACGCTGCGTGTTTTGTCTGGCTAATAAATGGCCTGCACAAGTGGGCTGCAATATTCAAGCTAAAATAAATTAGGCCTAAATCAAATTAAATCCAACTTGAGAGACTCCCTGGTCTCCTGAAGTCCTCCTTTTTTTTGGTGTGCAAATGTTTTCACCGTGGCCTGTAGGTCCACTGTTTTCAATACTGATTATTGTGCATTATTTGTCCATTGCGCTACACACAATTTAAACTTAGTCTTGAATGATGCACGTCAAGATATACCAGAGATAAGGGACTGTTTATATTGCAACCACACAACTCAAACACCAGTTCACCAGCATGAACGAAAATCGCAAATCGCTTTTTTGTTCAAGCCCTCAAAAACGGTTGTCCACTAAATATGATCATCTGTTTTCATCAACCAATTTAATGGCTGTCCAGTATCTAGACGACCTGTCCCCAGAGCTTCCAATACAGTTCATCTCTTTCCGTAATGCGTTGAGGCCGGCAATTAAGGAGAATGAGAGGCTCAATTAAAGATCTTGCAGAATTGCTGTATTTGAGGCACTCCTCCCTTCTGCACAGTTTCCCTGATGTTGCGACGGCAATCAAGCTGTTTTTACCATCCCTGTAACTGTCACTTCTGCGGAGAGATCGTTTTCTAAACCAAAACTCATAAAGAACTACATAAAAAGCATTAGGCTCTCGATCTGATTTGCGCTTAACGCCTGAGTAACCTCCCCTCATTGCACAGGCACCTTCGTAGCCTTGACCACGGCATTTTTCCCACCGATATCACCTTGTACTTTCAATCAGTTGAATTTTTTTAAGTCCTGAGGCAAATTCCTGAAGCCCAAGAAACAAACACTTAGCTTCCTAGTACATATGGAAATGTATTACTAGTACATATGGAGGGTTACTGTTAAAATATATATTTTTTAAATAGACATCGATGACAGAGCTCGTGGGACCCCTCCAGCCTTACTGGGCCTGCGGGAGTATCTGGTACACCAGTGGTAGGAGTAAACATTAATCAAAACAATTAACTCTAGAATACTGAACAACACTGCAGAGAGTAAAAAAGAATACTGTACAGAGTGAAACGTGATGATGCAGAGTTAAATATCAACACTAAATTGTGCAAATACAACTCACCAAATAGAACTCTGTTGTCAGAGTAAGTTTTACTCTTTTTGGACTGGGATCAAATGTATTTAGCAGAGTTACATTTTCTTCAAATAGAGTTAAATTGTGTGTTGTCCCTGTGGGATTATACATTTTAAAAAGGTTTTCGATCTTGAGTCGCATTGAGGCTGTGTCTGAAATGGCATCCTATAACCTACAGTACCAGTCAGAAGCTGTCATCAAGGCAAAGGGTGGCTACTATCTGAAATATAAAATCTATTTTGATTTGTTTAACACTTTTTCTGGTTACTACATGATTCCATATGTGCTATTTCATAGTTGTAATGTCTTCACTATTCTACAATGTATAAAATAGGAAAAATAAAGAAAACCCTGGAATGAGTAGGTGTGTCCAAACTTTTGACTGGTACTGTATATAGTGCACTACATTTGACCAAGGCCCATATAAGGAATACTGTTTGGGTCTGAAATGACACCCTATTCCTTATTCCCTATAGGGTGCCATCTCGGTGGATATTTTCCTGTGTGTGTTTCAGCAGTGTTAGTGTTGCCAGGTTTCATCTATTCAGGTTCTGTTTGGTGGCTTTGGGCTTGGGTAGAAATTGGCCGAGAGAAGCAGTCTTCTCTTTACCTCTCTTCTCTTGGCCGGACTCTATCGCTTCATCTGTTCTCTCTGTTGAATAGCTGGGTCTCGCGTGAGTCGGTTTTAAATGTGTCTGCTTTTAAATTCGTTTTTTTCTTTTCTTTTTCTTTTCAGGAAACCAAAATCAAGTCTCTTCCTAAAATCCCATTTGAGTGAGCAGCTAGCCATCTCCTCATCAGCAGATGGCTATTGTGACCGGGCGAATGGCGAGCCAGTCTGGTGTGTCCCTGTGTATCCAAGCAGTGATTTGAGTTTGAATGGAGACGGGAGATGAGGAGATGTGTGTGTGTGTGTGTGTGTGTGTGTGTGTGTGTGTGTGTGTGTGTGTGTGTGCGTGTGTGTGTGTGTGAGTGAGTATGTATGTGTGTGTGTTTGTATACGGGTATATGTGGGGAGGGGGATGAGCTAGTTATTGACTGTTTTATAAGGTGGTTGATATCTGATCAGGACAATATGGCAGGCTGGGTTTGAATAGGAAGGTAGTGATGTTTAATTCATTTATATAGGCTGCTCAGATCTGTGGAGTAACTGAGGCCTCTTGGGTAATGCACGTATTTCCTCAATGCATCCAATCCTCAAGCTGGAGGCAACTGTATTCCGTAGTCTCACTGCTGTGTGTCTGTTGTGCGTGTGTGTCTGTGTGTGTGTGTGTGTGCGAGGCTACTGTCACACGGGGCCGTCTAAACTCAGAGCCTCTACACAGACCGATAATGACCATTCTAACACACACACACACACACACACACACACACACACTGTAACTTGCCTGTCGGCTCACTGGACTAAATGAAAGATTGACAGCAAAGGATAGATTGGAATTGATATGATTGGCTATTTGCAGCTCAGCGGAGGAGGGTTCTGAGATCAACTGCCAATCACTCACTGCAGTGACCGTCAACAGGCAAAACAAACTACAGAGGAATGACACTACATGAATTACCATTAGGTTTATACAGTACAATATAGGACTTATTACTTATAGTCAATAATATAGTTGGCCTAATGTACAAGGCCCAAGGTTGGGAAACAAGCCTGGTTGCCATTCTGTTCCTGCTTTAGCCAACTTACTGCATTATTGGCAAGACAACAGTGTACAGGTAGCTTTGAATGCAGAAACAGTCTGGAACCCAAGGTAGTCAGACCCTCTTGCTAATACCCTGCCAGCTGATGGTATCATTAAAAGTTTGTTCTTCTAAAGGTCAGTGTTTATTAGTGGTAGAACCTCAGGGACCTCGATTGGATCTCTTCTCTCTCTCTCTCTCTCTCGCTCTCTCTCGCTCTCTCTCGCTCTCTCTCTCTCTCGCTCTCTCTCAGTATGTTCTGACAGGTAGGACTAGTGCTGCATTGCAGACTATGTGAGGTATATTGACAGGCTTATCGACAGTTTTTTGGACATAACTTTTCAGATGGAAAGATATGGCCAACTAAGATCAGAGTCAGGGCCAGGAGCACTCTGACTCCTCCACAACTTTCATCACACACTTTTTGAAGGTGGCAACACTAGTGAGAACACACATTGTGTAAGGCATATATAAACTCAGCAAAAAAAGAAACGTCCCTTTTTCAGGACCCTGTCTTTCAAAGATAATTCATAAAAATCCAAATAACTTCACAGATCTCCATTGTAAATGGTTTAAACACTGTTTCCCATGCTTGTTCAATGAACCATAAACAATTAATGAACACGCACCTGTGGAACGGTCGTTAAGACACTGACAGCTTACAGACGGTAGGCAATTAAGGTCACAGTTATGAAAATTTAGGACACTAAAGAGGCCTTTCTACTGACTCTGAAAAACACCAAAAGAAAGATGCCCAGGGTCCCTGCTCATCTGCGTGAACATGCCTTAGGCATGCTGCAAGGAGGCATGAGGACTGCAGATCATACAATAAATTGCAATGTCTGTACTGTGAGACGCCTAAGACAGCGCTACAGGGAGACAAGACGGACAGCTGATCGTCCTTGCAGTGACAGACCACGATCAGTGACAGACCACAACACCTGCACAGGATCGGAACATCCGAACATCACACCTGTGGGACAGGTACAGGATGGTAACAACAACTGCCCGAGTTACACCAGGAACGCACAATCCCTCCATCAGTGCTCAGACTGTCCACAACAGGCTGCGAGAGGCTGGACTGAGGGCTTGTAGGCCTGTTGAAATGCAGGTCCTCACCAGACATCACAGGCAACAAACCCACCATCGCTCGACCAGACAGGAATGGCAAAAAGTGCTCTCCACTGACGAGTCGCGGTTTTGCCTGGTCGGATTTGCAATTATCGTTGAAGGAATGAGCATTACACCAAGGCTTGTACTCTGGAGTGGGATCGATTTGGAGGTGGAGGGTCCGTCATGGTCTGGAGCGGTGTGTCACAGCATCATCGGACTGAGCTTGTCGTCATTGCAGGCAATCTCAACGCTGTGCGTTACAGAGAAGACATCCTCCTCCCTCATGTGGTACCCTTCCTGCAGGCTCATCCTGACATGACCCTCCAGCATGCCACCAGCCATACTGCTCGTTCTGTGCGTGATTTCCTGCAAAACAGGAATGTCAGTGTTCTGCCATGGCCAGCGAAGAGCCCGGATCTCAATCCCATTGAGCACGTCTGGGACCTGTTGGATTGGAGGGTGAGGGCTAGGGCCATTCCCCCCAGAAATTTCCGGGAACTTGCAGGTGCCTTGTTACCCCACTCTTCCACCATCTCACAGCAAGAACTGGCATAGCTGGTGCAGTCCATGAGGAGGAGATGCACTGCAGTACTTAATGCAGCTGGTGGCCACACCAGATACTGACTGTTACTTTTGATTTTGACCCCCCCTTTGTTCAGGGACACATTATTACATTTCTGTTAGTCACATATCTGTGGAACTTGTTCAGCTTATGTCTCAGTTGTTGAATCTTGTTATGTTCATACAAATATTTACACGTTCAGTTTTCTGAAAATAAACGCAGTTGAGAGTGAGAGGACGTTTCTTTTTTCGCTGAGTTTACATACACACACTAACAAGCACGAAACACACACTCCTCCCACCTAAATGCCAATCACCTCCACTCTCTGCTAAAACCATTCGACTAGAGGCCCTCTACTCAGCTGACACGGCTAGAATCAGATGCAAACACAGTGGCCAGCTAATTGCTAACTAAGTGCCTAGTGGGCTTACAGTGCAGCAACCAGCACACAGCTCTGAAGGAGAGAGACAGCTATTTAGACCTCAGGAGAATCAGCTCTGCTAACTTATTCAAACAGTGTTGGCATTATATTACACTGAACCAGGGTATATGAGCAATGAAGATCAACGTGTCTGGGGTTTCTCCCCACTCGACATTGGATTAGCGAACGGCTCGGGAGGAGATGGGGGTTTTGACTAGGGTGGGGCCTGCCAGACCCTCTTCGCTACCCAACATAGACAACCTGACAGGCTGTGTGTGGAGGTCTACTGTTGTCACCTCTTCGTCATGGAGAGAGAGGGTGTGAAGGCAGATTTGCAAGAAGGAACAGGGGAGAGAGAGAGAGATGGTTGGGGTGAAGAGCCAACGGGGAGGAGCAGAGAGAAGGAGGAGGAGACGGGGAAGAGCAGAGGAGAGGACAAAGAGAGGGATAGGGGGAAAAGGAAGAGAGAGAAGAGAGGTGGAGAGCGGTGGGGAGATGGGGGAAAATGGGGGAGGGAGGAATGGGGGGAAAGGGAGGAAAGGTAGGGCAGGGTGGAAAACTAAGAAGGAGGTAGTGTGACGGTAGTGGTGGTGGGTGGGTTTTGTTATTCAGCCCACGTTTCCAGACTAAGCATCTATTATGAGTGGGGTAGAAGGGCGGTGTGTGCAATCGTATGCTAATGCACTTTTGATTAACTGCCTCCCTAATTCCCTTTCACTGGGGAGGGAAGGGAGCGGAGCTGCATATCATACCAGTCCAGCGTCCACACACACACACACACACACACACACACACACACACACACACACACACACACACACACACACACACACACACACACACACACACAAATAACAAATGAACACACACACACACACACAGACACACAACAAATGAACACACACAGACACGCACCACATATGAACACACACAAAAATGACGAGTGTGTATATGCGCACGCACATATACACACACACACACACCAACATCTGTGGCTCTGCTCCTCAGCTAAAACTAACCTCCCCGATGATTGATTCAGATAGCTCATAACCCAGCGGGCTAATGTAAAGATAATCCATTTGTTGCGTGGCATCTGCGTGGCAGGCATCTGTATAGGGAAAGGGGAGTAGAGGGGAGTATGGGGAAGGTGGTATAAGGTATTATTAAGTCATTGTCACACCACGCTGCATGGATGTCATCACAGAGGGAGGGAGGACTCAACGGGTCTGTGATTATGGCAGGATGGATGATGACGAAGCATGGCGAGCTCAGCGTCGCCTGGTATCTTGCTACAGACATATATGGTACACACACACACACACACACACACACACACACACACACACACACACACACACACACACACACACACTCACACACACAAACGCACCCATATAAGCCCCCAGAAGCACCGTCGGAGGAAAAGACACATAGCTATAGTAAAAAGCACAACGTTTTCACCCAAACGAGGCCATAAAGGTGAGGGATAGATTCGATAATAACGTCTTATATCCTACAGGTTGTAATAACCAGGAACACAGCCGCCAATACGTCACAGCCAGGGAAAAGCAGGGTGCGTTATTATTAAGTTGCCTCCCAGAAGCCATTACATTTGGATTAGTCACCAGTCACCCCATAAAACTGGGAATATCACTATCCTGCGTAGCACAGGCTCAGTGATGAGTGTAATGGAAAGAGGTTTATTTGATAGAGGTGCTCTTAACACCCGCCCCCACACGATGAAGAGAGAGCTACACTGGTGCTGGTTTTTAATACTCTCGACAGGTCATCAATTAGGCCTAAGATAATGTGTGGGTAATAAATAGGTACTAGTCTGTGAATTAGGATAATGAAACCGAGGTTTTCAGACTCGGGTAGGGGCGGGACGGCGTGGTAAACGCGGTGGCTGAAGTGGCTGTACGTGGACCGTACACCTCTAATCGCATGGATCGTTCTGCTGTGTTTTGCTGATTGGCTATCTCTAGCAGTGTCCCAAATGCCACCATGATCCCTATGTAGTGCAGTACTTTTGACCAGGGCCCATCGGGTGCTGGTCGAAAAGTAATGCGCTATATACTGTAAGGCATATGGTGGCATTTGTTCTCTGCTACATGATGGAATCTCTGCTCACGCTACTCAACTCGATGATCCAGTTGAGCTGCCTCAAAGTCAGAAAAAGCCTTGGGGAAGAGATGAGAGGAGATGAAAGGAGAGGAGAGAGGGAGCGAAAACAGGTTGGTAGAGCGTGGCACTTGCAACGCCCTGACAGTGGGTTTGATTCCCGGGACCACTTGTGTGTAAAATGTATGCACGCGTGACTAAGTCGCTTTGGATAAAAGTGTCTGCTAAACGGTATATATGTTAAATGATTTATCAGAAACGGGAGATCGAGAGGGAGAGAGACAGAGTTAGAAAAAAAATTGAGATGGAGAGAGGGAACACTAAATAATGCAAAAACGAAAGAAAGAGAAATGGACAAAAGAACAGAGATGGATAGAAGTAGATAAAAAGACAGGTAGGGAGAGAGAAAACGACAGAGCAGGAGAGAGTGTGTCAGGAGGGCGTAATATGAGTGCCTCCTCCCTCTACATCTTCCTGTCTCCCCCCTGATGTGTGGGCCTAAAACTCCCCTCTATCCCTCCCCACACCCTGACTGGCTGAGTGAGATCTACTGCATCATTAGTCTACGCTTACACAAACACACCCCGCACCATGAATTATACATGCACCAACACAAAGGATGGATGGATGGATGGGTGGAGAGACAGATGAGGGAGAGAGAGAGACACAGAGAGAGGGAAAGAGAGAGCAAAGAGGGGGGGAAAGGAGAGAAAGAGCGAGTAGAGATAGGTAATGAAGGGGATAGGCGAGAGAGAGAGAGAGAGAGAGAGAGAGAGAGGGGGAAAAGAGGGGAAGAAAGGGAAGGAGGAGGAGGGGTGACAGTAGGGTTGTATGGGGGTAAACCCCGGTCACAGACTGAGGAATATCAATGAGCAAGAGACTGGCAGGTGTTGGACTCAGAAGAAACTGGGCTGCTACTAGTCACTAAGGGCTGACGAATGAACAACACACACACACACACACACACCGATGCACACACACACACACACACACACACACACACCGATGCACACACACACACACACACACCGATGCACACACACACACACACACCGATGCACACACACACACACATCGATTCACACACACACACACACTCACGGAGGCGTGCTTACTACATAGAAGCACGCAAACTGCCAGACAAGCATTCCCCCATGGCCTACCTGAACTACTGCCCGTTTGACACATACTCGTGGGCAGAAATCATACACACTGAAATATAGGGCACACACACATGAAGGGCATCTTATACTCTACGGGTCAATAGGTTTGGACATGCTTTAATTAAACATCACCCCGCATTTACTGCTAACCTCGTACATGCCTACGCACACATGCGCTAACACACACACATGCTAACACACACACACACACACAGCACCATAAAGTGTTGAACCCTCCAAAGTTTTGTCATAATCCCCACACTGAGAAGGAGATCAGGATAAAAAGATTACTCGACTTTTAAGACTTTAAGAATACAATGAATATATCCCTCTGATTTGTGACTTTGTGATTTAATCTGAACAAGTGGAATGTTTGCAGCGGTTTAATCTTTAGCCAAATGATTTCATTTATTTCATATTAAAGATCATTACACTTGCGTATATACATTCATGATTCATGCAAGAGCATACTATATGAATCACCAATTAAACGTCCATGTAATTTTTTGCCAGTCTAATAGCTGTTCTCATGTTGTAAGGTACGTCCCAAATAGCAGCCTATTCCCTTTACAGTGCACTACTTTCGAGCAGAACCCTGGTCAGAAGTAGTGGACTATGAAGAGAATAGGGTGCCATTTCAGATCATAGAGTAGGTCATATTTATATGGATCCTCATTAACCTTCTTCTCATTGGCAGTCATTGTCTCTGGACGGGAGAAAGTGTGTGTGTGTTTTGTGTGTGTGTGTCGACACTGCCCACTGAGGGTCAGTCTCCACTGTGTCTCTAAGCCGACAGCCATTTTTCAAAAAGTGTCATTTTCATAAGTACTGTCTAGGAGGGCAGCTTTCATATCTCTGTATCTCCATGAAGGAGAATCACCCCATTAATTATCAGCAATCTGCCTATGGTGAGGTCAGGTAAAGTTCGTGAAATAAATATAGATAGTTATGCTTCTTCACTTATAGTCCAGATGATAAGAAAAAAAAATGACATTCAATTAGCTTAACACTGTAAGACCTTACAGTTCTTCTTAAGTTTCTGTCCTGAACCTATTGGAAAGTCTATACATCCCATGACATATACAGTACCAGTCAAAATTTTAGACACACCTACTCATTTTATCTTTATTTAAAAAAGTCTACATTGTAGAATAATCCCAAAGACATCACAACTATGAAATAACACATATGGAGTCATGTAGTAACCAAAAAAGTGTTAAACAAATCAACATACATCTTATATTAAAGATTATTCAAAGTAGCCACCCTTTGCCTTGATGACAGCTTTGCACACTCTTGGCATTCTCTCAACCAGCTTCATGATGTAGTCACCTGGAATGCATTTCATTTAATAGGTGTGCCTTGTTCAAATTTTTATGGAATTTCATTCCTTCTTAATGAGCCAATCAGTTGTGTTGTGACAAAGTAGAGGTGTTTTACAGAAGATAGCCCTATTTGGTAAAAGACCAAGTCCATATTATGGCAAGAACAGCTCAAATAAGCAAAGAGAAACAGCAGTCCATCATTACTTTAAGTCAGGAAGGTTCGTCAATCCGGCAAATTTCAAGAACTTTGAAAGTTTCTTCAAGTGCAGTCGCAAAAACCATCAAGCGCTATGATGAAACTGGCTCTCATGAGGACCGCCACAGGAAAGGAAGACCTAGAGTTACCTCTGCTGCAGAGGATAAATTCATTAGAGTTAACTACACCTCAGATTGCAGCCCAAATAAATGCTTTACAGAGTTCAAGTAACAGATGCATCTCAACATCGACTGTTCAGAGGAGACTGCGTGAAATCAGGCCTTCATGGTCAAATTGCTGCAAAGAAATCACTACTAAAGGACACCAATAATAAGAAAAGACTTGCTTGGGCCAAGAAACACGAGCACTGGACATTAGACCGGTGGAAATCTGTCCTTTGGTCTGATGAGTCCAAATTTTTGAGTTTTGGTTCCAACCACCGTGTCTTTGTGAGACGCAAAGTAGGTGAATGGATGATCTCTGCATGTGTGGTTCCCACCGTGAAGCATGGAGGAGGAGGTGTGATGGTGTGGGGCTGCTTTGCTGGTGACACTGTCAATTACTTATTTAGGCACACTTAACCAGCATGGCTACCACAGCATTCTGCAGCGATACGCCATCTAATCTGGTTTGCGCTTAGTGGGACTATCATTTGTTTTTCAACAGGACAATGACCCAAAACACACCTCCAGGCTGTGTAAGGGCTATTTGACCAAGGAGAGTGATGGAGTGCTGCATCAGATGACCTGGCCTCCACAATCACCCAAGCTCAACCCAATTGAGATGGTTTGCGATGAGTTGGACCGGAAAGTGAAGGAAAAGCAGCCAACAAGTGCTCAGAATATGTGGGAACTCCTTCAAGACTGTTGGAAAAGCATTCCTCATGAAGCTGGTTGAGAGAATGCCAAGAGTGTGCAAAGCTGTCATCAAGGCAAAGGGTGGCTACTTTAAAGAATCTCAAATATAAAATATTTGTTTATTTGTTTAACACTTTTTGGGTTACCACATGATTCCATATGTGTTATTTCATAGTTTTGATGTCTTCCCTATTATTCTAAAATGTAGAAAATTGTAAAAATAAAGAAAAACCCTTCAATGGGTAGGTGTGTCCAAACTTTTAACTGGTACTGTATATATATATATATATATATATATATATATATATATATATATATATACATACTCCGGACCCCGAAGTCCAAATATTTCCATATTTCTTAATTCCATTATTTTACTTTTTAGATTTGTGTGTATTGTTGTGTATTGTTAGATACAGTATTACTGCACTGTTGGAGCTGGGAATACAAGCATTTCGCTACACCCGCAACAACATCTGCTAAACTTGTGTATGCGACCAATAAAATGTGATTTGATTTGATAGTTTGATTGCCACGTAAAGGACATGCCACGGTTAATTCATTGAACATCATCTTCATGACGATAGATTTATCTCACTGAGTTCCGGTAGTTCACTGAACGTGTGTGTGTGTGTGTGTGTGTGTGTGTGTGTGTGTGTGTGTGTGTCGTCACACATTACGGTCCTCTGAAAACTGGAGCATGATGTCGCGTGAACAGAGGGGTAAAAAGCTTTTGCTAGTTCAAAAAGGGCGAACTCTAAAACTCAACAATAACCCCTAAAAGCCCATAGCATGTACAGATGGGGTTAATAACTGTCTCTTGGATCATCTTCATGAGAAGAGATAGGGAGAGGAGTCCAGTTTATTCTTTTTATTTAACCTTTATTTAACTAGGTAAGACAGTTAAGAACAAACTCTTATTTACAGTGACGGCCAAACCCTCCCCTAACCTGGACGACGCTGGGCCAATTGTGCGCTGGGCCAATTGGCTCAGACTCAAGAAGACCGTCCTCTGATGCTGCCGTGTGTGTGTGTGTGCGTGCGTGCGTGCCTGCACGTGTGTGTGTGTGGGTGTGTGCAATACGAGGCGAGAGTTCAACATGATGACTTACCATCCAAATCCCCAAAAAGAGAGGGCTGATTGATTTCCATACAGCATGTGATCACAGATTGAATTAACACTGGGATAATATATGCAGGCAGGGAGTTGATATTTACTAATGAGTCCTGATCCCTACTCTGTGATATTTGAACGGGGAGTTTAGGCTCCTCTACACCACCTTTTGAAATCCTTTCAACGGGGCTGACTGCATGAAACAGGGTCTGCCTCCCAAATGGCACCCTATTCTCTATATAGGTTACTACTTCTGACGAGGGACCATAGGGATCAGGGACCATCTGGTGCCATTTGGGACACACTTGGGGTATCAGAGAAGGCCTTCATCAGGCTGATATTCTGGCACTCTCGCTCCCCTGTCCTTAAAATGTGAAATCCATTTCACGGCGAGAGGAGATTTATCTTTGATATTAGATTACATTTTGAATGAAGGCTTAGTGACTTCCATCGAAACACTGACCGACAGTTAACGAGTTGTATTTAAAATGTATTTAAGTGTCACTCCACAATGATACAATAATTTTAAATAAAGACAGATTGTTTTCTAACTTCATTGTGGACCACTCAAACTAGGTTTTGAGACACTAGAAAAAAACATGGTCAAACGTGTTACAGGCGTCATCTATAATACATCTATACACGTACTGTATGCAACTTGTCCCTGAAAACTGAGTAGCCAAGGAGAGAGAGGGGGGGAAGGGGAGGAGAGCGCAAAATAGTTAAGGGGGTACGGAGGTGGGCGGCATGGGATAGAGGGAGGTGTAAGGAGAGAGAGAGAGACAGAGAGAAAGACGGAGAGAGAAAAAGTGAGAGAGGTAATGGTACATAGACAGAGATTGGAAGACAGAGGAGAGAGGAGGAAAGTGAAAACAGGCAGAAAGAGATAACCAGTCTGAGTGAAAGTTCCCTCAGTCCTCCCCCTCTCTTCTGAGTGTGAACAATAAGGACTGTGGCAAAGACAAAACAAAAAAGGGTATAAACAGGGTCTCTCTCTCTCTCTGTTAGTAAGCTGGCAGGGCGGAGGGGTGTTAAATCTCCAGCGCACAGGGGTCATTAGCTGGGTCTAGACCGGGGATCTGTCAGTGCCGGGGGGGGGGGAAGAGATATAGCGTGACACCACCACTCTACATGCCACAGGAAATTTCTCCCCAAAAACACTTTTAAGGGTTGTTTAGTGGGCGTCACGCTGGGCATTAAAACACCAACAGTTCCTCTACTCCTACTCTGGGCTTAATGAGAGATAGAGCCGGTCCCCCTCTCCCCCTATCTGAGCACTTGGGCTAATGCCAGCCATGACAAGTGAGAGATGGCCAGTTAGCGTGTCAGAATGTCTAATGGCTAATGTTAGCAGTGGTGCATTGACTTAGTCCAGACAGTCCTGATGCACAGTACATTTGTAGAGTATGAGACGTTTTATAATGCACCTGACCTCACATATATTTTGATTCCATATAATACATATCCTCTATTTGCAATCTATATGGCATAAATTGTGTTGATTATAAATCCATATACACTCACATACAGTACTTACAGTACAGTTACACACACTACTAGCATGCACTTCAAAACACATACCTAAAACCCCTCCAAGCCAGCTCCATGCACATGACCCAGCCCAGAGCAAAACATATCGACAACATCCAGCTAGGAAGCAGTGAGGACCAGCATTCACTAATTGAGTATACAAATAGGAGTGATGGAAATACATTACAGTTATGCAACGGGATCAGTTTTCTCCCTATGAATGACATGTACAGTGGAACAACGGAAATGTGTTACGTTTAATCACATGGAAATCACTGAGGTAGTCATGCATAGTTCGACAACAGATCAATCACACTGACTTACTGATACAGTATTAAAGGACCAATCCGTGATATTTACAGTCTTTATTGAGCATTTAACTAAATTATATATAACTATTGATTTGACTGAATTCATCTGGAATACTATTCAGCATTTACAGTATAAAGGCTTTATGACTGCTTATGTCTAGCTACATAAACTAAAGTAACAAACAGATGTCACGACTTCCGCCGACGTCGGTCCCTGTCCTTGTTCGGGCGGCGTTCGGCGGTCGACGTCACCGGCCTTCTAGCCATCGCCGAGCCACCTTTCATTTTCCATTTGTTTTGTCTTTGTCTTACACACCTGCTTTCAATCCCCCAATTACCTGTTCATTATTTAACCCTCTGTTCCCCCATGCTTGTTTGTGAGTGATTGTTTCTGCGTAGGAAGGTCCGTTATTGTGGGCTCTGTTTTTGTATTGCATTTATTATATGTTGAGCAAAATACGTTTATTTACTCATATCTGCAGTCCTGCGCCTGACTCCTATACACCAGCTACACATAGACCTCCTGACAATGTAAAAGGTTAAAGATGGTCATACCAAGGTTCATTCAGCTATTTGATTTGGAATTTTATTGGTATAAAACAAAAATAATGATTTGATGAAACATTGAATTTGGCCTTATTGCTATTAGCCCCTAGAAACATATTGAATAACAGATTCATACAGGGGAAAACAGATAAGCCCCCCCCCAAAAAAATCAAAGGAAAGTTTGTTTTGACATGTCTGTACTATATCTAAGAAAAATTTGAAAGATTAAGACATCTTTTTTTTATACATACAGTATTTAACCCCCTTTTAGACACTAAACTACTTCCATTTAAAGTGCATTTGGAAAGTATTCAGACCCCATGACTTTTTCCACATTTTGTTACGTTACAGCCTTATTCTAACAGGAATTAAATTGTTTTTTCCTCATGAATATACACACAATACCCCATAACGACAAAGCAAAAACTGTTTTTTAGAAATGTTAGCAAATGTATAACAAATTAAAAACTGAAATATCACATTTACATAAGTATTCAGACCCTTTACTCAGTACTTTGTTGATGCACCTTTGGCAGTGGTTACAGCTGAGTCTTCTTGGGTATGACGCTACAAGCTTGGCACACCTGTATTTGGAGAGTTTCTCCCATTCTTCTCCGCAGATCCTCTCAAGCTCAGTCAGGTTGGATGGGGAGCGTTGTTGCACTGCTTTTTTCAGGTGTTTGATCAGGAGATGTTTGATCGGGTTCAAGTCCGGGCTCTGGCTGGGCCACTCAAGGACATTCAGAGACTTGTCCTGAAGCCAATCCTGCATTCTCTTGGCTGTGTGCTTAGGGTCGTTGTCCTGCTTGAAGGTGAACCTTCGCCCCAGTCAGGTCCTGAGCACTCTGGAGCACGTTTTCATCAGCATCTCACTGTACTTTTCTCCGTTAATTTTACCCCAATCCTGACTAGTCTCCCAGTCCCTACCGCTGAAAAACATACTCACAGCATGATGCTGCCACCACCACGCTTCACCGCAGGGATGGTGCCTGGTTTCTTCCAGACGTGACGCTTGGCATTCAGGCCA
Source organism: Salmo trutta (assembly GCF_901001165.1). Classification (NCBI taxonomy): domain Eukaryota; kingdom Metazoa; phylum Chordata; class Actinopteri; order Salmoniformes; family Salmonidae; genus Salmo; species Salmo trutta. Next base: position 30,715,103 of record NC_042960.1, on the reverse strand, counting down.
AAGTGTTACATTTTGTTTTCATCAGACCAGAGAATCTTGTTTTTCATGGTCGGAGTGTCCTTTATGTGCCTTTTGCCAAACTCTAACCCGGCTGTCATGTGTCTTTTACTGAGGAGTGGCTTCCGTCTGGCCACTACCATAAAGGCCTGATTGGTGGAGTGATGGTTGTCCTTCTGGAAGGTTCTTCCATCTCCACAGAGGAACTCTGGAGCTCTGTCAGAGTGACCATCGGGTTCTTCGTTGACAAAGGCCCTTCTCCCACGATTGCTCAGTTTGGCCGGGCAGCCAGCTCTAAGAAAAATCTTGGTGATTCGAAACTTCTTTAATTTAAGAATGTGTTCTTGGGACCTTCAATGTTGCAGACATTTTTTGGTACCCTTCCCCAGATCTGTGCCTCGATACAATCCTGTCTCGGAGCTATACAGACAATACCTTCGACCTCATGGCTTGGTTTTTGCTCTGACATGCACTGTCAACTGTTGACCTTATATAAACAGGTGTGTGCCTTTTCAAATCATGTCCAATCAATTGAATTTGCCACAGGTGGACTCCAATCAACTTGGGAAACATCTCAAGGATGATCAATGGAAACAGGATGCACCTGAGCTCAATTTCGAGTCTCATAGCAAAGGGTGAGAATAGTTTTATAAATAAGGTCAGTTTGTTATTTTTTTATAAATCATCAAAAATGTCTAAATACCTGTTTTTTCTTTGTCGTGATGGGGTATTGTGTGTAGATTGATGAGGAGAACAATAATTTCATCCATTTAGAATAAGGCTGTAAACGTAGCAAAATGTGGAAAAAGTCAAGGGGTCTGAATACTTTCCAAATGCACTGTATACTTCCATTAATTTTTTAAACTGGTACCGGGCTACCTTCGGACAGGTCTTGTGAGGCTTGTGGGCTACAGCAAAATAACCGACATGTTCGTGAGAGTCTCACCTTTCCACAGAGGGGTCACAGTAGCATGTAGCCCAAACTGTTCGGATGCTACAGACAGAAGTTGGCAGATCGGCGCTACCGAGTCCTGTGATACTTGTGGGGGTTGTAGAGCAAAACGGAGAACATCATCATGTTCGTGAGAATCTCATCTTTCCATAGACGGTTTGTAGGCCAAACCGTTCATACACTACAGAAGTTTTCATGACAAGATCAATTTTTGTGATGTCTCATATTTTAAACCGACAGATTTTGATGGTGAATTTGTATTATGATAATTAGATTCCCGCAGGGGCACAGTCATTGACTCTAAGGGGTACACTTTCTGGGTTATCTGTTCAATTATTTATGACTGTTGTCTTAAAACACACAAACCAAATCGATGCATACGCTTCTAGAGGCAAGCCGTGTGTGTGTGTGTGTGTGTGTGTGTGTGTGTGTGTGTGTGTGTGTGTGACAGTGTGTGTGTGTGTGTGTGTGTGTGTGTGTGTGTGTGTGTATGCGTGCGCTGCTGTGTCTGGGGCAACATCAATTATCCCGGCCTAGAGAGAGCTGCCCCCTGACCCTCAGTCCAAAACAGTAAGCAGCAGGACACAATCTCATTTCTTCCTGAAGCTGTATTGCCTCTGTCTCTCACCTGGGTTCAAATACTATTTGAAATCTTTCAAATACTTTCAGCATTTGCTTTAGCCTGCCTGAAGTGCCAGATGGGGAGTTTGCACTTTTGCAACTATTCTATTAGTCAATTTAGCCGGGCAAGCTCAATCAAGCCCAGCTAAAGTGTTTGAAATTGTTTTAAATCATTTTTGAACCCAGGTCTGGCAGCCCCAGCCTCATGCCTCAGCCCTGTAGAACAGAACAGAAGACGGGAAAAAAGACCCGTCAGTAACATCAATCAGTTTAGACCCAGAGTTACAAATCAGTGTTCGAATCCAGCCAAGCAGAGGTCCAGTTCACAGCGTTCGCAGCGTTTCAAATTAGAATGGGGGCGAACCACCGCATGACACAACTCAGCTAGCTGCACGACCGACCCAGCCAATCACATCAGAGTAAGTGGCAAGTCAAGAGGAAGTCAGGCAAAAGAAAGACAAACAGAGAGAGAGAGAGAGAGAGAGAGACATGAGTGATCTCCCTCAGTTTGTTGTTTGTCACAAACTCTGTCTGTTAAACACACACGGAAACACTAAGGAAGTCACGAAGATACAACTCGCCTCGCCTCTCCTCACGCCTCGCAGTGTTGACATGAGAGGAAGTGACAATGTCTAAGAAGGATAATGAGTGCCAAACTCCAACTATAGCACATAGACTTTTTCTATATCCACCAGTGAACTCTCCCCTCTTCTCGTTCTCTCCTCTCCTGTCCTCTCCTCTTCCTTTCTCTCTTCTCTTCTTAACCTTAAACACGTTTGGAGCATCTCCCTCTGGTGCAAAATATGGCATGTTCATATCTGGCGATAGAAAGTATTTTTTTTATTTATGTTTGTTTTAAGCCTTAAACCTTACATTCATCATTTGCATTTAATGCCTAACCTTAACATTTCTAAATGAATGCGTAAATTCAAAACTGTTCTTCCTTTAACAAGTCCGACGAGCCCGATGTGAATGATATACTGCTTTCCCGGGAACAGGCCCAGGTCGCCGTCATTTGCGTGAAGAGAAGAGAAGGAGGAGAAAAAGGGGCCAGAGGGCGGGATGTCTTCTGAGAATTCGTAGGCAATCGAATAAACCCCCACTTCCTTACATTCTACTAGCAAACGTGCAATTTTTGGAAAATAAAATCGATGACCTACGCAGAAGATTAAACTACCAACGGGACATTCAAAACTGCAATATCTTATGCTTCACGGAGTCGTGGCTGAAACGACGGCACTATCAACATACAGCTGGCCGGTAAAATGCTGTATCGGCAGGATAGAACAGCAGGTTCTGGTAAGACAAGGGGTGGCGGACTATGTATTTTTGTAAATAACAGCTGTTGCACGATATCTAAGGAAGTCTCGAGGTTTTGCTCGCCTGAGGAAGAGTATTTCATGATAAGCTGTAGACCACACTATCTACCAAGAGAGTTTTCATCTGTATTTTTCATAGCTGTCTACACACCACCACAGACTGATGATGGCACTAAGACCGCACTGAATGAGCTGTAAGCAAAGAAGAAAACGCTCACCCAGAGGCGGCTAGTAGCCAGGGACTTTAATGCAGGGAAACTTAAATCCGTCTTACCAAATTTCAACCTATCAACATGTTAAATGTACAACCAGGGGGAAAAAAAACTCTGGACCACCTTTACTCCACAGACAGAGACGCATGCAAAGCTCTCCCTCGCACTCCATTTGGCAAATCTGACCATAATTCTATCCTCCTGATTCCTGCTTACAAGCAAAGATTAAAGCAGGAAGCACCAGTGACTCGATCAATAAAAAAGTGGTCAAATGAAGCAGATGCTAAGCTACAGGATTATTTTGCTAGCACAGACTGGAATATGTTCCGGGATTCCTCCGATGGCATTGAGGAATACAACGCATCAGTCATTGGCTTCATCAATAAGTGAATCAATGATGTTATCCCCACAGTGAACGTACGTACATACACCAACCAGAAGTCATGGATTATAGGCAACATCCGCACTGCCGCTTTCAAGGAGGGGGACTCTAACCTGGAAGCTTATAAGAAATCCCGCTATGCCCTCCGACGAACCATCAAACTGGCAAGGCGTCAATACAGGACTAAGATAGAATTGTACTATAATGGCTCTGACGCTCGTCGGATGTGGCAGGGATGCAAACTATTACAAACAACAAAGGAATGCGCAACCGAGAGCTGCCCAGTGACACGAGCCTACCAGATGAGCTAAACTACTTCTATGCTCGCTTTGAGGCAAATAACACTGAAACATGTAAGAGAGGACCAGCTGTTCCGGAAGACTATGTGATCACGCTCCCCACAGACGATGTGAGTAAGACCTTTAAACACATCAACATTCACAAGGCCTCAGGGCCAGACGGATTACCAGGATGTGTACTGCGAGCATGCGCTGACCAACTGGCAATTGTCTTCACTGACATTTTTAACCTCTCCCTGTCCACGTCTGTAATACCAAGATGTTTTAAGCAGGCCACCATAGTCCCTGTGCCCAAGAACACTAAGGTAACCTTCCTAAAAGACTACCGACCCGTAGCACTCATGTCTGTATCCATGAAGTGCTTTGAACACCATTATCCCAGAAACGTTAGACCCACTCCAATTTGCGTACCGCCCTAACAGATCCACAGATGATGCAATCTCTATTGCACTCCACACTGCCCTCTCCCACCTGGACAAAAGGAACACTTATGTGAGAATGCTATTCATTGACTGCAGCTCACCGTTGACTACAGCTCAACACCATAGTGCCCTCAAAGCTCATCAACAAACTAAGGACCCTGGGATTAAACACCTCCCTCTGTAACTAGATCCTGGCAGGCCGCCCCCAGGTGGTAAGGGTAGGTAACAACACATCTGCCACGCTGATTCTCAACACAGGGGCCCCTCAGGGGTGCGTGCTCAGTCCCCTCCTGTACTCCCTGATCACTCATGACTGCACGGCCAGGCACGACTCAAACACCATCATTAAGTTTGCTGATGAAACAACAGTGGTTGGCCTGATTACCAACAACGCCGAGACAGCCTATAGGGAGGAGGTCAGAGACCTGGCCATGTGTTGCCAGGACAACAACCTCTCCCTCAACGTGATCAAGACAAAGGAGATGATTGTGGACTACAGGAAAAAGAGGACCAAGCACGCCCCCCACTGTCATCAACGGGGCTGTAGTGGCGCAGGTTGAGAGCTTCAAGTTCCTTGGTGTCCACATCACCAACAAACTAACATGGTCCAAGCACACCAAGGCAGTCGTGAAGAAGGCACGACAAAACCTATTCCCCCTCATGAGACTGAAAAAAGATTTGGCATGGGTCCCCAGATCCTCAAAATGTTATACAGCTGCACCATCGACAGCATCCTGACTGGTTGCATCACCGCCTGGTATGGCAACTGCTCGGCCTCCGACCGCAAGGCACTACAGAGGGAAGTGCATACGGCCCAGTACATCACTGCCATCCAGGACCTCTATACCAGGCGGTGTCAGAGGAAGGCCCTAAAAATTCTCAAAGACTCCAGCCACCCTAGTCATAGACTGTTCTCTCTGCTACCGCACAGCAAGCGGTACCGGAGCACCAAGTCTGGGTTCAAGAGGCTTCTAAACAGCTTCTACCCCCAAGCCATGACTCCTGAACATCTAATCAAATGGCCACCCAGACTATTGGCATTGACCCCCCCCATCCCCCCGCTGCTACCCTCTGTTGTTATCATCTATGCATAGTCACTTTAATAACTCTACCTACATGTACATTTTACCTCAACTAACCGGTGACCCCGCACATTGACTCTATACCGGTGCCCCCCTGTATATAGTCTCGCTATTGTTATTTTGCTGCTGTTCTTTAATTACCTGTTACTTTTATTTCTTATTCTTCTTCATATTTTCTTTTTAACTGCATTGTTGGTTAGGGGCTCGTAAGTAAGAATGTCACTGTAAGGTCTACACCTGTTGTATTCGGCGCATGTGACTAATAAAACTTGACTTGATTACATTACATTTGGGGGAAATCCAATACAACACATTACTGAGTACCACTCTTCGTATTTTCAAGCATGGTGGTGGCTGCATCATGTTATGGGTATGCTTGTCATCGGCAAGGACAAGGGAGTTGTTTAAGATAAAAATACAAGGAATAGAGCTAACCACAGGCAAAGTCCTAGAGGAAAGCTGGGATCAGTCTGCTTTCCAGACACTGGGAGACAAATCCACCTTTCAGCAGGACAATAACCTAAAACACAAGGCCAAATATACACTGGAGTTTCTTACTGTACCAAGATGACATTGAATGTTCCTGAGTTGCCTAGTTACAGTTTTGACTTGAAAATCAATGGCAAGACTAGAAAATGGCTGTCTAGCAATGATAAACAAACAAAGTTTAAATGATTTTAAAGAGAATAATGGGAAATATTGTACAATCCAGGTTTGTAAAGCTTTCAGAAACGTACCCAGAAAGACTCTGTAATTGCTGCCAAAGGTGATTCTAACATGTATTGACCTAGGGGGTTAAATACCTATCTAATCAAAATATATTAGTGTTTAATTTTCAATTAATAAAACAAAAACACAATTAATCCTACTTTGTAACACAACAAAATATGAAAAAAGTCAAGGGGTATGAATACTTTCTTTAGGCAAAGTATTCACATTAAAATGCCTACGCTGACGCTCGCACCTTGGCACAATCAGCCAGAAGTGAGGCACTGATGCCTGTACTGAGTTGGGGGCAACCCAAGTGGCGAGAGCTAGGGAGGGGGAGGGGGGCTTACTGAGAGAGGCAACAAGGAGGCCGTTGACTTCTAGCGGAAAGTCGGCCACATGGGAAATTATCCCTGCAGCTCCGCAGCCTGGAGCATGAAATTGAAGCCGTCCGGACGGAGCATCTGACTAGAACCTTCCCTCATATTCAGAATAATTAACTATAGCACTACTCTTGCACAGCGCTATAATACCTTCCCATCTATTGTCTCCCTGCCAGGGCTCCATTGAATTCACAAGGTTACCGACACCATGCTACAGAGGAAGTAGTGGAACTGATACTGAGAGAGAGATGAGAGAGAAATAGATTGTTTCACTTTTGTTTATTATCTATTTCACTTGCTTGGGCAATGTAAACATATGTTTCCCATACCAATAAAGCCCTTTGAATTGAATTGAACTGAATTGAGAGAGAGAGAGGGAAAGCTGAGCTGCAATGTTAGAGTACAGATAAACCGTTTAGGCCAGCTAAGGACGACAGTATGTTTAAACAGCAAGACAAGGACTAAACAGCTAAATAACAATGGCTGAACAGTCAGGGTATACAACTCCCGATAATATGTTTATTATCGTGGTGGTTTCAATGACTTTGTAACAACAACGGATTACACACGTCACCTCAAACAAGAGCTGAATAATTTGAATTCCCACTCTGAAAACATTCTCTGTCTATAAACTTTGTTTGAAGGACCAATTCTGGTTTGCAGGACTTTAAGAGGTTACTACGTGGGTTAAGAGGTTAGTTACTACGTGGGTTAAGAGGTTACTACGTGGGTTAAGAGGTTACTACATGGGTTAAGAGGTTACTACGTGGGTTAAGAGGTTACTACGTGGGTTAAGAGGTTACTACATGGGTTAAGAGGTTACTACGTGGGTTAAGAGGTTAGTTACTACGTGGGTTAAGAGGTTACTACGTGGGTTAAGAGGTTACTACGTGGGTTAAGAGGTTAGTTACTACGTGGGTTAAGAGGTTACTACGTGGGTTAAGAGGTTACTACGTGGGTTAAGAGGTTACTACGTGGGTTAAGAGGTTAGTTACTACGTGGGTTAAGAGGTTACTACGTGGGTTAAGAGGTTACTACGTGGGTTAAGAGGTTAGTTACTACGTGGGTTAAGAGGTTACTACGTGGGTTAAGAGGTTACTACATGGGTTAAGAGGTTACTACGTGGGTTAAGAGGTTACTACGTGGGTTAAGAGGTTACTACATGGGTTAAGAGGTTACTACGTGGGTTAAGAGGTTAGTTACTACGTGGGTTAAGAGGTTACTACGTGGGTTAAGAGGTTACTACGTGGGTTAAGAGGTTAGTTACTACGTGGGTTAAGAGGTTACTACGTGGGTTAAGAGGTTACTACGTGGGTTAAGAGGTTACTACGTGGGTTAAGAGGTTACTACGTGGGTTGACTGCATGTCTGAGGGGTTGAGAAAATAGATAGAGCAGAAGAAGAGAGGGAGTGTGGGAACATTAAGATGGAGGATAAATGACACTTGAGACAGTCAAGACAACAAGGTTTTACAACAAAGTCGGTTAATACGAACAGGGGCTCTACACGTTAAACTTTTACTATTGCGTCTGTATTTATCTTGCAAACTGTGTTTTATAAATGTACTGAGTGACCAGATTCATCCCTAAACTTCCTGTTCAAAATCAACACAACATCAACACAAAGGCAAGCCCATTTCTAAGGAGACAACCACTACCACAGGAGCTCCTACAACTCTCCTGCAAATCTCACAACCCTCACCTGTATTGCACCTAAGGGGTTAACCCCAAACACATCCACCCAGCCGCTCACCCACCTATCAACCCCCTTACTCTGAAAGAGTAGTTTTCTTTAAAATACCAGGCTAGTTTATTTTTCACATTTGTAATTAGGGTCCGCTCCTGACGAACTGTCTGAGGGCCCTACTTAATTGGATGCCAGAGGCCTCAGGGGCCACACATTGATTCCTTCACTGGGAAATAAATTCAATCAGATGCATTATTAAACTGACTGGGAATCAGTGGGGAGGGCGCGCATGGCGGACGGATGGCAAGGATGGGTGGGAGGGAGGATGAGGGAAGCAGGGGAGTGAAGGTGGAATGTTAATTGCAAACTAATCAAAGCTGAGAGAGTGAATCAGGAAAGGGAGATGGAGGAGAGATTTGAGCAGCGGAGGAGAGGGATGATGGCTTGAGGAGGGATGAGCACATGCACATACACATGCATAAAAACACAAGCACACAAACACACACCACACAATGTGTGAAACCTTTGAAAATGTCTCCCAGTGATTCAACCTTGATTAGAGATAACAAGTCTTAATGAGAAGTCCAGTAATCAGATGAAACGCCTCAGAGATTTACCTTCCTCTGAATGCTAAACACCATGGGCACTGCTCTGCTGTCGATCATACTAGTCCTTGGCCCACCCAAATAACAGTCTAGCAACATAATATATGAATGTCTCTTCGATAATGCTTTGAATTTCATCTTTCCAAAATAAGGTAAAACTAAAGTGACAATGTGGGTTATTTTTTGCGGTAAAGAATATTGAATAAAAACAAATCTAGAGATCAAAACGCTTTTCAGCTCTGTCTTTGCTTTGGATGTCAGGTTCTATGGATTCGGAAAACTGGGAGAATATAAATAAAATAAAATCACATTGTATTGGTCACAAACACATATTTCACAGATGTTTTTGTGGGTGTAGCGAAATGCTTGTGTTTCTAGCTCCAACAGTAGTAGTGTCTTTAGATATTTTTGTCAGATGTTACTATGGAAAACTGAAGTATAATTACAAACATTTCATAAGTGTCAAAGGCTTTTATTGACAGTTACATGAAGTTGATGCAGAGTCAATATTTGCAGTGTTAACCCTTCTTTTTCAAGACCTCTGCAATCTGCCCTGGCATGTTGTCAATTAACTTCGGGCCACATCCTGACTGATGGCAGCCCATTCTTGCATAATCAATGCTTGGAGTTTGTCAGAATTTGTGGGTTTTTGTTTGTCCACCCGCCTCTTGAGGATTGACCACAAGTTCTCAATGGGATTAAGGTCTGGGGAGTTTCCTGGCCATGGACCCAAAATATCGATGTTTTGTCCCCCCAGCCACTTAGTTATCACTTTTGCCTTATGGCAAGGTGCTCCATCATGCTGGAAAAGGCATTGTTCATCACCAAACTGTTCCTGGATGGTTGGGAGAAGTTGCTCTCGGAGGATGTGTTGGTACCATTCTTTATTCATGGCTGTGTTCTTGGGCAAAATTGTGAGTGAGGCCACTCCCTTGGCTGAGAAGCAACCCCACACATGAATGGTCTCAGGATGCTTTACTGTTAGCATGACACAGGACTGATGGTAGCGCTCACCTTGTCTTCTCCGTACAAGCTTTTTTCCGGTTGCCCCAAACAATCGAAAAGGGGATTCATCAGAGAAAATGACTTTACCCCAGTCCTCAGCAGTACAATCCCTGTACCTTTTGCAGAATATCAGTCTGTCCGTGATGTTTTTCCAGGAGAGAAGTGGCTTCTTTGCTGCCCTTCTTGACATCAGGCCATCCTTCAAAAGTCTTCGCCTCACTGTGCGTGCAGATGCACTCACACAGGCCTGCTGCCATTCCTGAGCAAGCTCTGTACTGGTGGTACAGCTGAATCAACTTTAGGAAACGGTCCTGGTGCTTGCTGGACTTTCTTGGGCACCCTGAAGCCTTCTTCACAACAATTGAACCGCTCTCCTTGCAGTTCTTGATGATCCGATAAATGGTTGATTTAGGTGCAATCTTACTGGCAGCAATATCCTTGCCTGTGAAGCCCTTTTTGTGCAAAGCAATGATGACGGCACGTGTTTCCTTGCAGGTAACCATGGTTGACAAAAAAAGAACAATGATTCCAAGCACCACCCTCCTTTTGAAGCGTCCAGTCTGTTATTCGAATTCAATCAGCATGACAGAGTGATCTCCAGCCTTGTCCTCGTCAACACTCACACTTGTGTTAACGAGAGAATCACTGACATGATGTCATCTGGTCCTTTTGTGGCAGGGCTGAAATGCAGTAGAAATGTTTTTGGGGGGATTCAGTTCATTTGCATGGCAAAGAGGGACTTTGCAATTAATTGCAATTCATCTGATCACTCTTCATAACATTCTGGGGTATATGCAAATTGCCATCATACAAACTGAGGCAGCAGACATTATGATAATGTAAATTTGTTTCATTCTCAAACCTTTGGCCACGACTGTACATATGAGATGAGTAAAGCAGTATGTAAACATTATTAAAGTGGCAGAGTGCTCCCGGTGATGCGTTGGGCAGACCGCACCACCCTCTGGAGAGCCCTGCAGTGCAGTTGCCGTACCAGGCGTTGACACAGCCCAACAGGATGCTCTCAATTGCGCATCTGTAAAAGCAGCCAAGCCACATTTCTTCAGCCTCCTGAGTTTGAAGAGGCGCTGTTGCTCCTTCTTCACCACACTGTCTGTGTGGGTGGACCATTTCAGACAGTCAGTGATGTGTACGCCGAGGAACTTGAAGCTTTCACCTTCTCCACTGTGGTCCCGTCGATGTGGAAAGGGGCTTGCTCCCTCTGCTGTTTCCTGAAGTCCACGATCAGCTCCTTCGTTTTGTTGACATTGAGGGAGAGGTTATTTTCCTGGCATCACTCCGCCAGAGCCCTCACCTCCTCCCTGTAGGTTGTCTCGTCATTGTTGGTAATCAGGCCTACTGTTGTGTCCTCTGCAAACTTGATGATTGAGTTGGAGGTGTGCATGGCCACACAGTCATGGGTGAACAGGGAGTAAAGGAGGGGGCTGAGCACGTACCCTTGTGGGGCCCCTGTGTTGAGAATCAGCGAAGTGGAGGTATTTTTTCCTACCTTCACCACCTGGGGTGGCCCGTCAGGAGGTCCAGGACCCAGTTGCACAGGGCAGGGTTCAGACCCAGGGCCCCGAGCTTAATGATGAGCTTGGAGGGTACTATGGTGTTGAAGGCTGAGCTATAATCAATGAACAGCATTCTTACATAGGTCCAGATGGGATAGGGCAGTGTGCAGTGCAATGGAGATTGCATCGCCTATGGATCTATTGGGGCAGTAAGCAAATTGAAGTGGGTCTAGGGTGTCAGGTAAAGTAAAGTTGATATGATCCTTAAATAGCCTCTCAAAGCACTTCATGATGACAGAGGTGAGTGCTATGGGCAATAGTCATTTAGTTCAGTTACCTTTACTTTCTTGGGTACAGGAACAATGGTGGACATCTTGAAGCAAGTGGGGACAGCAGACTGGGATAAGGGGCAACAGAGAAGGAAAACCCACAGTCCTTGGTAGTGGGCCGCGACGGTGGTTTTCCCTTTGTAATCCGTGATTGTCTGTAGACCCTGCCACATACGTCTCGTGTCTGAGCTGTTGAATTGCGACTCTACTTTGTCTCTGTACTGACGCGGTTTGCCGGTTTGATTGCCTTACGGAGGGAATAACTGCATTGTTTGTATTCAACTATATTCCCAGTCACCTTGCCATGGTTAAATGTGGTGGTTCGCGCTTTCAGTTTTGTGTGAATGCTGCCATCCATTCACGACGGTTTCTGGTTTGGGTAGGTTTTAATAGTCACAGTGGGAACAACATCCCCTATAAATTTCCTGATGAACTCAGTCACCGTGTCCTTGTATACGTCAACGTTATTCTCAGAGGCTACCCAGTTCGCGTGATCAAAACAATCTTGAAGCATGGATTCCAAAGGGTCAGACCAGCGTTGAATAGACCTTAGCACGGGTACTTCCTGTTTGAGTTTCTGCCTATAGGAAGGGAGGAGCAAAATGGAGTCGTGATCTGATTTTCCAAAGGCAGGGCGGGGGAAGGCCTTGTAGGCATCCCGAAAGGGGGAGTAGCAGTGGTCGAGTGTTTTTCTACACTACAGTCAATGTGTTGATAGAACTTCAGTAGCGCTTTCCTAAAATTTGTTGCTTTGTTAAAATCCCCAGCTACAATAAATGCGTCCTCAGGATATGTGGTTCCTGTTTGCATAAAGTCCAGTGTAGTTCCTTGAGTGCCATCGTGGTTTCGGCTTGAGGGGGAGTATACACGGCTGTGACAATAACCGAAGACAATTCTCTTGGGATGTAATACGGTCGGCATTTGATTGTGAGGTATTCTTGGTCAGGTGAACAAAAGGACTTGAGTTTCTGTATGTTATCACATTCACACCATGAATAGTTAGTCATGAAACATTCACCACTGCCTTTCTTCTTGCGGAGAGTTCTTTATTCCTGTCTTTACAATGTACTGAGAACCCAGCTGGCTGTATGGGTGGGGACAGTATATCCCAAGAGAGCCATGATTCCGTGAAACAGAGTATGCTACAGTCCCTGATGTCTCTCTGGAAGGAGATCCTCACCCTGAGCTCGTCTACTTTATTGTCCAGAGTTACTGAACATTAGCGAGTAATATACTCGGAAGCGGTGGATGGTGTCGGACTAGAAGTCCATTCCGAATACCTCTTTTACGCCGGCGGCGTCTTGGAGCAGCCTCTGGAATAAGTTCAATTGCCTTGGGGGTACAAACAAAGGATCCATTTCAGGAAAGTCGTATTCCTGGACTTAATGCTGGTGAGTTACCGCCGCTCTGATATCCAAAAGTTATTTCCGGCTGTATGTAATAAAACAAAAAACTTTCTGGGCGTGGGCCTCCCGTGTGGCGCAGCGGTCTATGGCACTGCATCGCAGTGCTAGATGCATTACTACAGACCCCGGTTTGATACCGGGCTGTGTCGCAGCTGGCCATGACCAGGAGACCCATGAGGTGACGCATAATTGGCCCTGCGTCGTCCAGGTTATGGGAGGGTTTGGCCGGCCGGGATGTCCTTGTCTCATTGCGCTCTAGCGCCCGGCCCTCCACGCATGCACGCTGACATGGTCGCCAGGTGTACAGTGTTTCCTCAGACACATTGGTGCGGCTGACTTTTGGGTTAAGTGAGCAGTGTGTCAAGAAGCAGTGTGGCTTGGCGGGGTTGTGTTTCGGAGGACGCACGGTTCTCAACACTCGCCTCTCCCGAATCCGTACGGGAGTTGCAGCGATGGGACAACACTGTAACTACCAATTGGATATGACAAAATTGGGAAGAAAAGGGGGGTAATTTTTTTTAATGAAAAATAAATAAATAAAAATGGGATAATAATGAAATGACACACCCCAAAAATTATACTGCAAAGTTGCTTAGGAGCTAGCTAAGCTGCCATGTCTGTCAGAGCCATCTGTCGGAGCCATCTTCTGAGTTATTAGTCTGATTTATCTAGCTCTGAGAACCCCTGTTATCTGTGGACCTAGCACAGTGGGGAAGAGTGGATGGATATGCTGAAGGAGACAAGAGCACGGCCTTTCAGTGGATGGATACGCTGCTAGAGAGGGGTTCTAGAGACAACACTAATTTGACATGGGAGCTGAGGTCGATACAAAGTCTTGATTGCTGCAGCTTTCCCTCACTCTCAGCAGAGTCAGCTAGTGTGTGTGTGTGTGCGCGTGTGTGAGTGTGCGCATGTGTGTATGTTTCTACAGCAGGAGTTGAGCTGTTCCTCACCTGTAGCTTCCTTTAAAAAACACCCACAGGAGACCTCCACTCTGCTACACATGGCCCTCACCTCTCCAAAACCCATTTAACCTCTCAGCAGAGTCCAGAGCTACAAAGCCATGCACATTCACGCACAAACACATTGCTTGCAGTGCAGTGTGTGCTCTGTTTGTCACCCAGACAGACCCCTTCTCTCAGGGTTGTACCTGTCTAGCATAGTGTCTGTGTGTTGTGTTCTCAACCTCTTGGTGGCTTCTCTCCTTAGAACAATCTCTGAGCCTGCCCGAGTCACCGATGTCTAATCAAATACACACTCAGGGTGAGACTGCAACCCGCCATCACACACACACACACACACACACACACACACACACACACACACACACACACACACACACACACACACACACACACACACACACACACACACACACACACACACACACACACACACACACACACACACGGCAGGCCCTCCAAACAGCAGCCCAAGGTCACCCTTTCTCCAGTGTGTCAGATCTTGACACTCCACCATTGCCAGCACCGCTTTTTCCTCCATATTGCTTCTGAAAATTGCTTGCAGCTGCTGTTGTGTTGGCCGCCCATACAGAAGTCCTACTACACAGTACGGTAGGAACGAGCAGAGCCAGGGGGAGATGAACTCGCAATGAGAGAGACATCTGCCTGTGTTTGCCATTTTTATTTTGCCATTTGAACCAGCACAATACCGCAACTCAACAACAACCCCCAAAAGCCCATTGCATGTACAGATGGGGTTAATAACTGTCTCATGGATCATCTTCATGAGCGGATTGTAAATGTAACATATATTTAACTAGGTAAGACAGTTAAGAACAAACTCTTATTTACAATGACAGCCAAACCCGGACGACGCTGGGCCAATCGTGTGCCACCCTATGGGCCTACCAATCACGGCCTGATGTGATGCAGCCTGGATTCAAACCAGGGACTGCAGTGACGCCTCTTGCACTGAAATGCAGTGCCTTAGACCGCTGCGCCGCTCGGGAGCCTAATTTTCTCTTCAGATCTCTCCAGAGATGTTCGATTGGGTTCAAGCCCATCTGGGCCACTCAAGGACATTCATAGACTTGACCCAAAGCCACTCCTGCGTTGTCTTGGCTGTGTGCTTAGGGTCATTGTCCTGTTGGAAGGTGAATCTTCACCCCACTCTAGAGCAGGTTTTCATCAAGGATCTCTCTGTACTTTGCTCCGTTCATCTTTGCCTCGATCCTGACGAGTCTCCCAGTCCCTGCCGCTGAAAAACATCCCCACAACATGATGCTGCCACCTCCATGCTTCACCGTAGGGATGGCGCCAGGTTTCCTCCAGATGTGACGCTTGTCATTCAGACCAAATAGTTCAATCTTGGTTTCATCAGACCAGAGAATCTTGTTTCTCATGGTCTGAGAGTCTTTAGGTGCCTTCCAGCAAACTCCAAGCGGGCTGTCATGTGCCTTTTACTGAGGAATGGCTTCCGTCTGGCCACTCAACCATAAAGGCCTGATTGGTGGAATGCTGCAGAGATGCTTGTCTTTCTGGAAGGTTCTCCCATCTCCACAGAGGAACACTGGAGCTCTGTCAGAGTGACCATTGTCTTCTTGGTCACCTCCATGACCAAGGCCCTTCTCCCCCGATTGTTCAGTTTGGCTGGACGGCCATCTCTAGTAAGTCTTGGTGGTTCCAAACTTCTTCCATTTAAGAATGATGGAGGCCACTGTGTTCTTGGGGATCTTCAATGCTGCAGACATTTTGTGGTACCCTTCCCCAGATATATGCCTCGACACAATCCTGTCTCGGAGCTCTATGGACAATTATTTTCGACCGCATGCCTTGATTTTTCTCCTGACATGCACTGTCAACTGTGGGACCTTATATAGACAGGTGTGTGCCTTTCCAAATCATATCCAATCAATTGAATTTACCACAGGTGGACTCCAATCAAGTTGTAGAAACATCTCAAAGATGATCAATGGAAACAGGATGCACCTGAGCTCAATTTCAAGTCTCATAGGAAAGTGTCTGAATACTTATGTAAATAAGGTATTTCTGTTTTTTATTTTTAATACTTTTGCAAACATTTCTAAAAACCTGTTTTCGCTTTATCACTATGGGGTATTGTGTGTAGATTGATGAGAAGACATTTTAGAATCAGGCTGTAACAAAATGTGGGAAAAGTCAAGGGGTCTGAATACTTTCCGATATGAGTATATAACAGCTCTATGACTCTCCTCCTATAGCCATAGAGTTTAGCATAATGCCGCTGCCCCTCAGTAATGGCAGGTAAGTTATGGCTATAAAGAAATGGCTGCAATCTCACGGTTGTCTCTGTACAGTAATGCCCGTGGATTGCTTGATCAATGGCCAGGGCTAAGTCATTACGGCTGCGTTAAAAAGTAATAAACAGCGACGTGTGAACATGCCTCCTGGTGCTTGTTTTCAAACGCCGCCCCGGTACACAGGTCATATGCTGGTGGCAATTTTGAACAAAATGGAGTGCAGCCCGCAGTGAATCCTGGGTAATTAATAAGCAGGATGTGAGGGTAGCGGAACAGGGTTTAGAGCTGACCTCAGGTCTGTGTGAGTGTGACAGGGGGGCACAGAGGTACAGTAGGGTCAGTTGGCCGTGTGTGTGAGACTCAGACAGATGGAAGTGGACAGGGTTTGTTCTGCTGGTTGGAGGGATGTGCTGACTGTTTGTCTTTGGTGAAAAAAGCTCTGTGAAAAAAAACACAGAAAACATCAATCTGATTTCCAGAGGTAAGGGAAGGAAACACGTTCATTTTCAGAAATGAGGCGGGAATTGGCGGTACAGCGGTTCAAACGTGACAGGGCTAAATAAGGTACCCACAATGCAGATCGGGCTCACTGCTCTGGAACGGAGACGAGGAGAAAACACACTGTGGGCTGCCGGCTGGCTGATTTGGTTTTCCAACCCGCAGCTTCCTCGTACCTCATTTGCCACTGAGCTGGAGGCAATGTTCCTCTGGATGCCAGGATGTGTGTGGTGTGTGGCGTGGGCATGTGAGTGTGTTAGAAGTGTCCTGAAGGCCCATTTGTTTTTTGTTGTTCTTGTACCGACACGCACCCATTCCTCCATACACATCCACACCACAGTACGGGAAAGAGAGCGTCTGAACTCACTGCATGTAGCGTCGGCCTCGTCTGATCCGTCGGCACACTCCGGCTCCCCGTCACAGCGCCACCGCTGGGGAACACACTGGCCGTTCTCACACGCAAAGTCTGTGGTGGCACACGTCTTCTTTGCTGCTCAGAGAGAGAGAGACAGAGAGAGAGAGATAGGGAAGGAGAGAGAGAGAGAGAGAGAGGGAAGGAGAGAGAGAGAGAGATAGGGAAGGAGAGAGAGAGAGATCAGATTAGTATTCTAAGTCAAATACACAACTCAAGCTAAGTGAAATGGTGTCTCGCTTTGAACAAATGATGAAAACCTCGAGGTCGGGTTTACAAATCAGGTCCACTATCTAATAAGCAAACTGCACAAAACGTGGCCAGATGCAAGCTTCCGTTCATTTAACCCCACTTTACAAATACCCTCCCAAACCTGTCCATTTGTCTCAGTGCCCAGAGATTGCAGCAAGGGCAGACTGTTGTTAGATGACCAGTCTCATAACCCATCTAACCCCATTCTCCAGTCACTCTCTCCGAGCAGAGCGGAGCAGCCCGGGGAAAATTGGAGCGTTTGAGTGTGTCACAGGGGGAGCTAAAGCTCCTTCTTCTTGACCGGGAGAGTTCTGAACAAGAGAAAGCACTCGCCTCATGTGAGAGAGAGAACAATGCCTCGCTCCGCTTGCCTGATGAACACCACACAGCGGGACTAACTGTCCTGTTCTCTTCCTCATTTACATGCCTTGGTTTAAACAGTGTTGTGCCCACGGGACGGCACTAGCCTAAAATGTAAATTAGCGGAGTGCTAGGCTAGTCAGAATCACTGCAGTGGAGTGTGAGGGGGATCGCTAGGGGTTTAGCCTTGCCTGGATGGAGAGAGGCTAGTTAGGCTAAAGATTTTAGCCTAAAAATGTCAACTACATTGACTACATCTAATGTAGGTTATTGTACTGTAGCACTAGTCAGAATCACTGTAGTGGAGTGTGATGATTGCTGCGGCTTAGCCCAGTCTGGCTGAGTAGACTAGAGGCGTGTTAGCCTATTGTTTATGTGATGTAGCCTACCTTGGGTGGCCAGACTGGGGGGTTGAAATCACTGCATATGAATGATGCCCCCCCAGGGGCTCATAACACAACAGGAAGATAGTGTAGTGAAACAAAACGTGCCGGATTCGGACTATTACACCTGACAGCACTCGCGTCATTACCTGCTAGGTTACTGCCTGACATGCTGGAAAGTACAGAGAAGTCACAAACAACTCCTAATACATTTGGTAATTGGTATTTTATTAAGACCCCCACCAGCTGTTGCGAAAGCAGCAGCTACTCTTCCTGGGGTCCACAATAAACATGAAACATTACATAATAGGGTCGTTCCACCAATTCGGTGCTTCTTGAGAAGTGTAAGTTAGTCCCAAAAAACGTTTGATTTCACCTAATTTTAACATTCTGTCATAATGAGCACATAAAAAAACTAGTTTTACCATCTCAAGACGTGAAATTACAAAATGGCTATAGTAATATGTATATAATATAGTAAGTGCCTATTAAGTGGCAAATAAAGTACAAGGGTTGACAGTAACAGAGTTTCTTCTTAAATCAGCCATAAATCGCCTTGTGACATGCTTGTCGTGGCAACTGAATGCAAGCTTATTTATTTTTATTTTTTGTTCAAACATTTCTAGGCTGTGTATCTATGGTTAGCAGGGTTATACTCAACTCAGTTTTCCACCACAAAACACCAGAAAATGGCCAAAAAGACTAGAAACAGCTCACCTGCTTTTATTAGACATTCAAATCTTCTTTTGAAAAAAAATCTAAATAAGAATCGTTTCAACCATATTAAAATGAGAGTCCAGTTCACATAACATGGTTGACCCTTAAAATGAGGGACAGACGTAAATGAATCGCTAATCACATGGTAGTGAAACTTTAAGTGGGTTAAAACCTTCCTAGAAGTAACACAGGGTTGACGGAGGGACATGCCAAAATGATGAATTTTGAATGATCGAATTCTCCTTTT
The DNA here is from genome assembly GCF_901001165.1 of Salmo trutta. Classification (NCBI taxonomy): domain Eukaryota; kingdom Metazoa; phylum Chordata; class Actinopteri; order Salmoniformes; family Salmonidae; genus Salmo; species Salmo trutta. Next base: position 30,696,069 of record NC_042960.1, on the reverse strand, counting down.
GTTAAAGGGGAACTTCATTTGACATAACGGGCTTTTACAATTCAATATTGGTGCACAATTTCTACTTACAATATCAAAGGTACGCAAAAGGCACTCCATTCATGGAATGACCCATGAACGTTAACAGACGAGAACAGCTCAAGGAACGAACTACGTACATTTGAGCAACACAATGGGGAAGTACCTAAAAGTCCTACCAACGTCTTCTAATGGATGAGGACAAGAGTCTCCATTATAATGGGACATCAAGTAGAAGTATTTTCCCGACGGCTACAACAAAAAACACCCAGATTCTATAATACAATTTTCAAGCAGTTAAAAAGAAAACTCCCAAGTACATGGCTGTGAGGATTGCAGAGGAGGAAGCTACATCCACAGAGGTCCTGTGTAATGGAATTACACATCCCTGTAGACTCAACAAATCCCCTCCCGGTGTGTGTGTGTGCGCGCGTGTGTGTGTTAGTGATTGCAATATCATGCGAGTGTGTCACTGAACACAAATCCCCTCCGGTCTCCTATTATTTTATCTGGGAATTCATCTAACTCCCTTCCATATCCCCAGCCAGTCTCCCACTCCACACATACATTACCAAAAGTATGTGGACACTCAAAGAAAGTCTCATTCCAAAATTATGGGTTTTAATATGGAGTTGGTGCCAACTTTGCTGCTATAACAGCCTCCACTCTTCTGGGAAGGCTTTCCACTAGAAGATAGAACATTGCTATGGGGACTTGCTTTCATTCAGCCACAAGAGCATTAGTGAGGTCGGGCACTGATGTTGGCCGATTCGGCCTGGTTCGCAGCCAGCGTTCCAATTCATCCCAAAGGTGTTTGATGGGGTTGAGGTCTTGGCCAGTCAAGTTCTTCCACACGGATCTCGACAAACCATTTCTGTATGGACCTCGCTTTGTGCACGGGGGCATTGTCATGCTGAAACAGGAAAGGGCCTGCACCAAACTGTTGCCACAAAGTTGGAAGCCCAGAATCATCTACAATATAATTTCTTGCTGTAGCGTAAAAATTTCCCTTCAATGGAACTAAGGGGCCTAGCCCGAACCATGAAAAACAGCCCCAGACTATTATTCCTCCTCCACCAAACTTTACAGTTGGCACTATGCATTGGAGCAGATAGCGTTCTACTGGCATCCGCCAAACCCAGATTTGTCCGTCGGACAGCCAGATGGAGAAGCGTGATTAAGCACTCCAGAGTCTTGTTTCCACTGCTCCAGAGTCCAATGGTGGCGAGCTCAACACCACTCCAGCCAACGCTTTGCATTACGGATGGTGATCTTAGGCTTGTGTGCGGCTGCTCAGCCATGGAAACCCATTTCATGAAGCTCCCGTCAAACAGTTCTTCTGCTGACGTTGCTTCCAGAGGCAGTTTGGAACTCAGTAGTGACTGAGGACAATTTTTATGAGCTACGCACTTCAGCACTCAGACGTCTCGTTCTGTGAGCTTGTGTGGCTTACCACGTCGCGGCTGAGCCGGTGTTGCTCCTAGACGTTTCCACTTCCCAATAACAGCACTTACAGTTGACCGGTGCAGCTCTAGCAGGTCAGATATTTGACGAACTGACTTGTTGGAAAGGTGGCATCCTATGACGGTGAGATGTTGGATGTCACTTGAGCTCAGTAATGCCACACTACTGCCAATGTTTGTCTATGGAGATTGCATGGTCGTGTGCTCGATTTTATACACCTGTCAGCAACGGGTGGGGCTGAAATAGCCAAACCCACTAATCTGAAGGGGTATCCACATTTATTTTGGATTTTTTTCACCTTTATTTAACCAGGTAGGCCAAGTTTTCATTTACAACTGTGGCCTGGCCAAGATAAAGAAAAGCAGTGCGACAAAAACAACACAGAGTTACAAATGGTATAAACAAACGTACAGTCAATAACACAATAGAAAAAATCTATATACAGTGTGTGCAAATGTAGTAAGATTAGGGAGGTAAGGCAATAAATAGGCCATAGTGGCAAAATAATTACAATTTAGCATTAACACTGGAGTGATAGATGTACAAATGATGATGTGCAAGTAGAGATACTGGGGTGCAAAAGAGCAAAAATAAATTATATGGGGATGAGGTAGTTGGGTGGGCTATTTACAGATGGGCTGTGAACAGGTACAATGATCGGTAAACTGCTCTGACAGCTGATGCTTACATGAAGTACGAGTAAAAAATTTGGACACCTACTCATTCAAGGGTTTTTCTTTATTTGTACTATTTTCTACATTGTAGAATAATAGTGAATACATCAAAACTATGAAATGACACATATGGCATCATGTAGTAACCAAAAAAGTGTTGAACAAATCAGAATATATTTTATATTTGAGATTCTTCAAAGTAGCCACCCTTTGCCTTGATGATTGCTTTGCACACTCTTGGCATTCTCTCAACCAACTTCATGAGGTAGTCACCTGGAATGCATTTCAATTAACAGGTGTGTCTTATTAAAAGTTAATTTGTAAAATGTCTTTCCTTCTTAATGCATTTGAGCCAATCAGTTGTATTGTGACAAGGTAGGGGTGGTATACAGAAGATAGCCCTATTTGGTAAAAGACCAAGTCAGTGTTATGACTAGAAAAGCTCAAATAAGCAAAGAGAAACGACAGTCCATCATTACATTAAGACACGAAGGTCAGTCAATATGGAAAAAAGTCAAAGAACTTTTCTTCCAAGTGCAGTCGCAAAAACCATCAAGCGCTATGATGTAACTGGCTCTCCTGAGGACCGCTACAGGAAAGGAAGACTCAGAGTTACCTCTGCTGCAAAGGATAAGTTCATTAAAGTTACCAGCCTCAGAAATTGCAGCCCAAATACATGCTTCACAGAGTTCAAGTAACAGACACATCTCAACAGCAACTGTCCAGAGGAGACTGTGTAAATCAGGTCTTCATGGTCAAACTTTCTGCAAAGAAACCACTGCTAAACGACACCAATAAGAAGAAGATACTTGCTTGGGCCACGAACCACGAGCAATGGACATTAGACCAGTGGAAATCTGTTCTTTCGTCTGAAGAGTCCAAATTTGAGATCTTTGGTTCCAACCGCCGTGTCTTTGTGAGATGCAGAGTAGGTGAATGGTTGATCTCCGCATGTGTGGTTCCCACCGTGAAGCATGGAGGAGGAGGTGTGATGGTGCTTTGCTGGTGACACTATCTGTGATTTATTTAGAATTCAAGGCACACTTAACCAGTATGGCTACCAAAGCATTCTGCAGCGATACCCCATCCCATCTGGTTTGCACTTAGTGGGACTATCATTTGTTTTTCAACAGGACAATGATCCCCAGATGGGATGATTGGAGGGAGATATAGGGGTATGGAGAGTGTGGAGAGTGGGTAGTAGGGTGCCTAAGGATGTATAGGGGTGGGAGAACACTCCATTGGGGTGAGGAGGGGGACTAAGGAAACAGAGCAACGGCAGACCTATCAATCACCCACAATCTCTCCCACCCTCTCTCCATCCCTCCCTCTCATCCTTTCTTATCTCAAGGACAAAAGAGCAAATAATCCATGGAAAGAATAGTAGGAATTTCTCATTACCTCCCCCACGACCTTCAAACTGCTTTAAGTGAGGGTTTCACCATTGTAGCACACCACAATATGCTTTTAATTATCCCAAGAAAAGGAAATGTTAGCTTGAAGGACTGCCAGATGTTGTTGAATTGGTGTGAGTTTAGTGTCTCCAGTGATTGGGCTGGCAGTGCCATGTGGTGCGGTGGCATTCCGAGGGGCTTGTGCGCTGTTGATTTTTGTTCCTTCATCTCCCAGCGCTGTGTTGTGTGTGTGTGTGTGTGTGTGTGTGTGTGTGTGTGTGTGTGTGTGTGTGTGTGTGTGTGTGTGTGTTGTGGCACACAGTAATCTTGCCCATTCTCCACAGCTACCTCAAGGATTTGTTGATTTATGACTTATGCATCAAGATCCTGTGCCACACAGAGGTGGCAAACGCATGCGCATCCACAAACAACCACCACACAAATGCAAACAATTATGTATACACACACACATCCCGCTCAAATGTGGACAGAGTTGCTGACACAAGTAAATACACAAATATACGTTTACCTCCTTCGCCAGCTGAGACATGTCATGAGAACGCCATCCATATAGAATACCTTGAACTCACTGTAAAGTGTGTGAGTCCACGAGCTGAATACATACAATACATCCACAAACAAGTAACACACGCAAGTAAGCGCTCACACACGCACATCACACAGCCCTGTCTCAGACCAACCAGAACAGGTATTATTTTTCCCATTCCCGCTGTGATTCCTATTAATTATCCTGTAGGCCCACCCCCTTCCCCCGATCAGCCGAGAGAAGACAGGAAGCTCCTCTCGGAGCTACCGGCATTCTCCCAATGACACGCTCCAGGGGCCACCATGATTACTGACTGACTCGGGTGACCTGGGATGTTTACCGAGCCACCGCAACACCTCTAAGGAATCCGCCACGTCGCCGGAACAACACAGGAATGTGAATTGAGAAGAAGCGACAGAGGAGCAGGGGAAACAGGTGAAGGTCAGGAACCTCGGAGTCATTCAATTTCCACACTCCATTTACCCCTCAAAATGTGTTCTCTCCATCACAGGGAAGGAGACAATGTAATGTATAGCTACAACACTACAATAACAATGAAGGAGAAACATTGAACCTTGTTTGGTGTGATTGCCCTGTCTTTGTTAAGTGCTGCACCCTATGGCATCCTATGATATATATGTGGTTGATAATAGGTGTTGATAAGCTGTATTGAAGGGCTGAGGTAGGCAATCCTTTATGTGCTGCACTGTGATAAGACGAGCCAGGGCCATTACCAGATGGAAGGATTTGTCTACCATCTTAAGATGTGGCATAAACAGAGCCACTCCCATTTGATAAAACAAAAATCCAATTCATTTGCCAAGAGTTAAACTAGGTTGAGTATGCTTTAAGGACAGCCTGTCTTTACTTTCTCTCTCAGTGAGGTCGTACTCACACAATCCACCTCTCTGATTCAGAGGGGTGGGGTTAAATGCGAAAGACACATTTCAGATGAATGCATTCAGTTGTGCAACTGACTAATCAAATCAAATGTTATTGGTCACATACACATGGTTAGCAGATGTTAATGCGAGTGTAGCGAAATGCTCGTGCTTCTAGTTCCGAACCGTGCAGTAATATCTAACAAGTAATCTAACAATTTCACAACAACTACCTTATACACACTAGTGTAAAGGAATGAATAAGGATATGTACATATAAATACATGGATGAGCGATGGCCCTGCGGCATAGGCAAGATGCAGTATATGGTATAGAGTACAGTATATACATATGAGATGAGTAATGTAGGGTATGTAAACATTATATAAAGTGGCATTGTTTAAAGTGACTAGTGACACATTTATTACATCCAATTTTTAATTATTAAAGTGGCAAGAGATTTGAGTCAGTATGTTGGCAGCAGCCAATCAATGTTAGTGACGGCTGTTTAACAGTCTGATGGCCTTGAGATTGAAGCTGTTTTTCAGTCTCTCGGTCCCAGCTTTGATGCACCTGTACTGGCCTTGCCTTCTGGATGATAGCGGGGTGAACAGGCAGTGGCTTTTCGTGGTTGCTGTCCTTGATGATCTTTTTGGCCTTCCTGTGACATCGGGTGGCGTCGGTGTCCTGGAGGGCAGGTAGTTTGCCCCCGGTGATGCGTTGTGCAGACCTCACTACCCTCTGGAGAGCCTTACGGTTGTGGGCGGAGCAGTTGCCGTACCAGGCGGTGATACAGCCCGACAGGATGCTCTCGATTGTGCATCTGTAAAAGTGTGTGAGTGTTTTTTGTGACAAGCCAAATTTCTTCAGCCTCCGGAGGTTGAAGAGGCGCTATTGCGCCTTCTTCACCACGCTGTCTGTGTGGGTAGACCATTTCAGTTTGTCCGTGATGTGTACGCCAAGGAACTTAAGACTTTCCACCTTCTCCACTACTGTCCTGTCGATGTGGATAGGGGGGTGCTCCCTCTGCTCTTTCCTGTAGTCCACGATCATCTCCTTTGTTTTGTTGACGTTGAGTGTGAGGTTATTTTCCTGGCACCACACTCCGAGAGCCCTCACCTCCTCTCTGTAGGCCCAGGTCTCGAGCTTAATGGCGAGTTTGGAGGGTACTATGGTGTTAAATGCTGAGCTGTAATCAATGAACAGCATTCTTACATAGGTATTCCTCTTGTCCAGATGGGTTAGGGCAGTGTGGAGTGTGATTGCGTTGTCTGTGGAGCTATTGGGGCGTTAAGCAAATTGGAGTGGGTCTAGGGTGTCAGGTAGGGTGGAGGTGATATGATCCTTGACTAGTCTCTCAAAGCACTTCATGATGACGGAAGTGAGTGCTACGGGACGATAGTAGTTTAGCTCAGTTACCTTAGCTTTCTTGGAAACAGGAACAATGGTGGCCCTCTTGAAGCATGTGGAAACAGCAGACTGGGATAGGGATTGATTGAATATGTCCGTAAACACACCAGCCAGCTGGTCTGCACATGCTCTGAGGACGCGGCTAGTGATGCCGTCTGGGCCGGCAGCCTTGCGAGGGTTAACACATTTAAATGTTTTACTCACGTTGGCTGCAGTGAAGGAGAGCCCGCAGGTTTTGGTAGCGGGCCGTGTCAGTGGCACTGTATTGTCCTCAAAGCGAGCAAAGAAGTTGTTTAATTTGTCTGGGAGCAAGACGTCGATGTCCACGACGGGGCTGGTTTTCTTTTTGTAATCTGTGATTGACTGTAGACCCTGCCACATTCGTCTCGTGTTTGAGCCGTTGAATTGGAACTCTACTTTGTCTCTATACTGACGCTTAGCTTGTTTGATTGCCTTGTGGAGGGAATAGCTACACTGTTTGTATTCGGTCATGTTTCCGGTCACCTTGCCATGATTAAAAGCAGTGGTTCGCGCTTTTAGTTTTGCGCGAATGCTGCCGTCAATCCACAGTTTCTGTTTGGGGAAGGTTTTAATAGTCACTGTGGGTACAACATCACCGATGCACTTGCTAATAAACTCGCTCAACGAATCAGCGTATACGTCAATGTTGTTGTCTGAGGCTATCCGGAACATATCCCAGTCCATGTGATCGAAGCAATCTTGAAGCGTGGAATCAGATTGGTCGGACCAGCGTTGAACAGAACTGAGCACGAACATTTCCTGTTTTAGTTTCTGTCTATAGGCTGGGAGCAACAAAATGGAGTCGAGGTCAGATTTGACGAAAGGAGGGCGAGGGAGGGCTTTGTATGAGTCGCAGAAGTTAGAGTAGCAATGATCCAGAATGCTGCCAGCCCGGGTCACGAATTTGATATGCTGCTAAAATTTAGGGAGCCTTGTTTCCAGATTAGCTTTGTTAAAATCCCCAGCTACAATAAATGCAGCCTCAGGATATGTGGTTTCCAGTTTGCATAGAGTCCAATGAAGTTCTTTCAGGGCCGTCGAGGTGTCTGCTTGGGGGGGATATTCATGGTTGTGATTATAATCGAAGAAAATTCTCTTGGTAGATAATGCGGTCGGCATTTGATTGTAAGGAATTCTAGGTCAGGTGAACAAAAGGACTTGAGTTCCTGTATGTTGTTATGATCACACCACGACTCGTTAATCATAAGGCATACACTCCCGCCCTTCTTCTTACCAGAGAGATGTTTGTTTCTGTCAGCGCGATGCGTGAAAAAACCGGGTGGATGTACCGACTCTGATAACGTATCCCGAGTGAGCCATGTTTCCGTGAAACAGAGAATGTTACAATCTCTGATGTCTCTCTGGAAGGCAACCCTTGCTCGAATTTCATCTACCTTGTTGTCAAGAGACTGGACATTGACGAGAAGTATACTCGGGAGCGGTGAGCAATGTTCCCGTCTACGGAGCCTGACCAGAAGACCGCTCCGTCTGCCCTTTCTGCGGCGCCGTTGTTTTGGGTCCCCTACTGGGATCCGATCGATTGTCCTGGGTGGTGGTCCAAACAGAGGATCCGCTTCGGGAAAGTTGTATTCCTGGTCATAATGGTGGTAAGTTGACATTGCTCTTATATCCAATAGTTCTTCCGGCTGTATGTAATAAGACTTAAGATTTCCTGGGGTAACAGTGTAAGAAATAATACATACAAAACCAAATACTGCATAGTTTCCTAAGAACACGATGCGAGGCGACAATCTCTGTCGGTGCCATGAAGGTGTTCTAGGTATCCCTTTTCCCCTTTCCCATCTCTCATATGGCTACAGCTCTCCCAACTCTGTTGGATCACCTTCGCTGCTCCATCTGCACAGATATCTACATGGACCCTGTGACTCTCAGATGCCAACATACCTTCTGCTAGAGATGCATCAAACAGAGCCTGAAGGCTGGTCACATACGCTGTTTTGAGTGCAGAACTCTGGTCAGGGACAGAAACTTCCAGATCAACAGGCTGATCATGAATGTTTCGTACGAACTGAAACTAGAGGAGAGAGAGGTGTCCAAGATGAAAATGGAGCGGGGAAGAGGGGGCAGAGAGACAGAGAAGTTGCTCAAAGGAGCAAAAATCAACACACTGATCAGGAACATGGGGAATCAGCTGAGACTGGACTGGATGATGGAAGTGGGCAGAGCGAGTCGGACCAGCGAAGAAGAGGGGGGGAGAGAGGAGGACATGCCAGTCAAAGAAGCTCTCAAACCTCCCAAACTTCCAGGTCAGGCCAATCAGGAAGATGGAGGATCAGCTGAGACTGAATGAGCAAACAATGGCATGAAAGGACAAATGGGAAGAAAAAAGTAGTATGATTGGAACAAAAGAAGGGAGAGGAGTGCCATGTACACGGTGAAAATAAAGCTTTTCTTTGAGACTGACAGAAAGCGTATCTGTATGGTCTGTAAGGAGAGAAAAGACCACAATCTGACACACATTCAAACCAGTGGAGAATCGGAAGACAAAGGTAGAGTCAGGTTTACTTGGGATTCAGTGCAGCATCGGTGACGCAAACACCTTGAGCGAGAAGCGAAGAAAATTGTGATTTGTTTCACACTTTTTTGGTTACTACATTATTCCATATGTGTTATTTCATAGTTGTGATGTCTTTACTATTATTCTACAATGTAGAAAAGAGTAAAAAATTAAGAAGAACCTAGGTGTGTCCAAACTTTTGACTGGTACTGTACATATTACCTCAATGACCTTGACTTTACCCCCTGCACATTGACTCAGTGCCAGTACCCCTTGTAGCCTCGTTATTGTTATTTTATTGTGTTACTATTTTTCATTTAGTTTATTTAGCACGCATCCAGCCAACCAGAAAACCAAGGCTAAGCAATTCAGGCATTCTTGTTCTGCAAAGAAACATTATTTTACAGTTGAAAAAATAGATTTAACAAGCAGTAGGCATTTATAATTAAATGTGGAGTAGAGCTTTATAGTTACTTGATAACATCACGTGCCCGGCGTACCTTCGAAATGATTAAGGGAATCAGAATGTATTCGAAAACACAGTTTCCATCATAATTTGTCGCAATAAAAAAAAGTTTGAAGGGAAAAAAACGGGTAAAAATGAACATGTCTCCTATAGCAGTGATTTCCATTACACGTCGCAATGTTGTTTTTTTTTTTTACTTGCTTTTGTCAAAGAAACCTGGGTCAATAGAAACCTACCTACTGACTTGGAAGGCCATGGAGAAGATCTTCAAAAGCAAAAAAGCCATAATTGACATTGATAAAAACAAGAAATTCGGCCTGGAAAAAATAAATAACTATTGCCTTAATTTTAAGGTTCTATTCAGTAAGTTTGTTTGCAACAATGCTCCCTGAGCAACAACGCAAGAAAGCAGTGCCAATATAGCTTGTTATCATTTTAATCATTCAATTTTCAAGTTTCTACAGGTGTAGGGTCTTTGATCACTCTTTTGTTGATGAGAATTTTCCTGCGCCGCAGGAAATGCAGGTGTGCTTCGTGATTTACATAAATTAATCTTAAACCTGCACAAAAACACGGTTATATTAACAGTATTCCACTTTGCAAGTAGCCTCATTTTGACCAGCTAACAGATTAAAACTCATATCAAGCAATGTTACGTATACAGGTATCCTGTGTATGTATCCTGTGTGTGTGTGTGTTTCTTTTCTCTCCTTCTCCCCTCACAGGTGACAATCATCATTCCCCAATCAGTCATCAATCAGTCACCAACCAAGACACCTGCTCCTTTTCCCTCAACCAATCACATCCCTTTCCCTTGGTTTAAAAACCCAGCCAGTTGTTTTCTCTTTAGTTTAGTCTCCCTTTCTATAGTTCAATCGCTCTGTGGTCAATCGCTCTGTGTCTATATCGCGCTCTCTTTGAATACAGATCTTTCTTTTGTTTTTGGCAACTACATGTCACTTTGTCCGTCAGCCTGTGAGTATTGTTTTTGTTAAAGTGTTGACTGTTTGTTTGATGGTGGGAAAAGGGGGTACCAAGACAAGTCGCCCATGGGCATACACTACCCGTAGGTAACCCTTGTCTAAATACCCTAGTTAGAACTTGGCGGACCACCCACTGTATTATTTTTGGTTAGTTAGCTAGCTGTTCTTGAAGTAGGCTAGTCTAGCTTAGGGGTGTTTTGGATTGTTTCTTTCCTTGGGTCCAGCTCAGCCCCTTTTCCCGCCCCCCTTTACCGTGTGTTTTAAAATAAACCAGTAGTGTTTGACGGTAGATTTAAGTTGTCTGTGGTTTTTGTTCTCACTGTTCTTTATCACTATTATAATTTGCGTGAGTTATGTTACGGGTCTCGTTGCCCCCCTAGACTGCAGGGCCAAAGGGATTCGTAACAGGCAACATTATGAACTAAACATTTAAATCCTCAAATTAAGATCCTACACCTGTACGTTTCCCGGTCACAACGGTTCCCCATGTTGACAACAACGTTGTGTTTCTTGTTCTTAGCTGAATGACGCTGGGGATTCACAGTGCCACGCCCTTTTAATAAGAGAAACACAGATCAGCTTTTGGTTTTTAATTTCTCTTCCCGGACTTTCGGTGAGGACGTACATACTCATCTCCAGTACGGCTACAGTTTTCCCATCTCTGACGGATCACCTGCACTATTTTATCTGCACAGAGATCTTCACTCAGCCTGTGATTCTCAGCTGCCAGCACACCTTCTGCAAAAGATGCATCGAAAGAAGCCTGAACGCTGCCCTGAGGGCAAATTTCCAAATCTGCAGGCTGATAAGGAATATGGCAAACCAGCTGAAACTGGAAGAACAAAGAGGGGCATGAGAGGGGAAAAAGGAGAGGATATGAGTGTTGTGAACACGGAGCATCTCTGAAGCTCTTTTGTGTGATGGACAATGAGCTCATCGGATTAATTTGTGAGGGGGAAGACCTGTAAAAGAGGACCAGAAAGATCTGAAGACAGAGGTAGCTACAGTTTTAGTTCACCTTAACAGGATTGATGGTATACAAAAAAAGTTAAACGAGAGGCAAAAAACTGAAATCACTAAAGCAAAGAGTTACTCAGAACAGATCAAAAGCCAGATCGGAGCCTGTTTTGAGGAGTTCCGGGAGAAGCTGAGAGTGAAAGAAGAGGGGCCATTAGATTAGTAGATGAGGAGGGTGACGTGGTCAGCGAAGAACAGAACATGGAGAAAGAACTGGCAGAGATGGGCACGCAAGCAGCCTCTCTGTAGTGGGTGGAGATGGGCCAAAAGATTGTCCAGGATAAGGACACTCGAATGTATGAATTTTTTTAAGAGGAATTATCTGTTCCTGAAGGAGCAAGAGTCTGCTGGGTTTTGTCTGGCACGGCCCAACCAGAGCCTTTCACTCATAATAAAACCTTTGCAAATATAGGGAATTGTCTGGGAATTAATGAAAGAAAAACTTTGGACAACAGTGGAGTGTACAGAGGTCTAAACGTGTTATTCCAAAGACAAACTATTTTACATTACTGTTAATCAGAAGGATAAATTATATGTTACTTAAACTTCTATTTAGTAAGTCTAAATGCTACAACACTTCATAAACTGCAATGCAAAAAAACAGTGCTTGATATTTTTGGGGGGATTTTTGTTTGTTTCAACCACATTACCAATACACTGTAGAATCACCTTAAATATTATGATTATTCTTAATAATAAGTATTTTTATCACTTTCATTATGAAAGTAACAAGTGTAAGCAAAAAAACAACCGATATATTTAATTAATTAATAATAAGATCACACACTTAAAGTGGATCAAGTATCAACTGGTGAAATAAAAAACTACTTAAAAATGACACTGTTTATTTATTTTTCCTCAAGGAGTTTAGATTTGGCTAGCTTTCTCACAGGAAGATTGAATATGAGTGCAGTGTTACTGAGGGATTAACTGACCAGTGTGTGCATGCGTGCGTGCGTGCCTGCCTACGTGCCTGCCCGCGTGCACGTGTGGGTATGAAAGAGGGACGGGGGATAGAAAAGTGACACAGTATGAAAGGGGTCTGTTCAGAAGATGAAAGACCTGTCTAGCTCCTGAATGATGAGAGGGATGAGAGAGAAATGGTGGTAAGAGCAGTGAAATACCTCAACACTGCAATACGGCTAAAAGCACCAGCCCCTGTCCTCTATACAATAGTATACAGTCCCAGGGTGATGCATAGATTATGGATGGATGGACTACAAAGGGCCAGAGATGTGAGATCGGACACCTGCAGAGAGATGTAGAGATCATCAAACACCCCTCAGCCTGGAGCAGAATACAACCAGCCACACTTACAATGAACCTCCAGTTCCCATTTCTGAGCTTCCCCTTCAGAAAAGATGAAACCCAAGCCTTAGGGTACAAATGAGCCAATCTCAAACGAGAGTTAGCTTGTTGATGCTGACCGTCTTCCTATACCTCTTTATGAGAGACGTGTGTCCCAAGCCTTTGCTCTCCGAGTGTGTTTACAGTACCAATTCAATCCCCCAGGTGTACGAGAAACATTGGACTGAGCAAAAAAAACACCCAACTCTCTAATAAGACATGCTAATACGGTCTTAAAGTGTTATCTAAGCTCGCCTTCCTCCCACCCACGCTTTAGGGAAATAAACCCATTTTAAAAACAAAATAAAACCTGAAAACAGGAACAAACACATCTTGGTGACAGTCAGACAGATTTATCTGTGAGCCCGGTGCGTATTTCAAAAGGCCCGGCCCAGATAACAGGAAGGAAAATGAAGAAGGTAAGGCGCTTTGAGAGAGCCACACTAACGCTGGCTCGTCAGCGCTACAGCTTTCTAATGCCGCTTGACAAAGGTTCATCTCTTTCCCCTGTGCCTTGGTGCGTGCTGACTCCTAGAAATCACAGGCACCAACGCCGCCTTAAACTTTTTTTCTCTCTTTTCATTCCATCATTCTTTCGTATTGTTGTTATTCAAGACTTCAGAGGATTTGGAGTGCTTTTGTTAAGCAGTCACTTTAGGGGGAGAATACACAGAGCGAGATGTTGAATGGAGAGGGTGTGTGGAGTAGAATGGGAATAGGATTGGGGCGGAATACCGTATATATCGTATACCGGGGTATTTGGAAAAAAGCCACATAATGGTTTTTCAATATCGTTAATAACGTCAACTTTTCCAATACATTTGAATACTTGTAGTTAAGTTAATACCTGCAGTCAACTTGTGCAATACGTTAGGAGAAAAAGCAGATTGCGTTCTTCATTTCAACTGTCACATTATTTGACATTATGAAGCTTACCGTAGTTCTCCAGAACAGTTGAGCCAGTCACGTGTTTGTTTATAAATAGCAGAACTGGAGAAAGCGGGAGCCGGTGAGTCCAGCTGTGTATTTGGTTTAACTGGCTAGTTAGCTAAGTAAGCGGCTGAATGAATGAGGAGGCGGGCGTCATTTAGTGTTAGCTTTCTGCCGTGTTTGATAAGTCAAAGGGCTTTGGATGACTTATCTGTACAGTACAGCTGTCACTGATGCCATCCTTGTACAAACGTTTTGTCCTCTCCGTTCTCCGGCCCGTCAGCTACTCACCCCTCTTGCCCTAGCGACATACTGTTCCAGAGTCTGTACTGTCCTACCTTCAGACAAGCATTGAACTTTGTTCATTTGCACAATGTCTCTCGTTCACATTCGCTTGCAAATGTCCAAACTCACCAAAAATTATATTCGGTTGCTACGATCAATACCTGTACACTGTCAAAAGTTTTAGAACACCTACTCATTCAAGGGTTTTTCTTTATTTTTAAATATTTTCTTTATTGTAGTATAATAGTGAAGACATCAAAACTTTGAAATAACACATGGAATCATGTAGTAACCAAAAAAGTGTTAAACAAATCAAAATATATTTGATAATTGATATTCTTCTAACACCCTCCCTTTGCCTTGATGACAGCTTTGCACACCCTTGGCATTCTCTAAACCAGCTTCACCTGGAATGCTTTCCCAACAGTCTTGAATGAGTTCCCACTTATGCTGAGTAATTGTTGGCTGCTTTTCCTTCAATCTGTGGTCCGACTCATCCCAAACCATCTCAATTTGGTTGAGGTCAGGGGATTGTGGAGGCCAGGTCATCTGATGCAGCACTCCATCATTCTCCTTCTTGGTCAAATAGCCCTTACACAGCCTGGAGGTGTGTTGGGTCATTCTCCTGTTGAAAAACAAATTATAGTCTCACTAAGCCTAAAACAGATGGGATGGCGTATCGCTGCAGAATGCTGTGGTAGCCATGCTGGTTAAGGGTACCTTGATTTCTAAATAAATCACAGACAATGTCACCAGCAAAGCACCTCCATACCTCCTCCTCCATGCTTTACGGTGGGAAATACACATGCGGAGATCATCCGTTCACCCACATCGCGTCTCACAAAGATACAGCTGTTGAAACCAAAAATCTACAATTTGGACTTCAGACCAAAGGACAAATTTCCACCGGTCTAATGTCCATTGCTCATGTTTCTTGGCCCAAGCAAGTCTCTTCTTCTTATTGATGTCCTTTAGTAGTGGTTTCTTTGCAACAATTCGCCCATGAATACCTGATTCTCACAGTCTCCTCTGAACAGTTGATGTTAAGATGTGTCTGTTACTTGAACTCTGTAAAGCATGTATTTGGGCTGCAATTTCTGAGGCTGGTAACTCTAATGAACTTATCCTCTGCAGCAGAGGTAACTCTGGGTCTTCCATTCCTGTGGCCATCCTCATGAGAGCCAGTTTCATAATAGCGCTTGATGGATTTTGCGACTGCACTTGAAGAAACTCTCAAAGTTCTTGAAATGTTCCGCATTGACTGCCCTTCATATCTTAAAGTAATGATGGACTGTCGTTTCTCTTTGCTTATTTGAGCTGTTTCTGCCATAACATGGACTTGGTCTTTTACCAAATAGGGCTATCTTCTGTATACCCCCACTCCCTTGTCACAACACAACTGATTTGCTCAAATGCATTAAGAAGGAAAGAAATTCCACAAATTAACTTTTAAGAAGGCACACCTGTTAATTGAAATGCATTCCAGGTGACTACCTCATGAATCTGGTTCAGACAATGCCAAGAGTGTACAAAGCAGTCATCAAGGCAAAGGGTGGCTATTTGAAGAATCTCAAATATAAAATATATTCTGAATTGTTTAACTTGTTGGGGCTAGGGGGCAGTATTTACACGGCCGGATAAAAAACGTACCCGATTTAATCTGGTTACTAATCCTACCCAGTAACTAGAATATGCATATACTTATTATATATGGATAGAAAACACCCTAAAGTTTCTAAAACTGTTTGAATGGTGTCTGTGAGTATAACAGAACTCCTATGGCAGGCAAAAACCTGAGAAGGTTTCATGCAGGAAGTGGCCTGTCTGACAAGGTGTTGTTGTTCTTGCTTCTGTTTATTGAAGAGTCAGGATCTTAGCTGTAACGTGACAATTCCTACGGCTCCAATAGGCTCTCAGAGCCCGGGAAAAACCTGAACGATGACGAGGCAGCCTCAGGCTGAAACACATTATCGCCTTTTCCAAGTGGCCCATCAGAGGACAATGGAATTAGGCGCGTGCCCGATTCGACCCCGTGCAGTATTTTCCTTCGGCTGTTTAGCTAATTGCAGATTCCCGGTCGGAATATTATCGCTTTTTTACGAGAATAATGGCATAAAAATTGATTTTAAACAGCGGTTGACATGCTTCGAAGTACGGTAATGGAATATTTAGAAATTTTTTGTCACGTTATGCGCCATGCGCACGACCGTGATTTACCATTCTGATAGTGTCTAGAACGCACAAACAAAACGTCGCTGATGGAACATAACTATGGATTATTTGGGACCAAACCTACATTTGTTATTGAAGTAGAAGTCCTGGGAGTGCATTCTGACGAAGAACAGGAAAGGTAAGACCATTTTTCTTATAGGAAATGTGATTTTGGTGAAGGCTAAACTGGGTGGGTGTCTAAATAGCTAGCCCGTGATGCCGGGCTATCTACTGAGAATATTGCAAAATGCGCTTCATCCGAAAAGCTATTTTAAAATCGGACATATCGAGTGCATAGAGGAGTAATGTATCTATAATTCTTAAAATAATTGTTATGCTTTTTGTGAACGTTTATCGTGAGTAATTTAGTAAATTGTTAGTAAATTCCCCGGAAGTATGCTTTTTCTGAACGTCACATGCTAATGTAAAAAGCTGGTTTTTGATATAAATATGAACTTGATTGAACAGACATGCATGTATTGTATAACATAATGTCCTAGGTGTGTCATCTGATGAAGATCATCAAAGGTTAGTGCTGCATTTAGCGGTCTTCTGGGTTTTTGTGACATTATATGCTAGCTTGAAAAATGGGTGTCTGATTATTTCTGGCTGGGTACTCTGCTGACATAATCTAATGTTTTGCTTTCGTTGTAAAGCCTTTTTGAAATCGGACAGTGTGGTTACATTAACGAGAATCTTGTCTTTAAATAGCTGTAAAATAGTCATATGTTTGAGAAATTGAAGTAATAGCATTTCAAACGTTTTGAAAATCGCACCACAGGATTACACTGGCTGTTACGTAGGTGGGACGAATTCGTCCCGCCGGTCCCATAGAGGTTAACACTTTTCTGGTTACTACACGACTCCATATGTGTTATTTCATAGTTTTGATGTCTTCACTCTTATTCTACAATGTAGAAAATAGTAAAAATAAAGAAAAACCCTTGAATGAGTAGGTGTTCTAAAACCTTTGACCGGTAACTGTACATACATTTTTTTTGCGCTTGTTAGCATATTTATCTAGCAGCCTCTATTGAAATGTACTATTAGTTTGTGCTAACTGTGTTAGCATTCTGATAATGTTTTTGTGTTTTTAGCAGCCCCTTGTTTACTAAAATGGTAATACCGTGGTATGTATCCTGTTCCTATTTGCTCATGACTAATAAGGAAGGAACCTT
Source organism: Salmo trutta (assembly GCF_901001165.1). Lineage (NCBI taxonomy): Eukaryota > Metazoa > Chordata > Actinopteri > Salmoniformes > Salmonidae > Salmo > Salmo trutta. Next base: position 30,678,725 of record NC_042960.1, on the reverse strand, counting down.
ATAACCAATAGCCTGCTGGATAAGGTAGCCACAAAACGAAAATAAGACTATTTCCCCTTAATTCACTGGTTTCAGTTTTGCATCAGTATTGTTGACAGAAGGCATTGCCCTCGACTGAAACTCTTATTTATCCTGTTGTTATACTCCATGTCATTCATTCTGAGACTCCATGCTTTTCCCAGACAGGACCTGCGTGCGTCAGCGACATGCCAAAGCTCAAGACCTCCCAAATCCTGTCACATACAGCGGGGTCTCCTCGGCCCTGGCTTACATAAGCAAGGGCTTACAGGCAGGGAGCAGGGCCACAAAGAAGCTTACTGACTACCAGGATGAAATCACCAGAAAGGAAAAAGAGAGATGCAGGGCACAAAAAAAATGTAATAAAAATTGTAATGCTCTAGTCTAAATTGCTTGTTTCATGTGAGTCTACAGATGGGATCTCTCTCTCTCTCTCTCTCTCTCATATTCTGTCAATTCCATTCTTCAATCAAACGCATGAGCGGCGTAGAGACTGTAGGCTACAGTGTTATCAGTAGAAATCACAGCCATTAGAGCCTGTCTCATTATGTGGAGCTAGCTAGCTCTGCACTGAGCTGTGATCGCATTAGGCCTATAAAGTAACAGTTCAGCAGCTTTCACCTCGCGTCCATCTCTCTTCCCTTGGTACGCCAAACACACTCCAGCTCCATGCCACAAACGCAACATTCCCATCCAAATGAAATCAATATGAATTGATCTCCAGCAACTTCCCCGCTGGCTACAACATAATAAAATACAAAGATTCCTGTACACAGCACACTTTTTTTCTCCCTCCCTGTCTTTTGATGCCATTTGCCTAGAGGGCTCAAACTCACAACACACACGTGGTGATTGTTGTGTAAGGTCTGAAAACGGGATCAAACAGATCATAGAGACAGAGATCTGTTCGCCGGCATGCGTTAGCTTCACAGCCTGGTAATTAGGCTACAGACAATAAGGCCCATTGTTTTGGTGGAGGAGGAAGATGTGTGGAGGGTTTACGTCAGCCATATCTACTGCATGAAGGGCTAGCAAACCTCTCTGACTGCAAATGCTCAGTAAATCAGTAAAGCTCAGACAATAACAATGTTGAAGGTGTTACAGTAACAGGTATTACAGTTACGTGTGTGTGTGTGTGTGTGTGTGTAGGGGTATTCTACCAAATCACAGGTAAGGTAGTTATTGGTGTGCCTGGGACAAATTACATCACATCATTCTGCTCAGCCACTTCTCATTAGAGGTGAGATATGCACCCTTAACAATCCACACACAACACACACACACACATTCAGACAGCGATACCCCTGCCTCCCCTCACCTCCCGTCTCCCCCTCTATGGCCTAACCCCCATAGGTGGCTGCCCTGCTGCCTCCCCCAAGCCCCCCTCCACCACACCAACCCCCCCTGGAAGTTCAGTCTCCTTGACAGGGTCATCATTTTAATGATATCATTCTCTACTGACCCATCCCTCCCTCATCTCCCTCCAGCCCTGTCGTCTGGCATGGGATAGCAGCACACCAAACACACACAAACTGTCCCGATTACCCATTTACTGCCAGTCCATTAGCAACCCCCCCACCCCCCACCCCTCCAGCATTAGTTCTCTCCTCAGACACATGGGGACAGTGTGTACTGTACTGTATAAAACCCCATTTAGCCAGCCAACCCCCACTACACCAGACCTGGGTTCAAACAGTATTTGAGAGGTTTAAGTTGTGCTCGATTGAGCTGGTATGGCGCAATAAAGCCAATGAAAGGGTCTCAAATGGGCATACACCATTCATCTGGCACTCCAAATGCTGAACATATTTGACATGTTTCAAATACCATAAGAACCCAGCTCGGACCACACCCAGATAGACAGACAGAGGGGAGATGGAGAGTGAAGCGTTGCCTAGCGCATCTCAACGCAGAGTTCTCTGACTGGGAGGAACACTGTCAGCGGGAAGTGTGTGTGGGGGGGGGGGGTTCTTCCATCCTTGTGGGGACCTAAAACCCCACAAGTTCCCACAAGGATAGTAAAACAAGGGAAATTCTCCCTCGTAGGGACATTTCCCACGTCCCAATGAGGACAAAGGCTATTTTAAGCTTAGGGGTTAGGTTTAGGGTTACACTTAGGTTTAGAATTAGGGTTAAGGTAAGGGGTTATGGTTATGGTAAGGGTTAGGGGTTAGGAAAAATAGGATTTTGAATGGAAATGACATTTATGTCCCTAAGAGGATAGAACATAACCTGTGTGTGTGTGTGTGTTTAGCAGGAGCAAGGCTCTATTAAATAGCCTGCCTCTGCCTTGCACAAAGCCCAGTGGGCCAAGGGAGTTAACGATACCTATGTAAAAACATGAGCCTACAAATGTCAATAGGCCTATAGGCCCACTACCTGACGATGAACAACAATCCAATGGAAGGTAAAATGACTGTCAGTAATTAGCTCAACGTTTAACAATGAAATTCCCTGAATGATTAACACAGCGGAAAATAATGACCCTTTCAAATGAATCTTGAAAATCCCATTTTTATAACCCACACTGCTCAGTGTAACGACATCCCGTATTCAGAAGCATATTATGAACTCCCAAAAGCCACCGCCCAGGAATCAGCAGTACAGTAAGTGACTGACGGTCTCTGCAGGGAGGTACAAGCAGTTACCAAAAAAAAACGCCTTCATTGAAGCCAATGTTCCCGTTGCGCTCCACGCTGGCTGCATGAATCAACGCCCTGTGTGAGTCCCTGTTATTCCCTCCCAGGCCAACCCTCACTTCCTCCACGCCATTCAGACACACAAACACACACGGACACACGGACACACACTCCCCTCACACAGCGCAGCATGCTGGACCACATGACAAATTACAGATGGGCCTTATTATTAAAAAGCACTGCTAGAGGGGCAGAAAACAAGAGGGAGGGGAGCAACAAACGAACAACAACAAAAAACGACGAGCAAAAATGTGTTTAAATTACAAATGGCCGCCGCCTTGAAAGCAAAACGGACCACAAACATTACCATATTCTCAAATGTGTGGTTGTATGTGGGGTGGGGGTTGGAAGGTGGGCCTAATAGGAAAGGTGGGGGTGAATATTTTAGGAGGAATCTAAAATTCCAACCTGCTGCATTGAATCGCCTAGAGATTTGAGGCACCAGAATGTAATTATCTTCCCCTGTGACAGTTGATCTGGCCTCGGTCTCTGTTCGCCTGTGTTGTCGATGACAATGCACAAAGCAATACAAAATCACTCATTTTTGTCTGCCCCAGGCACGTCTACAATTATTTCCTTTCTTCCTTATTTTCCCTATTCCACCCCATCTCCCTCCATTCCTCCCTCCCTCATAGCACGCTCGCAATCGCTCTCTATCCCTCCCTCCATCATTGCCTCCCTCCCTCGCCTTCTGTCTGGCAAACATCCAAATGTCCCTTCCTTTGTCCCCTGTTCTTCTTGATCGCTGATGTGAAAAGTTAAATAAAAACACCAGATGAAAGCAACAGGGCTGTAACAAACCACCAGCTCTCCCACCGGGAGATGAGGCCAGGACCACCAGAGAGGTGAGATAGAACCAATGATCTCAAACAGAAATGATAGGAAGAGAGATCATAAAAAGGTGTGTGTGTGTGTGCGTGTGCCCGTGTGCGTGTGTGAGTGTGCATGCGAGGTGGTAGTAACGGTTGGGACAAGGACAATAGCAAAGTTAAGATGAGGTACAAGCAGAAGCAGAGACAGCGATAGTGCTGCAGGCCACTCTCTGGTCCACTGATATCTGAAGAGCTCATCAGCGGTGGCACTCATCGCAGATGGGCAAGTGCTCTAACTAGAGCCAATGGTTACTGTAGCTTAGGCATAAATGACAGGAAACTAAACCACGGGAGCTCATTGACAAGAGCTCTTTGCAAATCAGGATTGACGACATTGTTCTTCCCCTCCAGAGAAGAGAGGGCACAGCTAGACTATGTCTTCTAAGGTCTAAGAGCAGAGCTGCATTCATCTAGCCAAAAATACTTCTATGCTATGGTCTAAGAGCAGTATCTCTCTAGTCCAGGGCCGTATCTCTCTAGTCCAGGGCCGTATCTCTCTAGTCCAGGGCCGTATCTCTCTAGTCCAGGGCCGTATCTCTCTAGTCCAGGGCCGTATCTCTCTAGTCCAGGGCCGTATCTCTCTAGTCCAGGGCCGTATCTCTCTAGTCCAGGGCCGTATCTGTCTAGTCCAGGGCCGTATCTCTCAAGTCCAGGGCCGTATCTCTCTAGTCCAGTCTAGTCCAGGGCCGTATCTGTCTAGTCCAGGGCCGTATCTCTCTAGTCCAGGGCCGTATCTCTCTAGTCCAGGGCCGTATCTCTCTAGTCCAGGGCCGTATCTCTCTAGTCCAGGGCCGTATCTCTCTAGTCCAGGGCCGTATCTCTCTAGTCCAGGGCCGTATCTCTCTAGTCCAGGGCCGTATCTCTCTAGTCCAGGGCCGTATCTCTCTAGTCCAGGGCCGTATCTCTCTAGTCCAGGGCCGTATCTCTCTAGTCCAGGGCCGTATCTCTCTAGTCCAGGGCCGTATCTCTCTAGTCCAGGGCCGATCAGATTGCTCAGATGACCGAGTCTGCAGTAACATATCAGGCATGAAAGAAATCTAAGGCAAAATTGATACTGTGAGATTTCAAAACGTTTAAAACCATGACTAGAGAGAGACTGTCAACGAATACACCAAAGAGCTGCTGATTTTATGAGTGAGATCATGTTTAAGTTCTTACTCAGCACTGTCAACACTTTTCTAAGTCATAAAACGCACGTCCTTCAGATTTCCACTCAGCGCTACAACAAGCAGTGCAGCAGTAACGAATGAGTAGGAAAGTGTATATATAGGTATCTATATCTTGTTTTAACATCAAGGAATATTTCACTTTCTCTGTTCATAGGAGTAGCAACATGAATTTGTGCATGAGGCAGAAATAATGTGGTGCGACTCGAGTTTCACCATCAGCTGGAAGACGGAGTCTCTTCGGTCGGTGTCAGTGGAGGAAAGGGAGAGCCGAGGGATGTTGAGAGACAGACCCTCAGTCTGCTGCTCTCTCCCTCCACTGAGACTGACCATCAGACGCATGCACCATCAGCCCAGTAAAAATAAAAAGCTAATTATTTAAATGTGTGCTCACTCAGCTCTTCCTCACAAGTAATTCAACAATGGATCTATTACCGGTGTGATCATATAGCCTACCTCAAATTTTGAAATATAATTCAAGAAAATGTCCTGAACAACAATGTATTGGCAGGTAAATTCAAGCAAAGCCAGTATGCGGTGATAATGTATTGGGCCTACAGCTTACTGCACAAACCTCATTGCTACGGTACTGTTTTTAACTGGTTAATGTTGCATAGGCTTACATTTTTTAAGTCATGTTAATAAACAAATCAGAGCTGTAGATCTCGGCATGCATTTTGACTCAGAAAGTCATCTTGACTCAGAAAAGGTTGGTGACCACTGCTCTAGTCAAAGGGCCTGGTTTAAAACAGGTCTGTATGGCAGAGCAGAACAGAGCAGAACAGAGCAGAACAGGAACCAGCAGCAGAGTCAGTTAGTAAAACTTCATGCAGACTATGCCTTGGTTGGTTCTCTATCTAGCTTGTCCACGGGCCTAGTTTAACACAGGGTTCTATGGCATAGCGGGCACCACACAGCGAGTCAGTCATACCACTGCCTGTTCACTGCCTGCTGTGCTCTGTGCTCTGGGCTCAGTTCAGAGAGCTTTAGTTTAGCCTGCTGCTGTCAAAGCAATCATGTTCCCCTGCTAATCCCTCTCAGGCCTCTATGTAGATCATCATTGACTGGGGGAAGAATGTACACAATGACTAAGCTGTTTTATTGGCCTGCAAAGCTGTACAATTTGGGACATTAGGGAGAGAAGACAAAAGTTTGATAAGGGCTTTTGCTGCCGCTGCTTATGAATCATCGTTCTACGAGCTCTCTGAAAGCCCTGCCAAATGAGGCGATCGGCCCGACATGATCTGATGTCATCAAAACGTAGTTTGTGTTTGGTTTTTATTTGAAACCTCAAAGTTGTCGTTCTGAATGTCAGCTGGTCATCGGCTGCCTCAGCGCGAGTTCCATGTCTGCAGCCAGAATGTGGTTAAATACATTTTTTAAAATGTTATACAAGAGGTTCTCTTCTGTCTCAGCACATTTTCTCTGTCTCTTGTCTGCGCTTCCTTAATAACCACCACTTAGATAAAGGAGCCTTCTGTAGCCATACGGACAGTTGGTCACAGCGTTTCTTGACGTCATCCTATAACGTCTATGCGGTTACGAGCGAACCGAACTGTGTTCTTTGTCTGAGAGAGTGAGTGACCCGTAGTTACCTCTCTCCCTCCCTGGCAGAATTGTGCGGGTCTATGTCCCAAATGGTTACCCTATTCCCTTCCTAGTGCACCACGTTTGACCAGAGCCCTATGGGTCCTAGTTTAAGGGTTGGGTGATATCCAGATGTTCGTTACAGTTATACCGTTTCTGTACCATAACGGGATATACGGTATCACCGAATGTGCACACAAGAGGCGCTATTTAAAAAAATAAACAAAAATATTCAATAATGTTTTACGCACGAAACAATTTAGGGAGCAGGGATCTTGATCCAGGAGGGGATTGAATGTATCTGCTGTAACCAAAAAGCTTGGTCTTAACATCTAGCCACTTAGCTAGCAAGTTAGCAAACCAAATGCATGCTCTGAGCTGGATATATTTGATTTGACACATCTTAGATTTCACATTTTTTTTTGGGGGGGGGGCTGGTATTGAAAATCATTCCGTCGGTATTTCGAAATACCCTTGTATACAGTATAAATGGTATATCGTCCAAGTCTAGCCCTTGTAAAAAGTAGTGCACTATATTGGGAATAGGGTGCCATTTGGGATGTAAGCCTGTCTCTTTTTAATCAGCGTGGGTATCTGAGGAATAACAGCTCACCAACTTCCTCCGCTCGCATGTTTCCCAGTCACCTAGGCGTATCCACGGCTACCTCTGCCATTAGAATACAAATACACCCCCCCCCCCCCAGAAGAGTTTGGCTCTTCAACCCCCTCCCTCACTAACAAAATTCCCTCTCTTTCTCTTTCCTCCTCTCCCATCTCTCTCTCTGTTGTCCCAGTGTCACACACCCCCCCCCTAACTTATTGTTTCCTTGTTCCTCTGATAGTGACAGGCAGGTTAACATCAGCCTGGGATACCATGGCCCCATGGCCATTTCATACAGAGTAGTGTATGGGGGGCACCACAAGGGGGGATGTTTGCCCCTGTAGTTTTTCAGAGGAGAGGGTTGCATGAAAGGGGTATCAGCAGGTGCTCACTGTGACATGACAGGATGGGGGTGTTGGATTGGCCCCGGCAGAGAGAGAGGTCCAGGAGGAGGGGAGGAGGGGAGGAGTTGCAGTGTCCCAGCTTTTGGAGACAGGAACAAAAGCCACCTCTTCATACGCGTCCGGAGATGCAAATCACTCATCAAAGTTTAACACTCTGTTTCCAGTGAACAAAAAATGTAAATACTGAGAGCTCCACTTGTCCCTTCATAACATCTCTCTCTCTCTAACACAAAGCAGTGCACTGATACACAGTATAGTCCTGCCACACACACAAACACGTCTCTCTACCATCTACCTTTTGATTAAGGATTCAGGGTCCATGGGGGACTTGGTGTGAGCCTAAGCCAAATTGAGTTCTGCAGACATCAAAGGCCTCCGGACAAGAGGGGGGGGGGGGGTTTAATCAATGCCACTGGCGCCTGCAGGTGAGCTGCTTTAATATTTTTAACCCCCTCACCCCCCTTTTTAGCCAACCAGCCAGCTAACAGGCACTTAGATGAACTCCCTGCCTCCTACAGATAACAACCCCAGCTTTAAACACATCACACGGAAGTCAGTCTCTCTCTCTCATGCCTATAAAGACACACATTTGTGAGAAAAAGAAAAGCAACAAAAAAACGTGCCTCCATTTAGCCTGGTGGCGTTTTGTGCCGATCTATGTGCGTCTCAGTCTCTGTCATGCTTCAGTTCAGTTGTCTCAGAGCAGAGCCTAGACTACTACACCTGTTGGACCCCAGGCCTCCCCACTGTCTAACTGATCTGAGCTTCCTATTACCATAATTCCCTCTCAGACTGAATCAGCAGACCAGGTTCTCAGATCAGCCCTTAGAGTTTATTAGACTGGGCGTTAAACCCTCTGGAGTACTAACTGGGGGGGGGGGGGGGGGGGGGGGGGGTCCGACCATTGTTACTTTCAGAGGGGAGAGAGTTCATTCTGCCAGTGTGGTCCAGTAATGTTAAATCAAATGAAAGCTGTTTCCACACAGACTAATGCTATGGTACACTCACAGAACAAAAATAAAGTGTTATCTAGAACCTAAAAGGGTTCCTATACTGTCCCCATAGGATAACTCTTTGAAGAACTATTTTTGGTACAGGTAGAGCCCTTTTCAGTTACATGTTGGTCACAAGCACGTGGAGTAGCCAGCCAAATAGAAAAAGTATCCAGCCAGGATCCCCTGGGTGGGGGCTCTGGCAGGTTAAGATTTTTTTTTGTCAAACAAGCTTTATTTTGGTGGCCTCTGGTACGTTCTAACGACTTGATTCCATCTGAAATACACAGTGAAGCTATTGAATACGTTACTGAGTTTACCTCCCAGATTGGAAAAATGTGTTGTGGTATTGTGTTTACAATTGATTTACAATTCAGTGTAATTTTTGGGATATCCTCTAGACCTAGGCCTATATGATCAGGGCTACTTTTTAAGTAAGATTGATTTTGAATAATTAATTAAAGGTCAAATTTTAAATCAAACAAATTGTGTGATGGGCACTTTTTCAAATGGAAAAATGGGTCTTATCCTTTTCACACGGGAGTTCCAAATATCTCTAACGGGCGCCCCAGGGTGAGTTGTTTTATGCACGTGATGTCAGAATGAACTCACTGTTCCAAAATGTGGTTATTACGCAACAGGGCAGTTAACACGCGCTGCCTGCTAATTATCTATAGGCTGTTTCAACTTGTCAATTTCAAATGATTTTCTAACAAGTTGTATTTTCTAACAACAGTTTGAATTGAAATGTGTTCCGCCTCCTCATTAATTTACATAGAAGTAGCCCATTTCTGCATTGCGGACAATTAATTTTTGAGGCTTTACTGAGCCGGATAAACTTCTCTCTTAGAGGAGAGCACACCACACTTCACTCATGTTTGTGCAGATCAAGTATGCATATATTTGCGCAGTCTTGCAAGAATTGGAACATTTTCTTGCTGGCGCTCGCTTTGCCTTCCTTGTTGTTTTCCTTACAAATAATAACTTTGGACATGTGTGCGTTCCTATCAAAGTAAGTTCCTTATTTCTGTATTTCGTGTTGTCGTTTCTACTGTAGACACATACAGGATGTACAGTTGAAGTCGGAAGTTTACATACACTTAGGTTGGAGTCATTAAAACTCATTTTTCAACCACTCCACAAATTTCTTGTTAACAAACTATAGTTTTGGCAAGTCGGTTAGGACATCTACTTTGTGCATGACACGTCATTTTTCCAACAATTGCTTACAGACAGATTATTTCACTTATAATTCACTGTATCACAATTCCAGTGGGTCAGAAGCTTACATACACTAAGTTGACTGTGCCTTTAAACAGTTTGGAAAATTCCAGAAAATGATGTCATGGCTTTAGCAGCTTCTGATAGGCTAATTGACATAATCTGAGTCAATTGGAGACATACATGTTGATGTATTTCAAGGCCTACCTTCAAACTTAGTGCCTCTTTGCTTGACATCATGGGAAAATCAAAAGAAATCAGCCAGGACCTCAGACAAATTGTAGACCTCCACAAGTCTGGTTCATCCTTGGGAGCAATTTCCAAACGCCTGAAGGTACCACGTTCATCTGTACAAACAATAGTACGCAAGAATAAACACCATGGGACAAAGCAGCCGTCATACCGCTCAGGAAGAAGACGCGTTCTGTCTCCTAGAGATGAACGTACTTTGGTGCGAAAAGTGCAAATCAATCCCAGAACAACAAGAAAGGACCTTGTGAAGATGCTGGAGGAAACAGGTACAAAAGTATCTATATCCACAGTAAAACGAGTCCTATATCGACATAACCTTGGCCATAATGACCATCGTTATGTTTGGAGGAAAAAGGGGGATGCTTGCAAGCCGAAGAACACCATCCCAACCATGAAGCACGTGGGTGGCAGCATCATGTTGTGGGGGTGCTTTGCTGCAGGAGGGCCTGGGGCACTTCACAAAATAGATGGCATCATGAGGAAAGGAAATTATGTGGATATATTGAAGCAACATCTCAAGACATCAGTCAGGATGCTTGGTCATAAATGGGTCTTCCAAATGGACAATGACCCCAAGCATATCTCCAAAGTTGTGGCAAAATGGCTTAAGGATAACAAAGTCAAGGTATTGGAGTGGCCATCACAGAGCCCTGACCTCTACCCCATAGAAAATTTGTGGGCCGAACTGAAAAGGCGTGTGCGAGCAAGAAGGCCTACAAACCTGACTCAGTTACACCAGCTCTGTCAGGAGGATTGGGCCAAAATTTACCCAACTTATCGTGGGAAGCTTGTGGAAGGCTACCCAAAACGTTTGACCCAAGTTAAACAATTTAAAGGCAATGCTACCACATACACTCAATTAGTATGTAAACTTCTGACCCACTGGGAATGTGTTGAAAGAAATAAAAGCTGAAATAAATCATTCTCTGACATTTCACAATTTAAAAATAAAGTGGTGATTCTAACTGACCTAAGACAGGGAATTTTTACTAGGATTAAATGTCAGGAATTGTGAAAAACTGAGTTTAAATGTATTTGGCTAAGGTGTATGTAAACTTCCGACTTCAACTGTATATATATGTATGTATGTATGGAGCATAATGTATTTACAGTTTTATTCACGTTTTCAATTACTGGTGACAAATAATGCATTCCGATAATTGCATATATTGAAATGGACACCTATGATGTGTGTAAAACACTCTCTTGTAGTTTGTACTGATTTATAATGATCTAAGCTATTTGCCAGCTATGTGTGGCACCATGTTTGTTGAAATTATACAATGCAATCTCGGTGTCACCATCTGTCAGACCAAAGATATTATAAAGCGGTGAAGGAATGGTTCACTCATCTTTTGGGTAAACCTCCGGAAGTGGATGATCGTAGATGACACACCCCCTTCAACATGCATACTATAAACAGACCAAACTCCACTTAATACCTTTGGTTGATGCGAAAAAACAAACACGAAACGACCCATCGTCGGATTACTTTCGATTTCTAGAAAGTGTTTTACTCCGTTGTTTCGAACAATGGTGAGCTCACCCGTGATGTGATTAATTATAAATAGTAATTGCTATTAGCTAATTCATATTATAGTTTCTGTCAGCTGAGAGTTATAAAAATATGACCACTTATGTCATGTCAATCTTTCCTCAGTTTGCGCCTACATTTTTCCGGTTTGGATGATTGTGTTATGCTGTAGCTACTTCTGTGAATGTCTGAACATTGCATCCAAAAATAAACTGCTCACATTCTGGAAATAACTTTGTAAGGACTGTGTTTGCGCAAAATGTTTCTGAAAAAAAACAGTGTGGCCAGCTCAAATGCTGACTGTTGCGTCATACCAAAACTGGACATTCTAAATAAATGTTCTAATCACGCCGGTTTGATCGTAAGCTACAAAGACCACTGTAGAATGATCACACCCGTGTGTTGGTACGTGTGAAAAGGTTAAAATAAATTGAACAGATGCTCAATTAAGTTCTGGGTCCATACAGTGGCTTGCGAAAGTATTCATCCCCCTTGGCATTTTTCCTATTTTGCTGCCTTACAACCTGGAATTAAAATTGATTTTTTGGGGGTTTGTATTATTTGATTTACACAACATGCCTACCACTTTGAAGATGCAACATATGTTTTATTGTGAAACAAACATGAAATAAGACAAAAAAATAACTATTCATAACTATTCACCTCCCCAAAGTCAATTCTTTGTAGAGCCACCTTTTGCAGCAATTACAGCTGCAAGTCTCTTGGGGTATGTCTCTATAAGCTTGGAACATCTAGCCACTGGGATTTTTTCCCATTCTTCAAAGCAAATCTCCTTCAAGTTGGATAGGTTCCGCTGGTGTACAGCAATCTTTAAGTCATACCACAGATTCTCAATTGGATTGAGGTCTGGGCTTTGACTAGGCCATTCCAAGACATTTAAATGTTTCCCCTTAAACAACTCGAGTATTGCTTCAACAGTATGCTTAGAGTCATTGTGCTGCTGGAAGGTGAACCTCTGTCCCAGTCTCAAATCTCTGGAAGACTGAAACAGGTTTCCCCCAAGAATTTCCCTGTACTTTTCCTTCAATTCTGACCAGTTTCTCAGTCCCTGTCGATGAAAAACATCCCCACAGCATGATGCTGTCACCACCATGCTTCACTGTGGGGATGGTGTTCTTGGGGTGATGAGAGGTGTTGGGTTTGTGCCAGACATAGCATTTTCCTTGATGGCCAAAAAGCTCAATTTTAGTCTCATCTGACCAGAGTACCTTCTTTCATATCTCCCTGATGAAGGCCATGCAGCTGAAACGTGTCAGAGTTTTTAAACTTTGTTTCTATTGAACATGCCATACAAATAAAGGCATTTGAATTAATTATATGAAGAGTGCCTTGGTCCTCCTTTCTTTTTGATGACCTTCTTTCATATGTTTGGGGAGTCTCCTACACGCCTCTTGGCGAAAAACAAACATGTTAGCTTATTTTTTTCTTTAAGCAATGGCTTTTTTCGACCCTATTTTCCACAAGGCCCAGCTCTGTGGAGTGTATGGCTTAAAGTGGTCCTATAGACAGATTCTCCAGTCTCCGCTGTGGAGCTTTGCAGCTCCTTCAGGGTTATCTTTGGTCTCTTTGTTGCCTCTCTGATTAATTCCCTCCTTGCCTGGTGCGTGAGTTTTGGTGGGCGGCCCACTCTTGGCAGGTTTGCTGTGGTGCCATATTCTTTCCCATTTATAATAATGGATTTAATGGTGCTCCGTGGGATGTTCAAAGTTTCGGATATTTTTTTTTAGAACCCAACCCTGATCTGTACTTCTCCACAACTTCGTCCCTGACCTGTTTGGAGAGCACCTTGGTCTTCATGGTGCTGCTTGCTTGGTGGTGCCCCTTGCTTAGTGGTGTTGCAGACTCTCGGGCCTTTCAGAACAGGTGTATATATACTGAGATCCTGTGACAGATCATGTGACACTTAGATTGCACACAGGTGGACTTCTGAAGGTAATTGGTTGCACCAGATCTTATTTAGGGGCTTCATAGCAAAGGGGGTGAATACATATGCACGCACCACTTCTCCGTTTTTTGGGGGGGTTTTGTACAACTTTTTTTAATTTCACTTCACCAATTTGGACTATTTTGTGTATGTCCATTACATGAAATCCAAATAAAAAACATTTCAATTACAGGTTGTAATGCAACAAAATAAGAAAAACACCAAGGGGGATGAATACTTTTGCAAGGCACTGTATGCATTAAGAGAAGAGATAGAACAACATTAGGTAAATTAGTGAAAGAATTTCAATCTATATCCTTTATGTAATGCGTTATTATTACTAAGTTACCATAAATCATAATTATCGTTTAAAAAACAACACTAATAGAGAAGTCCATTGTTCCATATGTGGGCTAAATACTTTATACCCAGTCCCATACCTAATGTTATAACACAACATCCCTTTCCATGGTTAACATTATTGTTAATACCAGCACCATACATTAATCTCCTTGAATATGCTGTAGAATTAGGGCAGTGCCTCACCCCCTCTCCACCCACATACCTCATGTGCACATATGAGGTATGTGGGTAGACTTTGTAGGTAGATGTAGGTAGACTTTAAATACAACATCACATATTACAATAACCTCTTAGACCCACTGTTATTGTTCAAGACATTTTATGAATTTATCTCTTTAAAACAGCTACTTGGCAAGTTTTTGTAACTTTCTGGCAAAGAGTTCTAAGACTTCACTGCCTAGAAACTAAAAGCTATTATGCCAAGCTCTAATTTGGGTTTTAATGGTCTACAGTTGGCCTTGGTTCCATGTGTTTTGAGTGTGTTTGTCTTTGACATATACAGTTTATCATATATAGTGGTTGGTCTTTCAGAGTCGTGCATTTTATGAAAAAGAATTAGTATAGTATTTTATATCATGTCCTTGACAGTCACTATTTGAGTGCATTATGTAATTCTATGGAGGACCTCTCGTAACCATATTGTAGAACCATTCTGGCTGCCTTATTTCGTGCTGTCTGCAGTCTCTTTAGGTCACCAACACTTGCATTACTCTACAGAGCAGTAGTTAATTACACTATGAATGAGAGCTTGGGAGATCTCTTTTAGAATTTGCTGTGGTATATATTTAGCAATCCTTCTGAGCATACAGGAGGTGCTGAGGATTTTGTACAGAGCTGTGAAATGTGTGATGACCAAGAGAGACTGTTGTCTAGCAGCACACCTAACAGCTAAGTCTTTGAAACCTCTTCTGTGGGTGTCCCGCCAACTGTCAGCTGTAAGGAGGGTAGTTTCTTCCTTCTCCTCTTTGTAGTAGCGCGTTACCTTGGATTTTTTTGTATTTATCACTAAATTGTTTTGGGTTATCCATTTTGAAATACTTATCATGTCAGCTACAAGAGCCTCTTTCAGCTGCACTACAGATATGTCTATTACATAGCCAGTGATATCATAAGCAAACATGGCTGCCATAGAATTGCAGAGCAACAGAGGGAGATCATTTGTATACAGCAAGATATAAGAGATCCTAAGCAGCTGCCTTGTGGAACACCACAGTGTACAGAATGAGGTTCAGAATAGGAACCATTTATGAATGTAAACTGCTTTTTGTTGATAAGATAGGACTGTAACCATCTTAATGTGTTATCAAATCCATAGTGACACAATTTCATCAACAGTGTATCAGTATATCATGAACAAAAAGCAGCACTAAAATCAAGAAGCAGCACACCCACAAGTTAACCTTGGTTAAGTGACTTGAGCCATTGATCTGTTCAATCAACCAGAGTTGTTGCAGTCGAGTGATCCTTAAGGTATACATGCTGTAGGCTGTGATAATTGTATTTTGTTCTATATACTCCCATATACACTGAGTATACAAAACACATGCTCTTTCCATAACATAGACAAATCACATTTTTCAAAACGAATGTTATTTGTCACATGCGCCAAATACAACAGGTGTAGACTTTACAGTGAAATGCTTACTTACAAGCCCTTAACCAACAATGCAGTTTTAAGAAAAATACCATTTAAAAATAAATAAAAGTAACAAATAATTCAACAGCAGCAGCAAAATAACAATAGCGAGGCTATATACAGGGGGTACTGGTAGTGAGTCAATGTGCGTGGGCACCGGTTAGTCGAGGTAAATGAAGTAATATATACATGTAGGTAGAGTTATTAAAGTGACTACGCAAAAATAATAACAGAGAGTAGCAGCAGTGTAAAAGTGGGGGGGGGCAATGCAAATAGTCTGGGTAGCCATTTGATTAGATGTTCAGGATTCTTATGGCTTGGGGGTAGAAGCTGTTTAGAAGCCTCTTGGGCCTAGACTTGGCACTCCGGTACCCCTTGCCGTGCGGTAGCAGAGAGAACAGTCTATGACTAGGGTGACTGGAGTCTTTGAGAATTGTTAGGGCCTTCCTCTGACACTGCCTGGTATAGAGGTCCTGGATGGCAGGAAGCTTGGCCCCAGTGATGTACTGGGCCGTACGCACTACCCTCTGTAGTGCCTTGCGGTCGGAGGCCGAGCAGTTTCCATACCAGGCAGTGATGTAACCCGTCAGGATGCTCTTGATGTAGCTGTAGAACCTTTTGAGGATCTGAAGACCCATGCCAAAACTTTTCAATCTCCTGAGGGGGAATAGGTTTTGTTGTGCCCTCTTCATGACTGTCTTGGTGTGCTTGGACCATGTTAGTTTGTTGGTGATGTGGACGCCAAGGAACTTGAAGCTCTCAACCTGCGCCACTACAGCCCTATCGATGAGAATGGGGGAGTGATCGGTCCTCCTTTTCCTGTAGTCCACAATCATCTCCTTTGTCGTGATCACATTGAGGGAGAGGTTGTTGTCCTGGCAATCTCACGGTCAGGTCTCTGACATCCTCCCTATAGACTGACTCGTCGTTTATCAGGCCTACCACTGTTGTGTCATCGGCAAACTTAATGATGGTGATGGAGTCGTGCCTGGTCATGCAGTCATGAGTGAACAGGGAGTACAGGAGGGGACTGAACACGCACCCCTGAGGGGCCCCGTGTTGAGACTCAGCGTGGCGGATGTGTTGTTACCTACCCTTACCACCTGAAGTCCAGGATCCAGTTGTAGAGGGAGGTGTTTAGTCCCAGGTTCCTTAGCTTAGTGATGAGCTTTGAGGGCACTATGGTGTTGAATGCTGAGCTGTAGTCAATGAATAGCATTCTCACATAGGTGTTAATTTTGTCCAGGTGTGAAAGTGCTATAGAGATTGCATCCTCTGTGGATCTATTGGGGCGGTATGCAAATTGGAGTGGGTCTAAGATTTCTGGGATAATGGTGTTGATGTGAGCCATGACCAGCCTTTCAAAGCACTTCATGGCTACAGACGTGAGTGCTACGGGTCGGTAGTCATTTAGGCAGGTTATCTTAGTGTTCTTGGGCACAGGGACTATGGTGATCTGCTTGAAAGATGTTGGTATTACAGACTCAGACAGGGAGAGGTTGAAGACACTTGCCAGTTGGTCAGCGCATGCTCGGAGTACACGTCCTGATATTCCGTCTGGCTCTGCGGCCTTGTGAATGTTGACCTGTTTAAAGGTCTTACTCACATCGGCTGCGGAGAGCATGATCACACAGTCATCCGGAACAGCTGATGCTCTCATGCCTGTTTCAGTGTTACTTGCCTCGAAGCGAGCTTAGAAGTAGTTTAGCTCGTCTGGTAAGCTCATGTCACTGGGCAGCTCTTGGATGTGCTTCCCTTTGTAGTCTGTAATAAGTTTCCCTGCATTAAAGTCCCTGGCCACCAGGAGCGCCGCATCTGGATGAGCATTTTCCTGTTTGCTTATGGCCATTGAATGCGGTCTTAGTGCCAGCATCGGTTTGTGGTGGTAAATAGACAGCTATGAAGACTATAGATGAAAACTCTGTAGGTAGATAGAGTATCTCATGATAAGCTGTAGACTACACTACCTCAGGCGAGCAAAACCTCAAGACTTCATTAGATATCATGCACCAGCTGCTGTTTACAAATATACATAAACCGCCACCCCTTGTCTTACCAGAGGCTGCTGTTCTATCCTGCCGATACAGTGTATAACCAGCCAACTTATGTTATTCATGTCGTCGTTCAGTCACGACTCGGTGAAACATAAGATATTACAGTTTTTAATGTCCCGTTGGTAGGATATACGTGCTTGTAGTTCGCCCCCTTTATTATCGAGCGATTGTATGTTGGCCAATAGTACCGTTGGCAAAGGCAGATTAGCCACTCGTCGCCGGATCCTCACAAGCCACCCCAATCTCCTTCCGCGAAACCTCCATCTCTTTCTCCAGCGAATGATTGGGATGAGGGCCTGTTCGGTGGTCTGGAGTAAATCCCTTTCGTCCGACTCAGTAAAGAAAAAATCTTTGTCCATTTCAAGGTGAGTAATCGCTGTTCTGAAGTACAGAAGCTCTTTTTTGGTCATAAGAGACAGTAGCAGCAGCATTATGTACAAAATAAGTTACAAACAATGTGAAAAAACTAACAAAATATCACAGTTGGTTAAGAGCCCATAAAACGGCAGCCATCCCCTCTGGCGACATCTTACTATCTTACAATGGAAATCCAGGTGAAACCTATGATCCCTTATTGATGTCACCTGTTAAATTTACATTTCAGTCATTTAGCAGACGCTCTTATCCAGAGCGACTTACAGTAGTGAATGCATACATTTCATATTTATTTTATTCTTTTCCGTACTGGTCCCCCGTGGGAATTGAACCCACAACCCTGGCGTTGCAAACACCATGCTCTACCAACTGAGCCACACGTGACTGATCAGTGTAGATGAAGGGGATGAGACAGGTTAAATAATAATTTATAAGCCTTTAGACAATTGAGACATGGTTTGTGTATGTGTGCCATTCAGAGGGTGAACAGGCAAGACAAAATATGTAAGTGCCTTTGAACCGGGTATGGAAGTAGGTGCCAGGCGCACTTGTTTGTGTCAAGAACTGCAACGCTGCTGGGTTTTTCATGCTCAACAGTTTCTCATGTGTATCAAGAATGGTCCACCACCCAAAGGACATCCAGCAAACTTGACACAACTGTGGGAAGCATTGGAGTCAACATGGGCCAGCATCCCTGTGGAATGCTTTCGACACCTTGTAGAGAAAATAACAGGAAGGTGTTCTTAATGTTTTGTACACTCAGTGTATGCTTAAAGACTTGCTTCCAAAATCTTACGAAATGATGACAGTAAGCTAATTGATCTATTGTTTGATACCATTAAATTATTTTGTATTTTGGAATTGGAAACAATTTTGCATGATTCTATTCATTAGGAAACTTTCCTTGGAGCAATAAGAGGTAAAACATATGCATAATTGGAGCTGCAATATAGGGTGCTGCTAGTCGAAGTAGTTTGTTTTCAATAAGATCGAGCACAATTGACTTGTCCTCAGGTAAGCACATTAACACTTTGAGCACTTCATCAGAATTATTAGCCATGTCAATAGGTTTCGTTTTATTTCCCCATTTACTTCCACACTAGATAGATAAGATGCACTGGATGTGCCAAGGAGGCCTTTTACAGTATTCCAGACTGATTTGGGATTGTTTTTAGAGACTTGTCCCAGTAGATAGAGAGGCCAAACGGAAGCAGCCCATTTATCATACGCTGTTAATTGTTTCCTTCCACTTCCCTCAATAGACTGACTGCCTGACTCCCTATATGGAGAGCCTGTCTGATTAGTATTCTTTAGAGTTGGCCTGCAACAGACAGCCTGCAATCAGAATGCAAGGAAGGCCTCTGAAGCAGTGGAAAAGAGTCGGAGAGAGCGAGACAACAGAGGTCTGTGTGAAATGTAAACAAAGGTTTAGGGACTGACAATCTCTTACCTCAGGAAGTCTGGGTTTGGTTGGAACAAAGACAAAGGAAAACCTCCCAGCATGGGTTTATGTTCAAAGTGAATATGACTATCACGTTTACGCGTCCGTGTAGTTATGGAGGTTTATGCATGAGTGATTTTATGGGTCGAATATTGCTTCCTTCAGAGGCAATGGAGAGAAGAGCGGAGGATGCCTGAGGAGAGGAGGGCAGAATAGATGACAGGTTAAGAGAGTAGAGGATGTTATGAGTAGAAGAGTGCAAAGGAGAGAGGAGAGGACTGCAAAGGAGAGAAGAGACGAGAGGACAGGACTGCCTAAGGAGAGAAGAGACGAGAGGACAGGACTGCCTAAGGAGAGAAGAGACGAGAGGACAGGACTGCCTAAGGAGAGAAGAGACGAGAGGACAGGACTGCCTAAGGAGAGAAGAGACGAGAGGACAGGACTGCCTAAGGAGAGAAGAGACGAGAGGACAGGACTGCAAAGGAGAGAAGAGACGAGAGGACAGGACTGCCTAAGGAGAGAAGAGACGAGAGGACAGGACTGCCTAAGGAGAGAAGAGACGAGAGGACAGGACTGCCTAAGGAGAGAAGAGACGAGAGGACAGGACTGCCTAAGGAGAGAAGAGACGAGAGGACAGGACTGCCTAAGGAGAGAAGAGACGAGAGGACAGGACTGCCTAAGGAGAGAAGAGACGAGAGGACAGGACTGCCTAAGGAGAGAAGAGACGAGAGGACAGGACTGCCTAAGGAGAGAAGAGACGAGAGGACAGGACTGCCTAAGGAGAGAAGAGACGAGAGGACAGGACTGCCTAAGGAGAGAAGAGACGAGAGGACAGGACTGCCTAAGGAGAGAAGAGACGAGAGGACAGGACTGCAAAGGAGAGAAGAGACGAGAGGACAGGACTGCCTAAGGAGAGAAGAGACGAGAGGACAGGACTGCAAAGGAGAGAAGAGACGAGAGGACAGGACTGCCTAAGGAGAGAAGAGACGAGAGGACAGGACTGCCTAAGGAGAGAAGAGACGAGAGGACAGGACTGCCTAAGGAGAGAAGAGACGAGAGGACAGGACTGCCTAAGGAGAGAAGAGACGAGAGGACAGGACTGCCTAAGGAGAGAAGAGACGAGAGGACAGGACTGATACGAGAGGACAGGACTGCCTAAGGAGAGAAGAGACGAGAGGACAGGACTGCAAAGGAGAGAAGAGACGAGAGGAGCAGGACTGCCTAAGTTAGAGAGAGACGAGAGGACAGGACTGCCTAAGTGAGAGAAGAGACGAGAGGACAGGACTGCCTAAGGAGAGAAGAGACGAGAGGGACAGGACTGCCTAAGGAGAGAAGAGACGAGAGGACAGGACTGCCTAAGGAGAGAAGAGACGAGAGGACAGGACTGCCTAAGGAGAGAAGAGACGAGAGGACAGGACTGCAAAGGAGAGAAGAGACGAGAGGGCAGGACTGCAAAGGAGAGAAAAGTGGAGAGGACAGGACTGCAAAAGAGAGAGGACAGGGCAGCGAAGAGAGTAGAGGACATCAAGACTGACTGAGTGTGAAAAACAAAGACTCAGGAAGCTTCTGTCTGTCCTGGTTTAGGATATCGTGTGTAGGTTGAACAATAACGTTATTTCCTGTGTCTCCCGCTAACACAGCATCGTCTCTCACATTTCACGAAACCTAACCATTTAGGTTCCGCTGCCTCCTTGTACTACACACACTACGCAGTCAGGCCTCCTGTTATACTCTGTTGCGGCTGTTGTTGTTTCAACCGGCCCAGCGTTTGCCTTTCAGCTGTGATGGATAAGGTTGCCCATCAGAAAAGACTGGCTCTGATGAAGCCATGGAAAGGGCCATGGATGTGGGGCTCTGGGAGCGTTGGCTTTAGCCTGCTGGAGGAATAATTTACAAGCGTGACACTGTTCATTTCCCTCAGTACAACTAAAGGCACTCAGAGAAAGGCCTTGCTCGCGTTCCACAACCCTACAACGGAGCATAGTAACACTATGTCACACTACTGGGGGACGAAGGGGGTAAATTATTGAGCATTTTTTTCAGAGGCAAAAAGCAGTAGTATTTGGAGAGAATCTATTCTGCATGACCAACAATGGAGAAGGAGAATGCTGCTTATGGCTGCATTAGAGTTTGTGTGAGTGTGTGTGAGAGAGTGAGAGAGAGAAAGTGTGAGAGAGAGAGAGAGAGAAAGTGTGAGAGAGAGAGAGAGAGAGAGAGAAAGAAAGTGTGAGAGAGAGAGAGAGAGAGAGAGAAAGAAAGTGTGAGAGAGAGAGAGAGAGAGAGAGAAAGAAAGTGTGAGAGAGAGAGAGAGAGAGAGAGAGAAAGAAAGTGTGAGAGAGAGAGAGAGAGAGAGAGAGAGAAAGTGTGAGAGAGAGAGAGAGAGAGAGAGAGAGAAAGTGTGAGAGAGAGAGAGAGAGAGAGAGAGAGAAAGTGTGAGAGAGAGAGAGAGAGAGAGAGAGAGAAAGTGTGAGAGAGAGAGAGAGAGAGAGAGAGAGAGAGAGAGAGAGAGAGAGAGAGAGAGAGAGAGAGAGAGAGAGAGAGAGAGAGAGAGAGAGAGAGAGAGAGAGAGAGAGAGAGAGAGAGAGAGAGAGAGAGAAGAGAGAGAGAGAGAGAGAGAGAGAGAGAGAGAGAGAGAGAGAGAGAGAGATAGAGAGCATGTGCGTCTGTTCGTGAGAGCTTGTGTGTTTGTGTGGTTTTGTATGAACGAGAGCGTGTATATTCAATGTGTGTATGTACTACCATCTGTGTGTGTCCCTCTGGCACCTTCACTGGTGAACATAGTGGAGTGTCTAAACCTCTCTCAGTGATTCCACACAGCACCTGCCTTCCACACAACATTACCCTTGGTTTGGCAGGCTGTCCCGCTAAGGGAGGGGATTCAATACGACATCTGTCTCCAGCGTGGATCCTCAGACTCACATGGGTATCTGGTCTAATACACCACTAACCTCACTGCCACAACGGCTGAAATTGCATCAGCATCATTTTTTTTCTCTGCAAAAACAAAACCCATTTTATTCTCAACGGCAGCACATTGGCGTGCTTAGATACTTGGCCCGTGCAGCCCCTGGAAGCTACAATAGCTAACACGTTAGCGCCGAGGCGAAACCAACCGTTAAGAACTGAGAGGAAATCCAATTGCATTTCTAATCAGAAACGTTTGTGTGGTTAAGTGAAGTGTAAATAGGGGTGCGTTTCATTCTGGAACTCATTGTTACAGACGGGGGGTTTTATACGGACATTGCGCAGGGCGGAGCGGTTTCTGATGTAAACCGACACAGTTATCAGGAGTGGTTTCTGAAGCGTAACGCACAGACATCCACAGACACACTCAAAAGGCGAGGCCACAGTTTGTTTGGCCGCATAAACGGCCGTCGGTAAGCGGTTCGCAGCACTGTCCATTTGCCTGCTTCCTCCTTTGTGTTACTCCTCCTACAAAAGACAATCCTTACTCAGCAAATGCAACAGGATTGCTGTCAAAATGATCCTCATCAGACTGAGAAACAAACAGTAGTTATAGTTATACGCAAACACTTAGGTCTACCTACAACAACAGGAAACAAATCCTTTCCCCTTCCATTTGAATAGACTTCAGCCCAAATAAAATATTCTGGCACAAGAGGTGAATTTTGGCACTGCTATTTCTCTCCCTCTCCTAGCTCCTCTCCATTAGTTACAATATGAAAAGACTAAACTTATTAGAATCCCATGTCTCTTTTTCTCGGGCGGAGGTGAACCAGTAAGACTTGGATGTGTACGGTATCTGGATGAAACGTAAAGAGGGTACCGTCTGCATGGCCTCTCTCTCTCTCTCTCTATATCTCTCTCTCTGTCCCTATATCTCTCTCTCTCTCTCTCTCCCTAACTGAGCAAGTTCAGCTCATTATCCAAGCCTCACGGCCCTCTCATCCACCTTCAAGTACAGAAACCCAAAGGTGACAAAAAGCTTCCCTAGTGTAGGCTGTACCTCCGAGTCAAACTTCCTCACTGCAAAAGTGCAAGCAAGAACTTAGAACTGCTTAGACCTAAACCATTTAAAAGTCACAGTTGCTTTACAAGAACAAATTTGAAGCCGCTTTAGAGAGTAGGCATATACATTGACAGCACCAGGATTCTGGCTTTGACACGGACTATAAGTGAACTTTGGGATGCTTTAACTGTAATTGACACCTGCAGGCTGGGCGACACTATGGCAACACAGTAGCATGTGAGTTAATGTGACTGTCAGTGAGTGAGTGCGACGGACAAATTTCAAGGCCTTTCTCTTGTGTCCAAGGCCCTGTGTAAGAGAAAAAGAGAGAGGGAGGGGGGGGAGCGGTGGAGAGAGAGAGGGGGGAGAGAGAGATGGAGAAAGACAAGAGACAGACGAGACAGAGAGAGCGAGACAGAGGAAGAAAGACAAAGGCAGCGATGAAGAGAGTGGGGGAAGCCGGGATTGGATCGATTGCCATTCCCTACCTTTCTTCCTTCCACTTCTCCATCCATCCATCTTCTCACACACACTGCTTTTCCCTTTTCCCAACCCTGCTGAAGCATGGAACAATCCTTCTTTCAGCAGAGGCCTTTATTCCTGGGAAAAGCTTATGGATCTTAATTGCATTACCGTGTGAGCCATGCGGCGGGAGCAGAAGAACCTGGGAAAGGCGGACTGAGAATTGGAATTTTGATTTCTGAAAGGGAGCAGTAATCCCTGCATTGCACTCGGGATTGTTTCTATGAGTGAACACTACGCATTACCACGGTAACGGGATCGCGTCTGAGTGGACGAGGGAGACGAGCGTTGGGAAGAGGAGAGGGACTAGGGAAGAGAGAAGGTAAGAGGGGAGAGTGAGAGAAAGGGTGTGGGGAGAAAAGGAGGAGGCGAAGGAGAACGAACAGGGAGAGGGAAGAGGTGCGAGAGGAAAGAGAAGATATTGGGAGCGAGGAAAGATGGGGGAGAGAAAGGAAAAGATGGAGAGAGAACACGGGAAAAAAAGGAGAAAAGGAGCAAAAAGGAGAGGATGTGGGACTCACTCCTCAATGCATAATTCCTTCTCACCTCCCTCCCTGAACACAGGCCTATTTGTTCAGAGGGCTTTGTGTGGGTCTCTGGGCCCCCCTGGGGAGCAGGGTGACAGCTATACGCTTGAACTCTAAGATTAATGTTGTCCCTCTGTCCCCGACATGGGCCCTACACTCTATAAAGGCCTCCCCTTCATTTAGGGTCTAGAATACCCACCCCACCCCTTGGCACAGAGACACACACAGACACTGTAGACTGAGACCGTAGCTATCATCGATGCTAAGTCATGACAGGAAAATGGCCGACAGACAAGACAAAAAGGCCAACATCAGAACGCACTGGGCAAAAACGTTGTTTCCACATCATTTTAGAAATAAAAAATGAATCAACGTTGAAAATGGATTGGATTTGCAAAAAGTTAACAACGTAAGGGAATTTAATCTTTCTTTCACCCAACTTTTAACCTAAATCCAATGACACAGGGACCTTTTTTTAATTTTTTTTTATACGTTGAAGTCATGTGAGTTGAAAACTCAACCAAACGTAAACCAAGACTAGACGTTGAACTGACCTTTGTGCTCAGTGGGAAGTTACAATCACAACTTCTCCCCGTTCTCTATTGGGTCCTCCTCTCTCTGAAGATGCTCTATACTGATATGACCCTTTAGGAGTCATTTTGGGGGTCACTTGTATTGTGAATAAGAATAGAATATATTTCGGAACACTTCTACATGAATGTGGATGCTACAATGATTACGGATAATCCTGAATTAATCGTGGATAATTATGAGTGAGAAAGTTAAGAGACGCACAAATATCACGCCCCCTCAAAAATGCTAACTTACTGTAATGGTGAGAGGTTAGCATGTCTTGGAGGAATGATAATTATGCGTCTGTAACTGTCTCACTCACTATTATTCACGATTCATTCAGGACTATCCGTAATCATGGTAGCATCCGCATTCATGTAGAAGTGTTCAGAAACATATCCTATTCTTATTTACAATAAAAGTCACTCCAAAATTACACAAAACATTATTTACCATTCATTTCTATTGCGCACAAAATAATCTGATACACACCCGAAAACAAACAGCAAGTGCATCCAACACATTTGTAGAGTCACAAGCTTGATGTAGTCATTGCGTGCTAGGAATGTGAGACCAAATACTTCACTTTTTACTACTTGAATACACATACAAGTGAATTTGTCCCAATATTTTTGTTCCCTTAAAAGGGGGGGTACTATGTACAAACAGTTGCTGTAATATATAAACGGTTTACCCGATATGTACCATACCCTCAAATTAAAGCTGTCAGTCTCCACTTTAACTTCATAGTCATGGTTTGATTTCAAATGCACCTTTTTGGACTATAGAGCCAAAAGAAGGAAAAATGCGTCACTGTCCCAATATTTACGGAGGGCACTGCAATTCATATCATAGGCCTAATAGTACTGTGGAGCTCTTTTTACTTGCACACAATAGAGCTGGATCACTCCGTCCTGCACCTAAGGGTCCACGGTCCTGTAGCTCCCCAACCCAACACACCCCACTCAGCTTAGTGAGTGGTCTTAGTGATCTTAGTGAAACATTCATTATTGGTTTCAGGTGTGTTAGGCCAAGGCCAGAGGGGCAACCAACAGCCCAGCAGCTACGGATTGCCTAAATAATGATCTCCCCTGACATGGGCATGTTTTCAATACAAACTCCTTTTGTCATACAGTATTCTATGTAAGGCATCCAGACCTAATGAAAGTTGCACAGTATACCCTTAATCTTGTAATAAATCAAATATAGTGATATGTAACTTGACATTTCTGCCATCCACTGTGACACTGTGGGAGGATAAGCAACCTTCCAATTAATGCCAATGCATTTCTTAGCCGCTATAAATGCTAGGTTACACGGTTTCCTCTGACAACAGTCTCCAGTATCAACATATCCAAGCAAACAAATACAGGGAAGAAGGGAGAATCTGTAGACATGTTGAGATAGAAGAACATACACTACCGTTCAAAAGTTTAGGGTGACTTTGAATTTTCCTTGTTTTTTGTCCATTAAAATAACATCAAATTGATCAGAAATGCAGTGCAGACATTGTTAATGTTGTAAATGACTATAGTAGCTGGAAACAGCAGATTTTTTTATGGAATATCTACATAGGCGTACAGAGGCCCATTAAATAGTACCCCCGCAAAACACCAGTCTCAACGTCAACAGTGAAGAGGCGACTCTGGGATGCTGGCCCTCTAGGCAGAGTTGCAAAGAAAAAGCCATATCTCAGACTGGCCAATAAAAATAAAAGAATAAGATGGGCAAAAGAACACAGACACTGGACAGAGGAACTCTGTCTAGAAGGCCAGCATCCCGGAGTCGCCTCTTCACTGTTGACGTTGAGACTTGTGTTTTGCGGGTACTATTTAATGAAGCTGCCAGTTGAGGACTTGTGAGGCGTTTGTTTCTCAAACTTGACACTAATGTACTTGTCCTCTTGCTCAGTTGTGCACCGGGGCCTCCCACTCCTCTTTCTATTCTGGTTAGAGCCAGCTTGCGCTGTTCTGTGAAGGGAGTAGTACACAGCGTTGTATGAGATCTTCACTTTCTTGGCAATTTCTCGCATAGAATAGCCTTAATTTCTCAGAACAAGAATAGACTGATGAGTTTCAGAAGAAAGTTTTTTGTTTCTGGCCATTTTGAGCCTGTAATCGAACCCACAAATGCTGATTCTCCAGATACTCAACTAATCTGAAGAAGGCCAGTTGTATTGCTTTTTTAATCAGGACAACAGTTTTCAGCTGTGCTAACATAATTGCAAAAGGGTTTCCTAATGATCAATTAGCTTTTTAAAATGATAAACTTGGATTTGCTAACACAACGTGCCATTGGAACACAGGTGTGATGGTTGCTGATAATGGGCCTCTGTATGCCTATGCAGATATCCCATTAAAAATCTGCCATTTCCAGCTACAATAGTCATTTACAACATTAACAATGTCTACACTGTATTTCTGACCAATTTGATGTTATTTTAATTAACAAAAAATGTGCATTTCTTTCAAAAACAAGGACATTTCTAAGTGACCCCAACCTTTTGAACGGTAGTGTACTCTTTGCCAGAATTCAGCCAGCCTTCACAAGAGCATAGCATATGCAAATATGTCCCCTTTTGTGTTTTACAACTCCAGCAGAGGAATGACATTTCTGAGTGCATGATATTCAGTTTCACTGGCATATAGCACGTTCTAAACTGCAAGATTCCATGAACATGACTGGACATTCTAACATATCTGTATCCATTCCTCATCATCAATAGTGTGTCTTCCTCACATTTTCGTTTGACATGTTTTGTGTCGTCGGTAAAATCCTCTATCAACCCTTGATACAGTTTGGAAATCAACTTCAGAGGTTTGTCCGACTGCCTTAAAATAGTTTCAATCTTTGAAGCTCCTGGCTTGTCCAGTGTTTACTGCACAAAGAGAATAAAGTGTTGCATCTGCAAAAGTTCACCTCTGTGCCGTCACAGACTGGTCTTCCTGGCAGCCTGACCCTGAGGAGACCCCTGTCACCTTCTGATCCTGCTCAGATGAGGCACGACAAAGAATTACATTGGTGTACACTTATATATTATCCAAGAATAGAATCAATGGCTCAATAATTGAAATTACCATTATTCGGAAATCCCAGACCATAGCCTACCCATCAACTAAAAATAGAACGTTGTATTGATTCACTGAATGTTAGACTGGTCTTTCCTGGCTGTCTGACCCAGCTGGGGCACCTGTCACCATCTGATCCTGCTAAGACATGATGAGCATAGTGTTGTTCACGGACTGTTTACCATGACAGTGAAGCCTGTAGAGCTGTTTATACCGTGTCAGTGTGAAACTCAGGGAATTAGCGAGGGAAACCGACAGATCAATAACTTTACATTGCTATAGCTACCGACTAATAAAACCCACAATGCGCTGTCCGCTCAAGAGGAAGCTTCTCACTGTAACCAGTGCCTGTAATCTGGTTCAGGTTATTAATCAACCTACCAGGGTGTTTACAAACACTACAGGAACAAGATCATTCGCATGTATTGATCACATTTTTACTAATACTGTAGAGCGTTGTTCTAAAGCTGTATCCATACCCATTGGATACAGTGATCACAATATTGTGGCTATATCCAGGAAAGCCAAAGCTCAAAAAGCTGGGCCTAAAATAGTGTGATCAATCAAAGAGATCATACAACAGATTTTGCTGTGACTCTTACGTGGATGATGTTACAAATATTTGTTGGTTTGATGTGATTAATAAGGAGCATCCAGATGCTGCACTTGATGAATGTATTGATAAACATGCACCTGTTAAGAAACTGATTTTTAGAACTGTTAAGGCTCCATGTATTGATGAGGAATTTAAAAACTGTATGGTTGAAATGGGGCAAAGGGAGTGGCTAATAAGTCTGGCTGCACATCTGACTGGCTGACTTACTGCAAATTGAGAAATTATATGACTAAACTCAACAAAAAAATAATAAACTGTATTATGAAGCAAAGATCAATGATATAAAGAATGATGGAAAAACAACTTGAGTAAATTAAATTAAATTATGGGCAGAAAGCCAAATTAAGCTCCATCTTTCATCGAATCAGATGGCTTAATCATCACAAAACCATTTGATGTTGCCAATTATTTTAATGATTACTTCATTGGAAAAGTCTGCAAACTTAGGCAGGAAATTCTAACAACGAATAGTGAGCGATCGTACTCATTCATAAAAAAAAAAGAATAATTAATATAAAGCACTTGTCACAAGCATCGTTAAGGACAGACCAAGGCGCAGCGGGTATAGTGCTCATTCTTACTTGTTTATTTAAATAGAACACTTAAACAAAGAACAAACTAACGACAGCAAACAGTTCTGTTAGGTTCACAGACTATAACGGAAAATAACCACCCACAAAACCCAAAGGAAAACAGGCTGCCTAAGTATGGCTTCCAATCAGAGACAACGAAAGACACCTGCCTCTGATTGGAAACCACACTCGGCCAAACCTGGAAAACGAAACATAGAAAATGAAAACTAGAACCAAAATCCCCTAGACCAAAAAACCCCAAAACACACAAAACAAACACCCCCTGCCACGCCCTGACCATACTACAATGACAAAAGACCCCTTTACTGGTCAGGACGTGACAGCACTACAAGTTTGAATTTTATAAAGTTAGTGTGAGAGAGGTGGAAAATGTATTGTTATCAATCAAATGACTGATGATTGGTTGAAAGAAATTGATAAGAAGATTGTGGGAGCTGTACTGTTAGATTTGACATTATTGACCATTACCTGTTGTTGAGAAAACGTATGGCTTTTCAACCTCAGAGGGTTTTCTTTAATGGAAACTCTCCAATGTCAAACATGTAAAGTGTGCTGTACCACAGGGCAGCTCTCTAGGCCTTCTACTCTTCTATATTTACCAATGACCTGCCAAAGGCATTAAACAAAGCATCTGTGTCCATGTATGCTGATGATTCAACCATATACACATCAGAAACCACAGCTAATGAAGTCACTGACACCCTTAACAAAGAGTTGCAGTCTGTTTTGGAATGCGTGGCCAGTAATAAACTGTTCTTGAACATCTCTAAAACTAAGAGCATTGTATTTGGTACAAATCATTCCATATGTTCTAGACCTCAGCTGATATCGGTAATGAATGGTGTGACTGTTGAACAAGTTAAAGAGACTAAATTACTTGGTGTTACCTTAGATTGTAAACTGTCATGATCAAAACATATAGATTCAAGGGTTGTAAAGATGGGGAGAGGTCTGTACGTAATAAAGAGATGCTCTGCTTTTCTGACACCACACTCCAAAAATCAAGTCCTGCAGGCTCTAGTTTTGTCTTATCTTGATTATTGTCCAGTTCTGTGGTCAAGTGCTGCAAGGAAAGACCTAGTTAAGCTGCAGAACAGAGCGGCACGTTTTTCTCTGCATTGTAATCAGAGGGCTAATATAAATACTATGCATGCCAGTCTCTCTTGGCTAAGAGTTGAGGAGAGACTGACAGCATCACTTCATGTGCTCCAAATTGTTTGCATAGTCAACTTAGACACAGCTCTGACACACACAATTACCCCCCAGACATGCCACCAGGGGTCTTTTCACAGTCCCCAAATCCATAACAAATTCAAGAAAGTGTATAGTATTATATAGAGCCATTATTGCATGGAACTCCCTTCCATTTCATATTGCTCAAATAAACAGCAAACCTGGTTTCAAAAAACAGATAACGCAACACCTCATGGCACAACGCCTCTCCCCTATTTGACCTAGATAGTTTGTGTGTATGTATTGATATTTAGGCTACGTGTGCCATTTTCGAATTGACGTAGTTCTGTCCTTGAGCTGTTGTTGTCTATTAATGTTCAGTATTATGTCATGTTTCATGTTTTGTGTGGACCCCAGGAAGAGCAGCTGCTGCTTTCCAACATTCAAAATACTACTAGCTCAGCACTGGGAATAAATAAATACAAATTATGTTAAGTCAAACAGCAGTTACCTTGCCAGCTAAATCAGTCAAATAAAGAGTAGCCAGTTTCTGCTCTGCTTACTTTTACAACTCGGAGAAAAAGCAAAACACACACAGACAACAGCTGCCTCTGTTCATACGCTCTGTGGTGTCCCCGCGGTCCTAAATCCAGCCGGCTGAAACCGGCAAACAGCTTACCCGACCGCTCTGAGGAGTCCGCATGGTCCTAAAGCACACTGATGCCGTTTTCTGTATCACAGTGCAATGATAAAACTTGGGCGGACAAAAATGCAATTTCAGAATGTGAGGGGGTCATGTCCTCCCCGTCCCCCGTGAAACTTGTTCCCCTGGTTGTCGCCTTCGCCATAACAATACAATTCCCACTGCTACGAAAGAAGGCTACTACTTGTCCTTCACTGATCTCGATTACCCAGAAGTAAAATCACAGTATTTCACTAAAGTTTGTCTCTTCCCTCACAAATGGCAACTCTAGGCCAAACCCTTTCCTTGCGCTACTTTCACCCGTGTTTATTGTGGCCAAAAAGGAAATGTTTCATTTTCATTTTTACAAAATTGCCAATATTGACTTTGTGGCTGTGGAATCTAGTGGAAAGCGTTTATTATCCGCACACAGGCTTGAAAATCACACCAGTTTAAGCACTGCCTTTGCCCAATCCTGATTGGTCCAAATAATCAATGACAAAAATCAAAATCCAGGAATTACAGCTGCTCGTAATCACATAATTCTACACGAGCCTTGACAGACTCTCGCCGTTTCATCTGGCCACGAGAATCTCTCCACGAGAAATGGGTCCCTCACATATCAGTCCTAGGAAATGTTTATTTTAAGTGTATCGGCGTATGTTCATTTTAGCATATTCTGTCAGCAGGCACTTTACTGTGATGATTAAACTTGATTGTTAAAAAGCGATGCCTATATTTAGTATAAAGTCCTCTCTCTCCTCTTCTTTCATCTCTCTCTCTCTCTCTCCATTGCTCAAAGCATTCAACACCTAATCCTTGATGTCCTCTAAAATTTCTTCCAAGACTCACTGAAGCAAAATAACTAATTATAACACTAACCCCAACTCTCCCCAACTCTCCTCCAGCTCTTCAAGCTGGTCTATTACACCCAGGAAGGGGGGGTTGTCTTAGAGAGAAAGAGAGAGAGAAAGAGGAGGGAGGTATAGTATAGTGATGAGTGCAGCAAAAAAAAATACATTGTGAGCAGGTCAGAAGGCCTAAAGATAAGGAACTATTCAATTATCTTTAGATCAGATGAGTGCAGTGACAAGGCAATCTGCAACGTTGGAGCAGTTAATGAATCCCACCCATCCAGGTATTTTCTGCTGATCCCACCCAAACAGGATGGAGGGATGAAGAGACTGAAAAAAGAGAAGAGAGAGAATAAGAATGTGGGGCCTCCCTTCAAACTACCCAGGTGCTCGTTTAAAAAAAAAAAAAGACAAATGTTTTCTTACTTTTTGCAGCTTTGAAAAGTTTCCAAACAATGACCTCTCTCTTCCTCTCCCCCAAAAAATGTCCTCCTAGTTTTACCTTAAGAAAATGGCGCTGAACGAGCTGTCCTGTAACCTCTACTATCGCCCCCACCCCCCAAAACGCTTTCCAGAATTCCAATTTCCAGATTGAGGTGAAGAAGAAGAGTCGAAGAGCCCAAAGGTAACATAGTGGTTTTGTGGTTCTGAGAGGTATTAACGATGGTGTATAGAACCAGAGGGTGATAAGCCTCTTTAATACGGAACACAGTGATAAGATCCATCGCTGCCGTGCCGCAAGACAAATGCTCTCATTATTGCTGATTGAAACAGGGAAGTGGCTGTCGTTTATGCAGGAAAAACAAGCAACGTCGTCTTGTTTGGCAAAGCAGCCAGTAATAGACTCCGGGCCATTTCACTGTACTTGTGTCCCAAGTGGCACTCTATTCCCTACACAGTTTTGACCAGAGCCTTATGGGCCCTGGTAAAGGTAGTGCACTACATAGGGAACAGGGTGCAATTTGGAACGGAGACCAGTATAGTCTCTCCTTCCAGCGCTGCTGTATCTACAGTAAGCACCATGAGCCTGGCGAGTAAGACTAGCCTCTATAATATGGGGGTAAATGAAGAGAGAAGGTGTAGGAGGCCTTGTGCCGTATGTTCGTGGAGCAGAGGCTCGCGATATCAACACGCAGAAGGAAGACAAGCATGGAAATGAGATGCTATATAAAACGGCATTTTA
Organism: Salmo trutta; assembly: GCF_901001165.1. Lineage (NCBI taxonomy): Eukaryota > Metazoa > Chordata > Actinopteri > Salmoniformes > Salmonidae > Salmo > Salmo trutta. The sequence goes on along the minus strand of NC_042960.1, from coordinate 30,645,804 downwards.
AATGATTTCATGAAGAAATATCACATAAAGAGAACCTTATATACCGCCTTGAATAACAGGGGGGGAAAAAGAACGTGAACGGTCAGAGTATTCCTATACAGTTCTGTATGTGTGTGATGCTGATAGGGGGTTTATTATTGGGTTGGCGCAAAGGGAGAAAATTCAGAATGTCCGTTCAGTTCTGGAAATACAACCATGACCTATCCCTGTCATACAGAGCCAGAGTGCCTCCTCCACTGTTTATGCCTCCATCTAGTAGTGTAATTTAGTGCATTTCTATTTCATTTTCATTGTGCGTTTTGATTAAGTGCCATGAGAAAATATTCCACATTAATATGACGAGAGTGTTTAATGTAGAGTAGAGTAAAATCGGCCAAATGATCAAATATAATCAACAAAATGAGATCACAGCAATATCCATGAGAAAAGACTGTAATTGCAATAACATGACGGCACATAATTGTGCCAGTTTGACTTATCAAAGAAGGTCAAGATACTTGATATTCCGCGTTCAAACACATACAGTAGTATTGCGTACAATGATCTGAATGCCATCTCTATGCTCTCTCGCGGCAATATGTACTTAAAAGCTGGTTGGAGAAGGAAATGCTTCAACATTAACAAATAACCTAGAAATGTACTTCCACTTTACTATCCACCAACCTCTTGAAGACAATAAAGATAATAAAGCTCTTTTCATTCATTCCCCATTCCTTAAAGTCTCAGAGGTAAATGGTGTTAATGGCGGGGCGATATCTTCGTGACACTTCGTGGTAGCGTCCCCAAATCGCACTCCATTCCCTTTATAGTGCACTACATTTGACAAGGGCCCAAAGGGCTCTGGTCAAAAGTAGTGCACTATGTATACTGGCCACAGCTAATGCAGACAGGGAATAATTCATTTGGCTAAATGAACTTGAAGACATTTGGGTGTCCACCCAGCAAACCAAAATTGGTTCTGTGAAAGTTCCCAGAACATTCATTAGCTCGCAGCAAATGTTCTCATAACACAAAAACTGTCCAGTTGTGCTGATGATTATAGAATGCTGAAGTTGAAAGAACATTCCTAGAAAAAAAAGTCTGGTGATAACATTGTAGGGACCGCACAAAAGATATGTTCCCAAAACACAAAAACTGTCCAGTTGTGCGGGTGAATCTGCAATGTTTCTTTTAGGCTGCAAAAAACATTCACCTAATGTTACAAGCAAATTCCCATACACATGTCTGTTCTTTAAAGGTTCCCAGAATGTTGGTTGTGGGAACATTATGGGAACATGACAAGAGATATGTTCCCAAAATACTAAAACTGTCCAGTTTTGCTGACATTCAGATAATGTGTGTATCAGGTTGCACAAACCATTCCTTTGAAGTTGCAAGAATGTTGACAGAAGAGCGTTTGAGTTCTTGCAAAGTTTCCATAACATTTCATTAGGTTGTGGATACAAAAAATACTGTGTTACAAGTACACGGCATATGAAGAGGATGGGAACATTTTAATAACTCAGAAATGGTGTTCTGTGTCCTGATTGACAATATTAGACTAAAACCCCTCTGTGTATGATTAAATGCTGTTCAAATGTCCAATGAATTAAATTAAAATGTTGAATGTCTATATCACCTTAGTGGGCCTACAATAGTCCTCAAATGCGAATTGCCACTAAATCTGGAGAGAAACATAATGGGGATGTATTTCAATCTGCTTTCTTATGCTTTAAGGAGCATACTGAAAAAAAAATTATGTAACATTTTCTAAATGTTCTTGAAATGTTCTGAGGACCTCCAATAAAAGGTAATAGTTATGTTGCGTGAACATCAACAGAACATTATCTTGAACATAAAACAAATAAGCTATGGACCTTGTGCAACGTGGGAATGTTTTGTGCAACCTTTGTGAATATAACCTTCTTGCAACATCCCAGACAACTCCCATAATTACATGTTATGGAAACCCTTCAAGAACTTACACCAGGTGTTCTGTCAACATTCTTACAACATTAAGGAATGTCCTGTGCAACATTATTTAAACATTATATGAATGACATGACAACTGAGCCTATTTTGTGTTTTGGGAATGTATCTCTTGTAATGTACTCACAATTTTCACACAACCTAATTAAATGTTTTAGGAACTTTAAAATAATAGAAATATTGAATATTTTTTGCACCCTAAAATAAATCCACACAAATTGACAGTTTTTGTGTTTTGGGAACATATATTTTTGATGTCTCCACATTTTTCCCACCAGACTGTTCCCAGAACCTGAAGAAACATTCTGGGAACCTTTTAAAGAACAGACAAAATATGTTCTGGGAACTACTTGTAGAATAAAAAACATGAGCTGGCGCACACCCAGAATCATTGTTTTGTGTGGAGGTGCTGACTAATGGCGAATAAACTATAAAATATAAAAAATAAAGAGAGTTGCAGACTCCATATATAAACTCCCAGTCATTTATTGGGTACATCACTACTTGTAACATCATGTGAATGTTTTTTGCACCATAAATTAAATGTATAATAATCAGCAGTTGTTTTGTGTTCTGAAAACCTTTAAACAGCATGATCATTACACAGTTGTATCTTGTGCTTGGCTACAATAAAAGGCCACTCTAAAATATGACGTTTTGTCACACAACACAATGCCACAGATGTCTCAAGTTTTGAGGGAGCATGCAAATGGCATTCTGACTGCAGGAATGTCCACCAGAGCTGTTGCCAAGAATGTAATGTTCATTTCTCAACCATAAGCCACCTCCAACGTCATTTTAGAGAATTTGGCTGTACATCCAACCGGCCTCACAACCGCAGACCATGTGTACACGCCGGCCCAGGACCTCCACATCTGGTTTCTTCACCTGCGGGGATTGTCTGAGAACAGCCACCCGGACATCTGATGAAACTGGGTTTACACAACCTAAGAATTTCTGCAGAAACCGTCTTGTGGAATTCTTGTAGGTCGTGCTGTAAACACACCGTATGCTGTTCTGCAGATTCTGACAAAGATTGGCAATTCAGCTCTATTGTGATTCACACATAAATCTCACATTATGAGAGGCCACATAGGTTCCAGCCTATGGATTTATATAAAATCGATCAAGCACCATTGTTATCATCTGCCTGTGTGTCATATAACTGAGCACTATCACTGAGGTGCTGGTGTATAGAGAGAGGAGTCTGCAAATACCTCAGCCATGGTCTTACACAAACCTAACTATGTGTGGATAAACCAAACAGCGCCAGCGCAGACAGGACACTTACAACAGCCGCTACGCCACCATAAAGAAAGGGATATGAGCCAATTAAACGCGCCATACCGGGGGACTAAGGTAAATCGTAGCGCCATGGTGAACGGTTTTCTGTCAATATGATTTCTGCTCGACGTCCGTGGTTATTCTGATGATGTAACGGCCAATTATTTGCAGGTTAATGATGGTGGCATGGTACCCGTGCAGCAGCCGCGGCCATATGACTTTGTCCCGTTTACGGTGACGTTGTACAAGCGTTATCACCTCTCCTGAGAGTAGGACGACACTGGGCGGTAAATCCTGTTTTGTGGACTTCGGGATCCAACTTTCCAGGCGTCGTAAAAGCCTCACGTACGACACTGGCCTCTTAGCTGGTCACTAAAGCTGAAGTTACGGTCACTGAAGCTGAGGTTTATGGGAAGGAAGAGGGTGTTTATACTGACAAGGACTCCCCAAGTTCCTGCTAAGACTGTAGTCGTATTTACGGTCTTTGACTTATATGGTAACAGCTGGAACCTGTGAAGAATATAGAGGGCGGTTGGGTCTTGGTCATGTTGCTGTTTTCAGCACTAACTAAAAAATGACTCCATGTATTGACTGAGGTTAATAGCAAAGGTTCCGTTGACTCTCCTTCACCATCTCCTATCTTTTGATTTTCTCAGGATAACACCACATCATGTCACCAATCTTACATACGTACTTTAATTTGATGATGTGCAGCCAGTCAGTGAGTCTCACCACAACAGACTGTGGCGTTGGAAGCTAAGGGCCTCTGTTATGGGGTGAGTGAGGGAGGGTGCAGAGTAAACTGAGAGATGAGAGTGAGACACAGGATGGTGTTTAAGGACGGTTAAGGAACCATATTGATCTCCCGTTCAGCCGTCTTAGCGACGATCGCAACCCCATCGTAATGGCGCCGCTTTTGGGAAAGGCGTTCCGATCAATAAGCCGTTAGCAACCAAATGAGCTAGGGCATCAGCGACATGGGCTTAGTGTTCCGTGACCCCCCCCCCCCCCCCCCCCCGGCTCTCATTCTTTACATCTCTTCTTAACTGGAGGCTTTTGATGTCTAACTGGACAGGTTGCCTTAGCGATGCCCCAACTGCCGCACAGCGCATGACATCCCTCCAGGACGCTCTGCCGCTGACTCGGTTTTGCAAACACAGCAGTGAGTCGTGGAATTAGATTTCAGCCCTACCGCAGTAACTACCGCTATCATTATCGGGCCGAGAAACCCACAGTTCTCCCCTGTTTCAAGAAGAGCCTAGCTCCCACTCTCCTCACCCCTCTCTCCCTTCTCCCCTCCTCAACGCTCTCCCCTCCTCACCGCTCCCCCTTCTGCCTTCCTCATACCATCCTTCAAGAATAGTTCCCCACCTCACCCTTCTCCTCACCCATCTGCCTCTCCGCCTAGCATCGGCATATCCAGCCATGTCTCAGAATGATCGATAGTGCTGAGCTGTGAGAGCTGCTCTGAGCCGATACAGGAAATATGATGCAATTAGAGAGGGGACAATAACCACCTAAAGAGTTTTTTTTTTTTTTTTAACTAAGTGACTAACGGGAAGTGTGATTAGCTTAGTTAAACAGCCTTGTTTCAGAGGAAGTTTTTGATTGAGTTTAAGTGCTCTGAGGCTAAAAAGAAGCATGAGAGAGAAAGGAGAGAGAACATTTTAGGCTGCATCTGAAATGGCACCCTATTTGCTATATAGTGCTCTACTTTTGATCTGGGACCATAGGGCTCTGGTCAACAGTAGTGCACTATATAGGGAATAGGATGCCGTTTTTAGACACCGCCTACATTTGTGTAATTGTTCTCTCTGCTCGGTAGCTGAGGTTCATGGGATTTCCGCTGATCTGATGGACCGGCCGAACTCCAGGTCGGATGAGATATTGAGCTTTTTTTTTGTTGTTTACACCGGCTGGACCATCGATTTCTGCTTCTCCCCTTCTACTCCTTCAAAAAGCCAACATAAATAAAAACACAACATCACAGCATTGTCTCCGAAGTATCGACACTACTGTCAACAATTAAATCAATTAATAGCATTGCATTGTTCTCCTCTTTCGATCTCTCGCTTGGAAAATAACAATTGCGTCCTTTTATCTTGACAGCAAAGTTGCTTTCCTTTCTTGGTCTTTTGGGAGTTATCGTAGGGCCTTACATTAATAATGTCAAGGATCTTGTTTACCTTCTGTAGCAACACTCTTTGAAATGACATGAGCCATTCTCTTGTTAGCAGGATCTTCTAATATAACAAGGAAACTAGTGTTTGATTGAACAGTCTAAAATTCCTCCTGTTTGATCATCAGATCAGAGGTTTATTAGAGATCTTTGAAAGTCTCTCCACAGCTCCTGCTGCTTTCTTTTTGGGGATGAAAAGAAACGTAAAAATGAAAAATTGATTTTTGATTATTTAGTAGTCCTCTCTCTCCAATGCCCAGACTTTCCAGAGGGCATATCTTGACATCAAAGGCCCAACTGTCCGCCTGGAAGTGTGCTCCAGTATTGCAGATATATGCTATTCGGCCCTGAATTTAATAAGGACCTGATGATCAAAGATAGATATTCCACAAATGAAGACAATTTGACCATTTTCAGATCAGCCACTTAAGTGGATTGAATCATATATTTTGAATTGTTTCTGAGTAGCAAACTTAAAGAGGCCCGAGGCACTCCACTAGCATCACAGTAGTCAGAACATATTAGACTAAATTGTAGAACTGAATAGTGGAATGCTCCTTTGTGTATGCACATATTAGGCTATAGCCTGAGAAGCTTACAGCCCTGCTCTGTTTGTCCTCTCCTGGCTGCCATAGAGGTCAGTGGCGCTGTGGACACAGAGTGCCAGTGACGAAGGAAGTGCCACACTGCTGCTGTAACTCCAGAGGGCTGGTGCCAGCTCTATGCCACCATACCACTAGCTCTTCACCCATGCTATCCCTGTGACCTGTGTCACCTCACTGGCATACTGTCGGTGCCGCCGACCCTCTCCCTGAGGATGGTGGTGAATGGCGTCCGCGGCTTCGTTAATAATTAAAGACAGATTTTGGGGAGATTCTGAGGAAGGGGGTTAGCGTTAGACCAGCTTTTCGCAGGGTATTAAATCTACACTTTCCATTGGTATAATCTGTATTTGAACAATTTTAACTTTAATTTAAACCCAAAGTCAGAGGATTTAAGTGTAGTGTAATTCAGTAGATTATCTGTGCTGACCAAGCTATCAGGCTTTAGCGAGCCCTGTATATGATCGGTCTATGAACTCAAAGCATTTTGTTCAGACAGATTTGATAGAGGGAAGTGCAAGTGGTCGAAGCCATGTTTTTACATCGAAATCCAGTCTTAACTTGTAAAGTGGTTCTGACTGTAGAGATGAAAATTGCTCTGATTGCTCTAAATATGGGTTTCAAGCTACAGCAAAGTGCAAATACAAGTGGGAAATATTGTTTTTATTCACCTTGAGCACCGTTTAGCATCGCCAAATAAATTGTTTATTTAGTAGATAATGTTCAGTTTAACAATACAATACAGTATCAAGCTGCAGTGAGAAGAACAGAGACCAAAAGTAGAACATGAATAGCTCTGTACATCTCTGGTGTGGAAAATAATAGGACTTCAAAAGAAAACTACTCAGAAAAAAAGTATATAAATGGACATAAAGGCCTTTTGTGAAAAGTGAACAATCCAGTAAAATGCTAGTTTAGGTCAAATTAACCTCTCTCTTCATTGATACTTGGCTATCTCGGCGTGGGTCATATGCAGCTAATGAGAGCGATACCACAGAGATCACAGCCTGAGGGGAAAATACAGTGACGAGAGGAAAAAATATTGGCAAAAATGCCATGAATGTTAAACTCAGCACCGCGATTAAACAACACACACCGTCAAAAGAAAACTCCAAATAAAATACTTGACCAGCCACATAAAAAATACAATATAGAGGCCTGAAATACCTCAGATATTTCCAAATGAAATCTTCAAAAAAATATCCCTTGGGCTGTTTTTTTCTTAAGATAATAAATGCTTTGAAAGAGAATTATTCTGTGCTTTCTATTTTCATGAAAGTAACACTCCTTTAGGTGCTTCTATAATTCGCTCTAACGAGCAAACAGTTGAGTTGTTTAACTTCAGAAGAGAGCAGCCATATCAATTTAATGTCCTTATCCATACAATGCCTGGACTTGGGCAAAGTAAAGATAAAAGCGTAGAGAGTTGATTTGTGGACATTGTGCTCTGTTAACGTAGCCGAAGTATCTCTTGCTCATGACTTTCTATTAAGTGCACGATGTACAACAGCTTTCTTTCTGATCTAAGACCACTGCATGGATTTTTGATATAACACTCCATGTTCTGGAGATCTACAAACACTCCCCCAGACTTAAGTGTTCACCTACTGTAGTGGTTTAGCCACTACTAGAATGAGTAGAATCCTGCACACGCAGGTCTTCGCTCCGTGAGGTCCTTATCCATCCAATGGCCCGCCATTAGAGAGAGGAGGCTCTGTCCTCGCTGAAGCCCCCATCTGCCATGCTCCCTCAATCTGCCCAGCAAACCTGGAACACTCACTAAAATGTGCACAACATCTGTAACAACCACTACAGAACATTCCCCAAAAGATAACGATAATTATCACGATATTAATCAAATCATGTTTAAAAAGGTGCATGTCTGCTTCAGACTCCAGAATGCCTAATGCCTAGTGGTTAGAGCGTTGGGGCAGTAACCAAAAGGTTGCTAGATTGAATCCCCGAGCTGACAAGGTAAAAATCTGTCGTTCTGTCCCTGAACAAGGCAGTTAACCCACTGTTCCCCGATAGGCCGTCATTTTAAATAGTAAGTTGTTCTTAACTGACTTGCCTAGTTAAATAAAGGTTACTTTTTTTTTTTATTATGTGAGCTACACATAAAATTATACTTGAAGGAAAATGTTCCATGTTTGCGTCCAGGGAGCACATACCTGGGGTCAATTAAATTGATAAGCCTCTTGAAACCTTCCTTTTTGACTGTACTAATTGGTGGCATGTCCTTAGCAATGCAATGCATAATAGCATTTGTGATGTCTTTGTCTTTTCGATGTTTGCTTGTAGGGCATAAACGTGCTGACTGCTTTGGGCAAACATCCCTAGATTGGCTGGTGCTTGAGGGGCATTTATCAATACCGTGGCGCAAACTCAAACGTCCTGCATGTTCCAAAGAGTGATTTTGCTTCAGATGTTGAAAAAGGTTTGCCGTACTACCAGACTTCGTAGGCACCTGTCTACGGCACAATTTTCACCGAACATTGCTCTGCTCTTTGTCGGACTTCAAAAAGCCAAATCACTTCCAAATTACTGAAACAGTTTAACCCTTTTTATCAATAATTTCTTTGTTGGAAGCTGCTCCTTTTCCATGGCTATCACTGCCACTGTTTTCGCCTACATCACAAATTGTTTGTGGTTAATAGTGGCTACTCCATCACTCGAGGTGCTAAGTGGGTTTTAGTGGGCGTATACCTCTCCACGTGCATATTGTCACTTCTCTGAACGTTCTTGCTGCGTCACAGGTGAATTGGACTGCTGAACCTAATTATTCTATATCGACATTATCGAAAATGAATCTAAACGTTTTTATATCGTTATTGAGGGAAGTAATTACCTCGATAATTATTGATATTGATTTATCGCCCAGCTTAACAGGACGGCGGGCAGGATCAGGGTCAGGACAGGCAGAAAGGTCAGAACTGGGAGGACTAAGAAAAACAGGACACAGGAAACACAGGAACACGCTGGTAGGACTTGATGGGACAAGACGAACTGGCAACAGACAAACAGAGAACGCAGGTATAAATACACAGGGGATAATGAGGGGAAATGGGAGACCTCTGTTGGGGGGGTGGAGACAAGCACTAAGACAGGTGAAACAGATCAGGGTGTGACAATACTAACAAAACAAAATTGGTTCTGCGAAAGTTTCCAGAACATTCATTAGGTTGCGGCAAATGTTCTCATTGTACAAAAACTGTCCAGTCGTGCTGATGATTATACACTGCTTGTATAAAACATTTGCCGGATGTTACAAGAACGTTCCCAGAACACATTTTGTCTGTTCTTTAATCAGCTTCTTGATATGCCACACCTGTCAGGTGGGTGGATTATCTTGGCAAATGAGAAATGCTCACTAACAGGGATGTAAACAAATTTGTGCACAGAATTTGAAAGAATTATCTTTTTGTCCAAATGGGAAATATTTTACTTCAGCTCATGAAACCGACACGTTACATGTTGTGTTTATTTTTGTTCAGTCTATATTCTGTGGATATGAAAATGCAGGAGGCAGCGGAAATGAACAGACCAGGGGAGATGCTATCGGCCCAATGCATCCCTCCAAAACAAATTGCTTATGCACTTTCTCTTTCTCTCGCCCACAAACACCATATTTACAGTCTGGCTTGCTACAATGGAGCTCCCAGAGGCCGCAATTTGCACTGTGATTGGGGCCAAAGGGGGAGACGGAGGAAGAGGGGGGAGACCAATCTGTGTGTGAGCAGAGTTGGAGAGGAGTGGTTATTAAGGGGTATGGTGGGCATTAGGAGTTGGGGTGGTTGGAGAGGGGTGTTGGTGGGGGGTGGCGACGTCTGTTGCTGCCAGTGCCAGACGACTGATGGAACGGAGCCCAGGCAGCATCGCAGTCCCCCTCTCCTCCCCAGCATCCCAGCAGTCTCCCCCTTTCCTCCCCTCTTCTCCTTAGCAGTCCCTCTCTTCTTCCCATTCCTCTGCTGTTTCCTTTCATCACCACCCCAGCATCAGGGCATCTCCAATTACTATAAAAGTCTTGAACCATACTATACAAACTAGTTCCTATGCCTATACAACAGAGCTGGGCGATATGGACAAAAAGTCATATGGCAATAAATGTAAGTACAGTATTTTGCTTAATAACGATATATATATTTATTTATTTATTTTATATATATTTTTTTAATGGACAGTTAGGCCTACTTTCCATTAGAGGCAGCAATTTTTTTCCAGTACCAAGTAAGACAACTGAGATGGTATAGACTATGATTCTAAAAATAAGCTATTTAATCAAACATTTGCAGACATATTTGTGCATAGACCTAATGGCCTAGACCAGGGATATAGGCCAGTGGATAAATCCTGCCCCCCCCCCCCCCCTGAAAAATGTACTTAGTCTGGGTCTCAACGTACTGTTGCGAGTTAGAATAGTAGAATACACACGGTGCGACTTTTGTTGTGCATCAGCAGTTTTTCTCTTGTTATGTCAGTCACTGACAGTCACTCAATTAGCCCATGTCAGCTAAAAAGAAAATGTAGATTGTTAAATTAGTCTAGCTGCCAGCTATCTAAACTTGTAGTACTGCTGGTCGAATTAACGACCGGTGCTCCTCCATTGATTCTGTTAGTCACTCTCACTCAGGTTTCATATTCAAAACTGCAAACATTTCTCTCCGCCCCATGACCGGGATCCACTAAAATGTCTTGCTTGCAAGGTGGTGGCTGTGGTGGTGGTGGGGGTGGTGGTGGTGGTGGTGGTACAACTCTGAAACAGAAACCACATGTGTCTGAACACGGTAACAGCTTATATTTCAAACTATTTCTTTACAAAGTACCCAACCACTAAAACGCTAAGTCAGCAAAAAGCGCGGTCAAATGACGAAAACAGTATCTTAAATATCATTATAAGCACCAAGTGCGCTTGATTAATAGATAAATGAACACAAAAGCAACAGTGGCATTATAACTACTAGAAGTGCCGACATGAAAGCAGTCAAAAATAGTCAATTATTGTCAGCTTGTCGTTACACGGTGTGCGTTTTCACGCAATGGCATCACTTAGATGTATTTTAGCGGTTATCCCTTCTAACAGTCGACACAAATCTTTGCCACTTTCACTCGCTTGACATACTTCCCACAAACACGTCGCTTACAGGTGACACAGGTGTCTTGGGTTCTGTCTTCTCCCGGGGAGCTGTGCGCAATTTGTCTGGCGCAAAGGCTTGCGTGAAATCTTTGCTGCTGCCTTGGCCCCTCATATGGCTCTCACGTAGCCCAATATGGCAGACTCGTGATGAAGTCTCTCCTGTGCATGGTTTTGTTGATGCACTGCTTGAACAGCATTTGTGCGTCGATAGCAGCCACGTCGAGCTTGTTGTCGAACACATCACCACATTCTCCGACACTCGCTCACCTGCTGCACGACGTGGATCTTTTCCCAAATGGTGCTGTCCCTTCCTCTCTCTCCTGTCCCAGTGTTTCATTTGGTGGTGGCAAGGGTAACTAACTGCTCAGTGCGTACCGTTCTGTTTTTTTTTGTTGTGCTTAGGCCTCAGAGGTGTAGGTTCAGGCTGAGGCTCAGAATCAGGGAGAATAATCATCAGAGATGTCATGATTCATTTCTCCCCCCCCCCCCCCCCCCCATCTGATTCGTGTCCGTTCAGATCTTGTAGCGCAGCATGTGCATCCATTCGTCTTGGTCTTCTTGGCATTGTAAAATATGCACGCTCTCACTGTGTACTCCATGTAGACCAGAGTAGACTGATAAAACTGCTTGGATTTGGTTCTGTTTGTGATGTTACGATTCCAACAATGGCGGTGTTATATAGACTTATTTAGGAAAAGTTGAGGCCGAAGGAGGGCATGACTTAAAAAATTGTAGAGTGATAAAATACATGCATTAATGAGCAGCCAAATGATAGCTTTAGTGGTTCTAGTGTTAAGAGGGCAATTTCATTTTTGGTTTATCGTCCCGACTCTACCATACAATGCATTCTCATTGAATACTAAACTGATCAGACAGATGCATTCATTTCCAGTCTCTGATCTGCTCTTAGCAGATCAATGATCCAACTCAGACAATATCATAACTGTCTTCACGGCAGATCTCCGTCACATAAACCCTTATTGGAGGGTTCCCAACTTTCCCCTCCCAGATTCCCACAGACCAGAGGAACATAATCCCCACATCTCTGATTGGATAATCTGGAAGTAATCTGGAGGTGGTATGTGAATTATTCCAAGGATGAGAGATTACAGATGTAATCCAAAGCTTCCTTACTTTGCCAGGGCATATTGACCTCTCGCTCTCACCGGATCGGTTATTCTCTTGACCTCTAGGTCACATGGTGGCTGGTCACAGGTGGAACGAGCAAGGTACAGCGATAGTGTACTATAAAAGGATAGGAATATAAAGCTACCCAGATTAAAGGACAGTATGGTTGTTGGCGTAACAGACGGCTGAAGTTTGTAGGCCAGAAAGTCTCTGAGGACACAACAGTGTCATCATGCCTCATATCCCTCTGTCATTACAACAGAACAACAGAACATTGGAAAATTGGTCAGATTGAGCCTGTTTGGACACGATGCTGGGTAACTTAACCTGAGATGGCCTGTTGTGTATGCCAGGGTAACTAGGGAAATAAAGTAAGCTGCTTGAATGCGGTTTCATTCTCCAAGGCTGATATTACACACACGCACACACACACAGGCATGCATGTATACACACACACACACACATACACACACACACACACACACACACACACACACACACACACACACAGAAACACCCACACAAGCATGCACACACACTGACACACACACCAGGGTTTACATTAGCCGGGAATAGACGGCTTTTGGACAATACAAAATTGAAAAGTCGATCAATTAAATTGTCTCTGGCCAATTGTCCAGGAGAAGAAGAAAGAACTCCCATTTACGAAATAGTGCCTTTTAGAAAATACCAGTCGATGTAAATACATTTGACTGGTCATGCTTAACGGTCTCTAGGTTAATTGGCATCATTTGGGAGAATTAAATTGGCGCATGTGCACAATATATTTGTTATGTATCTTATTTATCACACACGCACAGCACATAGATACAGAGCCGTTGAAACGGCGCGAGAGCTGCTGCTACAGCATCTCAAACAGCAAACGCATAGGCAACGGACGGCAGGCTTCGTCAGCACGTCACACACCACTTCGCAATGGGCTGGGGGCAGTACGCATTTTGAAAAAAATACCGTTTGAAACCTGAACGTTTTACTACATATTACGAGGCGTGACTTACCTTGCTTGCCTAGCCTAGACAAAATCAGACCATATCCGCGAAGGCAACATTTTATTTCAACTTTCTTTCATTCTCCAGTAGCCAAAGGCACGATCCTAGTCGTATTAGCAACCCAACGTTAGTTGTTGCCTATTAGATCTGCCCTCTTTTCACATTTCTAAAGGATATTTTTCATCTCTGGCACATGGTACCACTCGCGTGTGCGGTGCGCTTCGACAATGGTGTTTTCCCATTCATTGCATTATTGAACGAACATTTGAGCGTAGCATCCCGCCTTTTCTTTTGCTGAGCTCATAATGTGAAGAAATAATAGTTCATCAACATTTTTAAGCTAAACGTTCTGATCTGTTGCATCAGACTCATTGCCTCATTGCCTTTTAGCCTAGGCCTAGTGGTTGTATGAATTTGGGGTCTATCGTCCCACAACTGTCCCCAGAGTCTGTTTGGAATATTTCTTTCTCGACAAGCTGACCAATAGAATAGATAAACGTTTCTACTATGTGGATAGTAGATACACATAGGATCTGTTCAGTCCAGATCAGGTTCCGAGGGAGTGAGGCGGGATAGAGAGAAAGATAGAACAAACAAACAAAAACGAACGAGAGAAAGGGATGGAGGAAAGCAGAGAGAGAGAGAGAGAGAGAGAGAGGGGTCTTTGAACACGGCATGCCCCATAGGCTGCAGGGCAGAGAGAGAGAGCTTTCTGGACCGTGTGGTCACTCTGTCAGGGAGAAATGACTCTGGCTGTGTTAACGTGGCGCAGGGAGGAGACCCCAGAAGGTTACAGTTGCTAACGGCTCACCTTCACTACACCAAATAGTACCAAACCCGGCCCTCGCCGTGTCCACAGCCAGCTGCCAGCATGGTGCTACACACATTAACAACAACACGGACAAAGCCCAGGGTCATTGATAAACACACACATGTAGAGAGAGAGAGGAGAGAAGAGAGAGAGAGAGGGAGAGAGAGAGAGAGAGAGAGAGAGAGAGAGAGAGAGAACTCATGGACACAGGCATAGAGACTACAGAGAGAGAAACATACACCATCCCTCCGCCTTCACCTCAGAAAGCCACAGCCTCACGTCACTCTGGTCAGTGGTAATGAAAGCACACACCCATAAGGACAGAGCTCTATCAGCTATCAGATACAGCAAATCAGTGAGAAGAGAAGAGAAAAGACATGGTAACACAAGCCCTGTCCCTCACCGGTGGAAATGAAAAAGAGGACATTAAGCGGCGGAAACGGAAGAGCTGTCACCATGGTTTATGGACGTTCACTGAAATGAGCAGTGGCAGCGATATGCGTTCACTGTTTATGGATGTCTCAAAGGAGGGGCGGACGGAGGAGACGAGAGGAGGGAACATATAGAAGATCTACTAAGTCCATTGATCACGACCAAATATGATAACATATCCTCATTGGTAGTGGTGCGAGGATTAAAAATAATAATAATAATAATAATAAATAACAGGATAAAAAAATACATATTACAACCTACCTATGTGTTGCGATAACTGCGTTGTTTGCTCTCTAACCTGTTAGTTCCTATGCGTTGATATATAGGCCTTGGGCTGAGACAACAGTAGAAAAGAAATTCAGCCGCGCCTTTGTTTCTTCACAAAACCGGAGCGCAACATCAGTCCGGTCGAGTCCGCAAAGCATGTTGCATGTAACAACCAGTTACATGGCCTACAGCACCAATCAAGTTAATGTTTCCCCGACGTTTTCAGACTACTGTTGATTTAGAACACCGGAGAGTTACCGCGTGTCGCAAAGAAAACACGGGCTGCCCTCCACTATTCCAGCACTACTTCAACATCATCTAATACAGTGGCAACTAAATGATTCCAAAAACAATTTAGTCCAATCAGCATAAGCTAAATATCATGTGGCCGTCCATGGTAGACCAACTGATTTCGGTGTGTGTATGTGTGCGTAAGTAGAAAAAAAAAACAAGTCGACTCACCCTACTTGTACAGAAACGCCAATGCCATCCTCCCAAAGACTGTAAAGACATCCTCCTCTCTTTCATGTTGCCAAAACAGTCTATGACTGTCATACAGTACACGCTTTTAGTTTTGTTGTCCGAGGCTACCTGGCTAAAATGCTTGTTCGCTAGCCTAACTTCCTTTCATGGGCAACGATGAGCCAGCTACTACATCTAGCTACATATTGAACTCCCATCCTCTGAGGCCAGGGGCACAGTGTATGAATTTAGGGTTGGATCAGAATCGGCATTATAATCATTGGCCAGCACGGAGAAATTAAGTAAAACCACAAGTCCAAATCCCTATCTCCATCCACGGCTCATTTAGGAAAGGGCCAATTTTAGCTAACTAGCTAGCCACCGGTGGGCAACAACACAACGAGATGCAACAATTACATTTTTTTCTGTCAATGATGTGATATGAATGGTGTGAATCCAAATCCAAACTGTCTTCCTTTTACACTTTCTTTCGGTGCACCAGGACCACTCACGGTTGAGCTCACTCAGTTTCAATGTCATACTCTTTTTTGACCAGACAGCATCAGATAGATGGGCTGCACACACAGAGACAGAGTGGTGCCGTTTCGACTCGCTCGGATGCTTTCTCCTGTGCTTTCTCAAGGTGAGAGAGAGATGAAGGAAAATGATGAAACACAGAGAGACAAAAGATACATTATTTTCAACGTTCTTTTCCTTGGAAAGCCTGGCTTCCCTTGGCATCCATGAATACATGCCACTGATCCTCATATCCACCCTCTCTGTAATTCTATTGTACACCTCAGCCGAGTCCCCAACAACCGGATGTTCTGGATTGGTTGAACAGTGCATTAGATAACCTTGAGAACCTCCCCCGACAGTTTTTTTCTTCTTCTCTCGTCAAGACCAGCATGTAGAGGATCTAGTTTCAGCAGTTTCTTTTAAGCCTGCTACGTTAGGTTCCTGTTCTGCTACCAAACAAAGCACACGTTGGAGAACAAAGGTTAGTGTAAAAAAAACAACAGAAACGCACAGCAGACAGTCTGAAGAGCCTTTTGTACCTCGATTCCTCCAGCGAGATTACAGATAATAATCTGACAGATGTCACTGTTGCGCACACACACCAAGCCCAAAAGCACTACTGCAGTACGTGTGGCCTGGGGACACCTAGCCCTCCTGGAAGTGTAATACGGCTGCCAAGGCAGCGCCAACAGCCCTCATTAAAACCTCGGAGACAACTCAGCTCGCTAAAATATTCACACGTTATGCAATGTTAAGTGCTGTAGGCGGGCATAACCAGCCATTTCCCTTATTTCAATTAATTATCATTCAACATCATCAATTATGGATTCACCTGACTTACAATGAACTTATTATTACTACTGTATACAGTCATATGAACTATACACATTTTCAGTACAGTAGTATAACAGTGGTATTTGAAAGGGTGCTATTGAGGGAGAAGCAGAGTGAAGAAATAAGAACAACAGCACAGAAGATGTCACAACCAACATGGTCCTTTGGAGACTAAGTGAGAGCGAGAACAGAAAATGGAGAGAGAGAGGGGAGAGAGAGACAGAGAGAGAGAGAGGGAGAGAGATGGAAGGGGAATAGAGAGAGAGAGACGGACGAGAGAAAGAGAGAGAGAGAGACAGAGGGCGAGAGAGGGAGGGAGAGAGCGAGAGAGAGGTACAGAGATTGTTAATCAAATATTCTGTCATGTGAGAACAGAATGTTTACACCAGATGACACACATATCTGATGATGACACAAATGTTCTACCGGGAAGCAGAATTGAATCTCTACCGAGATGATTTAAGAAAGAAAAAACCCACAAATGTTACAGCCTACGGAGGCATTTCATTTTCCTTTAAGCCAACAATTGGATCTTCTAAAAAAACTTCCCGTCATTCCAATTGTTCTTTTCTTTGAAAAAGAGAAGCCTGAGGGTCCCAATCATCTGATTGGTAATTTCATACTGCAGAATTGCCTCTCTTTGCCTCTGATGCCACTGAGTACCGGTGCTGTCCATTTAGGGAGAAATTGACCCATTATGGTTGGATTGTTCCAGAGTGGCAGAGTGTTCTAGGAATCTGTCCCTATGCATCACTGTAAACAGACAGACAGACAGACAGACAGACAGACAGACAGACAGACAGACAGACAGACAGACAGACAGACAGACAGACAGACAGACAGACGCTAATACAGGAGCCTGATGCAGAGAACCTCATGACTGACAGACGGACATGCAGCCACTGTACATCTGTCTGTGAGTCATGTGGATCTCTGCATCATTATCCTGTGTTAGCATATGTCTTTCGGTCAAGAGGGCTGACAACTATGTCGCATAAACGTCAAGATATTTGGGTATTGTCCCAATACCGTGGCACCGGGTTTATGAACTGACATGCAAAACAACTGATGTGTCAATTCGTTCTTTTCAATTCAAGCTATTATATAAAATTCTCGCTACAAAAAGAATGCTCAGTATATGGGGTATTCAACGGTCAGACCGGTGCATACTCTGCCACGCGGAAACAGAATCAATAGAGCATCTCTTTTGGTACTGTCCATTGGTGGCTTGGGTTTGGAGTCAGGTCCGGGAAAGGTTGTTATGCCATAATTTCAGGGTGCGGTTGGACCAGCAAACTGTATTGCTGGGGGGGTTTGAAGGACCACAGTCGGTCAATAGGAAATATAATTGTGCTGTTGGGTAACATTTTTATTTTTGGGGCAATTTTTCAGATGGGGAGGTTCAAGTCCCTAGTGAGACACCATGGGAGAATGGAGGGATGTATTGCGAGGAAATGGCAGGAGGATGATTTATTGGGAAAGATGGGTTGATTTGTGGCTGTCTGAAGGGTGGAATTGATGAGTGTTGGAATAATTATGTACACAAATGTACAGTGTAACGGTTTGAGGTCCTCCAATTAGTATTGTTTGGCTCCAAAAAAAAGATATTATAATGTAATGATGGTATATCCTTGTAGGCTATACCCTATTCAGACGAGATTAGTTTTACTGGGGGAGGTCGGGTACAGTAATTATGTGCACGAGCACAAAACGCCACATGAGAATCTGCCATGTCAGTCATTTTCACATGGCGGGAGAGTAACAATTCCAGACAGAATAATGTTGCTGTTTTTTGGCAAACTCCAAAATCCTCTGATAATACTAGTCCCGTGCAAATCGACATCGCTGTGTTTTGAGAGAAATGTCTGAGTTTGACAGGTGTTGCTCGCAGTTTTAGCAAGAAAACAATAACTGATTCGATAAATTGAACGAAGTGCTGCGCACCGCCTATATATGGAGGGCTTCCATGTATCAACTTTCACAGTGAATGCTTTTGTTTACGTTGTGTGCGAATTAATGGAACATCGCCAAATGCATAATTAAAAAAACATTGCGCCTATATAATGCAACCTTTGCTGTTAATAGATCGCAAAGCAGCATACTGAGCTAAACGTTTGGAAATGACCTCATTCATTGCCTAAAAACCCATATCAAGTGCAAGTGCGCTGTTTAGGTCACGTCTGAAGGCTGGGGGGCATTTAGGACGTATTTTACTGCGGATCGCTAAAATATCCTAATGATTATGATCACACTTCCTCAATTCAAATATTATGGCGACACTACACCAAAGATGGTTTGGCATGGTTTAGAAACTTGGGAACCAAGCTTGAGTTATCAGTGTAGAATGTTATCGCCCGGACTTGAAATATATCCACGCCTAGAAAAAAACCCTCCAGGCTTCTGTCATAACTGAATTTATTGAGAGAAAAAAAAAAGAATTACAGGGGGAAGTTTGGAAAAAAACAAATCCTGTCCGAATCGTCCTCTGGAATAACGGACATTCTGGGGTAATAAAAACATATCCAACGTTCTCTAGTAATACTACTCGTGTGCAAAAAAAGAAGAATTAAAAAAAGTCAATCGAATACAAATGTCAGTTCGGGTATTTGAATATTCGAATAACTGTGCCCATCCCTAAGCCAGATAGGTATGTAGGCATCAAAGACAAGCTAAACTCTGCATGACAGGTTAGGTTACAAAAAAAATGTTATGGATAAGATGGGAGGGAACTGCTTTGAAAAACTAAAACCCAACCCTTCATGATAAACCTATTCTGGGAGAGCTGCTAGAGCAAGCAGTTTCAACACAGTGGCAAAGTTACACAACCATGTTTGTGTTTGTGGGAGGATTAGGCTAGTTTTTTCCCCCCACTTGCAGGAAAACATGGAAGTGTGCAGACCATGGTAATTATTTGGCCCAATTACAGTTGTGCCACGGTTCACACTCTGGCCAATCACAACAAGTGAACCGGCTAGCACACATTCTACTCCACTCCTCTCTGACATGGTAGCGAGTGAAGATGTTTTCAGATGATAGGACTTTAATATGAGTTAACCTAAATAGTCCTACATTCATTCATGCTCTATATAACCAGCTCCCCTTGTACACATGTACTGTATATGTACGTGGTTGGAGGGAGGAGAGGAAGCAAGGAGGGGTAGGTCTTGAGAGGGTTGTACAAACACTCCTATGTCCGTTAGTTACACACACTGATTACCCCCTCCCTCTTTCCCCTCCCACAAGGCCTGCTGACGTTTAAGCCAATTAAAAGCCACCTTCATTATCTAAACACTGCCATTATACCCAACGCCCCGCTCACGTTCAGCCCCTGCTTTCCTGTCCAGGCAGCCCCATTCCCGTTATCCACCCCACCACCTCTCCTGATCCTGAGCTAGCTCTAAGACGGGCCATAGATCCCTGTTTAGGGGACTAAATCCGGGCTTCTAGTTGGTTAACACGTGCCCCAGCCCGGATCAGCCCCACAGAATCTTGGGAGGATTGAAGATTGGGCCTAGCTAAGGGAAAGCAGCTCAGGAGGTTAGCTACATCTCCCGAGGCAGGAGGCGAGAGAGAGCCAGAGAGAGAGAGCGAGTGAGAGAGATCAAGACAAATAGGATTGCATGGAAGACTAGAGTAGGGACTGGCTGGCGGTGAGCCTTCAGATTGGATCTGTGAAACTAGAGTTAGCCGATAATGCTACGTGGAGGGGAAAAAAAGGGAGAGCGTCTTGCGGAACGTCTGCTGAGCGCGGCTAAGTCTTGTGTGCTGCTTAAGGCACCCAAGACGTGGAAAGGAGGATGAGCGAGAGAGGGGGAAGAGGGTTTAGCAGGAGAACGGGGGCAGGGAGCTCAGGGTAGAGAAATAGAGTGGCTTTCTTTCTCTCTCCCCCTCTTTCCTCCCTCTATCCTGGCTTGGTGATGACCTTTTTATGGCACACTGCACTTGCGTAATTGGGGCAGTGGGAGGAGCGGAGCGGGCGGGGGGATGAGAGGGAGGACTGGGGGGGATGAGAGGGAGGACTGGGGGGGATGAGAGGGAGGACTGGGGGGATGAGAGGGAGGACTGGCGGGATGAGAGGGAGGACTGGGGGGATGCCACTGTGACCTGCATTTGTTTCCAACGCAGGGAATCTGTAGGTTATGGTTCGTCATCATACACATGTTTATTCCTGTTTTATTTCCCATAAACGGAGATTACCATTACTGATCACATGATTGGAGACCAAGCCAATGGTGGCCAATCTGGCAGAAACAGTAGAGCTAGTGGGAAAGAGGGGGGTTGAGAGAGAGTAAGACAGAGAGAGCGAGAGAGAGGTTTGACAGAGCGAGAGGGCAAGAAAGAGAGAGAGAGAGCGAACGAGTGATGAGGAAAAGAAAGATTAATCTAAGGGTCATCAGTCTAGTCACCAGAGTAGGCAAGAATAGCAACACAGATCCTGGATCAGACTCTGTGCACAAAGCCCCTCAATATCCCTGTGACCAAGCCTGCTGGATCTGACCTGGGGTCAGGGGAAGTGGGAACGCACAATGGCGGACATGTTGTTTTTTGCCATTTATACAGCGGCTTTAAGTGAATTAGAGAAGAGCAGAGCAGACGGTCAAACACACAGGAACACAGACAGGCACGCCTACGCGCGCACACACACACATACGTACCGGCCCCCTGCTTAATCTAATCCATCAGGCATATTAAACAGACACAGGGGGTGTTAGGGGGAGGTGAGACCACCCACCAACCAGATCTGTCCAGTGCAACAGCCATTGAGCTCTACAACGCCGGCCAAGCAAATAATATACACTGAGTATACAAAACATTCCATGACTGATCAGGTGAATCCAGGTGAATGCTATGATTCCTTATTGATGTCACTTGTTAAATCCACTTCAATCAATGTAGATGAAGGGGAGGAGACAGGTTAAAGAAGATTTTTTATGTCTTGAGACAAGTGAGACAAAAGATTTAAGTGCCTTTGAGCGGGGTATGGTAGTAGGTGCCAGGCACACCGGTTTGTGTCAGGAACTGCAACGCTGCTGGGTTTTTCACCCTCAACAGTTTCCCGTGTGTATCGAGAACGATCCACCACGGAAAGGACATCCAGCCAACTTGACACAACTGTGGGAAGCATTGGAGTCAACATGGGCCAGCATCCCTGTGGAACGCCTTCGACATCTTGTAGAGTCCATGCCCCAAAGAATTGAGACTGTTCTGGAGGGGTGTTCCTTATGTTTGGTTTACATTATGAATCCATCTACATGTAAATGGATTTTTAACAGTTGTAATGGAAATCATCCCACTGTGCAGCTGTGAGATGACTGAGGCTTACTGTCTGTCTTGCTGTCACAGCGAAGTACAGTGTGTGTGTGTGTATCTATCTGTGTGTGTGTGTGTGTGTGTGTGTGTGTGTGTGTGTGTGTGTGTGTGTGGTGTGTGTGTGTGTGTGTGAGTGAGTGAGTGTCAGGGCTGCACAATTAATCTAATTCACATCGAAATATTGACATGTGCAATAATCCATATTGCAAGAGATATCCATATCGCAATATTATGAAACACCACTCAGTCACGTGTTAATATTTTACTCTGTCGTCTCTCTCTCTCTTGCAACTGCTTCCCACACACACAAAGCCTCACCCCCTATCACTCAAGCAGCGCAGTTCCTCCTCCCTGCTGTTCTGGTAAGAGCTGGGCGATCCTCCTCTCCATTCTCTCAGGGTTAGGCGTCTCAGGCTCTGCACACTCCTGGATCGCGTCCTACCTGGCAGGTCAATCCTACCACGTGGCGTGGAGAGGATCTGTCTTCACCACGTGCTCTCACTCCCGGTGTCCCCCAGGGCTCTGTTCTAGGCCTCTTTTCTCTTTACGCCAAGTCACTCGGCTCTGTCATATCCTCACATGGAAAGACACACAATAGGAGATACATAGCGACAGTACTGTAGCTAGCTCTAGCAGTGACCGATGAGCTTCATGCTGTTATGCACCTTAATATGAGGGTTTATGATCGTGTCGGATGTGTTAATGATGATGACTATAAGCTGGTCTCCCCTCCTCTCCGCTCTGATCCGGCTTCTAGGGTGTCATCTGAGCTTAGGGTTCACTTATCTGGATCACAGACTTTAGGTTGATGTGGGATCTGTTGATTAAAAGAGATCAGATCCCAAATGAAGGGGAAACATGGATCTCTACTGGAGCTCTGGAGGATTACTGGTTATGGTTTATAGATCCACAAGACTCTCTCTGCCTAGGGCTCGGTCTGTAACACACACACACACGCACACGCACACGATTCCCATAAATTAAGACAATGCCAATGTCTTATTCACCACTCACTCAGTCAGCAACTCTTTTATCCTGTACCCCCCAGGTGCTACCCTCCTCTCGTTAATGTGCCACTGCTCTCTCTCTCTCACTCTCTCACTCTGTCTCTCTCTCACTCTGTCTCTCTCTCACTCTGTCACTCTCTGTCTTTTAGGGCGATTCCACGCCAGGGGAAAATATTTTTGTTGTCTCCGATTGTTCAGGCAATTCTCACATTGAAACTTAGTTGGGAAGAAGGATGTTTGACATGCTTTTTACATTTGTATCACAAACCATTTTTGAGAAAATCATTTTAGGCTCCTTTTAGAACTATACACTATACATATAAGACCTTACGATCCGTGAACCGTACATGATACAGACAACATATAGTGTCATTATACCCCTTCTAGTGCGCTCTAACTACTGGAGCATGTCTAGACTCTGAAATACGCAGTGTCGTTTTGAGATATTCATATGAGTATTTCTTAGGTTGAATAAATGTATGTGCATTTCAAAATCTACAGCTACGCCATATGTTAGAGCACACTTTAAGGAGTATGATGACACCAATACGTACGGTCCACGGATCATAAGGTCTTGCAGGAGGCATGTATAGGTCTAAAAACGGCCTTAAATGGCCACTTCCATCATGATTTTCTCAAAAATGGTTTGTGATACAAATGTTAAAAGCATGTCAAACATCCTTCCTCCCAATTAAGTTTCTATGTGAGAATTGCCAGAACAATCGGAGATACCAAAAATATTTCCCGCTCCTGCTGGCGTGGAATCGCCTCTCTCTCTCTCTCTCTCTCTCTCTCTCTCTCTCTCTCTCTGCAGCATAGCATCACAGCTGTAGATTTACGAGCATCCGGTCTCATTCTAGACACCTGATAGCCTCTGGGGCGCTGCAGAAAGGTCACACGCACCAGGACCAACCCCACCCCTATTGCCCCTGGACATTACCCTGCAATTATTATGGATGAGAATGCTAAGGTAGGTGTGTGTGTGTGTGTGTGTGTGTGTGTGTGTGTGTGTGTGTGTGTGTGTGTGTGTGTGTGTGTGTGTGTGTGTGTGTGTGTGTGTGTGTGTGTGTGTGTGTGTGTGTGTGTGTGTGTGTGTGTGTCATCAAATCAAATTGTATTTGTCACATGCCCCCGAAGGCAACAGGTGTAGACCTTACCTTAAAATGCTCACTTACAAGCCCTTAACCAACAATGCAGTTCAAGAAATAGAGTTAAATAAAATATTTACTAAATAAACAAAAAAAGTAACAATAAAATAACAATAACCAGGCTATATACAGGGGGTACCGGTACCAAGTAAATGTGCGGGGATACAGGTTGGTCGAGGTAATTTGTACATGTAGGTGGGGTGTGTGTAGGGGGGGGGGGGTTATCAATGTAAATAGTCCGGGCGGCCATTTGATTAATTGTTCAGCAGTCTTATGGCTTGGGGGTATAAGCTGTTATGGAGCCTTTTGGACTTAGACTTGGCGCTCCGATACCGCTTGCCGTGCGGTAGCAGAGAGAATAGTCTATGACTTGGGTAATTGGAGTCTTTAACAATTTTTTGGGACTTCCTCTGTCACTGTCAGAGGAAGTCCCAAAGTCCCAGAGGAAGACCGGCTCAAATTGGTCTTATGTAGAAAAATTTGAAATTGTGTTTTTTTTACATTGGATAAAAGTAGAGACTTTTACAAAATGGTATATCATACACTACAGTTGAGGAACAATGGGAAAGTCATTTTGCTTTGAAAGTTGATACATTTGTAAACTCACTTTTGAGAAAATGGCCTTTGAATGTTTTGGTACTACTACTGGAGAGCCCTTCTTTATCTACACCCATCTTAAGCTTTAGCCCCACTCATTTCTTTAAAGGTTGATCCGAGCGTTCTGTACTGACAACAGCAGTCAAGCACCCCAGTGGCGGAATTAGAGTTTTCTAGATGGGGTGGCCAGGGGGTGGCCAAGGCTACTTCAGGGGGTCCATAGACCATGACAGAAAATGTGTGTAACCCTAACCTGGCATCAAAAGAGCATGATTGAATCCTATGATTGCTGATTAGAGGTAGAAGTGATAATTCACTTAACCCGGAGATCTTCAATGTGGCAGATAGTGTGGTCCAAAAGGGTTACTTCACTTCACTACTTCCTTAACATACTATGGTAGATAGTGTGGTCCAAAAGGGTTACTTCACTTCACTACTTCCTTAACATACTATGGTAGATAGTGTGGTCCAAAAGGGTTACTTCACTTCACTACTTCCTTAACATACTATGGTAGATAGTGTGGTCCAAAAGGGTTACTTCACTTCACTACTTCCTTAACATACTATGAATAGTCAAGTGTCTCTACCTCGGAACTGCAGCTCAATTTCTTTCTCTCTCACACACACACACACACACACACACACACACACACACACACACACACACACACACACACACACACACACACACACACACACACACACACACACACACACACACACACACAGGAGAGACTTGGGTCAGTCTGTTTTCATGAATATATAATCTGGGTCTATAAGTGTTGAACATCCAAAATATTTCTGAAAATAAAGCTCAAACACCAAGAAGATATGATAGCATTTGTGTGTTACATAAATAGCATTGTTTATTTACAACAACAAAAAATATTTACAAAAAAACACACTGCAGGTATCAAGCAGAAATGGACTTGAAAAATAAAAATTATTTTGGTGCCCATCAATATTAAACTTACAGTATCATATTTATGCTCGTATATATTATGTTAACTAATTGCAAAGAAACGTTTTGGAATTGGCCTAATCAAGGCAATCTATCATTTTTGCGAGACTTACTGCATCTAACCTTTCAGCTGACTGAAAGTGTAAAAAGCTTTCGTGGATGGCCCCGCTGTAACAGTACCTCACAACTAAAGACATTTGTTATTTTTTTTCTATAAATCTTTGGTTTCATCTGCAATTACACTAAAAACTTGACTTTCTTTTACTTCTCTTTATTATTTCACTTTGTACCGCCTCAGCTAAGCCCTCAAGAACTTCCTTCTGGATTTGGTGGCTTGTCCACTTAGCATTATCACATGCATTCATCCTTTTCTCTAATGAGGGGGTCATGCTTTGCTATTCCTTCTAAGCTTGTCCAAAAATGACCCTTGTTGTGAGAGTCATTAGACTCTCGATGACCTCTGTGCTATATTTTGAGTGGCAGTTAATAGGAGCACATCGGCAATTGTTTTAAATTGTAAGTACAGTTTTCCTCCACTTTCTTTTAACGGTCCTCATTTATGTTGCTGTCAATAGCCCTTTTATGCCTACAGCTGAAACAATAAGTAGAATCTTAACTTACAGAATATTCAAGCCGTGAATTGTCCTTATACCAGGAGCTGTTGAAAGCCCTTTTCCTAGTACCATACTGAGTTCTGGGAAATGTTTCCAACCATGGGCTGTACAGGACCCTCTTCTCTGGATCTTGAAATGTCTGAAATACACGTTAAATAGTGTGTCATATCTCTATGGAAATGTATAATTAAGGGATACACAAGATTAGATACTAACAGCTGCTAACTAAAATGTGTAGTTTAAAGTATAGGCCTGGCCTACCATTGGGTCCTTTTAGAACAGCATCTGGTGCTTGATGCAGTTGGGAGGAGCCCGATGACCTCTCCTCGCAGCTCTGGCTCACTGTCTAGCTCAGAGCCAGAGGTCTCTGTGTCATCCCTTGATACATCTATTATGCATCAACAACCAGCATTTTAAAGTGAGGCTTAATCTGACAAAATCATCTGTTATGAGCTGAAGCTAAACTTAAATTCTGAACTGGGAGTGTGACTGACTGCCTGGTAGATGCTCTGACCCGGTGGTGGTAGACTGGGTCCTTGTGAAGTCTGACCACACTGACTCTGACTAGCCTCAGTTAGAGAGCTGCTCTGGGGTCCGGTGGTGATGCAAGGCCTGGGGTCTGTTTGCACCTGATCTGCCTGTTTGTGCTTCTTTAAAAAAGAAGTCTGATATCTCTTCCTTTCTTTTCATGTTTAATTGGCCCTATGCAAAAATAAGACAGTCTATGGTTACATCTAAGCATCCAATTACCCACATTTTAATCCAATCTCAATCTTAATTACAAATCACCATTATCATAAATCTACCTTAACATCAACTGCCAGCCTAAGTTACTAGTCAGATCATGGCTAGCCCTACTCTGCAGTAAATCATTTAGCTAGCTATAAATTCGTATACCTTTATGATAACAAACAGGCTATCTGCAAATTGTGGTAATCTTTTGGGTAACGTTAACAGATTGATAATAACAATTGTTCGTTTTGAGATCAAGCACGAAAATCTAACTAAGTTAATAGATTTCAAATTGCTGAAGGTTAACTTGCTGAACAGTGACAGCCGTAGCCTACTAGTTACCCCACATTAGCTAAACATTCGTATACTGTAACTTACGACACTGCACTGTATATGCGTGTATTACTAGCACAGATGTAAACATAATGTTTGGCTAAATTGGGAACCGATCTCTCTTATCTGATTAACTGTCTGTTAATGGAGCCAAAGGTCTAACGTTAACTTACACAGCGACTCAACTTTCGTAAAAGTTGTTCAGGAAACCTAAACCCGATGCTAAACCTTAAAACTTACTTCAAATATAATGCTTTCGCCAATTGCGAAAAGAGTTCGTGGAGCTGTGGAAATGTTCTCTCTTCTTCTTCTTCTTCTATGTTCTTCTTATTCTTCTGTATCTCGCAACCAACGTCAATATTCTCTCTTCCTCGTCCTCGATTTGAGAACGTCAAAATAAAAGCTTCTTTCAACAAGGCATCAAACTGCCAGTAGCGAATGAAATTTTGGGGTGGCCAATCAGATGTCAGGGGTGTCCAGTGCCACCCCGGACACCCCTCTGGCTCCGCCCCTGAAGAACCCTTGTAAAGACCTTTATTATACACAGATTTAAAATAGCTATTGATAACAAATGTGTATTTTATGGTTGCGACCCAGAGACTCTTGACCATTTATTTTGGGGCTGTTCTTATGTCAGAAGATTTTGGAGTGAGTTAGAAGATTTTATTTGAAAATAAACTACTATTAATGTTAATTTGAAAGACTCTGATATTATGTTTTATATAATCCAAAATATATGGACCCTGATTTAACTTTCATTGTTAATTTGTTTATTTTTCATTGCAGATTCTTTATCCATAAAATGAAGTGGGCGGAGAACAAACCCCTCTTCACATAGTTTAAGATACAATTTCAAAATAATATTTCAATTCTAAGTAAGAGTAAAAACAAAAAAGCAATACATATCATAAAACTTTTTGACAAATTGAAAATGTATCTGGCTATGTAATACCCATGTCTGTTAGGTTTATGTACTCTTGTTTGTATATTTCTGTTTTTGTATTTGTTTTGTTCATAATAATAATAATAATACAAATAATAATAATAAAAAATAAAAGCAGTCAGGCTAACTTGCTAACGACTTCCAAACACAAATGAGAGAACAGCTCACTGAACATTACTCGCACTAGGAGATCTGGTTAGGCTGTTATGTTATCCAGAGTGTTGGTGACTTTAACTGTGTTGTCAGATTGTCCGTTCATAAATTCAGAGCGTTTCACTCTCAGATTGTTCAAGCGCACACTGAACGCTCTGGCCGAGGAGTAGGGTTGATCCGAGCGTTCTGACCTCAAGCTAACATTGGCTAGCTACTTCCAGACACATAATGAGAGAAAACCTCACTCTGACCATTTTACTCGCCCAAGCAGAGCTGGTTAGGCTGTTTTCATGTTCTCCAGAGTGTTGGTAACTGTAACTGTACGGCTAGAAACCATTTAATTCTGCTTTTTTGCAGACGTTTACTGACACCGGCCCTATTCAATGGGTGTTGAGCATTCATTATTCTGCACTCTGGCACACTCAGACGAGAGTCTTTTGTTAAGACATGTAGCTAGCTAGGTAAACAATGAACCATAATCTCAACTCATGACGTTACTACCCTGCATGAAAATGCAGGAAGCTAACCAACCAGGTTCAATGTTACCTAGCTAACATTAGGCTATCACTAGTCAAGCAAATGGGTCTGAGATACGAATAATAAGATCATACACGTAACGTTAGCTAGCGAACCAGCCAGCTAACGTTAGCTAGCTAGCTAACTGTATACTAACTTGAAGTGAAAATATTTTGTCAAAATTAGAAATGTGTAATGTCTGAAAATGTAGCTAGCTAGACTATCTTACCCGTATACATCATCGATGGACGCGACTCCTGTCGGATGCCGTGGTTGCCCATCGTTTGAAGATGTAATCCGGCGACAGGTGTTTTCTCCATCTCCTTAGCTATCATACTCGAATTCCACTGATTTCAAAACTCGGTCCACCAGAAAGTGGAGAGCATACACGTAATGTTAGCTAGCGAGCCAGCCAGCTAACGTTAGCTAGTAACAGTACACTTTAACTTGACATTAGGCTTATGCAGTTTTATTACGCGATACATAAAAAAAAAGCTGTGACTGAGAGGATTACCTAGATGTACTGACGAGCTCAAATAGAGAGAAGCGTGCTATATGGCAGGCCAATCCAAACTTATCTCTCGGCATGTCCAGCCCACTCATTATCTCAGCCAATCATGGCTAGCAGGAAGGTTGCTAACTTCATCTGTTGCTAAACCAACTAGGCTCATAATTTAACAATTGTATTCGTATTTACAGATAGCATACAAGTTTGTTATTAAGGCACATGAAGGTTTACATATTAGAGAAGGCAATTCTGCCAACAAATGTATTTTAATGCGTTTTAATGTAAAAAAATAATTACATTAAAACGGCTCTCCTGTGAAGTAGGGACCCTAGTACGCCTAGTTTCCTGAAACGGGTCACATACACATACAGTGGCAAGAAAAAGTATGTGAACCCTTTGTAAATACCTGGATTTCTGCATAAATTGGTCATAAAATGTGATCTGATCTTCATCTAGGTCACAAAAATAGACACAATCTGCTTCAACTAATAACACACAAATTATTGTATTTTTCTTATCTATATTGAATACATCATTTAAACATTCACAGGGTAGATTAGAAAAAGTATGTGAACCCCTAGGCTAATCTCTTCCAATACAGATTGCCTGTGAGCATCAGAGGTGAACCAGTTGCATACACAGCTCGAGCAAGACATTAATCAGCATTTCTCTGACTACGTTCCTCTATTGAGTCAAAAAAACATCTGATTCCAGGAGGACCATGAGCTGTTGCTATCGATAAGGTGTCTGATTCATCATTTTCACCTCAAATGGAAGTAGAGGGACTTTTGTCAGAGGTTGCTTGTTGTGAGCACTGAGGAAACTTATTAATGCACTTGGCCAGATGATTCTGCATCATTTCTGCATTCTTCACATATGATTTGGCACTAGAGGTCGACCGATTATGGTTTTTCAATGCCGATACCGATACCAATTATTGGAGGACGAAAAAAAGCCGATACCGATTAATCGGACGATTTATTTTTATTTTTTTCTAATAATGACAATTACAACAATACTGAATGAACACTTATTTTAACTTAATATAATACATCAATAAAATCAATTTAGCCTCAAATAAATAATGAAACATGTTCAATTTGGTTTAAATAATGCAAAAACAAAGTGTTGGAGAAGAAAGTAAAAGTGCAATATGTGCCATGTAAGAAAGTTAACGTTTAAGTGCCTTGCTCAGAACATGGGAACATATGAAAGCTGGTGGTTCCTTTTAACATGAGTCTTCAATATTCCCAGGTAAGAAGTTTTAGGTTGTAGTTATTATAGGAAATATAGGACTATTTCTCTCTATACGATTTGTATTTCATATACCTTTGACTATTGGATGTTCTTATAGGCACTTTAGTATTGCCAGTGTAACAGTATAGCTTCCGTCCCTCTCCTCGCTCCTACCTGGGCTCGAACCAGGAAAACATTGACAACAGCCACCCTCGAAGCAGAGTTACCCATGTAGAGCAAGGGGAACAACTACTCCAAGTCTCAGAGCGAGTGACGTTTGAAACGCTATTAGCGCGCACCCGCTAACTAGCTAGCCATTTCACATCGGTTACACCAGCCTAATCTTGGGAGTTGACAGGCTTGAAGTCATAAACAGGGCAATGCATTGCGAAGAGCTGCTGGCAAAACGCACGAAAGTGCTGTTTGAATGAATGCTTACGAGCCTGCTGGCGCCTACCACCGCTTAGTCAGACTGCTCCATCAAATCATAGACTTAATTATAATATAATAAACACACAGAAATATGAGCCTTAGGTCAGTAATATGGTCGAATCCAGAAACAATCATCTCAAAAACAAAACGTTTTTTTCTTTCAGTGAAATACGGAACCGGTCCGTATTTTATCTAACGGGTGGCATCCCTAAGTCTAAATATTCCTGTTACATTGCACAAACTTCAATGGTATGTCATAATTACGTAAAATTCTGGCAAATTAGTTCGCAACAAGCCAGGCAATGAACGCAAGAGCAGTGACACAATTTCATGTTAGCAGGCAATATTAACTAAATATGCAGGTTTAAAAATATATACTTGTGTTTTGATTTTAAAGAAAGGCATAAATGTTTATGGTTAGGTACATTGGTGCAACGACAGTGCTTTTTTCGCAAATGAGCTTGTTAAATCATCACCCGTTTGGCGAAGTAGGCTGTGATTCGATGAGAAATTAACAGGCACCGCATCGATTATATGCAACGCAGGACACGTTAGATAAACTAGCAATATCATAAACCATGTGTAGTTAACTAGTGATTATGTTAAGATTGATCGTTTTTTATAAGATAAGTTTAATGCTAGCTAGCAACTTACCTTGGCTTCTTGCTGCCCTCGCGTAACAGGTAGTCAGCCTGCCATGCAGGCTCCTCGTGGAGTGCAATGTAAGGCAGGTGGTTAGAGCGTTGGACTAGTAACCAGAAGGTTGCAAAAACGAATCCCCGAATCTCCCCTGAACACGGCAGTTAACCTGTTAGGGCTAGGGGGCAGTATTTACACAGCCGGATAAAAAACGTACCCGATTTAATCTGGTTATTACTACTGCCCAGAAACTAGAATATGCATATAATTATTGGCTTTGGATAGAAAACACCCTAACGTTTCTAAAACTGTTTGAATGGTGTCTGTGAGTATAACAGAACTCATATGGCAGGCAAAAACCTGAGAAGATTCCAAACAGGAAGTACCCTCTCTGACCATTCCTTGAGCTTCTTGGCCCTGTTTAAAGAAAATGTAGGATCTTTGCTGTAACGTGACACTTCATACGGCTCCCATAGGCTCTCAGAACCCGGGAAAAAGCTGAATGATGTAATTCCAGCCACTGGCTGAAAAACTTTAGCGCCTTGGTTAAGTGGTCGATCAGAGGGCCATCAGACTGAGGCTCGTGCACGAGGGGATCCCATGCTTTTACTTTCTCTCTCTTTGAACGTAAACACGCTTTCCCGGTCGGAATATTATCGCTTTTTTTCCGAGAAAAATGGCATAAAAATTGATTTTAAACAGCGGTTGACATGCTTCGAAGTACGGTAATGGAATATTTCGAATTTTTTTGTCACGAAACGCGTCGGGCGCGTAACCCTTATTTACCCTTTCGGATAGTGTCTTGAACGCACGAACAAAACGCCGCTATTTGGATATAACTATGGATTATTTGGGACCAAACCAACATTTGTTATTGAAGTAGAAGTCCTGGGAGTGCATTCTGACGAAGAACAGCAAAGGTAATAACATTTTTCTTATAGTAAATCTGACTTTGGTGAGTGCTAAACTTGCTGGGTGTCTAAATAGCTAGCCCTGTGATGCCGGGCTATCTACTTAGAATATTGTAAAATGTGCTTTCACCGAAAAGCTATTTTAAAATCGGACATGGCGAGTGCATAGAGGAGTTCTGTATCTATAATTCTTAAAATAATTGTTATGTTTTTTGTGAACGTTTATCGTGAGTAATTTAGTAAATTCACCGGAAGTTTGCGGGGGGTATGCTAGTTCTGAACGTCACATGCTAATGTAAAAAGCTGTTTTTTGATATAATTATGAACTTGATTGAACAAAACATGCATGTATTGTATAACATAATGTCCTAGGGGTGTCATCTGATGAAGATCATCAAAGGTTAGTGCTGCATTTAGCTGTGGTTTGGATTTATGTGACATTATATGCTAGCTTGAAAAATGGGTGTCTGATTATTTCTGGCTGGGTACTCTGCTGACATAATCTAATGTTTTGCTTTCGTTGTAAAGCCTTTTTGAAATCGGACAGTGTGGTTAGATTAACGAGAGTCTTGTCTTTAAAATGCTGTAAAATAGTCATATGTTTGAGAAATTGAAGTAATAGCATTTCTAAGGTATTTGAATTACGCACCACAGGATTCCACTGGCTGTTACGTAGTTGGGACGATTTCGTCCCACCTACCTTAGAGAGGTTAACCCCCGTTCCTAGGACGTCATTGAAAATAAGAATGTGTTCTTAATCTGACCTGCCTAGTTAAATAAAGATGTAAAAAAATAAAAAATTAAAATGTTATTAAAAAATAATAATAAATTGGTGGCCAAAAATACCGATTATCAATTGTTATGAAAACTTGAAACCAGCCCTAATTAATCGGCCATTCCGATTAATCGGTCGACCTCTATTTGGCACAGTATTTGCAAAATGTACATAGCATTTCCTTCTACATTAGCTGCAGTGAAATGTCGCCACACATCAGATAGTGCCCATGGCATTTTCCTGTAAAGATTATAAAAAAGTGTACAACAAAATACAATTCCAAGTACAGTTGAAGTCAGAAGTTTACATACACTTAGGTTAGAGTATTTAAAACTCGCTTTTCAACCACTCCACAAATTTCTTGTTAACAAACTATAGTTTTGGCAAGTCGGTTAGGACATCAACTTTGTGCATGACACAAGTAATTTTTCCAACAATTGTTTACAAACAGATTATTTCACTTACAATTCACTGTATCACAATTCCAGTGGGTCAGAAGTTTACATACACTAAGTTGACTGTGCCTTTAAACAGCTTGGAAAAAATCCAGAAAATCATGTCATGGCTTTAGAAGCTTCCGATAGGCTAATTGACATCATTTGAGTCAATTGGAGGTGTACCTGTGGATGTATTTCAAGGCCTACCTTCAAACTCAGTGCCTCTTTGCTTGACATCATGGAAAAATCTAAAGAAATCAGCCAAGACCTCAGAAATAAAATTGTAGACCTCCACAAGTCTCGTTCATCCTTGGGAGCAATTTCCAAACGCCTGAAGGTACCACGTTCATCTGTACAAACAATAGTACGCAAGTATAAACACCATGGGACCACGCAGCCGTCATACCGCTCAGGAAGGAGACACATTCTGTCTCCTAGAGATGAACGTACATTGGTGCGAAAAGTGCAAATCAATCCCAGAATATCAGCAAAGGACCTTATGAAGATGTTGGAAGAAACAGGTACAAAAGTATCTATATCAACAGTAAAACGAGTCCTATATCAACATAACCTGAATGGCCGCTCAGCAAGAAAGAAGCCACTGCTCCAAAACTGCCATAAAAAAAGACAGACTATGGTTTGCAACTGAACATGGGGACAAAGATTGTACTTTTTGGAGAAATGTCCTCTGGTCTGATAAAACCAAAATAGAACTGTTTGGCCACAATGACCATTGTTGTGTTTGGAGGAAAAAAGGGAAGGCTTGCAAGCCGAAGAACACCATCCCAATTATGAAGCATGGGGGTGGCAGCATCATGTTACGGGGGTGCTTTGCTGCAGGAGGGACTGGTGCACTTCACAAAATAGATGGCATCTTGAGGAAAGAAAATGATGTGGATATATTGAAGCAACATCTCAAGACATCAGTCAGGAAGTTAAAGCTTGGTCGCAAATGGGTCTCCAAATGGACAATGACCCCAAGCATACCTCCAAAGTTGTGGCAAAATGGCTTAAGGGCAACAAAGTCAAGGTATTGGAGTGGCCATCACAAAGCCCTGACCTCAATTCCACAAAAAATGTGTGGGCAGAACTGAAAAAGCGTGTGAAAAACTGAGTTTAAATGTATTTGGCTAAGGTGTATGTAAACTTCCGACTTCAACTGTACAGATAAATAGTTAAGCAGTTAGATTAAACAACTCCTTTGTAAGATAAATGTTTTGAAATGAAACATGTATGGAAACAGGTGAATTAACACTCCTCAGTTAGCAGGCTCAAGCAAGATAAAACCCCACATGGTAGCAAAAACTAACTACCAGAAATTTCTGACAAGTTAGAAATTATTGTAACGTCTGCTTCCAACTCACACTCTCAAACACGTAGATCCCCGGAACGCAGCTCACTTTCCAGCCCACTTTCCAGCTCACACTCTCAAACACATAGATCCCCGGAATGCAGCTCACTCTCCAGATCCCAATCACCTGAATACTGATCACCTGTTCACACACCTGTATGTCATTATCACACACTATTTAGTTCAGTTCTTTGCACCCCATCATTGTGAGGTATTGTTTGTTTTGTGACCCACTTCTATTCAGAGCTCTGTTTTTGTGGTCATTTAATCCTCCCATGTATGATAGTTTTGGCCTGCCTCACTAACTACGCCTTTTGCCTATTCCCTGTCTGTACTCGTATTTCGTGTCATTCAACCTATTGCCTGACCGCCCGGACGACGTTTCTAGCCTTTTCCCTGCCTGTACTGTTGCCTTTTTTGGACCCCCTATGTATGACCTTCTGCCTGCCCCTGGACTCAGCTACCTGTCTCCTCCTGTGGTCTTATACAATAAACACCTACTTTGCCCTGCGCTTGAAACCAGCTCTCCCATCGTGTTCATTACAATGATTTAAACACACTTTGCTGTAGGCTGCTATTTACTAGTTAACAAAAAATAATGTATGTCATATAAAATATATTCACCCCACCCAGTATTGTAATCAAAAGTCCTTGGCTCAGACAGAGTAGTGGTGTGGGCTCAATAGCATCTCATTAGTGTGCAAGATCTTGAGAATCAGCTGTGCATGTGATGGAAGAATGCACTGGACATGTGATGGAAGAATGCACTGGACATGTGATGGAAGAGTGCACTGGACATGTGATGGAAGAATGCACTGGACATGTGATGGAAGAATGCACTGGACATGTGATGGAAGAGTGCACTGGACATGTGATGGAAGAATGCACTGGACATGTGATGGAAGAATGCACTGGACATGTGATGGAAGAATGCACTGGACATGTGATGGAAGAATGCACTGGACATGTGATGGAAGAATGCACTGGACATGTGATGGAAGAATGCACTGGACATGTGATGGAAGAATGCACTGGACATGTGATGGAAGAATGCACTGGACATGTGATGGAAGAATGCACTGGACATGTGATGGAAGAATGCACTGGACATGTGATGGAAGAGTGCACTGGACATGTGATGGAAGAGTACACTGGACATGTGATGGAAGAATGTACTGTGCATGCAGAGGGTTGCAATTCCACTGAATTGGGGATAGTTTAACCAAAATATGCCACAAGACCTAGAATTGCCTTATGTGTTTCCCACAAAAAAAGGTTCACTGTTATAAGCTAACAGTTTTGATGAATTTAAGCAAAATTCCCAAAATTCCTGGGCTTAACTTCCCATGGAAAATTTCCAGAAAAATTCCGGAAATGTACAGGAAAGTTTCCGACCCTTTGCAAGCCTATTGACATATACTAAATTCATTTTTAAACTGATGGATTTATTGGTGTTGAAATACACCAGTTATGCAATTTTGGACCACCAGGCTGCTGATGCCATGCAGCCTGTCATTTTTGTGTATATACCTTTTCATAACGACAAGGTGGATGTCGGACAACAATTGAATGTTCATGATGTGACTGTTTACAGACATGTTGATAGACGTAGTATAAACCAGCCTTAAGTCTTGAAATCTTCGGTTGTGGGGGTTAGAAGTTCATCAACTTTCAAAGCATAATTACTATACCATTGTTACTCATCTGTAGTGTATGATATACAATATTCTAGCTCTGAGTCTCTACTTTTATCCAATGTAAAAAAACACAATTTGAAATTATGCTACATAAGACCGAATTGAGCCGGTTGATCACATATGTTGTGGCCAACCAGCCATCCCTCTATTTAACAGCTCATTTTGGCTTTAACTCTTGCCCATCCATGTCCATCTGACATTGATCACGATCTCAATGACATTGAAGAGAGAGGGAGGGTCACGGTCTGCCTCCTGCCTTCATTTGGCCGCAGCCTTAGGCAGGACAGGACACCACCAACCTGTGTGTGTGGACCGATCACAGTGTCTCAGAGAGATGGGCGAGGGAATTAAAATAGGGACGGTGTGGTTAAATTAGCATGTAAAGAGGGGCAGCGTTCATTAGGCCGGCCTTGTCTGAGCTGATAAAGCCTGGCGGTGGAGGAGAGGAGAGACTCGACACATCGATCCTACACAACGAGACGAGGGTGACACACAGGAGCCCAGCGAAGATTAAGACTTAATGAAAGAAACATCACAAGAGAGGGAGAGGAGTGGAGAGAAGGGAGAGATAACGAGACAAGAATTGACAGGGAAGAACTGGGAAGTGCCACACTTGAAGGAGAGATAGATAGAGAGAAGAAAAGAGAGACAGAGAGAGAGACAGTGTAAGAAAGTTAAGGTGCGAAAGATTAAACGGAGAGAAGGCTACAGTAAAAGTTTGAGAGAGATTAAAATATAGAAATAAAAGGAGGACACAGAGTGAGTGAGAGAGGGAGAAAGAGGGAGAGAGAGAGAGAGAGACTGCTCTAATGGCACATAGACAGACAGGAGACATTGTCTGGGCATGGGCACAGGCACCCCGCCTCTCCCTCTCAAATGATACACTTCAGTGACTCACCACCCAAGCCTTTCTGGGAAGTGGCACACAGACAGAACGGAGACCTGGGAAGCTGGCACACCTAATACCTCAGCCTGGCACACACAGGTACCGGCCAGAAGAATGGGTACCTGCCGAGAGAACGAGTGCGGCGCAAACGAGTTTGGAGAGACGGAATGTGGGATGAGCGACGCGTGACAGGGAGCGGAACAGACTCGTTAACATGCGCCGTCACACCTGGCCGGAGAGAAGAGGCATGGAGGGACCAGAGTGCTTATGGTGTGTGTGAACAGTGGGGGAGCACCCTGCTCACTGTGGAGGGATAGTGCGTGAGGGACACACATCCAAGCCATCCCCATCTCCCTTCTATCTACCGTGGGTTTGGGGGGCTGGGTGGGAGTAGGGGGGAATGTGCGTGTGAGTGCTTGTGTTAGTATTCATTCAGCATTGGCACCCCTCTGATCAAGAGATTAGGAGATTACTAACAGAACACGCGTACACAGTCCCCCCCTACATACTCACACAGGCCCACAGTAATGTATAGATCACCATGGGCTGGTTATACGGACGCGCATGTTAGACGGATCAGTCAATTCTAGCCCAGTCTGACACAAATCCTACTATTAGACCCAAGAGCCGCCGTAGTCCTGCTTCATGCATAATTAAATCACAGGGTTTTGGGGGGAAAGGGATAGCGCAGAATTAAAACACAGGGTTTTGGGGGGAGAGGGATAGCGCAGAATTAAATCACAGGGTTTTGGGGGGAGAGGGATAGCGCAGAATTAAATCACAGGGTTTTGGGGGGAGAGGGATAGCGCAGAATTAAATCACAGGGTTTTGGGGGGAGAGGGATAGCGCAGAATTAAATCACAGGGTTTTGGGGGGAGAGGGTTAGCGCAGAATTAAATCACAGGGTTTTGGGGGGAGAGGGATAGCGCAGAATTAAATCACAGGGTTTTGGGGGGAGAGGGATAGCGCAGAATTAAATCACAGGGTTTTGGGGGGAGAGGGATAGCGCAGAATTAAATCACAGGGTTTTGGGGGGAGAGGGATAGCGTAGAATTAAATCACAGGGTTTTGGGGGGAGAGGGATAGCGCAGAATTAAATCACAGGGTTTTGGGGGGAGAGGGATAGCGAAGAATTAAAACACAGGGTTTTGGGGGGAGAGGGATAGCGCAGAATTAAAACACAGGGTGTGCGGTGGTGGGGTGGGTGTATATGGTATGTGCATGTCTGCAATAGAAATGAGCACACGTGCCCGTTTGAGTGAATGCACGCGTGTACCTGTGCCCTGATGCTACCTTACATTTCCTTGATACCGATTATGATGAGACCCAGCTGCTCTGCTTGAGTAGCTTCACCCGCCAACACACACACACACACACAGAGAGGGGCTAATCAGAAATGTCCTCTTTCACAGTGTGTGTGTGTGTGTGTGTGTGTGTGTGTGTGTGTGTGTGTGTGTGTGTGTGTGTGTGTGTGTGTGTGTGTGTGTGTGTGTGCGTGTGTGATTGTATAAGTGGCTCTAGTACCATGTGACAGATGGATTCCTACAGCAGCAGGTCACTAGAGGAGTCCAAGTCCTTTTTGGAACCTCTTCCCCTCGCCCGCCAGATTTAGGAGAAAGCGCTCCAAGCTGTACCGAACCGTTCCGGTCCAACATCCAAGACAACGAACAGAAGATAGTGTGTGTGTGGGCCAGACAGAACCAACCAACTAGGGCTAAAGCCAACCCAGTGAGCCGAGAGCATTGTTACTCACCGTTTTACACACACACACACACACACACACACACACACACACACACACACACACACACACACACACACACACACAGAAAGGCACACACATGTCACACTCACACACACATAGCAGTAAATCCAGGCAGTGGTAGCAGACAGATGGAGTCACAGAAGGCATTGATGTAACTAATGGACACCCAGGTCCTGTTCAGGGCTGGTGCTGGTGGTGGGGATGGGACTGGGACTGGGACTGGGACGGGGACTGGGACTGGGACTGGGACGGGGAATGGGAAAGAGGATGGTGTCATGGCCAGGTAACGGCTCCAAGAGCTAAGCTACGGGCTCTGAAATCTGGGCTCTTTGTTCTGGGCTATGGAAGACCTCACATGATGAAGCTACTGTATAGGGGCATTTCCATCAAAAATGGCACCAACATTTGAAGTTCATAAGAGCATATCAAATTGGGTGTCAAATGAACGCTAAAAGTCTATATTTTTGAGGAATGAAGGCATAGATACATTTTCCAACCATTTTCCATCTTAACAATCAGGCATAACTAAAGGTTTTGATTTCTGGATAAACAGATGGAAAAGGGATCTTTGAAAACATCTACCAGAAAAAGTCTTAAAAGGTATCAGAAATGTATCAAAACACAATAATGTTGACGTAAAGAACCCTGTCAAATAATATCAACACTTATATTTCGTTTTGGATAAAAACCCACATATCTTTAAGATATGTTATCATTTCTCTCCCTCATGAGGAGGGAGGATAATGAGAGTTCACAGAAGTAACAAGTATTTAATTTTGTGTTTTATTTAACCTTTATTTAACTAGGCATGTCAGTTAAAAGCAAATTCTTATTTACAATGACAGTGGGTTAACTGCCTTGTTCAGGGGCAGAACGACAGATTTTTACCTTGTCAGCTCGGAGGATTCAACCTAGCAACCTTTTGGTTACTGGCCCAACGCTCTAACCACTAGGCTACCTAAGACCAACCAATTAGTTATAGTGATTTGACTGATATCAATTTTGTTTGGTAACGGAATTGGTAACGGATTTACCCCAAACAAATCTGTAACGGAACTACTGCAACTGAATAGGCTACACTGGGAAAGCATAATAGGCACAAACCACAGTCGGGTCACCTGCTACCGTCCTCCTCCCTGGCATACTGTTATGTTCAGCCCATAACTATTTCCTTTGTCTTTCTGTTGTCTGGTGGTCAAACCAAGAGTGT
This sequence comes from Salmo trutta, assembly GCF_901001165.1. Classification (NCBI taxonomy): domain Eukaryota; kingdom Metazoa; phylum Chordata; class Actinopteri; order Salmoniformes; family Salmonidae; genus Salmo; species Salmo trutta. The sequence goes on along the minus strand of NC_042960.1, from coordinate 30,605,010 downwards.
TAAAACCGTCTGAGTCTGGACAACACCTCTCTATCTCTCACTTTACATTTAATGGCACCTCTCCCAGCTCTTACTGACACCTACCTATCAGCCACCTCTCTTCCCGTTTACTGTAACCAGCATCCTCGCCGTTCGACACCGGATGTCCACGGACGTTGAAAAGTAGCTGACATTTGGCCAGTCTGCCCTGGCCTTGATGTTAATGTCATAGACGTACAGTATGTTTAACAAGTTTGGATAGCATAGTACAGTGAGTAAAGCACAGTATTGTACAGTACAATGCAATACAGTACAGTACTGAGTACAGTACAGTACAGTACAGTGAGCAGAGCACAATAGAGTAGAGTACAACACAGTAAAGACAAGTAGAGCATAGTACAGTAGAGTACAGTATATTGCACTTTACTCTACTGTATTGAACTTTAACCTACTCTGCTGTGCTGTGTTGCATTGTACTGCACTGTACTCTACTTTGCTCTGCTGTGCTGCGCTGTGATGTCCAAACTTGTGAAACATGAGGAAAATGACATTCATATGCATAATTATGCATTTCTGTATAGTACAGATCAGAGGCCCATGTTGTAATTCTGTTATCGTAATTCCGTTACCGGGTGTAAATCCACTTCACTTACTGGAGTTGAGGCCAGGGGGCAGTATTGAGAATTTTGGAAAAAAATATGTGCGCATTTTTAACTGCCTCCTACACCAACTCAGAAGCTAGAATATGCATATTATTGTTCAGGTTTGGATAGAAAACACTCTGAATTTTCTAAAACAGTTTGAATGGTGTCTGTAAGTATAACAAAACTCATATTGCAGGCAAAAACCTGTGAAAAATAGATTAAAAAAAATGAGAATTTTGTGACTGTACTATTTAGTGTAATTGTTTTATAGATACCATAGTGAGAAAGGATTCAGTTCGCAACTCCTACTGCTTCCACTAGATGTCAACGATCTTTAGAAAGTTGTTGGAAGCATCTGTCATGAATACAGACCGAATTAGAATGCTTACAAGTTGACACGTCATCACTTCATTTTTTGCGCCTGCGCATAAATCTGAGAAGAGTGTCTTTGTCATAATCGTTTATTCTAGACACTTGATAGGTTGTGTGAAAATATTACTGATGTTTACTGATGTTTCACGTTAAAAATGGACCAAAAGATTAATGCTAAACAACGTTTGACATGTTTGAACAAACATAAATAGATTATTTACTAGGTTTTTTTTAGCTTTTCGGCGTGACTTTACACTGCCCACCTCATTTTGTGGGAGCCTACTGAACGCTAACTATTTGGACATAAATTATGAACTTTGTCAAAAGAAACCACATTTGTTCTGGACCTGGGATCCCTGGCAGCGACTTCTGATGGAGATAATCAAAGGTAAGGGGATATTTAGAATGTTATTATCGATATTAGATGATGCTAATGCTAACGGTATAGCTTAGCTTAGCTTATAGCTTAGCTTATGTTGTTAGCATAGTACCCAGTTTATAGCAAAATGTGATTTCCCAGTAAAGTTATTTTGAGATCTGGCCATTCGGTAGCAATTACGAGATGATAATATATTATTCTTTGAATGACAATATTATAATTTACCAATGTTTTCGAATAGTAATTCCGTGATTTGTAATGCTGGATTCACTGGGAGCATTCGAGCCGAAAACAATTCTGAATTTCACCGCGACTGTAAATGCTGTTTTTGGATATAAATATGAACTTGATGGAACTAAAAATGCATGTATTGTCTAACATAATGTCCTATGAGTGTCATCTGATGCAGATTGTCAAAGGTAAGTGCATAATTCTAGCTAGTTTTCTGTCTGTTGATGCCCTTCTTTGAATTGGCTAAACATTACACGCAGCTATTGTCAATGTACTCTCCTCACATAACCTAACTTTATGCATTCTCCGTAAAGCCTCTGAAAATCGGACAGCGTGGTTAGATTTAGGAGATATATCTTTCAAATGTAGGAAAATAGTTGATTATTTGATTATTTGAAATGATTACTCTTGCAGTTTTGAATTCCCCGCCATGGTCACATGACAATGAATCCCAATACCGGGATAAGATCCTGCCCCCTGGCCTCAACAGGTTTTAATAACCAAAATATATTTTTTCAAACTCACGGTGCCACATTATAGCTGACATCCCATTATTTCTGCAGACATCTTTTAATCTTACTTTAGTGCCGATATTTCAAGCGATACTCAGTAATTCCCAAATAAAATGCAACTTTTTTGTTCTGGTTTAATATATCTCTAAATAAATAGCTAAAAAATTCATTTGCCATTTGGATCACTTCAAAGTGATACAAACGAAGGTTTTACGAATTATAAGTACAGCAGCTTTGTTTACAAATTGCAGGTCCGATTTCTCCAGGTAATTATGACACATAGGACTGTTGATCATTTCTCTCGCACAAGTTCTATTTGTCCCTCTGATCCATCCATAACTACAGCAAGACGACTACAGCGACACATATCTAACTATATCCCTCTCAATACAAAGGAGACTAATACATGAGAGTTGAGTGATACGGAATAAATGTGAGTGATACGGAATAAATCCCAATCACAGCCGGATGTGATTCAGCCTGGATTCAAACCAGGGACTGTAGTGACCTCTCTTGTAATGAGATGCAGTGCCTTAGACCGCTGCGCCACTCGGGAGACCATAAGGAAGTGGATGAAAAACATAAGGAAGTTGATGGCGGTAAATGTTTTACTTTTAAACTCAGGCAACACAGAGATGCTAGTTCTAGGTCCCAAGAAACAAAGAGATCTTCTGTTGGATCTGACAATTAATCTTGATGGTTGTACAGTCGTCTCAAATAAAACTGAAGGACCTCTGTGTTAGTCTTGACCCTGATCTCTCTTCTGACGAACATATCAAGACTGTTTCAAGGACAGCTTTTTCCCATCTTCGTAAAATCAGAAAGTCCAAAAATGATGCAGAAAAGTTAATCCATGCTTTTGTCACTTCTAGATTAGACTACTGCAATGCTCTACTTTCCGGCTACCTGGAAAAAGCACTATATAAACTTCAGTTAGTGCTAAACACGGCTGCTAGAATCTTGAGTAGAAGCAAAAGAAAATATCATATTACTCCAGTGCTAGCTTCTCTACACTGGCTTCCTGTTAAGGCTAGGGCTGATTTCAAGGTTTTACTGCTAACCTACAAAGCATTACATGGGCTTGCTCCTACCTATCACTCCCATTTGGTCCTGCCGTACATACTTACACATACGCTACGGTCACAAGACACAGGCCTTCTAATTGTCCCTAGAATTTCTAAGCAAACAGCTGGAGGCAGGGCTTTCTCCTATAGAGCTCCATTTTTATGGAATGGTCTGCCAATCCATGTGAGAGACGCAGACTCGGTCTCGACCTTTAAGTCTTTATTGAAGACTCATCTCTTCAGTAGGTCCTATGATTGAGTGTAGTCTGGCCCAGGGGTGTGAAGGTGAACGGAAAGGCACTGGAGCGACAAACCGTCCTTGCAGTCTCTGCCTGGCCGGCTCCCCTCTCTCCACTGGGATTCTCTGCCTCTAACCCTATTACAGGGGCTGAGTCACTGGCTTACTGGTGCTCTTCCATGCCGTCCCTAGGAGGGGTGCGTCACTTGAGTGGGTTGAGTCACTGACTTGATATTCCTGTCCAGGTTTGGCACTCTCCTCGGGTTCGTGTCGTGGGGGAGATCTTCGTGGCCTATACTCAGCCTTGTCTCATTGTAGTAAGTTGGTGGTTTGAAGATATCCCTCTAGTGGTGTGGGGGCTGTGCTTTGGAAAAGTAGGTGGGGTTATATCCTGCCTGGTTGGCCCTGTCCAGGGGTATCGTCGGATGGGGCCACAGTGTCTCACGTTTTTCCTAGCCACTGTGCTTCTACATCTGCATTGCTTACTGTTTGGGGTTTAAGGCTGGGTTTCTGTATAGCACTTTTTGACATCGGCTGATGTAAAAAGGGTTTTATAAATACATTTGATTGATTAATTGTCATGATGAAACAGCAAAAGGGCCTTCCCCAATCTGTGGCCACAAAGTTTGAAGCACAGAATCATCTAGAATGGCATTTTATGGTGTAGAGTTAAGTTTTCCCTTCACTGGAACTAAGGTGCCTAGCCCGAAAAATGAAATACAGCCTTCTTTATTCCTTCTCCACCAAACTTTACAGTTGGCACTATGCATTCAGGCAGGTAGTGTTCTCCTGGCATCCGCCAAACCCAGATTCGTCCGTCGGACTGTCAGATGGTGAAGCGTGATTCATCACTCCAGAGAACGCGTTTCCACTTTTCCAGAGTTCAATGGCTGCAAGCTTTACACCACTCCAGCCGACACTTGGCATTAGTGGTAGTGAGTGTCGCAACAGAGGAGAGACAATATTTATGCTCTATGCGCTTCAGCACTCGGCGGTCCTGTTTTGTGGGCTTGTGTGGCCTACCACTTCGGAGCTGAGCCGTCGTTTCTCCTAGCCGTTTCCACTTCACAATAACAGCACTTACAGTTGACCGGGGCAGCTCCAGCAGGGCAGAAATTTGACAAACTGACTTATTAGAAAGGTGGCATCCTATGATGGTGCCACGTTGAAAGTCACTGAGCTCTTCAGTAAGCCATTCTACTACCAATGTTAGTATATGGAGATTGCATGGCTCTGTGCTCGATTTTATACACCTGTCAGCAACGGGTGTGGCTGAAACAGCCAAATCCACTAATTTTAAAGGGTGTCCACATACTTTTATATATATATATAGTGTAGATGTGTGGTTTTTTTAACTTCGAAATCAATGGTTTTTGTTTGGCACACATTTTAAAGTGAAAAAACTGAGTCAAAGCCTAATTCCGTTACCATTGAATTGCCCATAGGCTACCAGGCCAGGGTTCAAATAGTATTTGTTTTCTTTGAATCATTAAGCTGCACTTGATTTAGCTTACCTGGAACCAATGGTAACAATGGAAAAGTCACAATAGAGCAAACCCCGCCACATGGCACACCAGACAGGCTCAGTCAAACGCTACTAGTATTTGAGAGCGAACACAAATGCTAGTTGAACCCAGGTCTTCCTCTGTCCTATAGCGTAATTTCAGTCTACAAATGCAAATGCTTGGAACAAATTACGTAACATTATGTAATGGTAGTTCAGACTAAAGGGTTTCTCTTGTGCCTCTTTATCTCTCTCATTCTCACTCTCACTCTCTCCTTGTCTTTCTCTTTCTCCCACTCTCTGCATCCCTCTATGTCCCATTTATATATTGTCTTTCAATGTCACTCTTCTTTCGTTTACTTACTTCCCCATTTCCTTCTTTCTCTTCTCCTTCGTTACCTCTGTCTTTCACACTTGTCTCTCCTGCGTCTCTCCCTCCCTCCCTCCCTCCCTCATTATTTATCTCTCTCTGTGATGTTATGCAGGGTGTTTTAATGATGAGCAGAGCAGCAGAGGGGAGAAAGAAATAGAAGTGTATCTGGGTCACTAGGGGCCATGCATCCCAAGTCCCCGCTGAACAAAAAGACAGGAAATTGATCCGTTGGATCCGTCGCAAGCCAAACACACACGCGCTCACAGTCTTGCACGCACGCACACACACACACAAGTGTGTGTGGGTGTATGCAGCCAGCCTAGCATCATACAGTAAGTGCCCCCTAACACTATACCGCTCACTGTGCTCTCTATCCTGTCCTACCTTTAAAATAGCTTTAACCAGTGAAAACGCTTTAAACAACAGTCACCACTGGCTCACACCTGTGCCTTCTACTTGGGTTACGTCACCTTCCTCTGTAGTACTGCCAAGCTCCTACGTACTGTATCTACATCCCTCCCTTCCATCCCTGCCTGTCTGTCTGTCTGCCTGTCTGTCTGTCTTTCTGATTGCCTGTCTGTCTTTCTGCTTGCCTGTCTGCCTGTCTGTCTTTCTGATTGCTTGTCTGTCTGTCTGTCTGTCTGTCTGTCTGTCTGTCTGTCTGTCTGTCTGTCTGTCTGTCTGTCTGTCTGTCTTCCTGATTGCCTGTCTGTCTTTCTGCTTGCCTGTCTGTCTTTCTGCTTGCCTGTCTGTCTGTCTGTCTGATTGCCTGCATGTCTTTCTGCTTGCCTGATTGACAAAATGGCATGCAGACTGACTGACTTACTGATTGCTTGTTTGCCTGCCTGAGGTAGCTAAAGTGTACCTTTCACTCTGTATAGAAGCAGAAAAGAGGATGACAGAACAGCTAGTTTAATCTATCCGCTTTGAAACACACACACACACACACACACACACACACACACACACACACACACACACACACACACACACAACACAGGAGACTTGCAGCTATGACAGAACAGCTAGTTTAATCTATCCGCTTTGAAATACACACACACACACAAAACACAGGAGACCTGCAGCTATGCTGCAAAATGAAATCTGATAATTTTCTCATTATTCTTTTTCCTTGGTTAGTTGGGTTTATTTGAGGAAAACTGATTATGTTCTTCGACCGGCCTCTTTTCTCAGTCAACTTTAACTCAAGTAGTGATTGATTAAACGCAATAAATTACACTGTAATTGGTGCTATGTTAAGGTGCTCTCACCTGCAAAGGGAATCCTGGTAATTTAGCTCCATATCCACAATAGACTCAATGTTTTATAGAGAAAGCAAAATCCCACATTTTAGTTTTTAGCTCAAATTCTTTCCAAATAGTCACGCACATATAAAACCCTCAAAACACACACATCCCTCAGGTACACCAGCTCATTATCTAACCTGTCCAGGTGGGTGGTTAGTGCCCTGGAGTTTGCCGGGGGGCAGAGGATAACAAGCACGCCCAGGGACGTGTGACTGCCCCTGGCTACCACGCTGACCACACAAACCGGCCAGTCTGGGAGAAGCAGGCCAGGGCTGAACACACATCATTAGCCCAGCCGAGGAGACTCATTATGGGGGAAGAGGGAATGAGGGAGGGAGCGGCAGCCAACCCCCAGGACCGGCGGATCAGTGACTAGACCAGACCACCATTATACATTATGAAAGGAGGACTGGAAAGGACTCTGATATTTATACCATAGCATACAGTAAGCACACTTTAGATTTCTCTCTCGCTTTCGATCTCTAGCCTTCTCTCTCTCACTCTTGATTGTCTACCATCTCGCACCTTTTTTCCCTCTTCCTCTCTCCCTCTCATTTTAACTCTACCCCCCTCCCCCCCCCCCTCTCTCCCTCCCTCCCTCCCTCGCTCGTCACAAGGTATTGCCTGGCTGTGTAATCGATGACTACTTTAGGCCATTAGTGCTCTATGGGCCACTAGTGTGAGGTAGTGGACTGACTGGGCTCTTACATTACCGGCCACAGGGTCATGGGTTTTAAAAAGGCCCAATGAGAACCATAACATCTCGTATCTAACGGCCATGTCTGCATGCAGACACACTCATTAAAACACACACACACACACCCACACACACACACACACACTGCAGCCAGACATATAACAAAGGCCAGGCCAGACACGCTTCATCTTACACACAAACACATAGACTGGGTCATGTGACTATGCATTCAGAGCTGCACACACAGTAAGAACAGCCCACAGAGGCAAGCCCAGGCATGAACTGGGGCTGGGCGGTATACTGTATTTTACTATATACCGGTATTGACGCATGCACCGGTTTGGGTTTTTACTTTATCTTCAATAACAGCATTTCAGAGTTTGGTTTGTTAAATGTGATACACAACTCCAGAGAGTGTAATAGTTTTTATAGTTTACTCCCTTTGCAAGAGTCGTCTTTTTCCATCCCCTCCTGCTGCATGCCGCTTCCCACACCAAGCCCTTCTCCCTGTCACTCAAGGAGACAGCAGTTGCTCGACCAAGGAGTCACAAGCACTTTCTTGCCATTCACTCTGCAGTCTGCATGGTCAGATACAGTTGAAGCCGGAGGTTTACATACACCTCAGCCAAATACATTTAACCTCAGTTTTTCACAATTCCTGACATTTAATCCTAGTAAAAATTCCCTGTTTTAGGTCAGTTAGGATCACCACTTTATTTTAAGAATGTGAAATGTCAGAATAAGAGTAGGGAGAATTATTTATTTCAGCTTTTATTTATTTCATCACATTCCCAGTGGGTCAGAAGTATACATACATTCAATTAGTATTTGGTAGCATTGCTTTTAAATTGTTTAACTCCATTTGGAAAACCCATTTGTGACCAAGCTTTAACTTCCTGACTGATGTCTTGAGATGTAGCTTCAATATATACACATAATTTTCCTGCCTCATGATGCCATCTATTTTGTGAAATACACCAGTCCCTCCTGCAGCAATGCACCCCCACAACATTATGCTGCCACCCCCGTGCTTCACGGTTGGGATGGTGTTCTTCGGCTTGCAAGCATCCCCCTTTTTCCTCCAAACATAACGATGGTCATTAAGGCCAAAGAGTTCTATTTTTGTTTCATCAGACCAGAGGACACTTCTCCAAAAAGTACAATCTTTGTCCCCATGTGCAGTTGCAAACCGTAGTCTGGCTTTTTTTATGCCGGGTTTGGAGCAGTGGCTTCTTCCTTGCTGTGCGGCCTTTCAGGTTATGTTGATATAGGACTCATTTTACTGTGGATATAGATACTTTTGTACCTTCACAAGGTCCTTTGCTGTTGTTCTGGGATTGATTTGCACTTTTCGCACCAAAGAACATTCATCTTTAAGAGACAGAACGCATCTCCTTCCTGAGCGGTAAGACGGCATCGTGGTCCCATGGTGTTTATATTTGCGTACTATTGTTGTACAGATGACCGTGGTACCTTCAGGCATTTGGAAATTGCTCCCAAGGATGAACCAGACTTGTGCAGGTCTACAATTAATTTTCTGAGGTCTTCGCTAATTTCTTTTGATTTTCCCATGATGTCAAGCAAGGAGGCACTGAGTTTGAAGGTAGGCCTTGAAATACATCCACAGGTACACCTACAATTGACTCAAATTATGTCAATTAGCCTATCAGAAGCTTCTAAAGCCATGACATAATTTTATGGAAATTTCCAAGCTGTTTAAAGGCACAGTCATTTTAGTGTATGTAAACTTCTGACCCACTGGAATTGTGATACAGTGAATTATATGTGGAATAATCTGATTGTAAACAATTGTTGGAAAAATGACTTGTGTCACGCACAAAGTTGATGTCTTAACCGACTTGCCAAAACTATAGTTCATTAACAAGAAATTTGTGGAGTGGTTGAAAAACGAGTTTTAATGACTACCTAAGTGTATGTAAACTACCGACTTCAACAAGATGTTGGTGACATGCTGCATTCCCCAAGCATTCTATAATGACACTATTCGTTTGTGTATCTTACTGTATCAGAATAATCCTTCTATTTTCATGATCCCAACAGTTCACCAATTAACGAGGCCTAGTTTTGTTGCCCATATCATGCAGCCCTGCGTGGCACAGTGTGGAAATTATAACAAAAGGGCAGGAAATGCAGAAATGTATGAAAATGCTGAAAATTATTTTTGTTTGAAGTTGGATTGAACACTACAACAATTAGAATGGAGAAAGCCCCATCAAAATCACTTATAATATATGTGTTGCCACCCGAGGGTCATGCACTACTCAAAGCATATTCAGAACTTTTATTATTCAAAAACATAAAATACCTTCAAATACCGTCAAAAAATGTACAGAAATATTATGATATGATATTTTGGCTATATCGCCCAGCCCTAGCACAAGACAATAGTTTGGTTCTAACGGTCACAACAGCATTTCACACTCAATACATGCCGATTAAGCACTGTGTGGCAGTCTAACATGTCATGTTATTACAGAAAGGGAGTCACTGACCCCTATCCACAGTCTGTATGTGGTCTCTAAAACAGACATTAGCTCAGTACCAGCCGGGTTCTAGTGGAAGGCACTGGTAGACACCAGGAGTAGTATCTGGGCTGACAGGCTATTTCACGCCACGACACATGCGCTAACTTTACTACTCCCAGTCACACACACGCACACACATGTACGCACATACACACACACACACACACACACACACACACACACACACACACACACACACACACACACACACACACACACACACACACACACACACACACACACACACACACACACACACACACACATACTCATGGCACACTGTACTACTCCCAGTCTCGTCCTCTGAAAACTGCATCAGTAATCATTATGTTGAACAGACCCATAGCTGTTAAAACAGTTTCTGCTATTCCATCCTGGAAAATACTACTTCACTGTAGAAAGATCATCAATGACAAAATAACCAGCAAACTAGGGATGTGACTAGAGGTTGACCGATTATGATTATTCAACACCGATACCGATTATTGGATGACCAAAAAAAGCCGATATATATATAAATTGGGCGATTAATTGGTATATATATATATATATATATATATATATATATTTCCAATAATGACAATTACAACAATACTGAATGAACAATGAACACTTTTATTTTTACTTAATATAATATATCAATAAAATCAATTTAGTCTCATAAATAATGAAACATGTTCAATTTGGTTTAAATAATGCAAAAACACAGTGTTGGAGAAGAAAGTAAAAGTGCAATATGTGCCATGTAAAAAAGCTAACGTTTAAGTTCCTTGCTCAGAACATGGGAACATATGAAAGCTGGTGGTTCCTTTTAACATGAGTCTTCAATATTCCCAGGTAAGAAGTTTTAGGTTGTAGTTATTATAGGACTATTTCTCTCTATACCATTTGTATTTCATATACCTTTGACCATTGGATGTTCTAATAGGTACTTTAGTATTGCCAGCCTAAACGGGGGAGTTGATAGGCTTGAAGTCATAAACAGTGCAATGCTTGAAGCATTGCGAAGAGCTGCTGGCAAACGCAGTAAAGTGCTGTTTGAATGAATGCTTTCGAGCCTGCTGCTGCCTACCATCGCTCAGTCAGACTGCTCTATCAAATATCAAATCATAGACTTAATTATAATATAATAACACACAGACATACGAGCCTTAGGTCATTAATATGATCAAATCCGGAAACTATCATTTCGAAAACAAAATGTTTATACTTTCAGTGAAATACGGAACCGTTCCGTATTTTACCCAAGTCTAAATATTGCTGTTACATTGCACAACCTTCAATGTTATGTCATAATTATGTAAAATTCTGGCAAATTAGTTCGCAACGAGCCAGGCGGCCCAAACTGTTGCATATACCCTGACTCTGCGTGCAATGAACGCAAGAGAAGTGACACAATTTCCCTAGTGTAATATTGCCTGCTAACATGAATTTCCTTTAACTAAATATGCAGGTTTAAAAAAATATACTTCTGTGTATTGATTTTAAGAAAGGCATTAATGTTTATGGTTAGGTACAGTCGTGCAACGATTGTGCTTTTTTCGCAAATGCGCTTTTGTTAAATCATCCCCCGTTTGGCGAAGCTGGCTGTCTTTGTTAGGAAGAAATGGTCTTCACACAGTTCGCAACGAGCCAGACGGCCCAAACTGCTGCATATACCCTGACTCTGTTGCACAGAACGCAAGAGAAGTGACACAATTTCCCTAGTTAAAAGAAATTCATGTTAGCAGGCAATATTAACTAAATATGCAGGTTTAAAAATATATACTTGTGTATTGATTTTAAGAAAGGCGTTGATGTTTATGGTTAGGTACATTGGTGCAACGACAGTGCTTTTTTCGCGAATGCGCTTGTTAAATCACCCATTAGGCGAAGTAGGCTTTGATTCAATGATAAATTAACAGGCACCGCATCGATTATATGCAACGCAGGACAAGCTAGATAAACTAGTAATATCATCAACAATGTGTATTTAACTAGTGATTATGTTAAGATTGATCGTTTTTTATAAGATACGTTTAATGCTAGCTAGCACCTTACCTTGGCTCCTTGCTGCACTCGCATAACAGGTAGTCAGCCTGCCACGCAGTCTCCTCGTGGAGTGCAATGTAATCGGCCATGATCGGTGTCAAAAAATGCTGATTACCAATTGTTATAAAAACTAGAAATCGGCCCTAATTAATCGGCCATTCCGATTAATCGGTCGACCTCTAGATGCGACGACGTTAAAATCCATAACTTCAATATATGAACTGTCTAAATGCCATACTAATTTCTAAAGACACATGTTGACATTGTACACGCTCAAAACATGTTTTATCTGCAAACATTTCAAGTGAATCAATGGGTGATGGTAATTTCAGATCAAAAGTGAGGAGAGAAAAATAATGAATTGCCCCCACCCCTAATCTGATAGTGGGGTGGTAGATGCTCAGGCTGCCATACCGGCTCAGCTCAGGTGCCTACACGCACACACACACACACACACACACACACACACACACACACACACACTCTCTCTCTCTCTCTCTCTCTCTCTAACAGAGAGCCACTCAGCTTAGAGAAGTAATCTCAGACAGATTCAGCTCACAGGCCCAGCTCATGAGCTCCATCAGCAGCAGATGTTCATTTAAAATGGAAAATGAATGTGTTCATGCATTTCTTTTATTACTGGTGACCCCCAAGTCACTCGGCTCCGTCATATCCTCACATGGTCTCTCCCATCATTGGTATGCGGATGACACTCAACTACTTTTCTCCTTCCCCCTTTCTGACACCCAGGTATCGACACGCATCTCTGCATGCCTGGCAGATATCTCAGCTTGGATGAAGGCCCACCACCTCAAGCTCAACCTCAACAAACGGAGCTGCTCTTCCTCCCGGGGAAGGCTTGCCCACTCAAAGACCTCTCCAACACGGTTGAAAACTCCTAAGCCTGGCCCTCCCAGAGTGCAAAGAACCTTGACATGACCCTGGACAGCACCCTGTCATTCTCTGCAAACATCAAAGCAGGGACTCGCTCCTGCAGGTTCATGTTCTACAACATCCGTAGAGTACCACCCTACCTCACACAGGAAGTGGCACAGGTCCTAATCCAGGCACTTCTCATCTCCCGTCTGGAATTTTGCAACTCGCTGTTGGCTGGGCTCCCTGCTGGAGCCATGTTAGCATTTTATATACCCTTAAAGACCTACCTGCACGTGTAATGGGACTGTGTGTTGAACTGAATGAAGGTCAACAAAATCCACTCGAAACACACATATTACAGTGGTAACTGAGGTACCTCTGAGTGCTTCAGCAGTGAAAAGCTCAATAGGAATTTAACATGTTATCGAACTTAATGTTGATTGACTGTGACTGACTACACAAGTGGGTTTTCTGATTAGCCAAATCATTGTGTCTGCCCTGTCCTCTCCTCCTCTATCCTGTTCTCTCTTTTCTTTGATAAAGGAAGGGAAATATGATAGAGCGCCAGAGCCAATCTATCTGTTCTGTAATTCAGCAGTATTTCTAACTCTCTATTCTGACGAGCGGAGCAGAAAAATAGGCTTCGATGAGGTGGGTCATTAAACTCATTCACTTATATTAACGTTACATTCCTCAGCTTAGTGAAGCTCCGCCACCCCTGATGTACACTCGCTGGAAGATGAAGGGAACAGCGTATGTTTAATCTTCCTCTTCTCCACTGTTTTATCTGGTGTGGTAGTCTCTCTCTCTCTCTCTCTCTCTCTCTCTCTCTCTCTCTCTCTCTCTCTCTCTCTCTCTCTCTCTCTCTCTCTCTCTCTCTCTCTCTCTCTCTCTCTCTCTCGTTGGCAGCAGGTGCGAGAGACTCGCAACTTGTTAAAAGTTTAAAAGGCTTCTAACGTTTGTAATTTCCACTTTAAAAAGTTCAGATTTGATTTGCCCTAACTAAACATGTATCAACCCCTACATAAATGCGCATTAATTATAATCTACACAATAATTCACATTTCCTGTAACTGCAGGATTATTTTCCTGCTGTGAGAAATGGGTCAAATTAAGATCCTACACATAGGAAGGAAGTACGATGACAGTTTCTTGGCACCTGACAAATTGAATAGTGGGAAATTCGATTCTGGGGCTCCTGACAGGATGATATTGTGCAATATTAAATATTGATGAGTTCCTGCCGAAGCAGAAGTGAAAATAATTAACCAGGCAAACTGTGAGGAATCTTAATTAAAAGAGGGATCTCTTTCTCTTTACCTCGTTTCCTGTCTCTCTACCTCTTTCTTCCTTTATATCTCCCGCTCTTCCCCTCTCTTCCCCTTCTTATTTTCTCATTAATTAACACAGTCCATTTCTCAGAGAACAAAAAGGCAGATGGCCAATAAAATTAAAATCTGTGGATTTATGACATCGGGTTCCGCAACGACATCAGTTTTGTGGAACCAAATGGGTTAAATGGACTGTTTAGGGTGTGCTTTTACTTGTTTGGTCATTAATAACGGCTATAAAGAACATTCCACTCTTCCCACTATATACCTGTATGAGATAGTAGCTGTGCAGTTCCACGGAATAAGGTAATATCAGAATCCCTTTGGCAGGCATACAATAACCTTCCGCCCACACGCTCTTTCTTCTCCCACACGTGCATATGCTCTACATGTGTACAAACACACAGACAATTTGCACTTAGAATAGCTTCAATTCGGGCCTCCCAAGTGGCGCAGTGGTCTAAAGCATTGCATCGCAGTGTTAGCTGTGCCACTAGAGATTCTGGGTTTGAGTCCAGGCTCTGTCGCAGCCGGCCGCGACCGGCTGAGCACAATTGGCCCAGCATCGTCCGGGTTAGGGGAGGGTTTGGACAGCAGGGATGTCCTTGTCCCATCGTGCACTAGCGACTCCTGTGGCGGGCTGGGCGCAGTGCACATCGACACAGTGTTTCCTCTGACACATTGGTGCGGCTGGCTTCTGGGTTAAGTGGGCACTGTGTCAAGAAGCAGTGTGGCTTGGCTGGGTTGTGTTTCGGAGGAAGCACGGCTCTCGACCTTCACCTCCCCAAGTCCGTATGGGAGTTGCAGTGATGAGACAAGACTGTAAATACCAACTGGATACCATGAAAATGGGGTAAATAAATAACAAAAATAAATAGCTTCAATGTTGACTCCAATGCTTCCCACAAATGTGTCAAGTTGGCTGGATGTCCTTTGGGTGGTTGACCCTTCTTAATATACGTGGGAAACTGTTGAGTGTGAAAAACCCGGCAGCATCGCAGTTTTTGACACAAACCGGTGTGCCTGGCACCTACTGCCATACCCCGTTTAAAGGCACTTAAATATTTTGTCTTGCCCATTCACCCTCAATGGCACACATACACAATCCATGTCTCAATTGTCTCAAAATCTTTCTTTAACCTTTCTCCACCTCTTCATCTACACTGATTGAAGTGGATTTAACAAGTGGAATCAATAAGGGACCTGTGAACAAGTGTTCACCTGGATTCACCTGGTCAGTCTATGTCATGGAAAGAGCAGGTGTTTTTAATGTTTTGTACACTCAGTGTACATACATACAGTACATACATACATACAGTTGAAGTCGGAAGTTTACATACACTTAGGTTGGAGTCATTAAAACTCATTTTTCAACCACTACACAAATTTCTTGTTAACAAACTATAGTTTTGGCAAGTCGGTTAGGACATCTACTTTGTGCATGACACACTAATTTTTCCAACAATTGTTTACAGACCGATTATTTCACTTATAATTCACTGTATCACAATTCCAGTGGGTCAGAAGTTCACATACACTAAGTTGACTGTGCCTTTAAATAGCGTGAAAAATTCCATAAAATGATGTAATGGCTGTAGAAGCTTCTGATAGGCTAATTGACATCATTTGAGTCAATTGGAGGTGTACCTGTGGATGTATTTCAAGGCTTACCTTCAAACTCCGTGCCTCTTTGCTTGACATCATGGGAAAATCAAAATAAATCAGCCAAGACCTCAGGAAAAAAATTGTAAACCTCCACAAGTCTGTACAAACAATAGTATGCAAGTATAAACACCATGGGACCACGCAGTCGGTCAATAAGGCTCAGGAAGGAGACGTGTTCTGTCTCCTAGAGATGAACGTACTTTGGTGTGAAAAGTGAAATCATTCCTAGAACAACAGCAAAGGACCTTGTGAAGATGCTGGAGTAAACAGGTACAAAAGTATTTATATCCACAGTGAAATGAGTGCTATATCGACTTAACCTGAAAGGCCGCCTAGCAAGGAAGAAGCCACTGCCTCAAAACCTGCCATAAAAAAAGCCAGACTACGGTTTGCAACTGCACATGGGGACAGAGTCTTTTTGGAGAAATGTCCTCTGGTCTGATGAAACAAAAATGGAACTGTTTGGCAGCATCATGTTGTGGGGGTGCTTTGCTGCAGGACGGACTGGTGCACTTCACAAAATAGATGGCATCTTGAGGAAAGAAAATTATGTGGATATATTGAAGCAACATCTCAAGACATCAGTCAGGAAGTTAAAGCTTGGTCGCAAATGGGTGTTCCAAATGGACAATGACCCAAGCATACTTCCAAAGTTGTGGCAAAATGGCTTAAGGACAACAAAGTCAAGGTATTGGAGTGGCCATCACAAAGCCCTGAACTCAATCCTATAGAACATTTGTGGGCAGAACTGATAAAGCGTGTGCGAGCAAGGAGGCCTACAAACCTGACTCAGTTACACCAGCTTTGTCATGAGGAATGGGACAAAATTCACCCATCTTATTGTGGGAAGCTTGTGGAAGGCTACCTGAAACGTTTGACCCAAGTTAAACAATTTAAAGGCAATGCAACCAAATACTAATTAAGTGTATGTAAACTTCTGACCCACTGGGAATGTGTTGAAATTAATAAAAGCTGAAATAAATCACTCTCGTGACGTAATAAAGGAAGTTGCATATGTCGCAAGAGAAAAGAAAATTGACCCTTATTAAAAACTCACCAGATTATTTTCCATTAAAGGATGTCAATTTAACTCATCTGACTGCTATCGATAGTAAATAAATCCCTTTTGTGCATGTGCATAACTCTGTACAGATAAACCCGAGAGTTTTAGTGATGAAAGTTGGACAGAGGTTCTCGAAATCTCTGCGCCAGGAACACATGGACAGACTTCATTTCGGGGGCGCTAGTGAGCAAGCCATGGAGTAGGTCCCGTTTTTCCGAGCTCCTGCTGAAATTGCATTTATTTAATACTTTCTTTGTGCTTTGACCCCAAAAAAACTAGGAAACACAGCCTTTAAATGACATGCTTTACTTTGTTCATCTTTAATTTTTGTTTTGTACAAGTGGGAGCCGCGGCTCCTCCCCTCCGCTCGGCGAAAAAATTAACACAGAGGATTTGAAGGCCAAGATTCTTGCTGCCCTCAGAGCGGACATTTCATCTATACTCAAGTCGAAACTCAAGGAGGCGCTCAATGAGGACTTACAAGCAGTCAAGAATGAACTCACTAAGCACACAGCAATGGTTTGTACTGAACTGGATACAGTTAAGAAAAGTGTCTCCGACATGGAACAAGGCTTGGCAACATGATCAGACTACGACTACATTACAAACCACAGTTAAGAAGCTCAAAACTGATGTGGCTAGCCTTAACCTTGGGGAACAATGCATACATTTACAAGGTTATATGCAACGATTCAATACTTGAGAGCTCAAGTAAGAAAGCCTGACGGAAAACCTTGCGTCATTGTGGCTAAACTACACTACTATCAGGATTGTATTGATGTTCTTTGGCGTGCCAGAGAATTTGGCTCACTTCGATGCAGCGATACATCTATTTTCCCAGACTATGCCCCCAGCGTTGCCCGTGACCGTGCCACTTTCAATGATGTCAAGAGTCTGCTCCATGAACGGACCGATGTTCGGTATGGTCTGGCTTTTCTTGCCCAGCTCCGTATAACATACAACGGCAAAGAGTTCCAAGACCCCCACAAGGTGATGGCCACGTAAAGGCGAACATTCTTCCGAGGTCGGATGAAGCAAATGGCTGAATGTTTACCTATTTGGCGATTAGGATAATGGACGAATGTGTCTAACACTGCAGACTCAGTCTCTCTTTTGTAGATACTGTATAGCGTTGCTAGTGGTATCAGTTGATATTGTTATTATTAGGTAACGTTAGTGCCTTAGTTCTGGTGAGTCAATTCTCCTTTTGTTTTAACGTTTTATTTTTATTACCATTTCTATTTGTCGATGGTACCCGTATCCAGGGTAGATAAAGCACAGTTCTATTATTAGGTTACGTCATTTCATTAAAGACATTGCTGCTAACTTAGTGGTATTGCTAAAATGTTTTATACTTTCCTTTAAAACAGCCTAGTTTTGGGTTTCAAATTAGTATTTCCTATTCATTTATTATGCGCAACTTGTTTTAAAATCCTTCCCTATTTCAGCAGGGCTCTCTACTCGATAGGTTTAGCACATTATGTAAGGATATCTTTGCGTGGTAATTAGCGGCTACCTTGTTCTATTAGCTAACCAGGGTGGGTTTTCTTTTTCATACCAGACTTCAGAGTATTGTTTGTTTATGTTTTTTTATTCTTCTTTCAACTGTAATGGATCGGTTGTTATTGTAATCTGGCATCTATCCTTTTCCCACCTGACTTTACATGGCTAGGCCTAATATCATGAGAGCGACAGCTGGTTGCTCGATCACTTTTGCTAGCTGGAATGTTAAATCTTTAAATCACCCAGTGAACCGTAAAAGGGTTCTTTCTCATTTAAATCCCCTTAAAGTGGTAATCGCCTTTCTTCTGGATACACATCTGCGCACTTTGGATTGGTCAATCATATCATTCCAATTTTCATTCTAAAACTAGAGGAGCAACCATTTTAATGAGTAAAAACATTCCATTCGCAATGTCAAGTGTAGAGGCAGACTCAGCAGGCCGTTTCATTATTGTAGTAGGAAGACTGTATAATACACCTGTTATCTTGGCTAATATCTATGCACCAAATTGGGATTGTTCATTCATCACAAATGTATTTTCTCGATTACAAAATGTGGACACACACCACCTAATACTAGGTGGGGATGTGAATTGTGTACTGTCGTCCAATCTGGATCGTAGCTCTCCTAAGGTATCATCTTCATCAAAGGCAGTATCCACAATTCAGCTATTTCTTAAAACATATGACATATCTAATACGTGGAATTTCCACAATCCTTTTTTTCACCAGTTCATAAGACCTAACTTACAAACTACTTTTTCCTAGACAATAGATTTCTGCCACTTATCGCGGAGTGTGATTACCAAGCTATAGTCATTTCGGGTCATTCTCCTCTTGCTATGAAACCACTTATACCAAATACACAGCCTAATGATCTACCTTGGCCGCTTAACTCACTACTGCTATCAGAAGAAACCTTTGTTGCTTTTATATCATCTGAAATTGAGCTATTTCTCGAGCTTAATCAAAACCCCTGTATTATCTCCTGCAACAGTCTGGGAATCAATGAAGGCTTATCTAAAGGGCCAGATTATTTCGTACAGCGCAAGATTAAGGAAGTGCAATGTTCAACGCCTACGGGAACTTACAAATAAAAAATATATATTTTGATATGGCATATTCACACTCTTAATCTGCAGATTTACTAAAACAACGTTTGACACTTCAGACAGAGTTTGATCTTCTTTCAACTCGACAAGCTGAAAATCTAATTAGTAACTCTCGATAAAAAAATTGTGAACATGGAGAAATCAGGGAAAATGCTAGCAAATCAAACCATATCTGAGATAACTGATGAGCTGGGTAACAAATGTATTGATCATTTAGAGGTAAATTCATGCTTTCATAACTTTTACTCACAATTATACACTTCGGAAACCGCTGGTAATACTACCTTACTCAATACCTTCTTTGAGAACTTATATATTCCTACAGTTGACCCTGAGATAGCTGCTGAATCAGAAGAACAGTTCTCTGTAGAAAAGATTGTGTTGACAATAAAATCTATTCAGTGAGGTAAATCCCCTGGACCCGACGGATTTCAGAGCCATTTCTCAGATCAACTCTCTCCTCTCTTGCGTTCAGTATTTGAGGAATCATTCTCCTCAAACTCTTTACCCTTAACAATGAGAAAAGCATGTATTTTTGTGTGTGGTTCATATAGGCCAATTTATTTACTGAATTGCGATGTAAAGATACTTTCTAAGATGATTGCTTAACGTTTTGAGTCAGTCCTTCCTTCCATTATCTCTACAGATCAAACTGGTTTCATTAAAAATCGTCATTCATTTTTCAACATCAGATGTCTTTATAATATACTTTATAACTCCTCTTCATCTGACACTCCAGAGATATTGTTATCACTGATCGGGTGGAGTAGGATTATCTATTTTATACTCTCAAACAATTTGGATTTGGTCCTAATTTTATGTCCTGGATCAAAGTCCTTTACTCCTCCCCTATGGCTGCAGTGCGCACAAATAATAACCTATTTCCAACTTCAACGTGGGACAAGACAGGGTTGTCCTCTATCCTCTCAGCTGTTTGCCATCACAGTTGAGCCTTTAGCCATACCAAAACGTAATAACACCACTATCAAAGGTATTTGAAGAGGGGGCTTAGAGCATAAAGTTTCACTCTGTGCGGATGACATGCTATTATATATGTCTGACCCTTTAACTGGTATTCCAGAGATCCAGGTTCTACTAAAGACATTTGGTAAAATATCCAGGTATACGGTTAATCTACAAAAAAGTGAATTAATGCCTATTAATCCTTCTGCCGTCCAAACTTATTTTAGTCATGTACCCTTCAGAGTGACTTCACAGAAATTGAAATATTTAGGAATTTGGGTCACACACAATTTCCAAAAATCTCTATAAAGCCAATTTCCCTCCCTTGATACTCCGCCTGAAACAGGATCTTGAACTCTGGGATTTACCCTCTTTCTTTGGGGTGGAAGAATTAACACCGTTAAAATGAAACAGTTCAGGCGATCGTTTGGTCTCAGTGAATGCTCAACTTCTGCCCCATTATTAAAGAACCATACATTCTCTCCATCATATTAGACAGGGTGTTTTATATCTGGTCTGGAAAAGGGATCTCCTCACTGATATGGATTTAGCATCTTTTGAACAGTTAGTACAAAAAAATCTAAATTCCTAGATCCCATTTCTTTAGATACCTGCAATTGCGTAGTTTTGTATCTTCATACTCTAGTCACTTCCCATCACGTCCACCTACCTACGTTCTAGATTATATTTTTAAAGTGAACCCTTATACCAAAGGCTTATACTTTATACCAATATACCAATCTGGATTCCCTGAACTCTCTTAAGAACCAATGGGACGAGGATTTAGGTGAACAACTCTCAGACGAAACTTGACAGAGTATGCTTCAGAGAACACATTCCTCATCTATATGTCTAAGACATGCTGTAATTCAATTTAAAAGTAGTTCATCAGCTGCATTGGCCAAAGGCAAAATGATCCAAGATTAGACCAGAAATAGATCCCACTTGTGACCGATGTAAGCAGGCTCCTGCTACTTTATTACACATGTTTTGGACATGCCTGAAATTGACAGATTTATGGATATCACTTTTGAGACGTTTTCTATGATACTGGAGAGACCTATAGAACCTTGTGCCTGTATTGTATTATTCGGAGTGCACCACATGAGGCCCTGTTGGAGCATGGGGGGGTCGTTCTCCACATTTAATGTCAGTTTCATTGTGAACTTTACCCCACAACAGAAGCACGCGAGGGAGTTCCATAACTTCCATTTAACGTTTCCATTTAAGCGGAGCTCCAGACCCAACAGCTGAGCATTCGTGCAACCCTTAACTCGCTAGATACGGTTTTCCATAAGCAAAGTCAACTTTAGAGTGGAGTTTAAACCACCTCTGCCGAGTGAATGTATCGATTTAAATGGTTTTGCAGTGCGTTTATCGCAGTTATTTCTTGATGCGCATCAGTTCTCGTGTTCCCTCACCTTGAAGAGCAGAAGCAGTCAGCCACAGCTGTTTCAATACCCACACACCTGAAAACACTATTTAAATGTCAAATCAGTCAAAATACAACAATGTGACATTGAACACTAAGTGGGCAAGAGAGAGGGGTAGGGAATTGCATGTCTGTTTGATTGTACCGCACTGCATATCACCCTCAACGCCTCTCTCTCCCTCTCAGTCAAGAGAATGAAAACCAAAGGGAAGAGCAAAGAGAGGTGGCTTATGGGAAAAAACTAAAGCTGCCCCTAAATGACTGTCTCTCTCTCCCTCTCTCTCTCTCTCTCTCTCTCTCCTTCTCTCTCTCTCTCCTTCCTTCTCTATCTACCAGCCCTGTCGCAGACTAATCCTAGATAATGAACAGACTTAAACCACAAAACCTTTAATGACCGCATCAGATGTTCCATCCCAGACCAGGCCATCTTGGTTTAAAGCCAATAACAAGACCTTTCCTTTACGGTCAACAACAGCTGCTGTATCAACCTGCGTACATGCATGCTTGTGTAGGCTTGTATGCATAGTGTGTGTGCATGTGACTGTGTGCATTTGTACTGTACCTATGTGTGCATAGGTGCGTACATATTTGCATGTATAAATGGGTGCGTGTGTGTGTGCGCCACGCATGAATGCCTGTCTGAGTGTGTCGAGATCAGACAGTGACCAACGTGTTCAATGAGGTCAGTTACCCCCACCCCCACCCCCACCGACTACCCCTCCCTGGGGTCTTGGGATGAAATGGATTGGTTCTAAATAAAGTTGTGTGATTCAGGACAGGACGAGGGGGGGAGCCGCGAGTGCACCTGTGTGCAGTGGGTAGGCAGGCACCTTACAGCTGACATGCATTCATGGGCATCAAAGCAGCAGAAAGCAGCACCTGCGCTCAGACAGGACCCTGGACGGACGGGAGCAACTACGCAGAACAGTCCACCGCGGTGTCACGGGAGGAGGAGGAGGAGGAGGGGGAAAGAGAAGGAAGTGGGGTGAGCATGGTAAACGCTGACGCGCTGCGTGCTGATGTCTGTGGCGGAGCTACAAAGAGGAACAGAACCGAATAGAGCTGCTCCCCCCGATATGACACGCTACTGAAGTTTCAACAACCCACACAGCAATCTGCATGAGAAACCAAGTGGCCAGGTGCAACATCAAACATTCAACACAGATATCATTTGAAATAGACCAAGGTGACCATCATGCTATGAATGTATGAATTTGCCAGACGGTCAGGTCGTTGTACTCACCTACAGACTTGATAACTGGAGAAGGAGAGAGGGAGAGAGGGAGAGAGGGAGAGAGGGAGAGAGGGAGAGAGACGGAGAGAGAGAGTGAGAGAGAGAGAGAGAGAGAGAGAGAGAGAGGGAGAGGGAGAGGGAGAGAGGGAGAGAGGGGGGAGAGAGAGAGAGAGGGAGAGGGAGAGGGAGGACTCTGGTGATCTGCTGCATTAAAGCCAGTGTAATGATATGTAAAGGTCTCCGACTAGCACGGCCGGCACAGCTGGCCCCAGAGAGCTACTTCTTAAGGGTGAGTGGGATGTTAAAGCGCATCGTCAAACAGCTTATAAAATCTTAATGCAGTTTAGGGACGGCGCTCTCTAAAGAAAACAAAACATTATCGACAACAACAGGGCATAAACAGAGTGGCCATCAGACACGGATAAGCATGCACTACACACACACACACGCACCATTATCTGTGAATCTCAGTAAGTGTGTGTAAGGTGGAGGAACGTGGGTCTCTCAGTAATAGCGGTGTAGAGCATACTGAGCGTCAGCTCCCACTGAAGCAGGGGCAGGAGGTCTGAATAGAGAGAGGGCGGGGGGGGAGACTCTGATGGGGTAAACACATTGAAAACAGACCCCATGAAGCAGCGGATGAAAAGGAGAGAGAGAGAGAGAGAGAGAGAGAGAGAGAGAGAGAGCGAGAGAGAGAGCGAGAGCGAGAGCGAGAGAGAGAGAGAGAGAGAGAGAGAGAGAGAGAGAGAGAGAGAGAGCTTGAGGAGAGATCAGCGGGGCTGAGGATGGGGGAGTGATGGGGAAAGGATGGGGTGTATAAACAGTCCTCCTCTCCTATGGATATTTACCTACGAGAAATCCACGTCTTCTTGGGCCTGCCTGATTTTCTCCCAAGGCTCGAATATCTTCTGTGGCGCTTCATCTCTCCATCTACACCCCTCTATCACTATTCCCCCCCCCCCCATGATAAAGTGCCCCAGGAGCTTGTTATAGCGTGTTAAGATATCGGCTCAGCTCGGATCAGCACAGTCAACAGGGCTGCCGATGACGCCGCCACGCAATGTCTTGAATACCGGGCCGTGAGCGCTGCCAGCCATCAAAGAGGACCGGGGCGGGGCATCTAGGCCGCCTCGCCGTCGCTCTCACTGCAACGCATGACAAGCAAAATCCCCTCAAGGTAAAGAGTCGCTCTGGGAGCTTAGCGAGAGCCCTGCTACGGGTGTATGGAGGAGATACGTACGGAAGGTGTAATTGTCATCGACGCAAACAGCCTTATCCGCTACGGAGCTAGCTGGAGGTAAGAGAGATGAGGTAGGCAGGGAGGAAGGGAGGAAGAAAGAAAGAGAGAGACACAATAGGATTTCATCCACTCTAAAAAAAAAGGTACAGAATCTTCAGAGGAGGACAGGATGCATGCTTGTGTGTGTGTGTGTGTGTGTGTGTGTGTGTGTGTGCTTAATTATGAGAGGCTGTGGCTGTGTGACGCTAGTGTTGGCGCCGCGCTGAGCGGAGATCTTAGTGCAGAGATACCAAACCATCAAAGCCTTTACTGTCCCTCGGCGAGGACCGGCCTGGAAAATCACGTTTCACCCCTCTCTCCTAAAATGACACACAAACACACACACACACACACACACACACACACACACACACACACCCTCGTGGCAACAATGACAGCACAGTTCCAGCGACCTCACCTCAACTCCCAAATCCTACTTTTTAGCAAACTCTTGATTTCCCACTCCTAAGCCATAGTAAGACGTCCGCGTCGAATTCCCTCAAGGGAGAATGTGAAGTTTAAAGCAGACATCTTCTTCAGAGTCTAGGGAGATTGAATGGCTAGTCATGGCCCTATGGCCCTGAAACTAACTCAGAACACATAGGCGGGGGGGGGCAAAATAACCTACCTCTGTTTGACTTCAACACAAACTTTGCGGTTTTACAATGACATGCAGCAGAAACAGAAAGCTAGGTATTACGTCTAGCAGACGGATTTAATACCTTTAGAGGTATCTATGTTTAATTCATGAGTGTTCTTAGTGGAGCCGTATGTTGGTCTGCATCGCAGCGCTCCCCCCTCGCACTCTGACTACAGAGCGAGAACTGGTCATGAAAAACAGGATTATAACAGGGGATGTAAATAAACCTGAGTCACATTAAGATATTCCCTAATCTGTGTAAGGGATTAGCTGATGATAGCCTGTCAGGCGCTGGGGAGATCAAATGGAAACAAAACAACAGAGAGAACAAGACGGAGAGAGGAAGAGAAAATAGGATTTTTGGGCCGGGAGTTTGACTTTGAACAATATGTCAGTTTGCGCAGGCAGAGAGGAGTCGCGGTGAGGTGCAATGTCGGGCCACGGCAGAGAGGAAAATCCGGCTTGACGGTTAACAAGGTAATCAGAGTTAAGAAAAGAAACAACAAAAACAAGAAGCCACATATTCCCCTGGTTACGCCCTTCTCTCACTGGGCTTTGGAGGGAGGGGGGAGGGGGGGGAATAAGGGAAGGTTAGAGAGAGAGAGAGGTTTTTATGAGGGCTCCACTACTGCCCAATACAATTCTGCTGTCCATCATTGTTACCTCAAAGCCTGAGAAAACGCTGACGCAAGTTGATAAAAGGTGGTTCACATTGACCCGTGCAAGGTAAACACTCTAGTCGGGGTTTCCTGAACTGGGTTGCGTGGGTGCACATTCGGGTGTGCAGCTGATTCGAAGAACCGACTCATCATCAAGTTTTGATGATTTGAATCAGCTGTGTAGCGCTAGGGCAAAAAAACCAAAACGTGCACCCAGGGGGAGCCCCCCAGGAACAGGGTTTGGGAAACTCTACACTAGAGGAGACTGCCTCTCCTCTACTCTCCATGTCAGTAGCCTGTGGCCGGTTGGCCAGGTCAACCATGTGTCTATTGGTGGAAAGAGCAGCCTGATTGACAGGCCCAGAAGACAAACCTTTATATTAACGCCTTGACTGCCTGTGACACCAGTCTACGAGTCTACCGTGCTCCAGGCTCTGCCTGTGACACCAGTCTACCAGTCTACCGTGCTCCAGGCTCTGCCTGTGACACCAGTCTACCAGTCTACCGTGCTCCAGGCTCTGCCTGTGACACCAGTCTACCAGTCTACCGTGCTCCAGGCTCTGCCTGTGATATTCACATTTGCTCCTCTATCTGTGTGTGTGTGTGTGTGTGTGTGTGTGTGTGTGTGTGTGTGTGTGTGTGTGTGTGTGTGTGTGTGTGTGTGTGTGTGTGTGTGTGTGTGTGTGTGTGTGTGTGTGTGTGTGTGTGTGTGTGTGTGTGTGTGTGTGTCTCTCTCTACCCTCATTTCCCCTCTCTTCTTCTCCGTCGCTCTCGGTCTCACTTCGTTTGTCTCACCTCTGTTTCTCCTCTCTCTACCTCCCTCTCTCTCTCTCCAGCCATCTCTCTCCCTTTTGTCGCTCTCTCTCCCCTTCCCCGCTCTCCCTCCGTATATACCGCTTTGCTGTGCCACTGCCAGTATGACCCAGGTTTCCCTCCTGTGGCAGGGACCATTCTCATTAGTACGCAGACAGCCCATAAAGGCCCGTGAAATATTCTCCCCCCAGCACAGACCCACAGCCCTATAAATCACCACAACCTCCACAGCCACAGAGCAGCCCACTGGCAAATCAATGGCAGGCTAGAGACCCAAGCACTCACGTGCAATCCATAGGGGCCGATTGGGGTGACGGGACAGAGGGGGGGGGGGGGGGATAGAGGAAAGGGTGAGGGAGGAGGGATTGAGGGAGTAGAAAGGAGGATTAGAGGTGGAGTGGTACAGTGGAGAGAGGGTAGAGAGTGGAGAGGAGGGAGAGCGGGAGGGGGGAGTGGGGAGGGAGGGAGGGAGAGAAGTGGGTTGGGGGAGAGAGGATAGAGGGGTGAAATCAGTGAAAGGAGTGAGAGTGTAGATAAGGAGGGAGGGCGTGGAGAGAGCGAAGAAGGGAGAGAGGAGGAAGAGAGAGAGAGAGAGAGAGAGAGAGAGCATCCTGTTGATGATGAATGTGTCCTCGTGGAGAATGCGACAGAGATATAGAGAGAGCTAGAGGCTTCACAGCTCCCTGAATCGCTTTTCCTTTTCCCATAATATTTGAGATGGTGAAAAGCACAGAGAGAGTAATGATCTTCTCTGTCCTCAGGCAGACACACAGACGGCCCACTCGCTCTCTCTCTCTCTCTCTCTCTCTCTCTCTCTCTCTCTCACACACACCGAGCGAGACACACACTCGCCTCTCAAGCTCTCACCCGCTGAGACACACACTAATTGGATTATAACTATGCAAATGGCCAGTGTGAACTACACACACACACACACACACACACACACACACACACACACACACACAAACACACAGGGTCTGTAGATCCCATAGCCTCTCTTAAATTCCGTCCGAATTACAATACACAGTGTGTCAATACAAGGCCATTATTCTAACAGTCCCACACTCAACAGCAGCAGTAAGCGAGAGAGAGAGACAGGACAACCAGACCCGGACCCATATAGACCCGGTCGGGTCCAGACCCGGTCTGAATGAGGGAAAGGCAATGTTTCTGCTACTTTATAAACTGAAGCTATTATTGTAGAAGCTAGCTGAGGCATAGAAGAACCGAGGAGCTCGAGTCGGTGGGGGAGGGGCCGTACAGCGTGCGCGCATGTGTGTGTGTATGTGTGTGTGTGTGTGTGTGTGTGTGTGTGTGTGTGAGTAGCAGGCAACGGGAAGGAGGGAGAGAGAGACAGCAGCAACGAAGCCGACACGCACTAGTTACTAACTTGTAGCTGCCAAAGCTAGGTTAAGTATTATCCAATCTGATTACATAGCACCTGTTCTGACTGCATCAAACCCGAGAAGTGAAGATCGCTGGGTAGGCTAATTTAGGCTATATAGGCTGCGCTTTCCCCCCCCATCCTAGCTGCGCAATTACAACAACAGCTCCATTCAGAGTATAAAGTAACAGCCTACCTGTTGGCTATTGGTCGTTGTAGCCTATCCTTCTCATTGAACTTTTATTTCTGTCATTTTCATTCCATCATCCTTGATTTCCTAACGTGCTTGCCAAGGCACACAGAGAGCCAGAGGCTATTGCCGCTTTGATGTCTTGTGATTGGGTCGACAACAACAAGCTACACGCGCCCCTGTCGTGAAAATCCTGCGCAGCGGCATAATATACCATTTTCTCTCTCTCTCTGCTCTCTACACTGCAGCAGTCGCATTCGGATCTGTACGGGTCCTTACCGGCAAAGCAGTTATAATTACTAATACTCGAGACCCGTGACAATCAAATTAGATCCGAGGGACAACTACAGAATTTCAGACCCAGCCCGGTCGGGTCCCGGGTGGTCGGGTCCCGGGTAATCGGGTGAAACCCGTGAAGACCTCGACCCTAAGGCCACAACTGAACTCTACTATAATTCACTAACACTACTGCAACACCCAAACCCATTCACAAGAGGAAGGTATCGGCACTGTAGTTAGAACATGATACTATTGAAGACAGCTATTCCTTCTGACTTCACATCTCTGTGACCTGTTTACGCCTTGTCATAACTGTACCCTATCCAGCCAACCGCACGACACTCGGGGGGTCAGTTCTGCTTCAAATGTGGTTTGGGATACCGAGAGGAAAGCATCCTCTCCTCAATAATGACAGGACCAGGGATAGTAGTGCAACGGGGGGGACGATGCTGTGACTGCACACAAACAGGTAGACATGCAGGAAACAAGGTAGCTCAGCTTGACATTCCGGTACCCGTCTCTGCGTGTGACTGAAGTATCCAGCTATCCTGCCGCAGTGTGTGTCCCAGCACAATCTGGAGTCTACTCCGTCGCACCTGCTGCCGAGGGGGGGTGGGGGGGGGGGGGGGTAGCATTCCTGTACGCCCCCTCTCCCTCCTCCCACATAAAACCTTTTTTTGTTTTCTCCTAGACAGACACCCACTTTGGGAGGCGTGTGTGCGAGCGTGCACTCGTGCCAGCACGTGTGTGCGTGCACTTGTGTGCGAGCGGGCTAAATGCCAGGGCTGACTCGTACGACACCAGTCTCTGTTCAACACACACACACACACATTTCTACTGCCATGATGTTTTTACCGCCAGCTACAATGAGGACTCATGTCAGCTCTGACCTAGAGCTAGCGTGGGTGTGAGACGTGCAGCCTCCATGCATGCCTCTACTCTTCCCTGTACTGAAGAGCTGTAAAGCATACAAAGCATACCAGCCTTTGAAAATAGTTGGGTAGGTTTCATCGGTCTGAGTGGTAACACAGGATTCCTACAGGGTCAGGGTAAATTGACGCAGACCCTGCCCTTTGACCTGATGTGTTGCCATTAAAGTACAACCCCAAAATGGGCTGTTGTCGTAAAGCAGGGCTCTCCGACCCTGTTCCTGGAGAGCTACCGTCCTGTAGGTTTTCGCTCCGACCCTAATCTAGCGCATCCTGATTCTAATGATTAGCTGGCTGATGAGTTGAATCAGGTTAGTTACAACTGGGGTTGGAGCGAAAACCTACAGGAGGTTAGCTCTCCAGGATGTTTCCTTGCATGTCTGAGTCCAGGGTAATGATGTGATGTTGGGCATTTCTCCTGGCATTACTGTGTGCGCGCATGTTCGTTCGCCTGGGCCGAGCTTTACACACAGCGAGAGGCATGAAATGTGCGTTAATGTCTAATCTGTGGACAGCTCTTCCCTGGCTACAATAGAGTAGGTCTCTGTCTCAGACGCACTCAGTTCCATTGTGTTCCTGTGAGACTGAGACCGGAGCAGGGGCTGAGACTGGGCCAGACAGTGGGGGGGGGGGGGGGGGCATCTGTTTCACACCAGGAGGATAAATAAAACCCTTGCATAACTGGCATCATCCAATATCATTCAGAGCGGCCTTGTTTAGAAAACTGTTTTAAAGTTCAAATTCAACTAAATACCCAGGGTTGATCTTGTATTGAATTGTACTGCACTGAAATAACCCAGACAAAGTTTGAATCTTTTTCTATGTTTTACGTGTCTCTCTATGCCTGTGTGTCTACACACACACCTGATAAGGAGGGGTGTGGCCTCCCTCCCCTCTCTGTCTCTCGGGGCAACAGGAGCGGAATCCCCTCTGAGGCTGGTGTGAACGGCACTGGGAGAAAGAGGGAATTGCAGGAGAGGAGGGAGGGATGAGGAGAGACACGCACCAAATACACCCAATCTAGCAGGATGTATTCTAATACTGGAGAAGGCTTGTGGGTAATCCCTGTGGAGAGGGACAGGGGCCTGGCACTGAGACTGAGACAGAGACGGATCATATTGGCAGTGGCACAGGAGAGAGGGAGAGAGGTGTGCTGCCTGAGATAGGTGCAGGGCTGCCGGGTCAGGTTACTGGGCTAAGTTAGCTTCTTGGCAGTGTTGTGACCAGGCTTAAGGTGTGAGAGGGGATGGGGTTGGCGAGGCAGGGAGCCCAGAGGTGGTGCGCTGGTTGTAGAGCACCGATTGTTATGGGGCGAGACAAAATGTCAGGGGCCACTGCTGTCCTGGCACATCAGGTTTTGTTTACCAGTATGAATTACTTTGCCCTTCTCTCCAACCCTCCCCTCTCCTCTACCCATGTCCTCTCCTCTGTTCTCACCTCCTTTATTCTCCCCTCTGCTTCTCTCCTCCTCTCTCCCCCGCTCCTGTGTTGTGTTTTTAGCTGGCGATGTGGGGCTTGGGGAGCCACTGCAAGCAGCACTGGCATCTACTGGAGAGCTTGGCGCACCGCCAGAGGGTATCGCTTTGGCAACCAGTCGTGCCATTGGATTTATCTCCAACCTGTCAGCTGATGCCCTTTGTGGGGGTAAGACAAGTGGGCACAGCCTCCTTGGCTTGGCATGGCGCTGGCACTCTCCGCTCCTCTCTTCCCAGGTTGTCTGCCATGCATGCCTTTCGAAGACCCTGGCATTTTAAAGCACCAGGCATAGCACAGGAGACCTGGGAGGCAGCCCCATGAAATGCCACCCAGCTCTCGTTGGCAAGGGGATACAAGTCCCGAGGAGTAGAGAGGAGGAGTGGGTGAGATGGAGAGAGACAGAAAAAGAGAGCGAGAGCGAGAAAGGTTGAAATACAGAGAGAAGCTAAGTAGCTTATATGTAGAGGAATGACTAGGTAGAGGAAGAGCAGACGGGGAGACAGTCTCTTCCCACTCTGGCGGGCAGGTTTGAAGTCGGGGAACGAGAGGGAGAGCGGGGTCATGTTTGAGATGCTGGTTGTGGGGACCAGCATCTCTGTCATTGACCCGTGTGTGGCACAGTAGGCCTTTTTTTGTAATTGAGGGCACTTCCTTCAAATAACAACACCATCAACTCACTTCCATCAGGACAAAGGCTATGTTTATAGATCTGTTGCACTGCTCATTAAAAAAAACGTATCTCTTTCCCAACGAGTGTTGTCGCCAATAATTATAATCTGTAGCCAATCAATGTTAGACAAGCTTGTAAATGTCACACTATGCATAGGACAACAAGCAGGCGTGCACATACAGTGCTGCTATTGCCTATGACATGTGGAGACAAAAATCAATTGGCAACTATAACATAACTGTTCATCCAATTAGTTGCGTGGCAAATGCTTAATTGATCATTTGCTGGCTGACTCTTCAAATGGTGTTCATTATGAAAGGACTAAATCAATTCAAGTACCAATTAAGTCAATTATTGATATCTACAACGCTATCTGTTTCTAGACCATTGTTTTCAATGTGTTCATACAATCATTTTACTATGAAAATAATAGTCAAGTTCCCATCCACTCAGCGGTGGCAATATGAACTCCATATCCTCATCACATTGTAAAAACTCCCACCACCTGCTCTGGTGACCCTATGTACAATGCGTATTGATGCCCCCAGGCGCCTCCACAATGCAATGGTGATCACATATATGCTACAGTATAGTGTCTGCTCATGGACATGTGTTAGGCAGGTGTCAGGCTACTTACGACAGTTTTCTTCATCGCTGTTGTCAGAGCAGTCGTCGTCGTCGTCACATCTCCAGAGAGTAGGTATGCACCTTCCGTTCTTGCATTGAAACTGACCCGTTACACAATCAGTATGAGTTCCTGCAGATAAGAACAAGATAAACCCGTAAAAAAATGTATATATATGTTTAGGTTTGGTTACAAAATATAGGTTGTGCGCCAGGGACATGTCACCAATTCATCACAAAACACCCCCGCGCAACGCGCACAACTGTTCTATCTTTGGTAGGAAACATTGTTATGGAATTGCTAGATGTTTCATTGATCCAGCGACACAATCAGGTTTTACAGAGTTTCGTTGATACAATGTTGTTGCCACAAGGGTTGGATCCACTGTTACTAAGTGATGTTTTAATTGACGCCGTAATACATTGTTATTAGCCTACAACGCGGTCTGGGGACAAACAGCGTTGATTACTCTCTATGATAAGCACAACATCCGTTGAGAACAGAGAGGGAAAAAAAGCAAGTGTCATTTAACTGGCACGAGGTCTATATGGGAATTATTTACGTCTAATCATTTCAAATTGGAATGCAAAACTATAACTGTTGGACTTTCATGTAACCTAATTGGTGTATAGCCTAACCTATTTTTGTGACTGTTGACAACACCGTAAGAAATGTAATGTAGGCTATAACAGGCTTACAAGCCAACTCAAAATATCCCGCTGATTGAATAAAAAAAATGAACATCGAGCATGCCCATGTATTGGATCAATGAGGAAATCATGGAAATACTAACCCTTCCACGTAGCCTGCCTTCCACGTAGCCTGGGCTACACGTTGTGTTCAAGCGGAGGTTTTAGGCTACCTTCCATATGTCATTCATGCACATGTTGGCTACCTCCCGCGCATTGTCATTTACTAGGCTTGGGTAAAAAACAGTAAAGACTATTTTCGTGACGTTGTAGAATAAGTACCAACAGCCGAGCACATACAAACCTGCTTTAAAATAGTATTTAGTGCAGGTAAACATGTATTTCCTGTTGTGGTGACTATTTTGAAAATAAGGAGTGCATCAACGCTATTCTACCTCTACGACGCTTACTGGACACACTGGCCAGTTGAGTTCTGCAACGTCGCTTACCCATTTACCAATTCGTTGTAATGAAAATTCCCTCTCCCGATGATCAATGAGAAAATGTCTTACCTTGGGTGCAGTGGAGCTCCATTAGTAACACATGTAAGAGCATTAGCTTCCCGACGTCTGGCCACATCTTTAAAAGAAGAGGCGATTCGTAGTTGTGTTGTTCATACAAATATACTTAAAGAAGCAAACGAGGCGCTTCCACTCGCTATGCAATGCCACACTGTGCTCGCTTGAGGCTCGGCTCCAGACACCGCTGCCTGCCTGCCTGCCTGCCTCAGAAGCAATTTGAATCAATGACGTTTATGGGCGGGATTGAGCCTGCGGTAATGTAGTAAAACTGAACAAATGTAAGGCATATATATATATATATATATATATATATATCAGTCGATATACAGCTGGCGAAGTGACCCTGCATCTTCAGAATATTATTAATAATTTCACAGAAGATGTTCTCGATCTGTATATTCACAGGAGATGAAGATGGAGTCTTTACCTATAGCTTAGTAATAACCCAGTAACCAGAATATTACTGGGTTATTACTAAAATAGTTTTCATGGTGATGTGTGTGGCACTAGCCTACATTGATTATCAGACAAATTGTGATCGGTGATGTCTATCAAACGTATCTCACAACAACATGACATAGGGCAGACAGTTTTTGTTTTAGAATTTGAGAATCGAAAATAAATCTATCAAGAGTTCAAATTCGACACTTCAACCTACACATTACTAATTGATTAGACTCTATGCAAATTGGATTGTTCAAACTCTCCATATCTATCAGGCAATGTGGGTTGAAGTTTCCCTAGACACTCATCTGTACCGTAGAGATCAGCATGGGGCTTAGTCATCAGTAGCAGTGTCAAATCAACTGTGAGAATATGGGCCGTGTCTGTCTGGGCCGACACATTTACAGTAAAACAGTAATGAAGGCATGACTCACAGCAAGGGGACTGAAGTACAACATGGTCAACAACCAGACACTGTGTTGCTTGCTCATTTTGAAAGTCTATACCCGATGCAAATAGCCCTACAATGTACACTACCGTTCCAAAGTTTGGGGTCACTTAGAAATGTTCTTGTTTTTGAAAAAAAAGCACATTTTTTTTGGTCCATTAAAATAACATCAAATTGATCAGAAATACAGTGTAGACATTGTTAATGTTGTAAATGACTATTGTAGCTGGAAACGGCACCGTCAAATTGCTTCTGAGGCCTCCCACTCCGCTGTTCTGTGAAGGGAGTAGTACACAGCGTTCTACGAGATCTTCAGTTTCTAGGCAATTTCTCGCATGGAATAGCCTTCATTTCTCAGAACAAGAAGATACTGACGAGCTTCAGAAGAAAGTGCTTTGTTTCTGGCCATTTTGAGCCTGTAATTGAACCCACATATTCTGATGCTCCAGATACTCAACTAGTCTAAAGAAGGCCAGTTTTATTGCTTCTTTAATCAGCACGATAGTTTTCAGCTGTGCTAACATAATTGCAAAAGGGTTTTCTAATGATCAATTAGCTTTTTAAAATGATAAACTTGGATTTGCTAACACAATGTGCCATTGGAACACAGTAGTGATGGTTCCGGATAACGGGCCTCTGTATGCCTTTGCAGATATCCCATAAAAATCTGCCGTTTCCAGCTATGATAGTCATTTACAACATTAACAATGTCTACACTGTATTTCTGATCAATTTGATGTTGTTTTATTGGACAAAAAAAATCTGCTTTTCTTTCAAAAACAAGGACATTTCTAAGTGACCCCAAACTTTGGAATGGTAGTTTATATATGCATATTGTGCACTCTGCACACTTAATATGCTGTTATTGTGTTTTATATGCCCTGGCTTCCTCAGCTTTGGGGTACCTTGAGGTCAGTTTAAAAACGGCACTTATCCCAGTTGTGCATTCAGCTCAAGCAGGGGCCATTGTCTGTCTGTCTGTCTGTCTGTCTGTCTGTCTGTCTGTCTGTCTGTCTGTCTGTCTGTCTGTCTGTCTGTCTGTCTGTCTGTCTGTCTGTCTGTCTGACACTCACAGGCACCTCCAGACCAGCAGGATGATTATTTCCCTCCTCTCCCAGGTTCTCTCTGTTCTGACTCACTTCACTGTTGGCCTATTTTGGCTCAAGACGGATGGTCACGTCCATCCAGAGATAACCAGCCAGTGGTCAGCACATTCTCTCTACAGCGGAAGGGGAGGAGAGGGCTGAGCGGAGCAGAGCAAAGGAGACACTGCCAAACTCGTGACCCAAAAACAGGAGAAATGTCTAGTCGATACTTGACGGCGCGCCAACAGCCCATAGTGGAGATGAAGTGGATTTGAACATCAGTGCATCAAATTATTTGGCAGTGGAAGGCAAGGGCTGGAGCATGAGTGCACATTCTGCACAGACAGGAGTAAACAGACATGCACACACGCACACACACACACGCGCGCACGCATGCATGCACGCACACACAGCAGGAGCTGTCAACTATACCGTTTCAAACAAACCAACCCGGAGACAGCTGCATAAATCGCGGAGTGAAAACGACCCTGGCAAAACTGATAAACAAAACCCAAATAATCTAATTTCAGCAGCAGTGGAGTGTGCCGCAGGCATATTTCAATATGGTTGCAAGAAAATCCCTCCTCCTCAAGCTCCCAATGGTGTATGAGCAGAGATATAAGCAGGGTGAATGAACCATGTCCCTTTTATACCATATCCTAGTTTATTCAGAAGAAAACTCTCACCACAAATGAGAAGGGCCCATTTCTGGTATGGGCCCTGGTCAAGAGTGGTGCACTAAATAGGCAAGAGGGTGCCATTTGGGACGCAGACATTGATCTGTCTCTGTCACTCATCTATCTGCCATGATGACTGTCATATATCAGTTTCAGCACATCGTAGGCTCAGTAGCTCCATAGGTTTACGTTATGCAGGAGGGAGGCTGACTGACTGCTGAGGGGCCTATAGCACAGATAGAGAGAGGGATGGAAATATACAGTCCAAGCTAAGCCCATGTCTATTTTGAGCTAAACTAATACGCAAGAAGAAAACAGGCCTTTACGGTTGTACATTTGGATGTCCAGTATTTGCTATATATTCAAATACGTAATCCCAAAGCAGAATTCTACTCAATCTTGTCAGGTAATCTGGTTAAATAATTTGGGATTACAGGGCGCAACACCATTAAGGGGATCAGCAATCAGCATTGTGCCCATGAAATGCCTTCTGCTGTGTTGGTACAAAGGGTATCTCATATCGTTGTGGATTTACCGTTGGATAATCTCCCCAGCAACCACCCAAAACATAATGAGTTTCAGAAACGGCAGGCTTTGTTCAATACCCCGCTACATCTGTTTACACCACCTAAACAAACCTGAAACTATCAGAGTAAAGGACTGATTTAATCTTAGCAATCATTCATTACCACAAATTCCAGCAAAAGTTGTGTTTAGAAGCATTTTCGTTTCTCCTGCAATGAATTTGGTTTTTAGCGATAAGAGTTAACACGGAATGAAGAAGAAAAACACTAACGCCATCCATTTATAATGTTGTGTTATTCCCCCTCCTCGTTCTCCTTATCGCTCAAGCATCTGAACTAATTTTACACCCAGCCTCTCGGCGGTTCAAATTAAATACACAACGTATCCTATTGTCTCTCCGCCTGATAATGCTGTGTAGATGGTGTTTCTCGCCTCCCTCTGTTTTTCTCTCCTCCCTCTAACATCAGTATTCCACAGCCATCCGTGTGGCTCAGTTGGTAGAGCATGGTGCTTGCAATGGCAGAGCTGTGGGTTCAATTCCCATGGGGGGCAAGTATGAAAATGTATGCACTCAGTACTGCTCTGGATAAGAGTGTCTGCTAAATTACTAAAATGTTAAAATTGCATAGCCTTCTGGGCTGAAGCAACATATACAGTACATTTGGTTAAAGAGGAGAGCGTGCATTGCTTGTGAAGGGAGATACTGGACAGAGGGGGAAGAGGGGTGATGCAATGAAATAGCCAAGCATCCTATGCCCTTTCGACCTACTGTGCTTGATCCTAGCTCCCCTGAGAGAGTGTGTGTGTATACATGGGCTACCGTGTGTGTGTTTCTATAATTTGTGGTTAAAAAGAGAAGGAAGCCTGGCCTCTGAGCCATATGAAAACATACTTTATGCATTTCTGAGCACTTTCAAGACATATGATACCTACTAATGGTCTAGTTACTCTCGACAGAAATGAAAGTAGGGAGGATGTGGGAGTGTTACCCGCGACCGTCTATCAATCCAAAGGTTGCGTGTTTAAATCGTGTTGGGCACAACTGTAGCGTTTTAGCTAGCCCTTCCCCTAAAACCTATTCTAAATGTAACCCAATTCACCTAACCTGCTATGTAAATTCACCTAACCTGCTATGTAAATTCACCTAACCTGCTATGTAAATTCACCTAACCTGCTATGTAAATTCACCTAACCTGTCGTTTTAGTTCTCCTAGCCTTTTACGTAAATTATCCTAACCTTTGTCGTTAGTTCCAAATGCCAACATAAATTCTCACAGTAATTCTCCTTTGTTGTTGCATCTCAACAAGCAAACTGGTCTCAGAGAAAGATGTAATGAAACAGGCAGGGAGCGGGACTCGAACCCTCGGCCTTCTAGCCTGAAGTCCAGCCCGCTATCGACTGTGCCCCAAAAGCATGCTCAAGCGGCAGAGTCGATATCCGCGCTTATAAACCCAGGGACGTTACAATATTATACGTTTTTATTATACAATATTATACCTGAAGACTTATGGTAAGTTACTTAATCCAATTTGTATGCTACTGTATGACCGGGTAAGAAATATGATACTATACGTCCTATAATTTGTATGCTATTATATCGACTGCTATTCCATTCACAATGTAATCTCTCTGTCCAATCAGTAAACAGAAGAACCCAAGGGGATGAAGAGGAAAAAACAGCATGCGTCGTTGATGGTTGTTGTCTCGGATGCAACGTATCCTCGGAAACCCGCTCGCAGGTTGGTTAGTCTCTGCCACAGCTGCTGCAATAAATCCATGACAGAATCACCTTGAGGAGAGCTGCCTTTAGAATTAGGAACTCGACCATCACAATGCTGCCGTCTGCCTGTCTGCCACTGTGTTACAGAGAAGCACTAACACAGCAGGCAGAAATGAGAAACCAGGCTGCCACAAACCTACAACATATCTATAGATAGAGCTGTAGAGTCACCTGTATCAAGACTATAGAAACTATAGAAATAACCTTTGAAAGAAATTAATTTGTCACTACTATACCATAGAAGCCGACTACACATATATTATACTTTTATTTTTTTCTAGAACATCTCCACGAATATCAGAAGAACAGTCTTAATTGAAATGGCCATCCGGCCAGCCTCGCCACAGAATGGGGATGCGCCATAAATGGCACCCTACCTCCCTTTATATTGCACTACTTTTGACCAGGTTGAAAGTAGTACACTATATAGGGAAAAGGGTGCTGTTTGGGATGCAATCTTGGAATGCAGTGGTAGTGGTGGCGTCAGTGCCGGGGAGGCGACTGGAGGGGGGGGGGGGGGGGCGAGGCGAGGCAAGGGGAGCAATAATAAAGTGGCCGGGTCAGACCTGGCAGAGTGTAATGATTAATCTACAATGGGATTGAGAGAAGAAATCAGAGCCTGCCTCCTGGAGAGAGAGAGAGAGAGAGAGAGAGAGAGAGAGAGAGAGAGAGAGAGAGAGAGAGAGAGAGAGAGGGGAAAGTGGCTAACAGCTGGATGTATAAAAGTGACTGATGTCGCTCCGCTGTGGTCTAGTGTGTGGCATGTGTACGGGGATGAAGATGGGGTGGGCAAACTGCTGTGGTCTAGCTTGTGTGTGTGCGCAGATGTGTGTGTGTGTGTTTGCACGTGTGTGTTCACTGTATGTATGTGCGTTCAGGCGTGTGTGTGTGTGTGCATGTGCATGCATATGCAACAGGGTGTGGAGAATGAGGTGTGTGTGGGGTGAAGGACATAGGAGAAGGATAGAAAACCAGCTCTGAATAGCTTTTTTTACTTTGAGAAGTCTTTGTAGTTGGGAATGGTCATCTCTAGGTGTCCAGTAAAATATTTGTAGAAATAATTTTTTTCCGCCTCTTTGGAGGCTCCTTGAATTACATTTTTTTGCGCTTTGCCTGTCTAACTTGCTGAATGTGTGATTTAGGTTGCATGCTAAAATAATAGGTCCTGTCTGGGTTTGATGTAATATAGCTTGAATTCTATCTAAAAACACAAGATTTGCCTCTGGGGGGATATACAGTGGGGGAAAAAAGTATTTGATCCCCTGCTGATTTTGTACGTTTGCCCACTGACAAAGAAATGATCAGTCTATAATTTTAATGGTAGGTTTATTTGAACAGTGAGAGACAGAATAACAACAAAAATATTGAGAAAAACGCATGTCAAAAATGTTATAAATTGATTTGCATTTTAATGAGGGAAATAAGTATTTGACCCCCTCTCAATCAGAAAGATTTCTGGCTCCCAGGTGTCTTTTATACAGGTAACGAGCTGAGATTAGGAGCACACTCTTAAAGGGTGTGCTCCTAACCGCAGCTTGTTACCTGTATAAAAGACACCTGTCCACAGAAGCAATCAATCAATCAGATTCCAAACTCTCCACCATGGCCAAGACCAAAGAGCTCTCCAAGGATGTCAGGGACAAGATTGTAGACCTACACAAGGCTGGAATGGGCTACAAGACCATCGCCAAGCAGCTTGGTGAGAAGGTGACAACATTTGGTGAGATTATTCGCAAATGGAAGAAACACAAAAGAACTGTCAATATCCCTCGGCCTGGGGCTCCATGCAAGATCTCACCACATGGAGTTGCAATGAGCATGAGAACAGTGAGGAATCAGCCCAGAACTACACGGGAGGATCTTGTCAATGATCTCAAGGCAGCTGGGACCATAGTCACCAAGAAAACAATTGGTAACACACTACGCCGTGAAGGACTGAAATCCTGCAGCGCCCGCAAGGTCCCCCTGCTCAAGAATACATATACATGCCCGTCTGAAGTTTGCCAATGAACATCTGAATGATTCAGAGGACAACTGGTGAAAATGTTGTGGTCAGATGAGACCAAAATGGAGCTCTTTGGCATCAACTCAACTCGGCGTGTTTGGAGGAGGAGGAATGCTGCCTATGACCCCAAGAACACCATCTCCACCATCAAACATGGAGGTGGAAACATTATGCTTTGGGGGTGTTTTTCTGCTAAGGGGACAGGACAACTTCACCGCATCAAAGGGACGATGGACGGGGCCATGTACCGTCAAATCCTGGGTGAGAACCTCCTTCCCTCAGCCAGGGCATTGAAAATGGGTCGTGGATGGGTATTCCAGCATGACAATGACCCAAAACACACGGCCAATGCAACAAAGGA
This sequence comes from Salmo trutta, assembly GCF_901001165.1. NCBI lineage: Eukaryota > Metazoa > Chordata > Actinopteri > Salmoniformes > Salmonidae > Salmo > Salmo trutta. The sequence continues at coordinate 30,564,471 of NC_042960.1, read as the reverse complement.
GTGGCTCAAGAAGAAGCACATTAAGGTCCTGGAGTGGCCTAGCCAGTCTCCAGACCTTAATCCCATAGAAAATCTGTGGAGGGAGCTGAAGGTTCAAGTTGCCAAACGTCAGCCTCGAAACCTTAATGACTTGGAGAAGATCTGCAAAGAGGAGTGGGACAAAATCCCTCCTGAGATGTGTGCAAACTTGGTGGCCAACTACAAGAAAAGTCTGACCTCTGTGATTGCCAACAAGGGTTTTGCCACCAAGTACTAAGTCATGTTTTGCAGAGGGGTCAAATACTTATTTCCCTCATTAAAATGCAAATCAATTTATAACATTTTTTGACATGCGTTTTTCTGGATTTTTTTGTTGTTATTCTGTCTCTCACTGTTCATATAAACCTACCATTAAAATTATAGACTGATCATTTATTTGTAAGTGGGCAAACGTACAAAATTAGCAGGGGATCAAATACTTTATTCCCCCACTGTACAATGAAATCAATGTGCATTTTTCACAATGTAAGGTACAATAAAATATTTGAAAACGTCCTTCTTGGTCCATGTGCTAGGATATAATGGAAAAGTGTGTATTCTTATTTATCAGGATGCCTACACATCTGCTGTTGCTACAGTAGGTGGCAGCATAGACCACTCTAACCCAGCTCCTCTTTAAATATTACATTTCTCCTTTTTTGAAGTGTAACTCCTACAGGAAAACCACATCTACTGACAATCTCTTTAAATGTTCAAGAACCTTCTGCTTTTTTTTGCCATCATGAAACCCATGCACTTTCCATGTAATAAGCTGAATTTTGTTGGCCTTTACTTGTATAGGGTCAAAGTTAACCCTGTCTGTTCCGTCTGTCATTGAAGAGCCAGATAAAACATTTTAGCACACGTCATATGAGGACGGGGGACATCCCATGCATATGGAAGAGTCACAATGTGAATACATAGTTAATGTACACATTACATGTATAGAACGTGTGAACATGTAGGCTGGGCAAACATATAACAAAGAACAGGCGCTTTGCCTTTATAAGGCTTTTAAGCTCCAACTTCCCCCCATAATGTACCAAAAGTCTGTGGATTATGTCCATTGTAAATACATTGGAGAAAGAATGCCACTTAAAACCTCTTTGGGCTAGGGGGCAGTATTCGGAGGTTCGGATGACTGACGTGCCCAAAGTAAACTGCCTGTTACTCAGGCCCAGAAGCTAGGATATGCATGTATCATTGGATAGAAAACACTCTGAAGTTTCTAAAACTGTCTGTGAGTATCACAGAACTGATATGGCAGGTGAATAACCGAGGATAATCCATCTGGAATTTGTTTTTTGAGGTCACAGGCCATTCCAATGCTTGTCTATGGGATATTAAAATTAATTCCTCCCAGATTGCAGTTCCTATGGCTTCCACTAGATGTCAACAATCTTTAGAAAGGGTTTCAGGCTTGTTTTTTGAAAAATGAGCTAGTAGTTGTAGTTTTTCAAGGTGTCTCTCATTAAGACTGTAGTCTTGTGGCGCGTGTGGATGAGGGTGCGCACTTCGTTATTTATCTCCGGTATTGAACATACTACATTCCGTCTTAAATTTTTTAGTTTATTTACATATTAGGGTACCTGAGGATTGATTAGAAACATTGTTTGACCTGTTTGACTTGTTTACCGGTAACTTTTGGGATTCCTTTGTCTGCATGTTGAACGAGTGGAACGGTGGATTACTGAATCAAACACGCCAACTAAACAGACTTTTTTGGGATATAAAGAAGGACTTTATCGAACGAAACAACCATTTGTTGTGTAGCTGGGACCCTTGGGATTGCAAACAGAGGAAGATCTTCAAAAGTAAGTGATTTATTTTATCGCTATTTCTGATTTTTGTGACGCCTCTGCTGGTTTGAAAAATGTTTTTAATGCTGGTGTATGCGGGGGGCTGTCCTCAGATAATCGCATGGTTTGCTTTCGCCATAAAGCGTTTTAGAAATCTGACAACGCGGTTGGATTAACAAGAAGTTATGTTTTTAAACGATGTAAGACACTTGTATTTTCATGAATGTTTAATATTACGATTTTTGTATTTTGAATTTCGCGCTCTGCAATTTCACCGGATGTTGTCGAGATGGGACGCTAGCGGCACACCTAGCCCAAAGAGGTTTTAAATACTGTGGTCAGTTTGTAATACCTTGTGAATTAAATAAAAAATATAGTGACTGGTGGGGCTCTACTTGGGGAGAGTGGGTCCACCGAAAGACTGAAGTGAGATGAGTGGAGGTACCACACATCCTTCAGCCCCCACATCCCGATCTTTCGGAACAAGCCCGTCTTCACTCTCACAAATAATCACCATTGGATCTTAGCTATAATGAGAAACAAGGAATAATAATGACATGACATTTGGCCAGAACTCTTATTTATTTTACAGCAGGCTTGCAAGTCAAAAATGAAGGCCAGTTTTATTGCTTCTTTAATCAGCACGATAGTTTTCAGCTGTGCTAACATAATTGCAAAAGGGTTTTCCAATGATCAATTAGCCTTTTAAAATGATAAACTTGGATTAGCTAACACAAAATGCCATTGGAACACGGGAGTGATGTTTGCTGATAACGGGCCTCTGTACACCTATGTAGATATTCCATTTTATTTTTAAATCTGCCGTTTCAAGCTACAATAGTCATTTACAACATTAACAATGTCAACACTGTATTTATGATCAATTTGATGTTATTTTAATGGACAAAAACATTTGCTTTTCTTTCAAAAACAAGGACATTTCTAAGTTACCCAAAACCTTTGAACGGTAGTGTATATGCTATATTTCCACCTACGAATTGTCTTATCAGTGTCCATGTTGCCCTTTGGCATCGGCTACTTCTATTGTTACTTCATAGAGAAGAAGAGTTACTTGCACAAAGTAGAATATAGATTGTATTGGAGGGAATGGAAAATAATATTGTCACAACGTACGATAAGTGGGCCTTGGGCCTTGTTCAGTGGATTCGGAAAGAATTCAGACCCTTGACTTTTTCCACATTTTGTTACGTTACAGCCTTATTCTAAAATTGTTTAAATACACATTTTTCCTCATCAATCTACTCACAATACCCCATAATGACAAAGTGAAAACAGGCTTTTAGACATTTTTGCAAGTGTATTAACAACTTATTTACATAACTATTCAGACTCTTTGCCACGAGACTCGAGTTCAGGTGCATCCTGTTTCCATTGATCATCCTTGAGATGTTTCTACAACTTGATTGGAGTCCACCTGTGGTAAATTCAATTGATTGGACATGATTTGGAAAGGCACACACCGGTCTATATAAGGTCCCACAGTTGACAGTGCATGTCAGAGCAAAAACCAAGCCATGAGGTCGAAGGAATTGTCTGTAGAGCTCAGAGACAGGATTGTGTTGAGGCACAGATCTGGGGAAGGGTACCAAAAACATTCTGCAGCATTGAAGGTCCCCAAGAACACAGTGGCCTCAATCATTCTTAACGGAAGAAGTTTTGAACCACCAAGACTCTTCCTTGTGCTGGCCGCTCGGCCAAACTGAGAAATCGGGGGAGAAGGGTATTGGTCAGGGAGGTGACCAAATACCCGATGGTCACTCTGAAAGAGCTCCAAAGTTCCTATGTAGAGATGGGAGAACCTTCCAGAAAGACAACCATCTCTGCAGCACTTCACCATTCAGGCCTTTATGGTAGAGTGGCCAGACAGAAGCCACTCCTCAGTAAAAGGCACATGACAGCCTGCTTGGGGTTTGCAGAAAGGCACCTGATGAAATCAATATTGAACTCTTTGACCTGAATGCCAAGCGTCACGTTTGGAGGAAAAGCTACGGTGAAGCATGGTGGTGGCAGGGACTGGGAGACTAGTCAGGGCTGAAGGAAAGATGAACGGAGGAAAGTACAGAGAGATCCTTGATGAAAACCTGCTTCAGAGAGCTCAGGACCTCAGACTGGGACGAAGGTTCACCTTCCAACAGGACAATGACGCTAAGCACACAGCCAAGACAATGCAGGATTGGATTCGGGACAAGTTTCTGAATATCCTTGAGTGGCCCAGCCAGAGCTCAGACTTGAACCCGATCGAACATCTATTGAGAAACCTGAAAATAGCTGTGCAGTGATGCTCCCCATCCAACCTGACAGAGGTTGAGAGGACCTGCAGAGAAGAATAGGAGAAACTCCCCAAATACAGGTGTGCCAAGCTTGTAGCATCATACCCAAGAAGACTCTAATTGCTGCCAACGGTGCTTCAACAAAATACTGAGTAAAGGGTCTGAATACTTATGTACATTTTTTTATTTTACCTTTATTTAACTAGGCAAGTCAGTTAAGAACAAATTCTTATTTTCAATGACAGCCTAGGAACAGTGGGTTAACTGCTTTGTTCAGGGGCAGAATGACAGATTTGTATTTGTCAGCTCAGGGATTCAAACTTCCAACCTTTCAGTTACTAGTCCAACCCTCTAACCACTAGGCTGTGGAAGAAAATGTGGGAAAAAATGTGGAAAAAGTAAAAGGGTCTGAATACTTTCCGAATGCATTGAATGTAGCATACGCTCATCGTTTTGTCCCACTCTGACTTCTTCTCAATGCAGGGGGCTCCACTCTGTCTGCGGAGGTCTCCATTACACGTAATGTTTGTAGGTCTTCGAGTGGAAAGTTTTCTTGCAGCTTGATTAAGGTTTCATTGGCGTTCCCTTCCATACCCAGTGGCCAGGAAGTGGAGTTGAGATTTGATCCCATTCCTCCAGCAACTGTCTGATTGGCAGGTATACCTTGCATTTCTTTCTCAGATTAGCTGACAGGTCCTGCACAAATCGAATGGTCTGGCCTTGGAATTTGATCTCCTTTCCCCCTTGTGCCTTCAGAATGTTGACTTTGGTCTGATAGTTCCATAGTTTGAAGAATACTATGGGTATTTAGAGTTCTTCTGTTTCACAACGATCCTATGGCATTCCAGATCCTCTGATGATATACCCACGTCAAGTTCCTCTGATTACAGTTAGAACACAACTGGAATGTCTCCTTTTTCCTCACCTTTTGATAAGGACAATAGTCTCATGTTGTTTAGTCTCATTCGGTTTTCTTGCTGGTCCGAAACCTCTTCTGAAGTTTGAAACTTTGTTTCCAAAAGGAACGTTTTTTATTCTTGTTAATTCATGCGCACGCCTTGTTTGTGTGTGTCGACACGATAGCCTCTACTGTCTTTTCAAGCGAATCTACTTTTTTAACAATAGATTACAGCAGTTAGTTGGTTTCTGTGTGTATTGAGAGTATTTTAGCTATGTTTTCCTGGATAATATTTAACTGTTCATTGCTCGCATTTGTATCTCCAAGTTGCCTTTTGTCCTTTCCTTTTACTTTGAAGGAGGCCATGGTCTGTTGGATTCATGTCGCTGTGCGGCTCGTCGGGCTCCAATCCCACGCCTCGGCCGGCTCGTCGGGCTCACATCCCACGCCTCGGCTGGCTTGTTGGGCTCCTCTTCCCAAGCCTCGGCCGGCTCGACGGGCTCCCATCCCACGCCTCGGCCGGCTCGTCGGGCTCCCATCCCACGCCTCGGCTGGCTCGTCGGGCTCCCATCCCAGATCTTGGCCGACCCGTCGGGCTCCAACGCCTCGGCCAGCCCATCAGGCTCGCCCAGGTGGGGCGCCGAGTGGTCGCTCCCCCTCTCTGACGCCAGGCTGCCCATCATTACGCACACCTGTCACCATCGTTATGCGCAGCAGTAATATTGGACTCACCTGGACTCCATCACTTTATTGATTGCCTCCCCTATATCTGTCTATTCCTCAGTTTCATCCCCGTGTCAGCATTAATGTCATTTTGTTTCATGTGCGTTATTTATTAAATATTCACTCCCTGTACATGCTTCTCGTCTCCCAGCGTCTGTCCTCACAGCTTTGCTGTTGTACAAAACTGATTGATCACACTCTCCCAGTTGCTTGGGGATATGTTGATTTACCAAGTTCAGAGGCTTGATTTATACTTTGTCTGGTTTCTACATACAGTTTTATCGGTAAGCAACTCACACCCCAATGCTTCCTATCGGTAGGCACATGCGCCACCACCCTAAGTCTGAGGGTGGTTTTAACCTTCCAGACATGGAATTGTATCAACTCACCACCCAAGGCTTTTACTTGCAACATATTGTTAAATGCACTAAAGAGGAACAATGGGTACATATCAAAGAAGCGCATGCTCATCCACCGACATATTTTTACATGTCTGTTTATAAAGGATGGAGCTAAGAACATTAAATGCATAGTTCAGAACACTATAACAATATGGAAGAAAATGTAACTGATTCTACAAGAACTAACATTACTCCTTAAAAACACACCCCATATGGAACAATCATTGGACCGCTTTTCAGAATTCCCCAATAAATTGTCCCACATGGAAAACTAAAGTCATAGAAACCATAAATGACTTGGTAATAGGAAATACAATTATTTCTATGACAGAATTTAAAAGCAATTTTGGATTGACCAATGTAGATATTTCCAAATACATGCCACTTAAAAGTTTTATATCACACAATGTTGATCTGAAATCAGACCCATAGCACTCACGTCCGTAGCCATGAAGTGCTTTGAAAGGATGGTAATGGCTCACATCAACACCATTATCCCAGAAACCATAGACCCACTCCAATTTGCATACCGCCCAAACAGATCCACAGAGGATGCAATCTCTATTGCACACCACACTGCCCTTTCACCCCTGGACAAAAGGAACACCTACGTGAGAATGCTATTCATTGACTACAGCTCAACGTTCAACACCATAGTACCCTCAAAGCTCATCACTAAGCTAAGCTAAGGATCCTGGGACTAAACACCTCCCTCTGCAACTGGATCCTGGACTTCCTGACGGGCCGCCCCCAGGTGGCGAGGGTAGGTAGTAACACATCTACCACACTGATCCTTGACACTGGAGCCCCTCAGGGGTGCGTGCTAGGTCCCCTCCTGTACTCCCTGTTCACCCATGACTGCATGGCCAGGCACGACTACAACACCATAATTTGTTTGCAGACAACACAACAGTGGTAGGCCTGATCACCAACAATGACGAGACAGCCTATAGGGAGGAGGTCAGAGACCTGGCCGGGTGGTGCCAGAATAACAACCTATCCCACAACGTAACCAATACTTAGATGATTGTGGACTACAGGAAAAGGAGGATCGAGCACGACCTTATTCTCATCGACAGGGTTTTAGTGGAGCAGGTTGAGAGCTTCAAGTTCCTTGGTGTCCACATCACCAACAAACTAGAATGGTCCAAACACACCAAGACAGTCGTGAAGAGGGCACGACAAAGCCTATTCCCCCTCAGGAAACTAAAAAGATTTGGCATGGATCCTCAGATCCTCAAAAGGTTCTACACCTGCAACATCGAGAGCATTCTGACTGGTTGCATCACTGCCTGGTTCGGCAACTGCTCAGCCTCCGACCGCAAGGCAGTACAGAGGGTAGTTGCGTACGGCCCAGTACATCACTGGGGCTAAGCTGCCTGCCATCCAGGACCTCTACACCAGGCAGTGTCAGAGGAAGGCCCTAAATATTGTCAGACTGTTCTCTCTACTACCGCATGGCAAGCGATACCGGTGTGCCAAGTCTAGGACAAAAAGGCTTCTCATCAGTTTTTACCCCCAAGCCATAAGAATCCTGAACAGGTAATCAAATGGCTACCCGGACTATTTGCATTGTGTGCCCCCCCAACCCCTCTTTTACACTGCTGATACTCTCTGTTTATCATATATGCATAGTCACTTTAGCTATACATTCATGTACATACTACCTCAATTAGCCCGACCAACCAGTGCCCCCGCACATTGGCTAACCGGGCTATCTGCATTGTGTCCCGCCACCCACCACCCGCCAACCCCTCTTTTACACTACTGCTACTCTCTGTTTATCATATATGCATAGTCACTTTAACCATATCTACATGTACAGTTGAAGTCGGAAGTTTACATACACCTTAGCCAAATACATTTAAACTCAGTTTTTCACAATTCCTGACATTTAATCCTATTGCCTGTCATTGGTCAGTTGGGATCACCACTTTATTTAAAAAATGTGAAATGTCAGAATAATAGTAGAGAGAATGATTTATTTCTGCTTTTATTTCTTTCATCACTTTCCCAGTGGGTCAGAAGTTTACATGCACTCAATTAGTATTTAGTGGCATTGCCTTTAAATTGTTTAACTTGGGTCAAATGCTTCGGGTAGCCTTCCACAAGCTTCCCACAATAAGTTGGGTGAATTTTGGCCCATTCCTCCTGACACTGCTGGTGTAACTGAGTCAGGTTTGTAGGCCTCCTTGCTCGCACACGCATTTTCAGTTCTGCCCACAAATTTTCTATAGGATTGAGGTCAGGGTGATGGCCACTCCAATACCTTGACTTTGTTGTCCTTAAGCCATTTTGTCACAACTTTGGAAGTATGCTTGGGGTCATTGTCCATTTGGAAGACCCATTTGCGACCAAGCTTTAACTTTCTGACTGATGTCTTGAGATGTTGCTTTAATATATCCACATCATTTTCTTTCTTCATGATGCCATCTATTGTGTGAAGCGCACCAGTCCCTCCTACAGCAAAGATCCACAAAGATCCACACCCGTGCGTCATGGTTGGGAGGGTGTTCTTTGGCTTGCAAGCGTCCCCCTTTTTCCTCCAAACATAACAATGGTCAATATGGGCAAACAGCTCTATTTTTGTTTCATCAGACCAGAGGACTTTTCTCCAAAAAGTACGATCTTTGTCCCCATGTGCAGTTGCAAACCGTAGTCTGGCATTTTTTATGTTGGTTTTGGAGCAGTGGCTTCTTCCTTGCTGAGCGGCCTTTCAGGTTGTCGATATAGGACTCGTTTTACTGTGGCTATAGATACTTTTGTACCTGTTTCCTCCAGCATCTTCACAAGGTCCTTTGCTGTTGTTCTGGGATTGATTTGCACTTTTCGCACCAAAGTACGTTCATCTCTAGGAGACAGAACGTGTCTCCTTCCTGAGCGGTATGACGGCTGTGTGGTCCCATGGTGTTTATTCTTGCTTACTATTGTTTGTACAGATGAACGTGGTACCTTCAGGCATTTGGAAATTGCTCCCAAGGATGAACCAGACTTGTGGAGGTCTACAATGTTCTTTCTGAGGTCTTGGCTGATTTCTTTTGATTTTCCCATGATGTCAAGCAAAGAGGCACTGAGTTTGAAGGTAAGCCTTGAAATACATCCACAGGTACACCTCCAATTGACTCAAATTATGTCAATTAGCCTATCAGAAGCTTCTAAAGCCATGACATCATTTTATGCAATTTTCCAAGCTGTTTAAAGACACAGTCAGCTTAGTGTATGTAAACTTCTGACCCACTGGAATTGTGACACAGTGAATTGTAAGTGAAATAATCTGTCTGTAAACAATTATTGGAAAGATTACTTGTGTAATGCACAAAGTAGATGTCCTAACCGACTTGCCAAAACTATAGTTTGTTAACAAGAAATTTGTGGAGTGGTTGAAAAACAAGTTTTAATGACTCCAACATAAGTGTATGTAAACTTCCGACTTCAACAGTACATATTACCTCAACTAACTGGTGCCCCCGCACATTGGCTCTGTACCGGTACCCCCCTGTATATAGTCTTGCTATTGTTGTTTTACTGCTGCTCTTTAATTACTTGTTACTTTTATTTCTTATTCTTATCTGTATTTTTTTAAACTGCATTGTTGGTTAGGGGCTCGTTAGTAAACATTTCACTGTAAGGTCTACACCTGTTGTATTCGGCGCATGTGACTAATAACATTTGACTTGATTAATTTTATTTAGGCAAAAGACAAACGATATATACAATGTGTTTCCAGTGGATAGTGCTTAAAAGTTTAATTTAAAACACTTGTTTCAAAGTGGTCCTGGCTAGTAAAAACATCTAATTTTAAACTATAATGCCTTATAAATGCCTTAAAGGAGGACTATAGGTGGAAAATAACATTCTCTCAAACACCATAGTAAAGGGTATTAACATTATTTTCAATGTAAAAATAGCTAATTTGTTTGTTGGCAAGGTTTTAGAGTGGATGTAAACCACAGAGTAATCCAATCAACATGTCCAATGTTCCCTCAGCTACACAATTCAAGACCCTTATATACAGAACATGCTGTATAATTGCTTATTTTCTCCTATTATTCAATATTTTGTACACTAAAAATATTTTGCTAGTTCCAGTTAAAAATAATTAAGCAACTATTTGCATCAGCCTTTTGAGCATTTCCAACATTATGTATTTTTACGTACAATATACTTCACTTTTAGTGTTTCAAAAACACTCATATTAAGTTCAGCATAAAAAAATTACTACGATCCAACATAATTTGATCAAATTCAGAACTGTTATTGTACATTAGATCTAGTTAATCTTTCTTTTTATAGTAGTTACTGTCAATGATCATGCCTTAATGTTAAACATGGTTTTATGTATTTCATCACTGAGACATTTCTATCCACATTACCAGAAATTGTGGAATTACAGTGCTCATTCCACTAGCACTAAGTGGAGGTAAAGCTGCAAGCATTGTAGCTTGATTTATTTGCCTTTGTCAAGAGTGGCATGCATGAGCCTATTAATGGTGAGAATGGGTGGTCTCATTATTTAATGTCAATTTGCCCAACGGTTTTGATATCCATTCATCATGATCCATTACACCTGATAGCATAACAATCAGTGTGATACTAATATAGAAATGTGCTTTTCATTCTTCAAACATGCATACGACATAGCGTACAAGTATCGTAACTTGCCATGTGACCTTGAAAACAGGGCCACATGGCAAGTTGTTGGAAAAACTTACAATTCTTAAGTTGAAAGGAAATGTTATGAAAATTGAGTAAGTTCAACAACTTTCCTTGTAGTTGTTTTTACACACATAGTTGTTTAGATTATACATTTATCTTATGTTGAATTCTTATTATTTTGGGGGGGTTGTTTGAAAAAGTAGAGTAAAGTACTAATTATATTCAAGTAAAGATGACAACTGCATTTTTTTAAATGTCAAAATAAGTATCTTTTCAAGTACACTGCTCAAAAAAATAAAGGGAACACTTAAACAACACAATGTAACTCCAAGTCAATCACACTTCTGTGAAATCAAACTGTCCACTTAGGAAGCAACACTGATTGACAATAAATTTCACATGCTGTTGTGCAAATGGAATAGACAACAGGTGGAAATTATAGGCAATTAGCAAGACACCCCAAATAAAGGAGTGGTTCTGCAGGTGGTGACCACAGACCACTTCTCAGTTCCTATGCTTCCTGGCTGATGTTTTGGTCACTTTTGAATGCTGGCGGTGCTTTCACTCTAGTGGTAGCATGAGACGGAGTCTACAACCCACACAAGTGGCACAGGTAGTGCAGCTCATACAGGATGGCACATCAATGCGAGCTGTGGCAAGAAGGTTTGCTGTGTCTGTCAGTGTAGTGTCCAGAGCATGGAGGCGCTACCAGGAGCCAGGCCAGTACATCAGGAGACGTGGAGGAGGCCGTAGGAGGGCAACAACCCAGCAGCAGGACCGCTACCTCCGCCTTTGTGCAAGGAGGAGCAGGAGAAGCACTGCCAGAGCCCTGCAAAATGACCTCCAGCAGGCCACAAATGTGCATGTGTCTGCTCAAACGGTCAGAAACAGACTCCATGAGTGTGGTATGAGGGCCCGACGTCCACATGTGGGGGTTGTACTTACAGCCCAACACCGTGCAGGACGTTTGGCATTTGCCAGAGAACACCAAGATTGGCAAATTCGCCACTGGCGCCCTGTGCTCTTCACAGATGAAAGCAGGTTCACACTGAGCACGTGACAGACATGACAGAGTCTGGAGACGCCGTGGAGAACGTTCTGCTGCCTGCAACATCCTCCAGCATGACCGGTTTGGCGGTGGGTCAGTCATGGTGTGGGGTGGCATTTCTTTGGGGGGCCGCACAGCCCTCCATGTGCTCGCCAGAGGTAGCCTGACTGCCATTAGGTACCGAGATGAGATCCTCAGACCCCTTGTGAGACCATATGCTGGTGCGGTTGGCCCTGGGTTCCTCCTAATGCAAGACAATGCTAGACCTCATGTGGTTGGAGTGTGTCAGCAGTTCATGCAAGAGGAAGGCATTGATGCTATGGACTGGCCCGCCCGTTCCCCAGACCTGAATCCAATTGAGCACATCTGGGACATCATGTCTCGCTCCATCCACCAACGCCATGTTGCACCACAGACTGTCCAGGAGTTGGCGGATGCTTTAGTCCAGGTCTGGGAGGAGATCCCTCAGGAGACCATCCGCCACCTCATCAGGAGCATGCCCAGGCATTGTAGGGAGGTCATACAGGCACGTGGAGGCCACACACACTACTGAGCCTCATTTTGACTTGTTTTAAGGACATTACATCAAAGTTGGATCAGCCTGTAGTGTGGTTTTCCACTTTAATTTTGAGTGTGACTCCAAATCCAGACCTCCATGGGTTGATAAATTGGATTTCCATTGATTATTTTTGTGTGATTTTGTTGTCAGCACATTCAACTATGTAAAGAAAAAAGTATTTAATAAGATTGTTTCTTTCATTCAGATCTAGGATGTGTTGTTTAAGTGTTCCCTTTATTTTTTTGAGCAGTATATAATTTACTAACCACCTACATATTTACAGTGTAGTAGTAGCAGAAGCCTTTTCCTCCCTGGGGCTATTAGTGGTTCTCACGCGTTGCATCTTAAACTACATTAATGACACACATTTCTGTGTGATGGTACAGCAGACCAGTGGTTGAAAAGTACCCAATTGTCATACTTGAGTAAAAGTATAGATACCTTAATACAAAGTTTCTCAAGTAAAAGTGAAAGTCACCCAGTAAATTACTACTTGAGTAAAAGTCTAAAAGTATTTGGTTTTAAATATACTTAAGTATCAAAAGTACATTTAATTGCTAAAATATACTTAAGTATCAAAAGTAAAAGTAAAAGAAAGTATAAATCATTTCAAATTCCTTATATTAAGCAAAGTGGACGGCACCATGTTCTTGTTTGTAAAATGTACGGATAGCCACAGGCACACTCCAACACTCAGACATTATTTACAAAAGATGCATTTGTGTTTAGTGAGTCCTCCGGAACGTAGGCAGTACGGATGACCACGTGTTCTCTTGATAAGTGCATGAATTTCACAATTTTCCTGTTCCGCTTAGCATTCAAAATGTGAACAGTACTTTGTGTTGTCAGGGAAAATGTAAAAAGTACAATATTTTCTTTAGGAATGTAGTGAAGTAAAAAGTTGTCAAAAATATAAATAGGTAAGTAAAGTACAGATACCCCAAAAATCTACTTAAGTAGTACTTTAAAGTATTTTTACTTAAGTACTTTACACCACTGCAACAGACGCTGTGATTCGACAGGGGAATCTCCAACACTTCCTCCAGGCTATCCTACTGTACAAAGCCCAAGCTATAAGAACGACACACAGCCCAGGCCCCCAGATACACCTTGAAATTTTGAGCCCTATTCACTGGGCCACTTCTCTGTGCCCAAACACAAACTGTCCCTTAAAACCAACAACAGATGCTTAGGTTGGAACAGATTGGGGTTGCTTCGACACACAAATAAACAAGCATGCACATGCACTCACACACGAACACACACACACACACATACTTCATATTAGTTTCTATCATGAACAACTGGTGCAGGAACAGTTGTGTTGTTATATTTCAAGTGGTTGAGTGCTAACCTGTACAGTATATGGGAGGGCTGATCTTAAAATCAGCTGTAAAAGTGAAAGAGTAACAACAAGACTACCATACTTCCCAATAAATCTAAATTGTTGCTACACGTAACAGTTATAATATACAAATCAACAGTCAGCCAGAGCCTCTTTCTCCCTCTCTCTCTCTCTCTCTCTCTCTCTCGATGATGCTGCCTCCTCAGATTAGAGCCCTACCTGCCTGCCACCGGGACTCTTCCATCCATCAGGCTTATCTGCAGATAAATGACCCATCGTGAAGACAGTGATTTATATGACCGCTCATGCACCGCTGGACATAAATACACACGCTGCATGCAAATAAACATGTCTAACCTTCTTCTCGCTTCTCTTTTTCTTCTTCTTCCTTCCTTCCTTCCTTCAGGGTCCCCTGCTCCCCTCTATGCATGAAAGGTGCCTTGAAAATGATGTCACTCACAGCTCCAGCCAGCTCTGTCCATGCCAAATCGCTCTTTACGAGCCTTTGTCTGTGGAAGTTCCAACACTTTAGGCGATGTTAATTCATTAAAAATGAAAAGCTGAAAAGACTTGAGTCAGTAAGTATTCAACACTTTTGTTATGGAAAGCCTTAAAAAGTACAGGAGTAAAAATGTGCTTTAACACATAATAAGTGGCATGGACTCACTCTGTGTGTAATAATAGTGGCTTACATGATTTTTGAATGACTACCCGATCTCTACACCCCACACATAGAATTATCTGTACGTTCCTTTAGTCGAGAAGTACATTTCAAGCCCAGATTCCAAAACATGCATCCTGCTTGCAATAAGGCACTACAGTTATACTGCAAAAAATGTGGAAAAGAAATTAACTTTTTATCCTGAACACAAAGCGTGATGTTTGGAGCAAATCCAACATAACACATCACTGAGTACCACTCTTCATATTTTCAAGCATGTTGGTGGCTGCATAATGTATGCTTGTATGTATGCTTGTCATCGGCAAGGACTAGAGAGTTATTTAGGATAAAAAGAAACGGAAAAGAGCTAAGCACAGGCAAAATCCTAGAGGAAAACCTGGTTCAGTCTGCTTTCCACCAGACACAAGGAGACAAAAATAACCTTTCAGCAGGTTCAATGTTTATTTTATTTTTATTTCACCTTTATTTAACCAGGTAGGCCGGTTGAGAACAAGTTCTCATTTACAACTGCGACCTGGATGTACCCCAATGTACAATAGAGTTACTTACCAAGACAACACTGAATGTTCCTGAGTTGCCTAGTTACAGTTTTGACTTAAATCGGCTTGAAAATCTACGCAAAGACTTAAAAAAAAGGCTGTCTAGAAATGATGAACAACCAACTTGACAGAGCTTGTGTCACACCCTGATCTGTTTCACCTGTCTTGTGCTCGTCTCCACCCCCCTCCAGATGTTGCCCATTTTCCCTATCATCCCCTGTGCATTTATATCTGTGTTTTCTGTTGCCGGTTCATCTTGTCTCGTCAAGTCTACCAGCGTGTTTTTCCGTACTCCTGTTCTCTTTAGTCACTGTTTTCTAGTTCTTCTGGTTTTGACCATTCTGCCTGCCCTGACCCTGAGCCTACCTGCCGTTCTGCACCTTTTGACACTGCCCTGGATTACTGACCTTTGCCTGCCCTGACCCTGCCTTCCGTTTTGTATCTTACGGTCTCTGCCCTGGATTACTGACCTTTTCCTGCCCTGACCCTGCCTGCTGTTCTGTACCTTACGGTCTCTGCCCTGGATTACTGACCTTTGCCTGCCCTGACCCTGCCTGCCGTTCTGTACTTTACGGTCTCTGACCTGGATTACTGACCTCTGCCTGCCATTTACCTGTTGTTTGCTTGCCTCCTGTTTTGTAAATAAACTTCTATGATTCGAACTGTCTGCATCTGGGTCTTATCTTGAGTTCTGATAGCTCGAGTTTTTTTTTAAAGAATAATGGACACATATTGTACAATCCAGGTATGCAAAGCTCTTAGAGACTTACCCAAAAACTCTCACAGTTGTAATAGCTGCCAAAGGTGATTCTAATACAGTGCATTCGGAGAGTATTTAGACCTCTTGATTTTTTCCATATGTTGTTACGTTACAGCCTTATTCTAAAATTGATTAAATAGTTTTCCCCCTCTTCAATCTAAAAACAATACCCCATAATGATAAAGCAAAAACAGGATTTAGAAATGTTTTCAAATGTATATATTTTTTTTACATAAGTATTCAGACTTTTTACTCAGTACTTTGTTGAAGCACCTTTGGCAGCGATTACAGTCTCAAGTTTTCTTGGGTATGACGCTGCAAGCTTGGCGAAGCCACTTCTGCTGTGTGCTTAGGATCGTTGTCCTGTTGGAAGGTGAACCTTCACCCCAGTCTGAGGTCCTGAGCGCTCTGGAGCAGGTTTACATCAAGGATCTCTCTGTACTTTGCCCCGTTCATCTGTTCCTCGGTCCTGACTACTCTCCCAGTCCCTGCTGCTGAAAAACATCCCCACTGCATGATGCTGCCACCACCATGCATCACCATAGGGATGGTATTGGCCAGGTGATGAGCTGTGCTCGGTTTCCTTCAGAACTCTTTGGCATTGAGGCCAAAGAGTTCAATCTTGGTTTCATCAGACCAGAGCTTCTTGTTTCTCATGGTCTGAGAGTCTTTAGGTGCCTTTTGGCAAACTCCAAGCGGGCTGTCATGTGCCTTTTACTGAGTAGTGGCTTCCGTCTGGCCACTCTACCGTAAAGGCCTGATTGGTGGAGTGCCTCAGAGATGGTTGTCCTTCTGGAAGGTTCTCCCATCTCCACAGAGGAACTCTGGAGCTCTGTCAGAGTGACCAATCTGGTTTTAGACCCCATCATAGCACTGAGACTGCACTTGTGAAGGTGGTAAATGACCTTTTAATGGCATCAGACCGAGGCTTTGCATCTGTCCTCGTGTTCCTAGACCTTAGTGCTACTTTTGATACCATCGATCACCACATTCTTTTGGAGAGATTGGAAACCCAAATTGATCTACACGGACAAGTTCTGGCCTGTTTTAGATCTTATCTGTCGGAAAGATATCAGTTTGTCTCTGTGAATGGTTTGTCCTCTGACAAATCAACTGTAAATTTCGGTGATCCTCAAGGTTCCGTTTTAGGACCACTATTGTTTTCACTATACATTTTACCTCTTGAGGATGTCATTCGAAAACATAATGTTAACTTTCACTGCTATGCGGATGACACACAGTTGTACATTCCAATGAAACATGGTGAAGCCCCAAAATTGCCCTCGCTGGAAGCCTGTGTTTCAGACATAAGGAAGTGGATGGCTGCAAACGTTCTACTTTTAAACTCGGGCAAAACAGAGATGCTTGTTCTAGGTCCCAAGAAACAAAGAGATCTTCTGTTGAATCTGACAATTCATCTTGATGGTTGTACAGTCGTCTCCAATAAAACTGTGAAAGACTTTGGACCCTGATCTCTCTTTTGACGAACATATCAAGACTGTTTCAAGGACAGCTTTTTTCCATTTACATTAACATTGCAAAAATCAGATATTCTCTGTCCAAAAATGATGCAGAAAAATTAACCCATGCTTTTGTTACTTCTAGGTTAGACTACTGCAATGCTCTTCTAGGTTAGACTACTGCAATGCTCTGAAATCAGCAAGGGCTGATTTCAAGGTTTTACTGCTAACCGACAAAGCATTACATGGGCTTGCTCCTACCTATCTTTACGATTTGGGCCTGCAGTACATACCTACACGTACGCTACGGTCACAAGACGCAGGCCTCCTAATTGCCCTAGAATTTCTAAGCAAACAGCTGGAGGCAGGGCTTTCTCCTATAGAGCTCCATTTTTATGGAATGGTCTGCCTACCCATGTGAGAGACGCAGACTCGGTCTCAACCTTTAAGTCTTTATTGAAGACTCATCTCTTCAGTAGGTCCTATGATTGAGTGTAGTCTGGCCCAGGAGTGTGAAGGTGAATGGAAAGGCACTGGAGCAACTGTCTCTGCCTGGCCGGTTCCCCTCTCTCCACTGGGATTCTCTGCCTCTAACCCTATTACAGGGGCTGAGTCACTGGCTTACTGGTGCTCTTCCATGCCGTCCCTAGGAGGGGTGCGTCACTTGAGTGGGTTGAGTCACTGACGTGGTCTTCCTGTCTGGGTTAGCGCGGAGATCTTCGTGGGCTATACTCGGCCTTGTCTCAGGATGGTAAGTTGGTGGTTTGAAGATATCCCTCTAGTGGTGTGGGGGCTGTGCTTTGGCAAAATGGGTGGGGTTATATCCTGCTTGTTTGGCCCTGTCCGGGTGTATCATCGGATGGGGCCACAGTGTCCCCTGACCCCTCCTGTCTCAGCCTCCAGTATTTATGCTGCAATAGTTTATGTGTCGGGGGCTTGGGTCAGTCTGTTATATCTGGAGTATTTCTCCTGTCTTATCCGGTGTCCTGTGTGAATTTAAGTATGCTCTCTCTAATTCTCTCTTTCTCTTTTTCTTTCTTTCTCTCTCGGAGGACCTGAGCCCTAGGACCATGCCTCAGGAATACCTGGCATGATGACTCCTTCTTGTCCCCAGTCCACCTGGCCGTGCTGCTGCTCCAGTTTCATATCTGCGGCTATGGAACCCTGACCTGTTCACTGTGATTACTATTATTTATCGGAAGAGTCTTGGTGGTTCCAAACTTCTTCCATTTAAGAATGATGGAGGCCACTGTGTTCTTGGGGACCTTCAATGCTGCAGAAATGTTTTGGTACCCTTCCCCAGATCTGTGTCTCGACACAATCCTGTCTCTTAGCTCTACAGACAATTCTTTTGACCTTATGGCTTGGTTTTTGCTCTGACATGCACTGTCAACTGTGGGACCTGATATAGACACTTGTGTACTTTTCCAAATCATGTCCAACCTATTGAATTTACCATAGGTGGACTCCAATCAAGTTGTAGAAACATCTCAAGGATGATCAATGGAAACAGGATGCACCTGAGCTCAATTTTGAGTCTCATAGCAAAGGTTCTGAATACTTATGTAAATATAATATTTCTGTTTTTGTCACGACTTCTTCCGAAGTCGATGCCCCTCCTTGTTCGGGTGGTGCTCGGCGTTCGACGTCACTGGTCTTCTAGCCATCATTGATCCATTTTTCATTTTCCATTGGTTTTGTCTTGTCTTCCTACACACCTGGTTCCAATCCCATTCATTACATGTTGTGTATTTAACCCTCTGTTTCCCCTCATGTCCTTGTCAGAGATTGTTTGTTTGTTATGTGCTCGTGTATTTTGTATTGGTGTGCGACGGATTATTTTTACCCATGTTATTTTATTTATGTATGTTGGTTTTGGAGTTTGTTTTTTTATTTCTTTATTAAACTACTCCAGTTATACCAAGTTGGTTTCTCCTGCGCCTGACTTCCCTGCCATCTACACACACGACAATGACAGTTTTGTCATTATGGGGTACTTTGTGTAGATTGCTGAGGAACATTTTTTATTGAATCAATTTTAGAATAAGGCTGTAACGTAACAAAATGTGGAAAAAGTCTGAATACTTTCTGAAGGGACCGTATGTATTGACTCGGGGGGTTGAATACTTATCTAATCAAGGTATACTAGTGTTTTATTTTTTATTTAAATACTGTGTATTGTATAATTTCTCTTCCACTTTGACATTAATCAATCAATCACATGTATTTATAAAGCCGTTTTTACATCAGTAGATGTCACAAAGTGCTTCTACAGAAACCCAGCCTAAAACACCAAACGGCAAGCAACGCAGATGTAGAAGCATGGTAGCTAGGAAATACTCCACTGAAGGGCAGGAACCTATGAAGAAACTTAGAGGAACCAGGCTTTGAGGGGTGGCCAGTCCTATCATGTGTGGATCGTTGACAAAAAAAACTACAATTAAATACATTTTAATTCCACTTTGTAACATAAGAACATTTGTAAAAAGTCAAGGGGTGTGAATACTTACCAGCTTTCTTTCTATTAACCACTGAAAAGAGGATTAAGTACAGGATATCTATAAATAGCTCCATCAAATCTGATATCAAAGTCCTGGCAGACATTTGGGGCCATCACATCTGGGTGTTTTTTATTTAAAAGACTGAAATGGGCCAATATTACGCTTGTTCAGAAGCAGTCTTTTCAGAGAAACTGTCTGGCAGTTTGTCTCCACAACCAGGAAACTCTATTGTATTTCATCCACTACCTAAGCCCCCTCCATTCCTACCTGTGCTTCATCCCAAATGGCATCCTATTATTTAGTGCCCTACTTTTGACCTGGGCCAATAAGACCTGTAAGAAAAACAACCTGGAGGATCAGATAATAGATGACTAACGACAGACTCCACCACAGGATACCCATGGTCCTTTGCACAATGTGGAATAAATTTGCCTTAATCTGTCTCTGTCAGAATTTGTTTCGGCCAAACTAGGCTGAACTACTGTGTTTCCAAATGAAACCGAATTTTAGCGGCTATATGGCCCAGATATACCACCGGCACTCCATATTATTCCTGTTGGCATTTAATTTAGCCGTAGCTGTAGCTGTAGCTAGTGGCGATTTTAGCATGTAAATCTTGGTGGGACAAACTTCCCCAAAAAATGTTTAGATGCTTGCCAGCAAAGCCACTACACAACACAACACTAAACAATACATTAATTACACTATAGCGGTGACAACAGGTGCCCACAAACTGTTAGGGCTTACATAAAGCTGTCCCAACAGCAGAGCTTTCTTCTCAGCACAATGGAGTGAATCCTTACCACTGCTACACCTGGCTATCAGCAAAGCCTTGTCTGGCAGCGAAACAGTTCATTCAGACTCATTTACTGCATTTTTAAAAAACATAGCTAATATGGCTGACTTGCTTAAACAAATGTGGCTTTTACTGACAAATGAGATGTACAAACTATGGCATAAGGGAACAATGAGCGGATTAGAGGCAATCCGTAATTTCAATTAAAACATTAATGAGCGCGCTAAGAAGGACGTACTCAATATAACATAATTCAGAACATGGGCAGTTCTTACAGTATTCTCCCTGTACACCAAGTCTGAACTGTAGGATAAATAAAGGGGGCAGATAAGCAGACAATGAAAGCTCTTATAATATTTCTCTGAAACAGGCTATAGGGTACATGTGCATCAGAACAGTAGGCTAAGTTATGAGGGAGAAATGGACCAAATTATTAGGGTGAGGCACATGGGCTACTAACAGCTTACTACACAACATACACTTTGTATTACTTTCTCAGCTACAGTATACATATCTCCCTGGCATATTACATAATTTATGCAGCAGCATACAATACATTTTTGGACTGACCTTGTGTTGTGCTCACTTGAACAGGAAGGAGGTGGGCACATTTTCTGGGCACAGTCCTTCTTATGGGCACATTTTGTCATCAAACTTTGTCATCAAAGTCTGGCATTCTCTGCATTTACGGTGCTTTCAAGACAACTGGGAACTCGGAAAAAAACAAGGTTGAATCATGACGTCAGTGATCTTCAGGCCGGAAAGAGGCCTGAGTTCCCGACTTGGAATTCAGAGATGGATGACCGTTCAAAATGTATTTTCCCAGTCGGAGCTCATTTTTTTCCAAGTTCCCAGTTGTCTTGAACTCACTGAAGTCTGAGGTTTCCCAGTTCCGAGTTTCCAGTTGTTTTGAACACGGCAGAAGTCTTGCTAGATTGACAGGATGGCCAATGTATTCAAACTTTTCTGGCCCATGGTGTTGCATGTGAATGTTTATCCTTTTAAGCTTGGGAAAGAGACCCTTAAACCCAGACTTGGACCACACACCCTCTCCACTGAATAGCAGGCTAGTGATTGCTTTGCAAAGCTTGCAGTCAGCCACTGATTCCTTCCAAATCACTCATTGTTGAATTTGCAATTTCCAACTTGTAACGTGTAATGTTGTAGGCCATCATTGTAAATAAGAATGTGTTCTTAACTGACTTGCCTAGTTAGAAGGTTAAATAAAATACAATTTAAATTAAAATGTTTATATCCAATGGCTGATATGCACCAATTCATTTTATCTACCATTTATCTTCATATGACAAGGATTGAAAAGGATTTGCCAGTAGATTGTCGACTTGATTCATGATAATCACTGCTTGTCTAGCTTGCTAGCTAAGATTTTGAAAGTATGATGTTGACATGATCAGTCCAATCAAAGCTACGGTAGATATAAGGTGATTTGACATAATTTTATCTGTGGCCAATGACCTTGAGCCTTCTTGGATGTGCACATCTAATGTAAATCTATGGCAGCACCCAAGGGGCTTGAATTTTTGAGCTCTCCCTGTAGATTTTGCAGTGATGTAGTGTCCCCATGAGTGACAGAACACTGAGCCAATCATGGCTCAACTAGAAAACATTACCAACCCCTATGCTCTGTATTTTCCACAGGCTGCCCCTCCACCACATAAAGCACTGAGCTAGGCTGAAACACCTGCATTTTAGAGCTGCCTTACTCAAGAAAGCAAAAAAGGGACCATGTTTGAATGCGGCTTTAGTATCTCATTTCTTTTTTACATTGTTTGCAAACTGATATGTGACAGGTATTAACACCAAAATGACATGCAAAACAGGCATGTCCCACCTGCCCTGAATGACGGGTCGCCACTGGCTGTAGCTATAGCCCATATAGATCTGCTTGCATGGGGTTATGGAGTGTTATTGGGACAGGGTTTCTCCTAAATGACTACTCTGCGTATATGCCTACGCAGTCAAGTGTCCCACCGCCACCACCAGGCTGCAGGGCTGTTTGTTTGTTTGTTTAGGTCAGGATGAATAGAGACACAGCTGTTTATTTGTCACCATGAGAAGGTTCTGCTGCTGGTAGAGGTTGAATCCCTAATTAGAACACAGCGAGTGGCTGGGACTTCAGTCTGACACTGTGTTGCTACTGGCAACAGGGGCACACCTCTGGAATCAGATATGGGAGGTGCACAGGCGTGGAGCAGGAGACACAGCAGGGTGTGGGGGAATTGCAGGGCACAGAGTCACAGTCACAGAGCAGGGGGTTCTCCCATAACAGGGGATGTGTCTGAAATACAGGGCCGGTGCCAGAACGAATCAGTTGAACGTGCGCGGGTAGCCTAGTAAAAGCCTTTTGAAGGGATTGTTTGACAATCACATGAAAACATAATGACTGGATGTGTTTATGCCACGATAAAAGGTAACACAATTTAAAAGTTAAATAACAAATCATTATGAATAGACCCACAGAGATGCTATTGAATTAATAGGGATTGTAAATAAAATTCTATGTTTAGGCCCCCTCGGCCAGCCCGCCCATTAGGCAGCCACCTAGAGCAGCAGTTTGATGAGGGCAGGCTTTTCCGAGCTAAACTGGCCAAGACGCACCTCCAACAACACATAACGCCTCACAATATTCTGCCCCAAAACAACGATAGCTTCACTCACCCAGTGACATGAGGGCTATTTAGGTGAGCGCTGATGCCACCCCATGATAACCAGTAGCCACTTTGCCAAAGGCAAGTGCGCAAAATATTTAGCTTGTCCATGCCCAGCGCGCCTCTCCGGGGTGCTGTTGGAGAGACGCAGCGCTGCGCCGCTCGATCAACTGGCTATAAAATGTATTTTAAATAAATGACGTACGGTAGAAAGAGTAGTAGTCTATGTGGTTTTTCTGTAGCCCATAGACAGGAGACCAAATATAGCCTATTACAATGTCATGAGACAGACACTTTTTAAATCATTAACTTATTAATGAGGAGAGAGAGCGCAGGAGAAAGACATCTAAAAAGGCAAGCGGGCAAGACATCAGCTTTGGAGCGGCTGCGGCATAATCAAACAGAGGTGGACAGCAAATGGTGCTGAAAGTAATTCATTTCAACACTTGTCTTCATTTTAATTCGACTTCACTAACAACAATAGGGCTTTGTTGGAGCCTTTGTTGGAGTCCAAGGGCAGCAGAACGTCCAGAGCAGGGGCTGTTGGGCCCATTCATTTTTTTGGGTGCACGCGCGTGCACACATAGGCGGTCCCGTACCAGGAATAAATTAAATCTACTTTCACCCCTGAGTGTATTGCAATACAATTATGGTAGCTAGAGGGAATGATTCAATTGAAACTCCATCAGAATGACATGGCTGAGCAACCTGAGCATTTCGTATTATTCCGTAGGCCTACGTAAATCCGAGACACTCCATTTAGTAGGATGTGTTATGTTTGGTATGGTATGTATTCATTTGTGGATGTGCATCACACATTTCGTATGAAATGTTCCGAATTACAATTTGTATTATATGTTACGAATTCTAGCTAGGTGGCTAATGTTAGCTATTTTGCTAACGTTAGCAAGGTTATGGGTTAGGGTTAGGGGTTAGGGTTAAGGTTAGGGTTAAGTTTAGGAGTTAGGTTAAAGGGTTAAGGTTAGGTTAGGGGAAGGGTTAGCTAAAAGAGCTACGGTTAGGGTTAGGTCAAGGGTTAGCTAAAATGGTTAAGGTTAGGGTTAGGCTTAGCTAACATGCTAAGTGGTTGCAGCATTATATGTTAATAACATTTAGAATACGTTACCCAGCATGCTATGCGGGGGGGGGGGCAGGTGGTTGAACAAAGCTTGCATGGCTAAACAAGGACTTTTCTAGCTGAAGTATATGTTCATTAAAAGTAGTTAAGCCTACACCCTGGTTTGTCATTATACAAGGAACAAACATAACAGTTGCAAAGTAGATGAAAAGCAGTAAGTAGTTGAAAAGTTGCTAATTAGCGAAAATGAGAAAGTTTTCCATGATGATATTCAAACTCACAACCTTTGAGTTGCTAGACGTTCGCGTCATTCACCCACTCATCCACTCCTCTTTCATTTTACCTTAAGTAGCCATCAGTCTTATATAACGATACCAAACCAAACACATCATACTAAATGAATGCTGCAGTCTACTGTGATAGATAGTGGCATATGTTGAGCCGTTGAATGAGTGTGACTCATATAGTTTAAGTAAGAGCAGCGCAGAGCGCGGCGATACATATGTGTTACTGTCTATAGCCTAATTGTAAATGTAAAGTACATTTTATGTAATGTAAATGTAATGTAGCCTAATTGTAAAGTGATTCCCCAATACTACTAGATATTGTTAATTGTTGCTGATACTTTTGTTGTCAATAGTTAGCTAGCGGGGAGGAAATTATAAAGTATATGTCGGATCAGGAAAGTGACGACGAAGGTTACCATCCCCTCTGTGTAGCAGAGGAGAGAAATCTGTTCCTCCTCTCTCATAATATGGTGATTTAATATCACCACCGAAGCTCAACTTTTAGTGTTAAAGCACCACAAATTCCAGGATTTAATTTATGTCAAATATAACAATGTGGCTCTGGTATTAGACCGTATAATTGTTTCCATTGGATGAACGTTAATTGCTTTTTACAGAATTATGGTTACATTGATTTAAAGATAGATTTCAAGCGGAAGAATCAGCGCATTAAGATAAGGGCAAGCTACTCTTTGGTAAATGATTGTTATATTTCGATAGATTCTCAAGTCTAAAGAGAAAACAATGGCTTCCAGAAATAAGAATGGCCTGTTTGTCCCCCGAAATTGCATAGAAAATGAATACTTGCTTTATGAAATGCGGCAAATGGGAACAAATGACATGAATACAAACTAAAATACAAGCGACGATAAGGGGTCTCTGAAGACCTGAGCAAGGATGAATTGGATGGGAAGAATGTAATGTCCCGGACCAGTATAATAGCCTGTTGGTCAGGGCTGAAGAAATGCAAAGCCAAAAGCAAAAATGAAGTAATGTTGATGGCTTTGGAGTGTGAATGCAAGGCATGTAAATAAGATGGAATTAAACCTACCCTTCTGAAAGATATGGGTTACTTAACTAACAGTGCCTTGGGGAAAGAAATAGTAGCATCACAGTAGCAAACTGTACACCCCTACATTCATATGGCATTAAGCCTATGAAAATTTATGCTGATTTATGCAAAGTAAAGTTGTTATAGTTAATGAAAAGATTCTCTCCCATTTCCCCCCTGTTTGATGTTCTCTGCATCTTTCGGCACGGTGGAACAAAGTTACTTGTTATCCAAACATTCTGAAACACATGTAAAAATGGATAAAGAGTGGCGGGACGTGAACGGCGAGCCAGGCGGATGGGTGGAGTTTTAGGTCAGGGAAACAAGCTAGATAAGGCTGGGAAACCAAGGAGGCCTGCTGTCTTGGGAGAGCAGTTAGTGAAATTCTGCAGGTGTAAAGGTACCTGAATCCAGCTGTTAAGGGAGCTCCCAAATTAAGAAAGGCCACATGAATATTTGTTAGTGGTGTTAATACCGTGTCTGAAATATTGTGTGTGGTCTTTTTATTTGGTTTTAGTAGGTTCTTCACAGGTGTGAAAGGATGGACATTAAAGGACACACAAATAAAAAAATGTGGTTTCACAGATGTAAGTTCTCCTGATGAGAAATACAGTATACTGAAAAACAATGTAAACCTGCTACAAAGAATGCTTGAAATGTTTTTATATGATGAGTCTGAAGTACAGACATTTGTTTTAGACATTTGTATTAATTTGAAAATGTAATAATTAGTCATGCAGTGAATAGTCTGTCTTGAATTCCTGAATCAGAAATGCCCAAAAGTGTTGTTTTGGTTTGTCTTCCCTTGAGGTTATGGCAATAGTGACCTTGGATGGAATCTAAAACATGGAAGGGATCATTTGATCAGTGTGAGCTTCACCCCCTCTAACCGGCTGAAGTTACGGCACCCGCGATGGCCCTGTGCCTAATGACTATTACCCGAGACCTGAGTCCGAGCCTGCAACCTGTGTCAAAGATACCGACTGCATTTCTCTCAGGAGTGCTGCATGAGTCGTCCTGAGACCGAGCATGGAAAGATCCCATCTAAACTTCTCTCATACTGCTGGTGCACCAAAAAGGGATGAGGCCGAATGGAGCACAAAGGATGGTTGCAGCAGCTCAGGTGAGAGATCGTCTGGTTGGGAAAAACAGACTGTCCCCCAGATATTGACATCGGGACTACATCAAGGGCCACCCACTCTGACAGCCATAGGTTTCATTTGTGTTGTTGTGAGTTCTGAACTGTAAATTATCGGAAAGAAGAATTGAAGAGATGATTGGTTTAGTGTCAGGAGGGGAGGGGGGAGTCAAGCCTGCCCGTAATTTATTTGGAATTGCCAAAATTGTTTATTTGGGGTATTGGGTTGATTGTGGGGGTCTTCACACTGGGAAATATATAGTAATCTAGACTTAAAAAATGTATTGAAATAGGCCTACCGACCTGTCATTAACATGCCACTCGTGACAGTATAAGACAAGAACAAACAGGGACCATACTGAGAAAAGTTAATTGTATAAATTTAAGATGAATAAAGTTGGGCTTGTCGGTAGTATTTTGACGTCCGGATGAAAAGCTTGCCCAAAGTAAACTGCCTGTTACTCAGGCCCAGAAGCTATGATATGCATATAATTGGTAGATTTGGATAGAAAACGCACGTTTTGTTCGTGCGTTCAAGACACTATCCGAAGGGTAACGAAGGGTGACGCGCCGGCGCATATCGTGACAAAAAAATTCAAAATATTCCATTACCGTACTTCGAAGCGTGTCAAACGCTGTTTAAAATCAATTTTTATGTGATTTTTCTCGTAAAATAGCGATAATATTCCGACCGGGAGTCGTTGTTTTCGTTCAAAGACTGAAAATGTAAAATGGACTCTTCACGTGCACGCGGGAACCCGTCTCATTGTTCTCAGATCGACCACTATCCAAATGCGCTACTGTTTTTCAGCCATGGACTGCAGAGTCATCATTCAACGTTCTGGCGCCTTCTGAGAGCCTATGGGAGCCTTAGAAAGTGTCACATTACAGCAGAGATCCTCTGTTTTCAATAAAGAGAATAAAGAAGGCCAAGAAATGGTCAGAGAGGGCACTTCCTGTTTGGAATCTTCTCAGGTTTTGGCCTGCCATGTGAGTTCTATTATACTCACAGACACCATTCAAACAGTTTTAGAAACTTTAGGGTGTTTTCTATCCAAATCAAACAATTATATGCATATTCTAGTTTCTGGGCAGGAGTAATAAACAGATTAAATCGGGTACGTTTTTTATCCGGCCGTGAAAATACTGCCCCCTATCCATAACAGGTTAAGTGATTAAGATGTGTCAAATGTATAGTCTATTCAACCCCTAGGTCTCAGCCTTGATTTAATGTTTTGGCACCAGGCACAGAAGGGTGAAACAGCGACCAGATAAGGCAACAGTATTTAGGTCTGCCCTCCCCTCTGGAGGGAGTGATTTGCTGCAAACCTCTTAGAAGAACGTGTCTTTCTTCCCGTATACATTTGTCTGTCTTTGTCTATTACATTTTTAATATATCAAAGTTGTTTGCCTTCTATTTTGCATTTAGCATTTCTCCACCCCTTGACCATATTCTCAATTCCTAACAGTGTGCACATGCTTGATTTTATATGGGTGTTATAGTAAAGAATATAGGTGGAGCATGAGTTTCAAGTTTGGGGAAGCTTACAATTTATCCTACCATCCATTTGTGAAGATCTGAGTGCCAGTTCTGATTATTTCTATATGCACATTTTTGTGGAACAGTTTCATTTCAACAATAACGTTTTTGTTTCTCAAAATCATTGTCACATGGTTAATGATACAAATCTTAATTAAAATGATAAAAATCCTCTGATCATTGATACACCATGATCCATTGGCAGGTAAAAAAAAAATGTGATAGCCTATAGGCCTTAGCAGCAGTAGGCCTATAACTTCCATAGTCAACAAAGTAAAATATATAGGCCTAAAGCCGACAAATAAAAACGGAAAATGATGTTTCTTTCAATCTCTTTCATTCTCTCTACTTCACCTGTCTGCCTCCCTTTCTATCTGTCTTGACTTGAGCTATTGCTAGTGAAGTGCAACATTGTATCAAATCAATCAATCAGGTCCTGCTGCCTGAAGCTGCCATAGCAAATTTGCTACATTCTATCAACTAGCCTATTCCGGGCCCAAGATGGAATGTTTTTTCATTGGGAACAGGGGAGGGTTGTGTGTTTTTTCCCGTGCCAGTGCGCTCAGGACAGACAGATTTTTAAAAAATGAAGTTTCCACTAGATATATGGGATCCTCAGATCATGATGGGGATCCCTAATAAATACAAATATTTAAAAAATGATCGAGGCTGGGTGAGTGTTGGATAGATTTTTCCAGAATAGGGGAACGTTGTCTAACTTTATTTTACTTTCGGGAGGGTTGTGTGTTTTTTCATTGGGCACAGGGGAGGGTTGTGTGTTTTTTCACTGGACACAGGGGAGTGTTGTGTGTTTTTTCATTGGGCACAGGGGAGGCTTTTGTGTTTTTTCATTGGACACAGGGGAGGGTTGTGTGTTTTTTCACTGGGCACAGGGGAGGGTTGTGTGTTTTTTCATTGGGCACAGGGGAGGGTTTTGTGTTTTTTCATTGGGCACAGGGGAGGGTTGTGTGTTTTTTCACTGGGCACAGGGGAGGGTTGTGTGTTTTTTCATTGGGCACAGGGGAGGGTTGTGTGTTTTTTCATTGGGCACAGGGGAGGGTTTTGTGTTTTTTCATTGGGCACAGGGGAGGGTTGTGTGTTTTTTCATTGGGCACAGGGGAGGGTTGTGTGATTTTTCATTGGGCACAGGGGAGGGTTGTGTGTTTTTTCATTGGGCACAGGGGAGGGTTGTGTGTTTTTTCATTGGGCACAGGGGAGGGTTGTGTGATTTTTCATTGGGCACAGGGGAGGGTTGTGCGTTTTTTCATTGGGCACAGGGGAGGGTTGTGCGTTTTTTCACTGGGCACAGGGGAAAGTAGTGTGTTTTTTCCCTTGTTTACATTGACTATTTTGCAGGTTTTACTATATAATTTATTCCACCCATCTGCTTGCATGAGCCTCCCCTATATCAAGGTGTTTTGGTACTTCCCGTATGCACTATGCTTTTCTGCACGCAAACTTTTATTATTAACTGGGTGGTTCGAGCCCTGAATGCTGATTGGCTGACAGCCGTGGTATATCAGACCGTATACCACGGGTATGACAAAACATAAATTTTTACTGCTTTAATTACGTTGATAACCAGTTTATAATAGTAATAAGGCACCTCGGGGGTTTATGGTTTATGTCCAATATACCATGCCTAAGGGCTGTATCCAGGCACTCCGCGTTGGGTTGTGCGTAAGAACAGCCCTTAGCTGTGGTATATTGGCCATTTACCACACCCCATCATTCCTTATTGCTTAACTATACCACAAGTATAGTCTACCAGTCTAACTAACGGTCTATCCTGCCATCTTTCCACGATTCATAGTGCCAATAGTGGTAGGTGGATCGTTTGTCCAGATCTGCAATAGGCTAAGCAGCAATCATACACACATAAAAGCATTAAAAGCTGCATTCATTTTCAATACCAATCCACAAGAACAAATAAGAATAGCTGATAGGCAGCGGAGAGGCCAGGTGCATCATTGCGCATGAAAGACCAGTAAAGACGTCAAACACGCAGCTTTAGGGACAATACAATTATCCTACCTAGACTAGCCTACAATTGCATATTGTTTTTAAGTGAGTACAAAATTCTACTCTAGGCTGCAGTGAACATGCCATTTGAATAACAGCGCAAAGCCGTGGGATTTGAATATTTAATTCCATTTGGATCAGTTGTGGGTCGACTCTCGACAGTGTATAAGGTCTAGAAAGACACAGTAGCAGGCCAGTCTGGCTGTATTTTTTACTTCTGATACTGAGATGCGCTTCCTGTTGCAGATCATCATTCTCCCAAGTCGTCCTATAATAATTTGGCCACATATGCTCCCAGCGGGCCCAGTTATTCAAGATAGCTTAACTTGCGCTCTGCCTCGTCTCCAATCCGAGTGGCTATTCCTTGCACATCTAGATCCAAAAGCTTCAATTTAGCCTCCATATTTGTCATTTATCTTTTATATATGTGGCATAAACACAACCAGTCACAATGTTTTAGTTTGATTAGACTTCTTCAAAAGTCTCCTGTAGGCATGAGCATATTAGTCCAGAATATAATTCCAGCATCCTCAAAATGGCTTGACATTAACCAGGTTTCCATCCAACATTTTTATGTGAGTAAAGTACACGCTGGATAAAAAACGTCATGACATAACAGATTTTATTTTCTTGTCTATTTCAATTCTTCTCTCATTGATCGGGAAAGGTGTCTGTTGTCATGACATGCAGCACTTTGGGGTGGACACCCACCTGTCTCGATCAATGAGAGAAGACTAGACAAGATGGAAGTGTACACTTTGTTGTATTACTTCATGGAGAATTTTTTTTATTTATGTTATAACAGAGCATTTTCTCAATTAAATGGACCAACTGCAACTGCACTTTATGAGACTCCTGTATCCACAAATCAAATCAAATAATATTTTATTGATCACATACACATATTTAGCAGATGTTATTGCGGGTGTAGCGAAATGCTTGTGTTCCTAGCTCCAACAGTGCAGTAGTGTCTAACAATTCACAACAATACACACACATCTAAAAGTGAAAGAATGGAATAAAGAAATATATAAATATTAGGACGAGCAATGTCGGAGTGGCATTGACTAAAATACAGTAGAATAGAATACAGTATATACATACAAAATTAGTAAAGCAGTATGTAAACATTATTAAAGTGACTAGTGTTCCATTGTTAAAGTGACCAGTGATTCCATATCTATGTATATAGGGCAGCAGCCTCTAAGGTGCAGGGTTGAGTAACCGGGTGGTAGCCGGCTAGTGATTTAACAGTCTGATGGCCTTGAGATAGAAGCTGTTGTTCAGTCTCTCGATCCCAGCTTTGATACACCTGTACTGACCTCTCCTTCTGGATGATAGCGGGGTGAACAGGCCGTGGCTCGGGTGGTTGATGTCCTTGATGATCTTTTTGGCCTTCCTGTGACATCGGGTGCTGTAGGTGTCCTGGAGGGCAAGCAGTGTGCCCCCGGTGATGCGTTGGGCAGACCGCACCACCCTCTGGAGAGCCCTGCGGTTGAGGGCGGTGCAGTTGCTATACCAGGCGGTGACACATCCCGACAGGATGGTTTCAATTGTGCATCTGTAAAAGTGTGTGAGGGTTTTAGGTGACAAGCCAAATTTCTTCAGCCTCCTTAGGTTGAAGAGATACTGTTGCTCCTTCTTCACCACACTGTCTGTGTGGGTGGACCATTTCAGTTTGTCAGTGATGTGTATGCCAAGGAACTTTAAGCTTTTCACCTTCTCCACTGCGGTCCAGTCAATGTGGATAGGGGCGTGCTCCCTCTGCTGTTTCCTCAAGTCAACGATCAGCTCCTTCGTTTTGTTGACGTTGAGGGAGAGGTTATTTTCCTGGCACCACTCCGCGAGGGCCCTCACCTCCTCCCTGTAGGCTGTCTCATCATTGTTAGTAATCAGGCCTACTACTGTTGAGTCATCTGCAAAATGAATGATTGAGTTGGAGGTGTGCGTGGCCACACAGTCATGGTTGAACAGGGAGTACAGGAGGGGATTGGACCCATTGGGGCGGTATGCAAGTTTAAGTGGGTCTAGGGTGTCAGGTAAGGTATAGGTGACATGATCCTTAACTAGCCTCTCAAAACACTTCATGATGAAGGAAGTGAGTTCTACGGGGCAATAGGCTCGTAGACCTCAACTACCAACTTTCTGGTCCTCTTGCAGAAGATTTGCTGGTTCTGCGTGTCTGCTGGAAAGAGATGGTTGTGGTGTTACCATTTCACACTTTTTAGAAGGTACTTAGAGACAATGAGGGACATTGGGAGCTGCTTCTGAAATGGAAAGATTAGTCAACAAATTGGCTGGGGGCTGCAGAAGGTGTGAAAAGTCTTAGGAGGGCAGTTCTTACACAGAATGTATTGTTGTGTATAGGAGATTGAGGAGAAATGGCACCTTTCAATCATTCTCATACACAACAATACATTTACTGTCTATATTCTGGGGCTGTCCCCGACAAAAACAAATCTTGGTCGACCGACATTAATTTGGCCTTTCGACCATTCGATTGGACAACATTTTTAAAAGTATATTGTTCCATATATAGACACACCTTATGTGTTTTAATAAAATCAACTATATCTATTGAGCTTATCTGATGCTTTAAGCTGTTTGATGAAATAAGACACAAATGACTCAAGAGGGAGCCAGAGATCAAGATAACCAGAAGAAAAAAAACCTTAACCTGATGCAACCATCCTCCTCCAGCTCCTGCTGGCTTTTGCAGATTCTGCCGTTACACTCCTGAAGTTGCCGGTAAATAGGCTACTCAAGGATTTGGCGACCTTTCTCAGGTGGAATGCCAATTTATCTTACCATTTCTAGCAAACAGCATTACAGTTAACGGGCAGGAGGTACGGTAGGACGGGTCAGGCCCCCTAAGGCCCATCCGTAACACCGGCCCTGCTGAAATTTGACTCTATTATCTAAATAGTGCACTACTTTTGCTCTGGTCAAAAGTAGTGCACTGTTGAAGAAATATAGTGCCATTTTGGATGCACCCAGGGTGTTCTAGTTCAGGGCAATTTTGCAGTAATGGAATTACGCTTTGACTCAGTTTTTTC
Organism: Salmo trutta; assembly: GCF_901001165.1. NCBI lineage: Eukaryota > Metazoa > Chordata > Actinopteri > Salmoniformes > Salmonidae > Salmo > Salmo trutta. The sequence goes on along the minus strand of NC_042960.1, from coordinate 30,531,154 downwards.
ACTTAAAAATGTATGCCAAAACAAAACCATTGATTTCAAAGTTTATCAAACCATACAAATTTATAGACTACTTTTAACAATTTCCACTGAAAAATGTACAAAAATACATTTAGCGGAAGAACTGTGCAGATGCAAACTTTGGTAACGGAATTACGGTAACATCTCCCTCGGGTTTTTATGCAACCATGTTTTCCAAATACTCAGTTAAATATCTGCTCCACTAAAGCAGAGTATAGTTCAGTACAGTAGAGTACAGAGCAATATACATACTCTACCTTTCTTTACTGTACTGTATTGTATTGCACTGTATTGTACTGTGCTGTACTACTGTGTTGATTTAGACTGTATTCTACTGTGCTCTACTCACTGTACAGTACTGTGCTGTACTGTACTGTATTGTAATGTAATGTAATGTAATGTTCTGACTGTACAGTGCTGTGCTGTAGTGTACTGTACTCAGTACTGTACTGTATTGTTCTGTATTGTACTGTACTCTGTGCTCTACTAACGGTACTGTACTGTACTGTACTATACTGTGATATCCAAACTTGTGAAACATGTCTATGAAAGGTTCAGATTTGGTCCAGTCCAGTCGGTCTGTGGCCGTTAACATCAAAGCCAGGAAGGACTGAACAAATGTCAACTACTTTTCAACGTCCATGGATGCCTGGTGTCTGTCGGAGCTCGCTGGGTGAGGATGCTGGTTACGGCAAATGGAAAGAGAGTGGTAGCTGTCAGTAAGAGCAGGGAGAGGTGACATTAACTAGAGAGTGAGAGACAGAGGCAGAGAGTGAAAGAGAGAGGGAGGGGTTGCCTAGACTCGTTTTGACCACCAGTCAACAGAAAGACAAAGAAAATAGTTATGAGCTGAACATAACAGTATGCCAGGGAGGAGGACGGTAGCAGGTGACCCAACTGTGGTTTGTAACTATTATGATTTCCCATTGTAGCAAATTCAGCGGCAGTAATATCATTACTGATTTTTGGGTAATTTCGTTACCAATTTGGTAATGGAATTATGAGTTTTAATCACTTAATAATTCATAAACAAAATCGATATAAGTAAAATCACTATAACCAGGGGCGTCATGCACCCAAAAATCTGAGGGAGCACAAAGTACATGAGGATGGCTGCGGGGTGGTCCGGAGGACAAATCTGAGGGGTCACATTCCCCTGTGTCCTCTATGGGCATGACGCCTCTGACTGTAACTAATTGGTAGGTCTACTATTACTTGCTTCTTCTGTGAACTCTCATTATCCTCCCTCCTCATGAGGGAGAGAAATTAGAACATATCTTAAAGATATGTGGGTTTTTTGGTAACGGAATTACAAGGCAATATTTCTTAAACTTACAGAAGATAAACAATTTCCCCAAAACCAAATTTATGTGTTGATATTAGTTGCCAGGGATTTTACATCAACATGTTTGTTTTTTGATACATTTCTGATACCTTTTAAGACTTTTTCTGGTAGATGTTTTCTAAGACCCCTTTTCCATCTGTTTATCCAAAAAGCAAAGCCTTTACTTCAAAAAAAATGTTTTAGATGGAAAATGGTTGAAAAATGTATCTATGCCTTCATTCCCCAAACATATAGACTGTTAGCTTTCATTTGACACCCAATTTGACATGCTCCTCTGAACTGGTGCTCATGAGTCCTTTTCGATGGAAATGCCCTTCAGCTCTGCTCTATGTCCCAGGGTCTTCTCTCTCTGCTCCACTCGGTGGTAGTAATCATTGTCCTTGCTCATGGGGATGAGCGATAGGATTTTTGACAGGGCCAAGGCACTGATCCAGCTAGGTCTGCTGCTCTGCTTTGCTAGCCTTAATCACACAGCTACATCAGAAACATTCTGCTCAGAATCAAATTAAAGCGTAGTGTTTAAATGAAGACATCGGTTTCCCTCATCTTCTTTTCCTCCTTCCGATCGTCCTCTTCCTCCCTTTTTTCCCTTTGTTGATGTCACAATCCTCAGAGGAGCAGTGGTATCTACATGGGGGTTGAATTGTGATTATCTGTGGTTTGTTTACACTGCTTAGGTTGATTGGTTTTCTTTATTTGTTCCACTGACCCTATTCCCTCCAGTACTCCCACAGTTCCTAGAAGCAGATGGCATCACAACTGGAGTGGGATAGGAGTGTGTAAAATACAACTGTTCATTGTGTCCGCATTAAAAGCAATCGTATCTCGTTGCAGGCACGCAGACAATAATGTAACAGGCATGTCGAAAAGAAAATGAGAAACATCTATCTTCCTCATCACAACTGAGAGAATGATTTGCAAATGTGCGAAAGGTAGAAACGATCAGCTATTCCTCAGAATCTTCAATCAAAAGCGGCATTAAACGAAAGAGGGGAAGAAAAAGTGATATGAGATGTGTCTGAGAGAGAGGTATGTGGAGATGTGTGCTTCTGTATTAAGCAGTCATTACTGGGACACACGACGTGGTAAAACTCCTTATTATGCCTTGACATCAGACCGGTGTGCTAATGCATATTTTAAACCCGCCAAGGAACGATTCTCAGTGAATAAGCTTTTTAAAGGAAACACTTACTGCGGGAATAAACTGGCCCAGTTTAAAGGTTATCTGACTATAATGAATCGATTCCCTTTTACATTTTTCACAAGTCGTTGCAGAAACACCAAATCAGCACACTGTCTTACTCCTCTCTTCCTCATTTTGGCACTCTGCTCTGTTTGATGGAGAGATGAGACGAGAAAAGAGACACAGACTTCACAGTAGAAGTTCGATATCAGTTGCCATGTGCCAAACAAAACTGGAAGACTATTTGGCGAGAGAGAAAAGGAGGAGAGAGAAAAGAAGAGAGAAGGGAGCCGAAGAGTGAAAAGGAGGGGATAAGGAGGAGGAGAGAGGAGCAGTTGACGCCCACACATTCATCCATATCCAAAGCCTGGCTTATGGACATGTTTCTACTGCGTTAGTCTCTGCTATGCTAATAGTGTATTGACTTGAGCAGAATCTCTGTTGTTTTATTGTTACTGTGCTGCATTGCTTTCTCTATGTCCTTAACAAGGGCTCCAAGCCAAGGTCAGTGTGTTGTTTAGCCTAATGATTGTATAAGAATAGAGCTCTTGTCTCCTTCTTGCTTCCCCGGTTTTGTGTCTCGTTCTCTCCCTCTTAAAGTGCTCCTTAGGATCCCGAGGTGGGAGAAGGAGATGATTAGGTCCCTAATGTTTAGTAATGAGGCATTTTTTTTGTGTGTTTTGTGTGTTTCTGTTTTGTTTTTGTTTCGAGGTTTGTGGTGGAACCCAACTCTGTCTGCTGGATCTCCTGTTTGGTAGTCCGCTTGTTGCAGGAGGCCAGGGGGCATAGCTGGGAGGATCGTCAGGTCTGTTCTCACCATACAACACCCTCTCCACTCATCCACACGCTCCATACACTACTGATCCTACCGATGTCCACAGCTTCTGTCATTTTTTCCAAATGTATTATTTCGTTTAATACGTTTCTTCCTTTTCACGTTTAAGTCATGCATGGTCCCCCTTTGTTGTTACGAACTACGAGCCAGGTTGTAACATTATCTTTACAACTTATTTGTTACAGACAGAGAATAACATTTAATGCAGCACTCGTGCAGTGAGCGAGGGTTTCCCTTGATTTGCCTTCACTCGGCCTACGTACTCAGTGCCCCAGAGAGACCAACCAAGTCACGCTGCAGTAAAAACCATCACATGAACCCTCTGCAGAGAGAAGAGAATAGAATTCATGAGCTTAGGAATAGAATTTTACAATTTGAATTGTACCTGCAGGCTGATTCCGAACAGGGCCAGAGGATTGGATTTGTAGATTTAAAGAGATGTCATCCAACAAATATAAAAGCAGAAACTACATGTGTAACTGGCTTTGGGGGGGAGGAGAGAGGAAGAGAGCGGTGGAACATGAACATACAAGATTATCGAGGAGTAAAGAACAAAGCTCAGGCCAGGTTCAGCTGTAATTGAACATGGGAAAAACTGGTCCAGGAATAATAATTTTGCGAGCCATTGTCACACAAGGAAGATAGTGTTGGGCACAACTTGCAAAGGCTCATTTTACATTTTAGTAATTTAGCAGACACTCTTATCCAGGGCAACTTACAGTAGTGAATGCATACATTTCATAAATGTTTTCTCCATACTGGTCCACCATGGGAATCGAACCCACAACCCTAGCGTTGCAAACACCATGCTCTACCAACTGAGCCACACGGGACAAGGTACAGACACACGCATGCATGCGCGGATGCACACACCTTCCTTCTCCCCCTCTCTCTTTCCTACCTTGCCACATCATTCTCTGACGGTAGTTAGAAGGGCTCTCCTCTCCCCACCTCTCCGCTTAAAACCTCCTCTCTCCTCTGCCCTCTCCCCTTCCTTCACAGCCATACATGTAGCTGGAGGCCTCATTAGCAGTACGCTACAGGCACGCAATAAACCAGTGCCTTTGTCTGAAAATACCCCCCCCTCCCCCCATTCTGCCCACCATACACAACCTGGAAGGGCTCCCAGCCCCCTCATCTGGGCAGGAAACAGCCTCCTATCAGCCTATCAGGCACTGTGGAACGACGTTTGGGCCTATCAGACGCTGTGGAATGACGTTTGGGTCTATCAGCTGCTGTGGAACGATGTTTGGGTCTATCAGCTGCTGTGGAATGACGTTTGGGTCTATCAGCTGCTGTGGAACGACGTTTGGGTCTATCAGCTGCTGTGGAACGACGTTTGGGTCTATCAGCTGCTGTGGAACGACGTTTGGGTCTATCAGCTGCTGTGGAACAGTACTGCGTTCCAGGCCTTCTGTTGTTGTTTCCTCGATAGTTGCTGCTACCTGCTATTTCTCTGTTGTGGTTGGTAGGTTGCTTTTGTTTTTCCAGGTTTTTTCTATGGAGACTGAAAGCTCAAAGACCTATTTATCTCTGCACTCCCCTTTCTCTTTGGATGCATGGCCAACGCCGCTGCCGCCATGCATATGGTAAACATAGCGTTTGCCAAGTGTCTCAAAGCAAAGGAAGGCTTTAGTGCCTATGAACAGAAAGAGAGGAGAGAGAGAGATGGAGCGAGATGGAGCAAGAGAGCGAGGGAGACAGACAGACAGAAGTGGAGAGAAAAGAGAGAGAAGGGGCTGGCGGGGGAATGGGTAAGAGTTTGTTTTGTGTTCTACGGATGAAGATTACAGGTTGCATGCCAGCTCTCTGGAAGCACTCAAACATATGCAGTGGATACAAAGCACTCAGATGGGTAAAGGCACAAAGAAGCAAAGTCTTTAACACAAAAAACATCAGAGCTCAGTCTGACAAGGCACAGGAAGAATGCAGGTGGTCCATGGACCACAACCAGAAGTCAAGGTCTTCGATGAAGTCGAGCCTCTCATAGAGAATGAAGTGAGTCTCAAGACACACACACACACACACACTCACGCGCACATACGGATGCAGTGCTTAATTTGAGCCGGATCCTGGCCCCTCTCGGTTTTGGACTGTTTCCAAAAAGCTCCCCCCTGCCAGAATCCCCCCCCCCCTTCGCGTAAACGCGCACGCACTCAATTCTTCATTGCTGCGATTTGCTTGCTAGTTGAGATTTCTGATCACGTTATGCTGCGTTTCATTTGATTTTTTACGTCGGTTTGATCACGGGGGAGGCACTTATGTCTGCAGTTTTCGGTTTGGCTATTTGTTTCAAGTGTATTAGTCTATAAATACATCTCTTTTGCCAAGATTCGTCATCTCTCCCATGTCTTATTCGACTAATAGTTGTTCTGAAATGTTTATTGCTTGCCTACATTTTACTCCCTCCTCGATGTTTAATATAACACACATACATGAATTATTCATTTCGGTTTTCTATCCTGATGTGAAGTTTATTCTATAGAAATGATTTGACTCTGATGTGTGCCACAGAAAGTATTTGACTCTAGCCACAAAATGAAGGACATTAAAAGGGGGGAGGGTGGATTTCGGCAAGGCTATTTTCTTGCCTGCCCTTCCAACTTTTTGATGACCTATCATGCCCTCTGATGTGTGCCACAGGAAGTATTAGACTCTAGTCACAAAAGGAAGTGGTTATTTCAGCAATAATAGTTTTCAGAGCCCTCTACTGTTCTCTCTACCCATCCGATCGTGCTTTTCCCTCATTTTTTTTTTTTTACTTTTTCTGTTTTAGTTTTTAAGAATGTAGGTACAGTAGTAATAATAAAATAAATCACAAAATCGTACTCTGGGCGAACAGTAAAGTTCAAATATATAAGTCAACATGAGTGCAGAGGAAAGGGGGCAAACTAGATCCCAACTATCTCGGCCATATACGATTCGAGGTCTCGAAGGGAAAAGCGCGGACTTGGAAGATGACAAGGGGGTTATCTTCCCTAAAATAAGCATGGATCACCTGAGGCCTCATATAGAGGACACTTGTCGGATCCCTCATAAAATAAAATCAGCAGCCTCCAGAACCACCACACCAGCAGGTGCAGCCTCCACAAATCAAATCAAATCAAATTTATTTATATAGCCCTTCGTATATCAGCTGAAATCTCAAAGTGCTGTACAGAAACCCAGCCTAAAACCCCAAACAGCAAGCAATGCATGTGAAAGAGGCACGGTGGCTAGGAAAAACTCCCTAGGAAAAACTCCCTAGAAAGGCCAAAAACCTAGGAAGAAACCTAGAGAGGAACCAGGCTATGAGGGGTGGCCAGTCCTCTTCTGGCTGTGCCGGGTGGATATTATAACAGAACATGGTCAAGATGTTAAAATGTTCATAAATGACCAGCATGGTCAAATAATAATAATCATTGTAGTTGTCGAGGGTGCAACAAGCACGTCCGGTGAACAGGTCAGGGTTCCGTGGCCGCAGGCAGAACAGTTGAAACTGGAGCAGCAGCATGGCCAGGTGGACTGGGGACAGCAAGGAGTCATCATGCCAGGTAGTCCCGAGGCATGGTCCTAGGGCTCAGGTCCTCCGAGAGAAAGAAAGAAAGAGAGAAAGAGAGAATTAGAGAGAGCATATTTAAATTCACACAGGACACCGGATAAGACAAGAGAATACTCCAGATGAAAGAGACTGACCCTAGCCCCCCGGCACATAAACTACTGCAGCATAAATACTGGAGGCTGAGACAGGAGGGATCAGAAGACACTATGGCCCCATCCGATGATACCCCCGGACAGGGCCAAACAGGCAGGATATAACCCCACCCACTTTGCCAAAGCACAGCCCCCACACCACTAGAGGGATGTCTACAACCACCAACTTACCGTCCGAAGACCCACTCAAGTGACGCACCCCTCCCATGGACGGCATGGAAGAACACCAGTAAGTCAGTGACTCAGCCCCTGTAATAGGGTTAGAGGCAGAGAATCCCAGTGGAAAGAGGGGAACCGGCAAGGCAGAGACAGCAAGGGCGGTTCGTTGCTCCAGCCTTTCCGTTCACCTTCACACCCCTGGGCCAGACTACACTTAATCATAGGACCTACTGAAGAGATAAGTCTTCAGTAAAGACATAAAGGTTGAGACTGAGTCTGCGTCTCTCACATGGGTAGGCAGACCATTCCATAAAAATGGAGCTCTATAGGAGAAAGCCCTACCTCCAGCCGTTTGCTTAGAAATTCTAGGGACAATTAGGAGGCCTGCATCTTGTGACCGTAGCGTACGTGTAGGTATGTACGGCAGGACCAAATCGGAAAGATAGGTAGGAGCAAGCCCATGTAATGCTTTGTAGGTTAGCAGTAAAACCTTGAAATCAGCCCTTGCCTTAACAGGAAGCCAGTGTAGGGAGGCTAGCACTGGAGTAATATGATCAAATTTTTTGGTTCTAGTCAGGATTCTAGCAGCCGTATTTAGCACTAACTGAAGTTTGTTTAGTGCTTTATCCGGGTAGCCGGAAAGTAGAGCATTGCAGTAGTCCAGCCTAGAAGTAACAAAAGCATGGATTAATTTTTCTGCGTCATTTTTGGACAGAAAGTTTCTGATTTTTGCAATGTTACGTAGATGGAAAAAAGCTGTCCTTGAAACAGTCTTGATATGTTCTTCAAAAGAGAGATCAGGGTCCAGAGTAACACCGAGGTCCTTCACAGTTTTATTTGAGACGACTGTACAACCATCCAGATTAATTGTCAGATTGAACAGAAGATCTCTTTGTTTCTTGGGACCTAGAACAAGCATCTCTGTTTTGTCCGAGTTTAAAAGTAGAAAGTTTGCAGCCATCCACTTCCTTATGTCTGAAACACAGGCTTCTAGCGAGGGCAATTTTGGAGCTTCACCATGTTTCATTGAAATGTACAGCTGTGTGTCATCCGCATAGCAGTGAAATTTAACATTATGTTTTCGAATGACATCCCCAAGAGGTAAAATATATAGTGAAAACAATAGTGGTCCTAAAACGGAACCTTGAGGAACACCGAAATTTACAATTGATTTGTCAGAGGACAAACCATTCACAGAGACAAACTGATATCTTTCCGACAGATAAGATCTAAACCAGGCCAGAACTTGTCCATGTAGACCAATTTGGGTTTCCAATCTCTCCAAAAGAATGTGGTGATCGATGGTATCAAAAGCGGCACTAAGATCTAGGAGCACGAGGACAGATGCAGAGCCTCGGTCTGACGTCATTAAAAGGTCATTTACCACCTTCACAAGTGCAGTCTCAGTGCTATGATGGGGTCTAAAACCAGACTGAAGCGTTTCGTATACATTGTTTGTCTTCAGGAAGGCAGTGAGTTGCTGTGCAACAGCTTTTTCAAAAATGTTTGAGAGGAATGGAAGATTCGATATAGGCCGATAGTTTTTTATAATTTCTGGGTCAAGATTCGGCTTTTTCAAGAGAGGCTTTATTACTGCCACTTTTAGTGAGCTTGGTACACATCCGGTGGATAGAGAGCCGTTTATTATGTTCAACATAGGAGGGCCAAGCACAGGAAGCAGCTCTTTCAGTAGTTTAGTTGGAATAGGGTCCAGTATGCAGCTTGAGGGTTTGGAGGCCATGATTATTTTCATCATTGTGTCAAGAGATATAGTACTAAAACACTTTAGTATCTCCCTTGAGCCAAGGTCCTGGCAGAGTTGTGCAGACTCAGGACAATGGAGCTTTGGAGGAATACCCAGATTTAAAGAGGAGTCCGTAATTTGCTTTCTAATGATCATGATCTTTTCCTCAAAGAAGTTCATAAATGTATTACTGCTGAAGTGAAAGCCATCCTCCATTTGCGAATGCTGCTTTTTAGTTAGCTTTGCGACAGTATCAAAATAAATTTTGGATTGTTCTTATTTTCCTCAATTAAGTTGGAAAAATAGGATGATCGAGCAGCAGTGAGGGCTCTTCGATACTGCACGGTACTGTCTTTCCAAGCTAGTCGGAAGACTTCCAGTTTGGTGTGGCGCCATTTCCGTTCCAATTTTCTGGAAGCTTGCTTCAGAGCTCGTGTATTTTCTGTATACCAGGGAGCTAGTTTCTTATGACAGATGTTTTTCATTTTTAGGGGTGCAACTGCATCTAGGGTATTGCGCAAGGTTAAATTGAGTTCCTCGGTTAGGTGGTTAACTGATTTTTGTCCTCTGACGTCCTTGGGTAGGCAGAGGGAGTCTGGAAGGGCATCAAGGAATCTTTGGGTTGTCTGAGAATTTATAGCACGACTTTTAATGCTCCTTGGTTGGGGTCTGAGCAGATTATTTGTTGCAATTGTAAACGCAATAAAATGGTGGTCCGATAATCCAGGATTATGAGGAAAAACATTAAGATCCACAACATTTATTCCATGGGACAAAACTAGGTCCAGAGTATGACTGTGGCAGTGAGTAGGTCCAGAGACATGTTGGACAAAACCCACTGAGTCGATGATGGCTCCGAAAGCCTTTTGGAGTGGGTCTGTGGACTTTTCCATGTGAATGTTAAAGTCACCAAAAATTAGAATATTATCTGCTATGACTACAAGATCCGATAGGAATTCAGGGAACTCAGTGAGGAACACTGCATATGGCCCAGGAGGCCTGTAAACAGTAGCTATAAAAAGTGAGTGAGTAGGCTGCATAGATTTCATGACTAGAAGCTCAAAAGACGAAAACGTCATTGTTTTTTTTTGTAAATTGAAATTTGCTATCGTAGATGTTAGCAACACCTCCGCCTTTGCCGGATGCACGGGGGGTATGGTCACTAGTGTAACCAGGGGGTGAGGCCTCATTTAACACAGTAAATTCATCAGGCTTAAGCCATGTTTCAGTCAGGCCAATCACATCAAGATTATGATCAGTGATTAGTTCATTGACTATAACTGCCTTGGAAGTGAGGGATCTAACATTAAGTAACCCAATTTTGAGATGTGAAGTATCACAATCTCTTTCAATAATGGCAGGAATGGAGGAGGTCTTTATACTAGTGAGATTACTAAAGCGAACACCGCCATTTTTAATTTTGCCCAACCTAGATCGAGGCACAGACACGGTCTCAATGGGGAAAGCTGAGCTGACTACGCTGACTGTGCTAATGGCAGACTCCACTAAGCTGGCAGGCTGGCTAACAGCCTGCTGCCTGGCCTGCACCCTATTTCATTCTGGAGCTAGAGGAGTTAGAGCCCTGTCTATGTTCGTAGATAAGATGAGAGCACCCCTCCAGCTAGGATGGAGTCCGTCACTCCTCAACAGGCCAGGCTTGGTCCTGTTTGTGGGTGAGTCCCAGAAAGAGGGCCAGTTATCTACAAATTCTATCTTTTGGGAGGGGCAGAACACAGTTTTCATCCAGCGATTGAGTTGTGAGACTCTGCTGTAGAGCTCATCACTCCCCCTAACTGGGAGGGGGCCAGAGACAATTACTCGATGCCGACACATCTTTCTAGCTGATTTACACGCTGAAGCTATGTTGCGCTTGGTGACCTCTGACTGTTTCATCCTAACATCGTTGGTGCCGACGTGGATAACAATATCTCTATACTCTCTACACTCGCCAGTTTTAGCTTTAGCCAGCACCGTCTTTAGATTAGCCTTAACGTCGGTAGCCCTGCCCCCTGGTAAACAGTGTATGATCGCTGGATGATTCGTTTTAAGTCTAATACTGCGGGTAATGGAGTCGCCAATGACTAGGGTTTTCAATTTGTCAGAGCTAATGGTGGGAGCCGTCGGCGTCTCAGACCCCACAGCGGGAGGAGTAGAGACCAGAGAAGTCTCGGCCTCCGACTCCGACTCACTTAATGGGGAGAACCGGTTGAAAGTTTCTGTCGGCTGAATAAGCGACACCGGTTGAGCATTCCTACAGCGTTTCCCTCCAGAAGCCATGAGAAAGTTGTCCGGCTGCGGGGACCGTGCGAGGGGGTTTATACTAACGTTACTATCTGTACTTGCTGGTGGCACAGACGCTGTTTCATCCTTTCCTACACTGAAATTACCCTTGCCTAACGATTGCGTCTGAAGCTGGGCTTGCAGCACAGCTATCCTTGCCGTAAGGCGATCGTTCTCCTGTATATTATAAGTACAACGACTGCAATTATAAGGCATCATGTTAATGTTACTTAGCTTCGGCTTGAAGTCCTGACGAACCATGTCCAGATAAAACCTCCGGGGTAAGAAAGTTGAATGAAAAAAGTTGAGTGAGGGTAAAAAGTAAAAAATATACGGTAATGAAAAAGTAAAAACCGTTAGATAGCAAAGTAAGATCGGCAACAAAAACGCACAGCAGCGTAAACAAGTCTGCAAGTTGTGACCAGTCAAAGCATGGGATCACATCTGGGACCACACCAGCATGGGATCCACAGCCACCACACCAGCATCCTCCACCTCCACAGCCACCACACCAGCAGGTGCAGCCTCCACAGCCACCACACCAGCGTCCCCCACCTCCACAACCACCACACCAGCAGGTGCAGCCTCCACAGCCACCACACCAGTGTCCCCCACCTCCACAACCACCACACCAGCAGGTGCAGCCTCCACAGCCACCACACCAGCATCCTCCAACTCCACAACCACCACACCAGCAGGTGCAGCCTCCACAGCCCCCACACCAGCATCCTCCACCTCCACAACCACCACACCAGCAGGTGCAGCCTCCACAGCCACCACACCAGCATCCTCCACCTCCACAGCCCCCACAACAGCAGGTGCAGCCTCCACAGCCCCCACACCAGTGGCCTCCACCTCCACAGCCCCCACACCAGCGGCCTCCACCTCCACAGCCACCACACCAGCGGCAGCAGCAGCTACTGATATAAACAAATGCATGTATGTAATCTTGTCAGGTTGATCCATTTATATATCTGAGTACACTTACAGGTACATTTTTCCAGGTGTTGCAGAGGCTTGGGGAGGAAAAGGTGTATATGTGCTGTTGTCTAGAATCGGCCCATATCAAATCTTTTATCAGGATCTCCACAGAACTGGTCCAAATATGGAGCTGGAAAGTGAGGTAAGACTGTGTTGCACATACAGTATATGTAAACACTGTATGTGTGTGATTAATCTGTGTATTTACAAAACCTAAATTGTTGTTTTTCCATGTAACAGATTTACCTTCATTTTCTTTCTTTTTTTCCTGTCAGACCATCAATGCCTACATGTTCCATCTGGTGCGGAATTTTAATAGGCAGTCAACCGAGCAGCGTTCTACATTGACACCTTTGAAATGACTGGCATTTGGGGGAGCAAGAAATCAAAACTTACGGTTGGTTGGATTATTCTCATAATATCATAATTTTACATGTTATATTTGACAGATTTTGAACTCATGCAACTGTATCCTTGCTCTTTTAAATTTCAGATTGATCCAATGATGTACAAGTACATTATTGGCATCATCAATGAACACAACCACTGGACTGTGACGGTAAGAGCAGCTAAGGCAGCACTAAGAAATACATACATAATACAGAATATACATGTGAACACATACACGTGTGTAAAATGTGTGTGTGCCATATGTGTGCGTTTATGTGTGTGTCATATGTGTGAATGTAATATGTGTGTATGTATGTGTGTGTAATGTGTGTGTCTGTCTGTCTGTCTAAACTTGAAAGGTTATGCTGCCATCCAAAAAGAGGGCTCTGTTCCTCGACCCAATGTGGGAAAAGTTCCAGAAAGATAAATAGATGCCAGGGGGTGACAAGGTAAAAACTGCTTTTAATGGAATCAATAAAGTCTTTGAAATGCTATACTGTTATTAATCTCTATATTGTAATCAACAAAGTCTTTCAAACTGCTGTACTTTTATTAACATATATGTTCAGATCGTTCCTGAGAGAGAAGGGGTGTAACATCTCCAGATGGGTGTGTGGTACCCTTCCTCACCCATGCCAACAAGATGTTACTTCTTGTGGGGTCTTTGCCTTGAAAGTAAGTATGAGAGTATAAGTAATGTACAATTAACCTACTGAAAGTATACTGACTAAAAGGCAAAACTGAACTGTCAAATTATATTATAGCTGTGTCGTGGTATACTTGCGAATTATAATCTTAAGCGTAACATCATTTTGTTGGGGAAAACTGAAATGCTCATCACATTTTTTTCCCAGTTTGCTGAATGTGTTCTGAAGGAGGAGTCGATTCTCTTTTCAAATATGGACAAAGATGATAACATCATGAGAGAAGAAATAGCAGTCACTCTCCTCCAAAACACTGGTATGTTCAATTTCTAATTTAATATAATTGTAGATAATTTATATGAATCTTTCAAGGTTATCTTTGATCCAACTTCTGACTAGATGGCCACTAAAACACATGCATTTAAATAATTATGTTACAAGAAACCTATACTATTCCCTTGGTCCCTGTTCCCTGTTTGCTCAGAAAATAAATGTGAAGATGTATAGACTACTTGACATTATGTTTTGCTAGATGATCTGAGCCAACTGTACCACTTCTGTGGGGAGGTGGACAATAATGAGGAAGACACTAACTGGGTAATTGCTTGTTCACTTGTAAAGGCACATTTTTTACGAGTACGAATTTGTATACGCAGTAATATTTCTAGAGGTAGTATTATCCGCTTTGTCTGATAATTAAATAATTGTAATTCAAGAAAATGTATTTAATGCTTTAAATATATTAACATTTTTCATCATAAATTTCTGATTTCTTGTGACCGCTGCCCACGATGGTTCCACCAGTCCTGTATGAAAACCATCCCATCATTGGAGGATTATGTCTGCGCTGCCTGTCAGAACTAGGTTAGGCTTGAGTTCCAGGCGACGGTATCACCTGGAAAACTTTCCATAAAAAGTGGACTAAATGTTCAGTCGAGCTGTTGCAGCTTTCCAATTTGTTTATGTTATTTATTGTCTTCTTATATTTGATTTATTGTCTTTTTATATTTGATTTATTGCCATTTTATGTCTTATTATGCAAATATTTTTTGTAAATATCATTTGTATTTCCCAAATATCATTTGTATTTCCCATTTAATGTTTGTTAACAAACTTAACTTTCTGTGATGTTTTTGTGTTATTGTGTGATAATATTTGTGTATTATCTTTATTTTCTTAAACATTAGAAAATGTTTCTAAAATAATTGTTTATGTTTCTTTATAGTCTAATTTTGCTTTCTGTGGCATACAGTACTGTTCAACATGAGCTACCAAAATGATTCTAAAGTGTGCCAGGCCTTGCAGTCCAAAAAATAGAAGGGGGGGGGGGGGATTTGGCTTGTCACCTAAAACCCTCACAAACTTTTACAGATGCACCGTTGAGAGCATCCTGTTGGGCTGTATCACCACCTGGTACGGCAACTGCACCGCCCACAACCGCAGGGCTCTCCAGAGGGTGGTGCGGTCTGCACAACGCATCACCGGGGGCAAACTACCTGCCCTCCAGGACACCTACAGCACCCGATGTCACAGGTAGGCCAAAAAGATCATCAAGGACAAAAACCACCCGAGCCACTGCCTGTTCACCCCGCTATCATCCAGAAGGCGAGGTCAGTACAGGTGCATCAAAGCTGGGACCGAGAGACTGAAAAACAGCTTCTATCTCAAGCCCATCAGACTGTTAAATAAATAGCCATCACTAACACAGAGAGGCTGCTGCCTACATACAGACTTGAAATCATTGGCCACACAAATGGATCACTAGTCACTTTATTAATGCCACTTTAATAATGATGTTAACATATCTTGCATTACTCATCCCATATGTATATACAGTCGTGGCCAAAAGTTTTGAGAATGACACATATATTAATTTTCACAAAGTTTGCTGCTTCAGTGTCTTTAGATATTTTTGTCAGATGTTACTATGGAACACTGAAGTATAATTACAAGCATTCCGTAAGTGTCAAAGGCTTTTATTGACAATTACATGAGGTTGATACAGAGTAAATATTTGCAGTGTTGACCCTTCTTTTTCAAGACCTCTGCAATCCGCCCTGGCATGCTGTCAATTAACTTCTGGGCCACATCCTGACTGATGGCAGCCCATTCTTTCATAATAAATGCTTGGAGTTTGTTAGAATTTGTGGGGTTTTGTTTGTCCACCTGCCTCTTGAGGATTGACCACAAGTTCTCAATTGGATTAAGGTCTGGGGAGTTTCCTGGCCATGGACCCAACATATCGATGTTTTGTTCCCCGAGCCACTTAGTTATCACTTTTGCCTTATGGCAAGGTGCTCCATCATGCTGGAAAAGGCATTGACCAAACTGTTCCTGGATGGTTGGGGGAAGTTGCTCTCGGAGCATGTGTTGGTACCATTCTTTATTCATGGCTGTGTTCCTAGGCAAAATTGAGAGTGAGCCCACTCCCTTGGCTGAGAAGCAACCCCACACATGAATGGTCTCAGGATGCTTTACTGTTGGCATGACACAGGACTGATGGTAGCGCTCACCTTGTCTTCTCCGGACAAGCTTTTTTCCGGATGCCCCAAACAATCGGAAAGGGAATTCATCAGAGAAAATGACTTTACCCCAGTCCTCAGTAGTCCAATCCCTGTACCTTTTGCAGAATATCAGTCTGTCCCTCGTGTTTTTCCTGGATAGAAGTGGGTTCTTTGCTGCCCTTCTTGACACAAGGCCATCCTCCAAAAGTCTTCGCCTCACTGTGCGTGCAGATGCACTCACACCTGCCTGCTGCCATTCCTGAGCAAGCTCTGTACTGCTGGTGCCCCGATCCCGCAGCTGAATCAACTTTAGGATACGTTCTTGGCGCTTGCTAGACTTTCTTGGGCACCCTGAAGCCTTCTTCACAACATTTGAACAGCTCTCCTTGAAGTTCTTGATGATCCAATAAATGGTTGATTTAGGTGCAATCTTACTGGCAGCAATATCCTTGCCCGTGAAGCCCTTCTGGTGCAAAGCAATGAGGACGGCACGTGTTTCCTTGCAGGTAACCATGATTGACAGAGGAAGAACAATGATTCCAAGCGCCACCCTCCTTTTGAAGCTTCCCGTCTGTTATTCGAACTCAATCAGCATGACAGAGTGATCTCCACCTTATCCTTGTCAACACTCACACCTGTGTTAACGAGAGAATCACTGACATGATGTCAGCTGGTCCTTTTGTGGCAGGGCTGAAATGCAGTGGAAATGTTTTTGGGGGATTCAGTTCATTTGCATGGCAAAGAAGGACTGCAATTAATTGCAATTCATCTGATCACTCTTCATAACATTCTGGAGTATATGCAAATTGCCATCATACATACTGAGGCAGCAGACTTTGTGAAAATTAATATTTGTGTCATTCTCAAAACTTTTGGCCTTGACTGTACTGTATTTTATTCCATCTATTGCATCTTGCCTATGCCACTCAGTCATTGCTCATCCGTATATATATATGTACACTGCCGGTCAAAGGTTTTAGAACACCTACTCATTCAAAGGTTTTTCTTTATTTTTACTATTTTCTACATTATAGAATAATAGTGAAGTCATGAAAACTATGAAATAACACATATGGAATAATGTAGTAACCAAAAAAGTGTTAAACAAATCAAAATATATTTTATATTTGAGATTCTTCAAAGTTGCCACCCTTTGCTTTGATGACAGCTTTGCACACTCTTGGCATTCTCTCAACCAGCTTCACCTGGAAAGCTTTTCCAACAATCTTAAAGGAATTCCCACATATGCTGAGCACTTGTTGGCTGCTTTTCCTTCACTCTGCGGTCCGACTCATTCCAAACCATCTCAATTTGGTTGAGGTTGGGGGATTGTGGAGGCCAGGTCATTTCATGCAGCACTCAATCACTCTCCTTCTTAGTCAAATAGCCCTTACACAGCCTGGAGGTGTGTTGGATCATTGTCCTGTTGAAAAACAAATGATAGTGGGACTAAGCCCAAATCAGATTGGATGGGGTATCGCTGCAGAATGCTGTTGTAGCCATGTTTGTTAAGTGTGGCTTGAATTTTAAATAAAGCACAGACAGTGTCACCAGCAAATCACCCCCACACCATAACACCTCCTCCTCCATCCTTTACAGTGGGAAAAACACATGCGGAGATCATCTGTTCACCCACACCGCATCTCAGAAAGACACGGTGGTTGGAACTAAAAATCTCTTGTTTCTTGGCCCAAGCAAGTCTCTTCTTATTATTGGTGTCATTTAGTAGTGGTTTCTTTGCAGTAATTCAACCATGAAGGCCTGATTCACACAGTCTCCTCTGAACAGTTGATGTTGAGATGTGTCTGTTACTTGAACTCTGTGAAGCATTTTTTGGGCTGCAATTTTTGAGGCTGGTAACTCTAATGACCGTATCCTCTGCGGCAAAGGTAACTCTGGGTCTTCCTTTCCTGTGGCGGTCCTCATGAGAGCCAGTTTCATCATAACGCTTGATGGTTTTTGCGACTGCACTTGAAGAAACGTTCAAAGTTCTTGAAATGTTCTATATTGACTGACCTTCATGTCTTGAAGTAATGATGGACTGTCGTTTCTCTTTGCTTATTTGAGCTGTTCTTGCCATAATATGACCTTGGTCTTTTACCAAATAGGGCCATCTTCTGTCTATCACCCTTTACCTTGTCACAACACAACCGATTGTCTCAAATGCATTAAGAAGGAAAGAAAATCCACAAATTAACTTTTAAGAAGGCACACCTGTTAATTGAAATGCATTCCAGGTGACTATTTGTTTAACACTTTTTTGGTTACTACATGATTCCATGTGTTATTTCATAGTTTTCATGTCTTCACTATTATTCTACAATGTAGAAAATAGTAAAAATAAAGAAAAACCCTTGAATGAGTAGGTGTTCTAAAACTTTTGACCGGTAGTGTACATATTGTTATTCCATCCCTTTACTTAGATGTGTGTGTTTTGGGTAGTTGTGGAATTGTTAGATTACTTGTTGATATTGCTGCACTGTCGGAACTAGAAGCACAAGCATTTCGCTACACTCGCAATAACATCTGCTAACCATGTGTATGTGACCAATACAAATTGATTTGATTTGAATTAGGGCACAAAGAGGGCTAATCCAATTAGGAGACAGAGAGACAGCCATGGTGACTGGGCCGGGGCTCAGAAGGTCTTTAAGGTCTGACGTCTCCCATCTGACCTGACCTTCTTAAGCAGGTTATCCTCGTGCACCCTCTCTCCTGTCCTGTCCTGTCTGACTGATCTAATCTGATAAAACTATTTGATCAGATGATCTGTAAACTGATCAATTTGATTGATGAAACAGGCCTGCTTTTTTTAACTTGGAAAAATCTTTGAAACCTTCAGTGAGGAAAAGAGGAAATGGAATGGAAATGTCATTTCACTTCCTGAATTGACTGAATTGAAATGGAATTGACCCCAACCCTTTCTCTCAGTAGAACACCACGTTAGGGCCTTCCTCCTCCTCCATTTGACCTCCATTTGACCCCAACCTTTCTCTCAGTAGAACACCATGTTAGGGCCTTCCTCCTCCTCCATTTGACCTCCATTTGACCCCAACCTTTCTCTCAGTAGAACACCACGTTAGGGCCTTCCTCCTCCTCCATTTGACCTCCATTTGACCCCAACCTTTCTCTCAGTAGAACACCACGTTAGGGCCTTCCTCCTCCTCCATTTGACCTCCATTTGACCCCAACCTTTCTCTCAGTAGAACACCACGTTAGGGCCTTCCTCCTCCTCCATTTGACCTCCATTTGACCCCAACCTTTCTCTCAGTAGAACACCACGTTAGGGTCTTCCTCCTCCTCCATTTGCAGACTGTTTGTTTCCTCTACTCCCTGCTTCAAGTATAAACATGGGGTCTGTTTGAAAAGCAACAAGGTTAAGGTTACGTCATTGCAGATAGATTTCCTAGAGGCCTGTCAACATCCGCCGGTTTATAAAGGGCCAGGGACCTGAACGCTCAACACAGTTTGACTACCATTATGGACAAACCGAAAAGGGGGGTATTTGAGAGAGAGAGAGAGAGAGACCCAGGGAACATAAGCTCAAGCATAGTGTTTCTATGACAATGAAGCTCTAACTTCTTATCCTGATACAAAGGTATAGTAGGGAACTACCAAGGGTATAACAATGATTTAGAGACATAACTGTGTAATACCATTTAGTAACAGTACTGACTACACAAGTGATACATCACTGCAGTTCATGATGTTATCAGTTGCATTCCTGAGAAACTCTCTGTGTTTCATAAACCGTGATGATTCCTCAGAAGTCCGTTCCTCAATAGACTGCGACGTTGTCAGACGGTTAGGGAGGTCATCAACGCTCATCAAAACCCTGGACCGCCAGTATCCCATCAGGCCTCCTTAACATCAGTCTCGTGACTCTTTTACACATGGATATAAAAACGATATCCTGCAACCCAAATGACACCCTATTCCCAATATAGTGCACTACTTTTGACCAGGGCCCATATGCTAAAAAGTAGCGCACTATATAGGGAATAGGGTGCCATTTGGGATGCGGCCTGCGTCAACGGATATCAGACACTGTGCTGGGAGTGTCTGGAGCTTTGACCCTCTGACCTGTGAGAGCAAAATGAAAGCCTATAACTCAGAGTGAGCGAGTGCGTGTGGAGTGTTGATGTGCAGGTATGACAGCTAATGGGTGGATAAAGACCCCAGCGGTACACTTCTCCGTCTGCTCTGGTAGCCTGTGCTCACTCCCTCCCTTCACCCATCACTCGCTGCACCGGACAGACACTTAGCCCTGAGACGCTACGCTGTCAACACATCAACCCCCCTCACAGATGAATGAGGGGAGGGAGGGGGGAAGGAGGCAGGGAGAGAGAGTGTCTATGTGTGTATATGTGTGTGTGTGTGTGTGTGTGTGGCGTCAATATGCGAGTGTGTGAGCGTATGTAGTGTGTGTGTGTGTATGTGTGAGTGGCCCTCTCCTTTTCTCTCTATATACCAAGTCACTCGGCTCTGTCATATCCTCACAGGGTCTCTCCTGTCATTGCTACACGGAACTACTTTTTTCCTTCCCCCCTTCTGACACCCAGGTGGCGACATGCATCTGTGTGTGCCTGGCAGATATCTCAGCTTGGATTTCAGCCCACCACCTCAAACTCAACCTCAACAAGACGGCGCAGCTCTTCCTCCCGGGGAAGGCTTGCCCACTCAAAGACCTTCAACACGGTTGACAACTCCACAGTGTCGCCCTCCCAGAGTGTAAAGAACCTTGGCGTGACCCTGGACAACAGCCTGTCGTTCTCTGCAAACAGCAAAGCAGGGACTCGCTCCTGCAGGTTCATGTTCTACAACATCTGTAGAGTACGACCCTACCTCACACAGGAAGCGGTGCAGGTCCTAATCCAGGGCCTTGTCATCTCCCGTCTGGACTACTGCAACTCGCTGTTGGCTGGGCTCCCCGCTTGTGCCATCAAACCCCTGCAACTTATACAGAACGCTGCACCCCGCCTGATTTTCAACCTTTCCAAGTTCTCCCATGTCACCCCGCTCCTCCGCACACTCCACCGGCGTCTAGTCGAAACTCGCATCCACTACAAGACTATGGTCCTTGGCTACAGAGCAGCAAGAGGAACTGCCCTTCCCTTCAAGGCTATGCTCAAACCCAACCTGTGTACTCCGATCTGCCACCTCTGGTCTCTTGGCCCTGCCACCCCTACAGGAGGGCAGCTCCCGCTCAGCCCAGTCCAAACTCATCTCTGTCCTGGAACCCAAATGGTGGAACCAGCTTCCTCCTGATGCTAGGACAGCCCGTCTTCCGAAAACATCTGAAACCCCACCTCTTCAAAAAGTATCTTAAACTATCCGCCTCCTCACCTCAACCCCCAGTCCCCCAGTCCCCCCCCCCCTTCTAGCTCTGACTTTGCTGATAGCTACTTTATTGACGAGAAGTCTACTAACCATGCCTGTGATATGTTGTTTTCCCACCTAGTTAACGGTAAGTTGCTCTGGATGAGAGCGTCTGCTAAATGAGTAAAATGTCTAAATGTATTTTTTTAAATGAGTGTGTGGGTAGAGCATGCACAGGACCAGTGCAAGAGAGTCAGTGCAAAAAAAAGGCGTTCGATGCAAATAGTCCGGGTTGCCATTTGATCAACTGTTCAGAAGTCGTATGGCTTGGGGGTAGAAGCTGTTCCGGAGACTTTTGGTCCCAGACTTGAGTTTGAACTGTAGTTTGCACTGTAGTCAGCATTGTTCGGAGGCAAACGAACAAACACAAATTCCATAACAAAACTCAATTCAGCATTTTAGATGTAACTGTAGGCTCAGATAAGGAAATTAACCAAATAAGAAACAAACAGAGAAACTCTGCAAATGGAACAGGACAGAACTTCATTTTTTGGTGGCTGATTAGGACCAAACAATGATTCATCTCTGCCCTTCGGTTAAGCTAACGTGTCCATCCGTCAGAAAGACTATGTGGACAGTCAGCAGAACGATACATGGACTTGTCCTCTCTGCTTGGCTTTAAAACAAACCCACATATTTGACCTGCGGCGTGTCTGTTGGCTTGAAAGAGCCAGCACCATGACCCCGTGACTGGAGCATCCGGCAGAGCTACAGCAGTCTCACACCACCACGCCTCACTGAGATAACAACAACCAAAATCTACTATGAACTCTTTATACCCACTTAGCACTCTCACTCCACCGCACCACACTGAGGCAACAGCAACAAACAAACAAACAAACAAACAAACAAACAAACAAACAAACAAGAAAGCAATCTACCCCAAACCCTTTACCAATCACCACAGCGTATACGCCATAGAAATATAATTACTCGAACAGGCATTCCCGTTCAAGTTAAGGTATAGTAATTATGTGCCCCTCTAGTAATTGCCCATTCTAGTCCTTCTATTTCTATGGTAATTCTGTTCTATGCTTTATTCAACCCGTCTGGTCAGCTAATTGTCCGCAGTGTTATGGTCCGGTGAAGGGCCCGAGGGTTACTCAGGGATGTTTCTACAAGGGTAATCCTTCGGCAGATTACACAGCAGACACATTCACCGATAGGGATTACTCTTTGGAAACAAACTCTTACAATTTTGTGTGGGGAGATTGTAGACGGACCGACCCCAAAGGATAGGAGAATTCATTTCGGATGACCTGTTTTGTTAAGTCTGTTTGTATACACTGTGGAATTCAGCAGAGCTCTTGGAATTCAGCAGAGCTCTGCACAACTGTGTGACGGGCGCTCTGTTTTCCCCATAAAGTAGATCACCTATCAGTTAGTCTACTCATACTGTCCTATTACAGACAAAATGGTATAACAGATGTACTCACAGCACGCATACATACTGTAGATGCACACACACACACACCTGCACAAACGCGTCTACACACAGGGCTAAATGTGCGTACGAACCCCTTTCAGTTGCTCTCTCCACCTCCTTCCCCCCCACACAGCTTTCCGCATCACTTGGTGGCTAATTCAACGTAATGTAAACAAAGGCTTAAGGGCTATCATGTTTTCGGGTTTGACACATAACTTCAGGGCACAGAGCCACGGAGATGAAGGGCAGCGAGCTGGCTAGGGCTACACAGAGAAGAGATGGTTTAAAAAAAAATGAACGGAGAGGCCTACAGTGGAAATATACTGTGGCTGCGTCTCTGCATCACAAGTGGGTGAAAATGTGGAGGAACGTATGGGCGGTAGAGTGCCTGTTTTGCATAGATAAAATGGAAACTATTAAATAGTATCTAATCTCTGCTGCCCACATTCGCTGATCTGTTTCATGCAAAGTTAGAAACGGCATTTTATTTTATTTAAAGAGGGTCCTCGCATTCAGTCGGTAGTCCTGACCCCCCCACCCGGGTTCAACGGTATTCCCTTTCAAACACGGGGAATAGTGGTGTACCGGTACACTGTGGAGATACAGGTGGTCACATAGAGATAAATACAAAACTCAAATCCTCTGTTCTTTATGGCTCACCAAGTCCCACTTACCAACCACCAACAGATAGCACAGGCCTAGTCCATAACATGATGGCATTTGGAGCAGGCGCGGATCGACGACGTAGGTAGTCTATCTATATTATTCAACTCCATGTAAAGCTGTGACCCATGCAGAACCTGTAGAGCTGAATGAGCTCCACAGCTGGTCAGAACCAGATATCTACTATCTCAACAAGCAGGATGTAAAGTAAAGGGGGGGAATAGGACTGTGTTTGAAATGGCATCTTATTGGGCAGAGGATGACGGAGAGTGAGGCAGGTTGGGTTCAGTGGACTGACAGTAGCCCTCTAATTACATTCGTAGGATGCATCCAAAATGGCACCCTGTTCACTATATAGTCGTCATCTGCCCAGTCTGATGTCCAGCATCGTGTCTCTTCCCTCCACCCCACCCCTCCACCTCTTCCTCTCCACTTGACCCCATTTCCATTTCAAAGCGGGGCCACTGGTCTCTGGCTCAGGCTTACCTTAGAACACCTTATGGGTTTTATAATCAGCACCTCATGAACATCCAGCGACCCGCTGCCTCTGGATGAAAATCTGTAGAAGCTCACTGCAAAGCCATGGCAGAACTCAAACAGTTTACCCGCCCGAGAAGAGAGCATCCTGCCACTGTTGTTACCCGTCTCCACAATGTTGTTTCTTCCTATTATCATCACCGTTATCAGGACGGCAAGAGTGTCTGGATTTTCGTTGGAGGGAGGTCCATCATGACCGGGGATAGCTGTGGGAGGATGTGGGGGTGTGAGCACAGAGTGTCTGGAGGAGTGAGCATCCCAGCTGAGCCTTTTGTCTGGATTTTGACGGTGAACTGCGGGAAAATACAAAATAGAGCCTTGTCCCAGACCTTCCCTATTCAAAACAGGGCAATGCTTTACAAAGGAGATCAACCAGAGCTGCTGTCCCATTCCTCTCACAGAGGGGGATCTGCTTAAAGCAGGTCTCTTCCCCCCCCCAACACAGATTTAAAGCGAAAGGAATATATTAATAATAAGCAGACTGAAGGTTTAGACACAAATAAATAGACACATTCAGGCATGGATGCACACGTATGCACGTGCGCACGCGCACACACACATTCGTACACGTCAGTGTCTGCATGCTACGGTTGTTTAAACGCTGATTTACATTCAATTCAATAACGTCTTGATGTCTGACAGCTGACGAGGCGGGTGTGTGTATGCTTCTGTCTGTGTGTGTGTGTGTGCGTGCGTACGCGCACACGCGTGCGTGTATCTGTGTGCGTGTAGACAGAGAGCGAGAGAGGCCCGTAGTTCACCCAGTGTCTGATCAACACGAGCTGTGATGATTCTCTCTTCAATTCACACCTCTGAATCTGTGTGATGGGCTCTGGGGGGCGTTGCCGCGACGGCGCCGCACACAGCAGGACAGAACTGGGACGGATGTTTTTTTTCTTTCTGTTTACATCACAGACGCAGGACCTGTGGCAAAAACAAAGTGAATGCCTGTCTGTCTGCCTGCTCGCTTCGGGTGCGTGGGTCTTTTTGGGTGGGTGGGCCGATGAGTAAACAAGATGTGTCACATCGGAGTGACAGCCACGAAGGATACGTCACTGCATTTCACAACAAGTGGCATTTATCTGTGCCCAGAAATCCCTCCCCCCACCCCACCCCTCAGAGAAGACGTCCCCTCTAAACCCCTACGTCTTACTCCTCTTCTTCTCCTCCTCTTCTTCTGCCTCCTCTGCCCTCCCTGGAGAAGAATCCTCCCCCGGTCCTTCCCCCTCTACACTCTCTCTGTGCACACTGACATGGCGGTGATTCCTTGTCTTGTGCGTTGAAGATGCGTCAACACGCTCTAGCTAGCAGAACTCAGCTCTGTCACGGAATTCTAGGACCAGTGGAGATGCGGAATCAGGCGCAGGAGACAGAGGGCCGGAGCAACAGTGTTTTAATGCCACGGTAAACAAAACACAATAGCCTAAAGGCACAGGGCGCTTAAATAAGTCCGCCAGGAAAACACATTCCCAAAATAAAACACGAGGAAAAGCGCACGGGGCGCAGCCCGGCAATAAATCTTACACAGGCCAGCGAAACAGGCCACACACACAACTGTCCTGAGTGGACAATAAACAATCCCGCACGAGAACCCAAACTGAAAATACACACTAAATAACCCCCCACTAATGACAGACATGAAACAGGTGCGAGATAGACAGACAAAACCAAAAGAGACAGAAACATAGATCGGTGGCAGCTAATAGGCCAGCGACGACGACCGCCGAGCGCCGCCCGAC
Organism: Salmo trutta; assembly: GCF_901001165.1. Lineage (NCBI taxonomy): Eukaryota > Metazoa > Chordata > Actinopteri > Salmoniformes > Salmonidae > Salmo > Salmo trutta. Next base: position 30,505,634 of record NC_042960.1, on the reverse strand, counting down.
CGAGGAGGGGCGCCACCTTCGTTGGATACTGTGACAGTACCCCACCCCTGACGCGCGGCTCCAGCCGTGTGCCGACGCCGGCCTCGGGGACGGCCCGGAGGGCGAGGCGCCGGCCGATCCGGACGGCGACGGTGGAATTCCTGCAGCATAGGTGGATCCAGAACGTCCACTGCCGGAACCCAGCACCTCTCCTCCGGACCGTACCCCTCCCAGTCCACGAGGTACTGCAGGCCCCCTACCCGACGTCGGGAGTCCAGGATGGCTCGGACTGTGTACGCTGGGGCCCCCCCCGATGTCCAGGGGGGGCGGGAGGACCTCCAGCACCTCATCGTCCTGCAGCGGACCAGCTACCACCGGCCTGAGGAGAGACACATGAAACGAGGGGTTAATGCGGTAATATGAAGGGAGTTGTAACCTGTAACACACCTCGTTTATCCTCCTCAGGGCTTTGAACGGCCCCACAAACCGCGGACCCAGCTTCCGGCAGGGCAGGCGGAGGGGCAGGTTCCGGGTCGAGAGCCAGACTCTGTCCCCCGGGTTAAACACGGGGGCTTCACTGCGGTGGCGGTCAGCGCTCTGTTTGTGTCTTTCACCAGCCCTTCTTAGACACTCCTGGACCGCATTCCAGGTCTCCTGAGAGCGCTTCACCCATGCCTCCACCGCAGGAGTCTCCGTCTGGCTCTGTTGCCATGGCACCAGGACCGGCTGATACCCCAATACAACCTGGAAGGGTGACAGGTTTGTAGAGGAGTGGCGCTGAGAGTTCTGGGCCATCTCGGCCCATGGTACGAACTGCGCCCACTCACCTGGCCGGTCCCGGCAATACGACCACAGGAACCTGCCCACATCCTGGTTAATGCGCTCGACCTGCCCATTACTCTCGGGGTGGAAACCCGAGGTCAGGCTGACCGAGACCCCCAGCCTCTCCATAAATGACCTCCACACCCTGGACGTGAACTAGGGACCCCCATGTCCTCGGGCACCCCATAGTGCCGAAAGACATGGGTGAACAGGGCTTCCACGGTCTGCAGGGCCGTAGGAAGACCGGGAAAAGGGAGCAGACGGCAGGACTTAGAGAACCGGTCCACAACGACCAGGATCGCAGTGTTCCCCTGGGACGGCGGGAGATCCGTGAGGAAATCCACCGAGAGGTGAGACCAAGGCCGTTGTGGAACGGGGAGGGGCTGTAATTTCCCTCGAGGCAGGTGTCTAGGAGCCTTGCACTGGGCGCATACCGAACAGGAAGAGACATAACGCCGAACATCCTCAACCAAGGTGGGCCACCAGTACCTCCCCTTCAGGCCCCGCACTGTCCGTTCCACCCCAGGATGACCCCAGGAGGGTAGAGTGTGGGACCATCGGACCAGGCGATCGCGAACACCAAGCAGAACTTATTTCAGGCCCACGGGACACTGAGGTGGAGTAGGTTCTGACCGACCCGCCCGCTCGATGTCCGCATCCACCTCCCATACCACCGGTGCCACCAGACAGGAGGCGGGAAGTATGGGAGTAGAATCGATGGTCCGCTCCTCGGTGTTGTAGAGACGCGACAGTGCGTCAGCCTTCCGGTTCCGGGAACCTGGAATGTATGAGAGAGTAAAGTGAAACCTCGTAAAGAACATGGCCCACCTTGCCTGACGGGGATTAAGCCTCCTCGCTGCCCGGATATACTCCAGGTTACGGTGGTCGGTCCAGATGGGGTGACGTGCCCCCTCAAGCCAATGTCTCCACACCGTCAAAGCCCTGACCACGGCTAACAGCTCCCGGTCCCCCACATCATAGTTGCACTCCGCCGGACTCAGCTTCTTGGAAAAGAATGCACATGGGCGGATCTTCGGAGGTGTACATGTGGTCGACAGGGGGCTCTGGGTGTGGCTGGTGCGGACTCACCTGGGGGGTCGAAGTAGTGCTCTGCCTGCCCTCCGAACGAAACAGGTGCGAGATAGACAGACAAAACCAAAAGACACAGAAACATAGATCGGTGGCAGCTAATAGGCCGGCGACGACGACCGCCGAGCGCCGCCCGACCGAGGAGGGGCGCCACCTTCGTTGGATACTGTGACAAGCTCTCACAAACTTGATCCACCTCTTTTCACCGTGGGCCTATTTGTATTGTGAATGAGGAGGACGTGTTTTCCTATCTGAAGTACCACAGAAATTCAAAATCTCGACTAAAGGGTGTGAAAACAGGACTGACGCTTATATCCATAAACAAACAAAAGGGTGATATTCGCCATATTCACCGTTCCTTTGAAAAAATGCATCAATAAACATAGCCGCTGAACAGAATGTCACGATTCTGTTATTTACGTCTCCCAATTACCATGCACCAGCTATATGTCCTTTCATTGACTTTGTGAAATTACAGTCCATTCTGAATGTCAAGGGCACAATTAAAACTGGATAAGGAAGTTCAATAGAAATGCATCAATATCAGATAGCAAGTAATTTCACAGCAATCAAGCGGTGTCAACGAGCCAACGCGGCGCCGGAGCGACCTTGTCAGCGTTTGAATCATCACGGACAGAGAGAAGGGGAAATCTAACATAACAAAATACGCTGCAGTCCTTCCCCGCTAATCTGTCAAACATACATTAGCATTTAAATAAAGTTACGGCGCATACCCCTGGACAGTTTACAGGTCTAAAGAGGGACATAGATTTGATAAATGTGTCTGGTTTAATCTACGGAACGGTAGGAAACTCCTCAACGGAAGAACACCTGAGTAACGTCAATGAGTCTGTGTGAATGTATTTCTGAGGCATCGGTTTTCTCGCTTGCTGGTGTAAAGGACGTCACGCTTCTTGCTTAGCGAGGACCGGCCCCATACCTGGCGCAAACTCAGGACCTCTGCCTTGCTAGCATCATGACCGTCCTCCTGAAACGTCTTACCAGTCAGCGCCACGTGAAAACCTAGCTATTCACTGGCGCAAGTGGAGACACCGAGGACTAAGTTTCACACATCCCCATGTGCTACACCTGGCTCTGACAGCCTATTACTCTGAGTGTCATTTAAAACCACTGGCTCCATCAACGGAGTGTGTGTGTGTGTGTGTGTGTGCGTGCGTGCGTGCGTGCGTGCATACGTGAGTGCGTGCATACGTGAGTGCGTGCATACGTGAGTGCGTGCATACGTGAGTGCATGCTTGTGTGAGTGTCTTTGCTGTTGGACAAAGGCACGCTGGGACAAAGTGACCGATTCTTAATATCACACTCTGTCTGTTTTTGTTTCCAGCATGCGTGCGTGTGTATGATAGAGAGGGAGTGTGTGTCAGTATGTTAATGTCCCATTAACTCTCCCTGTGCATCATTTGCTCAGCTCTCTGCACAAAGTCATCATTTTTGTATCCTCAGCCGCTCACCAACCTACTGGGAATGTGTGTGTGTCGTGTGCGTGTTGTGTTTGTTGTGTATTGTGTGTGTGTGTGTGTGCTTGTGTACAAAGGTTGGCCTTAGGGCTAAAGATAAGGCATTGGTGATTGATAGGTGAGATGTGGGACCTGGGCAAACCGTCCGACCCTGACACTGGCGATATGAATTCGACATGAAACTCAAATGGGTGTTTTTGATTTAAACGTCAAAACAAAGAGAGGCTGAGAGCGCAAAAGAGAAAGAGAGAAAAGGAAAGAGAGAAAAGGATATGTAGCAGAGGCGATCCACTCTGAGAGAGAATGGAGGGGAGGGGAAGGGGGTGGAGCAGCCTGATCACTAGAAGTAGACTTCTGGACATTTGTCCTGAGAACGTTGATATGTGCCTTCTTAGGTGCTCACGAAAAAAAGAAACGAAAAAGGATCGCCCAGCATTGGGGACAAACTCGTGACGCTCGGAGCCGAAGCGCGCAGCTCAGACCACTGCGCCACTGTAGTTCACAGTGAACCAGCAAGCCGTGAGAACACTTGATGATACTTGATGGTGTGAGGTCGGTTGGTTTGCAGAGCCTTCCCCAAACCATAGACCTAACCTTAACCACTCGGAATGAATACCTAAACTTGTTTACTATTGACTTGTTTCTTTTTTAACCCTATAACCACGCAGTATTAGGACTATAACCACGCAGTATTAAGACTATAACCCCGCAGTATTAAGACTATAACCACGCAGTATTAACACTTTAACCACGCATTATTAACCCTATAACCACGCAGTATTAACCCTATAACCACGCAGTATTAACCCTTTAACCACGCATTATTAACCTTATAACCACGCAGTATTAACCCTATAACCACGCAGTATTAACCCTATAACCACACAGTATTAACCCTTTAACCACGCATTATTAACCCTATAACCACGCAGTATTAACCCTATAACCACGCAGTATTAACCCTTTAACCACGCAGTATTAACCCTTTAACCACGCAGTATTAACCCTATAAACACGCAGTATTAACCCTTTAACCACGCAGTATTAACCCTATAACCACGCAGTATTAACCCTATAACCACGCAGTATTAACCCTATAACCACACAGTATTAACCCTTTAACCACGCATTATTAACCCTATAACCACGCAGTATTAACCCTATAATCACGCAGTATTAACCCTTTAACCACGCAGTATTAACCCTTTAACCACGCAGTATTAACCCTATAACCACGCAGTATTAACCCTATAACCACGTAGTATTAACCCCGTAACCACGTAGTATTAACCCTATAACCACGCAGTATTAAGACTATAACCACGCAGTATTAACCCTATAACCACGCAGTATTAACCCCGTAACCATGCAGTATTAACCCTATAACCACACAGTATTAACCCTTTAACCACGCAGTATTAACCCTTTAACCACGCAGTATTAACCCCGTAACCATGCAGTATTAACCCTATAACCACACAGTATTAACCCCGTAACCATGCAGTATTAACCCTATAACCACACAGTATTAACCCTTTAACCACGCAGTATTAACCCTATAACCACGCAGTATTAACCCTTTAACCATGCAGTATTAACCCTATAACCATGCAGTATTAACCCTTTAACCACGCAGTATTAACCCTTTAACCACGCAGTATTAACCCTTTAACCACGCAGTATTAACCCTATAACCACGCAGTATTAACCCTTTAACCACGCAGTATTAACCCTTTAACCACGCAGTATTAACCCTTTAACCACACAGTATTAACCCTTTAACCACGCAGTATTAACCCTATAACCACGCAGTATTAACCCTTTAACCACGCAGTATTAACCCTATAACCATGCAATATTAACCCCGTAACCACACAGTATTAACCCTTTAACCACGCAGTATTAACCCTATAACCACGCAGTATTAACCCTTTAACCACGCAGTATTAACCCTATAACCATGCAATATTAACCCCGTAACCATGCAAAATGAATGCTTCCAAAATAGACATCCGTTCATACCATGTCGAATTTCGAAGGGAAACTATGAGATCTTGCAGCCCAGCGCTGGAGAGGGATTCACTGAAGTATCTCGCTATGATGGCTCACTAACGACTACTACAAATTTGTGCTGCTGAAATATGAATAAGACAGGAGCCTCTTGCTGCTTCATTACTGCCATCAAATATACCACAGACACAGAGACACAGTCAAGGAAGGAGGGAAGGAGAGAAGGAGGGAGGGATGCCTCCCCTCTGATAATCTGCAGTCGTTTCACATGCGCGTGGGCAGTGACCGCACAAGTAAGAGGGAAAAGTACTGAAACATGGAGTGAGGGAAACCACACATGCACTCTCCCACGGTGCAGACTAAATCGGAACATAGAGACAGAAAGATGGGGAAAGAAGGAGAGAGAGGAGGAGAGAGAGAGAACTAGAGAAATGCAGAGACACAGAGAGAGGATAGGAAGGAGAGAGAGAAAGGGATGGTGGGAAGGAGAGAGAGAGAGAGAGAGGGAGAGAACTAGAGAAATGCAGAGACACAGAGAGAGGATAGGAAGGAGAGAGGATAGGAAGGAGAGAGGGAGAAAGGGACGGGGGAAGGAGAGAGAGAAAGCCTAGTATTTCCTCAGTATTTCATAAAAGAAAAGAAGGTTGTAAGCATGCACGGACACACAGATCCCTAGTCCCATTATGCATCTGTATGGTATGTAAGTTCCATTTTCCACTCCACTACCAGGTCATGTCCAACAAAACCCCGACAGCATGATCCAACACACACTCTCCCAAAGTCCTGGACCGATAAACACACTCCTGAAAGTCATACAACGCCCAGAGTCCTAAGCAAACAGACACACATACACCTGCCTAAAAAGAGTCATGGACTGAGACACCACAAAAATAAGAGTGGGCGTTAAATTACACTGGGAAAGAAAAATAAGTCCTTTTAAAGAAAGCTATTATTTCAGTGTGGAGCGTGAGATTGCCTTTGACTGTGATCAATGGGAGAAAGTCTATGCCTCTGTTACACAGAGATGTGATATGCCTGGGGACATTTATTACAAGCGCGCTTCGCTCGTATCTTACAACTGCTCCCTCGTAATGGTCTTACTGCGGGATCTACCTCAGTTCAGTCATAATTCACACCACCCTCAATTACCAAAGTCTTTTAGGGAGTACTTTTTCCCCTTCGTCACATTTATTAGCTTTAGGGCATATCCCAAATGGTACCCTATACCCTATACAGTGCACCACTTTTGACCAGGACCCATAGGGAATATACGGTGCATTCAGAAAGTATTCAGACCCCTGGACTTTTTCCACATTTTGTTACATTCCAGCCTTATTCTAAAATGTATTAAATCGGTCCCCCCCCATCAATCTAAACACAATACCCCATAATGACATACCAAAAGCAGGTTTTTAGAAATGTTGTCAAATAATACAAAATATATGCTGAAATATCACATTTCGATAAGAATTCAGACCCTTTACTCAGTACTTTGTTGAAGCAACTTTGGCAGCGATTACAGCCTCCAGTCTTCTTGGGTATGACGCTACAAGCTTGGCATACCTGTATTTGGGGAGTTTCTCCCATTCTCTGCAGATCCTCTCAATCTCTGTCAGGTTGCACAGCTATTTTCAGGTCTCTCCAGAGATGTTCGTTCGGGTTCAAGTCCGGGCTCTGGCTGGGCCACTCAAGGACATTCAGAGACTTGTCCCGAAGCCACTCCTGTGTTGTTTTGACTGTGTGCTCAGGGTTGTTGTTCTGTTGGAAGGTGAACATTCACCCCAGTCTGAGGTCTTGAGCGCTCTGGAGCAGGTTTTCATTAAGGATCTCTCTGTACTTTGCTATGTTCATCTTTCCCTCGATCTTGACTTGTCTCCCAGTCCCTGCCGCTGAAAAACATCCCCACAGCATGATGCCACCACCACCATGCTTCACCGTAGGAATGGTGCCAGGTTTCCTCCAGACATGACGCTTGGCATTCAGGCCAAATAGTTCAATCTTGGTTTCATCAGACCAGAGAAACTTGTTAAACTCCAAGCGGGCTGTCATGTGCCTTTTACTGAGGAGTGGCTTCCATCTGGCCACTCTACCATAAAGACCTGATTGGTGCTGCAAAGATGGTTGTCCTTCTGGAAGGTTCTCCCATCTCCACAGAGGAACTCTGGAGCTCTGTCAGAGCGTCTGGCGTCTGGCGTTATGATGCTGGCGATAATGGAAGTGACAGAGTTACAGTGAGCGGCGGCAGACGCTGTCATATCACCCCACCACCAGCTTGCTCTGTCTGCTAGTCAGAAACACAGAGATATGACGGATGTGATAATACTGTAACAAATACATTCAACTGGAAAACATTTCTCAATTGAGAATGAAGGTGTGCTTGTCTCTTATGACAGAGATATTTGTTTCTGGGTGCCGAGATTAGCTTTCAAGAGCATTCACACAATCTCAATCACAGGTACAGTATTCAGGGATGAGGAGGCTTAGGGAGTGGAGGGACTCATAGTTTAGGAAGTGAGATTTTGCTACAACACAAAGCACTCAGGTGTGTATGGGGAAAACAAGCCACAAAAAAGCACAGTTCTGTGCTTTTCTTCCCACTGTGCATGCTTCTCAGTGTACAATCTACTCAGATTAATTTATGTGTGAGCTTGTGCATGCGCGTGTGTACGTGTGTGTGTGTGTGTGTGTGTGTGTACGTGTGTGTGTGTGTGTGTGTGTGCGCGTGTGTGTTAGCATGGTGAGAAGGCAGGCAGGAGCCCGATGGGCATAGTGTTCTGCTCTACTTCTTTGGCAATTGAGGAGAAATGAGTGATGCACAGACAGTGTGCATGGTTTGTTGTTGTCAGAGGGACAGGCTGTATAATGCCAAGCTTAAACTTGTCACGCTGGCACGAGCACAGCTCTGCAGTGTCCGCAGAGAAGCCAACACACACACATACAAATGCACGTACCCATGCACGCACATGCACGCGCGCGCACACACACACACACACACACACACACACACACACACACACACACACACACACACACACACACACACACACACACACACACACACACACACACACACACACACACACACACACACACACACACACACAGAGAGAGAGAGAACAGGCAAAAGCCAACAGGCACAGGAAGATGAATAAAGCCTTCACCCCTGACTTCCTACTGACCTCCAAAACTAACCTGCCCACCACGCTTCTATCACCCGCTTTCTATCACGCTGCTGGCCTCCCACATCTTCCATTCTTTCTCATCCAATGCTCCAAAAATACCTTGCTCTGGATTCTCACATCTCTATTTGACAGCAACCAAGACTGACTACCTCGCCTGCCTCCTCTGTCCCCTTCACCCTCTCTATCCTTCTCTATCCATACCTCTCCTCCGTCCTCATCCTCCCCTCTGGCTTCAACCACTCACAGTGGAGTATCCCGGGTAGAGGAGTAAGGACAGCGTCCTCTAGCTCTGACCAATCACATTTCCTCCCTCCATCCTTCCCTGATTGGTGTCCCCTGGGGCCTGGAAGTGTCAGGTCAGCCCCATTTCAACCACCAGTCCAATCATCAAATGTCCTCTAATCGTGTTTAGTGGGTTAGCAAAAAAACACTGCCTTCTCTTCCCTCTGGCAGGGAGAATAGAGGAAAGCACATCAACATCAACATCAGTGCTTTGGAGCAGCCTCTGTGTCCTAACACCCACTCTTTCTCTCTCTCATGGGGGGCTTTCACTCTCTCTCTCTCTCTCCTCTCCACTCTGGATAACACTGGGGGATGCTGATGTGATTTGGAGGGCTCTTGGGGGGAAAGAGAAACATCTTCATTTAAATAGGATGCTGCCTGGGACGGATTATACACCCAGTCCCAGGACAGTGTCTACTAGACAGATAAATGTCCCAACAAGCCACTGTTGGGGGGGGGTGAACATGTGTTATTGGGGGAGTGACAGACAGACAGTGATCTACCAGGGAAGGAAGAAGGAAGTCGCTGGAGTAAAAGAGTCAGTCTGTCACGTCCTGACCAGTAAAATGGGTTATTTGTTATTGTAGGTTAGTCAGGACGTGGCAGGGGGTATTTGTTTTATGTGGTTCGGGCTGGTTGTGTTAGTAGTTGGGTGTTTGATTTATTATTCCGGGTTTTGGGCACTGTTCTATGTTAATGTATTTCTATGTTTAGTCTAGTTATTTTGTATCTCTATGTTTAGTTAGTTGGGGGTTGGACTCTCAATTGGAGGCAGGTGTTTTCTAGTTGCCTCTGATTGAGGGTCCTATAAATAGATATGTGTTTGTTAGTATTTGGTGGGAGATTGTTCTTGTTTAGCTATGTGTGCCTGACAAGACTGTCAAGTTCGTTTTGTGTTTTTGTATACGTTTTTGGTGTTTTTCCTTCTTCACATAAATAAAAGAAGATGAGTGTACATTTTCCCGCTGCGTCTTGGTCTACACCCTACGACAATCGTGACACAGTCCCATCGGAACTTTTCATTCAGACACATCAGAGAGAAAGACAGGCGCTTTTGTTTCAAAATCAAAGACGGGGCCCAAATTGCATCTGTCTGCACCTGCCATGCACTAATAATACACACACAGGCATGCAATTGCAAGCACATGGACACACACTAGTGCACACAGACACACCCACGCACACAGACACACACACACACACACACGCGCACGCAGCCCCTTTTATCCAGCTGTCGGTGCACACCCCTTACTACCTATCCCTTATCTCCCCTGCACTGCATTTACCCAGAGTAACAAGCTAAAATAATGGAGTCTGCTCAGGCCTGGCTGACAGACTGTTATTAGAACAATTACCAGACCTGCCCTCTGACTACTGCACAGGGAGATTAGGCTATTTGACAGAACAGGGGAGGGGGAGACTGGGAGACTGGGAGACGGGGAAATAAGGCGTCACGGGGGAAGTTATCAGAACACAATGAGACGCGTGACTTTAAAAGCAGCCCTTGGATTGGATGAATGGAGCATTAGCTGCTCTCCATGAATGTAATATACAAAATGAGGCTCACTTAGCGTTCTGGGAAACCCACAGATGACTGACAGGTTCCCTAACTGCCAATTAACACGCGTGGCCTATCATTGGTCGGGCGGTGTGACTGCCGGGTGTCATATACACGATGGTGTCCGTAACGTGAGTGAAATGAATAGCTAGCCTTAAGCTCCAGGCATGGCCGTCACCTCGCCTCCCTGTGTTTAGTGGACACAAACATGACAAATTAAGAGCTGTCGTCAGTGTGGAGTTGTTAACTGCCGCAGACATCTGTCCTGCAGGCCCAGAGGTCTTCAACTGCTCTTTAGCAGCCACCACGGCTAGCTCGTTTTGCTGTATCACAACGTAGCACAGCAGCAGCGTCAACAACAACCTGCATCATCAGTGACACACACTGGTTATCACTGCTGGTGAATGACCCATATGCAACCTCCACTTGGCTAGATAATCACACTGAGACGCTAGTAAGTGAAAAAGCCCATATGTTCTGGGCTGTAATAACACGAAAACAACACGAAAACGATCAAATATCTTTAGCAGCTAGGCTGACTGGGTCGTTTAGCTGCAGTACAGTAACACAGCTGTGTCATCGGCAACCTCCAACTCCACTGGCCAAATAACCACACTGAGACACGAGTAAGTGAATAGCCAATATGCTCTGAATTGTAATAACATGAAAGCACTAGTAAAATGCTTAGCCTGGTCCCTGATCTACTCTGTGTGACAATAACCATACTACTTAGGGAGGCAGCACACACTGATCTGGGATCAGGCTCGTATAATGAGGCGAAAACGGAGTAAATCAATTGAATCAGTAGCATCACAAACTGCAGGAGATGTGCTTGTAGTAGTAGTAGGAAGGTCTCACACTGATCTGTCTTAGTATCAATGCGCCGTAGGATATTATCAATACTACTGCACAGACTACTAGCCAAGCCCTTACACACACGCGCACGCGCGCGCACACGCATGCAAACACACACACTATAGCGTAATATCCTTTGATTCCTTAGGAATGAACGCATTAACCGGGATTAACTGTAACTATGAAAGATTGGATTTTATCAATGTAATCTGAAGAGGCAAATCTAATCTCAGCAATTAACCAATATGCTAATTCACTTAGAGTGAATAATCATTGATTGTAGACGCATTTATCATGTTAAGAGAATGTTGCTGCAAGCCAAACATCTTTATTAGTAAAGCAAGACCAACGGCTTGCTTACTATCCTATCTTTCATGACAATGTAGGAGATTTTATACCCGAAATTCCTAGTCAAATCGGTAATATGATTCTTTCTCCTAAGTGGCACTGGATTGGTTTATATGAGTAATCCGATAGCAAGAGAGCTAGCTAATTCTTGGTGTGGAGTTTGAATGAAAGTAATTAGTTTGTAGTTTGTATCTGGGTGTATCTTCTTTTTGTTGACTAAGGTGTTTAGTTGAAGTGGAATGTTTGATATCTGAGGGTAAATGACTCTGTGAAAGGCCCAATAGAAGAAAATTTGAACATTGAATATGTTAATTAATTTAGTGATAATGAAATGTAACTGAATTTCTGGGCTGGTGTGTTTACGTTATAAAAGGGTTGTTTAAAGTATTCATGAATGAACTCTCATTAAACTGATATTAGTTTTTTTTTGTGCATTCCAATGAAAAATTTATGAAAATAGTCCAATACTTCATAATATTTAGCATGAATAACTTGTTCCAAAATAGAGTTCAGTTTAGTTATAGATTATGGGAGAAAAGGAAACTGAGCGCTTGCACGCATGCATACACACAGGCACAGGCACAGGCACAGGCACAGCCACAGGCACAGGCACAGGCACAGGCACAGGCACAGGCACAGGCACAGGCACAGGCACACGCACACACACACACACACACACACACACACACACACACACACACACACACACACACACACACACACACACACACACACACCCAGGTGGTGAAGGTAGGAAAAAACACCTCCACTTCGCTGATACTCAACACTGGGGCCCCACAAGATGCGTGCTCAGCCCCCTCTACTCCCTGTTCACCCATGACTACGTGGCCTCGCACGCCTCCAACTTAATCCTCAAGTTTGCAGACGACACAACAGTAGTAGGCCTGATTACCAACAATGACGAGACAGCCTACAGGGAGGAGGTGAGGGCCCTGAGATTGTAGTGCCAAGAAAAAAACCTCTCACCCAATGTCAACAAAACAAAGGAGTTGATCGTGGACTTGAAGAAACTTCAGAGGGAGCACCGCAGTGGAGAAGGTGGAAAACTTCAAGTTCCTCGGCATACACATCACTGACAACCTGAAATGGTCCACCCACACAGTCGGTGTGGTGAAGAACGTGCAACAGCGCCTCTTCAACCTCAGGAGGCTGAAGAAATTTGACTTGACACCTAAAACCCTCACAAACTTTTACAGATGCACAATTGAGAGCATCCTGTCGGGCTGTATCACCGCCTGGTACTGCAACTGCACCGCCCGCAACCGCTTGGAACTCCAGAGGGTGGTGCAGTCTGCCCAACGCATCACCGGGGACAAACGACCTGCCCTCCGGGACACCTACATCCCCCGATGTCACAAGAAGGCTAAAAAGATAATCAAGGACAACAACCAGCCGAGCCACTGCCTGTTCACCCCGCTATCATCCAGAAGGCGAGGTCAGTACAGGTGTATCAAAGCTGGGAACGAGAGACTGAAAAACAGCTTCTATCGCAAGGCCATGAGACTGTGAAATTCTGTTAAATAGCCATTACTAGCACATTAGAGGCTGCTGCCCTATATACATAGACTTGGAATCACTGGCCACTTTAATAATGGAACACTAGTCACTTAAATAATGTTTACATATTTTGCATTACTCATCTCATATGTATATACTGTATTCTATCCTATTCTAATGTATCTAAGTCTATGCCGCTCTGACATTGCTCACCCAATATTAATATGTTCTTAATTCCATTCCTTACTTTAGATTTGTGTGTATTATTGTGAAATTGTTAGATCTAACTGTTAGATATTATGGCACGGTTAGAGCTAGAAACACAAGCATTTCGCTACACCCGCAATAACATCTACTACACACGTGTGTGACAAATAAAATTTGATTTGATTTGACTCACAGATCTAACCCATGGTTCATGCGTGAATTGCCTGATAGATTTCATGAAAGAAACTTAGCTTGGGCTAAGGCTAGATTGACTGGTTCTACCTCTGACTGGCAGTCCTTCCGACATTTGAGAAATAGATGTCTTACTCTGGTTAGCAAAGTCAACATACTTATTGAATTGTGTATCTGAGAGTGGTGGAAATCCAGTTAAATTCTCGAAAGTGGTCAAATCTTTGAAAGAAAACTCCACCCCCTCATTGCCACAGCAGGTTATGACATCCTCTGGTCCCATAACAGAAATAAATGACACTTGTGGTGCTTTTATTAACCATTTTGCCTCAGTTGGCCATCTATTTGAAAGAATGGTTTCTGAAAATACCTAAAGTTCCACTAGAGGGAGTCCTTTATTCACCTCTAAACAGATAGCAGAGAATGATGCACTTCCAGGTACTCATTTCTTTTGGGGGTGAGATCATTTTAGGTCAATGATGTATTAAGTGCCTTGCAAAAAATGTATGAAAAAAAATCCACAGGAGCTGATTCGCTTCATCTCTTTCTACTGCTACTTTCTGCCTCCCTCATTGTAGAACCTCTGACCCACATTTTTCATTTAACAATTGCTTCTGGTGCTATCCCTAAGATCTGGAAGACGGTGCATGTCTTTTACAAAGCTGGAGATCCTTCTGACCTAGATAACTACCCCCCAATTTCCAAAAAAATATTAGAATCACTGGCAAACTCTCAGCTAATAACTTTTTTTAAAAATTATTCTTAATGTGTACCAGTCTGGACATAGCAACGTTTCAGCAGATTCGCCTCTCTTAAATTATATATTACATTTCTTAGATCATAGGAATCACTGTGCTGCCATAGTTATACCTAGGTATCCCGCACGGGTTGATTTTAGGACCTTTCTATGTACAGTGCCTTCAGAAAGTGTTCATACCCCTTGACTTACTCCACATTTTGTTGTGTTACAGCCTGAATTCAAATTGGATTAAGTCAATTTGTTTCTCTCACCCATCTACACATAATACCCCATAATGACAGTAAAAACATGTTTTTAGAAATTGTAGCAAATTTATTGAAAATGAAATACAGAAATATCTCATTTACATAAGTATTCACACACCTGAGCCAATACATATTATAATCACCTTTGGCAGCGATTACAGCAGTGAGTCTTTCTGGGAGTTTTCTCTAAGAGCTTTGCACACATGGATTGTGCAATAAAAATCTCAAATTGGTTGTTGATGATTGCTAGACAGCCATTTTCAAGTCTTGCCATAGATTTTCAAGCCGATTTAATTAAATACTGTAACTAGGCCCCTTAGAAACAAGCAACTCCAGTGAAAATTTGGCCTTGTGCCTTAGGTTATTGTCCTACTGAAAGGTGAATTTGTCTCCCAGTGTCTGTTGGAAAGCAGACTGAATCAGGTTTTCCTCTTGGATTTTGCCTGTGCTTAGCTCTGTTCTGTTTCTTTTTATCCTAAAAAACTCCCTAGTCCTTGTCGATGACAAGCATAGCAATAACATGGTGCAGCCACCACCATGCTTGAAAACATGAAGAGTGCTACTCAGTGATGTGTTGTGTTTGCCCCTAACATCACGCTTTGTATTCAGGACATGAACTTAATTTCTTTGCCACATTTCATGCAGTTTTACTTTATGTTTTGGAATATTTTTATACTGTACAGGCTTCCTTCTTTTTACTCTGTCATTTAGGTTAGTATTGTGGAGTAACTACAATGTTGTTGATCCATCCTCAGTTTTCTCCTATCACAGCAATTAAACTTGCTAACTGTTTTAAAGCGACTGTTTTAAAGTCACCATTGGCCTCATGGTGAAATCCCTGAGCGGTTTCCTTCCTCTCCGGAAACTGAATAATGAAGGACGCCTGTATCTTTGTAGTGACCTGGTGTATTGATACACCATCCAAAGTAGAATTAATAACTTCACCATGCTTAAAGGGATATTCAGTCTTCTTAATTTTTTTACCCATCTACCAATAGGTGCCCTTCTTTGCAAGCCATTGGAAAACCCCTCTGGTCTTTGTGGTTGAATCTGTGCTTGAAATTCACTGCTCGACTGAGGGGCCTTACAGATAATTGTATGTGTGGGGTACAGGAAGTTATCCAAAAATCATGTTACATGTTAGCTGCAAAAACCTGTAACATTCATCATCTGTATGCAGATGACACTGTTATGTACGCTATTGCTCCTGCGGCTGACCAGGCTGTTGGAGCTGCAACCTGATTTTGCCGCCTTGCAGAAAGTCTCTGTTGATTTAAAATTGGACTTAATGTGGGAAAAACTAAGTGTATGCTGTTTTCTAATTCTTGTAGAAATATTTCAGATGGCTCACGCATGTATGCGTTGGATGGTTCTTTCATTGAGCAGGTTCCTACCTATAAATATCTGAGCTTTTGGATTGACAATAATTTGACGTTTAAAAAAACCTACGGATGAGCTAGTTAAGAAGCTAAGATTTAAAGTAGGCTTCTTTTTATAGAAACAGATCATGCCTCTTCTTAAACAGCAGGAAGCAGATTGGACAGTCAACTTTCCTCACAGAACTTCACTATGGTGACACCATTTATCGGAATGCAGCAGCCACTACTCTTAAACCTTTGGATGCCGTCTACCATAGCGCCCTTCGCTTTATCACAGGTGACCGTTTTAATACGCATCATTGCATCCTGTATCAAAAGATTGACTGGTCCTCATTAAAGTCCCATTGATCACTTCAGTAGTCCCTTTTGGTTTACAAAGCTCAACTGCACAAGCTGCCGATCTATCTCAATTTATTTTTCAAATCAAAAATATGAGACACCACACCCGTTCACAGGGAAGGTTAACTCTTGAGGTTCCACTAGTACGTACCGATCTAGTGCCCCCTATTTTTAGAATAGCCTACAAAACTCCTAACGTCTTGACTCTCTGGTGCCTCTAAGACAGACTTGTTGAATGAATTTAATGAGAATTGCAACTGTTTGGATTTAATGGAAGTAATTGTATTTGTGGTGTTTGAAGCTGTCGTCTTGATTCTGTCATTTGTAGTTTATTTTATTTGCATTGATCATTTTCAAGTTGTTGTATTGTTGTCCTCGGGGCACTATTCTAAATGAGACCCTGGTCTCAATTGGTTTCCCTGAATACATAAAAGTGTATCAAATCAAATTCAAGACACTAAGCAAATAAATTCATTATTTCAACCCAATTGCTTGGATGTAGCAATGCTGATTAGAAAGTGCAGATTGGGTTCTGTTTACCCCTATGAGGGAAAACAACACTGACACAACACTAAAGTCTATGTCCAAGTTCTCAGTTTGTGGTTAAATTTTTCAAGTCCTCAATGAGAGCAAACATTTACCCTGTGTAACTTTTTAATGTGTAAGTTAAATAAGTTATGCAGTCCTCTCCAGGATATATATATATATATATATATATGAGAGAGAGAGAGAGACCAGGCTGTGAACCCATTTATGACCTGTTCATATTAAAGGCTGGAGAGATGGACACAGGCTCTGCTATAGATGTCGAAGGGAGGGAGGCTAGATAGGAGAAGAACAGAGAGACGAGCACAACGAAAACGAGAGAGACAAGCAGAATGAACAGACCCTCATTTACATATTGTCATGATATCCTTTCCTGCTGCTTGTTGTCGACCTTTGTAAACGATGTAGCTGAAGGACAGGGCTGATTGGATGACCACAAAGACAAGGAAGTGTGTGGTTCCACGCAGACGTATCCTATCAGACATCAGTGGCGACATCATTTCAAATGAAGATCAAACCGCCTGTGGTTTTCCCTGGGCTCTGAGTGTACTGTGAATCAGGGATTTCTCTCGCTCTTTTTTCTCTCATTCTCTCCCTCTTTCTTTCCCTCCATCTCTGAGGCTGAATGAGGCAGTTTCACAAAACAGGCATGCACGCATGTGCGCACACGCACGCACACACAGACGCACACACTCGGTAAGGAGAGCTGACGGGCACGTCAACACAGAGAGGTATACGTGTGAACTTGGGTGAAGGAGTGACGAGTAACGCAACAGTGACGCCTCTGTATGAACGGAGGAAGAGAGTATGATGGAAGGAAGACATAGTCAGGAGAAGAAGGAAAGGTAAAAAGAGAGTGATGGGCGGCCCACATGAAGAGAGGCAGTCCTGACAGAGGAGAGAGTGCTCGGCAGCCACCACAAACAGCAGTGTCAGGAGGAGCTCCACTCAAAAAGCGTCCATTAAACCAGTGTCGTCACCGGCAAGGCTTCGATAAACACGCATCTTTACTTGAAAAATACAAACGCAACCTTGTCAAACAGTATCTTGCGGAGAGGTATTGTGACCTATTGGCAGAGCTTTCCTATCTTCCCAACAGCACTTATATCTCTCCTTGTCTATCCACATAGTTTTCACATTGAAGATTTAAAAAAATATATTAAGAGTTCTGAGAACAGTCTCAGAAATACTCTGGGGTCCTTCTTAGTGTGACAACAGTAATCTGAGTTTTCAGGAAGGCAGGTGGGTCACACAGTCCTTCTAATGATGACACCCCACTGTGTCAGTCTTAATGGTGGAAACAGGAGAGTTAAGTGTCTTAGCCACCAGGCCCCATCAAAGGGCCACAGCTGCCTCTCTAGCTTAAGGGTAGATGGAGAGGCTGAGGTGCCTGAGGGTCATCCCTCTCAGCCATAGGGTGAGGAGAGAAGGAGGGGGAGGAGAAGAGGAGAGGGAGAGGAGCAGACACGTGCACAGATAAGGCTCTAGCTGTGCAGAGCACATGCCCCTTTGTCCTTTCAGACTCCAAAGCGCCCTTTTAATTTCCACCCCCAATTTTTGTATTTATTAATTATTTCTCATACAACGGGTGGGTCTAATCCTGAATGCTGATTGGTTAAAACCGCATTCCAGCCGGTGAATATTCCACAAGTTACCACCGGCTAAATCTATGACGTTAAAATGCCTATTTACTCTGTTTCATCTGACTGCGCAATCCACTGTCTCATCAGCCAAGCAATTTATAAACTTGATCTGTTATGGATATATCCAAATAAATTTCACTAGAAAACAGCTTAAACAAATACAAATGCAGCTACTTTGCTGTTATTCTGGCTGCCATTTTTGACGTGACTGTAAGTTAGCCGTTGTTGGCTAGCTAGCAATCAAGGGATAAGAACGTTGCCAGCCAGTATGGCAACCAAACTGATAGAACGATCGACCAGCCGGCTTGGGTAGCAACCCTAGATTTGTGTCGGCACTATATATTGTGGAAGGATGAAATAGTATGAATGAATTAATCAAAATAAAGTTTTTAATGAAAATATGTCAAACATTATTTGAATATGTTGATAACCCGTAGTATAAAAGTGATAATGCCGTTGAAGCCGGTATTTGGAGGATATATTGTCACCCTTGCCAATATACAGCACATTAGGAAAGTATTCAGACCCCTTGACTTTCTGCACATTTGTGACTCACCACCTGGATTCGGTCTTATGTAGCAACATTTCTAATTGGGTTTTTTACATTGGGAAAAAGTAGAGACTCAGAGCTACAACATGGCATTTCATACAGTACACTGCATGTTTGAGGAACAATGGGAAAGTAATTCTGCTTTGAAAGTTGATGAACTTGTGAACTTACTTTTGAGAAAAGGGCCTTTGAATGTTTTGGTACCTACTCAAGAGCTCTCCTTTGTCTACACCCATTCAGCATAGTTCACACCATCTTAAGCCAGCCCCACCCATCTCTTTAAGGATTCACATGTGAGGTCATGTGCTAAACAGTGAGTAGTGTAGTAAAGATTAAGGCTAAAAGTAGTAGTAGTCTACAATAAGGAAAAATTCCAGGTAAACAGAAAGTGTTTAGATGTAAAGATACCTTAATAGAAAATGACTGAAGTAAAAGTAAGTCACCCAGTAAAATACTACATGAGTAAAAGTCTAAAAGTATTTGGTTTTAAAAAATACTTAAGTATCAAAAGTAAATGGAATTGCTAAAATGTACTTACAGTGGCAAGAAAAAGTATGTGAACCCTTTGGAATTATATGGACTTCTGCATAAATTGGTCATCAAATTTGATCTGACAAACATAATAGTGTGCTTAAACTAATAACACACAAATTATTGTATTTTTCTTGTCTATATTGAATACATAATTTAAACATGCACAGTGTAGGTTGGATAAAGTATGTGAACCCCTAAGCTAATGAAAGCTAATTTGAGTCAGGAGTCAGCTAACCTGGAGTCCAATTAATGAGACGAAATCGGAGATGTTGGTTAGAGCTGCCTTACCCTATAAAGAACACTCACAAAAATTGAGATTTCAATTCACAAGAAGCATTGCCTGATGTGAATCATGCCTCGAACAAAAGAGATCTCAGAAGACCTAAGATTAAGAATTATTGACTTGCATAAAGCTGGAAAGGGTTACAAAAGTATCTCTAAAAGCCTTGATGTTCATCAGTCCACGGCAAGACAAATTGTCTATAAATAGAGAAAGTTTAGCACTGTTGCTACTCTCCTGGCCGTCCTGCAAAGATGACTGCAAGAGCACAGCGCAGAATACTCATTGGGGTTAAGAAGAATCCTAGAGTGTCAGCTAAAGACTTACAGAAATCTCTGGAACATACTAACATCTCTGTTGACGAGTCTACGATACGTAAATCACTGAACAAGAATGGTGTTCATGGGAGGACACCAAAGAAGAAGCCACTGCTATCCAAAAAAAACATTGCCTGAAGTGTCTGAAGTTTGCAAAAGTGCACCTGGATGTTCCACAGCTACTACTGGCAAAATATTCTGTAGACAGATGAAACTACAGTTGAGTTGTTTGGAAGGAACACACAACACTATGTGTGGAGAAAAAAAGGCACAGCACACCAACATCAAATCCTCATCCCAACTGTAAAGTATGGTGGAGAGAGCATCATGGTTTGGGGCTGAATTTACTGCCTCCGGACCTGGACAGCTTGCTATCATCGCTGGAAAAATGAATTCTCAAGTTTATCAAGACATTTTGCAGAAGAATGTTAGGCTATCTGCCTGCCAATTGAAGCTCAACAGAAGTTGGGTTATGGAACAGGACAATGACCCAAAACACAGAAGTAAATCAACAACAGAATGGCTTCAACAAAAGACAATGCGCCTTCTGGAGTGGCCCAGTCAGAGTCCTGACCTCAACCCGATTGAGATGCTGTGGCAAGACTTCAAGAGAGCGGTTCACACCAGAGATCCCAAGAATATTGCTGTACTAAAACAGTTTTGTAAAGAGGAATGGTCCAAAATTCCTCCTGACCGTTGTGCAGGTATGATCTGCAACTACAGAAAACGTTTGGTTGAGGTTATTGCTGGCAAAGGAGGGTCAACCAGTAATTCAATTAAAGGGTTCACATACTTTTTCCACCCTGCACTGTGAATGTTTACACGGTGTGTTCAATAAAGACATGAAAATGTATAATTGTTTGTGTGTTATTAGTTTAAGCAGACTGTGTTTGTCTGTTGTTGTGACCCAGATGAAGATCAGATCAAACTTTATGACCAATTTATGCAAAAATCCAGGTATTCCAAAGGGTTCACATACTTTTTCTTGCCACTGTAAGTATGAAAAGTAAAAGTATGAATAATTTGAAATCCCTTAAACCAGACAGCCCAAATGTTATTAGAATTTTTTTTATTGACGGATAGATAGGGGCACACGCCAACACTCAGACATAATTTACAAACAAAGCATTTGTGTTTAGTGACTCTGTGTGGTATGTCACAAAATCATGTTACGACAACACATATCAATATTCATTTTATATATCAATATTTTGCTAAGTCTTGCTAAGTGGATGGGTCTCTACAGAAGGTGTAAACGGTACAGCCAAAGGTTACTTGCATAATAGCAATATCAGAAATAGATGGTGTTAAAATAAATAAAATATACAGTATGTACACGAACAATAGCAATAACGATAGTTATAGACGAGGTAGTTGTATGCATACAATCAGGTGTAAAGTGGCTGAGCAGCAGCATACAAAAAATATAATAGTAGCAGCAACGTATGGCGTGTGTGTGTGTGTGTGTGTGTGTGTGTGTGTGTGTGTGTGTGTGTGTGTGTGTGTGTGTGTGTGTGTGTGTGTGTGTGTGTGTGTGTGTTAGGTGAGAGTCATTTGAATAATGGCACTGCAGATAGTGCTGATGACTCGTCCGTCCGAACCATGTATGAGCAAGGGGATCTATATTCGGAGAGCCTGTTTCTGTTCTGCCCTTGACTTTGGTGCAGGACATGTGATGTCCATAGCCTCTTCGTCGCAAAACTCCCTGATCTTCTCAGAAAGATACGTTTGTCTAGCCGTGTCCAGTCCAGGTGGTGCTTGTACAGGCAGACCATCTATGGGAGGAAGGATGTCAGCGTTGCACAGCAGCTGAAACCCTCAGGCCTGGAGGGAAGGTAAAGTCATTCTGCTACCCTAGAATAGTAAAGCCCCCTTTACTGGCTCAAATAGGCAACCAATCAGCCTGTTACCAACCCTTAGTAAACTTCTGGAAAAAAATGTGTTTGACCAGATACAATGTTATTTCACAGTAAACCAATTGACAACAGAATTTCAGCATACTTATAGGGAAGGACACTCAACGAGCACAGCACTTACACAAATAACTGATGATTGGCTGAGAGAAATTGATGATACAATGACTGTGGGGGCTGTCTTGTTAGACTTCAGTGCAGCTTTTGACATTATCTATCATAGTCTGCTGCAGGAAAAACTTGTGTTATGGCTTTACACCCCCTGCTATAATGTGGATAAAGTATCAAGGTACAAGGCGAGACCCAGATGCAGACACAGGAGGCAGATGGTTGGAGTATTACAATGATTAATAATCCTAAGGGGTAGGCAAGAGAATGGTCATGGACAGGCAAAAAGGTCAAAACCAGATCAGAGTCCAGGAGGTACAGAGTGGCAGACAGGCTCGTGGTCAAGGCAGGCAGAATGGTCAGTCAGGCAGATACAGAGTCCAGAAACAGGCAAGGGTCAAAACCTGGAGGACTAGAAAAAGAAGAACAGCAAAAGGAGTATGGGAAAAACACACTGGTTGATTTGACTAAGCATACAAGACGAACTGGCACAGAGAAACAGGAAACACAGGGATAAATACACTGGAGGGGGTGGAGACAATCGTAGGAACAGATTAAATAGATCAGGGCGTGACATAAAGAGTTACTTGTCTAACAGAACACAGAGGGTGTTCTTTAATGGAAGCCTCTCAAATATAATCCAGTTAGAATTAGGAATTACCCAGGGTAGCTGTTTAGGCCCCTTGATTTTTTGAATTTTTTCTAACGACATGCCACTAACTTTGAGTAAGGCCAGAGTGTCTTTGTATGCGGATGACTCAACATTATACACGTCAGCTGCTACAGCGACTGAAATGACTGCAACACTCAACAAAGAGCTGCAGTTAGTTTCAGAGTGGGTGGCAAGGAAGAAATTAGCCCTAAATATTTCTAAAACTAAAAGCATTGTATTTGGAACAAAACACTCACTAAACCCTAAACTAAATCTTGTAATAAATAATGTGGAAATTGAGCAAGTTGAGATGACCAAATTGCTTCGAGTAACCTTAGATTGTAAACTGTCATGGTCAAAACATTTTGATGCAGTAGTAGCTAAGATGGGGAAAAGTCTGTCTACAATAAAACGATGCTCTGCCTTCTTAACAACACTATCAACAAGGCAGGTCCTACAGGCCCTAGTTTTGTCACACCTTGACTACTGTTCGGTCAAGTGGTCAAGTGCCACAAATTGAGATTGACTTCATCGCTACTTTTATTTATGAGAGGTATTGACATGTTGAATGCACTGAGCTATCTGTTTGAACTACTGGCACACAGCTCGGACACCCATACATACCCCACAAGACATGCCACAAGAGGTATCTTCACAGTCCATAAGTCCAGAACAGACTATGGGAGGCACACAGTACTACAGAGAGCCATGACTACATGGAACTCTATTCCACATCAAGTAACTCATGGCAGCAGTAAAATTAGATAAAGAAAAACAGATAATGGAACAGCAGGGACTGTGAAGCAACACAAACATTGGCACACACACATGCATACACACACACACAATAACATACGCACTATACATACACATGGATTTAGTACTGTAGATATGTGGTAGTGGTGGAGTAGGAGCCTGAGGGCACACAGTTGGTTGTGAAATCTGTGAATGTATTGTAATGTCTTTAAAATTGTATAAACTGCCTTAATTTTGCTGGACCCCAGGAAGAGTAGCTGCTGCTTTGGCAGCAGCTAATGGGGATCCATAATAAATACAAATAGAAATACAAACAAGGCACACTTGCGAGGAG
Source organism: Salmo trutta (assembly GCF_901001165.1). Lineage (NCBI taxonomy): Eukaryota > Metazoa > Chordata > Actinopteri > Salmoniformes > Salmonidae > Salmo > Salmo trutta. The sequence continues at coordinate 30,481,761 of NC_042960.1, read as the reverse complement.
TTAAAAAGTAGATTGGACCTGGCTGCATAGGGTCAGAAGAATAGTGCATCTGCAAACAACAAAAGAACAATTTACAAATTATAATTAATTGTCTCATCCCTGTCAATCTGTCTTTACACCGCTCAGTGAAATGTATTTGCCTGCCTCCCATATAGCAACCATCTTCTGGTAGACAGACCGCTCACTCTGAACAAGCAGGAGATGCTGCTCTTGCTTCTTCAACTTGGCTGATTTAACAGCTTCTGGCAGATCTGAAGACCTGATAGTTGTTCCTCTGGCACTTCCAGCACAAGTCTGTCCTCGGCTTAGTGCTTGAGATGTGGCGCAGCAATTTTCTCCACAGATTCCTGAAGGAAGACAGCCCGACTACACGTACCTCTGGAAAATACAGAAAAAATGGGAGATCAATAAAAGTAGGGCCAATCATGTTGGAGGTCAATTAAATAATCAAAATGTGTTTATGCTTTACATACCAAGTGTTGCCATTGATTCCTTGTAGAGAAGCCACACTGCTACTTTTGTCACATGGGATGGCAGCAGCTTTCCACCAAAGTGTTTGTGTCCTGGTAATACTATTGCATTATCCTCTGCGTAGTTGTTGATGAAGTTCACCACTCGCAGCAAGTCCTCACACTTCAGCTGTAACCTGTGCAAGCTTGGGCCAGCTCTCTTTTTGAGGAGAGGCATTAGACCATTCTCCTTGTATGACTGGTGGAGGAGAGTCAGGGGTGTTCTATTGATGCTGACAGAAATTCCAGATACTAACGTTACACACACTTCATACATGTAAGTTAATGTTAGCTAGCAAGCCAGCCATCTAACATCTGCTAACTTAAGCTAGCTAACAGCAAGTTCTAACTTGGGGTATTTTGTTTAGACATGTAACATTAATGTTAGCTAGCTAAAAAATGTACAAAAATCACAATCCATAGAGTAACATTAGCAAGCCAGCCTTCAAACTGCAGCTGGCTAGCTAACAGCAAGCTTTAACTAGCAACACAAACTGATTGTCATAGCTAGCTAAAGTTAACCAAATATAAACTCATCAAAAAAAGAAACGTCCCTTTTTCAGGACCCTGTCTTTCAAAGATAATTCATAAAAATTAAAATAACTTCACAGATCTTCATTGTAAAGGGTTTAAACACTGTTTCCCATGCTTGTTCAATGAACCATAAACAATTAATGAACATGCACCTGTGGAACGGTCGTTAAGACACTAACAGCTTACAGACGGTAGGCAATTAAGGTCACAGTTATGAAAACTTAGGACACTAAATAGGCCTTTCTACTGACTCTGAAAAACAAATACATTTCAATGTCCGTACTGTGAGACGCCTAAGACAGCGCTACAGGGAGACAGGACGGACAGCTGATCTTCCTCACAGTGGCAGACCACGTGTAACAACACCTGCACAGGATCGGTACATCCGAACATCACACATGCAGGATAGGTACAGGATGGCAACAAGAACTGCCGAGTTACACCAGGAACGCACAATCCCTCCATCAGTGCTCAGACTGTCCGCAATAGGCTGAGAGAGGCTGGACTGAGGGTTTGTAGGCCTGTTGAAAGGCAGGTCCTCACCAGACATCACTGGCAACAACGTCGCCTATGAGTCGATTTGGAGGTGGAGGGTCCGTCATGGTCTGGGGCGGTGTGTCACAGCATCATCGGACTGAGCTTGTTGTCATTGCAGGCAATCTCAACGCTGTGCGTTCGAGGGAAGACATCCTCCTCCCTCATGTGGTACCCTTCCTGCAGGCTCATCCTGACATGACCCTCCAGCATGATAATGCCACCAGCCATACTGCTCGTTCTGTACGTGATTTCCTGCAAGACAGGAATGCCAGTGTTCTGCCACGGCCAGTGAAGAGCCCGGATCTCAATCCCATTGAGCACATCTGGGACCTGTTGGATTGGAGGGTGAGGGCTAGGGCCATTCCCCCCAGAAATGTCTGGGAACTTGCAGGTGCCTTGGTGGAAGAGTGGGGTAACATCTCACAGCAAGAACTTGCAAATCTGGTGCAGTCCATGAGGAGGAGATGCACTGCAGTACTTAATGCAGCTGGTGGCCACACCAGATACTGACTGTTACTTTTGATTTATTTTGACACCCCCTTTGTTCAGGGACCCATTATTCCATTTCTGTTAGTCACATGTCTGTGGAACTTGTTCAGTTTATGTCTCAGTTGTTGAATCTTATTATGCTCACACAAATATTTACACGTTAAGTTTGCTGAAAATAAACGCAGTTGACAGTGAGAGGACGTTTCTTTTTTTCTGAGTTTAGTAGGTTCAATGTTAGATTCTTACCCGTATACATGGATGAAAGCTTCACGGCAGACTGCAACCCCTTTTATTAAATAAGACGTCCTGTGTCTTATTGCTTCTACCAGACATTCCACTGATTTCAAAACTTCGTCAACTTCTTCAGTGAAAACAACACCGTTGATTGTCACCATTTCTTCTCCATCACTGTCATCAGAAGACTCTACAATGTCTTCTTCAATTAAAATGTTTTTACCTAAATCAGGGATTTCCTCATTGTCTGATTCATTTTCAGAGTCAGAATGGCACGATCGTCCTCCAGAAAGAAGTCGATCACAACTTTTTCCCACTGACCTTTCTCGATAGCGCCTGATACATTCAGGGCAGCAATGTTATTGAAAGCAGTAGCAACATATTTGCAGTTCTCCATGTCTAACATTATATCTTTCGAAATAACTGCAGTAGAAAGGATTATCTATGCATTACGAGCAGCTCATTTTATAGACACAAGATGCAATACCGCAGACTTATCCAAACTCATCTTTCGGCATCTCCAGCCCAGTCATTATCTCAGCCAATCATGGCTAGCAGGAACGTTTCTGTCTTTCTCTGTGGCTAAACCAACTTGGCTCCTAACTTTACAATTTTATTCGTATTTACAGATCACATACAAGTTTGGTATTAAGGCACATGAAGGTTCACATGTTCGAGAAGGCATTTATGCCAAAAAATGCATTTTGCTAAAAAATAAAAATGTTACGTTCAAAAGCCTCTCCTGTGAAGTCGTGACTTGTGACATATGCCTAGTTTCCTGAATCGGGTCAGTTTCCTGAATACTTTACAGCCATATTCTAAAATGGATTAAATTGTTTTTTTCCCCTTATTAATCTACACACAATAATGACACAATAATGACAAAGCAAAAAGAGGTTTTTAGAAAAATGTTGCAAATTTATTACAAATAAAAAACTTACATTTCACTTCCATAGATACCAAACAAAAAGACGGACTGGGTCGCGTCCCTGGCAACCAATCTGATAGAACGAACGATCAGCCGGCTTGGGTAGCAACCCTAAATTTGTGTCAGGACTATATCTTGTGGAAGGATGAAATTAAACCAAATCAAATGTTATTGGTCACATACACATGGTTAACAGATGTTTTTGCGAGTGTAGCGAAATGCTTGTGCTTCTAGTTCTGACAGTGCAGTAATATCTAACAAGTAATCTAACAATTTCCCAACAACTACCTAATACACACAAATCTAAAGGGTGTGAATGAGAACATGTACATATAAATATATGGATGAGTGATAGCCGAGCAGCATAGGGAAGGTGCAATAGATGGTATAAAATACAGTATACACATATGATATGAGTAATGTAAGATATGTAAACATTATTAAAGTGGCATTATTTAAAGTGGCCTTGTTTAAAGTGACTAGTGATCCATTTATTAAAGTGGCCAGTGATTTGGTCTCAATGTAGGCAGCAGCCTCCCTGAGTTAGTGATTGCTGTTTAGCAGTCTGATGACCTTAAGATAGAAGCTGTTTTTCAGTCTCTCGGTCCCAGCTTTGATGCACCTGTACTGACCTCGCCTTTTGGATAGGAACGGTGTGAACGGGCAGTGGTTCGGGTGGTTGTTGTCCTTGATGATCTTTTTGGCCTTCCTGTGACATCGGGTGCTGTAGGTGTCATGGAAGGCATGTAGTTTGCCCCCAGTGATGCGTTGTGCAAACCGCACCACCCTCTGGAGAGCCTTGCGGTTGAGGGCGGTGCAGTTGACATACCAGGCTGCCATACAGCCCAACAGGATGCTCTCGATTGTGCATCTGTAAAAATTTGTCAGAGTTTTGGGTGACAAGCCAAATGCACCTTCTTCACCACACTGTCTGTGTGGTGAAAATCAAAAGAAATCAGCCAAGACCTCATAAAAAAATTGTAGACCTCCACAAGTCTGGTTCATCCTTGGGAGCAATTTCCAAACACCTGAAGGTACCACGTTCATCTGTACAAACAATAGTATGCGAGTATAAACACCATGGGATCACGCAGCCGTCATACCGCTCAGGAAGGAGACACGTTCTGTCTCCTAGAGATGAACGTACTTTGGTGTGAAAAGTGCAAATCAATCCCAGAACAACAGCAAAGGACCTTGTGAATATGCTGGAGGAAACAGGTACAAAAGTATCTATATCCACAGTAAAATGAGTCCTATATCGACATAACCTGAAAGGCCGCTCAGCAAGGAAGAAGCAAGGAAGAAACCGCATAAAAAAGCCAGACTACGGTTTGCAACTGCAAATGGGGACAAAAATCATACTTTTTGGAGAAATGTCCTCTGGTCTGATGAAACAAAAATAGAACTGTTTGGCCATAATGACCATCATTGTGTTTGTAGGAAAAACATGGAGGCTTGCACGCCGAAGAACACCATCCCAAACGTGAATCACGTGGGTGGCAGCATCATGTTGTGGTGGTGCTTTGCTGCAGGAGGGACTGGTGCACTTCACAAAATAGATGGCATCATGAGGTAGGAAAATGATGTGGATATATTGAAGAAACATCTCAAGACATCAGTCAGGAAGTTAAAGCTTGGTCGGAAATGGGTCATCCAAATGGACAATGACCCCAAGCATACTTCCAAAGTTGTGGCAAAATGGCTTAAGGACAACAAAGTCAAGGTATTGGAGTGGCCATCACAAAGCCCTGACCTAAATCCTATAGAAAATGTGTGGGCAGAACTGAAAAAGCGTGTGCGAGCAAAGAGGCCTACAAACCTGACTGAGTTACACCAGCTCTGTCAGGAGGAATGGGCCACAATTCACCCAACTTAATGTGGGAAGCTTGTGGAAGGCTACCTGACACGTTTGACCTAAATTGAACAATTTAAAGGCAATGCTACCAAATACTAATTGAGTGTATGTAAACTTCTGTCCCACTGGGTATGTTGATGAAAGAAATAAAAGCTGAAATAAATAATTCTCTCTACTATTATTCTGACATTTCACATTCTTAAAATAAAGTGGTGATCCTAACTGACCTAAAACGGGGATTAAATGTCAGAAATTGTGAAAAACTGAGTTTAAATGTATTTGGCTAAGGTGTATATAAACTTCCGACTTCAACTGTATGTATATATATTGAATTTGAATGTTTTCCATCAAGTCATCCAACTAGGGCAGGGGGTGACTTGGCCAAAAAACACAAAAAAATGGATCCGAAATGATGCAAGGAATGCTATTTGATAGTCTAATCTGTCTGCTAGTGTCTGCCAAAAATGATCAGCTGATAGCCCACCCTCTTTTCCAATGCCAATCGTGTGTTTAGGAGAAACTGTAACTAGCTTTTACTTACAATTTGTGATGACGAGTGAGTTTGTTGCTGCAGAAATAAACAGGCCTATGCTAAAAATTGACCTGGAGAGGAGAGATGTCTTGCTGGGTAGAGAGGTAGAGTTAGAGTGATGTCCCCAGCATGTGAGAAAAAACAGCCAGAGCAAGGTAATACCACTGTGGGTGGCAAGATGGAGAGGATGCTAGTCTACATTAAGGTTTAATGCCAGGTTGCTTTGTTTTGCTTTTCTCTGTAATATTTAAGATGCATTTCAGTATCCAGCCACTCGACAACTTATAGTACATACCATGCTGTGTCACATATTTCTTACTTCTCTTTTTTGAAATGAAAAAGTTACTGCTATAGCAACTTTCAGCAGATTTCTCCCCTGCGGGTTGTTTCAAAATGTAAGTGGCAATGTTGTCCAATTCTCTGTGTCTTAATGATGAATAATGAAAAGCCTCACCAGCTAGCCCCCAATCTATTTTAGTTTCACTGTGCGATCATTCATAAAGTGAGTCCACTAATTGCTATTTTTTACCTTTCCACAAACTTTCTGTTGCTTGATATGAGCAGTTAAGCCAAATGTGTCAAAGAATAGGAAATCCACGATTAGTTGGCTATAATAGTGGCTACTGCCTCTCTATCTACAGCTGAGGGACGTTGTTGTGAGTAGGGTGTGCTGACCGATATATAATAATCACATTTATAATAAATCATTGCATGCGTCTATGCAGACTAACAATAAAATACAATTCCTAATGCCATGAGAAGCCTAAGCATAGGACAAGATTCGGTATCAGTAGTCACTGCAGCCTAAGTTAACTTAACTCATGACTGTTGTGAACAGCGGGCACATTTCTTTGTAATGCTTTAATTACACTGCGTGTGTATCCGAGAGAAAAGGAGAGGGGTGTTATAACTAAATTAGGAAACACAGGATTGTGCCTCATAAAACTGAGCACAAAAAGAGGTTTCAAGACCATGGACAGCTAAGCGAGCCATCTCGGACGAAGGTGCTCACCTCGATCCAGAACCAGCGGGGTCGTGCCCTTTGCTTGCCAGTCCGCCTACGTGTTTGACATGGGCCTGAGCAGGCCTGCAAGTCGAGGGCGAGAGAATGCCATGTTCCTTATTTGATATTGTTCCCATTCCCTTTTCGACAACTTTAGAATTGTAAACATAGAAATTAGAAGTGGGAGACTTGCGAGCACTGCTCTAGGTCACTTGATATTCACCACAAGGAGGAGAGAGAGAGACCCCCTATTCAACTCAAACTAAACTGTCTATCATTCAGCAGAGCATGTGTCCGACTCCAAATTGATGAGAGCATAAAATGTAGCATCCATTTAATCATGAGCGCACCGCTTACAAAACAGAGCTGAGAGCTCTCCATGCAGAATCGGGCCAGTACCACCTAACTAAACCCAGCAAAGTGGACTCACTTATCACCAGAACCTCCCACCATAGCACACACTCATTATAAATAATTGCTCAACAAACCACAACACAGCTGTGTTCAAGAAGAGGAAAAGCACAGTAGCAAATACCATACTATTCACAAGCTATTGCGTACGGCGCAAAAGAGTAGCCAACACACCAGACTGTTCACCATACCATCTGGCCAGCTGTCACACCGTCAGTTACTGAACCATTCAACCAGGAGAACCAGAGTGACAGTGAGTGAACACCAATGTAGCGAAGCCTATACAATACTCTATACCCTACACAGCACCAACCACAGAGTACTGGATGCAGGCCCGGGTGGACGATCAAATGCACTAGTCAAAAGAACAAGTTACAATTAGCATTTGCTCATCTCCACCAGTCTCCAGTGTCTATTCCTGGTGCTTGTCAAAATAAAGACAGGCAGATCGTTAATGAATTCACTAATTGTCTAGTCGTAAAACCTTTCTAACAGCCTATAAACAAAATATCAAAACTCTCTTACTGAACATAATTGTTTGGGGAAATACTTCTTCCAGTGGTTTCCGTTGGCATGCGCAGTGCTGCAATAATCTTTATCTTTATTTGCATCTCGTTTGAATAAAATTACATTCAAACCCATTTAATCCAGCTCCCTGGTGCAGCCAGACACAGCAGAATAATCACATGAAGTCATAATGATGTGTTTTGCAATGCAAAGCACCGCCTCTATCCGCTCTGTCAGACCCACGCTGGAGTCGAGGGGGTCCCCTACGCCTCGACTCTGCCTAGGCCTGAAATATCAGCCCTTAAATAACACGATGGAATTATTTTCCAAGGAAATCTATGTGAGGCAGATAGTGTGGCCAACTTGAGGCTTGATCCAGCATTGCTTAAAAAAAACACACAACCTAAATTGAGAAAATCCAGCCCATAGGCTTTAAAGGGACAATCTGTGATTGCTACATCCATGTTTCGACTCTTAAATGAATGATATATATACCCATTGAGTCTTGAAGAATCGAACGTATAAATGCCTCGTGAGCTTAGTTCAACTGTCGTACCCCATCAGAACCAACAATATAAGCTTGTTTTACTTTATTTGTAAACAATGTAATTGTAAACAAATACTATAGAGCCTCAAAACATGATTAAAACTATAATTTTGACATCATGGATGGTCAGTCCCTGTATCTATAGCTCTGTCTATGCATTTGAGAGTGTTTACATTTCTCCTGCCCCATCCCTCTGCTGTTTACTAAAACAGGGGCCTAGTGAGCGCTTTGTTATTGTTCTAACTGCAGATTGCCCCTTTAAGGAAAGGATTAACATTTATCAGAAAGAGAGAAAGAAGTGGAGGCTGTTTAGAGTAGAATGAGCTTTTCATTACACAACAAATGTAGCAGCAGAATTATCTCAGATTCAGTTGCAACTGCCAGAAGTAGACGCTTCAGAAATACAATGAGATCAGATATTTTGGGAGGTATCTTTCTATGGCTGCTAAGATGTTTTAACACAAAGACAGAAAGAAAGAAAGAAAGAAAGAAAGAGAGAAAGAAAGTGAGAAAGAAAGAGAGAGAGAGACTGGTATGTGCACAACCTACACAGCATGCAGGCAGGCAGAGCTTCATCTGCATTATTTAACATCTCTCATTAACCTGAGTTCCAATACGGAAGGAATCAATAGCTACGCTGAGCTAAGAAACAAAGCTTCAGAGACTGGCTGTGTGTGTGTGTGTGTGTGTGTGTGTGTGTGTGTGTGTGTGTGTGTGTGTGTGTGTGTGTGTGTGTGTGTGTGTGTGTGTGTGTGTGTGTGTGTGTGTGTGTGTGTGTGTGTGTGTGTGTGTGCGTGCGTGCGTGCGTGTGTGTGTGTGTGTGTGTGTGTGCGTGTGTGCGTGCGTGGGTGGGTGTGTGCGTACATGTGTGTGTGCACTGCTCATTCCTTTCATCTCTCTCTCCCTTCTCCCCGTCTGTGAAAGATATATGGGGTACAGGGCAAGATATAATTGCAGATGTGGACCGAACACATTTACTGAGAGAACAAACTCATCTAGCCTGGAGCGGGAGACTGCTATTGCACTGATTCTCCTCTGTCTGTGGTGTCACACGTTAAATAGCACACACTAATCATGCTGCTCGGTGTTTTGTATGGAAACACCCCCCACCCACAGACAGATATGTGATGAATGGGTTGCACTTAATCGGATATCAATATGCCTTGATTATGAATCATATACAACATAATATTATGCTATACTGTAAGTAATTGCATACATACACAACTAGAACAGCACTCACCTGAGTCAGTATCTCATTACAGACAGTCCAGGCCACACGGTGCACTGTACGTCACCTTTCAACCTTCATTCACCTGGCTGCAACTCCTAAACCCAAACTCCATTGTACATTTTCAATGGGAAAGAGAGAAGGAAACAGACATAGTACTGTATGGGAAAACAGAGGGCAAGCGAGAGAAATTGAGAGAAAGATAACGTGCAAGATTGAGAGAGAGAAACAAGAGAGAGACGAGACAGAGAGAGAGAGAGCGAGAGAGAGAGAGAGAGAGAGAGATAGAATGAAATTAAGAAAGAAAGAAAAGAAAGAAAGAAAAGAAAAAAGAAAGAAAGAAAGAAAGAGAAAGAAAGAAAGAGAAAGAAAGAGAAAGAAATGAGATCAAACAGTGTAAAATGCCAGCTCAAATGAACTGGAGAGGAGAGACTCCTGGCTCTGAGATTTTCTCCAGGTCATCAAGCATCTCGTCAGGCAGGCGTGACCTGCTCCGCAGCGCACACACACACTGTGCCATGCCTTCACACTGGGCCTACAGAGCATTTCACAGCTCTTCTTGGGACCGTCTTTGGTAAAAAGGTAGGGTGTAGGCTCCCCTCCGGTGCTTTAAGCCCAGTGCCATATGTGCTCACGGAGTGTGCCGCGTTGGGGGTTTCCATAGGCAGCGTGGCATGAAGACCCGGTTGCATGGATATGCCAGAGTGATGCTTAGTACCTGACTGTGATGGCTGCTGGGGACGGGAGGCTGGCTAACTGGATGGCTGCCCCTCCATCTGGGCCCTCCTGCTCTCCATCTCCTCCACCTCCTCTCTCCTCCTCCCTTTAGTGTCTTCCTGCTCTGTATGCTACCACAGTGACCATGAAAAGAGCCCTGCATCACTGGGTTGTCAGGTCTATGGTCAGTTCAAGGGCCCTATGCTTGTTTACATATTTCCAAAGTACCTAATTTGCTAAAGACAACTAAAGGCCGAAATAAAATGTAGTCTAAGACAGCTTTGACTAACCCTGCCCAAAACTAATAACTAGCTGCCTATTGAAGTCTCTTCTCTTAGATAAGGTGGGAAAGGTGTTAAACACCGTGTGAAAAGTAAAGCTAACAAAGGCCAGGTTCTTTCCTTTCCCTTTGAAAGCAGATTGACATTAAGCTCAGGATTCAGTTTGAAAGTCAAACACACCGTCCTCTTCTGCTTTTTTTATTCTCCTTAAACTTCACCGCATTAAAAAAGTAGAGCCTTCTCTGACCTTGAGGCTAACTTCCAGGTTTTCTTTCGGTGTTCTTTTGACGTGTTTTCTCAGTCGGGACTGACAAAGAGCTAGCAGTCATAGGGAGGAAGGCAGGGGCTAGGAAAGAACGGACTCGCACGGCAAATGAAGGAACGAAGGGATCTGTCAAAGTCCATCACTTCAGATTAACGGAAGCGGGGGGGCACTACTCTCTCTCTCCCCCCCCTAAAAAAATCCAGTGGATGGAGGGATAAACTGAGGAAGAAGGGAGAAAGGAGAAGGGAGAAGGAGACTGTGTGACCGGAATGCTAGAGTAAATGTCTGAGCAGATGAGGGTCACTTTGTTCCAGAGCCAACATTTGGCATCTGGGTTCTCAAGGACTCCTCCATGTTCAGGATTTCACTCCAACCAGTCTCCTAAATCATGTCGAATTGAATACTGTAATTCTGACAGGTTTTTCCCCATGTCTCAACATTGAGAAGAAATACATAGACAGGAAAAGAGGGAGAGAGAGAGAGACAGAAAGAGAGAGCGAGGGGGGGGCAGAGAAAAATAGAGATAAGGTGAACGAAAGAGAGCGAGAGAAAGAGTAATACACGAGAGGACAGATGCCACCCTCTAAAGAGGCTTCACGCTTTTGCCTGACAACTCATTGTGAAGGAAGGCCTTCACGGGTACCTGCCATCTCTATCTGGTGTGGGAGGGCTGAGTATGAGACAATGGATGTATGAATGTTTATGTTTATCCTTTATTCTACTGGCCAATAAATAAGCCTGTATCATAATCCATATTTAACCAACTTGCAGTTAGTGATATGCATAATTTCATCATTACCCCCGATCCATTATTCTTAACTATTTGTATGAATTGGAGTTATGTGATTTAATTATTTTGTGTTATTATTTGGTTCCCTCTCTCTCCTCCCTCTATCCCTGAACACAGGTGATGAACTGCACCTGTAACAGATGAGAAATGTATATATTTGGGTGCTATGGGGTGGGACTTCAAGTCTCCTGGGTTCCAGGCCGGGGGGAACATGAGTATTGCCACCCATACAATGTTTTTGTTAGTTTCAGCCTGAGGGCCATGTGTTTGTAATAAATATCCCTCAACTTTCGCATCAGAGAATGTGGTCCTGCGATTCCTTTTATACATATGGTCCAGGCAACGGCCTGTCTGTGACACTCATCCAGAGAATTCCACTGCTCTATCGATCGCTCCATACGTTGAGTCTGAAAATGCCATCCTGGAAGTTGTTTGTGCTGATGTCAAAATGGGGGCATTTTACAAAACAAATTCATCAGCGATTTGGATTGTCTCAAACCAATCAGAGTATCAAAGCCAATGACGTGATTCTATACATAGACCAAAGTAATTACTACCCAGGGTGTAATTGCTTAATATGACCACTAGGGAGCACACCTCTCATGCCCTCTCTTGGTCCTCATGGTGGTATCAAGAAGCAGCGCATGTTTTCTCCCCTGTACACAAGCCCAGTCAGTGTGATGATTGAGCTCTCTATACTTTGAAGAAAAAAAACATATTAGAAATCCATAGTCCATAGCACAACAATCATCTTACCAATTTCAGGTAAATGACAGCATTTCAGTATCTATACTACAGGTCTTCTGAAAGGTGTGAACTGATTTGATTGCCCTCTAAACATGGTTGACCATGGAGACTGAGTCTGATGCTGTGCTCTCTTACCTTTGTGGGGCCACGCTCTCTTACCTCTGTGGGGCCACAGCCCTCCAGGTAGGGTGGTCCCTCCACTGACAGATATACTGCTAATGCTTATTTGCAAGAGAGCACTCGGACCTGGAAAAGAACAGAGAGGCGATTGAGAGGAATTATTCTGTACGTATTCACCTTATTGACTGTGTGCTATTATATACTGAACAAAAATATAAACGCAACATGCAACAACATCAAAGATTTTACTGAGTTACAGTTCATATAAGGAAATCAGTCAATTCAAATAAATTCATTGGGGCGGCAGGGTAGCCTAGTGGTTAGAGCTTTGGACTAGTAACTGAAAGGTTGCAAGTTCAAATCCCTGAGCTGACAAGGTACAAATCTGTCATTCTGCCTGTGAACAGGCTGTCATTGAAAATAAGAATTTGTTCTTAACTGACTTGCCTAGTTAAATAAAGGTAAAAAAAAGTGCCCTAGTCTATGGATTTCACATGACTGGGAATGTAGATATGCATATGTTGGTCACAGATACCTTAATAAAGGTAGGTGTGTGGATCAGAAAACCAGTCAGTATCTGGTGTGACCACTATTTGCCTCATGCAGTGTGACACATCTCCTTTGCATAGAGTTGATCAGGTTGTTGATTGTGGCCTGTGGAATGTTGTCCTACTCCTGTTCAATGGCTGTGTGAAATTGCTGGATATTGGCGGGAACTGGAACATGCTGTTGTACACGTCAATCCAGAGCATCCCAAACATGCTCAATAGGTGATATGTCTGGTAAGTATGTAGGCCCAGGAAGAATTGGGAGATGTTCAGCTTCCAGGAATTGTGTACATGGGGCTGTGCATTTTTATGCTGAAACATGAGGTGATGGCGGTGGATGAATGGCACAACAATGGGCCTCAGGATCTCGTAGCGGTATCTCTGTGCAATGAAATTGCCATCGATAAAATGCAATTGTGTTCGTTATCAGTAGCTTATGCCTGCAAATACTATAACCCCACCGCCACCATGGGGCACTCTGTTCACAACGCTGACATCAGCAAACTGCTCGCCCACACAACGCCATACATGTTGTCTGCGGTTGTGAGGCCGGTTGGACATACTGCCAAATTCTCTAAAACGAAGTTGGAGGTGGTTTATGGTCGAGAAATGAACATTAAATTATCTGCCAACAGCTCTGGTGAACATTCCTGCAGTCAGCATGCCAATTGCACACTCCCTCAAAACATGAGACATCTGTGGCATTTTGTTGTGTGATAAAACTGCACATTTTAGAGTGGCCTTTTATTGTCCCCAGCACAATGTGCACCTGTGTAATGATCATGCTGTTTAATCAGCTTCTCGATATGCCACACCGGTCAGGTGAATGGATTATCTTGGCAAAAGAGAAATGCTCACTAACAGCGATGTAAACAAATGTGTGCTCAAAATTTGAGAGAAACAAGCCTTTTGTGCGTATGGAACATTTCTGGGACCTTTTATTTCAACTCATGAAACATGGGACCAACACTTTACATGTTGCGTTTATATTTTGGTTCAGTGTAGTTAAATACAGGGTGGCGCTGTTGCTGGTGTGCTCATAAGTAACATATAGGCAACTCTTGACTGGCCATGATTTTAACTGCAGCAAAGAGGTATAGCCTATGTAAGTATAATAGATTAACATAACTGCAATATTAAATACAAAAGTTCAGCAAGGAAAAGCCTAGAAATAATATGCTTTACTCACTAAGCACAGGCCGACTCTGACATCTCTTGGATGTCTTTTTTTGGTCCTGTCCGGACGTCTTTTTTTGCAGGTTGGCATTTATTGTCATGAATCTTGCCCTGGAGGCAGCACTGCAGAGTTGTCACTAGCTGGCACAGCCACAAAGTCATAAAATCTGATTTTAAACCTAACCCTAATCTTAACCACACTGCTAACCCTAATGCCTAACCCTAACCTTAAATTATAACCAAAAACCAAATGTATGTATTCATACATTTTTACGATTCAGCTGGACCATCTAGCAGAAATCGCTCAGTTCTGCCTCCGGAGCAAGATCCATGACAATAAACTTTCATCCGCTCTTTGTTTTTCTTTGTTTTGGTGCAGCCAAAACCGACATTGATTTGAACAACTTCCACGTACATTTATTTTTGGTCAGGTCCGTACCAAATCTGAACCAATCATAGACGTCTATGTTTGGTTCAGATTTGGTCCGGTCCAGACTGGCGTATATTTGGCCCAAGTATAGATGTCTATAATTAGTTCAGATTTGGTCCGGACTGGCATTGATTTCGCCCAAACATAGATATCTATGTTTCACAAGTTTGGACAGCACAGTATAGTACAACACAGTAGAGTACAGTACATTACAGTACAGTGAACAAAAGTAAAGTATAGTACAGTACAGTAAAATACAGCACAATATAGTAGAGCACAACAGAGTACAGTAGAGTAAAGTAAAGTAAAGTAAAGTATAGGTCAATACAGTAGAGTATAATGTACTGTATTTTACCCTCCTTTACTTTAATGTACTCTACTGAATTATTATTATTTTTTACCCCTTTGCCTCCCCAAATTTGTGGTGTCCAATTGGTAGTTACAGTCTTGTCTCATCGCTGCAACTCCCGTACCGACTCGGGAGAGGCGAAGGTCGAGAGCCGTGCGTCCTCCAATTAACAACCCAACCAAGCCGCACTGCTTCTTGACACAATGCCCACTTAACCAATGTGTCGGAGGAAACACCGCACACCTGGCGACCGTGTCAGCGTGCACTGCGCACGGCCCTTCCACAGGAGTCGCTAGTGCGCGATGGGACAAGGACATCCCTGCCAGCCAAACCCTCCCCTAACCCGGACGGCTCTGGGCCAATTGTGCGCCATTTAGCTACTAAGGTAGCTAAACAATAACATATCAGTCATAACAACATAAAAACATTTCTGTAACCGCTACTTAGAAAGTTATTGAAGTTGAAATGGTCTGTTGGTTTATTCTGTATGTATGTCAGAGTTTGAATATCATCGCTGCCATTTTAAAACTTTTGAAAAAGCTAACATAAGTGCATGTGACATATGGGTGCAATAAGAAATACTCAATGTTGCAATCTTCAGTTGGCTCCTCTTTGTGATATTACATGGGTTAAAAAAATATTATTGTGATATAATGCTTACTTCATCAATGACCAGAACATTTTTATTTTCATTTTGCTTACTGGGTAGTCATTGAATACTGATGTCTATATTATTGCAAAACATATTCTACAATAAGTAGAATCCTTGGCCTCAGTAAAGTGATTAATTTTTATGAAGAGGAATTAAAAGAAACATTCTGAATATTCTTAACTCCATTAATGCAAAAACCTGAATAATTCAAGAGCAGTTATGACTGAGGGAGTAAAGATAACTGGCAGATGCTGTAAATGAGAAAATATAATTCGTTTCACTTTCCCCTCAGCTCTATGGTGACACCATACTCTGCAAGTAGAGCTCTGCTCGAGCCCACTGAGGCGCATGCCGTGTGTAATTAACATCTACATTGTGCCTCGTTTCTCTGTCATGTCTAAACTCACCTTGGTGTGAAAACAGTTTAACTGCCCTTCCCAGCTCACCTGTGTCAAAAGTAATGTATTACACTATGTTTAATTTACAGATCATTTTAGTGTTTACGTGGTGTGTCACTAACTGGATAAAGGGGTGTCGTTATTCCTTCATTATGAAAATGATGTAATATTCCATATTTGTTTTGGAATGTTTGGACATACAAATCACTCATATTTTTTGTTGTTGAAATTAGTACATAATCAATTTGATATAGGGAAGACTAAAATCAACTAAATTGGGAAATACCTTAATTTATCCAACGAGTAGTGTTTACTGTCAAGTGCGCGTGCTCTGTGGACAGTAGGGGTTAACCTGGATTAAATGTCAAATTGATGACGTTGAAGATGTATGGAGATTCGCAAAGTTGGGAAGCCCAATAAAATGTGGTGTGGTCTGCTGTCTGAAGGTAGGTAGGGCAAGTAGGCTACGGGCTGTGGTGTGAGCAAAGATATCCTACCACAGTAGCTGTCTCACCAGCCAGGAGCCCAACAGTGTCAACTCGCCTCTGTTCTCGGAAACAACTCTGTCAAACGTCAGAGAACAGCGGAGAGCTTCACGTTTCAAAAGTCTCCCTGCTCAGAGGAATTTAGGCTATGTGTGCCGTCACAGCCAAACGAAACGGTGCGCTTCGACAACGTTAACAACTTGTAAAGTGGGAAATACAGCACTGCAACACACTGCAACAGCGTGGAAGCCATTTCTCATAGATGTCCACTCAATTGGAAAGAGGCCTACAGCTAGAGAAGACCAGACTTAATGCGCTGAAACTCGAATTGGGTGAGGAGATTGATGTTGAGAGTCTTGACGGATGCCTGCCCGAGGGGCGGCACGGCGACGCGGAGAATGGAGCGAAGGTGGCCGCGGAGCAGACAGCGACACAGCGCAAAATGACCCGCAGCCCCAAATGCGCCCGCTGTCGGAACCACGGCGTCGTGTCTTGTCTCAAAGGCCACAAGCGCTTCTGTCGCTGGCGTGACTGCCAGTGCACAAACTGTATGCTCGTGGTGGAGCGGCAGCGGGTGATGGCTGCGCAAGTCGCCTTGCGGAGACAACAGGCGACAGAGGTGAGCCATGCGGCAGGGACATCCGTATTTTACTGGTGGGATAGAATTGAAGAAAGATCATTATTATATAATCTAGGCCAAAATGCTGTACCCCTGTGAGTAGGACCAGCGAAATGAATAACTATGAAATAACACATATGGATAAGCAAATGAATATGCATTGCTCTTTTCCTTTAGTGATAATGAAAACAAAAAACTATATTGTTCACTTTGACATAAAAACCATAGGCTGTTTTTGCTTTACATTTCTGGATAGTTAATGTTATTAACATGTTATTTAAATTCAGTTATTCCACTCATAAAACGAATTTGTTTACACAGCATTTTGTCGTATGAATTATAGGCTTTACACCAGGGAAACTATCATCTTATTATTCTGTAACAAACTAGCCTATAATATATCACATGGCTATGGCTATGACCGTACGCCTACCATGTACAGTACCTGCCTGTATTTACTGCTCTAGTGTTTTTAAGATATATTGCCTTAAGTCATTTCGCCATGGGGTTAATGCATACAGTGCTTTCAGAAAGTATTCAAACCCTTTGACTTATTCCATATTTTGTTGTGTTACAAAGTGGGACTAAAATGGATTTAACAGACATTTTTTTCAACGATCTACACCAAAATACTCTGTAATGTCAAAGTGGATTGAATCTTTTTTTTCTCATCTATCTACAAACAATACCCCACAATGACAAAGTAAAATACTGTTTTTAGATTTAAAAAATATATATTGCAAATGAAAGAAATATTAAATGTACATAATTTTTCACAGCCCTGGGTCCATACTTTGTAGAAGCACCTTTGGCGGTGATTAAAGTTTTGAGTCGTCTTGGGTATGTCTGTATCAGCTTTGCAGATGGATTTGTGGATTTTCTCCCATTGTTCCTTGCAGATTTTCCTCAAGATCTGTTAAAAGTTAGATGAGGAGCGTCGGTGACCAGCAATCTTCAAGTCTTCTCACAGATTTTCAATGGCTCAGCCAAAGCCCTGACTTGAATATTATGTAAATATATTTTAATGTATGTTACTTGTACCCCGTTCCTTTGCAGGGTAAGAAAGTGATCAGGGGAGCAGGCGCACCATTCCGTCGCACCGCTTATCAGCGCTACACCAGAGCACCTAGCATCTTAGCAAAGAGTGTCCTAGAGGGTAGGTATCAGTGATAGACCAGATCACCTACTGAAGCACCCTAGCTAACAGTAGTCTATCCTATACAGTGCCTTCAGAAAGTATTCACACCCCTTGAATTACAAAGTGGGTCTAAAATGGATTTAATAGTTATTTTTTTTCTCAACAATCTATACAAAATACTCTGTAACGTCAAAGTGGAACAAAATGTATAAACATTTGTAAAAAATATAAAAAAATAAAACACTAATATATCTTGATGAGGTAAGTATTCAACCTCAAACCAAATCAAATGTTATTTGTCACAATGCACCAATAACAATAGGTATAGACCTTACCGTGAAATGCTTACTTACAATCCCTTAACCAACAAAGCAGTTCAAGAAGTAGAGTTAAGAAAAATGTTACTAAATAAACGAAAGTTAAAAAAATTACATCAAAAAGTAACAAGAAAATTACATAACAATAACGAGGCTATATACAGCGGGTACCGGTACCGAGTAAATATGTGGGGGTACAGGTTAGTCGAGGTAATTTGTAAAGTGACTATGCATAGATAATAAAAAGCTAGTAGCAGCGGTGTAAAAACAAAGGGGGCGGGGGGGGGGGGGTCAATGTAAATAGTCCAGGTGGCCATTTGATTAATTGTTCAGCAGTCTTATGGCTTGGGGGTAGAAGCTATTAAGGAGCCTTTTATTCCTAGACTTGGCGCTACAGTATTGCTTACAGTGCGGTAGCAGAGAGAACAGTCTTTGACTTGGGTGACTGGAGTCTTTGACAATTTTTTGGGCCTTCCTCTGACACCACCTAGTACGTAGGTCCTGCATGTCAGGAAGCTTGGCCCCAGGGATGTACTGGGTCGTACGCACTACCCTCTGTAGCACCTTAGGGTCAGATTCCGAGCAGTTGCCATACCAGGCGGTGATGCAACCGGTCAGGATGCTCTCGATGATGCAACTGTATAACTTTTTGAGGATCTGGGGACCAATGCCAAATCTTTTCAGTCTCCTGAGGGGGAAAAGGTGTTGTTGTGCCCTCTACTGTCTTGGTGTGTTTGGACCATGATAGTTCGTTGGTGATGTGGACACCAAGGAACTTCAAACTCTCTTCAAACTGAGGGCGGCCCGTCAGGAAGTCCAGGATCCAGTTGCAGAGGGAGGTGTTTAGTCACAGGGTCCTTAGTTTAGTGATGAGCTTTGTGGGTACTATGGTGAACAGCATGCTCACATAGGTGTTCCTTTTGTCCAGGTGGGAAAGGGCAGTGTGGAGTGCGATTGAGATTGCGTCATCTGTGGATCTGTTTGGGCGGTATGCGAATTGGAGTGGGTCTAAGGTTTCCGGCATGATGGTGTTGACGTGAGCCATGACCAGCCTTTCAAAGCACTTCATGGCTACCGATGTGAGTGCTATGGGGCGGTAATCATTTAGGAAGATTACCTCCACTTTCTTGGGCACAAGGACTATGGTGGTCTGTTTGAAACATGTAGGTATTACAGACTCGGTCAGGGAGAGGTTGAAAATGTAATTGAAGACACTTGCCAGTTGGTCCGCGCATGCTTTGAGTGCACGTCCTGGTAATCCATCTGGCACAACATCGGCTATGGAGAGCGTGATCACACAGTTGTCCGGAACAGGTGGTGCTCTCATGCATGTTTCAGTGTTGCTTGCCTCGAAGCGAGCATAACAGGCATTCAGCTCATCTGGTAGGCTCGCGTCACTGGGTAGCTCGTGGCTGGGTTTCCCTTTATAGTCCATAATAGTTTTCAAGCCCTGCCACATCCGACGAGCGTCAGATCCAGTTTAGTAGGATTCAATCTTAGTCCTGTATTGACGCTTTGCCTGTTTGATGGTTTGTCTGAGGGCATAGCGTAATTTCTTATACGCGTCCGGATTAGTGTCCCACTCCTTGGAAGCGGCAGCTCTTGCCTTTAGCTCGGTGGGGATGTTGCCTATAATCCATGACTTCTGGTTGGGATATGTACGTACAGTCACTGTGGGGGCGACGTCGTCTATGCACTTATTGATGAAGCCGGTGACTGAGGTGGTATACTCCTCAATGGCATTGGATGAATCCCGGAACATATTCCAGCCTGTGCTAGCAAAACAGTCCTGCAGCGTAGCATCCGTGTCATCTGACCACTTCCGTATTGAGCGAGTCACTGGTGCTTCCTGCTTTAGTTTTTGCTTGTAAGCAGGAATCAGGAGGACAGAATTATGGTCAGATTTGTCAAATGGAGGGTGAGGGAGAGCTTTGTATGAGTCTCTGTGTGTGGTGTAAAGGTGGTCTAGAGTTTTTTTTCTCCTCTGGTTGCATGTGGCATGCTGGTAGATATTAGGTAAAATGGATTTAAGTTTGCCTGCATTAAAGTCCCCGGCCAGTTGGAGCGACACATTTGGATGAGCATTTTCTTGTTTGCTTATACAGCTCTTTGAGTGCGTTCTTAGTGCCAGCATTGGTTTGTGGTGGTAAATAGATGGCTACGAATAATATAGATGAGAACTCTCTTGGTATTCTACCTCAGGCGAGCAATACCTCGAGACTTCTTTAATATTAGACATCGCACACCAGTAGTTATTGACAAATCGACACCCACCCCGCCCCTAGTCTTCTGAGACATAGCTGCTCTGTCCTGCCATTGCACGGAGAAGTCAGCCAGCTTTATATTATCCGTGTCGTCGTTTAGCCACGTCTTGGTGAAACATAAGATATTGCAGTTGTTTATGTACCGTTGGTAGGATAGTGTTAATCGTAGATCGTCTAGTGTGTTTACCAATTGCATGTTGACCAATAATACAGAGGGTAGTGGTGGTTTACCTACTCGTCTGCAAATTCTTACAAGGCACCCGCCCTCATCCCCCTTTTTCTCTGTCTTTTCTTCATGCAGATGACAGGGATTTGGGTCTTGTCTCGACAAAGCAGTATATCCTTCGCGACAGACTTATGAGTTACAAACAATGCGACAAAACAAACAAAATAGCACAGTTGGGTCAATACATGTTAAAATCCCCTTTGGCATCGATTACAGCTGTGAGTCTTTCTAGGTAAGTCTAAGTCCTTTCCACACCGGGATTTTGTGTGAAATCCCTGAGCGGGTTCCTTCCTCTATGGAGTTTGGAAGGATGCCTGTATTTTTTTGTAGTGACTGGGTGTATCGATACTCCATCTAAAGTGTAATTAATAACGTCATGCTCAAAAGGAATATTCAATGTCTTTTATTTGTATTTTTTTAACCAAGAAGGTACCCTTCTTTGCGAGGCATTGGAAAACCTCCCTGGTCTTTGTGGTTGAATCTGTGTTTTAAATTCACTGTTCGACCGAGAGGCCTTACAGATAATTGTATGTGTGGGGTACAGAGATGAGGTAGTCATTCAAAAATCATGTAACGTTTTACTGCAGTGGGCTAAATCAGGTTCACAGAGTGTTTCTTGGTAGTCTTAAACAAATCTGTTTTGAAACAAAAGTATACACCTCACACACATGGTTATGGGTTTAAACAAAAGAAGACACCTGTACCAACATTATGTGTTGAGTTTGCATCCCAATATTACACTGTATACCACAGCATTGTTGATTATTCGTTTCTGATTGGCTAGAAAGGCATTCTAGAATGGACATTAAAACCCGATAATGGGACAGTTGGAAAAGATATCAGGACACAATAATATACGCCTACACATGCAGACCGTACTTGCTGCAAAGTTACAGAAAGCTAAACCAACAACTACACAAATGGACATTGGATACATTGTAAACGCAGGTCCAATGAGGAATGAATTTAGCTAGCTAGCAAAGATTTGTTTTTGCAGAGACATATTTTTTTTTGAGCATCTGATGACCTAACGTGGTGAGTGATGAACATGAATTTCTCCTGTCCCCTCCACCGCTAAAGCTGTCAAATCCTCCCACGTTTCTAGTTTTACCAGCTGTTTTCAGCAACTGATTTTTGAATTTGGTTTTCATATTGGCAGTTTTGCTAGCAACAAACTATTTAGCTATTTTCTTGCCTAGTGTTTGATATGCAATGCAATCTCCTCGTAATTAACAGTCAGTATTGACAAGTGTCCTGACAAGAAGGAAAACTTTTCTAGCTATGCCAAGCAAAATCAGGCATTATCAGCTCATTGTTATGGATGTATCCAAATTAATCTGAATATAAAACAGCTAATTTGCTGTTATTCTGGTGGCAGAAGTCGTGAATGTGTTAGCCGTAGCTAGCTGGTTAGCTAGCAAGCAGGGGATAAGAATGTTGCCAGCGAGCATGGCAACGGAACATAAAGAACGAACGACTGGGTCGCGTCCATAAATATCGAACTAATCGAACGTATGACTGGGTCGTTTTCTCTAGCAACCAAAAGATGAGAAAGTATGAATTCGTTTTTTTTTTAATGAAAATATCAATAAACAAAATGTCATTTCTACAGGTAAATATGTGCTTATCGTTGTTTTCTTTGTCAACTGTGGTATAAGTGGGATAAAAGCCTCCGTTCTGTACATTACCTTGAAAAAAGAAACTCGACTCCGTCTCGCTCCGATGTATTGTCTATTATTTCCAAGGTAATGTACAGAACGGAGGCGTTAATCCCTTAGTTATATACAATACATCACTAAGGACTGAAATACAACAACACCATCTGACATAGAAACACCAGATTTAAAAATATTGTAACGACCCTGGGTTTATAAGCGCGGAAATCGACTCTGCCGCTTGAGCATGCTTTTGCGGCACAGTCGATAGCGCGCCGGACTTCGGGCTTGAAGGTCGAGGGTTCGAGACCTGCTCCCTGCCTGTTTCATTACAATATATATAAAATACAGAGTAAGGCCATGCTATTTATTATGTGACTTGTTAAGCACATTTTTACTCCTGAACTTTAGGCTTGCAATAACTAAGGGGTTGAATACTTATTGGCTCCAGCTTAAAAAATGTATTAATTTGTAGACATTTCGAAAAACATAATTCCACTTTGGCATTATGGGGTATTGTGTGTAGGCCAGTGACAAAAAAAAGAAGTAAATTTAATCCATTTTAAATTCAGGCTGTAGCACAAGAAAATGTGAAAAAAGTGAAGGGGTGTAAATACTTTATGAAGGCACTGTAGATTAGAGGATGTGGCTTCATTAGCATCTAGCTCATTACCCCATCTCATGTCTCAGACCAGACAGTGGGCTACACCACACGGGATAAGTCAGTAATTACACTGCCTGTTTCGTCTAAAGGGACTAGATCTGGTTGTATTTTATTTATGGTAATTACAATTAAGCAAATGGAGGTTATGGAATTACAAGCTGTGTTTACCAGCGAGCGTTTGGGAGACAAAATGATGAGGTCATGTTACCTCTACTTTCCCCTGAGTAAGCACATGAACATGTACACACACTACAGTAATGTCATCACAGCTATGTTTAGAGCATCTACTTTGGCTTTATGAATTTCAACTTCATTTACCTAAATAAAGTTGGTAAATGAATGTGTTCATTGTTTGACTTACTATTTTGTAGATTTAAGTTATTATAGTTAAACAGAATGTGTTCTCAGGTAATCATTATACAGCTAAATTACATCAGTGTTGTACATTTCCCAATAGGGTACAAACTCCCTGTGGCGGAGGACGGCCCCTGGTCCAAGCGACGTCATTTCCCTTCTGTCAGTGCCAGGATGAGGAAGAGGAGGGCGTTTGCTGATAAGGAGCTGGAGAGTGTGATGCTGGAGAGAGAGCTGAGACAGAGAGAGCTGGAGGACATATCAGGTCTCACCCTGCTTCTCCCCCCGGCCCTGGCAGTGATGCCCGCCTCCCCCCACCACTGCTGCCCACTCAAGGACCCTGGGGCATCCACCTACGTGCCTGTGTACAAATACAAACCGGGCCCCGTGCTGTATGAGTGTGACTTCCACTGCTACCAGGAAGAGCTCAAGGCCAGATCAGCAGAAAGTGGTTATAATTATGGTCAGTTCATGTCAAAGTGTAACTCTAACTCTGGGGTTATGGAACACATGGAGCAAGCCAGGGAGAGAGCACTGGAGAGCTGGGAGTGCTCCGGGCAGAGGGAGAGCTGTCGAGAGCCGTTACTCGTGCCCTTACTACAACTCCAACAGCGGGGGAGAAGTTATTCTGAAGGCTCAGCTGATCTGGACAAGGATAAGGCCGTGCCAAAATGGGTCAAAGACGATCCAACCGTTCCAACGGCCATCATGCCAAAAATAGCCATCACACACTCTGACTCTCCCTCTGAACCAAAGCATATGTTACAGGGAGAGGTAGAACCCTACAAACCCAGCAGGTTCTCAGAGCCTCACTTCCTCACACCCAAGGACTGCTCAGCAGGTGGGATTAGGCATCATGACAGGCCTCAGATCAACTCAATGAAACCCACAGTGGTGAGGCGGCCATTACCGTTCTCAGTGGAGTCATTGCTGAGGGCCTGAGGAACTCATGTCCATAAGTGCATTTTCTATAACAACACTGGTTACTGTAAAATGCATAGCTAGTGAAATACTGTATTTAAGAAAATAAGTATACCCAAATCTATTTCAGTATTTAGTTAAAAAAATGTGCTCAGCATTTTTCAAAGGATCGTAAGATAGTCCTTTTAGAGCACAAGATACATGTATACAGTGGGATCCAAAATAATTGACACCCTTTATAAAGATGAGCAATAATGACTGTTGTATGAAGTAAATAATAAAAATTCTGAGCTATAATGTACAGTGCCTTCAGAAAGTGTTCATACCCCTGGACTTTTTCACATTTTGTTGTGTTACAGCCTGAATTCAAAATGGATTTAATTGTTGTTTTTTTTCTCACCCAGTACCCCATAATAACAAACAGATTTGTTTAGTTTTACCAAATACAGAAATATCTAATTTACATAAGTATTCACATGCTATGACACTCCAAATTGAGCTCAGGTGCATCCAATTTCCTTTGATCATCCTTGAGACGTTACTACAACTTCATTGGAGTCCACCTGTGACCAATTCAATTGTTTGGACATGATTTAGAAAGAAACACATCTGTCTAAGGTCCCACAGTTGACAGTCTATGTCAGAGCAGAAACTATACTATGATGTCAAAGGAACTGTCCATATATCTCCTAAATAGAATTGTGATGAGGCATATACAGTACCTGGGAAGAGTGTAAAACAATTTCTAGAGTGTTGAAAGTTTCCAAGAGCACAGTGATGAACAACAACCCATTGACCACTCTGGCAGAACTACATAGTTCCTTGGCTGACATGGAAGAACCTGCCAGAAGGACAACAGTCTCTACAGCACTTAACCAATCTGGGCTTTATGGGAGAGTGGCCAGACGGAAGCCACTCCTGATATAAAACAAATAGGACAGCACGCCTGGAGTTTGCAAAAAGGCACGTGAAAGACATAGGCAAAAGATTCTGTGGTCTGATGAGACTATTTGGCCTGAAAATGTAACTATTTGGCCTGAATGCAAAGTGCTATTGTCTGGAGAAAACCAGGCACAGCTCATCATCCGTTTAACACCATCCCTACTGTGAAGCATGGCGGTGGCAGCATCATGCTATGGGGATGCTTTTCAGCGGCAGGGACTGGGAGACTGGTATGGATAGAGGGAACAATAAATGGGGCCAAATACAAATCCTTGAAGACAACCTGCTTCAGAGTGCAAACAACCTTAGACTGGGGGGGCGAAGATTTACTTTCAAACCGGACAATGATCCCAAGCATACAGCCAAAGCAACGCTGGAATGGCTTCAGAACAAGAATGTGAAAGTCCTTGAGTGGCCCAGCCAAAGCCCAGACTTGAATCCCATTGAGAATCTTGAAGATAGCCATTTACCACCCTCCCCATCTAATTTAACAAAGCTTGAGAAAATCTGGAAGGAAGAATGGTAGTAAATCTCCAAATCCAGACGTGCAAAGCTGATACAGACATCATACCCAAGACGACTCAAAGCTGTAATCGCCGTCAAAGGTGCTTCTACAAAGTATTGATTCAGGGGTGTGAATACTTATGTAAATGAGATATTTCTGTATTTCATTTTTGTTTTCACACGTAAAAGTTCTTAGGAAAATGTAAAATAGGTAGCTCAGTGATTGAACTGTTGCCCAAAGCGTTTATGTTTCGAATCACAGTATCCACACTGCCTGCTCCTGTCCTCCCTCTCTGGGCTAACACTTTCAAAATAAACTCTGTGGTGTTCAAAAATCCCTTTAATTCTAAAGAAAACTAACAAAGAAAGGAGTACATGGGGAGGCAGGTGGCCTGCAGCTCTCAGAGAGAGAGAGAGATGGAGAGAGAATGTTAGAAACCAAAGAGAAACACCTCCAAACCTGTTCAACACTTTTCTAGTGCTCTATATAAATGTTATAAAATATATTAATACCAAAAAATTGCATCATTCCATGCCTTTTTTCAAAAATATAAATAGTCACAGACACAGACACACACACACACACACACACACAGACAGACAGACAGACAGACAGACAGACAGACAGACAGACAGACAGACAGACAGACAGACAGACAGACAGACAGACAGACAGACAGACACACACACACACACACACACTTTCTTTAGTCAGACAGAGACAAGATGGGGAGGGGCTGGTGCCAGCAATACCTACCCAGCAAACCAAAATTTGTTCTACTGTATGAAGGTTCCCTGAACATTCATTATGTTGCGGCAAATGTTCTCCTAACACAAAAACTATCCAGTTGGGCTGATGATTATACTATCCAGTTGTCTATATGATTATAGATTGTATAAAACATTCGCCTGAGGTAGCAAGAACCTTCCCAGAACATTGCTCTCACATTTTGTTGTGGCAGTATGTTCTAAAAACCCTAACTAGAACTAGAATGGGAATCTTAGCTAATGTTCTGTGAATGTTCCAGGTTTGCTGGGTAGGCAACATACATTGTTCTTTATGGTACGCCAAGCTTGACGCTACTTGGGTTTGTTTGAACCCGCAGCTGATCTGCATCCTTCACTATGCTTTCTTTCTTCTCTCTTTCTTGTCCTCCATTGTAATATGGGCGATATGAAAGCCAGATAGTTTTGACAACTCTGGACGGTGTGGCGTCAACCGTGTGCTGATAGCACACTGCTCCGGTCTTTGTGTGTCGCTCACTATCTCAGCACATCTTGGAATGCAGAAAGATAGGCCTTTCCCTCTCTTTTCTCTCTCAGGCCTTTCATAGACGTTAGGCTCTGCACTGAAGAGAGAGAGAGGTGTGCCCAACAGTGCCAATGGCAGACAGAACAGAAGAACGTGTGTCTGTGTCTTTAATTAACCCTATCAATGTGGATTTAGCAATATTAAGACCTTGCGGAGGGCAGAAATGACCATTCTCACCGTAGTAGTTAAACACACGCACCCCTCACAAAGGGAAATAATGACTCGTGTAAAGAATAATACATGGGATATAAATAAATGTTTCCCTCGCACAGAGAAAGACCCAATCATTCATCCCCACATTCCATTTTGGGCCATCTTTAGAACGGCTAGAATGGTGTGCTGTGGGTTTAATAGATTGTGACCTCACTCAGAATGCTAGTCTTGTCTCATTTCTCATTAGGATTGTGTGGGACAGAAATATTAGCCATAATGTTCCCTGTCTGTCTGCTCTTTGGAAACGTCTGAAACGGCTTCCTATTGGCAGTTTATATATAAAAAAAAATGGTTTGGCCTGAGTCGTGTGTGCGTTAGTGCGGCCAGTATCTGACAGAGCAGTTCGATGCTGTTTTAAACACAATCAGATTCATAACAGCTCTACAAAACAGCTTCAACCTCCAGTCTTTTGTCACCCACCTTTTTGGCTGCTTTAAGATTCCTCCACCCGCTTATACCTCTTTTCCATTTTAGCCATATTCATTTCAGAGAGATGGTTTTAAAAAGCTTGCTTTGGCCCTTAAGCTCTGCTTCCTTTACTAAACACACCACTGCTTGGCTTGTAGCAGACCCTGACCGAACTGTTATTTCAAACACAGACCAAGCCTCTCTCCAACCCCAACCTCACAACCGCCACAGGTTTATTTACTCTGCTGGCCTAGCGCAGTGCCTAGCATGAAGCCTCCGGCCCGCAATGTTAGTGTAATGTATATATCAGTGTCTGAGATCCCCTGACAGGTCATGAGCAACGTTTAGTGTTGGAGACAACAGGGAGGCTTTTTGATCCAGCTCCTCTGACTCTGGGATTTTCTGGACTCTGCCCTGTTCTTGAGTTTGGCAGGCAGGCTCACACCCCCGGAAGGTCCTGGAGCCCTGGCTGTCCCCGTTCAAGAACTCTGGCCCTCTACCTCAACCCTCTCGCTCTGCTAGGAGTGCTAACTCTCACAGTGTGGGTGGGCTGGACAGTGACCACTCGTACTTCACCTTCTGAGCCCAGTAAAATAAAGGCCAGTTGTATGGAGTCACGTGCCTCAGAATATACCAAGACCAGTTAAAAACTGAAGGTACTCCAATGCAACACAATATACACGACGTGTTGTACAGTAAAGCGAGCCAAAGTAACAGCACAGTAAAATAAACGAAGTGGGTCAGTATAGCAACACAGTGTAACAGATACAGAAACTAGTGAATAGAACAGTATTTCTCAGGAATATTTTTCATCACTTAGGATCAAGAGGGCCAGGACTGTCCTTCTCTGATCTCGACTTTGAGCCTCTCCTAATATACACTTTTTGGTTTGGTCTAACCACCCCACATAACACTTACAGAAGCACAAACATAAGCACTTAGTAATAGACAGGCTGTGTAACTGAGACAGCCTTGGCGCAATAGACATTTCACAGCTTTAAAAACATATTTGAAACCGTCCATATAGAGTTCTCTCTCGTCTCTCCCCACATACATCTACCTGCTTGGGGATTTTCCATCCAACCTCTTGGGTTGAGTGGGCAACTCCCCGCTCTGCCACTCTCTTCTCAGGCCAAGTGAACAGCTAACAGCCCCTGGCACCCACAGTTGCAGCTGTGCAGCGATACTGTTACCTTCACTTGGCCACTGGAGCTCTACCTCTGCAATATTACAAACCACACCGCAACCTCTCCTCTGTCAGCCTGCCTCAGCCCCTTTCAGCCGCACAGGCCAATAGGACCGAGGGCTACATAGAAGCTGCTGGGTCATGTGCAGTTATGAAGATAACAATTATGATTATGGTGATGATGATGATGATGCATTGTCATTTGGCGACAGTGACCTTCACCTTCATCTCATTTCATAATAGGGTTAAATCACTTCTCTAGCACCAGATACAGTGACACCCACTTGTGACTCAGGGGCGTACCATTTGCATCACAAATTGATTACTGCAACATAGAGGTGAGAGGATATCCCTGCCTTATCCCCACCACAGTGCTCTCGGTTTAACTTCATAGTCCATCCCAGCCTCAACCCTCACCCCCTTCACCCTCCATGTCAGGGCAGAGGCATGCCAGCACAGCCAGTTCAATAATTTTATTGGCAGAGGGTGCCAGTTATAACAGTCCTGAAAAAAGCCTTGATCCTCCACCCTGTGAACCATTAGCGTGGTATTTACCCAGCCTGGTTCTGATTCTACCCCTAGAGTAACCCACACCAACAACATGCCTAACATATTCCCAGTCCCGGTAAGGCAATCCACCACAATGTTATTTGGGTCTCCGTCTGTAAAGCTCCTACGCTGACTTATTGGCACACTCTTAAGAATGATTGATTACCACGGGGACCAATCTCGTAAAAGGGGAAAAGTGGAGGGTTATTGACATATAAAACTATGTTTTGATGTCGGGTTACGAGACCTCTGGGGAATAACAGCTGGCAGAAGCTGAGAGCTAGGAGGGTGGGGTGCTGGAGCAAGGCAAGATGGCAAGATGTAATATTGTATGAGAAAATGTGCTGTATGTGACTGACTGGAAGACGCCACAAGATTGTGTTAGCCCGCTGAGCTAAAGCCTAGTCATTAGCGCATTAAGCAGCTGGCCCTCACCTTCCAATAACAACAGCTGTTTAAAAGCTATTTAGGGTTACAGACATACTGTAGCTAACCATAGTTTACATAGCTAACCATCCACCTTGATCCACACACAAAGAACGCCAACAGAGAGAGCAGAAAACCTGTGAGGGGTTAGAGTCCGGAATACAATTTACTCTAATAGCTGTGACAATATATAGTGTCAATAAAAGGCTGCTCTTATCCATCTCAGGTTTCCATGCAGCATATGTTAGGATAATTCACAGGGATCAAACAGGCCTCCCTATTCCAGTCCTGTGTTTTGACTAGAGATCAATATACTGGATGATGAGGTGAATGAAGCTTGTCTGTTTTTAACTTGAATTCTAGAGTCCCTATAGGTATCCCCCCCGCAAAAAAAGACATTTGATAAAATATTGAATTTGGCTTCCATCTTTTCATTCTGTCATTTAGTTTAGTATTGTGGCATAACTACAATGTTGTTGATCCATCCTCAGTTATCTCCTATCACAGCCATTAAACTATGTAACTGTTTTATAGTCACCATTTGCCTCATGGTGAAATCCCTGAGTGGTTTCCTTCCTCTCTGGCAACTGAGTTAGGAAGGATGCCGTATCTTTGTAGTGACTGGGTGTATTGATACACCATCCAAAGCGTAACTGATAACTTTACCATGTGCAAAGGAATGTTCAGTGTCTGTTTTGTTTATTTTCACCCATCTATCAATAGGTGCCCTTCTTTGCGAGGCATTGTATAACCTCCCTGATCTTTGTGGTTTAATTTGTGCTTGAAATCAACTTCTCAACTGAGGTACTTTACAGATAATTGTATGTGTGGGATGTAGAGATGGGGTAGTCATTCAAAAATAATGTTAACCACTATTATTGCACACAGTGAGTTCATGCAACTTATTATATGACTTGTTAAGCACATTTTTACTCCTGTACTTATCTAGGCTTGCCATAACAAAGGGGTTGAATACTTACTGACTCAAGAAATTTCAGTTTTTCATTTTTAATTCACTTTAACTGGTACAGTTAACTTCAGATGAGTCCCGGTCGTAGAACAAAATGGAGAACACCATCGTGTTTGTGAGAGCCTCCTCTTTCCATATCAGTTTGTAGCCCAAACAGTTCAGACGCGACAGACGTTTTCGTGAGAAGACCAATTTTCAGAATGTCTCCTGTTCTGAGAAACAGCGCTGCAGTTCTGCCTCTTTCCACTGCAGATGTGAGAAGCCAACATTGGCGGATGCGGTGGATTGAAACATGCAAAAGAAAACGGATATCTCTAGCTTAAACAGACATTTTAATTGGGATATGTTAATTAGATTGACAATCAACACCACTTTAACTCATGGCCGTTATGTGTCACACACAGATAGGCTGTTTTCTTTTTGAAATGAAACCACTTCCTTCTAATTTGATCGTAAGTCTCTGTTTTGACAGATGACCTTCATGGGTATATTAGCAGATCCATAAAAGGCTGAACATTGCGTCAAGCCTATAGACCAGAGTAACCCACTCCTTCTCGACGCTCCAACTGACTGACCACATTCAACATGAATGATTCTATTTATCACTCTATATCTTGTATAAGGTTACTTGTAATGATATTGCATAAACAGATTTTAAGTCTAACACGGTCCATTGCAGGCTAGGGCAAAGCAGCATAATACAAAAGGAATAAACACAGGTACAATCATGGTGTAGAATTACAGACATAAATCAGAAAGTCTTCCACTGACACTTAATTTACTGAATTGGAAAGAGAAGGGGATTCTACGCTCTGAAGGTAATGGTATCTATTATTATGCAACAGTATTGACTGCCTCCCGTTTATGTGGTGCTTGTGGAAAAAGGCAGTACTTGATTCAGATGAGTAGTACTACGCATAACTTCAGGCTTTCCACTGGTAATGAGGAATGCCTTTCGAGAAAGACTATGGGAACCATAGACTGTGAGACTATGTTTCCTATGGAGGAGAAGATCATTTACACTCTCAGAATGGTACACACACACTGCACCGGCTGTGTGGGCAAGTGTGCACACCCCACACGCACGCAAATACAACACACTATCACAGTCTCACTACAGTATTAGACGTTCATCCACGTGCTCCAAATTTCGAAGTTGCTCCACACACAAACGTGTTTTTGTTGCTCCTGCTGCTCTGTATCTTTCCATTTCTCCAAAACATATTTTTTGAAATGTACTTTATTTTATTAACTAGGCAAGTCAGTTAAGAATAAATTCTTACTTACAATGATGGCCTACTCCGGCCAATCCGTCCCCTTACCCGGATGATGCTGGGCAAATTGTGCACCGCCCTATGGGACTCCCAATCACGGCCGGTTGTGATACAGCCCGGGATCAAACCCGGGTCTGTTGTTTAAATCATTTTTACCACAAGGACAAGTTCTAAGGTAAATAAGTGCCTTAGTGGAGCGCGTGATAACACCTTTGATTGGGATCCGTTTCCCTGTTTGGGGTTGTGTGAAGAATCTATATTTGTAAGTGTCATGGCTGAGACGCAAAGAAAATTCAAGTAGAGGGGGTACAAAAATGGTCAGATTAATACTGCCATTGAGAAAATTCTAAACAAATCAAGACGTTCTCTCTTCCAAGGACAGTCTCGCAAAAAGAAGCATTCTTGCATTCAAAGTGCTCTGAACAAATTAAGGAATCGTTAACAAACATTGGCACATTCTAAGAACCGATGAGGGTAATGTGTTTTCGGGAACCTCCCTTGGTCATTTTCTCGCTGGGCAGAAATCTCAGAGATCAATTGGTAAACCTCAAAATATCCCTGCACAACGTCTATTTGCGCCTCTACCCGGATGGAAACTACAAGTGTAATGGCTGCGCTCAATGCAATGGCACTTACAAATGTAGATCCTTCACACAACCCCAAACAGGGAAACGGATCCCAATCGAAGGTGTTATTGTGACAGGTTAAAGGAAATACTCATAGCCTGCTATACATTAAAAAGTATTAGTAAGTTCATAGTATGTGAGGATCTTAAAACATCTAAGGTTAAAAAGATCATGCATTCTGGATTAGTTGATAGAGATTGATAACATTCATATAATTGTGTTAAAGTTAAAATCCATCAAGTGTACAAAAGGTAAGAATTGTAAAAGAAATGTGTAAACGTTATATTGATTACTTTATTTTGTGGTGCCTAATTTAAGGGGAAAAGTGTTAATCTGTGATCTACTAAATGCTCTTTAATCCATGAGTCTGAGACCGATTGCTCTGGTCTCCACCCAAGTTCGCGGGGAAATCGCGGTCTTTTCCTCATTACAGTAAAAGTTCTCAGTGAGGAAACAATACCGTATCACTCTCGTGATTATTTCTCCCCTTTTTCAGGTACGATATTGATGATAAAACAGTCATTTAAATGTAATAATTCGCTAACATGTCAAGAGTGTTTAAGGTGTGTCTTAGTAACATATTGAGGAAGTTGAGTTAAGTTTGCAGAGTAATATGAGCCCTGCTCGGTTGCAGCTAAGGCTAGCTTCGTACTGAGAGTAGCTGCCATTTTATGTCGATCGTGAATGAACATGTGCGTTGCTAATAAGATATTTCGCGGTGTTATGTGTATAAGGGTTTTTCAAACACTTGATTGACTGTTGATAAATTGAGTTATGGTTTACTGAGTTAAAGCTTTGTGCTTGACAGTTATATTGAAATGAGTGTATGTTTCAGTGAATTACAGTGTATACTGTTGTGACTTGAATAAGCCTTGTACCCTACAACACTAGCTCTTTCCTGTAGATCTGTTGTTTTGTAAAATGTGTTACCTTTGTAAAATGTGTTACTTTGGTAAAATGATTACAGTAAAAGTTCTCAGTGAGGAAACAATACCGTATCACTCTCGTGATTATTTCTCCCCTTTTTCAGGGGCGTAACATTTTTGGAGGCTTCGCTGAGATGGCTGCTCAGATGTCCAGTTTCCACATCCTGGTTGCTGAATTCCGAGCCAGCTAAATCCCCACATAACAACTCAGGCAGGCTGCAGTGAGGAAAGTGTTGCTGTTCGAGGAGAGCTGGAAGTTGGTGGTTAAGTACGTGTCAGCTGAGGCCATTGATCGACCATCAGAGACAGTAAGGACTATCTAATTCAGAGTCAACTCCTGCACAGTAAAAGTTCCTCCTGTTCTGTCAACATGACGACCGCCTTGGAAGAACTACAGGAAGAGGTAGTAGGAGAATTGCACACCCTGACTAAAGACAAGTTACTAGAGATATGTGATTTCCTTGACATCTCAGGTGAACAGAGAAGAGATGTTCAAGACAAATCCCGCATATCATTGATGACTCACATTATGATGTTCCTTGAAAGAGAGGAAGCTGCAGAGTTAGAAGATGGCGGCATGTCAGAATTGTTGCTACTTAAAGACTAAATGACAGAGATGATCAGTGGTTTAGATAACAAAACAGGGCAAACTGACCATGATATTGAAACAGCCGGAACACATCACAGAATAGAGGAACTGAGAACTGCAACCCCACAACAAGGGGTGGGAACTGAGCAGATTACTGCAGCCAAAGCCAGTGATTCTCTGCGTCAGCCCCAACCCCATGCTAATCTTCAGGTGAGCGTGCCGCTCTCACCCAGTGCACAGCCCAGCTCATATTGGCGCAAAGAGTTTAAAATTTCTGGTCAGATAGGTGAACCGGGCCAGAAAGATAAACTGATTTTTTCCAGCCTTGCCCATCAGATCGAGAATGGACTTAACAGAGGCTATCCTGAGGTAGAAATAGTAGACGCAGTAGTCAGGGCTATTTCTCCAGGCTCACAGCTACGCAGCTACTTGGAAGGTAAACCCCAGCTAACTCTTACCACACTTAGATGTATCCTGCGTTCCCACTTCCAAGAGAAGAGTGCAACAGAGCTTTACAAACAGCTAGCTTCAGAAGCACAGCATAGCAAGGAGACCCCTCAAAGCTTCCTGATGCGCGTCTTAGATTTGAGGCAGAAAGTACTGTTTGCATCCCAGGAGTCAGAATCAGGGCTTAAGTATGACCCTGCTCTAGTCCAGCGCATGTGTTTACACACAGTCCTTACAGGTCTCCAGAGTGACAGTATCAGGATAGACATGCAGCCTCTCCTGCTAGATAGCGAAACATCAGATGAGGTTTTGCTAGAGAAGCTTAACATTGCTTGTGCTAATGAGATAGAAAGACGAAACAAAAGGCGGTTTAATTCTCCACAGCCTGCTACAACGGTAAGTGTAGTCCAGTTAGAAGATACGCCATCTGCAAAGTGTCCTGTGAAGGAAGCCAAAGCTAAGATACCCGCAGAACTGTTAACAGAGTTAGCTGAACTTAAGACAGGTGTAGCTTCTCTAAAAGGTCTCAGTGCAGAGATTGCTCAGATTAAGGAGACATTACAGCAGCCTATGTTTCAGTCACTGCCTTGTGTCTATGCCCCACCTCCAGTTAGGAGGCCAGATAGGGACCCCCAGCCACCTGTTTCCCATCAGCAGTATTACGGCAACTACAGTCACCCCCAAGCACCTGGCCCTGCGCAGCAGCAATATGCACCTAACCTGTATACCAACCGTTCTGCTCAAGCTCCAAGGAGGTGTTTTGTCTGCCAGCGGGCCAGAACAGATGCACGCTGCACACACTGCTTCCGATGTGGGAGTGGAGAACATTTCCAAGCTGGATGTAAAATCCGGGGAGTCAGACCATCAAGAGAGGCCCCTTTAAACGGGGAAGGGTTACCGCTGAGGGACGAGTGTTAACCATAGCTACCAAAAAGTCCCAGAAATGTGCAAATTGTGCCAGAGAAGATTCATTTGAGAACCTGAAACAATGTTCATCATGTAAAGAGACACTGTACTGTTCCAAAGTATGTCAAAACCAACATTGGACTAAACATAGGGAAAAATGCACTCACCTGAAAATTGACTCTACCAGGGAAAGGTTTTCCTGCACAGAGGAAAATGCCCACTCTTTACCATCCCTAGCTCAAGGTTGCCACCCCTGTAAGGTCACCTCGCTAGTCGGCAGACAGTGCCTTATTGAGTGTCACCTGAATCGCCACCACCTACAAGCTCTATGGGACACAGGCTCTCAGGTATCGGTCATTGATGAACGATGGAAAGAGAAATCTCTCCCAAACGCAAGGCTGAGAGATGTTTCAGAAATACTGGACTCACCTGATGATCTAAGGTTGACTGCAGCAAATGGGACTGAAATGCCGTACCTGGGATGGATTGAAACAACTTTTCGGCTAGCCTCAAACTGACCAAACAAAGGAACTGATCATCCCAGTGCTGGTAATGAAAGGCTGTCACCTATCTCATCCCATCATAGGTTTCAATGTTATCGAGCACATCCTGACAATGACCGACAAGACTAAACAATACAGTACAGTAAAAACAGCTTTCCCATGCCTCAAAAGAAACAAGGTGAGAGCTTTTATACAGGCTGTTAGCGCAGAACAGACAGATGAATATGCAGTGAAAACCAAGAAAGAGAAGGTTGCTGTACCAAAACACAGTAGCATTCAGATTGAGTGCCGTGTAGCTTCCCAGCCTTTCAAAGAGGACATGACAATGCTTTTCCAGCCAGACCTGAACCCGCAGTGGCCAGACGACCTTGAGTTCTTTGACACACTAGTCAGAGTCAGGAAAGGTGTTTTTCCAGTTGTCATGCTTGATGTCTCTAACCCCACTGACCACGACATTGCCCTGCTAGGACGCACAATAATCGGTACAGTACAAACCATTATGACTGTGTTACCTGCCCAAGTCTTTGAAAAAACTGTCACCCCAGCCACAGTGAATCACACCAGTGTTCAAACCCCATGTACTGCTACTGAACAGTGGGATCCACCAGTAGGTTTAAATCACCTCACCGAAGAGCAGAGAGAAGTTGTTAGGCAAATGCTTAGAGAAGAGTGCCACTCCTTCTCCAGATCAGACAATGACATTGGCTGTATTGAACGATTGAAAATGACTATTTCTCTAAAGGACTCTGAACCAGTCAAGCGCACATACATGTCAGTGCCCAGGCCACTGTATCAGGAGATGAAGGGTTACCTTTATGACCTCATAGCCCAGGGCTGGGTTAGGAAGTCAAACTCTTCATATTCTTCACCTGTCGTGTGCGTTCGGAAGAAGGACGGGACCCTCCGGTTGTGTATAGATTACAGAGACCTGAACAGAAAGATCCCGACCGCCAGCCTATCCCTCGGGTCCAAGACATCATGGACAGTTTAGGTGGTAATTCCTGGTTCTCCCTCTTAGACCAGGGAAAAGCGTATCACCAGGGGTTCATCTCTGAAGAAAGCAGACCACTGACAGCATTTGTGACCCCATGGGGACTCTATGAGTGGATACGTATGCCATTCGGCCTCATGAACGCTCCTGCAGCTTTTCAGCGGTGTATGGAGGAGTGTTTGGAAGGGCTCCGGGATAACATCTGCATTCCTTATCTGGACGACACGCTAGTTTTCAGTAAAACCTTCGACAGCCATGTGAATGATGTGCGAAAAGTTTTGCAGCGTCTCAGAGAGTATGGCATTAAACTCAAACCAAGTAAGTGTGATCTCTTTAAACCCCAGGTCCGTTATTTGGGAAGAATAGTGTCTGCAGAGGGCAGCCGAGTTGACCCAGCCGATTTTGAAGCAGTAAGAGCATTGAAAGAAATCAGACCAGAGACTGTGGGCCAGCTCAGAAAAATGCTTGGTTTGCTCACTTACTACAGACAGTACATCAAGGACTTTTCTAGGAGGGCCAGCTGCCTGTATGACCTCCTGAAAGCAGATTCAGAGAAATTACCTCACCACCCACGGAAAACAAAAACAAAGAAAGCAAGCCATGTGGTGCCCTCAAACAAGCCAATCCTGTGGACTGACCAGCATCAACAGGCA
Organism: Salmo trutta; assembly: GCF_901001165.1. Taxonomy (NCBI): domain Eukaryota; kingdom Metazoa; phylum Chordata; class Actinopteri; order Salmoniformes; family Salmonidae; genus Salmo; species Salmo trutta. Next base: position 30,443,903 of record NC_042960.1, on the reverse strand, counting down.
CTTGAACAGCTGATTGAGTGTTTGCTTCACCCACCAGTCTTAGGTTTCCCTGATTTCACTCAGCCATTTGTTGTACACACTGATTCGTCACACCAAGGCTTGGGAGCAGTTCTTTATCAAAAGCAAGATGGGAAGCTTAGTCATTGCTTATGGCTCTCGAACCTTAACAGCAGCTGAGAAGAACTATCACTACCACTCGGGCAAGCTAGAATTTCTAGCTCTGAAATGGGCAATCACTGATAAGTTCCGTGATTATTTGTACTATGCTCCGACCTTCACTGTATACAGCGATAACAACCCGCTCAGCTACATTCTGTCTACTGCAAAACTGAACGCAACCACTTCCAGGTGGGTTGCAGAATTGGCTGATTTCCACTTTACAATAAAGTACAGGCCAGGCAGAGAGAACGGCGATGCCGATGCTTTGTCAAGGATGCCACTGGATGTAGAGTCACTGATGGAAGAATGTTCTGAGGAGCTTCCACCAGACACCATTGCCGCCACGATACAAGCAGTTGAGGTACAGAAAGAGGCTGTTGTACCTTGGTCACTTTCAGCTGCATCGATGTCAGTATCAGTTGAAGGTGAGACAACCACTGCAACAATCAGCTCGATCCCAAAAGATGGGATAAGAGAAGCACAAGAATCTGATCCGGTCATCCGTCCTGTGCTCAATTTCAAACTGTCTGGTTCCAAACCGCCAGTTAAAGAGCAAAAGGAATGCAGTCCAAAGACAAAATGCCTATTCAGGGAATGGGACAAATTGACAATAGACAGTGATGGCATTCTGTACAGAATCACTACAGCCCGCAAGCAGTTAGTTCTACCCGAGCAGTACAAAGGTAAAGTGATGGAAGAGTTGCACAATAACATGGGACACCAAGGTACTGATCGCACTGTATCACTAGTACGTGACCGCTTCTTCTGGCCATATATGCAATCTGACATCGAGCACTATGTGACTAAAACTTGTAGCTGTGTCAAGCAGAAAAAGCCAGCCCATGAAACAAGAGCTCCTCTGACAAACATTGTGACAACACAGCCATTTGAACTGGTATGTATAGACTTCCTTCATCTCGACAGATGCAAAGGGGGATATGAGTACATCCTCGTGATTGTTGATCATTTTACACGTTTCACTCAAGCCTACGCCACCACATCAAAGTCAGGTAAAACTGCTGCAAATCTCATCTTCAATGACTTTGCCCTGAAGTTCGGGTTCCCGTCCCGCATCCACCATGACCAAGGGGGAGAATTTGAAAATCAGTTGTTCCATCAATTAAAGAAACTCAGTGGCATGGCGGGGTCCAGAACAACACCCTATCACCCGATGGGGAACGGTCAAGTGGAACGCATGAACAGAACAGTGTTGCAAATGTTAAAGACACTAACTGAGACACAAAAGTCAAATTAGAAGGAGTCTCTGAACAAACTGGTTTATGCCTATAACTGCACCCGTTGCGAAATGACTGGCTATTCACCATTTTATCTTCTGTTTGGGAGATCACCCAGGCTTCCAGTTGATATGCTCTTTGGATTGTGCACAGAGGCAGGTTCCAGTAACCAGCGAGACTACGTGGAGAACTGGAAACGAGGGATGGAAGAAGCATACGCCATTGCAAATGAAAATGCTCAGAAAGCCGCTGAAAGAAGTAAGAAGTACTATGACACTAAAGTTAGGAGTTCAGTGCTACAGCCTGGCGAGCGAGTTCTGATTAAAAACCTGACACCAAGAGGAGGACCAGGAAAACTCCGTAACTATTGGGAAGATACAATTCACACAGTAGTGAGACAAATGGGTTCAGACCTGCCGATTTATGAATTGAGACCAGAAAAGGGTAGGGGACGCTCCAGGGTCCTGCACAGAAACCTGCTCATGTCCTGTGACCACTTACCTTTTGAGACGCAACCAGAAATGACCAAAGATGACAAAAGTCCGAAAAAAAGGAGACATCAGCCTGAATCAGAGCCTCTAGATTCTGATGAAGACAGCGGTGATGAATATGACCTTCATCATGAGCCGCTACAGGTTCCCACATCTACAGTACCTGAGGGGAGGAATGCTGAACCAGCGAGAGAGTGTGAACACAGGCCCCCGCCAGTGAAACAGACAGTTGCAGTGCCAGTCCCTGATACGCTACCAGCACAGCCTCTTGTTGAAAAGCGCCTGGAGGAGACGACAACAGTTAAAGACCGGCCTGCTGAGGAGATGAACTTGCCTGCTGAAAATTTGCCTGATGATCGTCCACCAAGTGCCTTTCCTTCATTAGCTGCTGCTGCTGAACCTGAGGAACCAGCCTACCAGCTGCCACAAAGAGAGAGACACCCTCCAAGACGTATCACCTATGATCATCTTGGTATCCCTTCCTGCTACAGTATCCAGCCACAGCCACAGTTGTTCCCTGTCTACTCTGCACCAGGAATGGTTCCATGGCTGCCATCACTACAGCAATGTTACTTTCAGCCACCTTACATGTATGGGCTTCAGCAAACATGAGGCTACAGAGTTGACATGTTTGACCATGGACTACTGACTGATTTCAGACTGTCACAAGAGACAATTTGCAGACTATGCATATAGATCATTAAAAGTGATGGACTGTTGATCAATAGTATGAGAAAAGACTGCTTATGGACTGTTTATACAGCTGGTCAACAGATATGGACTGTGAAAATAACTTGTTAGTTATATTTGAACTGTGACCCTTGACCTCTGCTCAAGTACTACCTTACAGAAGAGGATTTCCTAGGTCCAGTGCATACAGACTGTTGAAGAAGACAATGTTGGTAATGTTGGGACAACATTTATTTTGTCGGGGAGAGTGTGACAGGTTAAAGGAAATACTCATAGCCTGCTATACATTAAAAAGTATTAGTAAGTTCATAGTATGTGAGGATCTTAAAACATCTAAGGTTAAAAAGATCATGCATTCTGGATTAGTTGATAGAGATTGATAACATTCATATAATTGTGTTAAAGTTAAAATCCATCAAGTGTACAAAAGGTAAGAATTGTAAAAGAAATGTGTAAACGTTATATTGATTACTTTATTTTGTGGTGCCTAATTTAAGGGGAAAAGTGTTAATCTGTGATCTACTAAATGCTCTTTAATCCATGAGTCTGAGACCGATTGCTCTGGTCTCCACCCAAGTTCGCGGGGAAATCGCGGTCTTTTCCTCATTACAGTAAAAGTTCTCAGTGAGGAAACAATACCGTATCACTCTCGTGATTATTTCTCCCCTTTTTCAGGTACGATATTGATGATAAAACAGTCATTTAAATGTAATAATTCGCTAACATGTCAAGAGTGTTTAAGGTGTGTCTTAGTAACATATTGAGGAAGTTGAGTTAAGTTTGCAGAGTAATATGAGCCCTGCTCGGTTGCAGCTAAGGCTAGCTTCGTACTGAGAGTAGCTGCCATTTTATGTCGATCGTGAATGAACATGTGCGTTGCTAATAAGATATTTCGCGGTGTTATGTGTATAAGGGTTTTTCAAACACTTGATTGACTGTTGATAAATTGAGTTATGGTTTACTGAGTTAAAGCTTTGTGCTTGACAGTTATATTGAAATGAGTGTATGTTTCAGTGAATTACAGTGTATACTGTTGTGACTTGAATAAGCCTTGTACCCTACAACACTAGCTCTTTCCTGTAGATCTGTTGTTTTGTAAAATGTGTTACCTTTGTAAAATGTGTTACTTTGGTAAAATGATTACAGTAAAAGTTCTCAGTGAGGAAACAATACCGTATCACTCTTGTGATTATTTCTCCCCTTTTTCAGGGGCGTAACATTATCACGCGCTCCACTAAGGCACTTATTTATCTTAGAACTTGTCCTTGTGGTAAAAATGATGTGGGTAAACGAAGCGTGATTCAAAATTACGAATCTCGGAGCACCATTAGGTGAAAGAACTCGACGTACCCAGTTGCGGCCCACTTTTTGGAAGCGAACCACTCGATTTCGTCCCGAAGTTATATCGGCATCGAACATGTCACCCTCCCTAGGAGAGGGAGTGACCTCGACAATTTATTGTTAAAACGAGAGGCTGCTTGGATCTTTCATTTAAAGACCCTTGCTCCCTTCAGTCTCGACGTAGACTTTGATCTGAAGCCATTTTTGTGATTATTGTGATTTTGCGTTTCGTTATAAATGTTTGTAGGCCTATGTAGCCAAATTGTATCAATGATCGTATGCTATCCATTCATGGTTTTTGTATGTTCTATTTATACCTCTAAATTAACCAATGATATCAAGATGATATCAAGACACATGATTACAGACACCTGTGTGTGTCCTTTGACACTATATTAACTAGTGACCTGCAGTGTTTGTCATTACACCCTGATGAACAGAGCTTGTCTGTCGAAACGTTGGTTATTAGGTTAGGAAATGATTGCATCTGAGCTCCTAGAGTTTGCGGCTCTCCTTTTCTTTCTCAAGGGTAAAGTTCAAACATTCATTCCAAATGGTTAAGGTTAAGGATAGGGTTAAAACCAAAACATTGAAAACCAGTGTCCACGACTGGGATCGAACACGCAACCTGCCGATCCAGATTCATGGGATTACCCATTACCAGCCTAATTGACGGTAATAACGCTCAATGTTGCCCCTAGTGGCTGGTTTAGAAGGCATTTCCCGACGTCCTCAGGATATGTATAGACGTCCAATTTCCACATCAATCTTGAACGACTTGGCTGCGCAAGCACACACACTCTCAAACACACTCTCAAGTAAGACAAAAGATAATACACACTGTCCTAGTTTCTTATACGATCACACAACCACACACACTTACTCCATAATACACATGCTCTGCTCAGACACACACAGATGTACACACACACACTCTTGTTAAACAGTCACCAACGTCATGGCAAACTTAAACTGAGTCGTCTCGCGCAGACAATCATGAGAGTGGAGTAGAAACAGTTGCTCTTTATAACCAGCTAGCTCCGTGTCAATATTACTCTTTCCCCCTCAGTGCACACAGCACAAGGCTCTGTTTCCCCGCACCATCAGGCCTACCTGCCTTCAGCCTCTCACCTTCCCTTCCGACCTGGGGCTGTCTTTGGAGCCTGCTCTGTTACTGCCAGACACGGTCTGAGACAGACAGACAGACACGCACGCACGCACGCACGCACGCACGCACGCACGCATGCGCATACACACCTGCTTTAACAACGCCTCCACCTGAGACACATACACACACAGGGATACACACAGGGACACGGACACACAAAACCTGCTTTCATGCATCCATTTCAGACACACACACCACATTCACACACAGCCTAATCGTATTTGTCACTACCACTCAGGCCACCTTCCCTCCTCCCCTCTCCCTCCACTCCACCCACACTTGGCTGATGGCTTTTTCCCAAAAATATTTGGGCTGTAACAGAAGCCGTTCTGTCTTGTGTTTTCACTTCAAACAAACCTATTAATCACCTTAATCGCCCTCAATTAACCCCCCTGCACCAGATGGTCTCTCTGCACGTCAGACCGAGAGGAACCAACCGCTCGGCGCTCGCCTCCGTCGCCCCCAGCCGGCTCGACCAAACAGGTGATAAATCACCCACAAGGCACCTCTCCTGCGCCAGCGCAAGGTAATTCACATAACATCACTGTACCGGATGACAAAACATTAGCCACAGGGAAAAGGCCATTTGAAACCTGGAGAGGAGAGATGGGGGATTTGTTAGTGTCACTGGCTTTGGGAACGGGGGAGATCCCCAGTGTGGAGTGGAGTGGAGTGAAGTGGAGAGAGAGAGAGAGAGAGAGGAGGGGATGAAGAGATAGAAAGAGAAAGGTAGAAAGAGAGAGAGAGAGTAGAGACAAATGAAAGGCACTGAGTGATGTTACGCTTGAGCGCCTTGTATCCCCTTTACTGCAATAACTTACTGAGTTACTTCCACTGGTGCTCTGCCAAATGTTTGATATCTAAGACGAAAGTATGTCGCTTTGAACACGTACTTACAGATGGCTCTCTCCTGTTACAACACTGAGAGACTTGGATCATCAAAGACTTCAGGGAGGCAAGGCAGCATGTTGACAGGTGGGACAAGACTAGATTTAATAAGAGACAGTTGTAGCAATTGCGATGTGACATTTACACCCAACGCCCGTGTGTGTCATAGTCCATGGAAAAACTCGAAAAGAAAAACAACTGGATGGGTGTGAATCACGTAACGCAATTCCTCATCACACAGATACAGAGACAGCACTGACGGCTTCAGATCAAATCAAATTGTATTTGTCACACGCGTCGAATGCAACAGGTGTGGACCTTACTGTGAAATTCTTACTTATAACCTTTAACCAAAAATGTAGTCCAAGCAATAGAGTTAAGAGAATTTTTCCTAAATAAACTAAAGTGAATAAAAAAAAAACAAGTAACACAAGGAAATTACAGAAAAATAACGAGGCTATATACAGGGGGTGCCGGTACCGAGTCAATGTGCAAGAGTACAGGTTAGTCGAGGTAATTTGTAAAGTGACTATGCATAGATAATAAACAGCGAGTGTCACTATCCTAATAATGTATAGCGAACAGAAAATCTAAATGATGGACCGGAAGGAGAGAACATGACAGACTCAAGCTAATGTTTTCAGCTAGAGCGTTAGCTAGAGCCTATTTGAGAACATCGCATCGAGTTGATTGTGGTATCATTACACGTGAAGACTCTGCTATACCTGTTATAAATCAATCTCGAGACCTCTTAAAAACCTCCACCCACTCACTGACCTGTGATCAGTCAAGCCCTTGGTTGTGAGAAAAGCCCCTGACGCCCAGTCTCACAGCCCTGTTATGGCAACAGCTCTTCTAGAAGGCTGTGGTGACAGGTAGATGGTCCTGGAAGAGCATAGTGAAGGGGGTGATTGTCAGGCTTTCTTAGTCACTGAGTGATTCTTAACACAATGGTCAATGGTTATGTTCTTGTTTATTCAGTAGAGATGAAGGAGTGGGAAGGTGGGGTTGTCAGAAAATAGCAAGGGGGACTGTTTGCTAATTTTGGATGAGACCCAAAGGGAGTTTAATAAGACACACTGGTTCAGTTGGTCACTAGGATTTAGCTCTGAACACAAAACATGGCTTATAAAGGGTTGATTGGATAACTTGCTACGTCTCAGGGTATATGCAGGGTTAATCAGCAGGGGCTTGATAACACGGTTCTGTTGAGAGCGTAATGGTTAAACATGTGTTGTGGGGATTACACCAATGCACAGTAGACCGTCTCTAGCCATTTGAACCAGGGCAGGAGAGTGAGACAGACCTAAAGACAAACGTACGCACACACACATACATACGCACGCACAGAGGGCCCTGTGGGAGTCGTTACGGACCAGAGGTCGATCAGGCCAATGTTCACACACTTCCCCTCCGAGACATTTAAATTACACTTTCATCCCATCACATAGGTTATATACAGTCAGGTCCATAATTATTGGCACACTTGATGAAGATGAGCAAAAAATACTGTATAAAAGTATAAAATAAAATAATTTCCCTTTTTTTTGCACACAGTATTTCAATTATTTATTTTATACAATCTATTTATCAAAGTTGCCAATTAATCATGGACCTGACTGTATGTGCATACTGCATGTACTCACAGATTAGCCTATAGCCAACCCTTCCTCCAGTGTATTAACAGCTCCTTTATAGAGACAGGAGAGTTGTGACCTTGGAATATACAATAAATCAGATTGTGTAACAGCGTAAGAGTGTGTTTGATTCTTTCAGCAAAAGTGACTTTTTATTATTCAAATAAAAATGTACAGTGTATTCAGAAAGTATTCAGACCCCTTGACTTTTTCCACATTTTGTTTCATTACATCCTTATAATAAAATTAAATAAGTATTCAGAACCTTTGCTATGAAACTCGAAATTTAGCTCGGGTGCATTCTGTTTCCATTGATCATCCTTGAAATGTTTCTACAATTTGGAGTCCACCTGTGGTAAATTCAATTGATTGGACATGATTTGGAAAGGCACACACCTGTCTACTGTATATAAGGTCCCACAGTTGACAGTGCATGTCAGAGCCAAAACGAAGCCATGAGGTCGAAGGAATTGTCCATATAACAACGAGACAGGATTGTGTCGAGGCACAGATCTGGGGAAGAGTACCAAAACATTTCTGCAGCATTGAAGATCCCCAAGAACACAGTAGCCTCCATCATTCTTAAATGGAAGAAGTTTGGAACCACCAAGACTCTTCCTAGAGCTGGAGAAGGGCCTTGGTCAGGGAGGTGACCAAGAACCCAATGGTCACTCTGACAGAGCTCCAGAGTTCCTCTTTGGAGATGGGACAACCAGGTGTGATGGTGTGGGGTTGCTTTACTGGTGACACTGTCAGTGATTTATTTAGAATTCAAGGCACACTAAACCAGTATGGCTACCACAGCATTCTGCAGCGATATGCCATCCCATCTGGTTTGTGCTTAGTGGGACTATCATTTGTTTTTCAACAGAACAATGACCCAACACACCTCTAGGCTGTATAAGGGCTATTTGACCAAGAAGGAGAGTGATGGAGTGCTGCATCAGATGACCTGGCCTCCAAAATCACCTGACCTCAACCCAATTGAGATGGTTTGGGATGAGTTTGACTGCAGAGTGAAGGAAAAGCAGCCAATAAGTGCTTAGCATATGTGGGAACCCCTTCAAGACTGTTGGAAAAGCATTCCCGTTGAAGTTGGTTGAGAGAATGCCAAGAGTGTGCTAAGCTGTCATCAAGGCAAAGGGTGGCTACTTGGAAGAACATAAAATATTTGTTGATTTGTTTAACACTTTTTTGGTTACTACATGATTCCATATGTGTTACTTCATAGTTTTGATGTCTTCACTATTATTCTACAATATAGAAAATAGTAAAAATAAAGAAACTCTTGAATGACTAGGTGTGTCAACTTTTGATTGGTACTGTATATAAATGTCATATTTCCGTTTTTTATTTGTAATACATTTGCAAAAATTTCTAAAAACTTGTTTTTGCTTTGTCATTATTGGGTACTGTGTGTGGATTGATGAGGAAAAAAGTATTTAACCAATTTTAGAACAAGGCTGTGACGTAACAAAATGTGGAAAAAGTCAAACGGTCTGAATACATTCCCGAATGCACTGTATGCTGTACGAAGGTAACAAAAACACCCTTTTAAAGTTGGAATCTGTATTTGCGATATTCCAACAACAAGATGTTACTTCAAACAAAGAACACTGTTTTCTTTTGTCGGACATCATTGCACGAGTGATATAACAGTAGAAAATGTACTACAAAAATGTTTTACCATAATGCTGGAGCTCCTCTTCTCCGTTTAATAAACAAAACAAAAACAATAACAAAATATGCTTGGGGTAGCAAGTGGCGCCATTTCTCCTAATACAGATTTCAGCTTTAACAACAAAAAAACCTCAATCACTAGCTATGTTTCCTTTAACTTGTCCAGTGATTTTTTTGTCGACATTTACAAAGTTTGCATAGAAAGTACAGTTGCTTGCGTTTCTATTGAAATTATCTTTTGTCAGTAAAAACAGCTGGACGTAATGACGTCACACCTTAAAAAATGTAATAAAATAGAAAGTGGCTGAAGTGTTTCCATTACCCATTTAGCCATGCACATTAATAAAATGACGACAGCCTGTATCCCCTGTCCACATACAGTTGAAGTCGGAAGATTACATACACCTTAGCCAAATATATTTAAACTCAGTTTTTCACAATTCCTGACGTTTAATCCAAGTAAAATGTCCCTGTCTTAGGTCAGTTAGGATCACCACTTTATTTAAGAATGGGATATGTCAGAATAATAGTAGAGAGAATGATTTATTTCAGCTTTTATTTCTTTCATCACATTCCCAGTGGGTCAGAAGTTTACATACACTCAATTAGTATTTGGTAGCATTGCCTTTAAATTGTTTAACTTGGGTCAAACGTTTCGGGTAGCCTTCCACAAGCTTCCCACAATAAGTTGAGTGAATTTTGGCCCATTCCTCCTGACAGAGCTGGTGTAACTGAGTCAGGTGTGTAGGCTTCCTTGCTCGCACACACTTTTTCAGTTCTGCCCACAAATTTTATATGGGATAGAGGTCAGGGCTTTGTAATGGCCATTCCAATACCTTCACTTTGTTGTCTTTAAGACATTTTGCCACAACTTTTGGAAGTATGCTGGGGTCATTGTCCATTTGGAAGACCCATTTGCGACCAAGCTTTAACTTCCTGACTGATGTCTTGAGATGTTGTTTCAATATATCCAAATAATTTCCCCTCCTCATGATGCCATCTATTTTGTGAAGTGCACCAGTCCCTCCTGCAGCAAAGCACCCCCACAACATGATGCTGCCACCCCCGTGCTTCACGGTTGGGATGGTGTTCTTCGGCTTGCAAGCCTCCCACTTTTTTATCCAAACTTATGGTCATTATGGCCAAACAGTTCCATTTGTGTTTCATCAGACCAGGCGACATTTCTCCAAAAAGTACGATCTTTGTCCCCATTTGCAGTTGCAAACCATAGTCTGGCTTTTTTATGGCAGTTTTCCTTGCTAAGCAGCCTTTCAGGTTATGTCGATATAGGACTTGTTTTACTGTGGATATAGATACTTTTGTACCTGTTTCCTCCAGCATCTTCACAAGGTCCTTTGCTGTTGTTCTGGGATTGAGTTGCACTTTTCGCACCAAAGTACGTTCTTCTCTAGGAGACAGAACTCGTCTTCTTCCTGAGCGATATGACGGCTGCGTGGTCCCATGGTGTTTATACTTGGGTACTATTGTTTGTACAGATGAACGTGGTACCTTCAGGCGTTTGGAAATTGCTCCCAAGGACGAACCAGACTTGTGGAGGTCGACAATTTTATTTCTGAGGTTTTGGTTGATTTCTTTTGATTTTCCCATGATGTCAAGCAAAGAGGCACTGAGTTTGAAGGTAGGCCTTGAAATACATCCACAGGTACACTTCCAATTGACTGAAATTATGTCAATTAGCCTATCCGAAGCTTCTAAAGCCATGACATCATTTTCTGGAATTTTCCAAGCTGTTTAAAGACACAGTCAACTTAGTGTATGCAAACTTCTGACCCACTGGGATTGTGATACAGTGAATTATAAGTGAAATAATCTGTCTGTAAACAATTGTTGGAAAAATTACTTGTGTCATGCACAAAGTAGATGTCCTAACCGACTTGCCAAAACTATAGTTTATTAACAAGAAATTTGTGGAGTGGTTGAAAAAAACTAGTTTTAATGACTCCAACATAAGTGTATGTAACCTTCCGACTTCAACGGTATCTGTTTCATGTCTCAGGTAGCCCTCAAAAGCTATCATGGACAGAATGCAAGAATTGACAAATATTTGTCATAGGCCTTTCCCAATGATCATGTGCCTAGGCCTACTTATCGTCAGAGTCCAATTTTTCAAATTGCGGGCATTGAAAGTCAAGACAATCCTTGCCCTGCAAAGAAACAGTACTTTATAGGTGAATAAATAGATTTTCCAAGCAGTAGGCATTTTCCGTGATGACATCACGTGCCCGCAACTTCAAAATGATTCGACAATCACCATTTATTTGAAAAACACTGTTTCCATCATACATTTTTGCAATAAATGAAGTTTGACAAAAGAAAAATACACCCCTGTCGAATGGATAAAATGATAGTCGATATTTAGAAAATGTCACCTACATCTGACGTTTCCATTACATTGCTAAAGTCAAATAAACCTGGGTCAATGGAAACCTCCCTACTCAGGATTGAAAGCCCAATTCACTGACACTGAATATAGTGTTGTGAATATTGACTGAGTAGCAATCAGCCAGGCAGTCAGGAAGGCACATAGAGGCAGTGGAAGGTTTTACTCACTTGAGTCTTTAACTCCACTCTCTCCTCACCATGTCCCCATCATTAACACACCGAGTGAAGAGTACCGACTCGAGACTATTATTTATCAATCATTATCGTGTGTGTGGAGGGAGGAAAGCCATTCCCTTCCCTGCTAGTTTCCACTGAGTATAGTACTCAATCACTGCCCTCCTAGCCACGGACACCAGAGAAAGGATCTCAAATCGCATCCTTTTCCCTATGTGGTGCACTACTTTTGACCAGGGCCCCACAGGGTTCTGGTCAAAAGTAGTGCACTATGTAGAGAATAGGGTGCCATTTGGGGTGCACCCCAAATTAGCAGCAGGAATTAATCGGCTGCTGAACTACCACCACTCTGAGTCATGAGAAAATACAGCCCCAGCAGCTGACAAATGGGGATAGTTCTCTCCCCCAAAAGGACAGAGTATTATGAGGTTGTGGATGGATGGCTGACAAAAATAGGTCTGACATTAACAAGTTCTGTTTAACTTAAGGGGTTTATGCACCGATGAGAGGAGCTGCTCCGTCGATTTTGGATATTGTGTTCCACTTAAGCGGCCGGGGCTTTTCCTGAGTGGAGCACAGCACGCAGAACAGACTGAAACACTGAATCTACTTTCAGCTTTCAGGGGATTTCACATTTTCTCATGATTTATTAAATGAGAATATTGACTTGCATTGCACAATGATACAGTATATTCATTACCCCTTTTTCACCTACTGTAAAGTCACAGGATCTTATGAACATATGCTACAAGCTGAGGAGCCTCGTTAAGACAATCAGAGTGTAGATTCTCTCTGTTTGTCATCACCCTCTCCTCTCTGTCTAGTAATGTCACACCTAACAGGGTCACAATCTGGGAGACTGAAGGTCAATATGTATGGGTCACACACACACACACACACACACACACACACACACACACACACACACACACACACACACACACACACACACACCTACCTCTCTGTGCTGGGAGAGAGTGGAGAGAACGGAGACACTGGGACTTAAAGGATTGTCAGACTGGGTGTCAGCCCTGATGCCTCCACCCCTCCTTCTCCTATCCTATTCTCCTCCCATCACTCCATCTCCCTCCAGCCATCTCAATCTATCTCAGCCCTATCACTGACATGGCTCTGCACTGCTCTGATCTACCTGTCTTTGTCTTGTTTGGATGAGGCTGATGCTATCCTAGCTCTGTGGGTAAAACTACACTGCATCTGTCTGTCTCCAGAATCACAGTATAACAAGTGACACAGTCTCACCCAGAAATGGTACAGAGAAAACACAGAGAAAATAACTAGTATTGGTTTAAATCCTTTGACTCACCCAAACAAATTAACGTAATAAAACATCCCCATAAAAATCTATACGTTTAAGCTAGAGAGATGTTTTTTTTGTTGCACGGGCTGTGTCACAATCCACCGCATCCGCCTATGTCAGCCTTCCGCATCTGCAATAGAACGTGGCAGAGCTATAGCCGCTGTTTGTCAGACCAGGCGACGTCCCGAAAATCAGTCTTCTCGCGAAAACGTCTATAGTTTTCAGAAGGATTTGGCCTACTAACTAATATAACCCAACTATGGAAAGGGGAGATGCTTAAGAACGCGATAGTGTTTTCTGTTGTGTCACAGGACTTGTCTGAAGGTAACCTGGTATGGAGGTAGATTTGGGACCCCTAAAAAGGGGTTAAATACAGTGAACGCCAAAAGTATTGGGACAGTGCCAATTCTGTTTTTGTTTTGACTGTACTCCAACACTTTGGATGTGAAATGATACAATGAAAGTGCAGACTGTCAGCTTCAATTTGAGGGTATTTTGACGCATATTAGATATCATACCCCCAAGACATGCTAACCTCTCACCGGTACAATAACAGGAGAGGTAAACTTCTTTTGTGGGTATTATATTTATGCCTCTGTAACTTTCTCAGTCACCATTACTCATGATTCCTTCAGGATTACATGTAATCACGGTAGCATCCACATTAATGTAGAAGTGTTAAGAAACATATTCTATTCTGATTTACAATAAAAGTGACTCCAAAATGACACAATACAATTTTTACCATTCATTTCTATTGGGCACAAAATGATCTAAAACACAACCAACGCAAACAACAAATGCATCCAAAAAGTTTGTGGAGTCACAAGCTTGATGTAATCATTGCGTGCAAGGAATATGGGACCAAATACTGCACGTTTACTACTTTAATACACATCTAAGTGAATTTGTCCCAATACTTTTGGTCCCCTAAAATGGAGTGTGACTATGTACAAAAAGTGCTGTAATTCGTAAACGGTTCACCCGATATGGATGAAAATCCCCTCAAATTAAAGTTTACATTCTGCACCTGAACCTCAGTCATTGTATCAGTTCAAATCAAACGTGCTGGAGTACAGAACCAAAAACAACAACAACAACAAAAAGCAAGAGAAAGAAAGCAAGAGAACCAGTAATCCCACAGATAGAGAAACACTGAGGAGTGATGATATGATAATAATAGGATGATATAATAAGATGGCCTATTAGGTTGAAGTAGTTGTTTTCAACGTGGACCAGCCTTGGGGTTATGCTATACCATCCCCTGGTCATCACAGGTCCTTAACCCGGTCGTTACCGAACAACACCCAGTCCTCCATTAAGAGATGTCACATTTACCCATCTCACCTAACGCCAAGATACCCAATCAGATATCTGGGTTAACAAACTCCACAAAGCTTCTACATTATGCCTACAGCGGCCTGGTATAACTCAATACACCCCCCCCCCCCCCCCCCACTACAACATTTAAACCAGCCTAACCTTATCATCACCATCCTGTCAGAGTCTGGAAGTAGCAGAATAGCAGTGAGACCCCACAGACAGAGGTAGTCTTAGGAGGCAGAACACATGCCTGAACAAAAGTAGGTCCCTTTAGTTGAGTGTGTCTCTAAGTGGAGGGGGGATATTGCTATAACCCGATCCTCCAAATAGGGTTAGACGTGACAGGTAGTGAGTCCCCATCTTCCTTCCTTCCCTCCCAGGTAGAATCCAACTCCCAAGGATGGAGGGAGGGGGGAGGAATGGGCCTCGATCTCTGTTCCTACCTGTCCGCTCCTGCAGACGCCACCTCGGTTTGGGATCAGCTTAAACGGTCTCTCATCTCTCCTCTTCTCTCCCCTCCGTCTGGCAGGCTCCAGCATACGGTCTATGGGCTCCAGACATCACCACTCAGTTCAGCTCTGGATAAACACATCGTACTTCGACCGACAGTTAACATGAAAACGCGTCACTTGCTGATAGCAAGTCAGTGAAGCTCTGACTGGTTGGCTGAATTGTTTGCATATTTCTACTCTTGTGGTATGCTGACGTTTGAAAATATTTTTTAAAAAGCATATGCCATCATAATCTCCTTTTTGACTTCAGTTTTTTGACCAATGTAGCTGTCTCCAGGGGTAGACCGTCAATGATGACATTTGTCCTGTTGGCCATGATGTCGGTCCCATTTATTGTATGATGTGCATTACATAGAGCACTCAAAACAACAGGAGAAAACCCAGAGAAAAACTGGACACTTGAAAAGGAGATAAAAGTCTGAGTTTCCCTGCAGCTAGCCATCTCTTTGAGAACACGACAGCCACTGCTGCCAAAGCAGTTGATCCCTGCCCAAACTGGACTGATACACAACACATGTACAGAGCATATGGAGCGAGATGCATGGAGCCATTATGTACTGATAGGCTAGCGATCACATGAAAAAAACTAAAGATCTTAGATGAAGCCTATTACCGTACTTTATGGACCTTGAATAGTGCTTAGCAGATAACCAGCTGGCAATGTATGGCTCGTGTGTGTGTGTGTGTGTGTGTGTGTGTGTACCGCAGTGAAACAAAAACTTTTGATGCCTGCATCACAGCTCACTTTATGTACTGAGTTCATTGTCAGCTAGTCATTTTCTGACACTTTAACAGGAGAGTTGTTAGGGGATGCACTGCCAAGCCACTGCCAGGTGAAAAGTGTGACGATTGGTTGTTGGCAGTCGCCGCAGCATCACAAGAGCTGGCCGCAGACCAGAGCTCCATGTAAAGCCATTCCTCATGAGGAGTGTGTGTGTGTGTGTGTGTGTATATAGTGTGTGTTGTGTGTCTCTGTGTGTATACGCATGCGTGCGTGTCCATGCATGTGCGGGTGTTCTGAGATTTGCCAGTCAGAACTTCCTTCCCGGTAGGAGTGTGATATGAAAGCTGAACTAACAGTATGGCAGTCTTCCACTCCCTCCAACCCATACTAACACATACCCACGTACACACACAGAGCTACAACTGTGTTGCAAACATCGACTAAATCCCATTGGAGGTTTCAACAAGTTGCTGTTACATAAATGAACCCGTATGTTTGAATTAGATTGAAGATGAGCGTGTGTCTCCACAACATGGTTCTGACATTTGAAGAGTAATGTTGAAAGGCACTACAAAGTGAGGTGTCACCCAGAGATATTGCTTCAGCTCACGGAGGACTGACAGAGGGAGAGCAACCTAGAAGCTGTCCTAGATATTCATCCGCTCAGGTTAACAGGGCTCAGTGTGTTCTTGCTTTGAGGTGCACAGGAATCAGCTAAGTAAACAAAACCCTGCCAACATGAAGCACCTGACAAATAGCCTGTTAACCCATTTATCTCTGTAGAAGGCTACATTGGAGAGAGGTTGAGATATCAAAATTGTTTGAAATTGGAGTTTTCAGTTATTCTATAGATACACTACATGACCGAAAGTATGTGGAGATCTGCTTGTCGAACATCTCATTCCAAAATCATGAGCATTGATATGGAGTTGGTCCCCCCTTTGCTGCTATAACAGCCTCCACTCTTCTGGAAAGGCTTTCCGTTAAATGTTGGAACATTGCTGAGGGGGCTTGCTTCCATTCAGCCACAAGAGCATTAGTGAAGTCGGGCACTGATGTTGGGCGATTAGCCCTGGCTCGGCATTCCAATTCATCCTAAACGGTGTTCAATAGGGTTGAGGTCATAGCTCTGTGCAAGCCAGTCAAGTTCTTCCACACTGATCTCATCAAACCATTTCTGTATGGACCTCGCTTTGTGCAAGGGGGCATTGTCATGGTTAAACAGGAAAGGGACTGCCCAAAACTATTGCCACAAAGTTGGAAGCACAGAATCATCTATAATACCATTGCTTGCTGTAGCTTTAAGATTTCCCTTCACTGGAAGGAACTAAGGGGCCTAGCCCAAACCATGAAAAACAGCCCCAGACCATTATTCCTCCTCCACCAAACTTTACAGTTGGCACTATGCATTCAGACAGGTAGCGTTCTCCTGGCATCCGCCAAATTCAGATTCGTCCGCTGGACTGCCAGATGCTGAAGCGTGATTCCTCACTGCAGGGAAAGCTTTTCCACTGCTCCAGAGTCCAATGGCGGCGAGCTTTACACCAATCCAGCCGACGCTTGGCATTGCGCATGGTGATCTTAGGCTTGTGTGCGGCTGCTCGGCCAGGAAAACCCATTTCATGAAGCACCCGATAAACAGTACTTGTGCTGATGTTGCTTCCAGGGGCAGTTTAGAACGTTTACAGTTGACCGGGGCAGCTCTACCAGGGCAGAAAATTTGACGAACTAACATGTTGGAAAGGTGGCATTCTATGACAGTGCCGCGTTGAAAGTCACTTCAGTAAGGCCATTCTACTGTCAACGTTTGTCTATGGAGATTGCATGGCTGTGTGCTCGGTTTTATACTCCTGTCAGCAACAGGTGTGGTTGTTGACATAGCTGAATCCACTAATTTGTAGGGCTGTCCACATACTTTGTATATATAGTGTAATTACATGATGGACACGCTCCATTTTAATGTTCTGCGCTTGGTCTTTTAATGCAAACAGAGATGACTGTGTTTAGTTCTAATGAGCTGTCTGGGAGTCTATTTTCCGTTAATAATTACTCCAATCTCCATTTGATCTGCTTAGAGAGCAACCAAATCAAACAATAGGGGTGCTCTACCGAGACATTTTTATCGATAGGCCCTTCGATTGAGTTTCAAGTTATATTTGTCATATGCACAATTACAGTGAAATGCTTCACTTGGAAGCCCTACCCAACAGTGCAGTATTCAATATCAAATAGTATTACTAATATTTTTATTGTTGAAAAAAAAACATGATAAATAATAAATAAGAGAGTACGCTAAACACGGAGTCAGTACCAAATGTACAATGTGCAAGGATACTGGAGTGTTGAGGTAGGTACGTACATGTAGGCAGGGATTAGGAGAAAGTGACTGGTAGCAGGACAAAGAATATTACAAATAGAAAACAGTATGGCAGCAGCATAAGTGGTGGGTTAGTGTGTGTATGTGTTAGTGTGTGTATGTGTGTAAGTGTGTCAGTGTAGGCGGATATACAGTGCATTCAGGAAGTATTCAGATCCCTTCAAATTGTTCCACATTTTGTTACAGCCTTATTCTAAAATGGATTCAATTGATGAGGAAAACAATTAATCTACACACAATACCCCATAATGACAACGCAAAAAGTTTTTTTTTTATGTTTGCAAATTTAAAAAACAGAAATACCTTATTTACATAAGTATTCAGACCCTTTGCTATGAGACTCGAAATTGAGCTCAGGTGGATCCTGTTTCCATTAATCATTCTTGAGATGTATCCACAACTTGATTAGAGCCTACCTGTGGTAAATTCAACTGATTGGATATGATTTGGAAAGGCACACACCGGTCTATATAAAGGTCCCACAGTTGACAGTGCAAAAACCAAGCCATGAGGTCGAAGGAATTGTCTGTAGAGCTCCGAGACAGGATTGTGTCAAGGCACAGATCTGGGGAAGAGCACAAAAAATGTCTGCAGCATTGAAGGTCCCAAAGAACACAGTGGCCTCAATCATTCTTAAATTGAAGAAGTTTGGAACCACCAAGACTCTTCCTAGAGCTGGCCGCCCGGCCAAACTGAGCAATCGGGGGAGAAGGGCCTTGTCAGGGAGGTGACCAAGAACCTGATGGTCACTCTGACAGAGCTCCAGAGTTCCTCTGTGGAGATGGGAGAACATTCCAGAAGGACAACCATCTCTACAGCACTCCACCAATCAGGCCTTTATGGTAGAGTGGCCAGACGGAAGCCACTCCTCAGTAAAAGGAACATGAAAGCCCGCTTGGAGTTTACCAAAAGGCACCAAAAAGACTCTCAGACCATGAGAAACAAGATTCTCTGGTCTGATGAAACCAAGATTGAACTCTTTGGACTGAATGCCAAGCGACATGCCTGGACGAAACCAGGCACCGCTCATTACCGGCCAACACCATCCCTATGGGGATGCATGACGGTGGCAGCAGCATCATGCTGTGGGGATGTTTTTCAGCGGCAGGGATTGGGAGATTAGTCAGGATCGAGGAACAGATGAACGGAGAAAAGTACAGAGAGATCCTTGATGAAAACCTGCTCCATAGCGCTCAGGACCTCAGACTGGGGGCGACGGTTCACCTTTCAACAGGACAATGACCCTAAGCACACAGCCAAGACAACGCAGAAGTGGCTTCGGGACAAGTCTCTGAATGTCCTTGAGTGGCCCAGCCAAAGCACGGACTTGAACTCGATCAAACATCTCTGGAGAGACCTGAAAATAGCTGTGCAGCGACGCTCCCCATCCAACCCGACAGAGATTGAGACGATCTGCAGAGAAGAATGGGAGAAACTCCCCTAATACAGCTGTGCCAAGCTTGTAGCGTCATACCCAAGGAAACTCGAGGCTGTAATGGCTGCCAAGTAAAGGGTCTGAATACTTATGTAAATGTGATATCAGTTTTTTATTTGCAAACATTTCTAAAAACCTGTTTTTACTTTGTCATTATGGGGTATTGTGTGTAGATTGATGAGGAAAAAATACAATTTAATCAATTTTAGAATAAGGCTGTAACAAAAGATGGAAAAAGTTAAGGTGTCTGAATACTTTCCTAATGCACTGTACATGTCAGAGGGCTGAAAAGTGACTGGTAGCAGGAATATATAAATGTTTATGGTAATATACATGTAAACAGGAGTAATAGTGACCAGTATCAGGCTAAATAAATATATACTAATAGTAATGGCAATCAATAATCAATGAACAGCAGCGTAGAGGTAAGCATTTATATATTAGTCTCCACCTGTTATTTTTTGGTCCTTTCTCAGACAACGCCTGGCATGTACGGGCATGTACCGCCTGGCATGTATGGGGCGACAGGTAATAATAATAATAATAATAATAATAATAATAATAATACATTTTAGTTGGCGGACGCCTTTCAGGGTACTCAAGGACACCTTGCATTAAAAGTTGGCCTATATAAAAGCAAGTGCAGTACATAAGATCATAAAATCAATTGCATCAATCAAAGTAACATTTCAATCAAAGGACAAGATGAAACAGGACAGATAAAAAGAGGATGGAGGGGTTGGGTAGAGTATACAAACCCGGTATAGGGTAAGGGTTTAGGTTTAGGGGGTAGGGTTGTGAATAGGACACGAACCCGGTTTAGGTTAAGGTTGTGGGTTGGAGGTACACATAGGTATACTGAGAATGCACAGAAGGGGGGGCAGGACAGAGTCAATCATAGAACACAGGCTATAGGTTTTCAGCATCCTTGAAGAAGTCTGTTTTTAGGAGGTTTTTGAAAGTGTCTGCATGTTGTATGTGTGGGGGGAGTGCATTCCAGAGCCTGGGTGCAGAGCAGCTTAAGGCCTGGGCACCCATGGTGGAGAGGCGTAATTGGGGGGGGGGGGGGGGGGGGGACAAGGAGACCATCAGAGGAGGAGCGGAGGGAGCGGGAAGCTGCTTAGACAGGGAGAAGGTCTGAGAGGTAGGAGGGTGCCAGGTTGTGGAGGGCTTTGTAGGTGAGGAGTGTCTTAAAGTTAATAAGGGATTGCACATGGAGTCATTGTAGATTGATGAGGATTGGTGTGATGTGTACCGTGGATTTGGTGTGGGTGAAGATTCTGGCAGCAGAGTTCTGGACCAGTTGAAGTCTGTTGGTGAGTTTGGTGGGGATACCAGTGAGCAGTGCTGCAATAGTCCAAACAGGAAGTGACGAGGGCATGGATGAGGGTTTTGGTGCTGGAGTGTGAAGGTGAGGGGCGGAGCCTGGAGATATTGCAGAGGCGAAAGAACGCTGTCCCGGTGATGGTTTTTATGTGGGGTTCGAACGAGAGGGAACTGTACAGGAAGAAACAGAGGCTTTTGACTTGTGTTGACAGAGAGACTGGAAACTATCTATGGTGGTGATGTGCTGTTTGGAGAGAGTGGTAGCCTAGCGGTTAAGAGTGTAGGGCCAGTAACCAAAAGGTCGCTGGATTGAATCCCCGAGCTGATTAGGTGAAAATTCTGTTGATGTGATCGTAGTCCTTTACACTCGCACCCGTATATGGCAGATTTTGGCAATAATAAGCACCTACATTGGAACCTGGTGGCTGTACAGTAACATGCTATACATCAGAGCGTTGTGCTTCACAGTGCTGTATAGATTTTGACTGACAGCCATTCTGAACTTCAATACCACGCACAACAAGAAGTTGCCTCCACCCCATCCCGATAATTGGGCAACCTTTGCAAATGTTTTGTTGTCTGAGTGAGGGAAATGCTGCAAATTAAGATGACAATGCATTTTTAAAGAGGAGACGTTGAGGAATATAATTAGCGAGCCAAACACCTGCGAGTCCAAATGTGCATTTCACATTTCCAAATCCTAAAACTGAAGTCCACTTTGACAGAGTCAACGTTTACGATCACTATGTTTGATAAACAGTTGCAAGATGACACGGCGTCAAACCCTGGATTGTTCTGAACAGAATGAGGCTGCTTGTTTAGTGTGAAGAAAATTTGCTGCTGTACATGCACCTGAATGCACGCATGACTCCTTTCTGTTTCGAACCAACCAATCAGTTTCTCCGAATTGCCTTGTGAAAGCCTAACAATGTAGGATCGTATTTTAGAACTTAACTAGTCATGTTGGCAATAGAACAAGCTTTCAAATGACGCCCACCTGACCCAGTTTGCGATTGACAATAGACCGTTTTTGGCTTGCGTAAACGACAACAGTAATTGTTCCAAACGACACAACTACAAGGGGTGTGCTTGCTGTAGTTCCTCAACGGCACAGCTAGGCGAACTCTAAAAAGTACCTTATTAGTTGAAGACTCTTCTTTGAGTCATAAAAGTGCATTGAAATTGCTTAGGAACTGTGCACACTTTGGAGAGGTGTGTGGCCGCTTGAGAAAACAGTTATTCCTCTCACTCAAACGCTTGGAATTTTTTGGGCTTACGTTGCACCTACCCCACATTTTCCAGGAAAAGTCTTATCATGTTGCTGAATGTATGCAGAGTATTTTCAGATTACGTTATCAAAATATTTGTCAAAAAGTACAGTAAATGTAAAATGCACATAAAATCAACAGTTGAAATGTTTGGATTGAGTCTTGTGTCAGGTGAACTGTTGTGAACTCACCATTGGTCTAATAATTTGTCCATTATCTCCAAACTGTTCCCTTTCATTTGCTACCTTATAGGCCAATTCCCCAGTGTAAAGGGTTAAGCAAGGCACTTAATACTAATTGCTCCTGCAAGTCGCTCTGGATACCCTTACAGAAAAACCACATTCATTACATATGTGATCACGTGATCTTATGTAAAGGTAACATGTTATACAACCTGTAAAAGCAACATGTGATAACATGAAACAGCACATTTGAAAACATGAACTCGTGAAATAAATGTGTCAAAAATGGGGATGCAACATTTGAACATGATAACATGAAACTACACGTGACAACATTTGAACGTTTTTCACGTGTAAAACTGCTAATTCAATTTTCACATGTGTATGTTTTTCATTTGAAAATACAATCCCACATGTGAGAGTTAGATTTTTACTGAAAAGTTTTTCACAAGTGCAAATTAGATTTCAACACGTAAACGTTTTTCAACGTGTGAAAATGCTAATACATTTTTCACATATGAACGTTTTTTTGGGGGTGTGAGAAGGTGGTGTTAACATAACAACTGACCTCACGTGTCTCTTTTGTTCTCACATTTCAGCTCAAGATGTGAAAACAGCTATTTCACGGGTTCTTAAGGATCCGAGGGGCCATGCCAAATCATTTTTGCCTCCTGAGGGAGAAGAGGAACTGCTGTGCCTTCTTCATGACTGTTCTGGTGTGAGAGGAGCACGTTGATTCCTCAGTGATGTGGACATCGAGAAACTTAAAGCTCTTGACCCTCTCCACAGAGGCCCCGACGTTGTGGATGGGAGTGTGCAACCGCCCCTGTTGAAGTCCAAATGGTGTTTGTTGTTACTATTCTTTTTTATCTTTCTTGTTTTTTTTCTTTTCAGTGCAGCCTCTGAAAACCCTTAGGGTTTTTCTTCTTTTGGTCTTTTTGTTAAGAGGGTTGATTGGTCCATCTGTCTGAAGAGCAGAGGAGACTCAAGAAAGACCAGTTTAGAGAGGTGCAAATAGAGAGAGAGGAGAGATGGAGGTATGAGGAGAGATGGAGGGATGCGAAGAGGTGGAGGGTGCAGAGCTTCAATTTGGAATTTTCATTAGAGCTAATCTGAGAAATTAATAATCTAGACAGCAATGTGAAGCTATGACGAACATACCCACTCCTTGTATCGCCACCTAACCTAGACACAACCTCGCCACTTTAACTCACCCTTTTTCTTACCACCCTTCATACCCCTACTCTCTCCCCTAACTCCCCCCCTACTTCACCCCTGGTCTATCCTCACATCCACCTCCTCTCACCACTCCATCACTTCAATTTTCCCCTCCTTCCCCACCTCACCCTCACCTCCCCGGAGACACAGAGAGAGAGAGGGAGAGACATGGAGACAGGGTCAGGCCCCTCCCTCTCTAAGGAAACCCAATCCCTCTTTTTTGCTCGCTGTAAGTGGGTAGCTGCCGACTGACAGACGTGACATCTAGCTGGCCTGTCACTGCGAGTGTGTGTGTGTGTGTGTGTGTGTGTGTGTGTGTGTGTGTGTGTGTGTGAATGTATATGTGTATATTTGTGTGTGATTTCTTACATAAATTACACTGTTAATTTAATGTGGCTGCTTTCTAGTCGTCCGCGAAAGGAGGGCAAGCTTTTAAGAGATTACACACCAGGTGCTTAACAGGAGGACAAGACAGAGCCAGTTACAGCCAGGGCAGAGCTCTCCTGTCAGTGTTAAAGTTGGTTCAAGTGGATGTTACTGATATATGAGATGAAAATATAATGACATGTCTCATGTCTGGATGAGTCACATTTCACGAGTCAGTTGTCATACAATGTTAGCCTACCATGTTAGCCTATGGATTATCTTGGCAAAGGAGATATGCTCACTAACAGGGATGTAAACAAATTTGTGAACAACATTTTAGAGAAATAAGCTTTTTATGCGTATGTTTTTATAGCTCATGACACATGGGATCAACACTTTACATGTTGCGTTTATATATTTTTTCAGTGTATAAACATAGATTGAATTAATCATATCCCCATGAACATCAATCTCCAGCTTCCTTTCAAAGTCTGGTGACACAAGACTATATCCTTATTGCTATCCAGAGCCTGTTTTCAGCCTTTCACTAAGGGCAGTGTATTGAGTCATGAAGTGACCTCTTCACTTCCAGTGACGTGACCTTCGGGTCATTTTATGATCTGCCTCTGCTCTCTCGTTCTCTCTCTCGCTGCCCTGTCCCTCTCCTCTATACCTGCAGTGACCTGTGACCTCTGGGATGAGTTCTGCTGTCATGACTTCCTGTCACCTGTGAGGTATGCCAGGGGACGTGGTCAGGTTAGGGCATGGCCCCACAAGTGGATCCCCTTCCTAAACAAAGATCACTCTGCTCTTGTCAGGAATGTGACATGGAGGACGACCCTGGTCTCTTCTGCCATCCCTCTCTCAACAGCAGTACCATTCAGAAGAGGTGAGGCATGGTGAGCCGTGGACGCCGCACTGGTGTCATTAGCCCTGAGCTAAACGCAGGTTGGCATTTATTGTCATGAATCTTTCCCTGAAGGCTGGTCGGCAGAGTGGTCACTAGCTAGCACAGCCACAAAGTCGTAACATCTGATTTTAAACCTTAACCACACCGCTAACCCTAATGCCGACCCGTAAATACATTTTTGTTTTCATGAATTTTTACAATATAACCAACTTTTTCTTTGCAGCCTCCAGGGCAAGATTTGTGACAATAAATGTCAACCTGCGCGCTAAGCTGTCCTGCTATGACAAAAAAAAAATTGAAATTGATTTGTCTCCCTCAGGTAGGCTTTATTGGATATTAATGAATTTGGATAATGTTACGTCAAACATATTAAAAAAAAGGTAGGACATGCCTCCAACCCATTTTCACTTGTTGAATTTAAGACTTCATGGCATCGGCGTAGTTAGGGGTGGGCTTCTAGGGCTGCAGCCCTGAATGTTTTCAGTCCAGCCCCTAACCTTTTGATGGTCAAATATTGTGAAATTGCGGCCTGTCAAAAAATACCATGCAAACACCTCGGAACGGACAGACAGGCTGTTTGAATATGCACCCAGCGGTTTCTAAAGCCAGCATGGCATGTTAAATTAGTTTTCTTCCTATAAATTTGGCTCTAGCGAGGGAACAGCTTGGGCTATTAGCTATTATGACCCCACAAATGAAAGCTAAGACTCCTAGGAACATACAGTATATGTGCCTTCTGTTTCCCTCCACAACGTTCACAAGCCGCGCATGAGTCGTTCGAAGGGACTTTGACAAAACCACTGAATGACTGGGGTAAATTAATTGAATTAAATTGGGATAATCTTCCTAGAAATTTGCCTCCAGCCTTGGAACGGTTTGGGCTATTAGCAATTACGACCCCATTCCTGAAAGTTAAGACATATCTTGTGTTCTAAGAAAGATGAAATACACAATGATTGCCTGATGATCTTCCTTCTGCTTCCCCGAATATTCCAATACTTGTACGATGCATTTTAATCACTTGAAAGCATACTTAATTCAGACTTAAATTTTGCATTACCTGATTTGACATATCTTTGTGTTCTTTATAAAGGCCAGATTCAAAAGCTTCATCATTTTTCTTTACAGATTTGTTTCAGGGTCCTAAAATTGAAAAAAAAAGAAAAGAAAGTGTGATGGCCCATGCTATCACTATTTTAAAACAGATATGTGTGTTAATAGGGCAGTAAATATAGTACAGAAAATGCACATATTCAGTGGAATGCACTGTACTTTCGGCATTGTAAAGGTCTGCCACATCTCTCCTTTGAAAGAAGACAGACATTGGATTATGATAATTTGTCTGACAACAATTGTAAGCATGTTATTTTATTTTATTTTACTGAACTGCACACTGACCATACAGTTTATTAGGTACACCCCTCCATTCACGAAACTGGATCGCTTGAGTCGTGTGGCCATGGCTTGCTATATAAAGCAGGCAGACAGGTATCCAGTTACTCTTTGATTAAACGTGAGACTGGGCAAAATGAGTGACCTAAGCGACTGAGTGTGGTATGATTGTTGGTGTCAGGCACGTCAGATCCAGTATCTCAGAAACAGCCGCCCTCCTGGGCTTTTCACAAATGGCAGAGTCTAGGGTTTACCGAGAACGGTGCGACAAACAAAAACACATCCAGTCAGCGGCAGTCCTGTGGGCGAAAATAGCTCGTTGATGAGAGAGAGGTTGAAGGAGAATGGCAAGAATCGTGCAAGCTAACAGGCGGGCCACAGACAAGCAAATAACGGCGCCGTGGTGTGCAGAATGGCATCTTGAAACGCACACAAATGATCAATCCTTGACACGGATGGGCTATTGCAGCAGACAACCACTCCAGGTTCCAATCCTATCAACTACAAACACGAAGAAGTAGTGGGAACAAGATCACCAACACTGGACAATCGAGGAGTGGAAAACAGCCTGCTCCAACGAATCCCAGTTCCTGTTGCATCATGCTGATGGCAGAGTAAGTCTTTGGAGTAAAAAGCATGAGTCCATGGACCCATCCTGCCTGGTGTCAAAGGTACAGGCTTGTGGTGGTGGCGTACTGCTGTCCAATCTGCAGCAACTGCGTGATGCCATTGCGTCAGCAAGGACCAACATCCTTGTGGAACGTTTCCGACGTGTAGAATCAATGCCCCGAATAATTCAAGCTGTTCTGGAGGCAAAGGGGGTCCAACCCACTACGAGATGGATGTACCTAATAAACTGTCCGGTGATTATATATTGTTAAGCGGGAGAGAGAAAGAGTGTGAGGGGGCTTGGGTAACGATTCTTTAAGCAGTTTGGCTCATTGGAGAAGCCCCGTTTATGCGTGGTTCTAATGTCTCTGTTATCCTAATCTTGTCCACATTCTGATGGTGCTCGAATTTTTAGACATATGTAGATGATTAAAAGACACATTGTGATTTGATTGTGATCAGTCCTTCCTGACCACCTCCGGATGTAGTCAGTCACACATTGTTCCTGGATCTGCACAGTGAATCCATTTAAATCACAATTATCCTGCCCTCTACAATCATTGACAGGTTACGCCATTGACTTATCGCATCAATATGTCTCTTAAAATAAATAAATATTATTTTGAAAGACTATCTGCATTTAGGATGTTGAAATTCATTTTTGTTCTGGGTGAGACCCCCCAGACCCCCCTACTAAGGTTCCCCATCTTTGGGCTAAGCCCCCAATTTCCTCAAATCCTAGCAACGCCGTTAACCGAATCAATGGGGTGTTCAGCAGACACACACACACACACACACACACACGCACCCGAGGGTGCCCCGTCTCTCCGCCTCACTCCTCTAATGCCTCCAGCTAATCAGCTCTGTTAGCAAACAAGGCAGAGAGAATCACCATCCTCCACGCTCTCTGTCTCACTCCAGGCCAGTGATATTAATGAAGATGAGCTAGTGTAGTCAGGAGGGCAAATAGGAGGACAAATTAGATTAAAACACGACTACATAGTGGAGGGCAGAGGAGCGCCATAGATGAGTGAGCTCACATCACCCACTACTGCAACCCGGTGGAGAAACCATGCAACTGCCTGAGACAAGAAGAGAGCAGAAAGCATACAACACAGGCCTCTTGCCTTTGTGACCAAAAAACAAAGATACTACAGTCTGCAGGGAAGGGTAGACTATAAAGTAACTTTGGTCAGATATCTATTCTACAACAAGGTATATTCTAATCTGTGCAGCTCTAATTAGCTGCGCTCAACCAGTGAGAAAGTCTACTACTGGAGGCACAACAGGGAGATTTGAGAAAGGAGCAATGGTGACATAACAGTAAGATCTGATCTGAGGATGGCTTTCCCACGACTGGGGTGTCTCCACTGCACCTCACATAAACAAATCAAAAGCATCAGCTGTGTGTGTGTGTGTGTGTGTGTGTGTGTGTGTGTGTGTGTGTGTGTGTGTGTGTCTCCAGATAAACATTCCCCTGCGATCACCTGTCCTGCTGGCTCCATTGTGAGAGTAGTATGTATACATGGCTAGACTGCATGGCACTGAATGTGTGGGTAGTGGTGCCTGCCCTGCTCCACCACACACAAGTGGAGAGGGGAGACTGGAAAAACACTATCTCACTCAGCAGCTACACACACACAGTCAGCCAGTCCCTTCCTTGATGTCGTACCACGGTAGTGTACAGTATGTGTAGATGTGTGTGGGCATTATCTTGGTGTGTGTGGAGACAATAGGCCATGAGAGGAGGGCTGTGTTAAGAGTTGTGTTCAAAATGGGGTGGTGGATGACTGGCAGTCACAGACTGCGCTATGCTCAGGGGCTCCAGGTACAAACCACAGAGAAATAATTATCTCACGGTCTGAGGTCTTCACTGGAGCAAAGTCTATGTACAAACACACTGTCTTCTATGGGCTCTCTTCTCTACTGGCTGATGAGCAGGGTTAGATGGGATTCGTCACTACCTTATCATCATCTCCAAGGTAGTCTTGTTTGCTTGTTTATGTGATAAAAATATAGCTATTTATGTCTTGTATCGCTATTTGATTTGAATAAATTCCAAAAGGCATTTTTTAAATGTCAAATTCCTTTTCTGGAGTCTTTAAAAAAAATTAAAAAAAAGATATCCCCACCGATTCCATTAATCCCTAAGGAGTCTGGTGCATAACATGCACCCTACTTCATAAAAACATCAGTTTATGAAAAAAAAATATCAATTTACATCTTCAAAGTGCTATTTGATGAGACATTTATACAGTTCCCTTTGATTCTCATCCACAACCACTCATGTTCCAAAAGGTCATGTTCAGTAAATGAAAAGCTACACAGGAAGTTCATTAAATTACAGTTCTAAATTCCAAATTCCACCACCAGCGTGTTGTTCTTTCCCCGTAGTAAGTAAATATCAGCAGAGTTCATTAGTGGTCATAACTAAGTGGATTAGAGAGTGTGAAGGAATAAAACGCAGGCTCTTGTTAGTTCTGTGTTGGATTAATCAGGGAGAAAATGGCTGTATTATACTGTACATTACATAATGTTTAATTAGCAGGCTAGTTGGAGGGCAATTTGTAATTAGAACATGGCCTTGTCAGGAAAGGTCAAAAGCTGTTGATTGCCATGGCGCAGAGTTAGCCTGTCTACTATGGAAAGGGTTGTGAATATTGAGCCGTTATTGGCTTTGATACTGAGCCATGTTCTGGGGCACAAACTCTCGATCTCCCTCTATTTTGCACACACATTAGTTCTATAAGACATTATATGGTGTATAAAGTTGCCATACAATCTAATGTTCTTTTCCATGGCCTTTCTAAATAATAGGTATATTCAAACAAGGGAAAATAGTTACAAATTCTTCCATTATGGCTGGAGGATGTGAACTACATCAAAATGCCAACCTGACAATCAAAAAAAAATTGCCCTCTCTCTGTTCTCTGATCCAGAATGCAAAGGGAGAGAAAGTGACTGTCTTGACGCTAACATGGATGGACATTGTGACAGGGGACAGAGGGATGTGCTTGACATGACACACCCCGAGTCCCTCACACACATAGAGAAATATCACAAAACACGAGACAAACTCTCTCACTCTCACACACACACACTGGAGCCTACTAATCTGCCTAGATCTTCCCAATAACAAAGCTGCACTCTAATACAAGCTGATTCTCCAACTCCCTCGGAAGCTAGTCCATTTTTCCTGTTATTACTTTGTATATTTTTCATTATTTTCCGGAGACAACAATAACCCTTAAATCAGGTTACGACATGGGAAGGGAGAACAGCGGAGGATCTCTGACTTTATTAACCTGTCTCTTTCCATGAGGGAAGCAGTGACACAGAACCATCCAGCAGAGAGACATACTGCTCAGAAACCCTCAGAAGGGGAGGGGGGACAATAATAATTGTCTCAGAACAGGGGGAAGGAACGAGGAAGGGAATAAGGAAGACTGGAGGAAGGGAAATGAAATGAAAGGGAAATTAAATAAAAGGCCTTATGTGATGGGACAAGTGCAGGCACTTCACAGCCGTGAGATTGTCATCACTGCTTTGCAAATACACCAGTGATCCTGAGGGACCCATCCAACCAAATGCTCCATTTACAAGAGGAAGTGTGTGTGCGCCTTTGTAAATGTGCATGTGTGTGAGTGAGAAGCCCTGATTGTGACACTACAGATGGTAGACTAACTCAAGCGTAGTTCTGCACAATCTGAAAACCTCAATTCGGTTTCCAAGCATTGTGCAGTCAGTCACTAGACTGTACTTTCTCCCATTACTGTTAAATATTCATAACAGTTAACCCAGTAGGCTACATACAGTACATCAGCAACACGGAGACGATAACAGATGGAGATGGGGAAAGAGCAGCTGAACACTAAAGTGCTCCAAGTATCTTGTGCCAGTGTCTGCCTGACAAATACCATGTCCCAAATCGCACCCTTTTCCCTATATAGTGGACTACTTTTGTCCAGGGCCCATAGGGCTCTGGTCAAAAGGAGTGCCATGTAGAGAATAAGATGCCATTTGGGACACAGTGTACATCTAAAACATTCTGATTGGTGAGATTGTGGAGAAAAAAAGAAAAAAAATCACAATATGAAGACAAGAAAAGGTAAGATTGATAGCCACTCGCAAAACCTAGTAGGCATACAACATAAACCTAAGACAAGACAAATGGGTCTCTATGAAAATTCGGAATCAATATCAAACACAACGGTCTTTGAAATTAAATCAACAGCAGTCTGAAAAACAAAAACTCACAGACTGACCAAGCAATAATCTCAGGCTATATATATATTATTCGTCGAGCCTATCAGATATAAATATAGCCCTAGAGACGAGGCCGGCCGAGGACAACCAAGGTCTTGTATTGGAACTGGACACCACCTCTGGCATGGTTAAATAGAGGGAGACCGGGGATCCTCATGTCAATACAGCTATGACCTTGTCATCACATTCTACTCATGCAGCCAGGCCTAAATATAAAAAAAACACGTATTGAACGGAGCAGCTCGTGTAAAGATTTAAAGCCCCAAACGTTTGATATAGTATCTCTAGATATCAAACAAGCAAACTTGGCTTGCATTTCACAATATTTTCTTTGATGTTTTTCAATTGCCAACGTTGAAGTAAATTGATTTAATGGTGGCCTACAAGACAGAATGCACTCTCTTCACTAATAGGGCAAGAGCACAGTAGACTACAGCCCCTGTAGCTCTGAACAGAAATACATTTTTAATTTCATCCGAGGCTGACTGAAAGAAAATGTGTATTGTGCGCCCTCGTGTGGCCACTAAATACCTGTACATTGAGGTTCTGTTTACTGTTGCTAGGCAAAGAGAACTAAAGAAAACTTGTATGCGATTGATAGCTAGTTTGTATTTCGAAGGCTGGCTTGCTACAAAGTTGCACACTACGTAGTGTCTCGCGTGTTTTCTCTGGATTGCGTCCGAATTTTACACGAACCAGGATGGCAGCGGCTAAGCAACCAAAAGAAAAGCATCCTGTGGATATTGTTCATCAGAACGCAATTCACGTCGAGACCATAAAGAAGGAGAATAGGAGCCAACAATTGTACACGCTATTTAGCGTAAACCCGTACAAAAGACGTAAGCACATTCAACCGCCGTAGAAAGGTTTGTGTATTAATGTGAACGATGAGGAATTTCATGATGAACTACTGTAATTGCTTTTTGTCCAATCCCCTACTGTGTCATAACCTGGTCACAAGCTAGTATCACAGGAATGAAACCACTTCAAAAGCTTTAGCTATATACAAACTCAAAGACATGGACAAAAAAAAAAACTAAAACACCTAGCTATCACCACACTCCAATTAAGAAATACAACCTCCTGAGTTAACAGCCTTTTATGTTTTGCCCGACACCTCTGCTGTTTAAGATCACTCAGTTAGTAACATACTGCAAGGACAATACCAGGACGACAAGAGCTTCAACCAGAGGAGTGTGCTCAACTCAGTTTAGGCCCGACAGCTTTTTCAGTCAGAGCGTCTGGATTATGGAACACCACGCCAACCAGTGAGAGAGTATTTTTGCTAGCTTCAAGGCAGACCTGAAAAAGTGTCTAGTGTAAAACCAGTCATGTGAAGATTAAGGCATTCTGCTACTTAAAATGTCAGATACTGTAGGACCAAAGGAATTTAAACTCTGAAGTAGTATCATTATATTGTATATTTTTGCCTATTTTGATTTGTTTTATATATATATATATATATAGAGAGAGAGAGATATCTTAAGCGTTATATTGTAATGATGTATTGAAGTGTATCGTTTTCTGTCCGGGACTACATATATCAGCTATCTAGCTAAATCTCTGACAAATAAACCAATAGTCATCTTCTTTTACTTCTCAGTTCATGTTTTGACTGACAAGCCTATGGCCAGCCCCACCCACGACAACATAGTGGAGGATCGTAAGTATGATGGCTAGCTTTTCAATATTATCGGAGATGTTGGCCAGTCTCTTAGATTATGTTTTCCCCCCCAGCTGCTTTCCTGAAGATCATCCACAGGGCTTGTTTGGGACCAACCAAGAAATACACTCACCCCCAAACTGAGAGCCAAGAGATAGGCTGGATATCCAGACCTCTGGTAAGAACTCCCACTTTGTGAGTGATTATGAGAATACGTTTCAAAGTTGTGTCCCCTTCTTTAGTGTCCTTAGCCTGCTCTGGCACTCCTACAATCTCATTTTTCCTAAAATAGCTTTTTTGCCCTGTTAGATTGTTTCAGATCGCAGTGATAAGAGGCTGAACTGGCCACGGCAGAACTCTGAGATCACCAAGTACATGGATGCAGCATGGCGTCTGAAAGAACAGACACAGAACCTGGGCTAGATCTCCGGCCTACTACAAGCTGCCTACAAGACCCAATTTGGATAAACTACTGGACCATTGGCCTCTTTGCTAGATATCAATTGAGAAATATTAAATGGACACATGGCTATGAAGAATATTGCTTTACTGTCCCAAGCAAACAACTGGTTGCAGACAGACCGACTGTATAATGTCAAACACCATAACGTCATACAGAAAATAAATATTGAACTAGTACAAATCATTTATCAAAAATAAAACTGATACAGGAGCAGGTATAGCCTGGTTCCAAGTGTGTTTGTGCCCTTGCCATCTCCATTGTGGTCACTGTCAAGCCAAACAGGACCTTAACATGAAATGCTTACTTACAAGCCCTTAGCCAACAATGCTGTTTAAGAAAGCATTAAGAAAATATTTACTAAATAAACTAAAGTAAAAAATGTAAAAAAATCTAGAAACTTACATAACAATAGCAAGGCTATATACAGGGGGTATGCATAGATAATAGACAACGAGTAGCAACAGTGTAAAAACAAGGGGGGTATTTGTCTGAGTGGTATTTGATTAATTGTTAAGCAGTCTTATGGCTTGGAGGTGGAAGCTATTAAGGAACCTTTTGATCCAAGACTTGGCGCTCTGTTACCGCTTGCCGTGCAGTAGCAGAGAGAACAGTCTATGACTTTGGTGACGAGTCTGACAATTTTTTGGCCTTTCCTCTGACACCACCTAGTATATAGGTCCTGGATGTAAGGAAGCTTGGCCCCAGTGATGTTCTGGGCCTTACGGTCAGATGCCAAGCAGTTGCCATACCAGGCGGTGATGCAACCGGTCAGGATGCTCTCGCTGGTGTAGCCACATAACTTTTGGAGGATCTGGGGACCCATGCCAAATCTGTTCAGTCTTGGTCTTGGTGTGTTTGGACCATGATAGTTCGTTTGTGATGTGGACACCAAGGAACTTAACTCTCGACCCGCTCCACTTCAGCCCTGTCCAGCCCTCCTTTTTCTATTGTCCATGATCATCTCCTTTGTCTTGCTCACATTGAGGGAGAGACTGTCGTCCTGGTACCACGCTGCCAGGTCTCTGACCTCCTCCCTATAAGCTGTCTCATTGTCGGTGATCAGGCCTACCACGGTTGTTGTCAGCAAATTTAATGGTGTTGGAGTCGTGCTTGGCCACGCAGTCGTGGGTGAACAGGGAGTACAGGAAGGTACTAAGCAAGCACCCGAGGGGCCCCAGTGTTCAGGATCAGCGTGGGGGCGATCCGTCAGGAAATACAGGATCCAGTTGCAGAGGGAGGTGTTTAGTCCCAGGGTCCTTCGTTTAGTGATGAGCTTTGTGGGTATGGTGTTGAATGCTAAGCTGTAGTCAATGAACAGCATTCTCACATAAGTGTTCCTTTTGTCCAGGTGTGAAAGGGCAGTGTGGAGTGCAATAGAGATTGCATCATCTGTGGATCTGTTGGGGCGGTATGCAAATTGGGTCTAGGATTTCCGGCATGGTGTTGTTGATGTGAGCCAAGACCAGCCTTTCAAAGTACTTCATGGCTACCGACGTGAGTGCTATGGGGCGGTAATAATTTAGGCAGTTTACCTTCGCTTTCTGGGGCACAGGGACTATGGTGGTCTGTTTGAAACATTTAGGTATTACAGACCCGGTTGAAAATGGCAGACAAGACACTTGCCAGTTGGTCTGCACATCCTTCGAGTACACGTCCTGGTAATCCATCTGGCTCCGCTGCTTTGTGAATGCTGACCTGTTTATAAGGATCGGACCTTTTTTCAATTTTCACCTAAGAAAAATGACACCC
Source organism: Salmo trutta (assembly GCF_901001165.1). NCBI lineage: Eukaryota > Metazoa > Chordata > Actinopteri > Salmoniformes > Salmonidae > Salmo > Salmo trutta. Next base: position 30,408,936 of record NC_042960.1, on the reverse strand, counting down.
AAATCTAACTGCCTCTAGCAAGGATATTTATTTAACCTTTATTTATCTAGGCAAATCAGTTAAGAACAAATTCTTATTTTCAATGATGGCCTATCCCGGCCAAACCTGGACACTGGGCCAATTGTGCGCCGCCCTATGGGACTCCCAATCACGACCGGATGTGATAAAGCCTGGATTCAAAACCAGGGACTAGTGACGCCTCTTGCACTGAGATGCAATGCCTTAGACTGCTTCTCCACTCGGGAGACCCATTATATGCATATTCTTGATACCATTTGAAAAGGAAACACTTTGAAGTTTCTGGAAATGTGAAATGAATGTAGAACATAACACAGATCAGGTAAGACTTTTTTTTTGTACCATCATCTTTGAAATGCAAGAGAAAGGCATTAATGTAATTTTCCAGTCCAGACGTTGGCCTCTAGATTGCAGCACTGTATGTGCAACGTTTTAGACTGATCCAATGAACCATTGCAAATATGTTCACAATGTATTAAGACTGCCCAAATGTGCCTAATTGGTTTAATACATTTTCACTTCATAATTGTGCACTCTCCTCAAACAATAGAATGGTATTCTTTCACTATAATAGCTACTGTATATTGGACAGTGCAATTAGATTAACAATAATTTAAATTTGCTGCCCATATCAGATATGTCTATGTCCTGGGAGTTTACTTTTACTTACAACCTCATGCTAACCACATTAGCCTACATTAAGGGGACACACACCGATCCCGTAGAGGTTGAAGGTGTTCCTCACATCGGTTTTCTAGCCCTACCACATCTGACGAGCATCAGACCCGGTTTAGTAGGATTCAATCTTGGTCCTGTGGGGATGACGTCGTCGATGCACTTATTGATAAAGCCAGTGACTGAGGTGGTATACTCCTCAGGCTAAACCAGGGGTTATTCTTGCACCAAATAAAAAGTTTAGAATTAACATTTACCCAGATCTATAGAAAGTAACACATTGGCCCATCACATATTAATACTATTGATAGATGTTAAAGGCCAAACATGACAGCTGTTCAATTTTACAAAATGTCATGTCACTAGGGGTAGGGAATCAGTGTCAACTCGCAGACTTGAAAGTGTGGATTTTGCAAAAATCTGTAAGTATTAACAAAAACTAAATGACAGCATACATTTTTTGAAGTGGCTTTATCATTGTAATCACCGTCATAAAATAGCTTCACAAACTTACACGCGTTACAACAATGTATAAAGATTTATTTTAAAAGAATCATGGATTATTTTTTTTTACAGACGTAATAAAAGAAACAAAATGTAATGGTCTTTTGATGTCTAAATTCATGTTTGGGGTTTTAAACCACCCCTCCGCTGCAGAGGGAGTGTAGCAGGGCAGTTATTGAATTTGGCGTGTATAGTACGGTACCGCTCAGTCAGGTTGTGCACAAGGTGACATTCTAAAGCTCACATGCAGCCAAGTCCACATCTAACCTCCTCCGCGATATTCTAGGAAAGATCATTCTGAGGGCAGGATGCAAGTGGACATTTTGGGTCATAGTGACACAAAGTCCTCCATATCAGTCCACTGTCCTAAGGGCTCAAGTATAGAAAGAGAGCACTTCTCTTTAATATATGCGCTGGGATGCAATGTGTGTAACCCATGACTGATGACGAGGTGCAAACCTGGCTGATGTCATAGACCGAGGGACCACTCAAACTGCGGGACCTTCAGCACAACTCCTTAGGAGCGACCCTTCATCTTCTTGCGTGCATTCTTGCCCGGTCGTTTCTGAAAAATCACAAAACATATTACAAAAGGAGCAAAATTACAAAAGAACTACGATTTCAAATAATATAACAGGGGAAAAAATGTAATTAAACAATCAATTATTTTTTACTTTAATTCAAAATGTGATCAATGATGTCTGTCAGTCACTTACAGCCCCTCCTTTGGCGGGGCCCCTTCCTCCTTTTCCTCCAGGTCCCGCTTTGCCTCCTTTCCCTCCCTTTCCTCCCTTTCCTCCTTTCCCATGAGCCACCTTGGCACGAAACCCTGACACATCATTGTGACTGTCCTTGGTGTTCCACTTGGATCCACTCTTCTTTCCGCCAAAGCCAAACCTCTGGTCCTTATACTTCCTCTTCGCATTGGGGCTGTCAAGTCAAGAGGTTTGAGTCAAGGTACAGTACACACACATGTGTTATAAAAGCACTGAATACAATGAGTATAGGTAGGTAGTGGAGAATAAGCATTGTGCAGAACATTCACATCTGTGTGTGGCGTCTTACCCTTTCTTGTTCATGGCTTTTTTATCAGGTGTTTGGCCTCCTGCTGTTTTCCCTGCTCCTCCTTTAGCTGGAGCTCCTCCTTTAGCCGTCTTCTGATCTCCTTCCAGGAAGTCCAGTTTGTCAGTCATGCCTACGAGAGAGGAGGGTGTTTAAACGTTATGAATCGCATTTGGCGGTTTTAGCGGATGCCGTCAACCAGAGGAACTTACCAACGACTAGTGTGAACAAGTTGGGTCGTAACCACAACACGTAGAACTGAGGACCTACCTTTTTGATACTTCTTCACAGCAGACATCATGGCCTTCTTGTCCTTCTGTCTCTTCTGAATAACCTCCACTTGCACCTACAAGACAGATTTCATATGACCGCATGTACCAAGATGACATAATAAAAAGTTATGTGCCAGTGAGACCACCACTGCTGTCCTTTAAGGAAAAAGAGATGGGTGGAGAGGATACTAACCTTCTTGCCGTACTTCCTCTGTTCTCTTAGTTTCTTGGCCTTTTCTGACTTCTCCATCATTGTCTGCTTCATGATGAGTTTCTTCCTGATCTGTAGGAAAAGACAAAGGATCGCATTATTCATGACCACACCAGTGTTTCAGTGCCAGTAAAATGTCCGAATTTTGCTGGACAAATGTGAGCTTTACCAGCCATACCAATAGAAATCCATTTGAATGCCTCCACGTGTAAGGTAAAGTTTTACTAGGAGTGCCCACTGGCGATTTATTGACACCACGATGGACGTGAGTGCAATAATAATAACCCACCAAGGGTACGTTGGCGCCTTGCATAAAGCACGTCTCCCTCCGTCCATCTGGCTAGTCAATTTATTTTTCCAACTTGTGCCTTTATCCTTATTAAAGTAGCTAGTTAGCTTGATTTGCATTTCTTAAAAAAATATAATTAAAAAACAGCCAACTATTCGACCAGACATTAGATTAGTGGAAGTGGAGGAAATCAAAATGACTTCATCTAAATACTCCTTCTTGGTGGACTTGTATGGCACATCTCACCCGTATGCATACAGTTGTGCCAGTCATAGTCTCACTGGTGCAGGAAACTTTGTGGGCCAGTACCATGATACAATGTTGCTAGTCGGCAAGCGAGAGCCCAAGACAGACTGGCAGATTAGAGATTATGCAATAAGACAACCTGAACCAATCTCCATGCATAGCCAATGTGATTTAAAGAGGATATTGATTTTTGTCAGGATACTTTGTCAAATAATGTTTTTAAGCATTAAAACAATTATTATATATCTGCCATAAACAGGCAGTTACAGAAAAGTAAAACAGCAACTATTTTTATAACCGTTTTGGTGTCAGAGATCAAACCATACCTGATGTAATTAAGTCACATACACATGGCAAGATATCTCTGGGTCTAAGGCTAAGTCAGGGCATCCTACCTTCTGCATTTGCTGGTCCGACTTGGCCATCTCTGCAAAGTAGTCCTCAGGCCTCTTGGTGGCTATCTTAAGTTTCAGGAGCCGGGGCATTGCCTCCAGAACAGCTGCTTGGGCTTGGCGGTAGCTGGAGGACAATGTAAGAGAGGATGTGTTACAATTGCCATAGCTTAAAGAGCATAATATTACACCAAAGTCTCTCTTCAGTATGATATGAATGGATTTTTTTATTTATTTAACTTGCCAAGTCAGTTAAGAACAAATTCTTAATTACAATGACTGCCTACACTGGCCAAACCCTAACCAGGACGACGCTGGGCCAAATTGTGCACCGCCCTATGGGACTCCCGATCACGGCTGGTTGTGATACAGCCCGGGATCGAACCAGGGTCTGTAGTGACGGCTCTAGCACTGTGATGCTGCATCACACGGGAAGCCCCACACCCATGTATTCAACACCCATGTATCAGGGAAATACACTCACAAGAACATCTCTCTCTGGAAGTCGTCATCCGGGTTGATGTCTCCGCTAGCCTTGTTGTCAAGTCTGCCCTCGGACTTGGCAACGATGTCATCAGCTGGGAGATTGACCATGTCCAGCCTCTCTACCCAGGGCAGTGTGTTCTTACGGAAGTCGGCGAGGCACTGTTTCAAACCCTCCTGTACACAACCATGAAGAAAATAAGTATTAGAAAAGCCACCGGTGATTCACATACTAGGCAGGGCAACCCCAATTTGGTGACTTCTGGCATATCAACAAAAATCTATCACAGCACGTTTTTGGACTAATTCAGCAGTTTTACCTGAAGTACAATACCATTGGAAATGACCGTTGAAAGTTATTTATATTCCTAAAACTTACACATACAACAATAGTAATCATGTTACTTATTTTTAATTTAACACAGTGTTGCATTTTGATTTTAGTGGGTCGCCAACGCAGTAAGTGTAACACTTTTGTTAATCACTAGGGTTTCTGTTAGCCGGTAATAGCCGGCATTTGGCAACAACAACAAAAAAGCCCCTAAATAAAATAACTGTCGCCGGCCAATTGTCAGGGAGAAAAAAAATAAATCATTGCAAAATGTTTGGCCTATTCATTGATGGAAATACCAGTCGATTAGGGGAATAACGGTACATGTAGTGGTGCCGAACCAGTCGGTATGCACTGTAAATCCAAATGAATAGCCTATAGGCATATTTTTTTGTCGCTATGCCTACGCTGCGTTTTAAGCCTGCCTGGAGTAAATCTGAGCTGAAAAAACATGTCAGGCTATTCTGTTAAAAGTAGAGCCTATATGCGCAAGTTGGATTCAAAATTAAAATCTTAATTGTCGCATTTCAAACTGTCCTTTTGTGAGGCGCAGCCAGGAATGAGAACTGGAGGCTCCATCATCGTTTAAATCTCCAGTTTGGGAACATTTTGGCTTCCCAATAGATTACAACAGCGATGGACAGAGCGTTGTGGATAAAACGTTAAGAGTATGTCGCCAAACTCAACGAGAATAGGGTATGCGGCTGGCAACAACTCAAATATGTTGACACATTTCCGCCAACATCCCTCCAGTATACCAGAGCAAGATGAAAAAGCAAAGAAACGCCACAACACCGTCTGTCTCCCCTCTGCATTCAAGCAGCTGATTCTGACTTGGCCAAGAAAATAACAAGAGCGATAGGTAGGCTGTGTTTACAGTCTTTGGTTTATAGCCGTGGCTATGCGCCCATTCTCGGTGGCTGAGAATAGGAAGGTTCAGCACCTCGTGAAAGTGCTCGAGCCACGTTACGAATATAAGCAAACCAAAGCTGTGGCGTGGGTCCTCAGATCCTCAAAATGTTCTAGAGCTGCACCAATGAGAGCTCCAACACTTGGTAGTATCTAACAATTCACAAATCTAAAAAGAATGGAATTAAGAAATATAAATATTAGCACGAGCAATGTCAGAGTGGCATCATCTAAAATACAGTAGAAAACAGTATATATATAGTACCAGTCAAAAGTTTGGACACCTTCTCATTCAAGGGTTTTTCTTTATAGTGACTATTTTCTACATAGTAGAACATTAGTGAAGAAATCAAAACTACAAAATAACACATATGGAATCATATAGTAACCAAATAGTGTTAAACAAATCAAAATATATTTTAGATTCTAAGAAGTTGCCATCCTACGCCTTGATGACAGCTTTGCACACTCCTCGTATTCTCTCAACCAGCTTCATGAGGAATGCTTTTCTGACAGTGTTGAAGGAGTTCCCACATATGCTGAGAACTTGTTGGCTTCTTTTCCTTCACTGCGGTCAAACTCATCCCAAACCATCTCAATTGGGTTGAGCTTGGGTGATTGTGGAGGCCAGGTCATCTGATGCAGCACTCCATCACTGTCCTTTGTCAAGTAGCCCTTACACAGCCTGGGGGTGTGTTTTGGGTCATTGTCCTGTTGAAAACAAATGATAGTGGGACTAAGCACAAACCAGAAGGGATGGCATGTCGCTGCAGAATGCTGTGGTAGCCATGCTAGCTGTGTGCCTTGAATTCTAAATAAAATCGCAGCCAGTGTCACCAGCAAAGCACCCCCACACCTCCTCCATGCTTCACGGTGGGAACCACACATGCAGAGATCATCCGTTCACCTACTGTGTGTCTCACAAAGACACAGCGGTTGGAGCCAAAAATCTAAATAATAAAACCTCCATCCCAGTCTCAAATCTCTGGAAGACTGAAACAAGTTTCCCTCAAGAATTTCCTTGTATTTAGCACCATCCATCATTCCTTCACTTCTGACTAGTTTCCCCGTCCCTGTCGATTAAAAACAACCCTACAGCATGATGCTGCCACCACGCTTCACTGTGGGGATACAGTTCTCGGGGTGATGAGTTTGCGCCAGACATAGCATTTTCCTTGATGGCCAAAAAGCTACATTTTAGTCTCATCTGACCATAGTACCTTCTTCCATATTTTTGGGGAGTCTCCCACATGCCTTTTGGCAAACACCAAACGTGTTTGCTTATTTTTTTCTTTAGGCAATGGCTTTTGTTCTGGACACTCTTCCGCAAAGCCCAGCTCTGTAGAGTGTTAGTCTTAAAGTGGTCCTATGGACAGATCTCTGCTGTGAAGCTTTGCAGCTCCATCAGGGTTATCTTTGGTCTCCTTGTTGCCTCTCTGATTAATGCCCTCCTTGCCTGGTCCGTGTGTTTTGGTGGCCGGCCCTCTCTTTGCAGGTTTGTTGTGGTGCCGTATTCTTTCCATTTTTTAAATAATGGATTTAAATGGTGCTCTGTTCAAAGTTCCTGATATTTTTTTTATAACCCAACCCTGATCTGTACTTCTCCACAACTTTGTCCCTGACCTGTTTGGAAAGCTCCTTGGTCTTCATGGTGCCGCTTGCTTAGTGGTGTTGCAGACTCTGGGGCCTTTCAGAACAGGTGTATATATACTGAGTAGAGGTCGACCGATTAATCGGAATGGCGGATTAATTAGGGCCGATTTCAAGTTATAACAATCGGTAACCTGCATTTTTGGACACCGATTGTGGCCGATTACATTACACTCCACGAGGAGACTGCATGGCAGGCTGACTACCTGTTACGCGAGTGCAGCAAGAAGCCAAGGTAAGTTGCTAGCTAGCATTAAACTTAGCTTATAAAAAACAATCAATCTTAAAAATCACTAGTTAACTACACATGGTTGATGATATTACTAGTTTATCTAGCTTGTCCTGCGTTGCATATAATCGATGCGGCGCCTGTTAATTTCTCATCGAATCACAGCCTACTTCGCCAAACGGGTGATGATTTAACAAGCGCATTCGCGGGAAAAAAGCACTGTCGTTGCACCGTCGTTGCACCAATGTACCTAACCATAAACATCAATGCCTTTCTTGAAAATCAATACACAAGTATATAATTTTAAACCTGTATAATTAGTTAATATTGCCTGCTAACATGAATTTCTTTTAACTAGGGAAATTGTGTCCCTTCTCTTGCGTTCCGTGCAAGCAGAGTCAGGGTATGTGCAGCAGTTTGGGCCGCCTGGCTCATTGCGAACTATGTGAAGACCATTTCTTCCTAACAAAGACCGTCATTAATTTGCCAGAATTTTAATAATTTTGACATATCATTGAAGGTTGTGCAATGTAACAGCAATATTTAGACTTATGGATGCCACCCGTTTGATAAAATACAGAACGGTTCCGTATTTCACTGAAAGAATAAACATTTTTTCAAAATGATCGTTCCCGGATTTGACCATATTAATGACCTAAGGCTCGTATTTCTGTATGTTATTATGTTATAATTAAGTCTATGATTTGATATAGCAGTCTGACTGAGCAGTAGTAGGCAGCAGCAAGCTCGTAAGCATTCATTCAAACAGCACTTTCGTGCATTTGCCAGCAGCTCTTCGCTGTGCTTCAAGCATTGAGCTGTTTATGACGTCAAGCCTATCAACTCACGAGATTAGGCTGGTGTAAGCGATGTGAAATGGCTAGCTAGTTAGCGGAGTGCGCACTAATAGCATTTCAATCAGTGACATCACTCGCTCTGAGACCTTGAAGTAGTTGTTCCCCGCGGCTTTTGTGGAGCGATAGGTAACGATGCTTCGAGGGTGGCTGTTGTCGAGGAGAGGGACGGAAGCTATACTGTTACACTGGCAAAACTATAGTGCCTATATGAACATCCAATAGTCAAAGGTATATGAAATACAAATGGTAGAGGGAAATAGTCCTATAATAACTACAACCTAAAACTTCTTACCTGGGAATATTGAAGACTCATGTTAAAAGGAACCACCAGCTTTCATATGTTCTCATGTTCTGAGCAAGGAACTTAAACATTAGCTTTTTTACATGGCACATATTGCACTTTTACTTTCTTCTCCAACACTTTGTTTTTGAATTATTTAAACCAAATTGAACATGTTTCATTATTTATTTGAGGCTAAATTGATAGTAATTATGTTTTATATTAAGTTAAAATAAGTGTTCATTCAGTATTGTTGTAATTGTCATTATTACAAATTAATAAAATTTAAAAAAAAGTGGCCGATTAATCGGTATCGGCTTTTTTTGGTCCTCCAATAATCGGCACCGGCATTGAAAAATCATAATCGGTCGACCTCTAATACGGAGATCATTTGACAGATCATGTGACACTGTATTTAACTAATTATTTGACTTCTGAAGGTAATTGGATGCACCAGATCTTATTTAGGGGCTTAATAGCAAAGGGGGTGAATACATATGCACGCACCACTTTCTTTTTTTAGGAGTTATTTTTTTCATTTCACCTCACCAATTTGGACTACTTTGTGTATGTCCATTACACGAAATCCAAATAAAAATCTATTTAAATTGCAGGTTGTAGTGCAACAAAATAGGAAACAACGCCAAGGAGGTGAATACTTTTGCAAGGCACTGTATCCGAGGACGCGTGATCAAAACAATCTTGAAGCATGGATTCCGATTGGTCAGACCAACATTGAATAGACTTTAGCGCGGGTACTTCCTGTTTGAGTTTTCGCCTATAGGAAGGTATGAGCAGAATGGAGTCCTAATCTGATTTGCCAAAGGGAGGGCCTGGTAGCCAACCTGGACGGGAGAGTACCTATGGTCGAGAGTTTTTGAATTGCGAGTACTACAGGCAATGTGTTCATAGAACTTCGGTAGCGGTTTCCTTTGTTCAAATCCCCAGCTACAATAAACACAGCCTCAGTATGTGGTTTCCAGTTTGCATAAAGTCTAGGGGGAATATACACGGCTGTGACTATAACCATAGCGAAATCTCTTGGGAGGTAATACGGTCGGCATTTGATTGTGAGGTATTCTAGGTCGGGTGAACAAAAGGACTTAAACGCAATCGCAAACTGATTGCATATTTAGAGCTCCCATCTTTTAAAATGTCTAAACTTATTATAAATCTGTCACATGAGACCGGCTGCATGTGCCTTTGACAAAGGTTTTGTCCCCCAACTAATTGCATTATGGAGCAAACATTTGCGCATAGCCTACAGCCTGGTGTGCATTGCTGCGCTTATAATGTGAAGAAATAGCTTATCAACATTTTAAGCTAAACATTCTGATCTGTTGCATCAGCCTCATTATTTATAAACCAATGTAGCCTAGGCCTACTGGTTGTATGAATTAGGGATCTATCGTCCCATAACTGTACCAGTCTGTTTGGAATAGCCCATTTCTTTCTCGCACAGAACGACAAGCTGACCAATAGAACAAGTCAACTTTTTTTTTTTACTATGGGGGATATTATATTGACATAGGCTAGTGATTTTGCTGTTCATCACTCATCTTGTTGGCGGAGGAAAAGTAAATGGGGCAGTTATTCTAACATCTTCAAAATGCGCATCGGAATTTGGTAAGAACTAGTGCTTGACTGAAATAGGTGCCAGTACACATTTTGGTTGCCAGGACAGTTTACATTTAGGTGCATTCTGAGCACGCCCTAAATCAGGCTTTGCACGTTGAACTCAATAGAACATAAGGATGGGCGATATGGCCAAAATATCATACCACAAAATAATATAATTTCAGCATTTCCTGCACTCATTTGAGGTCACTTCCACGTAGGGCTGCACGATACTGGCAAACAAACAATCTAGGCCTCATTTTTAACCAAATGTTACAATTGCGATTTGACTTGCGATTTAGAGCAAAACACTTGGGTGAACTGTTGGAATCATGGAAATAGAATGATTTTTCTAATTCTATAGTTAGTTGTTTGACATGACAATGAATGAAAATGCCAGGAAGAGTTATTGTAGAGTGTTAATAAGTCTTTCCCTGGGGACCCTATAATCTTTGGCTACATTGAATGTTCTCTTAGCTACTTCATGTAGCTAACATATTCAAGCTCTCCCCTGTAACTATTCCCCAGGTCGTTGCTGTAAATGAGAACGTGTTCTCAGTCAACTTACCTGGTAAAATAACGGATAAATAAAATAAATAAAAATGTTCCTCTTATTCCTCTGATACTGTGTAAACAACATACTGATGTAGGTCTACACCATCACTGGTATTATCAGGCTGTATAGCTAGTTACGTTTGCTCTGACTCTGTACATATATTAGCTAGCTAACACGATTTAGGCACATCTTACTAAGAAAAGTCAAACTAGTAATTTACAGATATAACAAACACAAATGAATAGTGTAATTACAGAACGCTAGTGGATTTATATTAAAAAGAAAAGTGAAAACAGCATCAATGTCACCAACATTGTTGCATGTGCTGCATTGACCATGCAGACGGAAGGCAAGTGTCTCCTGGTCTAGGAACAACAAATGCGCTCCTTGAGTGACAAGGGGTGTGGCTAGGTCTGTGTGGAAAGCGGCATGGAGAGAGAGCGGACAGAGATGACCCATGTAGCAGAGTAAACTATAAAAATGAACGTTACACTGTGTGTATCACATTTAACAAACTAAAAATTCTAATTCCGTTATAGAAGGTAACATAAAAACCTAAACTGGTCTGTGCACACTTGGTGAATATGAGCAAAACAGGCTGCGTAAAAAAAATATTCTCTTTATCTGCTTGGTTTTTCATTCAAAAATATTCACAAAAATGTACTTCAAATTATTACTTTTTTTAAATGTGAAAAATGTAATAAATATTTTTCTCTGAAACGTGTGCCAATTATTGGCACGCCAAGAAATTCTTATGAGTAAAATATAATTGAGTTATTAGGAACACTAAGTTGTAAGCCACGACTTCCTGTTTCACTGGGGTGTAAATATGAGGTGACACACAGGCCAAGTTCCCATAGTCATCCATCACTATGGGAAAGAACAGAGAATACAGTAATGATGGGCGACAAAATGTTGTTGAGCTGCACAAATCAGGAAATGGCTAATAGAAAATAGCTCAATGGTTGAAAATGGCCATTTCCACTACCATGCTCTACTATTGGTAGAGCATGGTGTTTGCAACGCCAGGGTTGTGGGTTCGATTCCCACGGGGGACCAGTACGGAGAGAATTTTTTTTTTACAATAATAAAAAATATGAAATGTATGCATTCACTACTGTAAGTCGCTCTGGATAAGAGTGTCTGCTAAATGACTAAAATGTAAATGTAAAGCAACTGGAGATGTTAACAACCGGCTTTGGAAGAGGACATGTTTCTATATTGACCCCACACACAGTGAGGAGGATGGTTAGAGTGGCCAAAACATCTCCAAGGATCACAGCTGGAGAATTGCAGACGTTAGTTGGGTCTTGGGGACAACATAAAAAATTACTTGCAGTCAAATAAAAAACTCAAACGCCTACAAACCTTACTGGAACTTTCAATAGGACTGGGTTGTATGACCAAAATATTGCTTTTTAAAAATTAAACACCAGAGGTGAGTTTGGTGTAGACAGAAAGATGGCCATGCAGAAAAGTACCTCAGCCCCCACTATGAAGTATGGTGGTGGATCTTCGATGTTATGGGGTTGTTTTTCTTCCAAAGGCCCTGGACACATGGTATCATGGACTCAATCACTCACAAGCAGATATTAAAACCTCTTGGAGTTCCCCTAGTATAGGGGGCGCCACAGCGCATTTTGAAAAAAATGTGTGCCCATTTTAAACGGCCTACTACTCAAACTCAGAAGCTAGGATATGCATATAATTAATACTTGTGGATAGAAAACACCCTAAAGTTTCTAAAACTGTTTGAATGGTGTCTGAGTATAACAGAACTCATATGGCAGTCAAAACCCCGAGACAGATCGAAACAGGAAGTGGAATTCTGAATTGCGGACTCAACTTCATCACGTTGCCTATTAATCACACCGTGAGCTATGGTTCATTGAGCACTTCCTATTGCTTCCACTAGATGTCCCCAGTCTTTACAAAGTGATTTGAGCCTTCTACTGTGGAAACTGACAGAATGACACGCTGTTGAAATTGGTCACAGGAGGAGGGCCATCACCATTATGACGCCGGCGGCCCTGTCTACCCCCTCCTTTCGAAACGTTTTGAAACACAATACAATCGTCCCCCTCGAATCTTATTGGCTCTCTTGTTGAAACAGGCCCTGAAGATATACAACGTTTGACATGTTTGAATGAACCTAAATGGGGGAAAAATGTTGTTTTTTTCCGAAATTGCTGCCCCGCGCCGGACTGAGCATTTGGATTAGCCTTCAGGCGCGCTAACAACAACAAGCTAATGGAACATAAAGGATGGACTTTTTCGAACGAAAATACATTTGTTGTGGACCTGGGATTCCTGGAAGTGCTTTCTGATGAAGACAACCAAAGGTAAGGGATTATTGACAATAGTATACAAGATTAGATGTGATATGCGATTGTTCCAAGATGGCGCAGAGCTGTATTTACTAGGTAATTTTCTGAGTATCGCATCCCCTTTTATCACAAAGTGTGATTACCCAGTAAAGTTATTTTTAAATCTGGTATTACAGGTGCTTTCAAGAGATATTCATCTATAAATCTTAGAATGACAATATTACATTTTAAAATGTTTTTCGAATAGTAATTGAGTAAATTGTAGCACTGTTTCCCGGGATGCATTTGAGGGAAAATAGTTAGTCAACGTTACGTGCCGATGTAAAATGCTGTTTTTATATATAAATATGAACTTTATCGAAGAAAATAATGCATGGATTGTGTAACATGATGTCCTAGGTGTGTCATCTGATGAAGTTTGTAAAAGGTTAGTGCTGCATTTAGCTGTTTTTTGGTTATTTGTGATGCATGTGGTTGGTTGGAAAATGGCTATGTGGCTACTTTTACGATGTACTCCTCCTACATAATCTAATGTTTTGCTTTTCCTGTAAAGCCTTTTTGAAATCGGACAACGTGGTTCGATTCAGGAGAGGTGTATCTATAAAACGATATAATTTGAAAAAAAAAATATTACATTTTGTTATGCTAATCGCGATAGGATTTTTCACTGGATGTCCGTCCCGCATACGGGTTAAATCAAAACCTGACTGCCTCTGCTAGGAACCTTAAACTGGGCCGGGGTTGGATCTTCCAGCAGGACAATGATCCAAAGCACACCTAAAAATCAACACAAAAATGGTTCACTGACCACAGAATCAAGGTTTTGCCATGGCCATCCCAGTCCCCTGACCTAAACCCCATAGAAAACCTGTGGGATGAGCTGAGGATAGTCCACAAGTGTGGACCTCAGAATCTGAAGAAATTCTGTATGGAGGAATGGTCTCAGACCCCTTGCCATCTGTTCTCCAACCTCATTACGCATTATAGGAGAAGACTCAGAGCTGTTATCTTGGCAAAGGGAGGTGGCACAAAGTATTGGATCAAGGGGTGCCAGAGAAAAGTGAACAAACCAATTTTCTGTTCGTTAACTTCCGGTAAAAAAAAATATTTTACCTTTATTTAACTAGGCAAGTCATTTAAGAACAAATACTTATTTACAATGACGGCCTACCCCGGCCAAACCCTAATGACGCTGGGTCTATTGTGCACCGCCCTATGGGACTCCCAATCACGGCCGATTGTGATACCGCCTGGAATCAAACCAGGGTCTGTAGTGACGCCTCTAGCAATGAGATGCAGTGCCTTAGACCGCTGTACCGCTTGGGAGCCCCAAAACTAACCACGACCCTCCATAGTCATTTACGTCATTTAGCAGACGCTCTTATCCAGAGCAACTTACAAATTGGTGCATTCACCTTATGATATCCAGTGGAACAACCACTTTACAATAGTGCATCTAAATCTTTTAAGGGGGGGGGGGTTAGAAGGATTACTTTATCCTATCCCAGGTATTCCTTAAAGAGGTGGGGTTTCAGGTGTCTCCGGAAGGTGGTGATTGACTCCGCTGTCCTGGCGTCGTGAGGGAGCTTGTTCCACCATTGGGGTGCCAGAGCAGAGAACAGTTTGGACTGGGCTGAGCGGGAACCGTGCTTCCTCAGAGGTAGGGGGGCCAGCAGGCCAGAGGTGGATGAACGCAGTGCCCTTGTTTGGGTGTAGGGCCTGATCAGAGCCTGAAGGTATGGAGGTGCCGTTCCCCTCACAGCTCCGTAGGCAAGCACCATGGTCTTGTAGCGGATGCGAGCTTCAACTGGAAGCCAGTGGAGAGAGCGGAGGAGCGGGGTGACATGAGAGAACTTGGGAAGGTTGAACACCAGACGGGCTGCGGCGTTCTGGATGAGTTGTAGGGGTTTAATGGCACAGGCAGGGAGCCCAGCCAACAGCGAGTTGCAGTAATCCAGACGGGAGATGACAAGTGCCTGGATTAGGACCTGCGTCGCTTCCTGTGTGAGGCAGGGTCGTACTCTGCGAATGTTGTAGAGCATGAACCTACAGGATCGGGTCACCGCCTTGATGTTAGTGGAGAACGACAGGGTGTTGTCCAGGATCACGCCAAGGTTCTTAGCACTCTGGGAGGAGGACACAAGGGAGTTGTCAACCGTGATGGCGAGATCATGGAACGGGCAGTCCTTCCCCGGGAGGAAGAGCAGCTCCGTCTTGCCAAGGTTCAGCTTGAGGTGGTGATCCGTCATCCACACTGATATGTCTGCCAGACATGCAGAGATGCGATTCGCCGCCTGGTTATCAGAAGGGGGATAGTCTCTAATAGTCTCTATGGGGGTGCCACAGGGTTCAATTCTCGGGCCGACTCTTTTCTTTGTATACATCAATGATGTCGCTCTTGCTGCGGATGATTCTATGCAGACGACACCATTCTGTATACATTTGGCCCTTCTTTGGACACTGTGTTAACAAAGCTCCAAACGAGCTTCAATGACATACAACTCTCCTTCCGTGGCCCCCAACTGCTCTTAAATGCCAGTAAAACAAAATGCATGCTCTTCAACCGATCGCTGCCCGCACCCACCCGCCTAGCATCACTACTCTGGATGGTTCTGACCTAGAATATGTGGACAACTATAAATACCTAGGTGTCTGGCTAGACTATAAACTCAACTTCCATACTCACATTAAGCATCTCCAATCCAAAATTAAATCTAGAATCGGCTTCCTATTTCGCAACAAAGCCTCCTTCACCCATGCTACCAATCATACCCTCGTAAAACTGCCTATCCTACCGATCCTTGACTTCGGCGATGTCATTTACAAAACAGCCTCCAACACACTACTCAGCAAACTGGATGTAGTCTATCGCAGCGCCATCCGTTTTGTCACTAAAGCCCCATATACTACCCACCACTGGGACCTGTATGCTCTCGTTGGCTGGTCCTCACTACATATTCGTCGCCAAACCCACTGGCTCCAGGTCATCTACAAGTCTTTACTAGGTAAAGCTCCGCCTTATCGCAGCTCACTGGTCACCATAGCAACACCCACCCGTAGCACACGCTCCAGCAGGATATCTCACGGGTCATCTCCAAAGCCTCATTTGGTCACCTTTCCTTCCAGTTCTCTGCTGCCAATGACTGGAACGAATTGCAAAAAATAAAACATTTCACTTAAGTTGGAGACTTGCATCTCCCTCACTAACTTTAAGCGTCAGCTGTCAGAGAAGCTTACCGATCGCTGCAGCTGTACACAGCCCATCTAACCAACTACCTCATCCCCATATTTGTTCTTGTTTTTCTGCGCTTTGCACACCAGCATTTCTACTTGCACATCCTCACCTGCACATATATCACTCTAGTGTAAATTGCTAAATTGTGATTACTTCACCATTTGGCCATTTATTGCCTTACCTCCTTACTTAATTTGCACACACTGTATACAGATTTTTCTATTGTGTTATTGACTGTATGTTTGTTTATCCCATGTGTAACCACTGCTTTGCTTTATCTTGGCCAGGTCGCAGTTGTAAATGAGAACTTGTTCTCAACTGGCCTACCTGGTTAAATAAAGAAGGGGGGGGGGAATGGAAACAGTGACAACGGTTGGCTGTTATTAAAGTGATACATTTGACAGTCAAATTTGTGTATTGGTGTGTGGCCAGCGATTTATGGAGACCGCCCCGAATTATTCGTGCCATTTGAGAAAGAAAATGATAGCTGCATTCTAAGTCCTGCAACCCCAAGCGTGTATGACAAAAATCAATAGTACAAAATCAAAGCGATATATCTGTTTTAAGCAATTGATAGTGTCATGTTAACTATAAACTTCTCTACTAACAGTATGTAATTCCCCCCCCCCCCCCCCCCCCCCCATCAGCGTGTGTAATGTAGTAACACACTGTCCACATCATGGAGTAACGTAATATAAATTAGATAGTAAAACAATTCATTAACTTAGGATGATAGTAAAATGAAGCAAACTCAGACTTTTCCAATAATCATATATCTCACTAGTTTAACCATTTAGAGAGATGAAAAAAATGATCCTGAACAGTTTAACCAGGCTTACGGTACACGATTATAGCCTACATAGGACGTAACAGTCTTTGGAAACAATGGTGGGTTGCGCATGTCAACACTCACCACATTGTTGACAATCTTCTTCGGTTCTTGTGTTGTAAAGTTCAATCCAGGCTTTAACAAACCCTTTGCAAATGCATCTTGAAGCTAATTAAAAAGAAACACAGCAAATTAAAGCTTTTTATAACCTAGCTAAAGTAAAGTTAGCAAGGACATCGCTAACTAACGTTAACTACAATTTAACTTCGCTAATGTTAGCTAGCTACCAAGCACCACGCTATAGAATATTCAGTTACCTCTCCGTCAGATAATTCGCTGTCCTCCTCCTCAGACGTCTCACCTAATTGCTCGTCATCTTCGTTAATATCCATGGTATTGTTAACGAGAATCAGTGGATACAAACAGTTATTTGATGTAAAAAGCGGTGCTCACATGGAGCGGTTCACGTGGGAAGGAAGTGGCGGCTTTAACAATCCTCCGAAAATATCTTCCGGTGAAACACTCAGCCCGAAGAAATCAAAGGTTCCTAGCCGACGTTTCTTTTTGCAGTATTTACAGTTTTCCTGGATTATAACTCGTGGAGAAAAAAAGACCAGAAGAGTCAGGACAAAAAACATATTCAATTTATATTGATATGGGTGTATGCTTTAATAATTTATATTCATTGTTTATTATGTAATTACGCATTGTATGAATGCTTTTCCATAGTGATAGAATCTAACGATAACATTCTATTCATATATTCCACGCCTCGGCAAAACATAGCATGTTAATCTCTGGATGTATCAATGATTTAAAAATAAATAATGAATAAGGAGTTGTGAGGAATCAACAATTTTTTTCTCCAATAAAGGTAAGTAGCTTAGTTAAATAAGAATCATTACTTTCAAAGTTGAATGTATGGTTCCAAGTAAGGCTATAAAAATGTGCCTATTGTAGATCAGGAGTTGTAGATGTAAATTTACAGGTCCAATAGCGCAATTTCAGATCAAAGTGAAAAGGATCAATATGGTCTTAAATAATTTAATTAGTGTCCTTTAGATTTTTGCTTGCCACATCGTAAAGATAAAGATCAAAACCCTTCTGAATTAGTTTTTTCTTCTTTCCTTTCACTGGCAGATTTTAGTCTGCAGCTTTGATTTGACAACACTCTGATGTCTGCAGTGGTGGCCCAGTGCCACTACAGCTTTGGTTTGCGGAGGGGCGTGGCCAATAACCTGTTCTACTTTGATGAGCAGACTGTCATCTTCCCATCCGGGAACAACTGTGTTCGTTATAACATTGATCAGAAATGGCAGAGGTTCATCCCAGGTATCTGCATGCTCACATCTCAGGAGTACAACAATATGGCTAGTCTCTGACACTACATCACTTTCTCTGAAATCTATTCATAGACAAATATAAACCTGGCATCATTTGTTGTTGTTGTTGCTCTTAACAACTTGTTAAAGATATCCAACTTCCAGTTATGTTGTCTTTGTGATTCATCTTTGATTTTGCTCCTTAGGTTTGGAGAGGAGTCAGGGAATGTATGCCCTGGCTATCAGCTCAAACCGCCGCTACCTGGCGGTGTCGGAGCGTGGAGAGAGGGCCACCATTACGGTGTACGACCTGCAGCACGAGCAGAACCGGAAAAGGAAGGTGCTGAATGGAGGGGACATCCATGTCCAGGAGTTTGTCTCCATGGCCTTCTCCACCGACTCCAAGTACTTCATTGGCCAGTCAGGGGCGCCAGACTACACCCTCTTCTACTGGATGTGGGAGAAGCAGAAGGTCATGGCCATGGTGAAGACCACTGTGGCCGCTAATCCAGTCAACCAGGTGATGTCGGACTGCTCTCTTGTCATTGGGGCCAGGGAAGAGTCCTTGGCAAGGAAATGGTGATGTGGAATGATCCGCGTGTTCATTCAAAATAGCAGTGTTATTTTTCCATAGATAAGGCAGGGTTTCCCAAAGTCTGTTCTGCCCCCCCCCCCCCTCCCCCCGGTGCACGTTTTTTTTCTTCCCCTAGCACTACACAGCTGATTCAAATAACCAACTTATCATCAAGCTTTGATTATTTGAATCAGATGTGTAGTGCTAGGGCAAAAAAACAAAACGTGCACCCAGGGAGGGCCCCAGCACCGACATTGGGAAACCCTGAGTTAAGGCATTAAATCGCATTCCGGGTCCTTGCTCCTTACTCTGTTATCAAATTAACTCTGTAGCTGATCACACACATACTTATTTACTTTCACAAGCTATATTATGATGGCACTGTCTCACACTCAACACGCTTAGAAATGAAGGTGAAGGTGCTATGGAAACATAATACACTCTTTGGAAAAAGGGTTCCAAAAGGGCTTCTACCTGGAACCAAAACGGGTTCTACCTGGAACCAAAAAGTGTTCTTCCATGGGGGCAGCCGAAGAACCCTTTTGGAACCCTTTTTCCAAAGAGTGTATTATGTTTCCAGGTCAGCTTGAACCCGTACGACAACACCCAGATCTGTGTGAGTGGGAATGGGGTCTTCAAGCTGTTCCGCTATGCAGAGGGGGTTCTGAAGCAGTCCACCTTCCATAAGCAAGAGACCCATAACTTCCTATCCCATGCCTGGATGTCTGAGGAGAGGGTGATTGCAGGGACAGAAGCAGGCAGGCTGATGGTGTTTGAGTCTGGAGACCTCCGATGGGACATGAGTGTGACCACCAAGACCGCCATGTCACAGAACCCAGACAGGTGGGCATAAGGAGAGAGGCTTGTGCTGACACAGTAATAACCTATCTATCTACCATGAAATAAAATGTTACCAAATTAGCTGTTTAGGAAAGCTAGACCAATCTAAAGTGCTCTTGGATGTCATACCACAGAGGCAGTTAGAGTCCAGTTTGGGCAACTTATTTCATTGCACAGGGCACAGAACAGATGTCACACAATTTCCATGCCTGCTGTGTTTCTTTTTACCTGCACACCTAAGAGGGTGAAAGCCGAAACGTCTGTGTATGTTACCCTCCTAATGCCGTAAAAATAATAATAATACAAATAAAATGTTTTACAGTGCAGAGGGAAATGATGAAGAGACCCCTCAGTTGCCACGGGTTACAGTCATCACAGCTTACTCGAAAGGCTTTGCCTGCTCGGCCGGTCCTGGGACTGTGTATCTGTTTGAGAGAACCGACGACAAGGACAACTACAGGAAGACCAGGGAGATCAGGGTGACAGAATTTATTTCACCAAACTATAACAATCACTCAAGCGAGCTGTATAATGCAAATCTAAGCGCCTTCTGTACAAACAGGCTATTTGTAAAGAGTTTTCTGATAATGTCTCTGCCTTTGTTTTTATACTTGTGTGTTTGTATTAATGTAACTGTGTTGGGTGTGCATGTATATGTGTGTTCGTGTATGTGTTCCATTCAGATCCCCCCAGACCAGTGCAGTCACGAGCCCAGCCATGCAGAGCAGCAGCAGATAGTCTCTCTGGTCATCAGTCCGTCAGAGGAGACAGTAGTGACCAGCACAGATCGTGGTCAGCTCTACAGTATCACCCTGTCCTCTGCTGAGATGAGCAAGGGGGAGCAGGTCCAGTTTGAGTTCCTGTCCCACTCTTTCCACTCTGGGTCTATCACCGGCCTGTCCATCTGCATCCGCAAGCCCATCATCGCCACCTGCTCCCTGGACCAGTCTGTACGCATTTGGAACGTTGAGACCAAGTAAGAGCTGCGGGTTTCGCAATCCCTTTTAATACAGATTTTCTGGAGTTTATGTCAAGTCTATACAGTGTCCCAGCCTGTGATGATTAACTCAGCTCCTTTGTTGTTTTAGACACTGAATGGTAGTTACAGTATATCTGAGAAAAAACAATTCCTGGCTGGCTGTTAGGTTTTCTAGAGCCTATATTAGGTCTGTTTTTAGAGCCTATATTAGCTCTGTTTTTAGAGCCTATATTAGCTCTGTTTTTAGAGCCTATATTAGCTCTGCTTTTAGAGCCTATATTAGCTCTGTTTTTAGAGCCTATATTGGATCTGTTTTTAGAGCCTATATTAGATCTGTTTTTTAAAGCCTATATTAGGTCTGTTTTTTAAAGCCCATATTAGGTCTGTTCTTTAAAGCCTATATTAGGTCTGTTTTTTAAAGCCTATATTAGGTCTGTTTTTAGAGCCTATATTAGCTCTGTTTTTAGAGCCTATATTAGCTCTGTTTTCAGAGCCTATATTGGATCTGTTTTTAGAGCCTATATTAGGTCTGTTTTTTAGAGCCTATATTAGGTCTGTTCTTTAAAGCCTATATTAGATCTGTTCTTTAAAGCCTATATTAGGTCTGTTTTTTAGAGCCTATATTAGGTCTGTTTTTTAAAGCCTATATTAGATCTGTTCTTTAAATCCTATATTAGGTCTGTTCTTTAAAGCCTATATTAGGTCTGTTTTTAGAGCCTATATTAGGTCTGTTTTTTAAAGCCTATATTAGATCTGTTCTTTAAAGCCTTTATTAGATCTGTTTTTTAAAGCCTTTATTGGGTCTGTTTTTAAAGCCTATATTAGGTCTGTTCTTTAAAGCCTATATTAGGTCTGTTCTTTAAAGCCTTTATTAGATCTGTTTTTTAAAGCCTTTATTGGGTCTGTTCTTTAAAGCTTTTATTAGGTCTGTCTCCCTTTCCGTTCCCCTCAGCACCCTTGAGCTGTATAAGGAGTTCCAGGAGGAGGCGTTCAGCATCGCCCTCCACCCGTTTGGCCTGTTTGTCATGGTGGGCTTCTCTGACAAGCTGCGACTTATGAACCTGCTCATAGACGACGTCAGGACCTTCAAGGAGTTCACCGTGCGAGCCTGTAGAGAGGTCAGAAGGAAGAGTTCTCAGTGCCAACAGTGCCTCATTGTAGATAGCTGAACATCACTGGTACTAGATTTCTAGCTATTCCAGCTCTTGCAGTGTACTGTATGCGTTTTCCTTTTAGTGTGCCTTCA
The DNA here is from genome assembly GCF_901001165.1 of Salmo trutta. NCBI lineage: Eukaryota > Metazoa > Chordata > Actinopteri > Salmoniformes > Salmonidae > Salmo > Salmo trutta. The sequence continues at coordinate 30,387,003 of NC_042960.1, read as the reverse complement.
GTCACGGAGGACACCTGTTTGCTGCGGTCAATGGAAACGTCATCCACATCTACTCCACCACCACGTTCGAGAACATCCTCAACCTCAAAGGACACAATGGGAAGGTTAGGAATGGTACACTGGGGGAGGTCACTGATGGTTTACGGTGTGATTCATCATCAGAGAGTAAGACCCTAGCTAGCAAGCTCCAACTAGTCCACTAGCAGCCTGCCTCCTGCATATTTTCTCGCCCACATCTGGCAGCCGCTTGACCAACCACAGTTCCAGTAGGCCTCACCTCAGGCCAACAGTTCCTGGCCATGTGACCTGACCAGGAAAAACGTTTGGCCCTAGTTATAGCTTTAAGTTTTTCCTGGTCAGTTCACCTGGCTCGAAACACTCAGGGTTGTAGAGATAACGTGACTGCAAGTGGGTATTTTGTTTAAGGCTCGCCTGTCTCCATCTACAGGTGCGCTCCATAGCCTGGAGTGGTGATGACAGCAGGCTGGTGTCATGTGGTATGGAGGGGGCTGTGTACGAGTGGAACACCCTGACCAGCAAGCGGGAGTCGGAGAGCGTCCTCAAGTCCTGCAGCTACACCAGCGTCACCATCTCCCCTGACGCCAAGACTATCTTTGCCGTGGGGACCGACTGTACCCTGAAAGAGATCCAGGCCTGTCAAGTGAGACCCCCAAAAAGTAACATGTTTCTTCCCTCTAGGGACTTTTTCCTGTATGTTGCTTCTGCTTTGCTTGCTCTTTGGGGTCTAGGCTGGGTTACTGTAAAGCTTTTCTTGACAACTGTTGATGTAAAACATTAGATTAAAATTTTATTGAAATGTCAGATACTCTGACAAATGCGTATTAGTTTTGAGATATAGTCAGTTATAATGATGCTATAAAATTATATCAGGTTTTTCTTGTAATCAAATCAACAACAAAAAAATTCACATGCGCCGAATACAACAGGTGTAGACCTTACCGTGAAATGCTTACTTACAAGCCCTTATCCAACAATGCAGTTCAAGAAATAGAGTTAAGAAAGTATTTATTAAAAAACCTAAAGTAAAAAAATTAATAAATCAAGAAGTAACACAAGAAAATTACATAACAATAACAAGGCTATATACACAGGGTATCGGTACCGAGTCAATGTGCGGGGGTACAGGTTAGTCGAGGTAATTTCTAAAGTGACTCCATAGATAATAAACAGCGAGTAGCAGCAGTGTAAAAACAAATTGGGGGTGGTGTCAATGTAAATAGTCCGGGTGGCCATTTGATTAATTGTTCAGCAGTCTTATGGCTTGGGGGTAGAAGCTGTTAAGGAGCCTTTTGGTCCTAGACTTGGCGCTCTGGTACCGCTTGCCGTGACTGGAGTCTTTGACATTTTTTGGGGCCTTCCTCTGACACCACCTAGTATATAAGTCCTGGATGGCAGGAAGCTTGGCCCCAGTGATGTACTGGGCCGTACGCACTACCCTCTGTAGCGCCTTACGGTCTGATGCCGAGCAGTTGCCATACCAGGCGGTGATGCAACCAGTCAGGATGCTCTCGATGGTGCAGCTGTAGAACATTTTGAGGATCTGGCTATAATAATAGCTATAAGATGGTTTTAATAATTGAGGGGTGCAGTTAGAACTTATTAGCCAGTTCTAAAGTATCTTCTTATTCTTACTATGCAGAAGTTTCCCTCGAGAGCGGTACTATGCTGACTGTTTTGAGTTAATATTTTATTTCCCTTAACTCTTCATAACATGTTTTGATGGTGTCAGTTTCCAGCTGTGTGAAGTGAAGTTCTGAAAGGGAAATAAATAGTGTGTCTCTCTCCGTCATAATGACCGGGGCCAGAGAGTTGATTAAATTCACACTCTGCTGTCACTTCTTCTCATCCTTGAGTGACGGCCATCTTTCTGACAGTCTATGAAAATAATCAGGAAAGAGGATACAGTCCGTCAGATAGAGGCCCTTTGAGTTATTCTGGGCTGCTGGAGCTTGGAGAGAAAAACCCACAACAATCATAAACATCTCAATTTGGAAGAGTTTTATCCAGTCCTGAATAGATCAGTGGTTTTGTTGGATGTTAGATGCCTTCATCCTTCCCCATTAGGCTATTTGCATTCCAAGTGTTGGTGAAGTAAACAACTTTCACTGACAGAATATCCACTTCAATAAATTAGTCCCTCGGGGTAACTTAGCTCTACTTAAAAATGTGCATGTACACTCCTGGATGAGGCTGGCATAATAACGCTAATGTTATGCTTGAATGTTAACAACACTTTACCTCTGCTGCATTTGTTTCTTGCCATCCCTTGATAGTACCCTTTATATGGTAGCTTTTATATGGTAGCCTTTATATGGGCTTTGCCTGGTTAAATAAAGGTTAAATAAAAAATGTTTTGGTAGCCTTTATATGCACATCCACTGTGTCCTCATCCCCTGGCTGTCCCTTCTCTCTCTCTGTCAGATCCTACGTGAAGTGCCCGCTGAAGATGTGGCTTACACCACCATCGCTATGTCCCGTTCTGGGCGCACGCTCTTCACTGGAACCTCCATCGGAACCATCAGGGCCATCAAGTACCCCTTGTCCACCCAGAAGGACTGGATCGAGTACCAGGCCCACTCTTCACCTGTCACCAAGGTACGACTTGCAATACCTTCACAAAACAGTAAAATACTGTGCATTGCAATGGAATACTACACAACGCAGCACAATTTGAGCGATTACAGTGTAATGAACCACAACAACACAAAAACACACACAACCTGTTTTACAAGCATTTCGCTACAACCGCAATAACATCTGCTAAATAGGTGTCTGTGACCAATACAATTTGACTTGATTTGATTTTTGATGACGCGCTGAATTCAATTCAAAGGCCATTGATTTGAGTGCATTCGGGAAAGTATTCAGACGCCTTGACTTTTTCCACATTTTGTTACATTACAGCCTTATTCTAAAATGGATTCAATTGTTTTTTCCCTCATCAATCTATACACAATACCCCATAATGACAAAGCAAAAACTGTTTTAAATTTTTTTTTGCAAGTGTATAAAAAAATGTAACACTGAAATATCACAGTTACGTAAGTATTCAGACCCTTTACTTAGTACTTTGTTGAAGCACCTTTAGCAGCGATTACAGCCTTGAGTCTTCTTGGGTATGACGCTACAAGCTTGGCACACCTGTATTTGGCAAGTTTCTCCCATTCTTCTCTGCAGATCCTCTCAAGCTCTGTCAGGTTGGATGGGGAGCATCGCTACACAGCTATTTTCAGGTCTTTCCAGAGGTGTTCGAACGGGTTCAAGTCCGGGCTCCAGCTGGGCCATTCAAGTACATTCAGAGACTTGTCCTGAAGCCACTCCTGCGTTGTCTTGGCTGTGTGCTTAGGGTCATTGTCCTGTTGGAAGGTGAACCTTCACTCTAGTCTGAGGTCCTGAGCGCTCTGGAGCAGGTTTTCATCAAAGATCTCTCTGTACTTTGCTCTGTTCATCTTTCCCTCGATCCTGAATAGTCTCCCAGTCCCTGCCGCTGAAAAACATCCCCACAGCATGATGCTGCCACCACCATGCTTCACCGTAGGGATAGTGCCAGGTTTTCTCTAGATGTGACGCTTGGCATTCAGGCCAAAGAGTTCAATCTTGGTTTCATCAGACCAGAGAATCTTGTTTCTCATGGTCTGAGAGTCTTTAGGTGCCTTTTGGCAAACTCTAAGCGGGCTGTCGTGTGCCTTTTCCTGAGGAGGAGCTTCTGTCTGGCTACTCTACCATAAAGACCTGATTGGTGGAGTGCTGCAGAGATGGTTGTCCTTCTGGAAGGTTCTCCCATCTTCACAAAGGAACTCTGGAGCTCTGTCAGAGTGACCATCTGGTTCTTGGTCACCTACCTGACCAAGACCCTTCTCCCCTGATTGCTCAGTTTGGCCGGGCGGCCAGCTCCAGGAAGAGTCTTGGTGGTTCCAAACTTCTTCCATTTAAGAATGATGGAGGCCACTGTGTTCTTGGGGACCTTCAATGCTGTAAACATTTTTTGGTACCCTTCCCCAGATCTGTGCCTTGAAACAATCCTGTCTCGGAGCTCTACGGACAATTACTTCAACCTCATGGCTAGGTTTTTGCTCTGACATGCACTGTCAACTGTGGGACCTTATATTGACAGATGTGTGCCTTTCCAAATCTTGTCCAATGGAAACAAGATGCACCTGAGCTCAATTTCAGTTTTTTAAAATTTCTAATAGCCTTTTGCTTTGTCATTATGAGGTATTGTGTGTAGATTGATGAGGAAAAGTTTTGTTTAGTCCATTTAAGAATAAGGCTGTAACGTATCAAAATGTGGAAAAAGTCAAGGGGTCTGAATACTTTCTGAATGCACTGAACGGAGGTGTTGAAGTGTGTGTCCTCTCTGTGTTCAGATGGTGATCACTTTTGATGACCAGTACCTGCTGACGGTATCTGAGGACGGCTGTCTGCTCATCTGGAAGATCATAGACAAGGAGGGCCGCGGCCTGAAGAGAGACAAGGAAATCACCTACGCTGAGGAGATTCTCATCACCAAGTCAGACCTGGAGGAGAAGGTAGCCCACCATGTTTTTTTTTGGAGCATTACACTGGCATGATACATGAGTTGGGTGTGTTACATTATTGTAGGTTTGCGAGGGCTATGGTCACTCCTACTCTAACCTGATTAATCACATTATCCCTGTCCTGCTGTCATCTCATCCTCTCCTCTTCCCCCCCTCTCCTCCCCTGCTCTCATGCCTCCTTTTCTCTCTTCTCCCACTCTCTTCACTTCACTGCTACTACTCTTCTTCTCTCTCTCTACCTTCTCCCTCGCTCATTCTCTCCCTCACTACCTCCTCTCCTCCTATAACAGAACCAGGTGATGTTAGAGTTGAAGACACGTGTGGAGGAGCTGAAGATGGAGAATGAGTACCAGCTCCGTCTGAAGGACATGAACTACAACGAAAAGACCAAGGAACTGTCAACTAAGTTTGTTCAGCAGATGGAGTCGCTCAAGACCAACATACAGGTGAGACAGACAGGGCTTCAAACATAATCAGTTTCCTACCTCAAACAACTTAACTAAATAAAGTACTTCTGAGGACAGACGAGAAGCAAGTACAGGGAGTGAACATTTTAATAAATAACCGACATGAAACAAACAAGGACAGCGTCTGGACAGGGGAAACATAACGACAATAATGCTGACACGGCGATCAAACTGAGGAACAGACAGATATAGGAGGGGCAATCAACAAAGTAATGGAGTCCAGATGTGTCCAAAGTAGTGCTGATGCGCATAACGATGGTGACAGGTGTGCGTAATGATGAGCAGCCTGGCGCTCGAGAGCGCCAGGGAGGGAGAGCGGGAGCAGGCATGATAGTACTCATCAATTTGATTCAATTAATTTTGTAAATTAGAGTGATGGAGCTACATTTAGATGGTAAATAGGCTCTGAGATAAACATTAATATGGCATGAACTAGTACGGGAGACCGGGGGCAATTGTAACAGGGACCTTGAATTTCTCCAAACAGAAACAAGCTAGAGTGATGAAACTCTCTCAGCACATGCCCATTTAGGTTCTCTCCCTCACTATTTGCAGGTGAAAGTAGTTTTTACGACTGCAGCATTTTTCTTATACTGTCCTGAGCATTAATGTCCAAGAATTCAAACTATCATAATTTCCATCACTATATGTTGGCTAAACATTGACATATTGGACATGTTACTATTGTTGTCCCTTGCTAGGCACATGAGATTTTGTCATTGCTACTGGGTTGGTGTTAAATGCAGTGTTAAAATGAACCCGAGCCAAGCAGCCAAGGATGAAAAAAAAGTTATATTAACTTTAGGATTGTACGAATTGCACATTAATTATACAAAAACTAACTTTAAATAGCCTTGGAGTACTATAGATTGCCAAAGAGGTGGTAAACATATATTACATTTTTTACATTTATTTAACTAGGCAAGTCAGTTAAGAACAAATTCTTATTTTCATTGACAGCCTACAGCGGCCAAACCTGGGCCTATTGTGCGCCGTCCTATGGGATTCCCAATCACAGCCGGATGTCACGACTTCCGCCAAAGTCAGTCCCTCTCCTTGTTCGGGCAGTGTTCGGCACTCAATGTCACTGACCTTCTAGCCATCACTGATCCATTTTTCACTGGTTTTGTCTTGTCTTCCATCACACCTGGTTCCAATCCCATCAATTACATGTTGTGTATTTAACACTCTGTTTCCCCTCATGTCCTTGTCGGTGATTGTTTGTTGTATGTATTGGTGCTATTTATGTTCTGGTGTGCGACGGGTTTTGTACCCACGTTCTTTATTTTGTATATGTTGGTTTTCGGAGTTTGTGAGCACTTTTTAAACGACTCCGTTTATACCAAGTTCGTTCTCCTGCACCTGACCTCCTTGCCACCAGCACGCACGCACGCACGCACGCATTAAACCGGATGTGATACAGCCTGGATTCGAACCAGGGTGTCTGTAGTGACAACTCTAGCACTGACATGCAGTGCATTAGACTGCTGCGCCACTCGGGAGCCCAATATCAGTTGGGCACCATCAAACTATTCAAATGTTTTGAGAGGAACCGAATGACCATGCGCAAATAAGGGTGTTACTGTAAATATTGGTTACACTCACATGTCAAAACACTATAGTATATTATGGTATAAATACTATAGTATTCACTGTAGTGTTTTTGCGGACTTTACTGTAGTATTTACTGTAGTAAAAGAAAACTGTTGTGTATATACTATAGTAATTAATGTCGTGTTTTTGCGGACTGTAGTATTCTGTTGTATTTACTAAAGGGTTTTTGCGGACTATAGTATTTTGTAGTATTTACCATATGGTTTTTGTGGACTGTAATATACTGTACTATTTACTGTAGTGTTTTTGCAGACATTACTGTAGTATTTACAATAGTATTTTTGTTATATTATCTTTGACATAGAAGTGGAGGCTTTCTCCTTGAGGAAACCTACTGGAGAAATACTAAAAGAGCATATTTCCATAACCTGTAGGTAGTTAGGACTAGGGTCTGAACGGATAGTTCAGAGCTTCTGCTCTTTTCTATAACCTGTAGGGAACACATTATATGGCATGTAGTGTGGCACAAATTAGGATATGGGGGAGGGTAATGTGCAGGGTATATGCAAATGAAATACTGTAGTATTTACAATAGATAAAAAAGTGTAGTGTTTTTGTGGATTAGTGTGGACTGTAGTATTTTTGCGGACATTACTGTAGTATTTACTACACTGTTTTTTGTGTGGATAATACTGTAGTATTTAAAGTATACTCTACAGCAGTGGTTCCCAAACTTTTTATAGTCCCGTACCTCAACCTCCAGCTACGTACCCCCTCTAGCACCAGTGTCAGCGCACTCTCAAATGTTGTTTTTTGCCATCATTGTAAGCCTGCCACACACACACACACACACACACACACACACACACACACACACACACACACTATACGATACATTTATTAAACATAAGAATGAGTGTGCGTTTTTGTCACAACCCGGCTCGTGGGAAGTGACAAGGAGCTCTTATAGGACCAGGGCACAAATAATAATATAATAATAAATAATTTTGCTTTTTATGTAGCCATCTTACATATAAAACCTTACTTGTTCATCAAAAATTGTGAATAACTCACCACAGGTTAATGAGAAGGGTGTGCTTGAAAGGATGCACATAACTCTGCAATGTTAGGTTGTATTGGAGAGAGTCTCAGTCTTAAATCATTTTCCACACACAGTCTGTGCCTGTATTTAGTTTTCATGCTAGTGAGGGCCGAGAATCCACTCTCACATAGGTACGTGGTTGCAAAGGGCATCAGTGTCTTAACAGCGTGATTTGCCAAGGCAAGAAACTCTGAGCGCAGCCCTATCCAGAAATCTGGCAGTGGCTTCTGATTAAATTACATTTTCACAGAACCGCTTGTTGAAATTTCGATGAGGCTCTCTTTTTCAGATATTAGAAGGGATAATTGAAAGGGATAACGAATACAGTTGTTTGTGTTGTCCGTTTCGGGAAAGTACCTGCGTAATTGTGCACCCAGCTCACTCAAGTGCTTCACTATATCACATTTGATATTGTCCGTAAGCTTGAGTTAATTTGAACACAAAAAAATCATACAATGATGGAAAGACCTGTGTATTATCCTTGTCAATGCAGACAGAAAAGAGCTCCAACTTCACAATCATAGCCTCAATTTTGTCCCGCACATTGGATATAGTTGCGGAGAGTCCCTGTAATCCTCGATTCAGATTATTCAGGTGAGAAAAAACATCACCCAGATAGGCCAGTCGTGTGAGAAACTCGTCATCATGCAAGCGGTCAGACAAGTGAAAATTATGGTCAGTAAAGAAAACTTTAAGCTCGTCTCTCAATTAAAAAAAAAAAACGTGTCAATACTATGCCCCTTGATAACCAGCGCACTTCTGTATGTTGTAAAAGCGTTACATGGTTGCTGCCCATATCATTGCATAATGCAGAAAATACACGAGAGTTCAGGGGCCTTGCTTTAACAAAGTTAACCATTTTCACTGTAGTGTCCAAAATGTCTTTCAGGCTGTCAGGCATTCCCTTGGCAGCAAGAGCCTCTCAGTGGATGCTGCAGTTTTTGTGGGCGTACATATAAATAATAATATTTATTTCAAAAGCATTACTTATGTCTATGATAATTCATAAACAATAGTGTTTTTTTAAGTTAAGTGAATGTATTTGGTTTATTTTTTAGGAGTTACATTTGATCCCAGCTACTGTTTCTGAGACAGATGTACTGTACATTCCTTATATAAAAAAAAAAGGGACTGGCCTAGTTCAAGTGGTCTCAATTGCCCCTGGTCTCCCCAACATCTGATTTACCTTGTACCAAGTAACTCTGAGTCTGTTTACTGTACTGTACAGTCTTAGCAAAAAAAGGTTCCAAAAGGGTTCTTTGTGGGGGGATAGGGTTTTTGCTTTTGGAAGGGGGGATAGGGTTTTTGCTTTTGGAACCGCTTTTGGAAGGCAAAGGGTTCTACCTAGAACCTTTAACATCCTAAGAACCATTTTTGGAGGAAAGGGTTCTTTGATAATTCTTTGTAAGGCAAGAAGGGTTCTACATAGAACCATATATCATATTTCCCAGCATGCGCTAATGAAGGGTGATTTTCAGAATAGTTTGTTTTAATATCTGTGTTTTTGTGTCACGACTTCCACCGAAGTCGGCTCCTCTCCTTGTTCGAGCGGTGTTCGGTGATCGACGTCACCGGCTTTCTAGCCATCGCCCCTCCATTTTTCATATTTCTATTTGTTTTGTCTTGTTTCCATACACACCTGGTTTTCATTATCTAATCACTGCATGTATTTAGTCCTCTGTTCCCCTCCATGTCTTTGTGTGTAATTGTTTATTGTTATGTGGGATGTTCACGCGCTATACTTTTGTACATGTTCCGTGTTTTCTTTTGGGCACTTTGATGTCATTTTGTGCCTATTTCTTGACCGGAATAAAAGTGCGCCTGTTAAATCTACTCTGCTCTCCTGCACCTGACTTCGCCTCCCGTAGACAGCCGTAACATTTTGCATGTACAATGATTGGTTGATTATAAAGAACATTCTAGGTAGAACCTTCTGCAAATGGTTCTACCTAGCACCAAAAAGGACCAAAACGAAGAACGATTTATGGTTCTACTTAGCACCTTTTTTTCTAAGCGTGTAGCTCAGTATAATACTTTTAACACGGCTTAACTTTCAAAAGTGTTCAGCTCTCATTATGGTATGCACTGAGTGTACTTTGCCTTGTAGGAGTCGGCCTTGATAAGAGCTACTGCTAGATCGATACATGGAAATGAGAATTGAAAGTGGCTCTGGCTGGGCTGGCGTAAGGTGAACACCTCAGTGAGGTGCATGTGCAAAAATATCCCTCTCGCTCTCCACCTTTCTTCATCCCTCTCTCCATCTCTCCTGTCAGATCCTGAAGACAGAGAGAGACAATATGGAGGTAGCTAATCAGGAGACCATGTTCGAGGTCATGGAGAAGCACGGCAAAGAGCTGCAGGATATGGGTAAGTTCTGTTCTATTCTGTTCTATTCTATGCTATTCTCAGTTCTTGTCCGTCTTTCAGAAGAAAACAAAAGTGACCTTTAGGTTTGGAGTTAAGAGACTTGAATGACTCCCATTGCAGTGTGTACATGGACAGCAGCACATGATAGCATTGACTGTGTTAGATCCAGGGTCCTCATTGGATATCCTCTCTGTCTCTCTCTCTGCGTTCCCCTAGAATCGGCCAACAGTCAGAAGCTGATGCTGGAATATGAAAAGTACCAGGAGCTGCAGTTCAAGTCTCAGCAGATGCAGCAGGACTACGAGAAGCAGCTGCAGCAGATGGAAGAGAGCAAGACTGCTGCCCTGGAGGAGCTCACCCTCTACTACGAGGGAAAGATGCAGGAGAAACTACTGGTGCTGGAACAGGTAGTGGATACTAGGATGTCAAGGGGTTGTATGGGGATGTTTGGAGGCGGGATTTGAGGCTTTATATAGAGTCCTCACAGATAGGGTCCTGCTTTTTTCCCCTCACCAGGAATAACTTTGGGTTAGGGCCCAGAGTTCTTCCTGGCCAGACCATGTAGTCCGGAAAAACTCCTGGCCTTACTTCAAGGCGATGTAGTCTAGTCAGTCATTTAGCGGCAGCCTTCACCCTCCCTTCTGTCCCCCCTTTCTCCTCTCCTCTCCCCCCTGCTGTGACACTGATTGGAAGCGAAGAGACAAATGAATATCGAAGCACCGGGTTCTCCATCGAGGATGTCTGCGGAATCTTTAAGGAAATGCGACGTCAACTCCCATCATTGCTAATGGGGGTGTGAGTGGTGGGAGAGGGGTGGGCAGGATGGGGGTGGGGTATGTGGGGGGCACAACACTGGGCCTGCATAACCACCTCATTATTTCATTCTGAGAGAGAGAGAGAGAGAGAGAGAGAGAGAGAGAGAGAGAGAGAGAGAGAGAGAGAGAGAGAGAGAGAGAGAGAGAGAGAGAGAGAGAGAGAGAGAGAGAGAGAGAGAGAGAGAGAGAAAAGATCCCCTTTATTGGGTAAAGACCACACACTACAATACATCACATTACCATTTAGCCCTCAACTTGCACAGCAAGTTGACAAAACACTGGAAGAGAATCCTCCTGAAAGGATTCACAGAACACTTCATTCCCCCGCACCCAATACATTTCCAGAAATGTTTGTAAAAAGTCTGATGGCAAACCATCAATACCAGGGAGGCCAGAGGAGATCTGCATAACTGCAGTGGACAGTTCCTGCAGAGTAATGTCCAAGTCCAAAGCAGCTCTCTGCTCAGGGCCCAGTTTAGGAAGTCCTTGAAGGAACTGTGCAGTGCACACAGTCACAGTCTTCCGCCCTGTAGAGAGCAGAATAGAAATCCACGGCATGGATTTGCGCTGAGATACCGACCACTCTAGATTAAAAAAGAAAGTGCAAAGAGCGGCCCTATCCCTGAGAGAGAGTAGCAAAACGAGACTTCTCATGTAAGAATGACCCCAGTTCATGTATTTTCTCCAGTGAAGTTCTGTCCAGAACAGGGCCATTCTGAGTGAGCAGTTTCAGTTCAATAGTTAATATCCTGCTCAAGTACTCTGACAGTTTCTTTCATCATCCCTTGTGGCTCAGTTGGTAGAGCATGGCGCTTGCAACGCCAGCGTTGTGGGTTCAATTCCTACGGGGGACCAGTATAAAAATGTATGGACTCACTCTTCACTGTAGGTCGCTCTGGATAAAAGCGTCTGCTAAAATGAACAAAAAATATTTAAAAAAAAAAAATACTAAATAGTATACGGCGGAGTATACTGTTGACTAAACACACGGATTTGGGCCTTCCCAACCTTTCACCATTGACTCAAAGTTCCCCTTTGTAGCGCTCCACAGGGCCTGCATAATCACCTTATTATTTAACTCTGTAGAGAGAGAGAGAGGCGCACATGAAATGCAGAGCATCTCAGTAGCCTAGTCCTGACTGGGATAATTGAGGAGGTACTGAAGGTGCATAAACAAACACCCAACGATGGGATTATCCATCTTCTTCACAGATGCCGTGCTAGGATGACCTAACCTCTCTCTGTGTTGTGAGGCAGAGCTCCCGTTCATACCCTCTTTATCTCTCTCTCCTTCTGTCCTTCGATCTCGTGCCCTCTGTCTATTTGTCTTATCCTTCTTATCCTCACTCTCTATCCTTTCACCTCTCTCTTTCTCTGTATCTCATTCCTTCTCTTCAACTTAACTCTTCCCATATATCTTGCCTTGTTATTTGCTACCTCTTTCGCCTTTCCTTTTTCTTTCTCTATCAAATTTTTAACATTTACATTTTAGTCATTTAGCAGATGCTCTTATCCAGAGCGACTAACAGTTAGTGCATTCATCTTAAGATGCACTACATGACCAAAAGTATGTGGACACCTGCTCGTCAAGCATCTCTTTCCAAAATCATGGGCATTAATATGGAGATTGTCCCCCCTTTGCTGCTATAACAGCCTCCACTCTTCTGGGAAGCATTTCAACTAGATGTTGGAACATTGCAGCGGGGACTTGCTTCCATTCAGCTACAAGAGCATTAGTGAGGTCGGGCACTGATGTTGGGCGATTAGGCCTGGCTCGCAGTCGGCGTTCCAATTCATCCCAAAGGTGTTCGATGGGTTTGAGGTCAGAGCTATGTGCAGGCCAGTCTTCCACACCGATCTCGACAAACCATTTCTGTATGGACCTCGCTTTGTGCACGGGGGCATTGTCATGCTTAAACAGGAAAGGGCCTTTCCCAAACTGTTGCCACATAGTTGAAAGCACAGAACCGTTGAATGTCATTGTATGCTGTAGCGTTAAGATTTCCATTCACTGGAACTAAGGGGCCTAGCCCGAACCATGAAAAATTGACACAGACCTTTATTCCTCCTCCACCAAACGTTACATTTGGTACTATGCATTAGGGCAGGTAGCGTTCTCCTGGCATCCGCCAAACCCAGATTCGTCCGTCGGACTGCCAGATGGTGAAGCGTGATTCATCACTGCAGAGAATGTGTTTCCACTGCTCCAGAGTCCAATGGCAGTGAGCTTTATACCAATCCAGCCTGCTCGGCCATGGGAACCCATTTCATAAAGCTCCTGACGAACAGTTCTTGTGCTGACGTTGCTTCCAGAGGCAGTTTGGAACTCGGTAGTGAGTGTTGCAACCAAGGACAGACGAGGTACGAGCTACACGCTTCAGCACTCAGGGGTCCCATCCTGTGAGCTTGTGTGGCCTACCACTTCGCAGCTGAGCTTTGTTTCTCCTAGATGTTTCCACTTCACAATAACAGCACTTACAGTTGACCGGGGCAGCTCTAGCTGGGCAGAAATTTGACGAACTGACTTGTTGGAAAGGTGGCATCCTATGACGGTGCCACGTTGAAATTCGTTGAGCTCTTCAGTAAGGCCATTCTACTGCCAATGTTTGTCTATGGAGATTGCATGGCTGTGTGCTCAATTTTATACACCTGTCAGCAGCGGGTGTGGCTGAAATAGCCAAATCAACTCATTTGAAAAGGGTGTCCACATACTTTTATATATACTGTATAGTGTAGCTAGGTGAGACAACCACATCTCAGTAATTATTTTAATAAAGTAGCTATCAGCAAAACCAGTACTAGTAGGACAAAGTCAAGTGTTAGTACACGATATTTAAGATACTCTTTGAAGAGGGTAGGGTTTCAGATGTTTTCGAAAGATGGGCAGGGACTCTGCTGTCCTAGTGTCAGAGGGAAGCTTGTTCTATCATCTCCCACTTATTTCTCACTCCCTCCCGACCCTCTGTAGTGTCAGGAGGAGTCTCGTATCCAGGCGAGGGAGTTTGAGGAGAGCAGGAAGCAGATGGAGGAGGATGGAGACAGGGAGATCCAGGACATCAGGATCCGCTACGAGAGGTGGCTGAGCGACGAGAGGGAGACCAACATGCGCATGAAGAGAGACACCGGCATCATGAAGAAGAAGGTAGAGACATGATCTTCTCACCCCTACTCCTCCAATCTCTCTCAAAAGTTTCCTTGATTCCTTTTGTCCTCTTGCCTTCTTGCCTTCTTCTCAGAACATCAGAGGGATAAGAGGAGCGCATTAGAGGAGAAGATCAGAGGTTCCTCTCCTCAGATCTTCTCCAATGCTCTCCTTGCTTTCCTCTGATATTTTGAGAAGGAAGTGGGAGGAGAACGGGAGGATGCAAGATTCACCCCTACTTTGCTTCCAAGTCCCATCCCATCTTACACACCCCACTCAACCCTCTCCCACCTAGCCCCTGCCTGCCTTTTCATCACACCTCCCAGTCAGCTCTTCTCTCCCAGCCTGCAGTGTGGTAGATCATAATTACAGCCAATCAGACGCAGCATACAGCCGGCTGACTGCAAGCAGGGCTTGTCCGTCTGTCCACAGTTAGGCTCTAATGTGCTCCCTCTGCATGCTCACTCAATATCACAGGGATCACTTTAATGGAAATGGATGATGTTGAATCAGATCCTCTGCATATTCAGCCATCCTATACACCTGGTCCCATTCTGTCTGTCTATCTGTTGCCTTTTCTTGTCTTCTCTCTGTCTTTTTTGTCTCCTTCCCTTTCTTCCTAGATCAAGTCTGGCCATTTTTACTGTCCAATATGGTTTTGGATGTGGAGGCCTTGTTATGGGTTATGGAATCCAGAAAGAATATGACTTTTGTGTAAGTGACAATGAGTTATGAGGATTGGTGACTGATGACATTTTCCTCCTCTCCCTTCTACCCCTCCCTCCCTCCCTCACACATGCACACACGTACACACACACTGCAGTTCAGCAGCCTGCAGAAGGATATAGACAACAGCAACGTGGAGATGGAGAGGATGAAGTTGGAACAGCAGAAGCTAAAGGCCATCGTCAAGTCCCTGGAAAAGGACATCCTGGCGCTGAAGAAAGCGATCCAGGAGCGGGACGAGACCATCCAAGACAAGGTAGGTGAGTGGCTGGGGTGAGGGGTGCAAGGGGTGAGGGGGTACAGTCAGATGCCGTGTAAAGGAGAGGGTTAGTTTTGTTCCAAACGCAGTGAGGCAGAAATGATTGGTTTGCCTCCAAGGTATGCAGAAACATGGAAGGCATAGGTGACTGGACGTCACCGAAACGGTTAAAACACTGAGGAAGGAAAACAGTCCGTTTTGTATCATGGAGATCTACTGGTATGATTGTGCTCCAGTTCAATTTGTTCTAATGCCCCTCTCTCAGAATCAAACACAATCAACTCATACGCTATTATAGATTGTCCATCAAAACGTTTCCTCTCCCCCATCCATTCATCCTGATTGAGTCCCAGTGCCATGCATCACACCAGGCAAGGTGACTGTGAGACTGTAAGACTCCCTCCCCCCCCAGCGGAAAACAGCACTGAGCCTTGAGAAGTGAAGGTCCACTAATGACTAATCCCACTCAGACACCTGCTCTATGAGCACGAACTCACACAGGCACACACGCGTACGTGCATAGGTGCACACACATGCGCGCAGGTATGCACACATGCATGCACGATGTGCGTCAGTGCGTAAAACCTTAACAACATGCATGCTGCTGTTAGCGCTATTGATGTGTGAGACACTGAGGCATGTTATTTCTCTTAAAGAGCATGTACATATTTTACCATCAGTGTTATGAGGGGTAGACAGGGGAGAAAGGCATTTGCATCTTTCTCTGTTGGCTCTCTTTGTGCGTACAGGGAAACTTAATTAGTGTGTAAATGTCACAGATGCTGTCCTATGAAAAGATCACCCCCCTACACACACACACACACACACACACACACACACACGATTAAACGGTTTCAAACAGCTAATTGGACAGGGAGTAAATTTGAACAAAATGGTTCTGCATCAAAAGAGGATCCCCCAGTTCAGTTGAAACACCTTCCTCTTCATGAATAAAGATTCACACTCAACAGCAATAACCTTGGCATCTGTTGTTGCTACGCTCTCTTGTCTGGTTTGCTCGCTTGTCTCTAACGATAATACATTTTAACATTAGGAGGTGCTGCCCAGAAGTTAAGCCGAACATTTAGATTTGGATCACCAAAGGGCTTTTTTTGTTGAACTACCGATACAAAATGACATTTCCTTTCAATTTCATGGGATCAAAGTTCGGAAGAGGACCATGAACATAATTGAACTTTAAAAAAGTGACTATAAAAATCTTATGGCTGTTAAATGTGTAGTCAGTTAGTGTGAAAACGAACTTTATACAGAGACCTGAAGCCTATTTATGTTTTCTTACCAACTCCTATTGTTGTTGTGTGACAATGACTTGGCAAGACAGCACAAACAGATCTGGGACCAGGCTAAAGTCTTGTCCTGTTCCTGTGTACTGTAGGAGAAACGCATCTATGATCTGAAGAAGAAGAACCAGGAGCTGGAGAAGTTTAAATTTGTCCTGGACTACAAGATCAAAGAACTGAAGAAACAAATAGAGCCCAGAGAGAATGATATCATGGAGATGAAGGAGCAGATCCACGAGGTAAAACAAGATGGCTTCTCTTCTTCCTCCTTTATCAGCTCTTTAACGGGTTAACTGTCATTTTTTGAAATTGTTGGAAACCATCACTGAAATGTCCCTTGAATACATACATTCTATCGGCGGTTGTCCACAGTAGGCTAACTGAAATGTCTCTTTGATTAGAATGAGAATTCAATATTCACAGAAAAAAAAATCAGTTCCTACTTTTGTACTTGTCGTCATTGATACTTTATGAAAGCGCCTGCCAACTTCAGGCCCTTTTCATCTACATGGAAATGAGCACTGGGGTCCATATCGATTTAGGGTTGATCAGGGTTTAGATGAGTCCTATAGATCAGCTGTGTGAGATAGAGGGAGGTGGGAGAGAGTGGAGAATATGGAGATCAAAGCTATGCCCCCCGCACACACACACACTCTACACTCGCACTTGTATTTTCCTACTAGCACTGACTTTACACATAACTACTTAATGTGAAGGGAAAAAAATGACTTACCATGACTGTGATAATGTGGTTGTCTCGCCTAGCTGTCTTTAGATGACTGCACTAACTGAGTTGCTCTGGATAAGAGTGTCTGCTAAATGTTTTTTTTTTTTTTAAACGATGTTAAAAAAAAGGCTATTGGCTTCCGGTGATTTGTAGATGGAGGAGGAGCTGGATACCTTCCACAAGAAGAACACTCAGCAGGAGCTGGACATCGCTGAGCTGAAGCTCAAACTCAACACCACTGACAAGGAAATGCGCAAGGGTCTGCAGAAGGTGTGTACTGTATACGTAGCGAGAGAGAGAGAGAGAGAGAGAGGTCCATACGTTTATATTTGTGCCTTTATCTTTGTCTGACTATCAGTGTCACCCAATTTGTCTGACAAGTCCACGGTCTTCACCCACAGTCTCACCTCCATCCCTCACGTTTCCTTCTCTTCCTCCCCCTCTCCCCTCCTTCACAGGTGAGAGATGGGGAGGCCCTGGTACGCAGGTTCAAGACGGACCTCCATAACTGTGTGGGGTTCATCCAAGAGCCCAGGAGGCTGAAGGACAGCATCAGAGACCTGTACGACCGCTACGCACAGCAGAGTGACGTGGTGAGACAGCGTTGGCTACTGTGTGTTCCTGTTAAGAAGTAGGGAATGAATACACGTTTTTTTAAATGGCTGCTCTTCATGTCTCTCAGCTGGATAAAGTTAGCGTGGACGCAAACGTCCAGAGGGAGTACGCTCGGCAAAGGGACCACCTGGAGAGGAACGTGGCGTCCCTGAAGAGGAAGCTGGCCCAAGACTGCGTGGTCCACCATGCTGACAACGTCAAGATCATGCAGGTGACAGAGACGAGACTTTTCAGAAAGGACTGTTGGAGTAGGTGGATAAGTGTGTCTGTGTGCCCAAAACTATTTTCATATGATTTGTGGATTTGGCTTCATTCCCATTTATAAGACAAGCTAGGCTTGTCGTTTTAGTGTCGTTGTCCTTGACTGGCTGACAGACAGACAGACGGACGGACTAATTGACTGACTGGATTACTTGATTGCTGAATTGGATAATTGATTGGTTGCTACAGGAGAACGTGACTCTGATCAGTGAGGTCAACGACCTGCGGCGGCAGCTGCATCTGGTGCGTTCCCAGGTCCATGACTACAAGAGTCTGATGGGAAAGAAGGGCCTGAAGCAGACCAACACACTCAAAGGTGACCTCTTTCTCTCTCATCGCTCTGATTTACAGTAAAGAGAATAGAGTGCAGCTTTCTACTCCTTGGAAAGATTGGTTGAGTTAAGTTCCCTGAACTTTTCTTTGAAGTAGAGCGTTCATATTTCTAGCCACTGGGTGTCACTGTGTGAATAGTCTGTATAATAACTTTTAAAATTCATATACAGTTGGAGTCAGAAGTTTACATAAACTTATGTTGGAGTCATTAAGACTAGTTTTTCAACCACTCCACAAATTTCTTGTTAACAAACTATAGTTTTGGCAAGTCGGTTAGAACATCTACTTTGTGCATGACACAAGTAATTTTTTCAACAATTGTTTACTGACAAGTTATTTCACTTATAACTCACTGTATCACAATTCCAGTGGGTCAGAGGTTTACATACACTAAGTTGACTGTGCCTTTAAACAGCTTGGAAAATTCCAGAAAATGGTTTCATGGCTTTTGAAGCTTCTCATAGGCTAATTGACATCATTTCAGTCAATTGGAGGTGTACCTGTGGATGTATTTCAAGGCCTACCTTCAAACTCAGTGCCTCTTTGCTTGACATCATGGGAAAATTACAAGAAATCAGCCAACACCTCAGAAATACAATTGTAGACCTCCACAAGTCTGGTTCATCCTTGGGAGCAATTTCCAAACACCTGAAGGTACCACGTTCATCTGTACAAACAATAGTTTGCAAGTATAAACACCATGGGACCAAGCAGCCGTCTTACTGCTCAGGAAGGAGACACGTTCTGTCTCCTAGAGATGAACGTACTTTGGTGCGAAAAGTGCAAATCAATCCCAGAACAACAGCAAAGGACCTTGTGAAGATGCTGGAGGAAAGGGGTACAAAAGTATCTATATCCACAGTAAAACGAGTCCTATATCAACATAACCTGAAAGGCCGCTCAGCAAGGAAGAAGCCACTGCTCCAAAACCGCCCATAAAAAAGCTAGACTACGGTTTACAACGGCACATGAGGACAAAGATCGTACTTTTTGGAGAAATATCCTCTGGTCTGATGAAACAAAAATAGAACTGTTTGGCCATAATGACCATTGTTATGTTTGGAGGAAAAAGGGGGATGCTTGCAAGCCGAAGAACACCATCCCAACCGTGAAGCACGGGGGTGGCAGCATCATGTTGTGGGGGTGCTTTGCTGCAGGAGGGACATGTGCACTTCACAAAATAGATGTCTTCATGAGGTATTATTGTGGGAAGCTTGTGGAAGGCTACCCGAAACGTTTGACCCAAGTTAAACAATTTAAAGGCAATGCTACCAAATACTAATTGAGTGTATGTAAACTTCTGACCCACTGGGAATGTGATAAAATAAATAAAAGCTGAAATAAATAATTCTCTCTACTATTATTCAGACATTTCACATTGTTAAAATAAAGTGCTGATCGTAACTGACCTAAGACAGGGAATTTTTTACTAGGATTAAATGTCAGGAATTGTGAAAAACTGAGTTTAAATGTACTTGGCTAAGGTGTATGTAAACTTCCGACTTCAACTGTAAGTGCTTTAGAAGTGGGTGTCTGGTTTCATTCAAAGAAGGCATACGTTGTTTGGGGTAAATCCTAAGAATTTAGGGTAAAGTCCTATTGGTCGACTTCTACTTCCCAATAAAGTAACTCCTGCATGATCTCACTCTGTATTTGGTCCCTATACCCAGCCCTGCTGTCTCCCAGGGCCAATCCCAGTAACATGGTGGTCCGTCTGAATGAGGAGGACGAAGGGGACCGCATCATCCAGCTGCAGCGCCTGGAGATCCAGAGACTGAGAGAGGAGATCCAGGTCCTGATGAAGATACACCCCTACAGACCCCCCTCCACCGCCAAACTACCCTCCCTCCAAACCAACACATAATCACCACCCCTACAGACCCCCCTCCACCGCCAAGCTACCCTCCCTCCAAACCAACACATAACCACCACCACCCCCCCCTACAGAGACCCTCCACCGCCAAGCTACCCTCCCTCCAAACCAACACATAACCACCACCACCCCCCCTACAGACCTCCTCCACCGCCAAGCTACCCTCCCTCCAAACCAACACATAACCACCACCACCACCCCTACAGACCCCCTCCACCGCCAAGCTACCCTCCCTCCAAACCAACACATAACCACCACCACCCCCCTTACAGACCCCCTCCACCGCCAAGCTACCCTCCCTCCAAACCAACACATAACCACCACCACCACCCCCCCTACAGACCCCCTCCACCGCCAAGCTACCCTCCCTCCCTCCAAACCAACACATAACCACCACCACCACCCCTACAGACCCCCTCCACCGCCAAACTACCCTCCCTCCAAACCAACACATAACCACCACCACCACCCCTACAGACCCCCTCCACCGCCAAACTACCCTCCCTCCAAACCAACACATAACCACCACCACCCCCCCTACAGACCCCCTCCACCGCCAAGCTACCCTCCCTCCAAACCAATACATAACCACCACCACCACCACCCCTACAGACCCCCTCCACCGCCAAGCTACCCTCCCTCCAAACCAATACATAACCCTCACCACCCTCTCTCCAAACCAGTACATAACCTCCTCACCACCACCACTCACCCAACACACAGACCCATGCAGTATAAGACCTCCACATCATAATAAAATGTATTTAAAGAAAATGTTTACATATTTAAAGTGCCTTACATATTTAAAGTGCCTTTTAGCAGAAGTAATCATTAATGGCATTTAAAAAAATATATAATTAAGCAACTTGGAAATAAAAAGTAGAACAATTCCTATTTGAGTTTTTATATGTATTTTTTTTATGAGATGGGCCCATTGGAATTTCCAAAAGTGAATGGAGGCTTTTCTTGTTAGGGTGGATCAAATCAATAAGTAATTGTGTCAGACTGGAAATTAGGAATGTTTTATGACAAACTATTCATTAACAAGAACAATTGACATTGTTGGGTATTGTTCATCCAAAACAGATTAAATATTTTATAGGCTTGTCAGTAGCCTTTTTGTGTTTTGATTGATGCATGTGGTGTGCATATTTAACGGGTCTGCTCGGTGAAAGGGTGTTCCTGTTGACGTTAACATAAAAACCAACACATAACCACCCCTACAGATTCCCCTCCACCGCCAACCTTCCTTCCCTCCAAACCAACATATACCCACCACCACCACCCTACAGACCTCCCTCCAGCACCAAGCTATCCTCCCTCTAAACCAACACATAAGTACCCCTACAGATTCCCCTCCACCGCCAACCTACCTTCCCTCCAAACCAACATATACCCACCACCACCACCCTACAGACCTCCCTCCAGCACCAAGCTATCCTCCCTCTAAACCAACACATAACTACCCCTACAGACACCCCTCCACCGCCAACCTACCTTCCCTCCAAACGAAAACATTCCCACCATCACCCCCACTACAGACCCCCCTCCCCTGCCAAGCTACCCTCCCTCCAAACCAATACATAACCCTCACCACCCTCTCTCCAAACCAGTACATAACCTCCTCACCACCACCACTCACCCAACACACAGACCCATGCAGTATAAGACCTCCACATCATAATAAACTGAATATAAATAATAATTTGACATATTGAAAGTGCAGAAGTAATAATGAATTTAAAAAAAGTAGGCAGCTTGGAAATAAAAAGTACAATAATTAATATTTGAGTTTTTATATAATTGTATTTCTTTTTTTATGAGATGGGCCCATTGGAATATCCAAAAGTGAATGGAAGCTGTTCTTGTCAGGGTGGATCAAATCAATAAGTCATTGTGTCTGACTGGAGATGATTAATGTTTTATGACGAACGATTCATTAACAAGACCAATTGACATTGTTGTTTATTGTTCATCCAAAACAGTCTACACCATATTGATTCAATATTTTATAGGCTTGTCAGTATCCTATTTGGGTTTTGATTGATGCATGTGGTGTGCATATTTAACGGGTCTGCTCGGTGAAAGGGTGTTCCTTCTTATTACAACCATAATAATGGGATATGGCAAAAACGATATGCCTGTCATTCTCTGGCCCTGAAAAAGTATTGGGAAAATCCTATTTTGTCTGTTTGCTCCGTGCCATCTCAACCGTGCACACCCCCCCCCCTTCATGAGATGTGTTTATAATTCCAGGCTAGAGCGCGGGCTTTCCCCGTGGGACGTCGGCGAAAGGTCGCGCGCTGCACTGTAGCCCAAGTAGGATAACTGCATACGTGGAGTGTGTCTGAAAGTGTAGCCCGATCCGCTCTCGCCTCCCAACCGGCGTCGCTGCGGCGTCTTGTGACCAGACCTGCAATAGGGATAGTCCGCTCGACCTGAGCACTGTTCCGGGAGCGAGAGGCACACACTTCCATCACCCTCAGTGGCTCCACACCGCAGAAAGGTAGTCTAGTCAGAGTTGTGCGTTGATTATCGAGACGAGACTGTTTCAAACTGTTCCTGCACGCACCAGATTAGCCGCGGCATATGGTTGGGAATTGGAAATACCTCCCGGCGCCCGAGCGCAGATCTGTGTGTGGAGCGGTTCCGTTTCACGCCACTGAGAAACGGGGATTAAGAGCGACAGGGAACGTGTGAGCAGCACGGACAGGTAAATAACGTACTGAATATAAATGCCAGACAGACAGTGAATGAATTCGCACAGTCGTTTTGATCAAATCATGTCAAATTACCAAAAGCACACTGTAACTTTCTGTTATAATATTAATCGATCCACCTCTTTTTAGTTCCTTTCTGGGCTACTTAATTGAAGTAGGTAGTCAGACCACTGCATAGACTAGCCTATTTCCCATTTTTTAAATATCCAGTTAATTAATAGAGGTGAAGGAGTTCATCATATGACAGTGTCATATAGCTTTATGACAGCCTTAGGAAATGTGTTACTGTATGTTAATTGAAATGTCTACCATGTCACCATTCTCATGAGACAATCATCACAGAGTAGGCTACATTGGAGATTTAGCTCACTGCAGTTGCAACACATTGAATTCAAATAACCCGATGTATTTTCTGAAAGACTCCAAGCCTTTTTTTCCTGAAAGTTATCTCCCATGAAAATATATTGTTGCTCATAATTGAGGTATTCTTCACATTTTTTTAAGTGGGAAATTGGTCACTTGCTTGGTCCACCCCCTCATAAAGGTATTTCTACAACTTTCATCGTGGTTATTAGCTGTTTGACATAAGTTTTAATTATTAGTACATTAACAAATAGTGTGAGCAGACCAGTGACCTTACGATACATTTCTTTACAGTCATGAGTTTAAAAAAAACAACATTATCCTGTCCATTCTTCAGTCAACATATGATGCAAATAATTTAGTCTCGTCTGTTTTCAGCCACATTTATGCCATACTGGATTAGCTGAATAAATATGAACCTTTTATTGACCGACCGAATGGGTGGAACAGGACTGAATTGTCTAGTGTGTTTTGACTTAAGTGAACCAGGAAGTAGCCTATACTGTAACTTGTTTCTGTCAATATCACATCACACCCTAATCTTTGGACCGCAGTGTTAGTGTTGTCCAAACTCTGAACACTGTTATGATGTAGCTGTGTCATGGACCATGACTCCACTTTTATATAGGCTACCATACAAAAGCAAAGGTCAATGCATGCTTGTGTATGGCAGGGAGAAACCGAGAGAAGGAGAGAGAGAATAGTAATTGAACGCGTGATGTTTAAGGAGCGTGCGCGTCCATGTACAGTTGAAGTCGGAAGTTTACATACACCTTAGCCAAATACATTTAAACTCAGTTTTTCACAATTCCTGACATTTAATCCTAGTAAAACAATTCCCTGTCTTAGGTCAGTTAGGATCACCACTTTATTTTAAGAATGTGAAATGTCCGAATAATATTAGAGAGAATGATTTATTTCAGCTTTCATCACATTCCCAGTGGGTCAGAAGTTTACATACACTCAATTAGTATTTGCCTTTAAATTGTTTAACTTAGGTCAAACGTTTCAGGTAGCCTTCCACAAGCTTCCCACAATAAGTTGGGGGTATTTTGTCCCATTCCTCCTGACAGAGCTGGTGTAACTGAGTCAGGTTTGTAGGCCTCCTTGTACGCACACCCTTTTTCAGTTCTGCCCACAAATTTTCTATGGGACTGAGGTCAGGGCTTTGTGATGGCTACTCCAATACCTTGACTTTGTTGTCCTTAAGCCATTTTTCCACAACTTTGGAAGTATGCTTGGGGTCATTGTCCATTTGGAAGACCCATTTGCGACCAAGCTTTAACTTCCTGACTGATGTCTTGAGATGTTGCTTCAATATATCCACATCATTTTCCTACCTCATGATGCCATCTATTTTGTGAAGTGCACCAGTCCCTCCTGCAGCAAAGCACCCCCACAACATGATGCTGCCATCCCCGTGCTTCACGGTTGGGATGGTGTTCTTCAGCTTACAAGCGTCCCCCTTTTTCCTCCAAACATAGCAATGGTCATTATGGCCAAACAGTTCTGTTTTTGTTTCATCAGACCAGAGGACATTTCTCCAAAAAGTATGATCTTTGTCCCCATGTGCAGTTTGCAAACCGTAGTCTGGCTTTTTTTAATGGCGGGTTTGGAGCAGTGGCTTCTTCCTTGCTGAGCGGCCTTTCAGGTTATGTCAATATAGGACTTGTTTTACTGTGGATATAGATACTTTTGTACCCCATTCCTCCAGCATCTTCACAAGGTCCTTTGCTGTTGTTCTGGGATTGATTTGCACTTTAAGCACCAATGTACGTTCATTTCTAGGAGACAGAACGCGTCCCCTTCCTGAGCAGTATGACGGCTGCTTGGTCCCATGGTGTTTATACTTGCGTACTATTGTTTGTACAGATGAACGTGGTACCTTAAGGCGTTTGGAAATTGCTCCCGAGGATGAACCAGACTTGTGGAGGTCTACAATTTTATTTCTGAGGTCTTGGCTGATTTCTTTAGATTTTCCCATGATGTCAAGCAAAGAGTCACTGAGTTTGAAGGTAGGCCTTGAAATACATCCACATGTACACCTCCAATTGACTCAAATGATGTCAATTAGCCTATCAGAAGCTTCTAAAGCATGACATAATTTTCTAGAATTTTCCAAGCTGTTTAAAGGCACAGTCAACTTAGTGTATGTAAACTTCTGACCCACTGGAATTGTGATACAGTGAATTATAAGTGAAATAATCTGTCTGTAAACAATTGTTGGAAAGATTACTTGTGTAATGCACAAAGTAGATGTCCTAACTGACTTGCCAAAACTATAGTTTGTTAACAAGAAATGTGTGGAGTGGTTGAAAAACAAGTTTTAATGACTCCAACCTAAGTGTATGTAAACTTCCGACTTCAACTGTATGTGTGTGTGTCAGATGTACAGTACCAGTCAAACGTTTCTACTCGTTCCAGGGTTTTTCTTTATTTTTACTATTTTCTACATTGTAGAATAATAGGTAAGACATCAACACTATGAAATAACACACATGGAATCATGTATTAACCAGAAAAGGGTTAAACAAATCAAAATATATTTTGAGATTCTTTAAAGTAGCCACCCTTTGCCTTGATGACAGATTTGCACACTCTTGGCAATCTCCAGGTTCATGAGGCAATCACCTGGAATGCATTTCAATGAACAGGTGTGCCTTGTTAAAAGTTAATATGTGGCATTTCTTTCCTTCTTAATGCATTTGAGCCAATCAGTTGTAGTTTGAAGAATCTCAAATCTCAAATATATTTTGATTTGTTTAACACTTTTTTTTAGTTACTACATGATTCAATATGTGTTATTTCATAGTTTTGATGTCGTCACTATTATTCTACAATGTAGAAAATAGTAAAAATGAAGAAAAACCCTTGAATGAGCAGGTGTGTCCAAACTGACTGTTACTGTGTGTGTATGACACAGATTGTGGTCTGCCCTGTGCTGTGTTAGGTAGGTTGCAGCCTGGAACCCTGTGAGGATCAGGTTGTAGGTTAGTCTCCTGTTTCCCAGAGCAGGGAGATCTAAAGATGCTGAAGGCTGCCTCTAAACCCACAAAGCGACACTGAGATATATAAAAGGAAAAGGTGAAAAAAAAAAAAAAAAGTAAACCAGTTTCCTGTCAGCAGAGTGGAGCAAGGCAAGGGAGACAAGACGCGAGTGCATGTTAATTGGTGATTTGATTAGTGGTTTAATATTGCAGCTGTGCTCAGTACAGGCATACTGGGGCCATGGACTCAACGCAGGGAGTTTATCAGGGAGGCCGCTAGGACAAAGCAACGCAGAAAGAGAGAGGAAACAGTCTGCATCCTAGGATAGAAATGCTGTTCAGAACACTTTTCAGAATCGGGTAGGATTATGATGGGGCGTATGGTTACCGTGTGCTTGTATTCTGTCGTTGTTTCTCCATCCAGTTTTCAGAAGAGCTAGAGCCATGTGTCTGAGACCAGCAGGCTGGGAAATACCAGTGTTTTCCTCATGTTATATGTTTGTACGAGTCTCTTGACAGTCTCCAATTAAAATAGCATTAAAGCAAATATGGGATGGTGTGACTAAACCTAACTGAACCGAACCTGCCCTCCCAAACCTCGTTACATCTCTCTATATCTCCCTTCCTCTCTCATTGCTGACTGAAGGCATCCTGGGTCTGATGGTCTGATGTCTAAGGAGGACACAGTGACAAGGAGACCGAGACACAGGCAGTGAGTCAGCCCATTGTCCTCTCACTGTGCCTAGCCACAGAGAGGGTCCCCAGGCCCCTGACTGGAAAGTGACAGGAACAGAGACACGGCCTGAATAAAGAACCATTCACAACCTCTGTCTCTTTCTCTCACTCTCTCTCTCTCTCCTTCCCTCTCCTTCTCTTTGTGTACTTACTAACCTCGCCCCTCCCGCTCTCCTTCCCTCTGTGTACTTACTAACCTCTCCCCTCCCTCTCTCATCTCTCCCTCACTCCCTCCTTGTCTCTTTTTTCCCCTCTCTCCACCCACCACGCCACCTCTACCCAGAACATCCCAGCCTCATCCCCAGACGCCTGCCTGCCGCCAGCCCCTAGCAGCACCAGCCTCACAGCCTCCCAGCCCCCATGGCACTTGGCACTGATTCCCACCGCAAGGACAGATGGTGCCAACCCTGACCCCTCTCCTCGCCCGCGGGGGACCACACCGCCACAGAGAGACCACCCATTGACAGGAACAGGAAGAGGAGGGAGCTCTGTCGCCACGGCAACTCCTAGCCCCACATCCTCCCCAAGGGCCTCAGATAAACACATTCACACAGCAGGACCTCGGTGAGGTCCCTGTTTTGTTTGTCGCTGGCTAATTTGTGCCTTTGAGATTTCACCACCATCAGACTTTTTCTTTAGGCGTTCCATTCCATGCCTGTTTAGACTGTATGAGAATGTGCTAATGGACCAGGACCAGTGCAGGAGTATGACATTAGTTTGCTGAAAGCCAGTGAAACTTCATCCTGTCTGGTACTTCTCCTCTTTCCCTCCTGGCTGGCCTGGCCTCTCAGGCCTGGATGAATTATTAAACGGACTCTACAGCCAAGCTCAGGCTCAGTGCTGCTGGGAGCTCTATAGGCCTCTTTAAACCCTTGCTGATTGAAGGGATCGGAGTCACGGGTCATAGGTCAAACGACACTGCAAAGAGGAAAGAGGTAGAAGCAGTTTCTGCCGTTTAACTGCAGATCAAAGCAAAACCTCTGCAACTCTTTGGCTCCCTTGGCTCTCATCTCCTCCAGACAGAAGTCAAACAACCACAATTTTGTTTATTCTTTACTGGACATTATTATTATATTGAACCCATTAATACTTGATCTACAGACTGATGACCATATAATGGCCGACTCCTATAATAAAAAAAAAAACAGAACAGCACTTCAGCATAAAATTAGACACTAATGGCTTGGTGGGATGAATTCAGCAGGGCCAAATAACAGAGGAGGGAATACGGTGTCCCTAAAGCATAGCAGGTAATTGGAGAAAAGCACAGCTTCTCTGTCGAGCCGAACGACAGACTGACCTTCAGGCTGGAAACTCGGAACCAAAAAGGCATGAACTAACTGATTTCCAAGGCTTACGGTTATCTCTGGGATTTCATCATCATTATCACAGAGAACATTTTCATCACTGAAATATGCGGCTCTGCACAAAACCACCGTCGACGTTGTTGGGTGCAGACGTTTGGGAGAAGCCATCGTCTGCACCTGTCTGCTAGAAAATACGGAAGAGAGACTACAGTAGAGCACAGGGAGAGAAAACAGAGGAGCAGACGATAAACGTATTTATATTGAGGTCAGTGTAATCTGGGTGATATGATGGAGAGGTCAGCTGTGATAAGAGAGAAGGCAGAAAGGCTTGGAGGGAGGGAGGGAGGGAGAGAGAGAGAGAGGGAGAGGGAGGGTAGAATGTGTATAGGTGTGTGTGAGTGAGTGCATGCGAGAGAGAGAGATGTGTAGGTGTGTGAGGTGTAGGTGTGCGAGTATTGTTTTTGTCCAGCTCATATGCTACCTCAATTACTGCCTTCTATTCCTGTTCTGTCAGTGGCATCAGATCCAAACCTGCTGGGATTTAATTAGTGACTCAACAACACTCTCACACACTGTACACCTCTCTCCCACACACTGCACACCACGTTCTCACACAGTGCGCGCACACACACACACACACACACACACACACACACACACACTGTGTACACACATCCACCTCACAGTTATGAACTGAAACCACGTCGAACATTGGGAGTCCAATAAACACAATGCACTCTGTGTAATTAAGTATCCCTTCACTTCACACCTCGTGTGAACGCCTTGTCTCAGTGCGCTAGTCCCTGTGTGTTGGTGATGAGGACTCATCGCACCCCGCTGCCGTTCAGCTTCGACAGACAGGTAGTGTTTGTGTAAGCAGGCCTGCCGCTCTGCTCGGCTCGCGCTGCTGACTTTGATAGTAAACACGCTGACAGGCTTTTAAAAGACGAGTTGTCTGCGGCGTAACCTTGAGAGTCGCTGGGACTACAGGGACAGCTTATTGATAAAGGGATTAATACTTGAGCCCCTTTGTCGTTTGCGCCGCTATCTTAAAAACATCACCCCCCCGGGGGAATAAACAAGAGGTTGCTCACAACACGGAGGACGAGAGCCGGGTTACTACACATAGCTACAGGGTGCTGGCCTGCATGCACAGGAGGAGTGAACCGTAAAGATGACAGGCCATGGTATGAGAGAGAGAGAGATGCGAAATAGAAAGTGTGTGTGTGTTGTTTATTCGATTAGCCTCTGATAGTGGTCTCACCTGATTGCCTCTGTACAAATTTGCAGAGGGAGAATGAGGGGGTTTCGGGTTGCCATTTCAGCAGTATGGTTTCAGTCAGTCCAAACACCTCTCTCTGCAGACTACCTCTGTTTATATGGCAGGAGCTCTACTGTTTACAGCTGCTGTAAAGATGGCATATGCCGCAGTGTGTGTGTGCGTGTGTGCGTGCATGTCAGCAGGTGGCTCTTATCTTCCCTGTCTCTCCTCTCCCCAGGTATCTATCAGGATCCATCCTGGTCCCGTAGCTCTGAGGGTTCAGTGACGGGCTGTCCTCTCAGGCTGCAGTGGATTACACGAGGGACCCTGTGATCCACAAATAATACCTGTAATCCAGTGAGAAGGAACTGTGATCCGGAGAGAGGCCCAGTGATCGATCCACTAAGGGCTGCTGTGATTCACTGAGGACTGAGACTTTCAGAGAGAAGGAACTATGACCCAGCACTGAGCGTACCAGTGGTCCAGGTTGTGTCCTGCTGGTGTTCTGCTGTGGTGAGCGTGGCCGTCAGGCTGGGAGAATCAGGATGCCAGAGCTGGAGGACTTCCCCCCGATGCGGGGCGACCAGCCGGCTGGTCCTGACCCGGTCCAGATCCAGCGCAGCATACTGGACGAGCAGGTAGAGCTGTGGTGGTTCCGCGACCCGGCCAAGTCCCTGCTGTGTTACGCCGTCGCCGTCCTACTCATCCTGGGCTGCGGCCTGGGGGGCATACTCCTCCTCTCCACCACAACCAGCTTCTCTAGTGACTGGCGCATGGGAGCGGGCATGGCTCTGTGTCTCTTAGCCCTGGCCGTCCTCCTCAAGCAGCTCCTGAGCTCCGCCGTGCAGGACATGAACTGCGTCCGCAGCCGGAGGCGGATCGATATGCTGAAGAGCGGAGGGCTGTCGGATCTGTTAGTGGTTCTCATCACGGGGCTGTGTCTGGTGGTCTGTGGGGCCGTGCTGCTGAAGCTGGCACTAGGACACCACATGCCCAAGCCTGGCGTAGCCCTTAATGACATGTTCATCTCTGGGGTGGTGTTGTTAGCTGGAGGGGGGTCAGCGGTGGTGGGGGTGGGAGTGTACACGGGGGTGGTGTTCCTGTTGGAGAGGACGTGGCCGGGACAGAGGTTCAGGGATAGGGCCATGGGGGTGTTCACTATCTCTGGACGACACATGGACCAGGGTAGGAGGGAGACCACCTCTAGCTTGGCTAACCTCATCTGACCTGACCACCAGAGACATGGCATGGGACAGGTAGCCCAAAACAGCAGATGACCGCAACACTCATATGGCCCAGATCTTATCCATATGTGGGCACTGGGGAGGGTTGGAGCTTATTGGTCAGCTCTGGCTTGAGGTATGTGGGCTTGTAATTGCTGGGCCCCATTTGGTGTGAACGTGGGCCACATCCACCTTGCTGTCTGGGAGGGACCAATGGACATCACATGTGAAAATGGCATTTGAGCAAAGTGGCCGCCTTTGAGCAACTAAGTATCAATTCAATTTTGCAGGCCCATGAATTGCAATATGGGATAGAGAGCTGTGTCGACACAACACGTTCTATTTGAATGATTCAAGCATGGGCCATCCTTCAATAATTACTTTTATGAGATGGAACCCCAGCAGAGCACTACTCTATAATGTGAAATAAACAGAATGACAGTGACACAGACACTGGTCCCGGACACAGAACAAAGATTAAGATTCATAATGTGTCTAATGTAATAGCATCATCCACTACAAAAGCAGTTGGTGAAAAAGCTGCTGGAAGGAAGAATCATATCATAGATGAATGTAAACAGACTACTGTACTGTGGGAAGTGATTTCCTGATAAATGTCACATTTTGTCACCTTTTTATGTCACAGGTTTACAGCTGGGTTGGGTAGTCAAAGGCCTTGCAACTCTACAAAGAATCTGAGGAGAATGCCATTGTCGCCTGGTTGAATGGTACAATATGGTTTAATTGAACAAAGCATCTGTGTGTTTGCGTGTGTGTGTGTGTGTGTCTGGCCCTCACAACTCCTTATCAGGCAGTGCATGTGAGCTGCCTGTCGCTCAGAGACAATAGGGGTCACTGAGGCGGCCATAGTTGTTGTACCGACGGCCGCCCAGGCCAATGGACAATGGGCAGGCTGTGGATCGTAAGGGGTTGGCATCGCCCAGTACGGCTTTCCCTTACCACCCTCTAACACACACACACACACACACACACACACACACACACACACACACACGCGGCAGTGACTGTGGCTGTAATCCCTCATTGACAAGGGACTGTTCTCTGACCTGAAGTCTCTCTCTGTCTGTGCTGTGCAATGCTATGTAGGACATGCTGTTTAGGTGGTGGTACCAAGTAGGTTTGTGCATTCATGACAGAGAGTGTGAGAGACGACAGCCATGAAACAGTGATGGGAGAGGAAGCGAGAAAGAGAAAACAATATAGCGACACGAGAGAAACCAGACGAGAAAGAGAGACAGAGCTAAACCCTCAGGTGCAGTCCACCTTATAGGCCATAGGGGGCCCATACTCACAAACTTGTGCTTAAACTGGCGGTTTAGACCTTAGACATTTTAAACCTATCTGCTAGCTTTTCTCATAGGCAAACCTGGCTCAATTGACCATCTGGCTACCATGAGTCATTTGTATAGTGAACAAAAATATAAACGCAACATGTAAAGTGAAATAAAAATAAAAGATCCCCAAAATGTTCCATACGCACAGAAAGCTTATTTCTCTCAAAGTTTGTGCACAAATTTGTTTACATCCCTGTTAGTGACCATTTCTCCAGGTGAGGCATATCAAGAAGCTGTTTAATTAGCATGATAATTACACAGGTGCACCTGGTGCTGGGGACAATAAAAGGCCACTCTAAAATGTGCAGTTTTGTCACACAACACAACGCCACAGATGTCTCAAGTTGAGGGAGTGTGAAATTGGCATGCTGACTGTAGTAATGTCCACCAGAGAAGTTGCCAGAGAATTTAATGTTAATTTCTCTACCATAAGCCGCATCCAACGTCATTTTAGAGAATATGGCAGTACGTCCAACTGGCCTTACAACCGCAGACCACGTGTAACCACACCAGCCCAGGACCTCCACATCCAGCTTCTTCACTAGCGGGATCGTCTGAGAACAGCCACCCGGACAGCTGATGGGTTTGCACAACCGAAGAATTTCTGCACAAACTGTCAGAAAACGTCTCAGGGAAGCTCATCTGCATGCTCATTGTCCTCACCAGGGTCTTGACCTGACTGCAGTTCAGCATTGTAACCAACTTCAGTGGGCAAATGTTCACCTTCGATGGCCACTGGCACGCTGGAGAAGTGTGCTCTTCACGGGTGAATCCCGGTTTCAACTGTACTGGGCAGATGTCATACAGCGTATATGGCGTCGTGTGGGCGATTGGTTTGCTGTCAACATCTGGATACCATGTCTGTCTGTGTGTGCAGTTTGAAGGAAGTTGCTATTTAGCGTTTGCACAATTGCTAACGAGTTTTGGTTCAACGACAAAGTCTAGCTGTTCCTGTAAACTTCTGGTCATTGTGCTAAGCTAGTTAGCATTTTATCGCAAAACTACCTCTAACTTCATACTGGACGCAGATACATAAAAATGGTATCCACAACTTCATCTGACCCTGGGAAAGTAGATAATGGGCTTCATGACCAAAATCGCGAACTACCCCTTTAAGGACGCTTTTATGAAAAAGTGTTGGATCACGTCGAACTACGTCAACAATTTCAGTTGGCTGATACGGAATTTGTTACCGGACATAATCATGCTGTTCAGCTGGTCATACTTAGCATAGTGGCTAATTGTGCCAGGTTTGCCTATGAGAAAAGCTAATTCCGAGACATTTTAAACCAAAGGACTAAACCTCAGTTTAAGCAAAAGTTTGTGAGTATGGACCCAGGGGGTTCAGCTCGTCTATCCCCATCTTTCATTTGATAAAATACAAATCTCACTGATATAGATGAAAATAACTACAAGAGAAGGTACAAAGTCATTTATTTATGTATACATCCCATTGACTTACATATGGTTAATAAATAAGATATTGAGAGATTGAAAAACACATGTACTAATCATTAAAACTCCACTGGAGAGAATATCTGAAAGAAAATCGTCATATTTGTTCTGTTCCTCAAACAACTCTTTTACAAGGAAAGTGTAATATGGGATTTCATACAGTAGGCCTACGCACCGCAAACTCATGCACATAACAAATTGACTCTAGCGTCTAGTCTGGGCTGAACCTTTCAACTCTATTCCTCTGGCAGAGACCCAAGGCTGATATGAGGGGTTGGTGCCCAACAGACTACAGTAACTATACCAACCAACACCTGCTTTGGAAAAGTTGGGTGTTTTTTTTGATGGAGAAAAATAAATAAATATAAAAACACTACTTTTAACACATTTTGGCATACAATAGCCAGGCAAGGTCTTGTTCATACTGATCCACCTGTATTTCTGGAGGTTTATTTCTTTCTTTCGTGTATTTTCCACAAGTTATCTGTACCGCCAGATAGACAAAACTACTACCTTGTCAGTAAACCTAAAAGAAAAATAATTCCTTCAGTCTTTTCCATATAGTTGTAAACTGAGTGCAATACAAAGATGGCGACCGATGGCAATATTGTTTATTTTGTATTTTTTAGTAATCATTGATCTGACCAGCTCGGTGTTCATTTCATGAGACTGAATGCTGTTACAGAACTGACCCTAGATAACATCAACTGATAACCACACCCACCAGATACAAGTTTATATCAGTGCTGTACAAAAGCCACGTTTCAATGTTCACAGACTTTCAACCATGTCTCACACCCTGAATTCTTACGGTAAATAAAATACACTATGCCTTGAGAATAAACAAACTATACAATTTTTACAACAAGACCAATAGGAAAACCCTACATTCATTACTCTATAAACTGAGAAAACATGTCTCCAGATGCTGTAAAACTTTGACAAAGGTGACACATCAGTCGACTTCTGAAGGGAAACTATGGGAAGGTCTCAATTGCATACTCCTCGCGTCGTCTCTCCTCGTCTCCTTCTCAAAACCCATTGGAGGAGATGGTCAGAGGGGTGGGACCTCTGGCTTTCTCATCCAATGGGTTTTGAGAAGGAGACGAGAGAGGACGCGAGGGGTATGCAATTGAGATCGCCACAGAGTCTTTTGGGTACTCAATGTGTGCAGATCAGGGCATGATGGCTGCCTGGTCCTTTTGGAGAGTGGTGAAAATTGTTACCCTTTCCTTTGTCCTCTGCTGTCCCTCACTCCCAGGGAGCCAGAGCCAGAGAGAGGGGGGAGGGAGTGAAGATCCATTCGTCTGGCAGCAGGCTTGTCCTTAGTTTGTCCGAAGTTGGTAATCTGCCAAAAGAGGGAGATGTAACAGTAATACATTAACACTGTTCTACGCATCATCACTTTGCCCCTGTACTGTGGCGATCACATTAACGTTCAAATTAGCGCTGTTAGCATCTAAACCCACAAAACTGGGGCTCGGCGTGACTGTGGCTTCTGCCGAGTCCCCGACAACCGGATGATCAGGTTTTCAGGGGGAAATGAAAAGAGAGCCTTTGACATGACTTCCGCTTTTGGATGTGAACAAGGCGACACATCTTAACTCCTCCACATTTACTGGATTGGTTGAACAGTCAGAATAGAACCTCCCCTTACATTTAAAAAAGAAAACATTCTCGTCAAGACCAGTATGTAGGGGATCTAGTTTCATGCGTTTGCTACGTTAGGTTAGAGTGACAGTGATCACATTAGGGTCAGTGGAGCATTTATAAATGGCATTACAATAACCGCTTAGAACTCGCTTATGAATAAGTCAACACTGCCAGTGTAAGGTATCTGAGTGTGGTGCGCCTCTCTCTCTCTCTTTATCCCCCTCTCTATCTATCTCTTTATCCTTTCGCTCTCTTTCTCTCTACATCTCTCTTCATCTCTCTCTTTCTCTACATCTCTCTTCATCTCTCTCTTTCTCTACATCTCTCTCTTTCTCTCTACATCTCTCTCTTTCTCTCTACATCTCTCTCTCTATTTCTCTACCTCTGCTGATTACAGTGGAAAGGTGATAGTCACCTTGGCATGCAGAGCCAAGTGACACGGAGAACCTAATGGCACCAAGGCATAATTCAGATCCCCCATGCCCCAGCTTTATAAGGAGGGAGGTAATGGATATGAAAGCTGGGTTCACTACTGGGCCGTATTGTGCTGAGATAAGGAGTGTGTGTTTGTGTGTGTGTGTGTGTGTGTGTGTGTGTCTCACCTCCACTCTGTGTTATGTAGCGTACCCATGGTAACGCCTGATAGCCGCTCTTCTCAATGATCTTAAGATAGCGTACCTGAGGAGGAGCAAAGAACAGTTACAAAAACAACAGACACACACCACACATACTGGTGAGTCTGCTCCTTCCAACCTGTATGCATTATTCAATGAAACTCATTGGCTCTACGAGGGTTCACTGTTAACAGAGATAAATGGGTTCTGTTAACTTACCTGGATACCAGATACAGTGAAATAGGGGATCTCAAAGTTGACAGTGATGGGCCTCTTCCCCTCCAACTCATCACTCTCCACACTAGGCAGCCCAAAGTGAGCCCTCATCATGTACTCCTTGCCTCCCTACACAAAACACACACACACACACACACACACTTTCATTGGGAAATCAGTGGCATTTCTCTTCTGTAGGGTTCTTTGTAACATACCTGATCTTAACAAACCAAAACTAGCTAGACTACGCATTCCTATACTTGTAAAACTCTCCTCACACCTGCGCTGGTGCAGGATACATCAGCAGTTCACAGGACTGCCTTGTCCCATCAAGGTAAAGTAAACAACTACAGAGGTGACTTGAATGTCGTTGGTCCCACATTAAACCCATTCCCCTACCACACACACACACACACACACATCACTATAACACCACTACACAGTTATTAAAACTGTCCATGCGGCTCTGTTGTTTTTCAAAGCCAGGAAGGATGTGGGTTTACAGCAGCAGAGAGAGCTGACAGTCATGCTGAATGTAATGTTAATAGCCAGGCCATGGGTTTTGAGTGCAGTATCCTTATCAGTCTTTATCAATATGAAGTGTTAGGGCGTTTATATTTCCTCTAAAGCCGTTATCAGTCATTACTTGGCTAACCTCCCCTGGGTTCGTCTGGTGGCAGTGTAAAAACACGTTATCTATAAATGTGCTGCTTCCTGTGAGAATACTGTATGTACTGCCTGCCCAGAGAATGGTAGGACCAGACTCTATTTTTACTACTTAGTTACCGTTCAGTCGATAATTACACACAGGGTTGTTCCACCTCAAAAAGCTCACGAAAGAAAATAATGTTAGTGTTCCTGCAACATTATTTTGTTGAAATATAATTTGATCTCTGAGAAATGAAGTTAATTGATTGCATCCAAACTGGCCATTTTAATTTATAGGATTCATATAATATTTAATAGATATAGAGCCTAACAGTCGATTTGGACAAAACTTTTTTGACTAACAATGAGTTGGACATGAGGAATCCAAAGGAATGGTCAATAGCCCCCCACGGACACCCTACACCCTACGTCAGTCCCACCCCAACAACGAGTCGATAGTATCAGTTCGCTGTGTCTGACAGTAGTACGGAGCTGCGGCTCTGAGTATTGTTTCTTCATCCTATGTGATGTATTCCCAGTGAAATTTGTGACGTTTTTTTTTTTAAATCCTCTTTTCATTGAAGTTGTTAGGTTTATGTCCCATCCTAAATTCTGTTATTACCAGAATGTTAAAGGGACAGTTCACCCAATTTACAAAATGACATTGGTTTCCTTACACTTTAAGCAGTCTATTGACAAGGTATGAAAGCAACCCATGCTTTGGTTTTGTTGGCCACTGTTTCAAATGCTAACTTTTTAGCATTTGTGGCACAAATCCAATGCAAGTCAATGGTACCTATATCAGTAATTTCACGCTTCATGTTTAAATCATACTAAAGTATCTAAAAAAATAACTCAATGGTGTTACTTATAGATTATTTGGATATGAGGTGTGAAAATGCTAATATAGGTACCATTAACTTGCATTGGATTTGTGTCACGAATACATACTTAGCATTTGAAACAGTGGCCAGGTAAACATAACCAAAGCATGGGTTGCTGTTATACCTTGTCCATAGAGGAAACCAATATGACATTTTGTAATTTACGTGAACTATCCCTTTAACATTAATAGCAGGAACAGCACCATCTAGTGGTCAGAACCCGGTATTATCAGGATGTAGGATGGGACATAAACCTAACAACTTATTTCTATGAATGGGGGAGAAAAAATGAAATATTCCAAATTTCACTGAGAATACATTACATAGGATGAAGAAACAATACTCCGAGCCGCAGATCCATACAACTTGTCAGACTTGGTATCAGTTTTCTATCTACTTGTTGTTGGGTTGGGATTGGCGGGGGGGGGGGGTCCATGGGTGGCTTTTGACCTTTTCTTTGGATTCCTCATTTAATTTTTTAAAAGTTTGGTCCAATCGAATGTAAGGTAATATATTTATTGAATATTATATGAATCCAATAAATTAAAATGGCCACGTTGAGTGCAATCAATTCTTAATTTCTCAGAGATCAAATTATATTTCAACATAATAATGTCGCAGGAACGCTAATCTTATCTGTTTCTAACTAGAGAAACGATTTCAGAACAATCGGAGATGGTGGGTGTGATGGCTTCCTGAAAGGACATGGAATGACCCCATAGTATGGTAATGAAGAGTACAACTGTTGTATAGCCCTTGTATTACTCTTGTGTGCGGAAGGCTTGAACAAATAGCATCTAAAAACACATGGTGACTGTTACAATATCTATGACAATAGCAGAGAATGCACTAACAGGAATGCATCGATTGCCATCTGTAATAGGTCATTAGCATAGTAAATGTTTAGTTTATCCCATGACGCTAGCTGTGATGTACATGTAGGCTACTTACAGGGAAGGACTTGATGTTCCACTGCACCACGCTCTTCTCGGGAAGATACTTGCAGCTGCCTGTGCTCGTCTTGAATTTAGGCGAGTCGGCGTCGCTGGGCACGGGTACCATGATGGCTACGTTGTTGGCAGTGGAGCGGCTCTTAAACTGACTCTTGGCCTGCAGGGTGGAGGTGAAAAGGTAAGGGTCACGGGGTTACCGACAAGGACGTGCAGTGACGGAAAGAGGGGGATGGGGGGGGGGCAATTTATGGAGTATAACCCGCTTTTACAATACATTGATGATGACACAGTCATGAGGAAAGAAACACAGCCATGGACATGGAACGAAGGCTATTGTATGAAGAATTTCCTGTTCAATTATTAACTTGCTATGAGTTTAAGGGTGAGGAAACAGTCCCAACCCAAAGGTTTTCGCACATTGAAGAAAAAAATGGAAACATAACATGGATCTGCGTCTATGTACTTAAAGAGTCTGGGTCTATGTACTTAAGAGTCTAGGTCTGGGTCAATGTACTTAAGAGAGGTCAGTGTTGGAGCTATGGTGAAACACAGTAGATGTTGACAGTTTGACAGTGAATGATGGTGGACATCCTTTACCTTAACCTTGATCTCAACTCGGCTGTGGGAGAACTTCTCAATCACACTCTCGATCCATATAAGAGGCTTCACCTGTCACGGAAAGGAGAGGAGAGGAGAGGAGAGAGAGAGAGAGAGAGAGAGAGTCATCGGGTTAACATTGGGCAAGGGAGGTGTGCATGTGTGTGTGTGTGTGCGTGTGTGTCACTGACCGTGGTGTTGAGACGGTAGGACATGAGCTCACTCTCTCCGTCCGGGGGGATGAAGGAGATGGTTCGATCGTTCTCGAAGCGAGACAGACGGACACACTGATGGAACTGGACATCCTCCAGCTCTACCGTCTTACTCTTCTCTCCTGATACGACACACAGGCAAGGAGGGGGTTATTGTATGCTATGTCCTAATACAGTCAACTCCTGAGGAGTGCACATTGGATAAGGGCAAAATTTCAATAGCAGTCCATAGCAGTTCACTAGTCCCAGTTAAAATACTGTACATTCCAGACACCT
This sequence comes from Salmo trutta, assembly GCF_901001165.1. Classification (NCBI taxonomy): domain Eukaryota; kingdom Metazoa; phylum Chordata; class Actinopteri; order Salmoniformes; family Salmonidae; genus Salmo; species Salmo trutta. The sequence goes on along the minus strand of NC_042960.1, from coordinate 30,347,443 downwards.
TATTTGCCTCGGATACTAAATAATAAAAAAAGGCAAATCTCCTGTATGTTCCACTGTCATCCTTCCTGATCTGAAAACACACAGTGACACTGTACACACACACACACACACACCACTGTTTCTTCTTCATAAGTACTTTCTAAAGAGTTCCATCAATCAGCTCTTACAAGAGAAAGCTTCGGGAGACCACTCTCTTCAGTAGTGGGCTAGAAAACAATGTCATGGCAATGTGGATGTGTACTGTAGTGAGAAAGCCTAATGTTCTTGTTGTTTTCCCCAGAGTAAATGGTCCAGCAGAGCTGCTGTTAAAAGCTCTTATAATGAATCGGGGCCGCTGGGCTTTCTCTTAAATCCCCCCCGTGAACCTAAAAACAATAACCCTGTCCACAGCAACGACTGTATATGAACGGGCAGCCATCGATGGATGCACGTGACACCACTCATTCCTATGTGAAGACTCAACAGTGCACTGAAGCCAAATTAAGTCGGTTAAGAGGCGTCGTATGGATACAGAGCTAGAACACAGAGTCTAGTCTTTGGAGAAACCTATTAGACAGCTCAAATCCCAGCAGGTAAGCCCTTTGGAGCACCGGTCCACGACACAGGTATGATGTCCCATGTTGCATCATCACCGGGTAACTGTGGAAAGGTGAAAAAGGAGGCACAGTCCTTTATGTTTTGGCTCTAAGGGGGTTCACCTGAAAGGCTGTGCTATCTCCCTAACGAGGCAGCGTAACGCTCATGTATCCATATCAGATAGGAATCCTGCGTTTTGATTTGTTTTCACAATTTGAACTGTTTCAGCTCTCATATATCTCATGTCTCATCAATCTACTTCAAATCTCTCCCTGTGCGCATGTGTCTTGATTTCCCTGCAAGTTTCATCTGTATGATTTCCTCACACCCAGATTTGACTGTCCTCGCTCTCCCGTCTCTTCCACAAACTGTATGTAGTAACAGGCTCTGACCAGAAGAAGGTGATGTTAAACCCATGTCTGTTCACGCGTAGAAAGCCAGTCACAACAGTGAGTGTGACTTCACCTTGAAAAAAAATGCTTATTAGTAATCAAACACACAAGCATTTGTGGTTGAAAGTTACTTTAGGATTGCAGTGGGGTGTCTCTTGAAAGGGATCCATACGCATAACATGCACAGACACAGATCAGTAAACACACAAATAAGAAAGATATTAAAGTGTATGCCTCCTCCTCTGATTATGGTACAATAGGGTGAGTGCAGAAGCCCATTTTAAATTCACATGCTTATCTATTCATTATTTGTCGGAGTAGTTTTCCTTTTCTGTTCCAGACATCCAACTCCACTTCCAGTCCGTGGGCAGCATGCACATGTGAGGAGCCGTCCAGGGGGCATCTTTCATCTGCCAACAGCAGCAGTAGCCTCGGGGAGGGATTAGCAATGGGGCTAGACCAAGGAAGAGTAATCCACCAGACGCCCCACAACCAGGGCACATGAGGGGTGAGACCAGGGACTGGGGCGATGAAGGGGGGGGGGGGGGTGTTGGAGGTAGGGATGGGGAGCAGTGGAGTGGTGGGAGCAGGGATGGGGAGAGGAGGCAGGGGGAAAGGGGGTGAGTTGGGCAGGATTGGGAGCACACTGAGATTTTGAAGGGTGAGGATTTGACCATGGAGACCATCGCTCTCCAAGGCTGAAGAGTCAAATTATTTGGGTTTGGTATAATAGTCTTTACCTCTTGTTGTCCGTTTACATACTTGTAGGAGTGTGTTTGTACAGTTTGTGTACTTGTGTGAGTGTGTTGTGTGTGTGTGTGTGCACATTACACATTACCGAGCAGCCAACCTGTTTGCACCCATTTAATGTAAAAGTAAAATACTGTGAAATACAAACACCATATCCCCTCAATGAATTTCATTCATTCATCCATTCATTACGAATACAATAGTTGTAACTTTTTTTCTTTAGTATAATACAGCAAATATAAATGTATAGTATTGTAGTGCGTGTCATTAATTAAACAGTACTTGATTTGATACCATATTTATATTACAGTATGTGCACTGCAATAAGAAATACAGGAACTAACTTGCCTCTTCGCTGCCAGTAAATTACTGTCAAATTCATGGCAACACCTTAGTGTGTGTGTGTGTGTGTGTGTGTGTGTGTGTGTGTGTGTGTGTGTTATACTGCATGTGTTGTTACTCACTTCCTGTGATCTCGAAGAGCACTTTGTCATTGAGGCCCAGTCTGAGCTCTGGCATTCCAGACAGAACCACTTTGAGCTTGATGCTGCCCATGATCTCACTACGCAGGACACTGCCGGTCGCACTTACCTTGCACAGGGAGACAGACAGACAGACACGGTTATATTAAAGGGAAGCTGAAGTTAAAAAAAATACTTCTCTGGTTGAAAAAGGCCTACGTTGCATCGATATTAGTCAGAAACGTTGATTCAAGTGTACAAATGTACTACAAAGTGTAATAGCATAATTTTTCATAAAGTCAGTATTTTCCCAAAACAGAGATTTGTGAGATTTCTTAGATACAGTGGATATTTGAGGGTTGGGTTTTGATTCCAATCATGCCCACTAACACGGCATGGTAATGCCTAGGGTGAATTGTCATGCACGGAGAAACATCTGCGCTGATTGTGCTCTATCCAATCCTTTACATAAAAGATAACACATTGCCAATGTTATGTTGAAAGAACACTTGGCCCCTAAGCCCTTTATGGAGTGACCACTTGCTGATGTGGCCACTTGCTACTAGCTAGCTTCATTGACAAACACAGAGATGGAACTTTGGCAATGATAAACAGTGTGTAGTTTGTGCTTTACTTACAATAGTTTGACAGCTTGCTGATGAAGTTGTGGATGCAGCAGCAGCTGACTCGATACTGTCTACCTAGTTTCCATGCAAATATTTTAACTTGAGAAATACTGCACCAAACACCTTTGCCTGATGTAAAATTGTAAAAACGAATAATTCAGACTATTTTGAGGGCGAAATGTTGCTAACGTGACTCAAGAGGGACAAAAAACAATAACTCCCAGGGTACAATATAGCAAACGTAACACACCCCCAAGATGCAAATCTCACTTTTTCTTAATGAGAAGCAGAAAAATCCAGGCGGAATCGGTGAGTTCAGCCCCCCTTTAAATACTACAGCAGGACATTTACAGTTTAGATAGTCTTGTGTTACCACACTCGCAATGCGAAGTCTCCTTCATCACGAAGGAACCAAAGAAATCAGGAAACCCTGGATTTCAGTATAGATATGACAAAAGGAGTTTTAGAAAGGATGAGAGAGGTATGGAAAAGAATGAGGAGGTATGTTAGAGAATGACCTAGAGACTGAAGATGAAAAAGTGTATTGTCACAAAAAGGGAACTCTGGGGAAAGCCAGCTATCTAGTTAAATGGTAATGTGGCATGAGAGGCCCATCAGACTTGCTCTTCCTTACAATCAGTCAGTTATTAGCCAGTTATTAGTCTCTGTCTCTGACCCCTGGGATACATAAAATGGGCTCAAGGGGCTGGTTACGTGTCAGACCAAAGGGCCGTGGGTATCCTGGTATAACACCGTTACAACAATCCTCCGGTTTCTGTGGTAAGAAAGGAAATCTGAAATAATTTCCTCCCACTTACTTATAACAATACATGTTGGGGCTACCGAGTGGCACAGTGGTCTAAGGCAGTACTAGATGCATCACTACAGACCCTGGTTCGATCCCGGGCTGTATCACAACCGGCCATGATCGGGAGTCCCATAGGGCTGCGCAGAATTGGCCCAGTGTCGTCCGGGTTAGGGGAGACTTTGGCCGGGGAAGGCCGTCATTGTAAAATAAGAATTTGTTCTTAACTGACTGGCCTAGTTAAATAAAGCTTCTCTGACACAACACTGATTAATACTGTCAACCTGACCTGGTTTCTTAGTCTGCACACTGCAAATGATTATCAAATCTTTAAATATATACAGTTGAAGTCAGAAGTTTACATACACCTTAGCCAAATACTTTTAAAAACTCTGTTTTTCACAATTCCTGACATTTAATCCAAGTAAAAATTCCGTCTTAGGTCAGTTAGGATCACCACTGTATTTCAAGAATGTGAAATGTCAGAATAATAGTAGAGAGTATTATTTATTTCAGCTTTTATTCCCAGTGGGTCAGAAGTTTACATACACTCAATTAGTATTTGGTAGTATTGCCTTTAAATTGTTTAACTTGGGTCAAACATTTCAGGTAGCCTTCCACAAGCTTCCTAAAATAAGTTGTGTGAATTTTGGCCCATTCCTCCTGACAGAGCTGGTGTAACTGAGTCAGGTTTGTAGGCCTTCTTGCTCACATAAGCTTTTTCAGTTCTGCCCACAAATTTTCTATGGGATTGAGGTAAGAGCTTTGTGATGGCCACACCAATACCTTGACTTTGTTGTCCTTAAGCCATTTTGACACAACTTTGGAAGTATACTTTGTGTCATTGTCCATTTGGAAGACCCATTTGCGACCAAGCTTTAACTCTCTGACTGATATCTTGAGATGTTGCTTCAATATATCCACATAATTTTCCTACCTCATGATGCCATCTATTTTGTGAACAGCACATGTCCCTCCTGCAGCAAAGCACTCCCACAACATGATGCTGCCACCCCCATGCTTCACGGTTGGGATGGTGTTCTTCGGCTTGCAAGCATCCCCCTTTTTCTCCAAACATAACGATGGTCATTATGGCCAAACAGTTCTATTTTTGTTTCATCAGACCAGAGGACATTTCTCCAAAAAGTACGATCTTTGTCCCCATGTGCAGTTGCAAACCGTAGTCTGGCTTTTTTATGGCGGGTTTGGAGCAGTGGCTTCTTCCTTGCTGAGCGGCCTTTTCAGGTTATGTCGATGTAGGACTTGTTTTACTGTGGATATAGATACCTTTGTACCCCTTTCCTCCAGCATCTTCACAAGGTCCTTTGCTGTTGTACAGGGATTGATTTGCACTTTTTGCACCAAAGTACGTTCATCTCTAGGAGACAGAACGCGTCTCCTTCCTGAGCATTAGGACGGCTAAGTGGTCCCATGGTGTTTATACACTGCTCAAAAAAATAAAGGGAACACTTAAACAACACAATGTAACTCCAAGTCAATCACACTTCTGTGAAATCAAAATGTCCACTTAGGAAGCAACACTGATTGACAATACATTTCACATGCTGTTGTGCAAATGGAATAGACAACAGGTGGAAATTATAGGCAATTAGCAAGACACCCCCAATAAAGGAGTGGTTCTGCAGTTGGGGACCACAGACCACTTCTCAGTTCCTATGCTTCCTGGCTGATTTTTTGGTCACTTTTGAATGCTGGCAGTGCTTTCACTCTAGTGGTAGCATGAGACAGAGTCTACACCCCACACAAGTGGCTCAGGTAGTGCAGCTCATCCAGGATGGTACATCAATGCGAGCTGTGGCAAGAAGGTTTGCTGTGTCTATCAGCGTAGTGTCCAGAGCATGGAGGCGCTACCAGGAGACAGGCCAGTACATCAGGAGACGTGGAGGAGGCCGTAGGAGGGCAACAACCCAGCAGCAGGACCGCTACCTCCTCCTTTGTGCAAGGAGGAGCAGGAGAAGCACTGCCAGAGCCCTGCAAAATGACCTCCAGCAGGCCACAAATGTGCATGTGTCTGCTCAAACAGTCAGAAACAGACTCCATGAGGGTGGTATGAGGGCCCGACGTCCACAGGTGGGGGTTGTGCTTACAGCCCAACACCGTGCAGGACGTTTGGCATTTGCCAGAGAACACCAAGATTGGCAAATTCGCCACTGGCGCCCTGTGCTCTTCACAGATGAAAGCAGGTTCACACTGAGCACGTGACAGACGTGACAGAGTCTGGAGACGCCGTGGAGAACGTTCTGCTGCCTGCAACATCCTCCAGCAAGACCGGTTTGGCGGTGGGTCAATCATGGTGTGGGGTGACATTTCTTTGGGGGGCCGCACAGCCCTCCATGTGCACGACAGAGGTAGCCTGACTGCCATTAGGTACCGAGATGAGATCCTCAGACCCCTTGTGAGACCATATGCTGGTGCGATTGGCCCTGGGTTCCTCCTAATGCAAGACAATGCTAGACCTCATGTGGCTGGAGTGTGTCAGCAGTTCCTGCAAGAGGAAGGCATTGATGCTATGGACTGGCCCGCCCGTTCCCCAGACCTGAATCCAATTGAGCACATCTGGGACATCATGTCTCGCTCCATCCACTAACGCCACGTTGCACCACAGACTGTCCAGGAGTTGGCGGATGCTTTAGTCCAAGTCTGGGAGGAGATCCCTCAGGAGACCATCCGCCACCTCATCAGGAGCATGCCCAGGCGTTGTAGGGAGGTCATACAGGCACGTGGAGGCCACACACACTACTGAGCCTCATTTTGACTTGTTTTAAGGACATTACATCAAAGTTGGATCAGCCTGTAGTGTGGTTTTCCACTTTAATTTTGAGTGTGACTCCAAATCCAGACCTCCATGGGTTGATAAATTGGATTTCCATTGATTATTTTTGTGTGATTTTGTTGTCAGCACATTCAACTATGTAAAGAAAAAAGTATTTAATAAGATTATTTCTTTCATTCAGATCTAGGATGTGTTGTTTAAGTGTTCCCTTTATTTTTTTGAGCAGTATACTTGCATACTATACAGATGAACGTGGTACCTTCAGGTGTTTGGAAATTGCTCCCAAGGATGAACCAGACTTGTGGAGGTCTACAATTTTATTTCTGAGGTGTTGGCTGATTTCTTTTGATTTTCCCATGATGTCAAGCAAAGAGGCACTGCACTTGAAGGTAGGCCTTGAAATACATCCACAGGTACACCTCCAATTGACTCAAATTACGTCAATTAGCCTATAAGAAGCTTGTAAAGCCATGACATCATTTTCTGGAATTTTCCAAGCTGTTTAAAGGCACAATCAACTTAGTGTACGTAACCTTCTGACCCACTGTAATTGTGATACAGTGAGTTGTCAGTAAACAATTGTTGAAAAAATTACTTGTGTCATGCACAAAGTAGATGTCCTAACCGACTTGCTGTGGTTGAAAAACCACTTGAGTGGTTGAAAAACAAGTTTTAATGACTCCAACCTAAGTGTATGTAAACTTCCGACTTCAACTGTACATATATCAGACTATTACAAATCTAATTTGAACAAAAATGGATCTACCCTGGAAACCATGTTTGATGAATTTGTTACCATTCCACCAATTCCGCTCCAGTCATTACCATGAGCCCGTTCTCCCCAATTAAGATGCCACCAACCTCCTGTGCAGCACGCCTGGAGTTTTAAAAAAGGCACGTGAAAGACTTTGAGAGCATAAGGAAAAATATGCTGTGTGCAAAGCACAATGTAGGATATAAACAGGCACAACTTTAGACTGGGGCTGTATACAGCCAAAGCAAGGCTGAAATGGCTTCAGAACAAGAATGTGAAACTCCTTGAGTGGCCCAGGAAAAGCCCAGACTTGAATCCCATTGAAAACCTGTGGAAAGACTTGAAGATTGCTGTTCGCCACCTCTTCCCATCTAACTTAACAGAGCTTCAGAAAATCCGGAAGGAAAAATGTGAGAAAATCCCCAAATCCAGATGCGCAAAGCAGATACAGATATACCCAAGACCAGCAGCATGGTCCACCTGGCCGTGCTGCTGCTCCAGTTTCAACTGTTCTGCCTGCGGCTATGGAACCCTGACCTGTTCACTGGACATGCTACCTGTCCCAGACCTGCTATTTTCAACTCTCTAGAGACAGCAGGAGCGGTAGAGATACTCTCAATGATCGGCTATGAAAAGCCAACAGACATTTACTCTTGAGGTGCTGACTTGTTGCACCCTCGACAACTACTGTGATTATTATTATTTGACCATGCTGGTCATTTATGAACATTTGAAGATCTTGGCCATGTTCTGTTATAATCTCCACCCGGCACAGCCAGAAGAGGACTGGCCACCCCTCATAGCCTGGTTCCTCTCTAGGTTTCTTCCTAGGTTTTGGCCTTTCTAGGGAGTTTTTACTAGCTACCGTGCTTCTACAGCTGCATTGCTTGCTGTTTGGGGTTTTAGGCTGGGTTTCTGTATAGCACTTTGAGATATTAGCTGATGTAAGAAGGGCAATATAAATACATTTGATTTGATTTGACTCAAAGCTGTAATCGCCGACAAAGGTGCTTCTACAAAGTATTGACTTGGGTGTGAATACTTTTGTAAATGAGATTTCTGTATTTCATTTTCAATAAATGTGCAAACATTTCTAAAAACATGCTTTCACTTTGTCATTATGGGGTCTTGGGTTTCTAAAAATATATATTTAATCAATTTTGAATTCAGGCTGTAACAACAAAATATGTAATGAATCAAGGCGTATGAATACTTTCTGAAGGCACTGTAGTACAGTAGTAGATGTATATACAGTAAAGCATAGTAAAACTATATACAATAAAGCTGAGGTGTATTTTTGTCTCCGCTCAAACATGAGTAATAAAGGCCTTTTTATCAGGGGGTGCTGGCTACTTCCTGCGGGTGGCTATGGGAAAACCTGGGACTATTTTAGACTTCATAGTCCCTGTTCCCCTAGAGCAGTTTTTCCCAACCCTAGTCTTCGAGTACTGCCAAAAGTACACATTTTTATTGTAACCCTGGACAAATACACATGATTCAACTTGTCAACTGATAATCAAGTCCTCGATGAGTTGAATATGTCTTTGTCCAGGCCTACGTCAACAAATGTGTACTGTTGGGGGGAAACAGTGCCCTAGAGATACCACATTATTAAACAGATACAATAATCACAGACTGAAATCATAGTGCAGACCCTCACTAGCACGTTGTGGCTACTGTGTTCATGGTATACTAGGGACCTTTTGATACTACCCATGATTAATTACAATACTTGAGGTGTTTTTACTGACATCCGAGTGAAAAGCCTCCTCACCAGCAGGTTAACGGACTCAATGACGTCCATGAACACCTCGTTCTTCCTGTACTTGATGCCCTCTGACCTCCAGGACACTGCATTGGTGACGGTGGCGGGGGGGCGAGGGGCGCCCACATCCAGTTTGTGACCCTGCTGGGTGATGTACCTGCAGAGAGAGGGGAGAGTGGGGGAGGCGAGAGGACAGATACCGTGTAAGCTTATTCAGAGGGAAAAGAACGCTGTCGTCGCTACCTCACTTTCCAACTAAGGTTTCGAGAACAGAGGAGAAAGCAGAATATGAAAAATATTGAAGTAGAATCCAAGAACGTGAGGATCAGTACAAAGATGTTTGTTGTCTAGGTGATATCAATCTTTCTATATATATTCATGATTAATGAGCTTATGATAAAGATACCCCAGAATAGAAAGTTAATTTTATTAAACCTCACTGGATTAGATAGATTAATGAAAGGATTTGTCTTGGGTTGTGAGCAGGTTAGTCATGGGTGTAATTGGAACAAGGGGGTTTACATTGTGATTCTATTGTGATTGTAACCAAAAGACTAAAACGGCACTAAAGTAACGCTAAGGTTCAAATCATCCTGGAGTGCATTTTGTGTGCTCATTTAAAAAGGTGCAATCTGCAATAGTTAAAAACGATAAAGTTGACCTCAGACTGTCAGGCCTTGTACCCATAGCTCTGTGAGAGTGGTTACATGTCTCCAGCCTAGCTCCATCCCATTGTGTCTTTAAACACAGTAGACCTTGCATGTCTATTGTCTACTACCGGCTGTACTATCAATACCTTATGCTGCAGGATGATGTGATGAGACGGGGAGTGGGTAGGAGGGAGATGATATACACTACCTATGCAAACACATTACCGTTTATTCCGTAGGTGGAACACCTGCCCGCTGCCTCTACCTCTCACTGACAAACAACCAGGGTGACAGACAGCAACGCCATGTACTTCCTCAAATACACACACACACAGTCCTGCCGCCCGACCTGTAATCCCACCAGATATATCTCTCCTCTGCCTGCATGTCTCCCAGCTCTCCCTGTGGTAATGACAGACTGATCCAATCTCAACCATAGATCCTTCTGATGCCTGCAGACTTTCTTTCCTCCACTACCCTTCCCTGGGCTCCTCTGAGAATCCCCTTATCGCTCAGCTTGAAAGAGGCTTGTGTGGTTCAAAATGTGTCTGCACATTGCAAAGGCACTGAAAGCCTCCCCCCAAAATTGCCCAACAAATTACATTACACTGGTTTGAATTCACCACTTGACACAGGATATGGTGACCTCATATAGTGTTTTATGGTAATCCCACGGGAGATCATCTCATCTCAATACCTCATCTTGACTCAAGGAGAGTGGAAAGAGATGAAAGTCAAGTGGAGACAATTATTCTTTTTTATTTTAGTTCTACTTTATTTATTTAACCAGGTAGGCTAGTTGAGAACAATTTCTCATTTACAACTGCGACCTGGCCAAGATTAAGCAAAGCAGTTTGACACATACAACAACACAGAGTTACACATGGAATAAACAAACATACAGTCAATAATACAGTAGAAAAAAAGTATATACAGTGAGGGAAAAAAGTAGTTGATCCCCTGCTGATTTTGTACGTTTGCCCACTGACAAAGAAATGATCAGTCTATAATTGTAATGGTAGGTTTATTTGAACAGTGAGAGTCAGAATAACAACAAAAAAATCCAGAAAAACGCATGTCAAAAATGTTATAAAATGATTTGCATTTTAATGAGGGAAATAAGTATTTGAACCCTCTACAAAACCCTTGTTGACAATCACAGAGGTCAGACGTTTCTTGTAGTTGGCCACCAGGTTTGCACACATCTCAGGAGGGATTTTGTCCCACTCCTCTTTGCAGATCTTCTCCAAGTCATTAAGGTTTCGAGGCTGACGTTTGGCAACTCGAACCTTCAGCTCCCTCCACAGATTTTCTTGGGGATTAAGGTCTGGAGACTGGCTAGGCCACTCCAGGACCTTAATGTGCTTCTTCTTGAGCCACTCCTTTGTTGCCTTGGCCGTGTGTTTGGGGTCATTGTCATGCAGGAATACGCATCCACGACCCATTTTCAATGCCCTGGCTGAGGGAAGGAGGTTTTCACCCAAGATTTGACGGTACATGGCCCCGTCCATCGTCCCTTTGATGCGGTGAAGTTGTCCTGTCCCCTTAGCAGAAAAACACCCCCAAAGCATCATGTTTCCACCTCCATGTTTGACGGTGGGGATAGTGTTCTTGGGGTCATAGGCAGCACTCCTCCTCCTCCAAACACGGCGAGTTGAGTTGATGCCAAAGAGCTCCATTTTGGTCTCATCTGACCACAACACTTTCCCCCAGTTGTCCTTTGAATCATTCAGATGTTCATTGGCAAACTTCAGACGGGCATGTATATGTGCTTTCTTGAGCAGGGGGACCTTGCGGGCACTGCAGGATTTCAGTCCTTCACGGCGTAGTGTGTTGCCAATTGTTTTCTTGGTGACTATGGTCCCAGCTGCCTAGAGATCATTGACAATATCCTCCCGTGTAGCTCTGGGCTGATTCCTCACCGTTCTCATGATCATTGCAACTCCACGAGGTGAGATCTTGCATGGAGCCCCAGGCCGAGGGAGATTGACAGTTCTTTTGTGTTTCTTCCATTTGCAAATAATCGCACCAACTGTTGTCACCTTCTCACCAAGCTGCTTGGCGATGGTCTTGTAGCCCATTCCAGCCTTGTGTAGGTCTACAATCTTGTCCCTGACATCTTTGGAGAACTCTTTGGTCTTGGCCATGGTGGAGAGTTTGAAATCTGATTGATTTATTGCTTCTGTGGACAGGTGTCTTTTATACAGGTAACAAGGTGAAATTAGGTACACTCCCTTTAAGAGTGTGCTCCTAATCTCAGCTCGTTACCTGTATAAAAGACACCTGGGAGCCAGAAATCTTTCTGATTGAGAGGGGGTCAAATACTTTTTTCCCTCATTATAATGCAAATCAATTTATAACATTTTTGACATGCGTTTTTCTTGATTTTGTTTTTGTTATTCTGTCTCTCACTGTTCGAATAAACCTACCATTAAAATTATAGACTGATAATTTCTTTGTCAGTGGGCAAACGTACAAAATCAGCAGGGGATCAAATACCTTTTTCCCTCACTGTATACAGTGTGTGCAAATGAGGTAGGATAAGGGAGGTAAGGCAATAAATAGGCCATGCTGGCGAAGTATTTACAATATAGCAATTAAACACTGGAATGGTAGATGTGCAGAAGATGAATGTGCAAGTAGAGATACTGGGGTGCAAAGGAGCAAGATAAATAAATAAATAAATAAATAAATACAGTATAGGGATGAGGTAGTTGGATGGGCTGTTTACAGATGAGCTATGTACAGGTGCAGTGATCTGTGGGCTGCTCTCTGACAGCTGGTGCTTAAAGCTAGTGAGGGAGATATGAGTCTCCAGCTTCAGTAATTTTTGCAGATCGTTCCAGTCATTGGCAGCAGAAAACTGGAAGGAAAGGCGGCCAAAGGAAGAATTGGCTTTGGGGGTGACCAGTGAGATATACCTGCTGGAGCGCATGCTACTGGTGGGTGCTGCTATGGTGACCAGTGAGCTGAGATAAGGCGGGGCTTTACCTAGCAGAGACTTGTAGACGACCTGGAGCCAGTGGGTTTGGCGGCGAGTATGAAGCGAGGGCCAGCCAACGAGCGCGTACAGGTTGCAGCGGTGGGTAGTATATGGGGCTTTGGTGACAAAACGGATGGCACTATGATAGACTGCATCCAATTTGTTGAGTAGAGTGTTGGGGGCTATTTTGTAAATGACATTGCCAAAGTCGAGGATCGGTAGGATGGTCAGTTTTACTAGGGTATGTTTGGCAGCATGAGTGAAGGATGCTTGGTTGCGAAATAAGAAGCCGATTCTAGATTTAATTTTGGATTGGAGTTGCTTAATGTGAGTCTGGAAGGAGAGTTTACAGTCTAACCAGACACCTAGGTACTTGTAGTTGTCCACATATTCTAAGTCAGAACAGTCCAGAGTAGTGATGCTGGACGGGCGGGCGGGTGCAGGCAGTGATCGGTTGAATAGCATGCATTTAGTTTTACTTGCATTTAAGAGCAGTTGGAGGCCACGGAATGAGAGTTGTATGGCATTGAAGTTTGTCTGGAGGTTAGTTAACACAGTGTCCAAAGAAGGGCCAGAGGTATACGGAATGGTGCCGTCTGCATAGAGGTGGATCAGAGAATCACCAGCAGCAAGAGCGACATCATTGATGTATACAGAGAAGAGAGTCGGCCCGAGAATTGAACCCTGTGGCACCCCCATAGAGACTGCCAGAGGTCCGGACAACAGGCCCTCCGATTTGACACACTGAACTCTATCAGAGAAGTAGTTGGTGAACCAGGTGAGGCAATCATTTGAGAAACCAAGGCTGTTGAGTCTGCCGATAAGAATGTGGTGATTGACAGAGTCGAAAGCCTTGGCCAGGTCGATGAATACGGTTGCACATTAGTGCCTCTTATCGATGGCGGTTATGATATCGTTTAGGACCTTGAGCGTGGCCGAGGTGCACCCATGATCAGCACGAAAACCAGATTGCATAGTGGAGAAGGTACGTTGGGATTCGAAATGGTCGGTAATCTGTTTGTTAACTTGGCTTTCGAAGACCTTAGAAAGGCAGGGTAGGATAGGAGGGGGATGACCGCGGCAACTTTCCAAACTTTGGGAATCTCAGACGATACGAAAGAGAGTTTGAACAGGCTAGTAATAGGGGTTGCAACAATTTCTGCAGATAATTTTAGAAAGAGAGGGTCCAGATTGTCTAGCCCAGCTGATTTGTAGGGGTCCAGATTTTGCAGCTCTTTCAGAACATCAGCTATCTGGATTTGGGTGAAGGAGAAATGGGGAGGCTTGGGCAAGTTGCTGTGGGGGGTGGAGGGCTGTTGATCGGGGTAGGGGTAGCCAGGTGGAAAGCATGGCCAGCTGTAGAATAATGCTTATTGAAATTCTCAATTGTAGTGGATTTATCGGTGGTGACAGTGTTTCCTAGCCTCAGTGCAGTGGGCAGCTGGGAGGAGGTGCTCTTATTCTCCATGGACTTTACAGTGTCCCAGAACTTTTTTGAGTTTGTGCTACAGGATGAAAATTTCTGCTTGAAAAAGCTAGCCTTAGCTTTCCTAACTGCCTGTGTATATTGGTTCCTAACTTCCCTGAAAATGTGCATATCACGGGGGCAATTCGATCTAATGCAGAACGCCACAGGATGTTTTTGTGCTGGTCAAGGGCACTCAGGTCTGGAGAGAACCAAGGGCTATATCTGTTCCTGGTTCTACATTTTTTGAATGGGGCATGCTTATTTAAGATGGTGAGGAAGGCACTTTTAAAGAATAACCAGGCATCCTCTACTGATGGGATGAGGTCAATATCCTTCCAGGATACCCGGGCCAGGTCGATTAGAAAGGCCTGCTCGCTAAAGTGTTTTAGGGAGCGTTTGACAGTAATGAGGGGTGGTCGTTTGACCGCAGACCCATTACGGATGCAGGCAATGATTGCTGAGATCTTGGTTGAAAACAGTAGAGGTGTATTTGGAGGGCAAGTTGGTTAGGATGATATCTATGAGGGTGCCCGTGTTTACGGATTTGGCGTTGTACCTGGTGGGTTCATTGATAATTTGTGTGAGATTGAGGGCATCAAGCTTAGATTGCAAAACGGCCAATTGGGCTTGTTTGGTGTGTTGGTTTTGGTCCTGATTCTCCCCAGAAATGCTAATGATGTATACAACAAGAGCATTTGAGTTGGCGGTAAAATCGTCAGTCATACTACGAAACAACACACACAAACACACTCTTTCATATACACACACACAAGGGAAGACAATGGAGGGGAAGACAATGGAATGGTAGCCAGGCCAGGGCCCGGTTCTCAAAAGCATCTTAGGCTAAGTTTATCGTTAGATCCTTCGTTGCAAGGGCCGCGGCTTTTGTGGCTCGATGGGTAACGATGCTTCGTGGGGTGTCAGTTGTTGATGTGTGCAAGGGTCCCTGGTTCGAGCCCGGGTTGGGGCGAAGAGAGGGACGGAACCTACACTGTTACATAAGTGCAATCGCTAGATACCTAGTATTAGGTCATTAGGCTACACCTAGGCTACATTATATGAAAGCTCAAGCATTTCACTGTAGCCGAACCAATAACTTAAAAGGTCAACATATTACTGTAGGTATATGCAAATTTGTAGTCTAGGCCTTTATCATCCTATTTTTAGGGCACATTGATATTTTCTAAATAGCGAACGAGGGAATGAGCGACTTTGGCTTTATTCATTCTTGCTCACAGTTTACACAAACTGAATAAATGCTGAATTTAGCCTACATAATAAAACATTGCATACAAAATATCACGAAAAAAAATACTAGCCTTTATAGTCGGGAATAATTTCCGCAAGGGACAGCTCCTGCAACGGCACAGTTAAATTCCACTTTGTAATGAGTGCATCGTTAAACAGTCATAAGCCTAAATTCCATAGCTATCGGGAAATTGCGCCCAGGTGGGCTGTATTTTAGGGTAAGGGGGGGGGGGGGTTGTTGTGGAAGGGCCTGATTGGGGGGAGATGGAAAAAGAGGAGAAGAAGGGGAGGATGGAGGAGCGTCGGGATGAGGTGGAGGGGCTCCTTGGCGAACCGAGGAGCAGAGCTGAGCTCGTCTGTCTGGGTGTCGAGTGGAGCCAGCTGACAGTGGCATTGTGTATGTCTCAATGGGAGACAGGCTAGCGATTATCAGCCCTATTCAGGCCCACATTCACAGACAACACAGACAACACACTGATAAAGACCTCATCAAAGCTCAGGGCAAAAACACATCTTCATACGTCCACATCAGACAGTCACCATATTATCAAAGTAAACCATCTGTTTGAGCAATTATAAAAAGACACAATTATATTATATGATGTAACAAACAGGCTTTCAATTAAAGTGTAAGACTAATTACAAACAGGTAATTAAGGAGACAAAATAGGCAGATTGCCATGGTAGTCTGGACTTAATTAAGTGAACACTGCACCTTCTGCCAGAACATGGCACCATTCCCAGGGGCAAGTAACAGAACAGGAAAACAAAGTCCTGTTAACGAGCTAAACCCTCTGAACCCTATAGGCTACTGCATATTGTCTGGCACTAGCTTAGATGCTAGTCTTTTATGGCATCAAACGGCAAGCCATCTAGTAGAGAGATGAGTAGACAGAGGTGTTGACTGACTCGAACTGACTTTACTCTTTAGCAGAGAAGAAAACATGAAATATAAAGTGTTATTAACATGCTAAAGCAGGGTTTCCCAAACCTTTTTGGCCCACGACCCCATTTTGATATCTGAAAAATATTGCGACCCCACCCATGTGAAAAAATAATGTAATTAACAGCCAATGTTAACTTTTTTATTTGGGGCTATGTCAGTCAATTGAAAAACATTCAAACAGTATTTGTGATTTGAGAAGACAATTGTATACTTTTCATGTGGGGCAGTCAATTGCAAATTAGTAATGTCTCTTATCTCACCACCACTAATGAGGTGGGTGTGCTTGATGCATGTCTCGTCGGAGCTTCTCAAAATCAGGGGGCGTGGTCGACAGTGCGCACCTCATCTCTGCTGTCACATCCAATCTGGATCGTATTTGGTTTTAATACAGACGAGAGCACTGAATCCAGCTTGACACCGATATGAGCTGGCGAAGGGTTGCCTACCATGTGTTTTATGGTGATTTCGAACCAACTGGGAACTCTGAAAAATACTAAGTCAAATCATGACGTCAGTGATGAAAGTCAGAGCTCTAGAAAAAGGCCCGAGTTCCCGAGTTGGAATTCCGAGTGGGATGACCGTTCAAAACAATTTTTTCTAGTCGGAGCTCGTTTCTTTCCGAGTTCCCAGTTGTCTTGAACGTACTGAAGTTGGAGATTTCCGAGTTCCCAGTTATTTTGAACGCGTAATTAATGCTCAGAGGGAGACGGCAGGGTATTTCCTTTGAGCCAGGAACCAAGCCTCCTCTGTAGTGAACCGTAAATGTGTTGTCTGTAGCATTCGGTCTGTTGTCTGTAGCAATATGGTAGTCTGTTGGATGGTAGTCTGTTTTAGCATTGCCCCTGTGTTGCAGTCTAAAATGACAAGCCTTCCAGGCCAGACTGTAGTCTTGACTGACTGTAACTGAGTCCTCTACTCACTCTTGCAGGATCTTGCTGTCTGTGGTCTGGGGAAAGCCAAAGTCCATGACCTCGTCCATCAGCTCATACACGATCACAAAGTTGTCACGGATACTCTCCTCCTCCAGCTCCTTAAAGTACTCCTTAAACACCTACAGATTTACAGACAACTTAATACAAGATCAATACAATACCAGAATAGTAAGCACAGTGTATTATAGTAGGTATTGTCAGTGAAGCACACACTCACCTGTACTATTTTGTAGAGGAAGGAGTATACCAGAGCAGCATTGGCATTCTTCTTGGTCATTGCCACCACTGAAGGATGACTGTTAAGTATGTACTAAACTGTTGAACAGAAAAAGGTACTGTGCCACTGCTGTTTTAAATCTATCAAATGGAACATTTACAATCTGCAGTTGCTACATCTATTTTTGGACTTATATATTAATGATACATACATTGACTCTTGAAGAATATAACTTAGAAATGCCTCATGAGCATAGTTCAACTGCCTTTACTCCAATGTTTGTAAACACATTAAATGTAAACAAACACTAGTTAGCCTGAAAACATGGTTAAAACTATAATTTGATATCATGGGATGGTCAGCCCATGCATCCATAGACCTGTCTACGAATTTGAGTGGTTACATTTCTCCAGCCCCATCCCTCAGCTTTTTACCAAAACAGATCAACTTTTAAAAATGCACACCTGTTAATTGAAATGCATTCCAGGTGACTACCTCATGAAGCTGGTTGAGAGAATGCCAAGAGTGTGCAAAGCTGTCATCAAGGCAAAGGGTGGAAACTTTGAATAATTTAAAATATAATATATATTTATTTAACACTTTTTTGGTTACTACATGATTCCATATGTGTTATTTCATAGCTTTGATGTCTTCACTGTTATTCTACAATGTAGAAAATAGTAAAATAAAGAAAAACCCTTGAATAGGTAGGTGTGTCCAAACTTTTGACTTGTACTGTACACAGTGCGACATCATGAATCTGCATGCATGCAGTGAGGGTGTGAACTGTGAATTGTGTGATACGCCTCGTGAGCGAGACAGAAGCTGAGACAGACGGACTTCCTGTTTGGACAGGATACGGTAGAGGTTGCTGTGTTTGATCCACAGGAAGTGTGAGGAGCCGCTGGTCACCAGGGGCGACGTGTCTGCGTCCTCCTCCATCCTCATCATTATAGGCATGAAATGGTCGATCTCATTCATGTCCATGTTTCCCATGTAGTTACGACTTATCAACACCTACAAGGAAAACACATAACATAAAAATAGAGGGTGAAGATTTGTAACATTTCCATGTTGCTCTTGTAGTTACGACATATCAACACCTGGCCAATTAGATAACGTGACATAAAGGGCATTGTAACACATTGATGTACATTCATTTTCTATTCAATTCAGGTAATCTTCATTTAGATAGTATATTTCAATCAGCAGAAATTCGAAATGTTTTCTAAGGAGTCCATAGTGGAAGATATGCAACAAATTGAAAAAGATCCGAAATGGAGCATATGTCATTCCCTCGTTCTGACGGCTCAGCGGTGAGTTGTGTAAGATCATAAAATTGTCTGTGGAAATGGGCAGCAGCCTCTGCCAGGAAGACCACTGTTAAGAAACAGTAAATAACTCGTCTGTGATCACAACACCCAATCACAGCATTGTGCAATATACACTGGAGTGGCCCGAGGGAAGCATCACTTTCTCTCTCTCTCTCTTCTCTCTCTCTCTCTCTCTCACACACACAATGTCTTACTATACTTGTGAGCAG
Organism: Salmo trutta; assembly: GCF_901001165.1. Taxonomy (NCBI): domain Eukaryota; kingdom Metazoa; phylum Chordata; class Actinopteri; order Salmoniformes; family Salmonidae; genus Salmo; species Salmo trutta. The sequence goes on along the minus strand of NC_042960.1, from coordinate 30,328,533 downwards.
TGGCAGAGCCCCACCTGTTTTGAGCCCCACATTTTAAGCCCAAAGAATTATAAATAAAAAGTGCCTGTTTTGCATGTTATTTTGGCATTAACACGTGACCCATTTCAGTTTGTAAACATAGTAAGGCAGCTTCAAAATGCAGGTGTTTCAGCCTAGCTCAGTGCTTTCTGTGGTGGTAGGGCAGCAAGCGGAAAATACGGAGCGAAGGTGTTGGTAATGTTCTCTAGTTGCACCGTGATTGGCTCAGTGTTCTGTCACTCATGGGGACACTACGTCACCGCCAAGTCTACGGGTAAAGCAAAAAAAATGCAAGCCTCTTGGGTGCTGCCATAGAGTTACATTAGAAGTGCCCATCCAAGAAGGCTCAAGGTCATTGGCCACAGATAAAATTACGTCAAATCACGTTACATCTACAGTAGCTTTGATTGGACTGATCATGTCAACATCATACTTAAAAAATCTTAGCTAGCTGTCATCCTCATGAATCAAGTTGACAGTCTACTGGCAAATCCTTTTTAATCCTTGTCATTTAAATAGAAATAATGAAGAGAAATTAAATAAAACGTATCGGTGCTAATCGGCCATTGCACATAAACATTGGAAATCGCAAATTCAACAATGAGTGGTTTGGAAGGAATCAGTGGCTAACTGCAAGCATTGCAAAGCAATCACTAGCATTCTATTCAGTGGAGTGGCTGTGTGTGTGGTCCCAAGGGGATTAAGGGTCTCTTTCCAATAAAAAACTATAAACATTCAACATTGGCCATGCTGTCAATGAAGCATGATTTGTGCCGCGCTCAAAACTGTATACTCAGAACTGAGAAATCTGACTTCAGTGAGTTCAAGACAACTGGGAACTCGGGAAAAATTAGCTCAGACTGGGAAAATAATTTTTGAACGGTCATCCAACTCGGAATTGAAAATCCAGAAGTTGCGCCTCTTTCTAGAGCTACGACCTGAAGATCACTGACGTCATCATGATTCAACCTTGATTTTTCAGAGTTCCCAGTTGTCTTGAAAGCACCAAAAATCCAGAGAATGCCAGACTTTGATGACAAAATTTGCACACGAAGAACTGCCGCGCCAACTTCATGTTCAAGTGAGCACGACAAAGTGTGTCCAAAAATGTATTGTATGCTGCTGCATAAATTACGTAATATGCCAGAGAGATATGTATGCTGTAGCTAAGAAAAGTAATACTAAGTATATGTTGTGTAGTAAACTGTTAGAAGCTCATGTGCCTCACCCTAATAATTTGGTCTATTTTCCCCTCTTAATTTCGCCTATTGTTCTGACTTGGTGGTGCACATGTAGCCTATAACCTGTTTTTGAGAAATGTAATCAACAAATATTGTAAGAGCTTTCATTGTCTACTTATATGCCCCCTTTACTTATCCTACGGTTCTGACTTGGTGTACAGGGAAAACACTGTAAGAATGTCCCATGTTCTGAATTCTGTCGCTGTACATTTCAAAAGTGCTGAACAAATAGTTATATTGACTACATCCGTCCTAGCTCGCTCATTAATGTCTTAATCGAAATTACGGATTGCCTCTTGTCGTCCCTTTATGCCATAGCTTGTACATCTCAATTGTCTGTAGAAACCACAATTGTTTAAGCATATCATGTTTTTTAAAGGCAGTAAATGAGGCTGAATGAACTGTTTAGCTGCCAAACAAGGCTCCAGGTGTAGCAGTGGTAAGGTGAGTTGACTGCTGTTGGGACTCTGCTGTTGGGACAGCTTTATGTAGGCCCTAACAGTTTGTGGGCCCCATTTGTCACCATTATAGTGCAATTAATGTATTGTTGAGTGTTGTGTAGTGGCTTTGCTGGCATGCATCCCACAAATGTTTTTTTTGCCCCACCAAGATTTACATGGTAAAATTGCCACTGCTTGTGAGGACTTTTTGGGGACCAACAATTGATTCCCATTCAAAATCCTATTTTCCCTAACCCTATACCTAACCCTAACTCAAAACCTAACCCTAACCATTACCCTAACCTCTAACTTTAACTCTAAACCTAACTGCTAACCCTAAACCTAACCCTAAGCCTTAAATAGCCTTTTTACAAGAGAGGTCAGCAAAATGTCTTTGAATTTTAGTTGGTTTCCTATTCTTTTGAGGACTTCTGGTACTCACAAGTATAATAAAATGTGTACACACACACACACACACACACACACACACACACACACTCATTTCAACACAAATAACAAGATGAGTCAGCGTTGAGAGTCGCTGGGCCGGAGCCCTCACACTCTGAAATAAGTGTTGAAAGAGATCAAAGCCTATGCTTGAGGGATCTCACACACTGAAGACATGGCCTGCAACCCTCTGTACTAGAGGGGCCTCTGTGCCGGGGAGATCACACAGGGCAGAGACAACAAAAGAGGAGGAAATAACAAATAAGACAAAGGAAATACCAAAATGAAAAACTCATCACACAGTGAAAGGATACGGACAGGCGGAACCCCAGACAGACGGACAGACATTTCAAAGGTTGTTGCATATAAAAATCAGTCTGCCCTTGCAGAAAACACAAACGCTACCTGACTGTTAAGAACGTAGAGGAAAATGATAGATTTCAGTGTTCACAATTATTACCATTTTGAGAATAAATATGGCTTTGGAGGACGTGTTTGGCTTCTGCTTAAAATGTACATTAAACCGCCATTGAGGTTCAAGGAAATAAAAAGTTGAAATATCGTTCAAACCCATTGTCACCAACCCTTCATCATGGCCATTGCAAGTTCCTCATTCCTGTTTTAATCCCCAGCCACTGTCTGCAGTCATCCTGAGCTGACAAACCTCACTCCAGCCACCTTTTGTTTTTCATTAAAACCCTTTCTCTGTTGAACCATTACATTTGTATTCTGCTAGCCTAGACTCCAGACATTATACAGTGTTGGGGTCTGGTACCGTGAGACTAATATTCTGCTAACTCTAAAAAGGTGAACCTAAGGACACACACACACACACACACAGCAACTCCAATGGAGTTAGCCAGTGCATCTTGCTACAGTACTGCAAAGACCAGACACAGACAGATCTGACAGACTGCTGCAGTGATGTGGTAAGTGTTAAGAGATTGAATGAGAGACATGTCTGGGAATATGAAAGCAGGCTTATGGTTCAAGTTCAGTGACACTGTTGGCTGACAAACAGTCAAACACACCGGCTGACTATGAGGGCCTGATTTATTCACTCACTCACACACAGACACAGACACACACACCATATCCCCTTAAAAAAATGATGGGATGATTCAGCCAGGGGAAGTTTGTTTGGCAATGGGACACTGGTTATTGTCAATGAGGCATTGTTTACAATGTTTACAATCAATAGGAACTACCGTCTGTACGACATCTCAGTTAAGGTAAACAGACCAGAGATCCCTCAGGTTCCATCTCAAATGGCACCCTATTCCCTATGTAGTGCACTACTTTTGAACAGGGGTCAAAAGTAGTGCACTGCATAAGGAATAGGGTACCATTGGGAAACAAGCTCAGTGATTTGGAGGTAAACATCCATGAAAAATCTATGACGCTACCAGAGGGTCTAAAATGACTTTCCCCTCTGAGAATGACATGGTTTGACAATCAAACACACATCATGGCTACTATATTTCACCTTGAAAACAAATGTCAGGTTATATTTATGAACAAGTCCCATCACGTCAGGCTATCTATACATTGTGGTGTCTAGTTTCTCATACAGTGCATTCGGAAAGTATTTAGACCCCTTCCATTTTTCCACATTTTGTTACGTTACAGCATTATTCTAAAATAGATTAAATAAATGTTTTTCCTCATCAATCTACACACAATACCCCAAATTAAAAACAGAAATGTTTTGAGACTCGAAATTGAGCTTAAGTGCATCTTGTTTCCATTGATCATCCTTGAGATGTTTCTAGAACTTGATTGGAGTCCACCTGTGGTAAATTCAATTGTTGGACATGATTTGGAAAGGCACACCTGTCTACATAAGGTCCCACAGTTGACAGTGCATGTCAGAGCAAAAACCAAGCTATGAGGTCGAAGGAAGAGTCCGTAGAGCTCAGAGACAGGATTGTGTCGAGGCACAGATCTGGGGAAGGGTACCAAAACATTTCTGCAGCATTGAAGGTCCCCAAAAACACAGTGGCCTCCATCATTCTTAAATGGAAGAAGTTTGGAACCACCAAGACTCTTCCTAGAGCTGGCCGCTCGGCCAAACTGAGAAATCTGGGGAGAAGGGCCTTGGTCAAGGAGGTGACCAAGAACCCGATGGACACTCTGACAGAGCTTTAGAGTTTCTCTGTGGAGATGGGAGAACCTTCTAGAAGGAGAACCATATCTGCAGCACTCCACCAATCAGGCCTTTATGGTAGAGTTCCCAGATGGAAGCCACTCCTTAGTAAAAAGCATATGACAGCCCGCTTGGAGTTTGCCAAAAGCCATCTAAAGGACTCTCAGACAATGCGAAACAAGATTCTCTGGTCTGATGAAACCAACTCTTTGGCCTGAATGCCAAGCGTCCTGTGTGGAGGAAACCTTGCACCATCCCTACAGTGAAGCATGGTGGTGGCAGCATCATACTCTGGGGAGGTTTTTCAGCGGCAGGGACTGGGAGACTAGTCAGGATAGAGGGAAAGATGAAAGCAAAGTACAGAGAGATCCTTGATGAAAACCTACTCCAGAGTGCTCAGGACCTCAGACTGGGGCAAAAGTTTACCTTCCAACAGGACAACGACCCGAAGTACACAGCCAAGACAACACAGAAGTGGCTTCAGGTCACGTCTCTGAATGTACTTGAGTGGCCCAGCCAGAGCCCAGACTTGAACCCGATCGAACATCTCTGGAGAGACCCGAAATAGCTGTGCAGCGACGCTCCCCATCCAACCTCACAGAGCTTGATAGGATCTCCCCAAATACACGCGTGCCAAGCTTGTAGTGTCATACCCAAGAAGACTCAAGGCTGTAATCGCTGCCAAAGGTGCTTCAACAAAGTACTGAGTAAAGGGTCTAAATATGTATGTAAATGTGATATAAGTTTTACATTTGTAATAAATTTGCAACAATTTCTAAAAAACTGTTTTTGCTTTGTCATTAAGGGGTATTGTGTGTAGATTGATGAGGAAAAAAAGATTTATTATCCATTTTATAATAAGACTGTAAAGTAACAAAATGAGGAAAAGGTCAAGGGGTCTGAATACTTTCCGAATTCACTGTATATTACTTAAGACAGCAAACGTATGAGTGTAGTTTAAAAGTAGCCTAGTGTACACACATCCAGAATTGCATGTGCACAAAGTAAAGTAATGAAATAAAGAACAGATACCACACACTGATAAATGCTCCAGTTGTTTAATTTGCTCAGTAAAACAGCTTGGGATCATTCATCAGTGTGTTGGTGTAAACGTTTTATTTCAAATATATGATTGTAGTCAGTGTACAAAACAAAGCAGCCATTTATCAGCATAACAATATATTTCAAAGAAAGACACATTCAGCTGATCAACACAGCATAAAAAGCTACATTCATAACATCTCAAACTTCAAGAACAAGCACACAATGTGTTGATACAGTGACTGTATCCTGACACTCTAGTCTCGATCGATCGATCGATCGATCGATCGATCGATCGATCGATCGATAGATAGATAGATAGATACCCTCAGCCTCCAGTACAGCCCGTCTGGGTTGGTTTTAGCAGGGAGAAGGCCTGAGGGCAGAAAAGGCTTTAGCACTGATAGGGATCCAGGGATCCATCCCAGTAATACCCTCAGGCTCTCCTTCTCCACAACATTATTACCACAACCATACGAATAAGGGAAGTCAGGTTTGGCTTGATTAGCCTATAGTCTGCTGTCTGAATGTGCAGGTACCCCACCCCACCCCCCAGACTTTGTATGCAAACAACGCTCCATGAATGAGCCAATTAAACTAGGCTATTATTGCACCTTATCTTGTGTTCATAGAGTTGCCTAATAAGACGTTAAACGTGACATGCCAGCCCAACGGGGGCAGCCGACGCTAGTTTCTACTTAACAGTAAAGGCTGTTTGAGGGACATTTATGTGTTTTCTTTCAGAAATGCTTTCTTGAACATGTGAACTTTTATGTGCCTTAATTACAAACTTGTATGGGATCTGTAAATATTCATTTGTATTTTTATTTTATTATGAGCCTAGTTTAGCCAATGAGAAAGCACTTAGCTATATGTGACCCACCACCTGGATTCGGTCATATGTAGCAACATTTGACATTGGATAAAAGTAGAGACTCCGAGCTAGAAAATTGTATATCATACTGTGCAGTTGAGGAACAATGAGAAAGTTAATTTGATAAACTTGTAACCCCACGGTTGAGAAAATGGCCTGTGAATGGTTTGGTACACCTACTGGAGACCTTTCCTTTGTCTACACCCATTCGGCATTGTTCACACCCATCTCCTTAAGGATTCAGTGTAGTAAACAACCAAAGGTTTTCAAGACTAAAAGTGGTAAAAGTGGTAGCAAAAAGTAGTAGTAAAAATAAACTTCTAGTCCTTGGCCTATATCCTAATCTGATTTTGGTGCAGGACATGTTGTTCTTCACATTACCGTCTCTGGTAAACACACACCATATCACGTTTACTCGTCACATGCACAGGATACAGAAGGTGTAAACGGTACAGTGAAATGGTTACTTGCAGAGTGGAGTCTTTTGTTTAGACATGTTGCTAGCTAGCTAAACAATGAACCATAATCCCAACTCTTAATGCCACGTTCAAAACAACTGGGAACTCATATGGAAAGCTGTGAAAGCCTGTTTGCAGATGAAGAGAGAGGTCCCAATGAAGGTCCCAAGACTGAGACTAAGGGTATAACCTATATAATGGATTATACAGTATGTTAGCAAATGTTGTATACAAAAATGCAGTTAAAACATCACACACAATGTATATACCTTCTATAACTGGAGCAGGTCAACCCTGCTGCTGGGTGTGCAGGGTTCTGTTTCAGCCCAGCAATAACACACCTGATTCAAGTTGTCAAACCTACTGTAATGAGTTGATAATCAAGTGTGCTATTGCTTGGCTGGAACAGAAGTCTGCTCACCCCGTAAAGAGCAAGGGTCAGTGGAGCAAGGTTGGCCACCTCTGGTATAGATTGACTTTTGTTGTTCACCTGAAATTATGCTTTCGTAATAATAACCTACTTGTATTACTCAATTATCTATTGTTGTTTAGACTGTAAAGAACGAGTGTCAATGTTGATTAATCACAAATCACAATCCTGCAATAAATAGGGGACGGAGTGATAACATTATCACTTATGTGCTGGCTGTTTAAACTAAACTGCACATCTTTATCAGTACAATCCTATCCTGCCCTGAATGGAAGAGTTTAGTTCTTCTCCAACACCATCCATCCATGATGAGCCTGTCCTGCACACTGCTACTCCCTCGATTTTTAAAAAACAAGTTTCACCATCTGTGCTGTCCACGCCTATACTGTGAGTATCCTGTTCATGTCACCAGCCTCCACCGGCGTTGAACCATCATAACTATATTGAAATAATCTACCTAGCATTGATTAAGGTTAAAAATGTTATGGCCCCCCTAAACTGGGTCTGTGCCACCCCATTTAAAATGTTCTGGACATGCCACTGTCTACACTGCTGAGAATGTGTATAAGTGATTGAGAAATAACTTGTCAAGAAATTCGTTTTACTTAATGTAGGTGTAGGGTTCAGTGAGTACTGAAGTAGATTGCTATTTCTCTGCTGATAAAAATTCAACGGAAAATTGAGCCGATCACGAAGTTAAATGGCTATGTTGTGAATGTAATATGACATTTAAGTATTCAGAAATAAACGACATTTAGTTGTAAGTAATCAAAGATAATAAACAAGTGTGTAATTTTACTATAGCCTGCCCTACCGCTATCTTTCATATTCTTATCTGCGCTTATAGTTTTATGCATGGATTACTGCGCTACACTGGCAGGTGCAGCCTGTGCTCAGCGCTGTTGATCTCGATGCCTTAACTATAAACTTCTCCGCCACGTAAACTGTCAAATCTCAACTCACCTTGCCTTTAAGATCCAGAATGAATATAGCAGACGCCGACATCCTGATAAACTAATACCGGACAATATACTGATGTTTCACGTTCAATATCCCTTACAACATTATATTCAGTGAACGTCCTCTCTCGCTCTGTTGTCTAAACCACGCCACGGCTCTTTTTCCGGGTAGTATTTCGTCGTCAGACCTGTCGAGCAGCTTTCAACCCAACAGAGCAGGCAAAACCAACCCACACTGTGGACAGTCATTCTGTGCGCGAGTCGCTACATCAATGAATGGGTTTACATACCACGGTATCGATTATCTTCTGTTCTTCTTCTAAACTACTACCAGGAGTGTTTGTCTATTGTACTATATAAAACATTGTTATACCTTATTATAGATCGATGCATACCTGTGTTTCAAAATAATTTGATGGCTTTTTCTACAGAAGTGTGCAACTGAAGTTAAAAACGTTTATTTGGTCTACAAATGTAACAAAGTGGAATGCAAGCACACCCAAAAAACAAATTATGCCAGAACTCAAAAAAGCAAAATCAAAACAAATTGATTGATTATTTGATCCACTTTGTATAATCATTTTCAAACATATGTCTATTTCAAGTCCATACAAACAGTCAACCCTACTTGGAAATCCAATGAAAGACACACATCCACAGGTACCCTATTGCAAAGCTACATTGAGTTGGCTCTGCTCTGAGAGAGATTGCTATTGTCAGTTTTGTATTCATCTGTGACAGTTTTTTTCCGTCCCAAGATGATGGAGATAGACATGCATATATTTAATATCGGCATTGGCCCTAATCCAAATTGGCTACAGTGACCTCTCTCTCTCTCTTTCTGTCTCTCTCTGTATGTATGTCTGTCTTTCTCTCCCATCTCTCTCTCCCCTCCCATTCCACATCTTCTAGCCAATGGAAAATACCAGGTCATCATCCTCTTCCTGCAGTTCCAGTGCCCTCTTAGCCCTCTCCCTCTCGCTGGCTTGTATGTAGTTATCCTCTATGAAGCCATCATCATCATCCTCCTCATCCTCCATGTCCATCTCTCCCTGGGGGACAGCAGCAGGGTGGGTGCTCCGTGCCTGTCCCCCATGGTTGTGCATGGAGAAGCCTACCTCCAGGCTGTTGGGGTCACACTGGCTGGCTGTGTCCCCCTCGATCAGCCGGGTGTGACGGTAACTGGCCAGGTAGCGGCGGACCAGCTGGCATTTGGCCAGGACAGCGATGAGGAGAGAGAGGGAGATGGCCGTCACCAGTACTGCTACCAGGTACTGCCAGCTTTTGGAGAAACGGCTCTGACCACCATCCTCACTGCCTGTTGGGAGAGGGGAATAGCTTTTACTGCTCAAATCAGTAAGCGTGACAACAGATAATTGATACTAAGTACATAGAAATTAATTGATATAATGAAGCAGAAGTAAGTTATATCACTGAGATCCATACCATTAGTTGTAGTCATTGAGTTAGCTGGAGTTGGGCTGGGATGTTCAATGATCTCTGTTAACAGTTTCCTATGGAATGGTCTTCTGATTCCTGTCGACGAATCATCAGAGCCATGGTCAAGCTCTTGGTTCCCATGGAGATCCAGGAAGGATATAGTTTGAGCAGAAACAGACAGGTGGGCTTGCAGTATGTTGTGCCCCAGAAACAGCTTCCCTAACCTTGGTAAACCCTGCAGAGCTCCAGCCTCCATGGAAGTCAGTTGGCAACCACTGAGGTCTAGTATCTGCAGGAAGGGCAGGCTGCAGAAGTGGCCTTTCTCCAGCAGAGGGAGGTAGTTTCCTGAGAGATTTAGGTTAACCAGCTGATCCAACCTCTGTAGTTGTCTGAGGTGTTGAGGGTTAGTAAGGTTCAGGTGGTTATGAGAGAGGTCCAGTGTGGTTGCATTGTTCCATATCTCTGTTGGAATATGGGCCAGTTTCCTCCAACTGCAGTTAAATGATGCCTTGTGGAAGAGATGGACAAGATTTGTCAAGCCAACCCTTCCAATTTTGTGGTTGCCATTTTGTAAAAATCAAGAAGAGTTTTGAAAAGAATAAATCAACATTAGGATTTTCTCCCTAAAACCATTGTATGGGTGAATTGAAAGGGAATTATTAAAATGGTGATGTTAAAATTCATGAGGAAGGTCATTCCACCAATTCAGTACCTATTGAGAAGTGTAACTTGGTAAAAAAAAAGTTTGATTTCACCTAATTATAACATTCTGTCATAAAGAGCACATGTTCAATGTCATAAAACCAGTTTCCCATCTCAAGAGGTGAAATTTAAAAAAAGACTCTAGTAAGTGTCTACTAAGTGCCTTTGTAGGATGTCATCGTAAATAAGAATTTGTTCTTAACTGAATTGCCTAGTTAAATAAAGGTCAAATACATAACATAAAAAAAGAGCCAAATAAACAGGGTTCACCGTAACAGGGTTGACGACTTCTTCTTAAATCAGCCATAAATCCCCTTGTTAGAGGGGGAATGGAAGCTTCTTGTGTGCAACAGAGAGTAAAAAAAAGGTGTACAATTTGAATTTTTAAAAACATATCTAGCCTGTCTACCTATGGGTACCAGGGTTGACGTGTAATGCTTGATCCGCTCCGTTTTCCACCACAAAACACCAGAAAATGGCCAAAAAGAGTACAACCAGCTCACCTGCTTGTACTCTATGATTTGGCTATTATATTTATTTATTTTTATTTTACCGTTATTTTACCAGGTAAGTTGACTGAGAACACATTCTCATTTACAGCAACGACCTGGGGAATAGTTTCAGGGGAGAGGAGGGGGGATGAATGAGCCAATTGTAAACTGGGGATGATTAGGTGGCTGTGATGGTATGAGGGTCAGATTGGGAATTTACCCAGGACACCGGGGTTAACAGCCCTACTCTTACGATAAGTGCCATGGGATCTTTAATGACCTCAGAGAGTCAGGACACCCGTTTAATGTTTCTTTAGAAATAAATATTTAAAAAGGAATAGTTTCACCATATTAAAACAAGAGTTCAGTGCACATAACAAGGTTGACCATAAAATGAGGGACAGACGTAAATGAATCACTAATCACATGAAGTAAATCATCTTCAGACATGACTTTGTCAAAACAACAAAATAACTAAGGCTGTACAATGATAGTGAAATGTGGAGAAATGTTAGGATTAAGGGGGTTAAAATCTTCCTAGAGGGGACACGGGGTTGACGGAGGGACATGTCAAAATGCAGTATTTTTGCACTTTAGCAAGCCTTTATTCACATAAAATAAAACGGATTTATTGAATTGTCCATGTGGTCTATATGAAAGGCCACTTCATTTAATATAACAGGCTTTTAAAATTCAATATTGGTGCACAATGTCTAGTCAAAAAATCAAAGGCCCTCATTTTGTCAAATGACCCAGGAGTCTTTGCAACTGTCTAGTGCTAATAACTAAATATTGAATGTAATCACTTTAAAACAGAAAGATAAAAGAAAACCCTCTAACATTTAACGAATCAATTTGTGAAAAACAAATAGATTTGCTGAAAGAAGCACAATCTTGACATATAATTCTAATGTTGATATCCTATAACGAAGTAGACTTGACTCCCAGAGGTAACACTAGTTTACTGTATGATCAACAACAGGAAAAGTGTAGCACAAACAGGAAATTCTCCATCGTGTCATCCTCGTGTGACTGCTTAGAACTGAACAAAGGGAAGAACATGGGGAGAAGGACAAAGCTGTGCGTGTCTTTCTTACCGTGCCAGTATTGACAGTACACGGGCCAACAATGTGACCGTGAAGTGTGTTCCAACTAACTGTTCCCCAGAAACACAAAACCACACACAGACCGGGGCCCCAGGACCCCATGGTTCCCCTACTTCCTGTAGAAATGACAAATGGAGAAACACAATACATATTAATCAGACTGAAAAGTAAGTCATAACTAGAATTGGACTGCATTTGTGTAGCCATTATAACCTGACTTATAGGGTACATAGGGCCTATGACCTAACTGAAATATACCTGACCAGGAAAAACTACTGGCCCTAAAAAACACCAGAATTGGGTTGAAAAACATAAACCGTTTTTGACATGTTCAATCAAAGCTGCAACCAGTGACCTCTGTGCTCTTCTGTAAGTGAATATGTTAAATGTACATTTGTTTGCATGCGATGTTGATTCATGCTGTCATAAATGACTTATTGCACTCTGAAGATGTCTATTGGCATGTTCTCACAAAGACAACAGTCCGTCCAAACCAGTTTAGTGTTCCCACCAGTTTAGTGTTCCCACCAGTTTAGTGTTCCCACCAGTTTAGTGTTCCCACCAGTTTAGTGTTGTACATTTTCTATGAAGATGTGTGTACATACTTTCTATGCACTAAAAAGTTGATTTAAAGTGTTTAGTTATAGAATGAAGAGCTTTTCACACACAATAGCAATAGCTTTTGTTCTGCAGAGTGCTCTTATGTAGTTCTTAGAACCACTTGTATATTTCTCTCTCTTTTTTCACCCTTCCTTTTCTGTTTTCAGAGTCCTCTTGGCACCATGGTGATTTTTCACAGAGGGGCCAGGCTGGCTGGTCGGTCTGCCATTAGGCCTCTTCCCCTCTCCTTCTCCTGCTATTCAGCTCAGCATTGCTGGCTGTAAACACCCGAGTGGGGCTCTCTTTATCTCTTCCTGTCCTCACACAGCCAAGGCACAAAAACAACACTCCAGGCCTGGGAGCTATGGAAAGCCTAGGAGCCCACAAGGGGCTGTGTGTGTAATAGTAGGGTGTGTGTATGTTTGCGTGCGTACATCTAGCGTGTGTGCATGCTTGTCTGTGTCTGCATCTGCATTAGCGTTTGTGACTGCATGAGTGTGCACTGTATGTTTAAGAGTAGGCTTTGAGGGCCTCCTGGGTGGCGCACTGCATCGCAGTGCTAGCTGTCCCACCAGAGATTCTGGGTTCGAGCCCAGGCTCTGTCGCAGCCGGCCGCGACCGGGAGGTCCATGGGGCGACGCACAATTGGCCCAGCGTCATCCGGGTTAGGGAGGGTTTGGCCGGCAGGGATATCCTTGTCTCATTGCGCACTGGGCCGGGCGCAGTGCACGCTGACCAGGTCACCAGGTGTATGGTGTTTCCTCTGACACATTGGTGCGGCTGGCTTCCGGATTGGATGTGCATTGTGTCAAGAAGCAGTGCGGCTAGGTTGGGTTGTGTTTCGGAGGACACATGGCTCTCGACATTCGCCTCTCCCGAGTCCGTACGGGAGTTGCAGCGATGAGACAAGACTGTAAGTACTACCAATTGGATACCACGAACATTGGGGAGAAAAAAGGGGTAAAAAAACACACCTCCCTCTCCCTCACACACTCCCATCCCTCCCATCCCTGCAGCTCTTGCTGTTCTGTAATGGGTTGCCTAGGTACTGTCCTTCTCCTCCCTCTCCTCTCTGGGTATAGAAGTCACACACAAAGCCATCTGATCACCTGGTATGGCTACTCTGTGGTGCAGCTGAGCAAGTCATCCTTCCACCTTCCTCCACCTCCTCAGTCCTCATTCATGGTGCCAGATATATATTTGTGTTATTTGTTTTGCGTTTTGCATGGGAACTAAGCTATGCCATTGTTTGTCAAGAATGAAGGACATGGTTTGATCACACAGTGATTGGAAAAACAGCTGGCAAAGTTGTTTATGAGGAAGATGTTTTAGGCATGCAATGGGTACAGGGAGCCTGCTAGGCAGGCTAGGGTGGTATTCTTAAAAATAGTTATTCTTTACTTTGAATGAGTTTCACATCTACGACTGCAACTATGTTAATTCTACTGTTTGTCCTAAACAAAGAAAGTGTCAATGGGTACAATCGTTTCTAACATTTGCATAAAGGCCTACACACTCTGCAATGTCATCAATAGAGCCAAGCAAGTACTGCAAACAAAAACACCATGATACTGATATATTTCGCTTTAGAGGTTAGTCAGATAGCAGAGTAATACATTTGACGGACTAATACTCTTACCAGTGTTGTGTTCAAGATCACCTAAAGCGACACTGATTCAAGACCAAGACCAGAGGGGGACAAGGGGTCTGAGACCGAGTCAAGACCAAGGCCAGAAAAATGAAAGTCCAATTCAAGACCATGATTGTAATTTTGTCAAATCACCACCATAATAAGAGTTCAAAATGTCCAGTTTTTCTGTGTTCATATTTCAGACCAACATATGGATTCTTTAGACATTCAAAATAGTGAAAAAAAATGCATGCTGAGGGAAAATAGAGCCACTCTACAAATGATTGCTAACCCAAACACAGTGGGGAACAATGGGCCTTCTACTCCTTCAGAGAAGGGCTAAGGATTTATAAAATAATGATTATAATAATATAACTATAATGATAACTATATTACTATTTTCAATGACGTTCTAATTGAATTGCTTCAGTTTTTGTTGGAAAGGAAAGGGCTAACACTGAAGAGAAAAACAAGATCCAATCAGGATTTTTCTTTGCTGGTCTCTGGGGAGATAAATCTAGCTAGCTAAGTCAGCCATTTGCTAGGCCATCAAAACCTAGATAAAGGCATCTGCTATTCAACTGTATTAGGGAACATTTTTGGAGTGCCAGTGGAAACAACCAATCACATTTTGACTTAATGAGTGGGACCGTTTTTACTAAAACTTATGGAAACGTCTGCCTTCTTGAAAGTCAACAGGTAACTGTGCAATAGCTAGCAGTACTTTTCCCACGGTCTAGCTAGCTAGCTTATGTTGTCCGCTAGTTTGCAGTGGCTGCGGCAGGTGTTATCAAAGAGGATGTTGTTGCTAATTTGTTAGCTTCTCCCTTTCAAGAATAACTTTCATCAAGAAGTTAAGTTTCAAATGATCATCTGGTGAGTGGAACTGTGTTTTTTTTGTGGCAGCTCTCTTGCTGTTGTTAGCCATCTCTTTGAAAGTAACTCGTGTGTGAAACATTGTTGCATTTAAAGTGGAACTGACAGCATTTTATCAACATGACATCTTATTCAAATCTGTTCATACACACACCAAGGAAGAATTAAAACATTTTCTGACAAGCGACTACTTAGATACAGTATGGTCATTTTCATAAATTCTTAGTATGTTTGGGAATTATGTATAGAGTGGGAAAGTGGCTGTGCATTTGGACAATTAATAGACACTGCAGTAAATAAAACGGAATAAAAACATCTGTCTTGTCCAGGATCGGAGTCTACACAGACCGGTGCGCTATAGCCAATCGGAGCTACAGTGGACCTTCATACAAACAAGCCATTTGCCACACGGGCCTGCCATCATTCACTTTCAACTGGACTGTGTGTTTATAGGCATGACTTTAGATCATTAGAACGCATTCGCCAAAAGCCACAAAATACACCTGAATGGATTTCTGCAAATATGTATTGATCAAACAACCATGAACAGGTAAGCTCTCTCTCCCTCAGTTATGCACATCAACAAGATCAACAACTAATGCTAGCCAGTGCAAGATTTGCTCAAATCTAATGAAGAAACATTAGATAAACCCTCATACGTTTTCAGCTAGTTGGCTGTCAAAACAGCTCTGATAAATGATGGGGGAATTGTAGCATCCTTGTGTATAGCCACTGAAAAACAATATGAGGGGAAAAAGTCAGTCACTCACCCACTCCTCCAATGGCATGACATGACATCCTCCTAGCAGCTAGCTAGCTATCTAGCTAACGTTAGGCTCCGTGTTTTTAGCTTGCTACATAAATAGATACGCTAGCCTATTAGCCACATTATGACTGACTTGTGATCATTGCCCTTGCTGTTTTGATTGTATTGACATTCCCAGCGTTAGTTACATTTTGTCCTTTTCCCCTCCAGAATATTCAGTCATTGAAACTAAAACAGAGCATCCCGAATGGAGGCAGCAAACAATGTACCGGCCCAGCTGTGATTTACAACCTAAAGGCAATATATTTTTGACTACCAAGAAATGTATTAGTGACTTATAATAATCATGCATTGAATCTCATGCATCTTTTCTGCCAACAATGCCTTAGTGTACGTCATGGAACGTTGAGTAAAAAAAAAAAACTATTTTTAAAACCTCTTATAGAGTTGGTTTTGAAGCATAAACTGGGAATTTGATATTTTTTTACTGATATTATGATTGTCTGTTTCATATCTGTTAAAACGCTGTCAGTTCCACTTTAAACTTTAGGTCAGTGATTACTTTGTGTGCTAAACATGAAATGTTTTTTGCAATGGGAAGTAATAGTTGTACATTTCGAATGGGAAATACTAAATGGTTTTTGTTTACTTATGATTGGGACCTACTGGCTTATTATGTCAGAGTTTATAGACTGCTTGTCCTTTACCATCATGCTGTGTGTGACTGCTGTCTTTCCATTGGCCCTATGCAGCGGTGTAGTGGTGCCTGAAGAAGTGGGTATACTCTAATTTAGCTAAAAAGTTCCCCATGAAAAACCCTGTCTGAAAAATCCTGTTTTCCTGTTTTTTGTGTGAGTTTTTCTATGGATTTTTCAGTTTTTTCCCCCCATTTTTTTTTATATTGAAAAAAATACACATTTGATGGTCTAAGTTCACAACAATGCTTCAACCACGTTAAATTGATTGGGTGGGCCTGTAAGGGCCTGGCTCCCCAGTGGGTGGGCCTCTGTCCACCCAGGCCCATCCATGTCTATGCCCCTGATGCGAACAGCACATAATGACAATTGCAAATCACAAATAGCCAACTAACCAACACTTCGGACTAAACTTTTTCAATACCTGGTTTGCAAACCCATTGTTGCCTTTGTTTGTATTTGCTGGTAGATATCATACGTGGAAACGTCTTTCCTACCCTACCGGCTACCGATGTCAGTCTTCTGTGAGCTGCTCCATGCTAAAAACCAGTTGATAGGTGTTTTTTTTTTACTCATGTTGCCTGCACATGATATTCCGCTGAAACTAGGCTATGTGTGTGGCGCATATGAATACATCTCACGTTCCTTGCGATTGTGTAGGGTACTTTGTGCATGATTTCTCTATTGTACTAAAAGTCGTATACCTCCACTACACTACTTTGAAACGCGTCAGTATGTTTTAAGAACTGAAAAAATGAGAGTATACCCTCCACTACACCACTGGTCCTTTGTGTTTTACGAGAAGTGCACTCTTCTAACATGAGTGCGCTGGTATTACGGTTGCTGTCCTTTCAGAATCACGAACCTGTCACACACTGAAGGCGAATATGTTTGGCACTGCGCAAACATGTTTATAATAGATATAAAGGTTGTTAAGATATTAATGTTTCATATTTGGCCTGGCGAAGCGGTTTTATGCGCTGACTGAATGGAAGATGATAATTAGGAGTTTTTTTTACTCCGCTGGTCTCGGGAAGAAATTACGAATCCTCACTGTCCGAGGCCGAGTCAAGACCGAGACGCTCAATATGTAGTCTCGAGGCCGGGATCGAGTACTACAACACTGCCTCTTACCTTTAGCGCTCTACTTCTCCTTTGTAATGTAACTGGACCTCACCACAACATCCTGCCTGAATGAACAATGGTTTACATTATTATCAACACCCTGGCTGAAAAGTCAGCTGCTGTCAAAGGTTTA
This sequence comes from Salmo trutta, assembly GCF_901001165.1. Taxonomy (NCBI): domain Eukaryota; kingdom Metazoa; phylum Chordata; class Actinopteri; order Salmoniformes; family Salmonidae; genus Salmo; species Salmo trutta. Next base: position 30,310,915 of record NC_042960.1, on the reverse strand, counting down.
GCCTTATTTTGTGTGGGCATGACTGACTGGTAGAGCAGCATTGGCTTGCAATATGATATCTTACTCAGAAATGGACCCATACATCTATGTATTTATTTCTCTCTCATTAATCTACTTCCATTTTATTATATATCGCCATATCCATCAAAATATAATTAGTGATATACAGTATACTAGTTGAGATTGTTCAAAAGGATCTTTCCATTTGGTTATTATACTAGTACGTTGTCATAGTAATATATACCAAGATACTGTAATTAGTGTATGCACTAAAATATCAACAGGTGAACCAGGGAAGTCATATGATCTCAGTGTTGACAAATGTAAACAAGGTAACACAGCCCAAAAGGTAAAAGTGTTGAGAAAGTCCACTCATTAGAAGTGTCCTACCTGGTCAGCCTGGTCTATATGTACCTGAAACTCAGGTCCGCATATTACCCTCTTCCTTATAGCTCACATTGAAGCAGCATTGTCACTGAACGTTTGTTTTCACCTTTGCTATAAAATGGAGGCTGAAAGGGGTGCGTTCGCCTCAATCCTGTTGTGAAGGACAAGTTAATGAGTAACTTTGTAACTACATAGGTGCGCTCGCCTCCTACTTTCACTAGACCTGGCCTGTCAATATTGCCATGCAGTAAAGAAAGAAGGTGGTTGCTTTGAAATTACATGCTTTGTCCTGCATGTGCTTTTGTTGACACACAATAGCAGTCTGTACTACAGATAACACTTTCCAGTTATCTGAGTTCACAGCTGAGAACCCATGTTATTTACACATCAATACAAATTCATATTTACACATTACAGAGGCCTACTTATCAAAACACGGTCTATCCACAGTCAGGATATGATATAGCACAGACAATACTGTACATTTAAAACCAGTTATTAAATGTAACTAAATGTCATCAAAAATGTGATCTATGTAACCCCAAAATAAATGATTTATCACGAGAGGCCCATAAAAAATAACTAGTAATTCAGCATACTCCAAGAAAGGTTCAAATCTAAACTTTCTGCTAAAAAAGTTATAAATTCCTGAGGTGTAGTCCCTTTTGAGGACACAAGCTCAAGTGCACAGTACAAATATGAAAAATATTTTATATGTTGTATTTCCCATTCAACAAAACTGTATGGATAAGGCTTGAAATGCTTACATGCTTCTAAATATAGCATAATCAAAATATAAAACCACTAACTATAAGATTTCACCTTCCTTATAACTGTTAAATTCATATTTGTATGTTTAGTGTTAGAGAAAATGTGCATATTTTCTAAAGGTCTCTCTTGATCAAAATGTCTGCCTCCGTCGCTGTGGACGTCTCACAGAGCTCTAGCTTGGCTTCCTGAAATCATTAGGAACTCGCCTTTCATCTAATAATAATCTTGTCTGTCTATGACAAACAGCAAGTGTTTTTTTTCTTTAAAATCTATTCATTATTTTAGATTAATGGCTATATATCGATCTCTGAATGTGCTACCGTGATGAAACCGCTCTCTCCTGCTGCACTACAATGTAACGGCTGTAGGATTCAGCCAGGAGTCTGTGTCTGTGTGAACAAGGGCTATCGCTCAATGCAAGCCATTTCGATCTATGCTGTACACAGATCGATTTATAAGCTAAAATATCGGTCGGGACTAGAACCACACAGGTCCCCTTTACGACCCCTTTACATTTATTAATAAATCACAAATTGGATACCCCACAGACACACCTTGCTTTGATCTTATAAAACCACCTCATCTCCGAACGTTTTGAGGTGAGAGAGTGAAACCGAAAATGTATGTGTAAAGCGTTTTTGTGTTTAGTTAAGAGGTTTCAGCCTTGAGGGAGAGAGCAGGCCTTCTGCAGCCCTGGAAGGAAAAGAGGGGTGACCCTGAAAACAATAGGGCCACATCCCGGCCTGCTCCAAACCTGCAGCATGCACTCCATGTCTCAGACCCTCTGTGTGCTTCTAGCAAGTTTCTAAGAGGCCTCAGTTGGCCTTAGGGCAGACAGACGGGCAGGACAATAGGGTCATATTTATTGGGGGGGATTCAGATTTAGGAAATGTACGGCTTTCCTACACACAAAATGTACGCCATTCCTACACACGAAGGTCCTACGCACTTCTCAGTATTTGCTATTCAGACTTACCTTATTCAGTCCTGTAATGCACTCTGCAGATGTGCCTACCTTCAGGGGAGCGCACTTTGCGCGCGTCACCCAAATATCTTGGTTGTGAAATAGTTGCTATTGAGCTGACTATTGAGTTGAGAAATAATACCTACAGATAGCTGAGGCCCTCCTCTCTTCGAAAGGGACAAGTGGACGCACCTTCCAAAGCTGTGTTTATCCCGCAATTCTATTTTCAAATATTATACAATCAGAACCAATTTTGCTCTGTGTTTTAATTTTATATGTGAGTTTGCATGACCTCATCTCAGCCTATCAGAAAACCAGACTGGCCCATCTTGGTAGGGGGGCTGGTCGTTGCCCACTGATAAGTCAAACGTTGATTATAGATTAGTATAACAGAGAAATTGCGTAAATAACTTAACAGGCCCATGTACCTGCCAACCATGTCACCTTTTCGTTTTTGTATTTTTATGTAAAAAAAATTTTTTTTTTTGGTTTGTCAATTTTGATCAGCCCACCCAACTAAAAAATGATCGAGCTCATCTGGCATTTGCCAGATGGCCAATCCGCCCCGGCTACCTTGTGCGCTCTGAATAAATGTAATTCAACCAAATCCTCCCATTTGCTGGCCAACTGATTTTCTCATGGAGTTTTAATTCAATATGGGTTTCAGAACATTTATGTTAAGCCACCCCTTTAAATTCAGTGTATCTTTTAATTCAAATTTTGTGGACAGACTCACGAGAATATTTTTTATTTTATTTAACCTTTATTTTAAACAGTGAAGACATATTGAGACTTACAGTATGTCTCTTTTTCAAATGCGCCCTGGATAATACAACATAAATATTCACAACCGCTGTGTCTTTGTGAGACGCGGAGTAGGTGAATGGATGATCTCCGCATTTGTGGTTCCCACCATGAAGCATGGAGGAGGAGGTGTGATGGTGTGGGGGTGCTTTGCTGGTGACACTGTTGGTGATTTATTTACATTTCAAGGCACATTTAACCAGCATGGCTACCACAGCATTCTGCAGCGATACGCCATCCCCTGGTTTGCGCTAAGTGGGACTATAATTTGTTTTACAACAGGACAATAACCCAACACACCTCCAGGCTGTGTAAGGGCTATTTGACTAAGAAGGAGAGTGATGGAGTGCTGCATCAGATGACCTGGCCTCCACAATCACCTGACCTCAACCCAATTGAGATGGTTTGGGATGAGTTGGACCGCAGAGTGAAGGAAAAGCAGCCAACAAGTGCTCCGCATATGTGGGAACTCCTTCAAGACTGTTGGAAAAGCATTCCACTTGAAGCTGGTTGAGAGATTGCCAAGAGTGTATAAAGCTGTCATCAAGGCAAAAGGTGGCTACTTTGAAGAATCTAAAATGTGACCTGTTTCAGGAAACCATGTGTATGTCACGGGTCACTACTTCACAGGAGAGCCGTTTGAACGTAACCTTTTTTTTATTATCAAAATGCTTTTTTTGTTGTTGCAGAAATGCCTTCTCGAACATGTGATCTTTCGTGTGCCTTAATAACAAACTTGTATGCCATCTGTAAATACAAATAAAATTGTTAAATTATGAGCCTAGTTGGTTTATCCACAGAAAAAGCCAGCAACCTTTCCGCTAGCCATGATTGGCTGAGGTAATGAGTGGGCTGGACTTGCCGAGAGATGAATTTGGATTGGTCTGCCATATAGCATGCTACTGTCTATTTGAGCTAGTCAGTATGTCTAATGTAATCCTGTCTAACGAGGCTTTAAAAAAAAAAGTATCGCATAGTAAAACTGCATAAGCCTAATGTCAAGATAAAGTCTACTGTTAGCTTGCTAAAGTTAGCTGGCTGGCTCTCTAGCTAACATTACGTGTATGCTCTCCACTTTCTGGATGACCGAGTTTTGAAGTCAGTGGAATTCGAGTATGATAGCTAAGGAGATGGAGAAAACACCTGTCTGCGGATGACATCTTCAAATTAAGGGCAACCATGGTATCCGACAGGAGACATGTCCATCCATGATGTATACGGGTAAGACAGTCTAGCTAGCTACATTTTCAGATATTACACGTTTCTAATTTTGACAGAAAGTGGTTTCATTTCATGTTAAAGTGTACTTTTAACAAGCCAACGTTAGCTGGCTGGCTCGCTAGCTAACGTTACGTGTATGATCTTATTATTCGTATTTCATAGCCATTTGCTTGACTAGTTATAGCCTAATGTTAGCTGGTTAATATTGAACCTGGTTGGTTAGCTACCTACAGATTCATGCAGGGTAGTCACGTCATGAGTTGGGATTATGGTTCATTGTTTACCTAGCTAGCTACATGTCTTAACAAAAGACTCTCGTCTGAGTGTGCCAGAGCGCAGAATAACTGATGAATTTACGAACGCTCAACACCCGTTGAATATGGCTGTAAATGTCGGCAAAAAAGCATAATCAAATTGTTGCCAGCAGCACAGTTATAGTTACCAACACTCTGGATAACATGAAAAAAATCTAACCAGCTCTGCTAGTGCGAGTAAAATGGTCATAGTGAGGTGTTCTCTCATTATGTGTCTGGAAGTAGCTAGCAAGCTAGCCAATGTTAGCCAGTTAGCTTGGGTGCTTGACTGCCGTTGTGAGGTCAGAACTCTCTGAATTTATGAACGGACAATCTGACAGCACAGTTACAGTCACCAACAGTCTGGATAACACAACAGCCTGACAAGCTCTGCTAGGGCGAGTAATGTTCAGTGAGCTGTTCTCTCATTTGTCTCTGGAAGTAGCTAGCAAGTTAGCTTGGGTGCTTGACTGCAGTTGTTAATACAGAACGCTCAGATCAACCCTTAAAGAGATGGGTGGGGCTAAAGCTTAAGAGGGTGTGAACAATGGGTGTAGACAAAGAAGGGCTCTTCAGTAGTAGTACCAAAATATTCAAAGGCCATTTTCTCAAGTGAGTTTACAAGTTTATCAACTTTCAAAGCAAAATGACTTTCCCATTATTCCTCACTGTCGATAGCGCACTGGACTTCGGGCAAGAAGGTTGAGGGATCGAAACCTGCTCCCTGCTTGTTTCATTTGAAGTCGTGCACAATTATCAGCAGACCCGGGCCAGCTGTGCAATACCATCTCTTCCCAAGGAGCCACCATCGGTAGGCACAAGGAATTGCTTCATGGCCTTATGGAGGGGGTCCAAACATTGGCTGAACGCCATGACCGGGCGTTAGCTGGAGAAATTCTGTGGGTTGTCTGGGAGGCATTCCGTGGGTTGTCTGGGAGGCAGCCTATCACGGTGGTTACCCCACAGCCCCTCAGTAACTCAGCTGTTAGCAGTGCCGTCTCATCGGTCACTCCACCTTCTCGAGAGCCCTTCTTACCTCCCCCGGAACTCTTCAATGGAGAGCCGAGCACCTGTCAGGCATTTCTCTCTCAGCCCTCCTCCTTCCCCTCGGATGAGGTAGGCTCCAAGATAGCCTACCTCATCACACTGATGTCCGGGAGGGCTCTAACCTGGGCTACTGCTATATGGGAACAACAGCCGGCCAAATCAAAAATAATAGTTCTGATAGCAAAAACAAGGCTTAAAAAAAATAAAATTCACAATCAAATATTTTGTAATTGAGCGCAAAACTTTATGCTTTTTATTCCCCCCAAAATATTTTGAGAACAAAAAAAGTATTTGAAAACCAAACTCCAATTTCATTTCGCTATCAACCACCCTCCATTTTGGCATTTCTTTGAGTGTGTTAGGCTACAACCAATACTGTTCAGCCTTTCTTTCCGACACAAAGGAAGTCATAGCGGACACCTACAAAGAAGGACTGTGTGATGATGGCATCTCAGGTAAGCAGCACTGGGCGGTCTTCCGTCTAACTTTTACATAGCTAGTAGTTAGCTCCTATGATTCAGCGTGGGTTCATAACAAGGATGCCCCATGCGGGCTTTAGAGTGGTCAAAGGAAGTCTCAGAGCAATGGGCCATCGTGTACAATGGCGAAGAGTCTTTGCAGCGTGTATCATTGCCAGAATGATCCAGCTTTGTTGCATTGCTCGGCAAAAATACTCTGTTCCTGCACCCCTGGCTCTCGTCCACATTGATACAAATCATAAATTGATAAGGTACTAAGATGTATAATGTCTCCATTAAATCTAAGAAGTTATTTTAATTTTATTCTTTGTTATTCCTAGACAAATTTTCAATGATGTATGAAATTGGAGTTGTTCTTCATCAACTGGTAATACATAAATAATGAAGCAGGATAATACCAGTCTGGTGTTAAGCTTTCTGTGCTGTATTGACGTATCCTGAATGACATCTGCTGCTTTAGATTGAACGGTCGTATCTCAGTTATTGTTTTCATATCTACAAAAATAAGCTATTTTCTTTACTTTCAGAGTGCGAGCTGATCAAGGGGTCGAAAATGTAGATATTGCCAGATGTTCACTGTCCGAGGAACAGGCCGTGAAAGCTTTATTGCTGGCAAAAGTGTCCATAACCAGAGGTAATTAAACTGTTCTGTGTTCTTTTTCTCTTCCTCTCTGCCTGTCTTGTTGTACATGGAACCTGTCTCACATGCACAGTTTGGAGGAAGAAGGATACCTTGACCTGTCGAATTCTATCCACCTCTTCTGTGTGGGATATGTGTTCCTACCTCGTCTGCGGGCAGATCTGCAGCATTTCAGAGAGTTGGAATAATCCCCCTTAAATACGGAGGCGAACCTGACATCTCACCAGCTGTGGCACATCGGAAAGCTCCAAACACCTGTGCACATTTTAGTTTTTGCCTAAGCACTACACAGCTGATTCAAATGATCGTCATCATCAAGCTTCAAGTGGTATTTATGTCTAGTAATGACATTATCTTCTATTGTCTGTCCTCATGTGTATGTTTTTCAGCATAAAGTATTCTTTGGCCACTTAGTGTGGACACCAGGTGAGACCACACACACACAATAACAGTCTCTCTCCTTTACTTCAACCCTCTCTCACCCTTCTCCCTAATTCCTCTAGGTTATATCAGCTGTGTTGGTGAACCCCTCCCGCATCTGAACTGGCTGACATAGAGGGCACAGCATGATCATAGGTAAGGTCAGGTCAACAGGAAGTATTATTAAAGAGCTGGGACCCAAACAGAGGAAGATCTTCAAAAATAAGTGATTTATTTCATCGCTGTTTATGATTTTGTGAAGCCTGTGCTGGTTGAAAAACATGTTGATGTGGGGTGCCGTCCTCAGACAATCACATGGTATGCTTTCGCCATAAAGCCTTTTTGAAATCGGACAACGCAGTTAGATTAACAATAATTTAAGCTTTTAAATGATATAAGAATCATGTTCATGAATGTTTAATATTACGATTATTTATTTGAATTGCGTGCCCTCCAATTTCACCGGATGTTGTCGGCTTGTGTCCTGCTAGCGGGACGCCTATCCCTAAGAAGTTTTTAACTTGCTAAATCGCGATTTTTGTAAATTAACTTTATGACAAAAAAATATGCACAATCGTTTGTCTCTACATTAACTAACATATTCCTCTCAATTGTACATTTTTAGCTTGACTCGTTATGACATTATAACTACTTACATCTGCTTTCCCCGTAATGTTTTGTCAGCCATCTTTGATGAAGAAAGCCACCAGGGATGGGTGGCCCGCGTCAAATTCATCATTGGAACCACTCGATATGATTGGTCATATAAAAACCTTGGGACCCAAATGCATAATGAGTGCTCTAACTCCCCCTTGTGGTGGTCTGAAGCAATGAAGCCGTGATGCTGGGTACCTCTAAGTCCCGTGGTGTAAGCTCACAACTTTTAAAGGAGCCACGGTATGTGACTAGGCAGAGCTGGGCTGTCACCAGTGGAAAGGCAATACTGGATCAACACGAAGAGTTGTCTGTATTGCGGGACTCTTGGTCATTTTGTGTCCTCTTGTTCTTTAAAAGACCAGGCTCACCGGTAGGAGCGAGTACTCTGGTGGGCCATATGGAGAACTTTTCTGCTTCCCTTGCTCGCACCCCTTTTCATGCCATTCTGCTGTGAGGAAACCAGTCTAAATCTCTCCGGGGTCCTCATTGACTCTGGAGTTGATGAGAGCTTTTTGGATGCTACCCTGGCTTCCGAGCTGAACATCCCCACTCAGCCCCTCTCCATTCCCATGGATGTTAGAGCGCTGGACGGGCGCTCTATAGGCCGGGTCACTCATAATACCACTCCTATCAACCTACAGGTGTCAGGGAATCACAGCGAGACTATTTAATTTCTACTCATCAAGTCTCCTCAGATTCCCGTGGTTTTGGGATTCTCCTGGCTCCAGCAACACAATCCCCTAATCAACTGGTCAACGGTTTCATGGGCTGGAGTCCGTTCTGCCACGCCCATTGTCTGAAGTCAGTGCAACCTGCCCCGAGACGTCTCCCTGGGGGTTCGGAAGGTGCCCCGGACCTCTCCGCCATCCCTGCGGAGTACCAGGACCTCCGGGAGGTGTTCAGCAAGGCCCGGGCCACTTCGCCTCCGTCACACAGACCTTATGACTGCGGGATTGACCTTCTCCATAGCACCACGCCGCCCCGGGGACGTCTGTACTCTCTGTTGGGACCGGAGACCAAGGCTATGGAGACCTACATTGGGGACTCCCTAGCTGCAGGATTTATCTGTTCCTCTCCCGCTGGCGCAGGGTTCTTCTTCGTGGAGAAAAAGGACAAGATCCTGCGCCCATGCATTGACTACCAGGGACTCAATGGCATTACTGTTCAGAACCGCTACCCGCTACCACTCATTTCCTCGGCCTTCAAGCCACTCCAGGGGGCCACTGTTTTCCAAGCTGGATCTACGGAATGCCTACCACCTGTTGCAGATACGAGAGGGGGATGAGTGGAAGATGGCCAGCGGCCACTACGAGTATCTGGTCATGCCTTTTGGCCTCACCAACGCCCCTGCTGTGTTCCAGGCTCTGGTAAATGATGTTCTCCGTGACATGTTGAACCGGTTCGTCGTTGTCTACATTGATGACATCCTCGTCTTCTACTGCTCTCCCCAAGAAAATGTGCTCCATGTCCGGCAGGTTCTTCAATGCCTTCTGGAGAATCAGCTGTTTGTGGAGAAGTGCGAGGTCCATCGCTCCACCATCCCCTTTCTTGGTTACATCATCTCTGCTAGAAGTGTCCAGATGGACCCCGGGAAGGTGAGAGCGGTGGTGGATTGGCCTCAGCCTACGTCCAGGGTGCAGCTGTTTCCTGGGGGTTGTACATTTTTATTGCCGCTGACCGGGAGTTCCAGGACCTCAAACACTGCTTCACCACTGCTCCTATCTTGGTTCATCCTGACCCTTCAGTTCGGGGTGGAGGCCGATGCTTCAGATGTCGGAGTGGGGGCTGTCCTGTCCCAACGTTCTGCCCTGGACCTTAAGCTGCATCCCTGTGCCTTCTTCTCCCACCGCCTCAATGCCACGGAGAGGAACTTCGATGTGGGGAATCGAGCGCTTCTTGCGGTGAAGATGGCACTGGAGGAATGGAGGCACTGGCTAGAAGGTGCGGAACATCCGTTCATTGTGTGGACCGACCACAAAAACCTGGCAGATAACTGGATGTTTGTGCCTGACGCTGTCCGATCCGTGGTCCTGGAGTAGGCCCATTCCTCCAGGCTTGCCTGCCTTCCGGACTCCCGTCGGACCCTGGCCTTCGTGCGACAATGCTTTTGGTGGCCTACTATGGTTCCGGATGTCGCCGCGTTTGTCACCACCTGCACTGTCTGTGCTTAGAACAAGACTCCTCAGCAAGCTCCGGCTGGTTTTCTTCAACCACTGCCTGTCCCTCACTGTCCCTGGTCCCACATATCCCTGGATTTTGTCACAGGTCTCCGCCTGTCTGAGGGCAACACTGGCATCCTGACTGTGGTCGACCAGTTTTCCAAAGCTGCCCACTTCATTCCTCTCCCCAAACTACCCTCGGCCAAGGAGACGGCCCAGCTCATGGTGCAGCACGTCTTCCGGATCCATGGACTGCCCGTGGACATGGTCTCCGACCGGGGTCCTCAGTTCTCATCTCGGTTCTAGAAGGCGTTCTACACCCTCAATGGGTCTTCGGTCAGCCTGTCCTTTGGGTTCCACCCCCAGTCCAATGGCCAGTCGTAGCGAGCCAACCAGGATCTCGAGACTACTCTCGGCCCTCCTCCAGACCACCTCCAGGTATCGACAACAAGCGGATCACCATCAGACCCCGGCTCCCCGGTATCGTCTCGTACGGAAGACCCGGGATCTGCCCCTCCGTGTGGAATCCTGCAAACTCTCCCCCCGGTTTAGCAGCCCGTTTCCCATCTCTAAAATTATTAACCCCTCTGCTGTTCATCCTTTGTTGCCCCGTGCCCTTCGTATACATCCCACCTTTCATGTGTCCAGAGTTAAACCCATGTCTCACAGCCCTTTGTCTCCTGTTTCCAGGGTTATGGCCCAGAGGAGAGGTGCTTGGTCCCCACCATGGACATCCTGGACCCAGGCCTCATCGCGGATTTCCAACGCCGACACCAGTGCATCAGTGATCAATTAATTTGTTGTGGCAGAGAGAAGGAAGTAGAACCCTTCAGGATTTAGCCAGGTTATCATTTTAATCCAAAAGAGTGGTTACTTAATAATCAGATTTAGTCTTATTTGTCTTACACAATTATTCCTCAGTTGCTTAAAAGCTTGCCAGTCCGGGCCTAAGCCTGTGTTCCTGGCCTTGAACCAAGCGTCATCTCTTTTTTGAATGACTTCTGATAATTCCGGAGTGTACCAGGCATTCAATCTACCTTTAACCTTTCATTTTTTGAAGGGAGCATGATTATCAACAAAAATACTGACGACATCGGCAAAAAAGGTCCTCTTTGTGATGATGCAAACTTTGATTTTTGTATTCTCACATCACTAACACAAACAATTGGGGATCAATGAAAGTCATCTAAGTATATGCATACTCGTCTCCATTTCAGCACCAATTGATAGATTTAAAAATGATCTGATCTTGTAGATTATTTAAGTTTAGGAAATTATTTATAAATCATAAAAAAAACAGGTTTGAGGGCCTTTACGCACAAAAGACAGAAAACGGTAGTTTGAGTCATTCTGAAAATTGCCACAATCAGAGTCTTCAACCCATGTTAATGTTGGATGATTAATGTACATAGAATTATAGTAGGGAGAATAGTGTACAGTAGTAGGCTTTACCTTCATCTATTACCTGCACTAACCATGGAACTGTGTGATGACACGACCAAGTATTGCGCCATGCGATGGGTTCAAACTGTTACAGCTTGGTCTGCGCTCCACTCCATAACGATTTAATTTAGCCTACATGTCTTTTTTATATATTCTCTACTGTTACTAATGATCCTCAGCAACAACCACACGTTCGTGCCAGCGTTTACAGAGGAAGCAACACATTTTTTTATTTTTATGGAATGATAATGTAGGTTGTACCAACTGAAGGGAACTAACAGTAAATTGGCAGCTGAATATGTGTGGTTATTATGCCTACTGACGGTCGATACTGATAGTGGCTAATATTTAACATGATAGAAATAGGAAACAGAGAAAGTCAGGGTAACCTATAATTAAGAAATTGTAGCGTGGCCATCCCTTGAGGTTAAAAGGCAGTACAATTAAAAAATCTCCATAATGGCACAGCATTTCATATGTTGATATGTTGATATGCTACAGTTTGCTGCCATATGACTGGTTTTTCCATTTGTCTAAAATAGATGTCATTGAAATGTATATTTATATTTACAATTCCCTTATCCAAGTGGATTACTCATCTACTTGCTCTTATAAATAGCTCTTGTCAAGTTGTAAATTACAGTGCACGAATGGTGTTATTTCTATTGGAAAAAAGGAAGTGCAATATATGCTTTTCCCACTTGGAACTGGTAGGTTCGCCAGACCTTATTCATGGTTTCCTCACGTATAAAGGGGGTGGAATTATTAGGGAATTAAGTCAAGGTCAGAATATGCTGTATCGGTAGACACACCTCCGTCACACCTTCATTTATTCCATCTCCACCCCAAACGAATAGCGGGTGAATAGCATCCTATTCTCATGCTTAAATTCAAGGTCAGAATACGCATAGAGAAAAGTGCATAAAAAGATAATTATGTTCTATTTATGTGAGCTTAACTCGGGTCGTAATTCCCCCCCCCCCAGGCGCCAAACAAAAGATAACTGAATGAAACAGGGAGGGACTACCTGAACTTGTATAAAAATAATTGTTTTCTTTTTGTCTTCCATTGCAAAACTATTCTGCTACGATGTGCCCTAATTAATGTGACCTTGCAAACTGGCCACTCAGCAGTCAAGCAATCGTAGGTTTTCTCCAGGGGTTGAGTGCTGTTTGTCTCTTTTAAAGCAGGGTAAATAACAACACGTGTACATGTGTATAGTATATTACAATGGGGGGGTGGGGGAGATTAGACCTGAGATTAGATTAGACCTGCAGTTTAGATTCAATAGCAGAGCTGACCTTCCACTGCCTGTGCATCAACATTCATCACTATCAATACATCACACTGTTCTTAGATACCTCATCTTTAGCTTTTGGGAACTACATTGTCCCTTATCCCTGGGCTGAGGGCTGAGCAAGCAACCAGAAGACAGGCTTTCCTGTCTCTGCCCCTGCTCCAGGATGCCCATTCCTGGTTCTGTCTGACTGGGCTGCACACTGGGTGATTCCTGCCCTGCGCTCCAGCCACTTCCTGAACACATATCAGCACCTGCAGCGCAACGTCCTGTGCTCAAGAGCCTTCCACTGGCTAGAGCGTGAACTGACTAGCAGAGCTCATGGGTTTGTCTCTCTCACTGTCATTCTTCAGCTCTTTGTCACTCTCACATGCTCGCTAATTTCTTCTCACTCTTTTTTCCCTAAGTCAAACTTTTCTCTCTCATTTTTATCTTCTCCTTCCCTTTGTTTTGTGTCCTCGGGAACACATTCTGTTTCTTTTTCTCTTGTTTTATATTTCTACTGCTATATTTACTACTCCCCTCTCTATTTATTTTGCTTTCTCTCTCTTTTTCTCTCCCCCTCCCTTTTCTCTTTCAGCCAACGACTCTCCAAAGGGTTATTCAACTTCCTAATCTACTGTAATATTCCAGAGACATTCTGGCTGGATAAAGTATCACACCACTCCCCTTCCTTGTTAATCATAATATTCCGATGGGAAAGCTATTCTATTCCTGTAGGCCTAATTACAATTTCAGCCTATCAGGCTGAGAAAGCTCGAATATAAGTAGAAGTAAAAAAAAGGGCTGATTTGATCTTCATGCTCTTATTCTCTAAGTCAAACCATATAGTTTATTGTAGTCTCTTAAATTGGCTACTCATACAACACACATAGTAATACATGTTGTTGTGATTAGCACTTCCTTCGTTTTATCTGCTGATTTTCTATAATCACATCAGTGGAGTTTTGGGTGGTGTGTGTGTTCGGGAAAGTACATGCTTATGAGCGTGTATATGCAGACATTAGGTATGGCCATTGTCGATTCAGGTTTGTGCAGTAAGAACAATCTCCGTGCCATGCCCCTGTTCGGTGCTCTGTTGCCCCGGAGCTATGGGTTAACCCTGTTCCAGAATGGGACCCATGTCACCCAATCCTCCTCCTTCCCCACCCCCACTCCCACTCTCACCCTCATCCTAACCCCATCCTCCCCCTGCCCCACCCTCACCCCGGGGCAGCAGCTGGGAGGCTCGCTGGGCCTAATGAGTACCATGTTGTCTTTCCAGGACAGGACAAACTAAGGGAGGGAGGGTACAGCTGGAAACATGGCACCCTGTTCCAAGTACATGGAGCAATAAAGTGGGGCCAATTTCCACTCAACTGTCACAATACAGAGGACGCACAGAAAGTGTCTAGAATGGTTTGTAATGAGAGAAGCCAGTATAAAATCATTGCACTGTCTCAGTCCTTGTAGAGATCAGTGAACTGTAGAGATGTACTGTCTTATTGATTGATTGATAACTGATAAGTTGATGGCAATGGGTTGTGGAATTACATTAATGCCAATTACTTAATTGGAAAAATGTGTAATTATAAGTTCACAAAAACAAGCTGTCTAGTAAATCAAGCTGAAGAAAAACATAAATATGTATTGTGCTTCTACACATAAAAACAACAGTTTTACTGCAGCAGGAAAAACCTGGGATTGGGCATCGGATAGGTCATAGGATAGCTGTGTGTAGTGTTGAGCATGCTGTAAGATATACTCTATCTGCATGACTCAACACATTTGTTTGGCGATAAGAAGACTGTTGAGGAACAGAGGAAACGGGACGGATGGAGCAAAACCGAGCAGACATTCTTTCCATGGGCACTTCACTTGATTCATGAGGAGTGTGCAGTGTTTCCACTGAACGTAAACTGTTTTATCACTGCACATTGTTTTAGAGTCTTAGAGTGATACTGACATGATATGATCATGGTGTGTGTGTGTGTGTGTGTGGGTGTGTGTGTGTGGGTGTGCAGCTTGCAAAACCCTAGACTATCACATAGCCTTACCCCCAATCTATCTCCCTAATGCTGAGTGCCAAGCAGAGATGCACCTTACCATGTTTACAGTCTTCGGTATGACTCGGACGGGGATTGAACTCGCAAACCTTCCAATCTTCCAATATACTACATACTAGCTAGCTAAGCATTTAGGATAGTGGTTCACTCTACGTTATGCTTACCTTAAATCATCTTTCCACAAGACAGTGACACACGCCAACCTCACATCCCTCTGCTGACTGTCACTTCACTCAGTGTCACCCCATCTGACTAACCACAACACTGTCTTCATCTCCTCTGATGATGGAGGCGGCTGGGTGGATGCTGTTTATTATTACACAGAGCTGTGGCCGGATAACTTCTCCAGAGCAGGCGTGGGATTTGCTGAGTGGTTTATTCCACTGGCTGCCCGGAGGAGCGGGAAACATGACAAGGCAGGCGAGATGACAAGTGTCATCACCATGGTACACACACACACACACACACACACACACACACACACACACAGACAGAGAGAGAGCACTAGAAGTCTCCTTGACTTGTTGTTCAGCCATACTGATGACAGATAGACAGCGCTCTGACTATGAAAGTATACAAAACACAGAAGCCCCACGGCTTGAGTTTCCGAGCCCGGCCAAAGATTTCACTTCTTTATCTCTGGGTAACTCCCTACACGCTATATACACACTGAGAGAGGTTTAATGTAATCACTGGTTGCCCTGAAGCCCCCAGGGGTCTGGGTTAGGGTCCCAGGAGTCGATTTCCTTCCCAGACTGAGGAGAGGGGGCAAGGGAGGAAGGTGGTCTCAAGGGGCCAGAGAGGTGTACACTGCACCTCTACCCCAGCTCACAGGGGCGTGCGCGAGTGAGTCAGTGCATGTGGAATTCTGCCAGCTCTTCACACAATGGGTGGAAATGGGAATTTAATACAAACGTTCTCACAGTCTCAAGGACCTTACCCCCCCCCCCCCCTCCTCCTCACTTTCACCCCCACTCCCGACACCACTAAAACCACAACTAAATGTCCAAAAAGTACTAAAACATGGAGGGGAGTGTGCAGCTGTAAATTCAACTCTACGGTTTGAAATGTATTCACAGACCAGCTTTGTCCACTAGATTTTGAGGTTTGGTGTTTTCAATTCAGATAAACTTCAAGCAATAAGTCTGTTACAGTTACAGTGCAATATGCAAGATAATGGATGCTGCTGGCCAGCATATCCTACACTCTTGGGAAAAAAACTGCTATCTAAGAACATAAAAGGGTTTTTTCGGCTGTCCCAGTAGGAGAACCCTTTGAAGAACCCTTTTGAGTTCAAAAGAGTTCTACCTGGAACCAAAAAGGTTTCTCCTATGGGGACAGCACAAGAACCCTTTTTCTAAGAGTGTACTGCTCTTTACAATAACAGTAACAGAATACAATCATCATGTGATATGAGCCAATGTAAACTCCATAAACTTGATTGTTTGCTCTCCCACTGATGACCTTGTGCGAGGCAAGCGGAGACTGGGCGCTTTGCCTTTGTCTGGCTGTGCCATCTAAAGCAAACCGAAATAATCAGCAGCCATCGCTCTGACAACAAACACTACTGATAATTACCTCAGGACAACAAAGAGCTCGCTGGACAATGGACCATGTCTGAGGAGTGGAGGGCCTGGTTTCCACCCTTTATATCCCCCTAAAACACGCACGCAGGCAAGCACACATGTACATGCGCACCACACATACATGTAAATGTATGGGTGCACACACACACACACACGCAAGCACACACACACAAACACCCTGTCTCATGCTTCTTGAAGCCTCACTGCAGCCAGCAGTCAAAGTAACTATGTTGACACAGCATCCAGTCTTTTCCCCTGTGGGCTTCCTCTCAGAGTCCACTCTCCCTGAAACTACCAAGATGTCTGTTATTCTCCCTGCATGTCTGTCTGCCCACGTGTTCTACTCTCGCTCCAGCTATCTCTGAAAGCACACAATACTAACTTATGCACAAAGATTGCACAAATTTCCTCCAAAAAACATGTATGAAAATGACTTATTTATTTGTATTTTAATTTTCTTCTGGGAACTAGTGGTGCAACATTTTTCATTCTTTCTGGGAACAAGCAGTGTAAACTCAGTACTGATGCAAACAAAAGAAGTGTGGAATTCACGTGACCCTGAGAGAGTCTAGTAGTGTGACTGATTAGATGAGTCTCTGTCCTCATTGTCTTCATAGATAAGTCAGTCTTGTGAGCATCATTTTTGTGACCCTGTGTAGAGGAAATAGGAAGGACCTCTTAAGGTCTATTTACATTATCAGGGACATGGAGGTCTCTGTCATAGAACCGAAGAGCCAGCAAACCTGAACCAACACGGTATAGTCCTCTGTTTGGACTGTATCAAAATGAAAACATTCTGACCTGGAGACATAACAATAGTCTCCTGCTCTGGGCACCTCATCATAGTCTTTGCGTAGCAAAGTCTTTGTATTATCCTTTGTGTGATCACATACAATGGTACAGTGAAATGTTGTTTCCTCACCTATTTCAAGCGGCTTAATACAATGACATAAGACAAGCATAACAAGTGAATTGTAGATTATATCAGAAGAGGATTTATCTGAGCCCTCCAAACCATCAGAAATAATTATGCTCCATTTAAAACCAGTTAAATGTAACTAAATGCAATCGAAAATGTTATCTACATAAATCCCCAAAAGTAACTTTATCATGAGTGCCATAAACAATAACTAGTAATGCTGCATACTCCAAGAAAGGTTAAGATCTCACCTTTCTGGAAAAAATAGTTGTAAATTGCTGAAGTGTAGTCACTTTTGAGGATGCAAGCTCAAGTGCACAGTACAAATATTATAAAATATTTTGTGATGTAGTTCCTATTTCAACAAAACTGTATGAATAAGGCTTGACATTACTTATATTTAAAAAGCATATAAGTTAAACAAATTATAAAATGACTAACTACAAGATTTCACCTTCCTTATAACTGTAAAATACATATTTGTATGTTTAGTGTTAGAGAAAACGTGCATATTTTCTAAAGGTCTCTCTTAATCAAAACGTCTGCCTCCGTCGCTGTGGACGTCTCACAGAGCTCTAGCTTGGCTTCCTGAAATCATTAGGAACTCGCCTTTGATCTCATATTACTTTTGTCCAACAGAAAGTGTTTTTTGTATAAAATCTATGAATTGTTTTAGATTACTGGTTCTAAATCAATCTGAATGTGCTACAGTGACGAAGCTGCTCTCTCCTGCTGTGGTATGATGTAAGGATTCTAGGCATATGTGTTGTTAGTGGCTGTGATGTAGGGTTCAGCCAGGAGTTGATGGACAGTTGGAAGAGCGAATGAAATGGTAGGAGGGATTTCCCAGCTTCAAGTGGTGTCAGATTTCACATCCTGCTTCACACAGGCAAAATAGACATAATCCTGTATCCACGAGAATTAGGGCTACCGCTCAATGCAAGCCATTTCGATCTGTGGTGTCCACAGATTGCTCTATAAGCGAAAATGTCAGTTGGAATCGGTACCAGAACATCACAGGTCCCCAAAACGGGATTTTACATCTAAGAGGTTGTTAAAGAAAATCTTGAACTCTCTCATCGAACACAGGACATTTGAAACAATTAGAAGTTGGGTCAACTTCAATTGTCTGGGGCCATCGGGAAACATTAAAGAAAACTACATTTCAAAGCCTGCCCCTCCAGAAATGAGAAAAGTGTGTGGTACTTTAAGTTTCTCATAATGAGCGTTAAAAAGTGAGAGACGAGACCTGATCCATCTGATTGCAGCTGTAAGCATAGATACAACAAGCAGAATGTTCATAATCTTTTGGACCCTAACCGAAAGGTTGCTGGATCGAATCCCAAGCTGACAAGGTAAATATCTGTCGTTCTGCAAGGCAGTTAACCCACTGTTCCCCGTGCGGCAATGACGTGGATGTCGATTAAGGAAGCCCCCCCCCCCCGCACCTCTCTGATTTAGAGGGGTTGGGTTAAATGCGGAAGACACATTTCAGTTGAATGCATTCAGTTGTACAACAGACTAGGTATCCCCCTTTTCCCTTCCCTTTCATCAGACTGGTTGGAGCAGTGAAGGATAGGCCAAATGACCACAATCTGCAGGGATCACAACTAACTTACTTCAGGGAAAGAACACAGCTATTACATTACCCAGCTGTTGTTATTTCATAGATCTGACTCTGAAGTTTCAGAACATATCTGCAGGGGGAAAAAATGGTGCATACTATTAGCATGGCAAAATGATGTGTCAGCATTGTGCATGTAGAGTGATAGAATATGTCTGTTTTTGTTGGGCATCTTCAAAACAGTGTGCAAATACATAAAACAATGAAGACATTTTTTGCTAGATCATTTTTCAATTATTGACTTGGCTAACAATGCATTTGGTGGACAAATGGAAATTGATTGTGAAAATAACTTCAAATTCTACGACGAGTATAAAGTCTAATCTATAAAATGGTGCAACATTCTTCTCCAGATCCTGAAATCAAAACCAATCTTGGCTGGAGAGTAAAAGCGACCTCTTTCCCCTCGTGACGCTCTTCCTTCCTCTCCCACCCAGAGTAACCCCATTTTACGAACAACAGATTCAGAACACTCAGATTGGAGAGGAGAATGTGAAACGGTCTGGAACAGAAACAGGGACAGAATTATCGTTAAAAACAGTTACTGGAATGTATGGAAATGCGCAGAGACGCGCGGTTCTTTGGCGCACTGGGGACCATCGATGGAATGTAGAAGTGTCTACTTTTAATTAAATCATTGGATTAGACACAACTGATTTCGAGAATCGCCGCTGTGAGGATTACAATTATGATCTACATCTTATTTTTGTTGTGCCTCATCCATGTGTCAGGTAAAAGTCAAACTATCTTATTTGTATCCTAGAAATAATAGGTAAATCAATTATTATCTTCTAAAATTACAGTACATGGCTCAAGGTGCTTGTCCTTATTATATTAACAATGTCTACAGAGAGTGTAACCTACAGTAACCCCAGAAAGTCTAACTTTTGCAAGGCAAACCTAACTACGATTTCTGAACATCAAAATGAATTTGACACAACAAATGACGGGCTACAATAAAAGTCAAAGTGGAAAGCAGAAGGCAGCAGCCCCTTGAGAGAGCAGGAGCTCATACCAGTTTCCTGCCATTGTTCTGTAGATCAGGTCTAGAATGCCACAGAACAGGAATGTCATTGGATTTAATGTAGCAAAATGACCCACCATATGGTTTTGTTATTTAGCTCACAATGATTTAAGTTGGGGGACCTGATCCTAGGTCAGAATGTAACTGGAATGTGTCAAAAGGTTGTTGTGTTATGCCTGGCCTAAAGCCTTCAAATAAAAATCTGGACCTCAAGCCAGTTCCACTGCTTATTTTCATTATTTCCTTGAAATCAGGGACAGATTTAGACCTGGGACACCATGTGGGTGCAATTAATTATTAGGTAGAACAGAAAACCAGGAGTATTCTAGACCTGGTAGTCGTAGGGTAAGATTTAACTAACCTTGCCCTAAGGTCTAGTAATGTTTGTTTAGATTAGAGTAGATAAACTGATCTTACATCAGATTGTAATAAGCAATAGGTCATTACAGTAGCTGCCCTTTCTTGTTTCAACTCATAACAGTTCAGATGACTGTATCAAATGAGTGGCGCCATCTCGTCCCTACAGGTGCGGTGACAGACCTGACCGTCATCTCCAACGCTGAGGCCTCCACCCCTCAGCTCTTCTCCATCTCCTGCCTCACTGGGGAGCGGGATGCAGCAGAGCTAGACCTGGACATCAAGAAGGACAACAGCATCCTCATCCTCTCCTCACGGCCACGTTACCGAGTCAAAAGGCCCAAGACCAAGGAGGTGGTGGCGAACGAGTTCGTGGGTGTGATGGACCAAACAGGCATCTTCTACTGCCATGCGTCCCAGGGAACTGATCCTCTTATAAACCTGGGTAAAGTGACACTCATCAACAACTTTGCCAAAGGTAAGGAAGAGGCTCTAACTGAAAGAGAGTGTGTGTGTGTGTGTGAGAGAGAGAGACAGAGAGAGAGAGTTAACTTGTCTTCTTCTGTATTGTTCCTATCAGCCCTGTTTGTCCCGGCCCACCTCACGGTGACAGCAAACAGAGGAGATACAGTTCACCTGGCCATGCAGGTCCTGAGCTCCCAGAGAAGAGACGTCACCTGGAAATACAATGGTGAGTCACACAGGGATAGAGGGAGGCATGGATGGGTGGATGGATGAAGGGCAGGCATTTATGTGTGAGCAGGGAATAGATTCATCTAAATGAGACGATGGCAATATAGGCATTGTTTAATCATTCCCTTTTGTATTTTATAACAAGTATAAAGTAGCCCCACCGTGTGGATTATAACGTATTCACATTATTAAGAGCTTGTCCTACATGCTGACTCGCTGTGTCGTAAAACCAGGTAACTATTTCTACACGACCCACTGGGGTGATGTGTCCAACAGTACGGCTGTACTAACCCTGGAGGACGTGGCTAAAGCCAACGAGGGTATCTACAGCGCCAGCTTCGTGGGAGACAGTCCCATCAATGGAGCCTGGATGAGGCTGATTGTCAGAGGTACAGTAGGGCTGTTCTCATTACACACACTTCCCACAAGACATACACACTTGATATGTGTGGATGATGGTGTTGATACACTTTACTGATGGTATACTGTCTGTGCTGTTGTTTATCTATTTTCCATCTGGATATCAGCTTGACCAATACATTTTGTTATTTTTTTCCTCTGAAACATTTTTGATTGGTTGTATCTTTGAATGTACATTGTTAGTACTCGGTTAATAGTGTTATTAACATATTTATTAATACTGACCATTACAAGAGTATGTATGATGATTCACATATGGATGAGGTGCTTGTATTTGGGTGGGTTGGCCACTGACGCTCCTCTACTGTCTTGCACAGACTGTGGCAGTAAGAAGTGGGGTGCCGACTGTGACAAGGACTGTCCAGAGTGTCTCAATGGAGGGGTGTGTCACCACCGGGACGGGGACTGCATCTGCCCACCGGGGTTCATGGGGATGCGCTGCGAGACAGGTGGGTGTGTGTGTGTGTGTTTGTGTGTGTGTGTGGGGGGGGGGGGGGGGTGGCAATATGTTAAAGCATAAGATTATAGTTGTTGAAGCTGACACATACTACAAATTAGCAATAGTGTGTGTGCTTGCGTGCGTATAAGTGTTAGTAAAGGCAAGTATATTATATTGCCAAACTGTCTGAAGTAACTGTACCAGTCCTGTACTGTATCTATGTGTACTGCATTCCCTCCCAGCCTGTAGAGAGGGAATGTTTGGGCTTAATTGCCAGGAGTCATGCAGGCCAGAGATGGACTGTAGAGGGCTGAGGTTCTGCCTGGCTGACCCTTACGGATGCTCCTGTGCCAGTGGCTGGTCTGGGAACCACTGCAACAGACGTGAGTTCATTTGCTATGCAGTGCATTCAGAAAGGATTCAGAGCCATTGACTTTTTCCACATTTTGTTACGTTACAGCCTTATTCTAAAATGTATTGTTTGTTCCCCTCATCAATCTACGCACAATAGTCCATAATGACAAAGCAAAACAGGTTTTTAGACATTTTGCGAATGAAGCTCCTTTACCTGTGATTACAGCCTCCAGTCTTCTTGGGTATGACGCTACAAGCTTGGCACACCTGTGTTTGGGGAGTTTCTCCCATTATTCTCTGCAGATCCTCTCAAGCTCTATCAGGTTAGATGGGTCGCTGCACAGCTATTTTCAGGTCTCTCCAGAGATGTTAGATCGGGTTCAAGTCCGGGCTCTGGCTGGGCCACTCAAAGACATTCAGAGACTTGTCCCAAAACCTCTTCTGCGTTGTCTTCACTGTGTGCTTAGGGTCGTTGTCCTGTTGGAAGGTGAACCTTTGCCCTGAGCGCTCTGGAGCAGGTTTTCATCAAGGATCTTTCTGTACTTTGCTCCGTTCATCTTTCCCTCGATCCTGACTAGTCTCCCAGTCCCTGCCACTGAAAAACATCCCCACAGCATGATGCTGCCACCACCATGCTTCACCGTAGGGATGGTGCCAGGTTTCCTCCAGACGTGCGCTTGGCATTCAGGCCAAAGAGTTCAATCTTTGTTTCATCGGACCAATTAGTCTTGTTTCTCATGGTCTGAGAGTCCTTTAGGTGCCTTTTGGCAAACTCCAAGCGGGCTGTCATGTGCCTTTTACTAAGGAGTGGCTTTCGTCTGGCCACTCCACCCTAAAGGCCTGATTGGTGGAGTGCTGCAGAGATGGTTGTCCTTCTGGAAGGTTCTACCATCTCCACAGAGGAACTCTGGAACTCATTCAGAGTGACCATCGGGTTCTTGGTCACCTTCCTAACCAAGGCCCTTCTCGCTAGATTGCTCAGTTTGGCCGGGCGGCCAGCTCTAGGAAGAGTCTTGGTGGTTCCAAAATGGTTCCATTTCAGAATGATGGAGGCCACTGTGTTATTGGGAACCTTCAATGCTGCAGATATTTTTAGTACCCTTCCCCAGATCTGTGCCTCGACACACTCCTGTCTCGGAGCTCTACGGAAAATTCCTTCAACCTCATGGCTTGAATTTTGACATGCACTGTCATCTGTGGGACCTTATATAGACAGGTGTGTGCCTTTCCAAATCATGTCCAATCAATTGAATTTACCACAGATGGACTCTATCAATCAAGTTGTAGAAACATCTCAAGGATGATCAATAGAAACAGGATGCACCTGAGCTCAATTTCGAGTCTCATAGCAAAGGGTCTGAATACTTACAGTGGGGCAAAAAAGTATTTAGTCAGCCACCAATTGTGCAAGTTCTCCCACTTAAAAAGATGAGAGAGGCCTGTAATTTTCATCATAAGTACACTTCAACTATGACAGACAAAATGAGAAAAAAAATCCTGAAAATCACATTGTAGGATTTTTAATGAATTTATTTGCAAATTATGGTGGAAAATAAGTATTTGGTCAATAATAAAGTTTATCTCAATACTTTGTTATATACCCTTTGTTGGCAATGACACAGGTCAAACGTTTTCTGTAAGTCTTCACACACTGTTGCTGGTATTTTGGCCCATTCCTCCATGCAGATCTCCTCTAGAGCAGTGATGTTTTGGGGCTGTTGCTGGGCAACACGGACTTTCAACTCCCTCCAAAGATTTTCTATGGGGTTGAGATCTGGAGACTGGCTAGGCCACTCCAGGACCTTGAAATGCTTCTTACGAAGCCACTCCTTCGTTGCCCGGGCGGTGTGTTTGGGATCATTGTCATGCTGAAAGACCCACCCACGTTTCATCTTCAATGCCCTTGCTGATGGAAGGAGGTTTTCACTCAAAATCTCACAATACATGGCCCCATTCATTCTTTCCTTTACACGGATCAGTCGTCCTGGTCCCTTTGCAGAAAAACAGCCCCAAAGCATGATGTTTCCACCCCCATGCTTCACAGTAGGTATGGTGTTCTTTGGATGCAACTCAGCATTCTTTGTCCTCCAAACACGACGTGTTGAGTTTTTACCAAAAAGTTATATTTTGGTTTCATCTGACCATATGACATTCTCCCAATGTCATATGGTCAATTCGTCCCACCTACGTAACAGCCAGTTGAATCCTGTGGCGAGATATTCAAATACCTTTGAAATGCTATTACTTCAATTTCTCAAACATATGACTATTTTACAGCTATTTAAAGACAAGACTCTCGTTAATCTAACCACACTGTCCGATTTCAAAAAGGCTTTACAACGAAAGCAAAACATTAGATTATGTCAGCAGAGTACCCAGCCAGAAATAATCAGACACCCATTTTTCAAGCTAGCATATAATGTCACAAAAACCCAGAAGACAGCTAAATGCAGCACTAACCTTTGATGATCTTCATCAGATGACACACCTAGGACATTATGTTATACAATACATGCATGTTTTGTTCAATCAAGTTCATATTTATATCAAAAACCAGCTTTTTACATTAGCATGTGACGTTCAGAACTAGCATACCCCCCGCAAACTTCCGGCGAATTTGCTAACAATTTACTAAATTACTCACGATAAACGTTCACAAAAAGCATAACAATTATTTTAAGAATTATAGATACATTACTCCTCTATGCACTCGATATGTCTGATTTTAAAATAGCTTTTCGGTGAAAGCACATTTTGCAATATTCTAAGTAGATAGCCCGGCATCACAGGGCTAGCTATTTAGACACCCACCAAGTTTAGCCTTCACCAAAATCAGATTTACTATTAGAAAAGTTTGATTACCTTTCCTGTTCTTCGTCAGAATGCACTCCCAGGACCTCTACTTCAATAACAAATGTAGGTTTGGTCCAAAATAATCCATAGTTATGTTCCAACAGCGACGTTTTGTTCGTGCGTTCTAGACACTATCCCAATGGTAAATAACGGTCACGCGCACGGCGCATTTCGTGACAAAAAATTTCTAAATATTTCATTACCGTACTTCGAAGCATGTCAACCGCTGTTTCAAATCAATTTTAATGCCATTTTTCTCGTAAAAAAGCGATAATATTCCGACCGGGAATCTGCAATTAGGTAAACAGCCGAAAGAAAATACTGCACGGGGTCGAATCGGGCACGAGCCTAATTCCATTGTCCTCTGATAGACCACTTGTCAAAGGCGATAATGTGTTTCAGCCAGAGGCTGCCTCGTCATCGTTCAGGTTTTTCCCGGGCTCTGAGAGCCTATTGGAGCCGTAGGAAGTGTCACGTTACAGCTAAGATCCTGACTCTTCAATAAACAGAAGCATGAACAACAACACCTTGTCAGACAGGCCACTTCCTGCATGAAATCTTCTCAGGTTTTTGCCTGCCATAGGAGTTCTGTTATACTCACAGACACCATTCAAACAGTTTTAGAAACTTTAGGGTGTTTTCTATCCAAAGCCAATAATTATATGCATATTCTAGTTACTGGGCAGGAGTAGTAACCAGATTAAATCGGGTGCGTTTTTTATCCGGATGTGAAAATACTGCCCCCTATCCCAAAGAAGTTAAGCAGGGGGACACGTCTGGCACTGCAGGATTTGAGTCCCTGGCGGCGTAGTGTGTTACTGATGGTAGGCTTTGTTACTTTGGTCCCAGCTCTCTGCAGGTCATTCACTAGGTCCCCCCGTGTGCTTCTGGGATTTTTGCTCACCGTTCTTGTGATCATTTTGACCCCATGGGGTGAAATCTTGCGTGGAGCCCCAGATCGAGGGAGATTATCAGTGGTCTTGTATGTATTCCATTCCCTAATAATTGCTCCCACAGTTGATTTCTTCAAACCAAGCTGCTTACCTATTGCAGATTCAGTCTTCCCAGCCTGGTGCAGGTCTACAATTTTGTTTCTGGTGTCCTTTGACAGCTCTTTGGTCTTGGCCATAGTGGAGTTTGGAGTGTGACTGTTTGAGGTTGTGGACAGGTGTCTTTTATACTGATAACAAGTTCAAACAGGTGCCATTAATACAGGTAACGAGTGGAGGACAGAGGAGCCTCTTAAGCAAGAAGTTACAGGTCTGTGAGAGCCAGAAAACTTGCTTGTTTGTAGGTGACCAAATACTTATTTTCCACCACAATTTGCAAATAAATTCATTACAAATCCTACAATGTGATTTTCTGGATTTTTTTCCCTCATTTTGTCTGTCATAGTTGACGTGTACCTATGATGTACCTATGATTACAGGCCTCTCTCATCTTTTTAAGTGGGAGAACTTGCACAATTGGTGGCTGACTAAATACTTTTTTGCCCCACTGTATGTAAATAAGTATTCTGTTTTTTATTTTTAATACATTGACAAAAACTAATTTAAAAAAAAATATATTTTAGAAAAGGGCTGGAACGTAACAGAATGTGGAAAAAGTAAAGGGGTCTGAATACTTTCCTAATGAACTGTATGTAGGTTTATGGCATATCTTAGATTGCCCAATTAATATTGATTGTAATTGTACAACCAACCTATCAACATGATTGCATGTGTTGAAATAGATACATAGAGTACATAACATGCATAGCCATATCAGGTAGCAATTCCATCACGACAGACTTATCAGAATCCCAACAAGGATTTCCCATCCTAATGTCACCTCTCCCCCTCTTCCCCAGTCTGCCACAGGGACATGTACGGGGCAGACTGCAGGCTGCGCTGTAAGTGTAAGAACGGTGGAGTGTGTAACCACTTCAGTGGATGTCAGTGTCCCACTGGCTGGAGAGGACAGCACTGTGAGAAATCAGGTAGGTAGCATTACTTCCGCCTCCTTGTCCTTGCGCTCTTCCTCTTTTTCATCGCCATTGACACTACCAACATCAATATTAATCACATTATCACAAGTAGCAGTAGCATCTTCGCCATCAACATCATAATCATCACCTTATTTATCATCTTCCTCTTCATCATCTGTTTCTTTCCCATCAGACCGTGCCCCCCAGATCTTGAACATGGCCAGTAGTCTAGAGTGGAACCTTCACTCCAGCCCCAAGATCCTGTGTTCCGCCACAGGCAACCCCCTGCCCAGCCACACCAGCATTGAGCTGCGCAAACTGGACAGCACTGTGCTCAAGGTAGAGGCAATGGAAGGATGGGCGGTCATTTTACATTTGATTATTCAATTACTGGGAAACAAACTGTGATGGTGTAGTCAGTGAGATTTGGTGAAATTCAATGTTTTTGTAATAGTGAAAATATGTCAATATTTGTTATGATAATGTCAGTTGGCTCAACATTACTTCAGACTGTAAGCAGCCTTACCAAAATATTTTTGGACCTCTAATTTCAGGCGTCTCGTACCACCATGGATTCCAATAAGAGCACAGCGCAGTTTGATATTCCCCGTCTGTCCACTGAGCATGCTGGGTTATGGGAGTGTAGGGTTTCCACCAATGGGGGACAAGACTCAAGGAAGTTCAACCTCATTGTCAAAGGTGAGAAGAGAAAAGTATTTTACTGGTCTATATCAGTCAATGTGAGGTGCTTAACATTGAGGGCAGGTTTTCCAGACAAAGACGAAGCCTAGTCCTGGACTTGAACTTGCTTTTTAGTCCAGGACTAGGCTTGATTTGTGTCTGGGAAACCAGCCCTAAATATACACTGAGAAATGGTCTAGCGATATGGATTTAATGTTCTGGTTGAGACTCATCAGATCACCCATTACTCAAATTCTCACCCACTTTACTCCCCTCTCTCGCCAGAGCCACCGTTCCCCAGCACCCCTCCCAAGCTGCTGGAGAAGAGGAGTAAGCAGCTGGTGGTGTTGCCTGTGGAGTCCTACAGAGGAGACGGACCCATCGACTCCACCAAGCTCCTCTACAAGCCCATGGAGACAGGAGACTCCTGGTCCTCCATCATAGGTGCATACAGATGGCGTTTGATCTCATGTAAAGTCACGGGAGTTACAACTACTATCCTGGCAACATAATATATCATCCATTTCACAGGAAAAATGGCCTTGCCTCAAAACAATGCAAGACAATTTGCCAATTTGTCATTATCGATATTAGATCCCTACTCTATATGGCTAATCCTGTCTGATTCTCTATCTCTCTGTGTTCCTGTCTCTTAGTGTACAGTAGAGAGCCTATAACGCTGATGAATCTGAAGCCATCTACACGCTACCACGTCCGTGTCCAGCTGACCCGTCCTGGGGAGGGAGGGGAGGGGACTCTGGGGCCTGAGGCCATCATGGAGACTGACTGTCCAGGTGAGCAGCAACAGTACGCCGGGATTCGTTTTTGCGGTGTCGAAAAGCAATAGTCAGAGCAGAGGTTTGTGGTCCCGTGTGGCTCAGTTGGTAGAGCATGGTGTTTGCCACGCCAGGGTTGTGGGTTCGATTCCCACGGGGGACCAGTACGGGGGAAAAAAATGTATGAAATGTATGCATTCACTACCGTAAGTCGCTCTGGATAAGAGCGTCTGCTAAAATGTAAATGTAGTAAATTGGTGATGCTGCAGGTTGTGTGTGTGTGTGTGTGTGTGTGTGTGTGTGTGTGTGTGTGTGTGTGTGTGTGTGTGTGTGTGTGTGTGTGTGTGTGTGTGTGTGTGTGTGTGTGTGTGTGTGTGTGTGTGTGTGTGTGTGTGTGTGTGTGTGTCCAAGTGGACAGCTGAGTGCAGGTTCTAAATCTGAAAGAATGGTTCTTTAATTCTGTCTAGTGACCTAATCAGAATGTTCTTTGCCCATCTGTAAACGAGAGGCTGTGTCTCAGTAAATAGGAGAAGGAGAAAGTATCCCAGGCTGGAGGACCTTTCCATGACTGTGTGTTCTGTGTTGCTGCTGTAGAGCCCACTCTTCGACCAGAGATTGACTTCAGCTCGCTGGAGGGCCGCAACGCCACTGTGCGCTGGCTGTTGCATGGCAACGCGGACAGGGCCAGCGGGTTCTTAGTGCAGCTCTTCGGGCCCTCCCCCTCAGGAGAGATGCTGAGAGAGGAGACCACCCTGCTCAATGTGCTCTCCACCAAGTTCTACAACCTGCAGTACCACCAAGACTACACAGTGGTCGTCAGACTGCTCAACTGTGGCAGTCTGGGTCCCGCCTCTAAGCCGTACAACGTCCGCATAAACAGCCAGGGTAACAAACAAGAGCTCCTCCTATTGGCTTAGCAGTGAGTGTTGACGACTGTCATTGGTGGATGGTTGGTGGCTCCCCCTGCCCTCATATTGTGTCCGGGTTAAAGATGGGTGCATAAAATAAAGTACATTTAGGAATGGATGACTTACTAAGGAAATCCAGAAAGAAATTCAAGCACTTTAATGGTACAGTTTGGCAATAGCCATGTAGCCTAAGCTAACACCTTCTGACCAATACTAACCCCGCTGATGTCTCCTCTCTGTCCCTCTCCTCCCCTCTTTCCCCCAGGTCCCTCATCTCCTCGGAACGTCCAGGCCCTGCCCCTGTCTGTGTCTGCAGTGCAGGTGAAGTGGCAGCCCCCTGAGGACCCTAACGGGGGCATAGTGAAGTACATCATAGAGTACCAGCCGGTGGGTCAGGGCAGCCTGCACCCCTGGGTCGACACAGACGATGGCAACAAGACAGCTAAAGATGTGACAGCGCTCAACGGGAGTACTCTCTACCAGTTCAGAGTGAGGGCCTTCTCTAAAGTACCCGGGGAGTGGAGCAAGTTTGTCCATGCCAGGACCCAGGGAGATGGTGAGAGATGGTTTAAAAAAAAAACATGTATGGAGTAAAAGGTGTTAAACCTGTTAAAAAGGCTTCAAAGTACATGGATTTAAAGATTTCTACTTGAAAATCTAAGTTTTTTAGACCTTTTCAGAACTCAAAAGCGATCAAATGTCAAGGTTTGTTTGAATCCCGCATGATCTGTTGTTTAGATCAAGCAATACTGTAATCCCAAATGAATAACAAAGAAGGGTACCTCCATCTCATTTAATCACTTTAGATGCCAATCTTTCCCACTCATTTGGGATTGAGGTGTAAAACTGGATCTAAACAACAGATAGTATGGGACATGGACTCATTTTGACATTTGAACACATTTGAGGTCTGAAAATGTCCCAAAAATGTTGAGTGAAATTTTTGAGTGAACATAGATTTTTTTTTTGTGAACTATCACATTAAAATGTGAGGATACTTACATAATAAATAGGATATAGTCAATGTTCAACTGCATAAGAGTGTGCATCTCCTCATATCACCTCTCCCTCTAGGTCCCCAGGACTTCACTCCTACCACCCAGGGTGTGGGGGGGCGTCCAGGCAGTGAGGGCTACTATTTGTTGGTAGCTGTGGTGGGGTCTGTGACGGTCACCTGTGTCACCATCCTGCTGGCTCTGCTGGCTCTCTTCTGCATCCGCAAAACTCTGCTCAACCGCAGACGCACCTTCACTTACCAGTCTGGATCGGTGAGAGAGAGACAAAGAGAGAGAGAGAGAGAGAGAGAGAGGACTCACAAACACACAAATATGCCATAAAAACACACCTAAACTATAGTACCAGTCAAAAGTTTGGACACACCTACTCATTCCAGGTTTTTTCTATATTTTTACTATATTCTACATTGTAGAACAATAGTGAAGACATCAAAACTATTAAATAACACATATGGAATCATGTAGTAACCAAAAAAGTATTAAACAAATCAAAATATATTTTATATTTGAGATTCTTCAAAGTAGCCACCCTTTGCCTTGATGACAGCTTTGCACACTCTTGGCATTCTCTCAACCAGCTTCATGAGGTAGTCATCTGGAATGATTTTCAATTAACAGGTGTGCCTTGTTAAAAGTACATTTGTGGAATTTCTTTCCTTCTTAATGCGTTTGAGCCAGTCAGTTGTGTAGTGACAAGGTAGGGGTGGTATACAGAAGATACCCCTATTTGGTAAAAGACCAATTCAATATTATGGCAAGAACAGCTCAAATAAGCAAAGAGAAACAACAGTCCATCATTACTTTATGACATGAAGGTTAGTCAATCCAGAAAATGTCAAGAACTTTCTTCAAGTGCAGTCGCAAAAACCATCAAGTGCTATGATGAAACTGGCTCTCATGAGGGCCGCCACAGGAAAGGAAGACTTACCTCTGCTGCAGAGGATAAATTCATTTGAGATACCAGCCTCAGAAATTGCAGCCCAAATAAATGCCTCACAGAGTTCAAGTAACGGACACATCTTAATATCAACTGTTCAGAGGAAACTGCGTAAATCAGGCCTTCGTGGTCAAATTGCCGCAAAGAAACCACTACTAAAGGACACCAATAAGAAGAAGAGACTTGTTTCTGCCAAGAAACACAAGCAATGGACATTAGACCGGTGGAAACCCGTCCTTTGGTCTGATGAGTCCAAATTTGAGATTTTTGGATCCAACCGCCGTGTCTTTGTGAGGTGCAGAGTAGGTGAACGGATGATCTCCACATGTGTAGTTTCCACCTTGAAGCATGGAGGAGGAGGTGTGATGGTGAAGCATGGTGGAGGTGGTGTGATGGTGTGGGGGTGCTTTCCTGGTGACACTGTCTGTGATTTATTTAGAATTCAAGGCACACTTCACCAGCATGGCTACCACAGCATTCTGCAGGTATACGCCATCCCATCTGGTTTGCGCTTAGTGGGACTATCATTTGTTTTTAGACAGGACAATTACTCAACACACCTTCAGGCTGTGTGAGGGCTATTTGACCAAGAAGGACAGTGATGGAGTGCTGCATTGGTTGTCTTGACCTCCACAATCACCCGACCTCAACCCAATTGAGATGGTTTGGGATGAATTGGACCGCAGACTGAAGAAAAGCAGCCAAACTGTCCAAACTTTTGATTGGTACTGTATATTTCTTCACTAACAAGTTGGATAACCTGATTAGATAAATAAACATTCCACACTATCTCAAACTACACATATAGACATGTTATGAGAAACACACCTCAAATCTGATCATTTCTATGCTTTGATAAAAAAAATCCAACAAAGCTATCATTGCAACCCGTAGGGAGAGGAGACCATCCTCCAGTTTAACTCTGGGACCCTGACCCTGACAAGGAGGCCGAAGCCTACCTCTGAGCCCCTCACCTACCCCATCCTGGAGTGGGATGACATCAAGTTTGAAGATGTGATCGGAGAGGGCAACTTCGGCCAGGTCATCAAGGCCATGATCAAGAAGGACGGGGCCAAGATGAGCGCTGCTATCAAGATGCTAAAAGGTAGTAGGTACCACACACACATGTACCAACGCACGCACACAGGCAAGCACTCACACACAGTGACGGTCGGTGATGTTTAAGGAGGATGATATATTTTTTATGAGCATGGCCTTATTTCTATTACAGCATATTGGATGACTGTCATTCATATTCCATTCACCCAGCTCAATGTAACATCGATAGGTTTAGGCTATTACATGATACTCAAATTTTCCCTATACCCATCATGATGTTGCTACAACCTAGTCTATGATTGACAGTTTACAACGTAGGTGCACAGGTTGAGAGAGCATTTTGAGTAATCGAGGTAACAGACACTGACACATTCAATACCGGCTTGCACACTATTGCTTGCATCTAGCTGATCTAGGGTGTAATCATTAGTCCAACAGTTGCAAACAAGAGTTTCTAATGGACAAATTCAGGTATGTTTATCCCAATTTTGTTCCGTTTGCTTCCGTTTAAGAAACATTTTTCAACAGAATCGGCAGAATGAATTACACCCCTGATCACACGTAAACACAGTTCACTTTCATAGCAGCCACATACAAACAGTATGAACATTTTGCTCGTTGTACAATTCCTTCTCGCATCTACGCACTCTCCTCTCAACTTTTCCTTTCACTTGTGGACTTCAGTGCACAACACATCAGCTGTCTGTGACCAGGGGAAAAAACCTTTCCAAGCCAAACCTAATAACCGCTAACCGCTAAACACAGTCTACAACGTTGTCACCATATTAGCTAATGACATTAGCAACGCCATAGTCAACATAGCTATTAGAACTAATGTGTTAGTAAACCCGCTACAATCATGCAGTACAGTATACAGTCAGCATCAGTTTAGCAGTTACACTGGAGGGCCCCGGTAGCAATAAATAAATAAAACCAAAAGCTTACCATGACTTGGAAGAGTTCCAGTGTTGGATAGCCATAGCTAGCTAGCTAACATAGCATCCCTCTCTGTTTGAGCTGGGTGTTTGAGTAGGCTAAACTAGCTAGCTAAGTGAAAGTTAAAAAAAAAAATCTTTCTCTCTCTCTCTCTCTCTCTCTCTCTCTCGCTTCTCCTTCATTTTTAAAGAAATGAATTTGTTCAAACTGTTCAACTAATTGTTTTTCTCTCTCTTTGCGTCAACTACTGACCACATTTTATGCACTTCGGTGCTAGCTGTAGCTTATGCTTTCAGTACTAGATCCATTTTCTGATCCTTTGATTGGGTGGACAACATGTTAGTTCATGCTGCAAGAGCCCAGATAGGTTAGAGGACATCCTCTGGAAGTTGTCATAATTACTGTGTAAGTCTATGGAAGGGGGGGGGGGGGGGGGAACCATGAGCCTCCTAGGTTTTGTATTGAAGTCAATGTACACAGAGGAGGACGGAAGCTAGTTGTCCTCCGGCTACCCTATGGCCCTACCCTACAGAGTGCTGTTGAGGCTACTGTAGACCTTCATTGCAAAATAATGTGTTTTAATTAATTATTTTAATTATTATGTGAATATACAGTACCGTTCAAAAGTTTGGGGTCACTTAGAAATGTCCTTGTTTTTGAAAGAAAAGCAAAATTTTTGTCCATTAAAATAACATCAAATTGATCAGAAATACAGTGTAGACATTGTTAATGTTGTAAATGACTATTGTAGCTGGAAACGGCAGATTTTGTATGGAATATCTACATAGGCGTTCAGAAGCCCATTATCAGCAGCCATCACTCATGTGCTCCAATGGCACGTTGTGTTAGCTAATCTAAGTTTATCATTTGAAAAGGCTAATTGATCATTAGAAAACCGTTTGCAATTATGTTAGCACAGCTGAAAACGGTTGTTCTGATTAAAGATGCAATATAACTGGCCTTTAGACTAGTTGAGTATCTGGAGCATCAGCATTTGTGGGTTTGATTACAGGCTCAAAATAGCCAGAAACAAAGACTTCTTCTGAAACTCATCAGTCTATTCTTGTTCTGAGAAATGAAGGCTATTCCATGAGGTAAATTGCCAAGAAACTGAAGATCTCGTACAACGCTGTGTACTACTCCCTTCACAGAACAGCGCAAACTGGCTCTAACCAGAATATAAAGAGGAGTGGGAGGCCCCGGTGCACAACTGAGCAAGGAGACAAGTACATTAGAGTGTCTAGTTTGAGAAACAAACGCCTCACAAGTCCTCAACTGGCAGCTTCATTAAATAGTACCCGCAAAACACCAGTCTCAACGTCAACAGTGAAGAGGCGACTCCGGGATGCTGGCCTTCTAGGCAGAGTTGCAAAGAAAAAGCCATATCTCAGACTGGCCAATAAAAATTAAATATTAAGATTGGCAGAAGAACACAGACACTGGACAAAGGAACTTAATTTCTCAGAACAAGAATAGACGAGTTTCAGAAGAAAGTTCTTTGTTTCTGGCTATTTTGAGCCTGTAATCGAACCCACAAAAGCTGATGCTCCAGATACTCAACTAGTCTAAAGAAGGCCAGTTATATTGCTTCTTTAGACAAAAAATGTGCTTTTCTTTCAAAAACAAGGACATTTCTAAGTGACCCCAAACTTTTTAACGGTAGTGTATGTGAATATATTTAGTATAGTTTTATCTAAAAAGGATATTTTTTTTTATGTTTCACTATTTAAAAAAAAAATGAAATTCACTGAGGAGGATGGTTCTCCCCTTCCTCCTCTGGGGAGCCTCCGCTGACACACACTTACACTACCACACAAGCATGTACACACACGCACGCACACGCACACGCACACACACACACACACACACACACACACACACACACACACACACACACACACACACACACACACACATACACACACACACACACACACACATCACTAAATCATACTCACACACATAACAGTCAAAGAAACAAAACACACATTCTAACACATTCCTACACACACGTCTAAAGTCAGTGATATAATGTTACAAAGCTTCTTTCTCTGTACATGTTTGTAACTTGCTGTGTGTGCTGTTTTGTTTTAAGCAGAGTTTGCCTCGGAGAATGACCACCGGGACTTTGCAGGAGAGCTGGAAGTGTTGTGTAAACTGGGCCAACATCCCAACATCATCAACCTCATAGGAGCCTGTGAAAACAGGGGTGAGCACACCACCTACTGGCCATGCTGGGCAATGCTCTTAATTGATACTATACTAAAGTATGGACATTGTATCTCTTTAGGAAATATTTAAATAAATATGTCTGTATTCTTATATGATAGCTATAGTATGTTGATAGTGATTTTAATATTTCAATTTCAAACTCAGTTACACTACATTGTGTTAACGTATAGGCTTACTTTATATACATTTGGACCAAACTCTGAGCATGAAATTTCTATTTCCTAACCACTTCTGACAGTTTTGGGAAATAATTTAATTGCCTGTTTCTCTTTGTACAAAGATCTACGATTGCTAACATATTGTGGGGAGGAAGTTTAGAGTGGAAAGTACATTACCGGAGATTTAAAAAAAAAAGACATCCTATTAAACCACCGTGTTTCACAATCCTAATGGTTCTCAAGTAGCCTCGACTTAGCATGGGTGATTCTCTCTCTCTCTATACAATTATGATGATTACAGCACAGAACTCGAATTCT
This sequence comes from Salmo trutta, assembly GCF_901001165.1. NCBI lineage: Eukaryota > Metazoa > Chordata > Actinopteri > Salmoniformes > Salmonidae > Salmo > Salmo trutta. The sequence continues at coordinate 30,275,032 of NC_042960.1, read as the reverse complement.
ATTTCTATGGATTACAGTATGATACTCTGTTAATGCCTTCCTGCCTTGAGCATGATATTCTTATGGAGTCACAGATGGAACTGTTAGCGGGCAGAGGTGTGTCTGTGATGGCCAATACAGCACGGCTTGGAACACTGCTCGTCCAATCAGCATCCAGGATCCAAACAACCAGTTTTATAATGATGATTACAGCACAGGACTAAAATTCTATTTCTATGGATTACAGGATGATACTCCATTAATGCCTTTCTACCTCTCCATGGCAAACTTTTATGCAAACGGTATCTCGCTAAACAACCTTCTCCATTAAGTGTACCAGTAAATCATAAATGTTCTTTACTTTCCCCTAACTGCCTCTCTCTACATGTGTAGGGTACCTGTACATTGCTATTGAGTACGCCCCATACGGAAACCTGCTTGACTTCTTGCGTAAGAGCCGAGTCCTAGAGACAGACCCTGCCTTCGCCAAGGAGCACGGCACAGCCTCCACCCTCACCTCACAACAACTGCTGCAGTTCGCTGTCGACGTGGCTACTGGCATGCACTACCTTAGCGACAAACAGGTAGAGTATACACACAGGCATAGCCGTGGGAAGTAGTGGTGCTGAGGGTGCTGCAGCCCCTGAAAAATCGGAATTTAAAAAATGTATTGGGAAAAAAAAGTAGTGTACTTGGCCTTTACTAGTCCTGTATTAGCGAACCAGTAAAAAAAAGTATATTACCAAACTTGGATATAAACAACATAGATTTTTTTTTACAGCAATGCTATTCAAAACACAAATGATGATTGATAAATATGACAGGGAATCTACAGGAACCTACATCAATGTAGATTTCCTCTCAGCATAAATTCATATGATATTCCCAGATGTGAGCTTCATGTTTTCACCCTCTTCCCCCCCCCCTCTCTCTTCTCCTCTCTCCCTCTCTAGTTCATCCACAGAGACCTGGCAGCGAGGAACGTTTTAGTGGGAGACAACCTAGTGGCCAAGATAGCAGACTTCGGTCTGTCCCGAGGGGAGGAGGTCTACGTCAAAAAGACCATGGTGGGAGCTCAGTCACATACAGCACAGTGCATTAAGGAACAATAGCTAGGATTCTAGTCTGTATCATCATTGGTCAGCCAACATCAAATAGAACATTCTGAAGAGAATGTGAAAATGTTGCATGGTGTCTCACACAATAGCACTACATACACTCCCCTCTGTATGCATTTGGACAGAGAAGCTACATTTTTATATTTGGCTATTTACTCCAGCATTTTGGACTTGAGATTAAATGTTTAATATGAGCCGACAGTACAGAACATCACTTTTTATTTGAGGGTATTTTCATGCATATCTGTTTTACCATTTAGAAATTAAATCACTTTATGTATCTAGTCCCCCCTTTTGAAGAAGTCCTAAGTATTTGGACAAATTCACTTAGTGTATTCAAGTAGTCAAAAGTTTAGTATTTGGTCCTATATTCCTAGCACACAATGACTACATCAAGCTTGTGACTCTACAAACTAGTTGGATGCATTTCCAGTTTGTTTTGGTTGGGTTATGTTTTGCCTAAAAATAACTGAATGGTGAATGATGACTGGAGTAAGTGAGTGGATGGTGTAATGGTCTGGGCGTAGTGGGTGCGGAGTCAGGCGCAGGAGGCAGAAAAGTTCAATGTAGCGCTTTAGTTACGCACAAAAGTAATTCGCCCGAAATGCTGGGCGCACCAGAATACAAACGCCCAATAATAATAATATCCACCACACAGAACACAGTGGAAGGAAGAATTAAGCCCGCACAAAGAGCAGGCGGGCTTACGGGCTAAAATAGCCCAACTAACAAGCCTAATACAAAACAGGTGAAACTAATTAGACCAAACAAACAGAAAAGGAAAAGGGATCGGTGGCAGCTAGTAGGCCGGTGACGACGACCGCCGAGCGCCACCCGAACAGGGAGAGGAGCCACCCTCGGTAGGAGTTGTGACAGACAGACAGATAGAGATAGATAGAACACTTCTAAATTTATCCTGATAATGCCATGATTAAGAAACAGAATGAATGAATCATGAATAATGATGAGTGAGAAGATTACAGAGGCTACAACAAAACATTGATTATTGATATATTGGGGGGGATCCTTGTGCCTCTAACTTTCTCACTTGTCATTTCTCACAATTCAGCCATGGTTATCCATAGCATCCACATGAATCTAGAAATGTTCAGAAACATCTTCTATTCTTACTTACAAATAAAATGGACTCCAAAATGGCACGTTATTCACCATTTTGTTTCTATTTCATCAAATATAATCTGAAAGACAACCAAAACAAACTGCAAATGTATCCAATGAGTTTGTGGAGTCACAAGCTTGATGAAGTCATTGAGTGCAAAGAACATGGGACCAAATACTAAACCTTTTGAAAACATTTGCTGGAGTATAGAGCCAAATGTAAAAATTTTGCTTTACTGTCCAAATATTGTACATATGGAGGGGAGAGTATGTCAGAAATGGGAAATAAGACTGACGTAAAAGTATCAACTGAAGAGGGCAGAGGAGTGTTTGACATGGCAACAAGTTACCTTACAAGACCAATGTTCCCTTACAACTAGTAATGAGAAGAGAGAAGCACAGGACTTGACCCTTATAATTCTGTACCAGACATACTCCATACTGTCGGTTAAAACCAAATTTTACAACTCAATTATACCACGCTTTCTAATGGGATGTCTTGGCTTTTTCTCTTTGTGTTGCAGGGGAGGTTGCCAGTGCGTTGGATGGCAATAGAGTCCCTAAACTACAGTGTGTACACCACCAAGAGTGACGTGTGAGTATCTGACTGGGAAACGTATATTCAACTACACTGAACAAAAATATAAACGCAACATGTAAAGTGTTGGTCCCATGTTTCATGAGCTGAAATAAAAGATCCCAGAAATGTTCCATACGCACAAAAAAACGTATTTCTCTCAAATGTTGTGCACAACATTTGATTACATCCCTGTTAGTCAGCATTTCTCCCTTGTCAAGATAATCCATCCACCTGACAAGTGTGGCATATAAAGAAGCTTATTCAACAGCATGGTCAATTCACAGGTGCATCTTGTCTTGGGAACAACAAAAGGCCACTCTAAAATGTGCAGTTTTGTCACACAACGCAATGCCACAGATGTGTCAAGTTTTTAGGGAGTGTGCAATTGGTATGCTGACAGCAGGTATGTCCACCAGAGGTATTGCCAGAGAATTTAATGTTCGTTTCTCTACCATAAGCCGCCTACAACGTTTTAGAAAATTTAGCAGTACATCCAACCAACCTCACAACCACAAACCTTGTGTTTACCACACCAGCCTAGGACCTCCACATCCAGCTTCTTCACCTGCGGGATTATCTGAGATCAGCCACCCGGACAAACTGTCAAAAACCGTCTCAGGGAAGCTCATCTGCGTGCTCCTCATTCTCACCGGGGTCTTGACCTGACTGCAGTTCGGCTTCGTAACCAACTTCAGTGGGCAAAGGCTCACATTAGATAGCCACTGGCACGCTGGAGAAGTATGCTCTTCACGGATGAATCCAGGTTTCAGTTGTACCGTTTTAGATGGCAGACAGCGTGTGTGGCGCCATGTGTGTGAGCGGTTTGCTCATGTCAAGATTGTGAACAGAGTGCCCCATGTTGGCAGTGGGGTTAAGGTATGGGCAGGCATAAGCTACGGACAATGATCACAATTGCATACATTTCACCCATTGAGCATGTTTGGGTTGCTCTAGATCGACGTGTACGACAGCGTGTTCCGATTCCAGCCAATATCCAGAAACTTTGCACAGCCATTAAAGAGGAGTGGGACAACATTCCACAGGCCATAATCAACTGATCAACTCTATGTGAGGTGGTGTGAGGTGGTCACACCAGATACTGACTGGCTTTCTGGTCCATGCCCCTACCTTTTTTTTAAAGGTATCTGTGACCAACAGATGCATATCTGTATTCCCAGTCATGAGAAATCCATAGATGAATTTATTTCAATTGATTGATTTCCTTATATGAACAGTAACTCAGTAAAATCTTTGACATTTTTGCATGTTGCATTTATATTTTTTTCCAGTATAGAACAAATCTTTAATTTATCTTAGACACTTATGCCATGTCTTACACAGCTTCCAGTAAGGGCTAGAAGATAATACAATGCCAGCAGTCACATAATTTTGCTCTCTCTCTCTACCCGGCTGTCCAAAACAACAAATCATGTTCCCCTCCTTCCTCCTCCCCCCCAGTCGATGGTGAACTGCTAACATAATGCAGAGGAACTGATAACAGAACCCAGGAAGCCTAGAGGCATGGCCAGCCCACTCATTAGACAGGATTAGGATTAGGCTTTTTAGGTGAGCGCTGATGCCACCCTGTGATAAGCAGTGCCCACTTTGTCAAAGGCAGGGGCACAAAATCTTTTGCTTGTCCATTCCCTGCGCTCCTCCTCCAGGGTGCTGTTGGAGAGACACATTGCTGCTGCGCTCCACCAAATGTTCTGTCAAAGAACAAATCCTCTAACAGATATCGTGTAGCAGATATAGGATGTGATAGGAAGAGTATGTGGCCTTTTCTGTAGCCTACAGGCTGGAGATAAAATGTATGACAGTGTAATGAGACGGACACTTTTGACATTATGCAGGTTTCTCCGATCAAATAGCCTAACCTAAAATGGCGCCCAATCAACAAAAAAATGTGCTGTCGTGTTAACAAACAACATATCCTAAAAACAGGACTGGTCAAAGTAAAATGAACAACATGGAATGGACAGATACAACTGTTGTCAATGAGTTTCACCCCATTGTCATGATTAGTGGTTTCAAGTTTGTATCTGTACATTTTGGACAAGCTGATCATAGCAAAAAATAAAATAGGCCTACTTCTGCATTTCCTTCTATGTAAACACATTGTAAATAGGCTCACGATAACTCCTGATGAAGTTGGGTAGCTGATATTCAGAGCTTAAATAACCCCATTGATTAGTCACAGGAATAATGACTAATAAAGCCAATGCAACAGCTTGTTTTACAAATGGTGGGCCTACCACATGGATGGGCGTTCATAAAATTCCATAGTGGGCGATATGGTAGGCTACACCACAGTAAGCCCGAGTCGATGTCTTTTTTTGGTGTTTTACAAATGTTTGGCCTACCACATAGATGGGCATTCATAAAATGTTATTTCAGGCAACACTGTAAGCACGGACCAACACTGACGCTTTTTGGATGTCTTTTTTTTGGTGCAGTCCTGACCGGCCTTGATTTCGACATCCATGGTCATTGGTTTTTGGTCTGGTCCGTACCAAATCTGACACAAATCATAGACGTTTATGTTTGGTTCAGATTCTGTCTGGTCTGGACCAGCCTTGATTTGGCCCAAACATAGATGTCTATAAATTACGTATTTTCAACTTTCATTCAGAATCAAAAAGGAACCTGATTTCAATGTCCGGAAAATACAAATTTTCAACATCTGGAAAATACGTATTTTCTACTTTCATTCAGAACTTAAAATGAGCCTAACTTCATTGTCTGGAAAAGACGTCTTTTAGACATCTTTGACTTAATTTTGCTGACTGGGACTATTTTAGTTTAGCAGGGGCACATTTTTTGGTCTTGCCTAGGGCGGCACAATGGCAAGGACCGGCCCTGCCAAGAGGAACATAGAGCCAGTGGACAGCCACACTACCACACAGAGCCTGTCAAACACAGACTATTTATACCCGGTTCAGAATTGACTGGAAGGCCCTAGGACAGCTACAGGAAGTGGAACGAACGAGGCTGGTTAGGTTAGCAAAGAGGAGAGACGTTTCTGTAGTAAACAAGTTAACAAGCTAGCTACAGCACTAAGTGTGTGTGTTTGTGTGTGTTTAGCCTTGTGTTGATGAGAGCAAAGGCACTAATTTTGTGACACACCACAGAATATAAACAAAGATAACCAGACCGCTAGAGAGAGAGAGAGAGAGAGAGCAAGCGATAGAGAGAGAGCAGGAGAGATTGTTTACTTCAAGCTGAGTCAATGGGTTCCTCATTGTATTTGTACAGAATGACTGACAGTTAACTGATTAACTCGCAGTGAGTTGGCTACATCTTGTTAGTTGACAATCACATAGTCAGATGGTGGCTCTGTACAGATAGTGAAGAGTACTTGTTGTTTCTCTCTTTGCTTTTACAGTTGTGAGGCTGCTATAAAGTCATCTGATTTTACTGTAATAAGACACTAGGATGCATTTACATGTCGTGCTATTACAAAATGATTCGGTATCAGTCAGTTGCATTCACAAGCTAATGTAAAAATATGTAATTAACAAATATAAATAATTGAATTACAAGGCCACTAACTGTTCAATATCACTTAGATCTTCCTCATTCTCTTCCTATATTTTCCCTCTTTCTCTTTCCTCTCCCTCTTTCTTTTTCTCAGGTGGTCTTTCGGTGTACTTCTATGGGAGATAGTGAGTTTAGGTAAGTTGACGTGTAGTGATGCTGTGTGAATGTTATACACATTATTAAATGAGGAATAGTAATAGCCCATAGTCCTAGCAATGTGGGTTGTCACAGTGAGAAAATACATATCCAGTTCCCCCACAGCTTTCACACCATACGCCAGAGAGAGAGGGGGGGAAGGTTCCCCGGCCGAGAGTTAACAGAGTAGGCATGCACAGAGAGTCAGCAGAACACCCCCCTCTCATCTGGCTTGCCCGCCTGATAATGATGATGATGATGATGACAATCATGACAATGACAGAGAATGACTAAGACAAAGATGAGTCAATCAACTCCTTTCTCTGTGTCATTGTAGCACCGTAAAAGTGACCCGTTCCCCCTGTCCTCTCTTTGTGTATCAGGGGGTACTCCCTACTGTGGGATGACCTGTGCTGAGCTCTATGAGAAACTCCCTCAGAGCTACAGGATGGAGCAGCCCAGGAACTGTGACGACGAAGTGTAAGTGATGACCTGTGCTTGGAACTGTGTGTTTGTGTGTGCATACACGTGCATGTGTGTGTGTGTCTGTGTGAGAGAGAGAGGGAGGGAGGGGGTGTGTGTATATGTGTATACTGTATGCGTGCACCGTTATAGCTGGTTCATTTGTTTTTTTTTTTAGGTATGAGTTAATGAGGCAGTGCTGGAGAGACCGGCCGCATGAGAGACCTCCTTTCTCTCAGATCTCTGTACAGCTCAACAGGATGCAGGAGGCCAGGAAGGTAAGGAGACATTCACCTACAGTTTCACTTAGGACTCATCTTTTCAATAAGATAGCAATTCCCTGATCTATCCCATAGGGCACAGAGGTAACCTGGTTCCAGACCTGTTTGCGTTGTCTTTCAGGAGTTGGCTGAGAGGGTCCTAATTTGTAAGTCGCTCTGGATAAGAGCGTCTGCTAAATGACTTAAATGTAAATGTAGATAGAATTTCTCTTCAAATTGCATTCCTCACCCTAGTTCTCTAAATCATTCTACAGTCGTGGCCAAAAGTTTTGAGAATGACACAAATATACATTTTCAAAGTCTGCTGCCTCAATTTGTATGATGGCAATTTGCATATACTCCAAAATGTTATGAAGAGTGATCAGATGAATTGCAATTAATTGCAAAATCCCTCTTTGCCATGCAAATGAACTGAATCCCCATAAAAACATTTCCACTGCATTTCAGCCCTGCCACAAAAGGACCATCTGACATGTCAGTGATTCTCTCGCTAACACAGGTGTGAGTGTTGACGAGGACAAGGCTGGAGATCACTCTGTTATGCTGATTGAGTTCGGATAACAGACTGCAAGCTTCAAAAGGAGGGTGATGCTTGGAATCATTGTTCTTCCTCTGTCAACCATGGTTACCTGCAAGGAAACACGTGCCGTCATCATTGCTTTGCACAAAAAGGGCTTCACGGGCAAGGATATTGCTGCCAGTAAGATTGCACCTAAATCAACCATTTATCGGATCATCAAGAACTTCAAGGAGAGCGGTTAAATTGTTGTGAAGAAGGCTTCAGGGCGCCCAAGAAAGTCCAGCAAGCGCCAGGACCGTCTCCTAAAGTTGATTCAGCTGTGGGATCGGGGCACCACCAGTACAGAGCTTGCTCAGGAATGGCAGCAGGCAGGTGTGAGTGCATCTGCATGCACAGTGAGGCGAAAAGGAGGATGGCCTGGTGTCAAGAAGGTCAGCAAAGAAACCACTTCTCTCCAGGAAAAACATCAGGTACAGGGATTGGACTGCTGAGGACTGGGGTAAAGTCATTTTCTCTGATGAATCCCCTTTCCGATTGTTTGGGGCATCCGGAAAAAAGCTTGTCTGAAGAAGACAAGGTGAGCGCTACCATCAGTCCTGTGTCATGCCAACAGTAAAGCATCCTGAGACCATTCATGCGTGGGGTTGCTTCTCAGCCAAGTGAGTGGGCACACTCACAATTTTGCCTAAGAACACAGCCATGAATAAAGAATGGTACCAACACATCCTCCGAGAGCAACTTCTCCCAACCATCCAGGAACAGTTTGGTGACGAGCAATACCTTTTCCAGCATGATGGAGCACCTTGCCATAAGGCAAAAGTGATAACTAATTGCCTCGGGGAACAGAACTTCGATATTTTGGGTCCATGGCCAAGAAACTCCCCAGACCTTAATCCCATTGAGAACTTGTGGTCAATCCTCAAGAGGCGGGTGGACAAACAAAAACCCACAAATTCTGACAAACTCCAAGCATTGATTATGCAAGAATGGGCTGCCATCAGTCAGGATGTGGCCCAGAAGTTAATTGACAGCATGCCAGGGCGGATTGCAGAGGTCTTGAAAAAGAAGGGTCAACACTGCAAATATTGACTCTTTGCATCAACTTCATGTAATTGTCAATAAAAGCCTTTGACACTTATGAAATGCTTGTAATTATACTTCAGTATTCCATAGTAACATCTGACAAAAATATCTAAAGACACTGAAGCAGCAGACTTTGAAAATTAATATTTGTGTCATTCTCCAAACTTTTGGCCACGACTGTACACAATTAGAAAAAAAGGTGCTATCTAAAACCTTAAAGGGTTATTTGGCTGTCCCCATAGGAGAACCCTTTGAAGAACTAGTTTTGGTTCGAGGTAAAAACCCTTTTGGTTCGAGGTAGAACCCTTTTCGGTTCCATGTACTGTAGAGCCCTTTCCACAGAGGGTTCTACCTAGAACCAAAATGGGTTCTCCTATGGGGACAATTGAAGAACCCTTTTGGAACACTTTCTTCTACGAGTGTACTATCTAACTACCATCATTTCTCTTAACCTTCCTCCCCAGGCCTATGTGAACATGGCGCTCTTCGAGAACTTCACCTACGCCGGGATAGACGCCACGGCCGAGGAGGCCTGACTACCAGCCCCCAAAGCCCCCAGCAGGTCACGTAGCCCACGGGAGAGGCCCCGAGGCTCAGCCCTGCGTTACTGCCGCCCCCCTGCTGCTGCCCAACGTGGGGACCGATGGAGTAGCAGACGATCCACCTGGACCACAAGGGTATAGAGGGAGGACTGTGAAAGGACACTGTGGAGGTCTTATGGGGGCTGGGAAGGGAGATGAGGAACTGGACACTGCAGTCCTTTCTGAAGGAAAGTATAGAAGAATAAGGGGCTGCATGACGTGCTTAACAACCCTGCCAGGTGGGTTGGCGGGTGGGGCTGAGGGTTGCCTTTGGGCGTGTTTGGGAGATGTGACACTAGACGTGGGACACGTTGCGGTCCTTGTTTGAAGGACAGGATGGACAAGGAAGATGCTCCATGACATGATACTACACTGCCGGAGTCACATGCTATTACACTGCCAGAGTCTGTTGGGTGCTCAACGAACTTTCAGCCCTTCATCCAAACGGAGAGAGGACTTTTTTTTGTGGACATATGCTCACACGTGTAGTTAGCTGTCCATTCTGAGATGGATTGAGATGGATCCGACTGGGGGGGGGGAAAACAATGTAGCACTTGTCTATTCACTTATTTCTTGTTTTGTTGTAGGGGAGAGTGGGGTAAGTTGAGCAATTTTTTACATTCATCATCACTCCATTAAGGGAAATATAGTATCTTTCCATCAACGATATCTACATATATTTCAGGATGTTGTGTATCCCTGGAAATAATAAATCTGCATGTAAACATTAGTTTTGAAAACATAGCGTGACCAAATAAAGTGGTCTCTTGGTGCCACTTACCTCTGTACTGAATGAACTATTACCACTACATGTTTTAAATCATCGTAAGCATATTTTAACACAGGCTTAACACCTAACAAACACTTTATTCTCGTTTTTGACACTTTTAATATAGGCCCTGTCGTTACCTCATATCCCAGTGATAATGTCATGCATTATGCCTGCAAAGAAAACACTTGAATTTGCTCAACTTGCCATTGGCTCAACTTAACCCAAGGCAAACATTTTGACTATATTAGCCCACACAACTACAAGGATGCACTTTCATGCTAGGTTTAGGCCCTCATATTGAAGCTCCCGTAGGGCGGTGCACAATTGGCCCAGTGTCGTCGGGGTTAGGGTTTGGCCGGGGTAGGTCGTCATTGTAAATAAGAATTTGTTCTTAACTGGCTTACCTAGTTAAATAAAAAAAAAATGTAATCTAGAAACCCCAACTGATGCATTGAACAATCCTAAAATTATCTACTTTGGTTTAGATAAAAGCATCATGAAATCTCTAACACAATAAATGTATTTGACTTGGTGAAAATCAGTTTTTTGGACCTAACTTGCTTATCATTTTTTCCCATGTGGTTTCTTCCTTCACAGACTCCATGAAATGATGACCTCTTCCTAAATATTTGGTCAAATTATTAATTTTGTGTATTGTTTCCTAGAAACAAGGGTGGCTCAGCTTACCCCTTTGGCTCAACTTACCCCACTCTCCCCTATGCCGTTTGCTTTACATAAGAATGTACCTACTGTACTGTATTTGTTCCTTAACGTGTCCTTATAGAATATATCATCTTCTTGTAAAAGTATAGTATAAATCTTATATACAGACAATTTGTTTACCTTTGTGACATACTGTATGCTACCTGTATCCCTTTGGATGGTGTATCTACTGTAACTACTCTGTGAGAAAAGGTTTTTGTTTTCAGTTTTCTTAAATAAAACCTCTCAGTGGTGACTGACTGGACTGAAGCACATAAATAACTTGAGCTTTGAATCTAAAGTAGTACATTTTACTCTTTCTTTTTTTTCTGTTGGATCTAACCTAGCATCGCCGGGAACCCGGTTTTGTGACAACGACGTGATTTTGGAGGTATGGCAATGCGAGACTAGATCTAACCCGTCAACAATGCCCCTATTGCCACTGTTTCTCAGAGTCCTGGAGTAAGGTAGAATAAAGTGTTGTTTTTACTCATGGTGGAGAGTGGGGGCACACTATTGGCTTGCTATTGTCCCTCTGAATGTCAGCGTGTTTGGTGTCAGGGTTAAACCGCAGCCCAGGCTCTGACCGGGGAGGCCTGAGGTTGACAGGGCCCTGGCCTCTTCTCTGGTGCACAGAGCTGATCTTTTAGGACAAACACACACCGACACCAACACACACACACACACACACACACACAGGGCCTGGCCTCTTCCCTGCTGCAGGGAGCTGATCTGTCATTGGATTTCCTCCTGCTGACAGGCAAAGCACTGAGGACTGACACGCAGGGCCCCGCTGAGTTGAGCTTCCTGACAGCAGAACACATACACACATACCGTAGACAGTCACACACACACAGGCTCACAGGCACACACAGACGAATATATACACACACATACATGCACACACACGTTTGTCTTACCAAACAATTGATTCCCATTCAAACCTCACCTTAACCCTGAACCTAACTCCTAACCCTAACGGTGAATGTGCTTAAAGATGGCGACTCCCATGTACTTACCACAAATTCCTAGTTTGCTAAGTTCGCCATATTCTACATCGCTCTCTATTTGCACAGTATACATTATCCAAATTATAGCTCCAAGATGGAGTCAGTAAACAAAAAATAGGAAAAAGTAGATTGTGCTGATTTACTGGCACATTGAACCAGAGCATTGTAGTTTAACAACTCTGTGTGTAGTGCTAAAACGATGACATCATATCTGAATTCTTCCATCTTTATGTACCTTTGCCATTCTAACCCTAACTGTAACCCTAAAATAGCCTTTTTCCTTGTTTTACTGTCCTTAGGACTTCTGTCCCCACAAGGATAGTCAAACCAAAAACACTATAACATAAACTGGACCTAAGAGACACAGTGCACACAGGAGAAACGCACAGCTGTATCCTGCTATCTACACAGATGCCCCCCCTTAAGATTTCAGCCCTTCTACTAGGAAATAGGAACTGAATAAGGATGCAACTTCTATAGAAGCACCTCTGTTTATCATCCCTGTCTGTGGTCCTCTTTGAGGCAATGCTCCAGCTGGTCCTATGGACCTAGCTGTCTCCGGTCAACTGACCAATAGATTAGTTGGAAGAGATAGTTGCTGAATTGTGGTCATAATGTGTTGACACAGTGCCTTCAGAACGTATTCACACCCCTTTACTTTTTCCACATTTTGTTGTCTTACAGCCTAAACTTGAAATGGATTACATACAGATTTTGTGTCACTGGCCTACACACAATACCCCATCATTTCAAAGTGGAATTATGTTTTTAGAAATGTTTACAAATGAATAAAAAATGAAAAGCTCAAATGTCTTGAGTCAGTAAGTATTCAACCCGTCTGTTATGGCAAGCCTAGATAAGTTCAGGAGTAGAAATGTGCTTAAGAAGTCACATACTATGTTGCATGGACTCACTTTGTGTGCAATAATAGTGTTTAACATGATTTTGGAATGACTTCCTCATCTTTTTACATTTACATTTTTACATTTTAGTCATTTAGCAGACGCTCTTATCCAGAGCGACTTACAGTAGTGAATGCATACATTTCATACATTTTTTTCCCCATACTGGTCCCCCGTGGGAATCGAATCCACAACCCTGGCGTTGTAAACACCATGCTCTACCAACTGAGCCACACGGGACCCCACACATACAAGTATCTGTAAGGTCCCTCAGTTAAGCAGTGAATTTCAAACACAAGCTGTGTTCGAATACCCATACTAACATACTGTATACTACATACAGAATGAGAATATACTACATACTATATACTATTAGTTAATTTTAGTATAGTGTTAACGAACGGTATCCTTTCAGTTGAGGGTACTAGCGCTATGTCTGTCTACCAGAAGTTGATGCTGTTGCTATGCAACCTCTTGCTAGCATGACAAATTACTAGCTAGACATTTTACAACTTTGGGTATGTTTCGTAAATTCAGTCTGAAGTGCCAGAGTGCGCTTGAATGCTCTCTCTCGGAGCATTCAGAGCGCACACTGGACGCTTTGGCCGAGGAGTAGGACCTCACAACGGCTGTCAAGCACCCAAGCTAACTGGCTAACGTTGGCTAACAAGATAACACCTCACACTGACCATTTTACTCGCCCTAGCATAGCTGGTTAGGCTGTTTTCATGTTATCAAGAGCGTTGGTGACTGTAAATGAGCTGTTGGCAACCATTTAATTATGCTTTTTTGCCGATGTTTACTGACACAGGCCATATTCAACAGGTGTTGAGAGTGCATAAATTCATCAGTTATTCTGCACTCTGGCGCACTCAGACGAAAGTGCTCTGAAACCGGAGTAGATAGCCAGAGTGAATTTACAAACGCACCCGAATGTTAGCATATAGTTAATATACTGGCAAGTTCGATGTATTAGTAGCCAACAAATTGTCAGCCAGCATGACATGTAGCGTAACTTATTTGAAAAGTCATTACTTTATTACATTGCTCAACATTTTCTTAAAATTTGTCATAATTAGTTAGCAATGAAATTGTATCCACTCTCGTCGAACTTCGGCTGTATATTTTCCACCATTTTCTTCAAATCTGAAAATGTTATGAAGCCACGCCCATTTTTGGAAGAATTGCATTATGGGCCTAACTGTCCACTATACTTTCTATTTAGGCGAATGTAGTACGACATCCGGGAACTTTTGGCATACTAACTATATACATACTAGGACCAACAAGCATACTACATACTCAATTTACTTCACAAATCGTAGGGTTAGTGCGGTTAATATGAGTATTCGAACACAGGTTCAGATTCAACCACAAAGACCAGGGAGGTTTTCCAAATCTTCGCAAAGAAGGGCAGCTATTGGTAGATAAACAAAAAAAAGACATTGAAAATCCCTTTGAGAATTGTGAAATTGTTAATTACACATTGGATGGTGTATCAGTACACCCAGTCACTAAAAAGATACAGACCTCCTTCCTAACTCAGTTCCTGCTCAGGGATTTCACCATGAAGCCAATGGTGACATTAAAATAGTCACAGAGTTTAATGGCTGTGATAGGAGAAAACTGAGGATGGCTCAACGACACTGTAGATACTCCACAATACTAACCTAAATGACCGAGTTAAAAGAAGGAAGCCTGTACAGAATAAAAATAGTAAAAAAAAAAACATGCATCCTGTTTGCAACAAGGCACTAAAGTAATAATGAAAAAAATGTGGCCAACCAATTCACTTTTTGGCCTGAATACAAAGTTTTATGTTTGGGGCAAATCCAAAACAACACATTACTAAGTAACACTTTCCATGTTTTCAAGCGTATTGTTGGCTGCATCATGTTATCGGTATGCTTGTAATCATTAAGGACTGGGGAGTTTTTCAGGATAAAAAAGAAACGGAATGGAGCTAAGCACAGGCAAAATCCAAGAGGTAAACCTTTCCACCAGACAGCGGAGTTGCTTAACAAGTAGTCAGTGAATGTTCCTGAGTGGCCAAGTTAACATTTGATTTAAATCTACTTAAAAATCTTTTGCAAGACCTGAAATTGGTTGTCTAGCAATGATCAACAACTAATTTGACAGAGCTTGAAACATTTTGAAAATAATAATGTGTGGAAAGCTCTTAGAGACATACAGGGAAAGATTTACAGCTGTAATCGGTGCCAAAGGTGCTTCTACAAAGTATTTACTCAGGGGTGTGAATACTTATGTGAATTAGATATTTCTGTATTTAATTTTCAATCTATTTGCACACACTTATAAAAACATATTTTCACTTCGTCATTATGGTGTATTGTGTGTAGATGGGTGAGAAGAAAATAATTTTACCCATTTTGAATTCATGCTGTAACACAACAAAATGTGAATAAGTCAAGGGGTATGAATACTTTCTGAAGGCACTCTATGTGTCATATAACTGACTTTTTCTGCAGACTCTGAATAAAGGATGACATGTTCAAAGATTTCCATTTGATCTTAGATTTTTGGTGAGAGAGTTTCGAGTAGCCATAATGGCTTGTAGTGTAAGAGAGATATGTATTGAGTGTGTGAAAATATCAACTAAGTTTACAATGTGTGTCAGAGGCCAACCTCTCTTTTACCCCCATCTGTGTGCCTGACTGGCTCAATCCACACAACACACACTTCCTGTAGCATGAGGACCTGTCAGATAGGGCCTCCCCTCATTACTACCCCCCAGACCACAATGCTATGTTGACACACAACACACTGACACTCTCAGACATAGAGGTTAATAGATAGTGATGGGGTAGGTTAGACATACCTGTGGATGTATATGTCATGGATCTCAATCTCACCCGGAGGATACTCTGCGTCTGGCTCTGGACCATAGCATGCTGGGTGGATGTTCTGGGGCAGGGGACCAGGGCTGGGGCTGTCCCTCATCTGTCAAAGAAAGGTATGACATTGGAGCACCTGTTTTATCTTAAACAACAAATCAATAACAACAGTAAACTGTCCACCAGTATGTACAATATCTGAAATAGTGTCGCTGTCAGCGCTACACAAATCAAGGCAATAATGTTGATCCTCTCACAGCTGAATTTCTCCCTTGTTCTCTGCTGAGGATTTATGCCAATTTTTCTGTTAAGCACTGATATGACATGTTCACAAACAAGTGCATCCGTAGACTAAAGGAAAATACCACTCAAAAACGATATTTTGGTATTTGTTTCATTAGTCCACTGTTGATAAAGTACCAAAACGTTTTGCATGTCAGCAATCAAGTTTTCAAAATATAGAACTTTCAAAATACAGAAAGTGCCACAGTATACCACAGAAAACGCATCATCCTGTGACACTTTCTGTATTTTGAAAGTTGTATATCTTGAAAACTTGATTGCTGACATGCAAAACGTTTTCAACAGTGGACTAATGAAACAAATGCCAAATGATCGTTTTTTGAGTAGTATTTTCCTTTAACGACCTGGGATTCTATGTTAAAGTGTTATACTAAGTGTTATACATTATATGCATCATTTCTATGACACAGTATATTTCATGAATCCCATCCTATCGGTATGTACTACACTCCATAACAGATGTTCTACTGTTGGCGGATGATGCAGATCCAAAGTGTTTTACCAGGACACAGTACGACTTCACCTGTTTCTGGGAGGTGCCAGACAACAAGTCTTATGACTTCTTCTATAGTAACGATGAGTATGTTCAGTATATTCTGGTCATTTACAAGACAACAATATTTCCAGCAAGAAATGAAATACACTAACGTGTATTACAGTTGAAGTGGACCTGACATACACTCCATTCTGCCAGTCACTGATGCCAGTCATATTCTCTCTGTCTGTTCAGTCGGGAGGAGAAGAGGTGTAATCTGATCCTCCAGAGGACAGAGGAGGAGGGGCAAGTCCTCCATGTCTGCTCCTTCCCTCCCTCTGATGTCTTCCTGTTCACCTTCACGCACATCAGAGTGATGGAGAGCAGCTCCAACTACACACTATACACACGCACTGTCAGCGTCGAGGACCAGGGTGAGAGAGAGAGAGAGAGAGAGAGAGAGAGAGAGAGAGAGAATGCACATTTTTGTCATTTGAAATCTAAAGTTCTTACTTTCCAGTAATGGGATATCCTCTCTGCTTCATTCTTTCTTCTCTCTTCTTTCTCCTCCGCCTCTCCTCAGTTCTCCTGGACCCCCCTGTGAATGTATCCCTTCACCCGACAGGGCAGACTGGGCAGTTCCAGGTGGCGTGGCACACACCCAGAGAGTGGGAGAACAACATGCAGTATGGGATACGTTACTCCTCCCAGAGCCTGAGGGAGAGAACGGAACTGGTAGGCCTACTGAAACTCGAAAACATCACCAATTGAACCCGTGAAACACGAAATCAACACCAATTCAACCAGTCAGATTAGCTGCAAGGGGAAAAAGACAGATGAACGGTTGGTAAAAAAAAAAAAATCTATCATGACTGGGACATTCACTATTAGTTTGTCTACTCAACTTGATGGTTGGCTACAGGGCATCCATTTGTGTCAGAAAGTCATCATCACCCAAACCCCATGCTGGTGTAGAACTCCTATGATTTCTGTACCCTCCCTGTCCCCAGATAAAGCCAGTGAGGTCCCAAATCCACAGCCTGGTCTCTCTGACGCCAGGGGAGGTGGTCAGCGTCCAGCTGAGGGTCAAACCCAACGGCTACAGCGAGAAAGAGACCAGCGGTCATTGGAGCGACTGGTCGGTCCCCAAAACTGCCATGGTTCCCCAGAGTGCAGGTCTGTGGTAGTATTTCTGTAAATGTGGTATAGAGAAACTGAATATGGTCACTTTCCATTACTGAGTTAGGTGATGGAGTTTTACTATAATTTTTCCCCAGCTGATATCTCATTGTTGTGCCACACTTCTGACCTGCAAAACATCAGCTGCCAATGGAATGGGCAGGCCTACAGAGATGATAACTACACCTTATACTACAAGCTGGGACCCAGGTATTACCAAATTCATTTCTCCAATGATCTTCATGCAAAACCCTCCTCAAAGTAATCTAAATGTAGTTTTACAGCCAAAACATGATCATTGGCTATTTAACCTCTCTTGTTGTGTATTCTCTGCAGTGAAAGTGAGGGCTGGAGAGAGTGTATGCAGAATGAGAACATCTCCTACCATTGCCGTTTCCATGGAGCAGAGTCCAGTGAGATACGGGTCAAACTCAGCGCTGGTCCTGCTACTCCCAGGCGGACCTTCTACACTGAGCCTTTCAGACTCAACAACAGCAGTGAGTCACACTGATAAAATACCAACTGGCAGCTGAGAAATCCTCCCTACCGTCTACCGGTATACTGCATTTCCAATGAGTAAAAAATGGAAAGTGGTCGAGTCTAGCATGCATCTTACTGTATTGCTGACAATGAAGGAAGATACTGATAGTCATCTGTAACAGACAGTACACTCTGTATTGCTGGACATACACTAATCATCTCTGCAAAACTCCTGTTGTCTCTCTCTCCTCTCCCTATGTTGCGGTCAGTTCAAACAGCCCCTCCTGGGAGGCTGAGGGGACAATGGGAGAAGGGCAGGCTGTGTCTGAAATGGGACACGCCCCTATTGGCCCTGTCTGTCCACCTGATGTACCAGCACCGCTACCAACCTCGAGAGGAGTCTGTCTGGAAGGTACAGAATTATCTAAATGATCTTCTGTTTACTTCATTCTGTTGTGTGGTATAACCCTGCCTCTGTCCTTATCGCATGTAAACAGAGAACTACATGTTTTGTCATGAGTTGGTATTTTGCAGTACACACACCAATCACCCACCAATAACTGGGTGCAATTGTGTGTTGTCCTCTCTCTCCAGCTGGTGATCCTGCAGGGCCCAGAGACCAGTACCTGTCTGGACATTCAGACTGGAGTTCAGTACTACATCCAGGTCAGAGCCAGACCCAACGGGTCAGTCTACGCTGGCTACTGGAGCGACTGGTCACCCCGACTCACTGTGGACACGCCCTCAGACATAGGTACAGTAAAACAATCACTTATTATGTTTAACTTCTGGAGATATCCTCCTTCTCAAACTCTTCTAGAATTATTTAATGTAACTCAACAGGTGCCCTCATCTCCTGCATCCCTCTCATGATGCTCGTTGTATCAGTCGTCTTTATCTCCATGCTCTCCAGGTACCTCAGGTAAAATGCATTTTTAATTTTGTTTCATAATAAAATCTGTTTTACCATGAATGTATTCTTACCACCCTATTCATGGACATGTGTACTGAAAAATGTTATCTTCTTCCACCAGTAAGCTCAAACAGTATCTGTGGCCACCAGTCCCAAACCTTGACAAAGTACTCCACGGCTTCCTGACAGATATCAACGGACAGACTTGGGTAAAAAAACGTAATTCATTACAGTACACCGTGGATTAACGGACCTAGGTCAATTGAAAGGGTCAAGTTTTAACAATGGAAATGTGTTCAATATGCAACACGTTTAGTTTATCGTTGTGCGCACGCATTGGAAACCATTGGATCTGAGTATGTCTGTACGCTCCCGTGTAACCTCCATAGGACCCTCCCTTCAACATCAAGCAGTGTTCAGAGGAGACCCCAGCCTGTGTCGTGGAGATCATGTCTGAGAGCGAGGCTCCAGGCAGAGGGATGCTTCCCAGGGAGTGCCCCTTACTAATCTCCCCAGAACAAGGCACTTCAGGCGGGGAGGAGGAGAGCCTGCCTACCCTGGTCCTGGAGGTCAGTCCGGACTACGTGACCCTGACCACGGATGATGTCATCCCCCGTCTCCGAGGGAACGAGTACGTGTACGATGGGGAGGTGTGGGCGGAGTCTCTGAGCCTGGGGGTGGGGGGAGAGGAGGTGCTCCAGGTGAGGTGTCACTGCTCCTTTACTAGGTCCTCCAGCTTCCCATCATCGTCCAGTACCACGGACATCCTCAACCACTCCTACCTACTGCTGGCCGAGCAGCCCATAGAGAGACTGGACTATCCAGGGCAGCAGGGCGCCCCCCAGGGCAGCAGGGTCTATGTCAACCTGGAGGGCACAAGCTCAGCAAACACAAATGCCTGATTGGCACTCTTTCACAGCACAACACAACAAGGGCACACAAATTCATGAAAAAGACATGGGAAAAATAGATGAAACCAAGTACAAAAGGGGAAGGCTTTAAATATCAAATGTGATATTCTCAAAACAAGGATGTATTTAGGATATTCAACTTTGCACAATGCTGGATGAAATATCTTAACGTGTCTAGGAAAATGTAAGACACAGCTCAAGTGTGCTTGTGGATATAAAAGGGACTTCGGAATGGACAGTTACAAAACATCAACACAATATCCATTACATCACTAATAAAACAGGTCATTGAATATGTTATTCATTTGTAGCATGTACAGTACATTGTAAAAAGGTGTGACTATTATAATAGATTTCGTTTGGGATTTGTGGGATAACATGCCAGGTGTACCCAAATCTGGATGAACCAAGAGGGACTTTGATATTTTCCTTGGACATACTATAATTATATCTATTTTGCTTGTCTTATGCCTGGCTATACAGTATATGTCTATCATTATCTTTTCACCCTACAAACTATGCTTTCTTCATTCTAGCCATGTCTGGAAAGCCATACCTGTGCAAGTAATGTGTTCAAGTAATGTACTCATGAGAACATGAAGAATGGAAAAGTAAACCTACAAGTATTGTTAAATATCTTGATGACATTTGTATATTCAAACAAAAATACAGAAAATCATAAAAGCAACAAGAGCAACACTAAAATGTTTGAATAGGGATAAATTAGGAAAGTCAAATGGCTAACTCTGATGAGGAACTCTAGTTCCCCCATCAACACAATGAGTTAAAGCCAGATCTAAATATCCTTCCAAAAGTTTGTAACAAGGGTAATTTTCAGCAAACACACACAAAACCAATTAAGTCATGATCCCGTGTGCTTGGATTAGAACAGAATTCCATAATAAAATCCGATGCCGTTTCCCTTTCAAATGCTTCCAAAAACGAATGGTGCTGACAACAATGACAACATTGAAAAGCATTCGTAAAATAATGATTAAAAACAGAGGATCCTTGTCCTAAAAAAAAACTCTGCCTCTCAGAAGACAGCATCAAACCAAACTGTGAGCCTCTAAAAGAGCCACCATATCACCTTGTATATGATCAGATTCATGGACACAGCCGTGAGTGTCTGTGGGATTCATGATCCCAGTCCTGAGTAGTACAGTAGTATTGGCTGTGGTCAAGGGCAGGCATGGGACTATGTGGTGCAACGGTTGACATGGAGAGTTTCAGTGTGAGAGAGGGATCTTGGTTCTCACAAAACAGTACATCGATCAATTGACCGGACAGAGATAGTCATGATAGAGCCCGTTTCCTTTTCCTATCTGGCTCAGGAACTGAGATACTTACAGTTTAATGCTTGACTGCAACTGAAAGCTGGTGATACTGCAGCTGTCATGAACTGAGAAAAAAAATCGTTATGTTAGGACCAACCTTGTCAGAAAACACAGGGTGGACCCCTGCCTGGACCCCTGGTGGTCTCTCTGTCGGCCTTGAGTGCTTAGAGCACGTCGTCCTGGCTGATGTCGAGTCTGACCCGCTGTAATACGTCAGGATGGCTGGCCTCCAGCAGCAGCAGACAACGCCCTCAGGTGCTGACACACGGCTAGACCCTCAGACACACTGATGGGCTGCAGGCCCTCCACACGACACAACACCTGGTGCTGCATTAACACCTAGGGGGAGGGTGGGGGACAGTGGACTGTAAATAAGGGAATTTCGGGAAAAATTCACAATGCAGGTAAAAGAGGGAACAGATGTGTGTTGAGCAAGAGCTGTAGTAAGTCGATGTTGACCTCAGTAGGGTCTATACCTGTTGGAAGGTGGCCGCCTCCAGTCCCAGCCGACTGAACTCAGTGATGACCGCCCTCGGGAAGAGCTGCTCCTACACCAATGCACACCTAACAAACAAAGATTTCACATAGATCGACAGCTCTCGGGGCCAATGGGACAACCAATTGACAGCTCTGTGGGCCAATGGGGTTTATCTTACCTGATGGCTTTGATGTAAGAGGAAGAGAACTTCTCATCCAGGGCCTCCTTCACATGATGCCCACCAATCCTGTGGAGGACGGGAGAGGGACAGCAGTCAGAGACAGACACACCACTCAATTATAGGTACTGCCAAATAGAACACTTCACAGTATCACTGGCAGACCTTTCCAATCCATGGTTCCAATCGATGACATTAACTGATCAATTAAGGGGCAGGAAGAACAAAAACCCAGAAGAACTGGAATGCAAGGACCTGAGTTGTGCACCCCTTGGGATGGATAATAAAACAACAAAAAGGCCTACCTTTCTGGAGATGAGCTGCAGAGCATCCTCCTCAAAGGCCTTGAACTTGTTCAGTCTGGACGTGATGATCTGCTGCAGCTGTACGGCTGGAAAGACATCCTGGACACACAAACACAGAGAGAGAGACACACACACACACACAGTTTTAAATACCGTAAGATGCAGTTAAACACACTCAAACACTTTCATCCACACTGCACACACCATTAGAGTTGCAAGAATGCAAAATGATATTTCAGAAGCAATACAGAAACAGAATATATAAAGTTGAATACCTGTCAGAAGCTCATTAGGAAGCTCCTTAATAAGTAGAAATGCAATGAAAGTAGAGGTGATTGAGAGCCTGGACACACCAGTAGAACAGCACCCTCATTTGGTGGTGGACCTCTTTCTACTTCCTGGTCCACAGCAAGTCCAGCTAAGGAGTGGAACACAGGGTCAGTCATAGAAATGGAATGACTGGAGCAAGCATCCCCATTCAAGTCAATGATGTGTAATTCTATAGCAATGGGTCCAAGAAATATGTAGAGTAAAAATAATGACACAAGTATGGAATGGGCACAATCCTCTGTCTTGATATCTATCATCGGCATGTACCACTTGGGATCAACGATGGTTACAACCAAAATAAAAAGACATTCTCCTATCCTTACAGAGTCGAGACAGTCTCAGCCAATTTCACAGTGGTCTCCTTCTTGGGGGCGGGGTTACTGAAACTCTTTTCCAATAGGGCTGCAGTGTGGTCAGCGGTCGCCTTCTGGTCAGTTTCTGGAGGAGGAGACCCGATCAGGACTTACACTGATACACTATACATATAAAAAGAATGTGGACACCTCTTCAAATTAGTGGATTTCAAATTAGTGGATTTGGCTATTTCAGCCACACCCGTTGCTGACAGGTGTATAAATTCCAGCACACAGCCATGCAATCTCCATAGGAAAACATTTGAAGTAGAATGGCATTACTAAAGAGCAGTGACTTTTAACGTGGCACCGTCATAGGATGGCACCTTCCCATCAAGTCAGTTCATCAAATTTCTGCCCTGCTAGAACTGCCACGGTCAACTGTAAGTGCTGTTATTGTGAAGTGGAAATGTCTAGGAGCAATGACGGCTCAGCCGCGAAGTGGTAGGCCACACAATCTCTCAGAACGGGACCGCCGAGTGCTGAAGCGTATAAAAATTGTCTGTCCTCGGTTGCAACACTCACTACCGAGTTCCAAACTGCCTCTGGAAGCAAAGTCAGCACAAAAATTGTTCGTCAAGAGTTTCATGAAATGGGTTTCCATGGCCGAGGGATGAATCTCAGTTAGGCAGAAGCCAGAAGAACGCTACCTGCCTGAATGCATAGTGCCAACTGTGAAGTTTGGTGGAGGAGGAATAATAGTCTGGGGTTGTTTTTCGAGGTTCGGGATGGGCCCCTTAAATCCAGTGAAGGGAAATCTTAACGCTACAGCATATAATGACATTCTAGACGATTCTGTGCTTCCACCTTTGTGGCAACAGTTTGGGGATGCCCTTTCCTGTTTTAGCATGATTATGCCCCATTCACAAATCGAGGTCCATACAGAAATGGTTCGTCGAGATCGGTGTGGAAGAACTTGACTGGCCTGCACAGAGCCCTGACCTCAACCCCATCGAACAACTTTGGGATGAATTGGAACGCCGACTGCGTACCAGGCCTAATCGCCCAACCTCACTAATGCTCTTGTGGCTGAATGGAAGCAAGTCCCCGCAGCAATATTCCAACATATAGTGGAATGTCTCCCAGAAGAACGGAATCTGTTATAGCAGCAAAGGGAGGACCAAATCCATATTAATGCCCATGATTTTGGAATGAGATATTTGACGAGCAGGTGTCCACATATTTTTTATCATGTAGTGTAGTTCCTCACGGAATTACGTTTCAGTGGACACGCCGCTCTGCTGGGGTACGGATGCTCTGCTGGGGTACGGATCTGCCATTGGCGCCCATTCAAATTTGCCCCAAGGTTGCCTTGTTAAATCTTGTTCATTCTCTTAAATTAAACACCATGACTGGTTTCTCATTAGCTGGGAATGTTGCTTGAAATGTTTGATACAACATACTTTGGTGATGTTGTGATTTTGTAATAGACTGTCATAGACCCAATTCAAAAAGTAAACATTGGCCATTGATTATATAACTTTTTTTACATGGTGGGGTTGCAAAACATTTTTGAAATCAAAACGGGGCCGCAGACATGCAGATAGTTCATTAGCCCAGGTACATCTCTGTTGATTTTCCGTGCTGTAACATGGAAATATGTGGGAACCCTCAAGGCGTCCGCAGACATAGGTTCGTTTTGCTCCTAGCAGAACTTGGTTAGGCGAAGTGAACGTCTGTGGTTGCATACTCCCTTAAAATACCTTTGTTTGAAAAACTAGAGAAAAGCGGCAATATTATGGTTTGTCCCTCTTGAGACACCGTAGCAACAAGTACACTTCCTCAAAATTGTCAGAATTAATCAAAGATAACTCAAGACTTCTGTTATTAATTTTTACGTTTTTGCAAAATGTACATGAAAACCAGTCTTCTGTCGTTGAATGACAACAAACACTTCATTGAATAATCCATACTGCTGACCAATCACCAATGAAGGGCGTAGACTTCGGCTACTGAACTGTGACAAGCCTCAAGAGAAAATGTGTGCTGAACAACAACAAAAATATATATCTTATTAAACTTTCAAATTGTACAAACATATATGGAAGTTGAATTATACATTCAAAATACATATCTATCAAATAACATACCCAAGCGAACAGGTTTAAGAAAAGGAAATAGAAGAAAAAAATATATATATATCTATAGCTAGCATGCTAACGTTATTTAGCCAGCTAATGTTATCTGTTGTTGCTACACCTTATTCAAAAGATTAGCCAGCTGGCTACAGTTGGTTCTGGAGCTGGATTTGTCATAAGCATTTAGGGAAATGTTCACCAGATGGATAAGGGAAACCAGTATCTTTGATTTTGCCATCTATTGTTATATCCAAAGTCCTGGCATATTTCATAAATTGCGGCTCCGAAAAAAAAAAAAAAAGTATATGGGTAGCCTAACTATTGAACGATTTGGACTAGTGTCGCATTGTTCTACATTGTAATGGACACGGTGCAACCTTTGGTTGGCTGCTGGCAGGCTATTCAGCTGTGCTATAGCAGTGATAAGTCAGCCTGTGCTCATGTCATGGTTCTCACAGCTAGGGGAAGTCAAATCATAGGCTACAATGACTTTGCTCATGATGCACTCCGCAAATGATATGTAAAACCACACAGTTTATAATATAGGATAAACACTTGTGATTTCTAGCTGCACCAATCAAAAGCAGTGAAGCGTGGTCAAAACCATTAATCTTGGGGTGGTGGGGGGAGCGGGGTTCCAAAATGCAATCATGTTACATGCAAGTTTACCATTTATAAAATGGTCATATACACTCAGTGTACAAAACATTAAGAACACCTTCCTAATATTGAGTTGCGCACCTGGACAGTCTATGACATGGAAAGAAAAGGTGTTCTTAAAAAAATGTTTTCTACACTTAGTGTATATAAACTCAGCAAAAAAAGAAACGTCCTCTCACTGTCAACTGCGTTTATTTTCAGCAAACTTAAATATTTGTATGACCATAACAAGATTCAACAACTGAGACATAAACTGAACAAGTTCCACAGACAAAACCGTGACTCGTCAGTGAAGAGCAGTTTTTGCCAGTCTGTCTGGTCCAGTGACGGTGGGTTTGTGTCCATAGGCGACGTTGTTGCCGGTGATGTCTGGTGAGGATCTGCCTTACAACAGGCCTACAAGCCCCAGTCCAGCCTCTCTCAGCCTATCGCGGACAGCCTGAGCACTGATGGAGGGATTGTGCGTTCCTGGTGTAACTTGGGCCGTTGTTGTTGCCATCCTGTACCTGTCCTGCAGGTGTGATGTTTAGATGTACCGATCCTGTGCAGGTGTTGTTACACGTGGTCTACCACTGCGAGGACGATCAGCTGTCCGTCCTGTCTCCCTGTAGCGCTGTCTTAGGCATTTCACAGTACGGACATTGCAATTTATTGCCCTGGCCACATCTGCAGTCCTCATGCCTCCTTGCAGCATGCCTAAGTCACATTCACGCAGATGAGCTGGGTCCCTGGGCATCTTTCTTTTGGTGTTTTTCAGAGTCAGTAGAAAGGCCTCTTCAGTGTCCTAAGTTTTCATAACTGTGACCTTAATTGCCTACCGCCTGTAAGCTGCTAGTGTCTTAACGACCGTTCCACAGGTGCATGTTCATTAATTGTTTATACTTCATTGAACAAGCATGGGAAACAGTGTTTAAACCCATTACAATGAAGATATGTGAAGATATTTGGATTTTTACGAATTATCTTTGAAAGACAGTGTCCTGAAAAAGGGACGTTTCTTTTTTTTTTGCTGAGTTTATATAATTTGTCGCTGATATGAAAGATAGCGTCAGGGCTTTTAACAAACTTCCCCGGCCAGAAAATACTATCGTCAATATGCGCTAACTAGCTAGCTGCCATCCTCACAAAGAGACTCATATCTGAGTAAACGGCTAAATTGATCAAATTCCAGGCAGTTTAAAATAAATAAAAGACAGGGCAAATAATAGAGCTAAATGAAGATGCACATATAATGTAGCCACAGGGCTCCCGAATGGCGCAGCGGTCTAAGGCACTGCATCTCAGTGCAAGAGGCATCACTACAGTCCCTGGTTTGATACCAGGCCGTATCACATCCTGCCGTGATTGGGAGTCCCATAGGGCGGCACACAATTGACCCAGCGTCGTCCGGGGTAGGCCGTCATTGTAAATAAGAATATGTTCTTAACTGACTTGCCTAGTTAAATAAACTTTTTTTAAATAGTTATCCTTAACACGCAGATCGTTATCCTTAAGCGAGGAAATTACGTGTTTGGCATGTGACTGAAAAGTTTCAGCCAATGAACGCCTTCACAATCTGCCCCGGAAGTGTAAATTGTTGCACCGGAAGACATACTGTAAACATGCGAATTCGTTTCGCACAGAAAAAAAAAATCATTCCGTTTTGAGCTGTGAAGATGGCAAATAGGACGGTTAAAGATGCCAACAGTATACATGGAACAAATCCACAATACTTGGTGGAGAAAATTATTCGTACTCGAATCTATGAATCAAAATACTGGAAAGAAGAATGCTTTGGACTGACGGGTGAGTTGTGGCCATAGAGAATGATAGAGGCCCTGTGTGGCCAAAATGACTTTTTAGCAAGGGCCGCGTCGTTGAGGGCTTCCACCATTTTAAAGTAGTCAAAGTAGTCAACCGGGTGGGGATTCACATGGGTTGTAGCCTCAATGGCACTGTCCATAGACGCAATAATAGCAGATATAAGATGAGTCCTCTATCTTTCTCTATGGTTTGAACTAGCTAACGCTAGTTAGCTTGAAATACAAATACCACAAATGTAAACAGTACTAGGAAGTGCGCTAGCTCGCATCTAGTCAATGTTACCCTGTTACATTTAGTTAGTTACTCTCAATTGAGGTTTTTGCACATCAGAAGTACTAGCTAGCGAGCTATGCCTGGTCCATATTGATTCTTTCTCCTCACTGGTTTCTCTCTGATCAACAGCTGAACTTGTCGTTGACAAAGCCATGGCGCTGAAGTTTGTCGGTGGAGTTTATGGCGGAAATATCAAACCTACACCGTTCCTGTGTCTCACTCTGAAGATGCTGCAGATCCAGCCAGAGAAAGACATCATTGTAGAATTCATCAAAAACGAGGATTTCAAGTAAGATTTGGCTTTCAGGCAGGTTGTAGTATAAGAAGCCTTTCTGTATTTAGTGTTTACAACTTTTCATTTATCACCATCTTCTAACTCCGAGCTTGACAAATGTGATAAACACAAATAGGAACCTAAATACCTTACACACCCATTGTGGCAACCTCACTGTGATGGTTTCCACACCATAGATATGTCCGCTTGCTTGGCGCCATGTACATGAGGTTGACTGGGACATCGGTGGATTGCTACAAATACCTGGAACCACTGTACAACGACTACAGAAAAATCAAGAGTCAGAACCGAAATGGGGGTGAGTCCTTACGTTTACGTGTATCATGGAATGATTATACAATGCGAAATTGCCTACTTTTGGTTTAAATGGCACTTTCTCCTCTCACCCTCTTTCAGAGTTTGAGTTGCAACACGTCGATGAGTTTATTGATGAACTGCTACACTCTGAGAGAATGTGTGACATAATCCTTCCCAGGCTTCAGGTAAGTCTTCTACCCGTGTATGTGCTCGCGTGCGTTGTTTCACTGACCTAGATCACTGATTGTGTGTGTTGACTACAGAAAAGGCAGGTTCTTGAGGAGGCGGAGCTGTTAGACACACGCATCAGTGCCCTGGAAGAAGACCTGGATGAGGTGGAGACCAGCGAAGAGGAAGATGAGGAAGAGGAGAAGGTAGTAGTCTTAACTTTATCCCCCTATCCACCAATAACCTGCATAAGCTAACTGTAAAGTTGCGTAAACTTACACTAGTGTAGTGGGTGGAGGAATTCTGTTTCACTGTCCATGTCTGTCCCTGTCTGTCCAAATGTCTACAGACAGAGAGAGTTCAGACCCCAGAGCCCCACAGACGGAGTTACCGAGACAACGATCGGCCTCGCCGCTCGCCCTCTCCACGCTACAGACGCAGCAGTCGTTCACCCAGACGGTAACTAACCAGCCATGTATCTCAGTTTATAGTAGGGATGTAATGAATGTTTAAGATACGAGTGCATCGATCAGCGAGACCGATCCAATTCTAGCATGCGTCAGTTTTTTTTTTTTTTTTTGCTCATTACTTTCTTTCTACCTTCTGAAAATAACTAATCTTTTGTGACAACTGATGTCCTCTTTAGATATATTGGGTAACGTTAATAACTTCATAACGAGGACCACAATCACTTTGTGAACTGCATTGCATGACCAAAAATGGAGAGAAGAGAAGCTCCGTAAAAACTTCCAAATGTTTAATACCTTTTAGGTTTTTTTTTTAGACTGGGGAGAAATCCGAAGTTGTGCTATTCACTGAGTGTACAAAACATTCGGAACACCTTCCTAATATTGAGTTGCATCCCCTTTTGACCTCAGAACAGTTTCAATCAGTTGAGGCATGGACTCTACAACTTGTCGAAAACATTCCACAGGGATGCTGGCCCATGTTGACTCCAATGTGTTTCAAAGTTGTGTGAAGTTGGCTGGATGTTCATTGGGTGGTGGACCATTCTTGAAACACACAGGAAACTGGTGACTGTGAAAAACCCAGCGCCGTTGTAGTTCTTGACACTCAAACCGGTACCATACCCCGTTCAAAGGCACTTAAATATTGTCTTGCCAATTCACCCATACACAATCTGTCTCAATTGTCTCCTGGCTTAAAAAAACATTCTTTAACCTGTCTCCTCCCCTTCATCTACACTGATTTGAAGTGGCTTCATTGGCTATGTCATAGCTAATTTCTTAAGATAAACATTGCTACATTACTAGCTCAAACACTTATAATTTGCAAAAATGACAAGTTAAGTAGTAGGTGGTGATTTAAGATCAGAAGTGGGGGGGCAAACATTCATGACCCCCCCCCCGCTCTCTTATGGTTCTGTTTAGGTGCCGACATACACTGATAGATGTCTTGAAAGATTCCTAGTTCATAGTCAATTCCTATAACATCCTCAAGACACTAAAGATTGTGCATCCTTTTTATTCCGTCTAGGAGGAGCAGATCACCTAAGAGACGAAGGTATGTAGCTATGTTCTCTGCTTGGATTCTTCTCTGCTGTATTTCTTATTTTCCTTTGTTTGAATTCCAAACTGATGCTATTGAATATAATAACACAGAACCTACTTGAAGTGTTTAATTTATACATGAACTGAGACTTACTTCACTAGGGTCCTGGTTACTTGCAAACAGTGCCCTGTATTAATGATGCCTGTATTGTTTGTCTCTCCTTTGCACACAGCCCATCCCCCAGACGAGAACGTCACCGCAGCAAAAGCCCCCGTCGCCACCGCTCCCGAGAGAGGCGTCACCGCTCAAAGTCCCCAGGTATCATAGCAATGGCTACCATACCGTCCTGCAAAGCACAAGATTAGAAAGTCAAACCAGTGTTTATATTTGTGATGTGTGACATATATTTTCAGCTGTAATCATTAGACTTTAAGATGTTTGTAACAACAACATCCCCCTGCCCAGTCTGACCTTGAGCTGTCTCCATTTTGTCCCAGGGCATCACAGAAGCCACAGGCACCGCAGTCACTCCAAATCCCCAGAGAGGTGAGTGATGAAAGAAGAGAAAGACCCTCACCACTATACTAGGATCTACAACAACAACAACAATTTAACTGCTCTGTGTTCATGGTGTTGTTGAACTGTCTGAATACCATCAAATGAGAGAGGGAGACATTTTAGTGAGAATATCACCAACTTTTGTTTTGCTTCATCTCTATTCAAGGAGTTCAAAAAAGAGCCACAAGAAGAGTCGAAGAGGAAACGTGTGATCCACTTTGTATTTTGTTCTCTTGGATAGTTCCCTTTTCTGACCTGGACATTAATGTGGACACATTTGTACATCTGTGTATGGAATCCCTTGTATTTTGTTTTAGAAAGTCATTGCATTTTAAGATATTTTCAGACCATGTTGCAGAAAGAATCAATCTCAATTTTATTTCTAAAATCTGCAGCTCATATGAAACTGTCCACAACCCTATGCATCAGTGAATAAAGTTGCTTGGTGGTTTGAGCATAGAATGTCATGTCTGCACAGTCTTCTTGTATGAATTTTCTGGCCAAGCAGGTTAGGGACCATGGTAATAATGGTTGTTAATCCCAATTATATTAGTTTTTACCGAAACCATTATTGAGAGCTGTTGTAAAAACAATTGGTAATGTGATGCGTCTCACTACAGAAGTGGGGAAATAGTTGCATTTTATTATGGATGTCTGTCATCAATGCATATAACGGTGTCCTCGTTTGAATGCGTGACTGGTTTGTGGTATGAGTTGCACCCTGAAAGTGTTACCCACATTTATACAAATAAATAACTTATTTTATGTGCTTTTGACAAAACCATTTGTCACAACTTGCTTAACAGTAACCCAGCAGAGACCAAAGACAAGCAAAACAAGACATACAGTATGTCACCTTCAATTTGGTTAACCTTTTGATTGGTTAATTTTACTCCTTGCTCTTGTTTTTGTTGTGTTTTGGATATTATAAAATAAAGATCTCCTGGGGCCTGTTGCACAAAAGTAGAATTAAGACATCCGGGATAAATGACTCAGCTGAGCTCAATGAAGCCAAAACATGTGCGTCCAGGCTTAATTGGTTGCACAAAGACCAAGCCAGGATGAGCAGACACGGATTCATTATGCCAGGTGAAACCAATCCTGGATAGGTGCGCGCTCACGGCTCACTCAAATAGACCCCGCCACAGATTAACTGATTTACCATGGCAACTAGAGCCGCGTACTTTTCCCCGTCGGAAGCACAAATCCTCATGGAGGCATACGAGGAGGTAAAAGATATAATTAAGAAGAAAGGCAACACCGCCACAGTGATAAAGCAAAGAGAAAAAGCGTGGCAAAGTATTGCATACCGCCTGAATGCGTAAGTAGTGCACAATTACACAGTCACCGCTCCGCTGAAACGTCACAATTACAATTCAAATATTTAATTCACATCTCCAAAAATGCAGTTGTACTGTAATTATGAAACGGTTAAATTTTTAATTGAAATGCACTGCAGATATGAGTGAAATTGTGTAAAGTAACTCCATCACACTGTATAAAGCTATGATAGATTTTTAAAATATTTTTACTGAAAACAAGACAAAAATACCAAGTAATTTTTTGCAGTGTGACTCCATTAAATGTGTGTGTGTGTGTGTGTGTGTGTGTAGATTAAACATGAACGGGCCAAAACGGACATGGCAGCAGGTCAAAATCAAATACAAGAACATTCTGCAGAATGGTATGGTCCCTGACTAATATTTAACAAAGCACAAGCATATATTGTACCCAGAAGGTGCCTGCTCACACATTGTCTGTACTGTTTTAGCAGTGAAAAAGAATACCCACAGACAAGGCACGGGTGGTGGGTCACCAAAGGCTGACCTTACCCCAGCAGAGGACATGGCCTTGGAGCTAAATAAAGGCAGGCCCGTCTTAGAGGGGATCCCTGGGGGGAAAGAGACGAGCATAGGTTCCTCCCAAGATGCCACCCGCTTCATTCAAGGTATGTCCTTCCATCTCTACATGGGATACAACCACATTCATATTGAATCAATTTGGACTGTCTGACTTTGGTTTACCTATTGCCTTGCAGTGTCTGGCAGCACTGTGTTCCTGTTAGAGCCACCAGCACAAGCACCAGACGATGCTGATCCAGTGAGTACTCCATCAAAGGCATACTGTAGGCCTGGCATGTCTTGTCTACTAGCTTCAATATGAATCCGATTAAATGTGATAGGGTGAAGGCCCCAGTGCAGCAGCAACAGCACATGATGGAGACGATGATGAGGAGGAGACCATCTCTCTGGATTCCAGAAGGCATGAGGTATCATGTTAAGACTGTGAAAGTACTATTTACTCTACAATGGTGAGGAGTCCTCATCAAAATCAAAAAATCTAATTTCTTTTACAGGACCCAGATTCTATACAGTGGGAAAACCAGCCTGGCAACATAGTGCGTATTAATAAAAGGACACCACATCCTGCCAAATTCCAGCTGCGCTAATTGTATTGTGTTCACAGAGCTCACAAGCTATCAGAAAGTTGTATGGCAACCACCTCCGGCGCCAAATAGAACTGGCAGACATAGACATTCAGTACAAGAAGAAAAAGATGGAAAATCTTGCACTGGAGTCCGAAATAAAAAAGAGGACAATTAGGAAACTGGACCTTGAAATAAAAAAACTTGAGAGGGAGGTGAGATATGCCTTCAATGTACACTGTATGCTAACTGTAACACAAATGTATTAATCATTATTTTTCTTTCCTCCCCCAGCTCCAAGAAGATGACACAGCTCAAAATAAAAATTAGGTATATTCTCGTAAAGTCAAGTGAGCCATGACATATGAGCTCTTAT
Source organism: Salmo trutta (assembly GCF_901001165.1). Taxonomy (NCBI): domain Eukaryota; kingdom Metazoa; phylum Chordata; class Actinopteri; order Salmoniformes; family Salmonidae; genus Salmo; species Salmo trutta. Next base: position 30,241,706 of record NC_042960.1, on the reverse strand, counting down.
TGTGAGCACACAGGACGGTGGCATCTTTCTAAGGTTTTTTTTATTTTCCCAGCAATCAGTACAACCAAGTCATCGTTATAAGGCATCGCCCTCTTTTGCCCACCCCCCCAGCACCAGGTGTGGCCACTAGCCTATATGAAGGCCCAAAATTGTGTGTTCCTTTCTGCTCTGACAATGGCATGCCCATTCGTGCGAGATGTGGTGGATGAAGAAGCACTTGTGCTGAGGAGAGCCTTCAGGCGAGAAAGGGTCTTCAGGGACCGGTTGGACCCACTGGCCTTCCCTGATGACCATCTATATGAAAGATACAGGTTTTCTGCAGATGGCATCAGGTATCTATGCAGACTACTGGGTCCCAGGATTAAGCACCGCACTGCACGGAGCCATGCACTGAGTGTGGAGCAAATGGTTTGTGTGGCCTTGCGCTTTTTTGCTAGTGGAGCCTTCCTGTACTCAGTGGGGGATGCAGAACAGCTGAACAAGGCCACAATTTGCCGCACAATAAGGAGTGTGTGTCTGGCTATCAAAGCATTAGCAGATGTCTTCATCTCCTTCCCTGGCCACAGAAGACTCTGTGACATCAAAGAGGAGTTCTATAGGATTGCAGGTAAGAGGATCTACAAATTACAGGACAACTGTTAACACATAGTAGGATACTCATTACTTTGTGTGACAGGTTTCCCCAATGTCATTGGTGCAGTGGACTGCACACACATAAGGATAAAAGCCCCCTCAGGTGCCCATGAGGCCGATTTTGTGAATAGGAAATCCTTTCACAGCATTAATGTTCAGGTGAACATAACTTTTTGATATTGTCCATTGACGAACACTCTGCATTGCCAGTGATGTGCATTGATTGGTGTAATATTCCTCATCTTATGATTTCAGATGGTCTGCAATGCTGACTGTGTGATCAGCAATGTTGTGGCAAAATGGCCTGGCTCAGTCCATGACTCCAGAATCTTTCGGGCCTCTGAAATCTATCAGTGCCTATCACAAGGTAAGCCACACAACCCCTATTTATAACCATCATGGCTGTGTCAAGAATATCACTGTGTTTATGAGGTAGTAATGATGAGATTTTGTGTTGACAGGTGAATTCTCTGGTGTGTTGCTGGGAGACAGGGGGTATGGCTGCCAGCCTTTTCTCCTGACACCTTTCACAGACCCCCAGGAAGCACAGCAGGCCTACAACCATGCCCATGCCAGGACCAGGACCAGAGTTGAAATGACCTTTGGCCTCCTGAAGGCACGCTTTCACTGCCTTCACAAATTAAGGGTCAGCCCTGTTAGGGCATGTGATATTACTGTGGCTTGTGCTGTCCTCCACAATGTGGCCTGCCTGAGGAAGGAGAGGGCCCCCAGAGTGCCACCAGCCATGGACTGGGACAATCCGGCAATCTTCCCTGATGACGACAGTGGTCGGCTGCTGAGGGACCAATATGTGTTGAATTATTTTAGTTAGTATGTGTGCTTTCAATTTTGGTTAAATATGTCCTGCGGTGGCAGAGGAATTGGGGTTTTTTTGGGTTCGTTTTTTTACGAATTTGGCCTCTTATGTTTGTGCGGTATACTGTGTGTAATACAAGGCTGCAGGGAGGCTACTGCATCCATTCATTTGTCTGTTCAGTTGATGTGTATGGATTTGTCCTGCATTTATTTTAGTGTGCAGACATGCAGGGTGTGTTATATACAGACCTTTGAATGTGTATGTATCATTTTGTATAATATGCTTGGATTCTGTGCTTTCCATCTTGTAGTCACTGTGACTTCAGTTTCGAAAGGAGCTGATGGTTTACCTGCTTTGTTTTGTCCTTATTCAATAAAGGAACATAATGTTACACATTGTGTTTTTATATTCATATGGAATGTGTATTTGTTTATATGACAGAGTACTAGGGCCACACTGAAGAAAAAGGATAAAGTCATAAATTTGAGGCTGGTTCTTTCTGCAGAAAAGCTACATATTGTTTTTACAGTTTTGATACTTATGACAATGTGATACTTAATATTCTGGCACATCAGCATGTCTTTGTTTATGAAACCATACTGAAGTACAATTTCACAATGCCCCACATCTGTCATTTTAACAACTGTCCTCCTTTAAAACAACCGGTTACAATATTATTACTTGTGTTTTTTTCCCCTCTGTGGCCCTAATATTCTATCATTTTATATATAGCCTTATAGTCTATGGGAAACTGTAAATTATCTAATGATAGCAACATAATCTAAAAATTATTTTTTATCCAAAATCATTGAAATTAATGATCACAAACGTTTAAATAATGACAGTGGGTCTAGTTATATGTGATAACAATGTATAGTGAGCAGTGAAATAACTATTGGTTTCCATTTGTGGTGACTGCTGACTGACATTAGGGATGAGATTAAATAGATCCTGGAATTTAGCCTGGTCTGGAGCAGGCTAGCTCCACAGAATAAATCTCCATGGTAATTTATACCATAACATATCCTCCTGCCCCCTATCCATCTTTAGTGCAACCGGATTACGGATCAATTGAGCCAGGATCACCAAGATATCCTGGCTTAATCCCTTATCCTAGTTTTGTGCAACAGGCCCCTGGAGTCCATGTCGAACCAAGATTTTATTTCTGAGCTCAGAGAGAATAACAGTTACAAAGTGCAGTGTACAGTCAAGTCCAAAGCTTTGAGTGATATCACATTGTTCTTGGGCGGGACTCTGTTCCGTTTTTATCTATACAAGGACACAGGATTACACTCCCAAGAACAGGAGATGATAATTGGACGTTTCACAAGGTTAGTCACATGCTCCGTTATGTGGACACACTAACATTTTCCCATTAGTTTGCAAGAAATTCCTGGATTTCTGCACATCTTAAATTCCCCCCCCCCCCCCCCCCCCCTCTTCTCTGATCTTCCTCAAAATGTTTATACTTTTCCTACCATATTTGTTAGAATTTGGTATTTCTGCTGCCTTCTTGTGATAATCAATTGATCCATTGTAATCCTTAATGGAGGAATACAGGTATGTAGCGTATTGGTTGTAGAGCAACTGTAACTTGGATGGCTCCTGTACGCTGGCGAGTAATTCCTCATAGATCTGATTGGCTAATTCCCTCTTGTCAATTCTTGATTTTGCGTAGATGCTTGCAAGCTCCAGTTTGACCTTAATTGACGTCTCTGGGTAAAGTAAGACCACTTCCATATAGACACTGATGGCTTTGTTGATCAAGCTCTGGCTCAAACTGTCACCCTTAGACCATCTACCTCCTGAATTGATTTTCTGTTTGTAGGACTTTGCCAGCCGCTTTTTCAGGTAACGCACATTTGGATGTCTTTCCAGAGCCTTGTGTGCAAGGTCAATAGCATCATCATGTGAAAAATATTGCCTGTAAAAGCAAAGTAAGGGTCTAATACCATTATAGCAGCTGACAGGCTTCTTTAAAATTTGCTTCGCTAGCCATTGTGCTTCCTCTCTTCTCACCTGGCCAATCCTGCCAAGTCTTAACAGGTAAACACTTGCTACATACAAGTTGTCTGGATCATGTTCCTTGGCAAGTCTCAACTTCTCTAGAAACTCAGACGCCTGCCTTTTAGAAAAGATAACTGAGTCTAGGGCCAAGACGTGGCTCGATTGCCACTCCTTTCTCCCAGGCTCCATCCTAATAGCCATTTGGAAGTACTCTATCGCTTTCTGTCTTTTGTCCTGGCCAAACTTCATGAGGGTCCAGGCTTTTTCAGCACATACCTCGGGGTGCAGTTCTCCCTGGGACGGTGAGGGGTAATCCCGTATCAGTGCCTCGACCTTTGTCACATACCCCTGGCTCTCTGCCTGGTTATCCAGGTGATAGTGAACCCAGGCTAGGTTTCCATAGTGGACCAGCAGCCAAGGACCCATTGTGTCTAAAGGACTGTTTTGGTGAAAGGCCTCTTCTGCCTTATTACTGAGGCACTGCAGGGCCATGTCAGTGGAGCCCAGGGTGTGGTGTACATAAGCCCACAAGTTGTACTTCTGACCCAGCCATGGATAGCTCTCATCACTGCCAATGTCCTCCAGGTGATCTCTGATACTGAGCAGCTTGTACCTGCTGACCTCCAGCCCCCAGGTGAAGTGACACTCCAGCTTCTCCAGTTTAGTCCTCAGGACTGTCTGAGTAGGGCTGGTTAAAACATGGGTTTGAACAGGGCAATTCCATGGTAACGTAATTACATTGGGACTCAGATTTTTCACTTTAAAATACCAACAAACCAAACAAAAACCATTGATTTCAAAGTTGAACAAATCATACAACTATGAACAAGGACTACTTTGAAAAAGTTAAACTTGTGCAGATAATGTTTGGCAACAGAATAAATCTGAGGGAGATTTTACTGTAACTTTACAGAAATGTGCATCTGCATAGTTTTTCCAGTAAATGTTTTTTATTTATTTTATTGTTCAAAGTAGACATTGTGCATAGAGTTGTATGGTTTGTTAAACTATGAAATCAATGGGTTTTTGTTTGGCATACATTTCAAAGTGAAAAATTGTAGTTGCAGCGTAATTTCGTTTCATGGAATTGCCCAACATTAAACTTTGTTAACATTTTAGCAGACACTCTTATCCAGAGTGACTTACAGTAGTGACTGCATACATTTTTGTACTTTTTCATACTGGTCCCCTATGCGTATCAAACCCACAACGCAGGCGAACCTCCAAGCGCCATTCTCTACCAGCTGAGCCACACTATTAAGCATCAATATTTAATGTGACAAGTCCATCACCCATCTACATTTAGTTATTTTACATTGAAAACGATTGGATCTGCTGTTTTGTTGTGGATTTTTATTTACAGAGTACTTACTTCATAGTTGGGCAGTCGAGTAATTATTGTGGATGTCCCTGAGTTTCCTGGACAAGTGAGTGTCAGTGAACACAGTTATTCTGCCCTGGAATTGCGTTCCCATGCAAAACTCGACAGATCGCTAATAACGGAGTCTTCAATAAAACTCCCAAGGCGTGACTTTTCTTTAGAGAATATATTGAAAACGTTTATGTTGTTGAACTGCAAAATACAGAAAAGAATATACTTTAGTATTCAAATCACATGGACATACTGTAACTGTACATTATACATTTCAAGTCGAAGTTGCATAAATGCAAAGCGCGTGACTAGGTACCATGTCTGGCATGACGCCAAACCAGAGAGACAATTACCATATGAGTAGAAACTAGCCAACTCCTTTCATTACTTTATTAATGTGCAAACACCTCTGTACAATAACAAAGCATATTACACTAACGTTAGAAACAGTAACAATTGTATGTTTTACAATTCGCATACATGACGCACGAGCAAACTAATACAGCTGACCGCAAACATGAAAGGCAAGTCAATTTGCGTGAGTAAATGTAACCAACTAACATTGATAAGTCAGCTATTCTATCAATAACAATATTATCATCACAAGCAGCGTTATTGAATTGAACTTACAAATATTTTCCGAGGCTGAAGCGTGACGTTGTTTTTAGCTGTTGTCTGCGTGCATGACTACTCTACTCTACTTCCTGTTTCCGTGCATTCTTCCTTAAGTACCAGACATGAAAGTCAATTTTAACCACTATAATAAAATAATCTGTTACCTTTCTCGGTACATTGCAGTCAATGGGAAAATATGAGTGTCACGGGCAATGTTCCCTCCAAACTGCGCACGTGCGCGGGCGCGCTGCTCACCCAGGATTGCGGTCAGAAGAAATATCAGCCAGCACTGAGAAGCATGAGATTGAACTCCACTCAACTTTCTAGTTTTCCCCTTTAGTTAACACGATCAACTTTTCCCTTGAAAAGCAAATCAGGTAAAGAGTTTTTCCCCCTGTGTTAAAGGGGTGGTGTTGTATTTTGAGACAGGCTTGAATAAATTAAGTAGCCAATAAGCAGTGGGTAGCATAATTTGTCTGACTCGCTGTAATAATGGTATGGGAATAATAATGCATTTTATTTTGTAAAGTGGTTTCTTGCATCAAACAACACCTGGTTGATGCAAGAAGGACAAGTGGATAAGACCTGCATGTTTTTTTCCAAAACTCTGGAATGTAGGCCTACATGGAACACCACATATTGCCTGCTACTGTAGCCTGAATGATAGAACAGCTATTTCCATGTTAAAATGTTATGGGATGCATTTATCCATTGTTTTTGATGGTAGGCCACTCTTATAGGCCTACATTATGATCAAATAGCCACAGTAGTCTACTTGGACACTGATATAAGGGTAGCCTAAAGCGGGTACAGTGTTCACAGTAAACACTCACCAAAAGTTGCACATCATTTTCACAACGTTCAAATTTACGCACTCAGCATACCTGAAATTTGCTCAGTGCCGGAAATAATTAGAGGGAACATTGGTCACAGGGATGACGATGTTCTCAATACATTGCAGTCAATGGGAAAAGATGAGTGTCACAGGGTTGACGTTTTATTTTGTTTCTCTCATGTCTGTCTCCCACTCTACCGCTTTTTACTCTCATTCTCTTCTCTCTCTCCCTCCCTCCCTCCTTCCCTTTTCTTTCACCTCCTCCCCCTCTTCCCCTTTCTCTCTTACTCCTTCCTTCCCCTCCATTCTCTCTAATCCTCCTTCTTTTCCTCTCTCCACCTACTCTCATCTCCCTCTTCCTCCTCTCTCTATCGTCCCTCCCTCACCCTCTTCCCTTCCCTCACTCTCCCCCCATACTCTCTCCCTACTTCTTTCCCTGCCTACCCCACTTCTCATCTCTCGCTCCCTACCCTTCCGCTCTCCCACCTCTGTCTGTCTGTTGACTCCCTTTTCTTTCCCTCCCTCCCCCTCCTCTCATCGCTCTTTCTCTCCGCTCTCTCCCTCATCCCTCCTTCACCCTCCCCTCTTTCCAACTCTCTCACTCTTTCCCTCCCCCTCCATTCTCTTTCCCTCCTTTCCTTGCCTCCCCATCTCTCTCTCTCTCTCTCTCTCTCTCTCTCTCTCTCTCTCTCTCTCCCTCCTCCCCATCTTCTCTCTACCTCCTCTCTCCCACAGACAGGCTCTTAGTTTCTAGAGCTGCAAGACCATTGTGTCCAGTGGAGGCCAAAAAGTTTTTGGGTCGAGTCAGGGGTGTTAATACTTATGGTAAATGAGATATTTCTGTATTTCATTTTCAATACATTTGCAACATTTTCTAAAAACATGTTTTCATTTTGTCATTATGGGGTATTGTGTGTAGATGGGTGAGATAAAAATGTGTTTAATCCATTTTGAATTCAGGCTGTAACACAACACAATGTGGAATAAGTCAAGGGGTATGAATACTTTCTGAAGGCACTGTAGAAGATAATAGGAAATCCCAGGACATGGTGTCTATAATACTGTATGTAATAAGCTCACATAGTTGCTGTCACAAACTACAAACTCCACACAGTTGTCACTGAATAGTTGGATATTCATTTCCCACTGAGCAAACCATTTCTGTACTTACAGAGTTAATATAAATACATTTTTATCAGGGTTTTGCATTGGAAGACTTTTTATTTATTGACATTTGTCAATAAAACTCATAAATGCAACTGTTTATGTCAATGAAAAGAAAATGGTAAAACGCTTCATTGTGAGGCTAAAAATAAGGGCTGCACATGCAGATGAATGAAAGTCAGTTAATTGAAAAGCCCATTTTTGCTGGAGTCTTAGGACTGTGCATCTGAAAATGTACTTAAAGTGCATCTAAAAATGTATTTAAAATGCATTTAATATATTTTGTACAAATATATGATTTGGCCATTTCTTTATATTTTCAAATGTATTCTAGAAATGCATCTAAAAATATATTTTACATATATATTTTTCAATGTAACATTAAATAAACACTGTGTTACTTCTTAATCTGTCAATATTTTATTTTAAATCATTCTGGAACTGAATCTGGGTTGTTTATTGCCTTTGGTGGGGTGTTAATCTGATTTCATATCTGTAAAGAAAAAGGAAATGCTTGAGCATTTATTGAACACATATTCAACTTAAGTTCAATCTTACCTTAAAAAATGACACTGCTATCATTAAGATATCAGGCAGGCACCATCAGTTTGCACCATCGCTGTTGCTGTGGAAAGGGGAATTAGTAATTAGGGGGGTTCATTGCATTGTTTTGAAAAAGGATTGCAGGAGGACAACATTTTTAGCATTAATTCATAAATCCAAGCCCTATTAATCTCTGCTTACAGCACATTCTTTCCATTAACTTCAGCCTATGGAAACAAAATGGGACAGACACATTTTAAGACATTTATTGAAGTACTTAGAAACATGACAGTCAAAGCTTGCAAAGTTATACATAGAACTATAAATATCTTCAACTCTGTGAAGAAAAGAGACATAAATAAATAAATATACATTGCTTGACTGTTAATTGAACCTTATTTAGCAAAAGTTCAATCTTACCTGAATAAATTATGCTGCTATCTTTAGGACCCCAGGCACCATCAGTTTGCTCCATCTGTGTTGCTGTGGACAGGTTAATTAGTAATTAGGGAGGTGTATTCATTGATCAGCATTTTATAATTAAAAGTGGCTGCATGGTTCTGCAGATTTGCAGCTTGTTCAGCATTTTTTGGTCACATTTTGTCAAATTCTTAAAAATGTAAAAAAAATGTAAAAATGGAAAACGTAGTTATTTTAGAAGATAATAGCTTTAGCTAGCGAAATGTAGGCATATGTGTTCATTTTAAAATCGAAAACTTACTTGACAGTGCTTTTCCCGAACAACCCCCTTCAGTTATTCCTTCAAATAAAAATCCCGTTTGGAGCAATGACATCACCGTGTCACTTTTGAATGATCAATGTAGCCTTTTCTGAAATATAAACTGCTGTATTTTTTTTAAAGAGTAAACTATGCAGTATGTAGTACTCACTGGCCCATATGACATACAGTAATTGCCCTCTTTAACATTCACCTTTGAACTCTGAAATCAAGTATGTGGCTGGACAAAATATCAAATGTAATCATTCTTACGTGTACTGTTTGGGCGTCAATTAGGGTGTTGTCAGATACTGTACAGGTGGATATTTTGCAACATGTTGATGAAAGGTTGATTGTTTCATGATCTGGTCCGTTGTTAATTTTTTTTTATTCAACCTTTATTTAACTAGGCAAGTCAGTTAAGAACAAATTCTTATTTACAATGACGGCCTACCAAAAGGCCTCCTGCGGGGACGGGGATTAAAAAAATATTAGACAAAACACACATCATGACAAGAGACACCATGACATGGCATGTTCCAGGATGTAATACTTTATCTTTATGACTTCTATGAAAGCGAAACTTGAAAATAGAACTCATCTCGTGACCAGACCAAAACTGACTCAACATGAAAAAGGAATTGGACGTCAATAGATCTTCTCTTGGCCTACTCCTTTCATCTTCAATGACGTGAAAGAACTCATCCACTTTATATGGTAGTACGACATCTGTTTTAGATCCTCAGCTTCCTGAAGTAAATGATGCTCTCTATCAATAGTAGAGGTAAATTATTCTTCAATTCAACTACAATCCATTGAACATAGAACATGAGTGCAAAGCAACTTCTATTTTATAAGACGTTAGTGTAACTAATCTATTTCTTATTCTTTGGCGCTCCCTGCTGACCATAACATTGTTGAACATAGCTTGCATTTTTTTTCTGTGTAGTACCACATTCTGACCAGTTCGAGGAGCTGTTTGTGGAATGATGAGTACAGGCAGGAAATATGTATGCTACCCTTCATATATACAGTCATTGATGCTACGAAAGCAGTTAGCTTGCCTGGCTAGCCAGACTCCTTGCTCCGGCCAAACGCTACGCCATGTGAATGACTAGCCTCACAAAGCCACCTGATCCTGCGAGCTTACATAAAATGATGTGCAGCGCAGCGTTTAATGCAGGGGAGAACAACTACCCCCTCCCATTGAAGCCACAAAGTTCAAGGCCGACCGCCTTCATGGTAGCAATAATTACTTCTATTACACCAGATGTAATTATTTTCAAAAATCGCACACAGAATAAGTTATAAGGATCATTTAGTAGCTAATAGCAGCCTGCAGTACCCCGGTCAGCCTTTAATTTGAAAAACTCAATTAAATCAAATTTTATTGGTCACATGTGCCGAATAAAACGGGTGTAGACCTTACAGTGAAATGCTTATAAGCCCTTAACCAACAATCCAGTTTTAAGAAAGAGAAGTGTTAAGAAAGTATTTACTTTAAACTGAAGTAAAAAAATAAGCTTGGCCCCAGTGATGTACTGGGCAGTGATGCAACGAGTCAGGATGCTCTCGATGGAGCAGCTGTAGAACATTTTGAGGATGTAAGGACCCATGGCAAATCTTTTTAGTCTCCTGAGGGGGAATAGGCGTTGTCGTGCCCTCTTCACAACTGTCTTGGTGTGTTTGGACCATGATAGTTTGTTGGTGATGTGGACACAAAGGAACTTGAAGCTCTCGACCTGCTCCACTACAGACAGCCCCGTTGATGAGAATGGGGGCGTGCTCGGCCCTCCTTTTCCTGTAGTCCACGATCATCTCCTTTATCTTGATCATGTTGAGGGAGAGGTTGTTATCTTGGCACCTCCTCCCTATAGACTGTCTCATCGTTGTCAGTGATCAGGCCTTCCACTGTTGTGTCATCGGTAAACTTAATGATGGTGTTGGAGTTGTGCTTGGCCACGCAGTCATGGGTGAACAGGGAGTACATGAGGGGACTGAGCACACACCCCTGATTTGTTGTTACCTACCCTTACCACCTGGGGTCGGCCCGTCAGGAAGTCCAGGATCCAGTTGCAGAGGGAGGTGTTTAGTCCCAGGGTCCTTAGCTTAGTGATGAGCTTTGAGGGCACTATCGTGTTGAACACTGAACTGTAGTCAATGAATAGCATTCTCAAGTAGGTGTTCCTTTTGTCCAGGTGGGAAAGGGCAGTGTGTAGTGCAATAGAAATTGCATCATCTGTGGATCTGTTGGGGTGGTATGCAAATTTGAGTGGGTCTAGGGTTTCTGGAATAATGGTGTTGTGAGCCATGACCAGCCTTTCAAAGTACTTCATGGCTACAGACGTGAGTGCTACGGGTCAGTAGTAATTTAGGCAGCTTACCTTAGTGTTCTTGGGCACAGGGACTATGGTAGTTTGCTTCAAACATGTTAGTATTACAGACTTGGTCAGGGAGAGGTTGAAAATGTCAGTGAAGACACTTGCCAGTTGGTCCGTGCATGCTCGGAGTACACAACCTGGTAATCTGTCTCTGAATGTTGACTTGTTTATGATTGTCTTGCTCACATCGGCTATGGAGAGCGTGATCACACAGTCATCCGGAACAGCTGGTGTTCTCATGCATGCTTCAGTGTTGCTTGTCTCGAAGCGCACATAGAAGTCATTTAGCTCGTCTGGTAGGCTAGTGTCACTGGGCAGCTTGCGGCTGTGCTTCCCTTTGTAGTCCGTAAAAGTTTGCAAGCCCTGCCACATCCGATGAGCGTCGGAGCCGGTGTAGTAGGATTCAATCTTAGTCCTGTAAGATTGACGCTTTGCCTGTTTGATGGTTCGTCGGCGGGCATAGCGTGATTTCTTATAAGTGTCCGGGTTTTAGTCCCGCTCCTTGAAAGCTGCAGCTCTACCCTTTAGCTCAGTATGGCTGTTGCCTGTAATCCATGGCTTCTGGTTGAGGTATGTACGTACGGTCACTGTGGGGACAATATCATCAATGCACTTATTGATGACGCCGGTGACTAATGTGGTAACTTTTCAATGCCATATTCCAGTCTGTGCGAGCAAAACAGTCCTGTAGCTTATATCTGCGTCATCTGACCACTTCCGTATTGAGCGAGTCACTGGTGCTTCCTGCTTTAATTTTTGCTTGTAAGCAGGAATCAGGAGGATAGAATTATGCTCAAATTTGCCAAATGGAGGGCGAGGGAGAGCTTTGTACGCGTCTCTGTGTGTGGAGTAAAGGTGGTCTAGAGTTTTTTTTCCCCCTCTTGTTGCACAATTGTATTTTTTAAATGTTTTTATTTAACCTTTGTTGACCTAGGCAAGTCAGTTAAGAACAAATTCTGATATCGGCGTCTTCTCTTCACAGGGATTTGGGCCTGGTCGGGTATCTGGAGTAAATCCTTCGCATCCGACTCGTTAAATAATTTATTTTGGTCCAGTTTGAGATGAGTAATCGCTGTTTTGATATCCAGAAGCTCTTTACAGTCATAAGAGACGGTGGCAGAAACATTATGTACAAAATAAGTTACAAATAACGCGAAAAAACACAAAATATTACTATTATACATTTTATGCATACAAGTTATACCCGTATAACAGTGTAGGTTCCGTCCCTCTCTTCGCCCCAACCCGGGCTCGAACCAGGGACCCTTGCACACATCAACAACTGACACCCACCGAAGCATCGTTACCCATCGCGCCACAAAAGCCGCGGCCCTTGCAATGCAAGGGGAAACCCTACTTCAAGTCTCAGAGCGAGTGACGTCACTGATTGAAATGCTATTAGCGCGCACCACCGCTAACTAACTAGCCATTTCACATCGATTACACTCACCCCCTCTTTGACCTCCTCCTTTTCCGCAGCAACCCCGGTTCGAATCCGGGTCACGGCACCAATGTAACAGTGTAGGTTCCGTCCCTCTCTTCGCCCCAACCCGGGCTCGAACCAGCGACCCTTGCACACATCAACAACTGACACCCACCGAAGCATCATTACCCATCGCGCCACAAAAGCCGCGGCCCTTGCAATGCAAGGGGAAACCCTACTTCAAGTCTCAGAGCGAGTGACGTCACTGATTGAAATGCTATTAGCGCGCACCACCGCTAAGTAACTAGCCATTTCACATCGGTTACACCCGTACACCTGGTGACCGTGTCAGCGTGCATGCGCCTGGCCCAACACAGGAGTCGCTACAGCGCAATAGGACAAAGACTTCCCTGCCGGCCAAACCCTCCCCTAACTCGGACGACGCTGGGCCAATTGTGCGTCGCCTCATGGGTCTCCCGGTCATTACCGGCATGGGTATGGAACTAGCATCTGTAGTACTGCGGTGTGGTGCAGTGTCTTAGACCGCTGCACCACTCAAGAGCCTCCATCCACAAACGTTTTAATGCTTATCAATTGCCTTGCACAAAGTATCAAAATACTAAAATACTACTTAAACAGGACTCTTAAAGAATTTAATTGAAATTTTAATTTTTAAAAATTGATCACAGGAACAATGAGAAAATATGGAAAAAATAAGTAAATAATGAAATGTTATAAAGCAACCCATGTAATCATCTGCCGGAGAGTAGCCCCAATCGGCCCTAGACCCAAGTAATACATTTGGGCCAGATAACTCACACCGGAATCGGCCCGAGCTCAATCCCTGAATCCTAGTCATAAGTAATACTGCATAAGGTGGCCCAGACTCGGGCCACATGATGTCGCCGAGTCTGACTCAGCCGGAATCGTCCCAGATCGACTGTGCTAGCTGGGGTACGTTCAACCATTTGGCAGCTATTTCGCTCCATATAATGAACTTACACGCCAGAACGGTAGGTGGAAACAGTGCTACATAAGAAGAATAGGCAGGCTGTGAATGGCCTCATGTAACAGGGTTATATTGGTGATTCCCCTTGCCACTTAATTGTTAAGCCAATGTTGTTTTTTTGTCTTGCCTTCACCTACTCAACATGGCATCTCTTATTGGCTGGTTTGTGTGGCTTACTTACGAGGGAGGATGTTTCAGTTAGAATCGTCCCAGTGAATAAGCACCAAACCAGCGGTAAATTGTGGGTTGCAAAGCACTGTACGTCAAAAGTGATTTTTATACTCCCAAGTGATGATTTGAATGTACAATTTATATCAATTCGTTTGTAAATGTTATTAGAACATTACACAAGATGCAGCGTTTTTTTCTTCATATTTTTTGCATATCCAGCTAATGCTAGCTAGCAACTTACTGTGTCTGGTAGTGGGGATTCGTACATTTTGTACAGTGCGTGAGTGCAGAGTTGGATGGTGAGCCGTGCAATTTTGTGTTGTTTCTATCAGGTACATTGTTAAAAATAGTAGATTGTATATTGTAATTGCTGTATTATTTTGGTAACTATGTTGCCCAATGAACAAGCACCAAACCAGCGTGCACGAGTGCAGAGTTAACAACAAATCAATACTGGAAGTACATGTGGGAACACAAGTATATATAAATAATATACAAAGGACAATTTAGGCTAGGGTACAATATCACATTACACAAGGACCTTAAGGGACATACATACACTTATTGTTCTAACAGCTTTTTTGTTAGTAGAGTATTTTATTGTCTTAAAATACAGTTCAATTTATTTTTGTAAGGTAAAATGTGGTGTTTTGTTTGTAAATTTACATTTGTGAATATGAAATTTGGCCAAAAGAATAATGAAATGAATTACATAAAAAATGTTCAGCTTATTTCTATCGTAGTGCGTGAGTGCAGAGTTAGATGGAAAGCCGTGCATTGCATGACGTGCTGTTTCTATCAGAATAAATCTCCATGACTGGTGCTACAAGTTGGTTCGTGTCGATGATTGATTGTACACAACGCAAGAAGAGTACTGTTACACTCACACTCCAATACAGTAGGAGGCGGTGTAAACACCCCACGGTTGCGATACGCCAATACAAATTTGAGGAGGAAGAAGAAGAAGAAGAACGAATCGTTCATGAACTCACGTCACTAAAGCTCGCAGGATCAGGGGGCTTTGCGCGACTAGCGACCGACAGAGCAGCGGAAGAATTTAGTGTGAGAGTCGTCAGTCTAGCAGTTGGCAGCAGATAGACAGCTTCCATTTACACAAAAGCAACTCCCGCGGTTGTCCTGCAAGCTACGGCCGGCGTAAGTGTTGAGTTATTACTTGCTAGCTAGATAGATACTACAATTTAACATTAGTTGTTACGCAACTAGATGCATATCAGACAACCAGTCGGCAACGAGTGCTCATGTTAGCTAACGTTAGCTGCATTGGTGTGTTAAAACCTCATTACCGTTGTCCTGGCAGCAGGATATTATTCTGGCAGGATGATCGCGGATATTTATTCAAAATAAGAGTCCCCATACAAAGACATGCTAAACTTTGGCAATATCGTTTTTTTTCCCACTAGTGCAATATAACTGTTTTCACAGCGTTGCAACAAAAGCGGCAATCAGAAGTTGAAACGATAACAAAGCATAGTCCCCACAGCTTTTTTTTACTGAAACAGGGAAGGGATGGGTCTGGAGAAGTGTTCAACTCTCAACTTAATTGACGGAGTTATGGATGCAAGGACTGACCATCCATGAAATCAACATTATAGTTTTAAGCATGTTTTAAGGCTAAATTAATGGAACATTTGACCAACTTTGATTTTTTATATTGTATTATTTATACCTGCATTTCTGTAGAAAGTGTACACCAGTACTAGTATGTTGAAAGCTATTATGTAAGGCTATATGTTGCCTAGTTAAATAAAGGTTATATATGTAAAGAAATACACTTTTAATAAAATACAAATATATATGTGATTGGAACTACTCCATAGTCTACAAAACATTAATTGGTCTATTGTGTTGGGCAAAGGGTTTAATAGAGCGTGCTGGTGACTCCTTGTTCCCCCTCATTCCATTCACTGATATGCAATACGCTGCATATGAATTAAATATTGGCTTATAGAGAAAAAATGTCTGCCGATGTAAAAGTAGGGTTGGGATTACTCCGTAGGGTCTGTAGATAAGGTGTTATTTCTTGGGGGACTGAGGTTTACATACCCAGCAGCACTTTCAAATCCACCCATTCCAGTGGTCCAATGAATTAACTGTAGGCCTATATATTACATATTGGCCTACATAAAAATAACTGCTTTGTTAAAGTGGGGTTGGGAGTACTCTAGGGTCTGTAGAAACTATATATGGTGTTATTTCATGGGGCACTGAATAATACGTAGTGTTGCTGACCTTATATGCCACCCATTACATTGGCCACAATGCAAGTCACTGTATATGTATTACATATTGGGTTAAAGATGTATATCTTTTTTTACAAATTATTTGTGCCAATGGAAAAGTGGAGATGGAAGTGTTTTAGTTGTCGCTGGTGGGCCGTCAGGTGAGGTTCTAGGCTGGGGTCCCTGGAGATCTGTCCAACCTTGTCCCCACCACCATCATTAAGTCATTGTGATGCATAACAAAACAAATAACATTTATGGTCTGGACAGTGCAGAGAAAATCGCACACTTAGGATCCCAGCATAAGTATATGCAGGTGGGCCAACAGGTGAGGCTTGAGGCTAGGGTACTAATGGGGTCCACTAGAATTGGTAGCCCTGGAGATCTGGCCAGCATTACTTCCACTCCCAGAAGTCAAAGTTGCACCCATGCACCGCAGTTCCTCGAACGAAGTGTCAAAATTGGCATAATCATCACTCAGGTGTACTTTATCGTGGCACCAGAGGCACGGTGAGCCCTTCTGTAAGTCACACCCAGCTCCCGTGCTTGGCATTCATACTCCAATGCTAGCTGCTCCTGGTACTTTAGATATTTTGGGAAGTCAAGGATTTGGCATCGGCACAGTGCCATCCACTAAGGCACCAAGGTGGGAACCACCAGCACAAACTGAAAGAAAAGGATGCGCATTAAATTTAGAGATGGATGCCAAGTTTTTGTGACACTAATTATTTTATGGAAATGAAACAACTTCTCACCTCATTATTCGAGATGTGTCTCGGTGTCTTGTAATGCTTGCTGGGGTTGATGGTTGATTTCCCCCCCATCCCCCGGTGCACGTTTTGGTTTTTGCCCTAGCACTATACGGCTGATTCAAATGATCAAACCTCGATGATGAGTTGGTTATTTGAATCATAAATTCCTTCTTGCATTCTTCAACATTGATTAAAATGTAATATATTTTCAATGAGTTAGCCACCTTGCAATGTTTTGAAATACAGGCTTTTATTTTAAAGGTTTCCTCATTACCATAGGAAAGTGACATCTTTGTTAGTTTTGCTAGCAGAAACATTAAGACCTAGCTAGCCAAATACAGTATCTATGGGTGTGATGAACCTGTTGTGGTGTTTAAAAAAATAAATAAAAAATAAACACCATTTTTTTATATCCTTCATTAGTTCATTTGAATTATCTTGGTGTGTTAGCTACTAGTATTAGTTATACTACTAGCCATGTTATGTTTGTTGTCAACAATTATTTTGCACAATCAAATCTAACTGTGCACATAAACTAGCTAGCTACTGCATCCTTCAACTTCTGCTCTCTCTGCTTTCAAGATGACGAGGTGATTGCAACTAATTAGTCACTGCAACTGGTCATCAGCTTGGACTGGATGCTGGGTAGGCATATGCGTTATTGTTGTAACGTGCTCAGCAGCAGGAGGTGGAGAGGGTTTGCAGTCCCGTGCCACAGTCAGGGATGGACACCTGGACACCGAATCCTCGAGCAAAACCGTTCATCCCTCGCCAGCAACGGAGCCTCTATCTCACCTGGAAGTACAAATTAACTAACAAGCGAGCTCTCCGCCGAGGCTGCCAGGTGAACCCAGATACATGTTGTTTTGCCAGTTCAGCTACCATTCACTGTCACTTTTGGTTAGCCTACATTTGAGGTGTTTTTGAGAAATCAACTTGACTTTTTCCTCTGTGCAGGCTGGAGCGGTTCTATTTCTGCTGGTCACAGTCATTGTGAATATCAAACTAATCTTAGACACAAGAAGAGTAGCCAATGAGGAAGAGGCAGTGCAGGAGTATGGTAAGTCTTGTCAATTCTTCCGTTTGTTTCACACTTTTCCATTTTCCATGTCAAAAGCTGTTTCTCACTTACTATAGCCTAACAAAGTTGTTGATCTATGGAATTCATACTGCTGAGCAATGTTATGTCAACTTATGAAGCAAAGTTCCACAATTCAAAATGTCTGAACTTTCCCGTGCTCGTTTAAAGACGACGCCCTGCCCAACATGGAGACCCCGCGCAAGACAGCGAGTGGTAGGAAGGTCCTGGACATTGAGGTGTACTCCAGCCGCTCCAAAGTCTATGTGGCAGTGGACGGCACCACTGTGAGTACTTGTAGGCATTTCACTATAAGCCTACCCTTTTCACACTACTGGGCCAAACCCAGCTGAACTGCACTGGCCTAGGTACGTATCGTCCGTAGTTTCTGGAAAATACCATGTTTTAGAAAAAAAAGAAAGAAATTGAATTGAGAAAGATCTGAGCCAGCGCAGTCTGGCTCCAGTGTGAATCTGGTTTATTGTTGATGTGTGTCCTATAAACTGGGTTTCATAGTGTGATTATGATGGAACTATTGATATTGAAAGGTGCTTGTGTTGTCTGTGTGTCCCTCTCCAGGTGTTGGAGGATGAAATGCGGGAGCAGGGCCGAGGCATTCACGTGATAGTCCTCAACCAGGCTACAGTAAGTAAGCATTTCTGACTCTTCACCTAGAGACACACTGAAACTGGTGGGGTTTTTTTCTCTGCACTTGTGAGCAGTGTTTCAATTTAGCCTTTGTTTTTCAAGCATTCATGAACCGCAACATGTCGATAACATATTGAGATGAAACTACTAGTCTTGGTAGTAGGCAATTCCTTGGTAAGAGTGATACAGAGACTCAGGTTTTTTTCACTTTAAAATGTCGAACAAAAACCAATCATTGCAAGGTTAAACAAACCACGCAACTGTACGCACAAGGTCTACTTTAAACAATTCCCACGTTTTGCTGAAACACGTTTACTTGAGGAACAGTTAAGATACGACGTTTGTTAAGAGAATGGTTTTGGATGTTTGTGCCGTCATTCAGTTACCAAACTTTTCATTTGCCTTGTTCTCCCAAGTAAATGTGTTTTTGTAAAATGTTCAGTGGAAATTGTTAAAAGTAGTCCTCGTGCATAGAGCTGTATGGTTTAACTTTGCAGTCATTGGTTTATAGTTTAACATTTTAAAGTGAAGAATCTCGTCTCAGTTTGTTACTGTGGAATCGCCCTATTGCTAAACCAACCTCTCCTCTCTAGACAAGGTCTATTTGTAGGTCTGCAGCATAAATGTCACTTTGTTGTGTGTGCGCGCAGGGACATGTGATGGCCAAGAGGATATTTGACACCTACTCTCCCCATGAGGACGAGGCCATGATCCTCTTCCTCAACATGGTGACGCGTGGCAGGGTCCTCATCTTCACCATCAAGGTGAGTCACTCACTAACTCCCTTTCGGTTTTGCATATGTATATACTATAGTATAAGCTAATTCTTGATGCACTAGTAGTGACTTGCATCAAAGCTATTGTATTTGCATGCAATAAACTTGATGCGCTAAATGGGCTAATGTAGAGTAAGGCTAATTAATTAGCCTGACGATGCAGTGTTTTGTGTCTGTCTGTTTGTGTTGTATTGTTTACCTTTAGGATGAGGGGACGTTCCACCTGAAAGAGTCTGCTAAAAACCTGCTGAAAGGGCTTGGGAGCCAGGCAGGCCTCAACCTCAGCTGGAGAGACATGTGGACCTTGGTGGTGAAGAAAGGAGGTATAGGAACAGATGTTCACTCACTCTTGAAACACACACACACACACACAGATCCATTTTCACACAAATGGCAGTTGCAGCTAGGGGTGTAAACGTTTAAATGAAATTGGGATCTTTACGTTAAGAAAAATCCCTAACCAAAGACTTGTTTTTCCCCACAAAATGTAAATCAAAGTGCAGTTATCACGAAACATATATTATTTTCCGTGTTATAGCCTAACTTGATGACCGGCTATAAAGGCCTGGGGAAAGTTGTAATTTAAATAAAACCAGAGAGGAAGAAGCGAACGTAAGGCTACTTTGGTGAATTTGCAAGGCATACCTTGACATTGCAAGGTATAGATTAATTATTTCTGCCTGCCCCCTCCTCTCTCTCCCATGCGCTGGCTCGCCTGCTCTTTCTCTTCAATAATAATGTGAGTGTGTTCAGTCTTTGGTCTGTTGCATGTAGAATATCCTAAGCTATTCATTGATGATAAGCCCTGCTTTACTGAAGTTGCGTGAAATTGCAACATATTGCATTGCGAGATACAGCTTTTTTTTATGTATTGAAGATGGGCCTAGTGCACGGTCCTGACTGTCTGCCTGGTGGCCGACCTGCCTGTACTGTGCCCTTCCCCTCTCTCTCTCCGTTCCTCGCTAGTTCGCTATAAAATATGCAAGCGTTTGATTAGTTGCCGTACTAATTCCTAGCGGAATCGAATCTTGATATTCAGAAATGGGAGTCGACACCGGGAGTATCGACTCCACCACTACATCATTGTTAAAGTTGGAAAAATGCCAGAGAAAGGCAAGCGACCGCGGTGAATTCCTGTATGGCAATACCTCGAGAAGTAAATGCAAACTTTGCGAGGTGGAATTGAGGTACAGTAATGGTATTTAAAAAAATATCTAAATTAATTTAACCTTTATTTAACTAGGCAAGTCAGTTAAGAACACATTCTTATTTACGGTGACGGCCTAGGAACGGTGGGTTAACAGCCTTGTTCAGGGGCGGAACGACAGATGTTTACCTTGGTCAGCTTGGGGTTTCGATCCAGCAACGTTTCGGTTACTGGCCCAACGTTCTAACCTCTAGGCTACCTGTACTACCATTACAACAGTAATGGTAGTACAGGTGCAATGCTTCTCCATCTGATAGGGATGCACTGTGAGATCCAAACCGCTGCTGGCAGCAGCGCAGCTGCATTGTGAAATGTTATGAATTTTTCTTATCGTTTTATCATAGTTTTTGTCCATTTGTGTGTCATGCGATGTGGGCGTGTTGATGATGAGCTGCTTGGGATGTTTGTTTTCAGGTCAGTTGTATGGTGAGAAACACTCCAAGTCCCCAGCCCTGTCCACCTGGGGAGATCCTGTTCTACTGAAGACTGAGGTGCAGCTCACTGCTTCTGAAGGTACCTACCTAGCCTCCCATCCCCTCTTCTCCCTCCTCACCTTGCTCAACAATGACCAATCATCCTTTGTATGCAGCTATTAAGAGAAATGATCTCAAATATACAGTCGATGGTGAAAGTCTACCCAACCCTTGTGCAGTCTTCACATTTTGCTGCCTTTAAAATATATCTTTAAAGGGGTTACATTAGAATTTTGTTCTACTGATCTTCACAACCTACTCCACACTTTCAAAGTGAAAGAAAAATAAGATAACATTTTCCATATGAAAATCAAGATGTGTTCATTGCATATGTCTTCTCACCACATAGTGGAAGCTTCTTTTAAAAGCGGAATAATTTTGAATAAGATTCTACCAACCTTGCACAACTCTTAAGGCAATGTATATCAATTGTTCTTGTCAAAAATGGCTCAAGCTCAGTAAATATGGTTGGGAATCTTTGATGGACAGCAATATTCAAACCTTGTCTCTAATCTTCAAGCAGATTTAAGTCAGGACTGAGACTGGACCATTCAGGAACATCTCACCAGCTCTTGGAAAGCCATTCTGGTCTGTCTTTGGCATTAAAATGTGTGTAATTGTCCCTCTGAAAAATACAACTGTTCTTGAGTTAGGCTTTCAAATCAAATTGTATTTGTCACGCTTTCTAAACAGGTGTAGACTAACAGTGAAATACTTAGTTGTGGGCCCTTCCCAACAATGCTGAGAGAAATACAAAAATAATAACCCGTCAAATATACAATGATTAACGATAACTTGGCAGTACACATGGGGTACCAGTACCGAGTCGATGTACAGGGATACGAGGTAATTGAGTTAGAGTAGTATTCACACCCCTTGGCTTTTTCCTCATTTTGTTGTTACAAAGTGGGATTAAAATGGATTTAATTGTAATTTTTTTTGTCAACGATCTACACAAAATACAGCAAAGCAGACTGAACCAGGTTTTCCTCTTGGATTTTGCCTGTGCTTAGCTCCATTAGGTTTATTTTATCCTGAAAAACTCCCTAGTCCTTAACGATTACAAGCATACCCATAGTATGATGCAGCCATCACCATGCTTGAAAATATGGAGAGTGCTACTCAGTAATGTTTTGGATTTTCCCCAAACATAACACTTTGTATTCAGGACAAAAAGTTAATTGTTTTGCGGTATTACTTTAGTGCCGCGTTGCAAACAGAATGCATGTTTTGGAATATTTTTATTCTGTACAGGCTTCCTCCTTTTCTCTCTGTCAATTAGGTTAGTATTGTGGAGTAACTACAATGTTGTTGATCCATCAGTTTTTTTCCTATCACAGCAATTAAACTATGCAACTGCTTCAACCCTCTAGTCTAAGCTGGGGGGGGAATTGTTTTAAGATGCTCATACCAAGGATCATGTATCTATTTGATTTAAAATTGTAGCCCCCCCCCCCCCCCCCAAAAAAATACACTACCGTTCAAAAGTTTGGGATCACTTAGAAATGTCCTTGTTTTTGAATGAAAAGCACTTTAAAAAAACAAACATTAAATTGATCAGAAATACAGTGGAGACATTGTTAATGTTGTAAATGACTATTGTAGCTGGAAATGGCAGATTTAAAAACATTTTCTTTTTTAATGGAATATCTACATAGACCATCATCAGCAACCATCACTCCTGTGTTCCAGTAGTTGTTAGCTAATCCAAGTTTATCATTTTAAAAGGCTAATTGATCATTAGAAAATTGCAAAAGGGTTATGTTAGCATAGCTGAAAACTGTGAAACTTAAAGAAGCAATAAAACTGTCCTTTAGACTTGTTGAGTATCTGGAGCATTAGCATTTGTGGGTTTGATTACAGACTCAAAATGGCTAGAAACAAATACTTTCTTCTGAAACTTGTCAGTCTATTCTTGTTCTGAGAAATGAAGGCTATTCCATGCGATAAATTGAAGATCTCGTACAACGCTGTGTACTACTCCCTTCACAGAACAGCGCAAACTGGCTCTAACCAGAATAGAAAGAGTGGGAGGCCCTGGTACACAACTGAGCAAGAGGACAAGTACATTGTTGTCTAGTTTGAGAAACAGACGCCTCACAAGTTTAACTGGCAGCTTCATTAAATAGTACCCACAAAACACCAGTCTCAACGTCAACAGTGAAGAGGCGACTCCAGGATGCTGGCCTTCTAGGCAGAGTTCCGGTGTCTGTGTTCTTTTGCCCATCTTTTTATTTTTATTGGCCAGTCTGAGATATGGCTTTTTCTTTGATTTAATTTAGAATGACAATAGTGTAATGATGTTTTTATTTATCAGCAGCAAATAATTTGACCACGTGCCTTGCTGGTTGATATCATTCTGTTTTACGTTATAAAAATAAGCTGTTATGGGACTGATTTATTTACAATAAATGTGATTAGCAATAGTTATAGTAAGGGACACAAAAACACGCTACGTGTTGCAGTAGGCCTTTTAAAATATTGCAAAACATATCCTTGACTCTATCCAAGTTGATGAGCAGGAAACAAACGATGCCAGTCAGCCTGCCCATCGAAACTACACCTAAACCACAGGAGGTTGGTGGCACCTTAATTGGGGAGGACGTGGTCATGGCTGGAGCGGAATAGGGGGAATAGTATTAAATACAGCAAACACATGGTTTCCATGTATTGATGCCATTCCATTTTTTTTGCTCCATTCCAGCCATTATTATGAGCCATCCTCCCATCAGCAGCCTCCACTGACCTAAACTATACCGAAACAAATTTCACACATAATAATGGTTGGCCTATAGACAAGATTAAATTGACAATCTGAGTGACAATATCAGTTGTCAAATCGTACATGAAGAGAGAGGTGCGTCTTGTAATTGACAGATGCAGGGAAAGGAGCATCACTTTATCAAATCACATGCAGGTAAAACATTTTCATTTCTATATAGTATCAGAAAGAAACTGCAGAATTTGCTCTGACACTTACCTTTGTCAAATAACGCAAAACTCAAGAGGTGCAGCTCCATTGTCAAATGTAACTTTTTCCAAGAATATTCGTGCTGTCAATGCGTTCAGCACATGACCACTCGCGCGGCAGCATTGTTTTGACTACTTAGCAAAAACTAGTAACTTAATAAAATATGCTATTTTGTCTTCAATGGATGAATGGGCGATAGAAACCAGAACTGACAATGGTGCGTGTGACTTCAATGAACTGAATGAGGGTGATTTCAATTTGATTGATCTGAATGTTGAGAGGGAAGAGGATGATTGAATTTAGAACAATAGTGTAATGATGATGAGGAATTGTGGGCGGTGTAATTTATTTGATTATGAAAGCCTGGAAATGGTGTATATAATCACAGTACAGACACAGTACAACATACAACGCGTGTAGTTCACAATGGCAAGCCGACCCAAACTAATTGATACACTGATACATTGCAAATGCTGCAGAATTTATGAATTGGATGATCGGAAATTGAGCTTAAAATTGACATTACTGACTGTGGACCCGACGCATAAAGAGAAGACGATGCTTAAAAGCTCAGGTATAAGGGCACAATAGTGTCCGACACACTCAACAAATGACTTTTTATATCTTGTGATTAATATATTTCCACAAATATTTCTTTATGCATTTCATCCTTTACAATTGCTCATGCACTGGTGCTTTTGTTTAGGAATACGGCAAATAATTTCACCTGCTCACTTGGTTATCTTTTTTGTTTCTACTTTGTAATAGAGTATAAACTATTTATCAAGCATTGAGTGTCGATGTTTGCACACCTTGTGGGTTGATATGCATCTGATGCATATGCTGAAGTAGACACCCGGCAACGTTCTTCAGCGGGTAATTATAGGCTGAAAGGTTTGGCTGTTCTATTTTTTTTAATTTTATTTTTGGACTAAACTACACTGCTCAAAAAAATAAAGGGAACACTTAAACAACACAATGTAACTCCAAGTCAATCACACTTCTGTGACATCAAACTGTCCACTTAGGAAGCAACACTGATTGACAAATTTCACATGCTGTTGTGCAAATGGAATAGACAACAGGTGGAAATTATAGGCAATTAGCAAGACACCCCCAATAAAGGAGTGGTTCTGCAGGTGGTGACCACAGACCACTTTTCAGTTCCTATGCTTCCTGGCTGATGTTTTGGTTACTTTTGAATGCTGGCGGTGCTTTCACTCTAGTGGTAGCATGAGACGGAGTCTACAACCCACACAAGTGGCTCAGGTAGTGCAGCTCATCCAGGATGGCACATCAATGCGAGCTGTGGCAAGAAGGTTTGCTGTGTCTGTCAGCGTAGTGTCCAGAGCATGGAGGCGCTACCAGGAGATAGGCCAGTACATCAGGAGATGTGGAGGAGGCCGTAGGAGGGCAACAACCCAGCAGCGGGACCGCTACCTCCGCCTTTGTGCAAGGAGGAGCAGGAGGAGCACTGCCAGAGCCCTGCAAAATGACCTCCAGCAGGCCACAAATGTGCATGTGTCTGCTCAAACGGTCAGAAACAGACTCCATGAGGGTGGTATGAGGGCCCGACGTCCACGGGTGGGGGTTGTGCTTACAGCCCAACACCGTGCAGGACGTTTGGCATTTGCCAGAGAACACCAAGAGTGGCAAATTCGCCACTGGCGTCCTGTGCTCTTCACAGATGAAAGCAGGTTCACACTGAGCACATGTGACAGACGTGACAGAGTCTGGAGACGCCGTGGAGAACGTTCCGCTGCCTGCAACATCCTCCAGCATGACCGGTTTGGCGGTGGGTCAGTCATGGTGTGGGGTGGCATTTCTTTGGCGGGCCGCACAGCCCTCCATGTGCTCGCCAGAGGTAGCCTGACTGCCATTAGGTACCGAGATGAGATCCTCAGACCCCTTGTGAGACCATATGCTGGTGCGGTTGGCCCTGGGTTCCTCCTAATGCGAGACAATGCTAGACCTCATGTGGCTGGAGTGTGTCAGCAGTTCCTGCAAGAGGAAGGCATTGATGCTATGGACTGGACCGCCCGTTCCCCAGACCTGAATCCAATTGAGCACATCTGGGACATCATGTCTCGCTCCATCCACCAACGCCACTTTGCACCACAGACTGTCCAGGAGTTGGTGGATGCTTTAGTCCAGGTCTGGGAGGAGATCCCTCAGGAGACCATCCGCCACCTCATCAGGAGCATGCCCAGGCGTTGTAGGGAGGTCATACAGGCACGTGGAGGCCACACACACTACTGAGCCTCATTTTGACTTGTTTTAAGGACATTACATCAAAGTTGGATCAGCCTGTAGTGTGGTTTTCCACTTTAATTTTGACTGTGACTCCAAATCCAGACCTCCATGGGTTGATAAATTGGATTTCCATTGATTATTTTTGTGTGATTTTGTTGTCAGCACATTCAACTATGTAAAGAAAAAAGTATTTAATAAGATTATTTCATTCATTCAGATCTAGGATGTGTTATTTTAGTGTTCCCTTAATTTTTTTGAGCAGTGTACTTCCATATGTGCTTCCACAATATTTTTTTTTTGAACTGGCTGCCTTCAGGTGAGGCTTGTGGGTATCCTAGAGCAAAACAGGTGGGGTTTCCTATAACTTTTTACCTGGGCTTTGCTTCGTTCATATTTATTTTGCTTCTGACAAACTTCCCAGTCCCTGCTGTTGACAAGCATACCTATAACATGATGCTGCCACCACAATACCTGAAAATCCAGTGGTTTTCACTCTGTTATATTGGATTTGACCCAAACCTGAGGTTTTTAATTTAGGTCCAAACGTTTATTTATTTGCCGTGTTGTCTTGCAGTATTACTTAATGGCCTTGTTGCAAACAGAATGGATGATTTGGAGTGGAGTTGTTAAACACAGGCTTCCTTCTGATGGGTTCTAACTCCTAAACTTGAAATATTGTTAATTATCAGGTATCCTATGGAAATGAGGAGTGCCATAGTCTGGTTTCTAAACCGGAAGTTAATCTGGAGGAGGAATGTATGTGGTGGGGGCAATTAAGTTTGCCTTTCTTTTACTCAATACATTCCAATCACATAGTTGCAGACACTGATAAGGGTGGAGAGATGTGGTTTAGTGAGGAATGGATGCCGAGGTCAGGTCGCATTAAGGGAGAAGGAACAGTTTATTGTCCGCATCGCTTAACTTCTTGCCTAGCAATAAAGATGTAATGTTAAGAGAGAAGTAGGATATTGCACCCAAATTGGGGTATATATACCTGTGCTGGTAGCAACACGTCTTTGTCTGTTTAGGTGTCCGACCCTTTGTGTGAATAAGCTTGGTTTGAGCTTTTATAGTTGTCCATTAGTTTTAACTCGGTTCATTTAGAACAGGGGTGGGCAAAGTTTTTGGCTCGAGAGCCACATTGGGTTTTAGAAATTCACTGGAGGGATGCATTTTTGGGGGGATTAATTGTTTGTTATAATCAATTTGCGGGGGACTCCTGAGGGACGCAGCGGTCTAAGGCACCGCATCACTACAGACCCGGGTTCGATCCCAGGCTGTGTCACAGCTGGCCGTGACTGGGAGACACATGAGGCGGCACACAATTGGCCCAGCAACGTCCAGGTTAAGAGAGGGTTTGGCAGGCCGAGATTTCCTTGTCCCATCGCGCTTTAGCGACTCCTGTGGCGGGCCGGGCGCATGCATGCCTGACACGGTCGCCAGGTGTACGGTATTTCCTCCGACACATTGGTGCAGCTGGCTTCCGGGTTAAGCGGGCGTTGTGTCAAGAAGCAGTACGGCTTGGCTGGGTCGTGTTTCTTAGGACGCATGGCTCTCGAACTTCGCCTCTCCTGAGTCCGTACGGGAGTTGCAGCGATGGAACAAGACTGTAACTACCAATTGGATACCGCGAAAAAAGGGGTAAAAAACAGATGTACAACATTTTTTTTTGTTATCCGGGCCGTACTTTGCCCCCCTTGATTTAGAACCTAACACTTCTTTTCACTTTATCATACATGCCAGTAATGTGGCGTGAATGCAGTGTTGTTGATCCTCTGTATCTTTAAGTATTGTGGTGGCAGCATCACATTATGGGTATTCTTGTCACCAGCAGGGACTGGGAAGTTTGTCAGGATCAAAATGCATATGAGGAGCCCAGTTACAAAAGTTAGAGGGAAACCTGCTGTAGTCTTCTGAAAAATTCCACTATCCCAGGGTTAGGTTTTCAGCTGGACAATTACACAAATGTTAATACCAAAGTCACACCAGAATGGCTTTCCATGAGGTGGTGAGTATTCCAGAAAGGTGCATTCTCAGTCCTGATTTAATCTGCTTGAAAATCAGGTTTTTAAATATTGCTGTCCGTCAATGATTCCCAACCAAGTTTACTGAGCTTGAGCAATTTTGAGAAAAACAATTGATTTATGTTTCCCTAAGAGTTGTGCAAGGTTGGTAGTCTTATTCAAAATGATTTACAGCTGTGATGGCTGCCAAAGGCCCTTCCACCAAGTATTAACTTGGGTGTGAAGGCAAATGCAATCAATACATCTTCATTTTTTATGAAGATTAGTTTTCAATATTTTGTCTTACTTTGAAAGTGTGGACTAGGTTGTGTAATCGGTAAATTTTTTTCAATCTAATTTGAGGCAGCAAAATGTGAAGACTGAAAGGGGTGTGTATACTTTCACTATGCATTGTAAGGTGGTTTATGCTCCTGCACCATATCAACCACCATCTCAACTCCTACTTGTCATGTGTACTTTATACTGAATGCCACACTCGAAGTTCCCTTGTGGGGGAAAAATAAATAAAAAATGAAATGTCAGTTAATTGTAATTGGGTACCATTCTCCTCTCTCTCCCCCTGCAGATGCAGAGTGCCATTGGGCTGACACAGAGCTGAACAGGAGGAGAAAACTCTTCTGCAGTAAGGTGGAGGGCTACGGCAGCATCTGTAGCTGCAAGGACCCGGCCCCCATTGAGTTCAACCCAGACCCAGTAAGGCACACGTCCCAAATGGCACCCTATTTAGTGCACTACTTTTTTATAAGGGCCCATCTGAATGATTGAACTCAAGCTTCCTCCCCCTCCTTTTTCTAGCTCCCCAACAACAATGTGTTCAATGTTCCTGTGGCGGTCATCGCTGGGAACAGACCTAACTATCTGTACAGGTATGACTGAGATTCTGACGGGAAGGGATCTGGAAGTAGGGTTCAGACCAGAAACATTGTTTTGATCTTACAAATCAGTGCTGGTTTTCTGAGGCCAAATAGCAAACCCGAAATCTAACATTGCCTGATGTCTTATCATTATTACGACCAGCTCTTTCTTCTCCATGTTAGGATGCTGAGGTCTCTGCTCTCGGCCCAGGGGGTCAACCCACAGATGGTCACAGTCTTCATCGACGGATACTATGAGGTACTGAGTTCCTTCTCTTTATCTTCACCCTCCTCCTTAACCATCTTCTCAACTGTATGGCATTTCATTTATTGCGCTTAAAGTCGTATGTGTGCTTGCTTGCGTGCGTGCGTGTGTGCGTACAGGAGCCCATGGATGTGGTGGAGCTGTTTGGACTGAAGGGGGTTCAACACACTCCCATCAGCATCAAGAATGCCAGAGTATCACAGGTGAGATGTCTGTCAGCCAACTCACTCGTCACACCCAGCAGCCTCCATCACAGACCAGCTGAAACGGTGTCAGTCACAGCCATTAGTCAACTGGAAGTCACTTGTTTTGTCAAACACCAACAAATGAGACAATCAAAGGCAATGTTGTGTTGTAATGCACACAGTGTTTTGGCATCCATCACCCACTCACTACCACCTCTATACATCTGTCTGCTCTCTCCTTTCAGCACTACAAAGCCAGTCTCACTGCAACCTTCAACCTACACCCAGTGAGTATTTTCACCTTTCTGTCCACCAAATCCAGATCAGTTATTATGGTGTGGTTGTGGTTGATTTCTGCCAGTGTGGTTGATTTGTGTTTGATTTGCAGGATGCCAACTTTGCCATAGTCCTGGAGGAAGACCTAGATATCTCCATAGATTTCTTCAGGTAAGATCTCTAGTTTTAGATTGATGGATTTGGATCTCACGTGACTGGGAATACAGATATGCATCTGTTGGTCACAGATGCCTTTTAAAAAAAAAAGTAGGGACGTGGATCAGGAAACCATAGAGTTTGCATAGAGTTGATCAGGCTGTTGATTGTGGAATGTTGTCCCACTCCTCTTCAACTGCTGTGCGAAGTTGCTGGATATTGGCGGGAACTGGATCACAGTGTTGTTCATGTCGATCCAGAGCATCCCGAACGTGCTCAATGGGTGACATGTCTGGTGAGTATAAAGGCCATAGAAGAAATGGGACATTTTCAGCTTGCAGGAATTGTGTACAGATCCTTGCGACATGGGGCTGTGCATTAATCATGCTGGAACATGAGGTGATGGCGGTGGATGAGTGGCACGACAATGGGCCTCAGGATCCTGTCATGGTATCTTTGTGCATTCAAATTGCCATCTATAAAATGTAATTGTGTTCTTTGTTCATAGTTTATGCCTGCCCATACCATAAACCCATAGCAACATGGGTCAGTCACTCTGTTCAAAACGTTAACATCAACAAACCGCTCGCCCACACGATGCCATCTGCCCTGTACAGTTGAAACCGGAATTCATCCGTGAAGAACATACTTCTCCAGTGTGCCAGTGGCCATCGGAGGTGAGTGAGTATTTACCCACTGAAGTCAGTTACGACGCCAAACTGCAGTCAGGTCAAGACCCTGGGTAGGACGACGAGCACGCAGACGAGCTTTCCTGAGACGGTTTCTGAGTTTGTGCAGAAGTTCTTCGGTTGTGAAAACCCACAGTTTCATCAGCTGTCCGGGTGGCTGGTCTCAGACAATCCCGCAGCTGAAGAAGCCAGGTGTGGAGTTCCTGGGCTGGTGTGGTTACACGTGGTCTGCGGTTGTGGGGCCAGTTGGACGTACTGCCAAATTCTCTAAAATGACATTGGAGGCAGCTTATGGTATAGAAATTAGCATTCATGATGCAGTCAGCATGCCAATGCAGGCTCCCTCAAAACTTGACATCTGTGGCTTTGTTGTGTGACAGGTGCACCTGTGTAATCATGCTGTTAAATCAGCTTTTCGATATGCCACACCTGTCATGTGGATGGATTATCTTGGCAAAGGAGAAATGCTCACTAACAGGGAGGGATGTTAACACATTTTTGCACAGCATTTGAGAGAGCAGCTTTCTGTGCATATGGAACATTTCTGGGATCTTTTATTGCAGCTCATGAAACATGGGACCAACACTTTACAGTGCATTCTTAAAGTATTCAGACCCCTTCCCTTCTCCACATTTTGTTACGTTACAGCCTTATTCTAAAATTGATTTTTTTTAAATCCCTCATCAATCTACACACAATAATGATGATGACAAAGTGAACAGGTTTTATTTTATTTTTGCAAATTTATAAAAAAAAACGGATACTTAAGTATTCAGACTTTGCTATTGAGCTCCAGTAGATCCTGTTTCCATTGATTATCCTTGATGTTTCTACAACTTGATTAGAGTCAACCTGTGGTAAATTCAATTGATTGGACATGATTTGGAAAGGCACATACCTGTCTATATAAGGTCCTACAGTTGATAGTGCATGTCAGAGCAAACACCAAGCCATGACGTTGAAGGAATTGTCCGTAGAGCTCCGAGACAGGATTGTGTCGAAGCACAGATCTGGGGAAGGGTACCAAAACATTTCTGCAGCATTGAAGGTCCCCAAGAACACAGTGGCCTCCATCATTCTTAAATGGAAGTTTGGAACCACCAAGACTCTTCCTAGAACCCTAACCCAGCCAAACTGAGCAATCAGGGGAGAAGGGCCTTGGTCAGGGAGGTGAGCAAGAACCCAATGGTCACTCGTGATAGAGATCAAGAGTTCCTCTGTGAAGATGGTTGTCCTTCTGGAAGGTTCTCCCATCTCTGCAGCACTCCACCTATCAGGCCTTTATGGTAGAGTGGCCAGACGGAAGCCACTCCTCAGTAAAAGGCACATGACCGCCCGCTTGGAGTTTGCCAAAAGGCTCCTAAAGGACTCTGACCACGAGAAACAAAATTCTCTGGTCGGATGAAACCAAGATTGAGCTCTTTGGCCTGAATGCCAAGTTTCACGTCTAAAGGAAACCTGCCACCATCCCTACAGTGAAGCATGGTGGTGGCAGCATCATACTGTGGGGATGTTTTTCAGCGGCAGGAACTGGGAGACCAGACAGGACCAAGGGAAAGATGAACGGGGCAAAGTACAGAGCGATCCTTGACTAAAACCCTGCTCCAGAGGGCTCAGTACCTCAGACTGGGGTGAAGGTTCACCTTTCAACAGGACAACAACCCTAGGCACACAGCCAAGACAATGCAGGAGTGGCTTCAGGACAAGACTCAATGTCATTGAGTGGCCAAGCCAGAGCCTGGACTTGAACCTGAGCGAACATCTCTGGAGAGACCTGAAAATAGACGTGCAGCGATGCTTCCCATCCAACTTGACAGAGCTTGAGAGGATCTGCAGAGAAGAATGGGAGAAACTCCCCAAATACAGGTGTGCCAAGCTTTTAGCGTCATACCCAAAAAGCCTCAAGGCTGTAATCGCTGCCAAAGGTGTTTCAACAAAGTACTGAGTAAAGGGTGTGAATACCTATGTAAATGTGATATTTCAGTTCAAAATTTTATAAATATGCTAATATTTCAACAAACCTGTTTTTTCTTTGTCGTAATGGGGTATTGTGTAGATTGAGGTGGAAAAACGACTTATTAAAAAATGTATTAAGGCTGTAATGCAACAAAATGTGGAAAAACTGGAGTCTGAACACTTTCCGAATGCATTCTACATGCATACAGTGCATTTGGAAAGTATTCAGACCCCTAGACATTTTCCCAATTCTTTTTACATTACAGCCTTAAAATTGATTTTTTTTTTTAAATACAAATTCCTTATCAAGCTACCCCATAATGACAAAGCAAAAACTGATTTAGAAATGTTATCAAATGTATAAAAAATACAGATAAGTTATATTCCATTTACATAAGTATTCAGACCCGCTTCCGACATCTTTTAGAGTCCATGCCCACGATGAATTGAGGCTGTTCTGAGGGGTGAGGTGCAACTCAACATTAGGAAGGTGTTCTTAATGTGTAGTACACTCAATCTCAGCGCAAAGATCATTGGAAGGTTGTCAGTCAGTTTAATGTAGCCGAGTATGTGCTTTAGAATGAATATTACTATTATTGACCAAAAGGGGGCAGTAGATCCACATGTTTCCTGCTTTACTAAATCTCTCTCTCTCCTTTGTTTGCCCCAAGCCTTAAATGTATTAACTGTTGAACATGTGCTACTTCTCCAGCTCTGTCCTCCGTTAACTAATGAGAAATGGCTTACAAACATTTGGAGTATGGGGCCAACTGAATTCAATGCTTGTTTAACCTCGCAAACATGCTCTTCAAAAGAACTGGTAGAGATGGTTCAACTGTCACATACAGGAATGGAATGCATTTGTGGTAGGGAATCATAGACTTGGATCACCTTTATTGATCCCTAGCGTGAAGACATCCAAGTGTTGTGGTAAACTCATGCTGTTGTAGTAGTGACCATTGTCTTCAGTCAGATGGTGTCATTCCTATGCGACTCTTGTCCCTTAACCAATGTGACAGATCAGTGCAGGCGGAATCGACGCGACATCTGAAATAAGACAATGGTTGGTGACATGTTATGGTTGTTGTTCCTGTCCAGTTTCCTGAGCCAGACTGTCCATCTGCTCAACGAGGACGACAGCTTATACTGCATCTCAGCCTGGAACGACCAGGTCAGTGTCCTCCTCCTCTCGATACTTTCCACCCTTTAAACATTTTCCTTTCGTTGCTGTAGCTCAGTTGGTAGAGCATGGCGCTTGCAGCGCCAGGATAGTGGGTTCAATTCCCTTGGACCACTGTACGTAAAATGTATGCATGCATGCCGTTTGCAGGCCCAAAGTGAGATTTGGTTAGGGGGTCCCCCACCTCATGGCAAAACATTTGTGGCCCCTCTTGATGACGGAGAGAGAAATGTAAAAAAAAATTAAAGTACATTTCCTGCAATTCTACACATTTTGCCATACAGAGAAAATGTGTTTTAAATGCCCACGAGTAGAATTTCACTTTTTTTCAGCTGAAAGACGATGCCAATAGCTTACCAATGATGTTGCACAACAATTTAAGTCTAGTCATTGTTTTAGTATGATATACTGTATTTGGAGTTGAAATGGGAAATCCCGAAGTGGTAACTTATGATATTTTCAGTGCCAATGCCGTGTGTTACCCTATATGACGTGCTAATACTTTTCAGTCTCTTTTCAGAGCTGGGTTTGCAGGTTACCACCCACCAGCATGGCATTGTTTATTAATCAGAAACACCTGCAAAGTTCTTTCTCTTCGAGTTGCGACTGAGCTGAGCAATATAATAGATAAGGTTTGGCTGAGCCAAACCGTTTTCCCATAGCCTACACTTGGCTGCCTGAGAGAGGGCGCAAATTAAACTTGTGTTTTTGCACCTCCACTTTTTTACCAGGAAATTATCATAATCCATTGGATAATTTGTCAAGTTTCACTTATTTTTGAGCTAGTCTGTATAAAAATATAAACGTCCCTTTTTCAGGACAGTCTTTTAAAGATAATTCATAAAAATCCAAATAACTTCACAGATCTTCATTGTAAAGGGTTTAAACATTGTTTCCCATGCTTGTTCAATGAACCATAAGCAATTAATGAACATGCACCTGTGGAACGGTCGTTAAGACACTAACAGCTTAGACGGTAGGCAATTAAGGTTATGAAAACTTAAGACACTAAAGAGGCCTTTCTACAGACTGAAAAACACCAAAAGAAAGCTGCCCAGTGTCCCTACTCATCTGTGTGCATGTGCTTTAGGCATGCTGCAAGGAGGCATGAGGACTGCAGATGTGGCCAGGGCAATAAATTGCAACGTCCGTACTGTGAGATGCCTAAGACAGAGCTATAGGGAGACAGGATGGGTAGCTGGTCATCCTCGCAGTGGCAGACCACGTGTAACAACACCTGCACAGGATCGGTACATCTGAACATCACACCTGCGGGACAGGTACAGGATGGCAACAACAACTGCCCGAGTTACACCAGGGAACGAACAATCCCTCCATCAGTGCTCAGACTACCCGCAATAGTCTGAGAGAGGCTGGAGTGTGGGCTTGTAGGCCTGTTGTAAGGCAGGTCCTCACCAGACATCACCGGCAACAACATCGCCTATGGGCACAAACCCACTGTCGCTGGACCAAAAAGGACTGGCAAAAATGGCTCTTCACTGGCGAGTCACGGTTTTGTCTCACCAGGGATGATGGTTGGATTCGAGTTTATCGTCAAAGGAATGAGCGTTACGCTGAGGCCTGTACTCTGGGGCAGTGTGTCACAGCATCATCGGACTAAGCTTGTTGTCATTGCAGGCAATCTCAACGCTGTGCGTTACAGGGAAGACATCCTCCTCCCTCGTGGTACCCTTCCTGCAGGCTCATCCTGACATGACCCTCCAGCATGACAATGCCACCAGCCATACTGCTCGTTCTGTGCGTGATTTTCTGCAAGACAGGAATGTCAGTGTTCTACCATGGCCAGCGAATATCCCGGATCTCAGTCCTATTGAGCACGTCTGGGACCTGTTGGATCGGAGGGTGAGGGCTAGGGCCATCCCCCCCCAAAATGTCCGGGATCTTGCAGGTGCCTTGGTGGAAGAGTGGGGTAACATCTCACAGCAAGAACAGTAACATCTGGTGCAGTCCATGAGGAGGAGATGCACTGCAGTACTTAATGCAGCTGGCGGCTACACTAGATACTGTTACTTTTCATTTTTACCCCCCCTCCCCCACCCCTTTGTTCAGGGACACATTATTCCATTTCTGTCACATGTCTGTGGAACTTGTTCAATTTGTCTCAGTTGTTCAATCTTGTTATGTTCAGACAAATATTTACACGTTAAGTTTGCTGAAAATAAGCGCAGTTGACAGTGAGAGGACGTTTCTTTTTTTGCTGAGTTTATATACACTAAGTGTAGAATCTTTAAAAATGTTTTATTTAAGAACACCTTTTCTTTCCATGTCAGACTGTCCAGGTGCGCAACTCAATATTAGGAAGGTGTTCTTAATGTTTTGTACACTGAGTGTATATGACCATTTTATAAATGGTAAACTTGCATGTAACATGATTGCATTTTGGAACCCCGCTCCCCCCACCACCCCAAGATTAATGGTTTTGACCACGCTTCACTGCTTTTGATTGGTGCAGCTAGAAATCACAAGTGTTTATCCTATATTATAAACTGTGTGGTTTTACATATCATTTGCGGAGTGCATCATGAGCAAAGTCATTGTAGCCTATGATTTGACTTCCCCTAGCTGTGAGAACCATGACATGAGCACAGGCTGACTTATCACTGCTATAGCACAGCTGAATAGCCTGCCAGCAGCCAACCAAAGGTTGCACCGTGTCCATTACAATGTAGAACAATGCGACACTAGTCCAAATCGTTCAATAGTTAGGCTACCCATATACATTTTTTTTTCGGAGCCGCAATTTATGAAATATGCCAGGACTTTGGATATAACAATAGATGGCAAAGTCAAAGATACTGGTTTCCCTTATCCATCTGGTGAACATTTCCCTAAATGCTTATGACAAATCCAGCTCCAGAACCAACTGTAGCCAGCTGGCTAATCTTTTGAATAAGGTGTAGCAACAACAGATAACATTAGCTGGATAAATTAGGTTAGCATGCTAGCTAAATACACTGACAGCTGTCAGGGCCCTACTTGTGATATCGCCACACCATGTGGAAATCAACAACGTTCCCACCCCCAATTCGTGAATATGTATTAGCAGGCTGCGTCATTCTTCGGAGGTGGAACCTAAACGAGAATTTCCTCTATAGGACAGTAATCATGTAGAAATAGGGGTGGAATTGCCCTCTGGTGGGGGCCTTTTTAAAGTTACAATTTCTACACATTTTGCCATGACTTGTGCCACGTTAATATGATATCTGAGTGAGAATGACTAACAAAATCAATGGGGGGGCCAATGGAGGACAGGGCCCCTGGGCACGTGCCTGGTCAGTATTTGGCCATGATTACTACAAGTTTAGATGGCTGGTTAGACTACTTACCAATCAAAACATTGACATGGCTAATCGAATGACTGACATAAAAAAAATTGCTGTTGCACAACCAAATTTCAAAATGGCACCTGGTATATTTGACTATTCTTACTCTCAATAGTAAGTTGAGACACTGGCTGAGTTCTGCCTTAAGGGTCTGGGGGCCCTTAAGGCGTCAGCATGCTTCAGTTCGGTTGGCTCCTAGCCAAACTCGCCTAGCCGAACCAACGAGTGTGCTGACATACTCCCTTAATAGACCTTCGCTTGAAAAATGAGAAAAAAGTGTCAGTAGTACTGTTTGTCCATTTTGAGACGCCGTTGCCAGTATACACTTCCTCAAATTAGTCAGAATCAATCTAAAATAAATCAAGAAATATGTCATACATTTTTGTTTTTGCAGAGGATCTTAGTTGCGTATTTTTACATCTAACTAAGCTGTTTGGTGCAGTATTTCTCAATGAAAAATGTGCATGAAAATGAGTCTCTCAATGAATGACAACAAAGACTTTATTGAAGAATCCCTACTCTTGGGCAATCACTGACGAAGGGGCTTAGACTTCGGCTCCGAACTTCGGCTTGCCTCTAGAAAAAAATGTTGCGTGCCCGAACAGCCTTAAAACCCACACCGAAGTCCAAAATGAACAAAAACGTCACAATGTCATAATATATGCACAAACTCTTCTGAACTGTTTTGGCTGAGAAGCATGCAGACACCTTAAGCCACCGCTTATTTCACTTATGCCTTGAGCTGGCCCTGCACCCATGACACTAAGTTGCTTTGGATAAAAGCGTCTGGGAATTGGCATATATTACTGTAATGTGTGGAAATTGTGTTTTTATGTAGTTTTTAATATCTGTTTATAATGCTGCTGTGCAGGGTTATGAGCACACAGCAGAGGACCCAGCTCTCCTCTACAGAGTGGAGAGTATGCCAGGCCTGGGCTGGGTGCTGAAGAAGAGTCTCTACAAGGACGAACTGGAGCCCAAGTGGCCCACGCCTGAGAAGGTACTGGCATACGTGTGTGTGTGTGCGTGCAGTGTTTCTGAAACTGATAGTTAATATTTTCTGTCTGATAATGACTGTGTGTGTGTGTGTGTGTGTGTGTGTGTGTGTGTAGCTGTGGGACTGGGACATGTGGATGCGTATGCCAGAACAGAGGAAAGGCAGAGAGTGTATCATCCCCGACGTGTCCCGCTCCTACCACTTTGGCATCATCGGACTCAACATGAACGGCTACTTCCACGTAAGGCCCTCTTCTTCACTACTAGAATACTATGGTTTAGCCTTTCATGCCATCTGCTCAGACTGGTTTACATTTTGAAGTGAACTTGATGATGAATCAGGATACTGACATATTTTCTCAGTGGGTTTTCATAAGCTGATTATGGGTTTGACCTGTCTTGCATTTGAGTGTTTCTTCCTAATTTATCTCCTCTAGGAAGTGTATTTCAAGAAGCACAGGCTCAACACGGTCCCTAATGTCCAGCTGAAGAATGTAGACGGCTTGAAGAAAGATGCCTACGAGCTGGAGATTCAGAACTTACTTAAGTGAGTGAGCATGTATCAGATATAGTCCACAAATTAAGCTATGTGTGGGTTTTACACACATCTATCTATCTATCTATCTATCTATCTATCTCCTACGAGATTCGCTTCTATATGGGTAGTCGTTGCCTCAATAACTAAGTCTATGGGAACAGCTAGCATGTCAATATGCTAACGCTAGTAGCAAAGTACACAGCCCCCCCCACTACCCTTGCCACCACTGCTGAAAAAAATCCTCTGGAAATCTTTTTGGTGACTAACGTGTGTGTTATTCTGTGTTGTGCTCAGAGAGGCTGATGTGCTGGACCACAGTAAGAACCCATGTGAGGACTTGTTCATCCCTGATACAGAGGGGAAGACCTATGTCATGTACATCAAGATGGAGCTGGAGACTGACACATCCACCTGGACTGAGCTCGCCAAGGTAGAGGTGGAGGAGAGGAAGGAAAATTAAGGGGGAGGGGAATTAAGGGGGAGGGGAGGGAATGAAATGGAGGGAGGGGAGATACAGAGACAAGCTCTTCACATTTCAATATACAGTGCCTTCAGAAAGTATTCAGATGAGATGTTTCTACATCTAGATTGGAGTTCACCTCAGGTCAATTCAATTGATTGGACATGATTTGGAAAGGCACACACCTGTCTCTATAAGGTCCTACAGTTGGCAATCCAAGACTCTTCCTAGAGCTGGCCAAACTGAGCAATCAGGGGAGAAGGGCCTTGGTCAGGCAGGTGACCAAGAACCCGATGGACACTCTGACAGAGCGGCAGAGTTCCTCTGTAGAGATGGGTGAACCTTCCAGAAGGAAAACCATCTCTGCAGCACTTCACCAATCAGGATTTATGGTAGTGGCCAGACTGAAGCCACTCCTCAGTAAAAGGTACATGACCGCCCACTTAGAGTTTGCCAAAAGGCTCCTAAATGACTGTCAGACCATGAGAACCACGTTTTTCTGGTCTAATGAAACCAAGATTGAGCTCTTTGGCCTGAATGCCAAGCCTCACGTCTGGAGGAAACCTAGCACCATTTCTACGGTGAAGCATGGTGGTGGCAGCATCATTCTGTGGGATGTTTTTCAGCGGCAGGGACTGGGAAACTAGTCAGGATCGAGGGAAAGATGAACGGTGCAAAGTAGAGAGATCCTTGATGAAAACCTGCTCCAGATTGAAACAGGACAACGACCCTAAGTACACAGCCAAAACAATGCAGGAGTGGCTTTGGGAGCCCGGACTGCAACCTGATCGAACATCTCTGGAGAGACCTGAAAATAGCTGACAGCTTGAGAGGATCTGCAGAGAAGAATGAGAGAAACAAAGTACTGAGTAAAGGGTCTGAAAATGTGATATTTCAGTTTTTAATGTCTACAAACCTGTTTTGCTTTGTCATTATGGGGTATTGTGTGCATATTGATGAAGAAAATAACAATTTAATCCATTTTAGAATGAGGCTGTAACGTAACAAAATGTGGAAAAAGTCAAGGAGGTTTTAACATTAAAATGAATTGTCACTTTATTATTATTTTTATTGTTTGCCTTGTCTTTGAAGAGTGTTTTGTGGACTAACGCATGTGCTGTCCTCAGTGTCTCCATGTGTGGGATCTGGATGTGAGGGGGTACCACAACGGCCTGTGGAGGCTCTTCAGGAAGAGGAACCATGTCCTGGTTGTGGCCGTTCCTATCTCACCATACTCGTAAGTTATTATAGTGCGTCACTGTGGTTATGGTTAAGGCCCCTCGACGCTTTTTTTATTTAACTAGGCAAGTCAGTTAAGAACAGATTGCAGTACTTCACAATAGAATGACAACGTATACTCAACTAAACTTTAAAAAAATTAAAATAAATTAACAGAATCCCATCCAACTTATTTCCACCGCTAATATCTATATTTGTTCCTCTCTCTTCACTTTGTTCAGTGTGAAGAAGCCAGTGAACGTTACACCCATCCACCTAGAGCCTCCGCCCAAAGAAGAGGGAGCCCCCATGGAGCAGCGTTAACCCAACACCTCCACACACCCTCTCACAATGCTATCGACTGGTAATAAGGTCATTCTTGCAGGGGCTTGTGGCGTCGGAGAGCCATTTTCTTTACACTATACCACTCAGAGGGGGGGGTATGTGGTGTAGAAGTGATCCACACTGCCTACTGAGGTAGCTTGAGAATCTTGATTCCTGAGGTCAGATTTGGCGCCAGATTCGTTTCTTTACACTGCAAAAATAGTCTCTTTTGAAACCGGTTTCAAAATAGCATGGTGGAGTAGCCCAACACCACCACACACACACACTCTCTAGCCTGGACTTAACGCCAACACCCTTACCCTACTACCAACACCACCCTCCTGGCCTCACCACAGACAGCAGGGCTTCATGGAAGTAGTGTTTTTATGGTGGAGGTGGTCAGACACTGACTGGACTGCACCACTGATCATCATTGGTCTTTCACTGTGTGGAGGTTCACTAGAAGAAGGTTTTTGACGAAGTGGGAGATTGACCGTATTAGGCTGTGGCACAGGATTCCATCCAAATGGTTACGTATATATAGCTATGCCCCTTACTGACACTCCACCTGTGAATTCTCGGAGAAGAGGAGAGGGGACAAAGGCTGGACCAGAAAGGAGTACAAAAGGGATCTGTTAACATTTACTGCATCTTTGATGCGTCTCCTTTACGACGGTTGGATGATGTTTGAAAGAAACAAACTGGATGAAAAGGGGGAGAAGGAGAGGGAGGATAATTGACGCTCAAATCTCACCCCCAGCTTTGTGGGGACACATCCGCATAAATAAGTGGCTTCTGATGAAACTTGCCCAACCAGAAAATAATGTATTTTCATTTTATTTCTAAGTGCTTTGTCAATCCTGTATACATTAACTTATGTTTATTTATTTCACTTGCCAGTATATCAACCAACAAGTGGTTGAAATGTTTTATTTTTAATCTGATTTTTATTAATATCAATTAATTTTTTGAAATTTATTTTTTTAGGCCTAACGTTTACAGATCTGATATAATAATGTACAGTTGAAGTCGGAAGTTTACATACACCTTAGCCAAATACATTATTTAAACTCAGTTTTTCACAATTGCTGACATTTAATCAGAGTAAAAATTCCCTGTCTTATGTCAGTTAAGATCACCACTTTATTTTAAGAATGTGAAATGTCAATAATAGTAGAGTTATTTCAGCTTTTTTTTATTTCATCACTTTCCCAGTGGGTCAGAAGTTTACATACACTCAATTAGTATTTGGTAACATTGCCTTTTAAATTGTTTAACTTGGGTCAAATGTTTCCGGTTGCCTTCTACAAGCTTCCCACAATAAGTTGGGTGAATTTTGGCCCATTCCTCCTGACAGAGCTGGTGTAACTGAGTCAGGTTTGTTGGCCTCCTTGCTTGCACATGCTTTTTCAGTTCTGCCCACAAATTCTATGGGATAGAGGTCAGGGCTTTGTTGGCCACTCCAATACCTTGACTTTGTTGTCCTTAAGCCATTTCGCCACAACTTTGGAAGTATGGTTGGATCATTGTCTATTTGGAAGACCCATTTGCGACCAAGCTTTAACTTCCTGA
Organism: Salmo trutta; assembly: GCF_901001165.1. NCBI lineage: Eukaryota > Metazoa > Chordata > Actinopteri > Salmoniformes > Salmonidae > Salmo > Salmo trutta. The sequence continues at coordinate 30,199,583 of NC_042960.1, read as the reverse complement.
CTGATGTCTTGAGATTCAATATATCCACATAATTTTCCTACCTCATGATGCCATCAATTTTGTTAAGTGCACCAGTCCCTCCTGCAGCAAAGCACCCCCACAACATGATGCCACCCCGTGCTTCATGGTTGGGATGGTGTTCTTCGGCTTGCAAGCATCCCCCTTTTTTTGTCCTCCGAACATAACGATGGTCATTATGGCCAAGCAGTTCTATTTTTGTTTCATCAGACCAGAGGACATTTCTCCAAAAAGTATAATATTTGTCCCCATGTGCAGTTGGAAACCGTAGTCTGGCTTTTTTTTGGATCAGTGGCTTCTTCCTTGCTGAGCAGCCTTTCAAGTTATGTCGATATAGGAGTTGTTTTACTGTGGATATAGATACTTTTGTACTTGTTTCCTCCAGCATCTTCACAAGGTCCTTTGCTGTTGTTCTGGGATTGATTTGCACTGTTCGCACCAAAGTACGTACATCTCTAGCAGACAGAATGCGTCTCCTTCCTGAGCAGTATGATGGCTTTGTGGTCCCATGGTGTTTATACTTGTGTACTATTGTTTGTACAGATGAACGTGGTACCTTCAGGTGTTTGGAAATTGCTCCCAAGGAGGAACCGGACTTGTAGAGGTCCACCATTTTTTGAGGTTTTTGCTGATTTCTTTTGATTTACCCATGTCAAGCAAAGAAGCACTGAGTTTGAGGTCTTGAAATACATCCACAGGTACACCTCCAATTGACTCAAATGATGTCAATTAGCCTATCAGAAGCTTCTAAAGCCATGACATCATTTTCTGGAATTTTCCAAGCTGTTTTAAAGGCACAGTGAACTTCTGATCCACTGGAATTGTGATCCAATCTGAACGGCGGAAATAATCTCTCTGTAAACAATTGTTGGAAAAATGACTTGTCATGCACAAAGTAGATGTCGTAACCGACTTGCCAAAACTATAGTTTGTTAATAATACATTTTTGGAGTGGTTGAAAAACGAGTTTTAATGACTCGAACCTAAGTGTATGTAAACCTCTGACTTCAACTGTACATATATAGATATCTATCTGAATAAAAAGGCTCCGCTTATTTTTTTTCTTCATTAACCTGTGTTTAAAGTGCTAGTTTTTGCATATTAGGTACATAAGAGATATGGCACCCTATTTCCTATATAGTGCACTACTTTTGGCCAGAGCCCTATGGGTCCCGGACAAAAGTCACTCTTTAGGGAATAGGGTGCCATTTGCCACGCAAATAACAGTGGTTAACATCAACCCGTGAACACTAAAGTCTGTCAGTCTGTTTCTGCACATATGATGGTCTCCACAGTGTGGTTAAGAGACATTTCGAGGTACTACTGGTGTAGTATTTCAGAAAGCCTATCTTTTTTTAATTTTTTTATGTTGGATATGTTATCAATATCTACTGTAGGGTTGAATGGTGATAATTGTTTGTACAAGTAGGTATATTGTATATCAGTTTTTGCAGAGGTTTTTCTTTGTGTGTGGCTGCAATGCGTTTCATCAGTACCATGCCGATATTCTGCAGCTAAAACAATGTTTTTCAGTTCAGTCATAATAACCACTTGTTATTTTGCAGTATTGCAGGACTTGTGTGTGTGTGTGTGCGTGCGTGTGTGTGCGCGCAATGGACATTTCAGTGGGAAGAACCTGGTCATGATCATCTCGTTGTCTAGCTCTACAGGCAGATCTATTATAATGGAAGTTTGTCTGTTTTGATAATGGTCCATAGACATTTGTTTTGCAGTTTGACTTACATGTGAAGTATTAGTCTTTCTCATTGAAATGAATAAATATGTTTTTTAATTCTGGTGTGAGTTTTTTCTTGCAGTTTTTGTATTATTGATTTGGGGTAGTTGTAGTGAAAGAATGCTTAGGTGTGTGATTAACATAAGCATGTAAATTTATAATAGCGGTGAATCTACAGCAGGCGTAACATTGATTTATTACTTTGGAATATTTGTAATTTTCTTGGTGAGGTTGTTTTCTCTTATTCTGTCTCCATTCAGTGTGGAAAGTAATACAACAAAAAACGCACACACTTTGTAATCAAAACTTTCTCCATGTGCTACCTCTGGCAAGCACATGGAGGGCTGTGCGGCCCCCCAAAGAAATGCCACCCCACACCATGACTGACCCACCGCCAAACCGGTCATGCTGGAGGATGTTGCAGGCAGCAGAACGTTCTCCACGGCGTCTCCAGACTCTGTCACGTGCTCAGTGTGAACCTGCTTTCATCTGTGAAGAGCACAGGGCGCCAGTGGCGAATTTGCCAATCTTGGTGTTCTCTGGCAAATGCCAAACGTCCTGCACGGTGTTGGGCTGTAAGCACAACCCCCACCTGTGGACGTCGGGCCCTCATACCACCCTCATGGAGTCTGTTTCTGACCGTTTGAGCAGACACATGCACATTTGTGGCCTGCTGGAGGTCATTTTGCAGGGCTCTGGCAGTGCTCCTCATGCTCCTCCTTGCACAAAGGCGGAGGTAGCGGTCTTGCTGCTGGGTTGTTGCCCTCCTACGGCCTCCTCCACGTCTCCTGATGTACCGGCCTGTCTCCTGGTAGCGCCTCCATGCTCTGGACACTACGCTGACAGACACAGCAAACCTTCTTGCCACAGCTCGCATTGATGTGCCATCCTGGATGAGCTGCACTACCTGAGCCACTTGTGTGGGTTGTAGACTACGTCTCATGCTACCACTAGAGTGAAAGCACCGGCAGCATTCAAAAGTGTCCAAAACATCAGCCAGGAAGCATAGGAACTGAGAAGTGGTCTGTGGTCTCCACCTGCAGAACCACTCCTTTATTGGGGTTGTCTTGCTTATTGCCTATAATTTCCACTTGTTGTCTATTCCATTTGCACAACAGCATGTGAAATTTATTGTCAATCAGTGTTGCTTCCTAAGTGGACAGTTTGATTTCACAGAAGTGTGATTGACTTGGAGTTACATTGTGTTGTTTAAGTGTTCCCTTTATTTTTTGAGCAGTCTATAAATTAACTTACCACAATCAATTTAAATAGATAAGATTCTGCAACCATGGAGACGTAAATACTTGCTTATTTATGGAAAAATCACATTGATTAACTGTTTGGTCCTATCACAGTTTACTTACTTACTAATGGCACTGCCTACACCAGACAACTCATTTTTTAAATATGAGCAAATAATATTTCATTTTATTTGGAATGCTAAGCCAGACAAAATTAAACGTACCTATTTATATAAAGAATATGAGTTTGGGGGGCTAAAATGATGAACTATTAAAGCTTTAAACCTCTCACTAAAAGCTTCACTCATACATAAATGATACTTAAATCCAAAATGGTTCTCCACTAGATTATTAAGAAAAGCTCATCCTTTTTTCAAAAATTGCCTTTTTGCCTTTATACAGATTAAAATTTCTCATTTCCGACTAATTGAAAATTAAATTTTGTTTAAAGTATCGCCCTTTCTTAAACAAGCCAAACAAAGCTGCTTACAATTTTTTATCCTCCAGAAAAGATAGAACAAATATTACAACAAATGTTATGGTTAAACTCAAATATACTGACTAATAAAAAAACATTCTTTATGGATAAAAAAATGGTATTATATTTATTAATTATATTATGAATAGAAATGGAGGAGTTATGTCACATACACAGCTATCCAAAATATAGGGGAATATCTGCTCAATCCAAATTTACAACCAACTGCGTTACCACAAAAATGGAGGAGGCAAGTGGAAAAGGGAAAAGGTAGGGAACTTGTTTGCCTGCCATATATTAAAGATACAAATTGGCTGAAAGGAACTGGCATAAATAGAAAAACATACCAGTTTCATTTGAGGACAAAAATGTTGACAGCTGCGCTATACAGGTTGCAAAAGAAATGGAAAGAGATTTTCGATGTACCAATTCCATGGCACGTGGTTTATGAACTGGTACCAAAAACTATTGTATTGTCCCTAAGTAGCTTGTTTCTGGCCACAGGTTCAGAAATGATTTTAAAAAAATCACAACATACGCTTAAAATTAACCTTACAAACAGCAGTGTTGGGCGATTTGGAAAGCCATAGTCAGTCAATAAATAATATAATAATACTCATAGGAATGGTTTTCAGCTTTATCTTACAATTTGTGGATACTATACAATTGGAAAGGTAAAATAATTATGTAAAACATCACAACACAATTGAAAAATACATGGCACATGGAAACCAAACGAGGGTGTTTTATGGTGATGGGCAGAGAGTGGCTGAGGGTTGGGATTAAAGAGTTTATGTTTGGTAATGTATTATTGTTATCTGACTGCTTTATATAAAAGTACCATGTAGGTAAAATATGTATGTAAAATGTTTGTATATGTAGCAGAAAAGCTGTAAAAACCCTGATATTTGTCCTCCGAAGGGGGGGTTAAAAAAATTATAATAATAACAAAAACAACAAAAAATATGTACATACAGTTGAAGTCGGAAGTTTACATACACCTTAGCCAATTACATTTAAACTTAGTTTTTCACAATTCCTGACATTTAATCCTAGTAAAAATTCCCTGTTTTAGGTCAGTTAGGAGCACCACTTTATTGTAAGAATGGAAATGTCAGAATAATAGTAGAGAGAATGATTTATTTCAGCTTTTATTTCTTTCATCACATTCACAATGGGTCAGAAGTTTACATACACTCAATTGGTATTGGGTAGCATTGCCTTTAAATTGTTTAACTTGGGTCAAACATTTCCGGTAGCCTTCCACAAGCTTCCCACAATAAGTTGGGTGAAAGTTGGGTGAATCCTGACTGATGTCTTGAGATGTTGCTTCAATATATCCACATAATTTTCCTCCCTCATGATGCCATCTATTTTGTGAAGTGCACCAGTCCCTGCTGTAGCTAAGCACTCCCACAATATGATGCTGCCACCCCGTGCTTCACTGTTTGGATGGTGTTCTTCAGCTTGCAAGCCTCCCCTTTTTCCTCCAAACATAACGATGGTCATTATGGCCAAACAGTTCTATTTTTGTTTCATCAGACCAGAGGACATTTGTTCAAAAAGTACGATATTTGTCCCCATGTGCAGTTGCAAACCATACTCTGGCTTTTTTATGGCGCTTTTGGAGCAGTCGCTTCTTCCTTGCTGAGCGACCTTTCAGGTTATGTCGATATAGAACTAGTTTTACTGTGGATATAGATACTTTTGTGCCCGTTTCCTAAAGCATCTTCACAAGGTCCTTTGCTGTTGATCTGGGATTGATTTACACTTTTCGCACCAAAGTACGTTCATCTCTAGGAGACAGAGCGGTATTACGGTCGCATGGTGTTTATACTTGTGTACTATTGTTTGTGCAGATGAACGTGGCGTTTGGAAATTGCTCCCAAGGATGAACCAGACTTGTGGAGGTCTACAATTTGTTTCCTGAGGTCTTGGCTGATTTCTTTTGATTTTCCCATGATGTCAAACAAAGAGGCACTGAGTTTGAAGGTAGGCCTTCAAATACATCCACAGGTACTCCTCCAATTGACTCAAATGATGTCAAGTAATCTATCAGAAACACCTAAAGCCATGACATCCTTTTCTGGAATTTCCCAAGCTGTTTAAAGGCACAGTCAACTTAGTGTATGTAAACTTCTGACCCACTGGAATTGTGATACAGTGAATTATAAGTTAAATAATCTGTCTGTAAACAATTGTTGGAAAAATTACTTGTGTCATGCACAAAGTAGATGTCCTAACCGAATTGCCAAAACTATAGTTTGTTAAGAAGAAATTTGTGGAGTGGTTGAAAAACGACTTTTAATGATTCCAACCTAAGTGTATGTAAACTTCCGACTTCAACTGTATTTGCATCAGATGCAAAGGTTGCATCTGTTTTTCCTTTAGATAAATGTAAGGTTTTTGAGGATGTGAGTGAATAATGTGTAACAAATATAGGTTTTTGCTTTGTCTTTTATATCCCTTTTATTCCTGTGGAAAACAATGGCACAAAAAAACTGGTACATCTGGCCTATTGTTTGATATCCCTCTGTGGGTGTCTCACCCTATTACGTTTATGGGATGCATCCCAAATTGCACCCTATTCCCTATATAGTGCACTACTTTTGACCAGAACTTTTTGAGCCCTGGTCAAAAATAGTGCACTATATAGGGGATATTGAACCATTGGCAGCCATGGTCTCACCTGAACAGCACTGAGCCGTGCCTGTTCCTGGCTACAGGGGCAGTGTCTAGTCGGCAGCAGTTGGGTGGGTAGCTGCCTCACTCTGTTCGGAGTAGCACGAGTCAGTAAAGTCTGTGTAGTTGGTTCACTTCTTGACTGATGGACCTTGACTGATGGACCTAACAGATAATTGTGTGTGTGTGGTACAGTCAAAAATCATTTTAACCACTATTATTGCACACAGAGTGAGTCCATGCAACTTATGTTACTTGTTAAGCACATTTTTACCCTTGTACTTATTTAGGCTTGACATTAAAAAAAAGGCGTTGAATACTTATTGGCTCAAGACATTTCAGCTTCTTATTTTTTATTAATTTGTTAAAAACTATTTAAAACAACATTCCACTTTGGCATTATGGGGAATTGTGTGTAGATCAGTGACATAAAATCTTTATTTAATTAATTTTAAATTCTGGCTGTAACACAACAAAATGTGGAAAAAGTCAAGGCGTGTGAATACTTTCTGAAGGCACTGTACAATTTCTTGACTGTGTCCAGCTCGCTAATAATCACCGAAATGAAAGCTAGGCAGGGATCATTGAAAATTCCAAAAACAATAGATAGAGGACTATTGTTTGCAAATGTTGACGGCGAGGAAATATAACCAATTATCACTGCGGCCCTCCGAACCTTGTTGATGACCGAATGTGACCCCCGGGGCAAAATTAGTTTGACACCCCTGGTTTAGGCTATACATTTTCCTCTGTGCTTTCTTGCCTTTTGGCTGCTTATAGATGCTTGTCATGGTTGTTGAAAATTACATACTATTCTGAACAAAAATATACATGCAATATGCAACAATTTCAACGATTTTACTGAGTTACAGTTCATATAAGTAAATCAGTCAACTAAAATACATTCATTGGGCCCTAATCTATGGATTTCACATGATTGGGCAGAGGCGCAGCCTGGAAGGGCATAGGCCCACCCACTTTGCAGCAAGGCCCACCCACTGGGGAGCCAGGCCCAGCCAATCAGAATGATTTTTTCTCCACAAAAGGGCTTTATTACAGACAGAAATACTCCTCTTTCATCTGCTGTCTGGGTGGCTGGTCTCAGATGATTCCGCAAGTGAAGAAGCCGGATGTGGGCTGGTGTGGTTACATGGGGTCTGCAGTTGTGAGGGATTCATCCGATGGCATTGAGGAGTATACCACCTCTGTCACCGGCTTCATCAATAAGTGCATCAACGACGTCCCCCCCACAGTGACTGTACGTACGTATGTACGTACATATCCCAACCAGAAGCTATGGATTACAGGCAACATTGGACCGAGCTAAAGGCTAGAGCTGCCACTTTCAAGGAGTGGGACACTAATCCGGAAGCTTATAATAAATCCCGCTATGCCCCTTAGACGAACCATCAAACAGGCAAAGCATCAATACAGGACTAAGATTGAATCCTACTACACTGGCTCTGATGCTCATCGTATGTGGCAGGGCTTGCAAACTATTACGCACTACAAAGGGAAATCCAGCCGCGAGCTGCCCAGTGACAAGAGCCTACCAGATGAGCTAAATGCCTTTCATGCTCGCTTCGAGGCAAGCAATACTGAAGCATGCATGAGAGCACCAGCTGTTCCGGACGGATTACCAGGACATGTACTCAGAGCATGCGAGGACCAACTGGCAAGTGTCTTCACTGACATTTTCAACCTCTCCCTGACTGAGTTTATAATACCTACATGTTTCAAGCAGACCACCATAGTCTCTATGCCAAGAAACTGAAGGTAACCTGCCTAAATGACTACCACCCTGTAGCACTCACGTCGGTAGTCATGAAGTGCTTTGAAAGGCTGGTCATGGCTCACATCAACACCATCATCCCAGAAACCCTAGACCCATTCCAATTCGCATACCTCCCCAACAGATCCACAGATGATGCAATCTCAATTGCACTCCACACTGCCCTTTTCCACCTGGACAAAAGGAACACCTATGTAAGAATGCTTTTCATTGACTACAGCTCAGCATTCAACACCATAGTCCCCTCCAAGCTCATCACCAAGCTCAGGATCCTGAGACTGAACAACTCTCTCTGCAACTGGATCCTGGACTTCCTGACGGGCCTCCCACAGGCGGTGAGCAGGGCATAAAATGAACACTCACCACCTGCCAAATGCAGGTAAATGTAGGTATTGGCGGATAAGATTGTCTATATCACCAGCCAAGTTGGCGGGTGGTCGATTTGCAGGGCTCTACATTGCGAGCATTACATTCATGAATAAAAATTGTCAAAAGTCAAATAGAAGTGTAACCGATGTGAAATGGCTAGTTAGTTAGCGGTGGTGCGCGCTAGTAGCATTTCAATCGGTGACGTCACTCGCTCTGAGACTTGAAGTAGGGTTTCCCCTTGCGTCGCAAGGGCCGCGGCTTTTGTGGCGCGATGGGTAACGATGCTTCGTGGGGTGTCAGTTGTTGATGTGTGCAAGGGTCCCTGGTTCGAGCCCGGGTTGGGGCGAAGAGAGGGACGGAACCTACACTGTTACAGAAGCACATGTACGATTTATAGTAGAACAATTCTGCAGTAGCTGTTTTCAAAGTATTTCTGCTGTTTTGTTTCATAGCTGCTAATTGCGCAAAGAAATACAAATACAAACACAAAACTGCCTGGCAGGAAAGCTGTGCACTCTGAGTGAAGTGCTGATAGATACATTTTTGTAAGAGCTGCGCACAGGCATAAAAGTTGGTCTAATTCCTCGTGATTCTTGGCTATTTACATTTTGTTCACAAGCTCAGTTGTTTTTCAACATTAGTTTGAATCTGCTGCTTCAAATGATAGTAAAGAGATGCTCTAGACACAACTCGAGTTTCCCCATTACCACGGTCACCTCGCACCCTTAAAGGGGCAGCTGAACATTTGGTCTCATCTGATACGTTTGGCTCAAATTAAATGAAATGTACCACCTAGCTATCTTAAGGTGTAAGTCTGCTAAATTACTAAAATGGCAAATGTAAAGCATGGTCATCTGTTTTTTTGGTTTATTTGTATGTACAGTGCTTTTTTTTACTAAATACATGTTTTTAGAAATTTTAGCAAATTTATTACAAATAAACAAACAGATACCTTATTTACATAAGTATTCAGACCCTTTGCTATGAGACTTGAAATTGAGCACAGGTGCATCCTTTTTCCATTGATCATCCTTGAGATGTTTCTAAAACTCGATTGTAGTCCACCTGTGGTAAATTAAATTGATTGGACATGATTTGGAAAGGCACACACCTGTCTATGTAAGGTCCCACATTTGACAGTGCATGTCAGAGCAAAAACCAAGCCATAAGGTTGTAGGAATTGCCTTTAGAGCCCCGAGACAGGATTGTATTGAGGCACAGATCTGGGGAGGGGTACCAACAAATTTCAGCAGCATTGAAGGTCCACAAGATCACAGCGGCATCCATCTTTTTTAAATGGAAGAAGTTTGGAACCACCAAGACTCTTCCTAGAGCTGTGCACCCGGCCAAACTGAGCAATCAGGGGGGAAGGGCCTTGGTCAGGGAGATGACCAATAACCTAATGGTCACTCTGACAGAGCTCCAGAGTTCCTCTGTAGAGATGGGAGAACCTTCCAGAAGGACAACCATCTCTGCAGCACTCCATCAATCAGGCCTTCATGGTAGAGTGGCTAGACAGAAGCCACTCCTCAGTAAAAGGCACATGACAGCCCACTTAGAGTTTGCCAAAAGGCACCTAATGGACTCAGACCATGAGAAACAAGATGATCTGGTCTGATGAAACCAAGATTGAACCCTTTGGCCTGAATGCCAAGCCTCACGTCTGGAGGAAACCTTGCACCAACCCTTCGGTGAAGCATGGTAGTGGCAGCACATCATGCTGTGGGGATGTATTTCAGCGGCAGAGACAGGGAGACTAGTCAGGATCGAGGGAAAGATGAATGGAGCAAAATAGAGAGAGATCCTTGATGAAAACCTGCTCCAGAGCACTCTTGACCTCAGACTGGGGAGAAGGTTGACCTTCCAACAGGACAACTCTAAGCTCACAGCCAAGACAACGCAGGAGTGGCATTGGGGCAAGTCTCTGAATGTCCTTGAGTGGCACAGCCAGAGGCCGGACTTGAACCCAATCAAAAATCTCTGCAGAGACCTGAAAATAGCTGTGCAGTGATGCTCCCCAGGTGTGCCAAGCTTGCAGCGTCATACCCATGTGGACTTGAGGCTGTAATCATTGCCAAAGGTGCTTCAACAAAGTACTGAGTAAAGGTTCTGAATACTTATGTAGATGTGTTATTTCAGTTTTTTTTTGCTTTGTCATTATGGGGTATTGTGTGTAGATTGAGGGAAAAAAACGATTTAATCCATTTTAGAATAAGGCTGTCACGAAACAAAATATGGAAAAAGTCAAGGGGTCTGAATACTTTCTGAATGCACTGTATTTATGGCGCAAAAATATTTTGGCTGTTAAAAAATCTGAGTGGCTGGTTGATTTTTTTAATCTAACTGCCAAAGTTGGCTGGAGGACCAAAACATTTATTTTAGGCCCTGGCGGTGAGTGTAGGCAACAATATATCTGCCACGAAAGTCATGACAGTCATGAAAGTCATGACATCTGTTGTTTATGATGCATGTGACAAATACAATTTGATGGACTTGAATTGTGTGCAAGTGAAAACACTATTGATGGTAAGACACAATACAGGAGCCCTATAATAAAATTAGCCAAAACCATGTCATTATTACAGGTTAGAATGTGTTGACTAGTGTATGGCAAACTCAGCAGGTATGTGTAAAAATGTCAGTCATGAGGACTCCCCAAGGACTTGGATGGTTCAGGCTCACCATTCTCTAAGAATGATGGTACCTGTCTGTCTTGCTTTTTGATATACTGCTAGATTTAGGTAAACATACCTCTGTCATGGTGTTGTTCCAGATCTCGGTGGCATACTGCCATACGGATTCTTCAAGGCAGGGGTGGCCCATGCTTTCAGGATTCCCTTGGCCTGGAGACAAGACACACACACAAATACCTGTAGTGCACGTACACACACTGCAGCACATAGGGCCACTAAACTCCTACCGTCAAGGACCGCAACACACACACACACACACACACACACACACACACACACACACACACACACACACACACACACACACACACACACACACACACACACACACACACACACACACACACACACACACACACACACACACACACACACACACACAATCCACACCACCAAACGAACCCACAATATATAGGCTGCTTTTATAGGCTTGGAGGGTAGATCTCAGGCAGTCACCTATGCATCAATAATGAAATACATTTCTATCTGAACCAAAGAAAGCACATGGGAAATAAACAGCCATAGCCTGAACCTCAGAAACTTAAATGGGCCATTTTTTCTATTTTCTCTTTTGTGCTTGTAAGTGGGAACATTTACATATATATTGATGCTTCTGGTCGTTCAGTCAAGGCATTTTTTCCCCCACTGTGTTTTATACCATATCTATTTCATGCAGAGAGAGCACATCTATAAAATACAAAGGGATATGTTCATGCCAGGGCTCTTATTGTAGAGAGAGTGGATTCCTGCTTGTCATCAGCAAGGACTAGGGATTTTTTTTTTAACTCAGGGTTGTGAATACTTATGGAAATTATATTTTTATATTTTTAATTTCTATAAACATGTTTTCACTTTGTCATTATGGTGTATTGTGTGTCGATGGGTGAGAAAAAAAAATATTTAATCCATTTTGAATTCAGGTTGTAACAACAAAATGTGGAATAAGTAAAGGAAATTGAATACGTTCTGAAGGCAGAGGGTTTTCTTTAATGGAAAGTCGATAGAGTGTGGTGTTCCTCAAGGCAGCTGTCTTGGCCCTCTACAGTTCTCTATTTTTACTACCATAGCAAGTTAAATCACTGCAACCCTTAACAAAGAGCTGCAATCAGTTTTAGAATGGGTGGCTAGTAATAAGCTAGTCCTAAATATATTTAAAAACTTAGCATTGTATTTGGAACAAATTATTAGTTAAACCCTAAACCTCCTCTAAATCTAGTAATCTAGTAATTATTAAATTCATCAAAAAAGTTAGCTTATACAGTGAACCTTTTTTGTGGGATACACATAAGGCAATTGTAGGTCTTGTGGCATATTTTGGTTAAACTATACCCTCTGCATGCACAATAAATTCTTCCATCACATGTACAGCTGATTCTCAAGATCTTGCACATTAATGAGATGCTATTGAGCCCACACTATTACACTGTCTGAGCCAAGGACTGCATGCTTTCTGGTAAGTTTTGATTACAATACTGGGTGGGGTGAATATATTTCAAATGACATACATGATTTTTTGTTAACTAGTCAATAGTAGCCTACAGCAAAGTGTTTAAATAATTTCTAACTTGTTAACAATTTCTGCTTGTTAGTTTTTGCTACCATGTGGGTTTTAGCTTGCTTGATCCTGCTAACTGAGGAGTGTTAATTCACCTGTTTCCATACATGTTTCATTTGAAGGAGTTGTTTAATCCGACTGCTTACCTATTTATCTGTACATGGAATTGTATTCAGGTTTTTTTTACTATTTTTTATCTTTTAATCTTTACAGGAAAATGCCACGGGCACTATCTGATGTGTGGAGACATTTCACTGCAGCTAATGTAGAAGGAAAAGCTGTGTACGTTTGCAAATACTGTGCCAAATCATATGTGAAGAATGCAACAAAGATGCTGAATCATTTGGCCAAGTGCATAAAGTTCCCTCAGTGCTCACAACAAGCAACCTCTGACAAAAGTGTCTCTACTTCTATTCGATGTGAAAATGATGAATCAGACACCTTATCGATAGCAACAGCTCATGGTCCTCCTGGAATCAGAAGTTTTTTTGACTCAATGAAGGAACGCAGTCAGAGAAATGCTGATGAATGTCTTGCTCGAGCTGTGTATGCAACTGGTTCACCTCTAATGCTCACAGGCAATGTGTATCGGAATGAGATTTCTGAATGTTCTTCACCGAGCATACACTCCTCCAACCAGACATGCTTTATCTACTAATTTGCTGTTCAAGTGAAGGTCAAGCAATTCATAGAGAAAGCAGACTGCATTGCAATCATCTCTGATGGGTGGTCGAATGCTCGTGGGCAAGGAATAATTAACTACATCATCTCCACCCCTCAACCAGTATTCTACAAAAGCACAGACACAAGGGACAACAGACACACCGGTCTCTACATTTCAGATGAGCTGAAGGCAGTCATCAATGACCTTGGACCACAGAAGGTATTTGCACTGGTGACAGACAATGCTGCGAACATGAAGGCTGCTTGGTCTAAAGTAGAGGAGTCCTACCCTCACATCACACCCATTGGCTGTGCTGCTAATGCATTGAATCTGCTCCTCGAGGACATCATGGCACTGAAAACAATGGATACACTCTACAAGAGAGCCAAGGAAATGGTTAGGCATGTGAAGGGTCATCAAGTTATAGCAGCAATCTACCTCACCAAGCAAAGTGAGAAGAATAAGAGCATCACATTGAAGCTGCCCAGCAACACCCATTGGGGTGGTGTTGTCATCATGTTTGACAGTCTCCTGGAGGGGAAGGAGTCTCTCCAAGAAATGGCCATAACACAGTCTGCTGATATGGACAGCCCCATCAAGAGGATCCTCCTGGATGATGTATTTTGGGAGAGAGTGGTAAGCAGCCTGAAACTCCTGAAACCTATAGCAGTAGCCATTGCACGGATTGAGGGAGACAATGCCATCCTATCTGATGATCAGAATCTGCTTGCCGATGTAAGAGAAGAAATCCGTACTGCCCTGCCCACTTCACTGTTGCTCCAAGCAGAGGAAACTGCAGTTCTGAAATACATCAAAAAGCGTGAAGACTTCTGCCTGAAGCCCATACACGCCGCAGCGTACATTTGGACCCCAAGTATGCTGGCAAGAGCATCCTGTCTGGTGCAGAGATCAACAAGGCCTATAGTGTCATCACTATCGTGTCTCGATACCTTGTCCTGGATGAGGGCAAGGTTCTTGGCAGTCTGGCGAAGTACACTTCCAAGCAAGGGCTTTGGGATGGAGATGCAATATGGCAGTTGTGCCATCATATCTCATCAGCCACCTGGTGGAATGGACTTTGTGGATCTGAGGTTCTTTCCCCTGTTGCCTCCGTCATCCTCCAAATCCCACCAACATCAGTCGCCCTCAGAGCGCAACTGGTCCTTGTTTGGGAACACACACACCAAAGCACGCAACAGGCGTGGGTTGAAAATTGGTGGCTATCTGGGCAAATTTGAGGCTTTTTGAGCCTGACAATGAGCCATCCTCAACAAGGTTGGAAAGTGACAGTGAAGATGAGGTCTTAGAGTCTGATGTTCAAGAGGTCCAGGGAGAAAACATGGAAGCCTGAGAGGAAGACACCCAAAGCTTTAGTTTCAAGACTATCATTTTACAGATGTATGTTTAAAATGTTTTTGGGAGATGTGATGGATCATTGGGGTTCATTCAATATTCCCTTTCTTTTGTTGTTCGGTGAAATCATCCCATGTGAAGAGTCAACTCATTTAATTAAAGTTCAATTCGTAACTAAAAATAGTTTTTAAAATGTATTTCTAAATGAAGGATTTAATCATTTGCAATTATGTCTACTTATGATAAGGTATAAGGTTGATGTTTCTGTCTCCATATGATATGGTAAATAAATCCAAAGCAAAAACACCTATATTTAAATAGAATTCATATTAATTTGCATATATTTATGTTAATTCCCACGGAAAGTTTCCACCTCTGAATATTCCCCAAAAAGTACAACATTGTCCTCTTACAAGCATTTATTTTTCTACATGTATTAGATTGCGTCGAATTTGTATATCTTACACCCTAACATGTGGGTAGATTAACATGGTCTACTTATCTGGCATTCTACATCATGACTGCCGAGGCATAACTGCATACACAGCATAGTTACCTGCAATAATAATAGGTGCAAATTGTACTGAATGATTACATAGGCAGTTCAGTAAAAACCTCACCATTCATAACATATCACAATTTCTTATTCATCTCGTCTTCAACACGGGCGTGTAGAAGAAGTTGCTGGCTCTGTCCAAGAAGAAAGAGAACCATGAAGTTCTTCCCTGGCTAAGGTCCATCGGGAACCATTTGTGGTGGTTGTGCTCAGCATGCAATAAAGACCCAGAGGTGAGAATTTAAAACTTGTAAATCAAAACATGTCATTACATGGGGCATAAGCAACTGTTTATTTACTTGGGTAATCAATGTGTTTTGCCTAATTCAGACTGCAAAGCCATTTATCAAGTTAGACACTATACAGCCAGTCACTGTTGATCAGGGACCATGTCTTTGAAGGGTCTCAGATTAGGATTGTTGATAGGATCATGCCACCCCCGTCCATACACTGACATGGTGTGATCTACAAGACAAGGCTAACCTTTATTTTCAGGACTTAAAACGTCTGTGGTCAACGCTGCTCAACCATATCTGTGGAGTCCACCGCTGCATAGAAGATGGAGAGGAGCAGACTTGCAAGCACCCAAGTCTAACTGCAGATCAACAGAGGAGAAAAAAGGGGCTTCAACAAGATTAACCTGAAAACAAGGCTCTCTCCTCTGTGGTGTTTGACAGAAACCTTCAGAAAGTCCTCAGTCAAATGGCCCTCTTCAAACATACTGGTGTGTTCTCTCTGCACACAGTGGAAATGAAGGAACGAAGGAAAGTTTAGCCAAAGACAGAGAAACACAAACTTTGCTTCAAGCTCACCCTCTTCCTAACGAGCATGTGATTAAAACACACACACACACACACACATTGAGGAAGTGATGAGGAAGTCACTGTTTGGGGCAAGTTTATCAAAAACAAGTGAAATCACAAAGGTGTCTGGACCCTTCTGTAACATGCCATGTACATTAAAAAAATAGATTTGGTTGTAAAAAATAAAGCTACTCCTTTAAGTTTGTCTGGGAGTGAGATGTTGGTGTTCGCAACGTGGCTGGTTTTCCCTTTATAATCCGTGATTGTCCCTTCCACATTCGTCTCGCATCTGAGCCATTGAATTGCGACTCCACTTTATCCTTGTAACGTATTTTAGCCTCTTTGACTTATGGAAGTCATAGCTGGTCTGTTTGTACTCGTCCGTATTCCCAGTCACCTTAGTGGAACCTGTTGAGGCTAGACGTTCCGCTAGACGTCCCTCACTCTGCCCCTACTCAGATGGTATTGCGCCGTCGCAACCTTCGCTCTCTCTCTCCTGCTACTCTCTCCTCTTCCATCCTATCATCTCTTCCCTCTGTTCAATCCTTCTCCAACCAATCTCCTGATTCTGCCTCCTCAACCCTCCTCTCCTCCCTTTCTGCATCCTTTGACTCTCTATGTCCCCTATCCTCCCGGCCGGCTTGGTCCTCCCCTCCTGCTCCGTGGCTTGACGACTCATTGCGAGCTCACAGAACAGGGCTCCGGGCAGCCGAGCGGAAATGGAGGAAAACTAGCCTCCCTGCGGACCTGGCATCTTTTCACTCCCTCCTCTCCACATTTTCTTCCTCTGTTTCTGCTGCTAAAGACACTTTCTACCACTCTAAATTCCAAGGATCTGCCTCTAACCCTAGGAAGCTCTTTGCCACCTTCTCCTCCCTCCTGAATCCCCCCCCTCTCTGCGGATGACTTTGTCAACCATTTTGAAAAGAAGGTTGACGACATCCGATCCTCGTTTGTTAAGTCAAACGACACCGCTGGTCATGCTCACATTGCCCTACTCTATGCTTTGACCTCTTTCTCCCCTCTCTCTCCAGATGAAATCTTGTGACTTGTGACGGCCGGCCGCCCAACAACCTGCCCGCTTGACCCTATCCCCTCCTCTCTTCTCCAGACCATTTCCGGAGACCTTCTCCCTTACCTCACCTCGCCATCAACTCATCCTTGACCGCTGGCTACGTCCCTTCCGTCTTCAAGAGAGCGAGAGTTGCACCCCTTCTCAAAAAACCTACACCTGATCCCTCCGATGTCAACAACTACAGAACAGTATCCCTTCTTTCTTTTCTCTCCAAAACTCTTGAGCGTGCCGTCCTTGGCCAGCTCTATTGCTATCTCTCTCAGAATGACCTTCTTGATCCAAATCAGTCAGGTTTCAAGACTGGTCATTCAACTGAGACTGCTCTTCTCTGTGTCACGGAGGCTCTCCGCACTGCTAAAGCTAACTCTCTCTCCTCTGCTCTCATCCTTCTAGACCTATCTGCTGCCTTTGATACTGTGAACCATCAGATCCTCCTCTCCACCCTCTCCGAGTTGGGCATCTCCGGCGCGGCTCACTCTTGGATTGCGTCCTACCTGACAGGTCACTCCTACCAGGTGGCGTGGCGAGAATCCGTCAACGCACCATGTGCTCTCACCACTGGTGTCCCCCAGGGCTCAGTTCTAGGCCCTCTCCTATTCTCGCTATACACCAAGTCACTTGGCTCTGTCATATCCTCACATGGTCTCTCCTATCATTGCTACGCAGACGACACACAATGAATCTTCTCCTTTCCCCTTCTGATAACCAGGTGGCGAATCACATCTCTGCATGTCTGGCAGACATATCAGTGTGGATGACGGATCACCACCTCAAACTGAACCTCGGCAAGACGGAGCTGCTCTTTCTCCCGGGGAAGGACTGCCCGTTCCATGATCTCGCCATCACGGTTGACAACTCCATTGTGTCCTCCTCCCAGAGTGCTAAGAGCCTTGGCGTGACCCTGGACAACACCCTGTCGTTCTCCGCTGACATCAAGGTGGTGACCCGATCCTGTAGGTACATGCTTTGGATAGAAAACACTCCAACGTTTCTAAAACTGTTTGAATGGTGTCTGTGAGTATAACAGAACTCATTTGGCAGGCCAAAACATGAGAAGATTCTGTTCAGGAAGTACCCTGTCTGACCATTTCTTCCCCTTCTTGATTCTCTCATTACAAAAGATCTCTGCTGTTACGTGACACTTCCTACGGCTTCCATGGGCCCTCAGAGCCCGGGAAAAAGCTGAATGACGTAATTCAAAGCCCTGGCTGAAACACACGAGCGCTTTTGCTAAGTGGTCTATCAGTGGACAAAGGGCTTCATGCTCGTGCACGAGTCGACCCCGTGCTGTATTGTCTTTTGGCTGTTTACCTAATTGCAGATTCCCGGTCGGAATATTATCGCTTTTTTACGAGAAAAATGGCATAAAAATTGATTTTAAACAGCGGTTGACATGCTTCGAAGTATGGTAATTAAATATTTAGAAATCTTTTGTCACGAAATGCGCCATGCGCACGACCCTTATTTACCATTCGGATAGTGTCTAGAACGCACGAACAAAACGTCGCTGATGGAACATAACTATGGATTATTTTGGACCAAACCTACATTTGTTATTGAAGTAGAAGTCCAGGGAGTGCATTCTGACGAAGAACATCAAAGGTAATCAAACTTTTCTAATAGTAAATCTGATTTTGGTGAGTGCTAAACTGGGTGGGTGTCTAAATAGCTAGCCCTGTGATGCCGGGCTATCTATTGAGAATATTGTAAAATGTGCTTTCACCGAAAAGCTATTTTAAAATCGGACATATCGAGTGCATAGAGGAGTTCTGTATCTATAATTCTTAAAATAATTGTTATGTTTTTTGTAAACGTTTATCGTGAGTAATTTAGTAAATTCACCGGAGGTTTGCGGGGGGTATGCTAGTTCTGAACGTCACATGCTAATGTAAAAAAGCTGTTTTTTTATATAAATATGAACTTGATTGAACAAAACATGCATGCATTGTATAACATAATGTCCTAGGGTTGTCATCTGATGAAGATCATCAAAGGTTAGTGCTGCATTTAGCTGTCTTCTGGGTTTTTGTGACATTATATGCTAGCTTGAAAAATGGGTGTCTGATTATTTCTGGCTGGGTACTCTGCTGACATAATCTAATGTTTTGCTTTCGCTGTAAAGCCTTTTTGAAATCGGACAGTGTGGTTAGATTAACGAGAGGCTTGTCTTTAAAATGCTGTAAAATAGTCATATGTTTGAAAAATGGAAGTTTTCGGATTTTAGAGGAATTTGTATTTCGCGCCACGCCCATCATTGGATATTGGAGCAGGTGTTCCGCTAGCGGAACATCTAGATGTAAGAGGTTTTAAGGAATACCTGGGATAGGATTAAGTAATCCTTCTAACCCACCCCCCTACCCTCCCCCCCCAAAAATATATAGATGTACTATTGTAAAGTGGTTGTTCCACTGGATATCATAAGGTGAATGCACCAATTTGTAAGTCGCTCTGGATAAGAGCGTCTGCTAAATGACGTAAATGTAAATGTCAATGTAGAGGAACGCCTAGCCAATATCCAATGGAACAGCGTGGCGCGAAATACAAAAACCTAAAAAATGCAATAATTTCAATTTTTCAAACATACAACTATTTTACAGCATTTTAAAGATAAGACTCTCGTTAATCTAACCACATTGTCCGATTTCAAAAAGGCTTTACAGCGAAAGCAAAACATTAGATTATGTTAGGAGAGTACATAGACCAAAATAATCACACAGCCATTTTCCAAGCAAGCATATATGTCACAAAAACCCAAAACACAGCTAAATGAAGCACTAACCTTTGATGATCTTCATCAGATGACACTCCTAGGACATTATGTTATGCAATACATGGATGTTTTGTTCAATCAAGTTCATATTTATATTCAAAAACAGCTTTTTACATTGGCGTGTGATGTTCAGAACATGCATTCCCACCAAAAACTTCCGGTGAATTTACTAAATTACTCATCATAAACGTTGACAAAATACATAACAATTATTTTAAGAATTATAGATACAGAACTCCTTTATGCAATCGCTGTCAGATTTTAAAATAGCTTTTCTACGAAAGCACATTTTTCAATATTCTGAGTACATAGCTCAGCCATCATGGCTAGCTATTTTGACACCCGCCAAGTTCGAGGCAACCTAAACTCAGAATTACTATTACAAAAATTGTATTACCTTTGCTGATCTTCGTCAGAATGCACTCCCAGGACTGCTACTTCAACAACAAATATTTTTGTTCCAAATAATCCATAATTATGTCCAAATCCCTCCGTTTTTTTCGTGCCTTCAGGTCACTATCCAAAGGGTAACGCGCGAGCGCATTTCGAGACAAAAAAAGTCAAAATGTTCCATTACCATACTTAGAAGCATGTCAAACGCTGTTTAAAATCAATTTTTATGGTATTTTTCTCGTAAAATGAGCTACTACGCTTTCTGAAGGCTTTAGAGAGCCAGTTGAAGCCTTAGAAAGTGCAACGTAACCCCACATATACTGTAGTTTCAATAGAGAATCAAAAGAAGAACTACAAATTCTCAGACAGGCCACTTCCTGCTTGGAATTTTCTCAGGTTTTTGCCTGCCATATGAGTTCTGTTATACTCACAGACACCATTGAAACAGTTTTAGAAACTTCAGCGTGTTTTCTATCCAAATCGACTAATAATATGCATATTCTCGTTTCTGGGCAAGAGTAGTAACCAGTTTAAATTGGGTAAGTTTTTTATCCGGCCGTGAAAATACTGCCCCCTACACCTTAACAGGTTTAAATGGGGTGGTTTGCACTTTCAGTATTGCTGCCATCTATCCACAGTTTGGGTACGGGTTTTGGTAGAACATACAAGTTGCCTTTCTCTCACCTCCCTCTCTTGCCCTCACTCTAAGTCCCTCCCTCCCTCCCTTCCACTCACTCTGTCCCTGTTTTTCCCATTTCGATTAATAAGCCCTTGGCGTACAGTCACAAAAGACAGTCACAAAATTTGAAGGGGAGGAATGGTGTGCGCGTGTGTGCATGTGCATGCGTATGTGTGTTAAAGGAGCGAGTAGCCCGAGGGGACGTGGAGACATGGTACAATTAAAAGTGCCCCAAGAAGCAGGAAGAGGAGCTCAGATCAGAGGGGTTATTACCAGCTCGATAATTCATCACTGTCACACTGCCTGCCTGTGCCTCGCTACACTGCATTCCCTCGCACACACATACTGTACACATGCAAGCGCACACACGCAAACACACACACACGTGTACACACACACGCAGGGGCGCAACTTTGGTTTTAGAAGTGGGGGGGACATAACTTGGCAGAGGGTCTGGGGGTCATCCCATTTTTGGGGGCATGTAAAGCTAATTTCCTGCATTTCTACACAATCTAATGTGACACACGGCCCTTCTTGCTGTCTCTATTTAGAACAACAAAAAGTAAGCAAAAATACCCACAGTCATCAAGCTGTATTCCCCCCTTGGCATTTTTCCTATTTTGTTGCCTTACAACCTGGAATTAAAATTTATTTTTTGGGGGGTTGTATCATTTGATTTACACAACATGCCTACCACTTTGAAGATGCTAAATATTTTTTTTTGTGAAACAAACAAGAAATAAGACAAACTAAAACTTGAGCGTGCATAAGTATTCACCCCCCCAAAGTCAATCATTTGTAGAGCCACCTTTTGCAGCAATTACAGCTGCAAGTCTCTTGGGGTATGTCTCTATAAGCTTGGCACATCTAGTTACTTTTTGCCCATTCTTCAAGGCAAAACTGCTCCAGCTCCTTCAAGTTTGGCTGGTGTACAGCAATCTTTAAGTCATACCACAGATTCTCAATTGGATTGACTTCTGAACTTTGACTTAGTCCATTCCCGAGACATTTAAATGTTTCCCCTTAAACCACTTGAGTGTTGCTTTAGCAGTATGTTTAGGGTCATTGTCCTGCTTGAATGTGAACCTCCGTCCCAGTCTCAAATCTCTGGAAGAATGAAACAGGTTTCCCTCAAGAATTTCCCTGTATTTAGCACCATCCATCATTCCTTCAATTCTAACCAGTTTCCCAGTCCCTGCCGATGAAAAACATCTATTGTGTTCTTAGGATAATGAGAGGTGTTGAGTTTGCGCCAGACATAGCGTTTTCCTTGATGGCCAAAGAGCTCAATTGTAGTCTCATCTGAACAGAATACCTTCTTCCATATGTTTGGCGAACACCAAACGTATTTGCTTATTTCTTTCTTTAAGCAATGGCTTTTTTCTGGCCACTCTTCTGTAAAGCCCAGCTCTGTGGAGTGTACGGCTTAAAGTGGTCCGATGGACAGATATTCCAATCTCCGCTGTGGAGCTTTGCAGCTCCTTCAGGGTTATCTTTGGTCTCTTTGTTGCCTTTCTGATTAATGCCCTCCTTGCCTGGTCCATGAGTTTTGGTGGGCGGCCCTCTCTTGGCAGGTTTGTTGTGGTGCCATATTCTTTCCATTTTTTTTATAATGGATTTAATGGTGCTCCGTGGGATGTTAAAAGTTGCAGATGTTTTTTTATAACCCAACCCTGATCTGTACTTCTACACAACTTTGTCCCTGGCCTGTTTGGAGAGCTCCTTGGTCTCCATTGTGCCGCTTGCTTGGTGGTGCCCCTTGCTTAGTGGTATTGCAGACTCTGGGGCCTTTCAGAACAGGTGTATATATACTGAGATCATGTGACAGATCATGTGACACTTAGATTACACACAGGTGGACTTTATTTAACTAATTATGTGACTTATGAAGGTAATTGGTTGCACCAGATCTTATTTAGGGGCTTCATAGCAAAGGGGGTGAATACATATGCATGTAACAACTTTCCATTTGTTATTTTATATACTTTTTCTAAACAAGTACTTTTTTTCATTTCACTTCACCAATTTGGACTATTTTGTGTATGTCCATTACATGAAATCCAAATAAAAATCTATTTAAATTACAGGTTGTAATGCAACAAAATAAGAAAAACGCCAAGGGGATGAATACTTTTGCAAGGCACTGTAGGTAAGAGATCGTTTTTAAATATGTCTAAGTGATTGATAAGACTGAACTAGATCTATGATAATTCAATAATCAATATTGTGTTGCACCTTTAACCAATAGTCTAACAAATGAACAACTCTTACAAATAAAGTACAAAGACAACTTTTGATTGTCTTTATTAAGACATAATCTATATCAAATTTCAGGCAGACCGCCCAGCCAGCCCGAGCCAACTGTATGCCCGACCCCCACCAGTCTAGTCAATAACTCAACTTTCACCCCAACACAACTTCCTTCCCATCTTTTTTTTTTATGTCTCAAGGGAAAGTTTTGGAAAACAAAAGTTTAATAAAAAATACACATACACCTACACATTAACACACAGAAACAGTACATCCTCCATATAAATCATATCATAGGCCTAATAGTACTGTAGAGCGCTTTTTACTTGTACACAAGCTAGGTCACCTCGTCCTGCCCCTAGGGGTCCACGGCCCTGTGGCGCCCCCCAAACCAAAACACCCCACTCAGCTTTATGATCTTAGTGAAACATTCATTATTGGTTTCAGGTGTATTAGGCCAAGGCCAGAGAGACAACCAACAGTACAGCAGACCCCCATTGCCACGTCTGAGCTGCCCAGCAGCAAGGGATTGCCTTAATAGGTACCTCCCATGACGTGGGCATGTTTTCAATACAGACTCCTTTTGTCGTACAGTATTCCATATAAGGTATCCAGTTGCAGAGTATAGCCTTAATCTTATAATAAATCAAAACTAGTGATACATAATTTGACACTTATTCCATATATTGTGGTGGAATAAATCCATCTATTACTTAGCTGCTATAAATGCTGGGTTACACAGTTTCTTCTGATAAGTCTTCAGTATCAACATTTCCAAGCAAAGAAAAACAGGGAGAATCTGTAGACATGCTGAGATAAAAGAACATACTCTTTGCCAGAATTCAGCCAGCCTTCACAAGACAATAACATATTCAAATATGTCCACTTTTGTGTTTTACATCTCCAGCAGAAGAATGACATTTCTGAGTGCATGATATTCAGTTTCACTGGCATATACGTTCTATGGATGGTCTTAAACTGCAGCAATTTATGTCTGAGATTATATGAACATGACTGGGCATTCTAACATGTCTCTATCCATTCATCATGTAAGGTTCTGGGTGTAGCTGGTGCAGAGGAGTCAGGCGCAGGACAGCAGAGATGAGTAACACAATGAACTTTACTCAAAATGTCCAAATACATGAAGTAATACCAAGCCTACAAACATCGGACCGAACTTACAAAAAACAATCACTCACAAAAAACCATGGGGAAAACAGAGGGTTAAATAATGAACATGTAATTGGGGAATTGAAACCAGGTGTGTAAAACAAAGACAAAACAAATGGAAAATGAAAAGTGGATCGGCGATGGCTAGAAGTCCGGTGACGTCGACCGCCGAACGCCGCCCGAACAAGAAGAGGGACCAACTTCGGCGGAAGTCGTGACACATCATCAATAGCGTCTACCAGTTCTTCCTCACATTTTTCTATTACATGTTTTGTGTCATCTGGAAAAGCCTCTATCAACCCTTGATACAGTTAGGAATGCAACTTTAGAGGTTTGTCAGACTGCCTTAAAATAGTTTCAATCTTTGAAGCTTCTTGCTTGTCCAGTGTTTACTGCACAGAGATAATAAAGTGTTGGTCTTCCCTGGCTGCCTGACCCTGATGAGACCCCTGTCACCATCTGATCCTGCTAAGACATGATGAGCAAAGTGTTGTGTACTGACTGCTCCATGACAGTGAAGCATGTCAAGCTGTTTATACCGTGTCAGTGTGAAAAGTTGGAAATTAGCTAGGGAAATGGACATCAATAACGTTACATTGCTATACTGACGAATAAAAACTCTCATTGCGTTGAAAAAACCCATCAGAATATAGGTTTTCAATCCATTGGCCGCTGGTTTCATCCTTTGATTCTGGTCTACTGTGATTGAGACAAAGATAATACAGAAAGTTAGTGAGCTATCCAAATTTACTTCTGTTGAAATAGGACAAAACAAAGGCTACAAAACATTTCCATACACACATCAGCTGTTAGATACTGCTACCTGATAACTAGAGGCTAGCTAGAGCTAAACTGGCAATGGTAGCTACTAGGTAGCGAATTAATCAAATCAAATCGTATTGGTCACATAGACATGGTTAGCAGATGTTAATGCGAGTGTAGTGAAATGCTGGTGCTTCTAGTTCCGACCGTACAGTAATATTTAACAAGTAATCTAACAATTTCACAACAACTACCTTATAGACACAAGTGTAAAGGAATGAATAAGAATATGTACATATCAATACAGTTGAAGTCGGAAGTTTACATACTCTTAGGTTGGAGTCATTAAAACTTGTTTTTCAACCACTCCACAAATTTCTTCTCAACAAACTATAGTTTTGGCAACTCGGTTAGGACATCTACTTTGTGCATGACACAAGTCATTTTTCGAACAGATGTTTACAGAGAGATTAGTTAACTTATAATTCACTGTATCACAAATCCAGTGGGTCAGAAGCTTACATACACTAAGTTGACTGTGCCTTTAAACAGCTTGGAAAATTCCAGAAAATGATGTCCTGGCTTTAGAAGCTTCTGATAAACTAATTGACATCATTTGAGTCAATTGGAGGTGTACCTGTATATGTATTTCAAGGCCTATCTTCAAACTCAGTGCCTCTTTGCTTGACATCATGGGAAAATCAAAAAAAAAATCAGCCAAGACCTCCGATTTTTTTTTTTAGACATTCACAAGTCTCGCTATCCTTGGGAGCAATTTCCAAATGCCTGAAGGTACCACGTTCATCTGTACAAACAATAGTATGCAAGTATAAACACCAAGAGACCACGCAGCCGTCATATCGCTCAGGAAGGAGATGCGTTCTGTCTCCTAGAGATGAACGTACTTTGGTGCGAAAAGTGCAAATCAATCCCAGAACAAGAGCAAAGGACCTTGTGAAGATGCTGGAGGAAACAGGTACAAAAGTATCTATATCCATGGTAAAACGAATCCTATATCGACATAACCTGAAAGGCCGCTCAGCAAGGAAGAAGCCACTGCTCCAAAACCGCCATAAAAAAGCTAGACTACGGTTTGCAACTGCACATGGGGACAAAGATC
This sequence comes from Salmo trutta, assembly GCF_901001165.1. Lineage (NCBI taxonomy): Eukaryota > Metazoa > Chordata > Actinopteri > Salmoniformes > Salmonidae > Salmo > Salmo trutta. The sequence goes on along the minus strand of NC_042960.1, from coordinate 30,173,425 downwards.
ATACTTTCTGGAGAAATATCCTCTGGTCTGATGAAACAAAAATACATCTGTTTGGCCATAATGACCATCGTTATGTTTGGAGGAACAAGGGGGAGGCTTGCAAGCCAAAGAACACCATCCCAACCGCGAAGCACGGGGGTGGCAGCATGTTGTGGGGGTGTTTTGCTGCAGGAGGGACTGGTGCACTTCACAAAATAGATGGCATCATGAGGGAGGAAAATTATGTGGATTTATTGAAGTAACATCTCAAGACATCAGTCAGGAAATTAAAGCTTGGTTGCAAATGGGTCTTCCAAATGGACAATGACCCCAAGCATACTTCCAAAGTTGAGGCAAAATGGCTTAAGGACAACAAAGTCAATGTATTGGAGTGGCCATCACAAAGCCCTGACCTCAATTCTATAGAAAGTTTGCGGGCAGAACTGAAAAAGCATGTGCGAGCAAGGAGGCCTACACACCTGACTCAGTTACACCAGCTCTGTCAGGAGGAATGGGCCAAAATTCACCCAACTTAATGTGGGAAGCTTGTGGAAGGCTACCCGAAACGTTTGACCCAAGTTAAACAATTTAAAGGCAATGCTAACAAATACTAATTGAGTGTATGTAAACTTCTGACCCACTGGGAATGTGATGAAAGAAATAAAAGCTGAAATAAATCATTCTCTCTACTATTACACATTCTTAAAATAAAGTGGTGATCCTAACTGACCTAAGACAGGGAATTTTTACTAGGATTAAATGTCAGGAATTGTGAAAAACTGAGTTTAAATATATTGAAATATATAAATAAATCCCTAACCCTAAGGTGTATGTAAACTTCCGACTTCAACTGTGTACACACACACACACACACACACACACACACACACACACACACACACACACACACACACACACACACACACACACACACACACACACACACACACACACACACACACACACACACACACACGTATGCACACACAAGCACACATGCCCACTCTGTGGACAGGACAATGCCCTAACCAACACAGGTTAGGAGGGGATAAATTACGGTGTACCTATCAACTTAACACTGCAGGAGACATGCACTGTGCACAGAGAGGAGAGTTGTGGAGGAGAGTTTTGGAATGATAGTATATGCCAATGCTTTTTATTGATCTAAAGATACAGATAGATATACAGTGGGATCCGAAATTATGACTGTATAAATAATTCAAATACTGAGCTATATTGTATGCCCCAAAAATTGGGAAATTATATAATTTTATACTAATACAATTGCTCAGAGATAAACATTCAGTTTAAAAAGGAATATGAGAAAGCAGAAAAGAACCCCATACTTACTGTAAAATATGGTGGTGGATCTTTGATGTTTTGGGGCTATTTTGCTTCCACTAGTCCTGGGACCCTTGTTTAGGTCAACGGCAAAATTAACTTCACCCAGTACCAGGATTTTTTGGTAAAAACCTGGTATCACCTCTATCTGTCACAGCTATGTGTTATTAAGGCCATGTAATAACTTGCAGTGCTGTTTAACATTTTCATATCATATACAGTATGCTCAAGTGTCACCTCTGAATGCCTTGTAGAAGAACCATAAACCAGCCATATAAGGTTCACTAAAATTGGTTATTAAATCTGGGTTATTCAGATTCTCTCAGGTCATGGCTTTTTGATTAGATTAGGGCGTAGGCCAGATGGGAAATACATATTTATGTGTTTGATAAAGTAGTAGGAAATACAGTGCCTTCAGAAAGTATTCACACCCCTTGACTTATTCCACATTTTGTGTTGGTCTGAATTAAAAATGTATTAAAAGTATATTTGTTCTCACCCATCTGCACACAATACCCCATAATAACAAAGTGAAAACAGGTTTTTTGAAATGTTTGCAATTGTATTGAAAATGAAATACAGATATATCTAATTTACATAAGTATTCACACCCCTGAGTCAACACTTCGTAGAAGCACCTTTGGCAGCAATTTATGGCTGTGAGTCTTTCTGCGTAAGTCTCTAAGAGCTTTCCATACCTGGATTGTGCAACATTTGCTCATTATTCTTTTCAAAATTCTTCAAGCTCTGTCAAACTTCTTGTTGATCATTGGTAGACAACCATTTTCAGGTTTTGCCATTATTTGTAATAGATTTCAGTCAAAACTGTAACTTGGCCACTCAATAAGTGCATTGAGGAAGTCGTCTCCATAGTGACTGTACGTACATACCCCAACCAGAAGCCATGGATTACAGGCAATATTCGCACTGAGCTAAAGGGTAGAGCTGCTGCTTTCAAGGAGGGGGACTCTAACCCGGAAGCTTCTAAAAAATCCCGCTATGCCCTCCGACGAACTATCAACTTATATGCTCGCTTTGAGGCAAGTAACACTGAAACATACAAGAGAGCATCAGCTGTTCCGGATGACTGTGTGATAACACTCTCCATAGCCGATGTGAGTAAAACCTTTAAACAGGTCAACATTCACAGACAGATTACCAGGATGTGTACTCAGAGTATGCACTGACCAACTGGCAAGTTCAACCTCTCCCTGTCTGAGTCTGTAATACCAACATGTTTCAAAATGTTTCATAGTCCCTGTGCCCAAGAACACTAAGGTAACCTGACAAAATGACTACCGAACCATAGACCTTACATCTGTAGCTATGAAATGCTTTGAAAGGCTGGTCAAGGTTCACATCAACACCATCATCCCAGAAACCCTAGACCTACTCAAATTTGCATACCATACCAACAGATCCACAATCTCTATTGCACTCCACACTGCCCTTTCCCACCTGGACAAAAGGAACACCTATGTGAGAATGCTATTCATTGACTACGGCTCAGCGTTCAACACCATAGTTCCCTCAAAGCTCATCACTAAGCTAAGGACCCTGGGTCTAAACACCTGCCTCTGCAACTGTATCCTGGACTTCCTGACGGGCCGCCCCCAGGTGGTAAGGGTAGGTAACAACACATCTGCCACGCTGATCCTCAACACAGGGGCCCCTCAGGGGTGCGTGCTCAGTCCCCTCCTGTACTCCCTGTTCACTCATGACTGAATGGCCAGGAACGACTCCAATACCATCATTAAGTTTGCTGATGACACGACAGTGGTAGGCCTGATCACCGACAGCGATGAGACAGCCTATAGGGAGGAGATCAGAGACCTGACTGTGTGGTGCAAGGACAACAACCTCTCCGTCAATGTGATCAAGACAAAGGAGATGATTTTGGACTACAGGAAAAGTAGGACCGAGCACGCCCCCATTCTCATCGACAGGTCTGTAGTGGAGCAGGTTGAGAGCTTCAAGTTCCTTGGCGTCCTCATCACCAACAAACTAACATGGTCCAAGCACACCAAGCCAGTCGTGAAGAGGGCACGACAAAACCTATTCCCCCTCAGGAGACTGAAAAGATTTGGCATGGGTCCTCAGATCCTCAATAGGTTTTTACAGCTTTACCATCGAGAGCATCCTGACTGGTTGCATCATTGCCTGGTATGGCAATTGCTCGACCTCCGACTACAAGGCACTACTGAGGGTAGTGCGTACGGCCTAGTACATCACTGGGGCCAAGCTTCCTGCCATCCAGGACCTCTATGCCAGGCGATGTCAGAGCAAGGCCCTAAAAATTGTCAAAGACTCCAGCCACCCTAGTCATATACTCTTCTCTCTGCTACTACACAGCATACGGTAACGGAGCGCCAAGTCTAGGTCCAAGAGGCTTCTAAACAGCTTCTACCCGACTATTTGCATTGCCCCCCCCCTCTATGCTGCTGCTACTCTCTGTTATTATCTATGCATAGTCACTTTAATAACTCTACCTACATGTAAATATTACCTCAATTACCTCAACACCGGTGCCCCTGCACATTAACTCTGTACCGGTACCCCCTGTATATAGCCCCGCTATTGTTATTTACTGCTGCTCTTTAATTATTTGTTATTCTTATCTCTTACTTTTTTCCCGGTATTTTCTTTAATCTGCATTGTTGCTTAACGGCTTGTAAGTAACCATTTCACTGTAAGTTCTTCACCTGTTGTATTCGGCGCATGTGACAAATAAAATTTGATTTGATTTGAGTGAGTCCATGCAAAGTATTGTATAGAGCCATAGCTGGATGGAACTCTTTACCAATCCATATTTCTCAGGCAAAAAGTAAATCCACCTTCAAGAAAAAAATAAAAGAACATCTAATGCGATAGACCATATGACTGGACAGGAAATAGAAAGCATCAACTGAATGTTAAATGTGTTTCCTGTCAGGTATTTTAATTGTTTGTATTGTCTACTTGTTGAATGTTTGAAGTCTTGATAGCTAATTGATTGTAATGTCTTATTAATTGGTGTTGGACCCCAGGAAGATTAGCTAGCATTACGGCATTAGCTAATGGGGATCCTAATAAAAATTACAAATTATGTGACTTGTTAAGCACATTTTATGCCTGAACGTAGGCTTAAATACTTATTGACTCAAGACGTTTTATCTTTTCCTTTTTAATTAATTTGTAAAAATGTCCAAAAACATAATTCCCCTTTGACATTACGGGGTATTGTGTGTAGGCCAGCGACAAAAACATCTCAATTTAATCCATTTTAAATGCAGGCTGTAACACAACCACATTTTGGAAAAGTCAATGGGTGTCAATGCTTTCCGAAGGCACTGTAGATCAACACCCTATATTTATTGCCCATTTCATTGTCTACAGTGGTATATTCATGAGCGTTATTATGGTCATATATTGTATGGATATATGTATTACTACCCATATATATTCCATTCATTATTGCAATGATATTGTATCTTATCAAAAGCTGGGATGGGCAGACTGTCATATACATTATTGAAATGGCAGTGGTCTTTGTCTAGGCAATGGATAAATGGGATTAATGCAAAAAAACAGCCCATTAGATTGACTATAAACACATCAAATGTCCCCTTAAGTAACAATGAGAATCCATAATTCACACCTATTCTAACCAACTCAGTGGCCTTGTGGTTAATGTGTCTTCCCTGAGATTGACTGTAAAATGGGACCTGATGGGTCTCTGCTCTCTACTCAGCATTAAGGAGAAAGATCGGGGGTAAACCCCTGTGATAGACTAGTATGCTATCCAGTGGGTGTACTTGGACACCAAGCTGCCACACGGTACAGAAACTGGAGATTGGCTCCTGGCTGCTCCTATGAGCCATCCCGGCCCACACAAGCCAAGGCTTGTGCAAGGCTACTTACTAGGATCTCTTCTTCCCCAAGACAAAAGGTTGTGCGCACACACAGAGTTTGGGGTTGACTGGCACATGGGGATTGGAGTGGAGCGGAACACGTACGGTACCAGCCATATACACCCCAGGTAACCGATCCTCTTGCGTGGAATACAAACAAAAACAAATGAGATTCCATTGCCCAGGCTGTCTCAAACCACTCATCACCTCCTCTACAAATGGATCTGCATTTGATTAGCTCTCCTTGCTCTCGGGGACTGGGATGCATTCTTTGATTGGAAATATTTCAATCTTTTTATTTTCTTTATTCGAAGGCAATCTTCTCTAACCTCCTTTTACATACCTCATTTGAAATTGTTGTAATTATTATACATTGCACTAAACGGAAAGGGAGAAAGAGAGGGAGGGGGACCTATATATGTAAATAGGCTGTTTTGCATATAAAATGCTTTAACTTCAATTTTCGGAGTAATAAATTGCTCAAAGTGAGAGGCGTCGCACATAGCCCCAGGCAATCGGGGAGTCATTAAAGGGCCGAATGTACTGAAGTGGACATAAAGCCCAGTAATTCAATGATGGCCAGGCTATGAAGGAAAATGTACATGGAGATAAAGTTGAGAAGGGAAATGAAAGGTGGAGTGAAAGAGGGTTAGAGGGGGGAGGGAGAGAATGAGAGAGAGAAAGAGAGAGAGAGACCGATATAGGGAGAGATGTATAGTACATAAAATGAAAGAGAAATGCAGAGAGGAAGCATAGAGCGGGAGGCATGTTAGTGTGAGGCAGAAAGAAAGGGAAACTTACAAATGAAGAGTAGGTAAGGGCCAAAACTCTGGCTGCCTCAAATAATCAGGATGACTTAGAAGAACTGAGGGGAACTAGTCAAAGAAAAAAATAACTGCCTTTAGACTAGACTCCAACCACAACACAACCACAACACAAACACAAGACAACCACTATACAACTCCTACACTGCTCAGAGACCAGTAATCAGCCTTTGTCCTGTCACATTATTGTAAAGGCCCTTCGATAAAGGACAGTTAGCCATTGATTAGACAAAGGAGAATGGGAGAACAGAGAAGTGATTAAATGTGAACACAAACACAGCAGATAATCAAATCAAAACAAATGTTATTAGCCAGATGTGCCGAATACAAAAGGTGTAGACCTTACAGTGAAATGCTTACTTACGAGCCCCGAACCAACAATGCAGTAAAAAAAAGAAAGAAAACGAATAAGAATAAGAAATAAAAGTAACAAGTAATTAAAGAGCAGCAGTAAAGTAACAATAGCGAGACTATATACAGGGCGGTACCGGTACAGAGTCAATGTGCGGGGGCACTGGTTAGTTGAGGTAATTGAGGTAATATGTACATGTAGGTAGAGTTATTAAAGTGACTATGCATAAATGATAACAACAGAGAGTAGCAGCGGTGTAAAATATGGGGGGGGGGGCAATGCAAATGGTCTGGGTAGCCATTTGATTAGATGTTCAGGAGTCTTATGGCTTGGGGGTAGAAGCTGTTTAGAAGCCTCTTGGATCTAGACTTGGCGCTCCGATACCGCTTGCTGTGCAGTAGCAGAGAGAAGAGTCTATGACTAGGGTGGCTAGAGTCTTTGACATTTTTTAGGGCCTTCTTCTGACACCGCCTGGTATAGAGGTCCTGGATGGCAGGAAGCTTGGCCCCAGTGATGTACTGGGCTGTACGCACTACCCTCTGTAGTGCCTTGTTTTTGGAGGTCCAGCAGTTGCCATACCAGGCAGTGATGCAATCAGTCAGGATGCTATCGATGTTGCAGCTTTAGAACCTTCTGAGGACCCAAATCTTTTCAGTCTCCTGAGGGGGAATAGGTTTTGTTGTGCCCTCTTCACGACTGTCTTGGTGTGCTTGGACCATGTTAGTTTGTTGGTGATGTGGACACCAAGGAACTTGAAGCTCTCAACCTGCTCCACTACAGCCAACTATTACCGACGAGCAGCATTGTAGAAACTAAATACATTACAAAGGAACGTCTTGATTAGTGTTATGTTATGTTAGCTAGCTACAAAGTTGCTTTTGTATAATAGCCAACCTCTACCGACTAGCAGCACTGTAGAAACTATTACATTACAACGGAACGACTTGATTAGTGTAGTGTTGTGTTAGTTAGCTAGCATTTTCGTCATTTTAGTCAATAAGATTTTCGCAACGTAAGCTTAACTTTCTGAACATTTGAGACGTGTAGTCCACTTGTCATTCCAACCCCTTTGCATTAGCGTAGCCTCTTCTGTAGCTTGTCAACTATGTGTCTGGCTATCCCTGTTCTCTCCCCTCTGCACAGGCCATACAAACGCTTCACACCGCGTGGCCGCTGCCACTCTAACCTGGTGGTCCCAGCGCGCACGACCCACGTGGAGTTCCAGGTCTCCGGCAGCCTCTGGAACTGCCGGTCTGCGGCCAACAAGGCTGAGTTCATCTCAGCCTATGCTACCCTCCAGTCCCTAGACTTCCTGGCGCTGACGGAAACATGGATTACCACAGATAACACTGCTACTCCTACTGCTCTCTCCTCGTCTGCCTACGTGTTCTCGCATACCCCTAGAGCATCGAGCCAGCGGGGTGGTGGCACTGGAATCCTCATCTCTCCCAAGTGGACATTCTCTCTCCCCTGACCCATCTGTCTATCTCCTCATTTGAATTCCATGCTGTCACAGTTACCAGCCCTTTCAAGCTTAACATCCTTATCATTTATCGCCCTCCAGGTTCCCTTGGAGAGTTCATCAATGAGCTTGATGCCTTGATAAGTTCCTTCCCCGAGGATGGCTCACCTCTCACAGTTCTGGGTGACTTTAACCTCCCCACGTCTACCTTTGACTCATTCCTCTCTGCCTCCTTCTTTCCACTCCTCTCCTCCTTTGACCTCACCCTCTCACCTTCCCCCCCTACTCACAAGGCAGGCAATACGCTTGACCTCATCTTTACTAGATGCTGTTCTTCCACTAATCTCATTGCAACTCCCCTCCAAGTCTCCGACCACTACCTTGTATCCTTTTCCCTCTCGCTCTCATCCAACACTTCTCACTCTGCCCCTACTCGGATGGTATTGCGCCGTCCCAACCTTCACTCTCTCTCTCCCGCTACTCTCTCCTCTTCCATCCTATCATCTCTTCCCTCTGCTCAAACCTTCTCCAACCTATCTCCTGATTCTGCCTCCTCAACCCTCCTCTCCTCCCTTTCTACATCCTTCGATTTTCTCTGTCCCCTATCCTCCAGGCCGGCTCGGTCCTCCACTCCTGCGCCGTGGCTCGACGACTCACTGCGAGCTCACAGAACAGGGCTCCGGGCAGCCGAGCGGAAATGGAGGAAAACTCGCCTCCCTGCGGACCTGGCATCCTTTCACGCCCTCCTCTCTACATTTTCCTCTTCTGTCTCTGCTGCTAAAGCCACTTTCTACCACTCTAAATTCCAAGCATCTGCCTCTAACCCTAGGAAGCTCTTTGCTACCTTCTCCTCCCTCCTGAATCCTCCTCCCCCCCCTCCTCTCTCTCTGCGGATGACTTCGTCAACCATTTTGAAAAGAAGGCTGATGACATCCGATCCTCATTTGCTAAGCCAAACGACACCGCTGGTCCTGCTCACACTGCCCTACCCTGTGCTTTGACCTCTTTCTCCCCTCTCTCTCCAGATGAAATCTCGCGTCTCGTGACGGCCGGCCGCCCAACAACCTGCCCACTTGACCCTATCCCCTCCTCTCTTCTCCAGACCATTTCCGGAGACCTTCTCCCCTACCTCACCTCGCTCATCAACTCATCCTTGACCGCTGGCTACGTCCCTTCTGTCTTCAAGAGAGCGAGAGTTGCACCCCTTCTGAAAAAACCTACACTCGATCCCTCCGATATCAACAACTACAGACCTTTCTTTTCTCTCCAAAACTCTTGAACGTGTCGTCCTTGGCCAGCTCTCCTGCTATCTCTCTCAGAATGACCTTCTTGATCCTAATCAGTCAGGTTTCAAGACTGGGCATTCAACTGAGACTGCTCTTCTCTGTGTCACGGAGGCTCTCCGCACTGCTAAAGCTAACTCTCTCTCCTCTGCTTTCATCCTTCTAGACCTATCTGCTGCCTTTGATACCGTGAACCATCAGATCCTCCTCTCCACCCTCTCCGAGCTGGGCATCTCCGGCGCGGCCCACGCTTGGATTGCGTCCTACCTGACAGGTCGCTCCTACCAGGTGGCGTGGCGAGAATCTGTCTCCGCACCACGTGCTCTCACCACTGGTGTCCCCCAGGGCTCTGTTCTAGGCCCTCTCCTATTCTCACTATACACCAAGTCACTTGGCTCGGTCATATCCTCACATGGTCTCTCCTATCATTGCTACGCAGACGACACACAATTAATCTTCTCCTTTCCCCCTTCTGATAACCAGGTGGCGAATCGCATCTCTGCATATCTGGCAGACATATCAGTGTGGATGACGGCTCACCACCTCAAGCTGAACCTCGGCAAGACGGAGCTGCTCCTCCTCCCGGGGAAGGACTGCCCGTTCCATGATCTCACCATCACGGTTGACAACTCCCTTGTGTCCTCCTCCCAGAGTGCTAAGAACCTTGGCGTGACCCTGGACAACACCCTGTCGTTCTCCACTAACATCAAGGCGGTGACCCGATCCTGTAGGTTCATGCTCTACAACATTCGCAGAGTACGACCCTGCCTCACACAGGAAGCGGCGCAGGTCCTAGTCCAGGCACTTGTCATCTCCCGTCTGGATTACTGCAACTCGCTGTTGGCTGGGCTCCCTGCCTGTGCCATTAAACCCCTACAACTCATCCAGAACGCCGCAGCCCGTCTGGTGTTCAACCTTCCCAAGTTCTCTCACGTCACCCCGCTCCTCCGCTCTCTCCACTGGCTCCCAGTTGAAGCTCGCATCCGCTACAAGTCCATGGTGCTTGCCTACGGAGCTGTGAGGGGAATGGCACCTCTGTACCTTCAGGCTCTGATCAGGCCCTACACCCAAACAAGGGCACTGCGTTCATCCACCTCTGGCCTGCTCGCCTCCCTACCTCTGAGGAAGCACAGTTCCCGCTCAGCCCAGTCAAAACTGTTCGCTGCTCTGGCACCCCAATGGTGGAACAAGCTCCCTCACGACGCCAGGACAGCGGAGTCAATCACCACCTTCCGGAGACACCTGAAACCCCACCTCTTTAAGGAATACCTGGGATAGGATAAAGTAATCCTTCTACCCACCCCCCAAAAAAAAGATTTAGATGCACTATTGTAAAGTGGTTGTTCCACTGGATATCTTAAGGTGAATGCACCAATTTGTAAGTCGCTCTGGATAAGAGCGTCTGCTAAATGACTTAAATGTAAATGTAAATGTAAGAATGGGGGCATGCTTGTTCCTCTTTTTCCTGTAGTCCACAATCATCTCCTTTGTCTTGATCACGCTGAGGGAGAAGTTGTTGTCCTTGCACCACACGGCCAGGTCGCTGACCTCCTCCCTATAGGCTCTCGTCATTGTCGGTGATCAAGCCTACCACTGTTGTGTCATCTGCAAACTTAATGATGGTGTTGGAGTCGTGCCTGCCCGTGCAGTCATGAGTGAACAGGGAGTACAGGAGGGAACTGAGCACGTACCCCTGAGGGGCCCCTGGGTTGAGGATCAGCGTGGCGGATGTGTTGTTACTTACCCTTACCACCTGGCGGCTGCCCGTCAGGAAGTCCAGGATCCAGTTGCTGAGGAAAGTGTTTAGTTCCAGGGTCCTTAGCTTATAGACCTTTTGCACAACGTAGCAACGCCCACTTCCGCTCAACTTCCTACCCAATACATAGCTTCCTGTCCCGATCGCGTCCTGTCAGCCTGATTGTAGCCATACTAGCCTCGAAGTTGCTAATTTTATCATTACCTCAGTATATTATAATCATATTTCTATAGCATTTAAAAAAAATCATTCTTGAAAATTCTGTATCTGTTCATTTTGTGATTTTTTTGTCTCTTTAGCTAGCAAACGTTAGCTACCAGTACCTAGCTAACGTTAGTGCTAACGACGCTAACGTTATTAGTTGGTGCGGCATATTTATTGAAAGTTAGGAAATTAAGAAGATTTCATTGAACCTTCTAGTGGGCTTCAACGTCTGAAGGGAGCAGTACCTTTGCAATTCCAGTGGAATAACTACCATGTCCAAGAGATACTCATGTCACATCAACTGCATCTGGGCTGTGGCTTGCCTTCTCACAAAACTACCAGTGTGGGCCTCTTGTGAAGGCATGGGCCAAGGAGCAATGAGCTACTACTGCAATGCATCTTTCCTTTTTTGCTGTGACCATCCATTGTCGAACACCCTGTATTGTCTCACATTTATTGATAATAAACACCTTTGCTTATACTCCAAACAAAATTTTAAAAGAGTTTTTATTTACAGTGACAGAAAAATGTAACTGTAACTAACTATTTTAAATTATTAATTGCAGAGAGATTTGTTGGTTTGTTTCTCTTTCATTAATTGAAAGATAAAGGAGCCTGTCCCTTGTTATTTAGTCTTTCCTGCCTAAGAACCTTTGCATGTACACATTAGTACCAGTCACCATTCTATCTAATTAGTGAAAACACCACTGGGTCTCTATGTATTCTCTCACCTGAAGAGACTATGTGAAGCTGGTCTTCTTCATTGAGCACAAATGTGCAGCCTTGAAAGTTGCTCTCCAGTCTGTAGCCATCCAGGGGCAGTGAAGGGAATGGTGGTGTCTCCTTATGGTTAACTATGTGTCGCGTTGTGATTGGAGGCTGCTGGTAAGACAGGAGGCTCCCCACCTGTACCTTTCCAAAGTGGGAGTCGACTAAAAGCTTTTCAGCATACATCAGCATACATCACCATAATGCAGTGCCAGCAACACATGAACAGTGATGTTGTGTCATTGTTACTGGCTCTTAGGGCTTCAGTACAACCTACGTGGGGATATAAAAAGAAAATGATTAGACTATAAAATCACTCAACATGTCACGACCAGCAAACAGAAGTGACTGGCGCAACATGCAACAGCCACTAAATTCATTACAACAATACGGGTTGAAACTTTTCTAATAAGGGTATATGCCCTTGTTTAAATGTAATCTAATGTGTCCAACATAACAGAAACAGCAAGGAAGACAACTGAACAATTACTACACTAAGAACGGTTTCATAGACATGGTTTAAGCCTAGTCCTAGACTAAGCAATACGTCTCAATGCAGATCTCCATTGACAGGAACTTCTTAGTCTAAGACTAGGCTTCATCTCTGACTGTGTAACCGGCATGTAGTGTGTCACAAACAGCTGACTTTTCACCCTACACTCAAACTGTGTGGTTTCTCATTTTTCCTCATGGACCTGTAGCAGAAAGCCCCTATGCTGACCTCTCCTGTCACTTTGTCCTTGTTTGACACTGTTTGGAATAAAAATAATGAGCAATCCTATTGATAGCTAGCTACTGTAAAAGGCATGTCTTTAACTATGTTACAGCTTTGAGTAAACGTCCTTGTCTGGTCTGATAGGCAACTTGGCTATACTTACCTTCATAGTTGAAAAGGTAACTGGAGACAAAGTTTAAATCCTTTTTCCAACTGGGAGGTCGGTGCTTTGCTACTTGTCTTGGTCAGACGATGTACATCCGTCACTGTTATCTTTGGCAGCTTTTGCAAGCGCCTTGAGTAAAACAGTGCCATGGTTGGTAAGGGAAGGGGGCGTTGGCTAATTGCTAGCCACCTTAATAGTTAGCGCATTAATAGCTAGCTAGCTAAGAGACGAAAAAAGACACAGAACACAATCATTTAATTACAAAAATCACTAACTGAGCAGATAAACAGAATTTTCAACGAGAATGATATAAAAAACGCTATAGAAATATGATTATATTAATATCCTGAGATAATGATAAAATGAGCGACTTCGAGGCTAGTATTACTACTATCAGGCTGACAGGACGTGATCGGGACAGGAAGCTATGTATCGGGTAGAAAGTTGAGTGGAAATGGGCGTTGCTACGTTGTGCAAAAGGTATATTGATGAGCTTTGAGGGCACTATGGTGTTGAACACTGAGCTGTAGTCAATGAATAGCATTCTCAAGTAGGTGTTTCTTTTGTCCAGGTGGGGAAGGGCAGTGTGGAGTGCAATAAAGATTGCATCATCTGTGGATCTGTTAGGGTGGTATGCAAATTTGAGTGGGTGTAGGGTTTCTGGGATAATGGTGTTGATGTGAGCCATGACCAGCCTTTCAAAGCACTTCATGGCTACAGACGTGAGTGCTACAGGTCAGTAGTCATTTAGGCAGGTTACCTTAGTGTTCTTGGGCACAGGGACTATGGTGGTCTATTTAAAACATATTGGTATTATAGACTTGGACAGGGAGAGGCTGAAAATGTCAGTGAAGACACTTGCCAGTTGGTCAGCGCATGCTCGCAGTACACGTCCTGTTAATCCGTCTGGCCGTGTGGTCTTGTGAATGTTGACCTGTTTAAAGGTCTTACTCACATCGGCTGCGAAGAGCGTGATCACACAGTCGTCCGGAACAGCTGGTTCTCTCATGCATGTTTCAGTGTTATTTTCCTTGAAGCGAGCATATAAGTAGTTTAGCTTGTCTGGTAGGCTCGTGTCACTGGGCAGCGCTCAGCTGTGCTACCTTTTGTAGTCTGTAATGGTTTGCAAGCCCTGCCACATCCACTGAGCGTCAGAGCTGGTGTAGTACGATTCGATCTTAGTCCTGTATTGATGCTTTGCCTGTTAGATGGTTCGTCGTTGGGCATAGCAGGATTTCTTATAACCTTCCGGGTTAGAGTCCCGCTCCTTGAAAGCGGCAACTCTAGCCTTTAGCTCAGTGCGGATGTTGCCTTTAATCCATGGCTTCTGGTTGGGGTATGTACATACAGTCACTGGAGACGACGTCATCGATGCACTTATTGATGAAGCCAATGACTGATGTGGTGTAGTCCTCAATGCCATCGGAGGAATCCCGGAACATATTCCATTCTTTGCTAGCAAAACAGTCCAGTAGCTTAGCTTCTGCTTTATCTGACCACTTTTTTATTGATTGAGTCACTGGTGCTTTCTGCTTTAATTTTTGCTTGTAAGCAGGAATCAGGATAAAGCTATGGTTAGATTTGCCAAATGGAGTGCGAGGGAGAGCTTTGTATGCGTCTCTGTGTGTGGAGTAAAAGTGGTCCAGAGTGTTTTCACTCTGGTTGCACATTTAACATGCTGATAGAAATTTGGTAAGATGGATTTAAGTTTCCCTCCATTAAAGTCCCCGGCCACTAGGAGCGCCACCTCTGGGTGAGCGTTTTCCTGTTTGCTTATGGCGGAATACAGCTCATTGAGTGCGGTCTTAGTGCCAGCATCAGTCTGTGGTGGTATGTAGACGCTACAAAAAATACATATGAAAACTCTCTAGGTAGATAGTGTGGTCTATAACTTATCATGAGATACTCTACCTCAGGCGAGCAAAACCTTGAGACTTCCTTAAATTTCGTGCACCAGCTGTTATTTACAAAAATGCATAGTCCGCCACCCCTTGTCTTACCAGACGCCGCTGTTCTATCCTGCCGATACAGCGTATAACCAGCCAGCTGTATGTTGATAATGTTGTTGTTCAGCCACAACTCCATGAAGCATAAGATATTACAGTTTTGAATGTCCCGTTGGTAGTTCAATCTTCTGCGTAGGTCATTGATTTTATTTAAAATACAATCGAATCAAATCAAACTTTATTTGCCACATGTGCCGAATACAACAAGTGTAGACTTTACCGTGAAATGCTTATTTACAAGCCCTTAACCAACAGGCAGTTCAAGAAGAAAATAGTTTGCACGTTTGCTAGCAGAATGGAAGATAGTGGGGGTTTATTCGATCGCCTACGAATTCTCAGAAGGCAGCCTGCCCTCCGGACCCTTTCTCTCTGCCTTCTCTTCACGCATATGACAGGGATCTGGGCCTGTTCCTAGGAAAGCAGTATGTAATTCACGTTGGGCTCGTCGAACTCATTAAAGGAAAAAAAGGATTCTGCCAGTTCGTGATGAGTACTCGCAGGTCTGATGTCCAGAAGTTATTTTCGGTCATAAGAGACGGTACCAGCATTATTATGTGCAAAATAAGTAAAAAAAATAAGTTACAAACATTGCAAAGAAACAAACAAAAAAACTATTGGTTAGGAACACGTAAAATGTCAGCCTTCTTCTCCGGAGCCACCTTAACAGATAAGCATATTCTCCTGTGCTCTGAACTGTGAACAGTAATGTATCCTATATGGATTACAACCGCCAGACTCCATGCAGCGCTATCCATCTGAGTGATGGTGCTTATTGGGGAAATGTCCTAGCTATGCTACTCATTAATGCAATGGACTCTGGGGGTAGTTAGCCACATCGCTAATGAACATTAACACATCTTCCTATTCGGGACTACACTGGAGAAAGATAGTCCATCATGGATATGGTAGCTTGTTTTGTGATAGTTGGATGAGCAACTCAAGGCTTCCTAAACAAGTCATCTACTCCCAGCTCAGGGATGAATCCCTTGCCCCTGGAGGTCAAAAAAAGTGTTTACATTACAACCTCAAAGCTCATATGAAATGCCATATGGATCCAAAGAACTGGGAAATCCATGCCCTTGACAGATTCTCATGGAGCACCAAAATCACTAATGGAACTCAACTCTTCAAGGCCAAAAGAAGAGAACTACAAGCCAGGAAAAAAGTATGCCGCAAAGGACATACACCAATGCCAGTAACAACAAGCCCTGGCCACAAGATGAACCATCCCTGCCCCCACTGCGACCAGATCTGCTGCTCACAGATTAACCTATTCAGACATTCTCCGGACCCATGGCCAGCCAGACCCACACCAGAATCCGGAACCGTGACACCTGAAACGAAATCACACTCGACTATGAGGGATCCCAAACGAAGCAGGTAAAATGTGTAGCTAGATGAATTGGGAGTGTGGCGAAGGTTTGTAAGATCTATAAAACGGTCATGAATATGTTATAGTGCAGATATAGTGAATAATGTACCTTATGGTTTTGATAATGTTGAGTTGGATGACAACTGTGAGTATAGCAGTTAGAGTAATTTAATTGGCTATGTTCAGCAGTGTGTGCATTGTGTCTGTACTGTACCTACCAGTAGCAGCAGGCACTTGCTCTCCAGCAGCCCAGTAGAACCAATATTCCGCACCAGTCCTTCCCTAGCCACACCCATAGTCACTTCCTGGTGTGAGTAAAAGAGAAAGTTGTTGTGTCAGGAAGATGGAAGCTATCTTGACTGCATGTTGGTGTCAGAAAAGTTTGGTAACTAGGAAACTATTCATAGTTCAAAAGCCTAGTTTCTCCATGCATACAAGTAAAAACATTCTCAAATACTCATATAAGGGATATTGTATTGATTGTCAAGGGAAGTTTCCTCTGTGGACTATTGCTTCTAAGGACCAAAGTTCTAAGGCCTACAACTTAGCTAGTACTAATCAAACCTTATTTCATTTCTTGCGGCTGAATTATCAGGAATTTTTTTTTCTTGCTGGATTTTGGGACTGAAATTAAATTGAACATATATGTTTACTTGAGCACAAAGACAGTAGCTACAGTATGTTTCCATTTACTTTTCCAGTGACATTTAGATATTTTGCATAGAAAATAGATGTGACTGTCACGCCCTAACCATAGAGAGCCTCTATTCTCTATTTTAGTTAGGTCGGGGTGTGACTAGGGTGGGTAATCTAGGTTGTTTATTTCTATGTTGGCCTGGTATGGTTCCCAATCAGAGGCAGCTGTTTTTCATTGTCTCTGATTGGGGATCATACTTAGACAGCCATTTCCCCACTGTGTTTTATGGGATCTTGTTTATGTGTAGTTGCCTGTGAGCACTTCATTTGCGTCATGTTTCGGTCGTTCTTTATTGTTTTTGTACGTTTCATTCAATAAACATGTGGAACCCATATCACGCTGTGCTTTGGTCCGAATGTTATTACGATGACAGTGACAGTTACCTGCTACTGTGTGTTTCTTTTTAACTGTCTTGTGTCGATAAAAACAACTAGACGCAATGCAGTCAGACATACAACATTAAGTGATTAAAGTGTTTGCATTATCCATTTAGGCAAATTGCGCAATGATAAATTGGCGACAGCCTGTATGCACTCCCACCTATCTGTTTCATGTCTCAGGTAGTAGACTAATATTTGCCATATTCTAATAATTCTTATGTGCCAAAGTTTCGCCAAGGTCCATTCCATGGTGAACATTGCAATGCTGTAGATCTGAAATAAATGAATGGTGAAACTTGAATTTGTATTTATTAAGGATCCCCAGGCAGAAGCGACTCTTCCTAGGGTCCAGCAACATTAAGGCAGTTATATACAATAAAGTTATATACAATATTACATTACATGACATTACATTTCATAACACTTTTCACAACACATTAAGTGTGTACCCTCAGGCCACTACTCTACAACCACATATCTACAACAAAAAATCTATGTGTACGTGTGTATAGAGTGCGTGTAAGCATATGCATGCATGTGTCTGGGCCTGTGTGTGTGTGTGTGTGTGTGTGTGTGTGTGTGTGTGTCTCTTCACAGTCTCCGGTATTCCATAAGGTGTACTTTTTATCTGTCAAATCTGATTCTAGTGCTTGCATCAATTACCTGATGTGGAATAGAGTTGTAGCCATTTCTCTAAGTAGCACTGTGCGCCTCCCATAGTCTGTTCTGGACTTGAGGAGTGTGAAGAGTCCTCTGGTGGCATGTCTTGGTGGGGTATGCATGGGTGTCTGAGCTGTGTGCTAGTAGTTTATACAGACAGTTTGGTTCATCCAACATGTCAATACTACAAAAACAAGTAGTGATGAAGTCAACCTCTACTTTGAGCCATGAGCGATTGACATACATATCATTAACGTTAGCTCTCCATGTACATTTAAGGGCCAGTCATGCTGCCCTGTTCTGAGCCTATTATAATTTTCGTTAGTCCCTCTTTGTGGCATCTGACCACACGACTGGACAGTAGTCCAGGTGTGACAAAACTAGGGCCTTTAATACCTGCCTTGTTGATAGTGTTGGAAGGCAGAGCAGGCTTTATTATGGACAGACTTCTCCCAATTTTAGCTACTGTTGCATCAACATGTTTTTCCCATGACTGTTTACAAACCAGGGTTACTCCAAGCAGTTTAGTCACCTCAACTTGCTAAATTTCCACATTATTCATTACAAGATTTAGTTGAGGTTTGGGATTTAGTGAATGTTTTGTCCGAAATACAATGCTTTAAGTTTTTGAAATATTTAGGATTAATTTATTTCTTGCAACCCATTCTGAAACTGACTGCAGCTCTTTGTTAAGTGTTGCAGTGATTTCACTCGCTGTAGTAGCTGACGTCTATTGTGTTGAGTCATCCACATTAGGCCATTAGTAAAGATTGAAAAAATTAAGTGGCCTAGACTGCTGCCCCGGGGATGCCTGATTCTACCTGGATTTGATTGGAGAGGCTTCCATTAAAGAACACCATCTGTGTTCTGTTAGATAGGTAACTCTTTATCCACAATATAGCAGGGGGTGTAAAGCCATAATGCATTCATTTTTCCAGCAGTAGACTATAGACTATGATCGATAATGTCAAAAGCCGCACTGAAGTCTAACAAAACAGCTCCCACAATGTTTTAATGATCAATTTCTCTCAGCTAATCATCAGTCATTTGTGTAAGTGCCGTGCATGTTGAATGCCCTTCCCTAGAAGCATGCTGAAAGTCTATTGTCAATTTGTTTACAGTAAAATAGCATTGTTTCTGGTTAAACACCATTTAAAAAAATATATGTTTACCCCTTTTTCTCCCCAATTTCGTGGTATCCTATTGGTAGTTACAATCTTGTCTGATAGCTGCAACTCCCGGTATGGACTTGGGAGAGGGCGAAGGTCAAGAGCCGTGCGTCCCCAAAACACAACCCAACCAAGCCGCACTGCTTCTTGACACAATGCCCGCTTAACCCGGAAGCCAGCCACACCAATGTGTCGGAGGAAATACCGTACACCTGGCAACCATGTCAGCGTGCATGTGCCCGGCCCGCCACAGGAGTCGCTAGTGCGCGATGGGACAAGGACATCCCGGCCGGCCAAACCCTCCCCTAACCCAGACGATGCTGGGCCAATTGTGGGTCTCCTGGGAGGCCCCCAAACACAAAACTTTACTAAGGGCTGGTAATAGGCTGATTGGTCGGCTATTTGAGCCAGTAAAGAGGGCTTTACTGTTCTTTGGTAGCGGAATGACTTTTGCTTCCCTCCACACTTTCTTGCAGGCTTAGACTGAAGATATGGAAAATATGAGTGGAAATATCATCCAATATTATCCTCAGTAATTCTCCATCCAAGTTGTCAGATCCCGGTGGCTTGTCATTGTTGATAGACAACAATAATATTTTCACCGCTTCCACACTCACTTTACGGAATAAAAAATTACAATGCTTGTCTTTCTTAATTTAGTCAGTTATTTTTGGATGTGTAGGGTCGGCGTTTGTTGCTGGCATGTCATGCCTAAATTAGCTAATCTTGCCAATGAAAAAAATCATTAAAGTAGTTAGCAATATCAGTGGCTTGTGTGATGAATGAGCCATCTGATTCATTGAATGATGGAGCTGAGTTTGCCTTTTTGCTCAAAATGTAATTTAAGGTGCTCCAAAGCTTTTTACTATCATTCATTATATAATTTATCTTTGTTTCATAGTATAGTTTCTTCTTATTTTTATTCAGTTTAGTCACATGATTTCTCAATTTGCAGTACGTTTGCCAATCGGTTGTGCAGCCAGACTTATATTCCATTCCTTTTGCTTCATCCTTCTCAACCATAATTTGTTTTAATTCCTCATCAATCCACACGGATTTAAGTTTTTACAGTCCTTTTCTTTATGGTTGCAGTCATTTTCTTATTAGTAGCTGGAATAATCAATTTCCTAAATGTGTCAAGTGCAGCGTCTGGTTGGTCGTCATTACACACCACAGACCAACAAATATTCTTAACATCATCAACATAGGAATCACTACAAAACTTTGAGTATGACATCTTATACACTATAATAGGCCCAGCCTTTGGAACTTTGGTTTTTCTAGATATTGTGATCACACATCCGATGGATTTGGATACTGCGTTAAAGCAGATTTCTGCAGCATTAGTAAAGATGAAATCAATACATGTGGATGACTTCATTCCTGTGCTGTTTGTAAATACCCTAGTAGGTTGTCTGATAACCAGTCCCTGCAACCTGGTTCAGGTTAAATTTGGAATCTTTTTCTTGAGTGGGCAGCTTGATGAAAGCCAGTCAATATTTAGGTCACTCAGAAAATATACCTCTCTCATCCTGCCAACCAGAAAAGCAAGACAATTCAGGCATTCTTGAAAGTCATGAAAATCCTTGTTCTGCAAAGAAACATTTTTTGTTGTTGAACATTTTGATTAAACATTAAATGAGGAGTGGAGATGTATAGTTACGTGATGACATCACGTTCCCCGCGTACCTTCATAATTATTTGAAAAACACTGTTTCCATCATAATATGTCACTTTAAAGAAAGTTAGACAAAAGACAGATCAATCCCAGTTGAACAGATAAAAATGTTGCCGATCTTTAGAACATTTCTCCTATAGCTGCCATTTCCATTGCAATATTGTTGATTCATTGCAACATGGCTTTTTTTGAATTAACTCAGGTCAATGGAAACCTGCCTAGTAGTGTTGCTGAACTAAAACAGACACGTGATTTTTATTTGCTGGGTCAACAACTATTGAAGTAGTAAGTGTGTTGTGAATTAGTCTTACATCACTTCCCTGTAACACCCTTACCTATGACACCACATCATCCTCTCTGCTGTTTAAGAGGGGTTTGGGGAGAAAGGAAGATGCATTTATATTGTCAGCCTGAGGCTTCCATTATATATAGTCACAAATGAAAGTCTACACCCCCCATTTTGCTGCCTTAAAAATTCCCCACCAATCTACACAACCTACTCCTAATTTTCAAAGTGAAAGAAAAATCAGCAAACAATTTCCTAATTAATAAAACATGTGGATGTATTGATTGCGTATGTCTTCACACCCTAAAGTTAATATTTGATGGAAGCACTTTTTGGCACCCATTACAGCTGTGGATCATTTTGAATAAGATTGTACCAACCTTGCATAACTCTTAGAGCAACATATATCCATTGTTGTCAAAATTGCTCAAGCTCCGTCAATTTGGTTTGGAATCATTTATCGACAGAAATATTCAAATCTTGTCTGACTTTTCTATGCAGATTTAAGTCAGGACTGAAACTTGACCCTTCAAGAACACTCAACACCTCTTGGAAAGCCATTCCGGTGTCTTTGGCATTAAAATGTGTCTAATTGTCCCGCGGAAAAATACAACTCTGTTGCATGGTTAGGTTTTCAGAAGACTGAGGCGGATTTTCCTTTAACTTTAGCTACTGTACCAGCCAAAGAGGACTTGGCCTCTTTTTACCTTTTCTAAAGGAAATTCTGCCCTTTTCCATCTCTACGGTGAAGCATGGTGGTGGCAGCATCATGCTGTGGGGATGTTTTTCTTGTTCTTAGGGACCTTCAATGCTGCAGAAATGTTTTGGTACCCTTCCCCAGATCTGTGCCTTGACACAATCCTGTCTCGGAGCTCTCGGACAATTCCTTCAACCTCATGGCTTTGTTTTTGCTCTGACATGCACTGTCAACTGTGGGACCTTATATAGACAGGTGTGTGCCTTTCCAAATCATGTCCAATCAATTGAATTGACCACAATTGGACTCCAATAAAGTTGTAGAAACATCACAAGGATGATCAATGGAAACAGGATGCACCTGAGCTCAATTTCGAGTCTCATAGCAAAGGGTCTGAATACTTATGTAAATAAGATATTTCCATTTTTTTTATTTTTATAAATTAGCAAAAATGTCTAAACCTGTTTTTGCTGTCATTATGGGGTATTGTGTGTAGATGAGTAAAAAAAAGTATTTAATACATTTTAGAATACTGCTGTAACGTAACAAAATGTTGAAAAAGTCAAGGGGTCTGAATACTTTCCGAATGCACTGTAATTTAGGTTGGCATTCTCTTATTTTAGTGGGCTAATGTGGTAGATGGAATGCCACATACTGAGGACACCCTGTCAAACAGGACATCACCACCTGGTACGGATCACATGAAAATCAGGTTATGAGGTAAACTGGGTAAATGAAATAGTATAGTACTGAATGGAGGGATGAAATTAAACATACTAGGGTTGGATGGATTAAATAGGAGTTGTTTGAACAGAGCCATATAATGTGGAGTTGGAGTGAATGGAATAATTAATGATTGAAAGGAGAGAAAGTAGATATAGGGCAAGGGCGAAAGAGAAGGCTGTCCTACCCACTAGAAAGGGAATTTTCTCCTCTTTGAGATTGCAGAAGGAGAGACATCAGCTGAGAAAACGTCTCATTGTCCTCTGAGAAGAACTGAAAGGATGCCCCTGAAGCCAACACCTCGTGCTTATTATGGGGAGCACATGGAGTGGAGAGCGCCGAAGTACGAAGAAGTACGCAAGATCTTGCCCATGCACAATCAGGTGCGTGTGATCTCAGCCCCAAGCAAAGGTCGTGCTAGAGTGGGAATCCAGCCTGGAAGGAGGATGCCAGCCCAATACGTCTGGCCACCGGTACGCCTCCGAAGTCCAGGCTACAGGACACCTCCTCTACGCACGGCGACCATCAGGCTCCTGCATAGCCCAGTCCGCCCTGTACCAGCACCCCGAACGTACAGGGCTACTACTGCCATCCAGCCAGGACGGGTTGTGCAGGAGGTGAGCTCGAGACTTCCAGTACTCACCCAAGGCCCGGTGTATCCTACTCCTGCTCCTCGTAGAAGCCCTCAGGTGCGTGTATCCAGTCTGGCTCCTCCGAAGCCAGCACCGCGTACCAGGCTTCCCGAGCGGCAGCCTAGTCCAGCTCGACCTATCCCTGCTCCCCGCACAAGCCTACAGGTGCGTGTCTCTAGTCTGACTCCCCCGAAGCCAGCACCACGCACCAGGCTCCCAGTGCGGCAGCACAGCGACAGCGTCTCGCCCAGAGTGCCCAGCGACAGCGCCTAACCCAGAGTGGCAGACAACAGTGCCTTGCAGAGGCATCGTCGGTGACGGTGGCCGCCCTCCCTTCCCGCCCATATAAGCTGGGATTTTTTTGTTTTGGCGTTTATCTTTGTATTTTCTTTTTGTTGGGGGGAGATACTGTCACGTTCTGACCTGTAAAGGTGTTATTTGTTAGTGTTTAGTATGGTCAGGACGTGGCAGGGGGTATTTTGTTTATATGTTTCGGGGATTGTTAGTCTATGTGTATAGACAAGGGGTGTTTGATTAGAATGGTCTAGAGTTTTCGTATGTGTTCTATGTTAGGGCATTTTCTATGTTTATTCTAGTCACTCTGTTTCTATGTGCAGTTTTGTTCTTGACCTTCAATTGGAAGCAGCGGCTCCTCGTTGCTTCTGATTGAAGGTCCTATAATTAGGGGTCTGTTTGTATTGTGGATTGTGGGTAGTTGTATTCTGTTTTGTGCTTATCACCTGACAGGACTGTTAGTGTCGTTTCCGTTAATTGTATACGTGTTTCATTTGTTTCTCCTTCTTCAATATTAAAAAAGATGAGTATACACTTCCCTGTTGCGTCTTGGTCCTCCACACACGACACGCGTTACACATCCTTACTGTAAAATGTGGTGTTGGATCTTTGATGTTATGGGGGTATTTTGTGTCCACTGTTCCTGGGGCCCTTAAAATGCATCATACCGGCGGTATTTCTATATTTTAAAAGTTATATATCTTCAAAACTTGATTGCTGACATGCAAAACATTTTGGGACTATATCAACAATATAGTTTTTGGGTGGCGTTTTCATTTAAGGTCAATGGAATCAGGACCTTTTAGCCAAAAACATGGTTGCCTCTGCCAGGAGGCTGAAACTTGGCCGCAAGTGGATCTTCCAGCAATAAAATAACCCCAAACACACTTAACAATCCACAAAGAAATGGTTAATTTACCACAACATCAACATTTGACAATGGCCATCTCAGTCTTCGAACTTGAACCCCTTTTAAAAACTGTAGTTTGAATTGTATAGGGCAGTCCATACGTGGCGACAAAGGATATCATATCAAATCAAATTGTATTTGTCACATGCTTTGTAAACAACAGGGGTAGACAAACAGTGAAATGCTTACATATGGGTGATTCCCATAAGTAGAAAAATAATAACGAGGAATAAATACACAATGATTAACAATAACTTGGCTAGTCGAGGTGCAGGGATACAAGTTAATTGATGTAGACACACTATACAATACATGACCAAAAGTATGTGGACACCTGCTCGTCGAACATCTCATTCCAAAATTATGAGCATTTATATGGAGTTAATCCCCCTTTTTCTGCATTAACAGCCTCCACTCTTCTGGGAAGGCTTTCCACTAGATGTTAGAATAATAAAAAGGGGACTTGCTTCCATTCAGCCACAAGAGCACTAGTGAGTGTTGGGCGATTAGGCCTGGCTCGCAGTCGGCGTTCCAATTCATCCCAAAGGTGTTCGATGGAGTTGAGGTCAGGACTGTGCTGGCCAGTCAAGTTCTTCCACACCGATCTCAACAAATCATTTATGTATTGACCTCGCTTTGTGCACGGTGGCATTGACATGCTGAAACAGGAAAGGGCCTTCCCCAAACTGAATCACAGAATTGTCTGGAATGTCATTGACAAATCAAATCAAAATCCAATCAAACTGTATATGTCACATGCGTCGAAAACAACAAGTGTAGACCTTACCGTGAAATGCTTACTTACAAAGCCCCTAACCAACAGTGCAGTTCAAAAAGAGTTAAGAAAATATTTACCAAATAAACTAAAGGAAAAAATAATAAAAAGTAACACAATAACATAACAATAAGTGACTATGCATAGATAATAAACAGCGAGTAGTAGCAGTGTACAAAACAAATGGGGGGGGGGGGGTGTCAATGTAAATAGTCCGGTTGCCATTTGATTAATTGTTCAGCAGTCTTATGGCTTTGGGTAGAAGCTGTTAAGGAGCCTTTTGGTCTTAGACTTGGTGCTCCGGTACCGCTTGCCGTGCGGTAGCAGAGAAAACAGTCTATGACTTGGGTGACTGGAGTCTCTCACAATTTTATGGGCTTTCCTCTGACACCGCCTATTATATAGGTCCTGGATGGCAGGAAGCTTGGCTCCAGTGATGTACTGGGCCGTACGCACTACCCTCTGTAGCGCCTTACGGTCAGATGTCGAGCAGTTTCCATACCAGGCAGTGATGCAACCGGTCAGGATGCTCTTGATGGTGCAGATGTAGAACTTTTTGAGGATCTGAGGACCCATGCCAAATCTTTTCAGTCTCCTGAGGGGAAAAAGGTTTTGTCGTGCCCTCTTCATGACTGTCTTGGTGTGTTTGGACCATGATAGTTCGGGGCCTGTTCGGCCCACCTTTTCCTGTAGTCCACAATCATCTCCTTTGTCTTGCTCACATTGAGGGAGAGGTTGTTGTCCTGGCACCACACGGCCAGGTCTCTGACCTCCTCCCTATAGGCTGTCTCGTCATTGTCGGTGATCAGGTCTACCACTGTTGTGTCATCAGCAAACTTAATGATGGTGTTGGAGTCATGCCTGGCCGTGCAGTCATGAGTGAACAGGGAGTACAGGAGGGGACTGAGCACGCATCCCTGAGGGGCCCCTTTGTTGAGGATCAGTGTGGCGGATGTGTTGTTACCTACCCTTACCACCTGGGGGTGGCCCGTCAGGAAGTCCAGGATCCAGTTGCAGAGGGAGGTGTTTAGTCCCAGGGTCCTTAGATTATTGATGAGCTTTGAGGGCACTATGGTGTTGAACACTGAGCCATAGTCAATGAATAGCATTCTCACATAGGTGTTCCTTTTGTCCAGGAGGGAAAGGGCAGTATGGAGTGCAATAGAGATTGCATCATTTCTGGATCTGTTAGGGCGGTATGCAAATTTGTGTGGTTCTAGGGTTTCTGGGATAATGGTGATGATGTGAGCCATGACCAGCCTTTCAAAGCACTTCATGGCTACAGACGTGACTGCTATGGGTCAGCAGTCATTTAGGCAGGTTACCTTGGTGTTCTTGGGCACAGGGACTATGGTGGTCTATTTAAAACATGTTGGTATTACAGACTTGGACAGGGAGAGGTTGAAAATGTCAGTGAAGCCACTTGCCAGTTGGTCAGCGCATGCTCGCAGTACACGTCCTGGTGATCCGTCATGCCCTGCGGTCTTGTGAATGTTGACCTGTTTAAAGGTCTTACTCACATCGGCTGCGGAGAGTGTGATCACACAGTCGTCCGGAACAGCTGGTGCTCTCATACATGTTCCAGTTTTATTTGCCTCGAAGCGAGCATAGAAGTAGTTTAGCTTGTCTGGTAGGCTCGTGTCACTGGGCATCTCTCAGCTGTGCTTCCTTTTGTAGTCTGTAATGGTTTGCAAGCCCTGCCACATCCGACGAGCATCGGAGCCGGTGTAGTACGATTCAATCTTAGTCCTGTATTGGCACTTTGCGTGTTTGATGGTTCGTCGGAGGGCATTGAGGGATTTCTTAGAAGCTTCCACTCCTTGAAAGCAGAAGTTCTAGCCTTTAGCTCAGTGCGGATGTTGCTTGTAATCTATGGCTTCTGGTTGGGGACGACGTCATCGATGCACTTATTGATGAAGCCAATGACTGATGTGGTATAGTCCTCAATGCTATAGGAAGAATCCCGGAACATATTCCAGTTTGTACTAGCAAAACAGTCATGTCTCAACACAGTCCTTGTCTCAAGCACAAACGAAAACCTAGTAGAAAATTACTTTCACTTCAGGTGGCTTTGTAAAGCAAATTCAGGTTACCAACGCCAAAGTCTCCCTCCATTTCAAACATCATTATTTATAAACTTTAGTCAGAAACGTGGGTAGCAAAATGAGAGTTTAAAATTAATGACATAAGAACTACTGTATCTGTGAGAAAGTGAGAGAGAGAGCACAGTGGTGTTTTTGTAACATCGTTGGTGTGTGTTGTTTGTGTTAATGGGTTTGAGGGAGAGGTGGTGGGGAACAGCGAGCAATTTTTATTTCTATCCATTAAAAGCCATTGTTTGTTGTTTACTTCACACTTGAAATACCCTCATAAAGATTTCACGCAATAAATTAACAAATGCAATTACTCTCAGATAGCACTTCCCCCCCACCACCTTCCACCCCCCTATACATGTATGCAATCAGGGGCGTCATGCACCCATTATTTTAGAGGGGCCACGAAGGACGTGAGGATGGAGTGGGTGGCGGAGTCTGGAGGGGGGCCGTAATTCTGAGAATTCTGCATTTTTCAAACATCTAAAACAGCTTTTTCCTGCAATCTACAACCTGTGCCTTAGGAGTTTAATACAACTGCCACACTAGTATACACTGAGTGAACAAAACATTAGGAACACCTCTTTCCATGACAGACTGACCAGGTAAATGCTATAATCCCTTATTAAATCCACTGAAATGAGTGTAGACGAAGGGGAAGAGACAGGTTAAAAGAGGATGTTTAAGCATTGAGGCAATTGAGACATGGATTGTTTATGTGTTCATTCAGAGGTTGAATGGGCAAGACAAAATATTGAAGTGTCTTTGAAAGGGGTATGGTACTAGGTAGTAGATGCCAGGAGCACAGGTTTGAGTGTGCCAAGAACTGCACCGCTGCTGGGATTTCACGCTGAACAGTTTCTCGTATGTATCACCACCCAAAGGACATCCAGCCACCTTGACACAACTGTGGGAAGCATTGGAGTCAACATGGGCCAGCATCCCTGTGGAACACTTTCGACGCCTTGCAGTCCATTCCCCCAACAAATTGAGGCTGTTCTGAGGGCAAAAGTTGGTGCAAGTCAATATTAGGAAGGTGTTACTAATGTGTTGTACACTCAGTGTATAGTATCATAACCCAAGAATTAAAGCAAATGTATTTTTAATAAGTCTAGCAACCTTGCCAGCAGGCATGCCAGCTAAGATAGTTAGACCAGCTACTCTAACTTGATTGATAGCCTGAAATGTCTTGGTTGGTAGTTATGAGGTCAGGAGATTGGGAACTTATCTGGCTGGCTAGCTAAAACCAACTTAATAAAATTTCTAGGTGGCTAGTATTACAGAGAAACAAACATTTTTGTTTTATTTATTCATCAAGAAAGGAATCAGTTGGCTACATAGCTTGATCAAATTCATTTACAAACATACATCCTGTGTGTGTCACTCGACACTCTCTCTCCTCCACTGAAGATGCTATCTAGATGCTCTAGAGCAGGGGTTTCCAACTCTGTTCCAGGACCACTTCCGTTCTGTAGGTTTTCGCTCCAATCCCGGTTGTAACTAACCTGGTTCAGCTTATCAACCAGCTAATTATTAGAATATTGGAGTGAAAATCTACAGCAAGGTAGCTCTCCAGGAACAGGGTTGGGGGGGTTAACGCTTTGCCTAGTCCAGTCAGTGTGTCCCCTGAATGTTCAATTATCTACTATAAGCCGCCTCCAATGTCATTTTAGAGAATTTGACAGTACTTCCAGCCGGCCTCACAAGCGCAGACCCGTGTATG
This sequence comes from Salmo trutta, assembly GCF_901001165.1. Taxonomy (NCBI): domain Eukaryota; kingdom Metazoa; phylum Chordata; class Actinopteri; order Salmoniformes; family Salmonidae; genus Salmo; species Salmo trutta. The sequence goes on along the minus strand of NC_042960.1, from coordinate 30,144,590 downwards.
GCATTTTGTGGGTTTGCTGATTTCAACGTTGTGAACGGTGCCCCATGGTGGCAGTGGGGTTATGGTATGGGCAGGCATAAGCTACGGACAACGGACACAACGGACACAAATTTGAATGCACAGAGAGACCGTGACAAGATCCTGACGTCCATTGTCGTGCCATTCATCTGCCGCCATCACCTCATGTTTCAGCATGATAATGCACTGCCCCGTGTCACAAGGATCTGTACACATCTCCTGGAAGCTGAAAATGTCCCAGTTCTTCCATGGCCTGCATACTCACCAGACATGTCACCCATTGAGCATGTTTGGGAGGCTCTGGATCGACGTATACAATAGCGTGAACCAGTTCCAACATCCAGCAACTTTGCACAGCCATTGAAGAGGAGTTGGACAACATTCCACAGGTCATAATCAACAGCCTGGTAAACTATATGCTGCATGAGGCAAATGGTGCTCACATCAGATATGGATTGGTTTTCTGTTCCATGCCCCTACCTTTTTTTAAGGTATCTGTGACCAACAGATGCATATCTGTATTCCCAGTCATGTGAAATCCATAGATTAGGGCCTAATGAATTTATTTAAATGTGCTGATTTACTAATATGAACTGGAACTCTGTAGAATATTTGAAATTGTTGCATGTTGCGTTCGTATTTTTGTTCAGTATACATGTAAAAAAAAATCTGAAGGGGCATCTGCCCTTATGCCCCCTATAGGCATGACGCTTCTGTATGTAATGAAAACGGAAACGTACTTAAAAATATAATCAAGTTGAACAAGACCATCATAAATTTGACAAATGTGAAGCATCCCAATTTAAGCTGTAATGAAGAGAAGAAAGATCGCCGCTGCTTACATATCCCTACCGCACACGCACACGCACACGCACACGCACACGCACACGCACACGCACACACTGATATTCTCAAATGCATACGTTATTACATTCTGGTCCCTCTCCCCCTATTTAAAATTACTCGCTGTGAAATTACTGCGGTAAAAATGCATCCTCACGATAAAAGCTTGTCGAACACAAACCGAGAGAAATCAAAGTAGTCAGACACAAAATAATGCTTACAGCTGAGCAACAACAATATCAAAGCATTGTATTATTCTACAGTGATCTAAACATATGCAACCCACCTGTGTTGTAGTGCCTGTGTGTCTTACAGAGTTAGACCAAAGAGATGAGTGCTACCATTGTGGTGCCCTTTTGGCCTGAGAGAGATGGCTTTGTTCTCAGGCAGACCTGGGTTCTCTTCAGTAGGGTAGGAGTCAATAGGAATAAACAAATGATCCAGGTGTTCAGGTAGCTGTGTGTAAGGATGACGTCTCTGAGGGCTTAGTGAGTGACGGTGGCTGTGATCAGGTATACCAGTACAGGTTGAGTTGTGGTGTTTTCACTCTGCTGCTCTCAGGGTGGCCTGGGACTGGGTGTGGCCAGGACAGGTACAAGTGACTCTCAGCAAGGTGACAGGTTACAGGTGAACAGATTGAGGGGACATGGCTGTGTGTGTCTCAGGTGATAGTCCCTTCCTGAACCCTGCAGGTATTAACACAGTAGAGACAGAGGGGACACACAGGTAAGTGATTCTGATGTAACAAAGAATCTACCATTACAAACTGTGCAAAGTTATATCTACAGTGTCACCTGTACTCCATAGGGTTATATTGCATAATCATCACCATATACTGTGGAAATATTGGTATGGTATTAGTCTACAGTGTCAACAGTAAGCTATTCTAATGTAACAAATAATGGGAATAGGCTGGGTTTCTGTATAAGCACTTTGTGACATCTGCTGATGGAAAAAGGGCTTTATAAAATACATTTGATTGGTATATTGTACAATGATTACATAGTGTGCAGATCCATATCTACTCCAAGCTGCTAATCTAGTGTCACCTGTACACCATAGGGCATGGTTATTTGACCCTCCGAGTGTTCTGAACAACAACAAAAATGTTTTCTTTTTTGTTTAATTTTCATTGTTGAACATAAAAAAACTGTAAAAACACCAGGAAATCAACACCAAGTGATTTTAATTTGGGAAATCTGTTCCCAAGTATTTCCACGCATAATAGAGAGACGTGATCATACACAAATGTAAGCAAGGTTTGAAATGGTTATGTTTTAGTCAAATATGATATCTGTTTGGGCTTTTTGCAGTCAATTTGTAGTCTACAAATTATTTGTAATTATGTTCCGGCCCCCCGACGATCTGCTCAATACAAAATTGGCCCGCGGCTGAATCTAGTTGCTGATTCCCGATAGGGGATATTGTATGATCATCACACACTGTGGAGAATGATATACATACATCTACCCCAGGCTGCTTGTATTTGGTGTTGAGGTACTTATTCAAACTGACTTTATTACCTCCTTGTTTGAATTTATACATTAATGAATGAGAGGCTGTCCAGATGAATTCAGTGATTTAGTCTGAACGATCGAGCTGAACATCTCCCAACTGAGTTATTTATTTGAGGTAAATTCGAACTATTGTTGTTTAGTTGCTGTTTTTCCAGTCTTTAGTTCATGTTCAGTGATGGCCATGGCTAGTCCTTTGTTCTCCTGTGAGCATTGTCCCATGGATGTTATAATAGAGTGTATAACTCTACCACTAGAGGGGTATAGTGTACTGTTTATGCTGTATCCTTTCCTCGTCATTGTGCTGTCTTGATTTTTACTTTTTTTGAAGCACCAGTGTGGAATGACGTTCCCTCGGTGAGGTAATGTGCCTTTGAAATGATCCATGCTCCTCCTGATTTAAGCCTAGGACTCCATCTGCAGCAAGTGAGGGTAAACAGGTCAATAGTAGACAAAGGAGATAGATGGTCGGTTCAAACGGATTGCAGAGTTACATGCTGACCACACCGCTTGCGTCGCATGTGTGAGCGTTGCGAAATAAATGTACACATACACGTTATTCAAATCATTGCACCCACACGGCTCGCGCACATCAACGAGCGTCTGCGTAGCCAGGCGCTAAAATAGAACTTGGTTCTATTTGTGACACTTGAAGAGCTGCAAGTCCTGCCTCTCTCATCTCCTCATTGATTTTTAGGAGCATATACCCACGTGGGTGATTGAAAGATGAGCTGAGGTCCATACTCCAGTCCAGTTGTTGGTTGTAATGCACCTTAAAGTTGGTTGCCAACCGCCATATCAAGTCCAAAGAAGAAGAAGCGTGAAGGAGAAGAGATTACTAGAATCCAACTCTGTTTACCCTTTTATCTGTGGATTAATTATCGGAGTAGTGGACCTTGTGCATTTCAGGTAAAATAACAACCCAATGTTTATATCACAGGACAAATTAGCTAGCAACAGCAAGCTATCTAGCTAAAATGCCATAAATGGTTAATGCATTTCGACCTGCCCCCAAATTAATATTGTTGGTTCAGAGTTAGGTTTGATATTTCAACCTGTGTGTCCTGATCACGTCTGGTGTAGGTGGACAAAATCAACATGCAGGAGAGCAGTCTGGTCAGCATGTTAGTCAAAAAATAATGAGATATTTCAATAAGAATCTCTTCAATAAGTAGTCTAGTCCCAGTAAAGAATAGTCACACACTTGTCAAAAACGAACCCATTGGTAACCCACTGGGAAAAAGTTGATTCAATGGGATGACATTGAATCAACGTGGATAACCGATTGGATTTGCAAAAAGTCATCAACGTAAGGGCAACTTTTGACAATTTTTTTGTTGTTGATTTCACGTTGAATTCACATTAGTTTTACAACTCAACTGAAAGGAAAATCAAAACTAGACGTTGAAACACTGACGTCTGTGCCCAGTGGGAAACCAGGTAGTACTCCACAGATCTTTATAGTCCACGAGGAGGAGGATCTGAAAAGATCTGTACAATGTTTGTCCCTCACAGCATTATGGTGGTGGGGTTTCTCTCTCTACCTCCTCTTTGTCTCTCTGTCTCTCCCTCTCCTCTTTCACTTCTCTTATCAGCAGTTTTTTTATTCCCTACACAATTCTGGAGGTGTAGGAATGGAGGACACGCAGGCAGTAAAAATCTCTGAAATATTACACGCCATCCAGTGCCACCTTGCTGGAGTTAAACACATATCAGATCGAGCCTTCTCCGTAATATCGCTTTAATGGTATTACAATCTCACCAATGCCATCAGTAACCCCACTCCTTAATCTCAGGAAGAACGCTTCTTTAGCTACTAATAACATCAGCTGCGTAGTTAGAATACTACCGTGGCATGGAATGATTAGAGAGAGGGCTTTTTCATCATGTTGGCGGACAGCCCACGGGACGTGATGGGCTTGGAAGATCTACTGGAGGTTTTAGACGATGGAGAACGTAAAAAACGCTTCCCTAAAAGGGGGCTGAACATCCTGATTCGGCCTAGTTTTTTAGCTTGCTTAGTAAGAAATGCTAGTGGACATGACTGAAGCTGTCACACCATGATATGTTTCACCTGTCCATGTGCTTGTCTCCACCCCCTCCAGGTGTCACCCATCTTCCCCATTATAACCTGGGTATTTAAACCTGTGTTTTCTGTCTGTCTGTGCCAGTTCGTCTTGTATGTTCCAAGTCAACCAGTGTGTTTTTCCCGTGGTCCTGCCTTTTCTATTCTCTTTTGCTAGTTCTACCGGTTTTGACCCTTGCCTGTTTTCTGGACCCGCCCCCCTGACCATTCTGCCTGCCCTGACCTCGAGCCTGCCTGCCACACTGTACCTCCTGGACTCTGAACTGGTTTTGACATTTTGCTTGTCCACAACCATTCTCTTGCCTACCCCTTTTGGATTATTAATAAATATCAAAGACTCAAACCATCTGCCTCCCTTGTCTACATCTGAGTCTCGCCTTGTGCCCTTATAGAAGCCAAACGAGAGTTGTTTTGGGGGTGCGGTTTGATGTGGGTGTTTCTTAGGTGTATATTTGCTATTCAATCACAACAAACAAAGGCATTGGTGAGTAGTGACAGCAAGGTAAGCTCAGCTAGCTTTGCTATGGAGAGAATTACGTTTTGAAGTTGGACTTCTCCCCTACTGACTGACTCACCATCAGCAGATGGTCAGCTAATTAAGATAGGCTAAAACATGCGCTGACCTTGTGTTTAGCCAAGCTGATAGCAGCTAGCTAGCATAACTTGGGGATACCTTACAGCAACGAGCTAGCCTATCTAGCTGATATTTCTTTGTCAAACCGGTTATGCCAGTGTCTGGAATGTGTTTCATGAGACACTCGTTCTACAACATCTTGCTACGAAAGTAGCTTGCAACTTAGTTTCAAAGCCTCTCTTCATGTCTGCTGTTAGATCCTTCCCAGGCAACAAATCCTAGAACTACTAATATCCCTACAAGTCATGTGGACATTGCACAAACATCGCTACAGGCCTCTCTATGTCACAAATTATGGTCATGAAGGAGCCTGACTTACAGATCCGACTCAGCTCCTATCACAGAGAAAGAGAGGACAGGAAGAGAGAGAAAGACACAGTCATGTCACCCCACAGTCATGGAAGCCAACAGTAAATACACAGTTGAACAGTCAATCAGAGATTATGATTCACAGCTAATTCACAAGGGACCGTAGAAAGGACACCTTACAAAATAAAGTACAAACTGTACAAACATACACAGCAATAATTACACTATCAATGGCGGTTATAGGTAAATTCCAGGACATACAAGTAGTATGTTGACCTTTGACGAGATCAAATAGGACCAACCTGATTCAAGTATCCTCCATTACTCTGAAACGGGACTGGCTCAGCCGTGTCTGGTGGTCTGTCATCATTATTTTTGCTCTAGAAAATACACAATAATGTTGTTGGCATGGTGTTTTGGTTTTGGGTTAGCTGAAGCGTTTGAATGCTAGCTAGCTATGAAGTTAACAAAGCTAGGTAGCTACCTAGCTAGAATTTGATGTAGCTGGCTACCTAATTTGCAAATCTGACTTGAAATTAGGTAGCTAGCTAGGTAACATTATCTATCATGGATCATAGCTAGCCAGTTAGAGTTGCAACATTATTGAAAGCAAGCTGGTGACATCCTATCAAACCTGAAATGCCAATGAATAGGCTACAGTTAGCAAGATCTGACATGATAGCCATTTGAGATCCCTCCACCTTGCAGTTGAAAAAGCTGTTGTTAGCAAGGTAGCTAGCTTGCTAACGTTAGCAATGCAAATCTTCATCTCTGACAGTAAATCCAGGGCTCTTATTTAGCATTTTTCATTGGTAGCACCGGTGCTCCCAACTTTTAAAAGTTAGGAGCCCCACATGAAATTCAGGAGCACCAGAAAAAAAGATATCTATATATATTGCTACTTTTGAATCACGTATTGTACCTTACAAACTAATATGTAACAATGTAAAGACAATCGTTTATTGTAGAAGCTAAAATGTTGACACGAATAGGCCTGCCTGTCATTGAAATTACTAAACCATTTGTGGAATATTAGGTTTCTACATTGTGTAAAAGCACCATTTTCCTATTGAGATGCATTACATTGAAAATTATACACTGTTTCTTTAAAAACGTTATGTTTGTGATGACGACGTTCATCTGTCATTCATTCCTTCATTGCTATGATCACTGATTTCTTGAAAAAGCTATCCCTTTTCCTTTCCTTTCTTTCTGTGCCCTCAAATGTTTGGATATGCTGGTAAAGTAACCATGTTGTTAGCTAGCTAGCCAATGAGGTAACATGACTGAACAAAGTGTAAATAAATGGTTAACAATGCGTGAGTAGAATGGCCCATGACATGGACCTGTTGAGGCCAGGGGGCAGTATTGAGAATTTTGGAAAAAAATATGTGCGCATTTTTAACTGCCTCCTACACCAACTCAGAAGCTAGAATATGCATATTATTGTTTAGGTTTGGATAGAAAACACTCTGAATTTTCTAAAACAGTTTGAATGGTGTCTGTAAGTATAACAAAACTCATATTGCAGGCAAAAACCTGTGAAAAATAGATAAAAAAAAAAGAGAATTTTGTGACTGTACTATTTAGTGTCATTGTTTTAAAGATACCACAGTGAGAAAGGATTCAGTTCGCAACTCCTACTGCTTCCACTAGATGTCAACGATCTTTAGAAAGTTGTTTGAAGCATCTGTGATAAATACACACCGAATTAGAAAGCTTACAAGTTGACACGTCATCACTTCATTTTTTGCGCCTGCGCATGAATCTGAGAAGAGTGCCTTTGTCATTATCGTTTATTCTAGACACTTGATAGGTTGTGTGAAAATATTACTGATGTTTACTGATGTTTCACGTTAAAAATGGAACAAAAGATTAGTGCTAAACAACGTTTGACATGTTTAAACAAACGTAAATAGATTATTTACTAGGTTTTCTTTAGTTTTTCGACGTGACTTTACACTGCCCACCTCATTTTGTGGGAGCCTACTGAACGCTAACTATTTGGACATAAATTATGAACTTTGTCAAAAGAAACCACATTTGTTCTGGACCTGGGATCTCTGGCAGCGCCTTCTGATGGAGATAATCAAAGGTAAGGGGATATTTAGAATGTTATTATCGATATTAGATGATGCTAATGCTAACGGTATAGCTTAGCTTAGCTTAGCATATAGCTTATTGTTGTTAGCATAGTACCCAGTTTATACAAAATGTGATTTCCCAGTAAAGTTATTTTGAGATCTGGCCCTTCGGTAGCAATTACGAGATGATAATATATTATTCTTTGAATGACAATATTATAATTTACCAATGTTTTCAAATAGTAATTCCGTGATTTGTAATGCTGGATTCACTGGGTGCATTCGAGCCGAAAAAAATTCTGAATTTCACCGCGACTGTAAATGCTGTTTTTGGATATAAATATGAACTTGATGGAACTAAAAATGCATGTATTGTATAACATAATGTCCTATGAGTGTCATCTGATGCAGATTGTCAAAGGTAAGTGCATAATTCTAGCTAGTTTTCTGTCTGTTGATGCCCTTCTTTGAATTGGCTAAACATTACACGCAGCTATTGTCAATGTACTCTCCTCACATAACCTAACTTTATGCATTCTCCGTAATGCCTCTGAAAATCGGACAGCGTGGTTAGATTTAGGAGATATATCTTTCAAATGGAGGAAAATAGTTGATTATTTGATTTTTTGAAATGATTACTCTTGCAGTTTTGAATTCCCCGCCATGGTCACATGACAATGAATCCCAATACCGGGATAAGATCGGGATAAGATCCTCAACAGGTAACAAAAGTAAAATGCGGTCCTGGCGAGCCACTATAGGAAGTTCAGTTTATCAGAAGCACGTGATCAATGACGTCCGAAGCGTTGTTTCGTCAAAGAACCACCTGATTGGTTTGGTAGAAGACAAAATGGCAACACTGCACGTGTTACAGGGTGTAGGACATCATCTATAATAATTTGGCTACTCTAAATTATTTTGACCAGCAGGTGCCACTAGTGTACACTGTTGACCAAAGTCTAAAATCAATTAACCTATTTCAGCACAATTGTCTGGAAAACTTAAATGCTTCAGAAAGCTTCATTTCCCCATCACTACTGTCTTAATGGTGCCACCACTACACTGTCAAATCTGCACTCACTTTTTTCTGTAGGGTACTCGGAAACAACGGTACAGCGACGCCTTATCGTTACAACAATTGCGACCAAATTGGTCACACTTCAGAGCGCTGATTACACCCCATTAACGTTACAGTTTAGGGAGAGGCTTTGTATTTTGCTAGTTACATCACAGTATCATAGCTAGTCTGGCTCACTAGAATTATCAAAAAGTAGCTAGCTAGCTAGTATAACCAAAATGTACATACCAGTTACCAACAACACCAGTTTCAGTTTGATGGTTGACAGCCCGCAGAAGTAGTAGCTAGCCTCAGATGTAATCTATATCCTGGCCATCAGCCCAAGATTGAAATTTATGGAAGCCCATTTTCACGAGAGTATTTCCCGAGCAATGCATTGCACATCAAGCTACTGCCAAAGATAATCTGTGGCAGACCACCTGTCTTCCGCATGGCAGGGGAAGTAATCACACCATGCTTTCTTGGGAAGTTTCTCTATGGGTGACAATTCTCTCTAGGCGTTGCCGCCACGTGTTAATGGGCAAAAAGGGGGTATGTATGTTGACATAATTGCAATCCAAACCAAACCCTCGTACATTGTGACAAACTCACTTACAAAACTCTGTTTTGGATGAGACTGACTATGACCAAAATAAAGTGAAAGAGAAGTTGCTTTTTTTGGTTCAGTCGGTCTTTAATGAGGTGGGCCAAATTGAGAATTATCTATGACTACCTCAGGTCTACCTCACTTACACTAATGCCAAGCCCATCTATAGATGATCAACAAACAGTCAGGAGACTATCAGCAGAATCTCAAAAGCATATCAGTAATAATTTAAAGGCCCAGTGCAGTCAAAAATATGTTTTACCTGTGTTTTGTATCATATTGTACAAAGGTTGATAAAACTAACATTTTAAAAGTGTGAAAAATGTGATCAGTGTTATTTCTTGATAGTTGCTGGTTGAAAATGCAATCTACACAGGACCTTCTAATCAGCATGTTTGCATGGGCAGAAGTTTTGGCTTGCCTGGTGGTAAATTGGATAATAGACCAATAACAAAGAGTTCCAAACCGCAAAGTCAGGCATTCATAGCAAATGCTGATACCACCCGTTAGGTAGAGGGGGCATGCCCACGAACTTGAATAATGGTGTTGTTTACTTCGAACGACCAACACAGTAATCTTAGAACTTCTCTAGGCAAGATTTTTTGGAAAACGCTATTTTTTCACTAATGTTTGTCAACATGTCCGTGTGGTGTTCTGTGCCTGGCTGTGCTAATTACAAACAAGAGCCAAAAAGAGTTACCTTTCACCATTCTACCTACCAGAGATTCACTCCAATTCTGCTAATGGCTTGCGGCTAACAAGAATGTTGTGGTGACCAAAGATTATCAGAAGGATTCAGGCTGAACTGATGGGGAACACATTTAGAAGATAGCTGAGAAGTGATACCATCGATTTTTTATTTTTTTTATTTTCTGATTTCTTTTATTTAAAAAATAATAATTTTACAACAAAATGGAGGATTCTCAATTAGAGGTTTGTTACAGTCCTGTATTGAACTCTGAAAGCCATCAGCTATATCAAATAGCTATCGTTTGGTATACACCCTTCAATCAATTTTGCTTATGCCATGCTAGTTACTTTTAGTTAACATGTTGGTTTGTTCGTTCAATCTTTGACTGACGTTAGCTAATGTAAGCTACCAAATAAGAGTAATATTAGCTATCTCAATTTTGTAGCCATCTATTCCACCCTTGTCTGGAAAACACTCAGTTAATAAAAATAGAATTGTAGATATAGCTAATTCACTCTCTGTGTTGGTAGCAATGATGAATGTTGTATAAATCATCTATGGTTGGTTAATTGGCTGAAACTCAGCCAGTCTCAGCTTGCTAGCACACTTGCTGCCAATTTAGTGATGCCAGTTAGCTAACAGCAAGCTGACAATATTGAAATGTCCATATTAGGTATGCTTAGCTTGCCAGTCCAATAGAGATCAATACAATTAGTGGGATGGTTAAATTGTGTGTATTTCTGTATTTTGTTGTAGGTGGTACATAATCTTATTCCACCAACATGCGCTTCCAACTCTTAGCTCAAGGTAAGTTGGCCAAAATATTTACAAGCTGACAGCTAAGATAGCCCAGTTTACAGTAGGCATGGTATAAACACTGCTGCTGGTATAAACAATGCTGCTACTCGCTGTTTATTATCTATGCATAGTCACTTTACCCCTACCTACATGTACAAATGACCTCGACTAACCTGAACCCCCGCACATTGACTCGGTACCGGTACCCCCTGTATATAGCCTCATTATTCTTATTTAATTTTGTTATTTAATTATTTTTTTAACTTTAGTTTATTTAATAAATATTTTCTTAATTCTATTTTCTTAAAACCGCATTGTTGGCTAAGGGCTTGTAAGTAAGCATTTCACGGTTGTATTTGGCGCATGTGACACACAACATTTGATTTGAATGTCCCCTCATTGTCCCTAAACAATACGTTAGCCGGTCCCATTCGGTTGATACCTTCACCAACAAAGGTGTGTTGCCCTATGTCCCCCGGAAAGACATGGTTGTGGTGTTAGCATTTTACACTTTTTGTGGAAGGGACATGTAGTACCAGCAAATCTTCTGCAAGAGGACCAAACAGTTGCTGGTTAAGAAGCCCTAGACCACTTTTGGCAGAGTTTTATCCAGCTGGCCGTTCACCGCAAACAGGACAAGCTCATCGCCATAAGCACAAAGAGTCTCATCTTCCCCAGCCCCCCATGCCAAACACAATTGTCAGTGTACCGAAGCAGGATAGAACTATGGCTGTGTTTACAGAGACAGCCCAATTCTAATTGGTATTATGACAAAACAGATCAGTTCTGAAAAAGAACTGGCGTGATTAAGACCAATTAGTGGAAACAATATCAGAATTGGGCTGCCTGTTTAAACGCAGCCAGTGTGGCTCAGCAAAAGACCATGTAGAACAGGGGTCTCCAACCATGTTCCTGGAGAGCTACCCTCTTATAGGTTTTCGCTCCAACCCCATTTGTAACTAACCTCTTTCAGTTTAGCAACCAGCTAATAATTAGAATCAGGTGTGCTAGATTAGGGTTGGAGTGAAACCCTACAGGACGGTAGCTCTCCAGGAACAGGGTTGGAGAGCACTGATTTAGAACCACCATGAAATAAATATGGATTTTTTTTCTATCAATCTTTGAAATTGGTATGCCCTTGTGGATTCACAGAATATATTTATATAAGCTGTACAGGGCTCTGGAGCATCAAACAGATGCTAGACATTCAGATATCCAAAGAATATTTGTTTATTTACCAAATTCTAAAATTAAGGGGAGTGTACACTATTTAATGCTAACTCAAGAAACTGGGTATTCAACAAGAATGGTATATATGGTAAAAGTAACAAAACAATGTAGTACAGTTCAGTGTGTCCAACTGTGTCTCAGGTGTAGAGACACACAAGTGCAGAGAACTCTAGCTACATATTGTTACACCACATAATGTGATTTACCTAAAGATTTTTGCCGACATCTTGTCTATTTCAGGTCTTCTCTTATTAATCGAGACAGGTGGGTGTCCACCACAATGTGCTGCATGTCATGTTGACAGAGACCTGTCTCGACTAATGAGTGAGAAGACTTGAAATAGACACGATGGCGGCGCATATTGTTGGTTTACTTTATGGAGCAAAAAAAGTATTTATTTTAATAATGGAGCATTTTCTAAATTCAAACTGACCCCCTGCAACTGGACACTGACATTTTATGACACTCCTGTTTCCCAGAATCGAGGACAAAGACGGCATCGCAAAAGTTGGTCGAAAATTCTCTGTGGTACACCAAACAGTACCTATCCTGTTACTCCTAGTAATGGATACCAAAAATATTTGGTTAAATCACATTATCTGGTGGAACAATCTGTAGCTAAGAGAACTGGGGATCAGCAGACGATGGGAGAGGTGGTCATGATGAAATTGCCATTCCAAAGAAACATCAAGTAAATTCAAATCCAGCATAATGTCTAATCCCTCAATTACAATTCTACTACAATGACACACGCAGGCAAATTAATTATGTTTCTATATCTAGAATCCACTCCAGGAAGAAGCCCAGGCACCACACAGTATTTTATAAGACAAAACACTAAAACTATTATATTCTATTGTGCAGTTTGAACCACAGTTGAACCATGCCAGCATAACATCAACATTAGGGTAGACTAGTTGAACATACATTTATGTGCAGATGCACAGAGATTACATTTGCAACAATGTCTAGCCTAATAGAAAGAAATATGGCATAACCCTCAACCTTTGCACAGTGACCAGATCGTACAAATGAGCCTAGCTAGGTAGGCAGACCGTATGTACCTACAGCCATGTCTATCAGGCATGCTTAGGGAAATATTTTTATAGTAAAAACGGCTTCAGTTTGAGATTTACAACAGTAAATTGTTATATTATTGTGTCTCCTCACTGTTTGCTAGTAAACTTAGCTTATTCTCTTACAATCCTGTGTTATTTATTCTGAGGAAATGTTCACATAGTATATGTATAAGCAATCATTTATGATATTTCTCAATCTGCTTTTTTTGATTTCGTATATAATCTAGATCATGCATTCCATTGTACTAGGTACTGATTTATAAATGTATTTCTGATGTATTTATTTGCTCAATCATGTGACATATGCAATTATCATTGAAATAGAAAGCAGGTGTGTGTGCTGATAAATTAGTCTGATGATGGCCTGAGTGTGTTTTGTTTTCACCTTTAATTTATGCACTTTCTTGCACTATGATATTCTTTGGGCACCATGATGTTTCAATAAACATTTGTATTTTCCATTCAAGCTTCAGTTTTGGATGTATTCCATTTTTCAACAGTTTGCAGGTCTCTATTTCTTCCAGTATTCTTATTTTGACTCCTACGCACCTGGAACAGACTTTTTAGTAATAATGACCTTAAAAGAGAGCAGATGGCCTCTGATCATTCATATACAGTTGCTAATGTTACATGTTTGAGAACAAGTTACAAATACGAGGTGCATAAATTATCAGGCACCAGGCTAACTAGCTAGCCAACTCCAGTCATGTGCTAACATTTGCTGGTAAATCTAGCTTTAGGTGGCTTGTATTGTTGTAGCTTGCTGTTTAATAGCTAACAATCTCTACAACTTAAAAGAGAAGATACAAAAGATCTCAGATTGTAAAACCTCTTCTATTTTTTGTCATAGATATGGCTACCGGTAGTTGTTTAGCTAGCTACATTAAGTTAGCAAACAGAAAAATAATTAATTTCCTCCCACTGTAACACAGTAGTATGTTAGCCAGCAATACACAATATGGGTTTCAGTAAATAAACTAAAGTCAGCTAGGTGGCTTGGAGGAAAAATAACTTACTTAGCTAGGCACCATATTTGTCATCTATCACTGACCTCCAGGATAAGACCCAGATGCAGAAGTTTATTACAAAAACAGGGGGCAGGCAAATTACATGTCAAGGGGCAGGCAGAGGTCAGTAATCCAGAGCAGAGTCCGAAAGGTACAGAACGGCAGGCAGGGTCAGGACAAGCAGAGGTCAGTAATCCAGACCAGAGTCCGAAAGGTACAGAACGGCAGGCAGGGTCAGGACAAGCAGAGGTCAGTAATCCAGACCAGAGTCCGAAAGGTACAGAACGGCAGGCAGGGTCAGGACAGGCAGAGGTCAGTAATCCAGTGCAGTGTCACAAGGTAGAGAACGGCAGGCAGGCTCAGGGCAGGCAGAACGGTCAAAACTGGGAAAACAAGGACTAGAGAAAAACAGGAGTACACGAAAAGCGCTGGTAGGCTTGACAAGACAAACTTGCAACAGACAAACTTGCAACAGAAAATATAGGTATAAATGCATAGGGGATAATGGGAAAATAGGCAACACCTGGAGGGGGGTGGAGACAAGCACAAGACAGGTGACACATTAGCTAAATTCAACTCTATGTTTCGAATCCTCTTCGCTATATTCCGGTTGAAACATGTATGGTTGAATGTCCCCATGTAGCAGTGGTGTAAAGAACTATAGTATAAATACTTTCAAGTACTACTTCAGTAGTTTTGGGGGGTATTCTTTACAACTTTTACTTCACTTCATTCCTAAAGAAAAGAATGTACTTTTTACTCCATACATTTTCCCTGACACCCAAAAGTACTAGTTACATCACTAAACACAAATTATTTGTTTGTTAATGTATCAGCATTTACACCCGGTGCACATGACCATAAGAAAGACTGAGTAAAGGGCTCCAATTGGCCTATTTAGAGTCACAATGTTTGCATATTGTGCGTTGTGTGGAAAATGTCCAGATCAAAGAATGTTTTTGTAAAGATGAACTGTGAATTTAGTTGTCTAAACTGGATCAGAGTAAAAATGTTATGCCTTGCCTCGCAACTAGATATGCCCCAGAGAACTTGTCAGAAAGACGGACATGCCCTTTTTACCCTGGGGTATAAAACATGTGAGTTAAGAATTTACATAGAGACTAGATCACCACACACTACAGCCAAGGTCTACGATTAGTCGCAACCCCAAAACGAGGTTGAAGAAGAAAAAGGAACCTCTTAACAATCAATGCTACTGTTGAGTAGCTGTATCTGTATCTAAGAAGATGAATTCAAGCAGGACCACCCGGTTATTCTCTCCAAGGAATCGTGTGTCTACACTGCTTTCATTCCCACACTGGAACCATCTACACGGCTGATTGGCCGTCCTCAGAAGACCGCTCTTACAGAACGAGGGCAAGGAAACAGACCACTAGGAGAAAGGACACTGACATTGTGTGGACAATCAGAGACTTACACCTGGTAACGAAAGAGGTGCCGCCGTCAGAGGAGAAGGCGGAACTCGGTCCACGAAGAGATACCCCAACGGAAACCTTCAAGTTATTACATCCTTATATTCTGACCCATAAGAGCGGCAGTTTGGGGCAAGGTGTTAGGGCTAAACTAAGCACAGTTTACAAATGTATCCAAGTGTTCCTTTCTCTCGTGCACTCTCTCGCTTTCTAAATTCCCATCTTGTGTAACACATGTCATATTGTGTTGGTCCGCCAGGGACCTGTTTCCGTGTACTAAGTTCTAATCAATAGCCTAGACTGTGTGTTTGTGTATCTTATATTATCATTTAGCTTGTTAGTAAATAAATAATCAACTCAATTGGTGTGGTATGGAATGATTTAGTGAGACCCGGGTTTTTGCAGATTTACGAATTATGTGACTTTCAGAATGAGACTATAGAGGAAATTAATTAATTAGCGACTGCTGTAAAATCGATGTTCTGATATTCTTTGAGTTAATTTGGGAAACGGAAACTCATTAAACAAACTTTCCCATGGTGCTCCAGGTTACTGAGTTAATGATTACCTGATTAATTTAATCACGTAATTATAAACATAGTTAATCATTCGATAAACAGCAGTCGTCATATTAATCAATACAACGTTACGACACAGACACAGTGGGGTTGCAATTCAATGGATCAGACAACAAGACAATCACGGATTACAAAGGGAAAACCAGCCCCCAGGTGGTGTAGATAGGAAACAACACCTCCACTACGCTGATCCTCAACACAGGGGATTCACAAGAATGTGTGCTCAGCCCCCTCCTGTACTCCCTGTTCACACATTACTGCGTGGCCACGCACGCCTCCAACTCAATTATCAAGTTTGCAGACAACACAACAGTAGTAGGCCTGATTACCAACAATGACGAAACAGCCTACAGGGAGGAGGTGAGGGGTCGGGTGGAGTGGTGCCAGGAAAATAATCTCTCCCTCAAAGTCAACAAAAGGAAGGAGCTGACTGTGGACTTCAGGAGACAGCAGAGGAAGAACACCCCCATCCACATTGATGGGACCACAGTTGAGAAGGTGAGGCTGAAGAAATTCAGCTTGGCCCCTATGACCCTCACAAACTTGTACAGATGCACAATTGAGAGCATCCTGTCGGGCTGTATCACCTTCTGGCACGGCAACTGCACTGCCCGCAACCACAGGGCTCTCCAGAGGCTGGTGTAGTCTCCCCAACGCATCACCGGGGGCACACTGCCTGCCATCCAGGACACCTATAGCACCCAATGTCACAGGAAGGCCAAAAAGATAATGAAAGAAATCAACCACCCGAGCAACGGCCTGTTCACTCCGCTATCATCCAGAAGGCGAGGTCAGTACAGGTGCATCAATGCTGGGACAGAGCGACTGAAAACAGCTTCTATCTCAAGGCCACAAGACAGTTAAATAGCCATCACTAGCTGGCTACCACGCAGTTACTCAACCCTTCACCTAAGAGGATGCTGCCCTATGTAGATTGACATGGAATTACTGGTCACTTTAATAATGGAACCCTAGTCACTGGTCCCTAGTCCTGTTTGGGATAGGGGGCAGTATTTTCACGGCCAGATGAAAAAAACTTACCTGATTTAAACTGGTTACTACTCTTGCCCAGAAACGAGAATATGCATATTATTAGTAGATTTGCATAGAAAACACTCTGAAGTTTCTAAAACTGTTTGAATGGTGTCTGTGAGTATAACAGAACTCATATGGCAGGCAAAAAACTGAGAAGATTCCAAGCAGGAAGTGTCCTGTCTTAGAATTTGTAGTTCTTCTTTCTAGTCCCTTTCGAAACTACAGTACCTGTGGGGTTACGTAGCACTTTCTAAGGCTTCCATTGGCTCTCTAAAGCCTTCAGAAAGCGGATTGAGGGGTCTTCTGTCTCTGGGCAGAGTATAGTAGCTCAGTTTGTCAGGGGTCTGTCTGGTGACAAAGAGATTGGATATGCGCGTTCACGCGACCATGCTGTTTTTTCTTTTCCTCTTTGAATGAATACACTATTGTCCGGTTGGAATATTATCTCTATTTTATGAGAAAAATACAATAAAAATTGATTTTAAACAGCGTTTGACATGCTTCTTAGTACAGTAAAGGAACATTTTGAATTTTTTGTCTCGAAATGCGCTCACGCGTTACCCTTTGGATAGTGATCTGAACGCACGAACAAAACGGAGGTATGGACATAACTATGGATTATTTGGAATAAAAACAGTCCTGGGAGTGCATTCTGACGAAGATCAGCAAAGGTAATACAATTTTTCTAATAGTAATTCTGAGTTTAGTGAGCCCCGAACTTGTCGGGTGTCAAAATAGCTAGCCGTGATGGCTGAGCTATGTACTCAGAATATTTCAAAATGTGCTTTCGCCGAAAAGCTATTTTAAAATCTGACATAGCGATTGCATAAAGGAGTTCTGTAGAGTTGGAGTTGGATTGCAGAGTGAAGTAAAAACAGCCAACAAGTGCTCAGCATATGTTGGAACTCCTTCAAGACTGTTGGAAAAACATTCCAGGTGAAGCTGGTTGAGAAAATGCCAAGAGTGTGCAAAGCTGAAATCAAGGCAAAGGGTGGCTACTTTGAAGAATCTAAACTATAAAATATATTTTGATTTGTTTAACACTTTTTTGGTTACTACTTGATTCCATGTCTATTATTTAATAGTTTTGATGTCTTCACTACAATGTAGAAAAAATAAAGAAAAACCCTTGAATGAGTAGGTGTGTCCAAACTTTTGACTGGTACTGTATGTTTGTAAACTTACAATTAGAAAGTACCATAATGATTGAGTTGCCATATGTGACATGTTTCAGGAAACTAGGCGTATGTCGCGGTCACTACATCACATGAGAGCTATTTGAAAGTAAACTTTTTTTTTAATCAAAACGGTTTTTATGGCAGAAATGCCTTCTGGAACATGTGAACTTTCATGTGCCTTAATAACAAACTTGAATGCCATCTGTAAATATGAATATAATTGTTCAATTACGAGCCTAGTTGATTTGGCTACAGAAAAAGTCAGCAACCTTTCCACTAGCCATGATTGGCTGAGATGATGAGTGGGCTGGACATACCGAGAGATGAGTTCGGATTGGTCTGCCATATACAGTAGCACGCTTCTGTCTATTTGAGCTGGTTAGTATGTATAGGTAATCCTGTCTAACGTGGCTTTATATATATATATGTTTCTCTCCACTTTCTGGAGGACCGGGATTTGAAATCAATTAGAGTATGATAGTTAAGTAGATGGAGAAAACACCTGTCTGGATTACATCTTCAAACTAAGGGCAACCATGGCATCTGTGACAGGGAGAAGCATCCAACCATGATGTAAGATAGTCTAGCTATCTACATTTTCAGCAGTGGTGGAAAAGTTACTCAATTGTCATACTTGAGTAAAGTAAAGATACCTTAATAGAAAACGACTCAAGTGAAAGTCACCCAGTAAAATACTACTTGAGTAAAAGTCTAAAAGTATTTGGTTTTAAATATACTTAAGTATCAAAAGTAAATGAAATTGCTAAAATGTACTTAAGTATCAAAAGTAAAGTATAAATCATTTAAAATTCCTTATATTAAACAAACCAGATGGCACAATTTTTATTGACGGATAGCCAGGCGGCTAGCCATGCACACTCCAACTCTCAGACATAATTGATCAGAGGCAGTAGGGATGACCACGGATGTTGTGAATTGGACCATTGTCCTGGCAAAATGTAACGAGTACTTTTGGGTGTCAGGGAAAATGTATAGAGAAAAAAGTAAATTATTTTCTTTAGGAATGTAGTGAAGTAAAAGTAAAAGTTGGCAAAAATATAAATTGTAAAGTACAGATACCCCAAAAAACTACTTAAGTAGTACTTTAAAGTAGTTTTACTTAAGTACATTACACCACTGATTTTCAGATATTACACATTTCTAATTTTGACAAAGTCATTTTCATTTCAAGTGAAAGTGTACTCTTAGCTAGCTAGCTAACGTTAGCTGGCTGGCTAGCTAACCTTACGTGTATGATCTTATTCGTATCTCAGAGCCATTTGCTTAGCTACTTAAAGCTTAATGTTAACTAGCTAACATTGAACCTGGTTGGTTAGCTACCTACAGATTCATGCAGGGTAGTAACATCAAGAGTTAGGATTATGGTTCATTGTTTAGCTAGCTAGCTAGCTAGCTAAACAATTAACCATAATCCTAACTGTTATGTATGGTATGATGTGCTGTACGTCATACTATACGTTGTTATGGTTTACGACAGTGTGCTGCTTTACGGATGAATGGGTTGTCAGGATGAGTGGCACATGTCATTAAACGACAGAGTGATGTACAATGTGAAACCGTGCAGACGTGCGTTCTTCTACAGCTAGGCTAGATATAACACTAACTCATGAAATTAACAAAATACTCCACTATGCAAGTATCCATTTCAATAGAAAGTCACTGCGACAACTGTTGATAGACGTAACTTAGCTGGTAAATTTGCTCTGGCTATCTACTCCGATTTCAGAGCAAGGGTAAGATAGTCTAGCTAGCTACATTTTCAGATATTACACGTTTCTAATTTTGACAAAGTCTAGCTAGCTAGCGTTAGCTGGCTGGCTTGCTAGCTAACGCTATGTTTATGATCTTATTATTCCTATCGCAGAGCCATTTGCTTGGCTAGTTATAGCCAAATGTTAGCTACTGTAGCTAACAATGAACCTGGTTGGTTAGCTACCTGCAGATTCATGAAGGGTAGTAACATCATGAATTGGGATTATGATCCATTGTTTACTTAGCTAGCTGGCATGTCTTAACAAAAGACTCCACTATGCAAGGAACCATTTCGGGTGCGTTCGTAAATTCAGTCTGGCCCTCTACTCCGATTTCAGAGCACTCTCGTCTGAGTGTGCCAGAGCGCAGAATAACTGAGGAATTTACGAACGCTCAACACCTGTTGAATATGGCCGGTGTCAGTAAATGTCGGCAAAAAAGTGTAATTAAATTGTTGCCAGCAGCACAGTTGCAGTCACCAAAGCTCTGGATAGTATGAAAACAGCATAAAGGGTTGATGCAAGCGTTCTGTACTAACAACAGCAGTTAAGCACCCAAACTAACTTGCAAGCTACTTCCAAACACAAATTAGAGAACAACTCACTGAACATTACTCGCCCTAGCAGAGCTGGTTAGGCTATTATGCTATCCAGAGCGTTGGTGACTGCAATTGTGCTGTCAGATTGTCCATTCATAAATTCAGAGTGTTTTGCTCTCGGAGCGTTCAGAGCGCACACTGGATGCACTGGCTGATGAGTAGGGTTGATCCGAACATTCTGACCTCACAACAGCAGTAAAGCACCCAAGCTACCTAGCTAACATTGGCTAGCTTGCTAGCTACTTCCAGACACAAATGAGAGAACACTCCACTCTGATCATTTTACTCACCCTAGCAGAACTGGTTATAGAGATGCGTAGGGCTAAAGCTTAAGAGGGTGTGAACGATGCTGAATGGGTGTAGACAAAGAAGGGCTCTCCAGTAATAGTACCAAAATATTCAAAGGCCATTTTCTCAAAAGTGAGTTTGCAGGTTTATCAACTTTCAAAGCAGAATTACTTTCCCAATGTTCCTTAACTGTAGTGTATGACATACCATTTTCTAGCTCTTAGTCTCTACTTTTATCCAATGAAAAAACACTATTTCAATTTTGCTTCGTAAGACCGATTTGAGCCAATCAGTCACATATGGCTATACCATGGTATTTGCACTGCTACTGAGTAAACCTCCAATTGTTCTCCACTATTCCACCCGCTAAAACCTCCCCCATCTCAAGTTGGATTGTCGTCCCAGTGATTGGCAGACCACCCCGGTCCATCTGTATCCCAGGTTCTTTCAGAGATTGGAACCCATCCTTTAAGAAGAGCACACAGTGCCACCCACAGAACAGAAGCAGATTAACTGCAAATAGCATTTCCAACGCACTCACCTTGATTGTATTGTATGCAGTTATTTTAATATATATTAAAACATCTTTGCATATCTTAATTTATTTCCACAATTAACGAATAATATACATAATAATGTTGACCTTTTGATTATTTTGTGCCACTAGAGCCACAATAATTTGCCCCCTCTCTGGTTGTCAGAGTGTGACCCCCCTCCCTATGGGTTACTGCAGCTACTATTGCCAGCACTGCCAGTACCTGGGTGGGGGCTCCCCACCGGAATCCCCATCGGCTAGGTACAAGGTCATCAAGGTTCTCATTAGCAGCTTTGAGAAATTCCTTGTATATTATGCTCACCCATCCAGGGGCTTTGGCTTTGTTGGACCAACCCTGCCAGGCAGCACTGCTATAGTGGGTCTCAGAACGCATTAATCTTTCTGTCTTGGCTGCATATAGGCTACTTGCAGTAGGCCTATAAAACAGAAAAGGATTCCTTCTTACTGTGTGGGTCGCTCAGGTGGGTGTCTAGGGTTCAGGATTGGACAAAAATAACTATTAATTATCTATTTTAAAACGAATATCCCATATCTGCACAAAATTGAAAGCTCACTCTGTCACAACACACATGGGCTCTGGCATTTGCAACCATTTTGATTTTTCACTCACTTAACTCCAGACATTTCCAAACACAAAAACAGACACGCCACCTTCCATCAGAATATACCCACAGATACCCACATACTGTGCCTGTTTGCTGTTTTTTCTATCCCTACAATATTGATTCCTACCTCATTTCAGAATTTTAAGTACTTTTGTGTTCCATTTCCTTATATTTGAAGATGTATTCTTTCAATAATTATCCTTTCTTCTAATGCTGTCTTTTATCTATTTATAAATACTATGAATAGAAAGTCGAATACTAATTATTTTACAACATTCCTTATCTTGAATGGTATAGTTTATTTGTAGTTTATTACTTTATCAAGTGTTGTATTTGATTGTTTTCCTTTTTTTTATTATTACAATCCCTTCAATGGATAGTATTGTGTGTTCCATTATTCGACTCCTCTATGGGAACTTTGTAGTATTCATCTGGAACAGGTACCCCCGCCATGTGCCCGTTGTCAGTAAAAACCATATCATCAACATTAAGGGACATGGCAGCTGTGAGGAGAAGGGTTTATTCTCCAGGTCTTTAACCATTTTCCAGCACTTCTTGGGGTTAGACCCACAGAGAGAGAACTGCTCCTTAAAGTAACTACCTTTGGCTTTCTGGATAGCGTGAGTGCACCTATTTGTCATTTGCCTGAACAAGAGTAAGTCAACTTGAGTATCCGTGTGCCGAGCCTTTCGCCAAATGTAATTCTTAAGGTGGAGTAACTGCCAGATCAGGGGCTGAACCTGTATTTAATTCTCATTTTCTTTAAGGGGACGTGTTTGTTAACAATACCACTGAAAAAAATAAAAAAATAAGGTCCAAACGTCTTTGACAGAGGGGATCAAGCTCATTCTATACCAATTTACAGAGGAAAAGTCATGGAGGAAGGCTTGCTCGTTATATACTGCTCAAAAAAATAAAGGGAACACTTTAACAACACAATGTAACTCCAAGTCAATCACACTTCTGTGAAATCAAACTGTCCACTTAGGAAGCAACACTGATTGACAATAAATTTCACAGGCTGTTGTGCAAATGGAATAGACAACAAGTGGAAATTATAGGCAATAAGCAAGACACCCCCAATAAAGGAGTGGTTCTGCAGGTGGAGACCACTTCTCAGTTCCTATGCTTCCTGGCTGATGTTTTGGTCACTTTTGAATGCTGGCGGTGCTTTCACTCTAGTGGTAGCATGAGACGGAGTCTACAACCCACACAAGTGGCTCAGGTAGTGCAGCTCATCCAGGATGGCACATCAATGCGAGCTGTGGCAAGAAGGTTTGCTGTGTCTGTCAGCGTAGTGTCCAGAGCATGGAAGCGCTACCAGGAGACAGGCCAGTACATCAGGAGACGTGGAGGAGGCCGTAGGAGGGCAACAACCCAGCAGCAGGACCGCTACCTCCACCTTTGTGCAAGGAGGAGCAGGAGGAGCACTGCCAGAGCCCTGCAAAATGGCCTCCAGCAGGCCACAAATGTGCATGTGTCTGCTCAAACGGTCAGAAACAGACTCCATGAGGGTGGTATGAGGGCCCGACGTCCACAGGTGGGGGTTGTGCTTACAGCCCAACACCGTGCAGGACGTTTGGCATTTGCCAGAGAACACCAAGATTGGCAAATTCGCCACTGGCGCCCTGTGCTCTTCACAGATGAAAGCAGGTTCACACTGAGCACATGTGACAGACGTGACAGAGTCTGGAGACGCCGTGGAGAACGTTCTGCTGCCTGCAACATCGTCCAGCATGACCGGTTTGGCGGTGGGTCAGTCATGGTGTGGGGAGGCATTTCTTTGGGGGGCCGCACAGCCCTCCATGTGCTCGCCAGAGGTAGCCTGACTGCCATTAGGTACCGAGATGAGATCCTCAGACCCCTTGTGAGACCATATGCTGGTGCGGTTGGCCCTGGGTTCCTCCTAATGCAAGACAATGCTAGACCTCATGTGGCTGGAGTGTGTCAGCAGTTCCTGCAAGAGGAAGGCATTGATGCTATGGACTGGCCCGCCCGTTCCCCAGACCTGAATCCAATTGAGCACATCTGGGACATCATGTCTCGCTCCATCCACCAACGCCACGTTGCACCACAGACTGTCCAGGAGTTGGCGGATGCTTTAGTCCAGGTCTGGGAGGAGATCCCTCAGGAGACCATCCGCCACCTCATCAGGAGCATGCCCAGGCGTTGTAGGGAGGTCATACAGGCACGTGTAGGCCACACACACTACTGAGCCTCATTTTGACTTGTTTTAAGGACATTACATCAAAGTTGGATCAGCCTGTAGTGTGGTTTTCCACTTTAATTTTGAGTGTGACTCCAAATCCAGACCTCCATGGGTTGATAAATTGGATTTCCATTGATTATTTTTGTGTGATTTTGTTGTCAGCACATTCAACTATGTAAAGAAAAAAGTATTTAATAAGATTATTTATTTCATTCAGATCTAGGATGTGTTGTTTAAGTGTTCCCTTTATTTTTTTGAGCAGTGTAGTTTTCTAGCAAGAGTCAATGATGAATCAGGACAGGTTGTTTCACTGAGCAGCCATTAATAACACAGTCTGTAAAACAGCGATCACTAAGGTCATTACAGAAAACACCAGACTGATACATGCAGTTGAAGTCGGAAGTTTACATACACTTAGGTTGGAGTCATTAAAACTAGTTTTTCAACCACTCCACAAATTTCTTGTTAACAAACTATTGTTTTGGCAAGTCGGTTAGGACATCTACTTTGTGAATGACACAAGTAATTTTTCCAACAATTGTTTACAGACAGATTATTTCACTTATAATTCACTGTATCACAATTCCAGTGAGTTAGAAGTTTACATACACTAAGTTGACTGTGCCTTTAAACAGCTTGGGAAATTCAATTGAGTCAATTGGAGGTGTACCTGTGGATGTATTTCAAGGCCTACCTTCAAACTCAGTGCCTCTTTGCTTGACATCATGGGAAAATTAAAAGAAATCAGCCTAGACCTCAGAAAACAAATTGTAGACCTCCAAAAGTCTGGTTCATCCTTGGGAGCAATTTCCAAATGCCTGAAGGTACCAAGTTCATCTGTACTAACAATAGTACGCAAATATAAACACCATGGGACCACGCAGCCGTCATACTGCTCAGGAAGGAGACACGTTCTGTCTCCTAGAGATGAACGTACTTTGGTGCAAAAAGTGCAAATCAATCCCAGAACAACAGCAAAGGACCTTGTGAAGATGCTGGAGGAAACAGGTACAAAAGTATCTATATCCACAGTAAAATTAGTCTGAAATCGACATAACCTGAAAGGCCGCTAAGCAAGGAAGAAGCCACTGCTCAAAAACCGCCATAAAAAAGCCAGACTACGGTTTGCAACTGCACATATGACAAAGATTGAAGTTTTTGGAGAAATGTCCTCTGGTCTGATGAAACAAAAATGGAACTGTTTGACCATAATGACCATCGTTATGTTTGGAGGAAAAAGGGGGAGGCTTGCAAGCTGAAGAACACCATCCCAACCGTGAAGCACGGGGTTGGCAGCATCATGTTGTGGGGGTGCTTTGCTGCAGGAGGGACTGGTGCACTTCACAAAATAGATGGCATCATGAGGGAGGAAAATTATGTGGATATATTGAAGCAACATCTCAAGACATCAGTCAGGAAGTTAAAGCTTGGTTGCAAATGGGTCTTCCAAATGGACAATGACCCCAAGCATACTTCCAAAGTTGTGGCAAAATGGCTTAAGGACAACAAAGTCAAGGTATTGGAGTGGCCATTACAAAGCCCTGACCTCAATCCTATAGAAAATTTGTGGGCAGAACTGAAAAAGCGTGTGCGAGCAAGGAGGTCTACAAACCTGACTCAGTTGCACCAGCTCTGTCAGGGGCAATGGGCCCAAATTCACCCAACTTATTGTGGAAAGCTTGTGGAAGGCTACCCGAAACGTTTGACCCAAGTTAAACAATTTAAAGGCAATGCTACCAAATACTAATTGAGTGTATGTAAACTTCTGACCCACTGGGAATGTGATGAAAGAAATAAAAGCTGAAATAAATCATTATCTCTTCTATTATTCTGACATTTCACATTCTTAAAATAAAGTGGTGATCCTAACTGACCTATACCAGGGAATTTTTAGATGTATGTAAACTTCCGACTTCAACTGTAAGTGGTCTCACGCGGCATCTTAGCAACTTTGAGAACAAAATTGTTGTGTCTGTTGTTCGCACGGGTATCTGCCCTCTTATTGGCTAGAATGTTGCCAACTGATCTCGCTTCCTCTCTCCTGCCTTTCCGCCTTTGCGTCAACTACTCCCATAGTTAGGGTGGAGACAAGATCATCTCGTCATTATGTAGAGTGTCTCTGGGTTGTTCCATTAGCTTATTTTTCTCTCTAAGGGTTACTCCCGCTAGACTGGCCTGCATGACTGATGGATGTGTCCCATATGAGGTGGTGTGTGTGCATTCGAGTGTGTGTCAGGAGGAGGCTCATAGTGAGGCCCTCAACAGCCCAGACTAGCACAGCCCACATTACACCATTACACCACTGTACCATGGCCTTGGGGACCGACACCCACACCATACTGAACTCCCCACTCACTCCTGCATTACGGTCTCGTCTAGACAGCAAATGGCCTGGCTGTATTCGCTACAAGCAATTAACTCGGGCTAATGCAGCTCGGCTATGTCCGGTACTCTGAGTGTTCACTGCCGAGATGATCAACAGATCAATGGGGACTTCTAGAGTTCCAGAGAGACTGATGCATGGGTCAGGCTGCCATTATGACATCATCACTCAGGGCCGGGCTTTTGGTGGGACCAAAAGCCTCATCAGAATCCTGATGATACAACAGATCAATGGGAGTTCTAGAGCTCCAGTGGCCTGAATTACTGGTATTCATTATTTGAAAGCAATAATTAAATCTAATCAGATTCATTTAAATGTGTTATATAGAATTTTCATAAAATTGGTTGCAAATGACAGAATGAGGAACTCTGTGAGATCAAAGTCTGATATCATCAAAATGGAGTAAAACATGTTCAAGCAGTTTAGTTTTCCTACACTGGAAATGTAATGACCTAGCTACCCATCCAGCTCTAATGAATTAGGCACAATTGACTCAGCGACTTTGTAAAAATCTTTCAAACTGAGGTTACCAGCGGGGGCCTCCTGAGTGGCGCAGTGGTCTAAGGCACTGCATCGCAGTAGTAGAGGCATCACTACAGACCCGGGTTCGATCAGGGGCTGTATCACAACTGGCTGTGATCGGGAGTCCAATAGGGCAGCGCACAATTGGCCCAGCGTTGTCCGGGTTAGGGGAGGGTTTGGCCGGGGGGGCTTTACTTGGCTCATTGCACTCTAGCGACTCCTTGTGGTTGGCCGGTCGCCTGCATGCTGACCTCAGTTGTCAGGTGAACAGTGTTTCCTCCGACACATTGGTGCGGCTGGCTTCCGGGTTAAGCAGACTGGTGTTAAGTAGCACGGTTTACAGGTCATGTTTCGGAGGAAGCATGACTTGACCTTCACCTCCCAAGCCCATTAGGGAGTTGCAGTGATGAGATAAGATCGAAATTGGGGAGAAAAAGGAGGGAAAATAAATCGAATTAAAATAAAAAACTGAGGAAGCAGCTATTTCAAATCAAAATCAAAGTTTATTTGTTGCATACACAGTTTAGGTACAGCAAAATGCTTGTTTTACTAGCTCCTAAAGATGCAGTAAAACTGTCAAACAAGTACACAAACAATAATCCCAAACTAAAAAACAAGAAATCACGAATGTCAGGATGAATCTAGTTAACAACCCAAATAATACCGTATCAGTAATCACTATCAATAATCCAAATGCAATCTATGAGTTTATACACCAAAAATAAATACTAAGAATGATACATACAGATGAAGAGATATTACAGTGAGCTAGCTATGTGAAGTATACAGTATGTTTATACTGCCTGTTTTTATAGTGTATCAAAATGGAATGTACAGTAGTAGCAGTTGAGGATTCTCAGAAGACAGTGAATTTCATCAAAATAAAAATCGTGAAACATTCAAGTTATCCTTTTTAGATAAAACTATACTAAATACAGTATATTCACGTTACCAAATAACTGATTAAAACACACTGTTTTGCAATGAAGGTATGCAGTAGCCTCAACAGCCCCTTCTAGGGTAGCACCATGGTGATGCCGGAGGACAGCTATTTTTATGGTTTGAAGATTTAGCTTGGAGAGGTTTTTCCGCTTGGTCACAGACAGCTGTTTTGCTCTGTACTGAAGTCCACAAGCGAAGGGAAAAGGTGAGAAGAGAGCGCATAGATGTGAGAAGGAATTATATAACGAGCAAAGTGATTATGCTGTAGGCCTGTGTGGCTGCTATGAAAGTGAACTGTGTGTACGTAGGTGTTCAGGGGTGTATTCATTCCGCCAGTTCTGATGCAAAACCTTTCTTAAACGAAAGCAAACGGAACAAAATGGGCATGGACCTACCTGAATTTGTCCAATGGAAAGTTTAGTTTTAGTTGGAAAACAGAACGTTTTGCAACTATTTGGACTAATGATTAAACCCCAGATCAGCTAGACACAGGAGCTATTGAATGTGTCACTATCACCTTGATTATTCCAATTTGTCTCTCGAACTGTGCACCTACATTATACATTTTCACATGTAGGCTAGGCTATAGTAATTAACCTCATGACTGGTATAGGGCAAATTTGAGTATCATGTAGCAGCCTAAACCTATCGATGTTACATTGAGCTGGGTGAATGGAACATGAATGACAGTCATCCAATATGCTGTAATAGAAATAAGGCCGTGCTCATTAAAAAAAATGGTCCTCCCTAATCTTAAACGTCACCGACCGCCACTGAGTAGTAGATATTAGAATGAGCTATGTGAAGAATACAGTATGAGTAAGTAGGAATCCGGTATATAATCCAGTATATAAATAAGAATCAACTATATGCAGTAAATATGTGGTGTGTATAAACAGTGTAACAAAAATGCAATGTACAGTACTAGATATATTAGTTGGCTGTGTTTGTGTGTATGTTTGTGTGAGTGAGTCTATCTTTGTCTCTCACTTACTACATGATGGCTGTTCAACAGTTTGATGGCCTGAAGATAGAAGCTGTTTTTCTGTCTTTTGGTCCTGGCTTTGATGCACCTTTAATGTACCGTCTCTTCCTGCTAGATGGTAGCGGAGTGAACAAACCGTGAGTCAGGTGGCTGAAGTCCTTGATGATCTTCTTGGCCTTTGATACACAGTGCTGTAAGTGTCCTGGAGGGCAAGCAGCATGCCCCAGGTGATGCGTTGGGCTGACCGCACCACCCTCTGGGGAGCCATTCAATGTCTCCCCCTACCCACAGCTGCCTGCAGGTAAGGCCCCTGTGTTGTGCTGTTATTATGGAAGGAAGGGAAAGGGTGAAAGCTTGTTGGATATAGGGCAGGGAATTAGTTGACAACATGAGGTGCATATCGAGGTTTAACTCAATGGAGAAGTTACCCCACCCACCATGCCCTCCTTCACGGATTACACACCATAGCACTGTAATAAGCAGGCACGTTGATGAGAGCAGGAGCCTGGCAGAATACAGGTTA
Source organism: Salmo trutta (assembly GCF_901001165.1). Lineage (NCBI taxonomy): Eukaryota > Metazoa > Chordata > Actinopteri > Salmoniformes > Salmonidae > Salmo > Salmo trutta. The sequence goes on along the minus strand of NC_042960.1, from coordinate 30,115,025 downwards.
ATAGGCATCTGCAAATTAAACTCAGACGGGAGACAGAGCCCTCGCTGCACCGTTTTTATCTTCTCCCCACCGGCAGTTTTCTGACCTGGATAACAGGTTTCCATCCAACCATTTTATGTGGATGATTTACCTGACGCATTAAAAAAGTCACGACCAGGTTAATGGAAACAGGATATTCCGGTCTAATTTTATTAAAGCCGACAGACAATTCGTTCGACATGGTGGGATCTTTTTGTGTCAGTAAAATTAATTATGCTTGAAATTGCGTTGGAAACGCCTTTATGCGCAAATATTGATAAACTTGGGGTCACAAGGTGATAAATTGTGTGGTCCTCTCACTACGACTCGGAAACCATAGTTTATTGGGCTAAAATAGGGGATGATTGTCAAACTTTTTTTTGTTTTTGCTTTGGGGAGCGTTGTGTTTTTTTTATTGGGCACAGGGGAGGGTAGTGGGTTTTCCCCTGGTTTGCTTTCACACTGTTGCAGGTTTTACTATATAATTTATTCCATCCTAGCCAAATGTCCTAATCTGCTTGCACCTCCCCTGTGGCAAGGTAAACTTGGCATCAAGCGATGATAAATTGTGTGGTCCTCCCACTATGACTCGAGACAACATGCAGTTTATTAGGCTAGAGATTAAATTATGAACTTCACAGGGTGGTGAAAGTGCATGTGATGAGCTTGATGCACCTTTCAAATAAATATCTAGGGGCTTATACTGGTCACATGATTATCAATGTGGCTGCAGTTTGACAAATAAAAATGTCGTTGTTATCCATAATAATATAATGTAGGTAGCCTACCAGCACTGCATGTGCAAGCTGTTGAGCAGTTGGCTTGAGCGCACATGACCAGGGTGGGCACATTTGCCATATAACGCAACAGTTTTTGTGTCAAAACCATCAGTATAGTTGAAAATGTGATGGAAACCTATTTAACTTATATCTTACATTTGTTACATTGGGAATTTAACAGCAAATGTTATTTTTATGTGCACTACGTCATCAGGCACTGACTTCTATCTGCATTAAATCAGTTTGATGGAAACACATATGTAGTAGGAAAATGCGCATATTATTTTATGGCGATTTTTGAATATTCGCATGAAAATCTGTTGCAAATGGATGGAAACCTAGCTAGTGTGTAAGATCTCATGAGTTTCCTGCAGAAGGGGGTTCAAAAGCCGATAGAGAACGCTAATCTGACATGGACACAAAAGCAGGAGAATGTTCCATTACAGAGAAGGAACGCGATACAGGACATGGGAGAGGAGAACATTCGAGAGAAGAAAGTCCAACACATCCTCACGTTTCACACACGTGAAAGGGAAGAGTCAAAATGCATATTATGTGACAGAATGGATCACAAATCCAAAGACTGTAATGACACCACTGGCACCGAACAATCTGCACTCTATCAGCCAATCAGAGCCCAGGGTCAGAGCCCCGGGTACCCAGAGTACCCATTTCGCACAGAGATGTGCCATGGAGAGAGAATGGACACAGATGCTGTAGTTTCTATTTCACCAGGTAACAGTGAAGGTAGCACAGTAACACTGCAAATAGCTACAGTGTTTCTAGAAACGCCTAAACAGAGTCAAGTAGGCGGTGTTTACTAGATGGAGGCAGCCAAAGCAGTTTCAGTAGAGAACACATTTCACTTAACTTAGCAGTAGTAGGACAGGAAGTGTTGAATTTGCATACGTTTGGCTCAGTTACACCCATTAAGATAACCTACAGAAGAGTAGGAGTGTGTTTGAGAAATCCTGTAGCCAAGGGGGAGACATCCTGAGTGTACAGGTTGAATATGAAAGTGACAAGTGAACAGACGAGAAGAAACCTCGAAGAGAGATGAGTGGCCAACATCCCAATTAGAGGTATGGACACAGAATAGTTAGCTATCTATTCTAATAAGAGGTGATAATTATTGGAAAATTGTGACGGGAAGAATTGAAAGACTGGATGAAGGCCTAGTGGCTTTGGAGAGCACATTTAGATGGCTAGTGCAGGGCACAGAAAGGTCAGTGCTATCAATCACAACTGCATCTCAAGACATTGGAGTAATGCACGTGAGAGGTGGAGAAAAGCAAGCGCTTTCTTCAAAATAGGGAAGGGTTGTCAAACTTTTTTTGTTGCTTTGAGAGCCTCCCCTATATCAATGTGTTTTGGTACTTCCCTTATGCACTATGCTTTTCCGCACTCTAACTTTTACTATACAACCGGTCAATATAGTCTACACTCTAAAGAGAAAAGGTACCTGGAGTATCCTTTAGGGGTTCTTCAAATTGAAACTGCGGGGGAACCCCTAAAAGTTATTCGAAGAACCTTTGAAAATATGTCAGACCATAATAAATAATACATTTAATTTGTATAGTCCTTTCATTACATTTAAAAAAATTAATAAAATACAATAATGATGTACAATAAAAACAACATACATTAAAAATGAATCATAGGTTAACTAACAATATTGTAGCCTTGATGCTAAATACAGATTTTTAGCTTTGTTGTGTGTGTGTGTGTCCAACAACCACTTAGTTATGTTAGGAAAGCCTCCCGGGTGGCGCAGTGGTCTAAGGCACTGCATCGCAGTGCTAGCTGTGCCACCAGAGATTCTGGGTTTGAGCCCAGGCTCTGTCGTAGCTGGCCGCGACGGGGAGGCCCATGGGGCGGTGCACAATTGGCCCAGCATCGTCCGGGTTAGGGAGGGTTTGGCCGGCAGGGATATCCTTGTTTCATCGGGCACTAGTGACTCCTGTGTCGGGCCGGGCGCAGTGCACGCTGACCAGGTCGCCAGGTGTACGGTGTTTCCTCCGACACATTGGTGCAGCTGGCTTCCGGGTTGGATGTGCATTGTGTCAAGAAGCAGTGCGGCTATGTTGGGTTGTGTTTCGGAGGACGCATGGCTCTCGACCTTCGCCTCTCCCGAGTCTGTACGGGAGTTGCAGCGATGAAACAAGACTGTAACTACTACCAATTGGATACCACGAAATTGGGGAGAAAAAAGGGGTAAAAAAAGAAAGAATGTTAGGAAGTATGGCATCTGTATGACCGGCCCTGGTAACTTCACCCCAACTTCTTATCCCCAGAACACAGTAACTTAAGAACAGCGTGATTTCACTGTCATGGTGAAATGGATTTCTGCTGATGTGCAGTAAAGGAGTGGGGAGTGGTGAAATCTGTGTCAACAACAGTAAGAAAATATTAATACACATACATTTAACAAAGAACATAACAAATGTTCAGCTGTAGTTTTATATAAGCATGCACACTTATGTTTACGAAGAAACAGATTACTTGTGCATAGGCATACCTTGTCACGGACATAAAGGCCACTCAGGTCCTCATTGAAGAGGTAGGGCAAGAGCAGGATGTGCTGCTGTGGTCTCGAGTCCTAGTAAAGTAAAGCAATGATCTTACTACACTTGCTAATTTTATTACAAAATACATTAGAGAAATGGAAGGAATAAGAGCAAATACCTCATCTGTATTGTCCTTAAGGGACTGTCAAAATAGCAGGATGATGTCCTCACTTCTGCCTCGCCTCTCTACCTCTGCTAGTCCTTGAATTATCTTTTTGTCTATATCCATTCCATAGACTTGATTCATTTCTGAGAAGATCTGAAAAGATCATTTGGACACATTTGAATGCTAATAGACTTCAGTTTGTATTGACTATGTAGGTTAAATGTACACTTCAAATGCAGCTGTCCTTCAACATATCCGTACCTTCTTCTTGATCCCAATTGCATTGTGTCCATGTTCTATCCAATAAGAATTTCATAGGAAGAGAAAATGTGTCAAAGAATAGTCTTACGAGCATAAAAAAAAATATATATATATTAAATAAATATTGAAAGATAAATGGCATCAACATACAATTTAATGCAAAATAGAAGAATATATTGGAGAAAGCACTAGCCAATACAGTAAAAGTACTGCCATAGAGGCCTAATATAGCATTTCAAGCTATCTTTGTACACAAATTGTTCAATATTCTATCTGGCTGACTTGAAATATTATAAGCAACATTTTTCTGCGTGGCAATACCGTGTTTGGATTCTGAAGGGCATGCATTTATACAAAAGAGGTAGTCTAGTCACTGTATTAATACCATTATGCATTTGAATCCCATCTATAGCTACCATCTAAGCTATTAATTTCCCTCCACAAGGGGGCATACATGTAATGCTTCCAAAATGGGATAGTGTTGTACATGTAATGTTATGACCCCTTGTGAGTTAATAGTATTGCATGCTGTAGCATGCTATATAAAGAGGAAGCCCTCCATTGACGATTCAGTTCTTGTAACATCTCGTCTGGACAGGTCACCATCCTTAGTTAGTTAGTTAACGTTTGTTGGTTAGTTAGCTAGCTAGCTAATGTCAACGAAGCTAACGTTTGCTAGTTAATTCTCACAAAAGTGAGAACTGCTCTTGATTGGAAATGTACGTTAATGAGTGTAAAGCCATGTTGGCTTTACGGAAACGATATACAATATATGGGACAGAATATAGTTCAGGAAATAATACAAACCTAGTTCTGCCTAGTTAGGACATAACGTTAGCTAGCTAGCTAACGTTACTGTACTGTAAATTAGCTCACACAACGCCAACGGTCAAACCCAGCTTTCTAATATTTACGTTAATTCTTCAGAACTATAGCTATAGTTACGTTATGGAAGCTATTCACCGAAGACCATAATTGTCTTCGTTATTCATTAGTATTTTATCTTATTATATAAATGATTTCGATACATATTCAGAGCCAAACATCAACACAACTTAACTGTTTAACTGTTGTCTCATTCAAACTTGGCACGAGCGTTTTCAGTTGCAATTGCGAAGTTCCCCGAAGGACTCCAGCAACAATGGGGGTTCCTCGATGAACCCCACCTCCTGAGAAGTTCTTTGAAGAACCTTTTGGGGTGGTTTTTCATTGCCAAGGACCCTAAGGTTCTTCGGGGATCTTAGAAGAACTCCAGTTGAACAAGTCTAACTAACAGTCTATCCTGCCCTCTATCCACAATTCATAGTAAATACTGGTACATGGATCAATTGTCCAGATCTGCAATAGGCTAACTAGCAATCATACCACACATACAAGCATTCTAAACTGCATACATTTTCAATATGAATCCACAAGAACAAATAGAAAGAGGCCAGGTGCATCATTGAGCATGAAAGAACAGTGAAGACATGAGACATGCAGCTCAAAAAGCTCTTCTATTGATCTTGTTGAGGGACAATACAATTATCATACCTAGACTAGCCTACAACACCACAATGAAATGAATAATTGCAATATTGTTTTCAACTGAGTACAACATTCTACTCTAGTCTGCAGTGCAAATGTCATTCGAATAGCGGTGCAAAAGCCATGTGATTTGAATGTTTCATTCCATTTGGATCAGTTGTGGGTCTACTATCGACAGTTTATAGGGTTTAGAAAGGAACACTAGCAGGCCAGTTTGGCTTTATTTTTACTTCTGATACTGAATGCGCTGTCTGTTTCAGATCATTCTCCCAAGTCCTTCTGTAATAATGTGGCCACATACTGTATGCTCCCGGCAGGCCAAGTTATTCAGGAAAGCTTAACCCGCGCTCTAACCCGCGATTCAGGAAAGCTTAACCCGCGCTCTTCTAGGTGGCGATTCCTCGCGCACCTAGAACCTAACACATCAACATAGCCTAAATATGAATCCTTTAACTTTTTTAAATGTATTACCTTTTTATATGTTGCATAAACACAACCAGTTACAATGTTCTAATCTGATTAGTCTAGACAAAAGTCTCCTGTAGGCATACTCACGTTCTTCAGAAATACGGTATACTTCTATCATCCTCAAAATGGCTTGACATTAACTAGGTGTATATCAAACCTTTTTATGCAAGACATCATGGCAAAGCATGCAGTACTTTGTAGAAGCAACTTTGGCAGAAATTACAGCTGTGTCTTTCTGGGTAAGTCTCTAAGAGCTTTCCACAACTGGATTGTGCAACATTTGCCCCATTATTCTCTTCAGAATTGGTTGTTGATCATTTTCAAGTCTTGCCATAGATTTTCAAGTAGATTTAAGTCAAAACTGTAACTCGTCCACTCAGGAACATTTACTGTCTTATTGGTAAGCAACTGCAGTGTAGATTTGGCCTTGTGTTTCAGGTTATTGTCCTGATGAAAGGTGAATTCATCTCCCAGTGTCTGGTGGAAAGCAGACTGAAGCAGGTTTTCCTGCTTAGAATTTTGCCTTTGCTTAGCTCAATTCCATACATTTTTTTATCCTGAAAAACTCCCCAGTCCTTAACGATTACAAGCATACCCATAACATAATGCAGCCACCACAATGCTTGAAAATATGGAGAGTGGTACTCAGTAATGTGTTGTATTGGATTTACCCCCAAACATACACTTGAATTCAGGCTTTGCCACATGTTTTGCAGTATTACTTTAATACATTGATGCAAACGGGATGAGTGTTTTGGAATATTTTTTATTCTTTTCAGGCTTCTTTCTTTTTACTCAGTCAATTAGGTTAGTATTGTGGATGAAATATGTTGTTGACCCATCCTCAGTTTTCTCCTATCACAGCCATTAAACTCTGTTTTAAAGTCACTATTGACCTCATGGTGAAATCCCTGAGCTGTTTCCTTCCTCTCTGCAACTGAGTTAGGAAGGACGTTTATCTTCGTAGTGACTAGGTGCATTAATACACCATCTAAAGTGTAATTAGTAACTTCACCATGCTCAAAGGGATATTCAATGTTAGCTTATTTTTTTTTTACTGATCTACCAATAGGTGCCCTTCTTTGCAAGGCATTGGAAAACATCCCTGGTCTTTGTGGTTGAATCTGTGTTTGAAATTCACTGCTTGATAGAGGGATCTTACAGATAATTGTATGTGTGGGGTACAGAGATGAGGTAGTCCAAAAAAAAATGTTAAACACTTATTATGTGACTTATTAAGCAAATGTTTACTCCTGAACTTATTTAGGCTTTCCCTAACAAAGGGGTTGAATACTTATTGACTCAAGACATTTCAGCTTTTCATTTTTAATTAATTTATAAAAATTTCGAAAAACAATTCCACTTTGACATTATGGTGTATGTTGTGTAGGCCAGTGACAAAACATATACATTTAATCAATTTATATTCAGGCTGTAAAACAGCAAAATGTGGAAAAAGTCAAGGGGTGTGACTACATTTTGCAGGCACTGTATCTGCGAGCTGTTGGCTGGTGGGCACATTCACTATATCTACGCAACGTTTTTAGTGACAAAACCATCAGTAGACCTAGAGTTGAAAATTAGATGGAACCCCATTTAACTTGTATTTTTTATTCTGTACATGGGAATTTAATCCTTAACCCATAAGAGTCTAGGCTCTGTCTAAACTGGGCAGAGGTTCTACTAATCTATGTGGAATAGTTTTAAGAAGGTCATTACAAGGATCGTTTAGCTATTTGCTTTGGAATTTTAAAATCCCTTGAAGTATAAATGTTTTTAGAAAGATATTTGATGTAAAAACTGTTTTGGCCTAACTGCTATTAGCTGCTAAAAACACATTGAATAACAGTCACAAAAAAAAAAAATAAAAGGGAAGTTTGTTCTGATGTGTCTGTCCTATATCTGAGAGGTATAAAAGAAAGATCAGGAAACATTTGTTTTTGTTTGTTTTGTTTTTTCTTTTTTTTTTTGGGGGGGGGTGGTTCTACTAAACTACATGGATTTTTTTAAGGTCATACTAAGGATCATTTTGCTATTTGATTTGGAATTTTAAAGACCCCTTGAAGTATAAAAATAAATACAGTATATAAAAAAAATCTAACATTTTTTCAATTGGTACAGTACCGGGGAACCTTCAGGCGAGTCTTGTGAGGCCTGTAGGCATCCTAGAGCAAAACAACCGTCTCACCTTTGCACAGAGGGGTCATATTAGTATGTAGCCCAAACTGTTCGGACACTACAGACAGAAGTTGTCTGATCGGCTGTACGGACTTCAGACGAGTCCCATTCGACAAACACTGCTATAGCTCAGTCCAATGCAAAAAACCCAGATTCGTCCGTCGGACTGCCAGATGGTGTAGTGTGATTCATCACTCCAGAGAATGTGTTTCCACTGCTCCAGAGTCCAATGGCGACGCGCTTTACACCACTCCAGCCAATGCTTGGCATTGCACATGGTGATCTTAGGCTTGTGTGCGGCTGCTCAGCCATGGAAACCCATTTCATGAAGCTCTCGACTAACAGTTGTTGTGCTGACATTGCTTCTAGAGGCAGTTTGGAACTCGGTAGTGAGTGTTGCAACTGAGGACAGATCAATTTTACGTGCTATGCGCTTCAGCACTCGCCAGTCACATTCTGCGAGCTTGTGTGGCCTACAACTTTGCGGCTGAGCCGTTGTTGCTCCTAGACGTTTCCACTTCACAATAACAGAACTTACAGTTGACAGGGGCAGCTCTAGCAGGGCAGAAATGTTATGAACTGACTTGTTGGAAAGGTGGCATCCTATGACGATGCCACGTTGAAAGTTACTGAGCTCTTTTGTAACGTCATTCTACTGCCAATGTTGGTCTATGCATGGCTGTGTGGCTGAAATAGCCGAATGCAATAATTTGAAAGGGTGTCCACATACTTTGTATATATAGTGTATTTTCTGTTTGACGAGATTGACGTAGTCTATGTACTGTGGCGTAGAAAAAGAAAACCATGATATTGAAGTTCTCGAAGTCAGTATGCATTGTTTATTGGTTAAGTTAGGCATTTTTTATATTTAACCTTTATTTAACTAGGCACAGAAATATTGTCACAGAAACATGTTGCATATATTTTATATAAATATGGAATCAAAATGTTGAAAATCTGATTTCCCCCTAGTGTCACGGGTGTCGTAATGTAGAGACCAAGGCGCAGCGGGTTGCGTGCTCATCATTATTTTATTGAAACGTGAACACGAAAAAAACAAAGAAGCGACAGAATGACAGTGTCGCAGGCTAAACTAACAGCAGTGCAAAGACAACTACCCACAAAGGGACAGGTGAAAAACAAGCTCCTTAAGTATGGCTCTCAATCAGAAACAACGATGTACAGCTGTTCCTGATTGAGAGCCACACCAGGCAAACAAAGAAATACACAACATAGACAACCTAGAATACAAAACAAGAACATAAACCAAAAACCCCGGAACACATAAATACAACACCCCTCTAAGTACACACACACCCCGAATCATATAAAACAAATACCCCCTGCCACGTCCTGACCAAACTACAATAACCAATAACCCCTTATACTGGTCAGGACGTGACAGTACCCCCCCCCCCCCCCCCCCAAAGGTGCAGACCCTGTATGCACCTAACAACAACCCCAAAATAAACCCCTAGACTAAAGGGAGGGAAGGGAGGGTGGCTGCCGTCACCGACGACACTCGTGCATACACCCCCCCCTCCCCAAACCTCCTACAGTGGAGGTGGCTCAGGCTCAGGTCTTAGTCCCCTCCCTGACCAGTCCACCCCCACTGAATACCTTTGCCGAAGGCCAGTCACTACAGACCCTGGACTGTCCTCTGGGAGCTCCAGACTGTAGGCTGACTCTGGGAGCTCCAGACTGTAGGCAGACTCTGGGAGCTCTGAACTGTAGGCCGTCTCACTCGGTTCCGGACTGTAGGCCGTCTCACTCGGTTCCGGACTGTAGGCCGTCTCACTCGGTTCCGGACTGTAGGCCGTCTCACTCGGTTCCGGACTGCACACTGTCGTCGGACACTCTGGACGGGGCACTGTCTTCAGAAGCTCGAGACTGGGCTGACACACTGGAAGCCTGATGCGTGGGGCTGGTAGTGGAGGTACCTGCCTGGAGACACGCACCTCAGGCCTAGTGCGGGGAGCCGGAACAGGCCGAGTTGGACTGGGCTGACGCACTGGAAGCCTGATGCGTGGGGCTGGTAGTGGAGGTACCAGCCTGGAGACACGCACCTCAGGGCTAGTGCGGGGAGCAGGAACAGGCCGAGTTGGACTGGGCTGACGCACTGGAGGCCTGGTGCATGGTGTTGGTACTGGACATGCCAGACTAGGGATTCACAACTCAGGGTCAGCACGAGAAGCAGGAACTGGAAACACCGGGCCATGGGTAAGCAATGGAGGTCTGGAGCGCACCTCTTGCACAACCCGTCCTGGCTGGATGGTAATAGCAGCCCTGCACGAGCAGAGTGCTGGTACAGGGCGAACTGGGCTGTGCAGAGGCCTGATGGTTGCAGTGCGTAGAGCAGGCGTAGGGTAGCCTGGGCCTAGGAGGCGCACTGGTGGCCAGATGCACTGTGCAGGCATCCTCCTTCCAGGCTGGATGCCTACTCTATCACGATACTTGCGAGGGGCTGGGATCGCTCGCACCGGACTGTGCGTGCGCATGGGTGATATCGTGCGCACTACAGCATACTCCGGCGCTCTTCGCTCCAAATGCTTCCCATAATAAGCATGGGGAGCTGGCTTAGGGCTCACTCTTGGCCCAGCCAAACTACCCGTGTGCCCCCCCCAAAAAAAATTATTGGGGGTGCCTCTCGTGCTTCCCCATCGGCGCGTACAATGCCTCATACCGGCACCGTTCCGCCTTGGCTGCCTCTATCTCCTCCAGTGGGCGACGGTATTCCCCAGCCTGATGCCAAGGTCCAGCCCCGTCCAGAATTTCCTCCCATGTCCAGGTTTCCAGATAGTCCATATAATTCTTCACCTGCTGCTCCTTCCCCCGCTGCTTGGTCCGTGGTTGGTGGGTAGTTCTGTCACGGGTGTCGTAATGTAGAGACCAAGGTGCAGTGGGTTGCGTGCTCATCATTATTTTATTGAAACGTGAACACGAAAAAAACCAAGAAAACAAAGAAGCGACAGAATGACAGTGTCGCAGGCTAAACTAACAGCAGTGCAAAGACAACTACCCACAAAGGGACAGGTGAAAAACAAGCTCCTTAAGTATGGCTCTCAATCAGAAACAACGATGTACAGCTGTTCCTGATTGAGAGCCACACCAGGCAAACAAAGAAATACACAACATAGACAACCTAGAATACAAAACAAGAACATAAACCAAAAACCCCGGAACACATAAATACAACACCCCTCTAAGTACACACACACCCCGGACCATATAAAACAAATACACCCCTTCCACGTCCTGACCAAACTACAATAACCAATAACCCCTTATACTGGTCAGGACGTGACACCTAGCTGATCTTTGTCTACAGCCGGCTCTGAACGAAATGTAACGAAACGGGCAGGAAGAGTGAGCTTGTCCATGGTGGTCGGCGAACCCTTAACCTTCTGTCCCATAGCCCTGCATGGTATTGATTGCGCCACAAAAGCATACTGAAGTGGCAAAGTCTATATCCACGTTTATAAAAACAGGGTCTCTACAGTTGTCGTAAACATTATTTTTGAGTTCTATGACGGGGGAGGGTGTGCAAATAATTTTACAGTAGAATGGGAGGGTCACGTTTAGCTATTAAATGTTGAACTGTCCATAAGTCTTCCATGGAGAGAAGAACAGGTGAATCTATCATTGAATTATCTAATGGCAGAAAAAACGATTTCATCAGCTACGTTTCCATCCAATTAGGGACAGATTTTCATGCCAATATTCTTGAATCTGCATAAAGAAATATGCGCATTTTCCCACCAGTGGAGTGTTTCTGCCAAAAGGACTTGTTGCTGGATAAAAATCAGTGCGTAATAATATATTGCACACAAATGTACTTTTTCGCTTAAATTAAAGCTCAATGTGTTTCCATCACATTTTCAACTCTACAGATAATTTTGTCACAAAAACAGTTGCGTTAAATACCAAATGTGCCTACTCTGGTCTTGGCACGTGCATTCTAGCCAACAGCTTGCTGATACGGTGCGGGTAGGCTAGTTAGTCTACATGATGAGATTATTATGGATAAGAGCGAGAATATTTTTATTTGTCAAATGGCAGTCAAGCATTAATCATTATGTCACCAGAATAAGACCCTTGATATTTATTGGAAAGGAGCATCAAGAACACCATGCACATTCACCACCCTGTGAAATTAAGCCTAATAAACTGCATGGTTTCTATCACAGCTGTCATGAATTTAAAAAAAATGGTATGACTTTACTCACATAAAAACATGGTTAGTCTGATAAATTCAGAAACAATGTTACTCTGTGTCGTAGGGACCGGATGTCGGAGAAGCCTTAAGGGCAGTAAGTAGCAGAAGGCAGCAGAATCAGGTGCAAAATAGTGTCCAGTTTATTAATCAGTGAAAGGTGGTTCCAGGTGAATGACGAAATCCAACAAATATTTACATAATCTACAAAAAGTTATTTACAAAATGAACAGACTCTCAGAATACAGGTTTGACTCTAAATCAATAACCTAGACCTCAAACCAGGCCTGCCCAGCCAAACCAACTATAGAAGGTGCAAGCAATGAACAGCCTTCCCACACAGCTCACAAACCAGAGCTAGAACATAACTCCAGCTCACAGGTTGGACAGGTACCTTTATACCTATGGCCCTCCCCCTTGGACCATACAATTAATCATGGAGCTCTTTATCCAAATATGGCATATTAAATCATGTAACAGACATCTTCATTATACCCACATTTACATATTCCGTCTAAATAAACATCTTAAACATTCCTGACTTATCCTCAAAGCGGGAATGCTTTCCATAAATGAATACACATTTCATTACAATAGTTATTACTTATGGAGCCGCGTACTCGAGCGCACATGGAGCTCTGAGACACGCAAACTTCAAACATAGGACACATTACAATATGGAAATACATAAACGTATTTCTTGTCAGTGTATGTGTTCTTGTGCACCTGAACATCGCATCCACTGGGAGGATTGTAAATTACTGAATGTAAATATGAAACTGAAATGCGTCACATTGCAATTTGAGCAAACATTTCCTCGACACATAATTAGCCGTGCTCACAGTAAATACCCATGATACTGGCAAAATAGTAAAAGAAAAGTATATAATAAATTAATTACTAGATGTATGGGGAAACATGAACGCACTAAATAATTTATAAGGGGATTTAAATAATGCGCATTCGTTACGAGATGTAGAAGATCCCCCCCCCCAAGAAGTCACAGCATGTCACATCAGCGATGTATGAATTGTGTATGTAGTGTAAAAACTGTAGGAAATAGGTCCCCAAAAGTGTCAAGAATAATAAACAAGAAAAAGTATGAGCAATAACAATAGTGTGCTTTGCATGCTGCAAGCACAGAAATAATAATAACTTTTTATGTTATAACAGAAAATAGGACTAATATAATATACTGAACAGCCAGCATCTTACCATCACAACAAACACCCCACAGTTGTCTGAGAAACCCTGCTTTGGTAGGCCGTGTGGTGTGAACAAGGTACAATTTTCAATAAAGGAATGACAATCAAACAGTACAGTTCAGTGGAATCATGTAAAGAAATATCTAACCTGAACATCATCCACACCAAAAGTCCTCCGAGGTCCAGGGGACAAGATCCGAGCAATGTTTCTATGAACACTGTGTATGTGAAAGTAAAGAAAAAGTACAATTCAACAGGCGGGAAAACACTTTCTCCAAAGCGCACCATTATCCTAAAGCCCACCGCTGCCTCAAATGCTAGTGGTTTCATGTGACCGAGATATCAATTTTCATGAGAAATGTAAAGAGGTAAGATCTAACAACTAGCATGGGTTGATAATATGATTAGAATTGTGTGTTTGGCTTCTGGACATCAAAATACAGTTTATTTGAAAACCAACAGAACAAATGCTGGTTTCAATGGTTTCAATGGCATAATGTTAATGACATGTTGAGCCTATGGTTGGATTTTGGTTAGGCTACTTTGAAACAAGGTAAGACATGCCTCATACTATTACATAAAACGTCCAGGTACTGTACTCCCTCCTCACAGAATTCAAGGTGGATGATGTGCTATTGCCTAACTCCCCTCTATCTGAGATATCTACTGCAGCCCTCATCCTCCACATACAACACCTGTTCTGACAACCACATTTATTTCTGGTCCCCAAAGTACACACATCCCTGGGTCGCACGTCTTTTCAGTTCGCTGCAGCTAGCGACTGGAACGAGCTGCAACAAACACTCAAACTGGACAGTTTTATCTCTTCATTCAAAGACTCAATCATGGACACTCTTACTGAGTTGTGGCTGCTATGCGTGATGTATTGTTGTATCTACCTTCTTGCCCTTTGTGCTGTTGTCTGTGCCCAACAATGTTTGTGCCATGTTTTGTGCTGCTACCATGTTGTGTTGCACCATGCTGTGTTGTCATGTGTTGCTACCATGATGTGTTGTCATGTGTTGCTGCCATGCTATGTTGTTGTCTTAGGTCTCTTTATGTAGTATTGTGCTGTCTCTCTTGTCGTGATGTGTGTTTTGTTCTATATTTTTATTTAATTTATTTGTACTTTTAATCCCAGCCCCCTCCCCGCATGAGGCCTTTTGGCAGGCCATCATTGTAACTAAGAATTTGTTCTTAACTGACTTGCTTAGTTAAATAAAATAAATAAAATTGGCACTGCCCTTTCTCTCCGTTCTTGTGACCAGTTGATCTTAACAAACCGTGCCTTGCCTATGTCGACAGAATCAAGATGATAATGTTTGTTAACATTATTTGTCAAACATGACTGGTGTTTAGCCTAAACTATATTTTTGTAATTAAAAGTCCCATTAAAGTGTGGCTCCATTTCTGGCACCTCCCTCATGTCAGCATTGCAGTCTCATCACAGTGGACCTACATTTATACTCATTCATGTCACAAGTGTGTCCCGAAGTTGAACGGTTCATTAATCCCCTTGCCACTTTCAGGAAGTCACCCTCAGTTTTGTCAGCAACATGTGAAAACGGAGGGCCCTCTGAGCAAGTTGGTAGGGGGAAGGGGTTAGTTTGGGATTCAACGAGAGTCCGCTGGCAGACTTGCAATGACAGCCTGTTTGAGAGAAGGAGACAATCAAGAACTTATTGTAGATGGGTATATGAGAAGCTACATGTCTGCTCAGTAGCCCTACCTTCAGTCACTTTCTTGTTCTGCTCTCTCTTCCACTAGGCCTTATTCGCCTCCCTTTTGCTGTCTTGGCTCAGCCTAAGCCGATTTTGAATGGGTTTCTCTACATCAGCCTCTGTCATTTCTAACAGAGCTGTATTTCTTAAAACTGACACTAGAAGGGAAAATATTAAGCAAAAAAGTATCAGTACATTTCTATTTAACAAGAGTGGTGATGGGTTGCATCCCAATTCTCCACACTTTTCCAAAGGTATGCACTTGTACACTCCTTCTCATGGGTTTTAAAGGCATTGAATTGGTGTGGGTATTGGCTGGAGGGATTGATTTAATTTATTTGACAATTAAAAACGTACAAGGCTGCTCCAGTCTGAGACAACCGAACATGCATAACAAAATTATTGAGGATAAGACAAGGTGGAATATACCATGTGTTGTGGTTGTTAGAGCAGCGGGTGCTGTGGGTGGGTTCTCTCTATTGTCTTTACACTAGCTGATTTTTAAGAGCTTCTGTATTATAACACCCATTTGATTTACCAAGGTCTTTGTTTTCACTTACTAATCATAAAACAGAAAAATATCACAGCAATGGTTGAACCTACACACTATGATGTCCTTCACTGGTCGCGTCCTGATGCCAATCTTCTGTCCTCTCCCGCACCAATTTAATTGGGTGGCTAGTAGAGGTCGACCGATTAATCGGAATGGCCAATTAATTAGGGCCGATTTCAAGTTTTTATAACAATCGGTAATCGGTATTTTTGGACACTGATTTGCTGTTTAAAAAAATAATAATTTAACACCTTTATTTAACTAGGCAAGTCAGATTAAAACACATTCTTATTTTCAATGACGGCCTAGGAACGAGGGTTAACTGCCTTGTTCAGGGGCAGAACAACAGCTTTTTACCTTGTCACCTCGGGGATTCGTTTTTGCAACCTTCTGGTTACTAGTCCAACGCTCTAACCACCTGCCTTACATTTCACTCCATGAGGAGCCTGCGTGGCAGGCTGACTACCTGTTACGCGAGGGCAGCAAGAAGCCAAGGTAAGTTGCTAGCTAGCATTAAACTAATCTTATAAAAAACTATCAATCTTAACATAATCGCTAGTTAAACTAGTAATATCATCAACCATGTGTAGTTAACTAACGTGTCCTGCGTTGCATAAAATTGATGCGGTGCCTGTTAATTTCTCATCGAATCACAGCCTACTACGACAAACGGGTGATGATTTAACAAGAGCATTTGCGAAAAAAGCACTGTCATTGCACTAATGTACCTAACCATAAACATCAATGCCTTTCTTTAAAATCAATACACAAGTATATATTTTTAAACCTGCATATTTAGTTAATATTGCCTGCTAATATGAATTTCTTATAACTAGGGATGTGACGTTGTGTTACTTCTCTTGCGCTCAGTGCAAGCAGTCAGGGTATATACAGCAGTTTGGGCCGCCTGGTTCATTGCGAACTGTGTGTGAAGTCCATTTTTTCCTAACAAAGGACGTAATTAATTTACCAGTATTGTACATAATTATGACATAACATTGAAGGTTGTGCAATGTAACAGGAATATTTAGACTTAGGGATGCCACCCGTTAGATAAAATACGGAACGGTTCCGTATTTCACTGAAATAATAAATGTTTTGTTTTCGAAATGATTGTTTCCGGATTTGACCATATTAATGACCAAAGGCTCGTATTTCTGTGTGTTATTACGTTATAATTAAGTCTATGATTTGATATTTGATAGAGCAGTCTGACTGAGCGATGGTTGGCTGCAGCAGGCTCGTAAGCATTCATTCAAACAGCACCTTCGTGCGTTTGCCAGCAGCTCTTCGCAATTCTTCAAGCATTGCGCTGTTTATGACTTCAACCCCTGAGATTAGGCTGGTGTAACCAATGTGAAATGGCTAGCTAGTTAGCGGGGTGCGCGCTAATAACGTTTCAAACGTCACTCGCTCTGAGACTTGGGAGTGGTTGTTCCCCTTGCTCTAAATGGGTAACGCTGCTTCGGGGGTGGCTGTTGTCGATGTGTTCCTGGTTCTCGCCCAGGTAGGAGCGAGGAGAGGGACGGAAGCTATACTGTTACACTGGCAATACTAAAGTGCCTATAAGAACATCCAATAGTCAAAGGTATATGAAATACAAATCGTATAGAGAGAAATAGTCCTATAATTCCTATAATAACTACAACCTAAAACTTCTTACCTGGGAATATTGAAGACTCATGTTAAAAGGAACCACCAGCTTTCATATGTTCTCATGTTCTGAGCAAGGAACTTAAACGTTAGCTTTTTTACATGGCACATATTGCACTTTTACTTTCTTCTCCAACACTTTGTTTTTGCGTTATTTAAACCAAATTGAACATGTTTCATTATTTATTTGAGGCTACATTGATAGTATTTATGTATTATATTATTATATTAAGTTAAAATAAGTGTTCATTCAGTATTGTTGTAATTGTCATTATTACAAATTAATAAAATAAAAAGATTGGCCGATTAATCGGTATCAGCTTTTTTTGGTCCTCCATAAATCGGTATCCGTGTCGGCGTTGAAAAATCATAATCGGTCGACCTCTAGTGGCTAGGTCAGATCCGAAAACATTCCCGCACACCCGCCACACTGTCTTTTTAACATCATTACCCCCAGTTATGGATAACTTTGAGATCCGAAATGAAAATAATTTTAATACAGACAATTATATTGTCTTTCAAATCGGCCTGTTTATACTTTCAGAACATACTAGTTCAAGTCTTACCAGATATGTGTCTGCACACTAATACAGTTCCCACCCAGCACTAACACCTGACTCAACTAATCAACTCCTCATTTTAGTTGAATCAGGTGTGTTTTGAGGTAGGCTAGAACAGCCTTTCTGAACAGCCATTCCCCGGGCGCTGCAGCCATTTCAAATTTACTGTATTCCAAAACTATGCACACCTTAACTGCTGCTGGATGTGCTAGTGTTAAGGTATATCAAATATATGGAACAACTGATGGACCCTGAGTGGGTTGAGAAAAAGGCTGCGCTAGAACACAAAGGTTATTGAGAATTAGAAATTGGGTGGTTTGAGCCCTGAATGCTGATTGGCTGACAGTCGTGGTATATCAGACCGTATACCATGGGTATGACAAAACATTTATTTTTACTGCTCTAATTACATTGGTAACCAGTTTATAACATCAATAAGGCACCTCCGGGGTTTGTGATATATGGCCAATATACCATGGTTAAGGGCTGTATCCGGGCTGTACTCCGCGATGCGTCGTGCATAAGAACAGCCCTTAGCCGTGGTATATTGGCCATATACCACCCTCCTTCGTGCCTTATTGTTTAATTATACTATAACACAGAGTTTTTATGAATCCCTCTATGTAGCCCATGAAAGTGTTAGAGAGCATACCATTTTTTGTTGTTGAAATGGCTCCAATGTAGGTATTGGCAGTATGGGTTCCCCATCCTCCTCATCCCTCTGGGGTTCTTGGTCCGGCGGAGCTCTTGCAGTTGCACTTATTGTTTGTACAAGTTTAATCAGATGCTCCACCTTGAGGTGAAGCTTCCCCAGCTGTTCAAGGATGATCCTTTCAACTAGGGTTAGATGAAAACAGTTCCATTAGTACTAATCCTAAAACACAGCAGTTTTCTGATTTCAATAGAAAGACGAGGCCAAATATAACAGTGCAATTTGATTGGATAACTGTTGGGTGTTGTTGGGTGTTGGCAATGGACTATGGTGGTCTGCTTGAAACATGTTGGTATTACAGACTCATTAAGGTTGAAAATGTCAGTGAAGACACTTGCCAGTTGGTCAGCGAATGCTCGGAGTACACGTCCTGGTAATCCATCTGGCCCTGCGGCCTTGTGAATGTTGACCTGTTACATTAACCTAGGCCTAGTGAGTTAACTTGTAAAAACCATCTGTAAGGGACACTTACATTCTGAAAAGGTTGGCCATTGATGCCCGACTGACGCTGCTCTTGTTTGTTTCCATCTCTGATCTCCAACTGGGTGTTGTGGCTTGAAGAGAACAAAAATCATTCATTCATGTTGTTGATCACACTGTATTTGGACAGATCCCTAAATAGTTAGGGTTAAGTTTACTCTAGGGTAAGCAAGTGGTTAGTCAGGTGATAGTAGAAGGCCTAGTGAGTTAACTTCTATTAACCATCTGTAAGAAACACATTCTGAAAAGGCCATTGATGCCCGACTGGGGCTGTCTCCATCTCTGGTCTCCAACTCGATGTTGTGACTTGAGGAGAACAAAAATCATTAATTCATGTTGTTGATCACACTGTATTTGATAGTATATGCCATCTCTTCACTATGTCATATCTCTTACGTTCAAAGGAGGCCCACTGTGACATGTCTTGAAGCCTGGAAGTTTTTGTTGCGACTTGAAGAACGCAAAGATCTAAATTATTTGTACTTTTTTTAAAGTTTCATATCTTACCCTTTTTGTCCCTTGTACACATGTCAAGCTTACCGACGCTGATATTATTTTAGTGGTTGGTGTTATGACCAGTGGTAAAGGAGGAGGATCTTTCAGGGCTTTGGGAGGGGCCTTCTGCAGTTTTTTTTGGGGGGGGGGTCTTCTTCTGAAGATGAACTTGGGGGTGGGTCTTACTCTGAGGAGGACGATGAAGGTGATGATGTTCTAAGCCTTTTGGGTCTAAATATGTAAATTCATAATTATTAAAATTTATACAATGGGTTGGTTAAAACAAGCATAGCAATAAGTAGACATCTACTGTCCCATCAGCCCAGTCAGGCAATTCATTAACTTGTGTACACTTGCTTAACACATGCATACCACTTTGCAATCGAAAGAAGGCTGTATACTTATGGCAAACCATTCATCATACAGAAAATATATATATATATTTATACACTTGCTGCAATGTAGACGAAACTGATTAAAACGAGGAAAAATTCCTGTTCAACAAACACTTATGTGCTCACATGTTTCGTTTTCTGACAGTTTGGCCTTTGTGGTCAGTGTTCAAGTCTGATGTCACACATGACATATCCCACCGCTTTACAATTTTGTTGAATGATTCTGTAAATAGAAGTGTTAAAAACACATAGGGCAATTCAGCTTGAATGAAGATATCATCGCCAGACAACAACTATTATGTAAACTAGTGGGCATGTATAGTGATACTAGCAAGTGACAATTTCAGAACAACATCCGGACATCCAAACAACATCAGAAAGGCTGTACACTGAGCCTTTTTGGAATTACCTTTTTCGAAGAACACGCTTGCAGCAAACTGCTTCCAGCCTTTTGTGGGGTTTGGAGTTAACCTTTTCCTAACAGAGTTAAGAATTGTATTCCTGTCCACATAAGGGGGCCACCATGCCAGCCCATCTTTAAACCACTCCTGTGCTACTGGTCCAGTTCTGTTTTCCTTCACAAATAGTACAATGAGGTACATATCTAATACAAAAACATTTCATTCAGTAACAATTTGGGTAGACTTGTTTATACTACCTGGTACAGGTTAATAAGAGATCCAGAGACAAGACAGTGTGGATTGATACAATTATTTTCAGGAAACTACTCACTGTATTTGGAACTGCAGACCAGGGCAGCTCAGGAAACAGGCTTTGGTGGACGGAGAGGCTGCAAGCAGAGGTAAAGGTGAGAGTTTGTAAAAGGCAGACAGTAGAAGTCAAACAGCTAATTACAAATACAACTGAAAATAAACATAGAAAAAAAGCTAAATATATAACCTTATTGAATCATTCTTACAGTGGCCTACATGAGGCCAACTCGTGACATGTAATTGTTTGCAGTTGACTATTTAGCTGTGGTCAAGTAACTACAACATTTCCACTTACTGAATTTATTGAGATGATGTGAGGAGGGCCAAACAGATCAAAGCAAGAGGCTAAGAGATGATGGATGGATGGATGGATGAGAGGCTGAGAGATGATGTATGGGTGGGGTGGTGCAGGTGTGGGGGTTGACTCAAATGGTCAGTCTGTGTATGAGTGGCACAGCGACAAATTGTAGATAAAAAACATGAGCTGGTGACACCCAGAATAATAGTTTGTGTGGAGGTGCTGACCTACGGTGAATAAACTATAAGCTATCAAAATAAAGAAAGTCGCACACTCCATGTGTAATGTCCTAGCAGTGACAAATTGTAACATAAACAAATGTGGAAAAAGTCAAGGGGTCTGAATACTTTCCGAATGCGCTGTACCTTTGTGAATTCAGAAAGAAAGTAATCCCATGCATTTTGGACTGTTGGGATTAGTTGGAATCTTTGCCAGTTTATAGATATCAAGTCATCAATGAAATAATCAATATTGACATTTTACATCGTCTTAAATAAATCAATTTGGGTTGTGCATTAGGTAGTTTAATTTTACAAACACAGATTATGGAATGATCACTGAATGATTAACACCTGGTAACAGAACAACTAACAGAATGAAATCATTGGTCCCTGATCTGTACTACACAGAAATACATAATTATGCATGACATTCTCTTTGTGGTGATGTATCCTGAATAGGTACACAAAGGTAGAAAAATGTAATATTCTCCTTTGCATGGTTGGCTATTATTCTACGCACTGGCTATTATTCTATTGAGACCTGCCCCAAAACAAGACCTTATATTGGTTGGTCCGGACCAGACAATTAAGCAATAATACACTCGAGGCCATGTGTTATAACATTTTTATCATGGCTGTGATGTGGTCATAACCATGAGGCGAAGCAGAGTGGCGTAGACCACCACAGCCATGCTAAAAATGTCATACACATGTCCTCAAGTGTATTATTGCTTTTAAACAAAACAAATCTAGATTATTTCCCAAACCATCCATTTTTCAACAAAATGTGATGCTACATTCACGATGCCACTTTATATGAACGTTGCCATGTGTACGTTGTCTCAGATATCATGGGCAGGAGAGGCTCTAACAATGGGAATTCCAAACCACCCACTTAATAAACACAAGTCACAATCACAAGGTTGCCACACAGTACAGCACAGTAGGACACAGTACAGTATAGTTTGGCACTGTACAGTGCAGTACAATTTGGTATAGTACAGTAGAGTTCAGTACAGTATGGTTTAGTACAGTACAGTGAACTACAGTACAGCAGAATACAGTAAATTATACTGTTCTACTTAAGTGTCTGCTACTATGCTAATTTTTACTGTACAGAACTTATACTCTACTTTGTTATACTTCTGTGCTGTCTAAACTCATGAAACAGACCTGCCATGCGGTAACAGAGACACATTTCCAAAAAAAAGGCTTTTGAGGTACGCTTGTTCCCGTTTGGGAAACTTCAGGAACAGGTTTGGATGACCAAGGGTTGGAGTCAGAGGTATGATGGTCGCTTCTTGAAGGAATGGAGAGAAAAACACATGAATACATATAGAAAAAAAATACCTATTGGAAGCAAGCCTATATCCTGCCAGTGACGGAATGATTTTAGTTTAATGGAAAGCGTTATATGATATGATATAGAGGACACAGTGAAAGTCTATGGAGCGGCAGGCAGGGCTAGTTTTGAATACCCCTTCTACATGTTCAATAAGTAGCAACAATAACTGTTCTCCAGTCCAACATTTTAGATAGCTAACGCTACCTACTGTAGCTAGCAACCGACCTTAAATTAATGTTACCGTTACATTTAAAAAAAAATCTAATCTGTGCAATAGTTTGCTAGCTAGCTACCACTTTAGTATAGCTTTAGATTAATTTGCAGCTAACGTGTTACCGTTGGCTATAGAAGACCGATGACACGGTAATGTTAGCTAGCTAGCTAGTAGATTATATAACTTTAGCTATATTTTAATGTTAGTCAGCATTTACAAACGTGTAGCTAGTTAAATTCAGTGACAATTAGATGTAGTAATAATAATAATGAATAATAATAGATAATTACCCAATTTCACATTTAACACTAGCTTCTTCAGCTTCAACGAGTAGCTAGCTAACGTCACTGGCAACACAGGCAAACCAACCGTCATATAATTCTAAACCTTGCAAGTGTGCGCGCGCTAGGTATAATTCAGGTTGCTATGATCCATGTAACGTTAGTTTCTCACACTAGCTTTGATCAAAGTTGTACTGATATTTTTCTGACAGTCTTCTATTTACCTAGCTATAGACAACAACCCTCAATTCATTTTAATATTTCATTAATGTATTTTATTGGAATTATATGAATGGATAATTTGAAGTGGTGGCTGCATGCATGCTATACTGGGTCAGTTTGTACTTCAAGCCTATTGTGTTAAATGTCTTTATTAATCCTAGTCCAGATCTCCCCATTTATTGATTACATTTCTTCCTCCATCAAATCCCCTCATGTAGGCCTATACCCTAATCCTCTTATATATTATAGAGAACATAATCTTCGATGTCTGAATGTAGCCAACTGTTTATTGATTAGTTCGATTCATTTTAAGCAATTTGGCATCACAGCATCTTTTAGTAATTGTAAGATTTGCATGATAATAAAAAAAGAATTACGAGTAAAATGTGCAACTGGTGGATTTAAACTGTGGTCTCTCCTTTGAGAATCCTGTTTGAGAACCCATTGACTTCTCCAAAGTGTTAAAGCATTGTTATGAGACGCAATGTGAATGGATGATTCAGTGATTTAATTTCACATTGCAAACTCATCTTTCAGGATTTCTCATCTTCTACACAGTGCAGTAGAGGTGGCCACCTGGTTTATAATTGACACCTGCGCTTTTATTAATTTATTTAAGCGTAGGCTTTATACATATTTTCTGATATTTTCCGACTGTGATGCTGAGCGGCCATGTGATGGTGCATGCATTTCGACCTACCACACTCAGCCGCCCTCCCGCAAACCTTCTAAATGGAACACGATCGACTAACGATATAACGCGGTCAGGTCGACTTCGGCGAGATGTATGTGTGCTGTCTGGGTTATAGCATCACGCAGTACTGTTTGATGCGCCCTCGCATTAGATAGATAAGTAGTCATTTAACGAACGACTACTTACAAACAGGACCAAATCCTAACCCCGACCTGTTGAGTATTCTGATTCAGTTCAGGTAGCACAGGGTAGCAGTAATGGCAGACATCACGAAAGTACTTCCGCAAATCTCACTAAACGAAATGCGCAGACAAATCCCAATGTCAAATGAAGAAATCAAGATGTATACTCTGAGAATGACGAGAGTTCCGTTTTGAGCATCCGCAAACCACTGGCATAACGCAGTTTCTCTGCAAATGTTTTCACCATGGTCTGTAGGTCCAGATTGCGGCCGATTTCTACTCGGAGAAAAAAAGGTGCTGGATAGAACCAAGTAGGGTTCAAAGCTTGCTTCATATATGGCACACCTTAATATTCTACTCTATATAGAGCCAACATTTGTTCCATATAGAATCCTATATAGAACCAATTTGGGGTCAGTGAAGAATAACCAATGGGGTTATGATCAAATAACCCTACAAAAGGATTCTATATAGAACCTTTAGGGGTGCCATATATGAAGCAAGCAATAGAACCCTTTTTGGTTCTATCCAGAACCTTTTTTTTCCTACTGAGTATACTGAGTATTGTCAACCTAGACAGTCTTTCCTGAGACATTGTGCACTGTACACTATATATAAACAAAAGTATGTGGCCCCCGTTTCAAAATAGTGGATTTGGCTATTTTGCACTTTTCATGTTCAAAACATTTGACTGTTGAGCTTCACAATCAATTTTAGATACTATCGGATGATTTGGACATAGATGCATGAAAAATGCTAATATAGGTCCCATGACTTGAATGTGATTTGTGCCACAAATGCTAAAACGTCAGCATGTGGAAACAGTGCAAGGGAAATTCAACCAAAGCACGGATTGCTGTCATAGCTTGTCCATAGACTGCTTACAAGGTAAGGAAACCAATGTGTAATTTTTTAATACAACTTTTCACACAACTCACATTACCTATCATTGTTGATGAAGACGTCTGTGTTATCAGGGCAGTAACTTGTGTCACTATCAGAGGCCTCATGATGGTGTGTCCTTTTCATAGGAGTCAAGGGAGACTCCTGGCAACAATGGAGGTGTCCACAAAAGGTACTTCTGTTGAATTATACACGTTTATTCTGAGATCTTGTCTGACCAGCAGTGGAAATAGCAAGTGAACTGTGCATGAAATGATTTTGAGGTCGCTAAACCATTGCAATCACATTGATACCCACCTTTGCTCTTTCTGGTAGGATCCGGCATCCATTCATGACCAAGGGATCAGTCTGGCACCCAACTGTGCACTGTCTAACAGAAAAACAGGGTTAACGATTGTCATCGTCCCTCAATTATTATCATAGCTCGAGAAATAGCGTAATCTCGTTTGGAAGCTAATTTTGTGCTTTTCAGATGTAGACTGACTGGTTCCAGATTGGATTAGATTCAGGCCGGTGACGCCGTTACCCTATGCAACTAACTGTGACTGTCAACGATTCTAGGAGTGGTGGTTGGAGTCAGGCGCAGAGAGCAGAGGTAAAGTGTATGGTCTTTATTTTCTCCGGCACAAAACGGTCACGCCAAAACAGAAGGGCGCGTAATAATAATGACCAACCCAAAACACAGGGCAAAACGGTCCGGAGAGAGAAATAAGACGTCAGCCAGCACAAAATACAAAAATTACAAAAGCATCCAAAATACAACCAGCGAAGTAACTATATTCACACGGCCCACCGTCCTGAGTGGACAATAAACAATCCCGCACAAAATCCCAACTGAAAACACACATTAAATAAGTCCCCACTAATGACATACACAAAACAGGTGCGGAACAGACAGACAAAACTAAACGACACAGAAACAACGATCGGTGGCAGCTAATAGGCCGGCGACGACGACCGCCGAGCGCCGACCGACCGAGGAGGGGCGCCACTTTCGTTGGATCCTGTGACAGTGACATGTTTTGGTATGGCCCTGGGTTTATTTGAGTTTGTTGCTGCTAGTTAGTACACTGTTGTAGTCAGACATGAGTTAGCTAGTACCACCATAGCTGTATCCAATATTTATTTGTGCCATAGACATGGGTTACACCTCGGAGGCTAATGTGACTGTTTTGTCTAAATTACAGAATGGCATGGAAATATGATGACATTGCTATGTAGGCAAATCATTTGTAGGAAAAAACGTTGCCATATTATGATGTCAAATTTACTTTAGAGAGATATTAGTTAGCTAGCTGGCTAACATTATACGTTACTACATCTTAAGTTGATTTGGCAACATCACAATCATGACAAACAGATTTCCTACGAATTATTTGCCTTCTTTTGAAATGTTATCGTGTTTCCAAGCCAAATCCGAGTTGTATTGAGGTAGGCCAACGTTAGCCAGCTAACTAGATGGTAAGTCAGCTATTCTAGCGATGATAATGATTTTCAATATATATGTAGCCAGCATTCTATGGTCTAGCTACCATTATACTCGCCACCACTGTGGACCAACAAACTCCAACCACTAGTGATAGGTCATTCGCGAGCCAAGAGCCGGCTCGCATATTAGAAGAGCCGAATCTATTTATATATATTTTTTATTATGATATGAATAATCAAAACATTTAAATTAATAGAATTAACTAATTCAAAGAACGAAAAAAGAAATAAAATAACATAGGCCTAAATGCTCAAGCGCACACACATTCGTTCTGACTGTCTACTCAGACTAACAGCCTCATCTGTTGTCCATGTCAATCAAACACGCAGTGTCAACCAAAGAACCAAAGATGCGTGAGGGAGGGTCGAGCCAACTCACTCGCAGTCACACACTTAGCAGCCGAGGAGAGAGCGGAAGGACAGCTGTGAAAACAGCTGGAAAATGAGTCGGAAGCACAGTAGCATTTGGATGCATTTTAATAATGTAGACAATGTTAGAGCACAGTGTAGAATTTGCCAAAACAAAATCTCGTATAAAGCCGGTTCTACGCACAACCTACACCGGCATACGAACTATGTACCCAACTGTGAAGCTAGCTGTAGTGGAGCTTCAAGAAACTAGCGGGCCTGCTAGTGATAGTGGTGGAGCCAGCACATCTACACGTGGAGATGTATCCACTCAGTCAAGTAGGCCTACTCTGCGACCCACAGCAACGCAGTCTTCTATGGACCAGTTTATGACAAAGTCTATGTCTGTAGCAAAACGATGACAAATTGATATAGCATTGGCTAAAATGATTGCCACCGATTTCCAGCCATTTTCAATCGTGGAGGACAGAGGTTTTAGAAATTATAGCAATAGTCTAAATCCAATGTACACAATTCCAAGTAGGAAAACCCTTTCAAAAACACTTATTCCACAACTGTACGAGAGCACACAGGCTTCAGTGCGGAAAAGCCACTACAGTTTGCCTTACCACTGACTACTGGACATCAAGGGTAACCACTTCTTACATGTCGGTTACATGTCACTTCATTGAAGATTTTTCGATGTCTAGCTGTTGTCGTGACGTTGTATTAGTTAATGTGACGACTGTTGCTCATCGAATGATTAACGGTTTATAATTGCGTGATTAAATGAATTAAGCAATGAATCAAGCAATTATTAACTCATTAACCTGGGGCACCATGGGAACATTGTTTAGATTGAGTTTCTATTTCCCAAATTAACTCAAAGGATATCAGAATATCGATTTTACAACAGTCGCTAAATTAATCAATTTCCTCTACAGTCTCATTCTGAACGTCCCCATAATCCGGGAATCTGCACGGACCCGGGCTTTACCAATGAATTTACCACACCAATCTTAGTTGATTATTTATTTACTAGCAAGCTAAAATGATGATAAAAATACACATACACAAAACACAGTCTAGCTATTGATTAGGACTTAGTATAACGGGCCAACACACTATGGCACGTGTTACCCAAAATGGGGATTTAAAAGAGAGAGAAACAAAGGAAGTACACGAGAGAAATATACATTTGGGTTCATTTGTCAGCTATGCTTATTTAAAACTTAGCCTTGCCCCGAACTGCCGCTCTTATGGGTCAGAATATAATGATGTAATTACGTGTTGGAGGTCTCAGGTGGGAAGCTCCGCGTGGGTCGCTTAGGCTTCTCAATGACGCACTTCTCCGGCGCAACTCTCTGGTTGTCCTCACGATGTCAGTGTCCTTCTTGGCTTAGTGGTCTGATCCCTCGCGGTCTTCTGAGGACAGACAGCTCTGTAGCTCAGAGCTCACAGCGTCGGACTCGAACGGTGAAGATACCACGATTTGATGGAGAGTGGAGACTGGGTGGTTCGGCTTGAATTCACCCGCTTAGACACAGCTACTCGTCCGTAGCTCGTGTAGAAAAAGATTTCTTTGTCTTCAACCTTGTGTTTCGTTTTGGGGTTCGTCGACTTTGTTAGACCTTCGCTGCAGCTTGGGGTCCATTAGTCTCCTATGTTAATTCTTCACTCTCCTGTCTTATACCCTCGGGTCAGAAGTGGGTGTAACCGCCTTTAGGGCAATTCTCTGGGCGGACCAAGTAAAGGGGCAAGGCTTAGATTTGACTAAAAATCCAATTTTAGACACTAACTTCACATTTCATCTTTACCAAAACATTCTGTTTGATTTGGATATTTTCCACACAACGTACAATGTATAAACATCAGGCATATACTGGGAAAACGCTTAAAGGTACAATGTTTTCATAATAACGTCATCTCTTAACCTTTAAAAACAATACAAAAGTTACATACATTTTAATATTCCACCTCTCGTCATGACCACCATTGTGGCTGACGGAAACCATTGTTCCAAAGTCCCTTTATTGCATGTTTAATGTTCTGAAGCCAGTTCTCCATTGTTAGGACAAAGGAATTTCTCTGTGGCCTAAGGTTTATTATGGGCATGAGGTGTCATAAAACCCCCACATCTTCAGACCCCTAGATCTCTCCTCCTCTGTTGGGGGTTTGGGAGATAATCTGTAGGGTGGTGGTCTCGTGTACCCTGACCTGATCAGGACAGTCATGACACTGTCTTCTGGACTGCTTTGAGTTCAGCGACAGACACACCTCAGAGAACTTGGCAGAGGAACTGTTGAGAGTGGCCAGAGAATGGCAAGTAGATGGAAAAGTGGTCTGTTGTGTTAGCGACAATGCAGCTAACATAACCTAAGGCACGAAAAATGGACCTATCATCCATGTCTTGACCACACAATCAACCTGATTGTAAGAGATGCTCTGAAGGTGATGAAGCCCACTGTGGACAAAGTGAAAGCAGCTGTGGAATACTTCCACATGAGCACAGTAGGTGCTGAAAAACGAAAGTCTACACAACACCAGATGGGGATACCTGAGCTGAGGCCTAAATAAGACTGCACTACAAGGTGGAATTCAACATTTTATATGTTGAAGCGGTTTCTTGAGTCAAAGGATGCCATCTCTACCCTGGCCATTGTCAATGCACCTGTTGATGCTCTGACCCAAGAGGAATGGGAGGTGGTGGAGAAGGTGTGCAGAGTCCTGGAACCCTTTGAGCAGGTCAATGTGGAGATCAGTAAAGAGAGGTACAGTAAACATTTATTACTACATCATTATTTAATCCAGAATTATGTATATGAGCAGTAGATGAGAATATAGTATCATACTCCTGTGTAAGGGTCTGCAGCGAATCACAGCCAGCCACCAGAGAGAAGCAAATTTAACCACAGGACATGTGACAGAGTTGATGGACACCCTATGTTCATCAATGGACAGAAAGTTCCACAGAAGGGAATATAATCACGTGCTATCAGAAACCGCTGCACTTGATCCCAGGTTTAAGAAGTTAGCCTTCAGTGATGCCAGAGCGATCGATGAGGCTCTTCAAAGAATAACCTTAGCAGCAGGGAGGGACAGCCCCAGCAGTCAGCTGGCTCAGGCACTAGGGCAACAGGAAGAAGAGGGAGCAGATGGAGCAGAAGCACCAGCAGTAGTGCCACAAACGTCTTCTGTTTGGATGCTGTTTGAGGAGAGAGCAACTGGGGATGCAGCACGAAGGAATCCCTCAACAGATGCCATAATGGAGGTCTGATCCTATTTGGAGGAGCCCCTCCAAAGATCTTCAGATCCTCTGAGCTGGTGGAAGAACAAGGCCTCTGTCTACCTACGGCTAACTAAAGTCATGACAGGGAGACTGCATAATGGCCACATCCTTTCCCTCTGAGAGGGTCTTCTCAAAAACGGGACAAATAATTACTGAGAGAAGAAACCGCATCAGCCCCTCGAAAGTGAGGCAGCTTGCATTTCTGAATGCAAATCTCTCATAAAAGCAAAATATGGTCAGCATTGCTGTGTACTGCTGGTTATAACATGGCAATAAAAGAGAGAAAAGAGGGACCAGTTTAATGTTTTAAGTGGGATGCTGCAGTTTTGCAAATTGTTATTTATTTTTCTTTGATATGGTGCAATATTATATTATGCTGTTCAGATTGTAGTCGTTTTGAATGGTTAGATTTATATGCACTTTGTTTATATAAAAATCTCTAAAACTGGAAACACTTATCTCCCTCACTAGCTTTAAGCACCAGCTGTCAGAGCAGCTCACAGATTACTGCACCTATACATAGCCCATCTATAATTTAGCCCAAACAACTCCCTCTTCCCCTACTGTATTTATTTATTTATTTATTTTGCTCCTTTGCACCCCATTATTTCTATTTCTACTTTGCACTTTCTTCCACTGCAAATCTACTATTCCAGTGTTTTACTTGCTATATTGTATTTACTTCGCCACCATGGCCTTTTTTGCCTTTACCTCCCTTATCTCACCTCATTTGCTCACTTTCTATATAGACTTATTTTTCTACTCAAGCTGAACCTCGGCAAGACCTGCCCGTTCCATGATCTCGCCATCACGGTTGACAACTCCATTGTGTCCTCCTCCCAGAGTGCTAAGAGCCTTGGCGTGACCCTGGACAACACCCTGTCGTTCTCCGCTAACATCAAGGCGGTGACCCGATCCTGTAGGTTCATGCTCTACAACATTCGCAGAGTACGACCCTGCCTCACACAGGAAGCAGCGCAGGACCTAATCCAGGCACTTGTCATCTCCCGTCTGGATTACTGCAACTCGCTGTTGGCGGGGCTCCCTGCCTGTGCCATTAAACCCCTACAACTCATCCAGAACGCCGCAGCCCGTCTGGTGTTCAACCTTCCCAAGTTCTCTCACATCACCCCGCTCCTCCGCACACTCCACTGGCTTCCAGTTGAAGCTTGCATCTGCTACAAGACCATGGTGCTTGCCTACGGAGCTGTGAGGGGAATGGCACCTCCGTACCTTCAGGCTCTGATCAGTCCCTACACCCAAAGAAGGGCACTGCGTTCATCCACCTCTGGCCTGCTCGCTTCCCTACCTCTGCGGAAGCACAGTTCCCGCTCAGCCCAGTCAAAACTGTTCGCTGCTCTGGCACCCCAATGGTAGAACAAGCTCCCTCACGTCGCCAGGACAGCGGAGTCAATCACCACCTTCCGGAGACACCTGAAACCCCACCTCTTTAAGGAATACCTGGGATAGGATTAAGTAATCCTTCTAACCCCCCCCCCACCCTCCCCCCCAAAAAAGATATAGATGTACTATTGTAAAGTGGTTGTTCCACTGGATATCATAAGGTGAATGCACCAATTTGTAAGTCGCTCTGGATAAGAGCGTCTGCTAAATGACGTAAATGTAAATGTAAATGTACTATATTATTGACTGTATGTTTGTTTTACTCCATGTGTAACTCTGTGTTGTTGTATGTGTCAAACTGCTTTTCTTTATCTTGGCCAGGTCGCAATTGTAAATGAGAACTTGTTCTCAACTTGCATACCTAGTTAAATAAAGTTGAAATAAAATAAATAAATAAAATAAATAAATATACATTAAAAAGTTATACTTTAAATGCAAATGTTTAATAGCGTTCTTTTTCATAACAAAGCAATGCATTTTTAAATACATTGTGGTTAAGGTAGAGTATGATTTCATTTAATAATTTAATTAGAATTGTTTTAACACCAATCATAGTCAAATTATCTGTAGTGTCGTGTGTGTAGGTGGCAGGGAAGTCAGGCGCAGGAGAATCGAACTAGGTATAAATAGAGTCGTTTTATAGGCTTAACAAAACTACATAATGAAAAATACAAGATAAATAAAAGTGGGTACAAGAACCCGTCGTGCACCAATACATAATACACGAACATACAAACAAACAATCTCTGACAAGGACATGAGGGGAAACAGAGGGTTAAATACACAACATGTAATGAATGGGATTGGAACCAGGTGTGTAGGAAGACAAGACAAAACCAATGGAAAATGAAAAATGGATCAATGATGGCTAGAAGGTCGGTGACGTCGACTGCCGAGCACCGCCCGAACAAGGAGAGGCATCGACTTCAGCAGAAGTCGTGACATTATCGCAAACTGTTTGACTTGAAAAAATACAAAACATATATTTTTTTAAAGCGCCGTTTGGGAGCCAAAAGAGCCGGCTCTTTTTGGTGAGCTGAGCCGAACGAGCCGGGTCACTGAAAAGAGCCAGAATGCCCATCACTACCAACCACCTTCTCTGTATGATAGGGTCCTTCGGCAGGGCATGCAAACCATAGTTGTTGGTTGTGAATCCTTCTGGATGCGTGCATTAATTACATGGTCAATCCGTATAGGGGCTTTTCAGTTTGAAATGGCCATGATCCTTTGAATGCATTGGTTGGGGGCCCCGTTCAATGAAGTGGGTGGAGGGGATGATTTGCACGTGGAGCTTGGCGATAGGCGGCATGATTTCTTGACAATTGTAGTCCAAACCAAACCTTCATTTACTTGTTGTGATGCACTGAGTTTGTGATGCAATTTTAGACATAATTACTTTATGACAAAAATTATCCTATTTACACTTCATAGTAAATGTTGACACTAGAATAAATGTTTTTGACTCATATCGATGCCACATAGGCCGTTTTCAAAGGGTATACAGTTCTAGGAGAAAACCAACAATTGGACACTAGGTGTCACTGTAGAAAAGAAATGGATATTCCACATAAATAATAAACAGTTTTCATATCATTTCTATACACTATATGGCTCTAACGCCCGAGACCGCTACTCACCTCAACCAAAGGCATGGGAGACATTAAACACAACAGGGGAGTCATTCACATCACAACCATGCCCTCTGCCCTGCACCCTATCTCTATATCCATCACAATGCTGCCCTCTCGCTCTCTCTCTCGCTCTTTCTTTCTTTCTCTCGCCCTGGGACTCAACCATTACCTTCTGAGAGAATGAAGGGATCGAGGAGAGAGAGTATTTAAAAGAATAAGAAGACAGAGCATCTCAGACTCGGCATGGTGTCTCAGTGATGATGGAGGTGGGGATAGATGGATGGATAAAGGGATGGAAGGATGAGGGAGAAACAGCAGGAGGGATGGACATGAAAGGTACCTCAGCACTGGGGGGAGGAGGGAGGGAGAGAGTGAGGAGGGAGAGAGGGAGGCAGTGTCAGAGAGGGGTTTGTAACAGAGGCTCACAGACCCCCAGCTACTTTGTCACACACCTCTCTCCCATCCTCCCCCTCTTCCCCTCTCCTTTTCTCCTGCAAGAGAAAGGGTCTTCCTTACTATAATCTACAGAGTGATGAAACTCGGCATCAATAGTACATGTGAGCTCTGAATCTTTTACAGACTAGACGGATACGTTGGTCCATTTGAATGAACACACAGATAGAAAATCTGCAGCAGCCTTCCTCTCTCTATAGTGGGCTAGGCTTAGGCTGGCAGTCAACATTATCTAACCCATCCAGACAGCCCCCACCGATGCCTTCAAAAACGCAAGAATTGGGTCATGTTCTAGTTTTCTGAGAGTGAGAAAAGAATAGCGGAGATCAAACTAGCAGGGGAGGAGAATATGTCTGTGCTGTATCTGAATAAAAGCCATTCTTATTAGGGTTCAACCAAACTCATCAAAGGCAGAGCCATAGAATCTCATCTAATTCAAATTAGCCTTTCAGTGAGATTCCTTTATTTTCATCGCTTTAGTAGTGAAATCTAAACTCATGGCGTTTGGCTGAACATATGGTTTTTGTTTGCTTTTAATTAGACACCCCTGGCTATAGAAGGCCATGCTCTCAGAAGAGAGAGGCAGGGTGGAGAGCGAGGGAGGAGGGAAGGGGGGGAGAGGGGAGATGAGAGAGAGAGAAAAGCATGTATTGTTCTTCTTTCATTCCCTCCTACCAGATCCCCTCTACTGAGTCCTGCCCACCCCACCTGTGTGTCAGAGCCAGTTGTTCCTGCAGTTGTTGTGTGTACTACTGTCACAGGACTGGTATAACATATTGGTTGTGTAACTGTCTCAGGCAGGTTTCTGTTGGCAGTTGCTGCCCTAGCGTGCTCCTGTGGTTCTCCTGACTTGCATGTGAACCAAATGAAAAGCATGAAGTAACCCACCGTCTGCGGTTTAGGCTAGCTTGGTTTTATTGAGAACACTGCCTCTCAGATTGACTCATGGTAAGAGTACTAGTGCCAAACCATACTATAGTGGAAATAACTATTTTTGAATGAAAAGTATGTATTTTTCTGGGTAGCTTTAATGTGAAAAATCCCCTAAATTGTGTGATTGATTACGGAACTTATTTCCCGAACATCCAGAGAAATCACATGAATCTCGATGACCTGCAGCACACACACACACACACACACACACACACACACACACACACACACACACACACATACACACACACACACACTATTTAGTAAAAACAGAAGGATCTCTTTTGACTGTAATGCAGAGGGAGAAATATGATCTTTGAATTATAAACGGAACATGTAAAGTTTTGGTCCAATGTTTCATGAGCTGAAATAAAAGATCCCAGAAATGTTCCATACACACAAAAATGTTGTGCATACATTTGTTAACATCCCTGTTAGTGAGCATATCTCCTTTGCCAAGATAATCCATCCACCTGACAGGTGTGGCATATCAAGAAGCTGATTAAACAGCATGATCATTACACAGGTGCACCTTGTGCTGGGGACAATAAAAGGCCACTCTTAAATGTGCAGTTTTGTCAATCAGCCTCACAACCGCAGACTATGTGTAACCACAACAGCCCAGGACCTGGTCTGAGACCAGCCATCCGGAAAGATGATGAAACTATGGATTTGCACAACCAAATAATTTCTGCACAAACTGTCAGAAACCGTCTCAGGGAAGCTCATCTGCGTGCTCGTTGTCCTCACCAGGGTCTTGACCTGACTGCAGTTCAGCGTCATAACCAATTTCATTGGGCTCACCTTCGATGGCCACTGGCATGCTGGAGAAGTCTGCTCTTCACAGATGAATCCCGGTTTCAACTGTACCGGGCAGATGGCAGACAGTATGATGTTGTGTGGGCGAGAGGTTTGCTGATGTCAACGTTGTGAACAGAGTGCCCCATGGTGGTGGTGGGGTTATGGTATGGGCAGGCATAAGCTACGGACAACGAACACAATTGTATTTTATCTCTGGTAATTTGAATGCACAGAGATACAGTAATGAGATCCTGAGGCCCATTGTCATGCCATTCATCTGCCACCATCACCTCATGTTTCAACATGATAATGCACCGCCCCATGTTGCTACGATCTGTGCAAAATTCCTGGAAGCTGAAAATGTTCCAGTTCTTCCATGGCCTACATACTCACCACACATGTCACCGACTGAGCATCTTTGGGATGCTCTGGATCGACATGTACGACAGTGTGTTCCAGTTCCCGCCAATATCCAGCATTTTCGCACAGCCATTGAAGAGGAGTGGGTGGGACAACACAGACCACAATCAGCAGCCTGATCAACTCTATGCGAAGGAAATGTGTCAAGTTGCGTGAGGCAAAAGGTGGTCACACCAGATAGTGACTGGTTTTCTGATCCACGCCCTTACCTTTTCTTTTACGGTATCTGTGGACAACAGATACATATCTGTATTCCCAATCATGTAAAATCCATAGATTATGGCCAAATGAATTTATTTAAATTGACTGATTTCCTTATATAAACTGTAACTCAGTAAAATCTTTGAAATTGTTGCGTTTTATATTTTTGTTCAGTGTAGTAGCTCTCGCTCACTCTCTAACTCTCCCTCTCTGTCTCGCTCCCTGCTAAGGTAGGTGGGCATTAATTATTTATACTGTTGAAGACACAGGAGGTTGGTGGCACCTTAATTGGGGAGGATGGGCTGGTGGTAATGGCTGGAGTGGAATGGTATCAAACACATGATTTCTATGTGTTTGATGCCATTCCATTAGCTCCGCTCCAGACATTATTATGAGCCGTCCTCCCCTCAGCAGCCTCCACTGGTTGAAGCAGAAGAACAGATTTTCATTCCAGGTATAAGGCATGTAGCCCGAAGCCCTATTATAGGAACCTCATGTTTTCTTCATAGGAGGTTTTACCGTGAGACAGTGAGGAGATGTATGGCAAACACAGGAGCACCCCAAGCCAGGTACACTATACTATCCACAGAGAGACAGGTCTGTTAATTGGATCAAACAACCAGGGGTCATTAGGAAAGTTCTAGTTCGGGGCCACAGGTAAAAACATACTGTACCTCTCACCTCACACACTGTGATGTGAGCTCACTACTGCTCTCTCCCCAGTAAACCAAAATAGGCTCTGTGAATGTTCCCAGAACATTCATTAGGTTGTCCCAGATGTCCATTTGTGCTGATGATTATACAATGTTTGTATAAAACATTCGCCTGATGTTGCAAGAACATTCCCAGAACACTCTTGACAGATTTGTCCAGAATTGTGTGACATAAAACAATACTTTTCTGCCCTTACATTTATGGCTGTGCAAGTTGTTGTTATATCATATATTAACCATTACTCAGTTAAATTAGACATTGAACTTGAACCCTGTAAGAATCTCGGATATAGCTGTCGGACAGTTTTTTTGTATATAGATCTTAGAAATGTAGTGTAACAACGTAACATGTCATGTCATCTTATGTTACGGGGTGAAAACATGAGCACACAAATCCAAAATTGTGACCGACCGGCTCGATCTTATGTAGCAAAATTTGAAATTGTCTTTTTTACATTGGATAAAAGTACGTCTTAACAAAAGACTCCACTATGCAAGTAACCATTATGCATTAGCAATATAATGTTAATGATGTCACTGCGACAACTCTTGATAGACGTAGCTGGTAAATTCACTCTGGCTATCTACTTCGATTTCAGAGCACTCTCGTCTGAGTGTGAGTGCAGAATAACTGATGAATTTACAAACACTCAACACCCGTTGAATATGGCCGGTTTCAATAAAAAAAAAAGTTCAAATTGCTCTCCTGTGAAGTAATGTTAGTGATGCGTGACATACGCCTAGTTTCCTGAAACGAGTCACAATTATGTATGCTTCTAACCAAAAGAGTTACCTTACCTTGACACTTAAAACCGAAATCGATACTGTCATTAATGTGGTTCTTCAATAATTATGCATAATACTTTTGGATGCGCATTTGGTGTCCAGGTTATTAGGTACTCCGTGATATTTTCAAACATCAGATCCAGGAAAGAATTTTCTAGATGACGGTCAAGTGAAATGACGAACAGACAAATTCATTTATATGTCTTTTAAAGTAGTCCAAAGTTTTGTATTTGGTCCCAAATTCCAAGCATGCAATTATTGCATCAAGCTTGCGACTCTACAAACTTGTTGGATCCATCTGATGTTTGTTTTGGTTTGTGTTACAGATTATTTTGTGCCCAATAGAAATGAATGGTAAATAATGTATTGTGTCATTTTGGAGTCTTAAAAATGAGGAGTGAGAAATATCATACCCTTCCAAAAAAGAATGGTGAGAGGTTAGCATGTCTTGGGGGCATGATAGTTGTGTGTCTGTTACTTTGTCATTCATCATTACTCACGATTCATTCAGGACTTTCCATAATCATGGTAGCATCCGCATTAATGTTGAAATGTTGACACATATTCTATTCTAATTTACAATTAGAGTGACTCCAAAATGGCACAATACATTATTTATCATTCATTTATTTTTTGTGGAACTGCATAAAAAAAAACATATACACTGCTCAAAAAAATAAAGGGAACACTAAAATAACACATCCTAGATCTGAATGAATGAAATAATCTTATTAAATACTTTTTTCTTTACATAGTTGAATGTGCTGACAACAAAATCACACAAAAATAATCAATGGAAATCCAATTTATCAACCCATGGAGGTCTGGATTTGGAGTCACACTCAAAATTAAAGTGGAAAACCACACTGCAGGCTGATCCAACTTTTATGTAATGTCCTTAAAACAAGTCAAAATGAGGCTCAGTAGTGTGTGTGGCCTCCACGTGCCTGTATGACCTCCCTACAACGCCTGGGCATGCTCCTGATGAGGTGGCGGATGGTCTCCTGAGGGATCTCCTCCCAGACCTGGACTAAAGCATCCGCCAACTACTGGACAGTCTGTGGTGCAACGTGGCGTTGGTGGATGGAGCGAGACATGATGTCCCAGATGTGCTCAATTGGATTCAGGTCTGGGGATCGGGCGGGCCAGTCCATAGCATCAATGCCTTCCTCTTGCAGGAATTGCTGACACACTCCAGCCACATGAGGTCTAGCATTGTCTTGCATTAGAAGGAACCCAGGGCCAACCGCACCAGCATATGGTCTCACAAGGGGTCTGAGGATCTCATCTCGGTACCTAATGGCAGTCAGGCTACCTCTGGCGAGCACATGGAGGGCTGTGCGGCCCCCCAAAGAAATGCCACCCCACACCATGACTGACCCACCGCCAAACCGGTCATGCTGGAGGATGTTGCAGGCAGCAGAACGTTCTCCACAGTGTCTCCAGACTCTGTCACGTCTGTCACATGTGCTTAGTGTGAACCTGCTTCATCTGTGAAGAGCACAGGGCGCCAGTGACGAATTTGCCAATCCTGGTGTTCTCTGGCAAATGCCAAACGTCCTGCACGGTGTTGGGCTGTAAGCACAACCCCCACCTGTGGACGTCGGGCCCTCATACCACCCTCATGGAGTCTGTTTCTGACCGTTTGAGCAGACACATGCACATTTGTGGCCTGCTGGAAGTCATTTTGCAGGGCTCTGGCAGTGCTCCTCCTGCTCCTCCTTGCACAAAGGCGGAGGTAGCGGTCCTGCTTCTGGGTTGTTGCCCTCCTACGGCCTCCTCCACGTCTCCTGATGTACTGGCCTGTCTCCTGGAAGCGCCTCCATGCTCTGGACACTACGCTGACAGACACAGCAAACCTTCTTGCCACAGCTCGCATTGATGTGGCATCCTGGATGAGCTGCACTACCTGAGCCACTTGTGTGGGTTGTAGACTCCGTCTCATGCTACCACTAGAGTGAAAGCACCGCCAGCATTCAAAAGTGACCAAAGCATCAGCCAGGAAGCATAGGAACTGAGAAGTGGTCTGTGGTTACCACCTGCAGAACCACTCCTTTATTGGGGGTGTCTTGCTAATTGCCTATAATTTCCACCTGTTGTCTATTCCATTTGCACAACAGCATGTGAAATT
Organism: Salmo trutta; assembly: GCF_901001165.1. Taxonomy (NCBI): domain Eukaryota; kingdom Metazoa; phylum Chordata; class Actinopteri; order Salmoniformes; family Salmonidae; genus Salmo; species Salmo trutta. The sequence continues at coordinate 30,075,463 of NC_042960.1, read as the reverse complement.
TATTGTCAATCAGTGTTGCTTCCTAAGTGGACAGTTTGATTTCACAGAAGTGTGATTGACCTGGAGTTACATTGTGTTGTTTAAGTGTTCCCTTTATTGTTTTGAGCAGTATATATATATATGTATATATATATATATATATATATTTTTTTAAATTTCAAACCATTTACAAATGTTTATCCCAATGTAACACATAGGCCACATTATTTATAGAAAGTCCCATAAACAATTATATATATTAATGTACCTATGTAAAGTGCATGCACATTGGTAGGGTTTCTCTTCGCGCAATATGCGCCGGTATATTGTGGGTATACAGTATATGCTTGTTCTTTCCCATTCTCTTGAGGACTGCAGTGAAGGTAACATGTGTTTTGATATGATCAAATGATCAGTTCAGTGAGTATTCTAGGCCTGATATAGGCTTTTTGGCATTTGTAGCCCTTTAGTTTCTACTATCGCTATTGTTCATTATTTGAACATTTTGTGTTTTTGTCTTTTGTCGACTGCAATACCTGAATGTTATTTTTGGATTCATCCAGTACCATTTTTGTAAATATATTGACCTGCACTATATTCACCTACACTTGTAAATAAAACCTGAATTTTGTACCATTTTATCTCTGGTTGCTCTCTTGTGCTCAAACCCGCCTACATTATACTGCTGGATCCCGTTTTATTTTAACACACACACACACACACACACACACACACACACACACACACACACACACACACACTTACGTCAAGACACAGCTCATCTCTTATGGCTCCCTCATGATAGGATCTGAAAACACAACTAATAATCTGTGCGACGCCATCAGGAGGGGCCAAAAGCCCATCTATCCACAGGACCCTGTGGTTCCTGACCACAGGTTCCAGTGTTCCCTGACCACGCATTTCTCTGTTTTCATATCTCTGATTCCACTCTCACTCTGTCTGAATGGGGGAATAGAGATGCTCCTGTACTGCATTATTAGCTGCATGTGATAGCTCTGCACCTGAACAATAGAATTGCTTTACACTCACTGCTGTGGGTAACAAAATGGCTTCTTCTCTTAGGTTAAGATCACCAAACATCTATGATGACCATCATTATGAGAGCTCATCATTGATGCAGAATCAATTAGATCATCTGTTGATTGTAATTCATTTTACAACAGGTGGGTCTAATGCTGGATGCTGATTGGTTATAACCGTGTTCTAGCCGGTGTCTATTCCCCAAGTTACCACCGGCTAAGGATATGACGTTGAAATGCCTATTTACTCTACCATCTAACTCGCAATCCACGATCTCATCAGCCCAACCAGGAAATGTATAAACTTGATCTCCACTGTAAAAAATCATCTAGGCATTATCTTCACTTTCTTTTAGATTAGCATTTGGCTTTCAGCAACGGAGATTTGTGTAAACCCTGCTGTCTGTCGCTGAACCTTGCAACATTGTTTCAATATTGACCTTCGATCTCCACTGTCCCATTGACTGAGGATTAACGTGTCAGAATGAGACAGATATCTTTCCTCAGCCAGTCAATGAATGAATCAGCATCATTTTTATGGATATATACAAAGAAATATCAATAGTCTTGATGAGAGAGAATATTTTCAATGCCTCATTAGCTAATTATTATATATTTATCCAAATAAATATCACTAGAAAATAGCTTGAACAAATGCAAGTGCAGCTACGGGTCGCGACCATAGATATGGAACAAAAAGACTTCACGACTGGGTCGTAATCGTGCCTCATTAGCTAATTGTTATGTATGTCTCCAAATAAATATCACTACAAAACAGCTTGAACGAATGCAAATGCAGCTACGGGTCGCGTCCATAGATATCGAACAAAAAGACTACACGACTGGACTTCACGACTCTGGCAACCTAACCGCTAGAATGAACAACCAGCCGGCTTGATTTGTGGATATCTCATGGAAGGATGAAATAGTATGAATAAATTCATCAAAATAATGTTTTAAATGAAAATAATGTCAATCATTATTTGAATATGTTGGTAACCCGTATAAAAGTGCTGATGCCCTTGAAGCTGGGGTTTGGAGGATATAGTGGCACGGTTTCCTAACAGCCGTGCCAATATATCTTCCAAACACTGGCTTCTCTGGCATTATCACTTAATTACACCTGTGTCTTACAGATAGTTGGGTCATTTCACCAATAGAGAGCCTTTTGAGTAGTGTAATTTGATCAAAAACTATTTATTTCACCAAATGTTAACATTCTGTCATAAAAAACACATGTTCAACATCATCAAAATCTGTAGACTATCAGCAGCATTTCAGCAGCATGCATTTAGCCTTTCAGTAGCATCTCAACAGTATACTCTCACTTGCACAAATGCCAAGCTAATCTATAGATGATCAAGAAACAATCAGGAGACTATCAGTAGCATCTCAATTTAACAGCATATTTATTGTTATTCTGGTATCTATCCGTAGATATGCTTTGGAACTATTCAAATAAAGTGAAACACAACTTGAGCTTAGTTGATGGTCTACAGTGTAATGTGTGCGTACTGGCGGCAGGAGAGCAAAGACTATGTTTCAACGGTGCAGTTTAATAATAAAATCACCGTGAACAAACACAAATAAATAAATACAATGGGACAAAACCCTTCGCACGCCAGACATAACGTGCACAAACTCTTACAATCAACAATACCAGACAACGACATGTGAGGAACAGAGGGTTAAATACACAACATGTAATTGATGGGATTGAAACCAGGTGTGATGGAGACAAAACAAATGGAAAATGAAAAGTGGATCGGTGATGGCTAGAAGGTCGGTGACGTTGACCGCCGAACGCTGCCCGAACAAGGAGAGGGACCAACTTCGCAGGAAGTCGTGACAGTACCCCCCCTTGACGCGCGGCTCCAGCAGCGCGCCAACACCGGCCTCGGGGACAACCCGGAGGGCGAGGCGCAGGGCGATCCGGACGAAGACGGGGCCCCCCCGATGTCCAGAGGGGGCGGAGGAATCTCCCGCACCTCAGATTCCTGGAGCGGACCAGCCACCACCGGCCTGAGGAGAGACACATGGAACGAGGGGTTAATACGGTAATCGGCTGGAAGTTGTAACCTATAGCAAACCTTGTTCACTCTCCTCAGGACTTTAACCTGTTAGGGTATAGGGGGCAGTATTTTCACGGCTGGATAAAAAAATGTACCCGATTTAATCTGGTTACTAATCCTACCCAGTAACTACAATATGCATATACTTATTATATATGGATAGCAAACACCCTAAAGTTTCAAAAACTGTTTGAATGGTGTCTGTGAGTATAACAGAACTCATTTGGCAGGCAAAACCCTGAGACAGATTCTGACAGGAAGTGGATACCTGATGTGTTGAATTGACTTTAAGCCTATACCATTGAAAAACAAAGGGGGTGAGGAATGTTTTGGCACTTCCTATTGCTTCCACAAGATGTCCCCAGCCTTTACAAAGTGTTTTGAGTCTTCTACAGTGAGATCTGACCGAATAAGAGCCTTGGAACTGTGATGGCCCATTAGACACCTTGCGCGCGAGTTGATGGTGGGTACTCTCATTCCGAAACATTTTAAAAGAGAACCCAATGGTCCGCCTTGAATTTTATTCATGTTCTGGTTAAAAAAGGCCCTAATGATTTATGCGATACAACGTTTCACATGTTTGAACGAACGTAAATATATTTTTTCCGTTCGTGAAGTGAAGTGAAGTCCGGCTGGCTTAGATCATGTGCTAACAACACAGAGGTTTTTGGACATAAATGATGAGCTTTTTTGAACAAAACTACATTCGTTATGGACCTGGGATTCTTTGGAAGTGACATCTGATGAAGAGAATCAAAGGTAATGGATTATTGACATAGTATTTTCGATTTTAGATCTCTCCAACATGGCGGTTAGTCTGTATCGCAATGCGTATTTTTCTGGGCGCAGTGCTCAGATTATTGCAAAGTGTGATTTCCCAGTAAGGTTAATTTTAAATCTGGCAAGTCCATTGCGTTCAAGAGATGTAAATCTATAATTCTTTGAATGACAATATAATATTTTACCAATGTTTTCTAATATTAATTAATTATTTTGTTGTCATGACTTGACTGCCGGTATTGGAGGGAAACGATTTCCTGAACATCAACGCCATAGTAAAACGCTGTTTTTAGATATAAATATGAACTTGATAGAACTAAAAATGCATGCATTGTCTAACATAATGTCCTAGGAGTGTCATCTGATGGAGATTGTAAAAGGTTAGTGCATAATTTTAGCTGATTTTATGGTTTTGGTGACGCCTGTCTTTGAATCGATAATACATTACACACAGCTATTGTCAATGTACTCTCCTAACATAACCTAACTTTATGCTTTCCCCGTAAAACCTTTTTGAAATCGGACAACGTGGTTAGATTAAGGAGATGTTTATCTTTCAAAGGCTGTAAGTTAGTTGTATGTTTGAGAAATTTGAATTTTGACATTTATTTGGTTTCAAATTTGCCGCTCTTGAAATGCACCTGCTGTTGATAGGGTGCGCCACGGGGGGCACGCTAACGTCCCACATAGCCCCAAGAAGTTAAATGGCCCCACAAACTCTCGGGGTGAAACCTTGAAGTAAGGCTGATCGAGACCCCCAGATGTGCCATGAAAGCCTTCCAGACCCTAGACGTGAACTGGGGACCCCGATCAGACACTATATCCTCAGGCACCCCGTAGTGCCGGAAGACGTGCGTAAACAAGGCCTCCGCAGTCTGTAGGGCCGTAGGGAGACTGGGCAGAGGGAGGAGACAACAGGACTTAGAGAAACGATCCACAACGACCAGAATCGCGGTGTTACTCTGTGAGAGTGGAAGATCGGTCAGAAAATCGACCGACAGGCCGTTGTGGAACGGGTAAGGGGTGTAGCTTACCTCTGGGCAGGTGCCTACGAGCCTTACACTGGGCGCACACCGAACAGGAGGAAACATAAACCCTCACGTCCTTAGCCAAGGTAGGCCACCAGTACCTCCCGCTCAAGCAGCGCACTGTCCGACCGATCCCAGGATGACCAGAGAAGGGTGACGTGTGGGCCTAATAGATCAACCGGACACGAACAGCAGACGGGACGTACAGACGCCCAGCGGGACACTGGACGGGAGCGGGCTCTGCATGTAACGCCTGCTCAATGTCCGTGTCCAGCTCCCACACTACCGGCGCCACCAGGCAGGAGGCGGGGAGTATGGGAGTGGGATCAATGGGCCGCTCCTCTGTGTCATACAGCCGAGACAATGCGTCTGCCTTCACGTTCTGGGAGCCTGGTCTGTAGGAAAGGGTAAATACAAAACGGGTGAAAAACATGGCCCACCTTGCCTGGCAAGGGTTCAGTCTCCTCACCACCCAGATGTACTCCAGATTATGGTGGTCAGTCCAGATGAGAAAAGGGTGTCTAGCCCCCTCAAGCCAATGTCTCCACGCTTTCAAGACCTTGATGACAGCCAACAGCTCCCGGTCCCCCACGTCATAGTTTCACTCGGGCTGAGGTTCTTCGAGAAGAAGGCACAGGGGTGGAGCTTCGGTGGCATACCCGAGTGCTGAGAGAGCACAGCTCCTATCCCAGCCTCAGACGCGTCCACCTCCACTATGAACACCAAAGAGGGATCCGGATGGGCCAGCACGGGAGCTGAGGTAAACAGAGCCCTCAGGTGACTAAAAGCCCTGTCCGCCTCAGCTGACCACTGCAAGCGTACCGGGCCCCCCTTCAGCAGTGAGGTAATGGGAGCCGCTACCTGAACAGAACCCCGGATAAACCTCCGGTAGGAGTTGGCAAACCCTAAGAACCGCTGCATCTCCTTTACCGTGGTGGGAGTCGGCCAATTACGCACAGCTGAAATGCGGTCACTCTCCATCTCCACCCCTGAGGTGGAAATGCGATACCCTAGGAACGAGACGGACTGCTGGAAGAACAGGCATTTCTCAGCCTTGACGTACAGATCATGCTCCAACAGGCGACCAAGCACCCTGCGCACCAGGGACACATGCTTGGAGCGTGTAGCGGAGTATTTCAAAATGTCATCAATATACACCACTACACCCTGCCTGTGCAGGTCCCTGAAAATCTCGTCTACAAAGGCTTGGAAGACTGATGGCGCATTCATCAACCCGTACGGCATGACAAGGTACTCATAGTGCCCTGAGGTGGTACTGAAAGCCGTCTTCCACTCATCTCCCTCCCGGATACGCACCAGGTTGTAAGCGCTCCTGAGATCTAGTTTGGTGAAGAAGCGCGCCCCGTGCATTGACTCAATTGCTGTGGCTATGAGCGGTAGCGGGTAACTATACCTCACAGTGATCTGGTTCAGACCTCGATAGTCAATACACGGGCGCAGACCTACCTCCTTCACAGAAAAGAAACTCCAGGAGGCGGGTGAAGTGGAGGACTGAATGTACCCCTGACGCAGGGACTCGGAGACCATAGCCTCCGTCTCCGCCTGTGAGAGGGGATACACATGACTCCTAGGAAGTGCAGCGTCTACCAAGAGATCTATCGCACAATCGCCCCGTCGATGGGGTGGTAATTGAGTCGCCTTCTTTTTAGATAAGACGAGAGCCAAATCGGCATATTCAGGGGGAATGCGCACGGTGGAGACCTGGTCTGGACTCTCCACCATAGTAGCACAAACGGAAACCCCTAAACACCTCCCCGAGCACTCTCGCGACCACCCCGTGAGAGCCCTCTGTGGCCACGAAACAGTGGGGTTATGACAAGCTAACCAGAGTAGACCTAGTACCACGGGAAACGCAGGAGAGTCAATAAGGAAGAGACTAATTCTCTCCTTGTGACCCCCCTGCGTCACCATGCCCAGAGGAGCGGTGACCTCCCTAATCAACCCTGACCCTAATGGTCGACTATCTAATGCGTGAACGGGGAAGGGCACAGCCACAGGAACAATGGGGATCCCTAAACTATGGGCGAGCGCTCTATCAATATAATTCCAAGCCGCGCCTGAATCGACAAGCGCCTTATGCTGGGAATGCGGGGAAAACTCAGGGAAAGTGACATACACAAACATATGTGCAACAGAGGGCTCTGGGTGAGAATGGTGCCGGCTAACCTGGGGTGACGTCAGAACGCCCTGCCTCCTGCCTTGATACCTAGAGGAACCAACCCGGCACCGACCAGCAGTGTGATCTCTGCGGCCACAGATGGTGCATGAGCAGGAACCCCCTCCGGTCTCCCTGCACACCGCCCCTCCCAGCTCCATGGGTATCGGAGAGGGGGTGCGTGGGGATGGAACTGACAGATCCCGATCTGAACGTCCACGGGTAGCCAGCAGGTTGTCCAGCCGGATGGACATGTCCACCAGCTGGTTGAACGTGAGGGTGGTGTCTCTGCAGGCCAACTCCCGACAGACGTCCTCGCGCTGACTGCAACGATAATGGTTGATCAGGGCCCTGTCGCTCCATCCCGCGCCAGCAGCCAGATGGAAGAGGCGCTCATCTGACGCTCTACCCTCGGGCGGGTGGTCGAAACTCCTCAATCTGGTCCAACGCCGCATCTCCCTCTCTCCACACGGCGTTGGCCCTCTCCAGGGCTTTCCCGGTGAGGCACGAGACGAGGGCGGACACCCTCTCATGGCCCGAAGGAGCCAGGTGGACGGTTGCCAGGTATAGGACCAGTTGTAATAGGAACCCCTGGTAGTTCGCAGCCGTTCCATCATATTCCTGGGGAAGGTAGAGACGAATCCCACTGGGACCAGGAGAAGGAGGGGCGCGTAGTTGAGACCCCGGTTGTGCTGGTGGAAGCGCTGGGAGAACTCCCTGTCTCTCCCAGCGGTCCATTGTCTGGACAACACGGTCCATGGCGGTGCCAAGATGGTGGAGCATTGCTGCGTGCTCCCGGATGCGCTCCTCCACCCCTATACCCGGGGTACATGCTCCTGCTGACTCCATAAATTTGGTCCGGTATTCTGTAATGTGTGCGTACTGGCGGCAGAGAAGTCAGGTGCAGGAGAGCAAAGACTATGTTACAACGGTGCAGTTTAATAATTAAATCACCGTGAATAAACAAATAAATAAATACAATGGGACAAAACCCTTCGCACGCCAGACATAACATGCAAAGTGGATCAGCGATGGCTAGAAGACCGGTGACGTCGACCGCCGAACGTTGCCCAAACAAGGAGAGGGGCCGACTTCGGAGGAAGTTGTGACAAACAGACTATCTACTTCACGTTCAAATATGTATCAACTGATGAGCATGTTCTGTGCATTTACTAAATAAACTTTTTTTATATATTTTTATATATTTTTTGTCATTTAGCAGACACTTATCCAGAAAAACGTACATTTAGTGCATTGATCTGCAGATATTATGTGGTTGTCCCACCTAGCTATCTCAGTCACAGTAAGTACATTTTTCCTCGATAAAGTAGTTATCAGCAAAGTCAGGGCTAGTAGGAGGGAAATAAGTCAAGTGCACATAGAGTGTTTCTTGGTAGTCTTAAACAAATCTACTTTGAAACAAAAGCATTCCCCTCACACATGGGCTTAAAAAAAGAAGACACCTGTACCATGTCAGATATAGAGTTGAAATGTATTCAATTTTGAATTTGCATTACAGTATTACACTTTATATACGTCACAGAAGACTGAAATATAACAAAACCGTTTGACCTACAAACACCGGATTTTCGGCTAAAAAAAGAATAATATACAGTTGAAGTCGGAAGTTTACATACACCTTAGCCAAATACATTCAAACTCAGTTTTAAACAATTTATGACATTTAATCCTAGTAAAAATTCCCTATCTTAGGTCAGTTAGGATCACCACTTTATTTTAAGAATGTGAAATGTCAGAATAGTAGTAGAGAGAATGATTTATTTCAACTTTTATTTCTACATCACATTCCCAATGGGTCAGAAGTTTACATACACTCAATTAGTATTTGGTAGTATTGCCTTTAAATTGTTTAATTTGGGTAAAACATTTTGGGTAGCCTTCCACAAGCTTCCCACAATAAGTTGGGTGAATATTGGCCCATTCCTCCTTGCAGAGCTGGTGTAACTGACTCAGGTTTCTAGGCCTCCTTGCTCGCACACGTTTTTTCAGTTCTTCCCACAAATTCTCTATAGGATTGAGGTCAGGGCTTTGTGATGGCCTCTCCAATGCCTTGACTTTGTTGTCCTTAAGCCATTTTGCCACAACTTTGGAAGTATGCTTGGGGTCATTGTCCATTTGGAAGACCCATTTGCGACCAAGCTTTAACTTCCTGACTGATGTCTTGAGATATTGCTTCAATAAATCCACATATTTTTCCATCCTCATGATGCCATCTATTTTGTGAAGTGCACCAGTCCCTCCTGCAGCAAAGCACCCCCACAATATGAAGCTGCCACCCTGTGCTTCACGGTGGAGATGGTGTTCTTCAGCTTACAAGCCTCCCCCTTTTTCCTCCAAACATAACGATGGTCATCATGGCCATACAGTTCCATTTTTGTTTCATCAGACCAGAGGACATTTCTCCAAAAAGTACAATCTTTGTCCCCATGTGCACTTGCAAACCGTAGTCTGGCTTTTTTATGGCGGTTTTGAAGCAGTGACTTCTTCCTTGCTGAGCGGCCTTTCAGGTTATGTCAACATAGGACTCGTTTTACTGTGGATATAGATACTTTTGTACCTTTTTCCTCTAGCATCTTCATAAGGTCCTTTGCTGTTGTTCTGGGATTGATTTGCATTTTTCGCAACAAAGTACATTCATCTCTAGGAGACAGAACACATCTCCTTCCTGAGCGTTATGACGGCTGCATGGTCCCATAGTATTTATATTTACGTACTATTGCTTGTACAGATGAACGTGGTACCTTTAGACATTTGGAAATTGCTCCCAAGGATGAACCAGACTTGTGGAGGTCTTAGCTGATTTCTTTTGATTTTCCCATGATGTCAAGCAAAGAGGCACTGAGTTTGAAGGTAGGCCTTGAAATACATCCACAGATACACCTCCAATTGACTCAAATGATGTCAATTAGCCTATCAGAAGCTTCTAAAGCCATGACATCATTTTCTGGAATTTTCCAAACTGTTTAAAGGCACAGTCAACTCAGTGTATATAAACTTCTGACCCACTGGATTTGTGATATAGTGAATATAAGTGAAATAATATGTCTGTTAAAACCTGTTTAGGATAGGGGGCAGAATTTTCATGGCTGGATGAAAAACGTACCCGATTTAAACTGGTTACTACTCTTGCCCAGAAACGAGAATATGCATATTATTAGTAGATTTGGATAGAAAACACTCTGAAGTTTCTAAAACTGTTTGAATGGTGTCTGTGAGTATAACAGAACTCATATGGCAGGCAAAAACCTGAGAAAATTCCAAGCAGGAAGTGGAGTGTCTGAGAATTGTAGCTCTTCTTTTGATTCTCTATCGAAACTTCAGTATCTGTGGGGTTATGTTGCACTTTCTAAGGCTTCCATTGGCTGTCTAAAGCCTTCAGAAAGCGGATTGAGCCTTCTCCTGTCTCTGGGCAGAGTATAGTAGCTCAGTTTCTCAGTGGTCTGCCTGGGGACAAAGAGATTGCATATGCGCGTTCCCGCGAGCACGCTGTTTTTTCTTTTCCTCCTTGAATGAATACACTATTGTCCGGTTGGAATATTATTGCTATTTTACGAGAAAAATACCATAAAAATGGATTTTATACAGCGTTTGACATGCTTCTAAGTACGGTAATGGAACATTTTGACTTTGTCTCGAAATGCGCTTGCACGGTACCCTTTGGATAGTGACCTGAATGCACGAACAAAGCGGAGGTATTTGGACATAGCTATGGATTATTTGGAACAAAAACAAAATTTGTTGTTGAAGTAGCAGTCCTGGGAGTGCATTCTGCTGAAGATCAGCAAAGGTAATACAATATTTCTAATACTAATTCTGAGTTTAGTTTGCCCCGAACTTGGCGGGTGTCAAAATAGCTCGCCGTGATGGCGAGCTATGTACTCAGAATATTGAAAAATGTGCTTTCGTCGAAAAGCTATTTTAAAATCTTACACAGCGATTGCATAAAGGAGTTCTGTATCTATAATTCTTAAAATAATTGTTATGTATTTTGTCAACGTTTATGTTGAGTATTTTTGTAAATTCACCGGAAGTTTTTGGTGGAAAAACATGTCTTGAACATCACACGCCAAAAAATGTAAAAAGCTGTTTTTGGATATAAATATGAACTTGATTGAACACAACATACATGTATTGTATAACATAATGTCCTAGGAGTGTCATCTGATGAAGATCATCAAAGGTTTGTGCTTCATTTAGCTGTGTTTTGGGTTTTATTGACATATATGCTTGCTTGGAAAATGGCTGTGTGATTATTTTGGTCTATGTACTCTCCTAACATAATCTAATCAAAATCAAATCAAATCAAATTTATTTATATAGCCCTTCGTACATCAGCTGAAATCTCAAAGTGCTGTACAGAAACCCAGCCTAAAACCCCAAACAGCAAGCAATGCATGTGAAAGAAGCACGGTGGCTGGGAAAAACTCCCTAGGAAAAACTCCTGAGAAAGGCCAAAAACCTAGGAAGAAACCTAGAGAGGAACCAGGCTATGAGGGGTGGCCAGTCCTCTTCTGGCTGTGCCGGGTGGATATTATAATGTTTTGCTTTCGCTGTTAAGCCTTTTTGAAATCGGACAATGTGGTTAGATTAACGAGAGTCTTATCTTTAACAAGAAATTTGTGGAGTGGTTGAGAAACAAGTTTTAATGACTCCAACCTAAGTGTATGTAATCTTCAACTGTATGTTTATTAATTATGAAATCATGAATAACATTCCACCCATGAGGTGTTTCTGTTGGGGATGAAGAAACGCATCAGAGACATAATGTTAAAATCAATATTTTCAATGAACAAAAATCACATTGTCTATCAACATTTTTGGCCTAATGGCTAAAGGCTGGTAGTACAAGTCGGGTTCTTGCCTGGGGAGATGGTGAGTGAGAGAGAGACATTTGAGCACCAATGTAGTTGAACCTGTTATGGATAGGGGGCAGTATTTTCACGGCCGGATAAAAAACGTACCCGATTTAATCTGATTATTTCTCCTGCCCAGAAACTAGAATATGCATATAATTATTAGCTTTGGATAGAAAACACTCCAAAGTTTCTAAAACTGTTTGAATGGTGTCTGTGAGTATAACAGAACTCATTTGGCAGGCCAAAACATGATAAGATTCTGTTCAGGAAGTACCCTGTCTGACCATTTCTTGCACTTCTTGATTATCTCTATCCATTACAGAGGATCTCTGCTGTTACGTGACACTTCCTACGGCTCCCATGGGATCTCAGAAGGCGGCAAAAAGCTGAATCGTGGCTTTGCAGGCTCTGGCTGAAAAACATTAGCGAGTTTGGATAGTGGCCAGTAACAGTACTATGAGACTCAGGCTCGTGCACGAGGGGATAGCTTGCTTTTATTTTCTCTCTCTTTGTACGTATACACGCTTTGCCGGTCGGAATATTATCGCTTTTTTACGAGAAAAGTGGCATAAAAATTGATTTTAAACAGCGGTTGACATGCTTCGAAGTACGGTAATGGAATATTTAGAAATCTTTTGTCACGAAATGCGCCATGCTCGTGACCCTTATTTACACTTCGGATAGTGTCTTGAACGCACGAACAAAACGCCGCTATTTGGATATAACAATGGAGTATTTTGGACCAAACCAACATTTGTTATTGAAGTAGCAGTCCTGGGAGTGCATTCTGACGAAGACACCAAAGGTAATCAAACTTTTCTAATAGTAAATTGGAGTTTGGTCAGGGCTAAACTTGGTCGGTGTCTAAATGGCCAGCCGTGATGGCTGGGCTATCTACTGAGAATATTGCAAAATGTGCTTTCATCGAAAAGCTATTTTAAAATCGGACATATCGAGTGCATAGAGGAGTTCTGTATCTATAATTCTTAAAATAATTGTTATGTTTTTTGTGAACGTTTATCGTGAGTAATTTAGTAAATTCACCGGATGTTTGCGGGGGGTATGCTAGTTCTGAACGTCACATGCTAATGTAAAAAAGCTGGTTTTGATATAAATATGAACTTGATTGAACAAACATGCATGCATTGTATAACATAATGTCTTAGGGTTGTCATCTGATGAAGATCATCAAAGGTTAGTGCTGCATTTAGCTGTGGTTTTGTTTTTTGTGACATTATATGCTAGCTTGAAAAATGGGTGTCTGATTATTTCTGGCTGGGTACTCTGCTGACATAATCTAATGTTTTGCTTTCGCTGTAAAGCCTTTTTGAAACAAAAAAGTTTCTTTGCCATGTCCACTTGCCGCATGCCCAATCCTTGTGAGAATCTAGACAAAAATGTAATGTTGTGAAGATTATTCATCAGTTAATCTAACAGATCAATCAGGTACGGCCATGTTCAGACTTGGGAAGGTACACTTGAAATGGAATTAAAAGTAAATTCCTTGCATAAAAACAGCTGCCAAGCTATACTGTGAGGGTTCAGAGACATCTCAGACATGCATGCATTTAGAATAGTTTCAAAACCTATGTCTTACAATAATTATTTTTACACCAAAAAATATTAGAAACAATTGGGTCTCTAAAATGAATCATTTATAACATGTATTATTGTCAAACACAAAGCAATGTTTTATTTTTATTTTCACACTTATTTTCCATTGTCAGTGATAATTCAGTACTCATCTCTAGATTAAGGGGCTAATTATGATAAAGTGCAGTGCACTGTGGCTGCAAGGAAATGTAGCTGCAGCTGTTCTTTACCTTCATTTTCTGCTATATAACCAAATTAAACGTTTTTCAACTTAAGGGTAGCCGATGTGTGTATGTATTGTATCCACCTGAAGAGGCTGGAGTGGGACCACTGGAAAATTGTCCCAGTTCTCACGCTCCTCACGCTCCACAATTGTCTGCATGGCGTTCAGCGGCATTCCCTGGGAATCAAATAATTTGTTTATGAAATATATTATCAAACAACAAACATTCTATTATACTATCATGGGCAGATTGGCCGTCTAGCAATTCTGGCAAATGCCAGTAGAGCCAGTCTATATTTTATTGAGGTGGGCTATTTGAAATTGACCCCAAAATATATAATATATACTTGCAGGTGCCTTGGTGGAAGAGTGGGGTAACATCTCACAGCAAGAACTGGCAAATTGGGTGCAGTCCATGAGGAGGAGATGCCCTGCAGTACTTAATGCAGCTGCTGGCCACACTAGATACACTAGACTGTTACTTTTGATTTTGACCCACCCTTCGTTCAAGGACACATTATTCAATTTCTGTTAGTTGTTGAATCTTGTTATGTTCATACAAATATTTACACATGTTAAGTTTGCTGAAAATAAACGCAGTTGTCAGTGAGAGGACATTTATTTTTTTGCTGAGTTTATATGAATCTTAAAATAATAACCATTTAATTAATATTGAAGCAGAAAGTGAATATCAAAAATAAATTTGAAATACATTTTGAGTAACTTTTGAAAGGATTACTAAAATGAAAATAATGCTTTCCAATATGGATAAAGTTATCATTTTTGTTTTGTTTTAAACCTTTCAATAGGGGGAAAAGCAGAATGTTGTTTGAGAGTGATCTGTGTGTTTAAGTAGTAGTGATTGAGCTATTCCTATTGGGAAGAGAGTCCAAGTATAGGGATACAGATATGGACACTATCGAAAGTAACAAAGTGAATGGTAGTTGGCTTACAGATAGCAATCCAATAATGCAATATTTTAGTAATTTGAAGAAGTAAGACAGAGGGATTGAGCATTGCGCCTTAAATTAGAGGCCGCTCACTTTTCAAGGCCTGGTCCACTGCTCTCGTGTTCAAGCCATTTGGTTTTTGGATTAAGAGATAAGCTTCCTGTGGAAGAATAGATAGACACCAGTACGCACTGAACTCAAAACAGGCTGTAAGAGAGACAGTGGGGAAATTTGGGACAGAGGTATCAATAATTGAAAAAGACACATTTTTTATAATTTATTTCTCAATTCTATAGTTTTGTTAGCACCAGGGGTTTAAGTAAGAAGGTCATGTCATCTAAAACAATAATCTGTCCAGAATTTAAGTAGATAAAAGTAAATGTTTTTAGTACCGATTATTGAGCTGATAAGCCAGCACCAAGTTTTTGAAGGTCCTAGCAGATTTGTTAAACAACAGGTTTTATATTTTGACTAAGTTTATGTCCCAGGGACAGTTTGTACAGTATGTCAATGCAACAGGTCTAAAATGACAATGATTACAAGAGAGGGGCTCTGGGATTGTTTACTTTAGAAGGTGCTATTCATCTGATGTGTCTGAAGTATAATTCTGTATACGACTGATGGAATGTCCACTACAAAGTTTTTTTATTCATGTTTATCAATGATTCTGTATCTCTCCCTTTAAAAGGCTTCCTAAGGCAAGTGCCTTGGGAGAGCAGTTAAAGGTACCCAGATCCAGCTCTTAAGGGAGCTCCCAAATTAAGTAAGGCCTGGCCATTTTGTTTGTATTTACCCTATGCTTTACCACACACGCCAGTACCCACACACAACCCACCTGTTATGAATATTTGTTAGTGGTGTTAATACGGATTTATGGTGTGGGGTCTTTTTATTTGGTTTTAATGGGTTTTTCACGGGTTCGAAAGGATGCAACTTAAAGGATACACAAATTACATTTTCTTACGTTTCTATCTTCAGAGTTTTGGTTGCACACGTAAATTCTCTTGATTAGAAGGAATGCATTGAAAAACCCAATGTAAACCTGATATACAAAATGTTTGAAATATATGTAAATAATGTCTGAGGTACAGGAAAACAAACACTCACTTAATCGGGGCTGACTGACCTCGGACTGATCACCCTCACTAGAAAGACTGGAGACATTGGGTGAGATTTAAATGGGCTATGTAAACACTAATAATTAGACAAAGTTTATAATTTATAAATAGTCCCATGTGTGATTCGGACCACAAGAAGGACAGAGAGCGCTGCCCCTGAATGAGGGGTACCAATCTCTAGTCTATTTTACCATTACCTTATGGCAGTGGTTCCCAAACTTTTTATAGACCCCTTCAAACATTCAACCTCCAGCTGCATACCCCCTCTAGCACCAGGGTCAGCGCACTCTCACATGTTGTTTCTTGCCATCATTGTAAGCCTGGCACACACACACTATACGATACATTATTACACATAAGAATGACTGAGTTTTTGTCACAACACGGCTCATGGGAAGTGACAAAGAGCTCTTATAGGACCAGGGCACAAATAATAATAATAAATAATTTTGCTCTTTATTTAAACATCTTACATATAAAACCTTATTTGTTCATCTAAAATTGTGAATAACTCACCACAGGTTAATGAGAAGGATGTGCTTGAAAGGATGCACATAACTCTGCAATGTTGGGTTGTATTGGAGAGAGTCTCAGTCTTAAGTCATTTTTCACACACAGTCTGTGCCTGTATTAAGTTTTCATGCTGGTGAGGGCCGAGAATCCACTCTCACATAGGTGCGTGGTTGCAAAGGGCATCAGTGTCTTAACAGCGCGATTTGCCAAGGCAGGATACTCTGAGCGCAGCCCAATCCAGAAATCTGGCAGTGACTTCTGGTTAAATTCAATTTTTACAGAACCGCTTGTTGCAATTTCGATGAGGCTCTCTTGTTCAGATATCGATAAGTGGACTGGAGGCAGGGCATGAAAGGGATAACGAATACAGTTGTTTGTGTCATCCGTTTCTGGAAAGTACCTGCGTAATTGCGCACCCAACTCACTCAGGTGCTCCGCTATATCACATTTGACATTGTCAGTAAGCTTGAGTTCATTTGCACACAAAAAATCATACAATAATGGAAAGACCTGTGTGTTGTCCTTGTTAATACAGACAGAGAAGAGCTCCAACTTCTTAATCATAGCCTCAATTTTGTCCCGCACATTGAATATAGTTGCGGAGAGTCCCTGTAATCCTAGATTCAGACCATTCAGGCGAGAAAAAACATCACCCAGATAGGCCAGTCGTGTGAGAAACTCGTCATCATGCAAGCGGTCAGACAAGTGAAAATTATGATCAGTAAAGAAAACTTTAAGCTTGTCTCTCAATTTAAAAAAACGTGTCAATACTTTGCCCCTTGATACCCAGCGCACTTCTGTATGTTGTAAAGCGTTACATGATCGCTGCCCATATCATTGCATAGTGCAGAAAATACACAAGAGTTCAGGGGCCTTGCTTTAACAAAGTTAACCATTTTCACTGTAGTGTCCAAAACATCTTTCAAGCTGTCAGGCATTCCCTTGGCATTAAGAGCCTCTTGGTGGATGCTGCAGTGTACCCAAGTGTCGTCGGGAGCAACTGCTTGCACGCGCGTTACCACTCCACTGTCATGGCTTTTGCGCCATCAGTACAGATACCAACATGAGCAGCAGCTACGTTTGGCTACATATGGACCGTTAGTGGAATTCCCGCAAGAGAGTAACGGTTAATGTGATTGGATGTTAATTATTTGACTAGGCTACCTGTATTTGACATTGTGTTGTTATTTCGCTGAACATTACTCGCCCTAGAAGAACTGGCTAGGCTGTTTTTATGTTATCCAGAGTGTTGGTGACTGCAACTGTGCTATCAGATTGTCCGTTCGTAAATTCAGAGCATGTGCGCTCTGGCCGAGGAGTAGGGTTGATCCGAGCGTTCTGACTTCACAACGGCAGTCAAGCACCCAATATTCAATGGATGTTGAGCGTTCATAAATTAATCAGTTATCACACTCAGACTAGAGTGCTCTGAAATCGGAGTAGATGGCGAGACTGAATTTTGTTAAGACATGTCGCTAGCTACCTAGCTAAACAATGAGCCATAATCCCAACTCATGATGTTACTATCCTGCATGAATCTGCAGGTAGCTAACCAATGTTCGATGTTAGCTAGCTAACATTAGGCTATAACTAACAAAGCAAATGGCTCTGAGATATGAATAATAAGATCATACATGTAACGTTAACTAGTGAGCGAGCCAGCTAACGTTAGCTAGCTAGCTAACAGTACAGATTAACCCGAAATGAAAACGACTTTGTCAAAATTAGAAACGTGTAATATCTGAAAATGTAGCTAGCTAGACTATCTACCCCGTATACATCATGGTTGGACACTTCTCCCTATCATGGATGCCATGGTTGCCCTTAGTTTGAAGACGCAATCCGGTGACAGGTGTTTTCTCCATCTCCTTAGCTATCATACACTAATTCCACTGATTTCAAAACTCAGTCCTCCAAAAAGTGGAGAGCAACACTTATGCAGTTCTACTAAGCAATAGTTTTTTTTAAGCCCACATTAGACAGGATTACTTACACATACTAAACAGCTCAAATAGACAGAAGTGTACTCTATGGCAATCTGAACTCATCTCTCGGCATTTCTGGCCCACTCATGGTTAGCGGCCCACTCGTGGTTCTGTGGCTAAACCAACTAGGTTCGTAATTTAACAATTTTATTCGTATTTATAGATGGTATACTAGTTTGTTATTGAGGCACATGAAAGTTCACATGTTCCAGATGTCATTTCTGCCAAAAAAAGCATTTTGAAAAAAAAATAAGATTGCTTTCAAATGGCTCTCGTGTGAAGTTGTGACCCGCGACATATGCCTAGTTTCCTGAAACGGGTCACAATTTGTCATACAGTAAATAATTTGTCTGGATTTCCTGAATCAGAAATGCCCTAAACTAAAATGTTGTTCTGGTCTGTCATCTCTCGAGGTTATGGCGAAGGTGACCACAGATGGTGTCTAGATGCATGTAAAGGATCATTTGACCATGAACAGTGTGAACCTCACACCCCCTTTAACAATGGTGACAATGGTGTTCAGTATGGTCCTTCACCACTTATACCGTGAGATCTGAGTCCGAGCCAGCAACCTGTACAAAGCATCCAGTCGAAGCTATCAACTGCCTTTTCTCAGATGCCTTTTCTCTGAGGAGTGCGACATGAGTCCACGTGGACTGAGCATGGAGAGAGATCCCATCCGAACTTCTCTCATACTGCTGGTGTACTGGTAGGAAAATTGACATGACATAATGGACTGTAAAGGACAGTGGCGGATTAGGTGAGAGACATCAAGAGCCATCCGCCCTGAACATGTGCCATTAAAAGGATGAAATGAAACACTATCTCATGAAGAAATGGCAGAAGTATGAGTGCCGGGAGGGAGAGGGGTGGTCAACCATGCATGTAATTGATTTAGGCTTATCCAAAATGATGTATTTGCGATATCAGGTTGATTGTGGAGGTCTGCACATTGCACACAGCACACAATTTATAGTAATTTAGACTAAGAATGCATTGCCATACCAATCTGTCATTACCACAAGTGATGAGAAAAGTTCATGCTAGGAAAATAAGATGAATACACTGTATGTCAATGTAAATATACATTCTGACAGTATTGGTGTGTGCTAAGTTGAAGGTCTTAAATTAAAGTGATAGAACCAACGTGAGGGACTAGGGACTGTCATTCAAAATTTGTGTTGGATCCTTTATCAATAGTTATAATTATGATTTGGAAAGGCTTCTTCTAGAGACAGAGCTATTCCTCTAAATTGTGAGGAGAGCCACTAGATTGTAACTTGGGCAAGCATTGCCCCAATCTCATTTTTATCAAAGTTGGTGTGAAACTGTTATAACACGTACTCTCTCTCTTCCCTGTGAAAGTCAATATGCATGTGCCCTAGACCAATTCCGGGAGATCTCTAGAGACATAGAGAAAATTGGCAATGCTAAAAGAATTGCGTAAATTGGTTCTGCAAAACAGAGAGGCTCTTGACTATCTTTTGGCAGGTCAAGGGGACACTTGTGCAATCATTGGCGATGAACGTTGTACTTTTGTCCTAGATCACTCTTCTAATATGACTGATCTCGCCGAATACATTGCCCTGTTGATGATAACCTAGAATGAAGGGTTTGAATTAAAAAATAAATACAAAATATTTAACCTTTATATAACTAGGAACAAATTCTTATTTTACAATGACAGGCTACACCGGCCAAACCCTCCCCTAACCCAGACGTCGCTGGGCCAATTGTGTGCTGCCCTATGGGACTCTTGATCACGGCTGGTTGTGATACAGCCCGGGATCGAACCAGGGTCTGTAGTGATGCCTCTAGCCTTAGACCGCTGTGCCACTCAGGAGCCACAAATTATGAAGTGTCTAGTTTTATGTGTTGATTTCACTCCCGTTAATGGAAGTATAACCTTGATTATGATTTATTATAAGGATGTATTTTGTTATAGAAGCTCAAATCTAAATGCTTACATTAAAATGTATTCATAATTATCACAGTTTAAATGATAAGAGGAGGGTATAGAGGAGGGTAATAACACATTTCTGTGTTCAACTCATGTGCTTTTCTAATAACCGTTTTCTGTGTTCATGCAAGTGACTGAACGAATCCTCACTATCAGTAGCTGCAGTTCGGCAGTACACCCAGACCTTTGTTTTGAGAACAAAGAAGCCTTACGAGGTATTGGTCTGTCGCATGTTATGAACCAGTATTTTTCGGTCACATGAATGAAACAAAACGGTAATGATTAATTAATTATGCTAAATCATGCTAATATAATTTGTCTGTGTATAGCCGTATATAAGACAACTGCTGAGACTTTCACTATGATGGATCACATTTGTTGGAACCTCTCCAGTGCACTGATAATAAACAATGATTCATTTAATATTGACTCAGAGTATCCCTGTTTAAGAAAGATTGACTTCGAGTGTCCCTGTGTAAGAGTTTCCACAAAAGGTTTTTCATCAGAGCTGGGATGGAGGTCACAAGCTTTGAATCGGGAGCTGGCGCTTACGTTCCCTGTTTACCCCAGTACCTCTATGTGAACACTTATTTGTCACTGATAGAGGAGACATATTGGTCTACAGTTTGTAAATGTAGGTACTTTACAGTGGAAACCTGCCCTTTCTGTAAATTAAACTTTAACTGTACTTGAGCAGTTTATTGTATTATATTATATTGCTGAACACAAAGTTCCTTCATTTGAATGGTTACATCAATATAATGTATTTTGCTCAATTTACAATAGGGTATTACATTCTAATTTAAAGTGTTGCCCTAGAACCATGGCTCGTATCGATCACACACACAAACTTTTGTGTCCCTGCTAAGTCCAGTGAAGTGTGAAATTCTGTCTGTCTGTACACACACACACACACACACACACACACACACACACACACACACACACACACACACACACACACACACACACACACACACACACACACACACACACACACACACACACACACACACACACACACACACACACAGAGAGAGAGAATATACCTCACCAGCCTGGAGACACATGGGACAAATACAATTTTATTGTTCACATATTTAGCAGATGTTATTGTGGGTGTAGCGAAATGCTTGTGTTCCTAGCTCCAACAGTGCACACAAATCTAAAAGTAAAAGAATGGAATTAAGATATATATAAATATTAGATTGAGCAATGTCGGAGTGGCATTCACTAAAATACTGTAGAATAGAATACAGTATATACATATGAGTAAAGCAGTATGTAAACATTATTAAAGTGACTAGTGTTACATTATTAAAGTGGCCTGTGATTCCAAGTCTATGTATATAGGGCAGCAGCATTTAAGGTGCAGGGTTGAGTAACTGGGTGGAAGCCGGCTAGTGATGGCTATTTAACAGTCTGTTAGCCTTGAGATAGAAGCTGTTTTTCAATATTTCGGTCCCAGCTTTGATGCACCTGTACTGACCTCGCCTTCTGGATGATAGTGGGGTGAACAGGCCGTGACTTGGGTGGTTGATGTCCTTGATGATCTTTTTGGCCTTCCTGTGACATCGGGTGCTGTAGGTGTCCTGGAGGGCAGGTAGTTTGCCCCCGGTGATGCGTTGGGCAGACCGCACCACCCTCTAGAGAGCCCTGCGGTTGCGGGCAGTGCAGTTGCCGTATCAGGTGGTGATGCAGCCTGACAAGATGCTCTCAATTGTGCATCTGTACAGGTTTGTAAGGGTTTTAGGGGCCAAGCCCAAAAAAATTCAGCATCCTGAGGTTGAAGAGAAACTGTTGCGCCTTCTTCACCACACTGTCTGTGTGGGTGGACCATTTCAGATCGTCAGTTATGTGTACGCCGAGGAACATGACGCTTTCCACCTTTCCCACTGCGGTCCAGTCAATGTGGATAGGGGCGTGCTCCCTCTGCTATTTCCTGAAGTCCACAATCAGCTCCTTTGTTTTGTTGATGTTGAATGAGAGGTTATTTTTCCTGGCACCACTCTCCCAGGTCCCTCACCTCCTCCCTGTATGCTGTCTCGTCATTGCTGGTAATCAGGCCTACTACTGTTGTGTTGTCTACAAACTTGATGATTGCGTTGGAGATGTGCGTGACCACGCAGTCATGGGTGAACAGGGAGTACAGGAGGGGGCTGAGCACTCCTGTACTCCCTGTTGAGGATCAGTGAAGTGGAGGTGTTGTTTCCTACCATCCCCACCTGTGAGGTGGCCCGTCAGGAAGTCCAGGACCCAGTTGCACAGGGCGGGGTTCAGACCCAGGGCCTCAAGTTTAATGATGAGCTTGGAGGGTGTTGAATGCTGAGCTATAGTCAATGAACAGCATTCTTACAAAGGTATTCCTCAATGAACAGCATTCTTACAAAGGTATTCCTCTTTTCCAGATCGGATAGTGCAGTGTGCAGTGCGATGGTGATTGCATTGTCTGTGGATCTACTGGGGCGGTAAGCAAATTGAAGTGGGTCTAGGGTGTCAGGTAAGGTAGAGGTGATTCATTCCTTGACTAGCCTCTCAAAGCACTTCATGATGACCGAAGTGAGTGCTATGGGGTGATAGTCATTTAATTGAGTTACCTTTGCTTTCTTGGGTACAGGAACAATGGTAGACATGATGTTGAAAATATTTGTTGGTCTGATGTGATTAATGAGGAGCATCCAGACACTGCACTTGATGAATTTATGAAATTGCTTCTTCCATTTATTGATAAACATGCACCTGTTAAGAAACTGACTGGCTCCATGGATTGATGAGGAATTGAAAAACTGTTTGGTTGAAAGAGATGGGGTGAAAGGAGTGGCTAATAAGTCTGGCTGCACATCTGATTGGCTTACTTACTGCAAATTCAGAAATTATGTAACTAAACTCAACAAAAAGAAGAAGAAACTGTATTATGAAGCCAAGATCAAAGATATAAAGAATTATGGAAAAAGTACTTTAAATGAAATTATGGGCAGAAAGACAAATTCAACTCCATCTTTCATCAAATCAGATGGCTTAATCATCACAAAACCATTTGATGTTGCCAATTATTTTAATGATTATTTCATTGGCAAAGTGGGCAAATTTAGGCAGGAAATGCCCACAACAAACAGTGAGCAATTCTATTCATGCATAGAAAACAAGTAATGAAAGGCAAGCAGTGCACGTTTGAATTTCGTAAAGTTAGTGTGGGAGAGGTGGAATGATTATTGTTAACGATCAATAATGACAAACCTCCTGGCATTGACAACTTAGATGGAAAGCTACTGAGGATGGTAGCTGACTTTATAGCCACTCCTATCTGTCAAATGTTTTATCTGAGCCTAGAGGAAAGTCTTTGTCCTCTGGCCTGGAGGGAAGCCAAAGTAATTCTGCTGCCCAAGAGGGGTAAAGCGGCCTTTACTGGTAATAACAGACCTATAAGCTTGCTGCCAGCTCTTAGCAAACTGTTGGAAAAAATTGTGTGTTGACCAAATACAGTGCCATTTCTCTGTAAAAAATTAACAACAGACTTTCAGCATGCTTATATAGAAGGGCACTCAACATGTACTGCACTGACACAAATGACTCATGATTGGTTGAAAGAAATGGATAATAAGAAGATTGTGGGAGCTGTACTGTACTGTACTGTTAGATTTCAGTGCAGCCAAAGTAATGGGACCATTATTGACCATAACCTGTTGTTAAAAAAACGTAAGTGCTATGGCTTTTCAACCTCTGCCATATCGTGGTTTCACAGCTATCTATCTAATAGAACTCAAAGGGTTTTCTTTAATGGAAGCGTTTCTAATGTCAAACATGTAAAGTGTGGTATACTGCTGGGCAGCTCTCTAGGCCCTCTACTCTTTTATATTTTTACCAAAGACCTGCCACTGACATTAAACAAAGCATGTGTGTCCATATATGCTGATGATTCAACCATATACGCATCTGCATCCACAGCTAATGAAGTCACTTAAACCCTTAACAAGGCGTTGCAGTCTGTTTTGGAATGGTTGGCCAGTAATAAACTGGTCCTAAACATATCTAAAACAAAGAGCATTGTATTTGGTACAAATAATTCCTTAAGTGCTAGACCACAGCTGAATCTGGTAATGAATGGTGTGGCTGTTGAACAAGTTGAGGAGACTAAATAACTTGGTGTCACCTTAGATTGTAAACTGTCATGGTCAAAACATATAGATTCAATGGTTGCAAAGATGGGGAGAGGTCTAGCCATAATAAAGAGATGCTCTGCTTTTTTGGCACCACACTCCAAAAAGCAAGTTCTGCAGGCTCTAGTTTTGTCTAATCTTGATTATTGTCCAGTCGTGTGGTCCAGTGCTGCAAGGAAAGACCTAGTTAAGCTGCAGCTGGCCCAGAGCAGAGCGGCACGTTTTGCTCTTAATTGTAATCAGAGGGCCTATATAAATACTACGCATGCCAGTCTTTCTTGGCTAAGAGTTGAGGAGAGACTGACTGCATCACTTCTTCCTTTTATAACAAACATTAATGTGTTGAAAATCCTAAATTGTTGACATAGCCAACTTACACACAGCTCTAACACACACACTTATCCCACCAGACATGCCACCAGGGGTATTTTCATAGATCCCAAATACAGAACAAATTCAAGAAAACGTGCAGTATTACATAGAGCCTTTATTGCATGGAACTTCCTTCCATCTCATATTGCTCAAGTAAACAGCAAACCTGGTTTCAAAATAACAGATAAAGTAACACCTTTCGGCACAACGCCTCTCCCCTATTTGGCCTAGATAGTTTGTGTGTATGCATTGATATGTAGGCTACATGTGCCTTTTTAAAAATGTATGTAGTTCTGTCCTTGAGCTGTTCTTGTCTAATGATGTTCTGTATTATGTTATTCTGTATTATGTTTCATGTTTTGTTTGGACCCCAGGAAGAGTAGCTGCTTCTTTTGCAACAGCTAATGGGGATCCTAATAAAATACCAAATACCAAATCTTGAAGCAAGTGGGGACAGCAGACTGGGATAGGGAGAGATTGAATAGCCAGCTGGTCTGCACATGCTCTGAAGATGCGGCTAGAGAAGCTTAATTGTCTTACTCATGTCGGTCACGGAGAAGGACAGTCCACAGTCCTTGGTAGGGGGCCGCGTCGGTGGCACTGTGTTATCCTTAAAGCGGGCAAAGAAGGTGCTTAGCTTGTCCGGAAGGAAGACATGCCTGGTTTTCCCTTTGTAGTCCGCGATTGTCTATAGACACTGCCACATGCGCGTTGTGTCTGAGCCGTTGAATTGCGACTCCACTTTGTCTCTGTACTGATGTTTTTCCTGTTTGATTGCTTTATTGAGGGAAAAACTACACTGTTTGTATTCGGCCATATTCCCAATCAGCTTGCCATGGTTAAATGTGGTGGTTCGCGCTTTCAGTTTTGCGCGAATGCTGCCATCTATCCATGGTTTCTGGTTTGGGTAGGTTTAATAGTCACAGTGGGTACAACATCTCCTATACACTTATTGATGAACTCAGTCACCGTATTCATGTATTCACCAATGTTATTCTCAGAGGCTACCCGGAACATATCCCAGTCTGCATGATCAAAACAATCTTGAAGCATGGATTCCGATTGGTCAGACCAGCATTGAATAAACCTTAGAATGGGTACTTCCTATTTGAGTTTCTGACTATAGGAAGGGAAGAGCAAAATGGAGTCATGATCAGATTTGCTGAAGGGCGGGAGGGGGAGGGCCTTGTAGGGATTTAGAAAAATTGAGTAGCAGTGGTCCAGTGTTTTTATTACAGACAATTTATTACAGTCAATGTATTGGTAGAACTTCGGTAGCTTTTTCCTCAAATTTGCTTTGTTAAAATCCCCAGGTACAATAAATGCAGCCTCAGGATATGTGGTTTCCAGTTTGCATAAAGTCCAGTGTCATTCTTTGAGGGCCGTCATGGTATCGGCTTGAGGGAGAATATACACGGCTGTAACTTTAACTGAAGAGAGTTCTCTTGGGAGGTAATACGGTCGGCATTTAATTTTGAGGTATTCTAGGTCTGGTGAACAAAAGAACTTGAGTTTCTGTATGTTATCACAATCACACCATGAGTAGTTAATCATGAAACATACACTACCGCCTTTCTTCTTCCCGGAGAGTTCTTTATTCCTGTCTGTGTGATGTACTGTGAACCCAGCTGGCTGTATGGACGGGGACAGTATATCCCGAGAGAGGCATGTTTCCGTGAAACAGAGTATGTCACAATCCCTGATGTCTCTCTGGAAGGAGATCGTTGCCCTGAGCTCATTTACTTTATTATCCAGAGACAGAACATTAGCGGGTAATATACTCAGAAGCAGTGGATGGTGTGCACTCCTCCTGAGTCGGACTAGAAGTCCACTCCGAATACCTCTTCTCTGCCGGCTGTGTTTTGGAGCAGCCTCTGGAATATGTTCAATTGCAAACAAAGGATCCAATTCGACAAAGTCGCATTCCTGGTCATTACCATCGCTCTGATATCCAAAAGTTATTTCCAGCTGTATGTAATAACACAAAAAACATTTTGTGCTAATAATGTAAGAAATAACACACACAAAAACAAATACTGCAAAGTTGCTAAAGAGCTAAAAGCAGAGCTGCCATATCTTTCCGGCTGTATGTAATAACACACAAAAAATCTGGGCTAATAATGTAAGAAATAACACACAAAAAAAAGAAAATACTGCAAAGTTGCTAAGGAGCTAGAAGCAGAGCTGCCATATCTGTCGGCGTCATCTTAACATAAGATTGACTTGAGAGAAAATACCTTATTTAGAGGCTGGGTTAGGGGCATGGAGGGAACTGGTAAAAAAATGAAGTATTTCCTGATGAAGATAAGGTGAAGGAGAAGATGAAGTCGAAAAAGTTTCTGCGCTCCGTATTTTCCAATAGCCGCCCTTTCCCTAGTCCATGTCCCCATCACCGGTGTTCCCATGCAGTAATATGGCCCATTTGTCCTGGCTGGTGGTCCTGTCACCGTGTCATCGGCCAAGGGTATCCCAGGATGTCCTTCTTTCTCCTCCGCTTGTCATGCTGGGCGCCTGGTTATGGTTATGTGTATGTGTGTGTGTGGCAGACAATGGTTATTGCGTGTGGAGATGGGATCTACCAAGATGAGGGACTGAAAACCTAATCTGCTGTCATTTTGATACAGCGCCGGGCTCTTTGCATTCATATCTTAACCCCCACACATTCTGCTGAGGTGTGAGAGGGGAATACACACACAAACACACATATATATACACACACACATCCACACACACAAAAACGCATGCAAGCACATACACACACAGATGGACACATACTGCCGAGGTGCATAAAAGTTAATAGCCAGCCAGCGCCAAACAGGGATGTGGAAAAGGGGGTTGCAGGAAAAAGAGAGAGAGATAAGTGTAAAATAAATGGGTGAATGGAGACAAAGGAACAGATGCGGAATTGTCCCCTTTTGTCCCGTGGACATCTTTTCTATCACCATTCTGACCGGTACCTATCTGGCCATAACAGCACACATATTAAAAACAGACCTTGACATGAGAGACAATATATGATGATGATGGCGATGATGATGATGATGATGGGGACAAAAACGATGATGGTTGTGGATATGATGGCTTACATCTCTCCCCGCGAGGCTGTAAATCGCATGCAGTAAAATTACTCAAGTAAAAGTGAAAGTCACCCAGTAAAATACTACTTGAGTAAAAGTCTAAAAGTATTTGATTTTAAATATACTTACGTTTCAAAAGTAAATGTAATTAAACATATATACTTAAGTATCAAAAGTAAAAGTATAAATGATTTCAAATTCCTTATCTTAGGCAAACCAGACATCAATATTTTCTTGTTTTTAAAAATTTTAAGATAGTCAGGGTCACACTCCAACACTCAGACATCATTTACAAATTAAGTTAGTCTGCCAAATCAGAGGCAGTAGGGGTGAGCAGGAATGTTCTCTTGATAAGTGTGTGAATTGGACCATTTTCCTGTCCTGCTAAGCATTCAAAATGTAAAGAGTACTTTTGGGTGTCAGGGAAAATGTATGGAGTAAAAAGTACATTATTTTCTTTTGGAATGTAGTAGTGTAAAAGCAAAAGTTGTCAAAATATAAATAGTAAAGTACAGATACCCCAAAAACGACTTAAGTAGTACTTTAAAGTATTATTATTTAAGTACTTTACACCACTGATCGCGTGGCAGAGAGCCCCAGTGATTGGCTGGAGCTTTCTTTCTGATCCTACAATGCACATTGATTGAGGTGCAATAGATCCATCGGCCCCCTCCTCCACCCCTCCTCCATCTCATCATGCCCCCAATTCTATAAACTCCAATCAAGGTGAGTGAGTGTGACAGGACTACCCTGTAAAAAAATGACCCATTGGCTTAACCTAAAAAAATGGTGTCAACTGGTTACAACTAAATTAGTTTTCTCGATTGCAAAAACCTCCGACATTTCTTAAAACGAAATATATGATTCAATGCCAACAGTTAGGAGCGAGGTGTGGGCTGGGCTTGGCCCGCTACAGTGGTGCTCGTCACTACCGTGGTGCTTAAATAGCTTAAACAATTCCGGCCCGATGAACTTGGCCCTCTCCATATTCATCCATTAGTCCAGCTCGAGCAAACACAACATTTGAATGGGTCTCTTTAGGAGACTTTCAATGGCATTCTGATGCTACATGAGCGTATCTTACCATCTCTTCCTGTGAACACCTCTTCCATACATCCCATCTTCCACGTAAACTCAGCAAAAAAAGAAACGTCCTCTCACTGTCAACTGCGTTTATTTTCAGCAAAGTTAACGTGTAAATATTTGTATGAACATAACAAGATTCAACAACTGAGACATAACCTGAACAGGTTCCACAGACATGTGACTAACATAAATTGAATAATGTCTCCCTGAACAAAGGGTGGGTCAAAATGAAAAGTAACAGTCAGTCTCTGGTGTGGCCACCAGCTGCATTAAGTACTGCAGGGCATCTCCTCCTCATGGACTGCACCCAATTTGCCAGTTGTTGCTGTGAGATGTTACCACACTCTTCCACCAAGGCACCTGCAAGTTCCCGGACATTTCTGGGGGGAATGGCCCTAGCCCTCACCCTCTGATCCAACAGATCCCAGACGTGCTCAATGGGATTGAGATTGAGAGTATGGCTGGTGGCACTGTCATGCTGGAGGGTCATGTCAGGATGAGCCTGCAGGAAGGGTACCACATGAGGGAGGAGGATATCTTCCCTATAACGCAATGGCAACAAGCTCAGTCCGATGATGCTGTGACACACCGCCCCAGACCATGACGGACCCTCCACCTCTAAACCGATCCCGCTCCAGAGTACAGGCCTCGGTGTAATGCTCATTCCTTCGACAATAAACGCGAATCCGACTATCACTCCTGGTGAGACAAAACCGCGACTCATCAGTGAAGAGCACTTTTTGCCAGTCCTGTCGATCAGCTGTCCATCGTTTCCCTGTAGTGCTGTCTTAGGTGTCTCACAGTACGGACATTGCAAAATATTGCCCTGGCCACATCTGCAGTCCTCATGCCTCCTTGCAGCATGCCTAAGGCATGTTCATGCAGATGAGCAGGGACCCATGCCTAAGGCACTTTCATGCAGATGAGCAGGGACTCTGGGCATCTTTCCTTTGGTGTTTTTCAGAGTCAGTAGAAAGGCCTCTTTAGTGTCCTAAGTTGTCATAACTGTGACCTTAATTGCCCACCGTCTGTAAGCTGTTAGTGTCTTAACGACAGTTCCACAGGTGCATGTTCATTAATTGTTTATGGTTCATTCAACAAGCATGGGAAACAGTGTTTAAACCCTTTACAATGAAGATCTGTGAAGCTATTTGGATTTTTACGAATTATCTTTGAAAGACATGGTCCTGAAAAAGAGACGTTTATTTTTTTGCTGAGTTTATGATGTTGGATTTTGTCTTTGTGCACAAGTGCAACATCTCCAACCTGGAGCGCAACTTCTCTTGTAACTGGGTTTGTGTGATCAGGGTGTAACGCCCTGGCCATAGAGAGGGGTTTTTTGTTCTTTATTTTGGTTAGGCCAGGGTGTTACATCGGGTGAGCGTTCTATGTGCATTTTTCTATGTTGGTTTGTTTCATTGATTTTGGCCGTGTGGCTTCCAATCAGGCACAGCTGTAGAGTGTTGTTGCTGATTGGGAGTCACACATAAGTGCCTGTTTTTCCGTTGGGGTTTTGTGGGTAATTGTTTCTGTTAGTGTTTTGCACCTGACAGGACTGTTTGGCTGTTGGTTTTCTTATTTTTGTATGGTGTTCTTTCGTCTATTAAATATTCAATGATGAACACTAACTCCACTGCACCTTGGTCTACTCTCTCTCACGACAGCCGTTACACAGGGCTATAACCAGGGTTTGAGTTTTAGTGATTCCCAGGTAATGCTATGAAAGTTGAAGTTAATTTCCTGTATTTCTAAATAATAAAATGTTTTGCACAAACACAGTCTTTACAACGTTATGTCCTCAATGTCCTCAATCCCTTCACCTTCTTTTGTTATAAAATCTTTGGTCTGACAGACATTTACGTGACAACCAGAATGCATTGCATGATGTCAACAAACATGGCGCCACACATAGCTGACAATTATCTTAGCATTAGCTCATCATAATCCGTGCAACCTTCAAAAAAGTATTTTACACACATCATATGTGTCAATTGGAATCTATGCAAGAATCTGAATGCATGATTTGTCACCAGTACTTGAAAACATGTGAATAACACAGTAAATACTTTATGCGTAAAAGGCACATGACAGCCCGCTTGGAGTTTGCCGAAAGACACCTAAAGGACACTGACCATGAGAAACAAGATTCTCTGGTCTGATGAAACCAAGATTGAACTTTGGCCTGAATGCCAAGCATCACGTCTGGAGGAAACCTGGCACCATCCCTACGGTGAAGCATGGTGCTGGCAGCATCATGCTGTGGGGATCTTTTTCAGTGGCAGGGACTGGGACACTAGTCAGGATCGAGGGAAAGATGAAAATAGCAAAGTACAGAGAGATCCTTGATGGAAAACTGCTGCAGAGCACTCAGGACCTCAGACTGGGTTGAAGGTTCAACTTCCAACAGGACATCAACCCTAAACACACAGCCAAGACAAAGCAGGAGGGGCTTTGCGACAAGTCACTTTTTAATTTTTTTATACATTTGCAAAGATTTCTAAAAACCTGTTTTTACTTTACTTTGTCATTATGGGATATTGTGTGTAAATTGATGAGGGGAAAAAACAATTTAATACATTTTAGAATAAGGCTGTAATGTAACAAAATGTGGAAAAAGTCAAGGAGTCTAAATACTTTCCATATGCACTGTATAAAAAGGGTATGTGTGAACACTTGCAATTTCTTTCAACATGGAGCAGGATAGACAACAAGGGAGAGGAAGAAATCAAAGAGCTCGTGGAAAAGAGACCTGTCAGAGAGGTCAGCATGGGCCCCATCAGAGGTCAATGAGGTGGGCATGGGCCTCATCAAAGAGGTCAAAGAGCTGAGCAAGGCCTGTCAAAGAGGTGGAAATGGGCCCTGTTAAAGAGGTGGAAATGGGCCCTGTCAAAGAGGTGGACATCAGAGAGAGGGAGGCAGGGATTAGTTCACGGAACTGTTGAGTCTAATGAAGTCCGGGCCATTGTCGTTGACCATGTGGTAAACAGAGGCTTTACCATGTCAGAGGCTGCCAGATTAGTTCACCCCAATCTGAAAAGATCAACCGTCAATTCGATCATGACAACATTTTGCCATGAAAACAGCTAAGTCTGCAGGATATGCACTATGCTTTACCATTACATTTACAGTAAATTACATATTATAATTCATGTAAATTCACAAAACATGTTAAAGTATTCTTACTGTGTGATCTATTGACAGTATACTCTGTTCTACCCTTAGAATTGACAGAATGGTTGTGACCGTGGCCGTGTGCTGATCGACCAGCAGGAGTGGACAGTGGTGGAAATGGTGAGGGCCAGGAATAACATACGGCTGTTCGTAATGAAGCAGGGCATTGAGGAGAATGATGACACCTTTGCCAATGTGGCATTCATCAGCCTACCAACAATTGCCCGCCTTTTGAAGAGGCACCAGGTATCTATAAAACACATTTACCATGTGCCTTTTGAGAGAAACAACAACCGGGGGAAACAACTGCGGGCCGAGTATGTTCAGGTACAGCACTATATACTGTGTTACTGTTACTGTTTGAAGCACATATTGGAACTATACTGTAAAAATAACTAACCAGATTATATTTTTAGAGGGTGATGGTGCATGATGCTGCTGTGCACCAACAAAAATATCTTTGTTGATGAAGCGGGCTTCAACCTGGCCATAACTCGGCGTCGTGGGTGGAACTACATCGGCCAACGGTCGACCGTCCAAGTGCCTGGACAACATGGGGATAACATCTCCCGGTGCGCAGCTATCTCTGAAGATGGCGTGGTAGGATATAGGCCATAATTTGGATATTACAACGCTGCACACCTCATTGTGTTTCTTAATGAAATTGAACTGGCCTGTCAAGTTGAAGAGGTCACATATGTCATTGTGTGGGACAATGACAGGTTCCACCATGCAAAGGTGGGTCAGGCATGGTTTCGGGCCCATCCCCGATTCATGATCCTATACCTGCCCCTTACTCTCTTTTCCTCAATTCTATTGAGGATTGTTTTTCAGCATGGGGTTTGAAGGTGTACGATCGCGATCCCCATGAGCGTGCCAACCTCCTTCTGGCCATGGATGAGGCATGTAAAGACATCAATGAAGACCAATGACAAGCTTGGATTCCCCATGCCAAAAGGTTTTTCCTGCGGTGCATGAACAATGAAGACATTCACTGTGATGTGGATGAGAATTTATGGCCAAATCTTCAAGACAGGCTTGATGCAAATTAATGCGTGCTAAACGTTACGATTTATTTTAATTTATTTAATTTGTTTCATTTCGTTTATTCTATTTGATTACAGACAGTACACCTATTTTGAAATTATATTTGAAAAATAAAATGTTTTTTTAGCATGAATGATTTTAGAGGATGTCTTCATTGATCACACCTTTGATTACACATTGGATAGATATGATGAAAATAATAGATTTTCTGTACATTTTGTTGGGTAATGTAAGTGTATTGCCTAATGTGAAAACTGTGTAATCTACTGTAATTCACAGTACTGTACATTTTACTTTCAACACCCCTAAGGGTGATTTTAAACCCGTGTCTTGCATTGTTTGCTATTGGATTAGAAGGATTAACGACTAAATTGAAAAGATAGCATTATGTTGCATTTTGTTATTAAACCAATGTTCTCATTACATTTCACAATAAGCATATATTTTGAATCAATGGTTGTCGGGTGAGAGATGTTTACAATCCAACTGAATGAACAATGACAGGTTTGTGAAAGAGTATCACATACTTGTGAAAATAGAACCAAAGCAATAAAAAAAACTGTAAACAAATTTTCTGAACAATTGTATTAGTATAAAATAATATTTCCCCATTTTTTTGCATACTATATATATAGCTCAGTATTTCTTTTATACAGACATTATTTATCTTTATCAAGGGTGTCAATCATTTCGGACCCCGGTGTGTGTGTGTGTGTGTCTGTGTGTGTGTGTAACCATGCTTATGCATGTGTGGGGAGCTGAAACAGATGTGAATACAATAAAATCAGTTATAGATAAAGAAGCATATTACATCTGTGGGACTCCATTTAGAGGGACAGTATAATTCATGACTTTCCCAATGAGAACCTCAGATCTTTGAACGAGTAATGTTATAAATCAAAATGAATTGCATCGGGATGACATCAATAGACAGGCATGATTTAATTTATGTGCATTCCAATGCATTTTGGGGGATTTCCGAGGTGCCATATCTAATGCAAATGAAACAATAAAAAACAACACAAGGAAATAGAGGAAAAATAATGACTTTTTTTATTGCAACAATGTGTTCCTGTTGTGTTCGTATGACTGTGTGTGTGTTAGGGAGGGGAATACATGTATTCATGTATGTGTAAGTGTGTCGTTCTTGTGTAAGTGTGTCGTTATTGTGTGTGTGTGTGAGCACGTGTATTCATATACACTGCTCCAAAAAATAAAGGGAACACTAAAATAACACATCCTAGATCTGAATGAATGAAATAATCTTACTAAATACTTTTTTCTTTACATAGTTGAATGTGCTGACAACAAAATCACACAAAAATAATCAATGGAAATCCAATTTATCAACCCATGGAGGTCTGGATTTGGAGTCACTCAAAATTAAAGGGGAAAACCACACTACAGGCTGATCCAACTTTGATGTAATGTCCTTAAAACAAGTCAAAATGAGGCTCAGTAGTGTGTGTGGCCTCCACGTGCCTGTATGACCTCCCTACAACGCCTGGGCATGCTCCTGATGAGGTGGCGGATGGTCTCCTGAGGGATCTCCTCCCAGACCTGGACTAAAGCATCCGCCAACTCCTGGACAGTTTGTGGTGCAACGTGGCGTTGGTGGATGGAGCGAGACATGATGTCCCAGATGTGCTCAATTGGATTCAGGTCTGGGGAACGGGCGGGCCACTCCATAGCATCAATGCCTTCCTCTTGCAGGAACTGCTGACACACTCCAGCCACATGAGATCTAGCATTGTCTTGCATTAGGAGGAACCCAGGGCCAACCGCACCAGCATATGGTCTCACAAGGGGTCTGAGGATCTCATCTCGGTACCTAATGGCAGTCAAGCTACCTCTGGCGAGCACATGGAGGGCTGTGCGGCCCCCCAAAGAAATGCCACCCCACACCATGACTGACCCACCGCCAAACCGGTCATGCTGGAGGATGTTGCAGGCAGCAGAACGTTCTCCACGACGTCTCCAGACTCTGTCACGTCTGTCACATGTGCTCAGTGTGAACTTGCTTTCATCTGTGAAGAGCACAGGGCGCCAGTGGCGAATTTGCCAATCTTGGTGTTCTCTGGCAAATGCCAAACGTCCTGCACGGTGTTGGGCTGTAAGCACAACCCCCACCTGTGGACGTCGGGCCCTCATACCACCCTCATGGAGTCTGTTTCTGACCATTTGAGCAGACACATGCACATTTGTGGCCTGCTGGAGGTCATTTTGCAGGGCTCTGGCAGTGCTCCCCCTTCTCCTCCTTGCACAAAGGCGGAGGTAGCGGTCCTGCTGCTGGGTTGTGGCCCTACTACGGCCTCCTCCACGTCTCCTGATGTACTGGCCTGTCTCCTGGTAGCGCCTCCATGCTCTGGACACTACGCTGACAGACACAGCAAACCTTCTTGCCACAGCTCGCATTGATGTGCCATCCTGGATGGGCTGCACTACCTGAGCCACTTGTGTGGGTTGTAGACTCCGTCTCATGCTACCACTAGAGTGAAAGCACCGGCAGCATTCAAAAGTGACCAAAACATCAGCCAGGAAGCATAGGAACTGAGAAGTGGTCTGTGGTCACCACCTGCAGAACCACTCCTTTATTGGGGGTGTCTTGCTAATTGCCTATAATTTCCACCTGTTGTCTATTCCATTTGCACAACAGCATGTGAAATTTATTGTCAATCAGTGTTGCGTCCTAAGTGGACAGTTTGATTTCACAGAAGTGTGATTGACTTGGAGTTACATTGTGTTGTTTAAGTGTTCCCTTTATTTTTTATGAGCAGTGTATGTGTGTGGATCTGTGTTAGCTTCAAAATGTGTGAATGCAGTATGAGCAGGATCTCGACAATATGGTTATGTAGTATTGTGTATAATTTGTGTAGTTTATGTTTATGTTTTGGGACGGCAGGAAGCCTCGTGGTTAGAGCATTGAGCCAGTAACCGAGAGGTTGCTGGATCAAATCCCAGAGCGGACAAAGTAAAAATCTGTCGTTCTGCCCCCGAACATGGCAGTTAACCCACTGTTCCCCGTTAGGCCGTCATTGTAAATAAGAATTTGTTCTTAACTGATTTACCTAGTTAAATAAAAAATTGTGTTTGAGTGTGACTCACAATATGTAGTGTTTTGTGAGAGTAGGAGCCCTTTCTTTGTTCAGCCTCCCTTCAGCGATGAGCGAGTGAGTGAGCAAGCGTGGGAGAGAGAGAAAATGAGCACGCAAGAGAGAGATCTGTGCAGCACAGGATGAGACAAAGGAATGCAGAGGAAAAACTGTGCAGGAGAAATACGAGATTAGGCCAGTACTGAACCCTGGACAATTGGCTAGCTCAACACATTCACTACATTACCCTTATCTCTCTGTCACGTTGATTAATCTAGTGTCGCTGTTGAATTTGTACTCATCTTGATTGTGTCCCTACTGGGTTGATTTGTCTCCTGTTGCAGTGGCTGTTAGTATAACAGGTCACAGTAGTTATGGTTTAATATGAGAGTGTAGAAAATAATGATCATACATCTTTATGTTCTTCTCCAGTTCTCAGAAAATACACTACTGTGTGTGTGTGTGTGTGTGTGTGTGTGTGTGCGCGCGCATGATTTCATTTGACCCAGGCTTCTCCTAATGTCTAATAGGTTGACTTCATGATTGGGAGATAGGCATAGCTAATTGGGTATCTGGGCAGTAGCCTGTGACATCTCTGCTCATTAGTGGAGTACTGAGGGCAATGCCCCAAATATGTCAGCTTCTATGAACACTGAGCCAAAGGGATGCTCATCTGCGGAGAGAGAGAGAATCTGCTGAGAGAGAGAGAGAATCTGGTGAGAGAAAGAGAGAGAATAAAAAGTCCAGGTAAAAAGTTTGAGAATACCTGTCTCAGTCTTCTGAAAACCTAGTTTTTCAGCGGGACAATTACACAATTTACAATGCCAAAGACACACCAGAATTGATTTTCTAAGAGGTGTTGAGTGTTCCTATGTGGCCCAGCCTCAGTCCTAACTTAAATTTGCAGGATGGGGCAGTGCTTCCAGATGTTCTATGGCATGTTGTAGGCTAAATGTAAGCATTAAAGTGACAGTGTGAAATATGAATTTGTTCCACAACTCTTTTATTGTCTCTGAACATTTGTCGTGTTTTGTATCTTCCCTCTTTATCTCTATCTAATACTAGTTGCATTCACTGAATTGTTGTTTGCATTTGGAAAGTAAGCTACCATTTTTACATTTTATCAGGCCTGGTCTGTACTAAATCTTATTGAGAGAGGTTACCTACATTTTGAAATAGTCTCTGAATAGTTGTTTGCATTTTTACATTGTTACAGAAGTAAGTACTTCTTGTGGGTTTTTAAATACTTTCTGAATATTGTCTTCTGATCACATTTTCAATATTTGTATTTATTTATATGTAAATAATATTTATTTTTAAGTATAATATATTACACTTGATACATTTTGAGTAATTTTGTCAAATTTACTACAATTTAAATACTCTAGGGTTTTTTGTTGTGTTGAGTGTTAATTGTTTTTTTGATAGTGAGTGTGTGAGTGGCAAAGCAATTCACCTTTTGTCCTGAATACAAAGTTTTATGTTTGGGGCAAATCCAATAAAACACATTACTGAGTACCACTCTCTGTATTTTCAAGCATAGTGGAGGCTGCATCATGTTATGGGTATGCTTTCCACTAAACACTGGCAGATGAATTCACCTTTCAGCAGGACAATAACCTAAAACACAAGGCCGAATCTACACTGGAGTTGCTTACCAAGAAGACAATGAATGTTTCTGATTGGCCGAGTTACAGTTTTGACTTAAATCTGCTTAAAAATGTATGGTAAGACTTGAAAATGGTTGTCTACAATGATCAACAACCAATTTGAAGTATTTTGAAAAGAATAATGGGCAAATATTGTACAATCCAGAAATGCAAAACTTGCAGAGACATACCCAGAATGTCCCGCAGCTATAATCGCTGCCAACGGTGATTCTAGCATGTTGACACAAGGTTGTGAATAGTTATGTCAATGAGACATTTCTATATTTAATTTTCAATACATTTGCAAAGAATTGTGGGGTTATTGTGTAGATGGGTGAGAAAAAAATCTATTTTGAATTCAGGCTGTAACACAACAAAATGTGGAATAAGTCAAGGGATATGAATACTTTCTGAAGGCACTGTATCTATCTGTGGTCTGGTAGATAGGCCAACAGATCAAATCATCCCTTGACATTATTGTCCAAGTACAGTACTGTACACCGACGCTCAAGCAATGCAGTGTCCACATGTTGAACATTATAGAATAAGTCGACAGCCTTTTGGGACACTGTCAATGAGTGGGTAGTAATTTTTATGAAACGTATCATGTTTTCTATTGTGGTACAGAATCTCTACGACAAGAGCTGTGTTGTGTTGC
This sequence comes from Salmo trutta, assembly GCF_901001165.1. Classification (NCBI taxonomy): domain Eukaryota; kingdom Metazoa; phylum Chordata; class Actinopteri; order Salmoniformes; family Salmonidae; genus Salmo; species Salmo trutta. The sequence goes on along the minus strand of NC_042960.1, from coordinate 30,036,860 downwards.
GGCTGCGGGTTAAGCAGAGGACAAAGGTAAAGCAGAACACAAAAGGTAGCAGGTAAACTTCGACATACCTCTAATAACTAGCGTGTTTCCCTCCTCCTGTTGTTTCTGGCCCCAACGGGTTTCATACTGGTGTGGATCTAATACAACATGATCTGGGTGAGCGTCAGAATGAAAGTATTTTACAGCAGGGAAGACAGGAGCGAGGGAAGATGAGAGAAAATGAAGAAGAGGAGAGAGGAAGGGTGTGTAGGGGGGGTTGCCGTGCGGTGTTCAGTGTGTTAGGCTCAGATGATGAGAGCTGAAGTTATCGCTGGTAATGAGCAGGAGGGTGTCGGAGCTGTGAGAGAATGTGACTGTGTGTTTGTGTGTGCTTGTGAATCCTATTTGTGTCAAAAATTGTTTTTGAACATGTCTTTTTGCAAGGCACGGGTTTGTGCATGCGTGTGTGTGTGTGCATGAAGGGCCCTAGTTAGAGGCTACAGCAGCTTCCAGGCTCGTATCCATGTGTGTCAGTGTGAATGATGAAAGATGAAGCATGTGCATCTGGGGAAAAAATGTACCAAAGAACAAGACAATAAACTATAAAGACAGTTTAATGACACACCTCAGTGAGCCGCTTATACTTAGGGGGAGAGTACACACACACATTATATTTGTCCTACTTCACACAAGCGTGTACTTGTGTGAATTGGAAATGTTATTTTTTTATATCCCAACTCCCCTTGAGATACCCTTGGCAAGAGGGGTCACAGCCAGGGTCAGCCATTATTTACAGCGTCCATGGAGCAATTGGGGTTACGTGCATTGATCAAGGGCACCCGGCAGATTTTTCACCTTGTCAGATTCAAACCAGCGACTTTTTGGTTACTGGACCAATGCTCTTACCTCGAGGCTATCTGCCGTGTATGTGTGTACATCTGTTCAGTATACATGTATCTCTGTGTGTGATTACGTTCATGTATTTTTTAGTACAGTACGTTTGTAGCAGGCAATTAGACATTATGATAGTACAAGGTTGTGCATGCTTTATGGATGCAACATTCAAAGCAAGTGTTACCTAACATTGGTACTATGAATGACCCTTTAAGTGGAGAAAACTAGTCCCCACTCTGTCCTAGATTGCGTCCAAAATGGCACTGTATTCTCTATATAGGGCACTACTTTTGACTTTTCACCAGAGCCCTATCAGTCCCGGTCAAAAATAGTGTACTATGGAGGGAATAGGATGCCATTTTGGTCAGAGTGTCTCTCTAATCTAAAGCCTTAGTTCCCAGTGCCAGACACAGTCTGCCAGACTCAGTCCTGACACATGCTGGGGAGACATATGTTCCTGATGGGAGGGGAGGGGAGGGGAGAGGAGAGGAACACTACACACAGCTTATTTTGACCTTGCCACCCACTCCCTTCTTCCTTCAAAACACACACAATGCTAACCACATTTCTGATTTTGCTTTATTATAAGTATTGAGCACAAGTGATTTTGTCATTCTCAGTATGATGGCAGGTTGTATGGAAAGATCATATGGTCTGTGCTGTATGTGCTGTACTGTAATACAACAGGCATGATACCATCATGTCACCAGGCTTTTCTCTGAACCAGTTATGTTAATCCTATATGTCCTGCTAGAGCTGTGTTCGAATACCCATACTAACATACTGTATACTACATACTTAATGAGTATATACTACATACTATAAGGTCATTTTAGTATACTGTAAACGAACAGTATCCTTTCAGTTGAGTGTACTAGTGCTTCTCCTGTCTATGAGAAGTTGATGCTGTTGCTATGCAACTTCTTGCTAGCTTTTTAGCATACAGTAGCTAACAAATGACTAGCTAGACATCTTACGACTTCATTAACAATATCCATTGAGAACGCACAACAACTGTACCACTTAGCTAAGCTAAGAGTGACGTGAATAATCAAGTCAATAAACATTGGGTAGTTAGTTAGAAAGCATATAGTTAATATACTGGCAAGTTCGACGTATTAGTAGCCAACTAATGTTAACTTAGGTAGCTAGCTAACATACCGGTACATACAAGCAACTGCTGTAATTATATGCTATGTGGTTTGTAAGGCTAGCTTAGCTAACAAATTGTCAGCCAACATCGGTGATAGTGTCCAATGCTTGCACACTTCATATTTTGGCAAATGTAGTACGACATCTGGGAAGTTTTAGTATACTAACTATATACATACTATTACCAATAAGCAAAACTACATACTCAATTTACGTCACAAATAGTATAGTTAGTATGAGTATTTGAATAGACATGGAACAGGACAAGAACAGCGTCAGAACTGGGTAATACACAGATGTAAGACAGTTAATGCAGAAGCGGTGAACGGAGCAGGTGAGGTAATAAAACAGGTGATTGAGTTCAGGTGAGTCCAATGAATCGCTGATGCGCGTGACCAGGGAAGGCAGGTGTGCGTAATGATAGTGGCAGGAGTTTATAATGCAGGGCAGCCTGGCGCCCTCGAGCGCCAGGGGGGGAAGAACGGGAGCAGGCATGACAATTAGCCCTCTGATTACAATGAAGAACAAGACATGCCACTCTGTTCTGGACCATCTGCAGCTTAACTACTGTAGATCTTTCTTTGCAGCACTTAGCCATATGACTGGACAATGATCAAGATAAGATAAAACTAGAGCCTGCAAGACTTGCTTTATTACGGACAGACCTCTCCCCATATTTACAGCCATTGAATATATATGTTTTGACCATGACAGTTTACAATCTAAGGTGACACCAAGTTATTTAACTTGTTCAACAGCCACACCATTCATTACCAGATTCAGCTGTGGTCTAGAACTTAGGGAATGATTTGTATCAAATACAAAACTCTTAGTTTTAGAGATGTTCTGGACCAGTTTATTACTGGCCACCCATTCCAAAACAGACTGCAACTCTTTGTTAAGGGTTTCAGTGACTTCATTAGATGCGTTTGCAGATGCGTATATATTTTAATCATCAGCATACATGGACACACATGCTTTGTTTAATGCCAGTGGCAGTTCTTTGGTAAAAATAGAAAAGAGTAGAAGGCCTAGAGAACTGCCCTGCAGTACACCACACTTTACATGTTTGACATTAAAGAAGCTTCAACTAAAGAAAACCCTCTGAGTTCTATTAGATAGAACTCAGAGGTAAAAGATAAAAGCTAGAACTCAGAGGTAAAAGATAAAAGCCATAATACGTACGTTTTCTCAACAACAAGTTATGATCAATAATGTCAAAGGCTGCACTGAAATCTAACAGTGCAGCTCCTACAATCTTCTTATTATCAATGTATTTCAACCTATTATCAGTCATTTGTGTCAGTGCAGTACATGTTGAGTGCCCTTCTCTATAAGCATGCTGAAAGTCTGTTGTTAATTTGTTTACAGAGAAGTAGCATTGTATTTGGTCAAACATAATTATTTCTAGCTGTTTGCTGAGAGTTGGCAGCAAGCTGATAGGTCCGCTGTTAGAACCAGTAAAGGCCACTTTACCACTCTTGGGTAGTGGAATGACTTTGGCTTCCCTCCAGGCCTGAGGACAAAGACCTTCCTCTAGGCTAAATATATGACAGATAGGAGTGGCAATAGTCAGCTACCATCCTTGTTGTTGGTATTTCCTGCCTAAATTTGCCCCATTTGCCATAAAGTAATCATTAAAATAATTGGCAACATCAAATGGTTTTGTGATGAATAAGCTGATTCGATGAAAAAAGGCATTGACTATGTCTTTCTGCCCATAAATTCATTTAAAGTACTCAAAAGTTTTCCCCCATCATTCTTTATATCATTGATCTTGGCTTCATAATACAGTTTCTTCTTCTTTTTGTTGAGTTTAGTCACATAATTTCTCGATTTGCAGTAAGTCAGCCATTCAGATGTGCAGCCAGACTGATTAGCCACTCCATTTGCCCGATCTCTTTCAGCCATACGTTTTTTCAATTCAATCCATGGAGCCTTAACAGTTCTAACAGTCAGTTTCTTAACAGGTGAATGTTTATCAATAATTGGAAGAAGCAATTTTATAAATTCATCAAGTGCAACATCTTGATGCTCCTATTAATCACATCAGACCAACAAATATTTCTTACATTATCCACATGAGTCACAGCAAAATCTTTTGTATGATTTCTTATACACTATTTTAGGCCCAGCTTTTGAAACGTTGGCTTTCCTGGATATAGCCACTATATATCACTGCTTCTAATGGGTACGTATACAGCTTTAGAACAAAGTTCTACAGTATGAGTAAAGATGTGATCAATACATGTGGATGACCTTGTTCCTGTAGTGTTTGAAAACACCCTGGTAGGTTGATTAATAACCTGTACCAGCTTACAGGCACTGGTTACAGTGAGAAGCTTCCTCTTGAGTGGACAGCTTGAGGAGTGGACAGCTTGATGAAAACCAGTCAATATTCAGGTCCCCGAGAAAGTAGACCTCTATGTTTACATCACATACACGATCAAGCGTTTTGCACATATTATTTAGATACTGATACTGATGCTCACTTAGTGGTGTATAGCAACACCCCAAAAGAAAGGCTTAGATGTGCCAGGTGAACCTGCAACCACAACACTCCAATAACACTTGAAATAAGATCTTCTCTAAGCATTACAGAGATATGGCTCTGAATATATACAGCAACACCTCCCCCATAAGCATTCCTGTCTTATCTATAGATTTTATATCCTTGTATTGCTACTGCTGTACCATCAAATGAATTATCCAATTGAGTCTCAGAAATGGCTAATATATGAATGTTATCTGATGTTAGCAAGTTATTGATTTCATGAACCTTATTTCTAAGGCTACATATATTATTATGGGCTATTTTCAGCCCTTTCATGGGTAGCTTATCAGAGATAGACATAATATGGAAAATAGCAAACAAAGCAAGACAAAAAATATATACATTCATAAGTCCATTCATCAGTTGGTGTGTGTGCGCTCGGGGGTTGTGTGTTTGCTGCGGGGTTCGAGCCATAGGCTTGGCTCTCTCATTCCTTCCAGGCTTTTGGGAGGGAGGGTGGACAATGAGCCTGTCATAGCGGATGTAAACAATATCCCCACGTGCTCTGGCAGCTTCATGGCTGGGATAAGTTATTTCCTCTTCTGGCGCACAGCTTCAGGGGAGTCCTCGTTGAGGAAGATATATGTTCCTCTCAAGTTTTTGGCTCTTTCCAGAACAACTACATTACCGTTCAAAAGTTTGGAGTCACTTAGAAATGTCCTTGTTTTTGAAAGAAAAGCATATTTTTTGTCCATTAAAATAGTATCAAAATGATCAGAAATAATACAGTGTAAACTTTGTTAATATTGTAAATGACTATTGTAGCTGGAAACGGCAGATATTTAATGGAATATCTACATAGGCGTACAGAGGCCCGTTATTAGCAACCTTCACTCCTGTGTTCCAATTGATCCAAGATTATCATTTTAGAAGGCTAATTGATCATTAGAAAACCCTTTTGCAATTATGTTAGCACAGCTGAAAACTGTTGTTCTTATTAAAGAAGCAATAAAACTGGCCTTCTTTAGACTAGTTGAGTATCTGGAGCATCAGCATTTGTGGGTTTGATTACAGGCTGAAAATGACCAGAAACAAAGACTTTCTTCTAGAACTCGTCAGTCTATTCTTGTTCTGAAGGCTATTCCATGTGAGAAATTGCCAAGAAACTGAAGATCTCATACAATGCTGTGTGCTAATCCCTTCACAGAACAACGCAAACTGGCTCTAACCAGAATAGAAAGAGTGGGAGGCCCCGGTGCACAACTGAGCAAGAGGACAAGTACATTTAGAGTGTCTAGTTTGAGAAACAAACACCTCACAAGTCCTCAACTGGCAGCTTCATTAAATAGTACCTGCAAAACACCAGTCTCAACAGTGAAGAGGCAACTCCGGGATGCTGGCCTTCTGTACTTGTCCTCTTGCTCAGTTGTGCACCGGGGCCTCCCACTCCAGACACAGTTCAGGAGATGGCAGAGTGAATGTGACACTGACTCCACACACAGCTCACACAGGGTCCTGTCTGTGCCTGACATTTCACAGTTTCCATGGTGATAGTGGTTTGATCCAAACAGGCCTGTGATGCTGTGCGGTGGTTCTTCTGACTGAGCTAATTAGAGAGACTAGTTTCAGTACAGTCAGGCTACATGTCATGAGAGCAAGTCAGCCAGAGAGGAGGTTATGAACAAGATGTAGTTCCTTGATACATCCGGTGCCCTCCCTTTGCTGTATGGGTCTAGCTGTGGTTGGTTAGCGGTTGTTTAGCAGACAGAGGGGTGCGGTGTAGAGGTTGGGGATCAGGGTGGGCCTGTTTGAGGACTGAGCACCGAATGGAATCATTATAGTTCTCTTCTGATTTTCTATGGTGGCATGGGACTCAACATTTAATTAAGTAACAATATCAAGCGACATCTCTCAGTATTTATTTTTTATTTAACCTTTATTTAACTAGGCAAGTCAGTTAAGAACAAATTCTTATTTACAATGACAGCCTAGGAACAGTGGGTTAACTGCCTTGTTCAGGGGCAGAACGACAGATTTTTACCTTGCCAGCTCGGGGATTCGATCTAGCGACAATTCAGTTACTTGCCCAACACTCTAACCACTAGGCTACCTGCCGCCCCAAAGTAGAGTTAGAAAGGATTATTTATCCCTGCCCTCTCTGAAATATCCCAATATCCCATTTCTGAGGTTCGTCATGGGTTATTATTAGGTTATTGTGGGGATAGACACCGCCCCATCACACTGTATTGTTGTTAATGCAGTCCATCCACAGAGGATCCTGCTCTGCTCTGGGATAGGGACAGAGAGACATTAGAGCAGAAATGTTAACCTGAACCCCCAGACTTCAGTATGATCTAGTACACTTTTTTACTGACATCCACAAATTACTTTTGACAATGAAGCCTTTGTGCAGCAAGACAAGGCAGCATTGAGACAATAGGATTGTGGAGTACATGAAGTGTAGGCAACCTGAGTCAAGTTGATAATGGTCACTTTGCAAAGTTGTACTTCTCTTATCTGCTGTCAAACATGCATGCACACACACACGCACCGCACTCCTACACATACACGCACACACTGCTCATCTGCATGTCTACAAGTCTCCTTAAGTGATGGTGTCACTTTGCAGAGGGAGCGACCGAATTTCACATTGGAAGTGATGCTATCCTGTGATAGTGTGATTGTTTCTCTTTGATTGTCCTTTGGCTGTGGCAGATAAGACAAAAAGATGAGCGTATGAATTACCCTGAAATGACACCACCATGACTAAACAGCTGCTTTCTCTTGATTAAATCTTCCTTCTATCTCTCATTCCCGTATATTGATTCCTGTCACTTTGTATTTGCATATGGACGACGTGGCGCTCTAAGTGCTATTATGCTATTACCACACATTGGGCTCAGATGAATGACAGTGGTGAACTTTGCTCTCCATCTCATGGCCAAAACGCTGACCCTCCATAATCAGGATATACAGTATCTAATGACACTAAATGTGTGAGGCCCTCCACTGCAGATACTGATGATATGGACCCTCTTCACAGTGACATGCGTTGAGGTTGGTTGATGGGTAGGCACTGGCTATTATCAAAGCCAGATTTACTCACAAAGTCCAATTTCACCATACAACAGAAAGCTCCAACAATCAGAGTGACATCGGGTATTCATTGAAATTGACAAACAATTTTCACGAAATGTAAATACCAATGTAGCCAAGATACACAAGCGATAGCTTCTGATGGCGGCATATTTCATATCATCTGACAAAATTAAACACTGCTCAACTCAGCTCAGCTGTAGACCGATGTAGCATCCACTGTTACAACTGATAGGTGGCACTAAAAGACCAACACACACACACACACAAACATACACACACACACACACACACACACACACACACACACACACACACACACACGATAATATTATTATGTGAAATATTATTACACACACACATATATATATATACTATATATATATATAGTTTATTAGGTACACCACCCAGTTCACGAAAGTGGTTCGCTCCTACAGACAGCATCTCGGAACGCACAACTCGTCTGTCCTTGTAAAGGATGGGCTATTGCAGCAGACCACCACACCAGGTTCCACTCCTATCAGCTAAAAACAAGAAGAAGCGGCTCCAGTTGGCACACGATCACCAACACTGGACAATTGAGGAGTGGAAAAACATTGACTTGCCCGACAAATACCATTTCCTGTTGCATCATGCTGATGGCAGAGTCAGGATTTGTCGTAAGCAGCATGAGTCCATGGCCCCATCCTGTCTGGTGTCAACGGTACAGGCTGGTGGTGGTGGTGTAATGGTGTGAGGAATGTTTTGCTGGCACACGTTAGGTCGCTTGATACCAACTGAGCAACGTTTCCATGCCCCGGATAATTCAGGCTGTTCTGGAGGCAAAGGCGGGTCTTAACCGGTACTAGATGGGTGTACATAATAAACTGGCCATGGAGTGATATACAGTATAATAAATACAATTCTAACGAAACTTACATATTAACAATCAAAATGACTGAAAAATGCATTTCGCAGCATCAAAGATATGTCTCAGCAAAATGGAATTCCAGCTTGATAAAGCAAATGCATTCAAAGGGACGTTAACCCGCAAATTACAAAGGAAAATGAATTTAGATCCACCTTTACTTGTTGCTAATGAAGCCCATTCGTCTGTCCGTCAGGGTGAAACTCTGTGGCAGTGTTGTAAAAGTCATAGCAGAACACCATGTCCATTTGTTTATTCTGCAGGCACACAGCAGGCCCACGGTTGTGTGAGAGATGCATCCTCAAGGCCTCCTTTGGTTCCATTTTCACACTGACACAAAAAGTCACACACAAAAACAGTAGCTGGTAGCACAGTTCTCCCACACAGCACACAGGTAGGCAGCTCCATCCATTAGGCCGTGTTTCCCCAACAAAACATATTTTTGTTGTGGCACCAGAAAAGCACATCGGATTCTACTTGTCAACTAATTATCAAGCCCTTGACAAGTTGAATCATGTGTTTTTGTCTGTTGGGGGTACTCGAGGACTGGAGTTGGGACACTGCATTAGGGCATCTAGCCGGTCGGAGATGTCACGCCCTGACCTGAGAGAGACGGTTTATTTCTCTATGTTGTTAGGTCAGGGTGTGGGGTGGGCATTCTATGGTTTATATTTCTATGTTTTGGCCAGGTATGGTTTCCAATCAGAGGCAGCTGCCTATCATTGTCTCTGATTGGGAACCATACTTAGGCAGCCCTTTTTCCCTCCTTGAGTTGTGGGATCTTATTTTTGTACTGCTGTGTAAAGCCTGCAAGACGTGACGGTCGTGTTCCATTGTTTATTATTTTGTTTAAGTGTTCAGAGTTCAAATAAATACCAAGATGAACACATCCCATGCTGCACGTTGGTCTACTCATTTTGACGATCGTTACAGAAGATCCCACCACCAAAGGACCAAGCAGCGTGGGCATAATGACTGGACCTGGGAGGAAATCCTGGATGGGGCAGGACCTTGGACAAGGAAGGTGGTGATTGACTCCGCTGTCCTGGCGTCGTGAGGGAGCTCTTCAGCGACGGTCCGCAGCCCCGAGTCTTCAGCGACGGTCCGCAGCCCCGAGTCTTCAGAGACGGTCCGCAGCCCCGAGTCTTCAGCGACGGTCCGCAGCCCCGAGTTTTCAGCGACGGTCCGCAGCCCAGAGTCTTCAGCGGCGGACCGCAGCCCAGAGTCTTCAGCGGCGGTATTCAGCGGCATTACATTACAACGGAATGATTTGATTAGTGTAATGTTAGCTAGCTAGCTACATAGTTGTCTTTGCATCAAGGATAAAGGTGTAGGTGTAGCTTTGAGAAACTAACTTTGAGAAACTAACAAGGTTAGCTAGCCAGCTGTATTCGTTCGTTCGCGACGTTTTCCAAACGGCGTCAACACCACAACACCATAGCCACTGCTAGCTAGCCAACTTTACCAACTAGCAGTACTGTAGAAATTAAATACATTACAACGGAACGATTTGATTAGTGTAGCGTTAGCTAGATACATCGTTGTCTTTATATCAAAGATAAAAGATAAAGGTAAACGCAGCCACTGCTAGCTAGCAAACTCTACCAGCTAGCAGTACTGTAGCAGCCCTGTATCATTTTTAGTCAATAAGATTTTTGCAACGTAAGCTTAACTTTCTGAACTTTCGAGTTGTGTAGTCCACTTGTGTAGCTAGCAGGACTGACTTTGTGTTAGCTAGCCAACGTTTAATTACTTCTGCGTTATGAAAGGAACTAGACACGGACACGAATGATCCATTGGTAGTTTGTTGTAACCAAGTATTGGTGTTAACCGTGTGTTATTGGATGCTAGCATGCTAGTTAGCTACGGCGTCATAGGACAAGTTGCACTGGGTGGGTTTCACGGAAGAATACTGTACCAAGTTATCTAGCTGAATAAACTAAGTTTGAGCCTATTCCTGGAAACATTGAACCACTGTGGTTTACATCAATTATAATTTCTAAGTGGAAGTTGGAAAAGTTATATTTGAGTGTTTCAGTGAATGGTTAGTGAGGGAGGCCCTGCTCTCTCGTTTCCCCAGTTGTTTAGTTAATTTTCATTCCAATCTCCTTTGCATTAGCGCAGCCTCTCCTGTAGCCTGTCAACTATGTGTCTGTCTATCCCTGTTCTCTCCTCTCTGCACAGGCCACACAAACGCTTCACACCACATGGCCGCTGCCATTCTAACGTGGTGGTCCCAGCGCACACGACTCACGTGGAGTTCCAGGGCTCCGGCAGCCTCTGGAACTGCCGTTCTGCGGCCAACAAGGCAGAGTTCATCTCAACCTATGCTACCCTCCAGTCCCTCGACTTCTTGGCGCTGACGGAAACATGGATTACCACAGAAAACACTGCTACTCCTACTGCTCTCTCCTCGTCTGACCACGTGTTCTCGCATACCCCGAGAGCATCTGGTCAGCGGGCTGGTGGCACTGAAATCCTCATCTCTCCCAAGTGGACATTCTCTCTTTCTCACCTGACCCATCTGTCCATCTCCTCCTTTGAATTCCATGCTGTCACAGTCACTAGCCCATTCAAGCTTAACATCCTTATCATTTATCGCCCTCCAGGTTCCCTTGGAGAGTTCATCAATGAGCTTGACGCCTTGATAAGTTCCTTTCCTGAGGATGGCTCACCCCTCACAATTCTGGGTGACTTTAACCTCTCTGGGCCAGTGGGACGCTTGCGTCCCGCTTGCGTCCCACCTACTCAACAGCCAGTGTAATCCCGTGGCGCGATATTGAAATACCTTAGAAATGCTATTACTTCAATTTCTCAAACATATGACTATTTTACAGCATTTTAAAGACAAGACTCTCGTTAATCTAACCACACTGTCCGATTTCAAAAAGGCTTTACAACGAAAGCAAAACATTAGATTATGTGAGCAGAGTACCCAGCCAGAAATAATCAGACACCCATTTTTCAAGCTAGCATATAATGTCACATAAACCCAAACCACAGCTAAATGCAGCACTAACCTTTGATGATCTTCATCAGATGACAATCCTAGGACATTATAATATACAATACATGCATGTTTTGTTCAATCAAGTTCATATTTATATCAAAAACCAGCTTTTTACATTAGCATGTCACTAGCATGTGACTAGCATTCCCACCGAACACTTCCGGTGAATTTACTAAATGACTCACGAAAAACGTTCACAAAAAACATAACAATTATTTTAAGAATTATAGATACAGAACTCCTTTATGCACTCGCTATGTCCGATTTTAAAATAGCTTTTTGGTGAAAGCACATTTTGCAATATTCTGAGTAGATAGCCCGGCCATCACAGGCTAGCTATTTTGACACCCACCAAGTGTGGTACTCACCAAACTCCGATTTACTATTAGAAAAGTTTGATTACCTTTGCTGTTCTTCGTCAGAATGCACTCCCAGGACTTCTACTTCAATAACAAATGTTGGTTTGGTTCCAAATAATCCATAGTTATATCCAAATAGCGGCGTTTTGTTTGTGCGTTCAAGACACTATCCGAAGGGTAAAGAAGGGTCACGCGCCCGACACGTTTTGTGACAAAAAATTTCAAAATATTCCATTACCGTACTTCGAAGCATGTCAAACGCTGTTTAAAATCAATTTTTATGCTATTTTTCTCGTAAAAAAGCTAAAATATTCCTACCGGGAGTCGTTGTTTTCGTTCAAAGAGAGAGAAAGTAAACATGGTGTCGGCTCGTGCACGCGCCTCCAGTCTCATTGTCCTCAGATCGACCATTATCCAAATGCGCTAATGTTTTTCAGCCAGGGCCTGCAAAGCCACCATTCATCGTTCTGGCGCCTTCTGAGAGCCTATGAGAGCGTTAGAAAATGTCACGTTATGCCAGAGATCCCCTGTTTAGGTTAGAGATGATCAAGAAGGCCATGAAATGTTTGGAATCTTCTCAGGTTTTGGCCTGCCAAATGAGTTCTGTTATACTCACAGACACCATTCAAACAGTTTTATAAACTTTAGGGTGTTTTCTATCCAAATCAAACGATTATATGCATATGCTAGTTACTGGGCAGGAGTAGTAACCAGATTAAATCGGGTACGTTTTTTATCCGGCCGTGCAAATACTGCCCCCTGTCCTCAACAGGTTAACCTCCCTATATCTACCTTTGACTCATTTCTCTCTGCCTCCTTCTTTCCACTCCTCTCCTCTTTTGACCTCACCCTCTCACCGTCCCCCCCCTACGCACAAGGCAGGCAATACGCTTGACCTCATCTTTACTAGATCCTGTTCTTCTACTAATCTCACTGCAACTCCCCTCCAAGTCTCCGACCACTACCTTGTATCCTTTTCCCTCTCGCTCTCCTCCAACACTACTCACTCTGCCCCTACTCAGATGGTATTGCGCCGTCGCAACCTTCGCTCTCTCTCTCCTGCTACTCTCTCCTCTTCCATCCTATCATCTCTTCCCTCTGCTCAATCCTTCTCCAATCTCCTGATTCTGCCTCCTCAACCCTCCTCCCTTTCTGCATCCTTTGACTCTCTATGTCCCCTATCCTCCCGGCCGGCTCGGTCCTCCCCTCCTGCTCCGTGGCTTGACGACTCATTGCGAGCTCACAGAACAGGGCTCCGGGCAGCCGAGAGGAAATGGAGGAAAACTAGCCTCCCTGCGGACCTGGCATATTTTCACTCCCTCCTCTCCACATTTTCTTCCTCTGTTTCTGCTACTAAAGCCACTTTCTACCACTCTAAATTCCAAGCATTTGCCTCTAACCCTAGGAAGCTCTTTGCCACCTTCTCCTCCCTCCTGAATCCTCCTCCCCGCTCCCCCCTCCTCCCTCTCTGCGGATGACTTTGTCAACCATTTTGAAAAGAAGGTTGACGACATCCGATCCTCGTTTGTTAAGTCAAACGACACCGCTGGTCCTTCTCACATTTCCCTACCCTATGCTTTGACCTCTTTCTCCCCTCTCTCTCCAGATGAAATCTTGCGACTTGTGACGGCCGGCCGCCCAACAACCTGCCCGCTTGACCCTATCCCCTCCTCTCTTCTCCAGACCATTTCCGGAGACCTTCTCCCCTACCTCACCTTGCTCAACAACTCATCCTTTACCGCTGGCTACGTCCCTTCCATCTTCAAGAGAGCGAGAGTTGCACCCCTTCTCAAAAAACCTACACTCGATCCCTCCGATGTCAACAACTACAGACCAGTATCACTTCTTTCTTTTCTCTCCAAAACTCTTGAGCGTGCCGTTCTTGGCCAGCTCTCTTGCTATCTCTCTCAGAATGACCTTCTTGATCCAAATCAGTCAGGTTTCAAGACTGGTCATTCAACTGAGACTGCTCTTCTCTGTGTCACGGAGGCTCTCCGCACTGCTAATGCTAATTCTCTCTCCTCTGGTCTTATCCTTCTAGACCTATCTGCTGCCTTTGATACTGTGAACCACCAGATCCTCCTCTCCACCCTCTCCGAGTTGGGCATCTCCGGCGCGGCTCACTCTTGAATTGCGTCCTACCTGACAGGTCGCTCCTACCAGGTGGCGTGGCGAGAATCCGTCTCCGCACCACGTGCTATCACCACTGGTGTCCCCCAGGGCTCAGTTCTAGGCCCTCTCCTATTCTCGCTATACACCAAGTCACTTGGCTCTGTCATATCCTCACATGGTCTCTCCTATCATTGCTACGCAGACGACACACAATTAATCTTCTCCTTTCCCCCTTCTGATAACCAGGTAGTGAATCGCGTCTCTGCATGTCTGGCAGACATATCAGTGTGGATGACGGATCACCACCTCAAGCTGAACCTCGGCAAGACGGAGCTGCTCTTTCTCCCGGGGAAGGACTGCCTGTTCCATGATCTCGCAATCACGGTTGACAACTCCATTGTGTCCTCTTCCCAGAGTGCTAAGAGCTTTGGCGTGACCCTGGACAACACCCTGTCGTTCTCCGCTAACATCAAGGCAGTGATCCGATCCTGTAGGTTCATGCTCTACAACATTCGCAGAGTACGACCCTGCCTCACACAGGTAGCGGCGCAGGTCCTAATCCAGGCACTTGTCATCTCCCGTCTGGATTACTGCAACTCGCTGTTGGCGGGGCTCCCTGCCTGTGCCATTAAACCCCTACAACTCATCCAGAACGCCACAGCCCATCTGGTGTTCAACCTTCCCAAGTTCTCTCACGTCACCCCGCTCCGCACACTCCACTGGCTTCCAGTTGAAGTTCTCATCTGCTACAAGACCATGGTGCTTGCCTACGGAGCTGTGAGGGGAACGGCACTTCCGTACCTTCAGGCTCTGATCAGTCCCTACACCCAAAGAAGGGCACTGCGTTCATCCACCTCTGGCCTGCTCACCTCCCTACCTCTGCGGAAGCACAGTTCCCGCTCAGCCCAGTCAAAACTGTTCGCTGCTCTGGCACCCCAATGGTGGAACAAGCTCCCTCACGACGCCAGCACGGTGGAGTCAATCAACACCTTCCGGAGACACCTAAAACCCCACCACTTTAAGGAATACCTTGGATAGGATTAAGTAATCCTTCTAACCCCCCCCCCAAAAAAAGATATAGATGTACTATTTCTATGTTCTTAGGTTCTCGTTTTTGTATTTCTATGTTGGTTTGTTTGGGATGATCTCCAATTAGAGGCAGCTGGTCCTCGTTGTCACTAATAGGAGATCATACTTAAGTAGGGGTTTTTCTTCCTGGATTTTGTAGGTGATTATTTTTGAGTAGTGTTTGTTTCTCCTCTGCGTCACGGTTTGTTGTTTTGTCTATTCAGTTATTTGATGTATTGCATAGTTTCACAGAGCAAATAAAATGTGGAAATACACACACGCTGCACCTTGGTCCTCTCCTTTTGACAGCCGTGACAATGAACAACTTCTTAGATGATTTCTTATGCATGCCAACATATTCACGGTAATGAAGAATTTCCTCCCTAGTCAAATTAAATGTAAGACCATTCATGCCTTTTTTGATATAATCATGAATGTATGATTGCAATAACTCATAAATATATACTGCTCAAAAAAATAAAGGGAACACTTAAACAACACAATGTAACTCCAAATCAATCACACTTCTGTGAAATCAAACTGTCCACTTAGGAAGCAACACTGATTGACAATACATTTCACATGCTGTTGTGCAAATGGAATAGACAACAGGTGGAAATTATAGGCAATAAGCAAGACACCCCCAATAAAGGAGTGGTTCAGCAGGTGGTGACCACAGGCCACTTCTCAGTTCCTATGCTTCCTGGCTGATGTTTTGGTCACTTTTGAATGCTGGCGGTGCTTTGGGTTGAAAACGGAGTCTACAACCCACACAAGTGGCTCAGGTAGTGCAGCTCATTCAGGATGGCACATCAATGCCTGTCAGCATAGTGTCCAGAGCATGGAGGCGCTACCAGGAGACAGGCCAGTACATCAGGAGACGTGGAGGAGGCCGTAGGAGGGCAACAACCCAGCAGCAGGACCGCTACCTCCGCCTTTGTGCAAGGAGGAGCACTGCCAGAGCCCTGCAAAATGACCTCCAGCAGGCCACAAATTTGCATGTGTCTGCTCAAACGGTCAGAAACAGACTCCATGAGGGTGGTATGAGGGCCCGACGTCCACAGGTGGGGGTTGTGCTTACAGCCCAACACCGTGCAGGACGTTTGGCATTTGCCAGAGAACACCAAGATTGGCAAATTCGCCACTGGCGCCCTGTGCTCTTCACAGATGAAAGCAGGTTCACACTGAGCACATGTGACAGACGTGACAGAGTCTGGAGACACCGTGGAGAACGTTCTGCTGCCTGCAACATCCTCCAGCATGACCGGTTTGGCGGTGGGTCAGTCATGGTGTGGGGTGGCATTTCTTTGGGGGGCCGCACAGCTCTCCATGTGCTCGCCAGAGGTAGCCTGACTGCCATTAGGTACCGAGATGAGATCCTCAGACCCCTTCAGAGACCATATGCTGGTGCGGTTGGCCCTGGGTTCCTCCTAATGCAAGACAATGCTAGACCTCATGTGGCTGGAGTGTGTCAGCAGTTCTTGCAAGAGGAAGGCATTGATGCTATGGACTGGCCCGCCCGTTCTCCAGACCTGAATCCAATTGAGCACATCTGGGACATCATGTCTCGCTCCATCCACCAACGCCACGTTGCACCACAGACTGTCCAGGAGTTGGCGGATGCTTTAGTCCAGGTCTGGGAGGAGATCCCTCAGGAGACCATCCGCCACCTCATCAGGAGCATGCCCAGGCGTTGTAGGGAGGTCATACAGGCACGTGGAGGCCACACACACTACTGAGCCTCATTTTGACTTGTTTTAAGGACATTATATCAAAGTTGGATCAGCCTGTAGTGTGGTTTTCCACTTTAATTTTGAGTGTGACTCCAAATCCAGACCTCCATGGGTTGATAAATTGGATTTCCATTGATTCTTTTTGTGTAATTTTGTTGTCAGCACATTCAACTATGTAAAGAAAAAAGTATTTAATAAGATTATTTCTTTCATTCAGATCTAGGATGTGTTGTTTAAGTGTTCCTTTTATTTTTTTGAGCAGTGTATATTGATTGCATATTCTCCATCATGCATCTTTCGTTATATATCAGGGAATCTAATGGAACTCCAAATGATCCGTAAAATATATCATGTCAGCGTGGCCATTAACTGTAGTGGACAGTAATATTTGATATGTGAATATGCAGTATATTATATATAAAGTTAATTTGAAAAGTTTTCAGACCCAATTACTTTTTCCACATTTTGTTACGTTACAGCCTTATTCTAAAAAAATTTAATAATTTTTTCCCCTCAACAAACAACACAATACCCCATAATGACAAAGCAAAAACAGATTTTTTGAAATTTTAGCAATTGAAATATCACACTTACATAAGTTTTCAGACCCTTTACTCAGTACTTTGAAGCAGCTTTGGCATCGATTACAGCCCCAAGCCTTATTGGGTATGACGCTACAAGCTTGGCACACCTGTATTTGTGGAGTTTCTCCTATTCTTCTCTGCAGATCCTCTAAAGCTCTGTCAGGTTGAATGGGGAGCATTGCTGCACAGCTATTTTCAGGTCTCTCCAGAGATGTTCGATCGGGTTCAAGTCCGGGCTCTGGCTGGGCCACTCAAGGACATTCAGAGACTTGTCCCGCAGCCACTCATGCGTTGTCTTGGCTGTGTGCTTAGGGTCGTTGTCTTGTTGAAAGGTGAACCTTCACCCCAGTCTGAGGTCCTGAGCGCTCTGGAGCAGGTTTTCATCAAGGATATCTCTGTACTTTGCTCCATTCATCTTTCCCTCCATCCTGACTAGTCTCCCAGTCCCTGCCGCTGAAAAACATCCCCACAGCATTATGATGTCGCCACCATGCTTCAATGTAGAAATGATGCCAGGTTTCCTCCAGGCATTCAGGCCAAAGAGTTCAATCTTGGTTTTATCTCATGGTCTGAGAGTCCTTTAGGTGCCTTTTGGCAAACTCCAAGCGGGCTGTCATGTGCATTTTACTGAGGAGTGGCTTCCGTCTGGCCACTCTACCATGAAGGCCTGATTGGTGGAGTGCTGCAGAGATGGTTGTCCTTCAAGAAGGTTTTCCCATCTCCACAGAGGAACTCTGGAGCTCCGTCAGAGTGACCATTGGGCTCTTGGTCACCTCCCTGACCAAGGCCCTTCTCCCCCTGTTTCTCAGTTTGGCCGGGCGGCCAGCTCTAGGTAGAGTCTTGGTGGATCCAAACTTCTTCCATTTAAGAGTTATGGAGGCCACTCTGTTCTTGGGGACCTACAATGATACAGACCTTTTTTGGTACGCTTCCCCAGATCTGTGCCTTGACACAATCCTGTCTTTGAGCTCTATGGACAATTCATTCAACCTCAAAATTTCTTAAAACCTGTTTTTGCTTTGTCATTATGGGGTATTGTGTCTATATTGATGAGGGGGGAAATTATTTAGTACATTTTTAAGTAAGGCTGTGTCGGGACATTGGATTGATTAATGTGACGACTGCTGTTCATCGAATGATTAACTGTTTATAATTACGTGATTAAATGAATCAGGTAATTATTAACTCAGTCACCTGGGGACCATGGGAAAGTTTGGCTTTATTGAGTTTCTGTATCCCAAATGAACTCAAAGAATATCAGAATATTGATTTTACAACAGTCGCTTATTAATTAATTTCCTCTACAGTCTCATTCTGAACGTCGCATAATCCTGGAAACTGCACAAACCCGAGTGCCATTAAATAAGTCCGTGCCACACCAATTGAGTTGATTATTTATTTACTAACAAGCTAAAATTAGAATAAAAGATACACATACACACAGTCTTGGCTATTGATTAGAACTTAGTATAATGAAACATTTTCCCTAGCGGGCCAACACAATATGGCACCCCATATGAATGGGGATTTCAAAAAAGAGAGAAAGAGAGAGTGCACAAGAGAAAAGCACACTTGGGTACATTTGTAAACTTTGCTTATTTTAACCCTAACCTTGCCCTGAACTGCCGCGCTTATGGGTCAGAATATAATGATGCAATTCCGTTTCGAAGGTCTCCGATGGAGTGTCTCTTCGTGAACCAGGTTCGCCTTCTCCTCTGATGACGGCACTTCTTTGGTTACCGGGTGTAACTCTCTGATTGTCCTTACAATGTCAGTGTCCTATGTCTTAGTGGTCTGTTTCCTCGCCCTTGTTCTGAAAGAGGGGTCTTCGGAGGACAGCTAATCAGCCGTATAGGTGGTTCTAGCGTGGGAATGAAAGCAGTGTAGACACACGATTCATTGGAGAGAATAACCGGGTGGTCCTGCCTGCTTGAATTCACCCTCTTAGACACAGCTACTCATCGGGGCGGCAGCGGAGCCTAGTGGTTAGAGTGTTGGACTAGTAACCGAAAGGTTGCAAGATTGAATCCCCAAGGTACAAATCTGTCGTTCTGCCCCTGAACAAGGCAGTTAACCCACTGTTCCTAGGCTGTCAATGAAAATAAGAATTTGTTCTTAACTGACTTGCCTAGTTAAATAAAGGTAAAATATAAAAATCTGTAGCATAGAATGTTTAAAGATGAATTTGTCTTCTTCAACTTCTTGTTGCGTTTTGGGGTTACAACTAATCGGACCTTGGCTGCAGCTCATGGTCACCTAGTTATAATGTTAATTCTTAACTCACATGTTTTATACCCTCGGGACAGAAATAGGCGTTTCTGTCTTTAGGGCAAGTTCTCTGGGCGTAACTAGTTACGAGGCAAGGTCTGGATTTTACTCAGATCCAATTTAGACAACTAACTTCACATTTCATCTTTACAAAAACATTCTCTTTGATCTGGACATTTTCCACACAACGTACAACGCCGTTGTTTGGGGTCTGGGATCACTTAGAAATGTCCTTGTTTTTGAAAGAAAAGCTATTTTTTGGTCCATTAAAATAACATCAAATGTTGTAAATGACTATTGTAGCTGGTAAGGGCAGATTTTTTTATGGAATATCTACACACTGTAGGCATACAGAGGCCCGTTATCAGAAACCATCAGTACTGTGTTCCAATGGCACGTTGTGTTAGCTAATCCAAGTTTATAATTTTAAAAGGCCAATTGATCATTAGAAAACCCTTTAGCAATTATGTTAGCGCAGCTGAAAACTGTTGTTCTAATTAAAGAAGCAATAAAGCTGGCCTTCTTTAGACTAGTTGAGTATCTGGAGAATCAGCAGTTGTGGGTTCGATTACAGGCTCAAAATGGCCAGAAACAAAGTGCTTTCTTCTGGAACTCGTCGGTCTATTCTTGTTCTGAGAAATGAAGGCTATTCCATGCGAGAAATTTCCAAGAAACTGGAGATCTCGTACAACGCTGCGTACTACTCCCTTCACAGAACAGCGCAAACTGGCTCTAACCAGAATAGAAAGAGGAATGGGATGCCTCGGTGCACAACTGAGCAAGAGGACAAGTACATTAGAGTGGCTAGTTTGAGAAACAGATGCCTCACAAGTCCTCAACTGGCAGCTTCATTAAATAGTACCCTGCAAAACACCAGTCTCAACATCAACAGTGAAGAAGCGACTCTGGGATGCTGGCCTTCTAGGCAGAGTTTCTCTGTCCAGTGTCTGTTCTTTTGCCCATCTTAATCTTTTCTTTTCATTGGCCAGTCTGAGATATGGATTTTTTTTGCAACTCTGCCCATTACAATCTATGCAAGAATCGGAATGCATGATTTGTCACCCGTACTTAAAAACGTGAATAAAACAATAAATAAATAAATAACTACCACACAAAAGATTTTCTGATAGTGATTTATTGATACAAGTGGTGCGTGCAGGCAGTCAATCACGTGGCCTCTCACTACCACTCTGAGCCATTCAATGTTGTTGTTTATGTATGTAGCTAGTGAGCTAAGCTGTAGCATTAGCAATGTCTTTCAAAAGGAGACAACTCACAAATGCAGAAATTCTGGAGATTTTTTATAAATTCTGACAATGAGTCTGAGTATGAAAGTCAGGAATCAGATTCTGACAGTGACAGTGAGGAGCTGCCCCCCAACCTTGTAACCATTGAGAACCCTGAATTTGAGGACCCCTTGTCCACTGATGAAGTCCAAGGTCCCTTTGAAGATGCTGGTGGTGATGGAGGCAGACCGACAGTGGATGCAGTACAGGAGTTCTGTGGTAGTGTCACACCCTGATCTGTTTCATCTGTCTTTGTGATTGTCTCCACCCCCCTCCAGTTGTCACCCATCTTCTCTATTACCCTCAGTGTATTTATACCTGTGTTCTCTGTTTGTCTGTTGCCAGTTCGTCTTGTCTTGTCAAGCTTACCAGTGTGTTTTCGAGTTCCTGTTTTTCCTAGTCTCTGTTTTTTCTAGTCTTGCCGGTTTTGACCTCTTGCCTGCCCTACACTAAGCCCGCCTGCCTGACCATTCAGCCTGTCCTGACCTCGAGTCTGCCTCCCCCCCTGTACCGTTTAGACTCTGACCTGGTTTATCAACTTTTGCCTGTCCTCGACCTGCCTCTTGTCTGCCCCTTGTTGTACAATAAATATCAGAGACTCGAACCATCTGCATCTGGGTCTCGCCCTGTGTTGTTAGAGGTAGCTGGAAGGCCGCCAGCCATTTCACACTTCCTGGCCCTGCTGTTTGCATTGATGAGTCCCAGTCTGGAGTGCAATGCCCCTTGCCATTTCCAACTGAGGCAGAGTGCTTCAAGTTGTTTCTGACAGAGGAGCTGGTGGGAGACATAGTAGAGGAGACCAATCGCTATGCCTTGGAGCTACAAGAGAAGACAGAGACAGGAGTGAGGGGGAAACTCGCTAAATGGGTGACAACCACAATTAGTGAAATGTATACCTTCCTGGTGACAGTCCTTCTCATGGGAATAGTAGATAAAAACTCCATAAGAGAATACTTGAGCACAGATCCTATGTTTGAAACTCCCTTCTTTGCCACCCTCTTTTCCCAAGACCGCTACCTAGTTCTGCTGCGATGACTGCATTTTCATCAACAATGCTACTGCCAACCTAAATGACCCGTTACACAAAATAAGAAATGTTAAAACCAGCCTGACTTCAGCATTTGGTTGGGTCTTTGTGCCATACAAGGATCTGTGCATTGATGAGTCCTTTATGTCATGGAAGGGTAGGCTGGCGTTCCGTCAATATATTCCCTCCAAAAGGCACAGGGGTCAAGTTCTTTGTCATGTGCGACATGAAGACAGGATTTGTCCAGGACATTATACACTACACAGTGTCCACCACTGACATCCAACATTATGAGGGGCTTGGGGTGTCCGGGTCCACGGTGATGACCATGCTGGCTCCTCATCTCGGCAAGGGACACACTTTGTATGTGGACAATTGGTACAGCACACTCTTCCAGCATCTGCTCTCCAACAGCACAGGGGCCTGTGGCACAGTCAGGTCGAACAGGAAGGGGATGCCGGCATTCGGATGCAGGAAGATGCAGAGAGGGGAGGTGGAGTTCAAGGAGAACGGTCAACAGCTGGCAGTAAAGTGGCATGACAAACGAGATGTCCATGTCCTCTCCACTGACCATACAGCAACCATGTCGGCCACAGGGAAGTTGGACCATCTGACGGGAGAGAGAAAGATCAAACCAGACTGTGCTTGACTATAACCTCAAAATGGGGGCAGTGGATAAGGTGGACATGATGAACATCTTTTTGGAATGCACTCGGAAAACTACCAAGTGGTATAAGAACATATTTTTCTGCTGCCCTCAATGGCCACATTGTTCACAGCCAACTAACAGGTGAGATGATTACTGAACAAGGTATTTTTTGTAATTGGATATACAGTTCACATACAAATCACATACAGTTCCATTATGCAATTATAGTGACAATATCTCACCCACCTAACCACTGCCTCATCATCCTCTCCCTTCCCTCATCATCCCCACTCCCTCTCCCCCATAGGTAAAGTAATTATGTACCAAAAGTACAGAGAGAACCTCATGAGAGAGCTGCTGGAGGAACACCACACCCCTCGGCGCCCATCCACTGGGGGTGGGACAATCCCCTACGCCTCACTGCACGGCATTTTCCCTGCAAAGTGCCTCAAACTGCTGCTCAAGGTAGTCGCACAAGTCTGCCTGTCTGGCACCAGAAGAAGGAAGCAGAGGTTGACAAAGTACATGTGTTTAGCTTATGGCATACCTCTATGTGTTTCACCATGCTTTGGGGAGTATCATATGCTCAAGCACTTTTGAGCACATCTACAGCAATTAGTGACTGACTGACCTGACAGGCGACTTGACAGGTGACCTGCCATGATACTATGCCTTTAGAGGTGGGGGTGGGTGGAAATGCAGTTGTTCAATCACTACATGAATATGAAATATGGGTTATGCATACTCCGTTTTTTTCCCTCTAGTAAAACCATCACCAATACTTCAATAAAATGTGTTTTCTTGCTGTGTTTTCATCCAGTAAAACTTAAGGAGTGTACGCTGTCATGCAAAAGCTGGCCTCAATCTTCAGCTCGAAAGATGTCCAGTTCCTGTTATGATATTGGTAAATAATGTTCAATACTGTATGTGTGTGGTTTCTGAAAGTACAGAATAAAGAGGAATTATTAGTAATTACTATTAGTAAGTAGAATACAATATCAGGATATAGCAATAAAACAATATTACAAAGAAGTAACATAATAACCCTGCTATAAAAATAATATATTGCATTGACAAAATGAGTTATAACAGTAAGAAACAGTAACTGTTGAGCTCCACAAGGGCAGGGCAGAGCAGGGCAGAACAGAGCTAGGCCAAATGAAAACAAACCATGGTCATAGCTTCAAAATACAACAGACGCTAATACTTCTCTGATACAATTAGCATTGTTTTACAGAGCTAATAGAAGAATGTATTTTAATTATTATTTTACCCCCTTTTCATGGTATCCAATTGTTAGTAGTTACTGTCTTGTCTCATCACTACAACTCCCACACAGACTCAGGAGAGGCAAAGGTCAAGAGCCATGCGTCCTCCGAAACACAACCCAACCAAGCCGCACTGCTTCTTAACACAGCACGCATCCAACCCGGAAGCCAGCCGCACTGGCTTGAACCCAGAGTCTCTGGTGGCACAGCTAGAACTGCGATGCAGTGCCTTAGACCACTGCGCCACCCGGGAGGCTAATAGAAGAATGTAGCTAGCATACATAAGCACAATTGAATATAACACCATAAAGGTTATATGAAATTAGTACTGTTACCTCGCGTGTCTGCGGTTATAAGGAATACACACAAATATATTATACTCCATGCATACAGTGAGTTACAGTAGAAACAACATAACATGACATACAGAAACTATTATAACGTAATAAGGCACTTACTTTGATATAAATGCACACATTTCCAAAGTTATTATCATGTAGTAAAAAACAACAATGAATGCAAGGCGGGGACCAGACGGAAAATGTGAACACGTGTGTGCAGGTCCTGTTTTAACAGATGCGCACATTTCTGCAGACTTGATTTGGAGAAACAATTGGGAAGTGCTTGCGGAAGTTTGTCAGGGTCAATAATGACAAAAAAAATGTATTGTCTGCAAAAGTGAAATGGCCTACCTTTATGTGAATTAATGAGAAGGCAGAACACACCTCAATTTAAACTGTTGTTAGAAAATAAAAACTTGTTGAAAAATAATTTGAAATTGACAAATTATAAAAACAGGCAGGGGGCCTTGGTTTGAGGGCAGGGCGGGTTAACTGTCCTGTTGCGTAACAATCACATTTTGGAACAGTGAACGCATTCTGACACCACATGCAAAAAAAAACTCATGCTGGGGCGACAGTTAGAGATATATGGAACTCACGTATGAAAAGGTTAACAATGGTGCTGAGGTAGTGCTTGACCATGCAGTCGTGGGTGAACAGGGAGTACAGGAGGGGACTAAGCATGCACCCCTGAGGGGCCCCCATGTTGAGGATCAGCGTAGCAGATGTGTTGTTGCCTACCTTTACCACCTGGTGGCGGCCCGTCAGGAAGTCCAAGATCCAGTTGCAGATGGAGGTGTTTAGTCCCAGGCTCCTTAGTTTAGTGATGAGCTTTGTGGGTACTATGGTGTTGAAAGCTGTGCTGTAGTCAATGAACAGCATTCTCACATAGGTGTTCCTTTTGTCCAGGTGGGAACGGGCAGTGTGGAGTGCGATTGAGATTGCGTTATCTGTGAATCTGTTGGGGCGGTATACGAATTGCAAATTATTGCATACAGTTAATAAGAAAAGTCACATTGGGGCTGGACTGCACTACAGGTGTGGCATATCAAGAAGCTGATTAAACAACATGATCATTTCACAGGTGCACCTTGTGCTGGGGCCAATAAAAGGCCACTCTAAAATGTGCAGTTTTGTCACACAACACAATGTCACAAATGTCTCAAGTTTTGAGGGAGCGTGCAATTGGCATGCTGACTGCAGGAATGTCCACCAGACCTGTTGTCAGAAAATGTAATGTTAATTTCTCTACCATAAGCTGCCTCCAACGTTGTTTTAGAGAATGGAACAGAGGGGACTGTGTACACATGGTAAGACATGCAATCTACACACACGTGCACATGGTGTTGTATTGTAAATATGTGGTGGTGTAGTGGTGACCTGAGGGAACACATTGAATGTGTTGGGTAAGGTGTTATGAAACGTAATGTCATGTAGTATTTTAAACTGTATGTAACTGTCTTATGTTGCTGGACCCCATGAAGAGTAGCTGCTGTCTTGGCAGCAGTTAATGGGGATCCATAATAAATAATTAGATAAATAATATACAATCGTTGTGCAGAAAGGTAACGTAACTATTTCATTGGTCCGGAAGACAAGTGATTTCAGTGAGTACAGAATATTAATAAATGGTAAGTGTGTGGTAGGATGCAGTAGGATGCAGTAGTCAGCGCATGGTTCAGCTGTTGGAATAGTCTTGTGGCTTGGGGGTAGAGGCTGGCTTTGAGACAGGTGGTCAGAGACTTGATGTTGTCACTCACTGCAGCGGATCCCTCTCCACTGTGCATTGCCTTCTCCAGCCTTTACGATCGGAGGCCTCTTTTAGGTAACATGTAACCTGATTTTGGACCCCCTCATCCGTGGCATCCTGGGTTGCAAGGTTCCTCCGAATGGCTCCTATACACAAAGAAAGAACATTGAGTTACAATTGAATAGCACATGGTTTTACACATGAATTTAAGTATTTACTTAAAAGTCAAGAAAAAAAGTGTAACACATTTAATAATATCAAAACTTATTGAGATTAGAGAAATTCCTTTCTCTTGTTTTCAAATTAACTTATGGCTAGATTGCTTGCAGAGGGCTTATAGCGGTCCTCTGAGTTGAGGCAACCCGCCTGAAATGCAAAAGTGGCCTGCTAAGGGCTTAAAGCGGTCCTCTGAAAAGGGATTACCCGCCGAAGATGTAAATCACATCTTCAACGGCAAATGCTGCTCACCCACTGGCGGTAGGAATTTCTAACCTTGGGCAGAGGGAAAGTGCAACATTTGTGCAAACCGGGGTTGGTTTGACTTTGGATAGCCTATCTGTGGGGCTAGTTAGGGACCGTCAATAAATTACACAATGTAAATGGGACAATATTTTCATGTTGCACACCTTTTAGTTTCTCAATAAATGCTTTCAATATTTCTATATGAATTTCTCCAATTTATAATTGATTTCATTTTCTTTTACCCCCTATTTCTCCCAATTTCGTGATTATGATTTTGTCTCATCGCTGCAACCCCCCAACAGGCTCAGGAGAGGCTCAGGTTAAGTCCTCCGAAACATGACCCGCCAAACCTCGCTTCTTAACATCCCCCCCCCCCCCCCCTTAACCAGGAAGCCAGCTGCACCAATGTGTCGGAGTAAACACCGTTCAACTGACGACCATGGTCAGCCTGCAGGCGCCCGGCCTGCCACAAGGAGTCGCTAGAGCGCGATGAGCCAAGTAAAGTCCCCCCGGCCAATTGTACGCCGCCCTATGGGACTCCCGGTCACGGCCGGTAATGACACAGCCTGGGATTGGTCTAAAGTTGGCATTCATAGAAACGTAACTTGGCATGAGAATGTTTTTCCTCCATGCAAACTTTAGACCATGCATGCGCAGAATTTCTAGTGGTTGAAGTATTGTTTTGCAAGCAGGCAAGTACATATTTTATGCAAATAGGGGATATGATGACACTCTTATTCATCAAACACAATAACAAGATACAGCCATTTGCAATTAGTGAGAAGAATGAAAATCTATGTGTTTTATTTTTGGAATAATTAGACATAGGAATCTACTCTTATTCCGCCCACACCTCTAGAGAAATGTGATCAAATTTTCCATTGCTCACTCTTTTAGAAACTGCCATAATGCTTGTTCACACTGCAGTTTTATGACAGGACTGATTTATAAGGGGAAACGTGCGTATGTATTCTTTTCAGAAATGGCACAATAAAGGCCCAGGTCACAAAATGCAAACTTTTGAGGGAAAACTGGCACACAAAAGTTTTCTGGTATATTCTATACACAACGTTTATAAATGAGGCCCCATATCTACCTGCTCTTTTAATTATGCTACCTGGCTGGGCTTGCCCTCCTCAACAAGTGGTGGGGTGCAGTTAGCCTTCTGGTGGCTCCTGTTTTTGTTTTTTAAATCTCCTTCAGTTTGATCTGATGATTTGATAAACTCGTCTATCAGTGAGCGGAATCTTAACTAGTGGCTGCTGCCTGTTGCTGACATTGTGTAAAACTTTCTTCCACACAAATTATGTTCACAAATAAACTACACAGAAACTGAAAATGTGCACCCATGACGTAGCAGATTTCCCCTGGCAATGGAACGGTTAGATAACGGTCCTACTGGGAAGAAATTAGCTGCACTGCTGCCATACCATCCGCAATATCATCATTATTTCCCCTCTAAATGCAATTCATGTGAGATTTATATTTTTTTCAAGAGGTGCGCAGTTCAGGTAAAACAAGTGTTAAATAATGTATCATCATTCTGACGGAGCTCCATGAAATACTATCCTAGCCTAGCTGCTACACTGACCGCCCGTCTCGATTTGAACCCTCTACTCATTGCGCACGTGAGTAGACTACAACGGTAACGGTAAAAACAATAATAATTAGGGTTTATATTATGAGCATTAAACCAGGTCATGTAGCATATTGTCTACTGCAGTAATGTGCATTCTCTACTAGAATAATTTGCAGACGCCGGGGGTGTGGTCTCTGACATCAGCACGCGCTGTTCTACTCCCTAGGTCTGGCTCGAGGTCTGGACCAGGCAAGCGTCATTATATCGGACCATATGGACGTCTGCTTTTATATTCTGTATTTTAATAAACAAGTCGCACAAATTGGATAACGAATAGAAGGCACGGATAGAAGGCAAGAGCATCGAAAGAGAGGCAAGTTTATTCAGCATTTTTAGGCTACCTCTCGAGTTTCAGCATGCTGCTCTGAAGTTCCTATTCGCCAAGTCACGTTTTGTAAGTGATATGTTTCCATGTCTTCATTTTATATTGTAATATGTAATGTAATGTACAATATTAGCCAGATACTATGGAATCTATATATTTAAATAATGTTCGATTTTTCTTATATCTGTAGGCCTACATTCTGTATTAGTTTTACTATAAATCATCCTTATATTGCTTCCTACAATAGTGATTCAAATAATGACATAATGATAATAGTACTACATGTTTGATCATTATATCAACATATTTAATGTCATAATAATGAGTCTAATGATCATGTAACTTTGATGACGTTTCCAGGTAGGGCTGGCTGGGAGAGAGAGGGCTGGCTGAGAGTATGCTGGACTGGATGCCTCGGCCTGTCAACTCTGCAGTGGATTAATATTATTCAGGTACAGGAGGGAACCAGATTCGCGTGTTGTGTGTTCATCGTGCTGACACTATTAGACAGACAGAGGGGTGGAGCTTTAGAGGTGGACCTAACCAAGGAAGACTGTCTGGTTTCTTCTCAGTGTATGGTGCAGTTTCTCACCCTGATGCTGAAGGGATCCTTCCAATGTTGACTCTTTGATCTTCTCTTCAACCCAAGGGCTTCTAAATTACTAGACTACAGAGGGGACTGCTAAAGTATTAGGCCTCGCTGAGGCATTGGATTGAAGTTTGCAAAGTAAAAACAGCAGACGTGAGTGAGTGGCACAGGAGATCTGTTGGAGCCTGCCTGAGGACCTATCTATGAGTCTGTGACTGTGGCCATGACAGCCTCTGACAGCAGCTTCCAGTACCGTGCGCTCTTCGAGTACAAACGTGAACGTGGTGATGACATCAGCCTCCAGCCGGGGGACGTCCTGACGGTCCTGAAAGCCTCCCTAAAGGACTACCAGGAAGGGGACGAGCGCAGCCCCAAGGGATGGCTGCACGGCACCAACGAGCGGACCAAGGAGAAGGGCGACTTTCCTGGGACGTTTGTGGAGTATGCAGGGGTGGTGAGGCAGGGGCTGCCTGTGGCCAAGCCCTGGCCCAGGCCCGTACCCCCAACCCCTGGGGGAACACAGAGCAGCGTCGGGCCCGGGCCCCAGCCTCCAGGGGCCACTGCAGCAGGAGGTGAGTGTTGGGACTGGGGCTAGGGCATGCCAAGACCACTCCATTCAGAAACATGGAGACTGGTAAATGTTTGAGCTATCTGTTATGAACTGTTAAATGAATGCAATTTAATGGTGCTTTGCTTTACTGTTGGTCTGGTAATCTATTCCGCTAGGGTTTTATTCTGATGCTGGACCAGAGGTGTACAGTAACACTGACTGAATGGCAGCCTGTCTGTTGGGTCATTCCATTTGATTTCAATCACTTTTTGACCGCACCCCTTTTGATTTGAACATAACTTTCCATACAGATTTTCCCACGGTAGAAGTGGTCAGAAAGCATCTTTTTGTTGTTGGAGGTGCTCAAAGTTGACCCGTTTTGCATACCCAATCATAACATGAGACATCCATGTCTTCATCACTGGAAAATATTAAAGGTTGAGTTTGACATCATGAAAAAGCTTACAAACAGGGTTGTCAAACTATTTAATAATTTCTTGGTTATTATAATTTTACTTACCTCTAACGTCAATTATAAAAAAACATATAGACTCCAGCATTTTTTTGTGTGTGCATATGTTGTTGGTTAAACCCTCATTTACATAATCTGAAGTGTATGTGTTGTGCCCACCATCAATTGAGACACAGCAGGGTTGTTCCATATGATTTCAATCACTTTCTGACGGAACCCCTTTTGATTTGAACAAAATCATCCATACATGTTTGCCCATGGTAGAAGTGGTCAGACAGGGACTTTTTGGACCTGAATACCAAAACATTCAGGAGATAGAGGTGCATAAAGTTGACCCATTTTGCAAGAAGTCATTTCCATGTAAAAGAACCCATGAGCACCAACATGTGAAGTTTATAGGAGTATATCAAATTTTGTGTCAAATGAAAGCTAACAGCCTATATTTTTGAGAAATTAAGGCATATATATATTTTTCAACCATTTTACATCCTAGAAATTACAAATAGGCAAAGACTTTGATTTCTGGTCATGGGCAATTCCACATTAACAGAACTACGCTTTGACTCAGTTCTTTTTTACATTAAATGTATGCCAAACAAAAACCATTGGTTTCAAAGTTCAACAAATCATACAACTCTATGCACAAGGACTGTTTTTAACAATTTCCACAGGACATTTTTACAAAAACTGCAGATACAAACATTGGTAAAGGAATTACTGTAAAATCTCTCAGGTTTTTATGCGACCACATTTTGTCTGCAGAAATAATGGGGTGTTAGCTATGAGATGGAACTTGAGTTTGAAAAAATCTATTTTGGTTATTGAACTACAGTAAGTGAAGTGGATTTACACCAGGTAACAGAATTACGGTGATGGAATTACATCATGGGTCCCTGATCTGCCCTACAAAAAAATGCATAATTCTGGATATGAATGTACTTTTTCCTCATGTTTGGACATCACAACGCAGCATAGCACAGTAGAGTACAATGCAGTACAATACTACACAGCGGAATAGAGTTCAGTAGAGTACATTAAAATATACTGTACTATAGTTTTCTTTACTGTACTGTACAGTACTACTGTATAGTATTGGACTGTACTCTACTGTGCTCTACTCACTGTATATTACTGTACTGTGCTCTGCTGTGCTCTACTCACTGTACTGTACTGTAGTATACTGTGTTATCCAAACGTGTGAAACATATGTCTATGATAGGTTCAGATTTGGTCCAATCTGGTCCATCTGTGGATGTTAACATCAAGGCCAGAGTGGACTGACCAACTTTCAACAACTTTCCAATGTCCATCGAGGTCCGGCGTCAGTCGGTCGGTGCTAAGTAGGTGAGGCTGCTGATTACAGTAAATTAAAAGAGAGGGCACTCATGGGTAGGTGTCAATAGGACCTGGTAGAGGGGACATAAACTGGAGAGTGAGAGGGAGAGAGAGGAGGGGTTGCTGAACATTACATTTACATTTTAGTCATTTAGCAGACGCTCTTATCCAGAGCCACTTACAGTAGTGAATGCATACATTTCATACATTTCATTTCATGCATTTAAAAAAATAAAACATTTGCCAGTGGAAGTACTGTAGCAGGTGACCCAACTGGGGTTTGTGATCATTATGATTTTCCATTGTAGCCAATTCAGTTGCAGTAATTCCATTACAGATTTGATTGGTACGAGTTGTAATCACTTAATAATTAATGAACAAAATTGATATCAGAAAAATCACTACAACTAATTGGTAGGTCTACCATTACTTGTTACTTCTGTGAACTGTCATAATCCTCCCTCATGAGGGAGAGAAATTAGAAAGTATATTAAAGATACAGTATGTGGGTTTTTGCTAACGGTATTCAAGGCACAAGGCAATATTTCTTAAATTTACAGAAGGTAAACAATTTCTCCAAAACTAAATATACAGTAAGTGTTGAGATTAATTGGCATGGGTCTTTACATCAACTTTGTGTTTTGATTTATTTCTGATACTGTTTAAGACTTTCTCTGGTAGATGTTTTCTAAGACCCCTTTTCCATCTGTTGATCCAGAAATCAAAACCTTTACTTTTGCCTCATATTTAAGGAAAATGGTTGAAAAATGTATCTGACGTAATTTCTCTAGAAAATAGACTCTTAGCTTTCATTTGACATCCAATTTGATATGCTTTTATGTATGAACTTCACATGTTGGTCCTCATGTTTCCTTTTCAATTGAAATGCCCTCACAGAGATGGAAATGGGAGTTCAAAATCAAATCAAATTTTATTGGTCACATACACATGGTTAGCAGATGTTATGCGAGTGTAGAAAAATGCTTGTGAGACCTACTAGCAAAAGTCTTACGGTATTAGAAATACATTCAAAACATTTTTTAAATGTAACCTTTATTTAACTAGGCAAGTCAGTTAAGAACAGATTCTTATTTACAATGACAGCCTACCCCGGCCAAAACCGGATGACAATTGTGCGCCACCCTATGGGACTCCCAGTCACGGCCGGATGTGATGCAGCCTGGATTCAAACCAGGTACTGTAGTGATGCCTCTTGCACTGAGATGCAATGCCTTAGACTGCTGCACCACTTGGGAGCCCATACATCAATACACATTAACACAATAATGTTGAAGTAAAGGCCCCTGCCAACTAATATCAACATTTCTATTTAGTTTTGCAGAAATTATTTGCCTTCTATAAGTTCAAGAAATATTATTATTATTATATCTTTAAGATATTTTGTAGTTTCTCTCCCTCATGAGGTGGGAGGATTATGAAAGTTCACTGTTAAATTTTTTTAATGATCTATTAAGTTATTAAAATGCGTCACTCTTTTACTAAATCACAGTTGCAGTACAGTACAGTACAGTAGAGTACAATACAGTACAGTAAAGAAAAGTAGAGTAGAGTATAGTTCAGTATGGTAGAGTTCAGTACAGTAGAACACACGAGAGTACAGTATAATGTAATATACTCTACTGTAGTATTCTCTACTGTACTGAATTTAGCTAGAATATTTTAATGGGCTAATGTGATGCTCCATTAGCTGTTATAGGATAGGTACTGTTTGGTGTAGCACAGAGAATTTTCTACCAAATACAGTTGAAGTCGGAAGTTTACATACACCTTAGCCAAATACGTTTAAACTCAGTTTTTCACAATTCCTGGAATTTAATCCTAGTAAACATTCCCTGTTTTAGGTCAGTTAGGATCACCACTTTATTTTAAGAATGTGAAATGTCAGAATAATAGTAGAGAGAATGATTTATTTCAGTTTTTATTTCTTTCATCACATTCCCAGTGGGTCAGAAGTTTACATACACTCAATTAGTATTTGGTAGCGTTGCCTTTAAATTGTTTAACTTTGGTCAAATGTTTAGGGTAGCCTTCCACAAGCTTCCCACAATAAGTTGGGTGAATGTTGGCCCATTCCTCCTGACAGAACTGGTGTAACTGAGTCAGGTTTGTAGGCCTCCTTGCTCGCACACAGTTTTTCAGTTCTGCCCACAAAGTTTCTATGGGATTGAGGTCAGGGCTTTGTGATGGCCACTCCAATACCTTGACTTTGTTGTCCTTAAGCCGTTTTGCCAAAACTTTGGAAGTATGCTTGGGGTCATTGTCATTTGGAAGACCCATTTGCGACCAAGCTTTAACTTCCTGACTGATGTCTTGAGATGTTGCTCCAATATATCCACAATATTTTCCTGCCATCTATTTTGTGAAGTGCACCAGTCCCTCCTGCAGCAAAGCACCCTCACAACTGCCCCGTTTTTCATGGTTGGGATGGTTTTTCTTCAGCTTGCAAGCCTCCCCCTTTTTCCTCCAAACATAACAATGGTCATTATGGCCTAACAGTTCTATTTTTGTTTCATCAGACCAGAGGACATTTCTCCAAAAAGTGTGATCTTTGTCCCCATGTGCAGTTGCAAACCGTAGTCTGGCTTTTTTTATGGCGGTTTTGGAGCAGTGGCTTCTTCCTTGCTGAGCGGCCTTTCAGGTTGTGTCGATATAGGACTCGTTTTACTGTAGATATAGATACTTTTGTACCTGTTTCTCCAGCATCCTTTGCTGTTGTTCTTGTATTGATTTGCATTTTACCAAAGTACATTAATCTCTAGGAGACAGAACACGTCTCCTTCCCGAGCGGCATGACGGCTACGTGGTCCCATGGTGTTTATACTTGCGTACTATTGAATGTGGTACTTTCAGGCGTTTGGAAATTGCTCCCAAGGATGAACCAGACTTGTGGAGGTCTACTGTTTTTTTTCTGAGGACTTGGCTGATTTATTTTGATTTTCCCATGATGTCAAGCAAAGAGGCACTGAGTTTGAAGGTAGGCCTTGAAATACATCCACAGGTACACCTCCAATTGACTCAAATGATGTCAATTAGCCTATCAGAAGCTTCTAAAGCCATGACATAATTTTCTGGAATTTTCCAAGCTGTTTAAAGTCACAGTCAACTTAGTGTATGTAAACTTCTGACCCACTGGAATTGTCATGCAGTGAAATCATCTGTCTGTAAACAATTGTTGGAAAAATTACTTGTGTCATGCACAAAGTAGATGTCCTAACTGACTTGCCAAAACTATAGTTTGTTGACAAGAAATTTGTGGAGTGGTTGAAAAATGAGTTTTAATGACTCCAACCTAAGTGTATGTAAACTTCCGACTTCAACTGTATGTATGGAAAGTTGAGTTCAAATCAAAAGGGGTGCTGTGAAAATGTGATTGAAATCAATTGGAACGACCCTGTTATAATATGAGTCCCCATGGACCAAAGTGCGAATTGGGCCTCCTGTCTGCCACATGTGTTACAGCTTTACTGCAGAAAAAGATAAAACAGTATTTTTGCACTTCCACCAGACTTGAGTCCTGAGAAGTGAACATGTTGTGAAACAGCCTCTGTATGCTCCAATATGTTCCAATGTGCTCCAGAGGCACATCCTGCCTCAAAGATGCTAACCTGCGTTAGCGTAATTGTGTCGCAATGTTTTTCTCACTGAAGTAGTCCCTAACCAAACTCAGGTGTTGGTTCTGCTGAAATGAATATACAGTGGCATTTGTGTTTGCGAAGATGTTGTGTATGTGTTTTTGAGAAAGATTAGGCTTGTCTGAGTGTGAATGTGTGTCTGAGTATACGTATCATGACTCGCAGGCAGCTGGATTTGTTTGGATGTTTTATTCAGCATCCAGATGAGCAAACGCAACACTCCTCACAAAGAGGACAAGCTCTGGTCTAACTGTATCCTGACTCCATGTGAGCAAGAAAATGCAACGCTTATCTTCTATTTGTCAGGCTTTTTTTACAGGGCTGGGGGTGCTCTGTTTTAGCTCAGTGTGTTTGGCCTGTTAGGATTGCTGTAGTGTGGTGTTGTGTGGTGTGGGCTAGTGCAGTGTAGTGTAATCTCCCGAGGGCAGATTCTGCGTGTAGACCGAAGAATCTGCCGGGACTGAATGGGATGCGTGAGATATCGAGCT
This sequence comes from Salmo trutta, assembly GCF_901001165.1. Taxonomy (NCBI): domain Eukaryota; kingdom Metazoa; phylum Chordata; class Actinopteri; order Salmoniformes; family Salmonidae; genus Salmo; species Salmo trutta. Next base: position 30,001,370 of record NC_042960.1, on the reverse strand, counting down.
GCAGCAGTTTTGGTCTTTGGGCTTTTGTCACTGGTTATATTATCTGATCAGGCAGTCTCATGGTTCAAACACTACCTGTCAGATAGAACTCAGTGTGCCCAGTTTGATGGCAATTCATCTGATATGTTAACTGTCCAGAAGGGGGTGCCACAGGGCTCTGTTCTTGGAACACTGCTGTTTACTATCTATATTAATAATGTTGGTAGAAATATGTCGAATGCTAGTTAACATTTTTATGCGGATGACACAGTTATTTATTGAAGGTCTGTGAAGAACTCCAGTCTGCTTTTACTGTTGTCCAGACTCAGCTCTGTCAGCTGAATTTGCTTTTAAATGCTGAAAAGACAAATGGTTGATGGTTTTCCTGAAATCTAAGATAAAACCTCAGACTCTTCCACGTATAGTCACTATGCAGGACAAGCAAATAGAAAGAGTAGAAACTTACAAGTACTTGGGTTTCTTGCTAGATGAGTGTCTCACCTTTAAACCCCACATCGAAGGTCTTATGAAAAAGCTTAGGCTCAAATTTTCGTAATAAGTCATGTTTTTCTTTTGAAGCAAGAAAGAGGCATGTTTCCGCTACATTTGTGCCTGTAATTGATTATGGTGATATCTTGTACGTGTATGCCCCTGTGGCGCATTACGTATGCTGGACACTGTGTACTATGGAGCGCAGAGGTTTGCTAGAGGAACACGGAGGGCTTAGTTTGCAGAGGGAGTCGTAGTGCCCAAACAACACTTCTATCACTGTTTAAGTTTCCATTAACTTGTCCAGTGATTTTTGTTGACATTTAGAAAGTGTTCATAGAAAATAGATGCGACAATTGCCTGCTACGGTGTGTTTCCATTGAACTGATAAAAACAGCTGGACGTAATGACATCACACCAAAACCTGTCGTATAAAAATGTGTTTCCATTATCCATATAGGCAAATTGCGCATTCATAAATTAGCAATAGCATGTATACCCTCCAAACTGTCTGTTTCTTGTCTCAGGTAGCCCGCAAAAGCCAGCATGGATAGAATGCAAGAATTTACTAATATTTTCAAATAATTTCATGAGCTAACATATTGCCACGGTCCGTGCTATGGTGAAACTTGCACTCCTGTAGATCTGAAGTAACTGAATGGTGAAACTTGCACCCAGCCAACTAGAAAAGCAAGGCGAAGCAATTCAGGCATGAAAAATAGATTTAGCAAGAAGTAGGCATTTAGAATTAAATGTTGAGTGGAGCTTTATAGTTACTTGATGACATAACGTGCCCCACAAACTTTCAAAATGATTAATCAATCATGATTTATAAAAAACATAATTTGTCGCAATTAAGAAAGTTTGAAATCCAGCCCTGTCAAATACATTAAAATGTTTCCATTACACGTCACAATGCTGTTGTTTTTTGCAACATTGCTTTTGTCGAATAAACCTGGGTCAGTGAAACCTGCGTAGTGTTGACAAGCAGGCATAAGAAGGTTCACAAATCTGAAGTGTACGGTACAGTACAGTACTTGGTGTTCCAAAACACTCTCCCTTCCTTCGATGTGCTTGGGAGGGAGAGAAGTGGAATAAGAATGGATTAAGTTCTAGAGTCCTGGTGATGAGGCACATTCTTTGATGGAATTATGGGGCGCTCAAAGAATTACAGATAACAAGATTAGCGGTCTCTGAATTATTAATTTCACGACCGTGTTCCTTCACTCATTCCCCGTTTCCTTCTTGAACATACAAAAGCAGCCAATTCTCACGCCTCCAGTCACAGTCAATTAAAATCAGGTGTGAAACTGAAACTGATATGCTGACATAGCGATTAGCAAAGTCCTCCTATCTATCTCACCAGCTCATGCTCGAGCTTGACAACTAGCCATCCCATTTGGGTGTTGTACAGTACCAGTCAAAAGTTTGGACACACCTACTCATTCCAGGGTTTTTCTTTATTTTTACTATTTTCTACATTGTAGTTAATAGTGAAGACATCAACACTACGAAATAACACATGTAATCATGTAGAAACCAAAAAAGTGAAACAAATCAAAGTAGGTGTTATGTTTGAGATTCTTCAAAGTAGCATACCCTTTGCCTTGATGACTGCTTTGCACACTCTTGGCTTTCCCTCAGCCAGCTTCAGGAGGTAGTCACCTGGAATGCATTTCAATTAACCTTGTTAAAAGTTAATTTGTGGAATTTCTTTCCTTCTTAATGCATTTCAGCCAATTAGGTGTGTTGTGACAAGGTAGGGTTGGTATACAGAAGATAGCCCTATTTGGTAAAAGACCAAGTCCAAATTATGGCAAGAACAGCTCAAATAAGCAAAGAGAAACGACAGTCCATCAATACTTTAAGACATGAAGGTCAGTCAATTCAAAAAATGTAAAGAACTTTGAAAGTTTCTTCAAGTGCAGTCGTAAAAACCATCAAGCACTATGATGAAACTGGCTCTCATGAGGACTGCCACAGGAAAGTAAGAACCAGAGTTACTTCTGCTGCAGATGATAAGTTCATTAGCATTATCAGCCTCAGAAATTGCAGGCCAAATAAAGGCTTCACAAAGTTCAAGTAACAGAAACATCTTAACATCAACTGTTCAGAGGAGACTGCGTGAATCAGGCCTTCATAGTCGAATTGCTGCAAAGAAACCACTACCAAAGGACACCAATAACAAGAAGAGACTTGCTTGACTTGCACGAGCAATGAAAATTAGACCATTGGAAATCGGTCCTGTGGTCTGATGTGTCCAAATTTGAGATATTTGGTTCCAACCGCCGTGAACGGATGATTTCTGCATGTGTGGTGTGATCGTGTGGGGGTGCTTTACTGGTGACACTGTCAGTGATTTATTTAAAGTTCAAGGCAAACTTAGCATGGCTACCACAGAATTCTTTATTTATTTATTTTTGACCCCTTTTTCTACCCCATTTTGTGGTATCCAATTGGTAGTTACAGTCTCATCGCTGCAACTCCCGTACGGACACGGGAGAGGCGAAAGTTGAGAGCCGTGCGTCCTCCGAAACACAACCCAACCAAGCCGCACTGCTTCTTGACACAATTTCCACTTAACCCGGAAGCCAGCCACACCAATGTGTCAGAGAAAACATTGTACACCTAGCAACCGTGTCAGCGTGCACTGTGCCCGGCTTGCCACAGGAGTCGCTAGTGTGCGATGGGAGAAGGACATCCCTGCCGGCCAAACCCTCCCCTAGCCCGGATGACGCTGGGCCAATTGTGCACCGCCCCATGAGTCTCCCGGTTGCGGCCGGCTGTGACAGAGCCTGGACTCGAACCCAGAATCTCTAGTGGAACAGCTTGCACTGCAAAGCAGTGCCTTAGACCACTCGGGACTCCCCTGCTACCACAGCATTCTGCAGTGATACAACATCCCCTGGTTTGCGCTTGGTGGGACTATCATTTGTTTTTCAACAGGACAAATACCCAGGCCGTGTAAGGGCTATTTGACCAAGGAGGAGAGTGATGGAGTGCTGCATCAGATGACCTGGCCTCCACAATCACCCGACTTCAACCCAATTGAGATGGTTTGGGATGAGTTGGACCCCAAAGTGAAGGAAAAGCAGCCAACAAGTGCTCAGCATATGTGGGAACTCCTTCAAGACTGTTGGAAAAGCATTCCTCATGAAGCTGGTTGAGAGAATGCCAAGAGTGTGCAAAGCTGTCATCAAGACAAAGGCTGGCTACTTCAAAGAATCTCAAATATAACATCTATTTTGATTTGTTTAACGCTTTTTTGGTTAATACATGATTCCATATGTGCTATTTCATATATTTGATGTCTTCACTATTATTCTACAATGTAGAAAATAGCAAAAATAAAGAAAAAACCTTGAATGAGTAGGTGTGTCCAAACTTTTGACTGGTACTGTAAGTTAGTGAGTTCGCTAGCAAGATAAATACAACCACTGCACTGCAATTATGACAGTGGTTGATGAATCCCTGTTGGCTGTATGATCATTACTTGCAGGTGTAGAGGAGAGGAGGAGAGGAGCCAGGCAGACTAATCAGGGTTCATTGTGAAGGTAATGGGGTAAGCATATACCACACACTGCCTGGTGGAGATAAGCACACTCAGACACAGAGAGATCTGCATATAAAGGGATGTTTCATTTTAAGTTGTTGGAGGAAGCTATTAGACAGGAACCAGACTTGCCCAGGAACCAGTAACTTCCACCTGCTAACCTGAGAATCTTTATGAAGTGTGTTATTAATGTTCTTTGACTTTGTGTGCGTGTGTTGTTTTCTATATAAGTTTAACCTTCAGACATTTTTGAGTTGACCTGGAATGAGGTCTGGCCACACATACAGAACACCCCATCACCCTCTGGTTCATCTAAACATTCCCCTGACACACACACACACACACACCACACACACAAAACAGACCTCACTGTCTAAAGCAGCGGTTCCCAACAGTTTCCGTTCCGAGGACCACCAAATGAATTTTTAGCATAAAATATCTTGGTGGACAAATTTAGAGTCAGTTCTATCAGTAAATGCAACAGTTGAAATGCCTATTACTCTAAACAATATTAGGACCACCATTTCCCGGAGTCGCAAAATTTCTTTAACATAAAATATCTTGCCGGTCACATTTAGTCAATTTTAGTAGTAAATGCAACAAATTCTTCTTCTTCTTCTTCTAATTATTATAAACAATTTGCATTGTTAATAGTAATGTAAAATAGCTTATAATACCAATAATACTTGCACTTGTTATTTTTGTATAACATTTAAAAAAAAAAAAATGTAATAACAAAACTTTTTTCTAATATACCTTGACTTCAGAAAGTCTTCACGCCCTTGGACTTTTCCCACATTTTGTTGTGTTATAAAATGGATTCAAATGGATTTAATTGAAATATTTTGTCAATGATCTGCATAAAATACTCTAATGTCAAATTGTAAGAAAAATTCAAACGTTTGTAAAAAATATATTACAAATATAACACTAATATACTGTATCTTAATTACATAAGTATTCCCCCTTAGTCAATACATGTTATGATCACCTTTGGCAGGGATTACAGCTGGGAGTCTTTCTGGGTAAGTCTCTAAGAGCTTTGCACACCTGGATTGTACAATATTTGCACATTATTCATTTTTAAATGTTTTATTCTTCAAGCTCTGTCTAGTTGGTTGTTGATCATTGCTAGCCATCCATTTTCAAAACTTTCCATAGATTTTCAAGCCGATTTAAGTCAAAATTTTAACTAGGCCACTCAAGAACATTCAGTGTCATCTTGGTAAGCAACTCCAGTGTATATTTGTATTGTATTATTTTAGGTTATTGTCCTGCTGAAACGTGAATTTGTCTCCTTGTGTCTGTTGGAAAGCAGACTGAACCAGGTTTTCCTCTAGGATTTTGCCTGTGCTAAGCTCTATTCCGTTTATTTTTATCCCAAAAAACTCCCTAGTCTTTGACAATGACAGCATACCCATAACATGATGCAGCCACCACCATGAATTTGTCCCACAACATAGCGCTTTGTATTCAGGACATATAGTTAATTTCTTTGCCACATTGTTTTGCAGTTTTACTTTAGTGCCTTATTGCAAACAGGATACATGTTTTGGAATATTTTTATTCTGTACAGGCTTCCTTATTTTCATTCTGTCAATTAGGTTAGTATTGTGGAGTATTACAATGTTGTTGATCCATCCTCAGTTTTCTCCTGTCACAGCCATCAAACTGTAATTATTTTAAAGTCACCATTGGCCTCATGGTAAAATCCCTGAGCGGTTTCCTTCCTATCCGGCAACTTATTTAAGAAGGACGCATGTATCTTTGTAGTGGGTGTATTGATACACCATCCAAAGGGTAATTAATAACTTCACCATGCACAAAGGTATATTAAATGTCTGATTTGTTATTTTTACCCATCTACCAATAGGTGCCCTTCTTTGTGAGGCATTGGAAAACCTCCATGGTCTTTGTGGTTGAATCTGCGTTTGAAATTCACTGCTCGACTGAGGGACCTTACAGATAATTGTATGTGTGGGGTACAGAGATGAGGTATTCATAAAAAAATCAGTCCATGCAACTTATTATGTGACTTGTTAAGCACATTTTTATTCCTGAACTAATTTAAGCTTGCCATAACAAAGGGGTTGAATACTCATAGACAAATCTTTTATACATTTTTAAACATTTCTAAAAACATAATTCCACTTTGACATCATGGGGTATTGTGTGTAGGCCAGTGACAAAAATCTCAATGTAATCAATTTTAAAATCAGGCTATAACATAACAAAATGTGAAAAAAAGCCAAGGGGTGTGAGTACTTTCTGAAGGCACTCTACTTAATGTTTAAAATGTCAGCCTCCTTACTCCCTTCTCCTTCCCCTGCCTGTCTTCCTCAATAGCTGCCTCTGTTTCTCTCCACTTCTCTCTAAATGTCTTTCTATATAACTGTCCGTGTCTATCTCCCCCCTCTCCATGTGATCAATAGCAGCAGCAGGCTGATGGGGTTTAGTCACTGGGATCGATGCTGCAGCACTGGCAAAATGAGCACAGTTGCTGGATCGAATCCCTGAGCTGACAAGGCAAAAATCGGTCGTTCTGCCCCTGAACAAGGCAGTTAACCCACTGTTCCTTGATAGGCCGTCATTGTAAATAAGAATTTGTTCTTAACTGACTTGCCTAGTTAAATAAAGGTTACATTTAAGAAAAAAAAAACTTGGCCTAATGTATTTATTTTTTTATGTCAAGATGAAGAGGCCAAGAGGAGTTTTCCCATAACTTTTTAGGCCCATTATACTCATCTCTCTTTCCCCCAGGTAGACAATGTTTTTTTCATTTAACACCAGGGCTTTCTCGCTCCTTCTCTTTTTATCTCTTATTTCTTGTTTCGAAGGTATATGAAGAGTTCACTTCTGCACTAAAGCCTATATTCTGATTTGTGAAGAGTTTTCACGGCTTTATAAGGTCTGTGTTCTCCTTTTCTATGGATCATATTCATCTCTTGTTGGAAGGGGTGTGTTGCTCATTTTTGAAATATGTGTACTCAATGTGGAGGGGTGGAGGGGTTTGTGTGTGTGTCTTGAGACTCTGGCAGAACACTCATCTGGCTCACACACCCTGCTCTGCTTCACCAATTGTTTTTAGTTTGAGTTTTTTCTTGTCCCCCATCTTTGGAGAACAAAAAATATATTTGTTTTTACAGCTTTTTCTTTTTTGTTACATGTACATTCTACACATTTTACACGGCACTTTTTTTTACGCAGTAGTTGCATAGCAAGAAAATGTAAGTTCACCAGTGTTGTTGTTGTCGAAGAAAGCAAAGTGGGTCTGTCTGACACGTTTCTACTTTCTACGTTCAAAGCACGATCCTGAGATCAGCACCAATTAGCATCTCTTAACAAACTACTGCCACATAGTCTATTCACAGGACTCACATCAGATAGTGTGGCTCAGTATTAAAAGGATATATAACATCACCATTACTATTGTCAGTGTCATCATGGTGTGATAAGGTATTTTACTTTACTCTACGTACAAATAAAAAGTATTTCAGAGAAATGAATGGAGAATGAATTCCCAATAATGTCTAAAATGTTGTTACACTCATATTGTAAAAATGATATAGGTATGTACTTGTTATGATGACCATTGCAATATCACCATATTTACACAATCAGCTTTGGAGCCATAAAAAAAACCACTGGGCAGATCCACAAGCTTTCCAAATAACAACGACAATAGCAAAGGCATTATGTTAATGTACCTAATCTCTGTAGTATTCGAGGTTTATTTGTGTAGCTTTAGATTTTTCACTTCGGTTTTGAAAGTCCATTACCAGGGTTGTGTGTGTTAAAGTGATGAATAGTGCTGCAGTCCGATTGGGAGATCAGGTAATACAAATCTACATGGCTGTTCCAAATAATGTGCCAAACAGGCATGAATAAAACAAAAGGATAACTAGGCCTACAGCCCAGGCAGAGATCCTCCTCAGAGACTAGCTGGGAATGAAGACTATTATTATAGTGTTCTGGTGTTCCAGTGTTCTAATGCTCTATTCCTGTTTGGTTTCATCTACTGGGTTCATGTATAGATCATTATCAAGAGGTGATGATATTACAACCAAATAGTTATAACATTTATTTAACGATCCCTTGAAAACGGCACGCAGTTTTCAGTGGTTTTAGCGGAGCTGGGGTCTACTTGCCCCTCCAGCAGGCAAATTGTACGCTCTGCATCTTATTGTGACGTTTTATTGATAACGACCAATACGACTAGGTGATATTGTAGTTCTAAATTGGAATGAATGTTGCACACTAATGGAACTTAGCATCTGTGAGAGCTGAGTGTGAGAACCCTGGTATCTGTCTGTTCTTAATGGGCCATTATGATGTGTATATGCAGTTATAAAGAGAGAGAGACACGTTTAGCTACAGTGGCTGAGCAGTGATGGTGAGAGGGAGAGAAATGCACTTCAGAGCTAGGGAGGTAGACAGGCAGGTGGGAGTATAACCAAGCACTGCCAGTAAAGTCATTTTACTGGATGACTGATTGGCCTTGGTATTGCTTAGCTGGATCCAACATCCATGCAGGTGAACTTACTTGTCAACAATAAAAACAGATGTCCTTGCAAAATGGCTGTTTTGTTTTCCCTCCCAAAAGAAAACTAGTTGTGAACCTGTTTCCAGCCGCCACGTAACCTGTGTGTTATTTCACAATTCAGTTGAAATGCAGGCGGTGAGCAGCAGCCTCTGTCTGTGTAGCATCTATCTTGATCTCGTGACATCTCTGTTTTAATGGAGGTGTTTGGCACTCAATTACACTCTGGAACGATTCTGAAACACATGCCTCCCCAGTAGAGTTGGCATCCTTACCCTTACCTCCCGTGTGTATCAAAGATGGCCGCCTATTATTTTGTGTGTATGAATAGACACATGTTACCATCTAAACCTGGACCCCAGCACCATGCCAAAAGCAGATGAAACACTCTTCCTTTGTGTGCTGTTTCGGGACCTTTCTGCTGCTATTGTGGCTTTCCAGCCACCTCTCCATTTTCCATGAAGATTATAAACACAAGGGAGAGACTTGGACTGTAAATCTGTACGCTCTTGGATCTGTGTGCGCAGTGGCTTGGGATGAGGTTTTATGTTTAAAAGAAGGGAGAAAAAAATCCCCCATCCAGCCGAAACCTGCTTTCTCTCAGTATCCTCTTCGTCTTGCTATTTATGAGCCCCTATAAAATGACACGCATTTATGCCCTCATTTTTATGTCCTACACTCGTCTGTGCATTTTACATGCCCTATGAAGACTCCTCGAGATATATATATATTCTCTTCTCACAGCCGTTTGGTTAGTTTAATTCATGCAATTTGAGGAACACGTAAAGATAATTTAACAGTTTATTTGTCTCAAAACTGTCATTTTCGGTGAAGATAAACACAGCGACTAAATGCTGCAACTAACTTTGATGTCCCATTTACACTGACTGCCTGGCTGGTGAAATAGATTCTTGTCCAACAGGAAATGTTGTGTATTTCAAGCCAAGGTGTGCCGCCTGGCCCATTTCTTCATATTTCCACAGAGTGAGGCCCATCGGTCCTCTTTTCCCCCTCACTCATCATCTTACCGAGTCCAACAACCCAGTTGGATGGCACCTGCTTCGCTTCTAGGACCTATTTCCCCTTGGCACAGCTATACACAGTTAATTTATTAGGTGATCAATGGAAAGTCATTTCACTTTTCCTAAATGGGAATGGATCAAAAGAGAATCTGAGTTTGGAACATCCATTTTTTGACTTTTATATTAATGTTATATACAGTGGTTGTTCCACTAAAAGTTTTGCGATTATGCTGCGGTACTTAGAGGTAATTTGGGGTTTAGTACGTTACCCTGCGTCACCACTTCTTTGCTCCAGACCAGCGTAAGGGGGAGTTAGAGCACTGATTATGCTTTTGGGTCCTACTGTGTCTCCAACTGACAATTAATAGGCGACTTAAACCTAAATAGAAACTGATAATTGTGCACGACTTCAGTATTACTTATTAAAGCTGTTGTTACCTGACCTGGACCCCATGTACAGTATTATAGTAGCCCATTATGGGCTATTAGCAGGACAATATACCTTTACCAACACCTTTCTCTATTTTGAAACTTTGTGGATGGGGCCTCCCCAGTGGTGCATCTGTCTAAGTCACTGCATCACAATGCAAAATGCATTGCTATAGAGACCTGTGCCAACCGTAGGCAACATGAGCCTCACTAGTGTTGAGTAATGTGATGTTAAAAGTGGTGTAGGTCTTATTTATTTAAAGAGCATATTGAAGTTAGAAGCAATAGGATTTGAAGCAATAGCCTACAACTATTTTATCACTGTTTTGCTCTGCTCTGAGACAAGCATGGGGACTGGTCTTGATAAATCAACGAGATTTTTTTATTTTCACTGAATCTCCATTTGGGTATTGGTTAGACTGCAATTAGAAATGTTATGTTCTTAGTGTAACCTTTATATAACTAAGCAAGTCAGTTTAGAACAAATTCTTATTTACACGGACAGCCTACTCCTTCCTCCCCGTTGGGGAATTGAACCCCGGTCTCCCGTTGCCCGCACAACACTGGGATTCTTTATCTAAATAGCCAAGTACTGTAGCCTACTCTCAACCGTCACGTTGTACGCCATATTTTCCGTTCCAACCTAACGGAAACCCAGAGGGTTTTTTGTTTTTCTTGGAATAGAAACACCATAATATGAATCAAATTAATTAAGCAACATTTCTTAAAATCAGTCCCATATACTATGTTCTTACAATTTTTTTTTAAATTCTCTAGTACAGTCACTTTTGAAGGCTATCAAATGCTTCTCATAGCATTAATGGTACCAGTGGTTGGCACTTAAATAACGTGCCATAGAACTTTTAAAGGACGAACCACTGTACCCATTGATGCTGGAAGAATATATAACTTATGACTGTCTGAAGAACTTAGTTCAATTGTCGTACCCCATCAGAACCCAAAATATAAATGTTTTTTAGTCTGAAGTGGGTAAACCAACACTGTACAGCATCAAAACATGGTTAAATCAATTTAATCTCATGGGTGGTCAGTCCTTGCATCCATAGCTCTGGCTATGAATTTAAGAGTGGTTACATTTCCTCCAGCCCCAGTCCTCAACTGTGTACCAAAACAGTGGCAGGGTGCCCACTTTATTATTATTTGAACTGCAGATTGCCCTTTTGACACATACATTAGCAATCCACCACCAGACAGTCAGACAGGCCAAGCGTGTGGCTAGGCTGGGGATAGCAGAGATAGGAGAGTGTGGAGTTGTATGGTCACTTCTTCTTCCATTAGCAGGATAAGGAGCTAGCTAATTGCCTGGGCTGTTAAAACTGATGTACCTCTGGAGCCAGGGTAAGGCCAGGGCTACTCTCAGCCCCACTCAAGCCCGGGGAGAGAGGCTGTTACCTGGGGAATGAATGGACACTAGTGCTATTATCTGGATCTGCAGTAGTATTGACTTCTAACCAAACTAATGGGTGGAGAGAGGGGCATTTTGACTGTCATTTTACAGATGGAAAGGAAGAGAAGAACGAGGGAGAGAAGAAGCCCTGGTCTTTGAAGCATTCCTGGTATTCAGGTATAGGTACATCATCAGATTGTTAAACTAGGTCATGATTCTCCTGTGCCAGCAGTTTACCTCTGTCTGCCTGATTCGTGCCCTCAAGGTTAAACACTTCTTCTTGGATCCCTCATCTCCTGTCCCCTTTCATCTTCCCATGGAAATGGTCATGCTCTGCTCTCACAAAAAGACAGAGTGAGATCCACTGAATGGAAGGATGAATGATGCCTCTGCAAATAGGGCTCAGACAGTTGGGCTCTTCCACCAATTCGGTGCCTTTTGAGAAGTGTAACCCCCCACCCCCAAAAAATATATAAAGTTTGATTTCACAATTTTAACATTCAGTCAAAGTGCAGGTTAAACTTAATAAAAAGCATATTTTCCCATCTCAAGAGGTTAAATGAAAAAAATGACTATAGTAAGTGCCTATTAAGAGTGCCTATTACAGTGGCTTGCGAAAGTATTCACCCCCCTTGGCATTTTTTCTATTTTGTTGCCTTACAACCTGGAATTAAAATATATTTTTGGGGGGGTTTGTATCATTTGATTTACACAACATGCCTACCACTTTGAAGATGCAAAATATGTTTTATTGTGAAACAAACAAGAAATAAGACAAAAAAACTGAACCTGAGCGTGCATAACGATTCACCCCCCCAAGTCAATACTTTGTAGAGCCACCTTTTGCAGCAATTACAGCTGCAAGTATCTTGGGGTATGTCTCTATAAGCTTGGCACATCTAGCCACTGGGATTTTTGCCCATTCTTCAAGGCAAAATTGCTCCAGCTCCTTCAAGTTGGATGGGTTCCGCTGGTGTACACCAATCTGTAAGTCATACCACAGATTCTCAATTGATTGAGGTCTGGGCTTTGACTAGGCCATTCCAAGACATTTACATGTTTCCCCATAAACCACTCGAGTGTTGCTTTAGCAGTATGCTCAGTGTCATTGTCCTGCTGGAAGGTGAACTTCCGTCCCAGTCTCAAATCTCTGGAAGACTGAAACAGGTTTCCCTCAAGAATTTCCCTGTATTTAGCGCCATCCATCATTCCTTCAATTCTGACCAGTTTCCCAGTCCCTGCTGATGAAAAACATCCCCACAGCATGATGCTGCCACCACCATGCTTCATTCTGGGGATGGGGTTCTCGGGGTGATGAAAGTTGTTGGGTTTGCGCCAGACATAGCATTTCCCTTGATGGCCAAAAAGCTAAATTTTAGTCTCATCTGACCAGAGTACCTTCTTCTATATGTTTGGGGAGTCTCCCACATGCCTTTTGGCGAACACCAAACATGTTTGCTTATTTTTTCTTTAAGCAATGGCTTTTTTTCTGGAGAGTCTTCCGTAAAGCCCAACTCTGTGGAGTGTACGGCTTAAAGTGGTCATATAGACAGATACTCCAATCTCCGCTGTGGAGCTTTGCAGTTCCTTCAGGGTTATCTTTGGTCTCTTTGTTGCCTCTCTGATTAATGCCCTCCTTGCCTGGTCTGTGAATTTTGGTGGGCAGCCCTCTCTTGGCAGGTTTGTTGTGGTGCCATATTCTTTCAATTTTTTTATAATAGATTTAATGGTGCTCCATGGGATTACTAATCTGTACTTCTCCACAACTTTGTCCCTGACCTGTTTGGAGAGCTCCTTGGTCTTCATGGTGCCGCTTGCTTGGTGGTGCCTCTTGCTTAGTGTTGTTGCAGACTCTGGGGCCTTTCAGAACAAGTGTATATATACTGAGATCATGTGACACTTAGATTGCACACAGGTGGACTTTATTTAACTAATTATGTGACTTCTGAAGGTAATTGGTTGCACCAGATCTTATTTAGGGGCTTGATAGCAAATGGGGTGAATACATATGCACGCACCACTCTTTATTTATTTTTTTAATTTCACTTCACCAATTTGGACTATTTTATGTATGTCCATTACATGAAATGCCACAAAATATGAAAAATGCCAAGGGGGTGAATGCTTTTGCAAGGCACTGTACGTGCCAAATAAAGTGACAGGGTTGAAGATTTCATCTTAAATCAGCCCCAAATCCCCTTATGATAGGGGGAATGGAAGCTTGTTGTGTGAAACAGGGAATGCAAGCTTGAAAAAAATGTATATTGTTAAAACATGTCTAGCCTGTCTATCTATGGGTAACAGGGTTGATGTGTTATGCTCGACCCACTCAGTTTTCCGCAACATAACACCAGAAAAATGTAGGAAAAGTTTATTTTGAAAAAAATATTTAAATAATTTCACAATATTAAAATGAGAGTTCAGTTCATGTAACAGGGTTAACCTTAAAATGAGGGACAGACATAAATGAATCACTAATCACACGAAATAAATAAATAATTGTCTTCAGAAATGACTTTGTCAAGCAACAAAATAACTAGGTCTGTACAATGATGGAAAAAACTTGGAGAAATGTTGAGGTTAAGTAAATCTTTCTAAAAGTCACAGAGGGTGCACAGTGTTTATTCATATTACAAATCAGATTTGAGTTTGCCATGTTGTCTCTATTCAAGGGCACTTCATGTAATATAACAGGCTTTTAAAATTCCATACTGGTGTACAAGTTCTACTTAAAATATCAAAGGGACGCAAAAGGTACTATTTTCATGGAACGACAAAGCTATGTTGGGCTCCCGAGTGGCATAGTGGTCTAAGACACTGCATCTCAGTGCAAGAGGTATCACTGCAGTACCTGGTTTGAATCCAGGCTGCATCACATCCGGACGTATTGGGAGTCCCATATGGTGGTGCACAATTGGCCCAGCATCATCTGGGTTTTGCCATGGTAGGTTGTCATTGTAAATAAGAATTTGTTCTTAACTGACTTGCCTAGTTAAATAAAGGTTAAATTTAAAAATAATAATAATAATGTTGCCACAGTTGCTGTGATGTTTCTTGTCTACCTTTGAGCCTCATTCCTCAGCCTTACCCCTTTTACCTCCCACCCTTTCAAAGCACATCTTATATCACCATGTACTTCTGGCTTTATTCATGTCATCTTCAAAATATTAGTTTGAGTCTCTAAAACTGTGACAAGAGGAAGTGAGGGGGAAAGTATTCCGATATTCCAGAATATTGTGTAAAAAAACCATGGAAGCTATGCCAGCTCTACAGATCACGGCTGGGAGCCTGAACTTTTGTTTCTTTGGTGTTTCTGAAATCCCATTCCTTTTGGTATGCACCATAACCGATAGCTTGTTTATACTGTATGTACTGTATTCAGGAGACTTGTTGCCTAAGTAGAGAGCTCAAAGCTCCCATGCTATGGCAGTTATAGTTCTGTCGAGTCAGTGTAATTTCTGTAGGGGAGCGGAAAAGTATAAACACAGACGATGCATCATGGCAGAAGGTGTTTTGTTGCACTACAGCCTCTAACTTAGTTTGAAGGTCAGTGTTTTGCTGCTGCCGAGCCTTTTCTGCTCTCTATCTTCTCATCTGCCATGGTTCTCATTCACAGCATGGTTGTAATAGGGGAGTAGACATTTTCTCCCTACTCTTTGAATTTCCCTTCATTGCCTTTTTCCTGCTTTAGTATGTCGGTTCACTGTGTGTGTGTGTGTGTGTGTGTGTGTGTGTGTGTGTGTGTGTGTGTGTGTGTGTGTGTGTGTGTGTGTGTGTGTGTGTGTGTGTTTGTGTGTTTGCGAGTGTGATGAGTGCACATGTGTGCATGCATACTATTTTTTCCTTCTCCAAGGACCCGTTATTAACTGAGCAGTAAGCTGGGGACGTTTCCCCCCAATCTTTTTGTGTATGTACAGTATAATGACATCTTCAAACCCCCGTCTCCTCTTTCTATACGTCCCTCAGTTCTCCAGAAGAAGTGTGTGATTCTGATCATGCCCAGGCAGGAAAGTCATCATCATCAGGTCTGATATTCCTGTAATCAGCTCTCACAAGGCTGTGTCTCTTTGAAGCGGAGACTGAGGGAGTGATTGTAAACAGAGATAAGTGGTGTATTTCCACAGGCACACAGCAGCTGATAATACCTGTATTTACCACCTGAGGCTTGGATAGATACGCTCTACTTTCTTTCTCTTTCCACATGTTTACTTGCAATTGGTTGGTTGGATGGAATGAGGGTCACACAAGATTCAAACAATGCCAGAATGGTTTAAAGCCAGCTTTGTCTGTAGATAGAGGGGTGATGCGGATATAGTGTAATTGGTTCTCATGCAGAGGGTTATATCTCTCTTTTAGCTCAATGTGTTGGGAACCAGCGCAATGCAGGACACTAATTATGGATGAAATATTACAGTCAGTAGAGATGACTATATATTATTAATGGACAGATCTCAGAGATATTTACTCTGTCTGTGCTGTTAGATATTCTCTATCTCTATTTCCCTCACTCTCCATTTCTTAAGTCTCTCTCTTTCTCTAGTCTACTTGACCACATTTTCACTTCTATTGTGCTTTGTGTGTACTTCAGGGTTGGGTACTTAGTTTGAACTGTCCCTGACCCAACCCCTTCAGTTTTGCCCGAAGATGTTTGGCTCTGTCATCTCTCTGCTTTATATTCCACCCCTCCCTCCATCTTGCCATATTCTCCTCTGTTATTCCTTTTCTCCTTTGGACTGGCAGCTAGAAGCAGTTTTAATGGATGGTCCCTGTGTTTGGCATTACTTTTGGTTCTACTGAACAGAGACCATTATAAGGCAATTATAAGACATTTCTAAAGAGTTGAAATGTCAAGGATAGAGAACATTATTGGTTTAATGTTTCTCTAATGTAGCCTGGAGTCTGACTGCATGGTGTGGCGGAGATGATGATGGGCGTACAATACTATGCCTCTTGGACCAGACGGTCTTTTTGAAGTTTATGGTCTGATGACAAGGCCTAACATCAACACTAGTCAAAGCATCAAGTCCAGGAAGTTCTCAAAGTTCATTCCAGTGTCTTGGTCATTCAGAGGGCCTCGTTTGAGGAGAAACAGGGATAAAAAAACAAGTCTCGTTTTGATTTGCCCCATTATGATCTCAACCAAGGGTAATTCCCTCAGTTTTGTATATGACCACGTTTTCCAAAAACTCTTAAATATCTGCTCCGAATTAAGATTCAAATATGCCTTCAGAAAGAATGGGGTGTCAGCTATGACATGACACCTTGACTTTGAAAAAAAGTTTACGTGGATTTATACCTGGTAACAGAATTGCGGTAACGGAATTTCATCATGGGTCCCTGATCTGTGCTGCACAGAAATGCATTATTATGGATATGAATGTTATTCTCTTCATGGTGATGCATCCTAAATACTGTATGTACAAAAAGGTAGAAATATTAAATATCCTCCTTTGCATATTTGTGTATTATTCTACATGTAACCGATGTGAAATGGCTAGTTAGTTAGCGGTGGTGCGCGCTAATAGCATTTCAATCAGCGACGTCACTCGCTCTGAGACTTGAAGTAGGGTTTCCCCTTGCGTTGCAAGGGCCGCGGCTTTTGTGGCGCGATGGGTAACGATGCTTTGTGGGGTGTCAGTTGTTGATGTGTGCAAGGGTCCCTGGTTCGAGCCCAGGTTGGGGCGAAGAGAGGGATGGAACCTACACTGTTACATTGATGCTGTTGACCCGGATCATTGGTTGCTGCGGAAAAGGAGGAGGTCAAAGGGGGGGTGAGTGTAACCGATGTGAAATGGCTAGTTAGTTAGCGGTGGTGTGCGCTAATAGCATTTCAATCAGTGACGTCACTCGCTCTGAGACTTGAAGTAGGGTTTCCCCTTGCGTTGCAAGGGCCGCGGCTTTTGTGGCGCAATGGGTAACGTTGCTTCGTGGGTGTCAGTTGTTGATGTGTGCAAGGGTCCCTGGTTCGAGCCCGGGTTGGGACGAGGAGAGGGACGGAACCTACACTGTTACATACACAGTGGCTATTATTTGAATGAGCTCCGCCCCCAAACAAGACCACATTTTGTTGGTCCAGACCCAACCAAATCTGAACCAATCATATGTTTCACAAGTTTGGACATCAAAGTACAGCCCAGTAGAACTCAGTAGAGTATAATACAGTGCAGCACAGCATAGAAAAGTAAAGTAGAGTAGAATTCAGTACAGTAGAGTTCAGTACAGTAGAGTTTGGTACAGTAGAGCTCAGTACTGTACAGTACAATCCAGTACATTATAGTGCACTCAACTCTAGTGTGCTCAAATGTGTACTGTACTCAACTCTTATTCTACAGTACTATCCTGTACTGTACTATAAAACATGTTTTACTGTACTGTAATCTACTGTACTCTACTGTGCTCTTCTGTACTGTACTCAACTCAACTTTTTTTCTACTTTACTGTACTTTAGTGTGCTCTCCAAACTTGTGAAACATAGACGTCTATGATTGGTTCAGATTTGGTCTGGTCCCGACTGGACCAAATCTGAACCATTCATGGATGTCTATGTTTGGGCCAAATCAAGGCCGGTCTGGACCGGACAAAAAATGTATATCTCTGGACGTGGAAATTAAAGCCTGTCCGGACAGAATAAAAAAAACAATGTCTGTGGACGTTGAAATCAAGGCCAGGGTGGACTGACCAAATTTCAACTACTTTTCAACGTCCATGGACGTCCTGTGTCGGTCAGTACTCCGTAGGTAGGGATGCTGGTTACATTAAATGGAAAGAGATGGGGCTAATGGGTAGGTGTCAGTAAGAGCGGGGAGAGGTGACAACTGGAAAACAGTTATGAGCTTTACAAAACAGTATGCCAGTGGAAGGGAGAACTGGGACTGTGGTTTGTGACTACTATGATTTCCCGTTGTAGCCAATTCAATTGCAGTAAGAAATTCTGTTTTTCAGAATTTCACTTAATAATTCAGAAACCAAACCGATATTAGTAAAAACACAAACTAATTGATAGGTCTACCTTTACTTGTTACTTACTTCTGTGAACTTTCATTTTCCTCGCTTCTCATGAGGGAGAGACATGAGAAAAATGTTAAAGATATTTGGGCTTTTGGTAATGGAATTTCAAGGCACAGGTCAATGTTCCTTAAAGTTACACAAGGAAAAGTTTTGATATTAGTTGGCAGGGGTCTTTACTTTAACATGATTGTGTTTTAATGTATTTCTAAAACCTTTTAAGACTTTTTCTGGTAGATGTTTTTTAAGACACCTTTTCCATCTGTTTGACCAGAATCAAAGCCTTTGCTTTTTCCTAATATTTAGGATAGAAAACGGTTTAAACATACATATATATATATATATATGCCTTATTTTTAAAAAATATAGACGCATTAATTTGACACCAGATTTGAGATGCTCCTATGAACACGTTGTTGCTCATGGGTCCTTTTACATGGAAATGCCCAGAAGTATCTTGTTTCCGATTTGGTACTAGAGTTATAAGGAATGTATTGGCAGGGTCTGAAAGCTCTTGCTTCAATGTAGTCTCAGTTCCAAGTTGGTTTATAGGGGAGGCAGTATACCACGATGGATAGCGTCAGTTATTACTCTCCTCAAACAATCCCCATAAGTGATAATGCAGACTGGTCTCATAGACTAGGCGTAACGTATGAAATGTAAATCCGGGACACTCAAATGAGTATGATTATGTTACATTTAGTGTGGTTACATAAGACAGAAGGTTACTAGAGGCAAAAATGAAAGGAGGGTGGTTAGTCGGGTGGGCGTATAACATGAATGTCTAACAACCCAAAGCGTGTTTGAATCTCATCACGGACAACATGAGAGTTTTAGATAATCTTTGAAAATACTTCCTACTTTTTAGCTACTTTGCAACTACTTAGCATGTTAGCTAACCCTTTAACCTAAATCCTAACCTTAACCCTAGCCTAACTAACGTTAGCCACAACAAATTGGAATTCGTAATGTATCATACATTTTTGAAATTCGTAACATATTGTACGTTTTTCAAAACCGTAACATATTGTACGAAATGAATGATGGACATACCATACGAAACGTAACACATCTTACTAAATGTAGTGTCTTTGATTTACGTACAGAATAATACGAAATGCTCTGGGACCACATTGAATAATAATGCCACAGTCACATTGTAATGTTTAAAGGCCCTTGGCTTAGGCCTGTTGTAAAGGAACACAGCATCTGGCCAGCCCATGCCTATGGGATTTCTGCTGCAGTTCTGAAGTAATTATTTTGGTGTAAAAAGGAAGGAACAAGTAGAGAGGGAGGGGTGAGGTAAACTTTGTCAACGTCAACAGAGCCTCTCTCTGGACTCTATAGGGCCGGTATAAACATATGGACATGTTACCGTGACGACAGTGGAATGTCCCGGGATGCGTGTCCTTGTGGCTGGCCAGAGGTTTCAGCCAACAGTTTGGGCTTGACTCCACCACATCATTGTAGGCTGCGATGTTGACTCTTAATCCCCCAGCCACTCCCCCTAGCTCTCTCTCTTAGCCCCCCTTCGAACCTTTCTAGAACAGCCTGTCCAGGCTAAGCCAGGCCAGACCAGGACACATCACATGGCCCCAGTGTTTCTCTCTGTTTCTTTCTTTCTTTCCCTCCCTCCCTCTCTCCCTCCCTTCTCCTTCTTTCTTCCTGGACCCTTTTCTCTACAGTAGAAAGGGCCAGGAGGACTCGCAGCCAGGCATACACTTCTCCTCTTTTTAATTATTACCTCCCTAGGGCTTCTATCCTTCCCCACCTTTCATGCACAGAAGGGTGTTCAACCCTGCCTTTCCTTTCCACATCATTTGATCATCCCCCTTTACCAACTGGGTAGAATTTCAAACACTTTAGACACTCTTGTCTCTCTAACTGTTTTACTATATTATATAGGGGTTAGGGGTTGGGAATGGATTGCTTAAGTGGCAGGGAATGTGAAACTACAAGGAGAGTTTGTGTATATATGTATGTGCATGTTGGTGTGCGTATGTGTGTGCTGGCCATCCTTTTCTTACCTGAGCTTTGTAACAGGGCAGTGGAGGCTGGTTAGTGTCATAGTGTAGTGACCTGCCAATGTATCTTTTCCAGTAGCTCTGCTCCCCTCCCAGGGTGATTCATTTATACATTACTATAGGAACCCTACACCACACATACACATACACACACACACACACACACACCACTCGCTCCATACAGTCCAACATTAACCCTTACTCCTCTAAAACACTCTTTAATTTAGACCTCTCTCATTTAATCTCACTCTACTATACCAGCTACCAGCCCTCTCCCCCATACAATACACTATTACCTATCTCTCCTCTAAAACAATCACTCGTTCACTTGCCTTTTTTATCATTCATTTATCCCTCCCTCGCTTATTTGACCATACATTAGACCTGTGCACCCCTCCCCATATTGTTTTTTGAAAATACTATCATTTCTTAAGCATCACCAATTAATTATTCCATTTATCATTTACTCGTTGGCTTTTAGGGTGAAATTAATTTATCCCTCCCTCTCACTTTGTCTACCTTCCCATTTTATTTGGATTAAAATCTATTATTTTTAGTATCATTCCTCTTTGTGTGTAAAAAAGGAGATTTTATCTCAGCTTTCAACATTTTTTACATTACGTTTAGCAGACAGTCTTATCCAGAGCGACTTACAGCAGTGAATGCATACATTTCATTTCATGCATTTTTTTGTTTTACTGGCCCCCTGTGGGAATCGAACCCACAACCCTGGCATTGCAAACACCATGCTCTACCAACTGAGCCACAGGGAAGGTCAGAATCAGTCATAACCTTGCATGAACGAATTTCAGGCCTCTCCTCCACTTGACACCACGCCATTTACTGTAGATAAACATTAAACAATCATAAAAAAAACTTTCATCATTCACTCGGCTGAATTTCTAAATCCCTCTTTTAGAGCCTAGATCTGTGCATAATGCCAAAATGGTGCTCCTCCATGACCCATCGGATCAGGCTGGAAATCCGGAGGCCGTTATCCCAGGGAGGGGTGGCCGCGATGGGCTTGGGGGACAGCGATGCGTGCCTGGGCCCAGTAGTGCTGGGACAGAACATTATCCAACATTTTACACATAATTTCTGAAGGTTACACTTCTATAGAGAAGAACACAGCTTTTCACACACACACACACGCACGCACGCACACGCACGCACACACACACACGGCTGCTGAGGGGAGGATGGCTCATAATAATGGCTGGAACAGAGCCAATGGAATAGCATCAAACACATAGAGCCATGTGTTTGATGTATTTGATACTATTCCACAATTCCGCTCCAGCCATTACCACGAGCCCGTCCTCCCCAATTAAGGTGTCACCAACCTCCTGTGATACACACACAAGAGTGTGCACACACACACGCTCACTTGATTGCTCTTGGCATTCGTCTGCATACACACATTCACTTCCCTCTCTCCCCTTAAAGAGCGACTGTCTTAAAGAAGCAACAAATCACTTTGAAAACGGCCTGTGCCATCGATTTAGAGTCAGAAAACAGTTGTTCTAGTGTCAAAATTGACTACAAAGTGTAAATAGGATAATAGGTCATAAAGTCAATCTCGTTAAAACTGAGTTTGGAACATCCATGTGTCACAATGGGAAAATTAAGTTTGGGTTTTGATTTAACGATGTTCATTTGCCCACTAAGATGGGGTGAACAGCTGCAAAACTACAAGGAGTCTCTATCCAATAGCGTAGACAGACTTTGTTTACATAAGACAACATGTCACACATTGTTTTACTTGAGAAATACTGAACCAAACACCTTGGTTAGATGTCAAATTGCGCAACTAAAACGTCTTCTGCAAAAACGTCAATTAATTACAGATTTATTGAGTTATTTTAGATTCATTCTGGGGATTATGAGGACATGAAATAGGCTTCTCATGGGGGACAAGCATCATTCACCAAATGTGTAATCAGCCAGGAAACACACCTCCAAGACTGAAATCTTGTTTTTCTAATGAGCAACAGAAAAACGTGCCAATCGGAGTGTTTAGTTTCTCTTTAACACACTCACATAAGCACATCTTTCCCTCTCTCCTAACACACTCACACATACTGTAGGCCTAGGTCCTCTACTAAACCTCCCACTCACATGCCCTGTAAATTCACCTCTTATTTAATCTGAGTGCTGTTGATATTAATCTTAAATCCTCTTTTACCTTAAATTGAGTATCACTCAACTTGTGTCCACTGCTGAGTAACCTCTCAGTAGCATGCAAGGCAAGCTCTGTTTAGATTTGCTGTAGTCTCTAGTACATTACCCAAATTAAAGGGATTTTGGCTATGAAGCCCTTTATCTACTTACCACAGAGTTAGATGAACTCATGGATGAACTCATTGTCTCTGCATCCAGTATGAAGGAAGTTGGAGGTTGTTTTGAAAGCCAATGCTAACTAGTGTTAGCACAATGACTGGAAGTCTATGGTATCTATTATCATGCTAGCTGTTACCATATACTTCCAGTCATTGCGTTAACACTAGTTAGCAATTGCGCTAACACTAGTTAGTAAAACCCTTCAAACTGCACGCAGACATAAAAATGGTATCCACGAGTTCATCTGACTTTGGGGAAATAGATAAAGGGCTTCATTGCCAAAATCCTGAAGTATCCCTTTAAACACAGCAGAATAATTATTCACCTCATTCACAAGTTTAAGTATCAGACATTGAAATGGATTTAGAATATTTTAGGGAATGGAATGGATATGAGGATTCAGGAGGGGAATGAGAATTGACCAGATGAAGCCAAGGGCTGTAGATGAAGGTTCCAGGGGGTGGACTCTGGAGTTGGCTTGAAGACATCATCCACAGGCCGTGATAGTTAGGCAGCTGCTGTGATGATCAGTGTTGGGCTCAATTCAGAAATGAATTGAGAATGCCTGAAATTCCAATACAATTCTTGAATTTGAATTAAAGTGGTAAACAGGATACAGAATTGAAATTCAAATTTCAATGAAAGGAAATATAATTGAATTAAGTGAAATTCAAATGCTTCTACTATTCTATTAGGTGTAGTCCAAGTTATTATAGTTGTGTTATATTAGTTTTACTACATTTTTATTTGAAATTCAGTTTAGTTTTCAGAACCACTTTCTAGTTTTATTTAGTTTAAGTTTGATGAAAACATTTCTATTTCATTTTTATATTATTTCGTTTTAGTGTTAGGGACAGAACATATTTCTGGCTTCACGTGTAGGAAATAGAAAACTGGGAACTGGTAAGTCCGACATGATTGTGTTCAAGTGCTTTTGAAGTTGGAACAATTCTTCAAACATTAAGATTTGAGCTAGCTTGATGAGCATGCTAAAATGGCTAATTCTATAATAAAGCTAGCTTGCTTAACATTGACAATATGGTCAGACTAGCTAAATTATCCATATTGATAAGGTTGTAAATTGTCAAAAACAGATTTGTCGTCATCTTTTGTTTAAAAGGTCAGTGGTAAACAGTCACAACTCGGCAACTCGGGTCACAAGATTCTCTGAATTTACCACTTGTAATTCTGACTTGGAGGGTCAATCAAGTGAAATTTCCCACTGGGAACTAGGGGCTTACGATATGCATGGGAGGCTAGGAGCCATTTATGTGTTTGTTTCGTTTTTTAGGATGTTACTTCTAGCCACTGTGAGGCAGTAATAAATAAAGTGATGAGTAGAGAAACACACGGTTATGGATTTTTTAGGGCCAATGCCGATTTTTGGGGGTCAAGGAGGCCGGTGGCCGATATGTTAGGCCGATATCTTATAATTTTAATGACAAAATGTCCCAGAGAAAGCAATGCATGCATTAATTTGTTTTTACCAATCTAACTACACTGCTAAAACAAATAAAGGGAACACTAAAATAACACATCCTAGATCTGAATGAATGAAATAATCTTATTAAATACTTTTTTCTTTACATAGTTGAATGTGCTGACAACAAAATCACACAAAAATAATCAATGGAAATCCAATTTATCAACCCATGGAGGTCTGGATTTGGAGTCACACTCAAAAATAAAGTGGAAAACCACACTACAGGCTGATCCAACTTTGATGTAATGTCCTTAAAACAAGTCAAAATCAGGCTCAGTAGTGTGTGTGGCCTCCACGTGCCTGTATAACCTCCCTACGATGCCTGGGCATGCTCCTGATGAGGTGGCGGATGGTCTCCTGAGGGATCTCCTCCCAGACCTGGACTAAAGCATCCGCCAACTCCTGGACATTCTGTGGTGCAACGTGGCGTTGGTGGATGGAGCGAGACATGATGTCCCAGATGTGCTCAATTGGATTCAGGTCTGGAGAACGGGCGGGCCAGTCCATAGCATCAATGCCTTCCTCTTGCAGGAACTGCTGACACACTCCAGCCACATGAGGTCTAGCATTGTCTTGCATTAGGAGGAACCCAGGGCCAACCGCACCAGCATATTGTCTCACAAGGGGTCTGAGGATCTCATCTCGGTACCTAATGGCAGTCAGGCTACCTCTGGCGAGCACATGGAGGGCTGTGCGGCCCCCCAAAGAAATGCCACCCCACACCATGACTGACCCACCGCCAAACCGGTCATGCTGGAGGATGTTGCAGGCAGCAGAACGTTCTCCACGGCGTCTCCAGACTCTGTCACGTCTGTCACGTGCTCAGTGTGAACCTGCTTTCATCTGTGAAGAGCACAGGGCGCCAGTGGCGAATTTGCCAATCTTGGTGTTCTCTGGCAAATGCCAAACGTCCTGCACGGTGTTGGGCTGTAAGCACAACCCCCACCTGTGGACGTCGGGCCCTCATACCACCCTCATGGAGTCTGTTTCTGACCGTTTGAGCAGACACATGCACATTTGTGGCCTGCTGGAGTTAATTTTGCAGGGCTCTGGCAGTGCTCCGCCTGCTCCTCCTTGCACAAAGGCGGAGGTAGCGGTCCTGCTGCTGGGTTGTTGCCCTCCTAAGGCCTCCTCCACGTCTCCTGATGTACTGGCCTGTCTCCTGGTAGCGCCTCCATGCTCTGGACACTACGCTGACAGACACGGCAAACCTTCTTGCCACAGCTCGCATTGATGTGCCATCCTGGATGAGCTGCACTACCTGAGCCACTTGTGTGGGTTGTAAGACTCCGTCTCATGCTACCACTAGAGTGAAAGCACCGCCAGCATTCAAAAGTGACTAAAACATCAGCCAGGAAGCATAGGAACTGAGAAGTGGTCTGTGGTCACCACCTGCAGAACCACTCCTTTATTGGGGGTGTCTTGCTAATTGCCTATAATTTCCACCTGTTGTCTATTCCATTTGCACAACAGCATGTGAAATGTATTGTTAATCAGTGTTGCTTCCTAAGTGGACAGTTTGATTTCACAGAAGTGTGATTGACTTGGAGTTACATTGTGTTGTTTAAGTGTTTCCTTTATTTTTTGAGCAGTGTATATTGAACAAATATATAAACGCAACATGTAAAGTGCTGGTCCCATGTTTCATGAGCTGAAATAAAAGATCCCAGAAATGTTCCATATGCACAAAAAGCTTGTTTCTCTCAAATTTTGTGCACAAATTAGAGTTTACATCTCTGTTGGTGAGCATTTCTCCTTTGCCAAGGTAATCCATCCACCTGACAGGTGTGGCATATCATGAAGCTGATTAAACAGCATGATCATTACACAGGTGCACCTTGTGCTGAGTACAATTAAAGGCCACTTTAAAATGTGTAGTTTTGTCACACAACACAATGCCACAGATGTCTCAAGTTTTGAGGGAGTGTGCAATTGGCATGCTGACTGCAGGAATCTCTACCAGAACTGTTAGCAGACAGTTGAATGTTCATTTCTCTACCATAAATTGCGTTGTTTTAGAGTATTTGTCAGTACGTCAAACTGGCATCACAACCACAGACCACGTGTATGGCGTTGTGCGGGCGAGTGGTTTGCTGATGTCAATGTTTTGAACAGAATGCCCCATGGTGGTGGTGGGGTTATGGTATGAGCAGGCATAAGATGCGAACACAATTGCATTTTATCGATGGCAATTTAAATGCAAAGAGATGCCGTGACGAGATCCTGAGGCCCATTGTCGTGCCATTCATCCACCACTATTACCTCATGTTTCAGCATGATAATCAGGGTTCCCACGGGTCCTTGAAATCCTTGAAAGTTTGTGAATTTGAGAAAGAAATCAAGGCCTTGAAAGTTTTTGAAAATAGACATGGGTCATTGAAAGTGCTTGAATTTATATATTTTGTGCAAGAATATAAATTGAAGTTCTTTAGATAAAAATGAATAGGCTACGTTTCGCTGTCTGCATGTGTCTCCCGCCATCTGTGCATCCTTGTTTCAGGCGTCACCTGCCTCGAGAAAGTGCGACGGTCACGTGCGTGCGTGAGTGACTGAAGTCGAATGATGCAGGTTAAATAGCGGCAAGCAAGCGAGAAAGCTAATGTTAAGCGAACCTTCAGCTATGCCTAGAAAATGTCAAATCCAGGACTCGTGCTTCACCAAAGACATTTACAAAGACTGGCTTGTTAATTAAAGATCCGCGGGACATCATATGGCCCGATGCAGAGCCTGCAGCAAATCAATAAAAGTTCACGCTGGGGGAAGCAGCTGTGACGAGCCATGCTGCTGGAGCATCACACAGGACGGCACTCCGTAAGTTAAAAGCAGGTAGGTCCTACCCCTTGTAACATGTAGAAAGGAATACAACAACCATACTTAGTTAGTTACTAACGTTAATTAGTTAGCTAGATTATTCCGTCTCTTCGTGGTTGGGTAAATTAACTTTAACGTTACAGAATTATTCGGTCAAATTAACATTTGCTATGTTGTTGTTAGCTAACGTTATCGAGATGTCTCAGTCAGTTGTCCCCCAGAATCACACCTGTCAATATAGTGCTAGCTAGCTAACATTAGCTAAGTTGTTAACGTTACGTTAGCCAACTTGCGGCAAGCAGAGCTGGACAGTAAACATTTAAAATAAATGACAATTTGCTAACGTTAGCTGAAAATGTACATTTGCGTTCGATAGAGTTGTTAGTGACAACATTTCATGACTAATGCTAGCTAATGTTAGCCAGCTAGCTAGTCATTCATCAGACTTGGACGCTTATTTTCTTACAGCTCCCACTCTATTGAACTACGTGGAAAAGTCCTCGTCATCTACATCACCACCTAGACAATCTTCTACAACTACTACCACATTCACCACCTCCTCAAGACAGCCCGTCATTAATGCCGTTCCTAAAGAGGACACATTGCAGGCTGAGACACTGTGGTGTCTGAATATGATGGAGTCTCACTACTCTTTCCACTCTAGTGAACGCACGGGTGAGTGGCATGGTTTATAAATTGTCACCTGTAACATGAAATTATTTTTAGGAACATGTTATGTTTGTTTTCACATTTCATATTCTCTCTCTGTGACACACACACACATACAGGCTAGAAACAGGAATAAGTGTTTGATTTCAATCTTTTTTTTTATTCTTAGGTGTGCTGTTCTCAGTGATGTTCCCAGACAGTGCAATAGCAAAGACCTTCACATGCGGGGCAACAAAGACCAGCTATGTGTGCACACATGGCTTGGCTCCTCATTTCAAGCACTTGTTGTCTAAAAAATCTCTGCTGGGGAGGAGGGCTATGTACTTCTCTTTGATGAGAGCCTTAACAGGAAAACAGTCAAAGCAGTGTGACTCACGCCCGTTTATGGGATGAGGACAAAGTTGTGATGAGATTTTATGATTCTACATTTATGGGACATGCAACTGCGCTGGACCTTAAAGCGGTCTATGAGAAGAGTACCGAAGATCTACCAAAGAAAAACATGGTTCAGATCTCCATGGATGGACCAAATGTAAATTGGTCATTTTACTCAAAGGTTGAGAAGTCCCTCCTAGATTTTGATGTACACCTTATAAAACATTGGCAGTTGCGGTCTCCATATTGTACATGGTGAAGGGAGTGGAAGAAACAGAGTGGAAAGTTGACAGTGTACCCCATGCTATGTACCAACTTCTGAAGGATACTCCAGACCGCAGGTAGGACTACTTTAACATCATTGGATCATCAGATCCCCAAATGCCACTTAAGTCTCGCAAGACACAGTGGGTTGAAAATGCGCCCGTGCTTGAAAGAACTTTAGAGTTTTTATCCCATATGTGAAGGCTGTAGAAAAGAGATGTCCAAAATCCAGGCACAAAGTCGTTTGAGGTGATTAAGGAGGCCGTTAAGGACCTTTTCATGACAGCAAAACTGAATTTCATCTTGTCAGTGAGCTGAGCAAAGAGGTGACACCATTCCTCAAACGCTAACAGACCGATAAGCCCATGGTTCCATTTCTCTCTAAAGACTTGTTCAAGCTGCATAAGAGCTTGATAAGCAGATTCATTAAGCCAGACCTCATGAAAGAAGTGAAGACCCCTTGATGTCGAGGTGAGCCAGTCATCCAATCACATCGATTCCTCACAGGTCGACTTGGGCTTTGTTACTCAAAGAATTGTGAGAGACTTATCCACAGGGAAGAAAATTGGACAGAAAACATTGATGGACTTCAAAATCGCTTGCAAGAAGCGTATGCTCACAGCTGTTAACTTCTTGTGGATTAGTGGGACGCTAGCGATTAGTGGGACCCATTTCGAAAACTTCCGGTGAAATTGCAGAGCGCCAAATTCAAATTAAATTACTATAAATATTAAACTTTCATGAAATCACAAGTGCAATACATCAAAATAAAGCTTACCTTGTTGTTAATCCAGCCGCCATGTCAGATTTCAAAAAGGCTTTACGGCGAAAGCAAACCATGTGATTATCTGAGGACAGCGACCAGCACACAAATGTATAACAAATCATTTTCAACCAGGGAGTTGCGACACGAAAGTAAGAAATAGCGATATAATATGCCTTACCTTTGAAGATCTTCTTCTGTTGGCACTCCAAAAGGTCCCAGTTACATTACAAATGGTCCTTTTGTTCGATAAAGACTTTCTTTATATCCATAAAAACTCAGTTTAGCTGGCGCGCTTCAGTCAATAATCCACTCGGTTTCCCTCCTTCAAAATGCATACAAAATTAATCCCAAACGTTACCAATAAACTTATCCAAACAAGTCAATCAACGTTTATAATCAAACCTTAGGTACCCTAATACGCAAATAAACGATAAAATTTAAGATGGAGAATCGTTATTGTCTTTACCGGAGAAAAATACCAAAGAACGCTCTCTCATTCACGTGTTTGGAAACACTACAGCCAAAATGGGAGCCACCTAGAAAAACTGCAATATCTGGATCATTTTTCCAAAAACCAGCCTGATACTCTTTCTAAAGACTGCTGGCACGATTTCGCCCTATTATAAAAGTGCCAGCCATTAAAATCAGTGGTAGGATGAATTTTTTGGGATGGTTTGTCCTCGGGGTTTTGCCTGCCATTTCAGTTCTGTTATACTCACTGACATAAGTTTAACAGTTTTAGAAACTTTAGAGTGTTTTCTATCCAAATCTACCAATTATATGCATATCCTAGCTGAGTATCCTAGCTGGGCCTAAGTAGCAGACAGTTTACTTTGGGCACACTTTTCATCCGGATGTCAAAATACCACCCCTATCCCAAAGAAGTTAACAAACATTGAGAAATCACCATTGAAGTACTCTCTGGTCTTGCATCTGTCATTCTTGGATCCAAGGGAAATGGCAGGCACAAATGGAAAGATGCTGTGTACAGCAAAATTGAAGAAGGCCCTGCCCTACCTTGTAAATAGTCATTGGGTGAAGGAAGAAGATTGTGTTGACATCATTTGACAATACTCACATTTTATTGATGACATTGTCCAGACCCAACACTGAATTTGATCCTGTCCAAGACAGCGTGGACACATTTTTACATGAGTATATGTCAAAGGACAAAGACCTTAGAAATCTATGGAGACTTTGCTACCAACTCCTCTTACTGTCACACGGCAAGCCTCAGTAGAGCATGGATTCTCCATCAATTGGCAGATTGAAGTGGAGAACTTGAAGGAAGATTCATACGTAGCACAGAGATGTATAGTTGACCACATAAGAGCTATGGGTGGCATACATAATGTGTCCATTGACAGACCGCTGCTGATGTCAGTGGCATTTGCAAGGCAGAGGTATGTGACACATCAAGAAGAACAGAGACGGAGAAGAATGGATGAGCAAAAAAACTGAAAGAAAAGAACTTAAAGGGAAGAAAGGAAGACTGACAGATGACATAAATGCTCTCGAGACCTCAGCAGACAAATTTGCACTCAAAGCGGAGAGCACAGAGAGCACATAGGGTGGTAAAGATAAAAGAGCACAAATAGCTGAAATAGAAACACTACTCAATAAAAAAGTGAATGACCTGAAAAGCAAATGAATGGGCATAGCAGCAAAAAGCAACGGTTGGGCACTGTTTTAACAGTTGGAGAAAGGGCAAAACACTGCTCAATGAGTAAGTGATAAAAAAAAAGAAAAGCAAATGAACCAAAAAGGCCAACAACCCCAGAACACAACGATTGGGGAAATGTTTAATTTATTTTTGATCCAATTAATTGATGTAATCTTTTATTGTTGCAAAACATTTTATTTATGGTCGTGTGTTTTTGTTTATTTATCTATTAATTTGGTCACTGTCATGTTCATGAAAAATAAAAAGGTCATGTTTTTGCTCCCCGACATGTTTTGTGTTGTTAAGCTGGTGCTAATGAAATAAACGAGGAGTTACTTAGCTCTTCAACTCGAAAATAAGTCTCTGTCTCTATCGCTCAACTTACACAATATATTGTTTTGCTGTGCTGTGTTAGAGAAGGCAAGAGACCACGTAGTCTGCCATCACTGTAACACAGCACAATTAAGAAGTGTTCCACATTCAAGCCTCTCTCACTTTTTAATTGTTGTCTGTGAGCTTCTGTAAAGCCTGCTAGTTCTCATTATACAAATCCTCAGTGTTATAACAGTAATTAACCTTGATCCGTTTCTCAAACTATGCCACGGGTCCTTGAATTTGAGGGAATTGGGCCTGGAAAGTCCTTGAATTGCATGTTTAAGAAGGTGTGGGAACCCTGGATACTGCACCGCCCCATGTTGCAAGGATCTGTACACAATTCCTGAAAGCTGAATGTCCCAGTTCTTCCATGGCCTGCATATGACCAGACATGTCACCTATTGAGCAAGTTTGGGATGCGCTGGATCGCCGTGTACGACAGCATGTTCCAGTTCCAGCCAATATCCAGCAACTTTGCACAGCTATGAAAAGGAGTGGGACAACATTCCACAGGTCACAATCAACAGCCTGATCAACTCAATGCGATGGAAATGTGTTGCGCTGCATTAGGCAAAAGGTGGTCACACCAGATACTGACTGGTTTTCTGATCCACGACCCTACCTTTTTTAAAGATATTTATGCCGAACAGATGCATATCTGTATTCCCAGTCATGTGAAATCCATAGATTAAGGCATAATGAATTCTTCAGTTGACTGATTTCCTTATATGAACTGTAACTCAATAAAATTGTTGAAATTGTTGCCTGTTGAATTTATATTTTTGTTCAGTGTAATTTAAAATTGAGAGCCGCAATGGCGCTGCCCATGCTGTCACAGATGCTATAATGGCACAGATACAAAGACGAGTCCTCTATCCATCTCTATGGCCTGCTTACACACGCATCTGCAGTCTCATTGGCAAGAATGTTCCCCCTGATCTCACCTCATCCCGCCTGCCTTCCATCTTGGAGGACATGTATTTCCATTGTTAGAGCGGTCACTTGACTATCTTGTTAATATAATAGACAATCTTTGACTGAAATATATTATACCTGTCACTTAAACTCTACATCCTGTGGGGTTTGGGCAATTCAATTCCAACTCATGCGTTGGATAGGAGCCAATTCCAAAATTCTGAATTGGTCACAATTCATTTGGATAATTCATCTGTAGATGGTCAACAAACGATCTGTCCCCCAATAGATCCACAGACAATGCAATCGCCATCGCACTGCACACTGCCCTATCCCATCTGGACAAGAGGAATACCTACATAAGAATGCTGTTCATTGACTATAGCTCAGCCTTCAACACCATAGTACCCTCCAAGCTCATCATTAGTCTCGGGGCCCTGGGTCTGAACCCTGCCCTGTGCAACTGGGTCCTGGACTTTCGGACGGGCCACCCCCAGGTGGTGAAGGTAGGAAACAAGACCTCCACTTTGTTGATCCTCAACACAGGGGACCCACAAGGGTGCGTGCTCAGCCCCCTCCTGTACTCCCTTTTCACCCATGACTGTGTGGCCACGCACGCCTCCAACTCAATCTGTTGCAGATGAAACAACAGTAGTAGGACTGATTACCAACAATGACGAGAATGCCTACAGGGAGGAGGTGAGGGCCCTGGCGGAGTGGTGCCAGGAAAATAACCTCTCCCTCAACGTCAACAAAGGAGCTGATCGTGGACTTCAGAAAACAAAGGAGGGAGTACGCCATGATCCATAACGACGGGAACACAGTGGAGAAGGTGGAAAACTTCAAGTTCCTCAGCATACACATCACTGACAACCTGAAATGGTCCACCCACACAGACAGTGTGGTGAAGGCAGCACAACAGCACCTCTTCAACCTCAGGAGGCTGAAGAAATTTGTCTTGGCCCCTAATGCCCTTACAAACTTTTACAGATGCACAATTGAGAGCATCCTGTCAGGCTGTATCACCACCTGGTACAGCAACTGCACTGCCCGCACCCGCAGGGCTCTCCAGAAGGTGGTGCGGTATGCCCAACGCATCACCGGGGGCAAACTGCCTGCCCTCCAGGACACCTTCAGTACCCGATGTCACAGGAAGGCCAAAAAGATCATCAAGGACATTAACCACCCGAGCCACGGCCTGTTCACCCCGCTATCATCCAGAAGGCGAGGTCAGTACAGGCGCATCAAAGCTGGGACTGAGAGACTGAACAACAGCTTCTATCTCAACACCATCAGACTGTTAAATAGCCATCACTAGCCGGCTACCACCCGGTTACTCAACCCTGCACCTTAGAGGCTGCTGCCCTATATACACATACATAAAATCACTGGCCACTTTAATAATGGAACACTAGTCACTTCAATAATATTTACATACTGCTTTACTCATCTCATATGTATACTGTATTCTATTCTACTGTATTTTAGTCAATGCCACTCAGACATTGCTCATCCTAATATTTTGGTATTTCTTCCATTATTTTATTTTTAGATTTGTGTGAATTGTTGTGAATTGTTAGATACTAATGCACTGTTGGAGCTGGGAACACAAGCATTTCACTACACCCGCAATAACATCTGCTGAAAATGTGTATGTGACCAATAAAATTAGATTTAACATTTGATTAGCAACCGTTTTCTAAGGTTACGGTTAGGTTTAGAATAAAGGTTTGGGGTAAGGGTTAGAATAAAGGTTAGGGCCAAGGTTAGGGGATAGTACGTTGATACTAGTAGAGCATCTACAGATGGACTTTTCAAATAGCGTGTTACCTCTCAATTGAGCCCAACCTCCTCGGGAGATCCTTGGAAGAACCTGAGATACTAGATATCAAGGTCTCCATACCCTTTAAGGCTAGTTACTCAGTGTTGTGCAACGCGATATGCCTTACAAGGCATCTTCTTTTCTTCTTTAGGATTGGGTTGGCGGATAGCATCCGATTTAAAGTGCATACACTACCACCTGCTGTATGTACTAAAGAGTGAGGCCAGTCCCAGCCTACCTACATTGAATTCTCTTCATTACTCCTGTTCCTAAAAGGAAAACAGTACCCTAAAAACTAACCCTATGCCTATATACCACTATTTCATTAACAAAAAAATTCACGAGCCACAATGTTTTGCTCTTTAAATATACACGATATCAACACCATACCACTCCTGGTTACTTTGACTGCCTCTGTAACCGATGTGAAATGGCTAGTTAGTTAGCGGTGGTGTGCTCTAATAGCGTTTCAATCGGGTGACGTCACTCGCTCTGCGACCTGAAGTAGTTGTTCCCCTTGCTCTGCAAGGGCCGCGGCTTTTGTGGCACGATGGGTAACGATGCATCGTGGGGTGTCAGTTGTTGATGTGTGCAGAGGGTCCCTGGTTCAAGCCCAGCTTGGGGTGAGGAGAGGGACGGAAGCTATACTGTTACACCTCCAATTTTCTCAATGCCTTCATCACAATCCTTGTGACTTCAAAAGGGATTCCCAGATAAGCAACCTTATTCATTAGACTCATTTTCCACAACAATTTTGGCCCTTTTTTTCTCCCTTCTTGGACTTGTCCACTCATCTTTCTTGCTAACTGTACTCGACATGCTTTCAGCTTAAAACGACACTTCTGCCATCTCCATAGGAGGGGGTCACCCGAGGGCAGCAGATTTGTGATAGTGCCTCGAAGTGTTCTTGGGTTGATTTTTCTTGTCGGTGTCTTGATACACGAGGAGGAATTATAGTTTTGTCAGGTTTAAGTAGAGGTGGCAATGGTGATTAAGGAAAACAAGGACAGGTGTGGAGGCTGATTTAGCAATGAGTAGCAGCTGATGCTTGTTGAGTAGCTGCGGTCAAGGCATCTAGTTAAAGTGTTGCCAACGGGCATGGAGCTGATTGGCAATTCGTAGCAGCTGGTGTTTGTTGAGTAGCTAGGGAGCTGCCTTCTAGGCCAGAGTTTCCCAAACTCGGTCATGGGAACTGCACAGCTGATTCAAATAATCAAAGCTTGATGATGAGTTGGTTATTTGAATCTGCTGTGTAGTGCTAAGGCAAAAACCAAAACGTGCACCCAGGCAGGCCCAGGACCGAGTTTGGGAAAACCTGTTCTAGGCAAGAAATTAAAACGTTGCACCAGGCCTGGTCCTCTCTGAGTACGGATGGTTCCATGCACACAATAATGTGATTATTGTGAATAGTCAGATTAATACAATTCAATAAAAACGTTTACATGCTTTGCAAGAGCAATCATTTCCCCAATAATCCTTTTTACATGGGCACATTTGAAATCAGACTACCTGATGGCACTCTGATGAATGCAGAAAATCATCAATAAAAAAATAAGTATTCTACCACAGCTACCGTGATATTTTTGGGAAGCATATAAAGTTTGTATTTAAAAACTACTTGTAAGATACATACATTCAGTTGTTAGGAACTCACTAGCTCACACTAAAGAGGGAGACTCGCTCAGCTGGTGCTAGAATATGTGCAGATCAAATACACAGCTGGAACGCAGTTTAAGGTGTGTACATGTCTTAATAATTTCGAAAGTTGGCTCAGAAAACCAGGTGTTTTAATCGGTGTATGCTTACTTAGATTTTGACCTCATGCCGATTTAAGATAAGCAGAGTAAGGTGTTTACGTGACTACTGCATAATCTGCCTACTGCCATAATCAGTTTAATATCGAATTATTGTTGTGCATGTAAACTTGCTCAATGTCACATAACAGGGAGTCTGATGCGATTATAATGTGTGTTGAACAACAGATCTCTTGAATATAGTTACATCAATAATGTTTTCGAAGTTCAACATATATATATTCTTGTGAATATAGTTGTGAGATGTGGAGTGTTTTAGTCAGGTAGTCAGGTCTACCACACCCACATTAGTCATATTTATAGGCAGGATCAGTCCGGTCTAGCACACAAACAGTAGGGCCATTTAGAAGAGGTATAGGCCAGTCAGGTCTAGCACACACATGGTCATACACTGCACCCTTCATCAGTTATCCCCTGGCGTCTATAATATTATCATATTAGCACTAACCCTTTTTAAACCCTGGTTTATCACCCCCCTATACATCCCCCTCTCCTCACACACAGTCGCACCCCTAAATCTCTCACCCCTAAAATCCCTACCATTTCTTATTGTGCACCCATACCCCCCAGCTACACCCTTTGTCAACCCTTCTTTCCCTCACTCATTCCTCTCTTCCTTCCCTCTCCCTCCAATCCTCATGCCCATCCTTACCTCTGTTAACCTCTCACCATGCCTTTCATCCGTCTCTTCCTCCCCCCATCCCTCCCTCTACACCTCCCTCCCTACCTCCTTTCCTCCTTCCCTCCTGGGCTGAGAGTCAGTGTTGTCTGTGTCAAGGGAGAGTGGTGAAGGAGAGAGCAGCACGGCCATCATTATGACGGCATCGTAAATCATCCAGCCCGCAGGGATCTGAAAGGAGAGGAGAGACAGAGACACAGTGAACATGGGAATGCAATACCAACCCATCTAGGCCCCTGTGGAACACTCAACAACACAGACATACAGGGGTTTTAGAACACCATGACATCATAACACACACACACACTGGATAAGAAGAGAACACACACACTCTAGATGAGATAAAACCACACATTACAGAGGACATGAGAAGACCACACCGGAATCTGTTGCCAAAGTTGTGCGTTAGACCGCTGACATTACTCACAGACAGACACACATGCACGAAGGCACACACACTCTCTCTTATACACTTTGAAGTGAATATACTATACACAAGACTTGTAATATTGTCAGCAAAGCAGCATGACAGAAATATTATCCCAAGTACTACTACTACTACTACCGGTAGTTTATTTGGGAAGATATATAAATCTGTGCATTTAAACAACAGCATAAATACACCTATTTCACTAATCACCACTGCTGCACATGCTGCCACTGTTTTAAACAGATTACCAACCATTTAGAACGAGCAGCCAGTTCACGAGCGAGTGCACCGGTTACAAGCACAGGGAAAACGCAACAAGAACAGATGCAAAAAGAAAAAGCATGATGAGCTAGCCAGTTAACTTTAATTCATATTTCCAAGTGTAAGATTTTATCTACAGTTGAAGACGGAAGTTTACATACACATAGGTTGGAGTCATTAAAACTCGTTTTTCAACCACTCCGACAAGTTCCTTGTTAACATACTATAGTTTTGGCAAGTCGGGCAGGACATCTACTTTGTGCATGACACAAGTCATTTTTCCAACAATTGTTTACAGACAGATTATTTCACTTATAATTCACTGTATCACAATTCCAGTGGGTCAGAAGTTTACATACACTAAGTTGACTGTGCCTTTAAACATCTTGGAAAATTCCAGAAAATTATGTCATGGCTTTAGAAGCTTCTGATAGGCTAATTGACATCATTTGAGTCAATAGGAGGTGTACCTGTGGATGTATTTCAAGGCCTACCTTCAAACTCAGTGCCTCTTTGCTTGACATCATGGGAAAATCAAAAGAAATCAACCAAGACCTCAGAAAAACAATTGTAGACCTCCACAAGTCTGGTTCATCCTTGGGAGCAATTTCCAAACGCCTGAAGGTACCACGTTCATCTGTACAAACAATAGTACGCAAGTATAGACACCATGGGACCACGCAGCCGTCATACCGCTCAGGAAGGAGACGCGTTCTGTCTCCTATAGATGAACGTACTTTGGTGCGAAAAGTGCAAATCAATCCCATAACAACAGCAAATGACCTTGTGAAGATGCTGGAAGAAACAGGTACAAAAGTATCTATATCCACAGTAAAACGAGTCCTATATCGACATAACCTGAAAGGCCGTTCAGCAAGGAAGAAGCCACTGCTCCAAAACCGCCATAAAAAAGCCAGACTACGGTTTGCAATTGCACATGGGGACAAAGATCGTACTTTTTGCTAGCTAGCATCTGATGAACGGCAGGGGGGAAAAAACAGTGTTGAGAACTGGGAAGCTACAGTCAAAGGCAGAGCCATGCTTTTTTGTTCTACCAGGTCTGTGAAAAGGTTCCAGCTAGTGTATCCCTCTGTCCTTCGACTGTTGTTGGATGTGGATATCTGGTTTATTAGTCTCAAAGGTGCTTGATTTGCAGTTTATCTCTAAGGATCAGGCTTTCACATGTTTGGTGACAAAGCTGATGTCACTGTGGCGGTAGCCATAATAACAATTACTATTGTGATTATTTATTTACAAGTTAAAGAGATCGAATGAGATCTTAAGCACTTACAAATTCCTAACATATTGTACGAATTGGAATCATCTTGCCTCCTCTTATTATCTTTGGTTGACTCAACAACAAAAAAACACGGTGGCACGCAGAAACTACCCATCGTTCGATTACTTTGGATTTTTAAAAAGTGTTTCACTCAATTATTTCCATCAATGGGGAGCTCACCCGTGATGTGATGAATTGTAAATAGTAATTGCTATTAGCTAATTCATATTGTGGTTTCTGTTAGCCAAGAGTTAGCTAAATATGGCCGCTTGTGTTACATCAATCTTTCCTCAGTTAGCGCTAGGAGAAATGTAGCCTACATTTTACAATTTGGATGATTGGGTTATGCTGTTGCTACTTCTGTGAATGTCGGAACATTGCATCCGGAAATAAACTCTTCACATTCAGGAAATAATTTAGTAAGTGTTTGTGCAAAATGTTTCTGTGAAAAAACAGTGTGGCCAGCTCAAACGCTGACTGTTGCGTCAATCGAAAACTAAACGTTCTAAATATGCGTTCTAATCACACCTGGTTAAGCAAGCGCTGCAGGAACCACTGTAGAAGGATCACAACCATTTGTTGGTACGTGTCAAAGGGTTAATTGCAATTTGCTCTTTAGCGCCATCTGTTGAGTACCTGATAAAGCAGATCCAGAAGATCTGACCGTTCATTTCAGTGCACGAGGATGGTCAATTGACTTTGTGCTGTGACCTGAAATCCTGCACTCTCCACTGGGCCTAACCCTCACTACTCATGCATCTAGCCACACGTACTTAAACGGCCAAGCTCCCAAATTACTTATTTATCAAATATTAAAATACTCTTAATTAGCAGATTGTTTACACTAACACGGTTAGATGTCAATTCCATTTCATTCCTGTCAATACAGGAATCGAATATCACTATTATTGTGAAATTATTCAACTGACAGTGTTGGGGTTTGTTCCTTGTTCCTTGTCATCATTGGCTCATTGGTGAAATTAGCATTCAGACAATATCTTTAAGTAAATCAATCATTCATTTATTAATGTAATTGCAGACAGAAGTTGACAACAGGAACATAGCACTCATGTTTCCGAGTAAGTTCTGCAAATAGTAAAGGGTCAAAGTTATTTTATTAAGCCCGAAGTCATATCTTAGTGATGTCACTGCCTACGTCATGACCTTCTACTCATGAGACCAAGCCCATGCCTACACAACTATACAAACAAGAGTTTGTGTTATCTAAAGGCTCAACAGTAAATGTCCACTCCCCAAGTTGATTTATAGTGGAATGTCTGACTAGTCTCTTATCTCTTTCACTCCCCTGCAGGGTTCTTTCTCACAGACACCCATAACAGACACCCATGACTGCCATAACTCACACATCTCTCAGACCGTTTCTTTATAAGAGGCAGAGACTAGAAAATAACTGTGGAACAATATTAAACCTTAAAATGCATATATATATTGTTAACCTCTCTAGGACCGGCGGGACGAATTCGTCCCACCTACGTAACAGCCAGTTGAATCCTGTGGCGCGATTTTCAAATACCTTTGAAATGCTATTACTTCAATTTCTCAAACATATGACTATTTTACAGCTATTTAAAGACAAGACTCTCGTTAATCTAACCACACTGTCCGATTTCAAAAAGGCTTTACAACGAAAGCAAAACATTAGATTATGTCAGCAGAGTACCCAGCCAGAAATAATCAGACACCCATTTTTCAAGCTAGCATATAATGTCACAAAAACCCAGAAGACAGCTAAATGCAGCACTAACCTTTGATGATCTTCATCAGATGACACACCTAGGACATTATGTTATACAATACATGCATGTTTTGCTCAATCAAGTTCATATTTATATAAAAAAACAGCTTTTTACATTAGCATGTGACGTTCAGAACTAGCATACCCCCCGCAAACTTCCGGCGAATTTACTAACAATTTACTAAATTACTCACGATAAACGTTCACAAAAAGCATAACAATTATTTTAAGAATTATAGATACATTACTCCTCTATGCACTCGATATGTCCGATTTTAAAATAGCTTTTCGGTGAAAGCACATTTTGCAATATTCTAAGTAGATAGCCCGGCATCACAGGGCTAGCTATTTAGACACCCACCAAGTTTAGCCTTCACCAAAGTCAGATTTACTATTAGAAAAGTTTGATTACCTTTCCTGTTCTTCGTCAGAATGCACTCCCAGGACTTCTACTTCAATAACAAATGTAGGTTTGGTCCAAAATAATCCATAGTTATGTTCCAACAGCGACGTTTTGTTCGTGCGTTCTAGACACTATCCCAATGGTAAATAACGGTCACCCGCACGGCACATTTCGTGACAAAAGATTTCTAAATATTTCATTACCGTACTTCGAAGCATGTCAACCGCTGTTTAAAATCAATTTTTATTCCATTTTTCTTGTAAAAAA
This sequence comes from Salmo trutta, assembly GCF_901001165.1. Classification (NCBI taxonomy): domain Eukaryota; kingdom Metazoa; phylum Chordata; class Actinopteri; order Salmoniformes; family Salmonidae; genus Salmo; species Salmo trutta. Next base: position 29,960,549 of record NC_042960.1, on the reverse strand, counting down.
GCGATAATATTCCGACCGGGAATCTGCAATTAGGTAAACAGCCGAAAGAAAATATATCACTGGGTCGACTCGGGCACGCGCCTAAGCCCTTTGTCCTCTGATCGGCCACTTGGCAAAGGCGATTATGTGTTTCAGCCTGGGGCTGCCTCGACATCGTTCAGGTTTTTCCCGGGCTCTGAGAGCCTATTGGAGCCATAGGAAGTGTCACGTTACAGCTAAGATCCTGACTCTTCAATAAACAGAAGCAAGAACAACAACACCTTGTCAGACAGGCCACTTCCTGCATGAAACCTTCTCAGGTTTTTGCCTGCCAAATGAGTTCTGTTATACTCACAGACACCATTCAAACAGTTTTAGAAACTTTAGTTTTCTATCCGAATCAAACAATTATATGCATATTCTAGTTACTGGGCAGGAGTAGTAACCAGATTAAATTGGGTACGTTTTTTATCCGGCTGTGCAAATACTGCCCCCTATCCCCAACAAGTTAATCTGTAGTCTAGGACACTATAAATGTAAAGAGAGAGGGGTTGTATAACCCTTCCCCTTCTATTAATACAACATAAGCACAATCAATTATTATAATACATCAAACATTTGGTACAGCCCCTATCATGATCCCAAGGTGAATCCAACAACAGAAATTCAATAGAAATGGAATTGACTTCCAAATTGAATATTTATTGTTTATAAATATTATTCGAAATGAGGAGACTTTCAGGTGGAAAGTATCCAGATTTTCAGGTGGAGGTAGTCACAATCCCTGGTCTGGCCTTGGACATGATCTTCATCTGTTGTCTTTAAAATAGATTATTTATTTCATAACCAGACTTGCGTGTGTAGGTGCTGTAAGACAGACGGGTACAGTAAGCCCTGAGCTCTGACACACACACAGACACACGCACAGATCATGTGAAATTAGATGACAGATGTATAATCTGGGTGAAGATGAATCCTAGACAAATCAGGGCTATTCAGACAAACAGATAGAACTCTTAGGCAGGACAGGACATCTGTTAGACAGTACTGCTGACAATGCGTTGTTAGAGGTGACCATATGTACTGAATCATAAGTACAGGATAAGTACAGTTTCCCCCTCTTATGGTGACATACCCCCTTATTGGCTCAAATAATACCCCCCTCCAACAGCTGAGTGTCCCAGGGAGAGCTACTGTATATACCCCTTCTATCTCACTGGGTTAAATACCTTATTCTGTTGACAGACATGTTCCTTATCGCCCCTGTGTGGTGGTGAGTAGTGATGAACCCTAGTCTCTGCAGCACAGACAGGGATAGGCCTAACACTGATCAGTACTCACACCTAAATGATGATGATTAGGGTTGCAAAACTACCAGTAATGTACCAAAGTTACAGTAACTAGGTATTTTTGGTAAGTAACAGTTAATCTATGGCAATCCATGGTAACTTTGGTAATTTATACTTAAATAACTTTGAAAAAATGTATTCTTATGTAGTATTAATTACTATATATGTCCATATTGTCCATGTGTTTCAAGAGAAAGCCTAATTAATGAAAAAAAGCATCTAATCAACCATTGCATTGTTTTGAACTCTACAACCTTTCCAACTATTTACTTTTTTCACAACTGACACCAGTTTGTCGCTAAAACAACAGCAAAGACATATTGACACAGTAAAATAAATTAAAGTGTGTATTTCATGCTGAAACTCCATAAGTATTCACCAGCAGGTATCCTAGCGGTTAAGAGCAAAGTAGTTAAACAACAACTGTTCCCCGGGAACCGATGATGTCGATTAAGGCAGCCCCCCACACCTCTCTGATTCAGAGGCGTTAACTTCTTATGGGCAGGTGGGACGGTAGCGTCCCACCTGGCCAACATCCGGTGAAATTGCAGAGAGCGAAATTCAAACTACAGAATTATAAATATTTAACTTTCATAAAATCACAAGTGTAATACAACAAAATAAAGCTTAACTTCTTGTTAATCCAGCCGCTGTGTCAGATTTAAAAAAGGCTTTACAGCGAAAGCACACCATGTGATTATCAGAGGACAGCGCCCCGCACTCCAAAAGGTCCCAGATACATCGCAAATGGTCTTTTTGTTCGGTAATGTCCTTCTTTATATCCATAATAACTCAGTTTAGCTGGCGCGCTTCAGTCAATAATCCACCCAGTTTCCCTCCATCAAAATGCATACAAAATGAATCCCAAACATTACTAATAAACTTTTCCAAACAAGTCAAACAACATTTATAATCAAACCTTAGGTACCCTAATATGTAAATAAACGATCAAATGTAACTTCTTGAAGCTACCTGGGACGTTAGCGTGCCCCCCGTGGCGCACCCTATCAACAGCAGGTGCATTTCAAGAGCGGCAAATTTGAAACCAAATAAATGTACAAATTCAAATTTCTCAAACATACAACTAACTTACAGCCTTTGAAAGATAAAAATCTTCTTAATCTAACCACGTTTACCGATTTCAAAAAGGTTTTACGGGGAAAGCATAAAGTTAGGTTATGTTAGGAGAGTACATTGACAATAGCGGTGTGCAATGCATTGTCGATTCAAAGACAGGCTTCACCAAAACCATACAATCAGCTAAAATTATGCACTAACCTTTTACAATCTCCATCAGATGACACTCCTAGGACATTATGTTAGACAATGCATGCATTTTTAGTTCTATCAAGTTCATATTTATATCTAAAAACAGTGTTTTACTATGGCGTTGATGTTCAGGAAATCGTTTCCCTCCAATACCGGCAGTCAAGTCATGACAACAAAATAATTAATTAATATTAGAAAACATTGCTAAAATATTATATTGTCATTCAAAGAATTATAGATTTACATCTCTTGAACGCAATGGACTTGTCAGATTGAAAATTAACCTTACTGGGAAATCACACTTTGCAATAATCTGAGCACTGCGCCAGAAAAATACGCACCGCGATACAGACTAACCGCCATGTTGGAGGAATCTAAAATCGAAAATACTATATAAATAATCCATTACCTTTGATTCTCTTCATCAGATGTCACTTCCAAAGAGTCCCAGGTCCATAACGAATGTAGTTTTGTTCAAAAAAGCTCATCATTTATGTCGAAAAACCTCCGTGTTGTAGCGCATGATCTAAGCCAGCCGGACTTCACTTCACTTCAAGAACGGAAAAAATATATTTCCGTTCGTTCAAACATGTCAAACGTTGTATCGCATAAATCATTAGGGCCTTTTTTAACCAGAACATGAATAAAATTCAAGGCGGACCATTGGGTTTTCTTTTAAAACGTTTCGGAATGAGAGTACCCACCATCAAATCGCGCGCCAGGTGTCTAATGGACCATCACGTTCCATGGCTCTTATTCGGTCAGATCTCACTGTAGAACACTCAAAACACTTTGTAAAGGCTGGGGACATCTTGTGGAAGCAATAGGAAGTGCCAGAATATTCCTCACCCCCTTTGTTTTTCAATGGCATAGGCTCAAAGTCAATTCAACACATCAGGTATCCACTTCCTGTCAGAATCTGTCTCAGGGTTTTGCCTGCCAAATGAGTTCTGTTATACTCACAGACACCATTCAAACAGTTTTTGAAACTTTAGGGTGTTTTCTATCCATATATAATAAGTATATGCATATTGTAGTTACTGGGTAGGTGTAGGAGGCAGTTAAAAATGGGCACATATTTTTTCAAAAAATTCTCAATACTGCCCCCTATACCCTAACAGGTTAAGACGGAGAATCGTTATTGTCTTTACCGGAGAAAAATACCAAAGAACGCGCTCTCTTCCATGCGCTTGGAAACACTACAGCCAAAATGGGAGCCACCTAGAAAAACTACAATATCTGGCTCATTTGTCCAAAAACCAGCATGAAACTCTTTCTAAAGACTGTTGACATCTAGTGGAAGCCCTAGGAACTGCAATCTGGGAGGATTTCGCCTTATAAGAAAAGTGACAGCCATTGAAAACAGTGGTAGGCTGAATTTGTTTTTGGGGGGGGGGGGATGGTTTGTCCTCGGGGTTTCGCCTGCCATAGCAGCTCTGTTATACTCACAGACATAAGTTTAACCGTTTTAGAAACTTTAGAGTGTTTTCTATCCAAACCTACCAATTATATACATATCCTAGCTTCTGGGCCTGAGTAATAGGCAGTTTACTTTTGGCACGCTTTTCATCCGGACATGAAAATACTGCCCCCTACCCAAGAGAGGTTAAATGCAGAAGGCACATTTTGGTTGAATGCATTCAGTTGTGCAATTGACAAGGTATCCCCTTTCCCTAACTTGATGGTTTATATTTTGGATAATGTTTTACTGCATTGTCATAAAACAAAAAACATTTATCATCTTATTTTATATACTTTACATGTTATAAGGCCACACTGAGGGCCAGAGATAATGATCATCTTAAGCACCCAAAAGGCCACTAGATGTCATGTGATAAAATAAATAAAAACTTCAGAATTCTAGTAGTTTACTGGTAAACTTTGAAAGTTATCAGTAATATACCCTGTCTTTGCAACCCTAATGATATATCAATGTTACCATTACCATCGCTATGTTTTAGTGCAGCCTACAGTATCTGTGAGGATTCTACTCTAAATGAGACGAGAGAGTGTGTGGGAGAGATGGAGGGATGGAGAGAGACAGAGGAGAAGAGGAGAGGGGGTGGATGGAAGGATAAAGGGAGGGTTGGAGGCTGTGAACTGAGCCAGTTTGCCATGATCCAGTTGGAAGAACCTGTTTTAATTGGCTGATACGTTTGTGTGTGTGTGTGTGTGCGTGCGTGCGTGCGTGCATGCATGCATACAGTATATATAGTTGCTGAAACCTCTTAACCCTCACTGCAGTCAATAAACTACACCATGCCTCTGCTTAGGCTGGAATACATACTGTACATTACTGTATGTCCATAGGAGCATAACAGATGGAATACCAGGACGCGTACTCAGAGCATGCGCTGACCATCTGGCAAGTGTCTTCACTGACATTTTCAACCTATCCCTGACCCGATCTGTAATGCCAACTTGTTTCAAGCAGACCACCATAGTCCCCGTGCTCAAGCACGCCAAGGTAGCACTCATATCTATGCTTTAAAAGGCTGGTCATGACTCACATCAAGCTCATCACCAAGCTTAGGACCCTGGGACTGAATACCTCCCTCTGCAACTGGATCCTGGACTTGCAACTGCCCCCAGGCAGTGAAGTTAGGCAACAACACTTCTTCCACGCTGACCCTCAACATGGGGGACCCTCAGGGGTGTGTGCTTAGTCCCCTCCTGTACTCCCTGTTCACCCATGACTGCGTGGCCACTCACGACTCCAACAAGTTTGCTGACGACACAACAGTGGTAGGAATGATAACCGACGATGAGGCAGCCTATCGGGAGGAGGTCAGAGACCTTGCAGTGCGGTGCCAGGACAACAACCTTTCCCTCAACGTCAGCAAGACAAAGAAGCTGATCGTGGACTACAGGAAACAAGGGCGGAACTTGAAACTCTCGGTCCACTCCACTACAACCCCGTTGATGTGATTGGGGGCTTGTTCAGCCATCCTTTTCTTGTAGTCCACGATCATCTCCTTTGTCTTGCTCACGTTAAGAGAGAGGTTGTTGTCCTGGCCACACACTGCCAGTTCTCTGACCTCCTCCCTATAGGCTGTCATCATTGTTGGTGATCAGGCCTATCACTCTTGTGTTGTCAGCAAACTTAATGATGGTGTTGGAGTCTTGCTTGGCCATGCAGTCGTGGGTGAACAAGGAGTACAGAAGGGGAGTAAGCACACACCCCTGAGGGGCACCAGTGTTGAGGATCAGTGTGGTAGATGTGTTGTTGTCTACCCTTAGCACCTGGGTGCGGCCCGTCAGGAAGTCCAGTTGCAGAGGGAGGTGTTTAGTCCCAGGTTCCTTAGTGATGACCTTTGTGGGCACTATGGTGTTGAACACTGTGCTGTAGACAATGAACAGCAAATAGTCCGGGTAGCCATTTGATTACCTGTTAATCTTACATCTAGATGTTCCGCTAGCGGAACACCGCTCCAATATCCAATGATAGGGCGTGGCGCAAATTACAAACTCCTCAAAAATCCCCAAACTTCCATTTTTCAAACATATGACTATTTTACACCATTTTAAAGACAAGACACTCCTTTATCTAACCACATTGTCCGATTTCAAAAAGGCTTTACAACGAAAGCAAAACATTAGATTATGTCAGCAGAGTACCCAGCCAGAAATAATCACACACCCATTTTTCAAGCTAACATATAATGTCACAAAAACCAAAACCACAGCTAAATGCAGCACTAACCTTTGATGAACTTCATCAGATGACACTCCTAGGACATTATGTTATACAATACATGCATGTTTTGTTCAATCAAGTTCATATTTATATCAAAAACCAGCTTTTTACATTAGCATGTGACGTTCAGAACTAGCATACCCACCGAAACTTCCGGTGAATTTACTAAATTACTCACGATAAAGGTTCACAAAAAACATAACAATTATTTTAAGAATTATAGATACAGAACTCCTTTATGCAATCGCGGTGTCAGATTTTAAAATAGCTTTTCGGTGAAAGCACATTTTGCAATATTCTGAGTAGATAGCCCGGCCATCATGGCTAGCTATTTTGACACCCACCAAGTTTGGCACTCACCAAACTCAGATTTACTATAAGAAAAATTGGATTACCTTTGCTGTTCTTCGTCAGAATGCACTCCCAGGACTTCTAGTTTACACCCAATGTTGTTTTGGTTCCAAATAATCCATAGTTATATCCAAATAGCGGCATTTTGTTCTTGCGTTCAAGACACTATCCGAAGGGTGACGCGCCGGCACGTATCGTGACAAAAAATTTCAAAATATTCCATTGCCTTACTTCGAAGCATGTCAAACGCTGTTTAAAATCAATTTTTATTCTATTTTTCTCGTAAAAAAGCGATAATATTCCAACCGGGAGACATCGTTTTTGTTCAAAGACTGAAAATGTAAAATGGACTCTTCATGTGCATGTGCACGCCCGTTTCATTGTTCTCAGATCGACCACTATCCAAATGCGCTACTGTTTTTCAGCCAGGGACAGCCATTTTTGACAGCCATTATTGATGAATCTATAACTTTTTTTTGCGTAAGCTGAAACACGTTCTTGTATTTGTTTGTTAGTGTCTATTTTTAATAAACCCTGTTACAGTGGGGGGAAAATAATTTGATCCCCTGCTGATTTTGTATGTTTGCCCACTGATAAAGAAAGGATCAGTCTATAATTTTAATGGTAGGTTTATTTGAACAGTGAGAGACAGAATAACAACAAAAATATCCAGAAAAACGCATGACAAAAGTGTTATAAATTGATTTGCATTTTAATGAGGGAAATAGGTATTTGACCCCCTCTCAATCAGAAAGATTTCTGGCTCCCTGGTGTCTTTTATACAGGTAATGAGCTGAGATTAGGAGCACACTCTTAAAGGGAGTGCTCCTAACCGCAGCTTGTTACCTGTAAAAAAGACACCTGTCCACAGAAGCAATCAATCAATCAGATTCCAAACTCTCCACCATGGCCAAGACCAAAGAGCTCTCCAAGGATATCAGGGACTAGATTGTAGACCTACACAAGGCTGGAATGGGCTACAAGACCATCGCCAAGCAGCTTGGTGAGAAGGTGACAACATTTGGTGCGATTATTCGCAAATGGAAGAAACACAAAATAACTCAATATCCCTCGGCCTGGGGCTCCATGCAAGATCTCACCTCGTGGAGTTGCAATGATCATGAGAACGGTGAGGAATCAGCCCAGAACTACACCGGAGGATATTGTCAATGATCTCAAGGCAGCTGGGACCATAGTCACCAAGAAAACAATTGGTAACACACTACGCCGTGAAGGACTTAAATCCTGCAGCGCCCGCAAGGTCCCCCTGCTCAAGAAAGCACATATACATGCCCGTCTGAAGTTTGCCAATGAACATCTGAATGATTCAGAGGACAACTGGTGAAAGTGTTGTGGTCAGATGAGACCAAAATGGAGCTCTTTGGCATCAACTCAACTCACCGTGTTTGGAGGAGGAGGAATGCTGCCTACGACCCCAAGAACACCATCTCCACCTTCAAACACGGAGGTGGAAACATTATGCTTTGGGGGTGTTTATCTGCTAAGGGGACAGGACAACTTCACCGCATCATTTGACGGGGCCATGTACTGTCAAATCTTGGGTGAGAACCTCCTTCCCTCAGCCAGGGCATTGAACATGGGTTGTGGATGGGGATTCCAGCATGACAATGACCCAAAACACACGGCCAAGGCCACAAAGGAGTGGCTCAAGAAGAATCACACTAAGGTCCTGGAGTGGCCTAGCCAGTCTCTAGACCTTAATCCCATAGAAAATCTGTGGAGGGAGCTGAAGGTTCGAGTTCCCAAACGTCAGCCTCGAAACTTTAATGACTTGGAGAAGATCTGCAAAAGGAGTGGGACAAAATCCCTCCTGAAATGTGTGCAAACCTGGTGGCCAACTACAAGAAACGTCTGACCTCTGTGATTGCCAACAAGGGTTTTGCCACCAAATACTAAGTCATGTTTTGCAGTGGGGTCAAATACTTATTTCCTTCAATAAAATGCAAATCCTTTTATAACATTTTTGACATGCGTTTTTCTGGATTTTTTGTTATTATTCTGTCTCTCACTGTTCAAATAAACCTACCATTAAAATTATAGACTGATCATTTCTTTGTCAGTGGGAAAACGTACAAAATCAGCAGGGGATCAAATACTTTTTTCCCCCACTGTATATTGATATATCAAGTCTGGTAAGACTTTTGCCATTCTATTGCTTATAAACTTTGTTATTATTTTATTGTCCCAATTTATTAAACGCTACAGATTTTCCTGGTTCTAATATAGTGTAAGTAACTGGTTTGATACATGGAACTAGGAAGAAGCCATCCAACATTTTTCCATAAAAATGTTTCAACAGTACCTAATATTTCTTCTTGTGTGATTTCTTTTTTTGTCTGCTGATAATTGCTTCAGATTTGTTGATCCTAAGAAGGCTATAGGATCTGTCCAACTGTTGTGTAATTCAGATGTATTTACATATTCATAGAAGTATTTTAAATTGTCTTTAATCGCATTGTTGTTTCTAATTACCACTTTGTTTCTTTATCATTAAAAATTATAACTGGTTTAGCATGTATTCATTTTGTGAGAGCTGCAAGATATATACTATGCTTTATTTGACTTTAACCTGTAGTTGTTGGCTCTATAAAAAAGTTAAAGATCCTATTCCTGCTTAAGTTTTGAATTTGTATTTTCTTCTTTACCTTGTAAATATTTTTTATGCTATTTTTATAAGATATTCTTTTATTATTTGTATGTAAAAAAAATTATCAAAATAAGATTGAACTTTTGCAAAGTATGAGATTATCATCCCCCTAATGTATGCCGTAAAGGCATCCTAAATTATATCTGGGGTTAGCTTTTCTCTGTCCTCTATGTCTATATTCGTATTGGTAATATTTTAAAATATTTACGTACTGTATTTATTACATTTCGGGACCAGAACATGCTCTTTGTTCATTCTCCAAATTCATAGCTTTCACCAGGATTCACCAAGTCAGTCTGTCGAGGAAAGAGAAGGTATTCTTAATGTTTTGTATACTCAGTGCATGTACACTGCATTCGGAAAGTTTTCAGACCCCTTGACATTTTCCACATTTTGTTACATTACAGCATTATTGTAAAGTTAATTATATAGTTGTTTTTCCCTCATCAATCTACACACAATACCCCATAATGACAAAGCAAAAACAGGTTTTTGGAAATGTCAGCAAATGTAGAAAAAACCCCGGAAATATTACATTTACATTCAGACCCTTTACTTAGTACTTTGTTGAAGCACCTTAGGCAGTGATTACAGCCTTGAGTCTTCTTGGGTATCACACTACAAGCTGACACACCTATATTTGGGGAGTTTCTCCTATTCTCCTCTGTAGATCCTCTCAAGCTCTGTCAGGTTAGATGAGGAGCGTCGCTGCAGAGCTATTTTCAGGTCTCTCCAGAGATTTTAGATAGGGTTGAAGTCCGGGCTCTAGCTGGGCCACTCAAGGACATTCAGAGACTTGTCCCAAAGCAACTCCTGCGTTATCTTGGCTGTGTGCTTAGGGGTGTTGTCCTATTGGAAGGTGAACCTTTGCCAGTCTGAGGTCCTGAGTGCTCTGGAGCAAGTTTTCATCAAGGATCTCTCTGTACTTTGCTCAGTTCATCTTTCCCTCCATCCTGACTAGTCTCCCAGTCCCTGCCTCTGAAAAACATCCCCACAGCATGATGCTGCCACCATCATGCTTCACCGTAGGGATGGTGCCAGGTTTCCTCCAGACATGATGCTTGGCATTCAGGCCAAAGAGTTCTTGGTTTCAATCTTGGTTTCATCAGAACAGAGGATCTTGTTTCTTATGGTCAGAGTCCTTTAGGTGCCTTTTGGCAAACTCCAAGTGGGCTGTCATGTGCCTTTTACTGAGGAGTGGCTTCCGTCTGGCCACTTTACCATAAAGGCCTGATTGGTGGAGTGCTGCATAGATGGTTGTCCTTCAGGAAGGTTCTCCCATCTCCACAGAGAAACTCTGGAGCTCTGTCAGAGTGACCATCGGGTTCTTGGTCACCTCCCTGACCACGGCCTTTCTCCCCCGATTGCTCAGTTTGGCCAGGCGGCAAGCTCTAGGAAGAGTATTGGTGGTTCGAAAAAAATTCCATTTAAGAATGGAGGCCACTGTGTTCTTTTGGACCTTCAATGCTGCAGAAATGTTTTGGAAACCCTTCCCCAGATCTATGCCTCGACACAATCCTGTCTTGGAGATCTACGGACAATTCCTTCGACCTCATGGTGTGGTTTTTGTTCTGACATCCACTGTCAGAGCAAAACTGTGGGATCTTTCCAAATCATGTCCAATCATTTGAATTTACCACAGGTGTACTCCAATCAAGTTTTGGAAACATCTGAAGGGTGATCAATGGAAACAAGATGCACCCGAGCTCAATTTTGAGTCTCATAGCAAACTATCTGAATACATATGCAAATAAGGTATTGCAATTATATGTATATATATATATATATATAAATATATATATATATATCATGGATCAGATCGCATAGATCCAAAAATACTTGAAGTAGCTGTGAAGTGGGGTCCAATTAAATGAGAGATGGTACGAATTGTAGCCTGTCCTAACGTAATTGGTAGGCGTATATGCTATTTCACGAGTATGAAACCATCACAGTCAGAAAAGGTGAGGAATTTATTCTGTAATGATCATGGAAGCTAAATAAATAATAGAAATAGATGCCTATTTATAATTATTTTACAATGCAAATATCAAATAAATAGATCTTCTCACTAAGGGCAAATTATTGCAACTTGTTATTTAATTTATCTACCTGTCTTCATATATTTCTGCACAATGCTACTAGGCTACTTTTGCCTTCTTTCGATGCAATTCTTCAACCACTACAAACTGTACGTTGTGGTGGTTAATTTCTTTACTATCAAATGAGGAGAGACAAACTTATCACACAAGTTGGAGTTATACTTACACTAAATATTTATTATCTTATTAATAAGGGAGCAGGTCAATACAACACACACATATAAAGTGAATCGATTGAGTGCTCTACGATAATGATGGCTGGTCGACGAATCACCCTCCGGTGATTTGTTGAGAGCCCCGAGACAAAGGTTCAAAGGTCTTTTATAGCCACGATACACCCCCTTCAGTCTACATGACAAACAACAGATGTATGGAATGGGTCACAAGGTTAGGATTTGTATGAAAGATACTTATAATTCACAGCAGACAGTATTTGCTGTAAAAACTGTTCTCATTGTGTAGAAACCAGGGTCTGGCCCCGAGCCATCTCTCCCTGGTACCTTATAGAACAGAAACATTAACTCATGCTCTGGAATGCGGTATCACCCAAAGACATTGTAAATCTCCTGTCAGTGTAAAATCTACCAGAGGCCCACTTTCAGTTCACACAAACACAATAGAGCTATACGAACCCTCTATTCTGTTGCATAAAACAACCATTTGATGCAATTACAGTATTATAACATAATCTTGCAAATCTGCTCTCACAACGTATGCGTGGTCTGAAGTTTGCAGGAGGATAAGCACATTCTCACATCAAGTTCAGTTTTTAAAAATGTCAACTTTTGTGTGAAAACTGGCACACACATGTTTTGGGGTATATTTTCTGCGTATGCAACGTGTATAAATGAGGCACCTGGTCTTGGTGCCATAGTAAGCTATGTTCTTTGCCATAGGAAGCTAGTACATCTGATTACTGTCAGAGATTGTCCACAATCCCCTCCCTCCATCCCTCACTCCATCCCTTCACCCCTATGTACAAGCCCAGGGGATTAGCATGTAATAATAGCTAATGAGCGTGTGTGTGAATGTGTGCATGATACACAGGGGATTGTCGCATCAGTTATGATTTGAAGTGCTGACTGACATGTCACATGACTGACATGTCACATGTGACATCGAATCGCTTTAGCGTCCTATGATACAATGGGTCAGTCAACCCATTGACCTTTCAGTAAGTTTACCAGTGACTCGAGTGAACCCTGTGAACCTGACTCCATCCAGTGCTAACCCTGAATGCATTCAGTGACACAATTTGTTCTCCTAACAGGTTGGCCATAATGGATCTGGCTATGCCTACTAGATTATGTAGCATTTCCCTTCAGATCCAAAAGCACTCTACGACACTTATCCGCATGGTACCTTATCTGCATTATGTGCCGGAACCGTCATTACTGCATCTCAGCTTAACTTACTCAACATTTGTTTACTGTAACTGGGTTAATGTTCTCTCTATGCTAATTTTCTCCACTGTTCAGCTCTCTCATTCCTATTCCTAATCAGGTGACAGTGGATCTGAGGAGCCTGAGTTTTCCATTCTGTTGGTCATCAGTGAAGGAAGCCCTTTCCACCTTTAGTCCACCACAGACATACTAATGTTTGATAAGTAAGCCCAGAGGCTTAAGGCGAGGAGGGAGGATGAGAGTGGGGTGAAAGGAGCGAGAGTGCTAGGGAAATAGAGGGGTGATCTGTTTGTTTTGTACAGTTTATTTCTAGCATAAAGCATCGCAGACCAAAGCACTGTTATGTATCACTTTATATAATCGGATCCGTTTTATTTTCTTCAAAATCTTAAGCTAACAAAGGTTAGGCCTGTGCTTGCTTTTTGCCATTTTCTTTAATAAAAGATAGGCCTATGGCATACCCTCTCATATCCCCTCAATTTGAGTCTTGGTTTTAACTTAACAGCCCTTCACTGACACGGAGGTAGGCTATTAAAGAGTGCATGGTGAGTGGAGGTATTGATCAACAAATCCATGGATTTAGCAGCCTATAGCCTATATTCTTCTGTCAAACAGGTACATTTCTTATTTCTTAATAGGAAGAAATTGGCTCCAACATAAAGCCCTCTTGTTGTTAGTGAAGTCTAATTAAAATGAAGAGGGTTGAATTTGCCTACTTTGTTCACAATGAGTTGTCCATTTCCGATTGATTGTGCCGCAGCTGCTGCTTCAAGTTTCAGCACTACAATGTAAGTTACTCCAATCTGGCTTAATGTCAATAACTCTGATCAATACATCATGGTCAAGAAACATTTTCTTTAATAAAAAAAAGCAATTATAGTATTAGCAAGCTATCAAAGTTGGTCTTCTCATCTTCGCGCCCTCATTCTCAGTAGCTATCTTAGAAATATAACTTTGCTCTGTGCTTCTACGAGCATGCACTTCGTAACCTATAGCCTATAGGCTATGGATGATTTGATTGAGACCACACTAAATAGCCTATAGGTACACTTGATATTGCGCAACCAGCGGTGAATCAGAGATGAGGGGCGGCATTACATTTACATTTACGTAATTTAGCAGACGCTCTTATCCAGAGCGACGTACAAATTGGGCATCAGGCACACATCGATGTACAGCGCATTGGGAAAGTATTCAGACCCCTTCACTTTTTCCAAATTTTGTTACGTTATAGCCTTATTCTAAAATGTATTAAATAGTTTTTTCCCTCATCAATCTACACACAATGCCCCATAATGACAAGCAAAAACAGGTTTTTAGAAATGTTTGCAAATGTATAAATAACATTTGCTGAAATATCATAAAAGGTGAAGGGGTCTGAATACTTTCCGAATGCACTCTATAGCCTAATAACCAACTAATTCTACAACACTGAGAAATATTGACATTTCATCAATTACAAATTGCATGACCCTCCCCTGGACTAGAATTGAAAAAGCATGACCCTCCACCATTTTCCTCCAGGTACAATTATGTACATTTCGATCCATCCCTAACTCTGATTTAACTACCGGTATGTATCTAGTCCAGTTTCGGCATGAGAAAATGAGTGAAGTCCCAAATTCGAGATACTGAGAGAATTTGCGCATTCATGGATACGGAGCCTCAGAAATAAATGATCTGGTCAGGGATTAGGAGTCACTTCCTTTTTGATTTAGCTTATTTTTTAGAGATATTGTTTGGAACGATGTATTCTTCAAACACATCACATTTCCAGAGTGGGCTATCTGGTACTTTATAATATGACAATTTTTATACATTATATGTCATTAACCAATCACAGCCTTCCTTTAGGATTGCACATTCAGCAAATCACCAGCAGAAGGAGTTCCCTTTAAATCCATTTGCCATTCACTGTGTTGGTGGTGATCATAGAATGTGTCCTAACTTCAGAATTAGCAGAGAGCACACTCTGGAAATGTGACATACTTGAAGAGTATGTTGTTCCAAATCATATCGAATTAACATAAACCAAAATCAAAAAGGGTTGCTTTGAGATAATTGTATGAATATTTTAAATGTTGACAAAATGTATGTGACCATTTGTATTTCAGATTGTAGACATACTCCATATCGAGGAGTATAATGACATCAAGATGTTGTCTGTATCATGTACGTTTCACAGATCATAGGGCTTTATAGGAGGCATGTATAGGTTTAAAAAGGGCCCAAAATTGACACTTTCATCATGATTTTCTCACAAATGGTTTTTGATGCAAATGTAAAAACAATTTCATTCATCCTTCCTCCCAATGAAGTTTCTATGTGAGAATTGCCAGAACAATCTGAGATACCCGCTGGCGTGGAATCTCTCAGCATTAGTCTTGGTTTCTATCGCATTGGTCATGGTTTCTGTAGCATTGGTCCTGATTTTTGTAGCATTGGTCTTGGTTCCTATAGCAGTGGTTTGTGTGTGTGCCCTCTCCCTGACAGATGCAATTAAAGCAGGATGAGAGGAGGGCGAGAGAGACAGAAAGAGGGGACATTTTCTCCAGTACCCAGGTGTCTCTGGCAGGCTTGATTAGCAGACACAGGCCCTCTGTTCTCCTTCTGAGCTCTCTTAACCATCACCTCCAAAACATCTCAGACAGAGGAGTGCTCTCCCTGAAGACCCCAGGCAGTTTTTTATTTCACCACTGTCTGAATATGCTGATACAGTATCTCTCGTTACCCCTTCCTCCTAGAATCAAAGGGAGACCCTGCAGCCCTCTGCTCCCACAGGATAAAACTGTAGAAGGCCAAGTTATACCCCCATGTTTGGTGTTAAACAACCCATCTCCCCTTCTCTTTGTCTAACCCCCTTCACCAGTTATTCCTTCCCCCCCTCCTCACCCCCCGCTGCATGGGAAACAGTGCTGGTCACTGACACACACATAGCAGCACTTACATGCACATACACATTCCCATGCGCGTGCGTACACACACACACACACACACACACACGCACACACTCCCCGACTCCGACCCCCTCGTACTTGGGGCACCTCGGAGCCCTCTTATCTCTGTCTCAGAATAGAGCGTTCCTTCTTTCAGCCCATCCATTTTTCATTGGGCTGAATCCTTCATGCACTGCATGCCTGCTTGCCTGCCGCAATGTGGTTTGGCATCCTGGGATAAGCTCAATAAATATTTGATGTCCCAGTTCTTTCCTTCCAAAAACAAAATCGTACCCCCCCTCTTCCTCTTCTAGTCACCCTTCTTCACCACATCCCTCTTTGTTCAGCACACAGGGGATTGTCTCATTAACACCCCTGTGAGTGTGTGTGTGTGTGTGTGTGTGTGTGTATGTGTGTGTAAACTAAAACTGAAAACTTGAAAAAAACTAGTTATGAAATAACAATTTAGTAAATTGAATTGAAAGGGAAAGAGGGAAAGAGGGAGGGAGGGAGGGAGCGAGAAAGGGTGGGGTGTTCCTGTACACCTCAGCATACATTTAACTCCAGGAATGGGAAAGAGCTACAGAACAGATTTAAACGATGGATAGTACAAGTATAGTATCTTCATTTGATCCAGTTTGCTACAGCAGGAAAATAGTCCTGCAGCAACAGGAAATGGGAATTATTATGATGATTATAATTAATGGACATTTTAGTAGGGGTTGATACGTTTTTGGTATTAAATGTAATAAAATAATTCAGAAGCCTTTTTAAACCTCAAATACACTCAAAGTTTTAAAATTAATCCATTGCAGGAAAAAGTTATCCTGCAACAGTTATCCTGATCAAATTAAGATCCTACATCTGTAGCCTAAGTGTACAGTGCGCCTCTATTGGTAAAAATCGAATGAATAAAAAAACGGTTTTTGTAACAGTGCAAAGTCCAGTTGATGCAATTACATTAGATAAAGATAGTCCTACTTTATTTACTATTATTTACTAACATACTTCTTATGGCAGAATACACATAGCTACAGTTGAAGTCAGAAGTTTACATACACTTAGGTTGGAGTCATTAAAACTCGTTTTTCAACCACTCCA
Organism: Salmo trutta; assembly: GCF_901001165.1. Taxonomy (NCBI): domain Eukaryota; kingdom Metazoa; phylum Chordata; class Actinopteri; order Salmoniformes; family Salmonidae; genus Salmo; species Salmo trutta. The sequence continues at coordinate 29,943,697 of NC_042960.1, read as the reverse complement.
CAAATTTCTTGTTTACAAACTATAGTTTTGGCAAGTCGGTTAGGGCATCTACTTTGTGCATAACACAAGTAATTTTTCCAACAATTGTTTACAGACAGATTATTTCACTTAGAATTCACTGTATCACAATTCCAGTGGGTCAGAAGTTTACAAACACTAAGTTGACTGTGCCTTTAAACAGCTTGGAAAATTCCAGAGAATGATGTCATGGCTATCGAAGCTTCTGATAGGCTAATTGACATCATTTGAGTCAATTGGAGGTGTACCTGTGGATGTATTTCAAGGCCTACCTTCAAACTCAATGCCTCTTTGCTTGACATCATGGGAAAATCAAAAGAAATCAGCCAAGATCTCAGATAAAGAAATTGTAGGCCTCCACAAGTCTGGTTCATCCTTGGGAGCAATTTCCAAACGCCTGAAGATACCACGGTCATCTGTAAAAACACCGCTCCAAAACCGCCATAAAAAAGTGCACATGGGAACAAAGATTGTACTTTTTGGAGAAATGTCCTCTGGTGTGATGAAAAAAATAGAACTGGTTGGTCATAATGACCATTGTTAAGTTTGGAGAAAAAAGGGGTCGCTTGCAAGCCGAAGAACACCATCCCAACCGTGAAGCATGGGGGTGGCAGTATCATGTTGTGGGGCTGCTTTGCTGCAGGAGGGACTGGTGCACTTCACAAAATAGATGGCATCATGAGGCAGGAAAATTATGTGGATATATTGAAGCAACATCTCAAAACATCAGTCAGGAAGTTAAAGCTTGGTCGCAAATGGGTCTTCCAAATGGAAAATGACCCCAAGCATACTTCCAAAGTTGTGGCAAAATGGCTTAAGGACAACACAGTCAAGGTATTGGAGTGGCCATCACAAAGCCCTGACCTTAATCCTATAGAAAACGTGTGGGCAGAACTGAAAAAGTGTGTGCGAGCAAGGAGGCCTAAAAACCTGACTCAGTTACACCAGCTCTGTCAGGAGGAATGGGCCAAAATTCACCCAACTTATTGTGGAAAGCTTGTGGAAGGCTACCCGAAACATTTGACCCAAGTTAAACAATTTAAAGGCAATGCTACCAGATAGTAATTGAGTGTATGTAAACTTCTTACGCACTGGGAATGTGATGAAAGAAATAAAAGCAGAAAATGAATCATTATTTTTACTATTATTCTAACATTTCACATTCTTAAAATAAAGTGGTGATCTTAACTGACCTAAGATAGGGGATTTTTACTAGTATTAAATGTCAGGAATTGTGAAAAACTGAGTTGAAATGTCTTAGGCTAAGGTGTATATAAACTTCCGACTTCAACTGTATATTATCAGGAATCAAGGTAAGACCCAGATGCAGACCATCAAAGTAACAATGTTTATTATAACAGCAGGGGCAGGCAACGACAGGTGAAGGCAGGCAGGGCTCGATAATCCAGAGTGTAGGGGCAAAGGTACAGGACGGCAGGCAGGCTCAGGGTCAGGTCAGGCGGAGGTCGGTAAATCCAGAGGTAGGGCAAATGTACAGGACGGCAGGCGGGCTCAGGGTCAGGACAGGCAGAGTAGTCGGGCAGGCGCTGCTCAGAGACAAGACAGGCAAGGGTCAAAACCAGGATGGCACGAAAAAGAAAGATTTTGGAAAGCAGGAACTGAGAAAAATGCTGGTTGACTAGACAAACAAGACGAACTGGCAATGGACAAACAGAGAACACAGGAATGAATACACAGGGGATAATGGGGAAGATGAGCGACACCTGGAGGGGGGTGGAGACAATTACAAGGACAGGTGAAACAGATCAGGGTGTGACAGTACCCTCCCCTCTAGGGGCGCATACCTGGCGTCCTACCTGGGTGCATACCTGGTTGACCGTGGTGTCGGCGTTGAAAATCCGCGATGAGGCCTGGGTCCAGGATGTCCCTGGCGGGGACCCAGTACCTCTCCTCCGGGCCATACCCCTCCTAGTCAACCAGGTACTAGAACCCCCTGCCGCATGGTTAAACCTTCAGGAGACGCCTCACCGTGTAAGCCGGTTGGCTGACGATGAGACACGGAAGATGGGTGGGCCTGAAAACAGGAGACAAAGTGCTGTGAGACATAGGTTTGACTCTGGACACATGAAAGGTGGGATGTATACGAAGGGTACGGGGCAACAGAAGACAAACAGCAGAAGGGCTAATAATCTTGGAGATGGGAAATGGGCTGATACCCCAGGGAGCACTCAAATGGAGACAGGCCCGTGGCAGAGCAGGGAAGGGTGTTGCGGGCGTATTCGACCCAAACCTGCTGCTGGCTCCAGAAGGTGGGGTTGCTCGGAGACCAGGCAGCACAGAGTCGTCTCAAGATCCTGGTTGGCTCACTCCGACTGGCCATTGGACTGGGTGTGGAACCCAGAGGACAGGCTGGCCGACGACCCAATGAGGGTGCAGAACGCTTTCCAGAATCGGGACGAGAACTGAGGCCCCTGGTCGGAGACCATTTCCACGGGCAGTCCATAGATCTGGAAGACGTGCTGCAACGTGAGCTGGGCCGTCTCCTTGACCGAGGGCAGTTTGGGGAGAGGAATGGAGTGAGCGGCTTTGGAAAACCGGTCAACCACAGTCAGGATGGCAATGTTGCCCTCAGACAGGGGGTGACCCGTGACGAAGTCCAGGGATATGTGGGACCAGTGACGGTGAGGGGCAGGCAGTGGTTGCAGAAGACCAGCCGGAGCTTGCCGAGGAGTCTTATTCTGAGTACAGACCGTGCAGGCGGAGACAAATGCGTTAACATTCAGAACCATCGTAGGCCACCAAAAGCATTGTCGCGCAAAGGCCAGGGACCAATGGGAGCCCAGGTGGCAGGCAAGCTTGGAGGAATGGGCCTACTCCAGGACCACAGAGTGGACAGCTTCAGGCACAAACATCTGGTTATCTGGGCCCCCCCAGGGTTCGGCTGGGACCGCTGTGCCTCCCGGACCTGTTTCCCTATACCCCAGTTGAGTGCCGTCACCAGGCACGAGGTGGGAAGGATGGTCTCGGCTCCGGGGTGGTAACCGTGGGGCTATAGTGGCGGGACAGTGCATCCGGCTTGATGTTCTTGGATCCCGGGCGGTACAAGAGGGAGAAGTTGAACCGTGTCAACAGCAGGGCCCATCTGGCTTGCCTGGAGTTGAGGCACTTGGCAGTGCGGAGATACTCCAGGTTCTTGTGGTCGGTCCACAGTACGAATAGATGTTCTGCCCCCTCCAGCCAGTGCCTCCATTCCTCCAACACCATCTTAACCGTGAGAAGCTCACGATTTCCCACATCGTAGTTATTTTCGTGGCGTTGAGTCGGGGGGAGAAGAAAGCAGGAAAACGACTTGGTAAATTATGTCTACACAATTATTTGACTAAATCATAGAGTGTGTTAGTTGACCTGCAAGTATCTGGTATTTACGTGGTATTAGCAACAGCTTCCTTTTACAGCCCTCATACCTTGTACCTACCCTGTAAGTGTGAAGCTGGTACCATGAAACAACAGGATAAGATTACGGACAGATTTGCTGTCATCTTCATTTGATGGAGTCACCCATTGTGGTAGTATCTCACAAGAAACTACGTTGTATCTACCTGGAAACAGACACCACTTCATTTTACAGCCCTTTTAATACAAACATACATGGTAACTAAAGGCAAAATACCAATGTCAGGAGGATTGAATTGAAGGTTTTTATGTGGTAAGTACGTGGTAATAAATTAATAAAATATCCGCAGATGTTGTTACTAGGTATTTACATAATGAGTACTTTATACTTATAAGATCCTCAATACTTTCGGCTAAAGGGGACTACTATATTATTACATGTTGTTATTTTTAAGGTCCTCAATAGTTTGGGCTAAAGGGGACTACTATATAATTACATGTTGTTACTTTGTATTTACTAATAAAGTATGTAGTACTTACTTGCATGGTTCCTAGTAAGTACGTTTGGGACTAAATGGTTACCATGTATTTACTTTTTGTTATTAAGTATTTACCTAGTTATTACCTAGTAAATACCGGGCTGTAAAATGAAGGTTTACCAAAAAACAAGGCTTTATTGACATACAGGATTTGTAACACTGTGTTTCTTCACTATCTCACAATGTCTTGACTAAGCCAAATGAAAGGATTACACTATGTCTGTATGAGTTTATAAAATTGTATTTTATCGGCTGCATCTCAAATGTGTCACTGACATATTTTCCTTTGTCTAGCATCTGGTCTAGTGTCAATAATTTTGGACTGAATGGTACAGTGTAAGTGGTGGGGTGTGTACCTTGTGTTAGAGGTACAGGTGAATAGCGAAGATGAGTGGAGAAGCCTTAATTGTTATTTACTTTATTTTATTTTCCTCTCTTCTCATCCCTCTCTCTCTTATCCCTTCTCTTATGCCCCCCACTCTCTCTCTTTATACTGCATATACTGTATATGGAAGAAGTGAATGGGAGGGACGTTTACCACAGAGGGATAATTAGATTGGGAACAGCAATGACGAAGGAATTAGACAGCTCACTTGGCAACAAAAGGGTTGGAACTGCAGAGACGGTTACTGCAGCGAGGGTTGCCGTACAGAAAGCTTATTGATTATTACTGGATGGATGTGTGTCTGATGCTTGGTGGAGCAGGAAAATAGCCATGCTGAGACAGAGAGATGGCCCGAACAAATCGATTATCCATATCCTGTGTTTGTGTCGGCATTGGCTGACTGGGCTGGTGATCCGTGTCTAGCCTGATTCCACAGCAGGACCACAGCCAAGGGGAGAATCTATATGTGTGTGTGTGTGTGTGTGTGTGTGTGTGTGCAGTATATGTTTGCACATATGTTCTGTCATATGTTCTGTGTGTGTGTGTGTGAGCATGTGCGTGTGTGCATGCGTTCTGTGTCTTTGTGTGTGTGTGACAGATGTGAGGCTAAAGCCCAGAGATGGCTGGCTGCACATGGGCAGTGCCCCACTGAGTGTGTATTGCTGCTGCTCGCATTTCTATTCTAGCCCAGTTTTAGGGCTTTTTACCATTTTAATACAGAGAGATGTATGTCAACAACATGCTCTAATGTAGGCCCCCCTTCCAGCATTACGGAACATCCGGCGCACCAAGTCTTTCAATGGGCACAAGCACTGTTCATGACACAAACTGTTCACACCCATCTTGTTGGCTGAGAGAACATTTTGCCATTTTATAGCTAAAAAAAACGAGCTAGAAAACTTCAGCTGACATGGGCTAGTTGATCTGGACATTTCTGACAATTTTCTAGCTCTCTAAGGTCTGCAATGACTGACATGATAAGAGGAAAACTGCTGATGCACTACCCAATTTCACAATTGCATGCGCAACCCACAGTTTGTGAACCACTGCTCTAATCCACTGTACAGTACAATGCCTTGCAAAAGTATTTTCCTATTTTTGTTGCACTACAACCTGTAATTTAAATGGATTTTTATTAAGATTTCATGTAATGGACATACACAAAATAGTCAAAATTGGTGAAGTGAAAATGAAAAAAATTACTTGTTTAAAATTTTTTTATGAAGCCCCTAAATAATATCTGGTGCAACCAACTACCTTCAGAAGTCACATAATTTGTTAAATAAAGTCCATCTGTGTGCAATGTAAGTGTCACATGATCTGTCACATAACCTCAGTATATATACACCTGTTCTGAAAGGCCCCAGAGTCTGCAACACCACTAAGCAAGCGACACCATGAAGACCAAGGATCTCTCCAAACAGGTCAGGGACAAAGTTGTGGAAAAGTACAGATCAGGGTTGGGTTTTAAAAAAATATCCGAAACTTTGAACATCCCACGGAGCACCATTAAATCCATTATTAAAAAATTGAAAGAATATGGCACCACAACAAACCTGCCAAGAGAGGGCCGCCCACCAAAACTCGTGGACCAGGCAAGGAGGGCATTAATCAGAGAGGCAACAAAGAGACCGAAGATAACCCTGAAGGAGCTGCAAAGCTCCATACAGGAGATTGGAGTATCTGTCCATAGGACCACTTCAAGCCGCACACTCCACAGAGTTGGGCTTTACGGAAGAATGGACAGAAAAAGAGCCATTGCTTGAAGAAAAAATAAGCAAACACGTTTGGTGTTCGCCAAAAGGCAAGTGGGAGACTCCCCAAACATATGGAAGAAGGTACTCTGGTCAGATGAGACTAAAATTGATATTTTTGGCCATCAAGAAAAACGTTATGTCTGGCACAAACCCAACACCTCTCATCATCCTAAGAACACAATCCCCACATTGAAGCATGGTGGTGTCAGCATCATGCTGTGGGGATGTTTTTCATCAGCAGGGACTGGGAAACTGGTCAGGAATGATGGATGGTGCTAAATACAGGGAAATTCTTGAGGGAAACCTGTTTCAGTCTTCCAGAGATTTGAGACTGGGACAAAGGTTCATCTTCCAGTAGGACAGTGACCATAAGCATACTGCTAAAGCAACACTCGAGTGGTTTAAGGGGAAACATTTAAATGGCCTAGTCAAAGCCCAGACCTAAATCCAATTGAGAATCTGTGGTATGACTTAAAGATTGCTTAAAGATTATATTGTTTCACCCCCAAAAATATTTTGCATCTTCAAAGTGGTAGGCATGTTGTGTAAATCAAATGATACAAACCGCCCAAAAATCTATTTTAATTCCAGGTTATAAGGCAACAAAATAGGAAAAATGCCAAAGGGGGTGAATACTTTTGCTAGCCACTGTACATGAAAAGTGCAATATATATAATATAACTGTAGAGTTAGTGTGTGTTTTCTACCACAAAGCTCATCTGCGGAGCATGAAAATTTTCAGCAACAAAAGAGTGATCAAATCAATATTCTACATCTGTATGTTACTAAAGTGGGTTATGAGGTAGCGGAATCTGTGTGTTGTTGGGATGATTGACTTGAGTGAAGTGTTATGTTTATTTTTTTGTTGTGTGGGTGGAAGGGTTATTTCTTGTTTAGATTGGGGACGTCTGTGTCTTTTTATTAGGGCTGGTGGAGGGGGCATCGTGTATCCTAGTTGTTGTTTTAAGAGAGTGCTGTTATACATCTTGTTTAAGTGGTGGTGTGTGTTCCTGAAAGGCTCTCTCAGCTCTATTGAGACATGTTGTGTTGGGCTCACTCAACATGAGAATGTAAGCACTCACACACACACACATGCGCACGCACACGCTCTCACACACACAGACGGACACACACACACACACACACGTACAGCTGTCATTGGCTCACCTCTGTGCTTTACTAGCTTCAACATCAGTTAGCCTGTATTAGCCCAGTAGCCTCAGATCCCACTACTCTGCCTGAGCGTAGCGCGCTAGCCTCCTTAGTGTTAAGCCTGTCACTGCACGCAAGATTCCAGATGAAGGAGGGAGTATTGTTAGCGGGCTAGTGTGAGTTAAGGTTAGAGCCCTGGACAGAAATCTACTACGTCAATGACGATTTATTTCACAATGTACTGTTATGATAGAGTACAGAAACACAGGTAACTAAACTACCAGTACTATAGTCTAGGCCTATCTCTAGCCTTACCTCCAGTACCTTGTATTATTTCATCCACTCATATGACTGACTACTGCTTCCATATGGCTCATATAGTATGTCCACTATACAGTAATAACTAGTGATGCACCGATATGACATTTTTGGCCGATACCGATATCCAATATTTTCCTTGTCAAAAAACCCCGATAACCAATATTTAGAATTTTAGCGGCCTTTTAAGCATTCTAGTACAGTTAAATAGTTAACACACACACATGAACGCAGTGGTCTAAGGCACTGCATCACAGTGCAAAAGGCGTTACTACAGTCCCTGGTTCGAATCCAGGCTGTATCACATCCGGCCGTGATTGGGAGTCCCATAGGGCGGCGCACAATTGTCCCTGCATCGTCCGGGGTAGGCCGTCATTGTAAATAAGAATTTGTTCTTAACTGACTTGCCTAGTTAAATAAAGGTTACACACACACCACACTGAACAAAAAGTTATTTTGTTGGCATTTACAGTTGAAGTCGGAAGTTTACATACACCTTAGCCAAATACATAAAAGTGACATTCGATCCTAGTAAAAATTCCCTGTTTTAGGTCAGTTAGGATCACTCATTTATTTTAAGAATGCGAAATATCAGAATAATAGTAGAGAGAATGATTTATTTCAGCTTTTATTTCTTCAGAAGTTTACATACACTCAATTAGTATTTGATAGCATTGCCTTTAAATTGTTTATCTTGGGTCAAACGTTTCGGGTATGTCATGACTTCCGCCGAAGTTGGTCCCTCTCCTTGTTCGGGCGGCGGTCAACGTCACCGGCCTTCTAGCCATCGCCGATCCACTTTTCATTTTCCATTTGTTTTATCTTTGTCTTACACACCTGGTTTCAATCCCCCAATTACTTGTTCATTATTTAACCCTCTGTTCCCCCATGTTTGTTTGTGAGTGTTTGTATGTTATTACGGTCCGTTATGTGGGCTTGCCTTATTGTATTGTATTTGCCTATTTTGAGTAAATTACGTTTATTTACTCATATCTGCTGTCCTGCGCTTGACTCCTCTACACAAGCTACACACAGACCTCTTAACAGGGTAGCCTTCCACAAGCTTCCCACAATAAGTTGGGTGAATTTTGGCCCATTCCTCCTGACAGAGCTGGTGTAACTGAGTCAGGTTTTTAGGCCTCCTTGCTGGCACACACTTTTTCAGTTCTGCCCACACATTTTCTATAGGATTGAGGTCAGGGCGTTGTGATGGTCATTCCAATATCTTGACTTTGTTGTCCTTAAGCCATTTTGCCACAACTTTGGAAGTATGCTTGGGGTCATTGTCCATTTGGAAGATCCATTTGCGACCAAGTTTTAACTTCCTGACTGATGTCTTGAGATGTTGCATAAATATAACCACATAATTTTCCTCCCTCATGATACCATCTATTTTGTGAAGTGCACCAGTCAATTTTGCAGCAAAGCACCCCCACAACATGATGCTGCCATCCCTGTGGTTCACGGTTGGGATGGTGTTCTTTGGCTTGCAAGCCTCCCCCTTTTTCCTCCAAACATAATGATGGTCATTATGGCCAAACAGTTCTATTTTTGTTTCATCAGAACAGGAGACATTTCTCCAAAATGTACAATCTTTGTCCCCATGTGCAGTTGTAAACCGTAGTCTGGCTTTTTATGGCGATTTTGGAGCAGTGTCTTCTTCCTTGCTGAGCTGCCTTTCAGGTTATGTTGATATAGGACTCGTTTTACTGTGGATATAGATACATTGGTACCTGTTTCCTCCAGCATCTTCACAAGGTCCTTTGCTGTTGTTCTTGGATTGATTTGCACTTTTTGCACAAAAGTACGTTCAACTCTAGGAGACAGAACCCATCTCCTTCCTGAGCGGTATGAAGGCTGCGTGGAGTTTGAAGGTAGGCCTTGAAATACATCCACAGGTACACCTCCAATTGACTCAAATGATGTCAATTAGCCTATCAGAAGCTTCTAAAGCCATGACATCATTTTCTGGAATTTTCCAAGCTGTTTAAAGGCACAGTCAATTTAGTGTATGTAAACTTCTGACCGACTGGAATTGTGATACAGTGAATAATAAGTGAAATAATCTGTCTGTAAACAATTGTTGGAAAAATTACTTGTGTCATGCACAAAGTTGATGTCCTAACCGACATACCAAAACTATAGTGGATAGATGACAACCTGTTGTAGCCATTTATCGACTCATCTCCTTGTGCGACATTGTTTACGGTACATGGCCAATGCGAAAATGGAAACACTTTTTTGACTGGATATTTCAACAAAATAGTGACAGGGGTTGGCTCTCATTTAGAGAGTGCCCCAACTGCGTTCTAAATCCTGCGACAGACAAGCGTGTATGATAAAATTCATTTTACCAAACCAAAGATATTAATCTGTTTAAAGCAATCGATTTAGTGTCATCTTGATAAATGTAAACTTTTATATTAACATCGCCAATCTGAGGTAACAATTATGTGTAATTTCATTTTGAATAATAGTATATGTTGCCCACTCACAAACTATTACGACAATTACATCTATTTCTCACTCATTTAAACACTAGGCACTCTAAACTAGAGCTTCCAAAGTGTACCCCTTGGCCCGAGAAGGATCCTTCTCCGCACCGGAGATTTTGATAAAAAATAAAAAGCTGCTGAACCAATCACATATGGGCCTGTCTTGGCCAAAGAGGATGATGTCAACATTTCAAGCATGTTTTGAAACGGTTGTTTCAAAAACAAGTTTGAGATGGGATTTTACAATGTTTTTTCTCAAATGTATGCTTTGGCCACAACTACAAGTAAAGGACAAGTTAACAACATTACTTGATTATGAGCAAACAGAATATATATATTTTTTCAGTTACTTCAAGTGCCTTGCTCAAGGGCACACCGGCAGATGTTTAACCTTACTGGTTCCGGGATTCAAACTAGCGACCTTCCAGTTACTGGTTCAACACTCTAACTGCTAAGCTACCTGCCACCCCCTGCTGTGTGTGTTTATCATATCGAAGAGGTATTGTGAGAAGAATATTGGGTGATGAAGGGAATATTATTTGATTGTTCTTCATGGTTGCTTCTCTTCTCTTCGTATTCATTATAATACACCGTTTGACCTAAGAGGCTTCAATGGCTCAACCTCTTCACAGCCATAGACAGACACACATATACACACTCTTCTCTTGGCAGATGCCATGAAACCCTAATGTACATGAAGGGATTTAACAAATTCATATAAAATCCTCTATAGAAAAACATAATACTTCTTTTCACTTTACCGTTCAAGGTTATCTGTACATAGTATAAGTGGCTTCTTTTCTCCTCTGTTTGTTTGCAGCATGTTTATTTGCATTGTATTGTTTTTGTCCCTATTTGATAAGGTTAATGGGATTTTTTAAAATGTCTTATTCAAGACACTGAAGAGACAGGCAAATTAAAAGAGTGTGATCTGTATTTAAAAAAGGGTATTGGTATCTGTTGAATGTTTTGAACAACACACACACACACACACACACACACACACACACACACACACACACACACACACACACACACACACACACACACACACACACACACACACACACACACACACACATGGGTTGACTGGGCTGCAATGAACAGAATGCGCCACTGAATAATTTGTGGAAGATAGCAGGGCTGTGGCTCTGGCCTACATTAACAGTCTTCAACTGAACTGTGCCAATTATTGGATATTGGAGCATGTACATACTCCCTCTATCTACACTATATATACAAAGTATGTGGACTCCCTTCAAATGAGTGGATTTGGCTGTTTCTTTGTTAACCGCTAAACACAGAATAGCCGCACGTGTGCTCTCCCTCAAATCGTTTGGAGAAAATGTAATTTATATTTAATTCAGCTTTGTTCAATTGTATTCTTCATACTATAAAATAATGCCACGGAATTCTAAGCAAATCTTGTCTGCTAAATGAACTAGTGTAACCCACAGCCATATGGCATAGCTAGATCAGGACCTAACATATGGACAACTCAGAGTATGCCATTCTGTTCTTCTGAAATATACTATATTTTCTAGATATCATGTTTCTTTAGACCTGTCTAAAATAACAAATGGATTTATTGTGAAGGTGTATGTTATATTTTTAAAATGTAGATGTTCAAAAAGTCTGCATCAGTGGCTTGTAGTCTGGAAGCCAGTAGATTATAATGTGTTTATGTTAATTAACAGTCCATTACCATGAGGCCAACAGTTATTTGCTGGACAATCACCGGCTGAAGAAATTATGTGACTGCCACAGGCCTAGTTGGAACACTAACTATCGAGTTCCAAACTGCCTCTGAAAGCAACGTCAGCACGAACAAGAACTGTTCTTTGGGAGCTTCATGAAATGGGTTTCCATGGCCAAGCAGCTCCCACCAGCCGAAGATCACCATGCGCAATGTCAAGCGTCAGCTGGAGTGGTCTAAAGCTCGTCGCTATTGGACTCTGGAGCAGTGGAAACGCGTTCCCTAGAGTGAAGCTTCACCATCTGGCAGTCCGACGGACTAATCTCGGTTTGGCGGATGCCAGGAAAACTCTACAGTACCTACTCCAATGCATAGTGTCAACTGTCAAGTTTGATGGAGGATGAATAATGGTCTGCGGATGTTTTTGTTGGTTCGGGCTAGGTCCATTAGTTACAGTGAAGGGAAATCTTAACCCTACAGCATACAATGACATTCAAGATGATTCTGTGCTTCCAACTTCATGGCAACAGTTTGGGGAAGGCCCTTTCCTGTTTCAGCATGACAATGCCCCTGTGCACAAAGTGAGGTCCATACAAAAATGGTTTGTCGAGATCGGTGTGAATGAACTTGACTTGCCTGCACAGAGCCCTGACCTCAACCCCATCGAACATCTTTGGGATTAATTGTAACGTCAACTGCGAGCCAGGCCTAATCGGCCAATGTCAGTACCCAACCTCACTAATGCTCTTGTGGCTGAATGGAAGAATGTCCCCTCAGCAATGTTCCAACATATAGTGGAAAGCCTTCCCAGAAGAGTGGATGCTGTTATAGCAGCTAAGGGGGGAGGAACACCATATTAATGGCTATGAACTTGGTATGAGATGGTCGATGAGCAGGTGTCCACATACTTTTGGTCATGTGGTGTATCGGTCAGTGGTACACACACACACACACGCGTACACACACACACGCACATAGACATAGTAGAAAACTACAAGTCCATTCTCCCTTAACTTAATTATATATACACTGAGTGTACAAGACATTAAGAACACATTCCTAATATTGAGTTGCCCATGTTGACTCCAATGCTTCCCACAGTTGTGTTAAGTTGGCTGAATGATCTTTGGGTGGTGGACCATTCTTGATACACACAGGAAACTGTTGAGTGTGAAAAACCCAGCAGCGTTGCAGTTCTTGACACAAACTGGTGCACCTGGCACAACAAGCTCTCACAGTCTGACGTCAGAATTAGATGTTCATCCATGTTTCTCAAACAGCATATTTCTAAGTGGTTCCAAGCGTCAAAAAGTGTTTAAGGTTCAGTTTAGGAATTAACACCACATTTTTAAGGTTAAGGTTAAGTTTAGGCATTAACTCTGAAATCTTAAGGTTAGGCATTAACTCTGAATATTTAAGTTAAGGGTTAAGGTTTGGGATAGGCTTAAAACTAAAATCTTCTATTGCTGGAATTGAACATGTAACCTTTGGCACCAGAGGAACATGCTTATGCTGATTTGCCATCCCTGACCACAACACCCTAGCAAAACCTAAACCTACTTGAAGGTAACTTCGTTCACTGTTGCCCATAGTGGCTGGTTTCCACGTCATCTCCCGATGTCCTCAGACATGGATGGACGTCAAATAATAACTTGTATCACAGGTGACCTGGCTGGCATGGCACCTACGACCATATGCCTTTCAAAGGCACTTAAATATTTTGCCTTGCGCATTCACCCTCTGAATGGCACACATACACAATACATGTCTCAATTGTCTCAAGGCTGAAGAATCCGTCTTTGACCTGACTCCTCTCCTTCAACCACTGATTGAAGTGGATTTAACAAGTGACATCAACAAGAGATCATAGCTTTCACCTGGTCAGTCTATGTCATGGAAAGACCAAGTGTTCTTAATGTTTTGTACACTCAGTATATACAGTTGAAGTCAGAAGTTTACATACACTTAGGTTGGAGTCATTAAAACTTGTTTTTCAACCACAAACTATAGTTTTGGCAAGTTGGTTAGGACATCTACTTTGTGCATGACACAGGTAGTTTTTTCAACAATTGTTTACAGACAGATTATTTCACTTGACTGTGCCTTTAAACAGCTTGGAAAATTCCAGAAAATTATGTCAGGCTTTAGAAGCTTCTGATAGGCTAATTGACATACTTTTTGTCTATTGGAGGTGTACCTGTGGATGTATTTCAAGGCCTACCTTCAAACAACTCAGTGCCTCTTTGCTTGACATCATGGGAAAATCTAAAGAAATCAGCCAAGACCTCAGAAAAACAATTTGTAGACCTCCACAACTCTGGTTCATCCTTGGCAACAATTTCCAAATGCCTGAAGGTACCACGTTCATCTGTACCACGCAGCCGTCATACCGCTGTCTCCTAGAGTTGAATGTACTTTGGTGCGAAAAGTGCAAATCAATCCCAGAACAACAGCAAAGGACCTTGTGAAGATGCTGGAAGAAAACAGATACAAAAGTATCTAGTAAAACAGTAAAACGAGTCCTATATCGACAAAACCTGAAAGGCCGCTCTAAAGGGAGAAGCAACTGCTCCAAAACCGCCATACAAATGCCAGACTACGGTTTGCAATTGCACATGGGGACAAAGATCGTACTTTTTGGAGAAATGTCCTCTGGTCTGATGAAATAAAAATATAACTGTTTGGCAATAATGACCATCATTATGTTTGGAGGAAAAAGGGGGAGGCTTGCAAGCCGAAGAACACCATCCCAACCGTGAAGCACGGGGGTGGCAGCATCATGTTGTGGGGGTGCTTTGCTGCAGGAGGGACTGGTACACTTCACAAAATAGATGGCATCACAAGGAAGGAAAATGATGTGGATATATTAAAGCAACATCTCAAGACATCAGTCAGGAAGTTAAAGCTTGGTCGCAAATGGGTCTTCCAAATGGACAATGACCCCAAGCATACTTCCAAAGTTGTGGCAAAATGGTATAAGGACAACACAGTCAAGGTATTGGAGTGGCCATCACAAAGCCCTGACCTCAATCCCATAGAAACTTTGTGGGCAGAACTGAAAAAGCGTCTGCGCACAAGGAGGCCTAAAAACCTGACTCAGTTACCCCAGCTCTGTCAGGAGGAAGGGGCCAAAATTCACCCAACTTATTGTGGGAAGCTTGTGAAAGGCTACCCGAAACGTTTGACTCAAGTCAAACAATTTAAAGGCAATGCTACCAAATACTAATTGAGTGTATGTAAACTTCTGACCCACTGGGAATGTAATGAAAGAAATAAAAGCTGAAATAAATCATTCTCTCTACTATTATTCTGACATTTCACATTTTTTAAATAAAGTGGTGACCCTAACTGACCTAAGACAGGGCATTTTTACTTGGAGTAAATGTCAGGAATTGTGAAAAACTGAGTTTGAATGTCTTAGGCTAAGGTGTATGTAAACTTCCGACTTCAACTGTATATATATATAACTGTAGGTTCCGTCCCTCTCTTCGCCCCAACCCGGGCTCGAACCAGGGACCCTTGCACACATCAACAACTGGCACCCACGAAGCATCGTTACCCATCGCGCCACAAAAGCCGCGGCCCGTGCAACGCAAGGGGAAACCCTACTTCAAGTCTCAGAGCGAGTGACGTCACTGATTGAAACGCTGTTAGCGCGCACCACCGCTAACTAACTAGCCATTTCACATCGGTTACACTCTCCCCCCTTTTGACCTCCTCCTTTTCCGCAGCAACCAATGATCCGGGTCAACAGCATCAATGTAACAGTGTAGGTTCCGTCCCTCTCTTCGCCCCAACCCGGGCTCGAACCAGGGACCCTTGCACACATCAACAACTGACACCCCACGAAGCATCGTTACCCATCGCGCCACAAAAGCCACGGCCCTTGCAACGCAAGGGGAAACCCTACTTCAAGTCTCAGAGCGAGTGACGTCACTGATTGAAACGCTGTTAGCGCGCACCACCGCTAACTAACTAGCCATTTCACATCGGTTACATATAACTGCCACAGACCCAATTATTTTTTATTTTTTATTTAACTAGGCAAGTCATTTAAGAACAAATTCTTATTTACAATGACGCCCTACACCAGTCAAACCCGGACGATTGTGCGCCGCCCTATTGGACTCCCAATCACGGCCAGTTGTGATACAGCCTGGATTCAAACCAGGGTGTCTGTAGTGACTCCTCTAGCACTGAGATGCAGTGCTTCTCTCTCTCTCCCTCTCTCTCTATGTTCTGGGCCAAGACCTGACAAGGTTCACACACACAACCATTGACATAAACCATCACACACATGCGCATAACCATTGCGTAAGCACACACTAATATTTCAACAGACTCTCAAATCAAAGGCACACAACCACACTCAAGCTTATATTGAATGCATTCATGTGCTAAACAGCATTGTTTGTCAATTTTTCCGTGTGATTCCATTGACTGTAGAATCACTTTCTGGTGGACTGTTTTCCTGATGTCATCACTTGTCATTAATGCAGTGGCTGGGTGTGCTGGGTGTCTCTGTGGGTCTGTATTGATTATTGTAATATATAGTTTTTTTCCTCCAGGAGTCAATAGCTCCAAATTTCAATTACTTAAAAACCTCAAACCAACTATGAATTGTAGAAATTCATATACAAATATTGAAAGCATTTAATGAGAAAACTAAACTAAAAGGCTTTCCACATGTAAATATTACCCCATTTACATTGTGTAATTTATTGTCTGTCCCTAACTAGCCCCACAGATAGGCTATCCAAAGTCAAACCAGCTTTGCCGCTGTCACACACCGGGGGCTGAAGCTAATTAGCTTACTAGCTAGCCTAGGCTACTTCCAGACACAAGACCTGGTCAGACTGTTTCAAGTTATCTAAAAGGGTGAGTAACTGTAACTGTGTATTGTTTTGGCAGAGTGGAAATACAAACGCTTCCCACGTGCGAACAAACACACAAGAGACACCCACATCAAAGCACGCCTCCAAGACCCAAATCTCATTCTCAGTTGCATTTCCTAATGAGGAGGATTAAAACTGAGGCTAAATCAGCCGGTTCAACTTCCTTTAATACATTATTCAATGCAATGTTTACTTTCCAGGTTAGGGGATGTGTGTGCGAGGGAAGTGGCTGTGTGTGTGTGCGCTAGAGAGTGTTTGCTAGTGTGTGTGTGTGTGTGTGTGAGCACGTGCGTGTGTGTGAGTAAGTGGGAGTGTGGAACCAGCATGGAGTCCCTGTTGAGGTAAATGCCAGGTTGTTTGTGAATGTGATTCCATTTTGAAGGTGGACGGAAGGGGGGTGGGCCTATCTATCAGAGTTGATGAATGGGGTTGAGATGGAAAGACGTAGAGTGGAGGGAGGTAGATGGAGAGATGAGGAGGAAGAGGAAGCAGGGGGTGGGGGGGTGGGGGGGGGTGGACCCGGCTGGATGTCTGCCCAGGGAAATGGCTCAGGGGCTCGGGAAGCTCTCTCTGACTGGGCCTCTCATCAGTCAGAAACCAGGGTATAGACAGGTTCTCAGGATAAAGAGCACTTATTGACACAAAGGACCAGTGTGATAAGTAGAGGGAGAGAAAGATCAGGACGGGTAGGAGGAGAGGAAAGAGAGGGATGAGAGAGATGTTCCGGGTAAGCAATGCTATGATAAATCATAAATAATTAGTCAATGAAACAGAGTACAAGGAGTGAAATGTTAGCTAAACAGACAGGTATGCAGACTAACAGAATATTCCTTCAGAGTTAAAGTACCCTAGCCAATAACTTTTAACTGTTTTTCAGTTCCCCCACAGTATTACTTGATAAGTACACATACAAAGACATTGAAACCTTCCCTGACAATATGTCAGTACACAGTCATTACCACTAGCAGTAGTACCTTTGGACATCATCGCTGTAGCGTGTGTGCCCATTACCCTGCCAAAAGCATGAGTTAAACCCACCACGGCCATTTGTGCAGATTGACAGTGACTGACTGACTGTGCAGTGGGTAATGCCGTACTGTCTATCTGGTACACCAAGAGAAGAGAAGAGATTTGGAAGTTGGTACAGAGAGTAATTCTAGCCGTTAATGAGTGTTCTAAGTTAACTGGGAACAAACTGTTCTGTCGTTTGTCTTATTTTAGCCATGGTGAATAATAGATGGTGTGCTCCACTCCGCCTGTCCGTCCATCCGGCCGGCCGTCTTTGTCTGTCTGTCTGTCTGTCTGTCTGTCTGTCTGCCTGTCTGTCTGTCTGTCTGTCTGTCTGTCTGTCTGTCTGTCTGTCTGTCTGTCTGTCTGCCTGCCTGCCTGTCTGTCTGTCTGTCTGTCTACGTACGGAGGCTGGTTACCACATACACTACGCTACAGTTAAAGGCTAAACACTTTACTACATAGGGTCGACATAAAGGCTTTATAATGCTGTTGTTAGTTGTCATTAGAGTGACATAACATCTGTCCTCCATGATACACCTGTACCTGGATCTCTGTCTAGGCTCAGCGAGGATAAGAGTGATGGGTAGTTTCTGTCTGTCTCTCTGTCTGTCTGCCTGGTAAAGAAGAAGGGGCCAGTGTAAAACCATTAAGGGGGTGGGGGGAATGGAAGGTATGGGAGGATAGGGGAAGGGGTGGTTGGGGTTGAGGTTGATATGGGAGATGGTGGATGAGGATAGAGGTGGTGGTGGTTGGGAGTTGCATCCTGTTACAGGTCTAAAGACTGAAATGAGGAAAACGACCCCCCTTCCTCTTTTCCTCTTCTCTTCCTCTCTTTTTCTCCACCCTCTCTCACCTTATCTGGCACTAGCCTGCCCTCAGACCGCCAATGTGTACATGTGTGCATGCTTGAATGTGTGTATGTGTGTACATGTGTGCTTTGTGAACCCATCTTATATCGCATACCTCTACAATCTCCCTCACACAGAGCACACATACACACATTGCAAGTAATTTAACATGAGAAATATTCACAACGCTGCTTGATTCCGATGGCCTGGGGTTGTAGTCCTTGTCACCTCATTTCACACTAGTCTACCCCCAGCCCGCCACTGTGTGTGTGTGTGTGTGTGTGTGTGTGTGTGTGTGTGTGTGTGTGTGTGTGTGTGTGTGTGTGTGTGTGTGTGTGTGTGTGTGTGTGTGTGTGTGTGTGCGTACATACATGTGTGCTTTGTGAACCCATCTTATATCGCATACCTCTACAATCTTCCTCACACAGAGCACACGCACACACACTACAAGTCATTTAACATGATAAATATTTACAACACTGCTTGATTCTGATTGCCTGGTATTATTAGATCATTATATTATATATTCATACTTTCCTCAAGTTATTATTAAAGCAGTGTGTTTTAATGACATCAAACGGAGAGCTCATACAGTACAGTACTAATGGTGCAGTGTCCAGTCAGACTGGCTGTCACATGCCCCCTAGTGTGACCATCAGGTCACTGCAGGCCTTGCCAGGGCTGCTGCTAGAGACAATGCTGCTTAACACCAGCAGCACTACTCTCCACTTAGAGATCCTGTAGTTGAGGGAAATTGATAGGTTAACATGCACAGTGATCCACATGGTATAAAACATATATACAACCTACATTGAAGCACATACCCTGTGTAGCCCAAACATTAGGAACACCTTCCTAATATTGAGTTGCACCCCCTTTTGCCCTCAGAACAGCCTGAATTTGTCTGGGCGTGGACTCTACAAGGTGTCGAAAGCGTTCCACAGGGGTGCTGGCCCATGCTGACTCCAATGCTTCCCACAGTTGTGTCATGTTGGCTGGATGTTCATTGGGTGGTGGACCATTCTTGATACACAGGGAAAAGTGTGAAAAACCCAGCAGCGTTGCAGTTCTTGACACAAACCGGTGCGCCTGGCATTTACTACCATACCCCGCTCAAAGGCATTTAAATATTTTGTCTGAATGGCACACACACAATCCATGTCACTATTATCTCAAGGCTTAAAAATCCTTCTCTAACCTGTCTTCTCCACTTCATCTACACTGATTGAAGTGGAATTAACAAGTGGCATCAATAAGGGATCATAGCTTTCACCTAGATTCACCTGGTCAGTCTATGTCATGGAAAGAGCAGGTGTTCTTAATGTGTAGTATATTCAGTGTATACATCTTCCATTGTATCATACCTCACACTGTGAATATCAGCCACAATCAGATATGTATTTATTGATATTCAATGCACCTCCATACATAGTATACACGCCCAGTATAGGTAACCTGCTCTCCCAGCTGTGTGTATGGTATGTTGAAGGCAGTATAGGTAACCTGCTCACCCAGCTGTGTGTATGGAATGTAGGAGGCAGTATAGGTAACCTGCACTCCCAGCTGTGTGTATGGTATGTTGAAGGCAGTATAGGTAACCTGCACTCCCAGCTGTGTGTATGGTATGTTGAAGGCAGTATAGGTAACCTGCTTTCCCAGCTGTGTGTATGGTATGTTGAAGGCAGTATAGGTAACCTGCTCTCCCAGCTGTGTGCATGGTATGTTGAAGGCAGTATAGGTAACCTGCTTTCCCAGCTGTGTGTATGGTATGTTGAAGGCAGTATAGGTAACCTGCTCTCCCAGCTGTATGTATGGTATGAAGAAGGCCGTATAGGTAACCTGCTTTTCTAGCTGTGTGTATGGGATGCAGGAGGCAGTATAGGTAACCTGCTCTCCCAGCTGTGTGTATGGTATGTTGAAGGCAGTATAGGTAACCTGCTTTCCCAGCTGTGTGTATGGTATGTTGAAGGCAGTATAGGTAACCTGCTCTCCCAGCTGTGTGTATGGGATGTAGAAGGCAGTATAGGTAACCTGCTCTCCCAGCTGTGTGTATGTTATGTAGAAGGCAGTATAGGTAACCTGCTCTCCCAGCTGCGTATTTGGTATGTAGAAGGCAGTATAGGTAACCTGCTCTCACAGCTGTGTGTATGGTATGTAGAAGGCAGTATAGGTAACCTGCTCTCACAGCTGTGTGTATGGTATGTAGAAGGCAGTATAGGTAACCTGCTCTCACAGCTGTGTGTATGGTATGAAGAAGGCAGTATAGGTAACCTGCTCTCTCAGCTGTGTGTATGGGATGAAGAAGACAGTATAGGTAACCTGCTCTCTCAGCTGTGTGTACAGTATGTACAATACCAGTCAAACATTAGTCAACATGGATATGCTAATCCATAATTGGGATGCTTCTTTCTTTCTTTCGTCTCCTAATTGATTCCCAAAAGTGGGAATTTCACAGCTGCTCTCAGTTCTACTTGGCTTCTTCTATATGAATCTTAGATGTTGTTTAACCCTTGAACTGCTAGTTGTGGGTACTGGGTATTTAGACCCGTTGGGGCCATACTTGCGTACATTAGAAAAAGTTTAATTATCAGCCAATTAAAATTGCCGACGTAGTTGCATGTGATAGTGTGTTTTTGTTCTACCTTGTTATTTTTAGTATTACATTGTTATTGATTATTGCATTGTTGGGGTTAGAGTTTCCAAGAGAGTCATTTCACTGTACTTGGACATGTGACAGTAAAACTTGATCATGTCATAAAACTTCATGTTAGCTGTTCCCATTACATAAGCTTGCACATGTAGCCCTATGCTAACCCCAGCAGGTTGATGTGATTATTTCCTGTACCATATTGCCCATCAGCCTTTCAAAGATTTAACTACTTTTTTTCGACAAACCAATGGCATTTCTTAAAATAGGTCAACTTCGCCACCAGAGGGATACATTTAAAGTCCTACTGTATTACACTTTGTAATGCTTGTTTTTGAGACAAATAACGCATATGTGACAAAGTAGATGATTATCAAAATGTAGGCCTACATCTAGGTGTACAGGTCCATGTAATATACAGTTGAAGTCAGAAGTTTACATACACTTAGGTTGGAGTCATTAAAACTTGTTTTTCAACTACTCCACAATTTTTTTGTTAACAAACTATAGTTTTGGCAAGTCGGTTAAGAAATCTACTTTGTGCATGACTGTCACGTCCTGACCAGTAAAGGGGTTATTTGTTATTGTAGTTTGTTCAGGACGTGGCAGGGGGTGTTTGTTTTATGTGGTTCGGGGTTTGTTGGGCTATGTGTTTATATAGAGGGGTGTTTGTTTAGAGTGTTCTGGCGTTTTTTGGTTAATGTTCTATGTTAGTGTATTTCTATGTTCTAGTCTAGTCTTTCTATTTCTATGTTTAGGGTTTTTGATTGACCTTCAATTGAAGGCAGCTGTTCCTTGTTGCCTCTGATTGAAGGTCCTATGTATAGGGATGTTTTGGGGGTTTGTGGGTAGTTGTCTCCTGTTTAGTGTCTGTACACCTGACAGGACTGTTTAGTGGCGTTTATTGTTTTTGTATACGTGATTTGTTTGTTTTCCTTCTTCAACATTAAAAAGAAGATGAGTATACACGTTCCCGCTGCGTTTTGGTCTGATCCTTACGACACCCTTTACAATGACACAAGTAATTTTTCCAACAATTGTTTACAGACAGATTATTTCACTTATAATTCACTGTATCACAATTCCAGTGGGTCAGAAGTTTACATACAGTAAGTTGACTGTGTGTTTAAACAGCTTGGAAAATTCCAGAAAATGATGTCATGGCTTTAGAAGCTTCTGATAGGCTAATTGACATAATTTGAGTCAATTGGAGGTGTACCTGTGGATGTATTTCAAGGCCTACCTTCAACCTCAGTGCCTCTTTGCTTGACATCATGGAAAAATCAAAAGAAATCAGCCAAGATCTCAGAAAAAAATTGTAGACCTCCACAAGTCTGGTTCATCCTTGGGAGCAATTTCCAAACGCCTGAAGGTACCACATTCATATGTACAAACAATAGTGCGCAAGTATAAACACCATGGAACCACGCAGCCGTCATACCGCTCAGGAAAGAGACGCGTTCTGTCTCCTAGAGATGAACGTACTGTGGTGCGAAAAGTGCAAATCAATCCCAGAACTACAGCAAAGGACCTTGTGAAGATGCTGGATGTAAACAGGTACAAAAGTGTCTATATCCACAATAAAACGAGTCCTATATCGACATAAACTGAAAGGCCGCTCAGCAAGGAAGAAGACACTGCTCCAAAACCGCCATAAAAAAGCTAGACTACGGTTTGCAACTGCACATGGGAACGAAGATCGTACTTTTTGGAGAAATGTCCACTGGTCGGATGAAACAAAAATAGAACTGTTTGGCCATAATGACCATCGTTATGTTTGGAGGAAAAAGGGGGAGGCTTGCAAGCCGAAGAACACCATCCCAACCATGAATCACAGGGCTGGCAGCATAATGTTGCGGGGGTGCATTGCTGCAGGAGGGACTGGTGCACTTCACAAAATAGATGGCATCGTGGGGAGGGGAAATTATGTGGATATATTGAAGCAACATCTCAAGACATCAGTCAGGAAGTTAAAGCCTGGTCGCAAATGGGTCTTCCAAATGGAGAATGACCCCAAGCCTACTTCCAAAGTTGTGGGAAAATGGCTTAAGGACAACACAGCCAAGGTATTGGAGTGGCCATCACAAAGCCCTGAGCTCAATCCTATAGAAGATTTGTGGGCGGAACTGAAAAAGCATGTGTGAGCAAGGAGGCCTACAAACCTGACTCAGTTACACCAGCTCTGTCAGGAGGAATGAGCCAAAATTCACCCAACCTATTGTGGGAAGCTTGTGGAAGGCTACCCGAAACGTTTGACCTAAGTTAAACAATTTAAAGGCAATGCTACCAAATACTAATTGAGTGTATGTAAACTTCTGACCCACTGGGAATGTGATGAAAGAAATGAAAGCTGAAATAAATAATTCTCTCTACTATTATTCTGACATTTCACATTTTTAAAATAAAGTGGTGATCCTAACTGACCTAAGACAGGGATTTTTTCCTAGTATTAAATGTCAGGAATTGTGAAAAACTGAGTTTAAATGTATTTGGCTAAGGTGTATGTAAACTTCTGACTTCAACTGTAGCCTATGCTATATGATTATTAGGCCATAGCAGTGTGTTTGTTTGCAAGGCTGAAAAACTAGGTAGTTCCTTATTACAGTAAATGCATTCTTAATGTTCATTTTCAAACATTGTCCCTTTTCAACACACTACCACAATACATATAATTCCACATTTCAAAGTGAGGAATATTCTCATGTGAGATTCGACCCCTTTGCCACAATCCCCGACAATTACGTGGAGCTAGGCACTCTACACAGAGAGCAGTTTGACCAGTCAGTCAAATACACGTGATGTAGTTGCTTTGATTATCAGAAAGTGCTGTTTGACTTATGTTAAACGCTTCCATGAACAAGTGTTGGGACACGTCCAACTACGTCAACGATTTTAATTTGCTGATATGGAATTTGTTACAGGAAATAATCATGGCCACCTGCTGAGGTTTTTTTGGAAGAAAACTACTCGATTTCATCTCTACGTTATATTGGCATCGAACATGTCACCCTCCCTTGGAGAGGGGGTGACCTCGACAATTTATTTTTTTAAACGAGAGGCTGCCTGGATCTTTAATTTAAAGGCCCTTGCTCGCTTCGGTCTCAACGTAGACTTTGATCTGAAGCTATTCTTGTGATTATGATTTTGCTATTGTAAATGTTTGTAGGCTTATGTAGCCAAATTGTATCTATGATCGTATGCTATCCATTTATGTTTTTATATGCTATTTTATTATATGAGAATTAACCAATGATATCAGGCCATAACTGGCCATGATTACAGACACCTGTGTGTGTCTTTTGACACTATATAAATGAGTCATCTCGCAGTGTTTGTCATTATACCCTGATGAAGACAGCTTGTCTGTCGAAACGTTGGAAATAAATATTTATGCATCTGAGCAATATTTTTGCATTGATTTTTTTTAAGTGTTCTACTCTGCTAGCCAGCACCTTGCCTAAACAGGTGTGTGTTTCTTTCGCCTCTAGATTACACCTGCTGAGGTTAGCATGGAGATATATGTGCAAGCTTATGTAATGTGAACAGCTAACGTATAGCCTTTGATCACGTGCAACTACCTCACCGATTTTAATTGGCTGATGCTTGAACTTAACCTTGAACTTAAACTCCACGGGACCGCAAAAGGATTCAAATGTAGCATGTATCGTTCAGAAAATCTATTCAAACGCTACGAATCCTCGGTTCACTAACATTTGTTGCTCATATTACTTTTTTCCACCTTCCGAAAATACCTTTTCTTTTGTGACAACTGATGCGTCTTCTCCTTCAGCATCGAACTAATAAGCATGTAACTGCGTAATTAGATGAGTTACAACCAATATAATTTGATCATTTCATAACGAGGACAGCAATCACTTTTGCAAGCAAAACTGCCCACAGGAAAGTGTGTGCCTTCAGGCCTGGAGGGAAGAAAAAGTAATTCCGCTACCCAAGAATAGCAAAGCACCCTTTACTGGCTCAAACAGCCGACGAATAAGCATGTTTCCAACCCTTAGTAAAAATTTTTTTTAAATGATGTTTGACCAGATACAATGCTATTTCATAGTAAACTAATTAACAACAGATTTTCAGCAAGGTTATAGGGAAGGGCATTCAACATGTACGGCACAAATGACTGATGATTGACTGACAGAAATGTATAATAAAAAGATTGTGTTTGCTGTTTTGTTAGACTTCAGTGCAGTTTTTGACTTTATCGATCATAATCTTCTGCTGTGTTATGGCTTTACATCCCCTGCTATATTGTGGATTGACAGTTACCTGTCAAACAGAACACATGTGTGTTCATTAATGGAAGCCAACAGGCATTTCCCAGGGCAGCTGTCTAGGGCCCTTACTTTTTTCAATCTTTACTAATGACCTGCCACTGGTTCTGAGTAAACCTGTGTGTCTATGTATGCTGATGACTCAGCTACCACAGCAAGTGAAATCACTGCTACACTTAAGAAAAAGCTGCCATCAGTTTCAGAATGGGTGTAAAGAAATAAGTTCATCCTAAATATTTAAATAACTAAAAGCATTGTATTTGGGACAAATTATTCACTAAACCCTAAACCTCAACAAATTGTTCTAATGAATAATGTGAAAATGTAGCAAGTTGAGGAGACTAGACTGCTTGGAGTAACCCAGGATTGTAAACTGCGATGGTCAAAACATATTGACGCAACAGTAGCTAAGATGGAGAGGTCTGTCCATAATAAAGCACTGCTCTACCTTCTTAACAACGCTATCAACAAGGCAGGTCCTGCAGGCCCTGATTTTGTCGCACCTGGACTACTGTCCAGTTGTGTGGTCAGGTGCCACAAAGGGGGACTTAGGAAAATGACACTTGGCCCAGAACAGAGCAGCACTGCTGGCCCTTAAATGTACATGGAGAGCTAACATTAATAATATGCATGCCAATCTCTACTGGCTGAAAGTAGAGGAGAGATTGACTTCATCAGTACTTGGATTTGTGAGAGGTATTGACATGTTGAATGCACCGCACTGTCTGTTTAAACTACTAGCACACAGCTTGGACACCTATGCATACCTTACAAGACATGTCACCAGAGGTCTATTCACAGTCCCCAAGTCCAGAACAGACTATGGGAGGCGCACAGTACTACATAGCGCCATGGCCATGGCTCCATGGACCTCTATTCCACATCAAGTAAAATACACATTACAGCAGGGACTGTGAAGAGACACACACACAGACATGATAACATATGCACTATACACACATGTACGCATGGATTTTGTGTTGTAGATATGTTGTAGTAGAGTAGTGGCCTGAGGGCACACACTAAATGTGTTGTGAAATGAATTGTTAAAAAAAATCTCTCTTTCACTCTCTCTCACACACAGTGGGATGGGGGTAAAAGATGAAGGTGGCATGTGTGACTGGGGAGAGTGCATTTGTCACACGGAGCAGGAGAGCGGAATTGAAATGCTGCTCCTGAAATAGACAGAGATGCACAGAGACAGTACAGGTCAAAGATTTAAGCATGCACATGCAAATCTATCTCACTCTTTCTATTCTCTCTCCTCTCTCTCTTTTCTCTCTCTCTCACACACACATTTTCCTGTTCTACTATGTGGTTGTGTGTGGAGTGTGTATTAAAGTGAAGCACTAAGGGAATATGCTTGTCTTGTGTTTCTCTTGATTCAGTGTGTCTTGTATGTAGCATCTCTGATCATTGTTCTCTCTCCCTCCCTCCATTTCCCTCTCTTCCTCTTTATATCTCTCTCTCCCCCCTCCCTCTCTCTCTCCCCCCCTCTCTCCCATCTCTCTCTCTCTTGGTGTCTCTCTCTCTAGGTGGGGGGCCAAGGGAGGCCCCAGAGGTGTGTGCTCTGCCTGAGCAGGCTCCTGTGGCGCTACACAGGCTGATAGAAGCTCTGGAGAGACAAGGTAAAAACATCCACAACTTAGAGAAAAAAAAACATGTTGGTAATTCATATTGTACACAATTCAGGAATTATTATGATTCCATGTTTGATCTCTTCAAATGCATCTTTATGAATATAGAATTATTATGTAGTAGGCCTAAAGTATGTTGTGGATGCATTGAAATTGAACTATTTTCACTTATTCCTCTGCCCCTCTCTTGTCTAGGCTTGGAGAGTGAGCCACTGTACCGGACACCCCCAGCCTCCACCGGACCCCCAGAACTGAGACAGGCTCTTGACACAGGTACATAAACCCCTACATAACACTACATAAAACAGGTGTATGCACTCACTACTGGATAAGAGCGTCTGCTAAGTGACTAAAATGTAAATGTGAAATGTACATAAACCCTACATAACATAACGTACATAACACAGGTACATAAACCCTACATAACCCTACATAACACATGTACCTTAACCCTACATAACACAGGTTCATACTATCTGTGCAACTACAAACTAAATCGTTGTGGAGTTACAGTATTTGAGGAGTTGTGGAGTTACAGTATTTGTATGCAGAAATTGCAGCATGTCAACTCAACAGGTGTCAGCCTGCTAGGTATTTAACGGACGCACTGGGCCTAATAAGTCTTGAATATAATCTCTCAGTACAGCATCTCTCCGGTGTGCTGATTCATACAGAAGCCATACAGTAGATTACTGCTGATAGCCAGAATTGGTAGTCTATCCCAGTAGAGAGAAAGTTGGGAAAGTTTGTGCTGAAGTTCAGGCTGGCTCCACAAGGGAGTGCTCTGACTCTGTTATATTTGTGCAGGCAGAACATAACTCTAACTGAGACCCATTGAGCCCACAGCATTACAAACACAGTGGTGACAGAACCAGTAGAGGCACAATGGTATACACAGCATCTTATACAGAACAGCATCTAATTAAGCAATAAGGCCCGAGGGGGGTGTGGTATATTTTCTTATATGACATCAAAATTAGACTTCTATCCATACCTGGGGCAACAGTGAGCGCTATTACCATAAAGTAGGGTTGGGTTTTGCAAGGGCATTGTGGACGGAGTTGGTGGATGGGTGTAATCCCATTACTTGCGTGTTCGATCCCAGTGATGGACACTCACTTGAAATGTCTAATCCTGCAGTGAGACTGTGAGAGCATGTTGATCAATATTGACACTAAGATCTCTTTTGCAATGGAACCCTGCATTAACACAATTTACAAAATAAAATAAAATACAGTATAATACAAATATTCAAGAAAAAGGCAAGGAGGTCTCCAATCAACATGTTGAACTGCCCAAGAGGCACCAGAATATCCAGTTGTAGGGAACGCTGTAGGTTGTTCCATACATAGGGTGCAAAGACAATTAAAGCAGATTTACCTAACTGAGTAAACCGAAGGGATTTCCATAGTTAGCCATCCCTGAGACCGGATATGGTAACTCGTACGTCAAAGGTTAATAATATGGCCTGGATACAGCCCTTAGCAGTGGTATGTTGGCCATATAACACAAACCCCCAACGTGCCTTATTGCTATTATTAACTGCTTACCAACATAATTAGAACAGTAAACACGGAATTTTGCATCATACCCGTGGTAAATTGTCTGATACACTACAGCTTTCAGACAATCAGCATCCAGTACACAAACTACCCGGTTTATAATACACAATATGACGCATATCATCTCATACACACTCAGCATCTCACACACAATATAACACATACAGTGCCTTGCAAAAGTGTTCATCCCCCTTGGCGTTTTTCCTATTTTGTTGCATTACAACCTGTCATTTAAATAGATTTTTATTTGGATTTCATGTAATGGACATACACAAAATAGTCCAAATTGGTCAAGTGAAATTTAAAAAATTACTTGTTTCAAAAAATCAAAAAATATAAAAACCTGAAAAGTGGTCCGTGCATATGTATTCACCCCCTTTGCTATGAAGCCCCTAAATAAGATCTGGTGCAACCAATTACCTTCAGAAGTCACATAATTAGTTAAATAAAGTCCACCTGTGTGCAATCTAAGTGTCACATGATCTGTCACATGATCTGTGTATATATAGACTTGTTCTGAAAGGCCCCAGAGTCTGCAACAACACAAGGGGCACCACCAAGCAAGCGGCACCATGAAGACCAAGGAGCTCTCCTAACAGGTCAGGGACAAAGTTGTGGGGAAGTACAGATCAGAGTTGGGTTATAAAAAAATACCAGAAACTTTGAACATCCCACGGAGCACCATTCAATCCATTATTAAAAATGGAAAGAATATGGCACCACACCAAACCTGCCAAGGTAGGGCCGCCCACCAAAAGTCATGGACCAGGCATTAATCAGAGGCAGCAAAGAGACCAAAGATCACCCTGAAGGAGCTGCAAAGCTCCACACAGGAGATTGGAGTATCTGTCCATAGGACCACTTTAAGCTGTACACTCCACAGAGCTGGGCTTAACGAAAGATTGGTCAGAAAAAAAGTCAATACTTAAAGAAAAAAATAAGCAAACATGTTTGGTGTTCGCCAAAAGGCATGTTGGAGACTAAAATGTTGCTTTTTTTTACCCCTTTTTCTTCCCAATTTCGTGGTATCCAATTGATAGTAGTTACTGTCTTGTCTCATCGCTGCAACTCCTGTACGGACTCGGGAGAGGCGAAGGTCAAGAGCCATGCGTCCTTCGAAACACAACCCAACCACAGCGCACATCTTGACACAGCGCACAGCGCACATCCAACCCGGAAGCCAGCTACACCAATGTGTCGGAGGAAACACTGTACACCTAGCGACCTGGTCAGCATGCACTGCACCCGGCCCGCCACAGGAGTCACTAGTGCGCGATGAGACAAGGATATCCCTGCCGGCCAAACCCTCCCTAACCCGGATGACGCTTGGCCAATTGTGCATCGCCCCATGAGCCTCGCGGTCGCAGCCGGCTGCGGCAGAGCCTGGGCTCGAACCCAGAGTCTCTGGTGGCACAGCTAGCACTGCCTTAGACCACTGCGCCACCCGGGAGGCCAATATTGACCTTTTTGCCCATCAAGGAAAACACTATGTCTGGTGCAAACCCAACACCTCTCATCACCCCGAGAAAACCATCCCCACAGTGAAGCATGGTGGTGGCAGCATCATGCTGTAGGGATGTTTTTCATTGGCAAGGACTGGGAAACTGGTCAGAATTGAAGGAATGATGGACGGCGCTAAATACAGGGAAATTCTTGAGTGAAACCTGTTTCAGTCTTCCAGAAATTTGAGTCTGGGACGGAGCTTCACCTTCCAGCGGGACAATGACCCTAAGCATACTGCTAAAGCAACACTTGAGTCGTTTAAGAAACATTTAAATGTCTTGGAATGGCCTAGTCAAAGCCCAGACCTCAATCCAATTGAGAATCTGTGGTATGACTTAAAGATTGCTGTTCACCAGCGGAACCTATCCAACTTGAAGGAGCTGGAGCAGTTTTGCCTTGAAGAATGAGCAAAAATCCCAGTGGCTAGATGTGCCAAGCTTATAGAGACGTGCCAAGCTTATAGAGACGTACCCCAAGAGACTTGCAGCTGTAATTGCTGCAAAAGGTGGCTCTACAAAGTATTGACTTTGGGGGGGGGTGAATAGTTATGCACACTCAAGTTTTCCGTTTTTTTGTCTTATAAAACATATTTTACATCTTCAAAGTGTAGGCATGTTGTGTAAATCAAATGATACAAACCCCCCCAAAAAATCTATTTTAATTCCAGGTTGTAAGGCAACAAAATAGGAAAAATGCCAAGGGGGTGAATACTTTCAGAAGCCACTGTAGCAACTACGCAGTTTCAGACATAGAACTACATGGAGAACACATACAGTATAGAATTATAAGATCTCAATGGTTTTGGTTATCTCTGTTGGATTGAATTTATTTGTGTAACAGACATATACAACAAAATGTGCAATGTGGACCCAGAGGATATCATTTATGTAGGAATTAAAACACTTGTTTCCAAAGTGGTCCTCGATGGTAAAAACAATAACACATATGATTAAAAGGCAAGACGAAATTACAAACTACCATAAATGCATTAATTTATATTGACATCCTAGAAAGTGGCACTATTCACTGCACTTTTCCCTAACCTTAAAAATAAACCATATTCATTTCACATTTTGAGCTTAAAAACAATCTATTCATTGCACGTAATATCTATCATTCAAATACATACACCTGACCAGCAGTAGGGGACACAAGGGGTTAGTGGAGTGGTTTAACTTAGAAAATTTGTCCAAATGAAAATCGTTGCCTGCTTATTAAATCTATTTCTACTTTTTATTTTCTTTATCTCTAAGGGGAGGCTATTCCATAGACAAATGCCTGTATTGAAAAACTTGCTCCTCGCTGTACTGTTTACTCTTTGGATTTTACAAGACATAACACTAGCTCTGGTATTGTAATGGTTACAGACCATATCAATGTTGTTTTTCATATATCCTGGGGCACGATCATTTAAGAGGTCAAACATATGATTGAGTTTAAGTTGGTCCACTCTGGACTCCAAAGGCAACTAGCCCACCCCCTGGAACTCCTGTACCCCATGTGGGTCCTTGGGGGGACATGCAGCATATACCTGATAACATTTTTTACATGACTGGCATTTCCCCTTTTCAGCTTTTTGATGGCCCACAATACCATGCAGAGCAGGCATAATCAAAATGACACTGAATCAAGGTTGAGACAAGCAATTTCAGGTTCTATGCAGGGTTGGGTAGGTTACTTTTTAAATGTAATATGTTACAGTTACTAGTTACTTGTCCAAAATTGTAATCAGTAGTGTACATTTTGGATTACCTAAACTCAGTAACATAATCTGATTACTTTTGGATTACTTTCCCTTTAAGGGTCATTGGAAGAAGACAAAAATGATTCATCAAACACATTTGAAATGCAATTTTTTCCAAAAGTAATCTGATTACAATATTTTTGATGGTAACGTAACTGACTACAGTTTTTTTATTTTTTATAATCAGATTACATGTAATTAGTTACTTCCCAATCCTGTCTCTATGGTCTATAAAGGTTGCAGAGCTATAACGGTTTCATTATTTATCATCAATGAACCTGTATGAATCTTCACTGCAAAAAGTAATGTTTCTCTTTTGAATTATATTTATGATAGTTGTTGAGAGTGGTATAGGTGTGCACACAAACAAACACACACTTGGCCTCCTCATCCCGGGGGAAATAAGGGGTCAATGCGAGGGTAAAGACATGCATGTAATCAAAGAAATTGACAAAGAACAGTTGACTCCCAGTAATATAGTTGATACAGACATACATATTGGCAGACAGAAATAGGGATGAGAGAATTCAACACAAATGTACAGTAAATGCAGAAATGCACACATATGCACATACATTACAGGTATGGAAAGAGCAAGGCCAGCTAACATACATGAACAGGTCATATATGTGCCCAGGAGTAGACATGGGAGAGGGAATTAATGTATAGAAATGGGTTGACACATGACTCTTATACATGCATACCTGTAAAGGCACACGTCCGATGCTCTTAGTGGGGAGAGGAAGAGTGGGAGGAAGACATTACTAATGGAACAGATAAAACAGAGAGAGAATATTAGAAAAAGAGCTAGACAGAAATCTCTCTGTCTCTCTCTCTGAGAATGTCTCTTTGTGCAGTGTGGTAAGGTCTTTGTTATGTAGGAAGTGTTAATGGTACACAGTATGGGGGTAGGATAATATAGTTCTGAGAACTTTCCATGCAGACAGTTTTTCTCTCTGTGTTTTGGCTGAGGCGGTGTTCTCTTCAGTGCATGGGTCCTTTTGTTATGTAATAGGGAGTTATTACATAGGGTGTAAACTCTCACACTATTCCACAACCCTCTCAGTAATTTGGCATGGACAAAGTATCAAATCAAAATCAAATCAAATTGTATTGCTTACATACACATATTTAGCAGATGTTATTGTGGGTGTATCGAAATGCTTGTGTTCCTAGCTCCAACAGTGCAGTAGTATCTAACAATTCACAACAATACACACAAATCTAAAAGTAAAATAATGGAATTATTATTATAATAATGGAATCCTCAACACTGGGGACCCTCAGGAGTCTGAAAAGATTTGGCATGGGTCCTCAGATCCTCAAAAAGTTATACAGCTGCACCATCGAGAGCATCCTGACTGGTTGCATCACTGCTCAGCCGCCGACCGCAAGGCACTACAGAGGGTAGTGCGTACGGCCCAGTACATCACTGGGGCCAAGCTTCCTGCCATCCAGGACCTCTATAACAGGCGGTGTCAGAGGAAGGCCCTAAAAATTATCAAAGACTCCAGCCACCCTAGTCATAGACTTTTCTCTCTGCTACCGCATGGCAAGCGGT
Organism: Salmo trutta; assembly: GCF_901001165.1. Classification (NCBI taxonomy): domain Eukaryota; kingdom Metazoa; phylum Chordata; class Actinopteri; order Salmoniformes; family Salmonidae; genus Salmo; species Salmo trutta. The sequence goes on along the minus strand of NC_042960.1, from coordinate 29,910,289 downwards.
ACCGGAATGCCAAGCCTAGGTCCAAAAGGCTTCTTAACAGTTTCTACCCCCAAACCATAAGACTCCTGAACAGCTAATCAAATGGCTACCCAGACTATTTGCATTGCCCCCCCCTCCTCCCCTTTTACGCTGCTGCTACTCTCTGTTTATTATCTATGCATAGTCACTTTAACTCTACGTACCTCAGTTACCTCGACTAACCGGTGCCCCCACCCATTGACTCTGTAATGGTACCCCCTGTATATAGCCACACTATTGTTATTTTACTGCTGCTCTTTAATTACTTGTTACTTTTATTTATCCAGTTTTTACTTAACACTTATTTTTATTAAAACTGAATTGTTGATTAAGGGCTTGTAAGTAAGCATTTCACTCTAAGGTCTACACCTGTTGTATTCGGCGCATGTGACAAATACAATTTGATTTGATTATTAAAGTGACCAGTGATTCCATGTCTATGTATATAGGGGAGCAGCCTCTAATGTGCAGGGTTGAGTAACCGGGTGGTAGCCGGCTAGTGATGGCTATTTAACAGTCTGACTGTGATGTGGTAAGGTTGGTCCCAGGTGCAGAGAAGAGACCAGACGAGGAATCAGAGGTTAAGGATAAACATAATACTTTACTGAGAAACGGTAGCCGCAGGATCACAGTACACAACAACAAACACTAAGTCTCGAAACTCACTCAGGAAACAAACACACATGGTAAACTATTCAAGCTTCTGCAAAGGACATCAGAAAACACACCTCTTTTAACTTCTCTAGGGTAGGGGGCAGTATTTTGACGTCCGGATGAAAGGCGTGCACAAATTAAACTGCCTGCTACTCAGAAGGTAGGATATGCATATTATTAGTAGATTTGGATAGAAAACACTCTGAAGTTTCTAAAACTGTTTGAATGATGTCTGTGAGTATAACAGAACTCATATGGCAGGCAAAACCCTGAGAAAAATCCAACCAGGAAGTTGAAAATCTGAGGCTTGTAGTTTTTTTAATTGATTCACCATTCAAACTACAGTGACTTAGGGGTCATTTTGCAGTTCCTAAGGCTTCCACTAGATGTCAACAGTCTTTAGAACATTGTTACAGGCTTCTACTGTGACCTGGAAGGGAATGACAGTCATTTCAACCAGGTGTCTGGCTGAGTGCCATTAGATCATTCATGCGCGTGGCCGTCAGCGCGAGGTGCTTTCTTTTTCCTTTCTGAAGACAAAGGATTTGTCCGGTTGGAATATTATCGAAGATGTATGATAAAAACATCCTAAAGATTGATGCTATACATCGTTTGACATGTTTCTAGAAACTGTAGTATAACCTTTTGGACTTTTTGTCTCAACAAAATGCGTGAGCATGGCGCATTTGGATAACTCGACTGAACGGAGGTATTTGGACATAAATATGGAGTTTAGCGAACAAAATGAACATTTCTTGTGGAAGTGGGAGTCCTGGGAGTGCATTCCGATGAAGATCAGCAAAGGTAAGTGAAGATTTATAACACTATTTCTGACTTTTTTTGACTCCAGAACTTGGCGGGAAACTGTATAGCTTGCTTTGATCGCTGAGCTCTGTACTCATAGTATTGAAAAATGTGCTTTCGCCGTAAAGCTATTTTGAAATCTGACACAGCGGTTGCATTAACCTCTATGGGACCCCTTCCCGTTCTCATCCCGTTAACGGGATTGAGTTTGACAACAGCCAGTGGAAAATCAGAGCGCCAAATTTAAAACAGCTAAAATCTCATAATTCCATTTTCTCAAACAATCAACTATTTTACACCATTTTAAAGATAAACTTCTCGTTAATCTAACCACATTGTCCGATTTCAAAAAGGCTTTACGGCGAAAGCATAAAATTAGATTATGTTAGGACAGTTCCAACACAAGAAAAACCACACAGCCATTTTCCTAGCAACTAGATGCAGCACAAAAACCCAAAACACAGCTAAATGATGCACTAACCTTTGATGATCTTCATCAGATGACACTCCTAGGACATTATGTTAGACAATACATGGATGTTTTGCTTGATTATGTTCATATTTATATCCAAAAACAGCATTTTACATTGGCGCGTAATGTTGAGAAATGTTTTCCCTCCAAACCGCCGGTGAATCAGCACAATGAGCACACATAGTACGTACATTCTCATCGTAAACATTGATCAATATAGAAGTGTTATGCACAGAATTATAGATACACTTTCCTAAATGTAATCGCGTTGTCCGATTTCAAAAAAGGTTCACGGCGAAAGCACAATTTGCAATAATCTGAGTACAGCTCAGATGACATTAACAACTAGCAAACAGAAACCCGCCATCTTGGAGTCAATAAAACTAACAAATTACATTATAAATATTCACTTACCTTTGATTATCTTCATCAGAAGGCACTCCCAGAAACCCCAGCTCCACAATAAATGTTCGATAAAGTTCATATTTATTTCCAAATAATCAATTTTGTTCGTGCGTTAGGTTCGCTATCCAAATCCACTACGCGTGTGCTTACTTAGTCCAGAGGCAAAGTCAAAAAAGTTATACTACAGTTTGTAGAAACATGTCAAATGATGTATAGAATCAATCTTTAGGTTGTTTTTATCATATATCTTGAATAAAATTCCAACCGGACCTATCCGTTCTCTCTAGGACTGAATATGAACTCAGCTCGCTCCCAAGTCATTGCGCGTGACTTGAGCCCATGCCTTATAATGGGACACCAGTTTACCACAGCTGGTATTTCCTTCAAATTCACCATAGAATCGTCAAACACCGTTCTAAAGACTGCTGACATCTAGTGGAAGCTTTAGGAAGTGCAAAATGAACCCTAAGTCACTATACAGTCAAGGCAATCACTTTTCAAGTGATTAGTCCTTTCAGGACTACAAGCACCAGACTTCCCACTTCCTGCTTGGGTTTCTCTCAGGTTTTTGCCTGCCATATGAGTTATACTCACAGACACCATTCAAACAGTTTTAGAAACTTCAGAGTGTTTTCTATCCAAATCTACTAATAATATGCATATTCTAGTTTCTGGGACAGAGTAGTAACCTGTTTAAATTGTGTACGTTTTTCATCCGGCCGTGAAAATACTGCCCCCTAGCCCCAACAGGTTTTAAGGAGAAGTGTATCTATAATTCTTTCAATAACTGTTGTAAATTTTATCAACGTTTATGATGAGTATTTTTGTAAATTGATGTGCTCATTCACCGGAAATTTTGGAGGCAATACATTTTCTGTACATCACGCGCCAATGTAAAAAGGGGTTTTTGGATATAAATAAATATGAACTTGATCGAGCAAAACATACATGTATTGTGTAACATGAAGTCCTGAGTGCCATCTGATGAAGATCATCAAAGGTTAGTGATTCATTTTAGCTGTATTTCTGGTATTTGTGACGCCTCTCCTTGCTTGGAAAATGGCTGTGTGGTTTTTCTTGTTTACGTGCTGTCCTAACATAATCTAATATTATGCTTTCGCCGTAAAGCCTTTTTGAAATCGGACAATGTGGTTGGATTAATGAGAATCTTACCTTTAAAATGGGATATAATAGTTGTATGTTTGAGAAATTTGAATTATGAGATTTTTGTCGTTTTGAATTTGGCGCCCTGCTATTTCACTGGCTGTTGAATAGTGTGTCCCGCAGGTGGGACGGTCACGTCCCACATACCCCAGAGAGGTTAACAGGGAAATCATAATGAGTAAATTGTAAACACCTGAGTGTCGTTAATGTCCCTAGGATAGTCTCAGCCGCCCTCTGGTGAAAGGTGGAACCATGACAGTGCCCCCCATTCTAGGAGTGGCTCCAGCCACCAGGGCGACCACAACTTGGTGGTTGAAGTCCCAAACAAGTCCTGGATCCAGGATGACCCAGGCAGGCACCCACGCCCGCTCCTCAGGGCCGTAGCTCTCCCAGTCCACCAGGTACTGCAGGGTGCCTCGGACCCGACGAGCCTCCAACAAATGCCGGACAGTGTAGGCCGGGTGACCATCAATAAGTTGAGGGGGCGGAGTGGCAGATGTGGTGGGAGAGAAGGGACTGGTCCTTATCAGCTTGAAATGGGAGACATGGCAGGATGGAGAGACCCTCATAGATCTGGGAAGCTGGAGGCGATAGGTGACTGGGTTGATGCGACTCAGGATCTTGAATGGTCCTATGTAGCTTGGAGTGAGCTCCTGTGAGCCCATCTTTAAGGGAAGTTCACGGGTGTACAGCCACACCCGTTGACCCGGTCGGAGGAGCCGAAGAGGCCTTCGGTGCCGGTTTGCCAGGTGTTGGTGTCGGGCAGAGGAGCGGAGCAAGGAAGATCGCGCCCTGATCCAGGTGCGGCGGCATCGTCAAATGAACGCCTCGGCTGATGTCACCAACGCTTCGGCCTCTTGTTCAGGAAAAAGTGGGGGGGGCGAACCCAAACTGACACTAGAATGGCGAAAGTTCGGTGGACGAGTTCTGCAGTGTGTTGTGAGCATATTCCGCCCAGACAAGGAACTTGCTGGCCTGGGTGGAGACAAAGCAGAGGAGGAACTTCTCCAGCTCCTGGTTGGCCCGCTCCGTTTGCCCATTCGACTGTGGGTGGAATCTAGAGGAGAGACTCACTGATGCCCCCAACAGGGAGCAGAAGGCTTTCCAATACCGTGCGACGAACTGGGGCCCACGATCCGAGACAATGTCCTGGGGAAGTCTGTGTAGTCGAAATACATGGGTAATCATGAGATCAGCGGTCTCCTTCGCTGAGGGCAAGTTGTGTAAGGCAATGAAATGGGCTGCTTTGGAGAAATGATCAACGACCACCAGGATAGTGGTAAGCCCTTGGGATGGAGGTAACCCTGGGATAAAGTCTACAGACAGATGATGGGACCAGAGCCGGCTGGTGATGGGCAGAGGTTGTAGCAACCCAGCCAGTCGCTGTCGTGAGGACTTGCTTTGGGCACAGGTGGAACAGGCCGCAACAAAGGATCTCACATCTTCAATCATGTTGGGCCACCAGAATTTCCGCCTCAGGAACTCCAGTGTCCGATTAACCCCTGGATGCCCAGTTCATTTAGAAGAATGTCCCCATTGTAGTACTCGGGAACAAGCTGATCGTGGAACGTAAAGTCTGTTAGTGGGACCCCCACCAGGGTCAGGTTCTCGGGTCTGGGCTTGTCGTACCCTGGTCTCAATACTCCATATCACAGGGGCCACATTGTGGGAGCTGGGGATGGTGAGCTCGGAGTCCCTCTCCTCGTTAGAGACATCATGTTGGCGGTACAGAGCGTCTGCTTTCTGATTCTTGGATCCTGGGCGATAGGCTAGTGTGAAATCGAACCTGTTAAAAAACAGCCCACCTAGCCTGGCGAGGGTTCAACCTCTTGGCTTCTTGAATGGAGACCAAGTTCTTATGGTCCGTCCAGATCACGAAAGGATGAGGTTCCCCCTCCAACCAGTGTCTCCATCCATCAAGGGCCTGCTTATCTGCCAAGAGCTCCCGGTTGCATTCCGCTGGTGAGAACCGCTTGAAGAGAAAGGCGCATGGGTGCAGTTTCTTGTCCTCCTTGTTCCGCTGTGAAGGACTGCCCCTGCTCCGGTGTCCGAGGCATCCACCTCTACCACAAAGGGATGAGTAGGATCAGGATGAACGAGGATGGGTCCGGAGGTGAAACATCCCTTGAGCTCCATGAATGCCCTGTCAGCCTCGGGAGTCCAGCAAAAACAGGTCTGGGACTTGCGTGTTAGGATCGTGAGAGGCGCTGCCACCACACCAAAGTTGCTTATAAAACGCCTGTAAAAAGGTTGTTGGACCTACTTGAGTTAGGTGGGACGGGGCCAGTCGGCGACCGCCTCAACCTTTACGGGGTCCATTTGGATTCCTGCGGTAGAGATAATATGACCCAGAAAGGAAACTTTGGATACGTAGAACTCACACTTCTCTATCTTGACATATAGTTGACTCTGTAGGAGGCATCTCAGGACTTGGCGGACGTGCAGTATGTGTTCCAGAAGGGTTTTGGAGAAAATCAGGATGTCATTGAGGTTAGCAAAGACGAACCGAATCAACATATCCCTAGGAGTGTCATTGACCAATGCTTGAAAGACTGCCGGTGAGATCGATAATCCAAAGGGCATGACTAAATACTCATAGTGACCACTAGTTTTCCACTCATCTCCCTCCCTGATCCTCACCAGATTGTAAGCGTTGCGGAGGTCTAGTTTTTTGAAGAATTGGGTCCCTTGGGCCAACTTCTAAGGCGGCGGACATCAGAGGTAGGGGGTAACAATTCTTGATCGTAATCTGGTTCAGCCTCTGTAATCAATGCAAGGACGCAGGCCTCCATCCTTCTTACCCACGAAGAAGAAGCCTGCGCCAGCTGGGGATATAGAGGGGTGAATGAAACCTGGCTCCAGCAACTACTGGATGTAATTGTCCATGACTTCTGCTTCAGGGGTCAAGAGGGAGTACAGACGGCCCCGGGGAGGTGTGAAGCCGGGTAGGAGTTCTATGGCACAGTCGTATGGACAATAGGGGGGAAGGGTGGCGGCTTGCCTCTTACTGAAGGCTCCCGAAGGTCAAAGTATTTGGGAGGAGGAGCGGATTAGTCTTGGTCTTCAATGGATGCAGGAGGACACGGTGAGGCTCTTGGTGGGGGTCTTAGACATTTAGTTTGGCAGTCCTTACCTCAGTCTAGTAGGTGTCCCGTGGACAAGGAGAATATTGGGTTATGTAGCACTAACCAGGGGTACCCTAGGACAAGGGGCTTCTCAGGAACAGTGATCAAAAGAAAACTAAGAGTCTCTGAGAGGTTCACCCCAACCTGCAGTAGAATGGGCTTGGTCTGATATTCCACCTGACCGGAGCCAATGGGCCGTCCATCGAGGGCTTGAATCTGCAGAGGGATAGGACACTTCACACAGGGGATTTGTAGTTCTGGCGAAGTCCTGATCAATGAAATGATCTGCGTCCCAGGAGTCCACGGAGGTTTGAATCTGGTGCTGACGGTTGTCCCAGTAGAGGGTTGGGGGTAGTGACAGACGGTGACTGGGTAACCGGGAGGAAACTGCACAGCTCATCAGGGTCTCCACTTGTCCTGGCAAACCCTGGCATTTCCCGAGAAACGGTAGCCTCAGGATCACAGTACACTTGAAAAAACCGCAAACACTAAGTCTCGAAACTCACTCAGGAAACGAACGCACGCGGTAAACAATTACAGTTTCGGCAAAGGACAAAAGAAAACACACCTCTTCTTTTTGACCTTCCTGTGACATCGGGTGCTGTAGGTGTCCTGGAGGGCAGGCAGTGTGCCCCCGGTGATGTGTTGGGCAGACTGCACCACCGTCTGGAGAGCCCTGCGGTTGCGGACGGTGCAGTTGCCATAATTTCTCCCGCCTCCTGTGTTGAGGACCAGTGAAGTGGAGGTGTTGTTTCGTACCTTCACCACCTGGGACCGGCCCGTCAGGAAGTTCAGGACCCAGTTGCACAGGGCGGGGTTCAGACCCAGGGCACCGAGCTTAATGATGAGTTTGGAGGGTAGGTACTATGGTGTTGAAGGCTGTGGTATAGTCAATGAACAGCATGATGGCCACAGAGTGTGTGTGTGTGTGTGTGTGTGTGTGTGTATACTGTATATACAGTGCCTTGCAAAAGTATTCATCCCCTTGCCGTTTTTTACTATTTTGTTGCATTATAACCTGTAATTTAAATTCATTTTTATTTGGATTTCATGTAATAGATATACACCAACTAGTCCAAATTGGTGAAGTGAAATGAAAAAAAATTACTTGTTTCAAGAAATAAAAAATAAATAAAAATGTAAAAGTGGTGCGTGCATATGTATTCACCCCCTTTGATATGAAGCCCTAAATAAGATCTGGTGCATCTAATTACCTTCAGAAGTCACATAATACGAAACAAAGTCCACCTGTGTGCAATCTATGTCTATATGATCTGTCACATGATCTCAGTATATATACACCTGTTCTGAAAGGCCCCAGAGTCTGCAACAACACTAAGCAAGGGGCACCATGAAGACCAAGGAGCTCTCCAAATAGGTCAGGGACAAAGTTGTGGAGAAGTACAGATCAGGGTTGGGTTATAAAAAAATATCCGAAACTTTGAACATCCCACGGAGCACCATTAAATCCATTATTAATAAATTAAAAGAAAATGGAACCTTAAAACCTGTTGAGGATCTTATCCCGATCTTATCCCGGTATTGGGATTCATTGTCATGTGACCATGGCGGGGAATTCAAAACTGCAAGAGTAATCATTTCAAAAAATCAAATAATCAACTATTTTCCTCCATTTGAAAGATATATCTCCTAAATCTAACCACGCTGTCCGATTTTCAGAGGCATTACGGAGAATGCATAAAGTTAGGTTATGTGAGGAGAGTACATTGACAATAGCTGCGTGTAATGTTTAGCCAATTCAAAGAAGGGCATCAACAGACAGAAAACTAGCTAGAATTATGCACTTACCTTTGACAATCTGCATCAGATGACACTCATAGGACATTATGTTATACAATACATGCATTTTTAGTTCCATCAAGTTCATATTTATATCCAAAAACAGCATTTACAGTCGCGGTGAAATTCAGAATTTTTTCCGGCTCGAATGCACCCAGTGAATCCAGCATTACAAATCACGGAATTACTATTCGAAAACATTGGTAAATTATAATATTGTCATTCAAAGAATAATATATTATCATCTCGTAATTGCTACCGAATGGCCAGATCTCAAAATAACTTTACTGGGAAATCACATTTTGCATAAACTGGGTACTATGCTAACAACAATAAGCTATATGCTAAGCTAAGCTAAGCTATACCGTTAGCATTAGCATCATCTAATATCGATAATAACATTCTAAATATCCCCTTACCTTTGATTATCTCCATCAGAAGGCGCTGCCAGAGATCCCAGGTCCAGAACAAATGTGGTTTCTTTTGACAAAGTTCATAATTTATGTCCAAATAGTTAGCGTTCAGTAGGCTCCCACAAAATGAGGTGGGCAGTGTAAAGTCACGTCGAAAAGCTAAAGAAAACCTAGTAAATAATCTATTTACGTTTGTTTAAACATGTCAAACGTTGTTTAGCACTAATCTTTTGTTCCATTTTTAACGTGAAACATCAGTAAACATCAGTAATATTTTCACACAACCTATCAAGTGTCTAGAATAAACGATAATGACAAAGGCACTCTTCTCAGATTCATGCGCAGGCGCAAAAAATGAAGTGATGACGTGTCAACTTGTAAGCTTTCTAATTCGGTCTGTATTCATGACAGATGCTTCCAACAACTTTCTAAAGATCGTTGACATCTAGTGGAAGCAGTAGGAGTTGCGAACTGAATCCTTTCTCACTGTGGTATCTTTAAAACAATGACACTAAATAGTACAGTCACAAAATTCTCATTTTTTTAAATCTATTTTTCACAGGTTTTTGCCTGCAATATGAGTTTTGTTATACTTACAGACACCATTCAAACTGTTTTAGAAAATTCAGAGTGTTTTCTATCCGAATGTGTTAATAATATGCATATCCTAGCTTCTGAGTTGGTGTAGGAGGCAGTTAAAAATGGGCACATATTTCTTTCAAAATTCTCAATACTGCCCCCGTGGCCCGTAGAGGATAACAAACCTGCCAAGAGAGGGCCGCACACCAAAACTCATGGACCAGGCAAGGAGGGCATTAATCAGAGAGGCAACAAAGGGACCAAAGATAACCCTGAAGGAGCTGCAAAGCTCCAGAGCGGAGATTGGAGTACCTGTGTCAAAATCAAAAGTAACAGTCAGCATCTGGGGTGGACACCAGCTGCATTAAGTATTGCTGTGCATCTCCTCCTTATGGACTGCACCAGATTTGTCAGTTCTTGCTATGAGATGATACTCCTCTCTTCCACCAAGGCACCTGCAAGTTCTCAGACATTTCTGGGGGGAATGGCCCTAGCCCTCACCCTCCGATCCAAAAGGTCCCAGACGTGCTCAATGGGATTGAGATGCGGGCTCTTCGCTGGCCATGGCAGAACACTGACATTCCTGTCTTGCAGGAAATCACGCACAGAACGAGCAGTATGGCTGGTGGCATTGTCATGCTGGAGGGTCATGTCAGAATGAGCCTGCAGGAAGGGTACCACATGAGGGAGGAGGATGTCTTCCCTGTAATGCACAGCATTGAGATTGCCTGCAATGACAGCAAGCCTAGTCCAATGATGCTGTGACACACCGCCCCAGACCATGACGGACCTCCAAATCGATCCCGCTCCAGAGTACAGGCCTCTGTGTAACGCTCATTCGTTTGACGATAAACGCAAATATGACCATCACCCCAGGTGAGACAAAACTGCGACTTGTCAGTGAAGAGCACTTTGTGCCAGTCCTGTCTGATCCAGCAACGGTGGGTTTGTGCACATAGGCGACGTTGTTGCCGGTGATGTCTAGTGAGGCCTGCCTTACAGCAGGCCTACAAGCCCTCATTCCATCCTCTCTCAGCCTATTGCGGACAGTCTGAGAACTGATGGAGGGATTGTGCGTTCCTGGTGTAGGGATTGTGCGTTCCTGGTGTAACAGTGTAGGTTCCGTCCCTCTCTTCGCCCCAACCTGGGCTCGAACCAGGGACCCTTGCACACATCAACAACTGACACCCACCGAAGCATCGTTACCCATCGCGCCACAAAAGCCGCGGCCCTTGCAACGCAAGGGGAAACCCTACTTCAAGTCTCAGAGCGAGTGACGTCACTGATTGAAATGCTATTAGCGCGCACCACCGCTAACTAACTAGCCATTTTACATCGGTTACACTCACCCCCCCTTTGACCTCCTCCTTTTCTGCAGCAACATCATCAATGTAACAGTGTAGGTTCCGTCCCTCTCTTCGCCCCAACCCGGGCTCGAACCAGGGACCCTTGCACACATCAACAACTGACACCCCACGAAGCATCGTTACCCATCGCGCCACAAAAGCCGCGGCCCTTGCATTGCAAGGGGAAACCCTACTTCAAGTCTCAGAGCGAGTGACGTCACTGATTGAAATGCTATTAGCGCGCACCACCGCTAACTAACTAGCCATTTCACATCGGTTACACTGGTGTAACTCGGGCAGTTGTTGTTGCCATCCTGTACCTGTCCCGCAGGTGTGATGTTCGGATGTACCGATCCTGTGCTGGTGTTGTTACACATGGTCTGCCACTGCGAGGACGATCAGCTGTCCGTCCTTTCTCCCTGTAGCGCTGTCTTAGGCGTCTCACAGTACGGACATTGCAATTATTGCCCTGGCCGTCATTGCAGCATGCCTAAGGCACGTTCACGCAGATGAGCAGGGACCCTGGGCATCTTTCTTTTGGTGTTTTTTAGAGTCAATAGAAAGGCCTTTTTAGTGTCCTTAGTTTTCATAACTGTGACCTTAATTGCCTACCGTCTGTAAGCGGTTAGTGTCTTAACGACCGTTCCACAGTTGCATGTTCATTAATTGTTTATGGTTCGTTGAACAAGCATGGGAAACAGTGTTTAAACCCTTTACAAAGAAGATCTGTGAAGTTATTTGGATTTTTGCGAATTTTCTTCGAAAAAGGGTCATTTATTTTTTGCTGAGTTTATATGTGTGTGATATATGTGTGTGTGTGTGTGTGTGTGTGTGTCTGTGTGTGTGTGTTGGAAGGCTCACAGAGTCAAGCATCCACAGAAACCTGTCTAGAACCATTACCTCATTGAGCAGACTGCCGATTGGTAATTGGCACGGCCGTTAAAGATACACTTCTTTGTTAACCTGTTACATCTAGGGGGCAGTAATTTCACGGCTGGATAAAAAACGTACCCGATTTAATCTGATTATTAGTCCTGCCCAGAAACTGGAATATGCATATAATTATTAGCTTTGGAGAGAAAACACTCCAAAGTTTCTGAAACTGTTTGAATGGTGTCTGTGAGTATAACAGAACTCCTATGGCAGGCAAAAACCTGAGATGCTTCTGTTCAGGAAGTACCCTGTCTGAACATTTCTTGCCCTTCTTTATTATCTCTGTCGTTTACAAAGGATCTCTGCTCTTACGTGACACTTCTCACGTCAACAATGGAGTCTCACAGCCCGGGAAAAACAGGAATGATGTCATTCAAAGCCCTGGCTGAAGCACACGAGAGCAAATGCTGAGTGGTCAGTCAATGGACTAAGCCTTAGGCGCGTGACACGCCCCGCCCCCGGCTTTTGGTTTTTTCCTCAGTTTACAGACAGGCAGATTCCCGGTCGGAATATTATCGCTTCTCTACGAGATAAATTGCATAAATATTGGTTTTAAACAGCGGTTGACATGCTTCGAAGTACGGTAATGGAATATTTCGAAATTTTTTGTCATATTTTGCGTCATGCTCGTGGCCGAGATTTAGCGTTGGGATAGTGTCTAGAACGCACGAACAAAACGTCGCTGTTTGGATATAACGTTGGATTATTTGGGACCAAACCTACATTTGTTATTGAAGTAGAAGTCCTGGCAGTGTATTCTGATGAAGAACAAGCAAGGTAAGAACATTTTTCTTATAGGAAATGTGATTTTGGTGAAGGCTACACTGGGTGGGTGTCTAAATAGCTAGCCCTGTAACGCCGGGCTATGTACTTACATTATTGCAAAATGTGCTTCATCCGAAAAGCTATTTTAAAATCGGACATATCGAGTGCATAGAGGAGTTCTGTATCTATAATTCTTAAAATAATTGTTATGCTTTTTGTGAACGTTTATCGTGAGTAATTTAGTAAAATCACCGGAAGTGTTCGGTGGGAATGCTAGTTCTGAACGTCACATGCTAATGTAAAAAGCTGGTTTTTGATATAAATATGAACTTGATTGAACAGACATGCATGTATTGTATAACACAATGTCCTAGGTGTGTCATCTGATGAAGATCATCAAAGGTTAGTGCTGCATTTAGATATGGTTTGGGTTTATGTGACATGATATGCTAGCTTGAAAAATGGCTGTGTGATTATTCCTGGCTGGGTACTCTGCTGACATAATCTAATGTTTTGCTTTCGCTGTAAAGCCTTTTTGAAATCGGACAGTTTGGTTAGATAAAGGAGAGTCTTGTCTTTAAATAGCTGTAACATAGTCATATGTTTGAAAAGTGTAAGTTTTCGGATTTAGAGGAGTTTGAATTTCGCGCCCCGCCCATCATTGGATATTGGAGCAGACGTTCCGCTAGCGGAACGTGTAGATGTAAGAAGTTAATCCAGCCGCTGTGTCAGATTTCGAAAAGGCTTTACGGCGAAAGCAAACCATGCGATTATGTTAGGACAGCACCCCAAACAAACACAGACAATCATAATTCAACACGCCAGGCACGACACGAAACTCAGAAATAAAGATATAATTCATGCCTTACCTTTGACGAGCTTTTTCTGTTGGCACTCCAATATGTCCCATAAACATCACAAATGGTCCTTTTGTTCGATTAATTCCGTTGATCCAGAAAAAAAACGGTTACCACTCGCGCAACATGACTACAAAATATCTCATAAGTTACCTGTAATCTTTGTCCAAACATTTCAATCAACTTTCCTAATACAACTTTAGGTATTTTTTTCTGTAAATAATTGATACAATTTAAGACGGGATAAACAGCTTTCAATACAGGAGGAAAACAAAGTGTAGCGAGCATTTCTGGTCGTGCGCCTCTATCAAACAATACACTTTACTCGAGCCTCGCGCTGAACAGCCTTACTTCTTCTTTACTCAAAGGAAAAACATCAACCAATTTCTAAAGACTGTTGACATCTAGTGGAAGCGATAGGAACTGCAAGCAACTGCCTTCGAAATTTAGGTTCCCAATTGAAAAGAGAGTGACCTCAAAAAAGAAAATCCTTGATGGTTTGTCCTCGGGGTTTCACCTGCCAAATAAGTTCTGTTATACTCACAGACATCATTCAAACAGTTTTAGAAACGTCAGAGTGTTTTTTATCCAAATCTAAAATAATAAATAATAATAATAATAATAAAACTAATAATATGCATATCCTAGCTTCTGGGCCTGATTAGCAGGCAGTTTACTTTAGGCACGCTTTTCATCCGGATGTGAAAATACTGCCCCCTAGCATAAGAGGTTAACATAGTGACAGCTAGCTGTTTTTAGCTGTTAGTTCAGTGTTGGGGAGTAATAAACTACGTTTTACAGTAGCTTGGTGGTAGTTGAACTAAATTCAAATCATGGTAGTGTTTTACATTTTTTGCAATGTAGCGGTGTAGCTAACTACTGGAAATACACACAACTTTTTATTATAAAATAAAATATGGGTGAAGTAGGCAAGAATATCAGATCTTCCTAATTCTCACTTGAAACATATTTTTGGTGTTTAATAGGCTAAATAACACATTCTGTTAACATCTGACTCCAGAGTGATCTGTTCTTGTAATTTGTAGTCTATGACATTTCAGATTTAGATGTTAAAATTCTTCACAAATTAGTTTGGATGCAGTGAACTCCTTTGTTAAAGTAGCTTTAGTTAAGTAAACTATATTTTTATTAAGGGTAGCTTAACTTCTTCCAGTGTGATGGAATTGGTAGTTTGGTAAACTATGATTTCAGAGTAGCTTCCCCAACACTGTTGGTTGAGTGATGCCCACACTCCTTGTTGTTTTAGCTGCACAGTACGGTAACAGACCTGGTATATGAATCACACTGATTATGCTGGCATAGAGTGAGAACATTTTTGGAGAGGATGACTCACACACGCACACACACACACACACACACACACACACACACACACACAAACTCTGCAGAACAATTAGATGAGACTGCCGCTGAAAAAACAGGGGAGACTGACGTACTAACACAACTCGCTAATTGCCTAATAGAGGTGAAGAGCATACCTACCGGTACTAATTGCTGATTGCATAGGAGATTAGAAACCACTCCCCCTTCAATACAGCCACTGATTACCAAAACAACAACAATCACAAGTTACCCTGCCCCTTAATCCTGGTTAATCTCAACAATCAGCTGCAAGTTATGAGCAGTCAGAAGTTCACACACCAAGTAGGCTACTGGGAAGACAGACAGATACTTAAAGTAGATGGCCCTAGCTAGCAAAAAGACAGTACTAGACAACAATAGATTAAGACATTTCTCCTTATCACTCCTGGAAATAGGAGACACACACAAGCACGCATACACACGTACATACTTACATGTTCTACTCATAGTTTCACACACAGCGACCTGTACAGTGAGGGAAAAAAGTATTGGATCCCCTGCTGATTTTTTACGTTTGCCCACTGACAAAGAAATGATCAGTCAACAGTGGTTCAGATTTTCTATGGGATTAAGGTCTGGAGACTGGCTAGGCCACTCCAGGACCTTAAATGTGCTTCTTCTTGAGCCACTCCTTTGTTGCCTTGACCGTGTGTTTTGGGTCATTGTCATGCTGGAATACCCATCCACGACCCATTTTCAATGCCCTGGTTGAGGGAAGGAGGTTCTCACCCAGGATTTGACGGTACATGGCCCCGTCCATCGTCCCTTTGATGCGGTGAAGTTGTCCTGTCCCCTTAGCAGAAAAACACCCCCAAAGCATAATGTTTCCACCTCCATGTTTGACGGTGGGGATGGTGTTCTTGGGGTCATAGGCAGCATTCCTCCTCCTCCAAACACGGCGAGTTGAGTTGATGCCAAAGAGCTCCATTTTGGTCTCATCTGACCACAACACTTTCCCCCAGTTGTCCTCTGAATCATTCAGATGTTCATTGGCAAACTTCAGACGGGCATGTATATGTGCTTTCTTGAGCAGGGGGACCTTGCGGGCACTGCAGGATTTCAGTCCTTCACGGCGTAGTGTGTTACCAATTGTTTTCTTGGTGACTATGGTCCCAGCTGCCTTGAGATCATTGACAAGATCCTCCCGTGTAGTTCTGGGCTGATTCCTCATCGTTCTCATGATCATTGCAACTCCACGAGGTGAGATCTTGCATGGAGCCCCAGGCCGAGGGAGATTGACAGTTATTTTGTGTTTCTTCCATTTGCGAATAATCGCACCAACTGTTGTCACCTTCTCACCAAGCTGCTTGACGATGGTCTTGTAGCCCATTCCAGCCCTGTGTAGGTCTGCAATCTTGTCCCTGACATCCTTGGAGAGCTCTTTGGTTTTGGCCATGGTGGAGAATTTGGAATCTGATTGATTGATTGCTTCTGTGGACAGGTGTCTTTTATAGAGGTAACAAACTGAGATTAGGAGCACTCCCTTTAAGAATGTGCTCCTAATCTCAGCTCGTTACCTGCATAAAAGACACCTGGGAGCCAGAAATCTTTCTGATTGAGAGGGGGTCAAATACTTATTTCCCTCATTAAAATGCAAATCAATTTATAACATTTTTGACATGCGTGTTTCTGGATTTTTTTGTTGTTGTTATTCTGTCTCTCACTGTTCAAATAAACCTACCATTAAAATTATAGACTGATCATTTCTTTGTCAGTGGGCAAACGTACAAAATCAGCAGGGGATCAAATACTTTTTTCCCTCACTGTATTTTTTCTGAATAAACCCTGGGACTGGGATCTGTAGTTTTACCAAATCACCTTAACCGCCTCATCTCCTCTTCGGCATCTCCATCCTGCCTGGACGATGCCTAGGAACAGAGTCACACCCTCTATGCCCAATGAAGATACAGAGAGCCTACACACACCCACGTCATACCTTCACCCCTTTCTTCCCACCTTCTCTGCCTCTTCACCCACTCTTTTTTTATTCACTCATTCATCACTATCTCTTTTTCCCCTCCCCACCTCTGAGACAGGACGCGCTGAGATCAGGAAATCACACATTAAACCACTCCTTCCTCTTCTCCTATTGGATTCAGGTGATGTCACCGTGTCTCCCTATCTTTCTCCCTCTCTTTCTCTGTCACCATCTCTCTCTCTTTCTCTTTTTAATTCTCTCTTGCCAGTTGACACTGTGGGACTGTTTTACGTTAGAATCTGTTACCAAATCTCCCAAACCTCCACATCTCCTCTTCGGCATCTCCACCCTGCCTGGACGATGCCTAGGAACAGAGTCACACCGTCTATGCCCAATGAAGACACAGAGAGCCTACACACACTCACTTCATACCTTCACCCCTTTCTTCCCACCTTCTCTGCCTCTTCACCCACTCTTTTTTTATTCACTCATTCATCACTATCTCTTTTTCCCCTCCCCACCTCTGAGACAGGACGCGCTGAGATCAGGAAATCACACATTAAACCACTCCTTCCTCTTCTCCTATTGGATTCAGGTGATGTCACCGTGTCTCCCTATCTTTCTCCCTCTCTTTCTCTGTCACCATCTCTCTCTCTTTCTCTTTTTAATTCTCTCTTGCCAGTTGACACTGTGGGACTGTTTTACGTTAGAATCTGTTACCAAATCTCCCAAACCTCCACATCTCCTCTTCGGCATCTCCACCCTGCCTGGACGATGCCTAGGAACAGAGTCACACCGTCTATGCCCAATGAAGACACAGAGAGCCTACACACACTCACTTCATATCTTCACCCCTTTCTTCCCACCTTCTCTGCCTCTTCACCCACTCTTTTTTCATTCACTCATTCATCACCATTCCTTTTTCCCCTCCCTACTTCTGTGACAGGACCCATTAAGATCAGGAAAACACAAATTAAACCACTTCTTCCACTCCTTCCTCTTCTCCTATTGGCTTCGGGTGGTGTCACCGTGTGCCGTATGCACTCGTCGATAACCTATCAGAGGCCAGCATTGGTTTTACAGTCAGCCGGCCATATTACCTACCTACTTTACCTAGCTACCGTACGTACGCCTTTTGTTTTATGGCAGTCATTTAATTAAAGCTGTGTGATTAACAGAAAGGGAACGGTGGTTTGTCACCAAGCGAGCTACGACTTCCTTCCTTTTTTCCTTCAGAGAAAGGAACGCTGTTAAAGCCCGCCCCCGCGGGAAGGGGATGATGCGATGCCTCTCTCTCAGTGGTATTGTCGATTTGTTTGCCTATTTGTTCAGCAGTATAATTCCTTAGTCAGCCTGGATGGAGACGTGAGAGGCTCTTCTAGTCATTCTCTTCTGTCATTATTATATTATATTGGAAAGCTGGGCTCTCACTCCTCACACATTCTAGTGCTCAGCTCAGCTGTCTCATGTGTTGCTTCCTGATGAAACAGTAAGCAGAGTAGCACTGTACTGGGGTGGATATTGTATGGGTAGACCATTACCCCCAATAGCGGCATAATTGTGTATCAGGTTGTCCTTTTCCACTCTAAATTCTCCCACAATCCTTTCCTCCCAGTAACACTTTATACACTATGTTCCAATTAGTCTGCTGCAGTTTGTACCTCTGACATTTTGTCCTAACCCTTTCCCCTTTCTCCCCTCCACTTCCACTTGTCGTCTCACCTCCTGCTATCTTCCACTCAGTGGTGTGAGTGGAGGTAAAGCATCCGTCTCTCCCTCTCTCTGGTGATGATGCCACCTCCTAGCAGAGCAGCAGCAGTCCAATGTTCTTGGAGTCAGGCCTTTTATGACAGAGCAGAGAAAGACTAAGCGTGAATCATTCTTTCTCAATCTACCCCTCCATCTATCCATCTCTCATACCCTGTGCTTCCCCTCGGTTTCCCAACATGTCTCTATCTCTATCCCTATATCTCTACCTCTCCCTCCCTGTTTTTTCTCCCTCTATCACCATCTCTCTCTCTGTCTCTCGCCTTCATTCTCTTTTGCCAGTTGGCATTGTGGTGCTGTTCTATGTTAGATGCTGTTCTGAATGTTTATTGTTCTGGTACTGGGGTGCGCTGTGTTTTCTGTGTTGGGTGCTCTAGCCCTGTCCTGTCCTGGCTCCAGTCCTCACCCTCAGACCTCAGATGGGTAGACAGAGAAGTGAATGAGTTCACATTCACGCACGCAGGCAGTCACACCCACCCACACACACACTGACATGCAGGAATGAGACTTGTCGTCTTCACCGATATTTTCCTCTCTGAGAGGGCGTCGAATTTACTAGAAGTGTCCTGTGTTACAGCCAACAGCAGAGTACTGCTTATACAACATACAGTACGGTTAGTGACACTGACAACAGTGCCGGGAACTTAGGGACAGTTTTCTAGAACCAGGAAACCAGAACCAGGGTGGGGAAAAACTCTGGCATCATTCACGGAAATAAAACATGTTGAACGCCGACTTTATTATACCTTGTGAAGCAACTCAAGTCCAAGTAAGACAGTAAGACACACTTGAACCCTTACAAAAAATGTGTGTCATCAGTATCAGAAACTCAGAGACCAAAATCTAAAAAAACAGACTAGTATTAGGGGTTCCTGCAGATGCAGAAATGGCCACATGCAAGAACGCCCCGATTTGCGGGCCGCAATTGCACCCTTCTCCGTCTTGTTACTACGGAGGAGAGAATGGGGTAGACTGGAGATACCAACTCTCAACTTTCAAGGAATATGTCATTGCCCTCATCCGTCAAATGCATTCCACCCCTACGGTACATACCAGGGACACACAGCTTAATGGCAGGGTGGCGGATTGTGTTCCCTGAAATGCGTTCACTTGTTTATCTTCTGGTCTCACTGGAACAACCAGCTCTTCCGCTGTGTTATATCAGAGAAAACCACTGTTGTCCCGTTAAACATTTGGATGACCACCTCTAAATCTGCTCATCTGCCACACCAGTGCCATCCCCTTTGTGTATCCCATGTCATTTCCACCAAGGTGGATGACTAGGATGTCGGGTAGAAGTATCACAGGCCCTCTACACCAATCAGTTAGTGCCACTTCATGCCGTGCTATCTGAGCCACCTACTGTGACAGTCAATAATGTATGTAAATAGTTAATGGGTAGGCTACATGTTGATTATTTGTGGGGGTTTTTCGGGAGCTTGTTCGAATGTCTTGTTCGAATGTCTCTCCAGTTTACTTGATATTGGATTAAATGGGTTTCTGGTTTTTCACTTCCCTCTTGAAAATCAGCTGTTAATATTAAATAAATACTAATAACTACATTATTTATGTTGCCATTTGTCATTGTGTTTGTTTACTTTACTTGTGTTGCTGTGTTATGTTGTATTATAATAATGTTGCATAATCACCTATGTTTTAAGTGAGAAGTAGGCATTGGTCTGAAGCCGAAAAAGAAAGGAAACCAACATGAGCATCACAATGCCTACTCCACCCATGCTCCACCAAGGTATTCCAGCATACAGGTTTGACCTACTACAGTACCTATGTTGTTCTATTGTACTTCAAACAATGTGTATGCAGGTTGCTTAGGATTCAAACCTTCTCAAGCAGCCTAATTCATACTCTTCAGAGGAATAATGGACATTGTCCTGCTATTAAAATAATGTACATCATTAGGTTGTATGCCTTTTTAGATATAGGCCTATTGTAAATGTGTATTATTGTAGCATCACCATATTTATTGCAGAAAGAAATACAAATACACACATCATTTTAAGCTACATGTTAATTTGACAGAGGTAATAAACTGCCCTTGATCAGCACAGCAATTGATAAAACAGAACCATGTTTGCAAAACAAGTGTTCCTGAGCTTATGTCAATATTACACAGGTAAGCTAACGGTTACAGAAATCAGGACTGCAGACCGGCTCTATAGACCTCTATATATGAGTGACTGTGTCCAACACACTACACCTACTGACCAATTACATGTATTGCTAAATTAAAAGGTTTAAGGAAATACAGGCAGGCACCACGTTACTACAAGACAAAACAACTCGCTCCATCAAGCGTGAAACCGGAAGCTGCGGTTGCTTGATTGACTAGCTAACTTCAACTAGCTATGTTCGGTTCATGTCCTTTGCAGATGCCACATTATTGACAAAAGTTTTTATGCATAAAAACATCTGTAATTGAGTAAAAGGAGACGTAAAGTAAGAATTGAACGTGTACGGAGTTCACAGAGCAGCCTGTTAATTACAAACAAAACAGCAAAAGCACGGTCGTTGACAAAAAAAAATAAAAAACTGATTAATCTACAGAAATGGATGATTTACTTACCATTGAAGTAGAGGCTAGTGCTCTTGCTGGAATCCATGCAACACTTGAAAAGTTTTAATAGGAGACAGGATGCCATCGGATCATCATCTAATAAGCTTTCACATAACTCAATCAAAGTTTACTGGATGACAATTTATTTTTAACTATGACAAAATTATTTATAACTGATTTTTTCCAGTATAATACAGGTTCAGCAAATCCCCTTATTGTTTGGGATACCTTTAAATGTACCTTCAGAGGTCATTCAATTTAATATTCATCAATAATAAAAAATCTGTTTCTGGCTAAAGAGTCAAGACTAACAAGGGAAAAACATTAACTGATAGTACAGGTAAAACAAAAAGAACTGGAGGAACTTATTCAAGAACAATCTAATGTAATCTATTACAAAAATGAAGCAAACTGGATGGAATATGGAGAAAAATGCACCAACTTCTTCCTGAATCTCCAACACACAAACAAAAATTATATGCAGAAACTCATTACTGAAGACGGAGTCATCTATGATTCTCTGAATTATATTTTAAAAGAGAAATCTAAATATTTTAAGCAGATGTTCTCTTTTCCGTCTCATCCTCACCCACTGAATGCCGATTACGGTAAGGAATAAAATAAAATAAAAATGTATTAACAAATATACAGAAAGACCAGTGCGAAGGCCAAATAACAGAGGAATAACTTTTTGAGGCTATTAAATCCTTTCAGTCTGGAAAAACCCCAGGGCTTGATGGCTGTATGCCATCAAGGTACAGTTGATGGCATACAGAGGTACAACTGTAGAGGTACAGTTGAAGTCAGAAGTTTACATACACCTTAGCCAAATACATTTAAACCCAGTTTCTTTTCTCACAATTACATTTAATCCTAGTAAAAATTCCCTGTCTTAGGTCAGTTAGGATAATCACTTTATTTTAAGGATGTGAAATGTCAGAATAATAATAGAGAGAATGATTTATTTCAGGTTTTATTTCTTTCATTACATTCCCAGTGGGTCAGAAGTTTACAAATCAAATCAAAATCAAATCAAATGTATTTATATAGCCCTTCTTACATCAGCTGATATCTCAAAGTGCAAGCAATGCAGGTGTAGAAGCACGGTGGCTGGGAAAAACTCCCTAGAAAGGCCAAAACCTTGGAAGAAACCTAGAGAGGAACCAGGCTATGAGGGGTGGCCAGTCATCTTCTGGCTGTGCCGGGTGGAGATTATAACAGAACATGGCCAAGATGTTCAAATGTTCATAAATGACCAGCATGGTTAAATAATAATAATCACAGTAGTTGTCGAGGGTGCAACAAGTCAGCACCTCAAGAGTAAATGTCAGTTGGCTTTTCATGTCTCTAGAGAGTTGAAAACAGCAGGTCTGGGACAGGTAGTACGTCCGGTGAACAGGCCAGGGTTCCATAGCCGCAGGCAGAACAGTTGAAACTGGAGCAGCAGCACGGCCAGGTGGACTGGGGACAGCAAGGAGTCATCATGCCAGGTAGTCCTGAGGCATGGTCCTATGGCTCAGGTCCTCCGAGAGAGAGAGAAAGAAAGAAAGAGAGAGAGAGAATTAGAGAGAGCATACCTAAATTCACACAGGACACCGGATAAGAGAGGAGAAATACTCCAGATGTAACAGACTGACCCTAGCCCCCCGACACATAAACTACTGCAGCATAAATACTGGAGGCTGAGACAGGAGGGGTCAGGAGACACTGGCCCCATCCGATGATACCCCCGGACAGGGCCAACAGGCAGGATATAACCCACCCACTTTGCCAAAGCACAGCCCCCACACCACTAGAGGGATATCTTCAACCACCAACTTACCATCCAGAGACAAGGCCGAGTATTGCCCACAAAGATCTCCGCCACGGCACAACCCAAGGGGGGGCGCCAACCCAGACAGGAAGACCACGTCAGTGACTCAACCCACTCAAGTGACGCACCCCTCCTAGGAACGGCATGGAAGAACACATATAAGCCAGTGACTCAGCCCCTGTAATAGGGTTAGAGGCAGAGAATCCCAGTGGAGAGAGGGGAACCGGCCAGGCAGAGACAGCAAGGGCGGTTCGTTGCTACAGAGCCTTTCCGTTCACCTTCACACTCCTGGGCCAGACTACACTCAATCATAGGACCTACTGAAGAGATGAGTCTTCAGTAAAGACTTAAAGGTTGAGACCGAGTCTGCATCTCTGACATGGGTAGGCAGACCATTCCATAAAAATGGAGCTCTATAGGAGAAAGCCCTGCCTCCAGCTGTTTGCTTAGAAATTCTAGGGACAATTAGGAGGCCTGCATCTTGTGACCGTAGCGTACGTGTAGGTATGTACGGCAGGACCAAATCGGAAAGATAGGTAGGAGCAAGCCCATGTAATGCTTTGTAGGTTAGCAGTAAAACCTTGAAATCAGCCCTTGCCTTAACAGAAAGCCAGTGTAGGGAGGCTAGCACTGGAGTAATATGATCACATTTTTTGGTTCTAGTCAGGATTCTAGCAGTCGTATTTAGCACCAACTGAAGTTTGTTTAGTGCTTTATCCGGGTAGCCGGAAAGTAGAGCATTGCAGTAGTCCAACCTAGAAGTAACAAAAGCACGGATTAATTTTTCTGCATCATCTTTGGACAGAAAGTTTCAGATTTTTGCAATGTAGATGGAAAAAAGCTGTCCTTGAAACAGTCTTGATATGTTCTTCAAAAGAGAGATCAGGGTCCAGAGTAACGCCGAGGTCCTTCACAGTTTTATTTGAGACGACTATACAACCATCAAGATTAATTGTCAGATTCAACAGAAGATCTCTTTGTTTCTTGGGACCTAGAACAAGCATCTCTGTTTTGTCCGAGTTTAAAAGTAGAAAGTTTGCAGCCATCCACTTCCTTATGTCTGAAACACAGGCTTCTAGCAAGGGCAGTTTTGGGGCTTCACCATGTTTCATTGAAATGTACAGCTGTGTGTCATCCGCATAGCAGTGAAATGTAACATTATGTTTTCAAATGACATCCCCAAGAGGTAAAATATATAGTGAAAACAATAGTGGTCCTAAAACAGAACCTTGAGGAACACTGAAATGTACAGTTGGTTTGTCAGAGGACAAACCATTCACAGAGACAAACTGATATCTTTCTGACAGATAAGATCTAAACCAGGCCAGAACTTGTCCGTGTAGACCAATTTGGGTTTCCAATCTCTCCAAAATAATGTGGTGATCGATGGTATCAAAAGCAGCACTAAGATCTAGGAGCACGAGGACAGATGCAGAGCCTCGGTCTGACGTCATTAAGAGCTAGTTTCTTATGACAAATGTTTTTAGGGGTGGAACTGCATCTAGGGTATTGCGCAAGGTTAACCTCTATGGGCTAGGTGGGACGTTAGCGTCCCACTCTATTCAACAGCCAGTGGAATCGCGTGGCGCGAAATACAAATACCTCAAAAATGCAATAATTTCAATATTTCAAACATACGACTATTTTACACCATTTGAAAGAGAAGACTCTCATTAATCTAACCACATTGTCCGATTTCAAAAAGGCTTTACAGCGAAAGCAAAACATTAGATTATGTCAGGAAAGTACCCAACCAAAAATAATCACACAGCCATTTTTCAAGCAAGCATATATGTCACAAAAACCCAAACCACAGCTAAATGCAGCACTAACCTTTGATGATCTTCATCAGATGACACTCCTAGGACATTATGTTATACAATACATGCATGTTTTGTTCAATCAAGTTCATATTTATATCAAAAAACAGCTTTTTACATTAGCATGTGATGTTCAGGACTAGCATTCCCACCCAAAACTTCTGGTGAATTTACTAATTAACTCATGATAAACGTTGACAAAATACATAACAATTATTTTAAGAATTATAGATACAGAACTCCTTTATGCAATCGCTGTGTCAGATTTTAAAATAGCTTTTCGGCGAAAGCACATTTTGCAATATTCTGAGTACATAGCTCAGCCATCACGGCTAGCTAATTTGACACCCGCCAACGTCGGGGCAACCTAAACTTAGAATTACTATTAGAAAAATTGGATTACCTTTGCTGTTCTTCGTCAGAATGCACTCCCAGGACTGCTACTTCCACAACAAATGTTGTTTTTGTTCCAAATAATCCATAGTTATGTGCAAATATCCCCGTTTTGTTCGTGCGTTCAGGTCACTATCCAAAGGGTAACGCGCAAGCGCATTTCGAGACAACACATTTCTAAATGTTCCATTACCGTACTTAGAAGCATGTCAAACGCTGTTTAAAATCAATTTTTATGGTATATTTCTCGTAAAATAGCGATAATATTCCAACCGGACAATGCTGTATTCATTCAAAAAGGAAGAGAAAAAATGGCGAGGTGTCGTGAACACGCATTTCCATTCCCTTTGTCCTCAGGCAGACCACTGATAAACAGAGTTACTATACTTTGCCCAGAGACAGAAGACGCCCCAATCTGCTTTCTCGCGGCTTTAGAGAGCCACTGGAAGCCTTAGAAAGTGCAACATAACCCCATGGATACTGTAGTTTTGATAGACAAGCAAAAGGAGAACTACAAAATCGCAGACAGGCCACTTCCTACTTGGAATCTTCTCAGGTTTTTGCCTGCCATATGAGTTCTGTTATACTCACAGACACCATTCAAACAGTTTTAGAAACTTTAGAGTGTTTTCTATCCAAATCTACTAATAATACGCATATTCTAGTTTCTGGGCAAGAGTAGTAACCAGTTTAAATCGGGTGCGTTTATTATCCGGCCGTGAAAATACTGCCCCCTAGCCCAGACAGGTTAAATTGAGTTCCTCGGTTAGGTGGTTAACTGATTTTTGTCCTCTGATGTCCTTGGGTAGGCAGAGGGAGTCTGGAAGGGCATCAAGGAATCTTTGGGTTGTCTGAGAATTTATAGCACGACTTTTGATGCTCCTTGGTTGGGGTCTGAGCAGATTATTTGTTTCGATTGCAAACATAATAAAATGGTGGTCCGATAGTCCAGAATTATGAGGAAAAACATTAAGATCCACAACATTTATTCCACAGGACAAAACTAGGTCCAGAGTATGACTGTGGCAGTGAGTAGGTCCAGAGACATGTTGGACAAAACCCACTGAGTCGATGATGGCTCCGAAAGCCTTTTGGAGTGGGTCTTTGGACTTTTCCATGTGAATATTAATGTCACCAAAAATTTGAATATTATCTGCTATTACTACAATGTCCGATAGGAATTCAGGGAACTCAGTGAGGAACGCTGTATATGGCCCAGGAGGCCTGTAAACAGTAGCTATACAAAATGATTGAGTAGGCTGCATAGATTTCATGACTAGAAGCTCAAAAGACGAAAACGACATTGTTTTTTTTGTAAATTGAAATTTGCTATTGTAAATGTTAGCAACACCTCCACTTTTTACATACACTCAATTAGTATTTGGTAGCATTGCCTTTAAATTGTTTAACTTAGGTAAAACGTTTCAGGTAGCCTTCCACAAGCTTCCCAGATTAAGTTTGTAGGCCTCCTTGCTCCTACACGCTTTTTCAGTTCTGCCCACAAATTTTCTATATGGCTTTGCAATGGCCACTCCAATACCTTGACTTTGTTGTCCTTAAGCCATTTTCCCACAACTTTGGAAGTATGCTTGGGGTCATTGTCCATTTGGAAGACCCATTTGTGACCAAGCTTTAACTTCCTGACTGATGTCTTGAGATGTTGCTTCAATATATCCACATAATTTTCCTGCCTCATGATGCCATCTATTTTGTGAAGTGCACCAGTCCCTCCTGCAGCAAAGCACCCCCACAACATGATGCTGCCACCCCTGTGCTTCACAGTTGGGATGGTGTTCTTCGGCTTGCAAGCCTCCCCCTTTTTCCGCCAAACATAACGATGGTCATTATGGGCAAACAGTTCTATTTTTGTTTCATCAGACCAGAGGAAATTTGTCCAAAAAGTACGATCTTTGTCCCCATGTGCAGTTTCACGCCTGGCTTTTTTATGGTGATTTTGGAGCAGTGGCTTCTTCCTTGCTGAGCGGCCTTTCAGGTTATGTCGATATAGGACTAATTTTACTGTGGATATAGATACTTTTGTTTCCTCCAGCATCTTCACAAGGTCCTTTGCTGTAGTTCTGGGATTGATTTGCACTTTTTGCACCAAAGTACGTTCATTTCTAGGAGACAGAACGCGTCTCCTTCCTGAGCGGTATGACGGCTGTGTGGTCCCATGGTGTCTATACTTGCGTACTATTGTTTGTACAGATAAACGTGGTACCTTCAGGTGTTTGTAAATTGCTCCCAAGGATGAACCAGACTTGTGGAGGTTTTTTTCTGAGGTCTTTGCTGATTCCTTTTGATTTTCCCATGATGTCAAGCAAAGAGGCACTGCGTTTGAAGGTAAGCCTTTAAATACATCCACAGGTACACCTCCAATTGACTCAAATTATGTCTATTAGCCTATCAGAAGCTTCTAAAGCCTTGACATAATTTTCTGGAATTTCCCAAGCTGTTTAAAGGCACAGTCAACTTAGTGTATGTAAACTTCTGACCCAATGGAATTGTGATACAGTGAGTTATATGTAAAATAATCTGTCTGTAAACAATTGTTGGAAACATTTCTTGTGTCATACACAAAGTAGATGTCCTAACCGACTTGCCAAAACTATAGCTTGTTAACAAGAAATGTGTGGAGTGGTTGAAAAACGAGTTTTAATAACTCCAACCTAAGTGTATGTAAACTTCCGATTTCAAATGTATATATCAAGCTTTTTTGATATATTCAAAGCTCCATTGTTAGCTTGTTTTAACTGCTCCTATAGAAATGGTAGTCTGTCAAGGAACTCAGCAGGAAGGTCTGATTTCACTATTATTAAAACAAGACCCTGATGGCAAATATAAAGATCCAGTCTGTCTAAAAAACTGGAGGTCTCTTACACTTCAATGTTGTGATGCAAAAATACTAGCGAAATGCATAGCAGAATTAAAAAGGTTTTACCAGAGATTGTTCATCCTGATCAGCCAGGTTTTTTAAATGGACAATACATTGTAGATAATATACGACAACTGTTAGAAATAATAAAACATCATGAAACATCTAAGAAACCAGGCCTGGTATTTATAGGGGATTTTGAAAAGGCATTTGATAAAGTAAGAATGGATTTTATTTATAAATGCCTGGATTTTTTCAATTTCGGTGATTCTCTTATAAAATGGGTAAAAGTAATGTATATCAACCCCAGGTGTAAAATAGTAAATAGCGGCTACTTCTCAGAGAGTTTTGAATTGTCAAGAGGAGTTAAACAAGGATGTCCACTGTCACCATATCTATTCATTATGCCCATCGAAATGCTAGCTATTAAAATCAGATCCAATAACAACATTAGAGGACAAGAAATCCAAGGCTTAAAAACAAAGGTGTTCATGTATGCCGATGACTCAAGTTTTATATTAAGTCCGCAAGCTGGATCCCTGAAATGTCTCAATGAAGATCTACATCACTTTTCTGGACTCTCTGGACTAAAACTTAATTATGATAAGTGCACAATATTACGTATTGGATCTTTAAAAAAATACAACTTTTACATTACCCTGTAGTTTACCTATAAAAATGGGCTGACGGTGAAGTAGACATACTTGGTATTCATATCACAAAAGATATAAATGACAAGATCCTGCAACCATGGAGAGGTACAGTGAGGGAAAAAAGTATTTGATCCCCTGCTGATTTTGTACGTTTGCCCACTGACAAAGAAAACATCAGTCTATAATTTTAATGGTAGGTTTATTTGAACAGTGAGAGACAGAATAACAACAAAAAAATCCAGAAAAACATGTCAAAAATTGTATAAATTGATTTGAATTTGTCTCATTTTCGATTAATTGAAAAGTATACTTTTTTCAAAGTGTCTCTATTTTTCAAACAAGGATTGCAGAGTTGGCTACAATTTTAATTTCATCCCCCTGAAAAGATAGAAGAAATATTGCAACAAATATTATGGCTGATCTCAAATGTGGTGGTTGATAAAATACCTGTATTTATGGGAAAGATGTTTGAAAAGTAATTTTGTTCTTAAATTATATTGTAAATTGGAATGGTAGAGATATGTCTTTCATGGAGTTATCAGAATTGTACAGGAAGGTCTGCTCAATCCAAGAGTACAACCAATTGATTACAGCATTACCCCAAAAATGGAGCAGGCAGGTGGCAGCGGGAGGAGGTAGGGAACTTGTCTGTCTGCCCAATATAAAAAACTGTCAGCGGAATAAAAATAGCATAAATAGGAAAGTTTACCAGTTTCATTTGAGGACCAGGATCTTGACAGCTGTGCCATACAGATTGCAAAATAGTTGGGAAGAGATTTTTGATGGACCGATTCAGTTGGTAGAGCATGGTGTTTGCAACGCCAGGGTTGTGGGTTCGATTCCCACGGGGGACCAGTACGGAGAAAAAAATGTATGAAATGTATGCATTCACTACTGTAAGTCGCTCTGGATAAGAGCGTCTGCTAAATGACTAAAATGTAAATGTAAAAAAATGTATGAGTTGATATATAAAATGACTCAAGATTCAAGACTTCGTACTTTTCAGCTGAAATTATTATATAGAATTCTTGCCACCAACAAAATGTTGAATATTTGGGGCATACAATCATCGAAGCTGTGCAGATTTTGTTGTGAGGATACAGAATCAATAGACCATTTATTTTGGTATTGCCCTCAGGTAGCCTGTTTCTGGTCTCAGGTTCAGGAATGGCTGAAAATGCATAACATTGATCTAAAATTGTCCCTTGAAATAGTACTGTTGGGAGATCTGGAGAGACCGGCTCAGTCAATTACTATTATGCTAATACTCTTCTAAAAGTATTTATCTTCAACTCACAATCTGTGGATTCTATTCGATTAGATAGATTGAAATTGTATGTTAAACATCACAGCATAGTTGAAAATCCGAAGAGGGTGGCCAGCAGAGATAGGTGGGATGGGCTCAAGGAAGCTGAGGGTTGCGATGTGGAATTGAAGACAAGTGGGAGTGGAGTTGCTGAGCGGGGGATAGAATGACAGTCAAAGACAAAAGTATAAAAAATGAAGTCAAAATAAAACATAACGAAAAGTATGTTTGAATGACACTGAAGGGCAATGTTTTTACAGCTAATTCTGGTTTGAGGCTGATGCCGTGCAGGTGTTTGTACACGTGCATATACACACACACTCATTCAAGTGCACACATGTGCACATACATGGACACACACACCTGTAAATAGTGCCATACATGCACTAAAACATATTCAGTTGGCCTTGCTGTTATGATTTTTGTTGGCCTTGATGTCTTTTGTTTTGTGCATTGTTGTTTTGTTTTCCTTTGTCTTCGTCTTTTTTCTCTTTTGTTGATTTTCTTGGTTGTTGGGGGGGAGGGTATTGAGGGTGGGGAAAGGAATATTTTTAAAATGTTATCTGTATCTTATTTTCTCGGGGGGGGGTCTCGGTTGGTTGAGGGGCAGCTCTTGGGGAACTGTGGGGGGGGATCTTGGAGGGCTGGTGGCCTGGTGGTTGGGAGCTTGGGCCGGTGGCTGATGGATCGCTGGTTCGGGTCCCCATTTCTGACCTTGTGGGAGATCTGTCGACGTGCCCTTGAACAGGGCGTTGACCCTGGTTGTTTCTGTGCGTCGCTCTGGATGGGAGTCTGTTAGATGACTAATGTGATGTAGTTGGTGAGCGGCTTCACTGCAAGAGTGAAGTGCAGTGGGCTCTCCTAGAAGAGATCCAGCTCAGTAAAGCCTCAACAATAAATTGTCCACAACGATGAATGTGAATTAATGAGGAGGCGGAACACACCTCAATTCAAACTGTTTTTATAAAATACAGTTTGAAAATTAGAAAATAATTTAAAATTGACAAGTTGAAACAGCCTATAGATAATTAGCAGGCAGCGCGTGTTAACTGCCCTGTTGCGTAATAACCACATTTTGGAACAGTGAGTGCATTCTGACATCACGTGCATAAAACAACTCACCCTGGGGCGACCGTTAGAGATATTTGGAACTCACCTGTGAAAAGGTTAAACCGCATGAAATGACCAGCTGGATAGCCCATCGCACAGCTGGTTGCCTGCGACCTTTACGTTTGTGGGTCATGGTGAAGGCTTTGGGTCCTGGTCGGTCAGTCTCATTTAAAGAGAACACAATCCAACCACCTTAACCTTTACAACAGTCTGACTCTCTCAGGTCACCAAGGGTTACATAGGCTTCACTGGAGATCACACAGCTAATCCTGTCACAAGGTAGGGAGATCATTCAAGATTGACGTCTAAATTGGACATCTATCCATGTCCTGAGGCAACAGTGAGGGCTGTAGTAGTCTTGGGTCTTGCTAGGGCGTTGTGGACAGGGATGGGTGTAATCCCATGACTCAGGATCAGAAGGTTGCGTAGTTTGATCCCAGTTGTGGACACATGTTATATATTTTTTGTTTTAACCCAACCTAAACCTTAACCATTACCTTAACCATACAGAATGAGTGCCTGAACTTAACCCTTAACTTTGAAATGTGAAGTTTGCAGAACGTGGATGAACATCTAATTCGACAGTGAGACTGTGAGAACCTGTTTCACGAGGACCTATACCTATACTATCATGTGACCCTGCATGAAAAACCTTTCGCCCTCTCACCCGTGTAACCTTTCCCTCCCTAGGCTCGACTGATCATCACCTGCACGTGGTAGACACAAAAATTCACACAAACACATATATATACACATATGGACACACAAGTATGTTTGCACACACACACACCACCTTCCCCCAACCCAATGTTATCAGGAGCTGGTGACTAGCTAGGTTATCGTCAAGGCTTTGTTTTAAGAATGGCCCTGGATAACAGTGCATATCAAATCAAATGGACATGGAATCACTGGTTACTTTAATAATCAAATCAAATCAAATTGTATTTGTCTCATGCGCCGAATACAACAAGTGTAGACCTTACCGTGAAATGCTTACTTACAAGCCCTCAAACAACAATGCAATTTTAAGAAAATAGAGTTAAGAAAATATTTACTAAATAAATTAAAAAAGTAACACAATAAAAAAAAGTTACACAATAAAATAACAATGATGAGACTATATACAGGGGGTACCTGTATAGGTAATTTGTTCGTGTGGGGGGGGGGTGTCAATGCAAATAGTCTGGGTGGCCTTTGATTAATTGTTCAGCAGTTTTATGGCTTGGGGGTAGAAGCTGTTAAGGAGCCTTTTGGACCTAGACTTGGCGCTCCGGTACTGCTTGCCGTGCGGTTACAGAGAGAACAGTCTGACTTGGGTGACTGGAGTCACTATCACTATGAACTTAAGGTGGATCAATAGTAGAGGGCAGACCCATATTGGGCTGGTGGCAGGATTTGACACTTGATTCAATCGTTATGGCGCGTGTGTGTGTGTGTGTGTGTGTGTGTGTGTGTGTGTGTGTGTGTGTGTGTGTGTGTGTGTGTGTGTGTGTGTGTGTGTGTGTGTGTGTGTGAGGAGGAGAGTCAAGCCTGATTGATGAGCTAAAAGAGTGTGTTAGCGATGGGGAGGCTGAAAGCTGAGCATCGATATGAGGCCTAGAGAAATACCTTCTTGGTATGGATTTGTTTGTTCAGTGGCTGGCAGACCTCCTTTGGGACGATGCTTAGAAAAATAATCCCAAATATGTCAATAGATCAGATGGACAGCTGGACCAATAATCAGAGATGTATAGTAATAGTTGCTCATAGCTGTGTGTGTCGTGTTGTGTGTTTGGGTGGTGAGTGAGTGAGTGAGTGAGTGAGTGAGTGAGTGAGTGAGTGAGGGGGTTGTCTTCGTGTGTATGTGTGTCTTCGTGTGGGTGTGTTTGTGGGTGTGTGTACAGCGAGGGAGTGGTCCTTGTTGAAATGTTTGTTGTTAAATGCTAAGCCAGTCAAACATATACAACACACCTAGCTCATCTGTCTTCTATATAATGTATTGGGGGTTTGAAGGTAGAAGTCTGTGTGTGTGTGGGAGATGGATAGTGATGATGATGATGATAATACACACTAGTGGTACTGAGGTCAATGTCATTTCAATTCCACTCAACTCTGGGATTGGATTAGGAATGAAGTCGGAATTGAAAAACGGGCCATAATTATTGTCAACCTTGATAAAGATGAACAAAACAGACTGTATAGAATAAATAATAGCAGTATTGAGTATGATCAACATTTTTTTAAACGTTGCTATTTTATAATAATACAATTGCTCAGAAAAATAGATGTTGTTTCACAAATATATTATTTATTATTTATTTTATACAGTCTTTTTTGCTCATCTTTATCAAGGATGACAATAATTATGGACCCCATTGTACATTCCTGGGGTGGCAGGTAGCCTAGTGGTTAGAGTGTTGGGCCAGTAACCAAAAGGTTGCTAGATCGAGGGGGGTCAGTCCCTGTCAGTTTTCTACGACTGTCACACTTGATCTGGGGGGAGTTGGCCTGGTGTGCCCCTGCCCTGGCCCTGCTGACGTGTTGGGAAGCTAATCCTTTCTGGAGGGGATTAAACAGCTGTTTGTGACGCCCCATCTCCACTCTGAGAGCTGGCAGGTATTCGGAGAGAGGGGTGTGCAGAAGAGAAGGGATAGGGGGGAATTGGAAGAGAGTGAGAGAAGGGAGTGGAGAAGAGATAGCCTTCTCACTTTGGATTCTCCAGGCCCAATAGAGCAGAGAGTAAGTGGTAGCCAGAGAGAGACAAGGAACGAGACAAAAACAAAGGGAGGTAGCAAGATATAAAGGAAGAGAGAAATTCAGGGCATGCGAAAGGCAGAGAATGGTCCAGGCCCTCAGGGCTCTATTTTCAGCTGGCGTTAATCCAGCACAATTGTCAAACGAAAACACTATTTTGCAATATCTACCTATTAAAGCCGCCACTTTTCTATTTTCAATCCCAGGATTGGTAATTTACCTGTTTTATATGAGCTCTTATAGTAGGCTACCCTTACCCTACTATAACAAAATCTGGTTCAACAGCAATGTGTCTGTTATCTTTCTTATCCTGCCATGCATTAGCCAAGGAGCCTACCCATAAAAGGTTTCTAAATGGTCTACTCGTTTACTGTTGCTATCACTCGTTACTGTAGCCTATGCTATTTAATAAACTGTAGTATCAACCCACAATGGATGAGAATATTCCGTGCCCCCTGGCGAATTGAAGTTGATGATAATGCAAAGGCCGTCAGAACATAAGACACGCATGTAGTATTAAGCCATTGAACACCTTGATTGGCCAGTGAGTGGCCTAGCCCTCGTCACACCTACAACTTGTTTATTAATCAAAACCCAGCCCTTTCACACTACCGCCAGCTATTGCGTTCATAATAATGGCTGTGAAAATAGCAACAACAACAAAAAATTCTGACTCACCCACGGACATGTAGCGCTACCGACAGCCCTTAGATGTACCATTGAGTTGTTAAAATAGAGCCCTCAAAGAGATAGCAGCAAGGAAATAGAGGGAGGGAGAGATAGCAGAACAAGAGTTAGGGAAGGAGGGAATTGATGTGGGGATTTCTTGGTCCCAATCCCCTGTAGTCTGACTGGGCAGCAGTGGTGTAATGATGCTGGTTGAGGTCCCTAGAGCCTGTTAATTAGCTGTGATTAAACTGGGAGGCAGCACTGCCTCAGTAGAGCCACTACTGTCAGCCATGAGAGGGCTGTCCTCATCCTGTCCTCATCCTCACAGAGATGCACTGCCTTGAGAGGAATGTCTTCATCCAATCCTCACTCCTCATCCTATCCTCATCCTGTCCTCACTCCTCATCCTGTCCTCATCCTTACAGCAGAGCCATTACTTTCAGCCATGAGAGGGCTGTCCTCATCCTGTCCTCATCCTCACAGAGAGTTACTACTGTCAGTCAAACACAGTCAACCCCAGCATAGAAAAACAGTTAACCCCAGCACAGGTTGACTGTTACTAGCGTGTGCCATGAAACATACATTATTATCGTTCTTCTATCCTCTATGTCACTGAACACAGTGAAAATTAATATAATGTCTTGCCCTCTGTATGACTTTTCCACATGGAGGGGCAGGATCAGTGACTCCACAACACACCCACACAAGCTACAGAACTGTTCTCTAATTATCATATTGTGTTGGAAGGGGGTCAGAAAGAGGTCACAGTGATATAAATATACCTCTGGTTTAGTGGACCGTCAAGATTGGAAAGTTTATTTGACAATTAGTTTTAGAGAAATCAATGCTTGTCCTACTGTGTGTCACGGCTTGTCTTCCCCTAATGCAATGAACCTGATCACCCAGGTCAGACACACACACACATATTATCTCTGTGACTGTTTTGTCCACATCCCGCTGGTTTAGGGCATTCTTTCCCTGTATGTAGTACATCTGGGAAGTTCTTTATCTGTTTCTAACTGATATGTGCCTGTTTCCCCAGAGCTAAATGACCCTGACACTCCTTTGACTCATTTCATTACAGCTCAGAATACCATCCAGTGTCAGGCTGCTGCTGTACCAACACTTCTGTCTCCACTAGTACAGCTGAAAAATGAGCTGCCAGTCACATTTCATTTTTTTGTGTTCTCTTGTAAATTTCATAGGATTGAAGAATTTGTGATTCTTAACACAAGTCTCTTTCTCGTACTCTCGTCCTCCCTCTCGTACTCTCTTCCTCCCTCTCGTACTCTCTTCCTCCCTCCTATTCTCCCTCCCTCCTTCTCAGACCCAGTCTCAGTGGATGTGGACCAGTATGAAGAGGCAGTGTTGTCTGATACTCTGAGGGGTTTCCTCCAGGACCTGCCCTCCCCCATCATCCCAGCTGTGGTCTACAGTGAACTGGTCTACACTGCCCAAGGTACAGTAACAGTACACTCACAATGGTAATGATTAACTAACATCAAACATCACAGTCCATAATCAGCTAGGCCATATGGAATAGATACAGTTTGCACAGACTTATTGCGGCTAGCCCATCACAGAATTCTGCTGTCACTTGAAATAAGGTTAAGTTCTGAACAATTTTAACCCAGGATTAAAGGGATACATCGGAATGAGGTCCTTCATCTACTTCCCCAGAGTTAGATGAACTCGTGGATACTATTTTTATGTCTCTGTGTCCAGTATGAAGGAAGTTAGAGTTAGTTTTGTGAGCCAATGCTAACTACCATTAGCGCAATGACTGGCAGACTATGGGTATCTGCTAGAATGCTAGAAGATGTTAGCATATACCCATATACTTCCAGTCATTATGCTAACGCTAGTTATGTTAGTTGTGTTATGCTAGAGACAAAACAATGGTATCCACAAGTTCATCTGACTCTGGGGAAGTAGATAAATGCCCTCATTGCCAAAATCCCAAAGTGTCCCTTTAACACTAGAACCGCCTGATCTTTCTGCCTATAAGTACCCGCTAGAGAACATTGCCTGGCGTTCCTTTAGCATAACATATGCATCAGATGCATATCAACCCGCAAAGTGCAGCAAACATAAGCACCAATTCTTGATAAATAGTGCATAAACTATTATAAAGGATTAATTGTATGAAGAAATATTAGTGGAAATATACACATAAAAAGAAAATATACAATAGTAAAGGATATGTTTTGTGTAGTTCTACAAAGTCATAGAAAGAATGTAGGCCTGTAGCCTATTTTAATTTCTCTTACAATAAAAACATTTGTGTAATCTATTTGATCAACTTTATTTGTAGATTTAATTAGTAATAGAGTTATAGTAATTAATAATGTCCAGTTCCAGCTTATTTTGACAAATTTGAACGAAAAAGATAATAAATTATATAACCAACCAGGTGCGCAGGTGAAATTATCTGCTGTATTCCTAAACAACATCATGTACAATTGTAAAGGATGAATGGCATAAATAAATAGTATATTTTAATTTTAAGTTTACTATTTTACTAGTTTTTGCTTAGTAGCCAGAGCAATGCTGCCGCACGGACAGCACAGATATTCTTGGAAAAAGTGACATTTGGAAATAGAGCTGCACCACTTGAATTATGAGAGTTATTTGACAAAGGTAAGTGTAATAGAAACTGCAGAATATGCTCTGCTCTGTCTGATACTATATATAAAATGTTTTACCTCCATGTGACTCTGAAGGAAGATTTGATAAAGTGATGATCCATTCCCTGCATCTTTACATGTAAATTACAGATGCGCCCATCTCTTCATGTACAATTTGACAACTGATAGGCCTAATATTGTCACTCATCAGATTATTGTCAATTTAATATTGTCTATACTGTTGTGTGTTTATTAGTTTTGGTACAATTTAGGTGTCGTTTCGATGGGCCAGCTGTGCAGGCTGACTGGCATCATTTGTTTCCCGCATGTTTTCATTTCCCTTCCAGTAACAGCTTCTTTTTACAAAGTAAACATAAAAGAGAATGGTATCAACTCGCAAGGCTTGCGGTCAAATTATTAACATGAGAGCTAACGCTGATAAATAGGGATATGGCGCCGGAGGGGAGGGCTGCCATTTTACGGGCTCCTAACCAACTGTGCTATTTTATTAGTTTTTTCACATTGTTTGTAACTCATTTTGTATATAATGTAGCTGCTACTGTGAAGGATATACTGCTTTGTAGAGACAAGGCCTAAATCCCCGTTATCAGCGTAAAGAAAAGGCAGAGAAAAAGGGGGAGGAGGGTGTCTATTTGTCAATAACTGCTGGTGTGCGATGTCTAAGCGTCCCACCTACTCAACAGCCAGTTGAATCCCGTGGCGCGTTATTCAAATACCTTAGAAATGCTATTACTTCAATTTCTCAAAAATATGACTATTTTACACCATTTTAAAGACAAGACTCTCGTTAATCTAACCACACTGTCCGATTTCAAAAAGGCTTTACAACGAAAGCAAAACATTACATTATGTCAGCAGAGTACCCAGCCATAAATAATCAGACACCCATTTTTCAAGCTAGCATATAATGTCACATAAACCCAAACCACAGCTAAATGCAGCACTAACCTTTGATGATCTTCATCAGATGACAATCTTAGGACATTATGTTATACAATACATGCATGTCTGTTCAATCAAGTTCATATTTATATCAAAAACCAGCTTTTTACATTAGCAGGTGACTAGCATGTGACTAGCATTCCCACCGAACACTTCCGGTGAATTTACTAAATTACTCACGATAAACGTTCACAAAAAACATAACAATTATTTAAAGAATTATAGATACAGAACTCCTATATGCACTCGCTATGTCCGATTTTAAAATAGCTTTTCGGTGAAAGCACATTTTGCAATATTCTAAGTAGATAGCCCGGCATCACAGGGCTAGCTATTTAGACACCCAGCAAGTT
Organism: Salmo trutta; assembly: GCF_901001165.1. NCBI lineage: Eukaryota > Metazoa > Chordata > Actinopteri > Salmoniformes > Salmonidae > Salmo > Salmo trutta. The sequence continues at coordinate 29,871,999 of NC_042960.1, read as the reverse complement.
TAGCACTCACCAAAGTCAGATTTACTATAAGAAAAATGTTATTACCTTTGCTGTTCTTCGTCAGAATGCACTCCCGGGACTTCTACTTCAATAACAAATGTTGGTTTGGTCCCAAATAATCCATTGTTATATCCAAATAGCGGCGTTTGGTTCGTGCGTTCAAGACACTATCCAAAAGGGTAAATAAGGGTGACGAGCACGACGCATTTCGTGACAAAAAAATTCTAAATATTCCATTACCGTACTTCGAAGCATGTCAACCGCTGTTTAAAATCAATTTTTATGCCATTTTTCTTATAAAAAAACGATAATATTCCGACCAGGAAATCGTTTTTTAATACAAAGAGAGCGAAAGTAAAAGCATGGGATCCCCTCATGCACGAGCCTCAGTCTGATGGCCCTCTGATAGAGCACTTGCCAAAAGCGCTAATGTGTTTCAGCCAGCGCCTGGAATTACATCATTCAGCTTTTTCCTGCCTTCTGAGAGCCTATGGGAGCCGTAGGAAGTGTCACGTAACAGCAGAGATCCCCTGTTTTGGATAGAGATGAGCAAGGAGGGCAAGAAATGGTCAGACAGGCCACTTCCTGTAAGGAATCTTCTCAGGTTTTTGCCTGCCATATGAGTTCTGTTATACTCACAGACACCATTCAAACAGTTTTAGAAACTTGAGGGTGTTTTCTATCCAAAGCCAATAATTATATGCATATTCTAGTTACTGGGCAGGAGTAGTAACCAGATTAAATCGGGTACGTTTTTTATCCGGCCGTGCAAATACTGCCCCCTATCCCCAACAGGTTAAAGAAGTCTCGAGGTATTGCTCTCCTGAGGTAGAATACCGGTGACTTTAATGCAGGCAAAAATCAGTTTTACCTCATTTCTACCAGCATATCACATGTGCAACCAGAGGGGAAAAAAAACTCTAGACCACCTTTACTCTACACACAGAGACGCGTACAATGCTCTCCCTCGCCCTCCATTTGGCAAATCTGACCATAATTCTGTCCTGATTCCTGCTTACAGGCAAAACATTTAAGCAGGAAGTACCAGTGACTCGCTCAATACGGAAGTGGTCAGATGATGCAGATGCTACACTACATGATTGTTTTGCTAGCACAGACTGGAATATGTTCTGGGATTCATCCAATGGCATTGAGGAGTGTACCACCTCAATCACCGGCTTCATCAATAAGTACATCGACAACATCGTCCCAACAGTGACCGTACGTACATTTCCCAACCAGAAGCCATGGATTACAGGCAACATCCGCACCGAGCTAATGGCTAGAGCTGCTACTTTCAAGGAGTCCGGATGCTTATCCCACTATGCCCTCAGATGAACCATCAAACAGGCAAAACATCAATACAACACTAAGATTGAATCCTACTACACCAGCTCTGACACAAGTCGGATGTGGCAGGGCTTGAAAACTATTACGGACTACAAAGGGAAACAGCGAGCTGCCCAGTGACACTAAAAACTAAAAGCCTTGTATACTCACTTCGAGGCAAGCATTAAGGAAGCATGTGTGACAGCACCAGCTGTTCCGGACGACTGTGATCACGCTCTCCGTAGCCGATGTGAGCAAGACAGAAATACACAAAGAAACAACATATTTACACTTAATTATATTCATGATTTCTTACTCCAAACGGGTGCAAAGTATATGATTACTATGAGAGTAGTTTCTAAATGTACCAAGTATTATGTCTCTCTCTCTCTCCCTCTCTATCGCCTTTGTAACAAGCCGCCATATTGTGTCAGTCCGCTAGGGACCTGTTTAAATGTATTAAGTGTGTATGTTTATCCTGTGTTACCATTTAGTTAGTAAATAAATAATTAAATCAATTTGATGTAGTACTGAATTATAAGTAAGCTTGGGGTTTTTGCAGATGCGGGAGGTTACAACTGTTCAGAATGATGATAAGATACGAGGTTATGATTATTAAGTAGACTGTTTTATGGATGTGATAGGTAAAGACCTTTAGAGTTTAATTCAGGAGATGGTAACTCTTTAAACAGCCGCTCTCGTGGTGCCCCAAATTCCTAATGAGTTAATTGTTACATTACTAATTGAATCGGGTAACAATTAAACATAGTTAGTTGATTAGATAAATAACAGTCATCAGATTCATGAATGTAAAGTCACAACAAACGTTTTAACAACCAAGATGCCATTTTCTGTAGGCTACAGCAATGATATGTTGGAACCGAAACTTGGCATGGACATTTAGCCTACAACACCTTTAAACTGGTAGAAGATTCGCACAGTGTCATTAGTGATGATATGATACGGCGCACTGACAGGGGGGTCAGGTGTGTGGGTCAGGTGTTCTTAATGGTTTGTATACTCAGTGTATAAATGACACTTGGTCCATTTAGTTGTCCGAACCATTGGCTTTCTGGTTCTGGTTAACTTTTTAATGTCCCTGAGATGCAGGCTTGTGATCAACACATTTAACAAGCTCTGGGTTTATTAATTTGTCTGTACAGTCGGCTTTGTTAACCTAGGCTGTGTATAGTAATCATTAGCTAATCTACAGTGGGGGGAAAAAGTATTTGATCCCCTGCTGATTTTGTACGTTTGCCCACTGACAAAGAAAGGATCAGTCTATAATTTTAATGGTAAGTTTATTTGAACAGTGAGAGACAGAATAACAACAAAAATATCCAGAAAACGCATGTCAAAAATGTTATAAATTGATTTGCATTTTAATGAGGGAAATAAGTATTTGACCCCCTCTCAATCAGAAAGATTTCTGTCTCCCAGGTGTCTTTTATACAGGTAACGAGCTGAGATTAGGAGCACACTCTTAAAGGGAGTGCTCCTAACCACAGCTTGTTACCTGTAAAAAAGACACCTGTCCACAGAAGCAATCAATCAATCAGATTCCAAACTCTCCACCATGGCCAAGACCAAAGAGCTCTCCAAGGATGTCAGGGACAAGATTGTAGACCTACACAAGGCTGGAATGGGCGACAAGACCATTGCCAACCAGCTTGGTGAGAAGGTGACAACATTTGGTGCGATTATTCGCAAATGGAACACAAAAGAACTGTCAATATCCCTCAGCCTGGGGCTCCATGCAAGATCTCACCTCCTGGAGTTGCAATGATCATGAGAACGGTGAGGAATCAGCCCAGAACTACACGGGAGGATCTTGTTAATGATCTGAAGGCAGCTGGGACCACAGTCACCAAGAAAACAATTGGTAACACACTACGCCGTGAAGGACTGAAATACTGCAGCGCCCGCAAGGTCCCCCTGCTCAAGAATACATATACAGGCCTGTCTGAAGTCTGCCAATGAACATCTGAATGACTCAGAGGACAACTGGTGAAAGTGTTGTGGTCAGATGAGACCAAAATGGAGCTCTTTGACATCAACTCAACTCGCCGTGTTTGGAGGAGAAGGAATGCTGCCTGTGACCCCAAGAACACCATCTCCACCGTCAAACATGGAGGTGGAAACATTATGCTTTGGGGGTGTTTTTCTGCTAAGGGGACAGGACAACTTCACCGCATCAAAGGGACAATGGACGGGGCCATGTACCGTCAAATCTTGGGTGAAAACCTCCTTCCCTCAGCCAGGGCATTGAAAATGGGTCGTGGATAGGTATTCCAGCATGATAATGACCCAAAACACACGGCCAAGGCAACAAAGGAGTGGCTCATGAAGAAGCACATTAAGGTCCTGGAGTGGCCTAGCCAGTCTCCAGACCTTAATCCCATAGAAATTATGTGGAGGGAGCTGAAGGTTCGAGTTGCCAAACGTCAGCCTCGAAACCTTAGTGACTTGGAGAAGATCTGCAAAGAGGAGTGGGACAAAATCCCTCCTGAGATGTGTGCAAACCTGGTGGCCAACTACAAGAAACGTCTGACCTCTGTGATTGCCAACAAGGGTTTTGCCACCAAGTACTAAGTCATGTTTTGCAGAGGGATCAAATACTTATTTCCCTCATTAAAATGCAAATCATTTTATAACATTTTTTACATGTTTTTCTGGATTTTTTTGTTGTTATTCTGTCTCTCACTGTTCAAATAAACGTACTATTAAAATTATAGACTGATGTTTTCTTTGTAAATGGGCAAATGTACAAAATCAGCAGGGGATCAAATACTTTTTTCCCCCACTGTACATGCTTGTCTCTCTGTCTGTCATGCTGCAGAGAACTCAGCCTGTCTTTCCCGGGCTCTCTCTCTCTATGACGATCGTCACCAATTCCCCAACCCACTTTACCTGTCCTCCCTTTCCTTCCTCCCTCAGCTCCTTTCTCTGATTTTTTTTCCTTCATTTTCTTGATCTGCATTACACCTAATCCTCTTCAATACCATCCCAAATCCCCCTATTGTGGATTCTGTCACACATGAAAAGCCTCCTAAACCCATTTCTATAAACCCTTCTCTCTGCGAGGTAGACCAACTGACCAGCCTGCGGGGAGGGTCACGGTCAGTCTGACCGACCATGCGACTGACTGTGTAACCATAACGTCAGCAGACTCCGGCCAAGTGTCTCAGTCTCATCCCTTTGTGTCTGTCTGTCTCAGACAAGAGAAGTGGTCAGTCATTCTATTGGCATAATCTAGATTCAGGTTGACCTCTCTAAGAACCCAGGGCAAAGGGCCAGCTTTCCCATCATTACATACCCAACTGGACTGAACAAAGGGGGGTAGCTATAGTTAAGGTAACTGATGTCTATACAGACTTCCAAGAAAGCCATTGGACCGGTCAGCTGTCCTAGCACCAGACCTGGGTTCAAATACATGTGTATTTGAATATTTGTTATTTAAATACTTATTTTCTGTGTATTTGAGTATTTTCAAATAATTTCCTATAAATAGCCTACTATTTGAAGGTATTTTCAAATACTTATTTTAAATACTATTTTCAAATACGTAGGTTCAATGCATGGGAGTGTATTTGAGTCAGTGTATTTCTGTATTTCCAAATACATTCCAATACTCAACTACTTGTCTTTTCCCCCAAAAAATACCTAAATACTTATTTACAAATGTTTTTGAAAATAATTGAAATACCCTAAATAGTATTTGAACCCAGGTCTGCCTAGCACCCAGCTCTAACCCTCCCTTTCTCCCTCCTCTCTGGGCTGCCCAGTGTCCTTGTGCCCAGTAGGTCAGATCCATATGGGAAGCCTTTCCTCCTTTCCGTCCGTCCTGCTTTCCTTCCATCCTCCGATCCTCCCGGGTCTGCCCAGTGTCCAGTGTCCTTAGGGACAGATGGAAAGCCACTCGACCAATCAGTGGCACCCAAAGGTCCTCCCCCCCTTCCTCTGTGCCCATTCCCAGTGTCCAGTAGGTTCTCGGGGTCAGATGGACAGGCCAAGTTCCCAGCCTTGTCCTCTATTGAGTCAGGGTCAGATTGTATTAATGAGGACCGAGGGGACAGGGAAGGGCGATAACGGGATGTGCTCCAGACGGGATGTGGATGGATTTTGGGGGAGGGAGAGCAGGGGGTCTGGGTGGGTAGTGGTCATCGGCTGCGTCTGTGGTCTGACGAGGCGAGACGAGAGAAGGTCAACACAGCTGACCTCTACCAGATCAGGCGGATTGGCCAACCATATATAATCTAACAGCTCTGACCGACACACAGCCCCCCGACACACTCCCACACACGCACACACAAACACACACCCTCCATCTCCACACACATGACCGTTGCCCTGCCATCACCTCCTCCGTCACCTGTGCCCAAGCACCTGCCACTTTGCCCTCCCACTCTTCAAGTGCCCTTTTGGGTGGTGGTATAATTATATATTTTTTGTATACAGTTTTTGTTGTTGTTGTTGTTCTGAAGCCACTTCCCCAAAGTTATCTTGACGTTGTCAAGTTTGCCACCCCCCACTCCTACTCTGTCCTTTGGTCTGCCCTGTACAGAGCTCACGTGCGCCTGTTTCCAAGTCTGGGTACCCTTTTAAAATTTTTAACACCTGCCCCCTGAAAGGTATGTGCATGGCCCTGCTAACTTTTGACCCCTGACCCTAAGACACTTATCTCATATAAGCACCCTTGGCCAGCCTTAACCAGCACTAATGGCCCCAGGCGTGGGTGGAACTCATTAAGAGAAAGGCCAGCCTCAGCCAGGCAACAAGAGCAGCTTACAGGAGAGTAGTCCTTATCACTAGACATGAGGTGCTCTATACTGAACACTTATGGTGCTGCATTCTGCTCTGTCTGCAGCTAAAATACACACGCACGCACGCACGCACACACACACACACACACACACACACACACACACACACACACACACACACACCACTAAGGCTCAACTCAAACACTCTCAGCTAAAATTCACAATGTCAGTCAGGATAGACAGATTTACTGAGGTCATACTGCTGGTTGTGGGTTAAGTCCAGAGCACTTTGAGTTATTGGGATCAATCACAAACATGGGTTTTAACACTGAAAACCCTGCAAGGTCCAAATGCACCACTCTAATAGGTCAATATGGATCACATTCTGCTACCTCCATGTAGATTATGTGTGAATGAAGATAGCTAGCTGCATTAGATTTTAGTACCTATTATGTAGTTAATACAGAGGTTCAATCAGTAAGTCTGGTCTGAATGGCTAGATCGCTTTAATTTAATTCAGTAAGCACAATGTAATTATCTTTGCTGGGCATAGTGGAATGTATATGTTAGTATTAGAAACATTATAATCATCAGCACACAGGGCCGGATTAATGCAGGGGTTTACCAGGGCTGAAGCCCCTGGGCCCAGGCCCGTAATAAAACAAAAAAGGAAATATATACACTATATATTATATATACAGTGTATATTATATATGAAGTATATATTTAGTATTTTTTTTGTTGCAACCGCCAACCACAGGAGGACTCAGGATCCCGCTCTCAAGAAGGCTGCAGTTTAAGCAGCATCTGCGCCAAATATACAGCTTGTTGCGTTGTGGCTATAGACATATAATCCATAGAACGGTTTGAAACCTCTTACCCTGTCAATTTGACTGTTGGGTGCACTAGCAATGCCGGCCAGTCCTAACTTGAATGGGAACTGCCATCTATGGATTATATTTCTTGAGATAGGCTATTGCCACAACAAGTAGCCTATGGCTTCATCATCAATTGGTGAGTCAGTGTGCCACTGGACATGTTATTTAGTAGCTTACTGTAGCCTATAATATATATGTATAAACAGTGCCTTGCAAAAGTATTCATCCCCCTTGGTGTTTTTCCTATTTTGTTGCATTACAACCTGTAATTTATTTGGATTTCATGTAATGGACAAACACAAAATAGTCCAAATTGGTGAAGTGAAATGAAAAAAATAACTTGTTTCAAAAAAGTAAAAATTGAAAAGTTGTGCATGCATACTGTATGTATTCACCCCCTTTGCTACAAAGCCTCTAAATAAGATCTGGTGCAACCAATTACCTTCAGAAGTTACATAATTAGTTAAATAAAGTCCACCTGTGTGCAATCTAAGTGTCACATGATCTCAGAATATATTCACCTGTTCTGAAAGGCCCCAGAGACTGCAACACCACTAAGCAAGGGGCACCACCAAGCAAGCGGCAGCATGAAGACCAAGGAGCTCTCCAAACAGGTCAGGGACAAAGTTGTTGAGAAGTACAGATCATGGTTGGGTTATAAAAAAATATCCACAACTTTGAACATCCCACGGAGCATGTCTGGCGCAAACCAACACCTCTCATCACCCTGAGAACACCATTCCTACAGTGAAGCATGGTGGTGGCAGCATCATGCTGTGGGGATGTTTTTCATCGGCAGGGACTGGGAAACTGGTCAGAATTGAAGGAATGATGGATGGCGCTAAATACAGGGAAATTCTTGAGGGAAACCTGTTTCAGTCTTCCAGAGATTTGAGACTGCGACGAAGGTTCATCTTCCAGCAGGACAATGACCCAAAGCATGCTGCTAAAGCAACACTTGAGTGGGTTAAGGGGAAACATGTAAATGTCTTGGAATGGCCTAGTCAAAGCCCAGACCTCAACCGATTGAGAATCTGTGGTATGACTTAAAGATTGCTGTACACCAGTGGAACACATCCAACTTGAAGGAGCCGGAGAAGTTTTTCCTTGAAGAATGGGTAAAAATCCCAGTGGCTAGGTGTGCCAAGCTTATAGAGACAGACCCCAAGATACTTGCAACTGTAATTGCTGCAAAAGGTGGCTCTACAAAGTATTGACTTTGAAGGGGTGAATAGTTATGCACGCTCAAGTTTTCCGTTTTTTTGTCTTATTCCTTGTTTGTTTCACAATAAAAAATATTTAGCATCTTCAAAGTGGTAGGCATGTTGTGTAAATCAAATGATACAACCCCCCCCCCCAAAATCTATTTTAATTCCAGGTTGTAAGAGAACAAAATAGAAAAAATGCCAAAGGGGGTAAATACTTTCGCAAGCCACTATATATATATATATATATATATATATAGTTTACATACACTTAGGTTGGAGTCATTAAAACATGTTTTTCAACCACTCCACAAATTTCTTGTTAACAAACTATAGTTTTGGCAAGTTGGTTAGGACATCTACTTTGTGCATGACACAAGGAAGTTTTCCAACAATTGTTTACAGACATATTATTTCACTTATAATTCACTCTATCACAATTCCAGTGGGTCAGAAGTTTACATACACTAAATTGACTATGCCTTTAAACAGCTTGGAACATTCCAGAAAATGACGTCATTGCTTTAGAAGCTTCTGATAGGCTAATTGACATCATTTGAGTCAATTGGAGGTGTACCTGTGGATGTATTTCAAGGCCTACTTTCAAACTCAGTGCCTCTTTGCTTGACATCATGGGAAAATCAAAAGAAATCAGCCAAGACCTCAGAAAAACAATTTGTAGACCTCCACAAGTCTGGTTCATCCTTGGGAGCAATATCCAAACGCCTGAAGGTACCACGTTCATCTGTACAAACAATAGTACTAAAGTATAAACACCATGGGACCACGCAGCCATCATACTGCTCAGGAAGGAGACGTGTTCTGTCTCCTAGAGATGAACGTACTTTGGTGCGAAAAGTGCAAATCAATCCCAGAACATTAACAAAGGACCCTTTAAAGATGCTGTAGGAAACAGGTACAAAAGTACCTATATCCAGAGTAAAACGAGTCCTATATTGACATAACCTGAAAGGCCGCTTAGCAAGGAAGAAGCTACTGCTCCAAAACCTCCATAAAAAAGCCAGACTACGGTTTGCAAGTGCACGTGGGGACAAAGATCGTACTTTTTGGAGAATGTCCTCTGATCTGATGAAACAAAAATAGAACTGTTTGGCCATAGTGACCATCATTTTGTTTGGAGGAAAAAGGGGGAGGCTTGCAAGCCGAAGAACACCATCCCAACTGTGAAGCACAGGGGTTGCAGCATCATGTTGTGGGGGTGTTTTGCTGCAGGAGGGACTGGTGCACTTCACAAAATAGATGGCATCATGAGGATGTAAAATTATGTGGATATATTGGATCAACATCTCAAGACATCAGTCAGGAAGTTAAAGCTTGGTCGCAAATGGGTCTTCCAAATGGACAATGACCCCAAGCCTACTTCCAAAGTTGTGGCAAAATGGCTTAAGGACAACAAAGTCAAGGTATTGGAGTGGCCATTACAAAGCCATATAGACAATTTGTGGGCAGAACTGAAAAAGCATGTGCGAGCAAGGAGGCCTACAAACCTGACTCAGTTACACCAGCTCTGTCAGGAGGAATGGGCCAACATTCACCCAACTTAATCTGGGAAGCTTGTGGAAGGCTACCTGAAACGTTTGACCCAAGTTAAACAATTTAAAGGTAATGCTACCAAATACTAATTGAGCGTATGTAAACTTCTGACCCACTGGGAATGTGATGAAAGAAATTAAAGCTGAAATAAATTGTTCTCTCTACTATTATTCTGACATTTCACATTCTTAAAATAAAGTGGTGATCCTAACTGACCTAAAACAGGGAATTTTTACCAGGTTTAAATGTCAGGAATTGAGAAAAACTGAGTTTAAATGTTTTTGACTAAGGTGTATGTAAACTTCCGACTTCAACTGTACATATGAGATGAGTAATGCCAGATATGTAAACATTATTAAAGTGACTAGTGTTCTATTCCTTAAAGTGGCCAGTGATTTCTAGTCTATGCCTATAGGCAGCAGTCTCTAATGTGTTAGTGATGTTGGTTTAACAGTCTGATGGCCTTGAGATGGAAGCTGTTTTTCAGTCTCTCGGTCCTAGCTTTGATGTACTTGTACTGACCTCGCCTTCTGGATGATAACGGGGTGAACTGGCAGTGGCTCGGGTGGTTGATGTCCTTGATGATCTTTTTGGCCTTCCTGTGACATCGGGTGCTGTAGGTGTCCTGGAGGAAGGGTAGTTTGCCCCCGGTGATGCGTTGGGCAGACCGCACCACCCTCTGGACAGCCTTGTGGTTGCGGGCGGTGCAGTTGCCATACCAGGCGGTGATACAGCCCGACAGGATGCTTTCAATTGTGCATCTGTAAAGGTTTTTGAGGGTTTTAGGTGCCAAGCCAAATTTCTTTAGCTTCCTGAGGTTGAAGAGACTCTGTTGCGCCTCTGTGTGGGTGGTCCATTTCAGTTTGTTAGTGATGTGTACGCCAAGGAACTTAAAGCTTTCCACCTTCCCCACTGCGGTCCTGACAATGTAGATGGGGGGTGCACCCTCTGCTGTTTCCTGAAATCCACGATCATCTCCTTTGTTTTGTTGATGTTGAGTGAGAGGTTGTTTTCTAGGCACCACACTCCCAGAGCCCTCACCTCGTCCCTGTAGCCTGTCATCGACATTGGATTAAAGTAGAGACTCAGAGCTAAAAAATGGTATCTCATACACTAAAGTTGAGGAACAATGGGAAAGTAATTTTGCTTTGAAAGTTGATAAACTTGTAAACTCACTTTTGAGAAAATGGCCTTTCAATATTTTGGTACTACTATTGGAGAGCCCCTCTTTGTCTACACCCATTCAGCATCGTTCACACCCTCTTAAGCTTTAGCCCCACCCATCTCTTTAAGGATTCACATGTGAGGCTATGTACTAAACAACCAAATATATACTTTATATACTACGGGTATGTTCCTAAATTAAATCTGGAGTGCCAGAGTGTGCTCTGGCTGTTAAGTAACCTCAGAGCGTTGTCAGATTGTCCGTTCGTAAATTCAGAGCGTTTCACTCTTGGAGCGTTCAGAGCGCTCTGGCCGAGGAGTAGGATTGATCCAAGCGTTCTGACCTAACAACAGCAGTCAACACCAAGCTAACTGGCTAACGTTTGCTAGCTTGCTAGCTACTTCCAGACACAAATGAGAGAACAGCTCACTCGGACCATTTTATTCACCCGAGCAGAGCTGGTTAGGCTGTTTTTATGTTTTCCAGAGCATTGGTAACTGAAATTGTGCTGCTGGAAACAATTGAATTTAATTACATTTTTTTACCAACTGCTACTGACACCGGCCATATACAACGGGTGTTGAGCATTCGTATGTTCGTCAGTTATTCTGCGCTCTGGCACACTCAGACGAAAGTGCTCTGAAATCGGAGTAGATAGCCAGAGAGAATTTATCAGTTACGCCTATCAACAGTTGTCGCAGTGACTTCATAAACATTCTATTGAAATAGTTACTTGCATAGTGGAGTATTTAGCTAGCTAGATCTTATGGATGGATGGATGCTTCCCCCTCTCTGTCACGGATGCCATGGTTGCTCTTAGTTTGAAGATGTAATCCGGAGACAGGTGTTTTATACAACAGCCTTCTGTGTGTTCTCTTTTTGACTCCGTCTGCATATTTGCAATCAAACTCAGAATTTTCTCCATCTCCTTAGCTATCATACTCTAATTCCACTGATTTCAAAACTTGGTCCTCCATAAAGTGGAGAGCAACACTTATACAGTTCTACTACGTGATATCTTTCAAAAAAGCCACGTTAGAAAGGACTACCTACACATACTGATCAGCTCATGTTATAGACAGAGGCGTGCTACATGGCAGACCAATCCAAACTCATCTCTCGGCATGTCCAGCCCACTCATTATGTCAGCCAATCATGGCTAGTGGGAAGATTGCTGACTTTTCCCGTGGCTAAACAAACTAGGCTCGTGATTTAACAATCAAACTTTTTTCAAGTCCAATCAGTTTTCAACATTGATTCAACGTCATCACATTTAATTTTGGGGTTGAAATGACGTGGAAACAATGTTGATTCAGCCTGTTTTTTGCCCAGTGGGTATACTGTGTGAGTTCTTATGTACAGAGTCATTGTTATGGATGGTTTCTCCTTGGGAACAGCATCAAATCAAGGCTGGCCACAAAACATCGTTAAGCAGACTACAGAAGTGAATCTAGAATAGATAGTAGCTATGTGGCTTCTTTGAAAGAAGCCCTAGCTGCCAAGACAGAGCAGAGGAGAGGCACAGATGTCGTCTTGTTTGCAGGATGAAGAGAAGACCTGTGGTGAGAGCATCAATATGTCTGCTCCTCTCTAAACATTATTGTCTGAGCTGTGACAACACACAAAGGAGCTGAGCCTGATCCCAGGCCAGCCAGACTCCTGCTGGGTTAGTTGCTTTTTATTCAAATCTCCCAGTATATCTCTCAAATATTCAAAGAACCGAGTATATGTGTGTTCTGTTGCTAGTGCCTGGCTCTCTGTCCCAACACACACCACAGACACACACACACACAGACATACACACAGACACACACACACACACACACACACACACACACACACACACACACACACACACACACACACACACACACACACACAAACACAAATACAATACACACTTGTACTCATTCTCCCTTCTCTGTCTTCTCACTCCAGAAACTCAGAGCATGGAGGACTGTGGCGAGAAGTTGAAGAGGATCCTGGAGTCCCCCAGCGTGCCCCAGGCCAACCACCAGCTCCTGGTGCACCTCACCAGACACCTGGTTAAGGTGGCCCAGAGTGAAGCTCAGAACCAGGCCAGCCCCAGGCTTCTAGGCCAGGTCTTCAGTGAGGCCATCTTCAAACACTCCCACTTCAGGTAAGACTGATTGGTGCATTGATGAAGTGGTGTGGCTGGCTAAACTCTTAGATAGACAGGTGCTGTCTAGAACCTAAACGGGTTCTTTGGCTGTCCCCATAGAAGAAGCCTTTAAAGAACCCTTTTGGGTTCCAGGTAGAACCATTTTCATGTAGATCAATTTCCACAAAGGTTTCTACATGGAACCCAAAAGGGTTCTACCTGGAACCAAAAGGGTTATTCAAAGGGTTATCCTAAGGGGACAGGCGAAGAACTCTTTTGGAACCCTTTTTTCTAAGAGTGTACTGTCGAACATGTATAGGAAACATATTAAAAATGGGTCTTATGCATGTTATATTCTCAGGTATACTGTATACTGACACTTGGCTTGCAGCTACAGTCAACTAATGAAAATGTAAACAAAGCATGTTACCCTGGAGATTTAAGATAAAAACCTGCTAGCCAGCAGCTTCAATTATGTTTTTATGTTGCTGTTGTTGTTGATAGTGATAGTGACCATTTGATAGTGATGCTGTTCCTATCCTCTTCATGTACACTCTCAAGTCTATTTTAGAAGAGGAAGATTAAAATTCCCTGTGCACTAGTAGGCCTTTGGGCATGAACTGATAGAGCTGCGTTTACTAAAGGGAAAAGTATGCAGTAATATTTGGCTCGGTGGTAATGTTAACATCCTGTCATTGTAAATCGTAAGCTGAAATGGTCAAGCAAAGCATTAACCTGTTGAGCATGCTGTTTATGTTTCACATACACTGCAAAAGCTCACTGGGAGAATTGCTCTGTGAATTGCTCTGAATCAGTGAGGAAAGTCTGTTTCTGGCTTCTATTTACACATAAAACTGGAATAAGAGATCACAGTCAATGAGGCAGAACCTGTGATATTTGTGTAGCCTCTTCCACTCGCTCAGCCGTTCCCCTCTGATATCACCAGGAGGAGTGAGCGTGCTGGATTATCCCAGAATGCATTGCTCTCCCTGGCTCGTCACTCCGTTGTGTTGTTGATATAAACTTGACCCATGGTGTTTCAGCCCTCTGATCATAACCACCAGAGAACCAGATGGAAGCCAACCTGAGTCTATTTGTCTGACCTTTACTGGGGAGTTTAGTATGTCTCAGTCTCTTGTAGTACACTACCTTTTACCATTAGGCAGAGAATTCTGAGAGTGTAAAGTAGTAGTAGGTCATAGAAGTAGTTCAAGATCAATAGTTGTTGAAATCAGATGAATTGTGGAAGGAAGATGACAATGTAATCCAGTCATCTGCAGGGTACTGTAAATAGTGAGTTTAGTGTTGTTTGCGTGCAAATATCACCATGTACTGTACATAGTAACCATAGCGTAAACTTAACATAATGTCTCTCTTCTGCACTTGTATTTCATGTCAGAGTTGTGGCCTGTCAAACTACTGTAGGGAGAGCACCGCACGGCAGGCAAAAATAGAGAGGTCATCAGCTTCCTCAGAGAGAGAGGTCGCATATGTATCCATCACAGGACTTGAATTATAGGAAATAAATAAATAAGTAAATCAACACTTTCTCTGACCCAGTACCAGGCAAAAATCCAATAGAGAGAGAGGGAAGGCAGGAGAAAGGGGAGAACCAGAGGAGTCTGTCTGCCAGAGACATTAGCTTACCATCCCATGGTGTGACCTAGGCCTTTTCCCCTCAAAATTCCCCACCTCCTCCTTCACTCCTGTGACCTGGTTCATTACCAAGATACTCTTTCTAGAAGAAGCCAATTGGTTTCTCTCTCTCTCTCTCTCTCTCTCTCTCTCTCTCTCTCTCTCTCTCTCTCTCTCTCTCTCTCTCTCATATATATATTTACATCCGTGACCCTGTTCTCTTCATGCTTGAACTCTTGACATATCTGTCCCTTCATTTGACCTCAGACCCTGCCTGTCTCTCTCCCTGCAGTGCGGACGTAAACCCAGAGCACCATGTGAAGATCATGGAGGCCCTGATTGCAGCTGGGGGACTGGTGGAAATGCAGGCAGCCCCAGGTAGGGCACTGCCTTTTTGGATCTGAACTATAATCTCTCCGCCCTTCTCTCTTTCCTGATATGGTTGAGTGTCATGGTCAAATGGCACCCTATTTCAGATATAGTGCACTACTTTTGCCCAGAGCCCATAGTAAAGCCTAGGTATTTACTTCAATAGAAAGTACAGAAGTCCTCATTTTAGGCATGGCCCATGGAGAGAAGCACAAGATTGAACTTCACTCAACTTTCTAGAGTATTCCCAGTTAGTTAACACGATCAACGTTTCCCTTTACTGTGGCAATTGTGATCGAATCAACGTAATATTAGCCACTTTCAATGCAACATACTGAAACAAAACAAAATATGCAAGAGATTTTGTTCTGGGCAAAACGCACCAGAGTAGGATTCTATTGTGCATAACTCCTGTACTCTACACAGATCTATATGGATCTGTGCCATTTATTTTGAACTGGACTGTGTTTATGGCTGTGGTCGTGAGTAGATGCGCTTGCTTTAAGATCTGAAAACTTTTGAGAGGGTTTATCTTAATGTTCTCTCGTTAGATTGTAACTCATCTTGCTCTCGCTAGCATTAGTTGTTGATCTTGTTGTTGTGATGTGCATAACTGAGGGACAGAGACTACATGTTCATGGTTGTTTGATCAATAGGACTGTATTGAAAATGTAATGTGCAAATGTTATTTGCCAAAATGTAAGAGGACTCCCGTGGTGTTTACATATTTGCAGAAATCCATTCAGGTGTATTTCTGGGCGTTTGGCAAATAACGTTCTTATATTCTAAAGTTGCGCTGTTGCAATTGCCTGTAAACACACAATCCAGTTCAAAATGAATGATGGCAGGCCCATGTGGCAAATGGCTTGTTTGTATGAAGGTCCACTGTAGCTCTGATTGGCTATAGCACACCGGTCTGTGTAGACTCCGGTCCTGGACAAGACAGATGTTTTTATTCGGTTTTATTTACTGCAGTTTCTATTACATCTCCAAATGCACGGCCAATTTCCCACTCTATATTGCTATAGAATTTTCACAAATACCTTAGTATATGTAATTCCTAAACATTCCAAGAATTTATAAAACGTGAAAATGACCATACAGTGGGAGAAAAAAGTATTTGATCCCCTGCTGATTTTGTACGTTTTCCCACTTACAAAGAAATTATCAGTCTATAATTTTAATAGTAGGTTTATTTGAACAGTGAGAGACAGAATAACAACAAAAAAATCCAGAAAAACGCATTTCAAAAATGTTATAAAATGATTTGCATTATAATGAGGGAAATAAGTATTTGACCCCTCTGCAAAACATGACTTAGTACTTGGTGGCAAAACCCTTGTTGGCAATCACAGAGGTCAGACGTTTCTTGTAGTTGGCCACCAGGTTTGCACACATCTCAGGAGGGATTTTGTCCCACTCCTCTTTGCAGATTTTCTCCAAGTCATTAAGGTTTCAAGGCTGATGTTTGGCAACTTGAACCTTCAGCTCCCTCCACAGATTTTCTATGGGATTAAGGTCTGGAGACTGGCTAGGCCACTCCAGGACCTTAATGTGCTTCTTCTTGAGCCACTCCTTTGTTGCCTTGGCCGTGTGTTTTGGGTCATTGTCATGCTGGAATACCCATCCACGACCCATTTTCAATGCCCTGGCTGAGGGAAGGAGGTTCTCACCCAGGATTTGACGGTACATGGCCCCGTCCATCGTCCCTTTGATGCGGTGAAGTTGTCCTGTCCCCTTAGCAGAAAAACACCCCCAAAGCATAATGTTTCCACCTCCATGTTTGACGGTGGAGATGGTGTTCTTGGGGTCATAGGCAGCATTCCTCCTCCTCCAAACATGGCGAGTTGAGTTGATGTCAAAGAGCTCCATTTTGGTCTCATTTGACCACAACACTTTCACCAGTTGTCCTCTGAATCATTCAGATGTTCATTGGTTAACTTCAGACGGGCATGTATATGTATTCTTGAGCAGGGGGACCTTGCGGGCACTGCAGTATTTCAGTCCTTCACGGCGTAGTGTGTTACCAATTGTTTTCTTGGTGACTATGGTCCCAGCTGCCTTGAGATCATTGACAAGATCCTCCTGTGTAGTTCTGGGCTGATTCCTCACCGTTCTCATGATCATTGCAACTCCACGAGGTGAGATCTTGCATGGAGCCCCAGGCCGAGGGAAAATGACATCCCTGACATCCTTGGAGAGCTCTTTGGTCTTGGCCATGGTGGGGAGTTTGGAATCTGATTGATTGATTGCTTCTGTGGACAGGTGTCTTTTTTACAGTTAACAAGCTGCGGTTAGGAGCACTCCCTTTAAGAGTGTGCTCCTAATCTCAGCTCGTTACCTGTATAAAAGACACCTGGGAGCCAGAAATCTTTCTGATTGAGAGGGGGTCAAATACTTATTTCCCTCATTAAAATGCAAATCAATTTGTAACATTTCTGACATGCGTTTTTCTGGATATTTTTGTTGTTATTCTGTCTTTCACTGTTGAAATAAACCTACCTTTAAAATTATAGACTGATCCTTTCTTTGTCAGTGGGCAAACGTACAAAATCAGCAGGGGATCAAATACTTTTTTCCCCCACTGTATCTAAGTGGTTGCTTGTCAGATTTTTTTTTTTTAAGTATCCTATTCTTCTTGGGGTGTATATGAACAGATTTGAGTAAGATTTCTTGTTGCTAAAATGCTGTCAGTTCCACTTTAAATGTAACAATGTATCACACTCACCAGATGATGATAATTTCAAACTTCACTTCTTGTTGAAAGTTGTTCTTGAAAAGGGAGAAGCTAACAAATTTGCAACAACTTCCTCTTTGATAACACTTGCTGCAGCTGCTGGTAACTAGCGCGACAACAAAAGCTAGTTAGCTAGATCGTGGGAAAACAACTGCTCGCTATTGCGCAGTGATTTATATATATATATTTTTTAATGTAACCTTTATTTAACTATGGAAGTCAGTTAAGAACAAATTCTTATTTACAGTGATGGCCTACTACGGCGACACTGGGCCAATTGTGCACCGCCATATGGGACTCCCAATCATGGCCGGATGTGATACAGCCTGGATTCGAACCAGGGACTGTAGTGACACCTCTTGCATTGAGATGCAGTGCCTTAGACCATTGGCCTTCAAGAAGGCAGAAGTTTCCATACGTTTTTGTAAAAACGGTCCCACTCAATAAGTCAATATGTGATTGGTTGATTCCACTGTCACTCCAAAATGTTGCCCTAATACAGTTGAACGGCAGATACCTTTATCTAGCTTCTGAGGGCTTAGCCAATGGCTGACTTAGCGAGCTAGATTTATCTCCCCAGAGACCAGAAAATAAAAATCCTGATTGGATATTTTTTTTTCTTCAGTGTTAACCCTTTCATGACATTACCCTGAGGAAGGCACAGTGATGCCGAAACGTTGGTAAATACCCATTAAATTGCTGGGAGATTATAAATGGGGTGTGCGACTTTCTTTATTTTGATAGTTTATAGTTTATTCGCCGTTAGTCAGCACCTCCACACAAACTATTATTTTAGGTGTGCGCCAGCTCATGTTTTTTAATCCTTACCTTTCCAACAAAAACTGAAAAAAATCTGAACATTATTGAAATTAATAGTGTAATTATAATTATTATTATAAATCATTATTTTATAAATCCTTAGCCCTTCTCTGATGGCATAGAAGGCCCATTGTTCCCCACTGTGTTTGGGTTAGTAATCATTTTCCCTCAGCATGCATTTTTTCACTATTCTGAATGTCTAAAGAATCCATACATTGTTCTGAAATATGAACACAGAAATACTGGACATTTTGGACTATGGTGGTGATTTGACAAAATTACAATCATGGTCTTGAATTGGACTCGCATTTTGCTGGTCTCGGTCTTGGACCACTTGTCCCCCTCCCGGTCTTGACTTGGTCTCGCCCTCCTCTATTTGGTCTTGAATCGGGTGGTCTCGAACGCAACACTGTTGTAGGCCGGATCTTGATGGGGATTTTTTTATTATGTTACTTAGATTGACGCACTGTTGTGTCAATAGACTCTAGGGGGGGTTTAACTTCAACGAATCACTCATCTGTAATTATGAAGAACTTTGAAAGGCTGGTCATGACACACATCAACACCATCATCCCAGATACCCTGGACCCACTCCAATTTGCATACCTCCCCAACAGATCCACAGGTGACGCAATCTCAATTGCACTTCACACTGCCCTCTCCCACCTGGACAAGAGGGGAAATAACTATGTGAGAATGCTGTACATAGACTACAGCTCAGCATTCAACAACATAGTCCTCTCCAAGCTCATCACCAAGATGGGGACCCTGGGACTGAACAGTTCCCTCTGTAACTGGATCATGGACTTCCTGACGGGAATACCTCATAATGACAAAGTGAAAACATGTTTTTTGACATTTTTGCAAATGTATTGAAAATAAAATACAGAAGTATCTAATTTACATAAATATTCACACCCCTGAGTCGATACTTTGTAGAAGCACCTTTGGCAGTGATTACAGCTTTGAGTCTTTATGGGTAAGTCTCTAAGAGCTTTACACATCTGGATTATGCCACATTTCTCCATTATTCTTTCAAAATTATTCAAGCTCTGTCAAATTGGTTGTTGATAATTGCTATACAACCATTTCCATGTCTTACCATAGATTTTTAAGCAGAATCTGTGTTTGAAATTCACTGCACGGCTGAAGAACCTTACAGAAAATTGTGTGTGGGGTATAGAGATGAGGCAGTCATTCAAAAATCATGTTAAACACTGTTAAAACCTGTTGAGGCCAGGGGGCAGTATTGAGAATTTTGGAAAAAAATATGTGCGCATTTTTAACTGCCTCCTACACCAACTCAGAAGCTAGAATATGCATATTATTGTTCAGGTTTGGATAGAAAACACTCTGAATTTTCTAAAACAGTTTGAATGGTGTCTGTAAGTATAACAAAACTCATATTGCAGGCAAAAACCTGTGAAAAATAGATTTAAAAAAATGAGAATTTTGTGACTATACTATTTAGTGTCATTGTTTTATAGATACCATAGTGAGAAAGGATTCAGTTCGCAACTCCTACTGCTTCCACTAGATGTCAACGATCTTTAGAAAGTTGTTGGAAGCATCTGTCATGAATACAGACCGAATTAGAATGCTTACAAGTTGACACGTCATCACTTCATTTTTTGCGCCTGCGCATAAATCTGAGAAGAGTTTCTTTGTCATAATCGTTTATTCTAGACACTTGATAGGTTGTGTGAAAATATTACTGATGTTTACTGATGTTTCACGTTAAAAATGGACCAAAAGATTAATGCTAAACAACGTTTGACATGTTTGAACAAACATAAATAGATTATTTACTAGGTTTTTTTTAGCTTTTCGGCGTGACTTTATACTGCCCACCTCATTTTGTGGGAGCCTACTGAACGCTAACTATTTGGACATAAATTATGAACTTTGTCAAAAGAAACCACATTTGTTCTGGACCTGGGATCCCTGGCAGCGACTTCTGATGGAGATAATCAAAGGTAAGGGGATATTTAGAATGTTATTATCGATATTAGATGATGCTAATGCTAACGGTATAGCTTAGCTTAGCTTAGCTTAGCTTATAGCTTAGCTTATGTTGTTAGCATAGTACCCAGTTTATAGCAAAATGTGATTTCCCAGTAAAGTTATTTTGAGATCTGGCCATTCGGTAGCAATTACGAGATGATAATATATTATTCTTTGAATGACAATATTATAATTTACCAATGTTTTCGAATAGTAATTCCGTGATTTGTAATGCTGGATTCACTGGGAGCATTCGAGCCGAAAAAAATTCTGAATTTCACCGCGACTGTAAATGCTGTTTTTGGATATAAATATGAACTTGATGGAACTAAAAATGCATGTATTGTCTAACATAATGTCCTATGAGTGTCATCTGATGCAGATTGTCAAAGGTAAGTGCATAATTCTAGCTAGTTTTCTGTCTGTTGATGCCCTTCTTTGAATTGGCTAAACATTACAAGCAGCTATTGTCAATGTACTCTCCTCACATAACCTAACTTTATGCATTCTCCGTAAAGCCTCTGAAAATCGGACAGCGTGGTTAGATTTAGGAGATATATCTTTCAAATGGAGGAAAATAGTTGATTATTTGATTATTTGAAATGATTACTCTTGCAGTTTTGAATTCCCCGCCATGGTCACATGACAATGAATCCCAATACCGGGATAAGATCCTGCCCCCTAGCCTCAACAGGTTTTAACACAGAATGTGTCCATGCAGCTTATTATTTATTTATTTTATTATTATTATGCGACTTGTTAAGCACATTTTTACTCCATAACTTATTTAAGCTTGCCATAACAAAGGGGTTGAATATTGACTGATGACATTTTGGTTTTTCATTTATTTTTATTAATTTGTACAAATTTAAAAAACATCATTCCACTTTGACATTATGGGGTAATGTGTGTAGGCCAGTGACAACAAATCAAAAGTTTATCCATTTTATATTCAGGCTGTAACACAATTAAATGTGGAAAAAGTCAAGGGGTGTGAATACTTTCTGAAAACAGTTTAGCTACATTCTTGTGTATTTTATTCCTCTTGTGTTACTATTTTTCTTTTTATGATTTTTTTTCTCTCTACATCATTGAGCAAGGGCTTACAGTATAAGCAATCATTTCACAGTTAAGTCTACACACATCGCGGTGGCAGTGTGTCTGT
Organism: Salmo trutta; assembly: GCF_901001165.1. Classification (NCBI taxonomy): domain Eukaryota; kingdom Metazoa; phylum Chordata; class Actinopteri; order Salmoniformes; family Salmonidae; genus Salmo; species Salmo trutta. Next base: position 29,850,254 of record NC_042960.1, on the reverse strand, counting down.
AGAATGAAATAGTGGGTATTCTGTCCAAGGACAGGCTGGTTCTATAAGGCTTTGCAGGATTCTGGCAGAGAGCAGACACTCTGTATTATGTCTGTCCTGTAAGAAACAGCCCACTGCCACCATGGTGTTTGTTGGTGGTTTTAATGAAAAGACTTGAGTAGCTTTCCAAAGCTGGACCATGTAGTTTATTTAACTTATGTATTTCTCACAGTGGGAAAACGCACAACCTCCAGTGGAAAAGAGACTTTTGGTTTAAGAAATGTCCTGAGCTACTGTAACAAATTGTGCATAGCATGAGATAATAGCATACTTCTTCCTCCATTTGTTTGCTTTGCCATGAAAGCTGCGATAATGTAACCAGATGTCTGCATTTTTCTGGCTGGTCTGCCAGTATTTATGTCGAAGAAAAATCCCTGGAGAGTCAGCCAACCTCAGTAACACAGTTTCTCTGGACCCCCTGCAAGGTTCTTTTAGTAGGTGTGTAAATCTGGACACCAGGTGTTACTTTACGATGCGTTATAAAGGTTTTGTATAATTTCAGCCAATAGTTTTGAAAGTAGTGCTCACGAGTCAAAACTAGTCCCTGAAAATTGTGCACAATTGTGTACATCTTCCAATTCGTAAAATATTTAACACATTTGTAAGTGCTTAAGATCCTGTTCAATGTCTTAAGTAACTTTAAGATGGCCACCTCTCCTCCCTTCAGTTAGCTGTGATCGGGAATGTTGAGCCCTATATTAACCCTTTGTCTGTGCTTGGCCTGAGCCAGAACAAAGGCACCATAACTCAGAGCCAATCATCACACTCAGCATGCCTGGAACGGAGAGGGGTTTATGGGGTGGCTTTCACCACCTTGAAAGTCAGAGTCATGGGGCTAGATGAGGGTTATGGGGGCAAGACATGGGGTTAGAGGGTTAGTGGGACAGAATTTAGGAGAATAGAAGGGAGGGACGGGAGCAGCAATGAAAATGGAAATCAGTATAGGGTTGTTGATACCCTTTATTTCACTGACTTTGCATTCCAGCAGCTCTTATACTAGGGTCCTTTATGCTTTAATTACTATAAAAACAACATTTCATTTTGGCATAATTACCTAGCAATTACATAGTAATGGAGTTGAAGGTTATGGTTATTGTTACATAAGTAGAGTGTGGAACGGTCCTTAACAGTACATTTTTCCAGTATAAGGTATTCAGCCTCCAGAGTTACATTGTGTGGAATGAATCCCAGTGCCTTTTTTTAAGTGTGTGTGGATGATGTGTGGGTTGGCAGAGTTACATTATACCAACAAAGAGATCACAGGAGTCCTGTCTATTTGTCTCTGATATGCAACATCTTTTATAACCTGTTTTACACAAACCCACTAGACAAGCTCTCTGAGTGGATGGATGGAATCTCTTCAAGATCATCTTGACATTATGCGACTGCTTGAATGACTGTCCAATTAAGCATACAGGATCTCCATACCTCTAGTATCACTAGCTATGATCATCTTTGTCTCTATTCTGTCAACTCAAGATGAATCATTTAAATATTGTATGTTGCAGAAGTAAAGTCCACAGACTTTTTGTTTGTCAGATTGAATCTCAGTAAAAAAAAAAAAGGGCCAGTAGCCACAAAGTGTGGACAGTGTGGACATGCAGGTACACAATTTGTCTAGGTCAGCTATGTGTCTTTGTTTGTGGACAGCACTTCACTGCTGTGGGGAGAAAGAGAGAGGTCAGGTTCACGTGTGAACAATTCTCTTCCCCACTGGATCCGTAACCAGCACCCCTACCACCCCTCACCCCTCCAGCTTCCGAGTCTACATTAGCCCGAGTCAAAGGTCAGACTAGCTCCCCTGGGTGTATCATTAACCCCTGATTAGGCCCAACCAAGCCTACTGCAAATGGAGTCTTAAAATAATGCGACCAGATACGGTCCTAACCTGAGTGTTCAAGTTTGTGTGTGTATGTGTTTGGTGGAGCAGGACTGCTTGAGTTTTACACCTCGGTGGATCCCAGCTCAGCCAGTCAATCTGTCAGCCATTACCATCACGCAATAATAACGTTGCCAACCAAGAAAAAAATTAAATAAAAAAAAAACACGCCATTTCACATTTATGCCTTTTTCTGCTTTTAACTGCTGACGGCACGCAACCCCTTCCCACAGCCTAGCAAATGTAACACACACCCTATACCCCCCCCCCCCCTCCCAGCCCCAGGACATTTATTTGGGCCTTAATGTGTTCCAGGCAGGGAAAGTTTGTTGGTAAAACATTGCGTTTAAAGGCAGATCTTGTGGGCTTGCGTTTGACTTCCATCGTCTCGGATGACTAGCCCTGTCAGATATTGATGGATTCATTGTGGCTGTGAGCATGTTGCTCTGAAAAAAAAGAGGGGAAGAGAGAGAGATACATCTCCTCTCTCTTTGTTTTCATATCCCCCCTTCTCTCTCCCTCTCTTCCACTCTCTCTCCCTCTTTTCTTTTCTCCCTGTGTTTATAGCAGGGTTTACAAACAGTACCCAGTCCAATGTTTATAATGTTCTCTATTATATTGCAATGCATTCCATGTCCCGTAAATAACTAGCTAAAATGCTGGAGCCCATTTGCAATAAAAAATAATGATTTTAAACAAATAAAAACAAAACATCACATAAAAGAATGTGGAATGTGTCTATGTGAGAATGGTGCAAATTTGTAACTTTTGGTGGAGACTATGGAACTCTGGCTGTTTCCTTAAGCAAGTTCATGCTGTATGATCCTTCTCTTTGTATGTATACAGGCCTTTATGCTGAACTTAAGTTCGCCCACTCACCATCCATTCAGAACAGGTCTCTGTCGCTCTGGTGTTCTGTGTTAGAGCATACTGTATAAATAGCATTACAAGTAGCATATCTGGTACACAGAGACTGTCACGAACCCACTCCACCAAGTTATTAGTGAGCATTAGTCATCTGATTGTTTTGTGATTGGAGAGATGTGTCATGATGTAATTCAACAACTGTGTTAGCCTGTGTAAGATAATAATAATAATTTGGTGGCTGTGTATGTTTGTCCTATTTCACACATGTACAGTTGTGTATCAATACGTGTGTGTGTGTGTGTGTGTGTGTGTGTGTGTGTGTGTGTGTGTGTGTGTGTGTGTGTGTGTGTGTGTGTGTGTGTGTGTGTGTGTGAGAGGGAATCATGACTATGTGGATGGATAATACTAAGACAGACAGGATCACATATCATTGACAGGTGTCTCTGTTTGTGGCAGGTTTGCTTTCAGTCTCTACTCTCACTGGTTTCTGTATGTCTCTCTCCCTTCTCCTCCTCTCTCTCTCTTTCTGTCTTGATGGCTGACTCATGGAGTATGGTGGCGGTCAGAGAGAGGCCATGCATGAGAATGGCCGAACAGTTGGCCCGCTGGTTGACCATTTACAGTGCAGTTCACTTAACCACAACCAAGTCACTAGAGTGACTGAGAATGAATGTGGGTGAGAGGGTGAGGGTGTGAGAGTGTGTGTGTTTATGTCCGTATGTGTGTGTGTTTGTGTCCGAGTTTACGGTAGTGTCCTTTAGAGTGTGGAATGGGGCGGAAAGTGGCGACTTATCCTGTAATCCTTCTGTGGGGTCAGCAGCAATGCAGTGCTCTAGTTTGTGGAGCTACTGCAAACCACCCATCAGGAAGAGGTATCTGCGTGTGTGTGTGTAGACATGTTTTAACAATACTTTTGGGGACCACACATAACAATTGGGGACATTATGCAGGTTCCACAAGGAAAAAGGCTCTTTCTAGGGGGTTTCTGGTTAGAGTTAGGGTCAGGGTCAGGGTTAGGTATTAGGGGGTTAAAGGTTTAGAGATAAGTTTAGGGTTGGGGGGGGGGCTAGGTAGATTGGACATGCCCACAAACTAGATTTTTGGTTGTGTTGTTTACTTCAAACGAAGTAAACAACGCTCTACCTTCTGGAGATTTACCCTGATGCTGCCAGTGGCTTGCAACTATCAAGAATGATGCTTACAGGCTGAACTGATGGGTAATGTATTTCGACACCAGCTGAGAAGTAATGCTATACCATTTTTTACTTCACAAAACAGAAGATTCTTGATTAGAGGTAACCTAATGTTAGCTAGCTTACAAGCCTAACTGGACTAAGTTAGCTAGCTAGCTAGCTAAAGTCCTGTATTGAACTCTGAAAGATCGGACATGCCCACAAACTAGATTTTTGGTTGTGTTGTTTACTTCAAACGAAGTAAACAACGCTCTACCTTCTGGAGATTTACCCTGATGCTGCCAGTGGCTTGCAACTATCAAGAATGATGCTTACAGGCTGAACTGATGGGTAATGTATTTCGACGCCAGCTGAGAAGTAATGCTATACCATTTTTTACTTCACAAAACAGAAGATTCTTGATTAGAGGTAACCTAATGTTAGCAAGCTTACTAGCCTAACTGGACTAAGTTAGCTAGCTAGCTAGCTAGCTAAAGTCCTGTATTGAACTCTGAAAGCCATTAGCTAACTCATATAGCTATCTTTTGGATACACACTGCCAATCAATTTAATCTCTGTCATGGTAGTCACTGCTAGACTGGTAGCTAGCTACCTTCAGCTGAGTAAAGATGTTTGTTTGTTCATTTTATCTTTGACTAATGTTAACTAATGTAAGCTAGCTAACTTTAGCAAATAACAGTAGCTCAATCTGTTGGCCATACATTCCACTCTTTCCTGGAAAACATTCCGTTAGTAAAAGTGTAATTGACGATATAGCTTACTCACGCATTGTTTGTATGTTGGTAGCAATGATGAATGTGCATATATCGGCTATGGTTGGTAAGTTGGTTCTCAGCTGGTTAGCAATCTTGCTGCCAATTTAGTGATGCTAGCTAGCTAGCTGATCATCCAACCTCTAGCTCTGCACAAAGTGAAGCTAAGTGTTTGTATGGGTTTGTGTTATGACGTGATTAGAGGTAGCTTGAGGACCACAGAGTACCATCCTGACCATGTAATCAATTTAGTCTACCCTTTTGTCTTTTTAACCTTTCTCACTGTAAAACTCAAGTTAGTGGAGTCTTTCCACAGTGCCCTGCTGAAATATACCCCAAAGCGGCTGCATTTTGAGTACACGAGCATGGGACACACCTTGTAACAAATCAAATCAAACTTTATTTGTCACATGTGCCGAATACAACGTGTAGACCTTACCGTGAAATGCTTACTTACAAACCCTTAACCAACAGCGCAGTTCAAGAAAGAGTTAAGAAAATATTTACCAAATAAACAAAAGTAAAAAATTATTAAAAAGTAACACAATAAATAACAATAACTAGGCTATATACAGGGGGTACCGGGACCAAGTCAATGTGCGGAGGTACAGGTTAGTCAAGGTAATTTGTACATGTAGGAAGGGGTGAAGTGACGATGCATAGATAATAAACAGCCAGTAGCAGCAGTGTAAAAAACAAATGGAGGGGGAGGGGGGTGTCAATGTAAATAATCTGGTTGCCATTTGATGAATTGTTCGGCAGTCTTATGGCTTGGGGGTAGAAGCTGTTAAGGAGCCTTTTGGTCCTAGACTTGGCACTCCGGTACCGTTTGTCGTGCGGTAGCAAAGAAAACAATCTATGACTTGGGAGACTGAGGTCTTTGACAATTTTTTGGGCTTTCCTCTGACACCGCCTAGTATATAGGTCCTGGATGGCAGGATGCTTGGCCCCAGTGGTGTACTGGGCCGTACGCACTGTAGTTCCTTACGGTCTGATGTCGAGCAGTTACCATACCAGGCGGTGATGAAACCGGTCAGGATGCTCTCGATGGTGCAGCTGTAGAACTTTGAGGTTCTGAGGACCCATGCCAAATCGTTTCAGTCTTCTGAGGGGGAAATGGTGTTGTCGTGCCCTCTTCACGACTGTCTTGGTGTGTTTGGACCATGATAGTTCGTTGGTGATGTAGACACAAAGGAACTTGAAACTCTGAACCCGCTACACTACAGCCCCGTCGATGTTAATGGGGGCCTGTTCGGCCCACCTTCTCCTGTAGTCCACAATCAGCTCCTTTGTCTTGCTCACATTGAGACAGAGGTTGTTGTCCTGGCACCACACTGCCAGGTCTCTGACCTCCTCCCTATAGTCTGTCTTATCATTGTTGGTGATCAGGCCTATCACTGTTGTGTTGTCAGCAAACTTAATGATGGTGGTGGAGTCGTGTTTGGCCATGCAGTCGTGGATGAACAGGGAGCACAGGAGGGAACTAAGCACACACCCCTGAGGGGCCCCAGTGTTGAGGATCAGCGTAGCAGACGTGTTGTTGCCTACCCTTACCACCTGGGGGCAGCCCATCAGGAGGTCCAGGATCCAGTTTCAGAGGGAGGTGTTTAGTCCCAGGGTCCTTAGCTTAGTGATGAGCTGGGCACTATGGTGTTGAACGCTGAGCTGTAGTCAATAAAGAGCATTCCCAAATAGGTGTTTCTTTTGTCCAGGTGAGAAAGGGCAGTGTGGAGTGTGTTTGAGATTGCTTCATCTGTGGATCTGTTGGGGCGTTATGCGAATTGGAGTGTGTCTAGTGTATCCGGGAGGATGCTGTTGATGTGAGCCATGACTAGCATTTGAAGTACTTCATGGCTACCGACGTGAGTGCTATGGGGCCGTAATCATTTAGGCAGGTTACCTTCGCTTCCTTGGGCACAGGGACTATGGTGGTCTGCTTGAAACATTTAGCTATTACAGACTCGGTCAAGAAGAGTTTGAAAATGTCAGTGAAGACACTTGCCAGTTGGTCCGCGCATGCTTTGAGTACATGTCCTGGTAAACCATCTGGCACCGTGGCTTTGTGAATGTTGACATCGGCTACTGAGAGCATTATTTTCCAAGATGGCGTAGCAGTCAGACGTCCTTTGTCCTCGTCTTGTCCCGTGTATATATATTTTAGATATTTTTCTTCGTATATCTTTTTAAATATTTTTTCTAAAAACTCAACTTCAAAACACTCTCCTTCAACCCGCCTCACCAAATGTGGTGCGGATCTGTTTTTTTCTCAAAAGTATTATTCACCTCGTATCCAAAATCCACAACAGAAGCTATCGAGAAGTTAGCCAGCTCACTAGCTAACATTAGTATTCAGCTAACCACGGCTAGCGGTCATCAGCTATCCTTTAGCTTGGAACGCTGTCGCCAGTTTTGTACAATGCGACTCAGACCAGAGCATACCTGGACCAATTTTCTCTCCATATCCCCGGATTCCTACCGCAAGCTCTGGACATTTTCACCTGGATCTTGCAGCTAGCTAGCTGCTATCCGAGTGACTATTGGCTAACGTCGGTCCCGGAGCAAGTGCCAATTAGCCCGGAGCTAGCCCATGCTAGGCCCATCTTCCGGGCCAGCTGAAGAGTTCCATCAGCCACTCCTGGGCTACAATCACCTATCCGGACCCATTTTACTGCTGATGCGGAGCCCCACCGGGCCTTCACGACTGGACTACCGACGTTATCTGCCCGAGGGAGTTATTCAACTGGCCCCTCCTTTGCGACGTAACCTGAATGCCCATCTGCTAACTGCGGCTCGCTAATCGTTAGCTGTCTTGAGCATATCGGCTGCTAGCTGAATAGGTCCATCGGACAATTTTTTTGGGCCACTATAACTATAACTATTTTGTCAATTGGATTGGTCCCCTCTACCACACGGAACCCCACTAATCTACCGACGGAAATGCACGAGGAGGCCAAAAACAGACCTCCTCCATCTTCTGCTAGCTTGCTACCCGTGGCCCGGCTAGCTGTCTGAATCGCCGTGTCCCCAACCTACCTCAACTACTCACTGGACCCTTATGATCACTCGGCTAAGCATGCCTCTCCTTAATGTCAATATGCCTTGTCCATTGCTGTTCTGGTTAGTGTTTTATTGGCATATTTCACTCTAGCCCTGCTCAATATACCTTATCCAACCCTTCAGTTCCACCACCCACACATGCGATGACATCATCTGATTTCAATGATGTTTCTAGAGACAATATCTCTCTCATCATCACTCAATGCCTAGGTTTACCTCCACTGTATTCACATCCTACCATGCCTTTGTCTGTACATTATGCCTTGAATCTATTTTATCGCCCCCAGAAACCTGCTCTTTTTACTCTCTGTTCCGGACGTCCTAGACGACCAATTCTTATAGCTTTTAGCCGCACCCTTATCCTACTCTGTTCCTCTGGCGATGTAGAGGTTAATCCAGGCCCTGCAGTACCTAGCTCCACTCCTATTCCCCAGGTTCTCTCTTTTGACAACTTCTGTAACCGTAAAAGCCTTGGTTTCATGCATGTTAACATTAGAAGCCTCCTCCCTAACTTTGTTTTATTCACTGCTTTAGCACACTCTGCCAACCCGGATGTCCTAGCGTGTCTGAATCCTGGCTTAGGAAGACCACCAAAAACTCTGAAATCTCCATCCCTAACTACAACATTTTCAGACAAGATAGAACGGCCAAAGGGGGCGGTGTTGCAATCTACTGCAGAGATAGCCTGCAGAGTGCTGTCCTACTATCCAGGTACTACTTTTAAAAATCCACCTCTCTTTAAAAACAAGTCTCTCACCGTTGCCGCTTGCTATAGACCACCCTCTGCCCCTAGCTGTGCTCTGGACACCATATGTGAACTGATTGCCCCCCATCTATCTTCAGAGCTCATGCTGCTAGGTGACCTAAACTGTGACATGCTTAACACCCTGGCCATCCTACAATCTAAGCCTGATGCCTTCAATCTCACACAAATGATCAATGAACCTACCAGGTACAACCCTAAAGCCATAAACACGAGCACCCTCATAGATATCATCCTAACCAACTTGCCCTCTAAATACACCTCTGCTGTTTTCAACCAAGATCTCAGCGATCACTGCCTCATTGCCTGCATCCGTAATGGGTCAGCGGTCAAACGACTTCCACTTATCACTGTCAAACGCTCCCTAAAACACTTCAGCGAGCAGGCCTTTCTAATCGACCTGGCCCGGGTATCCTGGAAGGATATTGACCTCATCCCGTCAGTAGAGGATGTCTGGTTATTCTTTAAAAATGCCTTCCTCACCATCTTAAATAAGCATGCCCCATTCAAGAAATGTAGAGCCAGGAACAGCTATAGCCCTTGGTTCTCTCCAGACCTGACTGCCCTTGACCAGCACAAAAACATCCTGTGGCGTTCTGCATTAGCATCGAACAGCCCCCGTGATATGAAACGTTTCAGGGAAGTTAGGAACCAATATACACAGGCAGTTAGAAAAGCCAAGGCTAGCTTTTTCAAGCAGAAATTTGCTTCCTGCAACACAAACTCTAAAAAGTTCTGGGACACTGTAAAGTCCATGGAGAATAAGAGCACCTCCTCCCAGCTGCCCACTGCACTGAGGATAGGAAACTCAGTTACCACCAATAAATCCACTATAATTGAGAACTTCAATAAGCATTTTTTCTACGGCTGGCCATGCTTTCCACCTGGCTACCCCTACCCCGGTCAACAGCACTGCACCCCCCACAGCAACTCGCCCAAGCCTTCCCCATTTCTCCTTCTCCCAAATCCAGTCAGCTGATGTTCTAAATGAGCTGCAAAATCTGGACCCCTACAAATCAGCCGGGCTAGACAATCTGGACACTTTCTTTCTAAAATTATCTGCCGAAATTATTGTAACCCCTATTACTAGCCTGATCAACCTCTTTCTTGTCATCTGAGATTCCCAAAGATTGGAAAGCAGCCGCGGTCATCCCCCTCTTGAAAGGGGGGGACACTCTTGACCCAAACTGCTACAGACCTATATCTATCCTACCCTGCCGTTCTAAGGTCTTCGAAAGCCAAGTTAACAAACAGATTACCGACCATCTCGAATCCCACCGTACCTTCTCCACTATGCAATCTGGTTTCAGAACTAGTCATGAGTGCACCTCAGCCACGCTCAAGGTCCTAAACAATATCTTAACCGCCATCGATAAGAAACAATACTGTGCAGCCGTATTCATTGACCTGGCCAAGGCTTGCACCTCTGTCAATCCCCACATCCTTATCGGCAGACTCAACAGCCTTGCTTTCACAAATGATTGCCTCGCCTGGCTCACCAACTACTTCTCTGATAGAGTTCAGTGTGTCAAATCGGAGGGCCTGTTGTCCAGGCCTCTGGTAGTCTCTATGGGGGTGCCACAGGGTTCAATTCTTGGGCTGACTCTCTTCTCTGTATACATCAATGATGTCGCTCTTGCTGTTGGTGAGTCTCTGATCCACCTCTACGCAGATGACACCATTCTGTATACTTCTGGCCCTTCTTTGGACACTGTGTTAACTACCCTCCAGACGAGCTTCAATGCCATACAACTTTCCTTCCGTGGCCTCCAACTGCTCTTAAATACAAGTAAAACTAAATGCATGCTCTTCAACCGATCCCTGCCTTCACCTGCCCGCCCGTCCAGCATCACTACTCTGGACAGTTCTGACTTATAATATTCGGACAACTACAAATACCTAGGTGTCTGGTTAGACTGTAAACTCTCTTTCCAGACTCACATCAAACATCTCCAATCCAAAGTTAAATCTAGAATTGGCTTCCTATTTCGCAACAAAGCATCTTTCACTCATGCTGCCAAACATACCCTCGTAAAACTGACCATCCTACCGATCCTCGACTTTGGCGATGTCATTTACAAAATAGCCTCCAACACCCTACTCAACAAATTGGATGCAGTCTATCACAGTGCCATCCATTTTGTCACCAAAGCCCCATATACTACCCACCACTGCAACCTGTACGCTCTTGTTGGCTGGCCCTCGCTTCATACTCGTCAACAAACCCACAGGCTCCAGGTCATCTACAAGACCCTGCTATGTAAAGTCCCGCCTTATCTCAGCTCGCTGGTCACCATAGCAGCACCCACCCGTAGCACGTGCTCCAGCAGGTATATCTCACTGGTCACCCCCAAAGCCAATTCCTCCTTTGGCCGCCTCTCCTTCCAGTTCTCTGCTGCCAACGACTGGAATGAACTACAAAAATCTCTGGAACTGGAGACACTTATCTCCCTCACTAGCTTTAAGCACCAGCTGTCAGAGCAGCTCACAGATCACTGCACCTGTACATAGCCCATCTATAAATAGGCCAAACAACTACCTCATCCCCTACTGTATTTATTTAATTTATTTATTTATCTTGCTCCTTTGCACCCCAGTATTTCTACTTTGCACATTCATCTACTGCACATTCATCTACTGCAAATCTACCATTCCAGTGTTTTAATTGCTATATTGTATTTACTTCGCCACCATGGCCTATTTATTGCCCTACCTCCCTTATCTCACCTCATTTGCTCACATTGTATATATACTTGTTTTTCTACTGTATTATTGACTGTATGTTTGTTTACTCATTGTGTAACTCTGTGTTGTTGTATGTGTCAAACTGCTTTGCTTTATCTTGGCCAGGTCGCAGTTGTAAATGATAATGTGTTCTCAACTTGTCTACCTGTTTAAATAAAGGTGAATTTAAAAATGTAAAAAAATCACAGTCATTCAGAACAGCAGGTGCTCTCATACATGCTTCAGAGTTGCTTGCCTCGAAGCGAGCATAAAAGGCATTAAGCTCATCTGGTAGGCTCGCGTCACTGGGCAGCTCGTGTCTGGGCTTCCCTTGGTATTCCATAATAGTTTTCAAGCCCTGCCACATTCCTGCTTTAGTTTTTGCTTGTAAGCAGGAATGAGGAGGATAGAATTATGGTCAGATTTGCCAAATGGAGGGCGGGGGAGAGCTTTGTGTGCATCTCTGTGTGTGGATTAAAGGTGGTCTAGAGTTTTCCTGCATGAAAGTCCTCGGCCACTAGGAGTGCCCCTTCTGGATGAGCATTTTCTTGTTTGCTTATGGCCTTATACAGCTGGTTGAGTGCAGTCTTCGTCCCAGCATCGGTTTGTGGTGGTAAATAGACTGCTAAGAATAATATAGATGAGAACTCTCTTGGTAGATAGTGTGGTCCACAGCTTATCATAAGGTACTCAGGCGAGCAATAACTCAAGACTTCTTAATCGTGCACCAGCTGTTATTGACAAACAGACCCCTCGTCTTACCAGACGTAGCTTCTCTGTCCTGCCGGTGCATGGAAAATCCCGCCAGCTCTATATTATCCGTGTCGTTGTTCAGCCACGACTTAGTGAAACATAAGATATTACAGTTTTTAATGTTCCGTAGGTAGTATAATATTGATCGTAGGTCATCCATTTTATTTTTCAATGATAGCTCATTGGCCAATAGAACAGATGACAGTGGGAGTTTATTCAGCCTACGAATTCTCGGAAGGCAGTTCGATCTCCTCCCCCTTTTTCTCCATCTTTTCTTCACGCAAATTATGGGGATTTGGACCCGTTCCTGAGAAAGCAGTTTATCCTTCCCGTCGGACTCGTTAAAGAAATATTATTCTTCCAGTTCGGGGTGAGTAATCTCTGTTCTTATGTCCTGAAGTTATTGTCTGTCATAAGAGACGGTAGCAGCAAAATTATGTACAAAAAAAGTACAAAAATAAGTTACAAACAACGTGAAAAAACGAACAAAATAGCACAGTTGGTTAGGAGCACGTAAAACGTCAGCCATCCCCTCCGGCGTCCCACAAAAAGATTGTGGGACAGAAACCAGCAAGGGACACTGCAAGGGACACTGAAACGTATAAAATCAACAACAGTAATGACACAACCACCTTATTCTTCCCTCTGCATATTCTCAAAACACAATACAAAGACATGTCAACAAACATACCCCTGCCAAGGGCTACTATTGACAAGAATGAGCTGTAAAAGTTAATGGGAGGTTTACAGACAGGTCTTCGAGATGAGGAAGCGGGTTTTGGTTGTGCTTAGAGATAGTACATGTGTTGTTGTGTATGAGAGCCATTGAGAAGTGCCATTTCTCCTCAATTTTCCATACACAACAATGCATACTGTGTAATACTTTTCACACCTTCTGCAGCCCCCCAGCCCATTCACATTTTTATTTCAATTTCATATAATGGACATACACAAAATAGTCAAAATTGGTGAAGTGGAATGAAAAAAATAACTTGTTTTCAAAAAATGCCAAAAAATTTAAAACAGAAAAGTGGTCTGTGCATATGTATTCACCCCCTTTGCTATGAAGCCCATAAATAAGATCTGGTGCAACCAATTACCTTTAGAAGTCAAATAATTAGTTAAATAAAGTCCACCTGTGTGCAATCTAAGTGTCACATGATCTCAGTATATATACACCTGTTCTGAAAGGCCCCAGAGTCTGCAACACCACTAAGCAATGGGATCCATGAAGATCAAGGAGCTCTCCAAACAGGTCAGGGACAAAGTTGTGGATAAGCACATTTACATTTACGTCATTTAGCAGACGCTCTTATCCAGAGCGACTTACAGTAGTAGATGCATACATTTCATTTCATGCATTTCTTTTTTTTTTTGTACTGGCCCCCCGTGGGAATCGAATGCACAACCCTGGCGTTGCACACACCATGCTGGCGTTGCAAACACCATGCTCTACCAACTGAGCCACAGGGAAGACGTACAGATCAGGGTTGGGTTATAAAAAATATCCGAAAGTTTGAACATCCCACAGACCACTATGAAATTCATTGTTAAAAAATGTAAAAAATATGGCACCACAACAAACCTGCCAAGAGGGCCTCCCACCAAAACTCACAGACCAGGCACGGAGACCATTAATCAAAGAGGCAACAAAGAGACCAAAGATAACCCTGAAGGAGCTGCAAAGCTCCACAGCGGAGATTAGAGTATCTGTCCATAGGACAACTTTAAGCCGTACACTCCACAGAGCTGGGCTTTATGGAAGAGTGGCCAGAAAAAAAGTCATTGCTTAAAGACAAAAGTAAGCAAACACGTTTGGTGTTCGCCAAAAGGCAAGTGGGAGACTCCCCAAACATATGGAAGAAGGTACTCTGGTCAGATGAGACTAAAATGTAGCTTTTTGGCCATCAAGGAAAAAGCTGATGTTGTCTGGCGCAAACCCAACACCTCTCATCACCCCGACAACACCATCCCATGTTTTTCATCGGCAGGGACTGGGAAACTGGTCAGAATTGAAGGAATGATGGATGGCGCTAAATACAGGGAAATTCTTGAGGGAAACCTGTTTATCTTACAGAGATTTGAGATTGGGATGGAGGTTCACCTTCCAGCAGGACAATGACCAAAAGCATACTGCTAAAACAACTCTCGAGTGGTTTAAGGGGAAACATTTAAATGTCTTGGAATGGCCTAGTCAAAGCCCAGACCTCAATCCGATTGAGAATCTGTAGTATGACTTAAAGATTGCTGTACACCAGCAGAACCCATCCAACTTGAAGAAGCTAGAGCAGTTTTGCCTTGAAGAATGGGCAACTATCCCAGTGGCTAGATGTGCCAAGCTTAGAGACATACCCCAAGAGACTTGCAGCTGTAATTTCTGCATAAGTTGGCTCTACAAAGTATTGACTTTTGGGGGGGGGGGGGGGGGTGAATAGTTATCCACGCTCAACTTTACTGTTTTTTTGTCTTATTTCTTGTTTGTTTCACAATAAAAAAAAAAAATTGCATCTTCAAAGTGGTAGTGTAAATCAAATGATACAAACCCCCCAAAAATCAATTTTAATTCCGAGTTATAAGGCAACAAAATAGGAAAAATGCCAAGTGGGTGAGTACTTTTGCAAGCCACTATAGGTCCCATTCGCTTTACACCTTTACCAACACAGGCGTGTTGCCCTACATCCCTTCCCCAACTGAGTGTAAGATGCTAACACCACAACCCTGTCTTTCCAGGAGACATGCAGTACCAGCAAATCTTCTGCTAGAAATCCAAACAGTGGGTGGTTAAGAAGGTCTACGAGCCCTGCACTCACCATTTCTGGTTTTATTTTTTTTAACCACTTTTTTCCCCCAATTGGTAGTTACAGTCTTGTCCCATCGCTGCAACTCCCGTAAGGTCTCAGGAGAGGCGAAGGTTGAGAGCCATGTGTCCTCCAAAACACAACCCTGCCAAGCTGCACTGCTTCATGACACACTGCTCACTTCACCCGGAAGCCAACCGCACCAATCTGTCGGAAGAAACACCGTACTGGCACCTGATGTCAGCGCGCATGCTCCCGGCCCGCCACAAGGAGTCTCTAGAGCGCGATGGGACATCCCGCCTGGACAAAACCCTACCCTAACCCAGACGATGCTGGGCCAATTGTGTGCCGCCTCATGGGTCTCCCGGTCGTGGACGGCTGCGACACAGCCTGGGATCGAACCCGGGTGTGTAGTGATGCATTGGCTTAGGCCGCTGCGCCACCCGGGAGGCCCACTTCCGGCAGAGTCTTATCCAGCTGGCCGTACACCACAGACAGGACAAGACCATTCGACAGAAGTACAAAGAATCTCAGCTTCCCCAGCCCACCATCCCAAACACCATTGCCTGTATACCGAAGCCAGATAAAGGAAAGTGTGGCTCAACAAGACCATGTAGAACCACCATAAAATAAATACGGATATTTTATATCAGTCTTCTAAATTTGTCTGCCTTCATGGATTCACAGAAGATATTTAAATAAGCTACACAAGACTCTTTTGCATCAAACAGATGTTAGACATTCAGATATATCCAAAGAATGTTTATTTGTGAAATTCAAAAACACAGGAGAATGTTCGATATTTAATGTAACTCAAGAAGAGAACTGGGATTTCAACAAAAATACAGTATGAACAGTGTAATACAGTTCAGTGTGTGATCAGCAGATGATGGGAGCGGTGGTCATGATGAAATTGCCATTCACAAAGAAACATACAGTATAATCAGTGTAATAAAGTTCAGGGGATACTTGTACATCTGTGTGACTTAGCAGCAGCTGCTGCATTGTGTGTCCCCCTCCCAGAGTGCTAAGAACCTTGGCGTGATCCTGGACAACACCCTGTCGTTCTCCACTAACATCAAGGCGGTGACCTGATCCTGTCGGTTCATGCTCTACAACATTCGCAGAGTACGACCCTGCCTCACACAGGAAGCGACGCAGGTCCTAATCCAGGCACTTGTCATCTCCCGTCTGGATTACTGCAACTCGCTGTTGGCTGGGCTCCCTGCCTGTGCCATTAAATCCCTACAACTCATCCAGAACGCCACAGCCCGTCTGGTGTTCAACCTTCCCAAGTTCTCTCACGTCACCCCGCTCCTCCGCTCTCTCCACTGGCTTCCAGTTGAAGCTCGCATCCGCTACAAGACCATGGTGCTTGCCTACGGAGCTGTGAGGGGAACGGCACCTCCATACCTTCAGGCTCTGATCAGGCCCTACACCCAAACAAGGGCACTGCGTTCATCCACCTCTGGCCTGCTGGACCCCCTACCTCTGAGGAAGCACGGTTCCCGCTCAGCCCAGTCCAAACTGTTCGCTGCTCTGGCACCCCAATGGTGGAACAAGCTCCCTCACGACGCCAGGACAGCGGAGTCAATCACCACCTTCCGGAGACACCTGAAACCCCACCTCTTTAAGGAATACCTGGGATAGGATAAAGTAATCCTTCTAAACCCCCCCCCCCCTTAAAAGATTTAGATGCACTATTGTAAAGTGGTTGTTCCACTGGATATCATAAGGTGAATGCACCAATTTGTAAGTCGCTCTGGATAAGAGCGTCTGCTAAATGACTTAAATGTAAATGTAATGTAAATGTGTGTGAGTGTCTGAGGTGCAGACATCTGTTGATCAGCAAATGATGGGAGGAGTGATGGGAAGAGTGATGGGACGAGTGTTGTTATAATGTACCATGTAATAACATACACAGGCGGTAGAGAGAGGAGTGCTGGGACCTGAAATTAGGCATTGGATGGAGGCTGAAACATAGAAGACAGCTCCAGGTTCAATGGCCATCTAGAATAGAGAGGTGGCATGGAGGTAGGGTCATGTGCTGCTTCAGCTACTAGTTCACCTCATACCTAACTAACTAGCTACCACACACACAGGCACGCTCTCTCGTTCTCTCGCTCTGTTACGTCTACCACTGCATAGATAGAGATCATTACCCCTCTAAGACCCCCTAACTGCCAATGCAGCCCATTCCTCACTGGCTGGCTTGGTTTATAGCATGGCCTGTGAAACGATATGCTGCTTTCGATGTTCTGTGCTGAAAGACTGGAGATAGTATGTAATGTATTGCATGACTACACATCAAACAGCCCTTATCTCTCCATAGAAACTGAATGGAGCTGATGTCATTATCAGGATCACAAGACAATGACATTCAGTCTCATCAGCCAGGTTCCCATACATACATTCCATACTACTGTAGCTAGCTCTCTCTCAGGGCTTCTAGCAGATCCCATCAGGTCATCCTATACTGCAGGGATTCCCAACTTGTGTCCCGCTGGCCAAATTTAGTCTGCGGGTGGTTTTATTATTATTTTAAAAATGTGCATAATAGAAATATGTGATTGTATACAAATGTATGCAAGGTTCGAAATGATTATGTTTTAGTAAAATATTATATCTGTTTGGGATTCTATTAAATCTGTTTTGCGGTCTACAAATTATTTGTAATTAGGTTCCAGCCCTCTGACCATTCTCTCAAGAAAAAAATCAGTCTGTGGCTGAATCTACAGTGCCTTCAGAAAGTATTCACACCCCTTGACTTTTTCCACATTTTGTTGTTTTACAGCCTGAATTTAAAATGGATACAATTTAGATTGTGTGTACCACTGATCTACACACAATACCTCACGATGTCAAAGTGGAATTTTGTTTAGAGAAGCTGAAATGTCATGAGTCAATAAGTATGCAACCCCTTTGTTATGGCAAGCCTAAATACCTTCAGGGGTAAAGATTTGCTTAACAAGTCACATAATAAGTTGCATGGACTCACTCTGTGTGCAATAATTGTGGTTAACACGATTTTTGAATGATTACCCCATGTACCCGACCTACACAATTATCTGTGAAGTCCCTCAGTCAAGTAGTGAATTTCAAAAACAGATTCAACCACAAAGACCAGGGAGGTTTTCCAATGTCTCGCAAAGAAGGGCACCTATTGGTAGATGGGTAAAAACAAAAAAGCATGCTGAAGTTATTAATTACACTTTGGATGGTGTATCAAAACACCAAGTCACTACAAAGATACAGGTGTTCTTCCTAACTCCGTTGCCAGAGAGGAAGGAAACCGTTCAGGGTTTTCACCGTTAGGTCAATGGTTATTTTAAAACAGTTATAGTTTAATGGCTGTGATAGGAAAAAACTGAGGATGAATCAACAACATTGTAGTTACTCCACAACAGTAACCTAATTGAGTGTCTATAAAGAATAAAAAATATTCCAAAACATGCATCCTGTTTGACATAAGGAACTAAAGTAATACTGCAAAAAAATGTTAAAGAAATGTACTTTTTGTCCTGAATACAAAGCATGTTGGGGCAAATCCAACACAACACATCACTGAGTACCACTTTTCATATTTTCAAGCATGGTAGTAGCAACATCATGTTGTGAATATGCTCATCATCGGCAAGGGCTAGGGAGGTTTTTTTGGGGGAAAAAAGAAACGGAATAGAGCTAAGCACAGGCAAAATCCTAGGGAAAACCTTGTACAGTCTGCTTTCCAACAGACACTGGAAGACAAATGTACTTTTCAGTAGGACAATAACCTAAAACTCAAGGCCAAATATATACTGGAGTTGCTTACCAAGATGACATTGAATGTTCATGAGTGGCCTAGTTACAGTTTTGGCTTAAATTGGCTTGAAAATCTATGGAAAGACTTGAAAATGGCTGTCTAGCAATGATCAACAACCAATTTGACAGAGCTTGAAGAGTTGGATGGGCAAAGATATTCGCAGCTGTAATCGCTGCCAAAGGTGACTCTAACATGTATTGACTCAGTGGGTTGAATACTTATCTAATCAATATATAGTAGTGTTTTATTTTTAATTAATCTCAAAAAGAAAATGGAATTTTTCTTCCACTTTGACATTACTGAGTATTTTGTGTAGATTGTGAAAAAAGACAATTAAATCCATTTTAATCCCAATTTGTAACACAACAATATGCGTAAAAAGTCAAGGGGTGTGAAAACTTTCCAAAGGCACTGTAGTTGATGTTTCCTGCTATTCTGTATAAGGACTGGCTGGCTGGTGGCCCGTATAACACTAATCCTCTGTTGAACCTGGGTTAACTTGTCCTTAGAGTTTGGGGTGTATTGATGAGAATGGCCCTTCAGTAGCAGTTTGTCCCATTATCCACTGGTGCCCACAGACTACCAGCTAGACTCCCTTCACTGGTGTGTGTCTGTGTCTGTATGTGTACCGATGTGTGTGTCTGAAAACAAGCCCTTCAGATTATTTTAGTGTCAGAGCAGTGATGCGTGGCATGGTAGCTGACTGATGCCAGTCTGTGGGAAGCATGTTCTAGTCTCCTACTACAGACTGTCAGACGGGTACATTACACACACACTCACACACACAGACTCTGGCCGTGAAGCCACTCTCCAAGAGTGTCTCAGGGGGAGTTGGGATATGCAAAAAACGTTCCAGTTCGCACATGCGTGTTAATACACACTTGTACATGTGAAATCAAATATATGCACCCTCCAAATTATTATAAATATAGATCTCTTGCTTGTGCTCTTTTTTCCCCTACCCCTTTCTCGCTTTGTCCATCCATCCCTATCTACATATCTACACCTGTCTCAAAGTCAATAGTGAAGAGGCGACTCCGGGATGCTGGCCTTCTAGTCAGAGTTCCTCTGTCCGGTTCTGTGTTTTTATTGCCCATCTTAATTTTTTATTTTGGACAGTCTGAGATATGGCTTTTTCTTTGCAACTCTGCCTAGAAGGCCAGCATCCCGGAGTCGCCTCTTCACTGTTGACGTTGAGACTGGTGTTTTGCGGGTACTGTTTAATGAAGCTGCCAGTTGAGGACTTGTAAGGCGTCTGTTTCTCAAACTAGACACTCTAATGTACTTGTGCACCGAAGCCACTCCTCTTTCTATTCTGGTTAGAGCCCGTTTGCGCTGTTCTGTGAAGGGAGTAGTACGCAGCGTTGTACGAGATCTTCAGTTTCTTGGCAATTTCTCGCATGGAATAGCCTTAATTTCTCAGAACAAGAATAGACTGACGAGTTTCAGAAGACAATTCTTTGTTTCTGGACATTTTGAGCCTGTAATCGAACCCACAAATGCTGATGCTCCAGATACTCAACTAGTCTAAAGAAGGCCAGTTTTATTGCTTCTTTAATCACGCAATAGTTTTCAGCTGTGCTAACATAATTGCAAAAGGGTTTCCTAATGATCAATTAGCCTTTTAAAATTATACACTTGGATTAACTAACACAACGTTCCATTGGAACACAGGAGTGATGGCTGCTGATAATGGGCCTCTGTACTCCTATGTAGATATTCCATCAGCTTTTTCCAGCTACAATAGTCATTTACAACATTAACAATGTCTACACTGTATTTCTGATCAATTTTATGTTATTTTAATGGACAACAAAATTTTCTTTCAAAAACAAGGACATTTCTAAGTGACCCCAAACTTGAACGGTAGTGTATCTCTCACTCCTCTTGTTCCATCTCGTCCTGACTCTACCCCATTTACAAACCTGTTATTTTCTCCCTCTCTTTCTCCGTCCCTCTCTCGCCCTCTCTTCTCTCTACTCTCTTTCTCTTCTCACCTCTTTCTTTATCCTCTCCCTCTCCTCTCTCCCACTCTGTCCTCTCGCCCCCCCCCTCACTCTCTATCTGCCCCGAGCCAAGTTCAATTGAAAACGTGTTCAAATTATTTTCCATGTGTTAAGCAGGTAAACCTGTTTCCAATCAATCATAAACTGCTTTCCCTGCACCTGAATCATTAAATGACAAATAAATGAATCCCTAATTAATATGACGTGAGTGCTCTTAAGCTGTTTACAGAAGTCAGACTGTATCAGGGGCTTAGCATGGACATACTTAGCCTCTGGCTGGAGTGAGTGAGTGAGTGAGTGAGTGACCCTGTGACCCTGTGGAAAACCAGGTGTTGCATCACTAGGAGAGAACTGAGCCGATGATGTTCTAGGTCAAATAAAGGTTAAGCAAGATATAAATAAGCATAGAGACATGTATAGAGTTAGGCAGCGCGTGGTTCTGAAGATTTAAAAATCTGGTTAAAGTTCTAAAATTGAGTTTTTTTCTATGGTCTGTCAGTTAAGCCATACTTGTAGGCCTATGACATTAAAACATAATGATGTGCACACACCCAACTTAATAACAATGTTAAAATGAAAATTAAGATTCTACCATGAACCCATAAAAGGTTTGGTTATCGCAGAATTAACTGGAAAACTGTCGGCCAGGAGGCATGGCCTATTAGGGGTGTGGTTTCCAGATAGTTATTTTTGGCCACCCTTGAGAGTAAATGTCAGGGGGGGGAGTATGAAAATGTATGGATAAGATTATCTGCTAATGGAATAAAATGTAAATAACAGAACAGATTAACCTTTAATGACATTTACTCTCACGGGTGACCAAAAATAACTATCTTAAAACCATGCTCCTTCAAAGCCATCCCTCCAGTCTTCTGATCTGACCTGCTGGGTCATGTCTTAATAACCCAGCAGTTTTAAAAGAAAACAACCCAACTAAGTGACCCAATGCCAGCAACCCAGCAGTTGGGTCTTCCAAACAACCCAGCATTTTTTTTAAATGCAGTTTATCAGATAATACTGTAGCTAGCAGAGGGCTCAGGCTCAACCACATGGAAAGTTTTGGTCTCACGTTATGAGGATGTATCAGCCTCCAGCCCCAAGGTCATGGGCACTTTATATGAAGACATGAAATCTGCCGGATATTATAAAGATGGAGATATATAAAAATAGGAGACATTTTCACTCCACATTTCTAGAAAAAAAGCACTCTCTCCTTTCCTTTCATACCCTAGGTCTTAATGGGTGAATGGAGGCACGTAATTGGTCCATGACTGTGTGTGTGTGTGTGTGTGTGTGTGTGTGTGTGTGTGTGTGTGTGTGTGTGTGTGTGTGTGTGTGTGTGTGTGTGTGTGTGTGTGTGTGTGTGTGTGTGTGTGTGTGTCTGTGTGTGTGTGTGTGTGTGTGAGAGTGTCAGTACCAAGGTGATATGCAGGGGTAATTGAGGTAGCTATGTACATATAGGTAGGGGTAAAGTTACTAGGCAACAGGATAGACAATATACAGTAGTAGCAGCCATGTGGTGAGTGTGTGTGTGTGGCGTCAGTATGTATGTGGGCACATGTGTTTGTGGATGTATGTAGTGTGTGTCTATGTGTTGGGGTGTCAGTGTGTGTGTGTGTGTGTGTGTGTGTGTCACGGTTATCGTCGGTAAAGGAGGACCAAAATGCAGCAGGACTGTGTTTGTTCATTTTGAACATTTATTAACTCAAAATGAACACAAAAAACAACAACACAAACTCACGATCACCGAACAGTCTTCTCAGGCTCATACACGCTAGACAAGGAACAATCTCCCACAAAACCTACACCAAACAATTACCCATATATAGGACTCTCAATCAGAGGCAACGAGGAAGCACCTACCTCCAATTGAGAGTCCCAAAACCCCAATCAACCTAACATAGAAATACACAAACCAGACTACACCTAGAAATACATAAACATAGACCATAAACCAAAACCCCGGAAAAAATAAATAAAACACCCTTCTACTAAAACACCACCCCTAACCACATAAAACAAATACCCTCTGCCACGTCCTGACCAAACTACAATAACAATTAACCCTTATACTGGCCAGGACGTAACAGTGTGTGTGTGTGTGTGTGTGTGTGTGCTTTGAAGACCACAGGTAATGATAACCCAGCTGCCCCACCACACACACGGGTGACTGCATACACACATATCACTGGCTTTCATGGTCCTCTGGAGATGGGCATACACACACACACAATCATGCACCCGCACGACATCATACAGTGGCTTGCGAAAGTATTCACCCCCCTTCACATTTTTCCTATTTTGTTGCCTTACAACCTGGAATTAAAATTGATTTTTTGGGGGTTGTATCATTTGATTTACAGAACATGCCTACCACATTAAAGATGCAAAATATGTTTTATTGTGAAACAAACAAGAAATAAGACAAAAAATGACAACTTGAGCTATTCACAATAAAACTATTCACCCCCCAAAGCCAATACTTTGTAGAGCCACCTTTTGCAGTAATTACAGCTGCAAGTCTCTTGGGGTACATCTCTATAAGCTTGGCTCATCTAGCCACTGGGATTTTTGCCCAGCAATCTTTAAGTCATACCACAGATTCTCAATTGTATTGAGGTCTGGGCTTTGACTAGGCCATTCCAAGACATTTAAATGTTTCCCCTTAAACCACTCGAGTGTTGCTTTAGCAGTATGCTTAGGGTCATTGTCCTGCTGGAAGGTGAACCTCCATCCCAGTCTCAAATCTCTGGAATACTGAAACAGGTTTCCTCAAGAATTTCCCTGTATTTAGTGTAACAATGTAGGTTCCGTCCCTCTCTTCGCCCCAACCTGGGCTCGAACCAGGGACCCTTGCACACATCAACAACTGACACCCCACGAAGCATCGTTACCCATCGCGGCACAAAAGCCGCGGCCCTTGCAACGCAAGGGGAAACCCTACTTCAAGTCTCAGAGCGAGTGACGTCACTGATTGAAACGCTATTAGCGCGCACCACCGCTAACTAACTAGCCATTTCACATCGGTTACATTAGCACCATCCATCATTCCTTCAATTCTGACCAGTTTCCCAGTCCCTGCCGATGAAAATCATCCCCACAGCATGATGCTGCCACCACCATGCTTCACTGTGGGGATGACTTTCTCGGGGTGATGAGAGGTGTTGGGTTTGCACCAGACATAGCGTTTTCCTTGATGGCCAAAAAGCTAAATTTTAGTCTCATCTGACCGGAGTACCTTCTTCCATATGTTTAAATAACAATTTAAATGACTGCACATGTTTGTGAATTGTTGCATTACTCAAGAGTGTAATATGTAGGGCATTCACTGCTCTAGACATTCTCTGAATTGACGTCCACGGCTATTCTGAGGGCAAAATGGGGTGGGGTGCAACTTAATATTAGGAGGGTGTTCCTAATGTTTGGTAAACTCAGTGTAAAAGTACAGTAACGTTATCACACAGTGTCATTCATATTATACAGAGCTAGGTAGCAAGCTAAACAAAATGTCTGGATCTTCCTCAATAATTAGACAGTAATACACAATTAATTGGTATATACAGCCTGAACCTAATCGCTGCAAAATCGTGGAAAGCTAGAATGTTGAATACAATTGCATTTAAACGTACTCTACCAGTTGTCTGTACAGTGTGGCCTTCAGCTGCTTGGAATCTGAGCCAAAATATCCACAGGAAAGTATTGTTTAGGTATCTTTTTAGAGAACCGGTAGGTAGGTATATGGCTTGGTTTGGCATAGATGTAAAAGGAGTTTTATACTGGATATTGGGTTTTCTCTTGTCAATAGCTATTAAACCAAGCATGCCATGACAATGAAAATGTTATATTCTGAATCAGGGGAGGATGGAGAACAATCAACCTTTTTGTGTGTACATTTTATAAAACATTCTGGATATAAGGAACATTTACATGATTTAACAGGCATTCGTTTCAGGCTGTAGACACCAATTCATTGTGTGTGTGTGGGGGGGGGGGGGATAATGAAGGAACCAATGGGATGCTCGGGGGGCCTTTAGCTTTAGCCATAGGGCCAGTCAATTCTCTCTCTCTCTCTCTCTCTCTCTCTCTCTCTCTCTCTCTCTCTCTCTCTCTCTCTCTCTCTCTCTCTCTCTCTCTCTCTCTCTCTGATGCTCCAGTGATGTATGCCTAACTCTACCCCCTATAATGCACCACTAGTATTGGAACAAAGACCCTCTCTGCTCGTATTTAATGTTCAGCGGGAGGGGAGATCATGATGATATAGTGTGCCCGCCCTCCCTGCTACATTATGACTGGCTTACCCATGACTTGTAATACATTAAGTGCACTGATTTGAATAGTGGATCTTGAATAGAGGCCTTTTGCTGGGGGGTTGATTATTTGAAAGGTAATTGATGTTATGCTTACTATCTAACTAACTATCTCAGCTTGAGGATCACTGTGTTTCAAATGCATTAACACAAAATGCAGTCAGTGTCCTCCCCTGACTCCATCATGCATGACTCGGGGTTGCTCCCAACAACAACCCTACAAAACCACTTATGGGAATATTAAAGTGTCTCAATGTCCTCATTGTTCACTGTTTGGCCTCGCTACTTGTCTATGGCTTCTGATGGCCAAATGGCCATATCATATGATCCACAGAGACAGGCAATTGGAACCATCTCTCCACTGAGCCTTATACAACCCCAGCCATAGAGCCCTAAAGAGAGAGAGAGAGCCAGGGTCCCTGTGGGCAGGGAAGCCATTGGTCCAGTGAATCAGTGAATGGCTCCATTGTGATATAGATCCACATGAAGTGCTTAAGAGGGCCCTGACCCCTACTATAGACCTAAAGGAAGGCCTAGTAAATGAATTAGAAGAGACGTCCCAACGCGACTATGCCACACTTTAATTCCCTGCTTTGGCCTTAATCTAATTGGGTTTTCAAGGTTCAATCTGGACGGTTAGCTAAAGGGATTCCCCGGCCAAAGAGTTTCTATTTCATTACTTTATAAAGAGTGGGAGAGGATCCCACTCTCTATCCAATCAGGCGGGCCTTCTCCGTCCTGGCTCCAATCTGCACTGCTCGAACCAAGAGATAGGCCTTGTCAATGGCCCTTTATCATGGTCACAGAGAAACCATTACCATTGTGCCAATGGGCGATGAGGGGCATGCATAGACAGACAGACACACAGTCACAGGATCATTTGTGTAATATGCAGGATTTGTTGATTGTGAATAGTCTCTGTTGTGGTGGTTTTATACAAAGCCTGGTGTTTATTGGTGTCTCAGTGTGACTCCACAATGAAGCTACAGTCTTTTATGAGCTGGTCTTAAAAATCAGCAGGAATAACAATTAAATCATTAAGGTAAGCAGTTAAACTGTGTGAGCTGGAAGTTTATACAGTTTATACAGCTAATACTGTATGTAAGCTTCAGCATCGGTTAAGGTCAAGGGTCAGGGAGAGGGGCCATCTGTTTTCTGAGCTGTCACCTTTGACCTGACCTGATTTGTGTGTGTACAGTACGCACAATTATTATCATTTGTTACCTGTATTTTAGCAGGGAATCCCTTAAAGACCAATGCCTCTTTTTCAAGGGATAACTGCATGAACACAATTTATAAAATGTACAACATTCAAACAAATAACGTAATAAAACCATACGATACTACAATCAATTTAAAAAGCAAAAACATTCCTCAACAATGAGGCCCTCCATTAACAACTTCAACTGCCCTAGAGGCCCAGAGCATCAATACACAGAGAGCTCTGTAGATCATTCCATATACAGGGTGCAACAAAAACTAAATGCAGATTTACCTAACTCTGTAGTGATCAACAGGACCTGTAGAGTTAGCCATCTCTGTGACTGGGTCTGGTGACTCGTACAGTTTCTTGCAAAAGTATTCATCCCCTTGCCGTTTTTTCCTATTTTGTTGCATTGCAACCTGTAATTTAAATATATTTTTATTTGGATTTGATGTAATCGACATACACAAAATAGTCCAAATTGGTGAAGTGAAATGAAAAAAATAAGTGGTTTCAAAACATTTAAATAAATAAATAAATAACGGAAAAGTGGTGCGTGCATATGTATTCACCCCCTTTGCTATGAAGCCTCTAAATAAGATCTGGTGCAACCAATTACCTTCAGAAGTCACATAATTAGTTAGATTGCACACAGGTGGACTTTATTTAAGTGTCACATGATCTCAGTATATACACCTGTTCTGAAAGGTCCCAGAGTATGCAACACCACTAAGCAAGGGGCACCACCAAGCAAGCAGCACCTTGAAGACCAAGGAGCTCTCCAAACAGGTCAGGGACAAAGTTGTGGAGAAGTACAGATCGGGGTTGGGTTATAAAAAAAATATCCAAAACTTTGAACATCCCACGGAGCACCATTAAATCCATTATTATAAATTGGAAAGAATATGGCACCACAACAAACCTGCCAAGAGAGGGCCGCCCACCAAAACTCACAGACTAGGCAAGGAGGGCATTAATCAGAGAGGCAACAAAGAGACCAAAGATAACCCTTAAGGAGCTGCAAAGCTCCACAGTGGAGATTGGAGTATCTGTCCATAGGACCACTTTAAGCCATACACTCCACAGAGCTGGGCTTTACGGAAGAGTGGCCAGAAGAAAGCTAAATACAGGTGCTAAATACAGGGAAATTCTTGAGGGAAACCTGTTTCGGGTCTTCCAGAGATTTGAGACTGGGACGGAGGTTCACCTTCCAGCAGGACAATAACCCTAGGCATACTGCTAAAGCAACACTTGAGTGGTTTAAGGGGAAACATTTAAATGTCTTGGAATGGCCTAGTCAAAGCACAGATCTCAATGCAATTGAGAATCTGTGGTATGACTTAAAGATTGCTGTACACCAGCGGAACACATCCAACTTGAAGGAGCTGGAGCAGTTTTTCCTTGAAGAATGGGCAAAAATCCCAGTGGCTAGATGTGCCGAGCTTGTAGAGACATACCCCAAGAGACTTGCAGCTGTAATTGCTGCAAAAAGTGTCTCTACAAAGTATTGACTTTGTGGGGGTGAATAGTTGTGTACGCTCAAGTTTTCAGTTATTTCTTGTTTGTTTCACAATAAAACATATTTTGCATCTTCAAAGTAGTAGGCATGTTGTGTAAATCAAATGATACAAACCCCCCCCCCAAAATCAATTTTAATTCCAGGTTGTAAGGCAACAAAATTGGAAAAATGCCAAGGGGGGTGAATACTTTCACAAGCCACCGTATGTTAACATGAAGTAAGGTATGGCGGAAGTTTGCACAAGAGAGTGCCAGCCTTCTCTCTGATACAGAATGCAGTGATGTGCACTGAACTTGTCACCCGTAATAAAGTGCAGTGCGCTATGATAAACTGCATCCAATGGTTTCAATACTATACACCATAATCTATAACCGTTATGAATGTCAACAGAATGATTTGTTTTCTGCTATTTAATGAAAGGCATGCCCTACTCCTATGAAGGAAGCCCATTTTAATTATTAACTTCTTAACTAACTATGCTTTCTGAAAGATAGCTTTTCGTCAATCCACATATCCAGATATTTATAACCCAGGACACCATCAATGTGGGCACCATCCAAAGTACATATGAAGAGTTTCTTTCGAAATTGCTATATATACACATTTTCAGAAATGTTGGTAAATTAAACGAACTGTACAAATGGTACATTTGTGACATCAAAATTAAAAAATATATAAATGAATCAATACAGTAGTATGAGATTTACATTACATTTTAGTAATTTACTGTAGCAGATGCTCTTATTCAGAGCAACTTACAGTTAGAGCATTCATCTTAAGATAGCTTAGTGAGAAAATCACATATCACAGTCAAATATGCAGTGTACCAACATTCCATTGCAGCTAAACAATGGATATATAGCGCTTTGCAAAAAAAAACACATTTTAATACACACCTAAAATCTATGAATTAAAAGTCTGAGAACAATAATATTTTACACACACATGAAAGTAACCATAAGCAATAATTTCTTGAGACAAAACACAAATGGGAAAAATGAATGGCTATAGCGTTTTGGAAATAAACTCTTCATATGCATAAATCATCAGATCCATTTTTAAGCTTTTTGGAAAGAGTGTGCAGGTTTGCACGTGTATGTGTTTGAGTCCTGTTGCGGTAGTCTACCTCTGTCATGGGACAGTGGATAATAGTAGCACGTTGTGGTCTTAACAAGGCCACCCCAGTGTTTCCTAAGCAGGCTGAATGTGATCCAACCACCACCTGACGTCAGCCATCCAGCCTGTACATGTAAACTGCTTGTTTTGCAGCCTTGGCTCTACCCTCCCAACCCCTGGCTAGTACATCACTTAATACAGTTAAAGACGTCCCATTGTCCCTGACCACTAGACTAAGGGAAGGCAAAGTGAAGGTTGGGCAACTGTCCAGGGTACATCTCAAATGGCACCCTATTTCCTATATAGTGCACTACTTTTAACCAGGGCCCTGGTCAAAAGTAATGCACTGCTTTGGGAAGGGTGCCATTTGTAATGTTCTCTGGAAATTGTGGGTGGCAAGATTGAGGTCACTTTATTTAGTGACATCCCAGCACAGTTGAGTTTGAAGAGCTAGAGCAGAAATACATTGTCTTATTGTTTTAAACAATTGATTAGCATTGTTTGTTTGTTTGTCGGTTCTTAGGTTTCAGGATTTAATATTCTGTAAGAAATACATTTTATGTGTAATATATCAGTATGCAACAACGGCAACTGACTTTTGATGTAGAAGTCATCCTCCAGAACAACGTTTAATAAGTAATAAGCCACCTGATAAAACATATTGATGCTTCCTTCTTCCTCCCAGCATAATCTATATCTGATATTATATTCAGTCTGATTGGAGCTGCCTCCTCCTAGCTCTCCTACCTCCTCCCGAATTTAACAAATTCCCATCCAAGGTCAGTCTAACCCGGCTCCTGAGGCCTGATCAAACTTTTTACCTCTACTTTTTTTTGAGCCAGTTCATTTCTCAAGCAGTCTGGGCTGGGTTGGCGGCCAGGAGAAGTGGATGGTGGGCAGGTGGGCGGCGGGTGCGGGATGAATGAGAGAGATTACAACAGGAGTCAAGGATAATCCTACCCCCTTGCTGATAACTGAGCCATAAAAATGTATCAATGTTTTCTACTGGCTCAGGATTTACAAGCCTGCTCTGTTTATAGCCAGTGGCTGGTGAATCTAGAGGGGAAAAGGCTGTCTGAATGCGTGCACACACACACACAGAGATAAGCCTGGAGGAGAACACAAACTATGTAATAATTTCTCCTTCCGCTCATCTCCCTCCCTCTTGCATTCTCTATTTCACACCTCCTCATTATCTATTTCGTTCTCTCCCATCCTCTTTTTCTCAATTTTTCTCCCTCTTTCACTCTATCGACTGAGACTCCTTTTTTTGTTTGCTGATTATCTCTAGCCATACTACCACACCAGATACAATACCATCCTCTGCAATCACAGAAAGACACAAGCAATGCAATGGATGGACTAATATTTGTTAATTTTATTTATCCTTTATTTAACTAGGCAAGTCAGTTAACAACAAATTCTTATTTACAATGACGGCCTACCTCGGATGACACTGGGCCAATTGTGCACCGCCCTATGGGACTCCCAATCACGGCCGGATGTGATACAGCCTGGATTCAAACCAGGGACTGGAGTGACACCTCTTGCACTGAGATGCAGTGCCTTAGACCGCTGTGCCACTCTCAAGTTAATGGGGACTTGAAAGCAAGAGATTTTAAATTAGATCACGTTATTATGTCTTATACCATTGCATTGTTGAATACTAGTTTCTGATTGGCTAGAAGGACATTCTAAAGTGTGCATTATTTCCCTATAATGCGCAGTATAATTCAATAGATGAGGTAAAGAGGTCAATGGAACTCGACCCAAACAATGGACATACTATGGAAACTCGTGGGGGAAAGATGCCATGGGGAAAAGATCCCAAATCTCCTCATTGCCCCAGCAAAATTAGCCTACATTTAGGTTATTGTTTACAGGGCCTTCAGAAAGTATTCACACCCCTTGATCCTTTCCACATTTTGTTGTGTTACAGCCTGAGTTCAACATTAATTACATTTTCTCACCCACCTACACGCAACAATATCCCATAATGACAAAGTGAAAACATGTTTTTAGAAATATTTCATTTACATAAGTATTCACACCCCTTTGCTATGACATTCCATATTGAGCTTGGGAGCATCCACTTTCCTTTGGTCATCCTGGAAATGTCACTACAACTTGATTGGAGTCCACCTGTGGCCAACTCAATTGTTTGGACATGATTTAGAAAGAAACACACCTGTCTACATAAGGTCCCACAGTTAACAGTGCATGTCAGAGCAGAAACTATACCATGAAGTCCAAGGAACTGTCCGTAGATCTCAGAGATTATGATGAAGCATATATCTGGAGAAGGGTATTAAACAATTTCTAGAGAGTTGAAAGTTTCCAAGAGCACAGTGGTCTTCATCATTGGGAAAAGAAATATGGAACTACACAGACTCTGTCTAGAGCTGGCCGTCCGACCAAACTGAGCAACCAGGCAAGAAGGACCTTGGTCAGGGAGGTGACCAAGAACCCAATAACCACTGACAGACCTACAGAGTTTATTGGCTGATATAGAAGAACCTGCCAGAAGGACCACAGACTGTACAGCACTTCACCAATCTGGGGTTTATGAGAGAATGGCCAGACGGAAGCCACTCCTGAAAAACATGCACATGACAGCACGCCTGAAGTTTGCAAAAAGCCTTGTGAAAGACTCTGGTCTGATGAGACAAAAATGTAACTCTTTGGCCTGAATACAAAGTGCTATGTCTGGAGAAAACCAGTCACCCATCTAACACCATCCCTGCCGTGAAGCATGGTGGTGGCAGCATCATACTATGGAGATGCTTTTCAGCAGCAGGGAATGGGAGAGTGGAAAGGATAGAGGGAACAATGAATGAAGCCAAATACAGGCAAATTCTTGATGAGGACCTGCTTCAGAGTGCAAACGACCTTAGACTGGGGCGAAGATTTACGTTTCAACAGGACAATGACCCCAAATATACAGCCAAAGCAATGCTGGAATGGCTTCAGAACAAGAATGTGAAAGTCCTTGAGTGTCCCAGCCAAAGCCCAAATTCCCATTGAAAATCAGTGGAAAGACTTGAAGATTGCTGTACACCGCTGCTCCCAATCTAATTTAACAGAACCAGTGTAGATAGTTCAGGTACCATTAATTTACTATTTAGCAGTCTGGCTATTTAGCAGTCTTATGGCTTGGGGGTAGAAGCCGTCTTGGAGCCTGTTGGTCCGAGAGTAGATGCTCCGGTACAATTTGCCGGATGGTAGCAGAATGAATAGTCTATGGCTTGGGTGGCTGGAGTCTTTGGGAATTTGCTCAGCCTTTCATATGACACTACCTGATATAGAGGTCCTGGATGGCTGGGAGCTTGGCCCCTGTAATATAATAAGATGCTCTCGATGGTGCTGCCGTGGAACATTTTGAGGATCAGAGGGCCCGTGCCATATTTTTTCAGCCTCCTGAGGGGGAAGAGGCGCTGCCGTGCCCTCTTCATGACTGTGCAGGTTTGTGTGTGACCATGATTTGGGCAGGAAGGAACAGCATTGCAGTTAAAAACAACTTTGACCACTACCATCTATTTCTGCATTCTAGATATGCTACTAGGTTATATGAATGGGAGTTAGCATTTAGCAGTCACTTCTTCTAAACCTGAAACCTCTAAATGGTTTGCAGCGAAAACAGCCAAATAATGTATATTCAAATTGGACTTTAGTAACCACATTTCGACCTGTACATCAATCATGATGGATTTGATGAATATCCACATTGTTAGATCTGATTTGTTAAACATGTGCCAATCTCCAGGGGGTCTTTCTTCTATCCCCCACAGTCTGCGTTCCATTGACCTCTTTACCGCATCTATGGCTATGAAGTTCATTCTTACATGTTTTCAAATTATTTATTATTTATTTTGACGACGACATTATTGACATTTGGTGAAAACATATTTGTTTCCTGCAGTTTTTGGTATAATTCTCGCATAGAGTCCATTGTGTCACATAACACCCTACTCATAGATATAAAACCGGGTTCTACAGTTGAAGTCGGAAGTTTACATACACTTAGGTTGGAGTCATTAAAAGTTGTTTTTCAACCACTCCACAAATTTCTTCTTAACAAACTATAGTATTGGCAAGTCAGTTAGGACATCTACTTTGTGCATGACACAAGGAATTTTTCCAACAATTGTTTACAGACAGATTATTTCACTTATAATTCACTGTATCACAATTCCAGTGGGTCAGAAGTTTACATACACTAAGTTGACTGTGCCTTTAAACAGCTTGGAAAATTCCAGAAAATAATGTCATGGCTTTAGAAGCTTCTGATAGGCTAATTGACATCATTTGAGTCAATTGGAGGTGTACCTGTGGATGTATTTCAAGGCCTAAACGAGTCCTAACCTGAAAGGCCGCTCAGCAAGGAAGAAGCCACTGCTCCAAAACCGCCATAAAAAAAAGCCAGACTACGGTTTGCAACTGCACATGGGGACAAAGATCACACTTTTTGGAGAAATGTCCTCTGGTCTGATGAAACAAAAATAGAACTGTTTGGCCATAATGACCATCATTATGTTTGGAGGTTAAAGGGGGAGGCTTGTAAGCCGAAGAACACCTTCCCAACTGTGAAGCACGGGCATGGCAGCATCATGTTGTAGGGGTGCTTTGCTGCAGGAGGGACTGGTGCACTTCACAAAATAGATGGCATCATGAGGCAGGAAAATTATGTGCATATATTGAAGCAACAACTCAAGACATCAGTCAGGAAGTTAAAGCTTGGTCGCAAATGGGTCTTCCAAATGGACAATGACCCCAAGCATACTTCCAAAGTTGTGGCAAAATGGCTTAAGGACAACACAGTCAAGGTATTGGAGTGGCCATCACAAAGCCCTGACCTCAAGCCTATAGGAAATGTGTTGGCAGAACTGAAAAAGCCTGTGCGAGCAAGGAGGCCTACAAATCTGACTCAGTTACACCAGCTCTGTCAGGAGGAATGGGCCAAAATTCACCCAACTTATTGTAGGAAGCTTGTGGAAGGCTACCCAAAACGTTTCACCCAAGTTAAACAATTTAAAGGCAATGCTACCAAATACTAATTGAGTGTATGTAAACTTCTGACCCACTGGCAATGTGATGAAAGAAATAAAATCTGAAATAAATCATTCTCTCTACTATTATTCTGACATTTCACATTTTTTTAATTAAGTGCTGATCCTAACTGACCTAAGACAGGGAATTATTACTAGGATTAAATGTCAGGAATTGTGAAAAACTCAGTTTAAATGTATTTGGCTAAGGTGTATGTAAACTTCTGACTTCAACTGTATATCTATGGAGATGCTTTTGAAAGCAAAAGCCAAACTGAAAACTTTATTGGCATTGTTGAATTTGATTCTCATAATAATAAGCTACTGTAGGAGGACTGATTGTTTGGATAGCTAATACAGCAAGTATTTTTGTTTGGTTACATAAAGCAATGACTGTAGCTACAGTGGCTTGCAAAAGTATTCATCCCTTTGCATTTTTCCTATTTTGTTGCCTTACAACCTGGAATTAAAATGGATTTTGGGGGGGGTTGTCTCATTTGATTTACACAACATGCCGACCACTTTGAAGATGCAAATTGTTTTTTTGTATGAAACAAACAACAAATAAGACAAAAAACAACATTAAACTTGAGCATGCAAAATTATTCACCTCCCCAAAGTCAATACTTTGTGGAGCCACTTTTTGCAGAAATTACAGCTGCAAGTCTCTTGGGGTATGTCTCTATAAGCTTGGCACATCTAGCCACTGGGATTTTTGCCGATTCTTCAAGGCAAAACTACTCCAGCTCCTTCAAGTTGGATGTGTTCCGCTGGTGTACAGCAATCTTTAAGTCATACCACAGATTCTCAATTGGATTGAGGTCTGGGCTTTGACTAGGCCATTCCAAGACATTTAAATGTTTCCACTTAAACCACTCGAGTGTCGCTTTAGCAGTATACTTAGGGTCATTGTCCTGCTGGAAGGTAAACCTCTGTCCCAGTCTCAAATCTCTGGAAGACTGAAACAGGTTTCCTCAAGAATTTCCCTGTATTTATAGCGCCATCCACCATTCCTTCAATTCTGATCAGTTTCCCAGTCCCTGCCGATGAAAAACATCCCACAGCATGATGCTGCCACAGCCATGCTTCACTGTGGGGATGGTAATCTCGGGTTGATGAGAGGTGTTGGGTTTGCACCAGACATAGCGTTTTCCTTGATGGCCAAAAAGCTACATTTTAGTCTCATCTGACCAGAGCACCTTCTTCCATATGTTTTGGGAGTCTCCCACATGCCTTTTGGTGAACACCAAATGTGTTTGCTTATTTTTGTCTTTAAGCAATGGCTTTTTTTCTGGCCACTCTTCCATAAAGCCCAGCTCTGTGGAGTGTACGGCTTAAAGTGGTCCTATGGACAGATACTCCAATCTCCACTGTGGAGCTTTGCAGCTCCTTCAGGGTTATCTTTGGTCTCTTTGTTGCCTCTCTGATTAATGCCCTCCTTGCCTGGTCTGTGAGATTTGGTGGGCGGCCCTCTCTTGGATTTAATGGTGCTCTGTGGGATGTTAAAAGTTTTGGATATTTTTTAATAACCCAACTCTGATCTGTACTTCTCCACAACTTTGTCCCTGACCTGTTTAGAGAGCTCCTTGGTCTCCATGTTGCCGCTTGCTTGGTGGTGCCCCTTGCTTAGTGGTGTTGCAGATTATGGGGCCTTTCAGAACAGGTGTATATATACTGAGATCATTTGACAGATCATGTGACACTTAGATTGAACACGGGTGGACTTTATTTAACTAACTTGGCCACTTTTGAAGGTAATTGGTTGCACCAGATCTTATTTAGGGTCTTCATAGCAAAGGGGGTGAATACACATGCACGCAACACTTTTCCATTTACATTTTTTTGGACATTTTTGTAACATGTTATTTTTTTATTTCACTTCACCAATTTTGACTATTTTGTGTATGTCCATTACATGAAATCCAAATAAAAATCCATTTAAATTATAGGTTGTAATGCTACAAAATAGGAAAAACGCCAAGGGGGATGAATACTTTTGCAAGGCACTGTATATAGTAAACTTGCTAGTTACTTCAGTGGATGTTCAACACATTTCTACCGGCAAATAAACACATATCTAGTGGAAAATATAGCCTTGGTATAAGCGGGATATCAACTTGGGGCTCTATGTGTTCTCTGGAAAATATTGCAACGCCGTGAAAGGTTAGTGCCACTCCAATGGAACGTCGTCGAACACACCGTTCACTTCGTGCATTATTTTCCATAGAACACATAGCCCCTCCTTGATTATCCCTTACATAATTGGCACACAGCAGCATGTTCATATATGATTAATTGCTCTAAATAATGATTAGAACTAAACTATTACTGAATGATATCACAGAGAGTTGGGTGCTGATCTGGGGTTAATTAGCATGACCTTACCAAACACCTCAGGCCCCCCTCATAATGTGTGTGTGTGTGTATGTGTCCTTACGAAAAAATATGAAATTCAGAGTGCAGTGTAACTGCGGTATGCTGCATCCAAAATAACACTTATTTTAACTACAGTAATTTTGCAGTGTAACTGCCGTTAGAGTGCAGTATAACAAGTACACCGCAGTTATTCTGCAATTACTATCACAGTCGACTGCAGTTACTTTTGTGTGTGTGTGTGTGTGTGTACACACATTTTACTATACTTGTAAGTACCAGAAGTCCTAACAAGTATAGTAAAGCAACAAAAATTCAGAAAAGTTAGGACACTTGTAAAAAGGCTATTTTAGGCTTAGGGGTTAGGGTTAGAATTAGGGTGAGGGTTAGGTCCCTTTTAATCAGCTTCAATCAAGATTATTAGATTAGCTGGGATAATGTTTCGAAGAATCAATTATTTGATTGTACACATACATTTTACATTTTGTGTGTGTGTGTGCGCACTGTGCACCGTGTGGTGCAAGTGTGGCCTTTTTGATTAGTGTCAATTAGAGGGGTTAAACCTTTGTAAATATCATCATTTATAAATGGTACATCTCAATGAAAATCCAATCAGTGAGTTATTTTCATTACATTGTGCCTCTCTGAGCTTTATCCTTACAAGCCCCAGTCTGTGTTTCTGAGATAAGTATCTGGTGGTGGTGTCCTAGCGAAGACATAATTTACCAGACAGTAGGCCCTGGTTACCATAAGGAATATTAGAGACATAAACAAACACACTGGTCCTGTTCTGTTTGTTAGGATCATCATAAGACTCAGGGTGGAGGAGAGAGAAGAGAGAGGCAATTGTTATTTGGACTTCCCCCAGCATGGAGAGAAAGAGAGAGAGAGCGATGCGAGAGAGAGCGAACGGAGGGAGGGAGAGGGACAGAGAAAGAAGGCGAGAAAGAGGAAAAGAGAGAGATGTAAAGTAGAGAGGGATAGCTAGAGTGTGGTACGCAGAGCGGAGCGGCCGGGTTAGCTAGCCTAGCGCGTGATGCCCTCAGGCTAGCTTTAGCCTTGGTCTCAGCCAGCCACAGAGTTCCCTGAACCTCTCTCACGCTATCCCTCTGCTCCACTTTTAACACACAGGAACAACTCTGGGCAAACTCCACCGCAGCACAGCCACAGTGCTTACATCATTAGCTATTCCTTTTATACACTCTCTTAGCCACAGTCACTCAATCTTCTCTTAGCATTTCATCAATTGTTGGTCACACGCAGATGGAGATCTCCTCAAACAATCAGATTGGGCTTTTAGCACTAGAGCCCCATTCTGGCCGTTCTACAGTTACAGTACATGGCTGTTCTGTACATTCACCATGCTTCATATAGAAATGTCAGTGTCAGTGGATTCCCTGTAAACCATTTAGGAAGTCTCTCAAGTGAATACCATGAGTAAAACGTATATCTATATTGTCTCTGCAGACTTGGCTTGTGTAGATGCAGAGGCAGGTGTAATATGTGGCCTATAGAGATGGGAGACAGGGAGAGAGAAAGAGAGAGGAGACCCCCTCCAGTAGCCTCTTCATCACACCCCACCATCCCTCTCTTTTCCCTCTCCTTTTTCTTCCCCTAATTACTCGGATCACCGGGGGTCCCTGTAGTTGGGATACCCCTGCCAGGTTATGCCCGAGTTGGGCTACAGCGGCAGGACAGGCCCTGGTTTCAAAGCGGCCCACCTAGTCTCCTCCACCCCAACCTCCTCTAGTGTGATGGCTGCCCCGGGGGAGGGGGTAGAGGGGGGGCAGTGGGGTCTCTGTCTGTCTCCCCACATTACATACCCAGTGGAGAGACCATCAATAAATTAGCTGTATGTCTATAGCTGGGCTATAAAGGGATATAGGGAACTAAGATGAGTGTTATGGCGGCCATAAAGGGATAGAGGGGCCTCTGCATCTTTTTGGGTCCCCAGAGTGAAGGCTTATGCAGGCTGAGAGCTCTAGCATTCATCCAGGGAGTGGGGAACCACTAGGCCAGGCTCCAGCCCTTCGCACCCACAGAGTAGCCTCCCTCCATGGGCAAAGCCTGGCAGAGAGCCCACTGCTTTATGGATGGGGGCCGTGTATGTGTGTGTGTGTGTGTGTGTGCCCGGCCTCGCCTGCTTAATGACGCTGTCAGAGAGGAATGTGGGTCTAAAATGCAGGCTGCCCTCTGCACGCACATCATATACACACACAACCTCACTTATTTTTACATAAAGACAAGGCCAGAACAGAGAGGAAAGATCAAAGGGGATATAAACAAGCAAGCAGGCGGTTTGAAATAGCAGCGGCTGTGTATATTAAGACTGTTTCTCCGCTTCTCTGGATTCAAAGTGTGTTTTTGAAAAGAGCATCAGTGCTGAGGCTACTGAGGTGAACTCATAGGCCATGAGCTGATAAAAGAGAGAAAGGGGCACTTAAGTCTGTAGCTGAAACCCTTGAGGCGTCAACAGATTCCCAAGCACACACACACACCTAATCCAAATGCGAGCTCACACACAGTCACACATCCATAAACATGTTCTGGGCCCTGCTACAGTGGCTTGCGAAAGTATTCGCCTCTTGGCATTTTTCAAATTTTGTTGCCTTACAACCTGGAATTAAAATAGATTTTTGGGGGGTTTGTATCATTTGATTTACACAACATGCCTACCACTTTGAAGATGCAAAATATGTTTTATTGTGAAACAAACAAGAAATAAGACAAAAAAACAGAAAACTTGAGCGTGCATAACTATTCACCCCCCCAAAGTCAATACTTTGTAGAGCCACTTTTTGCAGCAATTACAGCTGCAAGTCTCTTGGGGTATGTCTCTATAAGCTTGGCACATCTAGCCACTGGGATTTTTGCCCATTCTTCAAGGCAAAACAGCTCCAGCTCCTTCAAGTTGGATGTGTTCCACTGGTGTACAGCAATCTTTAAGTCATACCACAGATTCTCAATTGGATTGAGGTCTGGGCTTTGACTAGGCCATTCCAAGACATTTAAATGTTTCCCCTTAAACCACTCAAGTGTTGCTTTAGCAGTATGCTTAGGGTCATTGTCCTGCTGGAAGGTGAACCTCCGACCCAGTCTCAAATCTCTGGAAGACAAAAACAGGTTTTCCTCAAGAATTTCCCTGTATTTAGCGCCATCCATCATTCCTTCAATTTTGGCCAGTTTCCCAGTCCCTGCCGATGAAAAACATCCCACAGCATGATGCTGCCACCACCATGCTTCACTGTGGGGATGGTGTTGTCGGGGTGATGAGAGGTGTTGGGTTTGCGCCAGACATAGCATTTTCCTTGATGGCCAAAAAGCTCAATTTTTGTCTCATCAGACCAGAGCACCTTCTTCCATATGCTTGGGGTCCCCCGCATGACTTTTGGTGAACACCAAAAGTGTTTGCTTATTTTTTTCTTTGCGCAATGGCTTTTTTCTGGCCACTCTTCCATAAAGCCCAGCTCTGTGGAGTGTACGGCTTAAAGTGGTCCTATGGACAGATTCTCCAATCTCCACTGTGGAGCTTGGCAGCTCCTTCAGAGTTATCTTTGGTCTCTTTTTTGCCTCTCTGATTAATGCCCTCCTTGCCTGGTCTGTGAGTTTTGGTG
The DNA here is from genome assembly GCF_901001165.1 of Salmo trutta. Taxonomy (NCBI): domain Eukaryota; kingdom Metazoa; phylum Chordata; class Actinopteri; order Salmoniformes; family Salmonidae; genus Salmo; species Salmo trutta. The sequence continues at coordinate 29,810,443 of NC_042960.1, read as the reverse complement.
GGCAGCCCTCTCTTGGCAGGTTTGTTGTGGTGCCATGTTCTTTCCATTTTTAAATAATGGATTTAATGGTGCTCTGTGGCACCATGTGACAGATCATGTGACACTTAGATTACACACAGGTGGACTTTATTTAACTAATTATGTCACTTCTGAAGGTAATTGGTTGCTCCAGATCTTATTTAGGGACTTCATAGCAAAGGGGTTGAATACATATGCACGCACCATTTTTTTGTTTTACTTTTTTTTTACTTTTTTTTTAAACATGTTATTTCTTTCATTTCACTTCACCGGTTTGGACTATTTTGTGTATGTCCATTACATGAAATCCAAATAAAAATCTATTTAAATTACAGGTTGTAATGCAAAATAGGAAAAACGCCAAGAAGGATGAATACTTTTGCAAGGCACTATACATGTAAAAACTGCCGCACTTGAATTTTCCAGCCCTTACAGCAGGTTTGGATATTTACCTGTCTAACAATAGCTGTCTTGCGCAGAGGTGAGAGGTGTGGAAATATTTGAGGTGTGTACTTAAAAACGTGCACCAATATGCCAATTTCAGTGAGCATAACTACAGATATTTAAGACTGACCAAAAGCTGGTCTTAGCGATAAAGCAATTGTTTATGGCATTCATTTTTCCAGCAGAATGTAGCCTTTTGTACATCACCTTCCTAATATTGAGTTTGCACACATACACAGTCCATGTCTCAATTGTCTCAAGACTTAAAAATCCTTCGGTAACCTGTCTCCTCCCCTTCATGTAGACTGATTGAAGTGGATTTAACAAGTGATATCATTTAGGGGTCATAGCTTTCACCTGAATTCACCTGGTAGTCAATTTATGTCATGGAAAGAGCAGGTATTCTTAATGTTTTGTATACTCAGTGTACATTTGGGTGCAGTATCAGTGAGTGGACATTCCTCCTTTCTCTTTTATATTGGATCTTTTTCCAGCTCCTATGAAAAGTTTGGATGTGCGGAAAACACTCCATAGTCTACGTTGTTTTAGGCATATTATTATAAACCCACAGGGAGCAATTATGGTGCCTCTAACTTTATTTAGACATACAATGCATTCGGAACGTATTCAGACCCCTTGACTTTTTCCACATTTTGTTACGTTACAGCCTTATTCTAAAATGTATTAAACTGTTGTTTTTTCACCTCATCAATCTACACACAATACTTCATAATGACAAAGCAAAAACTGGTTTTAAGAAATGTTTGCAAACGTATAAAAAAAACGGAAATATCACATTTACATAAATATTCAGACCCTTTACTTTGTTGAAGCACCTTTGGCAGCCTCGAGTCTTCGGTATGACGCTAGAAGCTTGGCACACCTGTATTTTGGTTTGTGACATTCTTCTCTGCAGATCCTCTCAAGCTCTGTCAAGTTGGATGGGGAGCGTCGCTGCACAGCTCTTTTCAGGTCTCTCCAAAGATATTCGTTCGGGTTCAAGTCCGGGCTCTGGCTGGGCCACTCAAGGACATTCAGAGACTTGTCCCGAAGGTACTCCTGCGTTGTCTTGGCTGTGTGCTTGGGCTCGTTGTCCTGTTGGAAGGTGAACCTTCACCCCAGTCTGAGGTCCTGAGTGCTCTGGAGCAGGTTTTCATCAAGGATCTCTCTGTACTTCGCTCCATTCATCTTTCCCTCGATCCTAAACAGTCGCCCAGTCCCTGACGCTGAAAAACATCTCCACAGGATGATGCTGCCACGAACCATGTTTCACTGTGGGGATGGTGCCAGGTTTCCTCCAATGCTTGGCATTCAGGCCAAAGAGTTGAATCTTGGTTTCATCAGACCAGAGAATCTTGTTTCTCATGGTCTGGGAGGCCTTTAGGTGCCTTTTGGAAAACTCCAAGTGGGCTGTCATGTGCCTTTTACTGAGGAGTGTCTTCCGTCTGGCCACTCTACCATAATGGTCTGATTGGTGGAGTGCTGCAGAGATGGTTGTCCTTCTGGACAGTTCTCCCATCTCCACAGAGGAACTCCGGAGTTCTGTCAAAATGACCATCTGGTTCTTGGTCACCTCCCTGACCAAGTCCCTTCTACCCCGATTGCTCAGTTTGGCTGGGCGGCCAGCTTTATTAAGAGTGTTAGTGGTTCCAAACTTCTTCCATTCAAGAATTATGGAGGCCACGGTGTTCTTGGGGATCTTCAATGCTGCAGACATTTTTTTGGTACCCTTCCCCAAATCTGTGCCTCGATACAATCCTGTCTTGGAGCGCTATGGATAATTTCTTCGACCTCATGGCTTGGTTTTTGACATGCACTGTGAACTGTGGATCCATATAGGAGACAGGTGTATGCCTTTCCAAATCATGTTCGATAAATGGACATTTCCACAGGTGGACTCCAAGATGTAGAAACATCATCTATTGGCAATTGGGTATTGTACGTAGATTGATGAGGGAAAAATTGTATTTAATCAATTTTAAATAAAGGTAAAATAAATAGAGCATGTTATGATTGGCCAGTGAAGGGTCATGACTTCTGCTGAAGTTGGTCCCTCTCCTTGTTCGGGTGGCGGTTGAAGTCACCGACCTTCTAGCCATCACTCATCCTCTTTTCATTTTCCTTTGGTTTTGTCTTGTCTTCCATCACACCTGGTTCCAATCCCATCAATTACATGTTGTGTATTTAACCCTCTGTTCCCCCTCATGTCCTTGTCAGTGATTGTTTATTGTAAGTGCTTGTGCACATCTGTCCTGGTGTGTGTCGGGTTATGTACCCAGCTGGTGGATTGTTCTGTTTTCCGGTGAGTTTTTTTGTTTTTTAAACTGCGCCGTTTGGAAACACAGTTTTTGCTCTCCTGCGTCTGACTTCTCTGCCGCCAGTACGCTGCCCTTACAGAATCACCGACCTGACTATGGAGTCAGCAGGAGCAGGTACCCCGGGTATAGGGGTGGAGGAGAGCGTCCGGGAGCAAGCAGCAATGCTCCACCATCTTGGCACCGCCATGGACAGCGTTGTCCAGACTATGGACCGCTGGGAGAGACAGGGAGTTCTTCCAGCACCTCCAACAGCACAACCGGGGTCTCCTCTGAGCGCCCCTCTTCCTCCTGGTCCCAGTGGGATTCGTCTCTCCCTGCCCCAGGAATACGACAGAAAGGCTGCAAACTGCCAGGGGTTCCTTCTTCACCTGGACCTATACCTGGCCACCGTCCACCCGGCTCCATCGGGACGTGAGAGGGTGTCCGCCCTCGTCTCGTGCCTCACCGGGAAAGCCCTGGAGTGGAGAGAGGGAGATGCAGCGTTGGACTAGTTTGAGGAGCGCCTCTTCCATCTGAGGCAGGAGACGAGGAGCGCCCAGGAGTTCGCCCTGGAGTTTAGGACCCTGGCTGCCGGCGCGGGATGGAGCGTCAGGGCCCTGATCGTCCATTACCGCTGCAGTCTGTGCGAGGACGTCCGTTGGAAGTTGGCCTGCAGAGACACCACCCTCATGTTTGACCAGCTGGTGGACTTGTCCATCCGGCTGGACAACCTGCTGGCAACCCGCGGACGTTCTGATCGGGGTCTGGTGTATCCATCCTCCCGCGCCCCCTCTCCGATACCCATGGAGCTGGGAGGGGCGGTGCGCAGGGAGACCGGAGGGGGTTCCAGCTCGTGCAACATCTGTGGCCGCAGAGGTCACACTGCCGGTCGGTGCCGGGTTGGTTCCTCTGGGGATCGAGGCAGCAGGCAGGGCGCTCTGACGTCACCCCAGGTGAGCCAGCACCATTCTCACCCAGAGCCCTCTGTTGCACATATGTTTGTGTATGTCACTTTCCTGAATTTTCCCTGCATTCCCAGCATAAGGCGCTCGTCGATTCAGGGGCGACTGGAAATTTGATTGATAAAGCGTTAACCTGTAGTTTAGGGATCCCCATTGTTCCCGTGGCTGTGCCTTTCCCCGTTCACACCTTAGATAGTCGACCATTAGGGTCAGGGTTGAGAAGTAGTCTATTCCTTATTGACTCTCCTGCGTTTCCCGTGGGGCTGGGCCTACCCTGGTTAGCTTATCATGACCCCACTGTTTCTTGGCCACATAGGGCTCTCACGGGGTGGTCGCGAGAGTGCTCAGGTAGGTGTTTAGGGGTTTCCGTTGGTGCTACTACGGTGGAGAGTCCAGACCAGGTCTCCACCGTCCGCATTCCCCCTGAATATGCCGATTTGGCTCTCGCCTTCTCTAAAAAGAAGGTGACTCAATTACCACCTCATCGACGGGGCATTTGTGCGATAAATTTCCTGGTAGACGCTGCACTTCCCAGGAATCACGTGTATCCCCTCTCACAGGCGGAGACGGAGGCTATGGAAACATATGTCTCCGAATCCCTGCGTCAGGGGTACATTTGGTCCTCCACTTCACCCGCCTCCTCGAGTTTCTTTTTTGTGAAGAAGGAGGAGGGAGGTCTGCGCCCGTGTATTGACTATTGGGGTCTGAACCAGATCACTGTGAGGTATAGTTACCTGCTACCGCTCATAGCCACAGCGATTGAGTCAATGCACGGGGCGCGCTTCTTCACCAAACTAGATCTCAGGAGCGCTTACAACCTGGTGCGTATCCGAGAGGGAGACGAGTGGAAGACGGCTTTCAGTATCATCTCAGGGCACTATGAGTACCTCATCATGCCGTACGGGTTGATGAATGCTCCATCAGTCTTCCAAGCCTTTGTAGATTAGATTTTCAGGGACATGCACAGGCAGGGTGTAGTGGTGTATATTGATGACATTCTGATATACTCCGCTACATGCGCCGAGCATGTGTCCCTGGTGCGCAGGATGCTTGGTCAACTGTTGGAGCATGACCAGTACGTCAAGGCTGAGAAATGCCTGTTCTTCCACCAGTCCGTCTCCTTACTAGGATACAGCATTTCCACCTCGGGGGTGGAGATGGAGAGTGACCGCATTTCAGCCGTGCGTAATTGGCCGACTCCCACCACAGTAAAGGAAGTGCAGCTGTTCCTAGGGTTTGCCAATTACTACCGGAGGTTTATCCGGGGTTTTGGTCAGGTAGCGGCTCCCATTACCTCACTGCTGAAGGGGGGCCCGGTACGTTTGCAGTGGTCGGCTGAGGCGGACAAGGCGTTTGGTCAACTGAGGGCTCTGTTTACCTCGGCTCCCGTGCTGGCCCATCCGGATCCCTCTTTGGCGTTCATAGTGGAGGTGGACGCGTCCAAGGCTGGGATAGGAGCCGTGCTCTCTCAGCGCTCGGGTATGCCACCGAAGCTCCACCCCTGTGCCTTCTTCTCGAAGAAGCTCAGCCCGGCGGAGCGAACCTATGATGTGGGGAACCGGGAGTTCTTGGCTGTCGTCAAGGCTCTGAAGGTGTGGCGACATTGGCTTGAGGGGGCTAAACACCCTTTTCTCATCTGGACTGACCACCGCAATCTGGAGTACATCCGGGCAGCGAGGAGACTTAACCCTCGCCAGGCAAGGTGGGCCATGTTTTTCACCCGTTTTGTTTTTTCCCTTTCCTACAGACCAGTTTCCCAAAACGTGAAAGCAGACGCACTGTCCACTGACTGTATGACACAGAGGAGCGGCCCATGGATCCCACTCCCATACTCCCGGCATCCTGCCTGGTGGCGCCGGTAGTGTGGGAGCTGGATGCGGACATTGAGCGGGCATTACGTGCAGAGCTCGCTCCCCTCCAGTGTTCCGCTGGACGTCTGTACATTCCGTCTGCTGTCCGTGAACGGTTGATCTATTGGATCCACACATCACCCCCCTGGTTAACCTGGGACCGGTCGGACGGTGCGCTGTTTGGTTGGGAAGTACTGGTGGCCGACCTTTGCTAAGGATGTGAGGGTTTATGTTTCCTCCTGCTCGGTGTGCGCCCAGTGTAAGGCTCAGAGGCACCTGCCCAGAGGTAAGCTACACCCCTTACCCGTTCCACAGCGGCTTTGGTCGCACCTGTCGGTGGATTTTCTTACCGACCTCCCCCCCTCACAGGGAAACACCACAATCCTGGTCGTTGTGGATCTCTAAGTCCTGCCGTCTCCTCCCTCTGTCCGGTCTCCCTACGGCCCTACAGACTACAGACGCACGTCTTCCGGCACTACGGGGTGCCTGAGGATATAGTGTCTGATCGGGGTCAGCATTGGGCAGCGTTCGTGCCCTGGGCCGAGATGGCTCAGAACTCGCTCCGCCACTCCGCCACTCCTCCACTAACCTCTTCCCCTTCCAGTGCGTACCGGGGTACCAGCCGGTTCTGGCGTCTTGGCATCAGAGTCAGACCGAGGCTCCTGCGGTGGACGACTGGTTCAGGCGCGCGGAGGAGACATGGGACGCCGCCCATGTTCACCTCCAGCGGGCCCTGCTGCACCAGAAAGCCAGCGCAGACCGTCACTGCAGTGAGGCCCCGGTGTTCGCACCGGGGGACCGGGTCTGGCTCTCGACCCGGAACCTGCCCCTCCGCCTGCCCTGCCGGAAGCTGGGTCCGCGGTTTGTGGGGCCATTTAAAGTCCTGAGAAGAGTGAACGAGGTTTGTTATAGGTTACAGCTTCCCCCTGATTACCGTATTAACCCCTCGTTCCTTGTGTCTCTCCTCAGGCCGGTGGTGGTTGGCCCGCTCCAGGAGTCTGAGGTGCGGGAGGTTCCTCCGCCCCCTCTGGACATCGATGGGGCCCCGGCGTACTCCGTTCGCTCTATCCTGGATTCGAGGCGTCGGGCGAGGGGCCTTCAGTACCTCGTGGAGTGGGAGGGGTATGGTCCGGAGGAAATGTGCTGGGTTCTGTTGGAGGACGTGTTGGACCCTTCAATGCTGCGGGAGTTCCACCGTCTCCGTCCGGATCACCCTGCGCCTTGCCCTCTGGGTCGTCCCCGAGGCCGGCGTCGGCGCTCTGCTGGAGCCGCGCGTCAAGGGGGGGTACTGTCACGACTTCCGCTGAAGTCGGGTAATTTCCTTGTTTGGGCGATGCTCGGCGGTCGGCTTCGTCGGTCTTCTAGCCATCATCGATCCACTTTTCATTTTCCATGTGTTTTGTCTTGTTTTTCCTCACACCTGCTTTCAATTCCCTCAATCACTTGTTGTGTATTTAACCCTCTGTTCCCCCATGTCTTTGTGTGGGATTGTTTATTGTAAGTGCTTGTGCACATGCTGATTGGTGCATGACAGGTTTTTGTACCCATATCTTGTTATTTTTATACCGTTGGTTTTGCTATTAAACTGCTCCGGCTATTACCAAGTTCTGCTCTCCTGCATCTGCCACCAGTTACACACCCCTTACAACCTGTGGAAATTAATTTGATTGGACATGATTTGGAAAGGCACACACCTGTCTATATAAGGTCCCCACAGTTGACAGTGCATGCCAGAGCAAAACCCAAGCCATGAGGTTGAAGGAATTGTCCATAGAGCTCCGAGACAGGATTGTGTTGAGGCACTGATCTGGGGAAGGGTACCTAAACATTTCTACAGCATTGAAGGTCCCCAAGAACACAGTGGCTTCCATCATTCTTAAATGGAAGAACTTTGGAACCACCAAGACTCTTCCTAGAGCTGGCCACCTGGCCAAACTGAGCTGTCGGGGGAGAAGGACCTTGGTCTGGAAGGTAACCAAGAACCTAATGGTCACTCTGACAGAGCTCCAGAGTTTATCTGTGGAGCTGGGAGAACCTTCCAGAAGGACAACCATCTCTGCAGCACTCCACCAATCAGACCATTATGGTAGAGTGGCCAGACGGAAGACACTCCTCAGTAAAAGGCACATGAAAGCCCAATTGGAGTTTGCCAAAAGGCACCTAAAGACTCTCAGACCATGAGAAACAAGATTCTCCGGTCTGATGAAACCAGGATTCAACTCTTTGGCCTGAATGCCAAGCGTCACGTCTGGAGGAAACCTGGCACCATCCCTACGGTGAAGCATGGTGGTTGCAGCATCATGCTGTGGAGATGTTTTTCAGCGGCAGCTGAAATACAGGTGTCACCAAATACAGGTCTGCCAAGCTTGTAGCATCATACCCAAGAATACTTGAGGCTGTAATCACTGTCAAAGGTGCTTCAACAAAGTATTGAGTAAAGGGTCTGAATACTTATGTAAATTTGATATTTCAGTTTTTTTTATATACTCTGAATCATTTCCGATGGCGGCCTATGAAGGTATGTGATTATCCTCAAGCAAAGTCCTCTTCTTCCTGTCTCCTCCCTGTCTGCTTTCTCTGTGTCACCCTGGGCTTTCCTAGAAATGAACACAGACAAACACAAACACACACGCATGGCCAAACATTATGACATGTCACGTCAGTTCCCATCCAGTCAGTACGTCACCACAGCCTTCAGGGCTCAGGCCCTTGGAGAACTGTTCCCACGCCAACCACTCAAATACTACATCTAACCACCTCCCAACTGTCACAAACAACCTTGGCTGTTTGCTCACATTACCATATGAACAGGTAAATGTATAGAAGCAAAAACAAGACTGGTGCGTTTGTGTTAGGTAAACAAAAGCCTTTTTTCGCCTGCTGTTTCTCCAGTTAAAGTAATCTGAGTGTAGCAGTATGTGGTGATAACCATCAATTCTGGGTAGTTACAACCCCAGAAATGTGAAGACCCTTATCCGGTAACACTCTCTCTCTCTCTCTCTCTCTCTCTCTCTCTCTCTCTCTCTCTCTCTCTCTCTCTCTCTCTCTCTCTCTCTCTCTCTCTCTCTCTCTCTCTCTCTCTCTCTCTCTCTCTCTCTCTCTCTCTCTCTCTCTCTCTCTCTCTCTCTCTCTCTCTCTCTCTCTCTCTCTCCTCTCTCTCTCTCTCTCTCTCTCTCTCTCTCTCTCTCTCTCTCTCTCTCTCTCTCTCTCTCTCTCTCTCTCTCTCTCTCTCTCTCTCTCTCTCTCTCTCTCTCTCTCTCTCTCTCTCTCTCTCTCTCTCTCTCTCTCTGTATCTCTCTCTCTCTGTCTGTATCTCTCTCTCTCTCTGTCTGTATCTGTATCAATCCTGGTTTGACTCCAGAGATGTGACATCATGTGAAGTTAGAAGCTAGTTGTTTTAAAACGTCATTGCAGCTGCTAGGAAATACTCTACTGTCTAGCCTGTCTGGGGTTAGGGTTAGAGCCCAGTAAACCCAGATCAATACTCAGACACACACACTCACATGCGCACGAACAGACACATATAGCCATGCACACTGACATGAATGCACACACACATGCATACACACGCCTGAGTGATAGATTGCTTTCTGATAATTCACCAAGACACCCAGACTCAGATGAGACATGCACCGGTGACTTTTTACATTCTAACTCCAGGATTACTATTCGCAGAAGAGGGGAGATTCATCAGAATATCATCACACTTCGAAAGATGGATAGAAGGCTCAGGCCAGCTCTGACTCTCCACTCTCATTCTGTCCCTAGGGGGATTCCGCTAAAGTGTAAACACATCGCAAAGAGCAACCATCTATGCCGGTCAGCCCAAGTGAGGACTGCCTGTCTGATAGACACACACGCACATCTCCCACACACATGCTCACCTTCCCCCGGAAAAGTGTCTGGTGTTGTATCGAGTCCCAATGCGATACAACACACGCTCTATTGGTCCCTCAGGAGTGTGAAGGCTTGTCGTGAAGGCCTTTGCGTGCGGGTGGTTTCCATGTTCATCCTTCTTGCTAGAGAGCTTCCTCACTCGAGAAAAGAGCAGGAAAGAAAGGGGGGGGCAGTGTGAGTGGAGGAGAGAAGGGGTGAGGATGATGAAGGTTGGAGGGACTGTTGGATATTATACAGTGAGGGAAAAAAGTATTTGATCCCCTGCTGATTTTGTACATTTGCCCACTGACAAAGAAATGATCAGTCTATAATTTTAATGGTAGGTTTACTTGAACAGTGAGAGACAGAATAACAACAAAAAAATCCAGAAAAACACATGTCAAAAATGTTATTAATTGATTTGCATTTTAATGAGGGAAATAAGTATTTGACCCCCTCTCAATCAGAAAGATTTCTGGCTCCCAGGTGTCTTTTATATAGGTAACGAGCTGAGATTAGGAGCACACTCTTAAAGGGAGTGCTCTTAATCTCAGTTAGTTACCTGTATAAAAGACACCTGTCCACAGAAGGAAGCAATCAATCAGATTCCAAACTCTCCACCATGGCCAAGACCAAAGAGCTCTCCAAGGATGTCAGGGACAAGATTGTAGACCTACACAAGGCTGGAATGGGCTACAAGACCATCGCCAAGCAGCTTGGTGAGAAGGTGACAACAGTTGGTGCGATTATTCTCAAATGGAAGAAACACAAAAGAACTGTCAATCTCCCTCGGCCTGGGGCTCCATGCAAGATCTCACCTCGTGAAGTTGCAATGATCATGAGAACGGTGAGGAATCAGCCCAGAACTTCACGGGAGGATCTTGTCAATGATCTCAAGGCAGCTGGGACCATAGTCACCAAGAAAACAATTGGTAACACACTACACCGTGAAGGACTGAAATCCTGCAGTGCCCGCAAGATCCCCTTGCTCAAGAAAGCACATATACATCCCCGTCTGACGTTTGCCAATGAACATCTGAATGATTCAGAGGCCAACTGGGTGAAAGTGTTGTGGTCAGATGAGACCAAAATGGAGCTCTTTGGCATCAACTCAACTCGCCGTGTTTGGAGGAGGAGGAATGCTGCCTATGACCCCAAGAACACCATCCCCACCGTCAAACATGGAGGTGGAAACATTATGCTTTGGGGGTGTTTTTCACTAAGGGGACAGGACAACTTCACCACATCAAAGGGACGATGAACGGGGTCATGTACCGTCAAATCTTGGGTGAGAACCTCCTTCCCCCAAAACACACGGCCAAGGCAATAAAGGAGTGGCTCAAGAAGAAGCACATTAAGCTCCTGGAGTGGCCTAGCCAGTCTCCAGACCTTAATCCCATAGAAAATCTGTGGAGGGAGCTGAAGGTTCGAGTTGCCAAACATCAGCCTTGAAACCTTAATGACTTGGAGAAGGTCTGCAAAGAGGAGTGGGACAAAATCCCTCCTGAGATGTGTGCAAACCTGGTGGCCAACAACAAGAAACGTCTGACCTCTGTGATTGCCAACAAGGGTTTTGCCACCAAGTACTAAGTCATGTTTTGCAGAGGGGTCAAATACTTATTTCCCTCATTAAAATGCAAATCAATTTATAACATTTTTGACATGCGTTTTTCTGGATTTTTCTGTAGTTATTCTGTCTCTCACTATTCAAATAAACCTACCATTAAAATTATAGACTGATCATTTCTTTGTCAGTGGGCAAACGTACAAATACTTTTTTCCCAAACTGTAGTTCTGTACCATCAAGACGTGGTGCGGAGTGTGAACATACTTGACGCCAGCCTCTTCTCTCCTCTCTCTGTTAATTTCTGTCCAGAAGAGATGGACCAGCCTACTGGTCTTTACCACCTTGAGGCTGCTCTTAGTACAAGGGTGTTGTAGGTGTTTCCGAGAATGGGAAAGTGAGAGTGACGTGTGTACAGTATGCAAGTACATTTGTGTGTCTAAAGTGAGTGCATGTATGTCTGTGTTTGACTTTGAGTGAGAGACTCTCTGTTTGTGTGGGCGTGTTTGGGCGTGCGTGTGTGTGGCAGCACATCAGGCAGGGGGTCCTGTTGCGTGTCCTCTCTCCTCTCCCAGCCTCTCACGCTATCCCAGTCCCCTGATCAGGGGCTCTGGTCTCCCTCTGAGAACACTCTCCCTACCCCATCCTCACTCTCTTTCCCTCCATCCATTTCTCCTTATGTCAGGATGACAGGGGAATAGAGACTGGAATAGATCCTGACATGGCTCGTTGCGTGACAATGGCTGTAGATTGATCCATGCCTCTCCTCTCAGTGCACCGTGGCAGTAAACACCAAATAAACAACTACTGTATATCAGGGCATTTCAATTACTTGACGCCAGCCTCTTTTGGCAAGGTTTATTTCTGCAGCAGCTAAGCTGGCTGACTAACTCTATGGAAGAAGTGTTAGTGTGGTCGGCCCTGTTTACTTTGATGGTTAATTATGTAGAACCTGTCAGAGCTGTGTTTTCACTGCTGTGACTTTGGGTAGAAGTGAAGTGAACTTTCCCTGCCTGCCTGCTGCCTGCTGCCTGGGAGACTTCAGGACTTTCTCTGAGTTGTAGTTGAGAGTTTATGACACCTTGAGGCGAAAGTTAAAGGGCAGGGGTCAGAGGTCATGGCATTGTCCGTTGTTTCAGCCTGAAATGCAAACAAGAACATTTAATACATGTTAGCTTTAGGCGACAGGTGTGAGGAGATGGCAATTCTGATGCTGTGTGAGTATGTGGGAGTGCGTGCACGTTTGCATGTATGTGTATGTTAGGCTTCGAACACACCAACAGTGGTTGGCGCAAAATAGTATTCAGTATCATCTGGATATGTATGCGACAAAAGTTCAACATACACGTTCTGCTACCATTTCTGTCAAGCTGTCTACGCACACAGTTTGACGCATACGTTCTATAAATCCAATTTATGCCCCACACTGAACGCACTGCAACTGTTTCTGCAACGCAATGCTGCAAGGCAAATGCAGCGTTTCATTGGAAATGAATGTAATTCTGGTGTACCAAAATGCAATGATTCTGTCGGTGTGTTCGTAGCGTAAATGTTTGCTTGTGTGTGTCAGGGTTTCTGTTAGTCGGTAATATCCGGCTTTTGGCTGTTAAAAAAATTGAAAAGCATATAAATAAAATTTGCACCAACTAATTGCCCAGAGAAGAAAAACAAGCCCATTGCAAAATAATGATTTTTAGCATATTCATCGATGGAAATACTAGTCGATGTAAATACATTTGCCCGGTCATGCTTATCAGTCTATGGGTTAATTTGCATAATTTAGTGGAAGTAAATTGCCATGTGTGTATGTAATGTATCTTATTTATCACACTCTCACAGCATACACAGAGCCTTTGAGCGGAAAATATGTTAGACATCGCATTGTCAAGCCCAATCATTGCACAACAATTCTAAATGCAATCATGTGTTAAAAATAGTTTTTGGGCCACAATTTAAAATACCTACTATTTTTGCATTTTGAAAACATACAGTTGCTTAATTGTTATGAGGCATGTTTTACCTTGTATCAAAGTAGCCTAGGAAAAATCCGACCATATCCGTGGAGGCAATTCTTTTATAAAAACGTCCATAGGCCATTGAAACCCGTAGTCTATTCGTTTTCAACTTTATTGCATTGTCCAGTAGGCAAATGCGCATTCGCGTGTAGCCTACTGCCTTGTGCGCATTGCTGAGCTTATAATGTTAAGAAATAATATTTATGTCATGATTTTAATCTAAACCTTCTAATCTGTTGCGTCAGATTCCTTGCTTTTTAAAAAAATGTTTTGTGTAGCCTAGGTCTACTGGTTGTATGAATTTAGGATCCTATCGTCTCACAACTGTCCCATAGTCTGTTTGGGCTATTTCTTTCTCGACAAGCTGACCAATAGAATAGGTAAACATGTCTACTACTAGTTGTGAGTGAAAAGTAGGCCCAGCCAGGTATATCTCAATATTTCAAAATTCAAACGCGGTAAAACATAGTTTGGAAAGCAAATCTCTATTGATATAAAGAGAAGACAATGAAAATACTCTAATCTGATTTTTAGTTATCCAAATGCTCTATTTAATTGAGCGAACAACAGTAGGCCTATAGCATATTTTATTGGCACCAGTAATAATTACAAAAGTATACAGACATGTGGGAGCATCTGCCATGTCCCCGGTGAGTGTGCACTGTGCATATTCACTCTATCATTGTTGGGTCAGTGCCACTTAAAAGTTTGTTTTTGGACATTTCCTCCGCCAGTTTAGATGGACGTCAAATCCTATGTATGTCTCCCCTTCTCGTAGGCCTATTTTTGGACAATTATGTTTTTATTGATCTGTTTGTCAGTGTCAGCAGAGTAGGCTACCCTGTAATTTGTCGTATTAAAAAATATTCTGCTAATGTCTCCAGTCATGTAAGTGTTTTCCTGTGCAAAGAAAGAAGAACGTATCTGATATAGTCTATTATCCCAGGCCTCTACGCTATACGTGCTCAGCCATGAATTTAATTGTATTTTTTGTGAACAGCAATTGAGTTATATTACTAGCCTAAATTCGGACTATTCAATTTTCTCATCACATTACGTATAGTAGTCTATCTTACATAAGTCTACAAATGTGATGATTCATGGAATGCTTTATTAGGTGCATTTTTATGGTGAAAATGTGCTTCCCCAAACCTGAAACTCACGCGCTGCCTACAGTACGCATAGGCTGGTGATTTAGCAGTCCGTTACTCGTCTTGTTGGCTGAGGAAAAGTGAATGTGGACAGTTATTCTAACATCTTCAAAATGCGCGGTAAGGACACACGTCATTGCATCCTCAACTTGATGTTCTGTTAAGATGAATTACCATAATCTAAATGTGATTTCTGTCATTCTGAGCACCGTGGGTGGACGCTCTAATGGGTTATGCACCCAATGCATATGGGTCCAGTACATTTCTCAAATGTCCGGTAAATTAAATTGCTGCCGGTCAAATGTCAGGTTGCCACATTTTCATAATGGAAACCCTGGTGTGTGTGAGTGTATGGCCTTGCACGCTTGTGTGTGTGTGTGTGTGTGTGTGTGTGTGTGTGTGTGTGTGTGTGTGTGTGTGTGTGTGTGTGTGTGTGTGTGTTAGCAGTCCCTGACTGTGCTGTGTTGTGGTGAATATGTCTCCGTGTCTGTGTGAGATTAAGGATTGGACAGGCTGCTTAAACACAGGGTTGTGTTACTAAATTATACAGAGATTTGTGGGAAATCCAAGCCCCCACTTAAAGACGTTATCCTCTGTGTGAACCCTTGGCAGACAGAGAAAAGCCCCGTCCATCCCGTCAACCACCCTTACTGCATCTCTATGGTGGTCATCGCAAACGCAAGCAGAAAAGCCTCTATGTTTTAGGAAAATAATGCCAAAAGAGATTTGGTGTTCATGCTTCGTGTACTCCAAGTTAAATTGAGAGGAAGAGAACAGAAGATAGCTTAATTTGGTGTCATCTCATTATAGTGTGTTCTCTCGCGAACCCTCTCAACTAGTGTTGATTGTTTGTCTGTATTCAGAACTACATCAATTGTCACCTTAAGTCTGGATCACTGTTAATGCTACTGCATGGCCATATTTGCGACTCTGTATACCATGCACAATGACATCGCCCTGTTAGCTTAAATTGCCTGCGTGTCTGTACCTTTGAGAATGAAACATCAGTTGAAAGAATTAAACGTGCACCTCTTCTGCCTTTTCTGAGTTTACAACATGAAAAAATACTATATTGTATACTATGGTAGGAATACATAGTATTCACTGTAGTGTTTTTGCGGACTTCACTATAGTATTTACTGTAATCTACTGTAGTATTTTCTGTAGTGTTTTGGGGACATTACTGTAGTATTTAATAAAGTATCTTTGTTTTATTATCTTTGACATAGAAGTGAGGAAACCTACTGGAGAAATACTAAAATATCTAGTTTTCCATAACATAGGTTGGTTCAGAGCTTCTACAGAGAGTTCAGAGCTTCTACATATTGACATATACAGTACTAGTCAAAAGTTTGGACACACCTACTCATTCAAGGGTTTTTCTTTATTTTCACTATTTTCTACATTGTGGAATAATAGTGAAGACATCAAAACTATGAAATAACACATGGAATCATCTAGAAACCAAAAAAGTGTTAAACAAATCAAAATATATTTTGCTATTTGAGATTCTTCAAAGTAGCCCTCCTTTGCCTTGATGACAGCTTTGCACACTCTTGGTATTTTCTCAACCAGCTTCATGAGGAATGTTTTTCCAACAGTATTGAAGGAGTTCCCACATATGCTGAGCACTTGTTGGCTGCTTTTCCTTCACTCTGCGGTCCATCTCATCCCAAACCATCTCAATTGGGTTGAGGTCGGGTGATTGTGGAGGCCAGGTCATCTGATGCAGCAGTCCATCACTCTCCTTCTTGGTCAAATAGCCCTTACACAGCCTGGAGGTGTGTTGAAAATTTGTCCTGTTGAAAAACCAATGATAGTCCCACTAAGCGCAAACCAGATGGGATGGCGTATATCGCTGCAGAATGCTGTGGTAATGCTGGTTAAGTGTGCCTTGAATTCTAAATAAATCACAGACAGTGTCACCAGCAAAGCACCCCCACACCATCACATCTCCTCCATGTTTCACGGTGGGAACTACACATGCATTCACCTACTCTGCATCTCACAATGACATGGCGGTTGGAACCAAAAATCATAAATTTGGACTCATCAGACCAAAGGACAGATTTCCACCGGTCTAATGTCCATTGCTCATGTTTCTTGGCCCAAGCAAGTCTCTTCTTCTTATTGATGTCCTTTAGTAGTGGTTTCTTTGCAGCAATTCGACCATGAAGGCCTGATTCACTCAGTCTCTTCTGAACAGTTGATGTTGAGATGTGTCTGTTACTTGAACTCTGTGAAGCATTTATTTGGGCTGCAATTTCTAAGGCTGGTAACTCTAATGAAATGATCCTCTGCAGCAGAGGTAACTCTGGGTCTTCCTTTCCTGTGGCGGTCTTCATGAGAGCCAGTTTCATCATAGCGCTTGGTGGTTTTTGCGACTACACTTTAAGAAACGTTCAAAGGACTGTCGTTTCTCTTTGCTTATTTGAGCTGTTCATGCCATAGGGCTATCTTCTGTGTACCACTCCTACCTTGTCACAACACAACTGATTGGCTCAGTTGCTATGAAGCCCCTAAAATAAGATCTGGTGCAACCAATTACCTTCAGAAGTCACATAATTAGTTAAATAAAGTCTACCTGTGTGCAATCTGTGTCACATGATCTCAGTATATATACACCTGTCTCGAAAGGCCCCAGAGTCTGTAACACCACTAAGCAAGGGGCACCACCAAGCAAGTGGCACCATGAAGACCAAGGAGCTCTCCAAACAGGTCAGGGACACAGTTGTGGAGAAGTACAGATCAGGGTTGGGTTATAAAAAAAATATCAGAAACTTTGAACATCCCACTGAGCACCATTAAATCCATTATTAAAAAATGGAAAGAATATGGCACCACGACAAACCTGCCAAGAGAGGGCCGCCCACCAAAACTCACGGACCAGGCAAGGAGGGCATTAATCAGAGAGGCAACAACGAGACCAAAGATAACCCTGACGGAGCTGCAAAGCTCCGCAGCAGAGATTGGAGAATCGTCCAGGGGACCACTTTAAGCCATACACTCCACAGAGCTGGGCTTTACGGAAGAGTGGCCAGAAAAAAGCCATTGCTTAAAGAAAAAAATAAGCAAACACGTTTGGTGTTTGCCAACAGGCATGTGGGAGACTCCCCAAACATATGGAAGAAGGTGCTGTGGTCAGATGTGACTTAAATTTAGCTTTTTGGCCATCAAGGAAAACGCTGTGTCTGGCACAAACCCAACACCTCTCATCACCCTGAGAATATCATCTCCACAGCATGGTGGTGGCAGCATCATGCTGTGGGGATGTTTTTCATCGGCAGGGACTGGGAAACTGGTCAGAATTGAAGGAATGATGGATGGCGCTAAATACAGGGAAATTCTTGAGGGAAACCTGTTTCAGTCTCCCAGAGATTTGAGACTGGGATGGAGGTTCACCTTCCAGCAGGACAATGACCCTAAGCATACTACTAAAGCAACACTCAAGTGGTTTCAGGGAAAAAATGTAAATGTCTTGGAATGGCCTAGTCAAAGCCCAGACCTCAATCCAATTGAGAATCTGTGGTATGACTTATAGATTGCTGTACACTAGCAGAACCCATCCAACTTGAAGGAGCTGGAGCAGTTTTGCCTTGAAGAATGGGCAAAAAGTCCAATGGCTAGATGTGCCAAGCTTAAAGAGACATACCCCAAGAGACTTGCTGCTGTAATTGCTGCAAAAGGTGGCTCTAGAAAGTATTGACTTTGGGGTGGTGAATAGTTACGCATCCTCAAGTTTTCTGTTTTTTTTTTGTCTTATTTGTTGTTTGTTTCATCCCCAAAAAATATTTTGCATCTTCAAAGTGGTAGGCATGTTGTGTAAATCAAATGATACAACCCCTCAAAAATCTATTTTAATTCCAGGTTGTAAGGCAACAAAATAGGATAAATGCCAATGGGGGTGAATACTTTCGCAAGTCACTGTACATGATTCCATATGTGTTATTTCATAGTTTTGATGTCTTCAGTATTATTTTACAGTGTAGAAAATAGAAAAGGATAACCCTTGAATGAGTAGGTGTGTCCAAACTTTTGTCTGGCACTGTAGATTTCTCAATGACAGGTGGCTCAAATTGGAATATAAGGGAGGGGAATGGGCAGGGTATATGCAAATTAAATATTGTCGTTTTTACTTTCGTTAAAAAAGTTGGGTTTTTGTAGACCATAGGGTTTTTGTGGCCATTTTTGTAGTATTTACTACAGTGTTTTTTTGTGGATAATAATGTAGGATTTATTATAGTATTCTACAGTATACTACAATATTCTAGTACTACACATTTTTTTTACCTTTATTTCAGTCAGTTAAGAACAAAGTCTTAATTTCAATGACGGCCTAGGAACAGTGGATTAACTGCCTTGTTCAGGGGCAGAACATGATCGAGGGATTCTACATACAGTACAGTGTGTAGTATAGTGTTCTACAGTATACTACAGTTTACTACAGAATTCTATCAGGTTTCCGGTAAGACCCAGATACAGACACATAGAATAAACAATGTTTTAATAGTCCAAGGGGCAGGCAAGAGACACGTCAAGGCAGGCAGCGGTCAATAATCCAGAGATGGGGCAAGGGTACAGGCAGGCTCAGGGTCAGGGTCAGGCAGAGTGGTCAGGCAGGTGGGTACAGAGACGGGACAGGCGAGGGTCAAAACTAGGAGGGCGAGAAAAAGAGAGGCTGGGAAAAAACAGGAGCTGACAGGACAAAAGCTGGTAAACTTGACGAACAAGGCAAACTGGCAACAGACAAACAGAGAACACAGGTATAAATACACAGGGGATAATGGGGAAGATGGGTGACACCTGGAGGGGGTGACAAAGACAGGTGAAACAGATCAGGGCGTGACACTTCTATAGTAAGTACTGTAGTATTATATAGTAAACTGTAGTATTTTTTATGTGGTTATGGTGTGGGTGAAGAGGAATTTCGCCTCACTTTTCTATCGAATTTTTGCTAAAAAGACAGCTTGTGGTTTAACACATAATGTTAGTTAGTCTAACCCTGAAGAATAGTACATGCTTGTTTTCAATTGTGAAAAAAATTGATTAGGTAGGGTGTTAACTGCTCAATCACTTAATCACTAAAATCAATGTTTCCCAAACTCAGCTTTGATTATTTGAATCAAATGTGTAATGCTAGGGCAAGAAGGACCGAGTTTGGGCGAGCTTGCACTAAATCAATCAATACTACAATCAATTTCCCAGATGAGGCACCATAGTCAAAGTGAGGACACTTCCTCACTACTAACAGATTAGAATCTAATTTGAGGCCGGAGTCCTACCCATATGGTGTGTCTGATGCTGCCTCTCATTTGGGGTCTTTTTGAACCAAAGGGTCTGCAAATAAGTAATCCAAGGTCAGTTCATATCGCTTAGTAATTAGGGTCTGTAGATTAATAATCCTAACCCTATCCCAGGCAGATGAATAATCCTAACCCAGGCAGATTCACTATCCTAACCCTAACCCAGGAAGATTAATAATTCTAACCCTAACCTGGGCAGATGAAAAAACGAACTACCCTAACCCAGGCAGATGAACCATCGCTTATCCTAACCCAGGCAGTTGAACTATCCTAACCCTAACCCAGGTAGATGGATAACCATAAACCAGGCAGATGAATAACCCTAATATAGCTTGGTGATTATCTAACGTCATTGGCAGATAATGTTGCTTATTTTAACCCCAAAATGTTAAATAGAAGTAATTTATCTTATTTCAAGATATTTTACCTTCATCTTATTCTTAAGGTAAAAGATACATATACTGGATGATTTACCAACAATGACGAGACAGCCTACAGGGAGGAGATGAGGGCCCTGGGAATGTGGTGCCAGGAAAATAACCTCTCACCCAATGTCAACAAAACAAAGGAGCTGATCGTGGACTTCAGGAAACAGCAGAGGGGGAAAAAAATATCCACATCGATGGGACCGAAGTGGAAAAGGTGGGAAGCTTCAAGTTCCTCGGCATACACATCACTAACAAACTGAAATGTTTCACCCACACAGACAGTGTGGTGAAGAAGGCGCAACAGTGCCTCTTCAACCTCAGGAGGCTGTAGAACTTTGGCTTGGCACCTAAAACCATCACAAACTTTTACAGATGCACAATTGAGAGCATCCTGTCGGGCTGTATCACCGCCTGGTACGGCAACTGCATTGCCCGCAACCGCAGGGCTCTCCAGAGGGTGATAGGGTCTGCACAACGTATCACCGGGGGTAAACTACCTGCCCTCCAGGACACCTTCAGCACCCAATGTCACAGGAAGACCAAAAAGATCATCAAGGACAACAACCAACCGAGCCACTGCCAGTTCACCCTGCTATCATCCAGATTGGGAGGTCAGTATAGGTGCATCAAAGCTGGGACCAAGAGACTGAAAAACAGCTTCTATCTCAAGGCCATCAGACTGATAAATAGCCATCACTAGCACCCTAGGGGCTGCTGCCCTATATACATAGACTTGAAATCACTGGCCACTTTAATAATGGAACGCTAGTCACTTTAATAACGTTTACATATTTTTGCATTACTCATCTCATATGTTTATACTGTATTCTATTATATTCTACTGTATTTTAGTCTATGCCGCTCCGACATTGCTCGTCCAAATATTTTGTGTGTGTATTGTTGTGAAATTGTTAGATACTGCTTGTTAGATATTACTGCACTGTTGGAGCTAGAAACATAATCATTTTGCTACACCCACAATAACTTGCTAAACCTGTGTATGTGACCAATAACATTTTATTTTATTTTACATTACTTGCATTAAGCCTTTTTTAGTTTAAAATAAGCAAATTCTCTGCCGATGACGCTAGATAATTTAGCTTGGTAATTATTTTTTTTTAAATAAATAATTTTAAAAAAGAAATTTAGGCTTGCTTAGAATTAACTTTTTGCAGTATAGACTTCCCCGGCCTGACCTGGCGGAGCATGTCTGCATGTATGTCTGTGTGTGTGTGTGTCTGTGTGTGTGCACTCTTAGAAAAAAGTGTTCCAAAAGGGTTCTTTGGCTGTCCCCATAGGAGAACCCTTTTTGGTTTCAGGTAGAAATATTTTGGGTTCTGTGTGGAGCCATCTGTGGAAAGGGTTCTACATGGAACTCAAAAGTATTCTACCTGAAACCAAAAGGGTTATTCCTGGAAGCAAAAAGGGTTCTCCTATGGGGACAGCCGAAGAAACATTTTAGGTTCTAGATAGCGCCTTTATTTCAAAGAGTGTGTGTGTGGGCGCATATGCACGTGTGTGTATGCTGGTGGTGCCTGTGTGTGTGTGTGTGTGTGTGTGTGTGTGTGTGTGTGCATGTTGGGGGTTGTGTTGTGGTAAGATGAGGCCAGGCTATTACAGTATTACATTCTATTGATGTTTTTCTCTCTCCCTTCAACACCCATCGATCCAACGCATCTCCTGATCCCATCAAATCCAACAGGCTCAATGTGATGGGGCAACTTACTAGTGTGTGTGCGTTCGAGTCTCACGTTCATGCACTATGTGCATGCGTGAGTGCCTGTGTTCATGTTCATGTACAGTATGTGTGTGTGTACATGTGTGTGAGTGTCACCGACCACTGTGGCAGTGATGCAATGCAATCACTCCTCTCTCTCATCCATAAGCACTAAATAATTCAATAGTTCTAATGCCCCAGGCTCTATAGAAACCATATAGTAATTCACTTACCACAGGTAGCATATACTGGACGATTCACTTACTACAGGTAGCATATCCTGGACGATTCACTTACTACAGGTAGGATATACTGGACGATTCCCTTACTACAGGTTGGTATATACTGGATTATTCCCTTACTACAGGTAGAATATACTGGATGATTCACTTACTACAGGTAGGATATACTGGACGATTCACTTACTACAGGTAGAATTTCCTGGACGATTCACTTACTACAGGTAGGATATACTGGACGATTCCCTTACTACAGGTAGCATATACTGGACGATTCCCTTACTACAGGTAGAATATACTGGACGATTCACTTACTACAGGTAGGATATACTGGACAATTCACTTCCTACAGGTAGAATATACTGGACGATTCACTTCCTACAGGTAGGATATCCTGGACGATTCACTTACTACAGGTAGGATATACTGGACGATTCACTTCCTACAGGTAGGATATACTGGGTGATTCACTTACCACAGGTAGCATATACTGGACGATTCCCTTACTACAGGTAGGATATACTGGACGATTCACTTAATACAGGTAGAATATACTGGACGATTCACTTCCTAGGGGTAGCATATCCTGGACGATTCACTTACTACAGGTAGGATATACTGGACGATTCCCTTACTACAGGTAGCATATACTGGATGATTCACTTCCTACAGGTAGAATATACTGGACGATTCACTTCCTACAGGTAGCATATCCTGGACGATTCACTTTCTACAGGTAGCATATCCTGGACGATTCACTTACTACAGGTAGGATATACTGGACGATTCACTTTCTACAGGTAGCATATCCTGGACGATTCACTTACTACAGGTGGGATATACTGGACGATTCCCTTACTACAGGTAGCATAGCCTGGACGATTCACTTACTACAGGTAGGATATACTGGGTGATTCACTTACTACAGGTAGAATATACTGGGTGATTCACTTACTACAGGTAGCATATACTGGATGTATGTGAAGCCTTCTCTCTACAGGTAATGTGGGCCTCTCATGCTAATAAGCTAAGTGATGGATGGCTAATATGGAAAATCCAATAGGTTAAAGTCTCCAGCTACTGTAATGTAGTATCGACTGAATGAGCTCTGGATGGATGATGTATCATGATAAACACATACAGTTTTCTTGCAGAGTCTACAGGTCACAGCCACATGAGAAAATATATACAAAGACAAACATGTAACATGCCTCTTGCGCAACGCAACAGACACAACATCAACATAAACAATGCTTTGAGCATCAGATGTGTGGGTGTGTGTGTGCATGATTGTGTGCGTGCGTGCGTACATTATGGCCTGAATAAGACAAAGCAGATAGCATGGCACTGAGAATGTGCTTTCTATATCCATTAGTGTCCAGACATCTGTGTCCTTTGCAATGTTTGAATCTTCCTCGACTGTTATGTGACTTTTGGATTCAAATAAAGTATTTACTATGTTTGTATGCGTGTGAGCGCGTCTGTGCGTCTTGGCGCACACTTGTGTGTTAAAGAGGAGCAGACAGGATAATGACTCCATTGCAGGGCTTAGGGCAGCTCAGCAGCCACCTTAATACTATCTGCAGCCCAGCCTGGCTAAGCCCAGACTCCACAAGCTTACCACAGTACAACACATAGTCTACTAATGACAGCAACAAAGGGTTAATCATCTCTACTCAAGATATACTGCACAAGGAGGAGTAGAAAGGGAAGGAGGGAGTAAAGAGAGAGGGATGGAAGGGGGTGGAGGGACAGGAAAGGGAAGGAGGAAGAGAGGGGTATAGGGAGAAAAGAAGGATGGAAGGAGAGTAGAGGGATGGAAGAAGAGAGGGGTATAGGGAAAGATTAAGGAAGGAGGGAGAGGAGAGGGATGTACGGAGAGAGGGGTATAGGGAAAGATTAAGGAAGGAGGGAGAGAGGAGAGGGATGTAGGAAGAGGGAGGGAGAGAAGGAAAGGAGGACGCGGGGGCGTTGTCTCCTGACAACAAGACAGACAGCATCCTGGGAGATATCTGGGGAATCACTGTAGTGATGATGTTGAACTCTGACCCCTGTGGTGGTAATGATGTCTTGGCGAAGGCGCCCGCTATGCGCTAACAAATTAGACTTGTTTTAAACGCAGGGGAGCCATCTAACAGGAGATATATTCCCAGAGGGGAAACACACTGCTCATCCCAACCACAGTCCTCTCCCTGTCCTCTCCAGGGCCCCTGGTTGGAAGGTGAATGACGAGGGACGGTCTCTTTCTCATAAGGCCTGGCTGTGAATGGATGTCCTTTTGTTCCTCCGATAGACACTTAATTTTTAAGGCCTCGAGGGCGCATGTTTGTGAGGGGGGGTTGAGTGTGTGCATGCATGACTGTGCGACACACACACTCATGAACCATCCGTGCTCTTTCCCTCCTCCGCCCTCTTGCCTCAGCCTTCAATCACTTCTTCCCTCGCTCTATCCATCACTCCATCCCTCTCTCCCTGGATCGAACACAAATAAATGTCAGCTAGTAAGCTGGAAGGAAGGGGACGGAAAGAGGGAGGTGGAGGTTGTGTGCTCCGCTCAGCTCTGACAACACAGGTACTGAAGTTACCAGGGAGGGAGCTATGAAGAAATTAGTGTTGCATTTACATACAGATGCAGTCAGAACTCACTTTGTCCTTCTGGCCCTAGTGTTTTAGACGAGACTAGCTCTCTACAGATGAACTCATTAACAATAAACCCAGTCTGGATTGGCCAGTCACTATCCACAGACAGGGCTGTACTGGCTGACTGGGGCTTCTCCCTGGAGGCTCTCTACATGCTGAAGCGTCATGCAGAGACGGTGGCTGCATCCAAATTGGCATCTTATTCCCTATTTTATTTATTAATTTAACCTTTATTTAACTAGGTCAGTCAGTTAAGAACAAATTCATATTTACAATGACGGCCTACCCTAGCCAAACCTGGACAACACTGGGCCAATTGTGCGCCGCCCTATGCGACTCCCAATCACAGCCAGATGTGATACAGCCTGGACTCGAACCAGGGACTGTAGTGACACCTCTTGCACTGAGATGCAGTGCCTTTTACCGCTGCGCTACTCGGAAGCCCTGTACAGTGCACTACTATGGGCTGTTTTGAATGCACTCAGTGTGTTTCCAGTCCAGGGCAGCTAAGCTCTGCACTTCAAATCAAAGATTATTGGTCACGAAAACAGATTTGCAGACTTTAACACAGTTGCAGCAAAATGCTTGTGTTTCTAGCTCCAACAGTGCAGTAATTGGTGTCATTCTGGCTTAAGAAGTAGTAGAGACGTTCATTAACCCTTTTAGATTGAGAGGTTATACGCCTCTAAGCCAGTTACAAAGACTGTGTAAAAAAAGAGGAGCCCTCTATACTGAGAGAAGAGAAAGAGAGAGAAAGAGAGAGAGAGAGAGAGAGAGAGAGTGAGAGAAACGGAAAGAAAGAGAATGAGAGGGTGACCTGCACAGAGATGAAAATTAATGGTCCCTTGGAAGGATCCCTGCAAAGGGGAAAAAAATCACACAGCTCAGCGTGTGTGTGTGTGTGTGTGTGTGTGTGTATACACTTGCATGCGTGCGTGGGTATATGGATGTGTCCATGATAAAGACGGGGTGGAGAGAGGTGGAGGTAAAGATGGATTCCCCTATCAGAGGAGACGCCAGCATGGCCAGGATATTGTGTTAGAGGTCAGAGGTCATGGGGCTATGAGACAGGGTGGGGGGGTTAGGGGGACTATAAGACAGGGGGTCTTTCCTGTGGTCACACACATCCCTCAGTGACACACAACCTCAGCGAGGGTCAGACCACTGGCCCAACACAGGGTTAAACCATCAACCAAGGTACCCCCTTGTATATACAGTTGAAGTCGGAAGTTTACATACACCTTAGCCAAATACATTTAAACTCAGTTTTTCACAATTCCTGACATTTAATCCTAGTAAAAATTCCCTGTCTTAGATCAGTTAGGATCACCACTTTATTTTAAGAATGTGAAATGTCAGAATAATAGTAGAGAGAATGATTTATTTCAGATTTTATTTCTTTCATCACATTCCAAGTGGGTCAGAAGTTTACATACACTCAATTAGTATTTGGTAGCATTGCCTTTAAATTGTTTTACTTGGGTCAAACGTTTTGGGTAGCCTTCCACAAGCTTCCCACAATAAGTTGGGTGAATTTTGGCCCATTCCTCCTGACAGAGCTGGTGTAACTGAGTCAGGTTTCTAGGCCTCCTTGCTCGCACGCGCTTTTTCAGTTCTGCCCACACATTTTCTATGGGATTGAGGTCAGGGCTTTGTGACGGCCACTCCAATACCTTGACTTTGTTGTCCGCCATTTTTCCACAACTTTGGAAGTATGCTTGGAGACATAATTGTATTGTAATTGTAATACTCACTTTCCTGACACATCATCAGGTCAGTGAGTGTGACAGATCAGCTACAGTAAGTTACTGTGAAATTTACAATAACCCAGTAGCAGTGCGTGGGTAAAATCACTTGGGAAGCCAAGTGACTAGCTAGCTAGCCAGTGGAGGACAACAACACAACGAGATGCAACAATTGAAGTTGTTTCTGTCAATGACATTTGCTCTTAATGCGATTTGATAGGTGTGATGCCAAAATCCAAGCTGGCTTCCCTTGACACTTTTTTTGGGTGTTTCAGCACCATTCACAGTGGAGGTCACTCAGTTTAGCTCAATGCTGATTGGATAAGTTTTTTGACTTTTTTTATCAAGGGAGGACAAATGCTTGCTGGCTTCCCTTGCATCAATGATACGGGTGACAACAATGTCATACTCGTTTGGACCAGACAGCATCAGATGGCCTGGATTCCCTTGGCAACCATGAAAACACGCCACTGCAATAACTAACTTACAATAATGTATTGAAACATTAACTTCCTGTGAACCAGCCGTTATTACGCTACCTAAAAATGCACAGGAAGTGAAGCACTTGAGAGTCATAAATTCTTACAAAGATTGCTGAACTGACATTGTCGAAAGAGGTGCAACTTAAACTCGTACATTTCCACTTATGGTTGGCACAAACAACATATTTTACACCATGCCCCTAATATGCTAATGAGGACCGAGCCAGCACATTGCCCCACCTACATTTCAAAGTGCAGTAATGTTTGTACCTTATATTTAATATATTGTGTAGAAAAATGTACCAATATGCTAGATTATTAGCACATCTACCCTAAAAGGTACTGAGCAGTACCATGTGAATTCCTATAAGTACCTCTGAAGATATCTTATGTGTACCTTTTTAAAAGGTACTGAGCAGTACCATGTGAATTCCTATAAGTACCTCTGAAGATATCTTATGTGTACCTTTTTACCTTTTTGTAAAGCAGGGAACAGCATTGTACTGAAACCATACTCGTATTTTTCACTCGTATATGTTCTTGGTAACAAACAAGTATCTCGTGGCACTGCGGAGACATTAATGCACTCCAGACCAAAAGGTTGCAAGTTTAAATCCCGAGAGCATTAAAGGGAAAGGCCAACATTTTTCAATTTCATATTTGTAGTAAAAAAGATAGAGGAAGATAGGTGTTTCCAATGAAATCATGTGAAAACATGTTTTTGGAACACTTCATATATGACATTTCACATGTAAAAATGTGTTTTTGGAACAATTCACATTGTGATATTCCCATACACATTCATTACCTATAGTACACCTCTTACCTATAGTGCCATCTGCACTGCTATTTTAGTTATCAATTAATATGACTATTCTCTCATCATTGATTTCATTTACTTATTTCACCAATTTGTGGGTTTTGTAAATAGCTGTCTAATGTTGGTGGGGCATATTATTCTGTTTCTAAATTCACCCAACTTATTGTGGGAAGCTTGTGGAAGGCTACCCGAAACGTTTGACCCAAGTTAAACAATTTAAAAGGCAATGCTACCAAATACTAATTGAGTGTATGTAAACTTCTGACCCACTGGGAATGTGATGAAAGAAATAAAAGCTGAAATAAATAATTCTCTCTACTGTTATTCTGACATTTCAAATTCTTAAAATACTAGGATTAAATGTCAGGAATTGTGAAAAACTCTGTTTAAATGTAGTTGGCTAAGGTGTATGTAAACTTCCGACTTCAACTGTATGTACCTGTGAAGTGTAGCCTTGACTTGTACCCTAACCATACCCTTATTTTTTGAGACTGTGTTAATACATGTTCCAAACAATAAGTATGAACCTGGTGGCACTGCAGAAACATTGATGCACTCAAGGTTGCAAGTTCAAATGCCCAAAGCATTCATGTATGCTCTATGTCAAGTGTCCTTGAGCACTGCTAGTTTTACGTTGACATAACGTTGGTAGTGATAATTGGACAATTATTTACTTTATTCTGGGCAGCTTTTAGTAAAATGCAGGAATGTATTCTTGCCAATAAGTCTGTAGTCACATCTATTTTATGCTCACAGACTGGTGGTGTAGCAGGAAATTTCACGTTGCTAGCAATCATAGGTTTTAAGTTCAAATCCCAGTTAAGACTGAGTCTCAAGTGTGGTCACAGCACAAAATAAAACAAGTTTTTTTTGTACATGAATTGAAATCAAAATACAGCAGCATACTATCATTTTATAGAAATAACACCTTCAAGTTGTTGTATATACTTTAAGCAAAGTGCAAACATATATTATTGGCAATATACATGTATGTTAAGCAATCTCCATTATGTCAACAGACCTAGTAGTGACACCGCAGGAACTTCAGGTACCTAGCAACCACAAGGTTGTGAGTTTATATCCAAAAAGAGGTTCAGTCCCAAGTAATCCAGGGGACCATGACACAACATTCTGTTCTTGGAGATGTCCTGGAAAAGAATGGGAACTATATATAACCCTGTAGTGAACTGTGACTACTTAAGTAATGTCAATTATGCATTTTAAAGTAAAATATTCTCAATCAAATGTGATCACGTGAAATTCATGTGGTTTTTCCATAAGGACCAGGCAGACAGGCCTTATTGTCCATTTTATAGTCGTATTGATCCAGCCTGCAGCACACCACTGCATTCTACACCGAGCCCATCACTCACTGTTTAAAAAGATAAGATAATGATAAGAAAGGGGATTTGAGGGTGGATATGAATTATCTGTGTAGGGAGAAAGGGAGAGAGAGAGATGGGAATGTGTTGTAGCTAGCTACACTACATGACCAAAAGTATGTGGACATCTGCTCGTCGAAGATCTCATTCCAAAATCATGGGCATTAATATGGAGTTGGTCCCCCCTTTGCTGCTATAACAGCCTCCACACTTCTGGGAAGGCTTTGCACTAGATGTTGGAACATTGCTGCGGGGACTTGCTTCCATTCAGCCACAAGAGCATTCGTGAAGTTGGGCAATGATGTTGGGCAATTAGCCCTGACTCGCAGTCGGCATTCCAATTCATCCCAAAGGTGTTCGATGGGGTAGAGGTCAGGGCTCTGTGCAGGCCAGTCAAGTTCTTCCGCACCAAACTCGATAAACCATTTCTGTATGGACCTCGCTCTGTGCCGCCCCAGATCATTATTTCTCCTACACCAGACTTTACAGTTTGCACGATGCATTTGGGGAGGAAGTGTTCTCCGGTCATCCGCCAATCTCAGGTTCGTCTGTCAGACTGCCAGATGGTGAAGTGGGATTCATCACTCCAGAGAAAGTATTTCCACTGCTCCAAAGTCCAATGGCGGTGAGCTTTACACCACTCCAACCGATGCTTGGCATAGTACATGGTGATCTTAGGCTTGTGTGCGGCTCCTCGGCCATGGAAACCCATTTCATGAAGCTCCCGACAAACAGTTATTGTGCTGATGTTGCTTCCAGAGGCAGTTTGGAACCCGACAGTGAGTGTTGCAATTGAGGACAGTTGATTTTTATGTGTGACGTGCTACAGCACTCGGCCGTCCCGTTCTGTGAGTTTGTGTGGCAAACCACTTCGCTGCTGAGCGAAGTGGTTGTTTATCCGAGATGTTTCCACTTCACAATAACAGCACTTACAGTTGACCGGGGCAGCTCTAGCAGGACAGAAATTTTATGAACTGACTTGTTGGAAAGGTGCCTCCTATGACAGTGCCACATTGAAAGTCACTGAGCTTTTCAGTAAGGCCATTCTACTGCCAATGTTTGTCTATGGAGATTGCATGGCTTTGAGCTCGATTTTATACACCTGTCAGCAACGGGTGTGGTTGAAATACCCGAATCCACAAATTTGAAGGGGTGTCCACATACTTTTGTATACATAGTGTAGCTGGCTTGGTGCTTGTTGCATAGTAGTTTGGAGCTATAGTTCTGTGGGTTTTGTCTGCTGCTGATACTGCTAGGTGTGTGTGAGGTATTCTGTTCGTGTGGGCCAGTTCCCCTGTCTAGCCCCCCTACAGCTAGAGATTGGGAGCAAGGAGGCTGATGGCTGATGTACCTCTGGCTCTGTCCCTCCCAGGGTACCCATATATCCCTACTGCCTGGCACGATAGGGCATGGAACAGCACGCTATGGTACAGACCTTACTCAGCCCTCTGTCAGGGCTCAGTCTGGATGGGCACAGAGACTAAAGTACGCTGGCAGCCTCTGCTCTGTTCTGCTGTGGTCTCTAGACTAATGGAATTGAGATGAGAGGAGAGGAGAGGCTGGATTCTCTTGTTCCATATACGTCTCTTTTCCTTTTGCACTTACAATTTCTCTCAGTCTGTTTTCGCTATTTCTGATTCCTTCTATGTGTCTGTCTATCTCTCTTTCTTTCTTTCTCTCTCCCACCTCTCTTTCTCTTGATCGCTCTATCTCTGCTTTTCCCTTTGTCAAATATGTGTGTGCGTGCATGTCTGGGGTAAAGGCAGTGTTCGCCATCCTCTTCCTCTGAATCCTCTGAGGACCGCCTCTCGAAATTACTTTCGTTCAAATTTCCTTTGTCTCTCTCCCTCCCTCCATCTCAATTCCCTCCATCCACTCAAATCTAAATGGCTTTGGTTATTGAGGGCATATGTGTGTGAGTCTAATCGAATCTCGGACGCCTATATCCTGTGATGAGGGAGCACTTTGAATGTGTTTGCAGTGTGTGTTCAGGCTCAGTCAGCTCAGGCACATTTACATTATTGACCCATGTGTCTCCATTGTGACCGTCTGCATGCGTTTGATTGGAGGGATTACTACGCCTGTTACAGTGAGAATGACCCTGTCTATCAGAGCCGCCGAGTAGGCCTATCACATCCAGTATTCAGCCAGGCAATCAGTCAGTCAGCCAGCCAGGCCTATCACATCCAGCCAGCCATTGTCAATTAGCCAACCACTCAGCAATCCAGTCAACCAGCCAGCCAGCCAGTCAAACAACAAGCTAGTCAGTCAGCCAACCAGTCAAGCAAGTCAGTCAGCCAACCAGACAGTTAGTCAGCCAGCCAACCAGTCAATCAACCAGATAGTCAGCCAGCGAACCAGTCAGCCAGTCAATGAGGCAGATTGAGAAGGTTAAATGTCAGAGAGGACCGATGGGTTGAGGTTGCTGAAGCTCTCCCCCTCTACCCCCTCTCCCCTCGCTCTGACTTTTTCCACATTTTGTTTATGTTACAGCCGTATTCTGGATTAAATGGATTAAATACATTTCCCCTCGTCAATCTACACACAATACCCAATAATGACAATGTGAAAACAGGTTTATTTATTTTTTTGCAAATTTATATAAAAAAATACCTTATTTACATAAGTTTGCAGACCCTTTGCTATGAGACTCGAAATTGAGCTCAGGTGCATCCTGTTTCTATTGATCATCCTTGAGATGTTTCTATAACTTGATTGCAGTCCATCTGTGGTAAATTCAATTGATTGGACATGATTTAGAAAGGTGCACGCCACAGTTGACAGTGCATGTCAGAGCAAAAACCAAGCCATGAGGTCGAAGGAATTGTCAGTAGAGCGCCGAGACAGGATTGTGTCGAGGCACAGATCTGGGGAAGGGTACCGAAAAATGTCTGCAGCATTGAAGGTCCCCAAGAACACAGTGGCCTCCATAATTCTTAAATGGAAGAAGTTTGGAACCACCAATACTCTTCCTAGAGCTGGCCGCCCGGCCAAACTGAGCAATCGGGGGAGAAGGGCCTTGATCAGGGAGGTGACTAAGAACCCGATGGTCACTCTGACAGAGTTTTAGAGTTCATCTGTGAAGATGGGAGAACCTTCCAGAAGGACAACTATCTCTGCAGCACTCCACCAATCAGGCCTTTATGGTAGAGTGGCCAGACGGAATCCACTCCTCAGTAAAAAGCACATGACAGCCCGCTTGGAGTTTGCCAAAGGCACCTAAAGACAGACCATGAGAAACAAGATTCTCTGGTTTGATTAAACCAATATTGAACTCTGGTCTGAATGCCAAGTGTCACGTCTGGAGGAAACCTGGCACCCTCCCTACGGTGAAGCATGGTGGTGGCAGCATCATGCTGTGGGGATGTTTTTCAGCAGCAGGGACTGGGAGACTAGTCAGGATCAAGGCAAAGATGAACGGCGCAAAGATGAACGCCGCAAAGTACAGAGAGATCCTTAATGAAAACCTGCTGCAGAGTGTTCAGGACCTCAGACTTGGGCAAAGTTTCACCTTCCAACAGGACAATGACCCTAAGCACACAGCCAAGACAATGCAGGAGTGGCTTCGGGACAAGTCTCTGAATGTTCTTGAGTGGCCCAGCCAGAGCACGGACTTGAACCCGATCTAACATCTTTGGAGAGACCTGAAAATAGCTGTTCAGCAATACTCCCCATCTAACCTGACAGAGCTTGAGAGGATCTGTAGAGAAGAATGGAAGCAACACCCCAAATACAGGTGTGCCAAGCTTGTAGCGTCATACCCAAGAAGACTTGAGGCTGTAATCACTGCCAAACGTGCTTCAACGTGCTTCAACAAAGCACTGAGTAAGTCTGAATACTTGTGATATTTCTGTTTTTTGTTTTTTTATAAATGACCAAAAAAAATGAAAAAAACTATTTTTGCTTTGTCATTATTGGTTATTGTGTGTAGATTGATGATGGGGGGGGGGGAAATCATACATTTTAGAATAAGGCTGTAACCTAACAAAATGTGGAAAAAGTCAAGGGGTCTAAATATACTGCTCAAAAAAATAAAGGGAACACTTAAACAACACAATGTAACGCCAAGTTAATCACACTTCTGTGAAATCAAACTGTCCACTTAGGAAGCAACACTGATTGACAATAAATTTCACATGCTGTTGTGCAAATGGAATAGACAACAGGTGGAAATTATAGGCAATAAGCAAGACACCCCCAATAAAGGAGTGGTTCTGCAGGTGGTGACCATAGACCACTTCTCAGTTCCTATGCTTCCTGGCTGATGTTTTGGTCACTTTTGAATGCTGGCGGTGCTTTCACTCTAGTGGTAGCATGAGACGGAGTCTACAACCCATACAAGTGGCTCAGGTAGTGCAGCTCATCCAGGATGGCACATCAATGCGAGCTGTGGCAAGAAGGTTTGCTGTGTCTGTCAGCGTAGTGTCCAGAGCATGGAGGCGCTACCAGGAGACAGGCCAGTACATCAGGAGACAAGGAGGAGCAGGAGGAGCACTGCCAGAGCCCTGCAAAATGACCTCCAGCAGGCCACAAATGTGCATGTGTCTGCTCAAACGGTCAGAAACAGACTCCATGAGGGTGGTATGAGGGCCCGACGTCCACAGGTGGGGGTTGTGCTTACAGCCCAACACCGTGCAGAACGTTTGGCATTTGCCAGAGAACACCAAGATTGGCAAATTCGCCACTGGCGCCCTGTGCTCTTCACAGATGAAAGCAGGTTCACACTGAGCATGTGACAGACGTGACAGAGTCTGGAGACGCCGTGGAGAACGTTCTGCTGCCTGCAACATCCTCCAGCATGACTGGTTTGGCAGTGGGTCAGTTATGGTGTGGGGTGGCATTTCCTTGGGGGGCCGCACAGCCCTCCATGTGCTCGCCAGAGGTAGCCTGACTGCCATTAGGTACCGAGATGAGATCCTCAGACCCCTTGTGAGACCATATGCTGGTGCGGTTGGCCCTGGGTTCCTCCTAATGCAAGACAATGCTAGACCTCATGTGGCTGGAGTGTGTCAGCAGTTCCTGCAAGAGGAAGGCATTGATGCTATGGACTGGCCCGCCCGTTTCCCAGACCTGAATCCAATTGAGCACATCTGGGACATCATGTCTCGCTCCATCCACCAACGCTATGTTGCACCACAGACTGTCCAGGAGTTGGTGGATGCTTTAGTCCAGGTCTGGGAGGAGATCCCTCAGGAGACCATCCGCCACCTCATCAGGAGCATGCCCAGGCGTTGTAGGGAGGTCATACAGGCACGTGGAGGCCACACACACTACTGAGCCTCATTTTGACTTGTTTTAAGGACATTACATCAAAGTTAGATCAGCCTGTAGTGTGGTTTTCCACTTTAATTTTGAGTGTGACTCCAAATCCAGACCTCCATGGGTTGATAAATTGGATTTCCATTGATTATTTTTGTGTGATTTTGTTGTCAGCACATTCAACTGTGTAAAGAAAAAAGTATTTAATAAGATTATTTCTTTCATTCAGATCTAGGATGTGTTGTTTAAGTGTTCCCTTTATTTTTTTGAGCAGTGTACTTTCCGAGGCACTGTATGTGTTACCCAAAAGCCATTTCACTCACAATATCAGCCATATAACCCAAGATTCCCTATTGCCTCTATAGTAGCCACCGTTGCTAACTTGATGGAGCCGACCACACCATTTCAATACTGTAGTTCCTGTAGCAACCGCTTTCACAGTTCAGTGATCAGAAGCACTCACCATGTGATTCTTATGTGTGACTCTGTACCTGTGTCTCCTGTGTGTCTCTGTCTCTATTTCTAACTCTGTATATCTGTGTTTGGACTTTGTTGGTCTCCTCTCTTCACGGCCCCTCCACCCACCCACCCACCCGCCCCCGACCACACACACACACACACACACACACACACACACACACACACATAGATTCCCTCCTTTGGCTCACTGTCTCTGTCCATTGTTGCATCGGTTGAGCCCCTTGTCAAGCTCCCCAGCCCCAGACCAGACATTAATCCGCCAGACCCGAGGATGAGGCTTGCTGCTTGCCAGTGAAGGTCAGGGTCAGAGGTTGAGGCATGGGGGTTATAAATCCGTGGCTCTGCCACTAAGGCTAACAATGGCCCTCTCCATCTGGGTGTAAATAATGACGCTATTGTGAGAGGAGAGTTGTTCCTGTGTCCAGGCGATAAGCCCAATATAGTTATAGCTAGGGCTTTAATGGTGCTGTCTGAAGAGGCATTATCCTTTGTCCGTGTCACGGCTTAGTGCTTACTGCCTGCCACCCCTCCCTTTCTCCCCCCTCCTACACTCCCCCTTTTAAATTATTAATAGCCACAACCATTTTTCCTTTTCATCTCCTCTTGGCCAATTCGCTGCCTCCCTCCACTCTGTCCTTCATTGAGGGGTTTATATCATTGTGCATTAACATCATATTCCCCCTCCTATTGTCTTTTCTTCTCTATTTTAATCCCAGAGACAGAACAATCTATGTTGTTGGGGCGCTCTTTGCATATTGCCTTTACGCAGTTGACAATTAAGTAATAAGGATTGTAATAGTCCTAAGAACAGAAGGACACAGAGAGACAGACAGTGTGTTCAAACAAAAAAAGGGTGACTTGCGGGCAGTGCGTTCAGAAAAACGCACAGAAAAAACTGACACAAAAAACTTTTGGGAGGAATTTATACCACCAACCAAAAGTACACTTCGGAGACTGGAAGGCCAGTCTGTGATAGAGCCCCTTTCTGGGGCCAGATGGATTACTAGGACGTGTACTCAGAACATGTGTGGACCAACTGGCAAGTGTCTTCACTGACATTGTCAACTTCTCCCTGACCGAGCCTGTAATACCTACATGTTTCAAACAGACCACCGTAGTCCCTGTGCCCAAGAAAGCGAAGCTAACCTGCCTAAATGACTACCGCCCCGTAGCATTCATGTCGGTAGCCATGAAGTGCTTTGAAAGGCTGGTCATGGCTCACATCAACACCATCATCCCGGAAACACTAGACCCACTCCAATTCGGAATACCGCCCCAACAGATCCACAGATTGCTGAATCTCAATCGCACTCCACACTGCCTGGACAAAAGGAACACCTATGTGAGAATGCTGTTCATTGACTACAGCTCAGCGTTCAACACCACAGTGCCCACAAAGCTAAGGACCCTGGGACTAAACACCTCCCTCTGCAACTGGATCCTGGACTTCCTGACAGGCCACCCCCCCAGGTGGTAAGGGTAGGCAACAACACATCTGGCACGCTGATCCTCCCTAACCCTAACCCATCCTTTCATTCCTTTTCGTTTCAGTTCCTTTGACACTTAGGAAGTGATAGAGCCATAAATAAATTCCCCATACAACCATCACTTAGTGCCACAATGCCGCTCATTTGGGAAGAAATGTAATTATATATTTAGTGAGTGTGTGTGCGTTGTTAACATCTGCCTAAGTTACTGACCCAAATCTTCCAGTCTAGACAACCAGATGACGGGTCCGGAACGGCGATCCCAATCCGGACATCCGCTGCCCATCCTTGTGGCGGCTTGCTCCATTTGCAGAAAGCCTACCAAGATCAACCACCAGAGGGGGGACCGCAATGATGATCCACAACCAGGACATCACGTGGTCATTATTATTCTGTTGGTTTGCAACTTGCAGGATAATCACAAGATTCAACCCACCAGAGGGGGACTGTCATGATGTGCCCTGAGGGGAGGATCATATCCGCCCCCCCCCCTCTCTCTCTCACTCCACCGTTTTATGACTTTACGACCGGTCATAAATACCTGGTTGAAACTGCCATGAAGTATTGAGAAAGTCTACCAGAACAAAGAGAGACTTGGCCAAACTCCCAAATCCCCAAAATGGGAGAATTAAACAATATTTCCACTTTTGAGAATGTAGAAATGGTCCATGGACACTTAAGAGACAGTTATGACGACGTGAAGGACAGGAAATACACATAACGATATCTCTTAAAGATGTAATGTGATATTAACCTTCTAAATGAGAGTATGGATTTTTATTTTTATTTCACCTTTATTTAACCAAGTAGGCTAGTTGAGAACAAGTTCTCATTTACAACTGCGACCTGGCCAAGATAACCTCTCTAGGGTAGGTGGGATGAAATCGTCCCACCTACTCAACAGCCAGTGGAATCCCGTGGCGCGTTATTCAAATACCTTAGAAATGCTATTACTTCAATTTCTCAAACATATGACTATTTTACACCATTTTAAAGACAAGACTCTTGTTAATCTAACCACACTGTCCGATTTCAAAAAGGCTTTACAACGAAAGCAAAACATTAGATTATGTCAGCAGAGTACCCAGCCAGAAATAATCAGACACCCATTTTTCAAGCTAGCATATAATGTCACATAAACCCAAACCACAGCTAAATGCAGCACTAACCTTTGATGATCTTCATCAGATGACAATCCTAGGACATTATGTTATACAATACATGCATGTTTTGTTCAATCAAGTTCATATTTATATCAAAAACCAGCTTTTTATATTAGCATGTGACGTTCAGAACTAGCATACCCACCGCAAACTTCCGGTGAATTTACTAAATTACTCACGATAAACGTTCACAAAAAACATAACAATTATTTTAAGAATTCTAGATACAGAACTCCTTTATGCAATCGCTATTTCCGATTTTAAAATAGCTTTTCGGTGAAAGCACATTTTGCAATATTCTGAGTAGATAGCCCAGCCATCAAGGCTAGCTATTTAGACACCCACCAAGTTTAGCCCTCACCAAAGTCAGATTTACTATAAGAAAAATTAGATTACCTTTGCTGTTCTTTGTCAGAATGCACTCCCAGGACTTCTACTTCAATAACAAATGTTGGTTTGGTTCAAAATAATCCATAGTTATGTTCAAATATTCTCTGTTTTGTTCGTGCGTTCAAGACACTATCCGAAGGGTAAAGAAGGGTGACGCGCCCGACGCGTTTCGTGACAAAAAAATTCTAAATATTCCATTACCGTACTTCGAAGCATGTCAACCGCTGTTTAAAATCAATTTTTATGCCATTTTTCTCGTAACAAAGCGATAATATTCCGACCGGGAAACCCTGTTTTAGTTCAAAGACAGAGAAAATAAAAACATGGGGTCGCCTCGTGCACGCACCTCAGTCTCATTGTCCTCTGATCGACCACTTACCAAAGGCGCTAATGTTTTTCAGCCAGGGGCTCCAAAGACATCATTCAGCTTTTTCCCGCCTTCTGAGAGCCTATGGGAGCCGTAGGAAGTGTCACGTTACAGCAGAGATCCTCAGTTTTCAATAAAGAGAGTGAAGAAGCCCAAGAAATTGTCAGACAGGCCACTTCCTGTAAGGAATCTTCTCAGGATTTTGCCTGCCATATGAGTTCTGTTATACTCACAGACACCATTCAAACAGTTTTAGAAACTTTAGGGTGTTTTCTATCCAAAGCAAATTATATGCATATTCTAGTTTCTGGGCAGTAGTAATAACCAGATTAAATCGGGTATGTTTTTTATCCGGCCGTGTAAATACTGCCCCCTATCCCTAACAGGATAAAGCAAAGCAGTGTGACACAGACAACAACAGAGTTACACATGGAGTAAACAATAAACAAGCCAATAACACAATAAACAAGTCAATGACACAGTAGAAAAAAAGAAAGTCTATATACACTGCGTGCACAATTATTAGGCAAGTGAGTATTCTGATCTTATCATTGTTTCTATTCACACCTTCGAATTCCAAACCATATAAACTTGAATGCTTATTGGATTTAATCATTTTCAGGTGATATGTATTTGTGTAATGAGGGAGGGTGTGGCGAAAGTGAATAACAAGGTGTGCATAATTATTAGGCAGCCTCATTACCTCAGGTAAAATGGGCCAAAAAAGAGATTTAACTGACACTGAAAAGCCAAAAATTTAAAATGCCTTTCAGACAGATGGCGACACTCTTTAAATAGCTAAACTATTGAGGTGTGACCACCGGACATTCAAACGTTTTGCTGCGAATAGTCAACTGGGGCGCAAAAAACGCATGGGGAAGAAAAGGCGCAAATTAACTGCAGAAGACTTGAGAAGAATTAAACGTCAAACTACCAGGAACCCATTATCCTCCAGTGCCACCGAATTCCAGAACTGCAACCTACCTGGAGTGTTCAGAAGTGTCAAGTGCTCAGAGACATGGCCAAGGTCAAGAAGACTGAAACAAGACCACCACTGAATAAGATTCACAAGTTGAAGCGTCAAGATTGGGCAAAGAAATA
The DNA here is from genome assembly GCF_901001165.1 of Salmo trutta. Lineage (NCBI taxonomy): Eukaryota > Metazoa > Chordata > Actinopteri > Salmoniformes > Salmonidae > Salmo > Salmo trutta. Next base: position 29,771,263 of record NC_042960.1, on the reverse strand, counting down.
CCTGAAGACAGATTTTTCAAAGGTTTTATGGACAGATGAAATGAAAGTGACTCTTGATGGACCAAATGGATGGGCCCGTGGCTGGATCAGTAATGGACACAGGGCACCACTTTGAGTCAGGTGCCAGCAAGGTGAAGGAGGGGTACTGGTATGGGCTGCTATCATTGAGGATGAGGTAGTTGGACCTTTTCGGGTTGAAGATGGACTGAAACTCAACTCCCAAACCTACTGCCAGTTTCTGGAAGATTATTTCGTCAAACAGTGGTACAGGAAGAAGTCCTCAGCATTCTAGAAGGCCATGATCTTTATGCAGGACAATGCTCCATCACATGCATCCAAGTACTCCACTGCTTGGCTAGCCAGCAAGGGCCTCAAAGATGCCTGAATAATGACCTGGCCCCCATCCTCACCTGACTTAAATCCTATTGAGAACTTGTGGGCCCTTCTCAAACGTGAGATTTACAGTGATGGAAGACAATACACCTTTTTGAACAGCATTTGGGAGGCTGTGGTTGCTGCTTCAGCGAAAATTGATCGTGAACAGATCAAGAAACTGACAGACTCCATGGATGGAAGGCTCATGGCAGTTATTGAAAATAAGGGTGGCTATATTGGTCACTGAATATTTTTGAAAGGCCAAAAATGTTATATAATTGTCATTTTGTATTACTTATCTGTTACACTTACTCAAAAAATTGAGAATAAACAAGTGAGTTGAGAGAAATTATTTTTGTAATTTAGTTGCCTAATAATTGTGCACACTTATATATTTCCCTGAGAAAGACAAAACTCACTTTTCCTTTGTTAAACATTCAGGTTTGAGGTTCAATAACATTTTGGATTGACTGAGAGCATTGTGTTTGTTCAACAATAAAATGAATTCCGAGGAATACAATTTGCCTAATAATTGTGCACGCAGTGTACAGTGTGTGCTAAAGGCATGAGGAGGTAGGCCATAGGAGCGAATAATTACAATTTAGCAGATTAACACTGGAGTGATAAATGAGCATATGATGATGTGCAAGTAGAAATACTGGTGTGCAAAAGAGCAGAAAAGTAAATAAAATAAAAACAGTATGAGGATGAGGTAGGAAGATTGGGTGGGCAATTTACAGATGGACTATGTACAGCTGCAGCGATCGGTTAGTAGCTCAGGTAGCTGATGTTTAAAGTTGGTGAGGGAAATAAAAGTCTCCAACTTCAGCGATTTTTGCAATTCGTTCCAGTCACTGGCAGCAGAGAACTGGAAGGAAAGGCAGCCAAAGAGGTGTTGGCTTTGTGGATGATCAGTGAGATATACCTGCTGGAACGTGTGCTACGGGTGGGTGTTGTTATCGTGACCAATGAACTGAGATAAGGCGGAGCTTTACCTAGCATAGACTTATAGATGATTTGAAGATTAACTAGTCAGTGGCCACACCCCCGTCAGTCCAGACATCACATTAGGCGTCATAGAGCCGCCCCTTCTTCGACAGAGGATAAAACCCACTCCTGAAGAAATTCACACCAGACTAGAAAAGATGCAGCTAACGCGACATGTTGAAATAGTTGGCACTACAACTCTACCAAAGGACAAGACCACACCAGGGAAAGCATTGGCTACATAGCTGGAAATGGTTCAACTCTGAGACTATCGATCACTACAGAATAAGAGCAAATCTTAGACGTATAATTACTAGTCTGCAGCTAGAAATTACATAAATCTAGTACGAGAATACCGACAATCACCAAAGCTTCTATTCTATGAGAACATTTCCGAATAGTACTCTGAAGTATTCATTCTAACCACCTAAAACCATGAAAGACATTGTGTCTTCTGGGAAAGTTAACCAGAGACTCTGATGAACCCTACAGACTCTCAAGAACCCTACAGGATTCCAACAGAGAAGACAACAATGACATACGGGTGTAAATATATATAGACATTGCAATTATTCTCGAATGAGCGGCCGTTCATGTGCAAAGGATTAGCATTTTAATGAATATAATTATAGACTGTGTGTAGTGAATCCATTTTGTCTTTCCCGCTCTTTCTCAGTCCCCACCCCTTTCTTTTGACTACCAAGTTGTCATATCGGCTTTGCCCACTAGGGGCTTTTCTATCATTGTTAGTAACCAAAATCTACTGTTTGTTTGTGATGTATTTCTGTGATTATTTAATTAGTTAGTAAATAAATAATTAAGCCAATTTGTATATTGCTGATTCATTATGGAAACTAGGGTTCGTGCAGATAACCAAGAATTTTACTAAGTTCAGATGAGACTGATAGAAGGTAATGAATAATGAATGACTGATTGATGACTGAAATGTAAGGGATTATTAGATCTCTAAGAATTAATTCGGAAGACGGAACTCCTTACCTCTTACATCTAGATGTTCCGCTAGCGGAACGTCTGCTCCAATATCCAATGATGGGCGTGGCGCGAAATACAAATTCCTTTAAAATCCGAAAACTTCAATTTTTCAAACATATTACTATTTTACAGCTATTTAAAGACAAGACTCTCGTTAATCTAACCACACTGACCGATTTCAAAAAGGCTTTACAGCGAAAGCAAAACATTAGATTATGTCAGCAGAGTACCCAGCCAGAAATAATCAGACACCCATTTTTCAAGCTAGCATATAATGTCACAAAAACGCAAATCACAGCTAAATGCAGCACTAACCTTTGATGATCTTCATCAGATGACACACCTAGGACATTATGTTATACAATACATGCATGTCTGTTCAATCAAGTTCATATTTATATCAAAAAACAGCTTTTTACATTAGCATGTGACGTTCAGAACTAGCATACCCCCCGCAAACTTCCGGGGAATTTACTAACAATTTACTAAATTACTCACGATAAACGTTCACAAAAAGCATAACAATTATTTTAAGAATTATAGATACAGAACTCCTCTATGCACTCGATATGTCCGATTTTAAAATAGCTTTTCGGATGAAGCACATTTTGCAATATTCTAAGTACATAGCCCAGCCATCACGGGCTAGCTATTTAGACACCCACCCAGTTTAGCCTTCACCAAAATCACATTTCCTATAAGAAAAATTGTCTTACCTTTCCTGTTCTTCGTCAGAATGCACTCCCAGGACTTCTACTTCAATAACAAATGTAGGTTTGGTCCCAAATAATCAATCGTTATGTTCCATCAGCGACGTTTTGTTCGTGCGTTCTAGATACTATCAGAATGGTAAATCACGGTCGTGCGCATGGCGCATAACGTGACAAAACATTTCTAAATATTCCATTACCGTACTTCGAAGCATGTCAACCGCTGTTTAAAATCCATTTTTATGCAATTTATCTCGTAGAAAAGCGATAATATTCCGACCGGGAATCTGCGTGTCTGTAAACTGAGGGAAAAACAGAAAGACGGGGGCGGACAGTGCACGAGCCTAAGTCTTTTGTCTGCTGATAGACCACTTAGCAAAAGCTCTCGTGTGTTTCAGCCAGGGCTTTGAATTACGTCATTCCTGTTTTTCCCGGGCTCTGAGAGCCCATTGGAGACGTGGGAAGTGTCACGTAACAGCAGAGATCCCTTGTAATAGATAGAGAGAATCAACAAGGGGAGAAAATGGTCAGACAGGGTACTTCCTGAACAGAATCTTCTCAGGTTTTGGCCTGCCAAATGAGTTCTGTTATACTCACAGACACCATTCAAACAGTTTTAGAAACTTTGGAGTGTTTTCTATCCACAGCTAATAATTATATGCATATTCTAGTTTCTGGGCAGGACTAATAATCAGATTAAATCGGGTACATTTTTTATCCAGCCGTGAAAATACTGCCCCCTAGCCATAAGAGGTTAAATAAACTTCTCCGTGGTGCCCCAGGTTATTAATGAGTTAATTGTTGCATGATTTATTTCAATCACGTAATCAATTAAACGTTAGGTAATCGATTTGATAAAATAGCATGTCATCACATTAATGATAGTCACAGACACGACAACTGCGTGGCCAAGCACGACTCCAACACCATCATTAAGTTTGCTGATGACACAACGGTGATAAGCCTGATCACCGACAATGAAGAGACAGCATATAAGGAGGAGGTCAGAGACCTGGCAGCGTGGTTCCAGGACATCAACCTCTCCCTCAACGTGAGCAAGACAAAGGAGATGATCGTGGACTACAGGAAAAAGGAGGGTCAAACACGCACCCATTCACGTCGACGGAGCTGTAGTGGAGCGGATCGAGAGTTTCAAGAAACAGCCTTGATGTCCACATCACCAACAAACTATCAAACTATCACACACCAAGAAAGTTGTGAAGAGGGCACAACAATGCCTTTTCCCCCTCAGGAGACTGAAAAGATTTGGCATGGGTCCCTAAAAAGTCCTACAGCTGCACCATCAAGAGCATCCTGGCCGGTTGCATCACCGCCTGGTATGGCAATTGCTCGGCATCCTAGCTCGGCGCTACAGAGGGTAGTGCGTACGGCCCAGTACATCACTGGGGCCAAGCTTCCTGCCATCCAGGACCTATATACTGGGCGGTGTCATGTTTGAAAACATTTTTCAAAGACTGTTCTCTCTGCTACTGCACAGCAAGCGGTACCAGAGCGCCAAGTGTAGGTCCAACAGCTTCTACTCCCAAGCCATAAGACTGCTGAACAATTAATCAATTGGCCACCTGGACTAATTGCATTGACACCCCCATCCCCCCTTTGTTGTTACACTGCTGCTACTCGGTGTTTGTTATCAATGCATAGTCCCTTTACCCCTACCTACAGTTGAAGTCAGAAGTTTACATACACTTAGGTTGGAGTCATTAAAACTCGTTTTTCAACCACTCCACAAATTTCTTGTTAACAAACTATAGTTTTGGCAAGTCGGTTAGGACATCTACTTTGTCCATGACACAAGTAATTTTTCCAACAATTGTTTACAGACAGATTATTTCACATATAATTATGTGTATCACAATTCCAGTGGGTCAGAAGTTGACATACACTAAGTTAACTGTGCCTTTAAACAGCTTGGAAAATTCCAGAAAATTATATTGTCACGTCCTGACCAGTGAAAAGGGTCATTTTCCATAGTAGAATGGTCAGGGCGTGGCAGGGGGGTTGTTTTGTGTGTTTTGGGGTTTGTTTGTTTCCAGGGGAATGTGTTCTAGTTTTCATTTTCTATGTTTCGTTTTCCAGGTTTGGCCGAGTGTCTCTGATTGGAAGTCATACTTAGGCAGCTTGTTTTCCTTTGGGTTTTGTGGGTGGTTGTTTTTCGTATAGTCGTAGTACCTTACGGAACTGTCGTTTGTCGTTTGTTTATTTTGTTTAAGTGTTCTCTTAAAAAATAAAAGAAGATGAGCACTCAACACGCTGCGCCTTGGTCCAATGCTTTCGACGCATGTGACAGATATCATGGCTTTAGAAGCTTCTTGGCTAATTGACATTATTTGAGTCAATTGGAGGTGTACCTGTGGATGTATTTCAAGGTCTACCTTCAAACTCAGTTTTTCATGGCAAAATCAAAAGAAATCAGCCAAGAAAAAGGTTTGGTTCATCCAGAGGTTTGGTTCATCCTTGGGAGCAATTTCCAAACGTTTGAAGGTATCACATTCATCTGTGCAAACAATAGTACGCAAGTATAAACACCATGAGACCACGCAGCCGTCATACCGCTCAGGAAGGAGACGCGTTCTGTCTCCTAGAGATGAACGTACTTTGGTGCGAAAAGTACAAATCAATCCCAGAACACCAGCAAAGGACCTTGTGAAGATGCTGGAGGAAACAGGTACAAAAGTATCTATATCCACAGTAAAATGAGTCCTGTATCGACATAACCTGAAAGGCCGCTCAGCAAGGAAGAAGCCACTGCTCCAAAACCGCCATAAAAAAGCCAGACTACGGTTTGCAACTGCACATGGGGACAAAGATCATACTTTTTAGAGAAATGTCCTCTGATCTGATGAAACAAAAATAGAAATGTTTGGCCATAATGACCATCGTTATGTTTGGAGGAAAAAGGGGGAGGCTTGCAACCCGAAGAACACCATCCCATGAGGAGGACAATTATGTGGATATATTGAAGCAACATCAGTCATGAAGTTAAAGCTTGGTCGCAAAATTTGTGGGCAGAACTGAAAAAGTGTGTGTGAGCAAGGAGGCCTACAAACCAGTTACACCAGCTCTGTCAGGAGGAATGGGCCAAAATTCACCCAACTTATTGTGGGAAGCTTGTGGAAGGCTACCCGAAACGTTTGACCCAAATTAAACAATTTAAAGGCAATGCTACCAAATACTAATTGATTGTATGTGAACTTCTGACCCACTGGGAAGGTGATGAAATAAATAAAAGCTGAAATCAATCACTCTCTCTACTATTATTCTGACATTTCACATTCTTAAAATAAAGTGGTGATCCTAACTGACCTAAGACAGGGAATTATTACTAGGATTAAATGTCAGGAATTGTGAAAAACTGAGTTTAAACGTATTTGGCTAAGGTGTATGTAAACTTCCGACTACAACTGTACATGTACAAATTACCTCGACTAACCTCTACCCTCGCACATTGACTAGGTACTGGTACCCCCTGTATATAGCCTCATTATTGTTAGTTTATTGTGTTACTTATTTTTTACTTTAGTTTATTTAGTAAATATACACTATTTCTTTAATGGTATTGTTGGTTAAGGGCTTGTAAGTAAGCATTTCACGGTAAAGTCCACACCTGTTGTATTCGGCACGTGTAAGAAATACAATTTTATTTTATTTGATCACCAGTATAGGCTTATGTGAGTGAAGGCCATAGCATGTAATGAGAGCATGCATGAGTGGACCAAAGCATTCACACTGGTTGGTTCACAGGCAGGCAGCACTTTTGATAATGTCTATACAACACAAAGCTCAGGAGGAAAATCTTATTAGAATAACAAATTGAGGCAGCACTGCCTGCATTGTCGTGAATGGAACTGGAGCAGATGCCCCTCTGTCTTTCTCTTCCAATCGCTTTCTTTTCACCACTGTCTCCACTTCTCTTTGTTAACCCCCTCTCTCTCATCTATCTCTCTATTTCAATGTTCCTCTCACTCTTTCTTTCTTATCTTCCTCTCCTTTGCGTCTCTCTTCCTCTCTCACAGCAAGGCCACTCACTGACTGACTGACTGACGCACAGAGAGAACAGGAGGGACCCACTGACGGTTGTCATTCACTTATGAAAGCACAGCATTCCAGGCATAAGTGCATCTGGCAAATGTCACAGTGAAAAATGGCAGTGGCACATAATTATCATTAGTTTTGGGTTGATTTTACCCCAGTGAGGGCTCAGGCCTTCTGACAGGGGGACGAAAAGAAAGAGAGGGAGGGAGTAGACTGGGGTTAAATGGATACTTTGGGATTTGGGCAATGAAGCCTTTTATCTACTTCCCTTGAGTCAGATGAACTCGTGAATACCATTTGTATGTCTCTGTGTGCAGTTTGAAGGAAGTCGCTAACAAGCGTTAGTGCAACTGCTAACTAGCGTTCCAGTCATTGCGCTAACCCTAGTTAGCATTTGCTTGTGAAACTACCTCTTAACTTCCTTCATACTGGAACGCAGAGACAAACAAATGGTATCATTGAGTTAATTTGACTCTGGGGAAATAGATAAAGGGTTTCATTACCAAAATACCAAAGTATCCCTTTAAGAGAGGACAGGGAGAGGAGACAGAGATGATGAGTGCAAAGACAGACAGACAGACAGACAGACAGACAGACAGACAGACAGACAGACAGACACCCCACTGACATCTCCACATCGTATCTAGCTCTAGATATGACTGGCTACATTATATCTATCATCTTATCTATTTGCTATAGATTTTACCCAGCACGTCTAGTTTCAGACGTTTCTTTTACGCCTGCTATGTTAGGTTACCGTCCCTCTAACCCCTCACCCCACACCCATGTCATCCTGTTCTTCTAGGCCCTAAATATAAATCTTTCATGCCCTAGATCTGTCAGAGGGATGGGGTTAGCACTATCAGCCCAACAGCACCACCAGCGGTGGGGGTGGTGGTCCGGTAGGTGAGACCCCGCTGGTTCTCAGACCCGAGCGCTGCCTCTCTATCTCCTAGGTCTGGTCTCAGGGTCTTGGACTCATCCCATTAGCTGGCTGGGGTCCATCCCGAAGAACAACATCTTGTGTCACAAAGCTCCACATTTACATTCCCCATTCCCCTATCTGCATAATGAATGGAGGCAGGAAGCATCCTTAGAGGAAATACTATGAATTGAACCGGGGTTAATAACTCCTACAAACATAGGGGGAGGAGAGAATATTTGAGAGGGCATTTCCTAAAGTCGTCACCTCTAGTTAGATTGAATATTCAAACGTATTTTGAGTGTTTATTTTTAGGGGAGATTTAACTGGAATCTTCATTTAGGGTTTGCTCCTAGTTTTGACCATTTATCTGAAAGGCTTCCCTAGACATTGCAGATGAAGAAAACAACACTACTGCAAGTACCGTGCCTTCGGAAAGTATTAAGACCCCTTGACTTTTTCCACATTTTGTTACATTACAGCCTTATTCTAAAATGTATTTAATATTTTTGGGTTTTTTTTTTGTGCAAATGTGTATATATATTAAAAAACTGATACCTTATAAGTATTCAGACCCTTTTCTATGAGACTCGAGATTGAGCTAGGACGCATTCTGTTCATTAATCATCCTTGAGATGTTTCTACAACTTGATTAGAGTCCACCTGTGGTAAACTCAATTGATTGGACATGATTTGGAAATGCACACACCTGTCTATATAAGGTCCCACAGATGACGTGCATGTCAGAGCAAAAACCAAGCCATGAGGTCAAAGGAGCTCCGAGACAGGATTGTGTCGAGGCACAGATCTAGGGAAGGTTACCAAAAAATATCTGCAGCATTGAAGGTCCCCAAGAACACAGTGGCTTCCATCATTCTTAAATGGAAGAAGTTTGTAACCACCAAGACTCTTCCTAGAGCTGGCCGACCAGCCAAACTAAGCAATCGGGGGAGAAGGGCTTTGGTCAGGGAGGTGACCAAGAACCAGATGGTCACTCTGACAGAGCTCTAGAGTTCTTCTGTGGAGATGGTAGAACTTTCCAGAAGGACAACCATCCCTGCAACACTCCACAAATAAGGCCTTTATGGTAGATTGGCCAGACAGAATCCACTCCTCAGTAAAAGTTACATGACAGCCCACTTGAAGTTTGCCAACTCTTTGGTCAGAATGCCAAGCGTCACGTCTGGAGGAAACCTGGCACCATCCCTACGGTGAAGCATGGTGGTGACCGCATCATGCTGTGTGGATGTTTTTAAGTGGCAGGGACTGGGAGACTGGTCAGAATCGAGGCAAAGATGAACGGAGCAAAGTACAGAGAGATCCGTGATGAAAACCTGCTCCAGAGCGCTCAGGACCTCAGACTGGGGGCGAAGGTTCACCTTCCAACAGGACAACAACCCTAAGCACACAGCCAAGACAACGCAGGAGTGGCTTCGGGACAAGTCTCTGAATGTCCTTGAGTGGCCCAGCCAGAGCCCGGACTTGAACCCGATCGAACATCTCTGGAAAGACCTGAAAATAGCTGTGGAGCAACGCTCCCCATCCAACCTGACAGAGCTTGAGAGGATCTGCAGAGAAGAATGGGAGAAACACACCAAATGCAGGTGTGTCAAGCTTGTAGAGTCATACCCAAGAAGAATCAATGCTGTAATTGCTGCCAAAGGTGCTTCAACAAAGTACTGAGTAAAGGGTCTGAATACTTATGTAAATGTGATATTTAAGTTTTTAATTTTTAATAAATTATTTCGTACAACCTGTTTTTGCTTTGTCATTATGGGGTATTGTGTGTAGCTTGATGAGAAAAAAAAATATTTCATCAATTTTAGAATAAGTCTGTAACATAACAAAATGTGGAAAAAGTCAAGGGGTCTGAATACTTCCCGAAGGCACTGTTTTTCTTCTCTGCTGGCTGATTCTAGGTTAATGCTAGCTCTGTTGTTCTGGAAAGTGTTATTATTATTGTGTGTTTGTTTCTTAACCACAGAGGTATTGTGGTTCTCAGATTAGTATGTTGACAATTTAATCCCATGTTCCCCAGCATCAAAGGGCACAGTGTTGTGTGCCTGTGCTCCTGCATTATGCATGTGTGTGTCCAGCAAGCTGTGCAAGGCCTCTACTTATTTTCCCATCAACAATGGCTAAAAAGAAGCAGTGTGTTCGTTTGTGTGTTTATGTTTTGTTAAGACCACAATCAAAGTTAATGAATCACTTCATCACACTCATTTGTCCTGCTCATATTTTCCAAAGAAAAGGGATAATAATCAATCCACCGTGTGTTATCTGATCACTCCCCTCCTGTCTTTCCCCCCTCTCACTCACTCCTCTCTCCTCTCCTGGCTCCACTTCGCTCTCTCTTTCCAGGTCTCTGTTATGCTCTCTTTTCTCTACCCTCCTTTCCCTCTCACTAACTTATCCCTTATGCTCCCCCCTCTCTGTCCTCTCTCTTTGCTCCACTTCCCATCTCTCCCTCTCCTTCTCCTGGCTTCCCTCCCTCCCTCTCTCTGGGGCTGTGTAAAATGAGTAGTGAGTGTAATCTCAGGCTGGCTGGCTGGCTGGCCGACAGAGAGAGGAGGGCAGGAGAGAAGCCTGCTGGGCTGGCACCCCCTACCCCCATCAGCTGACCTGTTCTCTATTAGTGCTCAGCTGGAGCGCACACACACACACACACACACACACACACTCTCACAATGACACACACAGACATGTACGAACACACACACAAGGTTTGTTTTATAGGTATAGAGGTCTGTATTTCTGCAAGCTGGTGTGTGTTTGTATATACAGATGCCCTCTTATAAGCAGCCCTACATGTCTGCTTCAAAGTCTGTCACACACATGCCACACACACAGGCAGACACAAACAGACATGGGCATACACTCACACACACACACACACACACACACACACACACACACACACCCTTCCCAGAGGCCACACGTCTGCTGTTGCCGCTCGGACTGTGGATTCATGTACTCGCTGCCCACTGGGTCTGAGCAGGAAACAGCTGCTCCCTCTGATAAGCCCCCCCTGCCACCCCGGGCCTGGAGACACTGTGTGTGTGTGTGTGTGTGTGTGTGTGTGTGTGTGTGTGTGTGTGTGTGTGTGTGTGTGTGTGTGTGTGTGTGTGTGTGTGTGTGTGTGTGTGTGTGTGTGTGTGTGTGTGTGTGTTGATTAACACATCTCTTCGTCAAAAACACTGATTCGGCACTCTGAGGGGGCATTTTGTGAAACGGTCCGTTCATGTGTGAAGCTGCCTTAAACACTTTCTCATGCTGTGCTGTGTGAGGCCCCTGCAGTGGCACAGGTCCACTGATTGTGAAGAGGCTTTTGAGTGTAGACGCATAAAGAGACAGAGAGAGATGGAGAGAGAGAGATAGAGAGAACAGAGGGGAAGGAAAGAGACTAAACCTCATGGTCCCTTTGCCCTCACTTTGAAACGAATACAGGCAACCTAGAGGTGTTGAAGCAAACTCTAAGGGAGAGTAGTGTACTGTATGTGAGACTACATACTAACATGCAAGTGTGTGTGTGTGTGTTTGCATGCATGCATCCTTGTGTGTGTGTGCGTGCTCATGCCCTGCGAGTTGGGCTGAGCCATCCTTGGGTCTGCTTCCAGCTGGGTAAATCTCAGTGTATCAGCCCCTCTCACTCTAAAGCCTGATTAATACTCTCATATTCTATCCCATTAATCCTATTAGACACACAAACCTAGAGGAGAGAGCTACTGAGCTTATTCTGTTACAGCGCACACACACACACACACACACACACACACACACACACACACACACACACACACACACACACACACACACACACACACACACACACACACACACACACCTCCCTTACACTTTAAGTCACAGTGTATCTATCCTGCTTTTGTCATCTCTGTATTATACCAACACTTTCTTCAGTGTCTTCTAGCTTTTTCTGTGAAATGGTTGTTGGTAAGTGTACATGTACTGTTACACTGATGAAGACATGGTTACAGTTGGTTTATATTATGGCCAATGTCCTCAGTGACTGAAGCCTATATGCTGTGCAGTATCTATGGGTCAGTGTCAAGTGTTTTTCAGTCGGGGCAGCCAGTCACTGCCAAGCTATTGGCCTTGTATAAGAACCATTCCAGCACTTACAGATGCCACAGTCACTCTAAATGCCTCTGTAGTCTTTCTATGACGTCTACACCACTGATTACTTAGCCAGAGTGGAGTGCTACAGGTCTGAGAGGTAGAAAGAGGATGACTGGGTGCCCTATATCCTTTGAGTGCTTCAAAGCTGATACCAATTCACAGATTTCAGAAAGAGATAGTGGAATGGGAAGATATACATAGATAGAGGAAAGAGTGGAATGTGGGCAGAAGGTTGTTCCATAATGCTAAATACTGTATCTGCTCCATCTCCATGGTGACATACACTGTATGGCCCTTTAGCCTGATTGTCTTGGAGTGCAAGGCCTGACCGGGACTTAGGCCAGCGGTGGCAGGTTGAGGTGGTGACCTGATGTCACTTTGTGTGATGGAGCAGGGTCTTTTAGCTCGGCTGAGTGACACACTAATCTCTCCCTCTCTTTGTCCGTTCATCCCTCTAGCTCATCTCTCTAGTCCACACAGTTTCAACAGTATTTGTTTTCTTTTAAATACTTTAGTTACGCTTAATTGAGCTTGCTTGGTAAAATAGAACCAATGACCAGTCTAGGCAGACTCAATCAAATGCAAAAAATATTTTGAAAGTAAAACAAATATAATTTGAACCCAGGTCTGAGCTCATCCCCATCTCTCCCTGGGTGCGCCCTCCCGGGGTCTGGACTTGACTCTTTCAGGACAGGGCACAGTGTTGAATGCTTGTCCATGTCTAAGTGTGGCAGCTGCATTAAAAAACAATGAGCCTTTCTTTTTTTTCTCTCTCTTATTTTACATCGCTGCCTGTCAAGACCTTGCACATGTACGTGTGAGTGTTACTGCTTTGACTCACACTGTGTGCTGCTATCACACAGTTCTTTGTGTCTTAACAACTTTATTACCATAATATGTCATATGATTTGTCCATTTGTGGGCTATGACTCAGCTTAACATCAATGGCTCATTGGACCCGCATTGAGGTCCATTTTGCTTCCGAAAAGGTCAACCCTTCCTTCCTTTGTGGTCTTCATTATGTAGGTCTACCGACAGGCTGGTCTGTCTCGTCATTTTTTTTCTCTGCCATCTGAGAGGCTAAACATATCTGTCCCTGTCCCCCCCTAACGGCTGCATTCATCTTCATCAGGCCGGCTAAGTGACGTGGGCCGGTCCAGCCTCTGAATAATTCAACAGCAGCCCTAATGATTGGCCACTCAGTGACAAAGTCGGGAACACGGGGGTCAGTGCCACAGTAGCGAGCCAGGGTGTCGGTAATCAGCCCACCACACACACACACACACACACACACACACACACACTCACTCTTCTGTAACCCTCCACCGACCGCCATTAACCTAACCTAACCTACCATCACCGCCAGCTACTGTTGCTGCCGCCGACCGACCGACAGCCGAGCCAGCGGCCAGCATGACTGTGTTCTATGTTCTATTCTGCAGCATCATGAGGCTGTTAGAGAGGTGATAATTCACTCACTCAGTCCACTCTGGAGAAGAGTGTCTGCTAGCTAAATGACTGAAATCTAATTCAATATAATGTCAAGTCATGTGCAGATATACAGTATACTGGCTCTGATACACACACAAACACACACACACATACCCTAGTCCTTCTTCTTCTCCTCTGGCCTAATTTTTCAAAACTTTGATTCTATTAGCTTTTTCCACAGTCAGTTTTTTGCTTCTTTTTATCCTATTAGTTAGTTAGTGTATTTATGAACACATCTGCACACCAACTCAATCATATTTTAACTACTTTAGATTGGTTTATGCTGTCATAATGTGTGCCTCAGCTCAATTAATGTGTGCATTAGCTGGGAGGGCAGCGGTGGATGGGTAAAAGAGGTAGACAGGGGGAAAAAATGGAGTTCAGTGCCTGGTAGCTGTTTTCATACAGATAGATAAGCCACCCTTTCTTTTCTTTACTTTCATTTCCCCCCCCCCCTCTTCTTCTTCTCTTCTAAAATAAGGAGAGATCACAAGCGGATCACAGTCTGCCCTCACCAGCTCGGAGCTCTGACACACACACACACACACTCACGTACACACGCACACATGCACACAGGCCTAACAGTAAAGGCGAGGAGTGTGTTCTAACTAAAACTCTCACATGGCCAGCACTTTCATGTGAAACTAAAGTCATTTTAGGTTATTTAAGCATGCATCATGTTAGCACATTAGGCGCACCTTTATGGTTTATTGTTGAGTTGACGCCCAAAGAGCCCACATTGGGGTTAACGGTTTTGATGCGTAAAGGTTTATATTTTAAAATAAAAAAGAAGGGATTTAGTTCCAACATGGGTCTTCTAATCATTGCAGCATGACTTGCAAGATTTTTTTTTGCGGGGGGGAGGTGGGGGTCAGATACCTTTTTATCTTGGTCTCTCGGCTGTCAGAAAGATATTAAAATGCTAAATTAGTCATTTTCTTCACCCTCTGTTTAGTCTGCTGATGTTAACCCCTTCCAGTCCAGGACTAGGGTGCTGGCTAACAGGCAGGCAAAAGCACAACGTGGCAGTAAAACTGTGATGTTTACTCATAAGCTGAACCTACACATATACACAAATAGAATTCACGTGTTTGAACACATATACATTTTGTAACACACACACACACAAATGGACATGCGCTCCACACTGCCCTTTCCCACCTGGACTGTTCATTGACTACAGCTCAGCGTTCAACACCATAGTGCCGTCCAAGCTCATCATTAAGCTAAGGACCCTGGGACTGAACACCTCCCTCTGCAACTGGATCCTGGACTTCCTGATGGGCCGCCCCCAGGTGGTGAGGGTAGGCAACAACACATCCGCTACACTGACCCTCAACAGGGGGACCCTCAGGGGTGCGTGCTTAGTCCTCTCCTGTACTCTTTGTTCAACCATGACTGCGTGGCCACACACAACTCCAACAATGTCATTAAGTTTGCAGACGACATGATGGTGGTAGGCCAGATCACCAACGACAATGAGAGCCTATAGGGCAGAGGTCAGAGACCTGGCATTATGGTGCCAGAACAGCAACCTCTTGCTCAATATCAGCAAGACAAAGGAGCTTATCGTGAACTACAGGAAACGGAGGGCCGAGCACACCCCATTCACATCGACAGGGCTGTAGTGGAGCGAGATGAGAGCTTCAAGTTCCTCAGTGTTAACATCACTAAGGATCTATCATGGTCCAAAAAACACAGTCGTGAAGAGGGCACGACAATGCCTTTTCCCCCTCAGGAGGCTGAAAAGATTTGGCATGGGCCCTCAGATCCTCAAAAAGTCATACAGTTGCGCCATTGAGAGCATCTTGACTGGCTTCATCACCGCTTGGCATGGCAACTGTATGGTATCCAACCGTAAGGTGCTACAGTGGGTAGTGCGTACATCCCAGTACATCACTGGAGCCGAGCTCCCTGCTATCCAGGACCTCTATATCAGGCGGTGTCAGAGGAAGGCTCTGGAGTGCCAAGTCTGGGACCAAAAGTCTCCTGAACAGCTTCTACCCCCAAGCCATTGCTAAACATTTAATGAAATGACTACCCTGACTATGTACATTGGCCCCCTTTTTATTTGCACTGACTCTCTTGCACCGGCTCTGTGCACACTGACTACCCACACACTTACACATACTACAGTGACACCCCAACACACACACAGACACCAGTGTTGTAGTACTCAAGACCACATATTGGGTGTCTCAGTCTTGTCTCAGTGTCAGATACATTTGTACTCGGTCTTCACTCGGTCTCGGACAGTGAGGACTTGTAATTTCTTCCCGAGACCAGCAGAGTAAAATACAAATTATTATCAGCTTCCATTCCGTCAGCGCATAAAACCGCTTCGCCAGCCCCTAAATAAGATCTGGTGCAACCAATTACCTTCAGAAGTCACATAATTAGTTAAATAAAGTCCACCTGTGTGCAATCTGTGTCACATGATCTGTCACATAATCTCAGTATATATACACCTGTTCTGAAAGGCCCGAGAGTCTGCAACACCACTAAGCAAGGGGCACCACCGAGCAAGCAGCACCATGAAGACCAAGGAGCTCTCCAAACAGGTCAGGGACAAAGTTGTGGAGAAGTACAGATCAGGGTTGGGTTATAAAAAAGTATCAGTAACTTTGAACATCCCACGGAGCACCATTAAATACATTATTATTAAATCCACCTGCCAAGAGAGGGCCACCCACCAAAACTCACAGACCAGGCAAGGAGGGCATTAATCAGAGAGGCAACAAAGAGACCAAAGATAACTCTGAAGGAACTGCAAAACTCCACAGCAGAGATTGGAGTATCTGTCCATAGGACAACTTTAAGCTGTACACTCCACAGAGTTGGGCTTTATGGAAGAGTGGCCAGAAAAAAGCCATTGCTTAAAGAAAAAAATAAACAAACACATTTGGTGTTCACCAAAAGTCATGTGAGAGACTCCCCAAACATATGGAAGAAGGTACTCTAGCTAGCAAAACGCTGTCTGGCGCAAACCCAACACCTCTCATCATCCCGAGAACACCAACCCAATAGTGACGCATGGTGCTGTGGGGATGTTTTTCATCGGCAGGGACTGGGAAACTGATCAGAATTGAAGGAATGATGGATGGTGCTAAATACAGGGAAATTCTTGAGGGAAACCTGTTTCAGTCTTCCAGAGACTTGAGACTGGGTTGGAGGTTCACCTTCCAGCAGGACAATGACCATAAGCATACTGCTAAAGCAACACTTGAGTGGTTTAAGGGGAAACATTTGAAAATCTGTGGTATGACTTAAAGATTGCTGTACATTAGCGGAACACATCCAACTTGAAGGAGCTGGAGCAGTTTTACCTTGAAGAATGAGCAAAAATCCCAGTGGCTAGATGTGCCAAGCTTATAAACACATACCTCAACAGACTTGCAGCTGTAATTTTTGCAAAAGGTGGCTTGACAAAGTATTGACTTTTGGGGGGGTGAATAGTTATGCATGCTCAAGTTTTCTGTTTGTATTATTTCTTGTTTGTTTCACAATAAAAAATATTTTGCATCTTCAAAGTGGTAGGCATGTTGTGTAAATCAAATGATACCAACCCCCCAAAAATGTATTTTAATTCCAGGTTGTAAGGCAACAAAATAGGAAAAATCCAAGTGGGGTGAATACATTCGCACTGTACGCAGGTACGTTATTTAAGTGCCATCCACTGGTACCATTGCTAGTTAGTGATAGTTTGACCTTTAATAGTGGCTATACTAGAGAATTAAGAAATGTAAAAAATGTAAAAAATGTTGCTTAATTAATTTGATTAATTTTATGGTGCTTCTATTCCAAGAAAAATAAAAAAAACCCTATGGGTTTCCGTTAGGATGGAACAGAAAATATGGCGCTGTACAACGGGAGTAGGCTACAGTACTGGGATATTTAGCTAAATAATCCCTGTGTCGTGCGGGCACGCAGGAGACCGGGGTTGAATTCCCAGATGGGGAGGAAGGAGTAGACTGTCCTTGTAAATAAGAATTTATTCTTAACTGACTTCCCTAGTTAAATAAAGGTTACACTAAGAGCATAACATTTGTACACCATAATTTTTGTCTAACCAATACCCAAATGGAGGTTCAGTGAAAATAAAAATCTCATTGATTTATCAAGACCAGTCCCCATGCTTGTCTCAGAGCAGCGCGAAACGGTGATAAAATAGTTGTAGGCTATTGCTTCTAACTTCAATATGCTCTTTAAATAAATAAGACCTAAACCACTTTTAACAGCACATTACTCAACACTAGTGAGACTCATGTTGCCTACGGGAAGCCTATAGTAAATCGAACAATATGACGTGACTCTCCTCCAATAATTACATAGAGAGGATTGGAGGATTCTAAATTAAAACCAAAAGCCGCCTCATGGGTCTCACGGCACGGGTATCTGTAGCAACACATTTTTCATTGTGATGCGCAGACAGCTGCGCCACTGGGGAGGCCCCATCCATAAAGTATCAAAATACAGAGGTGTTGGTAAAGGTATATTGTCCTGCTAATAACCCTTTATTACAATACTGTACATGGTGTCCAGGTCAGGATAACCAAAACATTTCTTTATTAAAGACTATCAGAAAGAATGTTGGTACTTATTTATTTTGATCCAAAGCCATGAATGAGGGAGTCACTCAGCTTTATGTGGGTGCCGGGCTATATGACTATGCCATCAACTTGATAATATATAACGATATTTTGGAGGTTATTTCATTTGAAGAAAAACAAAGTGAGCGATTGTAATCTGAATAAAGGCCAAAATAATATTTGTTTCTGTTATTTCTGTTTTTAGAGGGAGAGAAACGCTGGGCCAATTGTGCGCTGCCCTATTGGACTCCCAATCACGGTCGGATGTGATACATAATAATAATACTTTTTGTCGTATTATTTGTTTTTTCTTTTCTGGTGGATTAAACTGAAATTGCAACCAATCAAGGCTGGTTGTGATACAGCCAACCTATCTAAGAAATACATTTGACGATATAATTCTTCCCATATCCTCCTTCTAGGTAAGTCTATTGTCCAGCTACCTGCTAATAGCCATAATGGCGCTGTACAACATGACCGTGTGTGTGTGAAAGAGTATTTTCCAGTAAGCAACAATTTGTTTACCTTCATTAGACAACTTTGTTCCAATATTTCTGTAATTCAGTGATATTTATTCCCATAGTAATTCGTTATGGATCCATAACTAAATAAACATCGGCATTTTGAAAGAGTATTTTTATCATTATCTTATTAATGAAAGCATAAAGATGCCATTATTGGTTATATTGTTTATTGTTTTAGTTTGAACGTGCAGACAGGCACTAAGAACAGCGGGAACGTTTCCCTAGTCAGCGCCATTATTCGTGCAATGCCCCTGTTGAGGCCAGGGGGCAGGATCTTATCCCGGTATTGGGATTCATTGTCATGTGACCATGGCGGGAATTCAAAACTGCAAGAGTAATCATTTCAAATAATCAAATAATCAACTATTTTCCTCCATTTGAAAGATATATCTCCTAAATCTAACCACGCTGTCCGATTTTCAGAGGCTTTACGGAGAATGCATAAAGTTAGGTTATGTGAGGAGAGTACATTGACAATAGCTGCGTGTAATGTTTAGCCAATTCATAGAAGGGCATCAACAGACAGAAAACTAGCTAGAATTATGCACTTACCTTTGACAATCTGCATCAGATGACACTCATAGGACATTATGTTAGACAATACATGCATTTTTAGTTCCATCAAGTTCATATTTATATCCAAAAACAGCATTTACAGTCGCGGTGAAATTCAGAATTTTTTTCGGCTCGAATGCTCCCAGTGAATCCAGCATTACAAATCACGGAATTACTATTCGAAAACATTGGTAAATTATAATATTGTCATTCAAAGAATAATATATTATCATCTCGTAATTGCTACCGAATGGCCAGATCTCAAAATAACTTTACTGGGAAATCACATTTTGCTATAAACTGGGTACTATGCTAACAACATAAGCTAAGCTATAAGCTAAGCTAAGCTAAGCTATACCGTTAGCATTAGCATCATCTAATATCGATAATAACATTCTAAATATCCCCTTACCTTTGATTATCTCCATCAGAAGGCGCTGCCAGGGATCCCAGGTCCAGAACAAATGTGGTTTCTTTTGACAAAGTTCATAATTTATGTCCAAATAGTTAGCGTTCAGTAGGCTCCCACAAAATGAGGTGGGCAGTGTAAAGTCACGCCGAAAAGCTAAAAAAAACCTAGTAAATAATCTATTTATGTTTGTTCAAACATGTCAAACGTTGTTTAGCATTAATCTTTTGGTCCATTTTTAACGTGAAACATCAGTAAACATCAGTAATATTTTCACACAACCTATCAAGTGTCTAGAATAAACGATTATGACAAAGACACTCTTCTCAGATTTATGCGCAGGCGCAAAAAATGAAGTGATGACGTGTAAGCATTCTAATTCGGTCTGTATTCATGACAGATGCTTCCAACAACTTTCTAAAGATCGTTGACATCTAGTGGAAGCAGTAGGAGTTGCGAACTGAATCCTTTCTCACTATGGTATCTATAAAACAATGACACTAAATAGTACAGTCACAAAATTCTCATTTTTTTAAATTTATTTTTCACAGGTTTTTGCCTGCAATATGAGTTTTGTTAAACTTACAGACACCATTCAAACTGTTTTAGAAAATTCAGAGTGTTTTCTATCCAAACCTGAACAATAATATGCATATTCTAGCTTCTGAGTTGGTGTAGGAGGCAGTTAAAAATGCGCACATATTTTTTTCCAAAATTCTCAATACTGCCCCCTGGCCTCAACAGGTGTTGCTTTGTGCTACCCAGTGGGGCGGGGTGGGGGTCCAAAATAGAGGTCGACCGATTATGATTTTTCAACGCCGATACCGATAACGATTATTGGAGGACCAAAAAAATCCGATAGTGATTAATTGACCGATTTTTAAAAATGTATTTATTTGTAATAATGACAATTACAACAATACTGAATGAACACTTATTTTAACTTAATATAATACATCAATAAAATCAATTTAGCCTCAAATAAATAATGAAACATGTTCAATTTGGTTTAAATAATGCAAAAACAAAGTGTTGGAGAATTAAGTAAAAGTGCACTATGTGCCATGTAAAAAAAAGCTAACGTTTAAGTTCCTTGCTCAGAACATGGGAACATATGAAAGCTGGTGGTTCCTTTTAACATGAGTCTTCAATATTCCCAGGTAAGAAGTTTTAGGTTGTAGTTATTAAAGGAATTATAGGACTATTTCTCTCTATACGATTTGTATTTCATATACCTTTGAATATTGGATGTTCTTATAGGCACTTTAGTATTGCCAGTGTAACAGTATAGCTTCCGTCCCTCTCCTCGCTCCTACCTGGGCTCGAACCAGGAACACATTGACAACAGCCACCCTCAAAGCAGCGTTACCCATGCAGAGGAAGGGAAACAACTACTCCAAGTCTCAGAGCGAGTGACGTTTGAAATGCTATTAGCGCGCACCCGGCTAACTAGCTAGCCATTTCACATCGGTTACACCAGCCTAATCTTGGGAGTTGACAGGCTTGAAGTCATAAACAGCGCAATACATTGCGAAGGGCTGCTAGCAAACACACAAAAGGGCTGTTTGAATGAACGCTTACGAGCCTGCTGCTGCCTACCACCGCTCAGTCAGACTGCTATATCAAATCTTAGACTTAATTATAACGTAATAACACACAGAAATACGAGCCTTAGGTCATTAATATGGTCGAATCCGGAAACTATCATCTCGAAAACAAAAAGTTTTTCCTGTCAGTGCAATACGGAACCGTTCCGTATTTTATCTAACTGGTGGCATCCCTAAGTCTACATATTCCTGTTACATTGAACAACCTTCAATGTTATGTCATAATTACGTAAAATTCTGGCAAATTAGTTTGCAACGAGCCAGGCGGCCCAAACTGTTCCATATACCCTGACTGCGTGCAATGAACGCAAAATGACACAATTTCACCTGGTGAATATTGCCTGCTAACCTGGATTTCTTTTAGCTAAATATGCAGGTTTAAAAATATATACTTCTGTGTATTGATTTTAAGAAAGGCATTGATGTTTATGGTTAGGTACAGTCGTGCAACGATTGTGCTTTTTTCGCAAATGCGCTTTTGTTAAATGATCCCCGTTTGG
Organism: Salmo trutta; assembly: GCF_901001165.1. Lineage (NCBI taxonomy): Eukaryota > Metazoa > Chordata > Actinopteri > Salmoniformes > Salmonidae > Salmo > Salmo trutta. The sequence goes on along the minus strand of NC_042960.1, from coordinate 29,749,411 downwards.
CGAAGTCGGCTGTCTTTGTTAGGAAGAAATAGTCTTCACAGTTCGCAACGAGCCAGGCGGCCCAAACCGCTGCATATACCCTGACTCTGTTTGCAAGAGAAGTGACACATTTTCCCTAGTTAAAAGAAATTCATGTTAGCAGGCAATATTAACTAAATATGCAGGTTTAAAAATATATACTTGTGTATTGATTTTAAGAAAGGCATTGATGTTTATGGTTGGACCAACGTGTACCTAAGCGATTATATGCAATGGACAGGCCAGGACAGGCTAGATAAACTAGTAATATCATCAATCATGTGTAGTTAACTAGTGATTATGATTGATTGATTGTTTTTTATAAGATAAGTTTAATGCTAGCTAGCAACTTACCTTGGCTTCTTACTGCATTCGCGTAACAGGCAGGCTCCTCGTGGAGTGCAATGTAAAGCAGGTGGTTAGAGCTTTGGACTAGTTAACCCTAAGGTTGCAAGATTGAATCCCCGAGCTGACAAGGTAAAAATCTGTTGTTCTGCCTCTGAACAAAGCAGTTAACCCACCGTTCCTAGGCCGTCATTGAAAATAAGAATGTGTTCTTAACTAACTTGCCTAGTTAAATGAAGGTCTAAAATGTTTTATTTAAAATACATTTAAAAAAAATAAAAAAAATCGGCCAAATCGGCGTCCAAAATTACCAATTTCCAATTGTTATGAAAAACGTAAAATCGGCCCTAATTAATCGGCCATTCCGATTAATCGGTCGACCTCTAGTCCAAAAGCATAATAAGTGCTCTAACTCCCCCTTGTGCTGGTCTGAAGCAATGAAGTGGTGACGCAGGGTACCGTACTATACCACAAATTACCTCTATAAATCCCTCAGCATAATCGCAAAACTTTTAGTGGAGCAACCACTGTATAAGCCGTGTACCCACTTTTTTTTCAGTGGGCATTGCGTATACTCATTCTTAATACCTACTGATGCGTATCAAAGTAGTGTAGTGGAGGAATACTACTTATTAATTATTATATACAATAAAGAAATCATGCACAAAGTAGCCTACACAATTGCAAAGCACATGAAATATATTCACATGCGTGCTGCACACAGCCTAGTTTCAGAGGAATATCATCTTCAGGCAGTAAGAGTGTGCAGCTCTCAACTGGTTTGGGCATGGAGCAGCTCACAAAAGAATGACAATGGTAGCCGGTAGGGCAGGAAAGACATTTCAACATATGATATCTATCAGTGCTAACTAAGGCAACAGTGAGTATGCAATGGGTATGCAACAATGGGTCTTACGTGTTGGTTAGTAGGCTATTTGTGATGCGCAATTGTCATCATGCGCTGCTTGCATCAGGGGCGCAGACATGGATGGGCCTGGGTGGACAGAATCCAAACCACTGGGGAGGCAGGCCCTGACAGGCCCACCCAATCAGATTGATGTGGTTTATGCTTTGTTGGACTTAGACCAACATTTTTTTAAATCATTTTTTTAAGAGTGATTTTGAGAGTGATAACCACAAAAGACATAGGAGAACATAGGATTTTTCACTGGGCTGGCCGTTTGGGAACGTTTTGGCAAAATTTGAGTATACCGACTTCTCCAGGCACCACTACGTCACTGCATAGGGCCGATGGAAAGACAGCAATCACACACAGCATGATGTTAAAGGACAAGCAGTATATAAACTCAGACATAATAAGCCAGTAGGTCCCAATCATAAGAATACAACAACACAACCAATAAGCATTTCCCAATCGAAATGTACAACTATTACTTCCCATTGCAAAAAAAAAAAGCATTTAACGTTTAGCACACAAAGAACTGACAGCATTTTTAGCTACTTTGCGGATATGAAAAAAAAACAGATAATAATATCAGTCAAAAATGTCAAATTCCCAGTTTATGCTACAAAACCAACTTTAAGAGGTTTTAAAAATAGTTTATATTTGACTCAACGTTCAATGACGTACACTAAGGCATTGTTGGCAGAGTAGATGGATGCAGTTCAATGCATGATTAATATAATTCACTAATATATATTTTTTTAGGGGGTGTAGATGAGCTTTAATAATGCAGATAGATTGTGGCATTTCTTGGTAGTCCCAAAAATATTGCTATCAGGTTGTAAATTAAAGCTGGCCTGGTACATTGTATGCTGCCTCCATTCTGGATGCACTGTTTCAGTTTCAATGACTCAATATTCTGGACAAAATGGATGAATGTAACTAAGGCTGGGAATGTCAATACAATCAAACTAGCAAGGGCAATGATCACAAGTCAGTCATAATGTGGCTAATAGGCTAGCGTATCTATTTATGTAGCAAGCTAAAAACACAGAGCCTAACATTAGCTATGCTAACCATTGGAGGAGTGGGTTAGTGACTAACTTTTCCCCCCTCATATAATTTTTGATGGCTATACACAGCTAGAGATGCACGTCATTTGGTTAGCTAGCAAGAACTTGAACGACTGTTATCCAGTTCGCATATCTTTTAAGGTTAAATTTTAGCAGATGCTCTTATACATAGCGACTTAGAGTAGTGAGTGCAAATATATTTCCATACTGGGCCCCCATGGGAATCGAACCCACAACCCTGGCATTGCAAGCTCCATGCTCTATCAACTAAGCTACACAGGATCTTGTCTTGTGTGTTTGCAAATTCTACTCCGATTTCAGAGCACTCTCATCTGAGTGTGCAAGAGTGCGGAACATAATGCATTTACGAACGGGCAATACCCGCTGATTATGACCGGTGTCAGTTAAACGTAGACAAAAAAACGTAATAGTTAGTCAAGAATGCTCTGACCAGTAAAATGGTCAGAGTAAGGAGTACTCTCATTTGTGTCTGGAAGCAGCTAGCTAGCAAGCTAGCCAACTTTAGCCAGTTAGCTCGGGTGCTTGGTTGGGACAAGCATGCATTGACAGGTAAGCTGCAGAAGGACAAGGAGTCTACACTTCCCCATTGTTTTTCAGTGCAATTTTGACGGCTGAAAAATGTTTGAGAGGGTTTATCTAATGTTCCTTTGTTAGATTTTAGCTCATCTTGCTCTGGCTAGCATTAGTTGTTTATCTTGTTGTTGATGATGTGCATAACATGTTATTTGATCAATAGGACTGTGAAGTTCCCAAATATAAGAGGACTCGCGTGGTGTTGACGTATTTTCAGAAATCCAATCAGGTATATGTTGTGGCTTTTGGCGAATCTGTTCTAATGATCTAAAGTTGCGCTCTTGTAATTTCTGGTAAACACACAGTCCAGTTCAAAGTGAATGATGGCAGGCCTGTGTGGCAAATGTCTTGTTTGTATAAATGTCTAATGTAGCTCTGATTGGCTATAGCGCACCAGTCTGTGTAAACTCCGGTCCTGGACATGACAAATGTTTTTGTTTGGTTTTATTTACTGCAGTGTCTATTAATTGTCCAAAGCTTTCTCTCTCTGTGTTGCTATATCATTTTCATAAATGCCTTAGTATACATAAATCCCAAACATTCTAGGAATTTATGTAAACGTCCAAAATACCATATCAAAATGGTCGCTTGTCGGAAAATGTTTTAAAAAGTGTAATATTTTTCCTGTTGCTAAAATTCTGGCACTTCCACTTTAAATGCAACAATGTGTACTCATAAGTTATTTTCAAAGAGATGGCTAACAACAGCAAACGCTCTGCAATAAAAAACACAGTTCCACTCACCAGATGATGATCATCAACTTAACTTCTTGTTGAAAGTTATTCTTGAAAAGGGAGAAGCTAACAAATTAGCAACAACATCCTCTTTGATAAAACCTGCTGCAGCCACTGCAAACTAGCCGGCAACAAAAGCTAGCTTGCTAGACCATGGGAAAACTACTGCTCGCTATTGTGTAGTGAGTGACCTGTCTGCCTTCAAGAAGATGGTCCCACCCATTAAGTCAAAATGTGATTGGTTGATTCCACTGTCACTCCAAAATGTTGCTCTAATAAAGTTGAAGACAGATGCCTTTAACTAGCTTCTGATGGCCTAGCCAATGGCTGACTTCGCTAGCTAGATTTATCACCTCAGAGACCAGCAAAGAAAAATCCTGATTGGATCTTTTTTTCTCCTCAGTGTTAACCTTTTCCTTTCCAACAAAAACTGAAGAGCAACATTGAAAATAATATCATTATCATTATTATTATTATTATATTATTATAATCATTATTTTATAAATCCTTAGTCCGTCTCTGAAGGCATAGAAGGCCCATATTCTCTCAGCATGCATTTTTTCACTATTTTGAATGTCTAAAGAATCTAGATGTTGGTCTGAAATATGAACACAGACATACTGGACATTTTGAACTGTTATTATGGTGGTGATTTGACAAAATTACAATCATGGTCTTGAATTGGACTTTCATTTTTCTGGCCTCGGTCTTGATTCGGACTCGTTCTTGACTCAGTCTCGCCCCCCCCCCCCCCCCCCCCCCGGTCTTGATCTTGACTCGGACTCAATTTGCTCCGGTCTTGGTCTTAAATCGGACTCGCTTTAGGTGGTCTCGAACACAACACTGACAGACACACACTACATATGCTCACACACACAAAACACACACACACATGCATATTGATGCCACACACACACACACACACACACTCACACATAGACACATTTTACACTCACTCTTTCACACTCTTCACATACGCTGCTGCTACTCTATTTATAATGTATCCTTATTGCCTAGTCACTTTTACCTCTACCTACATGTACATATTACCTCAATTACCTTAACTACCTTGTACCCCTGCACATTGCCTAGGCACCGGTACTCCTTCTATATAGCCTCCTTTTTGTTATTTTATTGTGTTACCATTTCCTTTTTTTATTTTGGAAATGTTTCTTACTTTTTAACTCTACATTGTTTTTGAAAGGGCTCGTAAGTAAGCATACACGGTATCGTATACACCTATTGTATTCGGTGCATGTGACAAATACAATTTGATTTGATTTGACTAATTAATATGCACTCACACACTTTATGTTGAAGGCTTCCTATCCTTTCTGTGTGCTCCTCAGACCCCTTCTCAAGGACAGTGCCAGATGCCAGCTGCACCTCTGACCTTCACCTCTCTCCCTGACCCCACAGATATAGAAATAGAATCAACAGATGTGCCTCTAACATGTTGACACTTTTCTTCATGCACTTCAGAACTCCAGCCTCCTTATTATTGCCTTGCTGTAGAAGGAATGCTAAACACAGTTTGAAATGTTGAAATTAAGAAAGTGTCGAATTTACCCTATTTTTGTACATTTCATATTTTGGTACGTCATAAGCAATGTTCTTGAATTTTTCACAGAAACCTTTTTTATAAAGATAGAAGATATTTCTTTGTAAGATGCTACTATAGTTTTGGCTCGTACAAAATGGCCCCTGTAGCTGAATTGTGATTCCTTCAGTCTGACCTCTAAGCTCTATGCGATGGGGGTTGGAGAGGGTGATGCTGGCACTGTACAGTAAGGCAATAACTGAGGTGTTGTGTTGGGTACGATCAAGGTATCTGGTACACAAGGCCTTCCACCCTACCTCTAGCCTGTATCTCCTCTCTCTCATTCACACCTAGGGCTGTTACGGTGACCGTGTAACCGCCAAACCAGCGGTCACGGGTCATGACTGCAGTCAAATTCTACGTGACCCTTTAGTCATGGTAACTACACTTTTCCAAAACTGCGCTCTGATGCCACTGATGGTCATTAGTGGCTTACCAAACTTGCTAACTCTACTGTCCCTCTAATCACTGTTACATCAATGCAAATGCAATCGAAAATCTTTTTTTTATTATTAGAGCTCATGTTGTGGAACATTTCTATAGGCAATGCAATTGTGTGAGAAAACAGTTTTTATGGCCTCGATTAAAAAGAGGATCCCATAGATAGAATTTTTGTAACTAAATGACAGATTTGTCTTTTCTTGTCTTCTCTTTACAGCAATAACCATTTGCTTTCCAAACCGTTTTCCCGAAATTGTATTTTGAAATATTGCGATATGTATGGCTTGGACCTCTACTTTTCACAGACAGTCACGACTCAACAATAGCTTCCCAAATTGCACACGCTGCCTTTCTTTCCGATTGTAGGCAATGCGATTTAAAACAATCCACAACTTATTTTTTTTTAAAGAAGCTAATGATCCTCTGTGGCAAAATCATGTTTTAGTATCCTATTTTGAATGATTGTATTTATCTCTGTATAGACAGGAGTAGGCTAATTAGGCAATATAATTTGGACAATTTAATTCAATTTACTTTAGGGAAAGCTTAGCTTCTCCTAGCCCTATGGATGCACCGCCTATGCATGCATATTCAAAACGTAATCGCACGTAACCTCGCTATTCGAGTGCAGGCTACGGATGACATGGGTTTTATTTTGTGGGCCATTCTAATAAAAAATAAAAAATAATTCCACACCAGAGGAGGCTGGTGGGGGGAGCTATATGAAGACAGGCTCCGTGTAATTGTTGGAATGGACTACATGGAACAGAGTCAAACGTGGTTTCCACATGCTTGGTATGTTTGATACTGTTCCATTTATTCCATTCCAGCCATTACTATGAGCCAATCCCCCTAAAGCTCCTCCCACCAGCCTCCACTTTCCCACACAAATATTAGTAGGCTATATGTAAAGACCAGATTAAATTAAGAATAGCCTGAATAATTATCAACTGCTTGTCAAATTGTGAATGAAAGACTGATGAAGTGTGAACAGCCTGTGCAAGAAACAGAGCAGAGCTCATGCTTTTCAAAGCTATAAAATCTGACTGTAGTTTTGACACAGCCAGATCAACAGTCGGGGCAATAGGATACGTAATAGTATCATCCGCATATAGATTAAGTTTGACAGGTCCACAAACAAAGAAGCACATTTAATTTGAGTGTCTAAAACATTGACCAGATCATTAACAACTAAAGTGGTTGCTGTAATAGTGCTATGCCCAGGCCTAAACTCTGATTGATTTACATTCAAAATACATTTCTCTGATTTAAAAAAAGACCAAAGTTGTACATCCACCAAGGATTCGAGAATCTTAGCTAGACAAGGAAGCCTTGAAATTGATAATTATTAAGATCACTACTGTCTCCGTCCTTATGGACGGAGCACAAGAGCTGATTTCCATACTTTTGGAATATTTCCTGATAACAGTGTTAAATAAAAAATGTGGGTTATTGAGTCAACAATGTTGGGCGCTACACACTTTAGCAGACCAGGATACAGTTTGTCGGCCATGTGGATTTCTTGTAGTCTATCGCTAGCAAACTATCCAGGTATTATTTTTTTGAAAATAGCCTAAAAGAAAAGTTTTGACTATCATTTCTCTGATCATTCAGCAAGTTTTCCCTATCAGCACCCAGCCGAATATAATTGTGAATAGGCTTAGAAGTTAGCCAGGTGAAATAAAATGATGATTGAATGCGTCAATGAGACCAGTGTCTTAACTTAACTAAACTGAAAAAAAATAAAACACAACCTGAAACAATTTCAAAGATGTTACCGAGTTACAGTTCATAGAAAGAAATCTGTCAATTGAAATAAATTCATTAGGCCTTAATCTATTGATTTGACATGGCTGGGCACAATTTGAATTAGTTTTTCCCTACACAAGGGCTTTATTACAGATAAAAATACTCAGCACCCCAGCACCCTCCCCCTCCTCAGACGATCCCGCAGATGAAGCCGGATGTGGATGTCCTGGGCTGGTGTGGTTACACGTGGTCTAAGGTTGTGAGGCCGATTGGAGGCGGCTTATGGTAGAAAAATGTACATTCAATTCTCTGGCAATAGCTCTGTTGGACATTCCTGCAGTCAGCATGCCAATTGCACGCTCCTGTGGCATGATGTTGTGTGACAAATCTGCACATTTTAGAGTGGCCTTTTATTGTCCTCAGCACAATGTGCACCTGTGTAATGATCATGCTGTTTAATCATCTTCTTGATATGCTACACCTGTCAGGTGGATGGATTACCTTGTCAAAGGAGAAATGCTATTTGTGTGAATGGAAAAATTCTGGGATCTTTTGTTTCAGCTCATGAGACATGGGACCAACACTTTACATGTTGCGTTTATATTTGTGTTCAGTATAATTTAGCCGGGTTCCCATCAAAATCTGAAAGAGCAGTTACATAGTTACATATCAGATTTAGCCTTTCTGATTTGTTTTACACAGTGATTCCTTAGTTGGTTAAAAGCTTGCCAGTCCGGGCCTAACCATGTGTTCCTGGCCTTGACCCAAGCATCCTCTATTTTATGAATGACTTCTGATAATTCTGGAGAGTACCAGGCATTCGATCTACCTGTAACCCTTAATTATTTTATATTTTTTACCTCCTTTTTCACCCCAACTTCGTAATTACGATCTTGTCTCAATGCTGCAACTCTCCAATAGGCTCGGGAGAGGCGAAGGTCGAGTCATGCATCCTCCAAAACATGACCCGCAAAGCCATGCTTCTTAACACCCGTTCGCTTAACCTGGAAGCCAGCTGCAACAATGTGTTGGAGGAAACACTATTCAACTGAAGACCGAAGTCAGTCTGCAGGCGTCAGGCCCTCCACAAGGAGTCACTAGAGCGCAATGAGCCAGGTAAAGCCCCACTGGCCAAACCCGGATGACGCTGGGCCAATTGTGCGCCGCCCTATGGCACTCCCAGTCACTGTCGCTTATGACACAGCCTGGGCTCAAACCCCAGGCTGTAGTGACGCCGCAACACTGCGATGCAGTGCCATAGACCGCTGCGCCACTCGTACTCTTCATTTTTTAAGGGAGCATGATTATCCACAATACTATTGAATTCATCTGCAAAGAGGCTCAAAGCTAATTCAGGTTCAGCGATAGCTGAAATATAATCAATGTCACTAAAATAAAGGTCATGTAAAAAAGCCTGTTCACTGAAGTTTTTAAAGTTCCTTTTTCTTTGTGATGACACAAGGCTTAGATTTTTGTATTCTCACATCTCTGACACAAACAACTGGGCAATGATCACTAATATCTTGAGCGAAGACACCAGTAGGAATATATTTCTCTGGTGTATTAGTTAAAGTAAGATCAATCAGCGATGACTTTGAAGGATCTCTAGGGTTGGGCCGTGTAAGCTTAGGCACCAGCTGGGTTAGGTTTAGATCATTACACATGTTTTTTAAGAACGTGGAAATTTAAGAATTTCCAAATCATTATTTACATCACCCAGGATAATAACTTCAGATTTAGTAAAATAAGACAACAAACGAGTTAACTCCACAAGTGCACTAATGTTAGCTGAGGGAGGATGGTAGACATAGGCTTAGATAGTAGCTAAACATTTTGGGCAAGGGAAATAGATCTCAAGTAAAGAAACAGATAAATTATTTTGAATAAAAAATGGCCACTCCACCACCTCTACCCTGTTTGTCTGCTCTGAAATATTAATATCCGAGTCCAGAATGTTCCCAGAGATCCAAGTTTCAGTCAATACCAGAATATCTGGATTTGTCTGCATAGCACAGATCTTGATGTAATCCAGTTTAGGAAATTAGCTCCTAATGTTCAGATGCATCAACCCAAGACCTTTACGAGTCACATGGAACCTCAAACTCAAACAAGCTATGTTCAATAGGCGGTTGCAGGCCCTGTCTGATGGTTGATATTGATATAGTTGGTACGGCTATACGATTACATAGAGCTGCACCATTTGGTCTATCCCCATTAGTAATAGAGGAAGGAGAAGAAATTGGAATTACTTTTCCAAGGTCCGCAGCCAGTGTCAATATGAGGAACTCTCAGAGTAACCAATGATGTAATGTTATAAACTAATTTACCTGGTCTTTGGTTGCTATTGTGCAACAGCCCAAGCCCTCTACATGATTTGAAAACCGAGGGGGTATTCAACTTTATGGAATTCACATTTGAACTAAAAGCACTGGGTGAGCAAACCACAGTGGGTTCCTCTTTTGAGCTAACAATAGCAGATCTAAGAGTGGAGTTCAGTTGACAACAGCCCTGGCAGTATAGACAACAGTACGACGATAATGCTTAGAGAGGATGGGAGGTATTACAGAAACGGGGCTTGGTCTGTCTCTGAGTCAATATCTTAACGCAGCCTTGAAATATGAAGAGAGGGTACAGGCTCCTAGGTATGTAGGCTATGCTTAGAAGCCAGGAGATGCTGAATGTCTTTATGTTAATTAACGGTCAATTACCATGAGACTGGCAGTTATTTGCATGACAATCACCGGCTGACAAAATTTGGGCTCTGCACTTGGCATGGTGAGGAGGTGAGAAGAAGGTGTCACGTCCTGGCCAGTATAAGGGTTAATTGTCATTGTAGTTTGGTCAGGACGTGGCAGAGGGTATTCGTTTTATGTGGTTCGGGGTGGTGTGTTTGTTGAAGGGGCATTTGATTTAAGTATTCCGGGGTGTTTGGGCACTGTTTGATATTCATGTATTCTATGTTTAGTCTAGTGAGTCTGTTTCTATGTTTGGTTAATTGGGGTTGGGACTCTCAGTTGAAGGCAGGTGTTGTCTATTTGCCTTTGATTGAGAGTCCCATATATTAGGGTGTGTTTGTCATTTGTGGGAGATTGTTCTGTGTTTAGCCTTGTCAGACTGTTTTGTTGATCGTTCGTTCTTTTGTTATTTTGGTGTTCATTTTGAATTTATTAAACGTCAAGATGAGCATACACATACCTGCTGCATTTTGGTCTTCCTTTACCAACGACAACCGTGACAGAAGGTGAGGAGGACGCCCGCCTGTCTTTCCTCTCTTCTCTTTTCCTCTCACCTCCTCTCTCTCGCTTCCCTTTCCTCTGTCAAATCCCTAATTTCCTTATCCAAGTGTTGGAATCCCTCAGATCCTTCCCCCGATTTGGTTGCGTTTGGCCCAACCCAACGTGTTTCATTTTGCTTCGTGGGATTTGTGGGTGTTTTGTTTAGGCCTGTGTATGTGTGAGCTGAATGTGTGTGTGTGTGTGTGTGTGTGTGGTGTGTGTGTGCGCCTGCCTTCATGGTTACCCCACATCCCGCTTCACCACAGCCTGGTCTGTGTGTGACAAACACCAAACACTGGGCCCAGCCCTTAGGCCACCCTCTCCTGGTCTCCTGGGTTAGTCTGTTTGTACACCTGGCACCAAATACATACATCTTCTACCATGGACACCACCACCACCCCACCCTCACCCACCTCAACCCTCTCCCTCTATACAGTCTGTAAGGCCACCAGCTAGCCACCGGCTAGTGTTTGGCTAGTTGTCTCACCAAATGACCCTCTGTTTTGCTTGTACACAACCAGCAGCCCAACTGCCACCCCCGCTCTATTGAAAAGAAACTGGGCTCAGCTGTGACACTATCCGTCGCTGTCAGCCTCAGTGTCCACTGTGTGTGTTTTGACTGGGCTCTGCCCATTCACTGGCAGCATTGTGAGTATAAACCTCTCAACAAGTTTAGGATTTACTATATGGACAGGACTGCTGTCAAACAAGCTCCCCCGTCTCATCTCATCTCCTACTCTTCAGGCAGGCATATGGATCTATCTCAAACCAACCTTGTGATGCTCCTCCTCTTCAGTATGTTTGGTTTGTGTGGTTTACAGTTGACATGGAGATGGGCTGCCGAATGGCATCTGAAAAACTGGGGTTTTCCACTAAAACTTTCTCTTCTAATTTATCCACTTTTTCACTAAGTTGTACAATTATTTTATTTAAATGTACTTGGGTTCATCCTTATATTCTAAATCAATTGATATGGCAGCTTAATGACTTAAAATCATTTTTACCATTGGGATAATACTGTGCTGCCAGTAAGAGTAGTAACACCAATGAGACATTTTTGGTTATTGAGGAATCGGTTAAATGGAGGCCACAGATGCTCAAATCTAAGGTCTTTAATCATTTACTAAAGTGAAATGATTTTTAAAAAATCGCACAATGTTATTTCCCTTCATTTAAATTGAGTAACACCAAGTGACACTTTGGATTTAGACATACAGTGCATTTGGAAAGTATTCAGACCCCTTTACTTTTTCCACATTTTGTTACGTTATAGCCTTATTCTAAAATGGATTAAATAGTTGTTCCCCCCTCATCAATCTACTCAAAATACCCCATAATGACAAAGAAAGCAAAAACAGGTCTTTAGAAAATCTTGCAAATTCATTAAATATAAAGAACAGAAATACCTTATTTACATAAGTATTCAGACCCTTTGCTTGAGAAAAGTAATCTCTGGTCTGATAGACACAAGATTGAACTCTTTGGCCTGAATGCCAAGGGTCACATCAAGAGGAAACCTGGCACCATCCCAATGGTGAAGCATGGTGGTGGCAGCATCATGCTGTGGGGATGTATTTCAGCAGCAGGGCCTGGGAAACTAAGTACAGAGAGATCCTTGATAAAAACCTGCTCCAGAGTGCTCGGGACATCAGACTGGGGCGAAGGTTCACCTTCCAACAGGACAACGACCCTAAGCACACAGCCAAGACAAAACAGGAGTGGCTTCAAAACAAGTCTCTGAATGTCCTAGAGTGGCCCAGCCAGAACCCGGACTTGAACCCAATCAATCATCTCTAGAGAGACCTGAAAATAGCTGTGCAGCGATGCTCCCCATCCAATCTGACAGAGCCTAAGAGGATCTGCAGAGAAGAATGGGAGAAACTCCCCAAATACAGGTTGTAGCGTCATACACAAGTAGACTCGAGGCTGTAGTCGCTGCCAAAGGTGCTTCAACAAAGTACTGAGTAAAGGGTCTGAATACTTATGTAAATTTAATATTTCAGTTTTTTATTTGTAATAAATTAGCAAACATTTCTAAAACCCTGTTTTTGCTTTGTCATTATGGGGTATTGTGTGTAGATTGATAAGGAAAACAAACAATTTCATCCATTTTAGAATAAGGCTGTAACATAACAAAATGTGGAAAAGGTTAAGGGGTCTGAATACTTTCCAAATGCACTGTACCAAATTATCAATGGAATCCTCAAGGTTTTGACATACTAAAAGAGTGTGATTAACTAATACTTTTCTTTAGTACAGACCCCTCCCCCAACAGCTTGCCAATGGAGGGAATGCTCAAGGTCCTTGTATATCTTTGTAATGAGTAATTTTCAATGCGGAAACACTAATGACATACAACTGATTGACAGACATTATACAAGTAAAAAAAGTATTTTAATAGCCTTCTTTGTTTTTATTGATTTATACAATATATGAAATACTTGTAACTTTCCAGAATTCAAAATACTAGATAGATATTGCTAAATCCCCAAAACATGTCACTATAACTCTAGACAACTACTGGGACAAGCCAATTTGCTTAGCATAAGTACTTTAAACAATGCATAAACTTTATGTTTTGCAGTATAAAGGATGTTTTATCATTAATAGACAGTTCAATATCAACAAAAACATGTATAATGTGTAACTATTTGTCATTTTAAAGTGTTTTTCATGGACACAAATGCCACCGCAAATCAAGAACGACCTGGTTACCCAACCACTGCTGTCACATGGGCCTCTATTAGCAGTGTCACGATACAGTCTATAATGACCAATACAGACGAACCTGAATTGAGCTGACTCCAACTGAAAATAAATCAAATTGAATCTCATAAGATTGATTCAAATCGAGTTACAGTGCAAACTCAACTTAGCCTAGAGTCTGCTCTTCTGCATAAGCTTTGTTACAATGACACAAGCTTTGTCCCATTCCCCCCTCTCTCTCCCATCCTCCCTCCCATCCCATCCCTAAAGTCTGCAAAAACACTACAGTGAATACTGTAGTATACTGTAGAATACTGTAGTATTTATAGTTAACGATAGTATACATTCTGTAATAAAATAAAACTGTAGTATATACTATAGTAATTAACTTTGTGTTTTTACAGATTGTAGTATACTGTAGTATTTACTCTAGTGTAATGTGGACTGTAGCACAAGTGCATTCAGAAATTATTCACACCACTTGACTTTTTCAACATTTTGTTGTGATACAGCCTGAATTTAAAATGTATTAAATAGAGATTTTTTTATAGTGGCCTACACACAATACCCCATAATGTCAAAGTGGAATTATGTTTTCAAAATATCTACAGGCATTGCTTGAGCGGAAATGTCTTGAGTCAATAAGTATTCAACCCCTGTGTTATGGCAAGCCTAAATAAGTTCAGGAGTAAACATTTGCTTAACAAGTCACATAATAAGTTGCATGGACTCAGTCTGTGTGCAATAATAGTGTGTAGCCCTTTCCTGTATTCAAATTATCTAGTGGCCTCATAAGTGGAATGTTATTAATATACACTATATCAAAAAAAACTTTCTATGTCAAACAGTTTTGGTATATTTCAGTCTTCTGTGATGTATATACAGTTTAATATTGGGATGCAAACTCAAAGTTGAATACATTTCAACTCTATATCTGAAATGGTACAGGTGTCTTCTTTTTTTAAGCCCATAACCATGTGAGTGAGGTGTATATTTTTGGAGTATTTACTGTAGTGTTTTGGCCAAATTTACTGTAATATTTGCTATTGTGTTTTTGTTTTAATATCTTTGACATAGTAGTGGAGGCTTTCTTATTGAATAAACCTACTGGAGAAATACTAAAAGAACAAATGTTCCATAACCTGTAGGTAGGACTGGGGGTGGAACAGATAGTGCAGAGCTTCTGCTCTGAACTATAACCTGTAGGGAACACATTGTATGGTCTATACTTGTTGCAGACTGTTGTGTTTTTGCTGAAATTATTGTAGATGTTACTACAGTGTTTTTTATGCGAATAATACTGTAGTATTTTCTATAGTATTCTACAGTACACTACACAATTATACAGTAATTACTTTACATTATCAGTGGATACTACATAGTGTTGTATAGTATACAGCAGTTTACTACAGAATTCTATAGTAAGTATTGTAGTATTCTACAGTGCCTTGCAAAAGTATTCATCCCCCTTGGTGTTTTTCCTATTTTGTTGCATTACAACCTGTAATTTAAATGGATTTTTATTTGGATTTCATGTAATGGACATACACAAAATAGTCCAAATTGGTGAAGTGAAATTTCAAAAATTAGGGGCACCACCAAGCAAGCGACACCATGAAGACCAAGGAGCTCTCCAAACAGGTCAGGGACAAAGTTGTGGAGAAGTACAGATCAGGGTTGGGTTATAAAAAAAATCTGAAACTTGAACATCCCACGGAGCACCATTATTAAAAAAATTGAAAGAATATGGCACCACAACAAACCTGCCAATATCGGGCCGCCCACCAAAACTCATGGACCAGGCAAGGAGGGCATTAATCAGAGAGGCAACAAAGAGACCAAAGATAACCCTGAAGGAGCTTCAAAGCTCCACAGTGGAGATTGGAGTATCTGTCCATAGGACCACTTTAAGCCGTACACTCCACAGAGCTGGGCTTTATGGAAGAGTGGCCAGAAAAAAGCCATTGCTTAAAGAAAAAAATAAGCAAATACGTTCGGTGTTCGCCAAAAGGAATGTGGGAGACTCCCCAAAAATATGGAAGAAGGTACTCTGGTCAGATGAGACTAAAATAGAGCTTTTTGGCCATCAAGGAAAATGCTATGTCTGGCGCAAATCCAACACCTCTCATCATCCCGAGAACACCATCCCCACAGTGAAGCATGGTGCCGTGGGGATGTTTTTCATCGGCAAGGACTGGGAAACT
Organism: Salmo trutta; assembly: GCF_901001165.1. Taxonomy (NCBI): domain Eukaryota; kingdom Metazoa; phylum Chordata; class Actinopteri; order Salmoniformes; family Salmonidae; genus Salmo; species Salmo trutta. The sequence continues at coordinate 29,733,768 of NC_042960.1, read as the reverse complement.
GGTCAGAATTGAAGGAATGATGGATGGCGCTAAATACAGGGAAATTCTTGAGGGAAACCTGTTTGTCTTCCAGAGATTTGAGGTTCACCTTCCAGCAGGACATTGACCCTAAGCATACTGCTAAAGCAACAGTCAAGTGGTTTAAGGGGAAACATTTAAATGTCTTGGATTGGCCTAGTCAAAGCCCAGACCTCAATCCAATTGAGAATCTGTGGTATGACTTAAAGATTGCTGTACACCAGCAGAACACATTCAACTTGAAGGAGCTACAGCAGTTTTACTTGAAGAATGGGCAAAAATTCCAATGGCTAGATGTGCCAAGCTTATAGAGACATACCCTAAAGAGACTTGCAGGTGTAATTCCTGCAAAAGTAGGCTCTACAAAGTATTGACTTTGGGGAGAGGTGAATAGTTATGCACACTCAAGTTTTCAGTTTTTGCATCTTATTTCTTGTTTGTTTCACAACAACAAAAATATTTCGCATCTTCAAAGTGGTAGGCATGTTTTGTAAATCAAGTTCTTCAAACCACCAAAAAATATATTTTAATTCCAGGTTGTAAGGCAACATAATAGGAAAAATGCCAAGGGGGTTGAATACTTTCGCAAGCCACTGTATAGTAAACTGTAGTATTTCTCCATGTCGGTCTCTGCCTTGAGGCTACAAATTATTTGAATTGCATCCAAAGCAAGCAAGCATAAATGCAAATTCAGGTTACACCCCCCTCACACAGACAGAAACGCACACGCACATACAAACACATTCTCATACACACACTCATATTCTCACTCTAAAAATACTCACTGTATCACCCTCCATATCTAACTAACACACACACACACACACACACACACACACACTAGCATACACAAACAAACATTCACCGTATCAAAAACACACACACAAACATAAACACACGGCTTGCGTCATGATGGCCCTGTACGTGCAGCTGATGAGGATGGTCAGGTGGTATACAGGGAAGAGAGGTAAGCAGCTCTAACACACAACTCCAAGCCCTGTACAATCTCTTAATAATAGTATTATTATTATTATTATTTTTGTTGTTATTTTTATTATTATTATTATTCTATTCTTATTAACTCTATTGTCCTGACCACCTGTTCAAAAAACAGCTCACCAATATATGATACAGCATGATACAGTTATATTTCATACACAAGTTGGTAGCTGCAGAGCCCTACCAGGACATTGACAGTATGTACAGTAAGTAAGTGAATGAGAAAAGAGAGAGAGTTTGGTTTGCTAGGGCTCGAGTGTCTCTCTCTGTCAGTGTGCCTCTAATCCAGCCCAGACTCAGTCAGGTTTGTGCTCCAGCTCCCGTCCCAGTCATTCCACTGTTGCAGGCCCTAAAAGGATTACACACCTAGTTTCTGCTGTATAATCTCTCTGCCAGGTCACAGGATAAAGGGGCCCATTCACACGCAGTTCACACACAGGTTGGAACCCATGCTGCAGTGGTACATGCGCACTGGAAGCAACGGCCTAGACCGCTAGACCCCCCTAGGCCACTCACGCACGCACACGCACGCGCGCACACGCACGCACGCACGCACGCACACATATCCACAGCTCCTCTCCCAGCCGTGCAGAGCCTGAGCCAGTCATGGAAGGATGCTAATCTGTTAGCATTAGCACTTGGCTATTCTGCATGGGTTCAGGTGTTGGCGTTTATGGGTAGCAGTTCTGCGGTCGCTAACCCTGTTCCGCAGCTTAGCTCAGACTGACATGACAGAAAGCTATGCCTGAGGTGGGAGGAGTAGAGTGGCAGGATCCATCTCCAGCGAACAATGGGGGTTTATTGAAGAGTGGGGAGGGGGAGGGAGGTAGGGACGGTGGACAGGAGGGAGAAGGGGGAGGGTGAAAGTCCTGACTGACATATCAGAAGTGAGAAAGTGTTTGTTTAGTGCTGCTGTATCAGTCGCTGCTGCTTGATCATTGTTGTGAGCTGTTGATAACTCAAGAGGAGTCAGAGGATCTAAGCACAGACAAAAATAAAACCCCGCACACAGCCATTCTCAGGGTATGGGAAAACCCTTAAACACAGACAATATGTGCTTGCACACTCTTTCTATTCCCTTCTGCCTTGTCTTGTGTCATGTTTCTCAATTGCATACTTTATAGAATTGAATTGAATACTTCAATCCACAATTTCAAATTGTATTTTCTGTCAGGGAAGGGTTACCCCAGCAGATATTGCTGTGAAGAGAGGAGGAAAGGGTTAACGGTAGAGCTGGCCTTTTATCTGAAGAGGTCCTGCCTGCCTGACTGACTGGCTGTGCTACTCCATGAGTAATGCTGAGCCATGGTGCCATGACACTGTGACAACCACAGAGGGGTGGGAGGGAGGGATAGGAAGCAGAAGGAGGAAAGGGGACTGTGTGGGTAGAGAACAAATATAGACGAGGCGAGGGGGAAGGGGGATTTGGATCAAGCGAAGAACACAAATTGAGAAATGGAGGGTAGAGGAGAGAAAGGGATGGTGATAGGAAGAGAGAAGGCTCAGCAGTTGTGCCTGCCAGCAGCTCGTTACAGAGTGTCACCGGAGTATTGCATCAGTGCTACAGGGACGCTCACATTGCAGGATGACATCACCTTATACTGGCTCGGCTCTGCTGCGGACAGGAGCTCCAAACACACCGTCTGTCTGCCACCCCAGAGAGAGAAAAAGAGAGAGCGATAGAGAAAGAGGGTTTTGGGGCAGATGAGAAGGATAAAGGTGAGGAACAAGGGTGCAGACTAAAGATAGAGGGAACGAGAGAACAGGGGAGAGAGATTTGGGTTGTTGAAAGGCTGGGGGTGGAGTGTAGTGAGGGTACTGCCTTGCTCGGACTGCTTTCGCTCTCTCTCTCCCTGCTTGGCACTGTAACTGGCTGATGCACTAACAGAGATGGAGGGGAGAGAGAGGAGGGGGGTCGACTCATTCCACTCCACTGCGTTATTAACACTTTGGTGCCGGGGTCTAGTTTTTGGGGAAGAGCTGCATACGCCATGCATGCCTAACAGGAGACTCGCCATCCGGTTCTCTGGTCGTTGCGTTTGGGCAAAGACCTATTCAGCCAGTACCGGGAACTGAGGCTGGGTTTTTGCACTGAATTAGAGCAACGCCTGGAAATTTCCAGACGGTGCAGCTAATTGGTTAGCTCGAGTTAGTGCACACATGACTCCTAGCTGGCTGGCTGGTTGCTGCAGATTTCTCCCACAGTGAGTGTCAGTTGGACAGACAGACTGGACAGGCAGCTTTTATGACAATCAGGCTTGAATTTGTTAGGTCTGAAGTGCATCAAGGAATCAAAAGATTCAACGTAATGTTTTCTTTAACCTCTAAAAGTGTAAGCCGTCTATAGCCCCTAAGAACACATTGAATAACACATTCATAAATGTCACAAAAAAAATCATAAGGAATAAGGTTTTGAAGTGTCTTCCCTATATCTAGGATATATAAGAAAGCTCATTTAGTTTTTTTGGTACATATATTTTACCCCTTATTTTTGTTGGCACAAAACTACCACCATACTTCCATTCATTTGTATGGGTTACCTTCAGATGAGTCCCATGACACTTGTGGGTGTCGTAGAGCAAAACAGAGAACATCGTGTTCGTTAGAGTCACCCCTTTCCACAGTGGGGTCATATTAGTTTATAGGCCAAAACGTTTGGATGCTACAGACGTTTTTGTGAGATGACCAATTTGTGGGATGTCTTATGGTCTGAGATGCAGCCCATGCAAAAAACAGATATCTCTATCTTAAACTAACGGATTTTGATTGGGATTTTTTTTATTACGTTGCTTAGATTGACTCTTAAAGATCCTTAGAAATATCATATTCTAGATCATAAACATTATGACTTCCTCTATTCTTAATCAGAATCCGCTTGGACTGTATTTGAACCCTCTGTCCCATATTGTAGGTTAGAAAGATTCTCTAGGGGGGGTTCATGGCCTTTGCTGACGCAGATATCTGATGAGACAGACTCAACATGCATGATGATGTCTGAGCCAGATTGACACTCATATTTTAGTTTGTTCATACGCTTCTGTGGTTCTCCAGAGAGGACATGAGTGTTTTATGCCCATATGGTGATGTGGCTCCATACGGGGAGTGCTTCTTCACCATATACACTGACTGTATTAAACATTAGGAACACCTGCTCTATCCATGACATAGACTGACCAGGTGAATCCAGGTGATAGCCAGGATCCCTTATTGATGTCACCTGTTAAATCCAATTCAATCAGTGTAGATGAAGGGGGAGAGACAGGCTAAATAAGGATTTTTAAGCCTTGAGACAATTGAGACATGGATTGTGTATGCCATTCAGAGGGTGAATTGGCAAGACAACATATTTAAGTGCCTTTGAACAGGGTATGGTACTAGGTGCCAGGCACACCGGTTTGAGTGTGTCAAGAACTGCAACACTGCTGGGTTTTTCACACTCAACAGTTTCCTGTGTGCATCAAGAGTGGTCCACCACCCAAAGGACATCTAGCCAACTTGACACAACTGTGGGAATCATTGGAGTCAATGTGGGCCAGCATCCATGTGGAACACTTTCGACACCTTGTAGTGTCTATGCCCCAACGAATTGGGGCTGTTCTAAGGGCAAAAGGGAGTGGAGGGAAGAGAAACGCGGAGTGGGGTAACAACTCAAAATTAGAAAGGTGTTCCTAATGTTTTGTACACTCAGTGTACATACAGGGAGTATGGCCCTCTCCACATGTTCCCTGCAGCTAGCAGCCCATGGACGCTGTTACTGCTGCTGCTCTGACATACGGTACACACAAATGGGCCGAACAGGCATACACGCACATACACACACGCAAACACACACCATTAGGTAACCCTGAATCCTGTATGGCTTATGCAACTATTTTATATAATATTGTATATTACTGCAGAGGGAGACAGAAAGAGAGAGAGAGAGAGGGAGAGAATCTAATGATGTCTGTAAAAAATAAAGAGATAATCATCAAACCCTTACAGTGGAGGGAAAGGGAACAGGAAGCACAATCATTCCTGCCTTTGGATTTGGACACTGTAATATTATCACAATTTTCAGACATAATATATGCATGACCGCCACAGCGTCTTATGCAACAGTTCCCTTTCTGTGTGTGCTCTGGCTCCCCTACTCTAGAAAGGTCTATGTTTAGCGCGGGACTATGGAACAGCCTATTCGTGTCTACAGTTAAATTGCACTTTCCACTCTACTTATTACAGTTACAGACAAAATATGAAAGCGCTAAGGGCAATGGATAATCAGCACAGAAATAGCACCGTCAAAAAATGTGTCATGTGGCAAGCAGACTGCGGTCACATCAGTGTGCAGTGAAAACGCTTCCCCCCTCCATCTCCAAGCATGGAGCGGTTTCCAAATCCTCAAGGCAATCATGTACCGTTCAAACTTCAACAACCCAACTTAAAAGTCTGCCTTTTTTTTGTTCCATTTTTTGGGGATTGGGCATTGGTTAGCTTGGCTTTGCACTGTAGCCAGGCAGATTAGAATCTCACTCACGGCTGCTTATGCCTGCCCCATGGCTTTGAGCCGCACAAATGCACAATCTACTGTGTTTTAACACAACACACATACACTGTACACACACACTCGCACAGAGCAGTGGAATCACTGTTGACGACATACGCTGGGGACTTTGACAGGCAGAGCTACTGTACCTAACTGGAGTGTCTTTCTGTAACACTGATCTGTTGCAGCACATGCACACTGAGACAGGGGCCATGAAACCATGCGTAAAAATCAGGGCTGAAAATCTGCTAACACACACACACATACAGATAGAAAAAGTTTCTAAATGTGATTTGGTCCCATAGGCACCCAGTTAACCTCTGTCAGTCTGGACCTCCCTTTTTGGCATTTTAGCTTTTATTGTACAAAACCGAAATAACAGATAAATTAATTTAAATGATTACGTTAAAAGGTTAGAAAAGTTCCAGTCTTGCGTAGATGTTGTATTTCAGACACAGCTGCTGTGCAACCACTGATATGTCAAGACGAGATTAAAACTTATTTAATGAACTCTATAGTCCTAAAGGCCTACGTTTTCAATTGTTTATTAAAACATAACTTTATTTAAGACCTTTTGGAATAACTCTCATATTAGATGCTGTATCATCACATTACAGCGCTTCACTAGGCGCTGCTGCGTTTCTATGGCTACAGAAGTAACAAAACCAACACCTGAGTCCCAGAGGTCATCTGTGGTTACACAGACACACACACACACACACACACACACACACACACACACACACACACACACACACACACAGACACACACACACACACTCACTCACTCACTCACTCACTCACTCACTCACTCACTCACTCACTCACTCACCCACCCACCCACCACCTGTGTAGCAGATGCTTGAGAGAAGCCAGAATCACAGGATGGCAAATACACATCCCTGACTGACACTCCTAACAAATGATCTCAGAAAAATTAGGTGTGGAAGGGAGGAGGCGAAGGAGGGGTAGTTCACACACACACACTTATTCATACTGCTGCTGGTGATTATTATAAATACAGTATGCAAATGCCGGCGTGATGCTTCTCCCGTCTATTATTCATGAGATTCAGAGGGACCCCGTCCTGATGCATAGATAAAACACAGCAGATTATTCTAGTTTCCCAGGGCTCTATCTCCCGTGGATTACCGTGCAGGGCAGAGGCAGTTCCTGTGTCATTGTTACCCTTTCATCTGTCCAGCCTGGCCTGTGTAGCACCACCCCACCACAGATAGAGACAGTGTCAATTAAAACACTTTGACACACTTGACAGAGAGGGGCTGTGTGTCCGGCATTAGCCATCTGGGGTGGGGAACTGGGGGACTCCCCCCTCACACACACATATACACGCCACTCACCCCCCCCCCCCTCCCATGTTGTAACATATGTATAATATGTTTTGTGTCTGGCCATGAGTTGTGGTCATGCTCAGAAAACAATTACTAGATATTTTAGTGTCACTTTTCTATCCTCTTGTGGCCTGCATCCCTTTGTCCCTCATAGTACTGTTTGACCCAATCAGCAATTCACTTCCTGTATCCCTGCGATGTTCATTGGCCAGGAGGGTACACTAGGTTGCAAAAAAATTGAAATACAAAACTTCAATCTCCGGCAACAGAGTTGAAGTAAAGTCATTTCCTATTGGTTCCCAACACTGGAGTCTGCGTACTGCCTAGTTCTTAGCCTCTAGAAAGTAGATGGGAACATACCAATGTGTTTGTGTGAAAGGGGGCGAGTAAAATGATGCCACTAGATTCTTGAAAATTACTAACATGATATATAAACCAGTGAACGGAAAAATATGTTCATATACGTATACAATCGTCCGTATGTTATAACAATGCTGTCTGTGAATTGTAGCGCAGAGAAAGCGCAAACCCATTTTCGATGCGTCATTATTAGAAACGGCTGTCACCCTGGTGTCCGCTTGGAGTGGTATCGCCGAGATGATGTGAACGGTTCCCTAGGCGCCGCCAGTGTTCTTAAAATGAAGATTACTGCTCAGTCCCTGAAGAACGGACTGGATTGTAGAGCTGGTATCTACTTTCAGCTCTGTAGGACTGTTAGATCATTTTATAGGCCTTTGGAACAGTGAAGTTGTATGTCTGAGCAGTGAAGCCTGGTGCTTTTAGAGAAGAGTTAATCGTATTTATTGTCCGAAGCAGGCATTCAGATCAGCAGAGACTGTCCTATATGAGCTGTCCTATATACAGTACATAGCAGTATCAAATCAGTCAAGTGTTGTATACGTTTTGTCGTTGTTCACCTGTGATCCTTTTTTTTAATATCCATTTGGAGAAGGACAAGTGTCATTCGCAAGTGAAGTAAAGACAATGTACAATACAGTTTGGACTACGGAAAAAGAAGACAATGATTGGAGGGACGTGATGATGCCATATTCCACAGAATTAATATTTTACATTGAAATGGACCAACCACCTCCAGGTAGGCCACTAAAACTATTGGATTGTCATTGTGTGGTAAAGTAATGTATCATATTCGTAGATGCGGGGACATTTGTCATATGGATTGAATGGTGAAAACTTTAAGAACGCCTTGCCTGAAAAACCTGCCTGTCTAGATAGCGAGCCTATTCATTTGGGTAACTTCGTTGTTGTTTCATTTTGCAGTAGTTATAACAGATGCGCAAGTAGTGCACAAGCGTCTAGAAATGTGCGTTATAGTTTTCTATTCCATTCGCTGTAACATCGCTACATTGTCAACGTCCAGTCGTTTTGCTACTGTTGCAAGTGCATCGGTGATGACGATCCTTTAGCATCTATTTTTTATAATGTATCAGATGCGTTGTTTAGTTTGTAACAATTTTGTAAAAAAAAAAAAAATTACGAATCTATCGGAGTGACATCACATGAACAGCAGATTGATACAGGCTACTGTGTATCCTGCAATAATCCCTTCCGTTTTAATAAACATTTCACGCGCATATGGACATTATTCATTGAATCAATGAACTTTATTTGTCGCTATGATACAAATTGATTAACTCAGTATAGTTATTTAGTCGGCTGCTTATTCATTCGTTTTTCTTTAGTAATTCATTCATTCATTTAGCACGAAGGCCATCACTTTTGTCAGTTTGCTTTGTTCTTTTATAACAGTCTATTCAATATTTATTGATGTCGTTCATACCTAAACTCTACTTTACCGTGTTTTACCATCAATATGATATCCTGGTTCTCCAAAATAGTTAAAGGTGTTCAGTCCAGTGAAGCATAGGTTGTGGGGGAGGGGAAAGAGATCTGAAAAGATTGCGTTACAAGTCAATGAAGTACAACCCTCTGTTTAATCTATATCAACGTTGCTCGAGGCGCAGATGTCATGCATAATATCTGCGCATGATTCTGACCGACTGTCATATAGATGTTTAAATGTATTTTAGTCATTTCTTGGTATTTTGTGCAAGTGTCATTCGACTCCCATCCCCCTTCCCCCTCTTCTTGAATTAATACCGCAGATGTAGGACGCTCAGCGGATGGAGCAGGAGATGCTGTTGAATTGCACTGAATATAATTTGCCGGTAGCTCTTTCTCCCCCCCTGTCCCATGCCCTTGATAGAACGATTTTAGAATATTGGCACCTTCTGAAGTGGACTGTTACACTATCCAGTTCTGCGTGTACAGCAACCCTCTCTATTGTGATCCGGGGCAAATGGGATGATATCTCTTTAGAAAAAGGGGCTTTATGTCGGGGGTGGCATTCTCCTATAGCTTATGTGTAGTCCATTTCCATTTACATGTGCTGTCAATGCAATGGCTCTGCGATTCACAAGGGTTTCACGCATTCACTATGAGGTCATACATAGGCTGGGAACCGATAGAGAGACAGTTTTAAGATGGCATTTAGATATATAGGCTCGAGCTGACTATAGTCCAGCTACACTTCTGCAATGCAACTCAGCTATAGACCTACTCTAAAAGGCATAGCCTACAGTATAGGCTACAAAGCTACTGTCAAATGAACTAACAAGTGAGTCAGTACCCAGTGGGCAAAATCTGGTTTAAAAGACATCAGTTTTTTCTAAATGTATTTTTACTAACCAGAATAGGATGTATTTTTCTGACCAACATAAAACCAGCTGGTCATAATTGTGACCACTGTATTATGTGCTTTATTATGTACTGATCATAGTTAAGACCTCATCATAACCTGGTAATGACCATTACCTACTGTAAAAAGTATTGCAGAGGAAAAAGTTGCATATTAAAAACATTGTTCATTACATTTATATTTGTTTCCATAGCCACCGGTTAAGATGAAATCTGCAGCATATTCTTACATTTAACGTTTTTAGCACATCTGCATACAGTAATTGTTTCATAATCCAAGACATTACATGCATAGAAAGACTGGGACAGGGTATATAAAGGCCCATTTTTGTAAAAAAATTGTATCAATGATTAATTAGTGGTGTAATGGGGTAGATCCTCATCAAGGACTGAGCACAGAAGTCGATCTGGCGCGTAGTGGCCCTCTTGAAGAGTGGTGTGATGGGTCAGCTCTGCAGTGAAAAGAATTAGCGCATTACAACTTTATCAATCTGAGATTTTAAAAGAACTACATTCCTGAAGAAACTGTGTGGTCCCAGTTGAAAAAGTTTGTGGCAGTTATAGCTTAGATGTCTTTAAAAAAGAGCAACTTGCTCATATACATACTTTGCGTCCTCATCCACCCCGACGTCAACGGCATATTTTAGAACTTCAACCTCCTGAGTTTTCTGGCTTTTCCGTGCACTTACTGTAAGCTTAAAAAGAGAAGAAAATAAATTAATGATTGGCGTAATGTGGGCATGCAGGACACGACATAACAGTGACGCACAGTAAAATATATTTAACAGTCAGAATCTACAAAAAATGCATGCCAAATGTCTCAACTGCTCACATTTACTTACCAATTACAATGGAGGACACGAGTGGTATCAAAGGCATGTTTTCTCCTCTGTCCCTTCATATTGAAGTGGGACATTAACTAAATCTCAAACATTTTAAGAAAGAGGATATCAAAAATGTGACTAGTTGGACAATTTTTTTGTACTCATCTCTAAGTGTTAAAGTTTTGCTTAATATTCAAACAACATTTTATAAACACACCACTCCATAATCCTGAGGACGTTGTCCCAGACAGAAGTTCCCAAAATTGAGGACAGCTTGGCAGTCTTAAAAAAAGAAAGGTAAATGCAAAAATCGAGGTATGTATAGAGAGACAATAAAATATTATGTTTTTCTAAAGTTATGTTTGTATGTCATATCATTCCTGCAACAAACATTGTTAGAAATTGGTGTAATTGGAAAATCTCTTTCCTTTCTTCTTTAGCTGGGATGTGGCAGAATAGATCACTGGTAACGCAGTAGGTGGCCAAGGACTGCTGTAGAGGCCATGCATCAGGTCATTGACATGTTTCAGGAACTGTAAAGACAGAGCCAAATCAATATTAACCATTATGATTAGTAACCTAGCTACAACAGAAGGCCTAAGGTCTTCAGTAAGTTAGACTTAGCCTAGCAAGTACATTGACTATGTTGCCCCTCAGCAATCTGGCAGTTAGGCAGACAGACGGGGAGGGAGAGAGAGAGACAGCAAAACATAGGCTATTTACAGGCTGGATAACTACTGAACTCTTTCCCTTTGTTCACTCTTCCATCCTTCCATCCAATCTAGAAGATTCCTACAAAAAAAGAGAATCAAGAATTGAAAAAGACAGTTAAGGTGTAACGTTAGAATGAGTGTTGAGGGGTATATGCATAATGTATCGTATTGTCAAATACAAAATACACACAAATACATGGATCCCTGATGAATCAAGAAACATGTTGACATGACAATGTTTTCTAAAGTTGTGATCATCTCTCGCTCTCTCTTACACAAATACACATTTACTGTCATTAACTAAACAGATATCAAAATGTAAACTTTAGCTAGCTAGCTACAACAGCTAAAAATGAAAACTTACCATGTCCATGGAGGATTAGCCAGAGCGCTAACGTTAGCCAGCTAGCAAAACTTTAGTTGATGTTTTTCTCCCCAACAAACAGCTGCATTACTTACAAAAATTACAACATGAATGCAGAACAGGGACGACTAAATAGCGGTCAAATCTTTTGGAAGTTTTTTGTGTACATTTCAAGAAACTGTCGTTGTTTTCCAGCTGTGTTGTTGTGTAGCCTACCGGGCATGTGACGGCTCGAGCAAGCAGGCTGCTTGTGCGCAGAGATTTATTTCTGCGTGTGAGGCACAGATTCCAATCCAAGTTTTAGTTGGCCTACCTTCTTCCTATTTAGCTACTGAAATTAAAATTAAATTAGTGCACCATTATGGTATACCCCTTTCCTGCAGTTAAATGACCAAATTGCCCTCTAGTGGCCTCATGGGTGGAATTGTATTAATATTTTTCATAATTTCATAATTCTTATTTTATGTCTTTTATTTTTTTAATGCTGAAAATCTGATGTTTTTATGTCAAACGGTTTTGTTAAATTTCAGTCTTCTGGGATGTATATACACTGTAATATTGGTATGCAAATTCAAAATTGAGGACATTTAAACTCTATATCTGACATGGTACAGGTGTCTTCTTTTTTTAAGCCCATAACCATGTGTGTGAGGTGTATACTTTTGTTTCAAAGTAGATTTGTTTTAAGACTACCAAGAAACACTCTGTGTGACCCTGAGTTAGCCCATTGGAGTAAAAGGTTAATTGCGTAAAACAATTAGGGGAAAATATAATTGTAATATTTTCAGGGTTAAATTCAGGTGCAATAATTTGATTAATTATTGATGGAAATAAATGGGATAAAAATAGGGTTTTGTAAATCCTGGTGGATTGCAGTAGAATATTGAACTAAAAGACATACAGTGGCAAGAAAAAGTATGTGAACCCTTTGGAAATCCCTGGATTTCTGCATAAATTGGTCTAGATCACAGCAATAGACAAGCACAGTCTTCTTAAACTAATAACACACAAACAATTATACATTTTCATGTCTTTATTGAACACACCGTGTAAACATTCAAAGTGCAGGGTAGGAAAAGTATGTGAACCCTTGGATTTAATAACTGGTTGACCCTACTTTGGCAGCAATAGCTTCAACCAAACATTTTCTGTAGTTGCGGATCAGACTTGCACAACGGTCAGGAGGAATTTTGGACCATTCCTCTTTTCAAAACTGTTTCAGTTCAGCAATATTCTTGGGATGTCTGGAGTGAACTGCTTTCTTGAGGTCTTGCCACAGCATTTAAATTGCATTGAGTTCAGGACTCTGACTGGGCCACTCCAGAAGGCATATTGTCTTCTGTTGAAGCCATTCTGTTGTTAATTTACTACTGTGTTTTGGGTCATTGTCCTGTTGCATCACCCAACTTCTGTTGAGCTTCAATTGGTGGACAGATAGCCTAACATTCTTCTGCAAAATGTCTTGATAACTTGGGAATTCATTTTCTGTTGATGATAGCAAGCTGTCCAGGCCCTGAAAAAGCAAAGCAGCCCCAAACCATGATGATCCCTCCACCATACTTTACAGCTGGGATGGGGTTTTGATGTTGGTGTGCTGTTTTTCTCCACACATAGTGTCGTGTGTTCCTACCAAAAAACTCAACTGTAGTTTCATCTGTCCACAGAATATTTTGCCAGTAGCGCTGTGGAACATCCAGGTGCACTTTTGCAAACGTCAGACGTGCAGCAATGTTTTTTTTTGACAGCAGTGGCTTCTTCCGTGGTGCCCTCCCATGAACACCATTCTTGTTTAGTGTTTTACGTATCGCAGACTCGTCAACAGAGATGTTAGCATGTTTCAGAGATTTGTGTAAGTCTTTAACTGACACTCTAGGATTCTTCTTAACCTCACTGAGCAGTTTGCGCTGTGCTCTTGCAGTCATCTTTGCAGGACGGCCACTTCTAGGGAGAGTAGCAACAGTGCTGAACTTTCTCCATTTATAGACAATTTGTCTTACCGTGGACTGATGGACATCAAGGCTTTTAGAGATACTTTTGTAACCCTTTCCAGCTTTAAGCAAGTCAACAATTCTTAATCTTAGGTCTTCTGAGATCTCGTTTGTTGGAGGCATGGTTCACATCAGGCAATGCTTCTTGTGATTAGCAAACTCACATTTTGTGAGTGTTTTTTATAGGGCAAGGCAGCTCTAACCAACATCTCCAATCTCGTCTCATTGATTGGACTCCAGGTTAGCTGACTACTGACTCAAATGAGCTTTTGGAGAAGTCATTAGCCTAGGGGTTCACATACTTTTTCCAACCTACACTGTGAATGTTTAAATGATGTATTCAATATAGACAAGAAAAATACAATCATTTGTGTGTTATTAGTTTAAGCACACTATGTTTGCTTATTGTTGTGACTTAGATGAAGATCAGATCAAATTTGATGACCAATTTATGCAGAAATTCAGGTAATTCCAAAGGGTTCACATACTTTTTCTTGACACTGTATAGGCCTAAGTGTTATTTGTTAAATTCTGAAAACAAATGTTCTTAGTCATAATAGAACAACAAAATAGCATTCAGTGGAACAGAAGGAAATGCCCTGCTCAATAAACAGTGCAATTACGCAGACAAAAGATTAACATTAGAAGCCAACACACATAGAATGCTACCAGATATCATGAATTAATTAAACATTATTTCATTGCACTGCAGTTTAACTGCATTTTAACGACAGTGACTCTTTGTAATTATATCCTGTATTATTGTGAATGTTTATCTTACATGCTGGTAGCCTGGAACAAATGTTATGGAAGTGAATGTGCACTTTACAACTTTGCAACTACAAAAAACATTCCCATAGTCTGTAGTAAAATCCAAAGCATTTATAGCATCTGAGATTCTCTAAATTAGGGACCATCTCTGATAGCTATAAGACCGCAGAAACTATCACAAATTTTTGCGTGGTAATGACGCATGACCTGAGTACCATTAGGCGGAGCCCATAGTATAATATGATTCTGCCGGACTTGGGAAGAACTCGGCCTGCATGAAGCCCCCCGAGTCCTAGTCCATGCCCAGAGTCTTAAACAGAATAGGCCTGAGCCCAGCATGTTGACTGGGTTCAGTAGTTCAATCAGATTTCAACCAAAATAATGGTCATTACCAGGTTATTTTTCAAGATGTAAAAAATACATAATCAGGGTTGGAAATGAAAACCCTCCAAATACGGGTAGATTTTGTCATTGGCGGGTAAGAATGTATATTTTCACAAGCCACGTTGTCGGGTGGTGACAGAGCATTTAGGGATAATAAAAAAAAAATCCAAAACCTACATGTAGAAGTTGGTCGAATTTTCAAGAAAATGTACTAAAGTGGAACTTTGTCCTAGTGTTTCTTGGCCAGTTACATCGTTTTGTTCACGTGCTAGGTTGTTTTTCAATGATGTTAGTTGAAGTTTGCTGCAACTGTCTGCTGTTAGGAAGACATCTCAGTCAAGATTTTTTTCATAGCAGTCAAGCGAGTGCCTAAATTACCACGGTAACGGCCCGTCCCTTAAAGGGCTAGCTGACATTTTTTTGTCTCACCTAATGTTTGCACTTGATCGAGCATGGATTGCTACTAAACACTTTTATTCATGAACTTTTAGTCATTGTTCTCCTAGATTTATTTGTGTGCTTCTGCATTTATACTTAGGAGCACATCATGTACTCCTTGTAAAAAATGTCAGCATAGAGCCCTGAGCTATAATAATAAATAAGCCAAATCACTCAGCATTTTGTAGCAGGATAGGCACTTTGTTGATTGTTGATGTTCAGTTGCGAAACTATTTATCTGTTTTTATTATTGTATCTAAATGATTTATTTTAACATACATTGGTTAAAAGACGCAGGTCGCTAATTAAATGAAATTAATCAATATACTCCAATACTTCATACTCCGAATCATTTCTTGTTTTTGAAACATTAGATGGCATACTTTTTGTTTTTTGTTGTTGTAATTTTTGGTTAATTATAAAGAAAAAAAAATTGGGCTGGTAAAAAATGTGAGTGGCTGGTAGATTTTTTTAAATCTACCACAGTGGCTGGTGGACCAAAAAGTTAATTTCCCACCCTGGACATCATGAAAAATAGGTTTTAATCTAGTTGTGATCTGGTTATATGACGTTCCAACCAGAAAAAAAAGTCTTTATCATGTTGTATGCACACTGGGTAGGCTCTCTCTCTATGAAAAGATAACAGTAATACTACCATGCATGTATAATGGTGATAGTAACGCTGTGCATCTTATGCATATAAACCCAGATGTATGAGCCGGTTGGCAAACAACCAAAATGTCGCACTAATCATGTTGCCAGATCTGTTTCCAAACAACAATGTCTAAACGTGCCCTGGTGTTGGAAACGTAATCGCCATCTCCTCCTGTGATTAATCTGTCAATGGTTGATGTTTGTGTTTTATGTGTGTTGGTGCTGTTACAGAGTGACAACAACCACCATCAGTTGTATTATATGATCACCTATGTTAGCAAGCTTGTTCCATTGAGCCAGGGATTGTCAGTGGAGACAGTGAATGAAACAAACAGTAGCTTTGTATAAACAATAGGTTTCAATGGGAAAGATGCACTGTGTTGTGTGTTTGGCTTCTGTGTAACATCTCCTGGGCTATCGGAAAGGACCCTAGCTGTGTTACCGCAGGCAGGCGGTAGGTGTATAGAGTGGCGTATAGCGGCAGTATGTCTAGGGGAGGTGGAAGAAAATAGCCCCGCTCTTCTTCTCTACTCCTCCTCTTCTCTCTCCAGGGGGTATGAGCTCACCAGTGTGTGATCAGACCGCATATTCATCTTATCTTCCACTCAATGCCAGCTCACAGCTCGGGCTCGGCCCCTACAGAACACATACGCAATGTTTTTTGGTCGCCTGTCTGGGCTTTTCTCTCTTCTTATGTACTCCTGTTTTTAGATGTTATTTCGGCATGGGATTCACTTTGTGGGATCCTAGGGGTCTCAACCCCGGGCCCAGCAGAGAAAGAGAAATAGAGAGAAGGCAAGAGAGACACCGTGGGGGTGGAGAAAGAGAACGACGGAGAAGGGATGAGCGTTGTGCAGATGTTCATTAATATATTTCTTACAGTGGAATTGAAATGTGAGAGGCTCTGTGACAGTTAGGATGTAACGCCGGGGGCCAGCGCCGTGTGTGTGTGTGTGTGTGTGTGTCCGTTGCCGTGGGTGATTAGCACAGGTGGAGTGCTGCCCCAGGGGAGGGCTGACCTCGGTTCCCAACGGCAACACGACTACTCCCCTCCCATTGTGTGTGTGTGTGTGTAAGGTGCAGTGATGGGGTGTGAGTTTGCAGGGCAGCACTAGAATTGGGTAGCTTCTTCATTGAATGGAAAATCACCAGTACATTTCTGTCCCCTGCTGCTAGAATGATGCTATATGGGGCAATGACATAAGTCACTTACAGTAGTGAGGCACAACAGACAGACAGACTGACTGACTGACTGGGTTGGTTGTGTTGATTCTTCCTCTGCGCATTAAAACACACTTTCTCTTCAGTAAGGAGTACAGTAGAACTATTATCTTACTCTTTATTCTCTGTCTCTGTCTCTCTCTTCGGCCATGTCTAAACTTGACAGTTCATGCCGCTTTAGTATTCTGATCCTAGATTTATGATCATGGAATTCCGAACGTGTCATGCATCAACACCTACATTTAAATGTAGATATTGTGTCAACAGTGTGTCTGGATTCCCCTTTCCCGCACTCTATTCAATTGCCAGTATGCATTCTACAAACGGTGGAATAGGCTAAATATAATAATGACAACACAACAACGGATGGCGGTAGCTAACTACTGTAGCTAACTAGCCAGCTAACTTCTGTAGCTAGCCAGCAAGCGACGTTAAAGGGACTGAAAACGGGTTAGCATAACTCTAGCCCCCCCAAAAAAAATCCTTTGAAATACTAGCTAGCTGGCTAACATTTATGAGGCCAGCAAACACGTTCTTCACACGCTAGGAACGTATTTCCTCCAACGTTATAATGAAAAAGGTGCCTCTCGGACCCAAAACGCACATTTTCTGGAGACTTGTGGGAGGAGTACTGATGGCGTCTGCCACTGTATGCGCTTTCGGTAGCCTGGTTGCTTTCAGAAATCGGCACCCAATGCATCCCTGACCACATCCTGAAGTGGTCAGCCAGATCTGAACACAATCAGACCACAAAGCGACTTTTGTGCGTCTCGACCCATCTTCGTATTCTGAGTCAAGTGTAGACGCAACCGTTCTCTCTCATTCTGTCTGTCGTGGAGAGATGTAAGCAGAGCTAAGGATTCATAATGTGTCTAAGCATACAAGGCAACTTGCCCTCTCTTCCCAATCCCCCCCTCTCTTTTTCTCTCTCTCTTTCTGCCTCCTATTCTATTCTGAGATTCACGTTGGACACATGTTAGGCTGGTAAGAGCCCCAGAACACATACATCTGTTAAGTATAAACATTTTTCTCCCATCTCTCTCCCTCCCAAATCTCTTTCTTTCTTTCACTCTATTCTCCTTCTGTTTCTCTGACTCGGTTTCGCTCTCCCTTTCTCTCCTCACATGTATAAATAGTACTAGAGTTCGAAGTGTTCAGCTTGGTCAGGCCTGACTTGTGGAAACTGGGCTGGGAGCAGAATATGCCTGTCTTTTCCCATTCAGACACAGCTTTGGCCACAGGGTGTGTGCGTGGGGGAGGGGGTGGGGGCGTTTTATGAAATTGGGATCCTTAACTTTAGGAAAAATCCCAAACCGATCACAAAACATTATTTTCCGCGTTTTGGCCGAACTGGATGATAGGCTATAAAGGTCTGTGGAAAGTTGTGTAATTTAAATAAAACAAGAGAGGAAGAGGTGAACTTTAGGTGAATTTGTGAGGCACGCAAGACAGATTGCCAAGATGCGCACCATGTTTTTTTCTGCCTGCGCTCTCCTCTCTCTCCCTCGGTCTGGCTCGCCTGGGGGCGTATTCATTACACCGATTATGATGCAAAACGTTTGTTAAACGGAAGCAAATGGAATGAAACGGGGAGGGACCTACCTGAATTTCTCCAATAGAAATGTTCCGTTTCGCAACTGTTTGGCCTAATGATTACACCCCTGCTCTTTCTCTTCGCTAACGATGTTAGTGTGTTCAGTCGTCGTTCTGTTGCGTGTAGAATATCCTAGCCTATTCATTGATGGTAGGTCCTGCTTTTCTAAAGTTCCGAGACATTGCAAGCCAAGAAATTGCGAGATGCTGCATTCCATTGCGAGATACAGGCCTAGAAAACAGTTCTGACTGTCTGCCTGGTGGCCGACCTGCCTGTACTGTGCCCCTTCCCTCTCTCTCCGTCCCTCGCTAGCTCGCTATGAAAGATTTCCAAAAATACTGAATCTTAGGAGTCGATTCCTAGCAGAATCGAATCTTAGCACTCGATTCGGTGACGGTAGTCAACGTGCAAAGAGTCGAGGAATCAATTACTTTGGAATCAACGCTCTACCACTACGTCATCGTCGTTAACTGTTGGAAAAATGGCAAGCGACGTCCTGTATGGAAATACTTTGCGAGGTGTAATTGAGGTTCAGTAATAGTACATTTTAGTCATTTAGCAGACGCTCTTATCCAGAGTGACTTACAGTAGTGAATGCATACATTTCATACATTTTTTTCTCCATACTGGTCCCCCGTGGGAATCAAACCCACAACCCTGGCGTTGCAAACACCATGCTCTACCAACTGAGCCACACGGGGCCATAGTACAGGTGCAATGCTTAACCATTTGAAAGGGAACATTTTATGCATCTTTCTTATAGTTTTAATGGAAAAAGGAGCTGTTTAAACTTTTTAAAAATGGTCCATTTGTCACATCCCGTGTTTGTGTGTGTAAGAGAGTGTAGTGTGTCTGGTTTAGTAAGGCTTTACACGCTCTGTGTGCTCTTTCTCTTCCTGAACCTCTCTCATTCTCCCTGACCCCCTCTCTCTTTCTCTCCCTGACCCTCTCTCTTTTTCTCTCTTTCTCTTCCTCAACATGTCCCTGACATAATTTTATATACTCTGAGGGTGTAACTCTCTCTCTCTCTCTGTCTCTCTTGCGCTCTCTTTCTCTCTTTGCTGCTCCCCCCCCCTCCCCCCCTCAGGGTCCACCCCTATCCCCCTGCTGTGCTCTTATTGGCTAAATCAGGTCTCCATTCAGAGATTAGCTAGCTGTCTGATTTTAGGATCAGGGCTTGTTTCGCAGCGCCAGTCTGACAGAGGAGGAAAGAGAGCTAGAACAGAGAGAGAGAGAGGAGAGGGACTGACTGACAGACACACAGAGAAAGGGAAAGGAAGAGACAGCTGACAGGACTAATGCAGCTCACACAGACCCCACCAGAGGAAGAAGGTAAGACCCAGCATCAGCTTTCTTTCTTTCTTTCTTTCTTTCTTTCTTTCTTTCTTTCTTTCTTTCTTTCTTTCTTTCTTTCTTTTTTTCTCTCAGTCCTCCTCCCCTTTCTTTCTTTTCTTGTCAGTTGGCCCGCGTCCCTTTTGTGCGTTTGTGCTTCCGTCTGTGTGTGTGTGTGTGTGTGTGTGTGTGTGTGTGTGTGTGTGTGTGTGTGTGTGTGAAGCAAAGTGCCGACTGCGACTGGACAGGACTGGAATGAGGGCTTATGTGTGTGTGACAGGATTGAGGGGCCCGGGGGTAGGCTGGCAGGCTGGCAGGCCGGCCGTGTGGACTGAGTCTGCAGGACTACATGTGTTGAACAGCTTAAAAGACAGACTGATGTATACACTGTGTGTGTGTGTTCATTCCTGAGGGTCTTTGTCCCTCTGTGGGAGGTGTGTGTGGAAAAGACCCTCTGCTCCGCTTACACACTCTGGGGCTTACGCCCTCCCCAAAAAATAAATAATGAAGTTTGTATTGGATTGTACTCTGTTCTGCTACTTTTATTCCATTCTGTAACTTTGCACAACGGTGCAAATGTTTGTTTATTTTACTTTTTTACTTGTCAATTATGATTTGACTTATTTATGGTTTTTCTTAAAGTTCTCAGACAGTCATCTACATCTCACCGAGGTGTGTGTGTGGTGCGTGTGTGAAGGGTTGCTGTGGGGCGGCAGTGTTAATACCACTCTGCTGGCGCCCCACACACTCTGGTTAACATGCTCCTGCTTCTGAACCAAACAGCTGCCACACACCACACACACACACACACACACACACACACAGAGAGAGTTGTGCCTGAGGCTGACCCTGTGTCCTATGCAAGCTGCATAATGTGCTCTTTGGAACTGGCTCTGATCGAGCTGTTGTGTGTGTCATAGAGGGGGCTCGGCTGAGGGTGAAGGGTGCAGGACAGATCTTTCAGCCAGTCGGATGTTAAATGAATCTGTTAATGATAAAGTGGGGATGAATACACACACAGACAGACACACACACACACACACACACAGGTCCTGGAAGGGAAGGGGGCTGGAGGTTGCTAGCTAGCCAGGGCTTTCATTTTCACTTGGCCCCAATTCTGCTCTCTTCCTCCTGTGGCTTCCTGGCTCTTTCCCCTGTGTGCTGTGAGAGAGAGAGAGTGAAAGGAGTGTGTGTGCACCTGCAAGGAGAGGGTGGAGGGAGGAGAGGAGGACAGGAGAGGAAAGAAAGGAGGAGGAGGAGAGTTAGGCAGGCAGGTCCGCCCCTGGCTCTCTCTCACTGGTGGAGATGGCTCACCCCACAGGGAAGAGGAGAGGAGCTCCTGGACTGCTTGGCTGGCTCACCGTGTGTGCGTGTGTGTGTGGCGCAGGGCTGGGTAGGTTACTTTCCAAATGTAATCTGTTACAGTTACTAGTTACCTGTCCACAATTGTAATCAGTAACATTTATTTTGGATTACCCAAACTCAGTAATGTAATCGGATTACTTTCAGTTACTTTTAGATTAGTGCAGGTTAGTGTTTTTCGTCATGAATCTTGTTCTAGAGGCAGCTGTGCAGAGTGGTAACTAGCTAGCACAGCCACAAAGTCATAAAATCTGATTTTAAACTTAACCCTAACCACACTGCTAACTCTAATGCCTTACTATAACCTTAAATGAAGACCAAAAAGCTCATTTCTATTTTCATACATTTTTACAATATAGCTAATTTTGACTTTGCAGCTGGCCCATCTGGCGTAAATCGCTCAGTTCTGCCTCAAGGACAAGACTCATCCCAATAAACGTCAATCTGCGTAAGAGGCTTTAGAAGAAGACAAAAATGAATATTACCAATTGAACGTCATCTATTGCAGGATGAATCAATGTTAGAGTTTACATAGCTGGCCATCAATGGATGCTGCATTTGACTTTATGGGTTGGTTATGTAGGCTTCTTCTAATCCATTGCTTTCTACTACAGAAAATAATTTGATTAGGCTACCTCTTTACATTGAAAAAACGGTGTCAGATTTCCAGTCATTCCAATTAATTTAGTACTCCTTTATCTTCAAGAATAGGACTTGAAAGTATAGATTAGCCAAATGTTTTTTACCTGCCCGTAACCAAAAAACGAAGGACTAGTTACCCTACTCTGTTGATTATGATTTTGTTGTCATGGCGGACCGATTGGGCTCATTGCATTGAGTTGGGGAAAAAATGCTGCTCTCGGAATGGCATGCTTTGAGCCCTACCAAAAAGTACTTTTTGCATGTGAAAAATGTATGCCATATGCTGCATTTGCTAAATGCCTACTATTTTTGTTGTTGATACTGATACCTCAATAATTTGCAGCTGTTTAAGACTATCAAAAGTGCGCAAGTTTGGATTTTTTTTTGTTATTGCACAAATTCAATTGAGCAATAAAAGCCCCACTCGTGGTCTTCTTAAATTAAACTTGTTGACTGTATGGAGGAAGGGAGGAACTCCCTCAAGCTTTTACGCCATAGGCTGGGATCCACACTATGCAGCTGTTGCAAGAGCACATTTTATAAGCTCACTCACTGGCTGTCTACTGGGGGCATATTCATTACATTTTGCAACAGAATGGCTGTTTCTTAAACTGAACGAAACGAGGTGGGACCTACCTGAATTTGTCCAATAGAAACTTTCGATTTGCTCTGTTTGCTTCTGTTTGGTTCTTAAACGGTAAACATTTCCCTTAATGAATACACCCTGGTCATGAAAACAATGATTGATAGGCAGTGTAAACTTCTTTAAAATACACATATACATTTGTGAAGAGCCATCCACAACAACCACAACCCGTAAGGCGCAAATAGCTAAACGAGAGAGCGGCAGTGTGATTCACATCAAAGTGATTTCTGTATCACCCATAGGCTACACCGCTGCTGTTGTGCGGCAGGTAGCCTAGTGGTTAATGGTGTTGGGCTAGTAACTGGAATGTAGTTGGTTCAAATCCCAGAGCTGACTAGCTGAATAATCTGTCTATGTGCCCTTGAACAAGGCTTCTGTTAAGTTGCTCTGGATAAGAGCCTCTGCTAAGTAGGAAAAAAAAGTGTTGTCTGTAGAAAAGCTGTGCAAACAAAGTTTCTTTTTTGTCCTCCAAACATTTAAACAAAAAAAACAAACTAAAAAAGAGCCTCTGCTAAATGACTAAAATGAAAATGTAAAATGTCCTTACCTCCAAGCGTTTATTCAAGTTGAATAATTTTTGGATGCCGACAACAGACGCACCATTGGTAGACATAGCTTGGACTAAAGCCTACAAAAGCCTATTCCTGCTCTTTTCCCACAATCCATCAAATGCATTTGGTGTGTCATCATAGTGGTCTTTGATTTGTGGTCAGACTCCCTCAGGTGGAACAAACAAAAAATAAAGCCTTTTTTATGCTGATTTGAATGCAAAATCATTTTTGCGCAAACATCCTTTCTGAATTTTTAATTAATCGTCTCCTTTTTTTTTTTAAGTATCTGTAATCTGATTACAATAATTTTACTGCTAACGTAATTACATGTAATCCATTACTCCTCAACCCTGCGTGTGTGCGTATGTATGTGTGTGTGTGCGTGCCCCCGTGGACCAACGTGGACCAACTGCCAACCCAACTGAAGGAACTGGTTTTCAGTAGTGTTCCAGACACTGTTTTATATTCCCCTAGCTCTGTACTGCTGGAGAGAAGTAAATATTGTACTCAGTCTGCTCCAACTGGAACCTCTTTTACTAAGAACTATTTCCTATGCTGTATGTCTGTCACATGTTCTAATTCCCTTTATTGACACCCCTCATGCATAGCTAATTCAGTAGTAATACCCTCAGTACATGTGACTCTCTGTCACTCCTACTGTACAGCATGGGGACAGACAGTGAGTGATGTTACTATCATGGGGACATTGAGTAATGGTTATGTCAATAAATGTGTCCCGGATGACTCTGGGGGATTGGGTGTCTGTCTCTGACTGGCCTGGTTGTCTGGTTGGACTACCCCCTCATAGTGTAGTTATGGGATTCCCCTGACTGACTGTCATGATGTCACCTTCTCTCCCTGGTGTGTGTGGGTTCCCAGAGCAGCCCTGAATGTTCTAGAGAGGGACAGAACATTCTAGAGGCCCGCCAGAGAGCCAGTGGAGACCCCTGAATGAAAGATGAAACACACGCGTGTGCTACACATATACTCACGTGTGTGTGTGTGTGTGTGTGTGTGTGTGTGTGTGTGTGTGTGTGTGTGTGTGTGTGTGTGTGTGTGCGTGCGTGCGTGCGTGCGTGTGCACGCGTGTGTCTGTCTATGTGTGTGGTTGTGGGTGCTGAGTAGGGTGTCTGGGTCAGGGGCAGGTTAGTTATGCTTGGCTTGGGGTTTTTCGTATGAACACTGTAGCTGCTGTTGGGCTAGAGGAGGCAAAGGGAGGGGGGTGAGGGTTATTTTCCTCTAAAGCTAGCAAAGTTATTACACTTTTTTTCTCTGCTGCACCTGGCATGTGGCGTGTCTCGCCCTTACCTTCTACTCCGTATCTCACCCCTCCCTGACCCTTAAGGTCCCTCTACTAGCAGCCTAGACCTGTCTGTCTGTCTGTCTGTCTGTCTGTCTGTCTGTCTGTCTGTCTGTCTGTCTGTCTGTCTGTCTGTCTGTCTGTCTGTATGTACCTCTCTCTACTGTTAGCTGGGGTGAGTGGGATCTAGTCAGCCCAGCTCTGCTTCCTGCTACTTATCCTCCAATTAGTATTCTCACAGAATCTCTAGATTCCAAATACTGTGGAGGGAGGTCTCTTCTTGGTAAATTATTAACACAATGCTGAATGGGAGGGAGGAGAAGCATGGCCAGTATGGCCGATTGCGACATAATCTAAGCCTGAGGGATGGGGGGATGAAGGAATGAACTCAGGCCAGAAGTAGAGGTGAAGAAAGGAGGAATGACAGGAAAGGAAGACTGTTTCCTACAAGCTTCGGGTCCACTGTCATGTCAGTACACCTCATACATGTCGAAGCATACTTTTATTTTTGTTCCGCCACTAACCCTCTGTCTTTCTCTATTCCCTTCTTTGTTTTTCTCTCTCTGCAGCTCTTCCTCCCAAGCCGGCCAAGCCCATGACTCCAGTGAGCAGCAGCAATGGTGTGAAGGAGGGGGCTGGGGGGTCGCTACAGGAAGCAGAGTGGTACTGGGGAGACATATCAAGGTAGCACTCCGCACACCAGGCACATGCACAAATAGGGCTCAACCAGTGCCCGAGCAGCTGCCCTTTTGCCCTCCTATGAAAGTGCCCTGACAGCTCAGGGGATCAGCGTTTTTCACAAGTACATTGAGTAGCCAGCCAAATCGAAAAAGTAGCTAGCCAGGCTCCCCTGGGCT
Source organism: Salmo trutta (assembly GCF_901001165.1). Taxonomy (NCBI): domain Eukaryota; kingdom Metazoa; phylum Chordata; class Actinopteri; order Salmoniformes; family Salmonidae; genus Salmo; species Salmo trutta. The sequence continues at coordinate 29,708,515 of NC_042960.1, read as the reverse complement.
GGGGGGGGGGTCTGGTTAATACATTTTTGCCGAACAAGCTATATTTTGGTGGCCTCTGGTATACTCTAATGCTAGATTGTATTTTGAAACAGCAACTATCAGGAAATAACCCGTATCCAATTGTTTCACACTTTTACAGTCAGTGTTCGTTTCGTCAGCTGTTGTACAATATCATATAAAACACAGGCAAAACAAAACTGGACTGCACTGGGCATTTATAGAATCCTGTAAGAGTCTGCTGACTTCCACAGGCTTCAAACTTCCTTTTAAGAGGCACAGAAAGCAGCAGTTGACTACTCCATTGTCAACATTTTGAATAAATCAGTAGACCTTTATCAATTTGAAAATACCATATAAGTATCATTAGTTTTTAAAACCATTCAAATGGTTTTCTTTTATCATATTTTAGACCAGAGTGAGGCTCTCTCTCCACTAGCCTACCTATTGTTCCTTGCAGTGAGGAGGATTCACCGTCTTCAGCACGTTTTCATAATTTATCTGCAGTTAATCGCCAAAAAGCCTTCCAGTATGCAAATTAGGGAGCCAAATGAACAGGTCTCTCGCTTGCATTTCATCTTGCATATCGGTAGGCTACTGACGAGTCACTCACTTTAACGTCACTTTCTGGCTAGTCCTGATAGACTTCATATCAAAAATGCAAACGGTTGGGCCATTTGGCCAAAAATCTACTGGCCCGAACTGAATTTCTACTCGCCCGGAAATGGTGTAGTTCTTAAATTAGGGCCTATAGGTTGGCATGCTTTTTCTCTATATTCGGCTATATTTGGTTACTATGATATGTATTAAAAAGCTGTGTAATATAATTTAGCAATGCAAGTCATTACTCTATTCTTTAGAATCGCATTGTATTAATTGCAGTCATTTTTGTTTCTGAAGTATGTCATTTTGAAAGGATTTGAAAATCGGACGCTGCCCCTTTAAGACAAAAAAGAGACATCGCCATGGCTACAGTAGCCTAGCCAAGAAGAATGCTAAGTGTTTTTTCGTAGCTTTCTTTATGCAGACTATCAACAGGAGCCAGTATATTGCTAGTATGTTCTCTTTTGAACGTTTGATTTGGTAAATGACTTTCCCTAAAATAAATAAGCCCAGCGACTAGATTGATGGGAGCTTGTTTTTGCTCTGGACAGCTCACGTGTGCTGTGTGAAGGCACAAACTCATGTACTGCTCCTGTGCTCGAGAAGTTGTGGTGCCAATCATATTGCTCAAATACAAATAGCATGACATTTATGTGTGTGGTCTTCAATAGTTTTCAATGGTAGACCGTGACAGAGTAGAACTGGAATGCACTGAAAAGTTACTGGCCCCATGTGTTTTTAATGTCCCTGGGCCAGCGGGCCAGCGGGCCATCGTTAATGTCAGACCTTGCATGCAAAATAAAATAAAGGAATGTGCCAGAAAACAATAGGCTAAGTGGATTTCTACACATCGTTACCACATTATATGAGACGTGAACATTAACTCACATATGGGAGGTGCAAATTCATGTTCTCTTCCTCAGTGTAAAGAAATTTAACTGCAACCACAGCGCACACAACACACACATCCAGGTACAAAGAGGTGGGCAGACAGCAGTGTTAACCTGTTATCTCTTACTTTGTGAATGACAGGCACCTGTCCTCCTTTCAATTGATTGCTAGAAGATGGATATCCTTCATTCTATTGGGAAAGGGCTCTGCAGACTTTTTTGGACTAGCGAATTCGGAAAGTAGTGTAGTTAATTTAAGTGGACAAAGTAGCCGGCTGAAAATGAGTCTGTAATTGGCTGTGTAGCAAACAGCTGACGCTAGTGGAAAACACTGGGGGATTTTATATTATGATTTACTTTTCAATGTTTTAATTTTAAATGTAACGAAGTGCAAATCAAACTAGATAATTTCATGAACTTGTATCTCTGAAAATTCTCCAGCCCCATGCGCACACTTCTGCATGCAGTGGCCACTGGGTACAGATGCCGTGCAGATTTCTACACATCGTTACCACATTATATGAGACGTGCAAATGAACTCACATTATATGGGAGGTGCAAATGCCTAGCACCACTCCCATTCCCCAGGCGCTCTCATTTGTTGACTTCTGTAACCGTAAAGCCTTGGTTTCATGCATGTTAACATCAGAAGCCTCCTCCCTAAATTTGTTTTATTCACTGCTTTAGCACACTCTGCCAACCCTGATGTCCTAGCCGTGTCTGAATCCTGGCTTAGGAAGGCCAACAAAAATCCGGAAATGTCTATCCCAAACTACAACATTTTCCGACAAGATAGAACTGCAAAAGGGGAACTGCAATCTCCTGCAGAGATAGCCTGCAGAGTTCTGTCATACTATCCAGGTCTGTACCCAAACAATTTGAGCTTGAACCTTTAAAAATCCACCTTTCCAGAAACAAGTCTCTCACCGTTGCCGCTTGTTATAGACCCCCTCAGTCCCCAGCTGTGCCCTGGACACCATATGTGAATTGATTGCCCCCCATCTATCTTCAGAATTTGTACTGTTAGGTGACCTAACTGGGATATGCTTAACACCCCGGCCGTCCTACAATCTAAGCTAGATGCCCTCAATCTCACACAAATTATCAAGGAACATACCAGGTACAACCCTAAATCCGTAACCATGGGCACCCTCTTAGATATCATCCTGACCAATTTGCTCTCTAAATACACCTCTGCTGTCTTCAACCAGGATCTCAGCGATCACTGCCTCATTGCTTGCGTCCATAATGGGTCCGCGGTCAAACGACCACCTCTCATCACTGTCAAACGCTCCCTAAAACACTTCAGCGAGCAGGCCTTTCTAATCGACCTGGCCCGAGTATCCTGGAAGGATATTGACCTCATCCCGTCAGTAGAGGATGTCTAGTTGCTCTTTAAAAGTGCTTTCCTCACCATCTTAAATAAGCATGCCCCATTCAAAAAATGTAGAACTAAGAACAGATATAGCCCTTGGTTCACCCCAGACTTGACTGCCCTTGACCAGCACAAAAACATCCTGTGGCATTAGCATCGAATGGCCCCCGCGATATGCAACTTTTAAGTCAGGAATCAATATGCACAGTCAGTTAGGAAAGCTAAAGCTAGCTTTTTCAAACAGAAATGTGCATCCTGTAGCACTAATTCCAAAAAGTCCATGGAGAATAAGAGCACCTCCCCCAGCTGCCCACTGCACTGAGGATAGGAAACACTGTCACCACCGATAAATCTACGATAATCAATCATTTCAATAAGCATTTTTCAATGGCTGGCCATGCTTTCCACCTGGCTACCCCTACCCCGGCCACAACAGCTCTGCACCCCCTGCAGCAACTTGCGCAGGGGGGTGCAAAAAGCCAAGTTAACAAACAGATCACCGACCATTTCGAATCCACCGTACCTTCTCAGCTATGCAGTCTGGTTTCCGAGCTGGTCATGGGTGCACCTCAGCCACTCTCAAGGTCCTAAACTATATCATAACCACCATCAATAAAAGAGAGTACTGTGCAGCTGTCTTCATCGACCTGGCCAAGGCGTTCGACTCTGTCAATCACCGCATTCTTATCGGTGGTTTCTCAAATGACTGCCTCACCTGGTTCACCAACTACTTCTCAGATAGAGTTCAGTGTGTTAAATTCTCAGGCCGACTCTTTTCTCTATAAATATCAATGATGTCGCTCTTGCTTCTGGTGATTCTCTGATCCACCTCTACGTAGATGACACCATTCTGTATACATCTGGCCCTTCTTTGGACACTGTGTTAACAAACCTCCAAACGAGCTTCAATGCCATACAACACTCCTTCCGTGGCCTCCAACTGCTTTTAAATGCTAGTAAAACTAAATGCATGCTCTTCAACCGATTGCTGCCCGCACCCGCCCGACTAGCATCACTACTCTTGACGGTTCTGACTTAGAATATGTGGACAACTACAAATACCTAGGTGTCTGGTTAGACTGTAAACTCTCATTCCAGACTCACATTAAACATCTCCAATCCGAAATTAAATCTAGAATCAGCTTCCTATTTCGCAACTAAGCCTCCTTCACTCATGCTGCCAAACATACCCTCGTAAAACTGACTATCCTACAAAATAGCCTCCAACACTCTACTCAGCAAACTGGATGTAGTCTATCACAGTGTCATCCGTTTTGTTACCAAAGCCCCATATACTACCCACCACTGCGACCTGTATGCTCTCATTGGCTGGCCCTCGCTACATATTCATCGCCAAACCCACTGGCTCCAGGTCATCTATAAGTCTTTGCTAGGTAAAGCCCCGCCTTATCTCAGCTCACTGGTCACGATAGCAACGCCCACCCGTAGCACGCGTTCCAGCAGGTATATTTCACTGGTCATCCCCAAAGCCAACACTTCATTTGGCCACCTTTCCTTCCAGTTCTCTGCTACCAATGACTGGAACGAATTGCAAAAATCACTGAAGCTGGAGACATATCTCCCTCTCTAACTTCAAGTATCAGCTGTCAGAGCAGCTTACTGATCAATGTACCTGTACTCAGCCAGTCTGTAAATAGCACACCCAACTACCTCATCCCCATATTGTTATTTATCTTCTTGCTCTTTTGCACCCCAGTATCTCTACTTGCACATCATCATCTGCACATCTATCACTCCAGTGTTAGTGCTAAATTGTAATTTTTTCGCCTTCTATGGCCTATTTATTACCTTACCTCCCTAATCTTCTACATTTGCACACACTATACATAGATGTTTCTATTGTGTTATTGACTGTACGTTTCTTTATGTGTAACTCTTTGTTGTTTTTAAGGCACCGCTTTGCTTTATCTTCGCCAGGTTGCAGTTGTAAATGAGAACTTGTTCTCAACTGGCCTACCTAGCTAAATAAAGGTGAAATAAATAAATAAAAGACAGTTTGAATACTAGTAGGCTACGTTTCAGTTGGATCTGTCATGTGTAACTCTCACTGTTAGGAGCAGAGAAGGGGGCAATTAGACTAGGGAGGGGCACGGTTGTTCAAATATCCGAACAGACTTTAGTATTCGATTATTTCTATTTTTATTTTATTTAACTAGGTAAGTCAGTTATGAACAAATTCTTATTTACAATGAGGGCCTAGGAACAGTGGGTTAACTGCCTTGTTCAGGGGCAGAACAACAGATTTGTACTATGTCAGCTCAGGGATTTGATTTAGCAACCTTTCGGTTACTGGCCCAACGCTCTAACCACTAGGCTACCTGCCGCTCCAACTTACTAGGAGTGCATTAATTTTTAAGACAAAATGCTTTGGCTAAAATGCTATTATCAATGTGGCATTGCTACATAGCCTACAAGGATAGACCATTACATAAAACATGTTTATAAAACAACAGTTTTAGGCTCCATGTGTAGCAAGTGAAGTGGGAGATTTCTAATCTAAAATTATGGAATTAAGTTGGCTAAATGAGAAGGAGTAGGCTACAATGATCAACCAACAGAGAGGCTGTTGTTTCATATGAATGGAGTTGTTGTAGACAAGGGTGCCTCAAAATAGCCTCAATTAGCCTTGCTACTTTAGCTAGCTAACTGGCTAATTAAGCTGGCTACTGATGGTCTTCAGTGACGTCAAAGTGAGTGACTCGTCAGAAGCCTACCAAATTGCATTGGTAAGAGAGCTGTTCATTTGGCTCCTTCAATTACATACTGGCAGGCTTTGCCAATTAACTGCAGATAAATTATGAAAACATTTGATGGCGATGGTGAATCCTCCTCACTGCAGGAACAAAAAGGTAGGCTAATGGAGAGAGACTCACTCTGGTCTAAAATAGGATAAAAGAAAACCGATTGAATTGTTTTAAAAGCTAATGATACTTACAGTGAGGGAAAAAAGTATTTGATCCCCTGCTGATTTTGTACGTTTGCCCACTGACAAAGAAATGATCAGTCTATAATTTTAATGGTAGGTTTATTTGAACAGTGAGACAGAATAACAACAAAGAAATCCAGAGAAACGCATGTCAAAAATGTTATAAATTGATTTGCATTTTAATTAGGGAAATAAGTATTTAATCCCCTCTCAATCAGAAAGATTTCTGGCTCCCAGGTGTCTTCTATACAGGTAACGAGCTGAGATTAGGAGCACACTCTTAAAGGGAGGGCTCCTAATCTCAGTTTGTTACCTGTATAAAAAACACCTGTCCACAGAAGGAAGCAATCAATCAGATTCCAAACTCTCCACCATGGCCAAGACCAAAGAGCTCTCCAAGGATGTCAGGGACAAGATTGTAGACCTACACAAGGCTGGAATGGGCTACAAGACCATCGCCAAGCAGCTTGGTGAGAAGGTGACAACATTTGGTGCGATTTTTCGCAAATGGAAGAAACACAAAAGAACTGTCAGTATCCCTCGGCCTGGGGCTCCATGCAAGATCTCACCTCGTGGAGTTGCAATGATCATGAGAACGGTGAGGAATCAGCCCAGAACTACACGGGAGGATCTTGTCAATGATCTCAAGGCAGCACACTGGTAACACACTATGCCGTGAAGGACTGAAATCCTGCAGCGCCCGCAAGGTCCCCCTGCTCAAGAAAGCACATATACATGCCAGTCTGAAGTTTGCCAATGAACATCTGAATGATTCAGAGGACAACTGGGGGAAAGTGTTGTGGTCAGATGAGACCAAAATGGAGCTCTTTGACATCAACTCAACTCGCCGTGTTTGGAGGAGGAATGCTGCCTATGACCCCAAGAACACCATCCCCACCGTCAAACATGGAGGTGGAAACATGCTTTGGGGGTGTTTTTCTGCTAAGGGGACAGGACAACTTCACCGCATCAAAGGGACGATGGACGGGGCCATGTACCGTCAAATCTTGGGTGACAACCTCCTTCCCTCAGCCAGGGCATTGAAAATGGGTCGTGGATGGGTATTCCAGCATGACAATGACCCAAAATACATGGCCAAGGCAACAAAGGAGTGGCTCAAGAAGAAGCACATTAAGGTCCTGGAGTGGCCTAGCCAGTCTCCAGACCTTAATCCCATAGAAAATCTGTGGAGGGAGCTGAAGGTTCGAGTTGCCAAACGTCAGCCTCGAAACCTTAATGACTTGGAGAAGATCTGCAAAGAGGAGTGGGACAAAATTCCTCCTGAGATGTGTGCAAACCTGGTGGCCAACTACAAAAAATGTCTGACCTCTGTGATTGCCAACAAGGGTTTTGCCACCAAGTACTAAGTCATGTTTTGCGGAGGGGTCAAATACTTATTTCCCTCATTAAAATGCAAATCATTTTATAACATTTTTGACATGCGTTTCTCTGGATTTTTTTGTTATTATTCTGTCTCTCACTGTTCAAATAAACCTACCATTAAAATTATAAACTGATCATTTCTTTGTCAGTGGGCAAACGTACAAAATCAGCAGGGGATCAAATACTTTTTTCCCTCACTGTATATGATATTTTCAAATTGATATAGGTCTACTGATTTAATGAAAGTGTTGACAATGGAGTAGTCAACTGCTGCTTTATGTGCCTCTTAAAAGGAAGTTTGAAGCCTGTGGAAGTCAGCAGACTCTTATAGGCATGCAGTCAAGATGGGAACTACCAGATGGTATGATAGATCAACTATGGCAGCAACAAGTTTGTCTAACTAGCGCAAGTCAGGTGGGTGGGTGGTGTGGTGTGTGTGCGAAGGTTCCTGTTTGTCTTGTGTGTTGGTATTGTGCATATCTGAGTTTGTTTGGCGAGAAGGTGCCTTGAGTCGAGTCATGGGATCGCATAAATCAATACTCAAGTCAATCTCATGATCACGGATGTCCCTTTCATTTCAGGGCTGCTGCTTTTTCACAATTCTCTCTCTCTCTTTCTCTCTCTCGGCTGTCTTATATTAACTGGGATATGTACTGTACAGTATGGGTTGGTGTCAAGGGGTAGAGAGGATGTTAGAAGACAGAACCTTTGAAAGGTCCAATGCAGCTGTTTTTATCTCAATATTACTCAATTTCTGTGTAATAATTAAGTACCTTACTGACAGTTTTCAATTAAAATGTTCAAAAAGAAACAAAAATAGCTTAGCAAAGAGCAATTTCTCAAGCAAGAATTTTGCTAGGACTCTCTGGGAGGGGTCTGAGTGGGGAGGGGAAACTGAAAAATAGTTGTTATTGGCAGAAAGGTTTGGAACTCTTTCTTATTGGTATATAAACTAATTTATCACCTAGTGATGTCACCAGGCAGGCCAAAACACCATCCCACCAAAACAGGCTGAAATTTCAGGCGGTCTTTTCAAACAGCTCTCACACTAAAATGGCATTATCATAATTTTCACAAATGTATATGAAGCACAGGTAAATCATATTTTTGACAGTACTGGGCCTTTAAAATGAACCTAAATCTCCAGTCTAGCAGTCTGTTTGTGTGTCTGTCTCCAAACCACACTATGCCTATAGTGCAGAGTCTCCCAGCCAGGCAGGTTTTAGCAGCTTACAGGCCTGCTTAGTGACTGGCTTTACTTGACCCCCTGTTTCATCTACACCATGTGTAAAGTGCAGCTTAGCTTACCACCACCAGCCAAAGCTGACACACATCTGAGGCTGAAGCTGTGCACACACACACACACACACACACACACACACACACACACACACACACACACACACACACACACACACACACACACACACACTTACAGACTGACACACACACAGACCTGTCTCAGTAGGGTGAAACGTAGATGGCTTAGGTCAGAGCTGCCTACAGAAAGTTAACATAGATGCACATATAGAAATGTCCTTGTTTTTGAAAGAAAAGCTCATTTTTTGTCCATTAAAATAACATCAAATTGATAAGAAATACAGACGCCTCACAAGTCCTCAACTGGCAGCTTCATTAAATAGTACCCGCAAAACACCAGTCTCAATGTCAACAGTGAAGAGGTGACTCCAGGATGCTGGCCTTCTAGGCAGAGTTGCAAAGAAAAAGCCATATCTCAGACTGGCCAATAAAAATAAAAGATTAAGATGGGTAAAAGAACACAGACACTGCACAGAGGAACTCTGCCCAGAAGGCCAGCATCCCGGAGTCACCTCTTCACTGTTGACATTGAGACTGGTGTTTTGCGGGTACTATTTAATGAAGCTGCCAGTTGAGGACTTGTGAGGCATCTGTTTCTCAAACTAGACACTCTAATGTACTTCAGTTTCTTGGCAATTTCTCGCATCGAATAGCCTTCATTTCTCAGAACAAGAATAGACTGATGCGTTTCAGAAGAAAGTTATTTGTTTCTGGCAATTTTGAGCCTGTAATCAAACCCACAAATGCTGATGCTCCAGATACTCAACTAGTCTAAAGAAGGCCAGTTTTATTGCTTCTTTAATCAGGACAACATTTTTCAGCTGTGCTAACATAATTGCAAAAGGGTTTTCTAATGATCAATTAGCATTTTAAAATTATAAACTTGGATTAGCTAACACAATGTGCAATTGGAACATAGGAGTGGTGGATGCTGATAATGGGCCTCTCCATGACTATGTAGATTTTCCATAAAAAAACAGCAGTTTCCAGCTTCAATAGTCATTTACAACATTAACAATGTCTACACTGTTTTTCTGATCAATTTTATGTTATTTTAATGGACCAAAAGTTAACTTTTCTTTCAGAAACAAGGACATTTATAAGTGACCCCAAACTTTTGAACGGTAGTGTATACAGTTGAAGTCGGAAGTTTACATACACTTAGGTTGGAGTCATTAAAACTCGTTTTTTAACCACTCCACAAATTTCTTGTTAACAAACTATAGTTTTGGCAAGTTGGTTAGGACATCTACTTTGTGCATGACACAAGTATTTTTTCCAACAATTGTTTACAGACAGATTATTTCACTTATAATTCACTGTATCACAATTCCAGTGGGTCAGAAATTGAGATACACTAAGTTGCCTGTGCCTTTAAACAGCTTGGAAAATTCCAGAAAATGGGACCACGCAGCCGTCATACCGCTCAGAAAGGAGACGCGTTCTGTCTCCTAAGAGATGAACATACTTTGGTGCAAAAAGTGCAAATCAATCCCAGAACAACAGCAAAGGACCTTGTGAAGATGCTGGAGGAAAAAGGTACAAAAGTATCTATATCCACAGTAAAACGAGTCCTATATCGACATAACCTGAAAGGCCGCTCAGCAAGGAAGAAGCCACTGCTCCAAAACCGCCATAAAAAACAGACTACGGTTTGGAACTGCACATGGGGACAAAGATCGTACTTTTTGGAGAAATGTCCTCTGGTCTGATGAAACACAAATAGAACTGTTTGGCCATAATGACCATCGTTATGTTTGGAGGAAAAGGGGGAGGCTTGCAAGCCGAAGAACACCATCCCAACCGTGAAGCACGGGGGTGGCAGCGTCATGTTGCGGGGGTGCTTTGCTGCAGGAGGGACTGGTGCACTTCACAAAATAGATGGCGTCATGAGGAAGGGAAATGATGTGGATATATTGAAGCAACACCTCAAGACATCAGTCAGGAAGTTAAAGCTTGATCGCAAATGGGTCTTCCAAATGGACAATGACCCCAAGCATACTTCCAAAGCTGTGGCAAAATGGCTTAAGGACAATGAAGTCAATGTATTGGAGTGGCCATCACAAAGCCCTGACCTCAATCCTATAGAAAATTTGTGGGCAGAACTGAAAAAGCATGTGCGAGCAAGGAGGCCTACAAACCTGACTCAGTTACACCAGCTCTGTCAGGAGGAATGGGCCAAAATTCACCCAACTTAATGTGGGAAGCTTGTGGAAGGCTACCTGAAACATTTGACCCAAGTTAAACAATTTAAAGGCAATGCTACCAAATACTAATTGAGTGTATGTAAACTTCTGACCCACTGGGAATGTGATGAAAGAAATAAAAGCAGAAATAAATCATTCTCTCTACTATTATTCTGACATTTCACATTCTTAAAAAAAAAGTTGTGATCCTAACTGACCTAAGACAGGGATTTTTTACTCTGAATAAATGTCAGGAAGTGTGAAACTGAGTTTAAATGTATTTGGCTAAGGTGTATGTAAACTTCCGACTTCAACTGTATATATAATTTTTTAAGAAAATCAGGTTAATTTGCATGGCCTAATCTAGTCGTCAGTCAGTGTCTCTCTGGCTAGTTTGGGTTGTGTTTCATGCTCTTATTTCTCAAATGCGCTGTTTACAATGCATTACACACAAACTCTCACACACCCACACACACACACACACACACACACACAAAACCGAAAGTTACCCAGGGTGCATAGTTAGGAGAGGGTTTAGGGAATTTGGCAGTAAATTAACCCCCCCCCCATCTTCGTCTAAGCCTGGGGCAGCAGTGTTCGAGCAGCGCTGTGTCATGTCAAATAAACTCCACACACTGCCCCACATCCCCTTTACACACACACACACACACACACACACACACAGGGCCCCAGCTGCTCCGGTAGGCTGAAGTTAACCCCCGCCATCCAAGAGACGGCCATGGAGAGGTCAGCTGACTTGAGGTGGGAGGCTGCTTTCTCAGCATGACGAGGCTTACTGCCCACACTGGCCCAGACACACAGACCGATAGACAGACACACAGACAGACGGAGGGAGGGTGAAGAGAGGGGAGGGAGGGATGGAGGGTGAGCAATCTGCTCTGCAGACAGACAGGAAAGCCCCTAAAGCCTGTCTGGGATACAGACTGGAGCCATTTAGGATGTATGTGTGTGTGTGTGTGTGTGTGTGTGTGGTGTGTGTCGTTTTAAGGTAAACCATCCCAACATGTCTCCATTGTCCAGACGGTTTCAACTGAGAGGTGGGACACAGGCCACTGCCTCTGCCTGCAGCCAGTTTGCGCACACACACACACACACACACACACACACACACACACACACACACACACACACACACACACACACACACACACACACTCAACAATGTGTGCCGGTCTCTCCTGTCTTAAAGACACCAATGTGTTGAGGGAGGGATGGAGGGTAAATTGTATATTCACTAATGGGAAAGTTTGCAGCCTTTCTTGTAAATGTCCTCTGGCCACTGCCTCAGATGTGTAACCGCTCTCTCTCTTCCCCCTCTCTTCCCTCTGTCCACCCCCTTATCTTCCCCCTCTCCATCCTTCTCTTCAGGGAAGAGGTGAATGATAAGCTGAGAGACATGCCTGATGGGACCTTCTTGGTTCGGGATGCCTCCACCAAAATGCAGGGCGACTACACACTAACACTGAGGTAGGTTACCACACTACACACTAACAGCGAGGTAGGTTACCACACTACACGCTAACAGTGAGGTAAGGCCTGGGACACTTCACTCAAGAGTTTATGTACAGTCGTGGCCAAAAGTTTTGAGAATGACACAAATATTAATTTTCACAGTCTGCTGCCTCAGTTTGTATGATGGCAATTTGCATATACTCCAGAATGTTATGAAGAGTGAGCCGATGAATTGCAATTAATTGCAAAGTCCCTCTTTGCCATGCAAATTAACTGAATCCCCCAAAAACATTTCCACTGCATTTCAGCCGTGCCACAAAAGGACCAGCTGACATCATGTCAGTGATTCTCTCGTTAACCAAGGTGTGAGTGTTGACGAGGACAAGGCTGGAGATCACTCTGTCATGGTGATTGAGTTCGAATAACAGACTGGAAGCTTCAAAAGGAGGGTGGTGCTTGGAATCATTGTTCTTCCTCTGTCAAGCATGGTTACCTGCAAGGAACACGTGCCCTCATCATTGCTTTGCACAAAAAGGGCTTCACAGGCAAGGATATTGCTGCCAGTAAGATTGCACCTATATCAACCATTTATCGGATCATCAAGAACTTCAAGGAGAGCGGTTAAATTGTTGTGAAGAAGGCTTCAGGGCGCCCAAGAAAGTCCAGCAAGCGCCAGGACAGTCTCCTAAAGTTGATTCAGCTGCGGGATCGGGGCACCACCAGTATAGAGCTTTCTCCGGAATGGCAGCAGGCAGGTGTGAGTGCATCTGCACGCACAGTGAGGCGAAGACTTTTGGAGGATGGCCTGGTGTCAAGAAGGGCAGCAAAGAAGCCACTTCTCTCCAGGAAAAACATCAGGGACAGACTGATATTCAGCAAAAGGTACAGAGATTTGACTGCTGAGGACTGGGGTAAAGTCATTTTCTCTGATGAATCCCTTTTCCGATTGTTTGGGGCATCTGGAAAAAAGCTTGTCCAGAGAAGACAAGGTGAGTGCTACCATCAGTCCTGTGTCATGCCAACGGTAAAGCATCCGGAGACCATTCATGTGTGGGGTTGCTTCTCAGCCAAGGGAGTGGGCTCACTCACAATTTTGCCTAAGAACACAGCCATGAATAAAGAATGGTACCAACACATCCTCCGAGAGCAACTTCTCCCAACCATCCAGGAACAGTTTGGTGACGAACAATGCCTTTTCCAGCATGATGGAGCACCTTGCCATAAGGCAAAAGTGGCTCGGGGAACAAAACATCAATATTTTCGGGGACAGGAAACTCCCAGTCCTTAATCCCATTGAGAACTTGTGGTCAATCCTCAAGAGGCGGGTGGACAAACAAAAACCCACAAGTTCTGACAAACTCCAAGCATTGATTACGCAAGAATGGGCTGCCATCAGTCAGGATGTGGCCCAGAAGTTAATTGACAGCATGCCAGGGCGGATTGCAGAGGTCTTGAAAAAGAAGGGTCAACACTGCAAATATTGACTCTTTGCATCAACTTCATGTAATTGTCAATAAAAGCCTTTGACACTTGTAATTATACTCCAGTATTCCATGGTAACATCTGACAAAAATATCTAAAGACACTGAAGCAGCAAACTTTGTGGAAATTAATATTTGTGTCATTCTCAAAACCTTTGGCCATGACTGTACAGAGGAAGTTTTTTTTATAGGTAGTAGTCGATAAAAGGTATTATTAAAATGTATAATCTTTTAATTCATTTATAGGAGTCTAAATGGTTCTCGAAAGCCCTCTTTCATACACGCATCCTCTCTCTGTGTCCTTTTCTTCTCTGTAGGAAAGGGGGGAACAACAAGTTGATCAAAATCTACCACCGGGATGGGAAGTATGGTTTCTCCGACCCCCTGACATTTGGTTCTGTGGTGGAGCTGATTAGTCACTACAGACATGAATCTCTGGCCCAGTACAACACCAAGCTAGACGTCAAACTCATGTACCCAATCTCACGCTACCAGCAGGTAGGTACACACACACACACACACACACACACACACACACACACACACACTCCATCTATCTACACTCTTCTTTTTCCACCCTCTTTTTCTTCTCACTGTCCTCTTCCTTTACTCTCTTTCTCCTCGGAACCTCCTCGGAACCTATCTTCCTCCTCTCTCTGCTCTTCTCCTCTTCCTCCCCCACTCATCCTCTCCTGTGCATCCCCAGTCAATCTAATAAGTAGTGCTGGGGGTTGTTCCCTTCCTTCCCAGGCAAAGTGCCTATACAGCAGGATTCACAGCATGGTGAAATATTACCCTGCTTATTCTCCTCTCGCTCTCTCTCTCTCTCTCTCCTCCTCTGCTGTGTGCTGTACCATGCTGCAACGCACAGCCCCCTAAATAATTACACGCATCCTCCATGTCAAAAGGCCATCCCTGCATTTATATAATTTTTTCTCGCTCTCCTGACGTGGTTCCCGTGCTCAGCCAGTCATTACTCAAAAGCCTTAGCGCGGAGCATTCAACCCCCCCCCCCCCTTGCACCCAGGGAAAGGCATCATGGGTCCTGAATTAATCAGGAAGCCTCCCTCTGTAAGCACAATCAGACAGGTTAATCCCCAACTCCTGTCCTCTTCTCTCTCTCTCTCTCTTTCGCTCACTCTCTGCACTTCATATCAATGTATCTCCCTCTAATACGCGCTCTCTTTTTCTTTCATGCTCTTTCTTTCCTCTCAGGATCAGCTGGTGAAAGAGGACAACATTGACGCGGTGGGGAAGAAACTCCAGGAATACCACAATCAATACCAGGAGAAGAGCAAGGAGTACGACCGGCTTTATGAGGAATACACCAAGACCTCACAGGTACCGTCACAACACACTATACTGTTAGCCCATGTATGTCTGTGCCAGGCTGATAAATCGAGACAAATAGACGTAGACTTTATTCATTGGACGATCACACCATTATCAGGCTGATGAATGGAGGACTGATAGCCCTGGTGTCTTTGTTAACCCTCTCAGGAGATTCAGATGAAGAGGACGGCCATCGAAGCCTTCAACGAGACCATCAAGATCTTCGAGGAGCAGTGTCACACGCAGGAGCGCTACAGCAAAGAGTACATTGAGCGCTTCCGCCGGGAGGGCAACGACAAGGAGATTGAGAGGTATTCAGGGGGCTTTTTATTATTGGCTCAGACCTGCTCCAATTGGAATACACTCTGCTTTGTCATCAGGCAAAGTCATGTTTGTGTACATTAGAGAATGTGTCGTCTAGATTGACCTTACGTGTTTAACAAAATGTTAGGTTGTGGGGGTGATGGAAATAGGTATGAATAATGGTAGTAGTAGCACAGTAGTACACATACAGTATGCAGTACCCATCCTCCCCCTCTCATCCTCCGCTCCCTCTCTGTCCTACAGGATCATGATGAACTATGAGAAGCTTAAGTCTCGTCTAGGTGAGATCCACGACAGTAAGATTCGTCTGGAGCAGGACCTGAAGACCCAGGCTCTGGACAACAGAGAGACAGACAAGAAGATGAACAGCCTCAAACCTGACCTCATCCAGCTCCGCAAGATCAGGGACCAATACCTTGTGTAAGTAGTAACCCATACAGGAAAGGGTTAAGATACAGTTATCGTATAGGACCAGTACATTGTGTAAGTAGTAACCCATACAGGAAAGGGTTAAGATACAGTTATCGTATAGGACCAGTACATTGTGTAAGTAGTAACCCATACAGGAAAGGGTTAAGATACAGTTATCGTATAGGACCAGTACATTGTGTAAGTAGTAACCCATACAGGAAAGGGTTAAGATACAGTTATCGTATAGGACCAGTACATTGTGTAAGTAGTAACCCATACAGGAAAGGGTTAAGATACGGTTATCATATAGGACCAGTACATTGTGTAAGTAGTAACCCATACAGGAAAGGGTTAAGATACAGTTATCGTATAGGACCAGTACATTGTGTAAGTAGTAACCCATACAGGAAAGGGTTAAGATACGGTTATCATATAGGACCAGTACATTGTGTAAGTAGTAACCCATACAGGAAAGGGTTAAGATACAGTTATCGTATAGGACCAGTACATTGTGTAAGTAGTAACCCATACAGGAAAGGGTTAAGATACAGTTATCATATAGGACCAGTACATTGTGTAAGTAGTAACCCATACAGGAAAGGGTTAAGATACAGTTATCGTATAGGACCAGTACATTGTGTAAGTAGTAACCCATACAGGAAAGGGTTAAGATACAGTTATCATATAGGACCAGTACATTGTGTAAGTAGTAACCCATACAGGAAAGAGTTAAGAGTAACACCAGTATCTTGGGTAAGTAATCTATGATGGAGGAAAGAGTTAACCTTGTAGGTGTATAGTAGGGACCCATACCTTGTGTAAGTAACCCAGTTTGCAAGGAGTTCATATAGGGTTAACTGGAGAACTGCCATATTTTTATTTTATTTAACTAGGCAAGTCAGTTAAGAACAAATTCTTATTTACAATGACAGCCTAGGAACAGTGGGTTAACTGCCTTGTTCAGGGGCAGAATGACAGATTTTTACCTTGTCATTTTGGGGATTTGATCTAGCGACCTTTCGGTTACTGACCCAACGCCCTAACCACTTGGCTACACTAGGCTGTATTACAAGCTTGTGTTTCCTCTGAGCTAAAGGCAGGCTCTTTATAGGGAAGTCCCTGGGCTTCCTGGGGAGAGAAAGGACATGGCTTCTAGGAAGCCTGTAATAGAATTACCAGGTCTGCCACGTTTCTATACACAGATTCATTCAGAAGGGTTGTGCGAGTGCTATTAATTCAATACCTTTTGTCGTCTGTTCTGTTCAATGGAGGAATGATGCGCATAATGAAAGAAGAGCTTTAACTCGATGTTTGTAGTAATTTCCTCTCTCTCTCTCTCTCTCTCTCTCTCTCTCTCTCTCTCTCTCTCTCTCTCTCTCTTCAGCTGGCTCAATCACAAAGGAGTGCGACAGAAACGAATTAACGACTGGCTGGGGATCAAGAACGAGAACACAGATGAGTAAGTGTTCAGAGCACGGCCTCCCAGCCTCGCACTGCAAGGCTCACTCTTATCTGTAGCATGGACATATTGGAGCAATAGACTTCACATTGGCTCATTCACTATAGTCTTTTCACTATACTCATGTTTGAGGGACATAGATTTGAGGAAATCGTTCTCATTTGATATGTTGGCTCCACCATAAATTAATCATCTCAAATGAATCTCCGCTAGACCCTATGCTTATCTCTCTCCCCTGTCTCCTGTGTGTGTAGAGGGTACTTTGTGAGTACGGAAGAGGATGAAAACCTGCCCCACTATGATGAGAAGAGCTGGTTTGTAGGAGACCTGAACAGAACCCAGTCTGAAGACCTTCTACTAGGCAAACCTGACGGCGCCTTCCTCATCAGGGAGAGCAGCAAGAAGGGCTGCTACGCATGCTCCGTAGTGTAAGTATTCAAGTATATACTATGCATAAGATAAGCATGCTCCGTAGTGTAAGTAGTCAAGTATATACTATGCATAAGATAAGCATGCTCCGTAGTGGAAGTACTCAAGTATATTCTATCAATAAGATAAGCATGCTCCGTAGTGTAAGTACTCAAGTATATATTATGCATAAGATAAGCATGCTCCGTAGTGTAAGTAGTCAAGTATATACTATGAATAAGATAAGCATGCTCCGTAGTGGAAGTACTCAAGTATATACTATGAATAAGATAAGCATGCTCCATAGTGGAAGTACTCAAGTATATACTATCAATAAGATAAGCATGCTCCATAGTGTCAGTGTCTCAATATGTACTACTGATTGAGTCTCTGCGTTGATGATATGCCATGGTAAGTTTTGCTAAATTGTGGTAGTTCAATAATCCTCTGTGAGTGTGTCAAAAACTGCTCTTATACAGTGCCTTTGGAAAATATTCAGATCCCTTCCCTTTTTCCTTTTTCCTTATTCTAAAATGGATTAAATACAAAAATACCCCAGAATTACAAATATAAAAAAACTGAAATATGACATTTACATAAGTATTCAGACCCTTTACTCAGTACTTTGTTGAAGCACCTTTGGCAGTGATTACAGCCATGCGTCTTCTTGAGGAGTTTCTCCCATTCTTCTCTGCAGATCGTACTCAAGCTCTGTCAGGTTGAATGGGGAGCGTCGCTGCACAGCTTTTTCAGGTCTCTCCAGAGATATTAGATCGGGTTCAAGTCCGAGCTCTGGCTGGGCCACTCAAGGACATTCAGAGACTAGTCCCGAAGCCACTCCTGCGTTGTCTTGGCTGGGTGCTTAGGGTCGTTGTCCTTTTGGAAGGTGAACCATGTCAGTCTGAGGTCCTGAGCGCTCTGGAGCAGGTTTTCATCAAGGATCTCTCTGTACTTTGCTCTGTTCATCTTTCCCTCGATCCTGACTGGTCTCCCAGTCCCTGCCGCAGAAAAACATCCACACAGCATGATGCTGCCACCACAATGCTTCACCATAGGAATGGTGCCAGGTTTCCTCCAGACGTGACGCTTGGCATTCAGGCCAAAGAGTTCAGTCTTGATTTCATCAGACCAGAGAATCTTGTTTGTCATGGTCTGAGTGTCCTTTAGGTGCCTTTGGCAAACTCCAAGCGGGCTGTTGTGTGTCTTTTACTTCAATCTGGACACTCTACCATAAAGGCCTGATTGGTGGAGCGCTGCAGAGATGGTTGTCCTTCTGGAAGTTTCTCCCATCTCCACAGAGGAACTCTAGAGCTATGTCAGAGTGACCATCGGGTTCTAGGTCACCTCCTTGACCAAGACCCTTCTCCCCAGATTATAAGGGCACAAGGCGAGACCCAAATGCAGACACAGGGGGCAGATGGTTGAGCTCCGATATCTATTATACCAATAAGGGGTAGGCAAAAGGCAGGTCGGGGACAGGCGAGAGTTCATAAACCAGGTCAGAGTCCAAACAGTACCAGGCGAAAGGCAGGCTCGAGGTCAGGACATGCAGAGGTTCAGTGAACAGGTCCGAGTCCAAGGGGATAGACAGGCTCGAGGTCAGAACAGGCAGAGTGGTCAGGCAGGCGGATTCGGCGTCAGGACAGGCAAGGTTCAAAACAAGGAGGGATAGGAAAAGACAGAGACTGGGAAAAATAGGAGCTAGGAAAAACGCTGGTTGACTTGGCAAAACAAGACGAACTGGCACAGAGAGACAGGAAACACAGGGATAAATACACCAGGGACTAATGGGGAAAACAGGAGACACCTGGAGGTGGGTGGAGACAACCACAAAGACAGGTGAAACAGATCAGGGAGTGACACCGATTGCTCAGTTTGGCCAGAAGGTCAGCTCTTGGAAGAGTCTTGGTGGTTCCAAACTTCGTCCATTTAAGAATGATGGAGGACACTGTGTTCTTGGGGTCCTTCAATGCTGCAGACATTTTTGGTACCCTTCCCCAGATCTGTGCCTCGACTCAATCCTGTCTCGGAGCTCTACGGACAATTCCTTTGACCTCATGGCTTGGTTTTTGCTCTGACATGCACGTCATCTTGGGACCTTATATAGACAGGTGTGTGCCTTTCCAAATCATGTCCAATCAATTGAATTTACCACAGGTAGACTTCAATCAAGTTGTAGAAACATCTCAAGGATGAGCAATGGAAACAGGATGCACCCGAGCACAATTTTGAGTCTCATAGCAAAGAGTCTGAATACTTGTTATTTTTTTATAGAAAATCTACAAACATTTCTAAAAACCTTTTTTCGCTTAGTAATTATGGGGTATTTTGCAGATTGATGAGGAAAATAATTACTTCCATCCATTTTAGAATAAGGCTGTAACGTAACTTGTGTGTTTGGCTAGTATTAACACCTCCTATTCGCTCTTTCTACAGTGTGGAGGGTGAGGTTAAGCACTGTGTGATTTACAGCACGCAGAGGGGCTACGGCTTCGCTGAGCCTTACAACCTGTACAGCTCTCTGAAAGACCTGGTCCTGCACTACCACCAGACCTCCCTTGTCCAGCACAACGACTCGCTCAATGTGCGCCTGGCCTACCCTGTCTACGCACAGATGCCCTCATCCTCCGGCCCTGCCCCACGGAGATGAGCACCCCCCCCACCCAGCCCCAGGATGGATGAGGGGACAGGGGGTGGGGGGGTAACTATTACCCAGAACCTGAGAAAAAACCTGAGATGGGGAAAAAAAGGAAAAAAAAGACAAACACTTGCTGCAACACACACGTCAGCCACCTTGGGAGTTATATATATTTTTACTAGAACAATTGGAGGGCATTCTTTCTAAAGACTGCTTGATTTGCACAAGGAAGTTTTAAATGTTTGTGAATGTGAAAAAACTGAAGGAAAAGAGAAGAGCCGAGTTTCAGGTGACCCTGCTGCAACCTAAACTCCAGCTAGGACTCTTTTACAGAAAAACGACAACATGAAGACGCTCAATTTTAAGGCTTTGTTTCCTGTCGTCCGTCTGTCGCCCAAATTATTATTTGATTTCTTTCCTTTTTCTTTTCTGGTTTTGTTTTCTTTCTTTTTTTATTTTGACAATTTATTTTGTTCACTGCTTGTTTGCTAAATGCAAGAGATGATGATTATGATGATGTCGAGTGTATGTTCTCTGTCCCTTTCCGAATGAGAAGCAAAAATAATGTAGCATAACAGACAAAAGACGCTTGTTCAGTGTCCCTCCATATAGACTGCTGCTGAAGGGTTGGGGGGGATGAAGGGAAGGGAGAATCGAAGGGAGGGAAGAGTCGAGAGGGATCACAAGCGAGAGAGAAAATGTTTTGTAGTCTTAAAAGAAGAAAAAAAGCTTGATTTTATACTAACCGTAGATGGAGAGTGAGATTGTTTTCTTGATGGCTGGATCATATTTCCTTTGACACATTATAAGTTATGGTAAAGTCATGTCATTATAGTCACCTACAGAGACCAAAGTTGGCATGGGCAGAAAAAAATCCATTGTGTTTTTGTTAGTCTGTATGAATGGAGAAGATTGAAAAAGAGTGGTTGCTTTGTTTAATACCACACATGAAACAGAGTTTGGGCCCAGTGCTCGTGCACTATAAGCTCTGAGGGGATGGTACGCACAGACGGAGACGGTCGGTAGGTTTGACCATCTAGACGCCAGTCACGGTCGAGTTGGAAGCACTTATCTAAGAGGAGAGCCCAGCCAAGGCTGCACCGTACGGTTTGACACCAAATCCCAAAACTAAGGAGAAACAAACTACCTTAGAACCTGAAACATGTTTGTTTTAAACAAAATATTATTTGTAGTATATATGCTAATGTCTGTTTAAAACAAACGGGGACTTTATGTATTGGTTACAGAACCTTTGAGATAATAGGCTTTGAACTGTTTTAGTGTACACGAAGCAGGTAGGGAGGGGGGAGTTTCACGTTGAAGACGAATGCTTTTGATGATGATAAAAACTTGAAGAAAGTGCAATCCAACAATGTATTATGATTATTTAGGTTAGCAGTCACCCGGAGAGCTGAACGAACCCAGCTTCCAGACAGACTCGCAGGAGAGATAATCAAAGTGCACATTGAAGCTTTTGAAGATATATTGCTTTTCTTTTCTTTCCTTTTTTTGTTTGGTTTTTGTTTGTTTCACTCAAACTTCTTACCCGGTGCTTGACTTTAAGACCAGTGGAAACATTTCTGTTGAAAATAAAAGATTATAACATCGCACAATAAATATTGACAAAATGACAAACAACCACAATGTGCAATTTTCCAGTCTATTCGGTCACCTCTACTTCCTGATATGAAACTCTCTATTCTGATTGGCTGTTGTTTGGCTACTGTTTTACCATTGGCTCTCCTTGCTGCCTATCTAACCAGCAGCCCCTGAGACAGACAATGGACCAGTGATGTCAAAGATGGTGGATAAATGAAGATGGTTCACTCAGGCCGTTTACCATTGAAAATAAATTGACTATTTCTGGTCTACTTAACTGGGTGTTTCTTCCATAGACACCAATAAAATAGCAGCTGGGTCCTGTCTACTTAGTTCATTTTCTTTCATTGAACCAGAAAAAAAACAGTGAGTGTGTTATTTCACTTCCTCATCCATCTCTGAGTGTCCCTGGGGTCCTGTCTCTCCCAGACAGTTGTCCCCTCCCTACCTGTTAATCTTAGGCCATATTTAAGGCCTTGTTGACAGGAGAGGGTAGTGCAGCAGCAGAGGGGTGATTTAGTGACCCTGGAGTAGAACAAAGACAGCGGTTTTTAATCGAACCCCCTCCAAATTTGCACCTTACTGGACAAATGTTTTGGCTCAATTGGGGGTAAAGACATCACTCCAGTGAGGTTTACCAAAATTGATCTAACAGATTCACAGTTACACATAAAAAACTGGATTCAAATAAGTAACTCTCTTGTCACACTGAAAACAAGAGAGTTGTATATCGTCTGGAGTCTTTACTAAACTGCCAGTTGAAATCAGTGAAGTGTATGGGGTCACACCAGTGAGAACCAGTGCTCAGTGTGTGTGAGGAGGAAAGTTGAGGCAATGTGATCTAGCCGTGCGGTGGTGGTGAAGTGGAATCATCATGGTGAATGAATGAATGAGTGAATGATACAGCCTTGGTAAAAGCCAGGCCTCTACGCCTCCCTCCCCCCCCCGAGTATCTATCTCCCCTGTATCTCCTCCACAACGACACTATACACTTCTGCGAATCCTCTTAATCTAACATACACCCCCACCCCTTGGAGTAGGGCACTAAGATAAGCCAGATGAGGCAGTGGGGGGTGGAGGGGTCACTAGGTCACAGTCAGTGCTGAAAGCCCTTGATAAGGAACACATGCAAGGGAGAAGGTGTGACACTCCCTCTGAAGACTAGAGGAGAGATGGGTCCTCCCTTATTCAGTCTCTCCCTGGTCTGTTTGTTCTGATGTGCCTAGTAGCAGATGTTAGGGTTAAGGTGAGGTTCAGCTCTTCTGTATGGAGTGTAGTGGGGTGTGATATGGTGTACTGGGGAGGGAAGGGGGTTAGAGGTCATGTTGAATGTAAAACTGGATCAGGCTGTTCTGATAGATGGACGTTTGTCTGTGTCTCCTCGTCCCTGTTTTCTTTGGCAAGGACCCTCAGGCAGGATGCTAGGATACCCTTTTGCTACATAACAGTTTCATAACAAAATCCACTTTAATCTCTGGACTGGTAAAACCAGGTTTAACAACACCCAGACAGTAAGCTAGACCTTTTGTCATTAATTATAATGGTGTCTACCTGGTTCTAATGGTGTCTATCCACCTCAGCGGCCCTGCTCTGTTAGGTCTGGCCACTGAGGTAGTTCAAGAACCTGTCTATCGTCACTTCAGTCTCCTCTCCTTCCTTATCCTCCACCATGGCTTGAAGGTTGTTATTATGTTGACTTTTGGTTCATTTTTTACTAGGAGCCCTATAGGGCCCTAACTCTATTACTTGAACTATTGCATTGCTCACTGTTGAATGTCTTTATATAGAAATATACATATATTAAATAGAATATCTGTTTTGTTGTTCTATAGTAGTGAGCAGGACTGGGTTGACTTTTAAATATATATAATTATACATGTTTATGTCACAGAAACATAAATAAAAGTAAGCTTCTTTGCAAGGAGGGAAGGATGTGCTTTGTAAACATTCTCAGAAATAATGTTGATGGTGGGGGCTTGTCTGATATTGCAAACATCACTCTTCAGAGAAGACGGTGCATCCGAAATGGTGCCGCATTTCCTATATAGTGCTTGGGAATAGTGTGCCATTTCAGACGCAGACATAGTGTGACTCTGTCTCATCTTCAGTTGTTATTTTCCACTGTGAGACAAAGCATTTCTCATATTAATCTATGATGCTAAAAGAACACATACTATTTTTGTTCGTGATTTAGTTGTTGTTCCTCTACTTTTTCCCCCCTGGCATTGAGACCAAAGATTTCAGTTGACTTTATTTTTAGCCTTTAGATGTTGATAGTTTGAAAGGGATGTTTGTTTCCATGTTACATATTATTTCCATTGCCTTGTTTCCAGAAGAACTCAGAAGTTAATATGGTACAGTAGCTAGAGATAGTCAGAGTGAGTGAGTATGTCCCATACACAGTTAGCTAGAATCCCCTGTTAGTGATCATGATGTTGCTAATTATCAATAAAAGTAATTATTATGAAGTATAATAGTAATGCATTATTGGGGATAGGTGTTCCTTGGTGATATTTGAGGTATTCGATCTATACCAAAGAACATTTGGATGTCCTCACCAAGCAGTGTGGTTAAGGAGGATAGTTTGACCCTCACATCACCTCTCAGTCTTTTGTCTATTCAAATTAGACCGATAGTTTTCACCGCTCTGAAAGTGATGAGCGATAGAAGGCAGATTCACTCATATGCCCGGGTTTACTTTTTATGATTAAGCAAGTCTCTGCACCCATGATGTGAGTGTCTTCATTGGTCTACAATATGTGTGCCATTGGTGTGATTCCTCTTTTAGTTTCGTTTTGTTAAGTTCGTGAAAGACCTCTTACTTCACCAAAAAACACTCCCTGTGTCTGTCTCCTTGTTTTCTCACAACACAGTCATCTATTTGCACACGTTGATCCAGTCGGACGTATGGTTGCTCTCTCTACCTGTCAGCTTTGAAAGGAAGGGAATAAAACGAATACACTTTCATTTCTCCTTGTGTCTAGTGGTTTGTCTTAAAAAGAGAAGAAGTGATTGTCGTTCTTCTGCAGGACAGAAAGCAAGTTTTCCTTAAGTTCTTTCACTCCAGAATGCATGCAATATCCCTTTCCTTTTCTGTCAATGGTCAGAGGTCAGGGGTCAGGGACAGAGGAGTGACGCGTGAGAGAGATGTTCTGTCTGAGATGAGTGTTTATGAAAGAACAGCACCTTTGTGTTTCTGTAGAACCACTGTCAGTGGGATTTTACTTGGGACAAGACGTGCTGCACATACTACAAGACATTTCGAAGGGGTTAGGACAAACCAAAATATCTATTACCCAAGTTTACTTTTTGACTGTTTTAATAGTTTTCTGTGTGAAAACGAAACTCTAAGTTGGAGTACAGGTACAGGACGATGCAGGATTAGGTTTCCTATAGCACCACAAGACTGTTATATAGCTATAATGTCTGTTCTTCTTCTTCTTGCCCTCAAGCAGTTCTGCAAAGTTTTATTTGCAGCATGCAGCCAGTGGAGTTTGACTATCTTGTTATTCTCACCAGGAGTCGTGTGTGTTCTTACCACTGCTATCTGATCACAATACCCAGCACAGCTTCAAGGAGTACAGCTTCTTATTAAAAAAAATGATTTAGAAAGAAAAGAGAAAAAATTGTTTGGAAGAAAAAAATGTGTGTATCACACTGTCCCTACCCCTCTTTAAACATACGTACAGATCCAGCATGCATCTTTGGTACTCTTGACTGTTGTTTTTGTGTTTAAAAGAAAATAGAAAAAGAGATGTTTTAAGAAAAACTGTTCTTTGACTGTTTATGGTGTATTCAGATCTGAATTTAATATAGCTAAACAAGTCACTGCTTCCAGCTAAACAAGTTAGAGTCCTATTATTGTCAGTTTATAGCGTTATAAGTATGTAATACTGAGAAAGATGAACATCACAGAAATAGAAACATGTGTTCATTATTGTTTGTTTGGCATGTTGAAACTAACATGTTTCTCCATATAACAATATCTGTCAATGTTTGAGACATACAATATAATATGCTTTGAATGTTTGACCTGTAAAGCATTTATTGGATTGCTTACAGTACACAACTTGAAACTCACATAATCAAACAGTTATTCTTATTTCACAGACTGTTCGCAGAATGTTGTAACACCAGCAGTTTGTTATGTAGGCTACTTCTTAGACAAAAATACAAGCAATATGATATTCATCTTCTTTTATATTTCTGTCTGCTTACTTTATTCTGACAATTACTGCTAAGTAAGTACCTACTCGCATTGACCTTCTGGTATATAATTGTGTGTTTCTGGAGCGACATTGTAGTGTTGTTGCATGTGGATTGTGATGGCGATGACTTTATCTTGTACAGCCGGCTGTGAGTGGTTCTCTACTCTCCAGACCAATCAAACAGAGACTTCTTTCTCAGTATTACAACATCATACATACCTTGCTTTGAGCTTCTATAGGTATTCCCTTCTTCAGTTAAGTTGTTTTAATAACGTCACGGTACACTACTTCACTTTCTCGTATCTGTTGCAATAGTTTGTATATGTTGTAAAATCTCCATTTGTTATGAACTCAACTCTTGTACGTGATCAATGGAACTTCACTATATTCATTTCTCTCGCAGAATAAAGAAAATATTTTATTCAAACCTCCTGTTGTCGCTGTATTGTCTTGTGGGTCAATTAAGCAATAAGGCCTGAGGAGGTGTGGTATATGGCCAATATACCACGGCCCGGCGTAACGAGGAGTGCCTGGCAACAGCCCTTAGCCGTGATATATTGGCCATATACCACAAACCCCGAGGTGCTTTATTGCTATTATAAACTGGTTACCAATGTAATTAGAGCAGTGAGATGAAATGTTTGGTCATACCCATGGTATACAGTCTGATATACCACAGCTGTCAGCCAATCAGCATTCAGGGCTCGAACCACCCAGTTTATTATGGGGAATGAATGGTGACCACCAGATCAACATTACAGCTTGAAGCTCATTGTCACGTCCTGACCATAGTAAGTTGTTATTTTCTATGGAAGAGTGGTCAGGGCGTGACAGGGGGTGTTGATCTGTTTTTGTATGTCTATGTTCAGGTTCTAGTTGTTGTATTTCTATGTGGGTTGTTGTTTGGCATGACCTCCAATTAGAGGTAGCTGGTTGTCGTTGTCTCTAATTGGAGGCCATACTTAAGTTGATGTTTGTCCCACCTGTCCTTGTGGGTGATTATCCTTTGAGTAGTGTGTTTTTTCCCTCTGCGTCACAGTTTGTTGTTTTAGTATTTCTAGTTTTCTATATTTGCATTACGTTTCACGAATATAATAAATATGTGGAACGCAAACGCTGCAACTTGGTCCGCTCCTTATCACAGCCGTGAGGAGCCGATGGTTTGTCTCTTTGTCAATGGTGAGTCAATAGATTTTCTAGTAGATAATGGTGCTGCAATGTCTGTCATAAATTCACATCCATGTCCAAACCTCCCATGTCAAATGAATCAGTCAGCAATGTGGAATGACTATGAAAGAGTTACTCACGATGCCACTACCTGTATAATTGCTAAAACATGCATTAAACATCAATTACTTTTCTACATGTTGTCTTGTAAATTTGGCAGGAAGAGATCTTTTAAATTGGTGATTACATGTGATTAGTACTATGCATGTCGGAAACAGAAAGACCGTTTTGTGTCACAGACTGGCTTACATTTCACTGTGAATTTCTCACCATTGACAAGACATTTATATTATGGACAGATGATGGACCCTAATTTTGATGAATTAATATGTGTTGTCAACAACAGTGATATTTGAAGCATGAGACTGGTATAAGACATAAGGTCTGTCATATTCTCCAGTAGTAAATTGGCAGATCTTCAGTATTGGTTCGAATGCAAGGTATCAGGTTCCGTGACAAGTTAAAAGTCACAAATACCATAACTACTCAAATCTAATTTATTTATAAAGCCCTTATTACATCAGCTGATGTCACAAAGTGCTGCACATAAACCCAGCCTAAAACCCCAAATAGCAAGCAATACAGGTGTAGAAGCATGGTGGCTAGGAAAAACTCCCTAGAAAGGCCAGAACCTAGGAAGAAACCTAGAGAGGAACGAGGCTATGAGGGGTGGCCAGTCCTCTTCTGGTTGTGCCAGGTGAAGATTATAACAGAACATGGCCAAGATGTTGAAAGGTTCATAGATGACCAGCAGGATCAAATAATAATAATCACAGTGGTTGTAGAGGGTGCAACAAGTCAGCACCTTAGGAGTAAATGTCAGTTGGCTTTTCATAGCCGATCATTCAGTGTATCTCTACCGCTCCTGCTGTCTCTAGAGAGTTTAAAACAGCAGGTCTGGGACAGGTAGCACGTCCAGTGAACAAGTCAGGGTTCCATAGCCGCAGGCAGAACAGTTGAAACTGGAGCAGCATCATGGCCAGGTGGCCTGGGGACAGCAAGGAGTGATCAGGCCAGGTGGTCCTGAGTCATGGTCCTAGGGCTCAGGTCCTCCGAAAGAGAGAATGAAAGAAAGAAAGAGTGAAGAGAGAGAATTCACACAGGACACTGGATAAGACAGGATAAATACTCCAGATATAACAGACTGACCCTAGCCCCCCGACACATAAAGTACTGCAGCATAAATACTGGAGGCTGAGACAAGAGGGGTTGGGAGATACTGTGGCCCCGTCTGACGATACCCCCAGACAGGGCCAAACAGGCAGGATATAACCCCACCCACTTTACCAAAGCACAGCTCCCACACCACTAGAGGGATATCTTCAACCACCAACTTACCATCCTGAGACAAGTATAGCCCACAAAGATCACCGCCACGGCACAACCCAACGGAGGGCGCCAACCCAGACAGGAAGATCACGTCAGTGACTCAACCCACTCAAGTGACGAACCCCTCCTAGGGACGGCATGGAAGAGCACCAGTAAGCCAGTGACTCAGCCCCTGTAATAGGGTTAGAGGCAGAGAATCCCAGTGGAGAGAGGGGAACCGGCCAGGCAGAGACAGCAAGGGCGGTTCGTTGCTCCAGTGCCTTTCCGTTCACCTTCACACTCCTGGGCCAAACTACACTCAATCATAGGACCTACTGAAGAGATGAGTCTTCAATAAAGACTTAAAGGTTGAGACTGAGTCTGCGTCTCTGACATGAGTAGGCAGACCATTCCATAAAAATTGTGCTCTATAGGAGAAAGCCCTGCCTCTAGCTGTTTGCTTAGATATTCTAGGGACAGTAAGGAGGCCTGCGTCTTGTGACCGTAGCATACGTGTAGGTATGTACGGCAGGACCAAATCGGAAAGATAGGTAGGAGCAAGCCCATGTAATGCTTTGTAGGTTAGCAGTAAAACCTTGAAATCAGCCCTTGCCTTAACAGGAAGCCAGTGTAGAGAGGCTAGCACTGGAATAATAGGATCACATTTTTTGGTTCTAGTCAAGATTCTAGCAGCCGTGTTTAGCACTAACTGAAGTTTATTTAGTGCTTTATCTGGGTAGCCGGAAAGTAGAGCGTTGCAGTATCTAGCCGAGAAGTGACAAAAGCATCGATTCATTTTTCTGCATCATTTTTGGACAGCAAGTTTCTGATTTTTGCAATGTTACGTAAATGGAAAAAAGCTGTCCTTGAAACAGTCTTGATATGTTAGTCAAAAGAGAGGTCGGTGTCCAGAGTAACGCCGATATCCTTCACAGTTTTATTTGAGACGACTGTACAACCATCAAGATTAATTGCCAGATTCAACTGAAGATCTCTTTGTTTCTTGGGACCTAGAACAAGCATCTCTTCAGGCAAGTGGGTATCATTACCTTAGAAGATTGTCAAATTGGCATATGTTAGAGCGGTGAGTGAGTAAATCTAAACACTCTGGCCATGGTCAGGAAGAGGTAAACTATAGCAAAACCATAGAGGCACTAAAGAAGCACATACACGTTCTACTATTTTCCCTCAAATATAGTGGCTTGCAAAAGTATTCACCCCCCATTTTTCCTATTTTGTTGCCTTACAACCTGGAACAAAAATTACTTTGGGGGGGGTTTGTATCATTTGATTTAAACAACATGCCTACCATTTTGAAGATGCTAAATATTTTTTTGGGGGAAAAAACAAACAAGAAATAAGACAATAAAACAGAAAACTTATGTGTGCATAACTATTCATCCCCCCAAAGTCAATACTTTGTAGAGCCACCTTTGCAGCATTTACAGCTGCAAGTCACTTTAGGGTATGTCTCTATAAGCTTGGCACATCTAACATCTGGGATTTTTGCCCGTTCTTCAAGGCAAAACTGCTCCAGCTTCTTCAAGTTGGATGGGTTCCTCTGGTGTACAGCAATCTTTAAGTCATACCACAGATTCTCAATTGGATTGAGGTCTGGGCTTTGACTAGGCCATTCCAAGACATTTAAATGTTTCCCCTTAAACCACTCGAGTGTTGCTTTAGCATTATGCTTATGGTCATTGTCATGCTGGAAGGTGAACCTCCGTCCCAGTCGAAAAATCTCTGGAAGACTGAAACAGGTTTCGCTCAAGAATTTCCTTGTATTTAGCATCATCCACTATTCCTTCAATTCTGACCAGTTTTCCAGTCCCTGCCGATGAAAAACAGCCCCACAGCATGATGCTGCCACCACCATGCTTCACTGTGGGGATGGTGTTCTCGGGATGATGAGAGGTGTTGGTTTTGCCCCAGACATAGTGCTTTCCTTGATGGCCAAAAAGCTACATTTTAGTCTCATCTGATCAGAGTACCTTCTTCCATGAGTCTCCCACTTGCCTTTTGGCGAACACCAAACGTGTTTGCTTATTTTTTTTCTTTAACCTCTCTAGGGGGTGTGGGATGGTAGCGTCCCAACTGGCCAACATCCAGTGAAATTGCAGAGCGCGAAATTCAAAAATACTCAATTCAAATATTTAACATTCTTGAAAATATGTTATACATCAAAATAAAGCTTAACTTCTTGTTCATCCAGCCGCCATATCAGATTTCAAAAAGGCTTTACGGCAAAAGCAAACCATGCGATTATCTGAGGACAGCGCTCAGCACACAAAACATTACATACAGTTACCAGCCAAGTAGATTAGTCACAAAAGTCAGAAATAGCAATAAAATGAATCACTTACCTTTGATGATCTTTGTATGGTTGCACTCACAAGACTCCATGTGTCACGACTTCCGCCGAAGTCGGTAACTTTCCTTGTTCGGGCGACGTTCGGCGGTCGACGTTACCGGTCTTCTAGCCATCGCCGCTCCACCTTTCATTTTCCATTTGTTTTGTCTTGTTTTCCCGCACACCTGGTTCACATTCCCTCATCAGACTAAATGTATATTATCCTCTGTTTCCCCCATGTCTGTGTGTGGAATTGTTCTTTGTGTAGGGTGTTACGCTACAGGCTGGCTTGCGCTAGATTTGTTTGTTTTGTTTTATCCTGATCATGTTACCGTGGTTGTGCTTTGTTCTGCCTCGCCTGTGCCTTTGGGCCAGGGTGTATATTAAAGTTCTCCTGTTATCACCCATCTCTGCTCTCCAGCGCCTGACTTCCGGCAACCAGTCACTCACCCCGTTACACCATGTTACACAATAAATGTTTGTTTTGTTCGATAAAGTCCCTCTTTATATCCAAAAACCTCCATTTTGTTGGCACATTTTGTTCAGTAATCCAATGGCTCAAATGCGGTCACAAGAGGCAGACGAAAATTCCAAATAGTATCCGTAAAGTTCGTAGAAACATGTCAAATTATGTTTATAATCAATCCTCAGGTTGTTTTTAGCCTAAATAATCGATAATATTTCAACCGGACAAAAGCTTTCTCAATCTAAAAGGAAAACAAGAAAGGCGTGCTCTCGGTCGCACGCAGTAACCACCTCTGAGGACATCCCAGGGTCCACTCACTCAATGTTGTCATTCTCCCTCATTTTTCAGAATAAAAGCCTGAAACAATGTCTAAAGACTGTTCACAACTGGTGGAAGCCATAGGGAATGGAATCTGGGTCCTATCCCTTTAAATGGTGGATAGGCTTTCATTGGAAAAACAGCCATTTCAAAGTAATGGCACTTCCTGGATGGATTTTCCTCAGGTGTTTGCCTGCCATTTCAGTTCTATTATACTCACATGCATTATTTGAACAGTTTTAGAACCTTTGGAGTGTTTTCTATCCAAATCTACTAATTATATGCATATCCTAGCTTCTGGGCCTGAGGAGCAGGCAGTTTACTTTGGGCTCGCTTTTCATCCGGAGGTGAAAATAGTGCCCCCTACCCTAGTGAGGTTAAGCAATGGCTTTTTTCTGGCCACTCTTCTGTAAAACCCAGCTCTGTGGAGTGTACGGCTTAATGTGGTCCTATGGACAGGTACTCCAATCTCTGCTGTGGAGCTTTGCAGCTCCGTCAGGGTTATCTTTGGTCTCTTTGTTGCCTCTCTGATTAATGCCATCCTTGCCTGTTACATGAGTTTTGGTGGGCGGCCCTCTCTTGGCAGGTTTGTTGTGATGCCATATTCTTTCCATTTTTTAATAATGGATTTAATGGTGCTCCATGGGATGTTCAAAGTTTCTGATATTTTTTATAACCCAACCCTGATCTGTACTTCTCCACAACTTTGTCCCTGACCTGTTTAGAGAGCTCCTTGGTCTTCATGGTGCTGCTTGCTTGGTGGTGCCCCTTGCTTAGTGGTGTTGCAGACTCTGGGGCCTTTCAGAACAGGTGTATATGCACTGAGATCATGTGACGGATCCTGTGACACTTAGATTGCACACAGGTGGACTTTATTTAACTAATTATGTGACTTCTGAAGGTAATTGGTTGCACCAGATCTTCTTTAGGGGCTTCATAGCAAAGGGGGTGAATACATATGCACGCACAAAATTTCCTTGAGGGGAGATGGGGTTTGTATGTTACAGTATTTTACCGTAGTTACAATTTTTTTTACCTTTATTTAACCTCTCTCGGGTATGTGGGACGAAATCGTCCCACCTAGTCAACAGCCAGTGGAATCGAGTGGCGTAAAATACAAAAACCTTAAAAATGCTATAACTTCAATTTCTCAAACATATGACTATTTTACACCATTTGAAAGATAAGACTCTCGTTAATCCAACCACATTGTCCGATTTCAAAAAGACTTTACAGCAAAAGCAAAACATTAGATTATGTTAGGAGAGTACCCAGCCAGAAATAATCACACAGACATTTTTCAAGCTAGCATATATGTCACAAAAACCAAAACCACAGCTAAATGCAGGACTAACCTTTGATGATCTTCATCAGATGACACTCCTAGGACATTATGTTATACAATACATGCATGTTTTGTTCAATCAAGTTCATATTTATATAAAAAACAGCTTTTTACATTAGCATGTGATGTTCAGAACTAGCATACACACCAAAAACTTCTGGTGAATTTACTAAATTACTCTTGATAAACGTTTACTAGATACAGAACTCCTTTATGCAATCTCGGTGTCAGATTTTAAAATAGCTTTTCAGCGAAAGCACATTTTGCAATATTCTGAGTAGATAGCTCAGCCATCAAGGCTAGCTAAACAGACACTCGCCAACATCAACTCAGAATTACTAGTAGAAAAATTGGATTACCTTTGCTGTTCTTTGTCAGAATGCACTCCCAGGACTTCTACTTCAACCACAAATGTTGTTTTGGTTCAAAATAATCCATAGTTATGTTCAAATATCCTCCGTTTTGTTCGTGCGTTCAGGACCCTATCCGAAGGGTGACGCGCGGACGCATGTCGTGACAAAAAAATTCAAAATATTCCATTACCGTACTTAGAAGCATGTCAAACTCTGTTAAAAATCAATTTTTATGCTATTTTTCTCGTAAAATAGCGATAATATTCCAACCGGGCGACGTTGTTTTCGTTCAAAGGCTGAAAGAAAAACATGGCCACTTCTCGGGGCCGCGCATCTCCTGTCTCTGAGCCACCAGCCTGACCACTCACAAACAGCGCTCATGTACCTAGCCCAGAGACAGCAGAGATCTCATTCCACTTTCTGGCGCCTTCAGAGAGCCTATGGGAGCCTTAGAAATTGTCACGTTACAGCAGAGATGCTGTATTTTCGACAGAGATGCCACAGAAGCACAAGAAATGGTCAGAGAGGGCACTTCCTGTATGGAATCTTCTCAGGTTTTGGCCTGCCATATTAGTTCTGTTATACTCACAGACACCATTCAAACAGTTTTATAAACTTTAGAGTGTTTTCTATCCAAATCTACCAATTATATGCATATTCTTGTTTCTGGAAAATACGTGTTTTATCCGGCTGTGAAAATACTGCCCCCTAGCCCTAAGAAGTTAACCAGGTAGGCAAGTTGAGAACAAGTTCTCATTTACAATTGTGACCTGGCCAAGATAAAGCAAAGCAGTTCGACACATACAACAACACAGAGTTACACATGGAGTAAAACAAACTTACAGTCAATAATACAGTAGAAAAATAAGTCTATATACAATCTGAGCAAATGAGGTGAGAAGGCAAAAAAGGCCATGGTGGCAAAGTAAATACAATATAGCAAGTAAAACACTGGAATGGTAGATTTGTAGAGGAAGAAAGTGCAAAGTAGAAATAGAAATAATGGGGTGCAAAGGAGCAAAATAAATAAATAAATACAGTAGGGGAAGAGGTAGTTGTTTGGGCTAAATTATAGATGGGCTATGTACAGGTGCAGTGATCTGTGAGCTGCTCTGACAGCTGGTGCTTAAAGCTAGTGAGGGAGATAAGTGTTTCAGAGATTTTTGTAGTTCATTCCAGTCATTGGCAGCAGAGAACTGGAAGGAGAGATGGCCAAAGGAGGAATTAGCTTTGGGGGTGACCAGAAAGATATACCTGCTGGAGCGCGTGCTACAGGTGGGTGCTGCTATGGTGACCAGTGAGCTGAGATAAGGGGGGACTTTACCTAGCAGGGTCTTGTAGATGACCTGAAGCCAGTGGGTTTGGCGACGAGTATGAAGCGAGGGCCAGCCAACGAGAGCATACAGGTTGCAGTGGTGGGTAGTATATGGGGCTTTGGTGACAAAACGGATGGCACTGTGATAGACTGCATCCAGCTTATTGAGTAGGGTATTGGAGGCTATTTTGTAAATGACATCGCCGAAGTCGAGGATCGGTAGGATGGTCAGTTTTACGAGGGTATGTTTTGGCAGCATGAGTGAAGGATGCTTTGTTGCGAATAGGAAGCCAATTCTAGATTTAACTTTGGATGTTTGATGTGAGTCTGGAAGGAGAGCTTACAGTCTAACCAGACACCTAGGTATTTGTAGGTGTCCACATATTCTAAGTCAGAACCGTCAAGAGTAGTGATGCTGGACGGGCGGGCAGGTGCGGGCAGCGATCGGTTGAAGAGCATGCATTTAGCTTTACTTGTATTTAAGAGCAGTTGGAGGCCACAGAAGGAGTGTTGTATGGCATTGAAGCTCGTCTGAAGGGTTGTTAACCTGTTGAGGATCTTATCCCGATCTTATCCCGGTATTGGGATTCATTGTCATGTGACCATGGCGGGGAATTCAAAACTGCAAGAGTAATCATTTCAAAAAATCAAATAATCAACTATTTTCCTCCATTTGAAAGATATATCTCCTAAATCTAACCACGCTGTCCGATTTTCAGAGGCATTACGGAGAATGCATAAAGTTAGGTTATGTGAGGAGAGTACATTGACAATAGCTGCGTGTAATGTTTAGCCAATTCAAAGAAGGGCATCAACAGACAGAAAACTAGCTAGAATTATGCACTTACCTTTGACAATCTGCATCAGATGACACTCATAGGACATTATGTTATACAATACATGCATTTTTAGTTCCATCAAGTTCATATTTATATCCAAAAACAGCATTTACAGTCGCGGTGAAATTCAGAATTTTTTTCGGCTCGAATGCACCCAGTGAATCCAGCATTACAAATCACGGAATTACTATTCGAAAACATTGGTAAATTATAATATTGTCATTCAAAGAATAATATATTATCATCTCGTAATTGCTACCGAATGGCCAGATCTCAAAATAACTTTACTGGGAAATCACATTTTGCATAAACTGGGTACTATGCTAACAACAATAAGCTATATGCTAAGCTAAGCTAAGCTATACCGTTAGCATTAGCATCATCTAATATCGATAATAACATTCTAAATATCCCCTTACCTTTGATTATCTCCATCAGAAGGCGCTGCCAGAGATCCCAGGTCCAGAACAAATGTGGTTTCTTTTGACAAAGTTCATAATTTATGTCCAAATAGTTAGCGTTCAGTAGGCTCCCACAAAATGAGGTGGGCAGTGTAAAGTCACGTCGAAAAGCTAAAGAAAACCTAGTAAATAATCTATTTACGTTTGTTTAAACATGTCAAACGTTGTTTAGCACTAATCTTTTGTTCCATTTTTAACGTGAAACATCAGTAAACATCAGTAATATTTTCACACAACCTATCAAGTGTCTAGAATAAACGATAATGACAAAGGCACTCTTCTCAGATTCATGCGCAGGCGCAAAAAATGAAGTGATGACGTGTCAACTTGTAAGCTTTCTAATTCGGTCTGTATTCATGACAGATGCTTCCAACAACTTTCTAAAGATCGTTGACATCTAGTGGAAGCAGTAGGAGTTGCGAACTGAATCCTTTCTCACTGTGGTATCTTTAAAACAATGACACTAAATAGTACAGTCACAAAATTCTCATTTTTTTAAATCTATTTTTCACAGGTTTTTGCCTGCAATATGAGTTTTGTTATACTTACAGACACCATTCAAACTGTTTTAGAAAATTCAGAGTGTTTTCTATCCGAATGTGTTAATAATATGCATATCCTAGCTTCTGAGTTGGTGTAGGAGGCAGTTAAAAATGGGCACATATTTCTTTCAAAATTCTCAATACTGCCCCCGTGGCCCGTAGAGGTTAACACAGTGTCCAAAGAAGGGCCAGAAGTATACAGAATGGTGTCGTCTGCGTAGAGGTGGATCAGAGACTCACCAGCAGCAAGAGCGACATCATTGATGTATACAGAGAAAAGAGTTGGCCCAAGAATTGAACCCTGTGGCACCCCCATAGAGACTACCAGAGGCCCGGACAACAGGCCATCCGATTTGACACGTTGAACTCTATCAGAGAAGTAGTTGGTGAACCAGGCGAGGCAATCATTTGAGAAACCGAGGCTATTGAGTCTGCCGATAAGGATGTGGTGATTGACAGAGTCGAAAGCATTGGGCAAGTTAATGAATACGGCAGCACAGTATTGTTTCTTATCGATGGCGGTTAGGATATCGTTTAGGACCTTGAGCGTGGCTGAGGTGCACCCATGACCAGCTCTGAAACCAGGTTGCATAGCGGAGAAGGTGCGGTGGGATTTGAAATGGTCGGTAATCTGTTTGTTGACTTGGCTTTCGAAGACCTTAGAAAGGCAGGGTAGGATAGATATAGGTCTGTAGGAGTTTGGGTCAAGAGTGTCACCTCCTTTGAAGAGGGGGATGACAGCAGCTGCTTTCCAATCTTTTGGAGTCTCAGACGACACAAAAGAGAGGTTGAACAGGCTAGTAATAGGGGTTGCAACAATTTCGGCAGATCATTTTAGAAAGAAAGGGTCCAGATTGTCTAGCCCGGCTGATTTGTAGGGGTCAAGATTTTGCAAGCAGCTTTGCTGCTACAGTTGGTCATGTGTTTACATATCACAGCATATCAATGTATTCCAGTTTGGAAGGCTTTGCTAAGGCCTCTAGAAGGGCGAGTGATATAAAATACCAAATTTTGGCATTTCATATCACTTGCACTTCTATAGCAGAGTTTCCCAACTCCAGTCCTCGAGTACCCTCAACAGCACACATTTTTTTGTAGCCTCTTACAAACTCACCTGTATCAACTCTTTGACGGCTTGATGATTAATTGACAGGTTGAATTAGGTGTGCTTATCTGGGGCTACAACAAAAATGTGTACTGTTGGGGGTACTCGAGGATTGGAGTTGGGAAACACTGTTCTAACGAAGACTTCAAAACTGGCCGTGACTACAGGCAGAGAAGAAGAGGTGAAGCGAGAAGTTTTACTAAACCCAAAATATGTCTACGAAAATAGGTTCACGAATCGGAGGAATTTTTGTATATCGGTCAATAAAAGAGTGTTGAATTTGGTCAACACTTATTGTATTGATAATTTGCTACGTGAAGCTTATTTGATAAATTAGAAGTTTTGTTGTGGTTAGATTATTATTAATTCACTGATATAAGAGGACGCATGTGGCATTTAAGCAACTTAGAAAGAAAAACGACTTTATATCGGAGTTGTGCCTGTTGTCAAAGAGCTAGATAGGGGACTCATCATGGATATAATCTGTTTTAGCATGGACATTGCCATTGAGGGCTTCCACCATTTTAAAGTAGTCAACTGGGTGGGGATTCTTATAAATTGGGAGCAATCAGCAAATGAAGAAGAAAATTGAATATTTAAACTGGAGATATCCTCAATGCCACTGCCCATGCTGTCCCAGACACTATAATGGCACAGATACAAAGATGAGTCCTCTATCTATCTCTATGGCATGTTGTTCACACGTGTATCTGCCCTCTCATTGGCTAGAATGGTCCCACCCGATCTCCCCTCCTCTGCCTTCCATTGTTGAGGATTGTATTTCCATTGTTATAGCAGTCACTTAACTAGCTTGTCACTAAGATAAACAATCTTAGCTACAGGGCAAAACAGACCAAAGGACATGCCAAATACTCAACCATTAAAGGTTTGCGACTTGCTGCCACTCCAATCTGTCCCCTATTGTCGGGGCGCTATTACCACATATCAGTTAAATAGGTGCAGCACTCTCATTAACGGGTGCCACAAATTAGTGTCTTACAAGGTACACCTCAAAATATGTTAATGAGCCAGAAACCACAATACAATGAAACCACTAGTGGTCAAAAGATTTTTGGCACTCCAAAAATACGGTACTATATTCTGTTGGGTGGATTTACAGTATGCTGTAATATAGTGCTTCACAGTATTTTAGTGTTGATAAATGTAAAAATGTACCATAAAAATCACATTTTTTAATAACAGTGTAATATTCAGTGTAATTCATTTTGTAAATCATATATATATTGTACATACGTTGTTTGGTTGGTTCACTTTAGACCTTGATGTCTCTCAATCATACCACTCAGAATTGTTTGAAAAGTTGGCAGTTGCCATTCCCATAATGCTGTGCCGTTACAGTAATGTACTATTAAACCAAAGTTTCTTTGGAATATACGGTATCATTTACTTTGTAGGCCTATTTACTGTAAATCATTTATATTGTACTTTACTGTTTGTTTTATTGTATAATACTGTCAAAACAACAACAAAGTTTTAAGCATGGTTAAAAGCATCCAAAAATACGGTATGGGGTGGAATTACAAGCCATTTTGAAATGCATCAAAAAACTTTTCCCTCTTACTTCAGAGAATGTGCTTTGATTTTGTCGACCTTATGCTCTTTGTGTTGCATTTTATTTGGAACATTCACAAATGCACTAAGTGGACTGCTACTGTATTTTATGTAGCATATTGTACAGTAAATATATAAAATATTACGGTAACTTCCAAAATAAATCTAATATTTCCTGTCCATTTAATATTTTCCTACAATGCAATGTAATTATGGTAATCTCCTGTATTCAGTTTATACAGTATGATACTGTTGATTATACAATTATTTACTGTGAAAATAACAGAATGGTTAGAAAAATATCAAAGGCATGCTTTCTCATATGAGAAAATTGCATGTTTTTGCTTATCCGTTTCACACACATCCAGTTGCATTCATAAAAAAAGATAAAGGAATAGGGGTACATTGTAAAAAAAGTAGAAGAGCCTTATGGTCTTCTCAAATAGCTGTCATGTACCCCTATTACCCTCGCTGCCAGGTGGCGTAGGCAACTAAGACGGTTGACAGAGTATTTGAAGTATAGTAACCATAGGTTTGAGGCCCCTTCACGTCAAGCTTTTGTGGTAAAGTGGATGATTATAATAATGTATATAAGATGTGGTACATGTAAGTCTAGCCTACATAACACATTAAGTGGTGTTTTTGGCCTTAGGAGACATTGATTCAGCTTTGAAATAAACTATTAAATTAGCACCATTCTGAGAAATTTCAGAGCGTCACCCCGGTGCGCTTCGGCAGCACTATGTGTCGGTCTGCAAGAGGTACTCCAAGAAGCTCTTCCCTCTAGAGCACATGTGTAAAACTGAGGGCCGAGTGTCTGCGGGTTTTCGCTACACCCTTGTAATTAAGCAATGAATTAAGGTCACTAATTAGTAAGGAACTCCCCTCACCTGTTTGTCTAGGTCTTAATTGAAAGGAAAAAACTAAAACACACAGACACTCGACGCCTCGGTTGAATGAATTTGACACCCCTGATCTAGAGTCTAACATATGGAATTGTTTTAAGATGGTCATACCAAGGATAATTTAGCTATTTGAGTTTGAGGAACCCTTATGGCATGAAAAAAATAAATAAACCAGTTATTTGATGAAACATTGAATTTGGCCTTACTACTATTATCCCATAGAAACACATTGAATAACAGCTACATACATGGATAAACGGAGAGTAACAAAAAAATAATCTAACGGAAGTTTGTTCTGTCCTAGATCTGAGAGATATAACAAAGATGAGGAAACAATTGTATTTTATTTTGACATCTAGTTAACCCCTTGTTATAGGCACTAAACTATCTCCATATATATTGTACTTCCATTGATTTATTTTACTGGTACCCGTGACGAGGTTGGCAGCATTTGCTGGGATGGCTGCTATCTGTCCAGGGATCCTGCTGGCTAAGGGTCTGAGAAGCTGCTTGGCATAGCAGTTAGCCTATGTGCTAGCTGGCTATCAAGCTAGCAGGGTTTTCTTGGGGGCTTGAATGCAGCCCACGATGCAGTTAGCCTATGTGGCTGGGACCGCAAATTTCCCCAGGCTGTTTGTTGCTTTCCATCTGCCCTGCAACCTTCCCTACTTCTTCTTAAGAGGTGCAGGTTAGCATTTTTCATCATTAATCGTGTTCTGGAGGCAGCTCTGCAGAGTGGTAACTAGCTGACACAGCCACAGTCATAAAATCTGATTTTAAACTTAAACACACTGCTAACCCTATTGGGAATTTTCCAGAACATGTGTGCTCATTTCAGAGGAGTTAGCAGTATGACATGTCTGTTTATGTTTTAACCATTGCTATGGCTATATTTCCATGCCATAATATGAAACCAAACTAAAATTAGTGCAAGGTGAAAGATAACGGTGGCTAAATGCCAGAGTGGATGCCAGAGTTACTATGTGTGTGACGTAAAGATATACCCTGTATAAAGAGTGTGTGCCAAGACTGGAAAGGGAGTTGTTTTCATGAACCAGCTCGGCTTTTATTATATTTTAATAAAAGTCTATTTGAACTCACAGTCTCCAGTAGTTGAGAAATATTATTGACTGAATATTTCCACGACATAAATGGCGAACTTGCCAGGAGTGACGAAAAGGGACCAGAGATCGTAAAAATCTGCAGCTGGGGACAGTCTTCTTGGACGGACTGCACAAATGAAATGGCCATTTGAAAAACAAGGGCAAGTTACATTCTTGCCTGTAGAATCATTTGTGTGGTCCGCTCTAGGTAACCGGCCTCAGCGGTAGGTCACCGAGTGGGTCTCTCCAAATT
The DNA here is from genome assembly GCF_901001165.1 of Salmo trutta. NCBI lineage: Eukaryota > Metazoa > Chordata > Actinopteri > Salmoniformes > Salmonidae > Salmo > Salmo trutta. Next base: position 29,667,019 of record NC_042960.1, on the reverse strand, counting down.
TGACAAACCAAAGAAATATTGGGAGCTTCTGCGTTCAATGAAATGCATGCGAAATAATGGTGGGATAAAAAGCATTGAGGGTTGCAACAGTGAAAATATAGTATAGTAATTGGTGTGTGTGACCAATTGCAGAGGGAGAGTTGTGTGCTTCATCGGTCTTGACTGGCTCAGTTGATTTGTTCAGGCGGTTCATCTGACCAGTTTGTTCAGTCTGTTTGGGTTGTGACTGTCTTGTCTGATTCAGTTCGGCTGGACTTATTTGTTTGGACCCGTTTGAGTTTGCGCACAAAATGCAGCCCATTCAGCTTACTCAGTCAGTACAAGTCAGGTGGCTCATTCAATTCATCCAGCTCGCTCAGTTGCTCAGCTGGGGTGGGTGTTCAGTCTCGTTCAGGTTATTTGTCTGCCCTGTTGACTGTTCTGTTCAATCTAGTTTGAAGTGGTAACTGTCTATCTGCATGGTCAAATATCGCCTTGTAGATTGTTTGATAGGGGACTGCTTAGACAAATATATATATATATATATATGGATACCGCCCTGAAATAAATGGATCGTTACAAGTAAAATCCGGTATAATCAGGTCACTTAGGAAAAGCGTGAAAGGTGTATAAAAGTGAATGTGAAAGTTCTCTGCTATTGATGGGGAAGGGATCGCGCACCACTGCTGAACCGTTACTTAAAGTGCAAGCTGGTAGGGAGGACGCACCCAGTCCCGCACTAAAGGAGAGGAATGTAAATGATATGAGAAAGACGTTTGAGGTAATATAAATACTAGAAGTTTGAACAGTCAGGATAAATAAAAAAATATATGAACATTATAGTAAGATAGTAATAAATGTCAAGACGACATCAGCGATTGCCTGGTAAGGCCATTGAAAATTACATACTGTGCTGCAAGGTGGAAGAATATACAGTAGAAATTGGAACATTTGAAGTAAGAATATACTCAAAAAGAGAGAACAATTATAAAAACCTAGAGACGGGAGCAATAACCAATAGACCGAGTACAATAATCAGAGAAAGAAAAATAACGTGGATATAAATAGGAGGGAATAGGGTGTGGTCAAGTCTTTAGGGCTTGAACAGACCGTTAAAGATTTTTAGCCCTGGACCTGTAGGGAGAAATCTAAGAACAAGAGAAAGAGAGTGGTTTTAAGAAAGTGAATAAAACAAAACTAGGGAGCAAAGAATAAATACGAACATCACAGGAAAATAGGGAGAGGCTTGGGAAATAGTTATTTTAATAAAACCATGGAGTCGCTGAAAGAAGTGCATAAATTCAACCAATTCGGCTCGAATATGGAAATTGAGGAAACTGTATAATATTGGGCGACATTTCCCTGCTAAAGGAGAATTCAAATCAAATAAAGAATTCAGGGAGGCATTTATGAATTAGCACAATCACATAAACCAGAATCAAAACTCAATATACTAGTGTATTGAAGTTAATGTCTATCAGCGTTATTGCACTTACTGGATTATTTTGAGAATTAATAGTGTAAAATGGGGTACCTGGTAAAGTCGTTCAGGCTATTTTGTTTGGATTTCAAATAACTAGTTTGGGTGTACCAGAGTGCAGAATAACTGATGAATTTACGAATGGTCAAGGCCGGATTGAATATTGCAGGTGTCAGTAAACGTCGGGGAAATAACGTAATTCGAATTATTGCCAGCAGCACAGTTAGTCACCAACGTTTTTAACAAACAAGTAAAGAGCCTAACCAGCTCTGCGAGGTGAGTAGAATGGAGAGTGAAGATGCATTCTCTTGTTTATGTCTGGAAGTAGCGTTAGCTAAATTAGCTAGCCAACTTTATCCAGTTAGCTTGGGTGCTTGACTGCCTTGTGGGAAAAAATATTAGGCATTATGAATCAGAAAGTTTGGATCAACCCTGTTCATTAGCGGATTTTGTGGTTGAATGATCCTTGTGAGTATGTGGATATTAGGTAAAATACTAAAATGGACAGTATATATGGGCGAGAGCACGACAGATGTTTAAAAATAGTTGAACTTTGTATCACGCCACGTTCAAACAATCACTAAAGGGTTTAGATTTGTGGGTTCTGTGTTGATCAATAAGTAAGCTATGTGGTAGAGCAGGAACACAAGGAATCTTAGCTATGGTAAAGTACTACTGGTGAAACAAGAACATATCGGGGGTTTCAATAACCATGCGACTCAAGAAAACCTTAGTAGTTTTAAAACTCGTGAGTCTTTTGTTTTATTCCAAAATATATTTATTGAATTAACGTAAGGGAGGAAGAGATAATAGTAATTAAAGTGGCCTCCCTGTGAAAAGTAGGTTTAGGTTTGTTTTGACTATAATTTAAATAAAAAACAATTCACCTAGTAACATAAATGTTAGTGAAAAGAGAGGTGGTGTATGGTTGAGATTGTAGAGAGCTTTCTGAGTTTAAGGGAGGAGATATGGACTAGGGAAGGTAACAAAGGAGAGTTAGTCAATTGGAAAGTATGAATTTCGAATTTGATTGTTTGGATTGATTAAGAATTGGCTGATGTATTTTCTACATTTGGCGTTTTACATCTTAAAATAATAAATGTTTAACATCTTTGGGATAGGGGGCGGTATTTTGACATCCGGATGAAAAGCGTGCCCAAAGTAATCTGCCTGCTACTCAGGCCCAGAAGCTAGGATATGCATTTAATTGGTAGATTTGGATAGAAAACACTCCAAAGTTCCTAAAACTGTTACAATAATGTCTGTGAGTATAACAGAACTGAAATGGCAGGCAAAACCCAGAGGACAAACCATCCCCCCCAAAAGAATTCATCCTACCACTGATTTCAATGGCTGGCACTTTTATAATAGGGCGAAATCGTGCCTGATTGCAGTTCCTAGGGCTTCCACTAGATGTCAACAGTCGTTAGAAAGAGTTTCAGGCTGTTTTTTGGAAAAATTAGCCAGAAATGGTCGTTTTTCTAGGTGGCTCCCATTTTGGCTGTAGTGTTTCCAAGCAAAAGAGAGCGCGTTCTTTGGTATTTTTCTTTGGTAAAGACAATAACGATTCTCCGTCTTAAATTTTATCGTTTATTTGCGTATTAGGCTACCTAAGGTTTGATTATAAATGTTGATTGACTTGTTTGGATAAGTTGATTGGTAACGTTTGGGATTCATTTTGTATGCATTTTGAAGGAGGGAAACCGAGTGGATTATTGACTGAAGCGCACCAACTAAACTGAGTTTTTATGGATATAAAAAAGGACATTATCGAACAAAAGGACCATTTGTAATGTAACTGGGACCTTTCGGAGTGCCAACAGAAGAAGATCTTCAAAGGTAAGGCATATATTATATCGCTATTTCTGACTTTCGTGTCGCAACTCCCTGGTTGAAAATTATTTGTTATGCATTTGTGTGCTGGGCTCTGTCCTCAGACAATCGCATGGTTTGCTTTCGCCGTAAAGCCTTTTTGAGATCTGACACGGCGGCTGGATTAACAACAAGTTAAGCTTTATTTTGATGTATTGCACTTGTGATTTCATGAAAGTTTAATATTTATAGTAATTTAATTTGAATTTGGCGCTCTGCAATTTCACCGGAAGGTGTCGAAATGGGACACTAGCGTCCCACTAATCCGCAAGAAGTTAATGAGTGTGAAGCAGTGGTTAGAGATAAAAATAGTCATGCTGATAAGGAGGAAGTGTAAACGTAATGAATGTTGACAGTATGTGAATGGTAATGTTATTAGTGTATTTTTATAGCACTCTAATGATGCGATATTTTAGTAATATGAAAAGCTGAGGTTTCAATACGAGGTTATATGATGAGTATAGGGATTGAGCCTTGAGATTGTAAAAAAGATTAGCTGCGGTTGAAAGCAAGCAGGTACTGGGATATGTGAAGTAGAGGTATGAGAAACATTACTATTGCTTGGTTTTATAGTTAGGTAACACCAGTGAATTTGAGCAGGAAGTTAATGTATTCTAGAAATCACTATCTGTTTCCATAACGTGGAACAGTGTCCAGTAATAAAAGTAGAATGAAATAAGTATTGACTATCAAGCTGATAAGACAGCACCAACTTTTTGAAGGTTCTACATTTGTTAAACTACAGTTTTGGATTTTACTGAACTAATGCAACAGGTTAAATTGATAGGATTACGAGAAAGGGGCTCTGGGATTATTTATTTTAAATGGGGTCGATTCCACTTAATGGAAAACTGTATTATCTGATGTGTATTGAATTGAATTCTTGCTTCCAGGACTGATGGAAGTCCAATACAGTATGCATGTTAATTAAGGGAGACATAGGTGACCATGTCTCAAACAACTGTCTATTAGATTCCTAGGATCACATATCACTACATTTGCGACAGGAAAAAGTATTACATTTAGAATGGTTAACCTCTACGGGCTAGGGGGCAGTATTGAGAATTTTGGAAAAAATATGTGCCCATTTTTAACTGCCTCCTACACCAACTCAGAAGCTAGAATATGCATATTATTGTTCAGGTTTGGATAGAAAACACCCTAAAGTTTCTAAAACTGTTTGAATGGTGTCTGTGAGTATAACAGAACTCTTATGGCAGGCAAAAACCTGAGGTTTCATGCAGGAAGTACCCTGTCTGACAAGGTGTTGTTGTTCTTGCTTCTGTTTATTGAAGAGTCAGGATCTTAGCTGTAACGTGACAATTCCTAGGGCTCCAATAGGCTCTCAGAACCCGGGAAAAACCTGAACGATGACGAGGCAGCCTCAGGCTGAAACACAGAATCCCCTTTTCCAAGTGTCCCATCAGAGGACAATAGAATAAGGCGCGTGCGCGATTCGACCCCGTGCAGTATTTTCCTTCTGCTGTTTAGCTAATTGCATATTCCCGGTCGGAATATTATCGCTTTTCTACGAGATAAATTGCATAAAAATAGATTTTAAACAGCGGTTGACATGCTTCGAAGTACGGTAATGGAATATTTAGACATTTTTTGTCACGTTCTGCGCCATGCGCACGACCGTGATTTACCATTCTGATAGTGTCTAGAACGCACGAACAAAACGCCGCTGTTTGGATATAACGATGGATTATTTGGGACCAAACCAACATTTGTTATTGAAGTAGAAGTCCTGGGAGTGCATTCTGACGAAGAATAGGAAAGGTAAGACCATTTTTCTTATAGGAAATGTGATTTTGGTGAAGGCTAAACTGGGTGGGTGTCTAAATAGCTAGCCCTGTGATGCCGGGCTATGTACTTAGAATATTGCAAAATGTGCTTCATCCGAAAAGCTATTTTAAAATCGGACATATCGAGTGCATAGAGGAGTAATGTATCTATAATTCTTAAAATAATTGTGATGCTTTTTGTGAACGTTTATCGTGAGTAATTTAGCAAATTGTTAGTAAATTCCCCGGAAGTTTGCGGGGGGTATGCTTTTTCTGAACATCACATGCTAATGTAAAAAGCTGTTTTTGATATAAATATGAACTTGATTGAACAGACATGCATGTATTGTATAACATAATGTCCTAGGTGTGTCATCTGATGAAGATCATAAAAGGTTAGTGCTGCATTTAGCTGTGGTTTGGGTTTTTGTGACATTATATGCTAGCTTGAAAAATGGGTGTCTGATTATTTCTGGCTGGGCACTCTCCTGACATAATCTAATGTTTTGCTTTCGTTGTAAAGCCTTTTGAAATCGGACAGTGTGGTTAGATTAACGAGAGTCTTGTCTTTAACCTCTCTGGGCTATGTGGGACGATTTCGTCCCACCTACGTAACAGCCACTTCAATCCAGTGGCGCGATTTTTGAATCGTTAGAAATGCTATAACTTCAATTTCTCAAACATATGACTATTTCACAGCTATTTAAAGACAAGAATCTCGTTAATCTAACCCCACTGTCCGATTTCAAAAAGGCTTTACAACAAAAGCAAAACATTAGATTATGTCAGCAGAGTACCCAGCCAGAAATAATCACACAGCCATTTTTCAAGCTAGCATATCATGTCACATAAACCCAAACCATATCTAAATGCAGCACTAACCTTTGATGATCTTCATCAGATGACACACCTAGGACATTGTGTTATACAATACATGCATGTCTGTTCAATCAAGTTCATATTTATATCAAAAAACAGCTTTTTGCATTAGCATGTGACGTTCAGAAAACGCATAACCCCCGCAAACTTCCGTTGAATTTACTAACAGTTTGCTAAATTACTCACGATAAACGTTCACAAAAAGCATAACAATTATTTTAAGAATTATAGATACATTACTCCTCTATGCACTCGATATGTCCGATTTTAAAATAGCTTTTCGGATGAAGCACATTTTGCAATAATCTAAGTACATAGCCCGGCATTACAGGGCTAGCTATTTAGATACCCACCCAGGTCAGCATCCACCAAAATCACATTTCCTATAAGAAAAATGTTCTTACCTTGCTTGTTCTTCATCAGAATACACTGCCAGGTCTTCTACTTCAATAACAAATGTTGGTTTGGTCCCAAATAATCCATCGTTATGTTCCAACAGCGACGTTTTGTTCGTGAGTTCTAGAATGCTTCTTCGCGGTGTCGCGCATGGCGCATTGGCGTGTCAAAAATGTCTAAATATTCCATTACCGTACTTCGAAGCATGTCAACCGCTGTTTAAAACCAATTTTTATGCCATTTATGTCATAGAGAAGTGTTAATATTCCGACCGGGAGTATGCATTGAGCCTAAACAGCCGAATAAAATTTCTCCTCAGAAGCGACTCATGCACGCGCATCATTGAAAGGTCCTCCGAGCATCCACTTACAAAAGGCGATAATATATTTCAACCTGAGGTTCCCTCGTAAACCTTCAGTTATTTCGCGGGCTCTGAGAGCCTATTGGAGCCCTGGGAATTGTCACGTTACAGCTAAGATCCTTACTTTTCAATAAAAAGAGGTAAGACGCACGACTCCTTGTCAGACAGGGTACTTCCTGCTTGAAGCCTTGTCAGGTTTTTGCCTGCCATAGGAGTTCTGTTATACTCACAGACACCATTCAAACAGTTTTAGAAAATTCAGAGTGTTTTCTATCCAAACCTGAACAATAATATGCATATTCTAGCTTCTGAGTTGGTGTAGGAGGCAGTTAAAAATGGGAACATATTTTTTCCAAAAATTCTCAATACTGCCCCCTATACCAAAGAGGTTAAATAGCTGTAAAATAGTCATATGTTTGAGAAATTGAAGTAATAGTATTTCAAACGTTTTAAAAATCGCGCCACAGGATTCAACTGGCTGTTACGTAGGTGGGACGAATTCGTCCCGCCGGTCCCATAGAGGTTAACAGGAACAATCTAAGGTGAAACAGCTATTACATGTGTTGATTAGACATTGGTCTACTAACGATACCAGGATATTTGTACATGGTTATGGAAGAGAGAGACCAATCATAAAATACCATATGGGTGTGAATTGTGTCTAAGGGTAGTACATGCTAAATAAAGCATGGGAAGGCCTGGACATTTTTGTTTGTTTTTGCCATATGTTTTACCACACACACACACACACACACACACACACACCAGTACACGGACACTATTTATGTGATAGCGGTGTGGATACTGTGGGATTTATTTTGGAAGGTTTTTTTTCAATTCAGATTTAAATTGGGGATACAGAAGGATGGAAGTGTTTTGAAAGGTATTTAAATGGTTCCGGAAGGTCAGGGAAAGGAAAGGGAGAGGAAATATTTTAACTTCTTAGGGCTAGGGGGCAGTATCCTGAATTTCCGCCTGTATATCGTACACTACATTTTTGAGGTACAATGGGGAAGTAAATCGGCTTTTGAAAGTTGATAAACAAAAAAAAATCCTTACATTAAACCAGATGGCACAATTATATTTTTGTGTTTATTTTTTTAATTGACGGATAGCCAGGGGCACACTCCAACACTCAGACATAATTTACAAACAATGCATTTGTGTTTAGTGAGTCTGCCAGATCAGAGGCAGTAGGGATGACCAGGGATGTTCCCTTGATAAGTGTGTGATTGGACAATTTTCATGTCAAAATGTAACGAGTACTTTTGGGTGTCAAGGAAAATGTATGGAGTAAAAAGTACATTATTTTCTTTACGAATGTAGTGAAGTAAAATTTGCCAAAAATATAAATAGTAAAGTAATGTACAGATACCACAAAAAACTACTTAAGTAGTACTTTAAAGTATTTTTACTTAACTCCTTATGAGCGTAGCGTCCCACCTGGCCAACATCCAGTGAAATTGCAGAGCGCGAAATTCAAACTACAGAATTATAAATATTTAACTTTCATAAAATCACAAGTGTAATACATCAAAATAAAGCTTCTCTTCTTGTTAATCCAGCCGCTGTGTCAGATTTCAAAAAGGCTTTACGGCGAAAGCACACCGTACGATTGTCTGAGGACAGTGCCCCGCATACAAAACCATAAAAAAACATATTTCAACCAGGCAGGTGCGCCACGAAAGTCAGAAATAGCAATATAATAAATGCCTTACCTTTGATGATCTTCTTCTGATGGCACTCCAAAAGGTCCCAGATATATCACAAATGGTCCTTTTGTTCGATAATGTCCTTTTTTATATCCATAAAAACTCAGTTTAGCTGGCGCGCTTCAGTCAATAATCCACCCAGCTTCCCTCCATCAAAATGCATACAAAATGAATCCCAAACGTTACTAATATACTTTTCCAAACAAGTCAAACAACGTTTACAATCAAACCTTAGGTACCCTAATACGTAAATAAACAATACAATTTAAGACGGAGAATCGTTATTGTCTTTACTGGAGAAAATACCAAAGAACGCGTTCTCATTCACGCGCTTGGAAAGACTACAGCCAAAATGGGATCCACCTAGAAAAACTACAATTTCTTGGTCATTTTTCCAAAAACCAGCCTGAAACTCTTTCTAGCGACTGTTGACATCTAGTGGAATCCCTAGGAACTGCAATCTGGGAGGACTTCGCCTTATAATAAAAGTCACAGCCATTGAAAATATTGGTAGGCTGAATTATTTTTTGGGGGGATGGTTTGTCCTCGGGTTTCGCCTGCCATATCAGTTCTGTTATACTCACAGACATTATTTTAACAGCTTTAGAATCTTTAGAGTGTTTTCAATCCAAATCTACCAATTAAATGCATATCCTAGCTTCTGGGCCTGAGTAACAGGCAGTTTACTTTGGGCACACTTTTCATCTGGACGTGAAAATACTGCCTCCTACCCAAGAGAGGTTAAGTACTTTACACCACTGCCCAAATGCCTTCACACCAGTACATTAGCATACTTTATATACTGTTACACATGCACTTATCACATATTATTCCATAAGGCCATGCAACCTGAGTTGAAACCTGAGTGAGGTGCACATGTACAGTACATAAACAGATGCGTGCACCATATATTTATGTGGTGGACACTTGATACGGTCACATGATATTGTTGTGGTTTGTCACAAAATCATGTTACGACCACACATATCAATATTCATTTTATATATCAATAAGTATTGCTAAGTGGATTGTCTCTACAGAAGATGTAAACGGTACAGCCAAATGGTTACTTGCATAGTAGCAATATCAGAAATAGATAGTGTCAATATAAATAAAATATACTGTATGTATGGCGTGTGTGTTAGGAGAGAGTCATGTGAATAGAGGCAATGCAGATAGTGCTGATGACTGGTCTGTCCAAACCACGCATGAACAAGGGAATCTATATTCGGAGAGCCTGTTTCTGTCCTGCCCTTGACTTTGGTGCAGGGCATGTGATGTCCATAGCCTCTTCTTCGCAAAACTCCCTGATGTCATGTCTCTGACTGATTCAATTATGTGACAGGCTATTTTATCAAATATTATCAAATTTGATCAAATGTCGGCCAAAAAACACATTTTGATAAAAATATAAAAAAATTACGTTCAAAGGCATGACGTCATGACTTGCGACATATGCCTGAATAGGGTCACATTTATACTTTGCAGCTGGCCCATCTAGTGGAAATTACTCAGTTCTGCCTCAAGGACAAGACTCATCCCAATAAACATCAATCTGCTTTCAAATCTGATTTCAACGAGGGAACAATGAATAGACCTGCTATTGTGCAGGGCAGGTCGCAGGACAGATGGAACAGCAACAAACAGGCTGCATTGTATTCGGCACAAATAATTCCCTGAATTCTAGACCTCAGCTGAATCTGGTAATGAATTGTGTGGCTGTTGAGGAGACTAAATGATTTGGTGTTATCTTAGATTGGTGTTACCATGGATTCAACATATAAACATATAGATTCAATAGTTGTAAAGATGGGGAGAGGTCTGTCCATGATAAAGTTAAGCTGCAGCTGGCCCAGAACAGAGCGGCACATTTTGCTCTTCATTGTAATCAGAGGGTTAATATCAATGATATGCATGCCAGTCTCTTTTGGTTAAGAGTTGAGGAAAGACTGACAGCATCACTTCTTTTTTTATAAGAAACATTAATGTGTTGGAAATTTCAAATTGTTTGCATAATCAACTTACACACAGGACTGACCCACACACTTACCCCACCAGGCATGCCACCAGGGGTTGGAAGGGAGTTCTTTAAGTGATCTTGGGAGACATTGTTCCAGCTTTGATCTAAACTTTATTAAAAAAGCAACATTTTGAGAGGTCGAGGAGCGTCGCTTTTGTGCTCTCCGGCAGCACTAATTTTACACCCCTGTAGCAATAGCCTGCAGTATGTGTCGGTCTGCAAGAGGTACTCCAAGCAGCTGCTCATCAAATATATTTGTAATCTTCATTTACAAGGATTTGGTTGCACTTCCTTTCATAACACACTATCACAATAAATGGAATTCTACATTTCAAAGGAAACTCCCCTGGGATTCGAACTTGCTGCAAACAGCAAAACAACCAAATGTCAGGTTCTCAACACTGTGAGCTATTAGTCAAGGTAAAACTTAGCATGTTTCAGTAACTTTGAATATTAGGCTGTGCCGCTTAACTTATGTTAAGGATGTTTTCATGAAAAAGCATTTGATCACGTACACCTACGTCAGCATTTGTAATTGGCTGATGAGGAATTTGTTACTGGAAATAATCATGTCCAGCTGGCCAGGTTATTAACGTAGGCGACCGGAGTATGGTCGAGCGGGTGTGACGGAAGGAAAGTAGTGGGCATGTGGAAAGGAGTGGGTGTATCAAAAGTTTGCTGCTATAGGTTAAACGCTTTTGATTGAGCAGTGTTGTTTTTCTTCCATTTCTTCCCAGGCAACTACCGTACATTGCGCTACCATACCACTGGAGTTTGGACTTCTGTTACTTTCTTATATTTATTTTTGTATTTTTTTCTCCCCAATTTCATGAATCTAATTGTGATCGAATTACAACCTTGTCTCATCACTGCAACTCCCCAGCACGCTCGGGAGAGGCGAAGGTTGAGTCATGCGTCCTCCGAAACATGACACGCCAAACCGCGCTCCTTAACACTCGCCTGCTTAACCCGGAAGCCAGCTGCACCACTGTGTCAGAGGAAACGCCATTCAACTGACGACCGGTATCAGCCTGCAGGCGCCTGGCCAGACACAAGGAGTCGCTAGAGCACAATGAGCCAAGTAATGCCTCCCCAGCTAAACCCTCCCCTAACTCGGATGGCACTGGGCCAATTGTGCACCGCCCTATGGGACTCCCGGTCACGGCCGGTTGTGACACAGCCTGGGATTGAACCCGGGTCTGTAGTGATGCATCAAGCACTGCGATGCAGTGCCTTAGACCGCTGCACCACTCGGGGGGCTGGACTTCTGTTTATAAGCAACAGGATGAGTCATATTTCATGTTAGTTTTACACAGAAAAAATACATTTTCAGTTATGAATACTGACTATTGTTTGTATTTGATTAAAAGTATTGATATGGGTGTACTGTTGTGCATGCTTTGTATGTGTGTGCTTACTGTGAGTGTCACCCTGATATTGGCTAATAGATACAGTGCCTTCAGAAAGTATTCAGACCCCTTGACTTTTTCCACTTTTTGTTTACGGAAAATGTTTGTCTTCATCAATCTACACCCAATACCCCATAATGACAAAGCAAAAACATTTTTTTTGAAGTTATTTTTGTAAATGTATAAAAAATAAAAAAGAGATCCCTTATTTACATAAGTATTCAGACCCTTTGCTATGAGACTTGAGATTGAGAACAGGTGCATCCTGTTTCCATTGATCATCCTTGAGATGGTTCTACAACTTGATTGAAGTCCACCTGTGGTAAATTCAATTGATTGGACATGATTTGGAAAGGCACACACCTGTCTATATAAGGTCCCACAGTTGACAGCATGTCAGAGCAAAACCCAAGCCATGAGGTCGAAGGAATTGTCCATTGAGCTCCAAGCCAGGATTGTGTCGAGAGTACCAAAACATTTCTGCAGCATTGAAAGTCCCCAAAAACACAGTGGCTTCCATCATTCTTAAATGGAAGAAGTTTGGAACCCCCAAGACTCTTCCAAGAGCTGGCCACCCGGCCAAACTGAGCAATCGGGAGAGAAGTGCCTTGGTCAGGGAGGTGACCAAGAACCCAATGGTCACTCTCACAGAGCTCCAAAGTTCCTCTGTGGAGATGGGAGAAACTTCCAGATGGACAACCATCTCTGCAGCACTCCACTAATCAGGCCTTTATGGTAGAGTGGCCAGACGGAAGCCATTACTCAGTAAAAGGCACATGACAGCCCGCTATGAGTTTGCCAAAAGGTATCTAAAGGACTCTCAGACCATGAGAAACAAGTTTCTCTGGTCTGATGAAACCAAGTTTGAACTTTTTGGCCTGAATGCCAATCGTCATGTCTGGAGGAAACCTGGCACCATCCCGATGGTGAAGCATGGTGGTGGCAGCATCATGCTGTGTGGATGTTTTTCAGTGGCAGAGACTGGGAGACTAGTCAGGATCAAGGGAAAGATGAACAGTACAGAGAGATCCTTGATGAAAACCTCAGACTGGGGTGAAGGTTTACCTTCCAACAGGACAACGACCCTAAGCACACAGCCAAAACAACACAGGGGTGGCTTCGGGACAAGTCTCTGAATATCCTTGAGTTGCCCAGCCAGAGCCCGGAATTGAACCTGATCTAACATCTCTGGAGAGACCTGAAAATAGCTGTGCAGCAACGCTCCCCATCCAACCTGACAGAGCTTGAGAGGATCTGCAGAGAAGAATGGGAGAAACTCCCCAAATACGGGTGTGCTAAGCTTGTTGTGTCATACCCAAGAACACTCAGTCACTGCTAATGGTGCTTCAACAAAGTACTGAGTGAAAGGGTCTGAATACTTATGTTAATGTAATATTTCAGTTGTTTATTTTTAATAAATTTAAGAAAATGTCTAAAATCCTGTTTTTGCTTTGTCATTATGGGCTATTGTGTGTAGATTGATGAGGGGAAAAAACAATGTAATCAATTTTAGAATAAGGCTGTAACGTAATAAAATGTGGGAAAAAATCAAGGGGTCTGACTACTTTCCGAATGCACTGTAGCTACTTCCCACACCGTTACTGGACAGTGGTGCATGTCAAGCAGGAGCAAAGAGCACTATGTTCCTGTGTTGTTGCCTTTCATGCCCACCCCATTGAGTAGAGACAGTATGTACATCTTGATGGTTATCCCACCCCATTGAGTAGAGACAGTATGTACATCTTGATGGTTATCAATATTAGTGTTGCAACCAAGGACAGATGATTTTTACACGCTACCTGCTTCAGCACTCGGCGGTCCCGTTCTGTGAGCTTGTGTGGCCTACCACTTCACAGCTGAGCCGTTGAGGAACTCACTTGTTGGAAAGGCGGCATCATATGACAGTGCCACTTTGAAAGTCACTGAGCTCTTCAGTAAGGCTATTCTACTGCCAATGTTTGTCTATTGAGATTGCATGGCTGTGTGCTCGATTTCATATACCTGTCAGCAACAGGTGTGACTGAAATAGCCAAATCCACTAATTTGAAGGGGTGTCCACATACTTTTGTCTGTATAGTGTACCTTAATAAAAAGGTAGGGCCGTGGATCAGAACCAGTCAGTATCTGGTGTGACCATTTGCCTCATGCAGCGCAACACATCTTCTTCGCATAGAGTTGATCAGACTGTTGATTGTGGCCTATGGAATGTTGTCCCACTCCTCTTCAATGGCTTTGCAAAGTTTCTGGATATTGGCGGGAACTGGAACAGGCTGTCTTACATGTCTATCCAGAGCATCCCACACATGCTCAATGGATGAAGTGTCTGGTGAGTATGCAGTAGCTTATGCCTGCCAATACCATTACCTCACCATCATGAGGCACTTTGCTCACAACGTTGACATCAGCTAACCGCTCCCCCACACAACACCATACACACTGTCTGCCATCTGCCCAGAACAGTTGAAACCGGGATTTATCCATGAAGAGCACACTTTTCCAGCGTGCCGGTAGCCATCGAGGGTGAGCATTTGCCCACTTAAGTCGGTTACAAAGCCGAACTGCAGTCATGTCAAGACCATGGTGAGGACAACGAGCTCAAAGATGAGCGTTCCTGAGACAGTTTCTGACAGTTTGTGCAGAAATTCTTCAGTTGTGCAAACCCACAGTTTCATCAGCTGTCCGGGTGGCTAGTCTCAGACTATCTTGCAGATGAAAATATGTATTTGGAGGTCCTGGGCTAGCGTGGTGACACATGGTTTGCGGTTTTGAGGCCGGTTGGACGTACAGCCAAATTTTCAAAAACAACGTTACCAGCTCTGGTGGACATTTCTGCAGTCAGCATGCCAATTGCATGCTCCCTCAAAAGTTGAAGCATCTGTGGAATTGTGTTGCGTGACAAAGCTGCACATTTTAAAGTGACATTTTTTTTGCCCCCAACACAACGTGCACCTGTGTAATGATCATGCTGTTTAATCAGTTTCTTGATATGCCACACCTGCCAGGTGGATGGATTATCTCTTGTGCACAACATTTTTGAGAAATAAGCTTTTTGTGCATATTTAACATTTCAGGGATCTTTAATTTCAACTCATGAAACATAAAACCAACACTTTACATGGTGCGTTTATATTTTTGTTCAGTATAGTTATTTCTTGTGAAGGTTGCTATCCTACTTTAAGTAAAATCATGCGAGAGAAAAAAATTGTTAGTTACTGCCAGCGACACAATCGTGATACCCAGTAGGAAGCACTTCAAGTCGGCAGGTATGTCAATACAAAACTGGTGCACTGGTCGCCGGCTTATCTCGACGTGCAGCCCAATCAGACATACCACATGTTCTTGAGTGGCAACCAATCTGCCCAATTAGCTGATTTGCTTTCGATACACCGACTCCTTTTGACATGCCCACTCGCCCATAACCCGGTTGCCATATTGGGCTGCAGTTACCCATACCTGTAGCATAGGGCTGCCAGGTTATCTGATGGGAAAAGCTAACATGTAGCGTTGTATCAGGTGCAAGTATATCAATGATTTTAATTGGCTGTTTTTAAGTTGAAACTTTTTCTAATGTGATGGTACCGATTTAATGAATCCTGCACACAATGGCTTATTTATTTCTGTATTTTTAAACAGGAATAATCGTATTTTATTTGATGTGTATTCAAATTGTTTGGAGGAGAGTAATTTCCCATTATTCTGCACCTTTGCACTTTCAATTTTGATCATCATGATGATTTAGTGACTGCAAAGAAAATGTACTGATGTAGTGGCATTCTTTTTAAAGAGACTAACTTTCTGTTTTGTCTGCTTGGACTCAAGAGGTAAGTATGGTTGCGTTAACCTTTTTCAGGCTGTCATGTTCTTTTGATGAATGTATTTACAATTTTGTCTGTAGAATATATGTCGTTTTGATTAATGTATTTATGTTCTGAGAAGGCAACTACATTTTGAAAATGCTTACTGATTTGCAAAAGGCCACAGAGTTCTGTGTATTGTGGACTCTGTTTTGTAAAATGACAGCATTATTCCCCAAAAATGCTTGTATGAGATTGAGAAAAACATGGCTGTGGGGGGGCTCATTGAATGCTGCGTAATAGCAAACCAGACTACCTGGGATTAACACTGGGTAATTGATGAGGAGGTTTTCTATGAAGGTAGTCATTTCCTAAATTGAAATTGATTATTCACGCCAGCACAGGTATAGACGAGCATCCCAAGGGAATGGACATATTCATTATCTAATTTCTATTACGACTCGATGAAGAGTTTAATAGGAGGAGATCATGTGATGAAGGCAAAACCCTATTCCTGGACCAAGATGAGCATCTGAAACATTGGATTGATGATGACATTATTATTTTGATTTTACTGTGGAGGTGATGACCGTGAGATCCAGCTGACCTGACAGACTGGCCCTCTAGACATACACTGGTAAGGTAACTAAACAAACTAAGGGCTGAGGGGGACATACATTTTCTCCTTTCGGTAAAATCAGCTGGACATTATTGTGTGCTCAAACTGACATCCCTCTGACTCTCTCCTGCTCTGATGATTGGTGCATGCATGGATCATGTATATCATCCCAGACAACACTGTTGATATCTGCTCTGGCTGTATGATGTTGCCCAGGGTTATAGTTCAGGGCTGGGGTCAAATCAGAATTCCTTTGTTAACCCAGGGCCAATTTAGAAGTTTGAATTTGAATGGCAAACGTCAGGGGTAGGAAGTGCAACAGTTGGTGACACCAAGACCCAGTAGCAGCTGGTTTCCCCATGAAGGTAAACGCAAAGATTATCTATTATATTGACAAGATATTCAAGTGACCGTTCCGGCAATGGAAATACATGTCCTCAAAGATGGAAGGCAGGCGGGAGCGGCGAGCTCAGGTAGGACCATTCTAACCAATGAGAGAGCAGATACGCATGAACAACAGGCACAACTACATAAAATAAACTTTAAGTTGCCAAAATGCCACATGCATTCAGTTACAGTGCCTTCAGAAAGTATTCACACCCCTTGACTTTTTCAACATTTTGTTCTGTTACAGCCAGAATTTAAAATGTTATTCAATTGAGATGTTGTGTCACTGATGGACACACTCATAATGTCAAAGTGGAATTTTGTTTTTGGAATTTTTAACAAATTAATAAAAAATGAAAAGCTAAAATGTCTTGAGTCAATAAGTATTCAACCCCTTTGTTATGAAAACCAAAATAAGTCCAGGAGTAAAACTTTGCTGAACAAGTCACATAATAAGTTGCATGGATAGTGGTTAAGATGATTTTTTTACGACTACCCCATCTCTGTACCACACACATACAATTATCTGTAAGGTCCCTCAGTTAAGAAGTGAATTTCAAGCACAGATTCAACCACAAAGACCAGGGAGATTTTCCAGTGCCTCGCAAAGAATGGCACCTATTGGTAGATAGGTGAAAAAAAAGCAGACACTGAATATCCATTTAAGCATAGTGAAGTTATCAATTATGCTTTAGATGGTGTATCAATAAACCCAGTCACTGCAAAGATACAGGCATCCTTACTAACTCAGTTGCCGGAGAGGAAGGAAACTGCTCAGGGATTACCATGAGGCCAATGGTGATTTTAAAACAGTTACAGAGTATAATGGCTCTAATAGGAGAAAACTGAGGATGGCTCAACAACATTGTATTTTCTGCACAATACTAACCTAAATGACAGAGTGAAAAAGAAGGAAGCCTTCACAGAATAAAAACATTCCAAAACAACCTGTTTGCAATAAGGCACTAAAGTAACACTGCAAAAAATGTGGCAAAGAAATTCACTTTTTTGTTCTGAATGCAAAACGTTATGTTTGGGGAAAATCTAACAGAACACATCACTGAGTACCACTCTTCATATTTTCAAGCTTGGTGGCTGCATCATGTTATGGGTATGCTTGTCATCGGCAAATACTAGGGAGTTATTTAGGATAAAAATAAATGTAATAGAGCTAAGCACATACAAAATCCTAGATGAAACCTTGTTCAGTGTGCTTTCCAACAGACACTGGGAGTCAAATTCACCTTTTAGCAGGACAATAGCCTTAAAAACAAGGACAAATATACACTGGAGTTGCTTACCAAGACGACATTGAATGTTCCTGAGTTCTAGTTACAGTTTTGACATAAATCGGCTTAAAAATCTATGGCAAGACTTGAAAATGGCTGTGTAGCAATGATCAGCAACTAACTTGACAGAGCTTGAAGAATTTTTGTGTACAAAGCTCTTAGAGACTTACCCAAAAAGATTCACAGCTGCCAAAGGGGATTCTAACACGTATTGACTCAGGTGGTTGAATACTTATCTAATCAAGATACAGTGAATTTGTAAAGTATTCAGACCTCTTGACTTTTTCCACATTTTGTTACGTTACTTTATTCTTAAATGTTTTTCCCCACACATCAACAACATAAAATACCCCATAATGACAAAGCAAAAACTGTTTTTTAGACATTTTTGCGAATAAAAAAATAATCTAAAACTACAATATGAATGTTACATAAGTATTCAGACCCTTTACTCAGTACTTTGTTGAAGCACTTTTGGCAGTGATTACAGCCTAAAATCTTCTTGGGTATGACGCTACTAGCTTGGCATACCTGTATTTAGGGAGATCCCCCCCCTCTTCTCTGCAGATCCTCTCAAGCTCTGTCAGGTTGAATGGGGAGCATTGCTGCACAGCTATTTTCTCTCCAGAGATGTTCGATAGGGTTCAAGTCTGGGCTCTAGCTGGGCCACTCAAGGACATTCAGAGACCTGTCCCAAAGCCACTCCTGTGTTGTACAGGCTCTGTGCTTAGGGTCAATGTCCTGTTGGAAGGTGAACCTTCACCCCCGTCTGAGATCCAGAGCGCTCTGGAGCAGGTTTTAATCAAGGATCTCTCTGTACTTTGCACTGTTCATCTTTGCCTCGATCCTGATTTTCCCAGTTCCACAGCATGATGTTGCCACCACCAAGCTTCACCATAGGGATGGTGCCCGGTTTCCTCCAGACGTGACGCTTGGCATTTAGGCCAAAGAGTTCAATCTTCATTTCATCAATCTTGGTTTCATATCTGGAGGCTTTTTGTTTGAAAATATGTTTTATCTGTGGATCTTGGTTAAGAGATTAGCATCAGGTTTAGTGTGCAGTGGTCCACAATGTGGCTTTTATAATCTGTATTATGTATTGTCAACAAATGTATCATTGTGGAGTGAAGCTTTAATACATTTTTCTAACTCTAACTCTGTTTCTCAAGCTGTTAAATCTGTTCTTCCCTCTCTTCACCTTGATATTGCTACTCACTCATAAATTCGCTGCACTTTTCACTGGGGGTACAATATAGAATTCTCTTAAAAACAGTAACATTTCTGGTGGGTGTCTTCAAGGTAATAGTGTGTGAGTCAAGACAAAAACCCACTTTCACTGTAGTTGTAGTGCCTCCTATTTTAGATGGATGGGTGGGTACAGCATTAGATAACAGACTCCATCCATTGCAACAGGATCTTTCAGAGCAACTTCCAGGTTCACCACCCAGAGGGGGTCAACTTTTTCCCCATATCAGCACATCCTTTAATGAGGTCCTGATCCTCTAGCTCCCCCTACTACCACTACCACATCCACCACCACCATGTCGATGAGGGGGCTAGTTTGGTGTGTGTTTGTGCGTGCACACATACAGTATGTATGGGGTGGTGGTGGTGGTTTTGGAGTGTGAAGGTGTACAGGGTTGCAGCAATGGTACCAGCCGCAGTGGCAGTAGAGGGGTAATTACAGTCAGACAGACAGAATAATAAAGTGATAATGAGTGTGCCAACCCCAACACCCAGGCACAGCCCAGTGATAATGTACCACCCTGTAATAAGTCCTGGTCAGTACCAGGGCCATTCCCATTAAATACCATGCTGAGAAAGAAAGAAAGAAAGAAAGAAAGGAAAGAAAGAAAGAGAACCATAGTGAGCCTGTGTTTGGGTGCATGTCTATGTATGTGTTTATTTGTGCGCGCGTGCTCCCGTGTGTGCATGCTCACGTGCGTGCGTGCGTGCATGTTTGTATGTAGTGTCTATCTGGAGGGTCCTCCATGCAGCACTCCTAGCTAGGCCTCATTAGAAGAAGAGTGTTTCAGTCATTGGGAATGGAGATTTGCTGACAGCTCACATTTACTAATCCATAAAGGTCAGGGGTCGTCTGATCTTTACATTCTATATCAACTTTAGTCGTCCTGAGGGAGCAGGCCCAAGGGGGGTCGAATAGGTTGCTACAGAGTTCTAAAGACTCAGAGGAGATTGGAAAACACAACGACAACTAAATCAATGGTCCCCTCGTCCCTTGGTTCAATACCCCGCCCTCCCTCGCCCTATCAGTTATTAAACATGGAGCCCACGGCCACTGAAATTAATACACTATCCAATCAGTTCCCCATGCACTAACACACAAACACTCACAAACACACACACACCCAATCGCAGACTATAGGGCTCTTAAACCTGTCCAGCTTCAGCTTCCTCTCCTCTACCTGATCACCTACTCATTTCCTCTTTCTTCATTCCGGACCTCATCAATCTGTTTATATTTTCACCATTCAGTAAGACATCTTCGGAGCAGGAGGCGTAGCTAACCCTAACTCAAATCCTAAATCTGGCCTCTGCATCACTTTCGTACAGTACACTATCTGAGAATGGAGTTGGCGTTTTAACATGTGGTCCCACTTTGGGTTTCCCAACAAGGCCTTACCTTAGCCAAATTCAGTGGTGTTACTCTACCCTAACCCAACGGCCTCAAGAGTAAATACAGCTGTGTAACGGCCCCTCCCACTCACACCCGTGGAAAACACTGGCCCCCATTCATATATGGCTGAAAGCACCACAGCACCTCATCCAAGACCGTTAATAGACCAGGGGTTAACAGGCGGCTATTGAGAGAAGCCAGTAGATCACTGCTATATTTACTAACATTACTCAGCAGATTTTTAAAGTGGCCAGGCCAAATGTCCTGTCATTTACATCCCTCTAACCCCAACTCTTCACCACCACTGTCCTTTTTTGTCAAACACGCGTGTACGCACACACGCACGCACACAAGTAGACTTCCCGACTCGGACATGCTTCACTTCCCGAGTCCGACTAAGTCAGGATACGGTCAGTACCCAAAACATGAGGCCATGTATAATTGTGGATATGACATAATCATAGCAGCACCTTGTGCTAAGGAGTAGTATATTAAAAAGATGAACAATTTAAAGAATGTATACATAAAGAGAATGAGATTCTTGTGTCAATATTCAATTCTTTTTTTCAGGTAGATTCATATTTTTTTACAGTGTTTCAATCAGATCAGCGTTAACCCGTGCTATCCAAGAAACACATAGCATATCATTGCTTTTGTCCTTATATCACACCAGTGTTAGAAGTTCAGAATGAGAAAGTGTAGGGTCGCAAGATGCAAAATATTTTTTTATTGTGAAACAAACAAGAAATAAGACAAAAAACAGAAAACTTAAGCGTGCACAACTATTCACCCCCCCAAAGTCAATACTTTGTAGAGCCACCTTTTGCAGCATTTACAGCTGCAAGTCTCTTGGGGTATGTCTCTATAAGCTTGGCACATCTAGCCACTGGGATTTTTGCCCATTCTTCAAGGCAAAACTGCTCCATCTCCTTCAAGTTGGATGTGTTCCACTGGTGTACAGCAATCTTTAAGTCATACCACAGATTCTCAATTGGATTGAGGTCTGGGCTTTGACTAGGCCATTCCGAGACATTTAAATGTTTCCCCTTAAACCACTCGAGTGTCGCTTTAGCATTATGCTTAGGGTCATTGTCCTGCTGGAAGGTGAACCTCCGTCCCAGTCTCAAATCTCTTGAAGACTGAAACAGGTTTCCCTCAAGAATTTCCCTCTATTTAGCCCCATCCATCATTCCTTCAATTCTGACCAGTTTCCCAGTCCCTGCCGATGGTGGTCTTGGGGTGATGAGAGATGTTGGGTTTGCGCCAGACATAGCGTTTTTCTTGATGGCCAAAAAGCTACATTTTAGTCTCATCTGACCAGAGTACCTTCTTCCATATGTTTGGGGAGTCTCCCACATGCCTTTTGGCGAACACCAAATGTGTTTGCTTATTTTTTACTTGAAGCAAAGGCTTTTTTTCTGGCCTCTCTTCCGTAAAGCCCAGCTCTGTGGAGTGTAAGGCTTAAAGTGGTCCTACGGACAGATACTCCAATCTCCGCTTTGCAGCGCCTTCAGGGTTATCTTTGAGTTTTGGTGGGTGGCCCTCTCTTGGCAGGTTTGTTGTGATGCCATATTCTTTCCATTTTTTAATAATAGATTTAATGGTGCTCCGTGGGATGTTCAAAGTTTCTAATATTTTTTTATAACCCAACCCTGATCTGTACTTCACCACAACTTTATCCCTGACCTATTTGGAAAGCTCCTTGGTCTTTATGTTGCCTCTTGCTTAGTGGTGTTGCAAACTCTGGGGCCTTTCAGAACAGGTGTATATATACTGAGATCATGTGACAGGTCATGTGACACTTTATTTAACTAATTATGTGAATTATGAAGGTAATTGGCTGCACCAGATCTTATTTTGGGGCTTCATAGCAAACTGGGTGAATACATATGCACCACCAATTTTCCATTTTTTATTTTTTAGAATTCTTTGAAACAAGTTATTTTTTTCATTCCACTTCACCTATTTGGACAATTTAAATTACAGGTTGTAATGCAACAAAATAGGAGAAATGCCAAGGGGGATGAATACTTTTGCAAGCCACTGTGTTGACACTCATATTGAAAGTCCTTAAACAAAATAATAAGTATTTATATCAGCCTAATCAAGAAGAAGATTACATCACACATTTCAGTGTTCGAAAGCTGGTCTAACCAATCAGAATCTATACTATAGGACTGTTTTGATCATGAGGGCTGGAACATTTTCCAGGTCGCCTCCAACGATAACATCAACGTGTACACAGACACAGTCACAGGGTTCATCGGGAAATGGATAGAGGACATTGTCTCAACAGTGATTATTCGCACATATCCCATACAAGAAGACCAGCTATGACCTCCAAAAATCAATCAAAGACGCAAAAAGACAGTACAGGGACAAAGGGGAATCACATTTCAACGGTTCCGACGCAAGATGCATGTGGCAAGGACTAAAACCATTACGGATTATAAAGGGAAAACCAGCTACATGGTGAACACAGATGCCTCTCTCCCAGACAAGCTAAATAAAATTATGCTCGCTTCGAGGTAAACAACACTGATCCTCCTACGAGGGCCCCCGCTGCTTAAGATGACTGTGAGCTCTCGATCTCTGTGGCCAACATGAATAACACTTTCAAGCATGTGAATACTCGCAAAGCAGCCAACCCAGATGGTGTCCCCGGCCGCGTCCTCAGAGCATGCACAGACCAGCTGGTCAGAGTGTTTACCTCTCCCTGTCCCAGTCTGTGATCCCCACATGCTTCAAGATCTCCATCATTGTTACTGTACCCAAGCAAAACAAAGGTAACCTGCCTAAACGACTATTACCCTGTAGCACCCACTTCTGTTATCATGAAATGCTTTGAGAGGCTGATCAAGGAACACATAAGCTCCACCTGACACCCTGACACCCTGGACACATTAGTATTTGCATACCGACCTAACAGATCCATGGTAGGCGCAATCGCCATTGCACTGCTCACTATCCTATCCAACCTGGACAAGAGGAATAAATATGTGAGAATGCTGTTCATTGACTACAGATCAGCTTTCAACACATCTTGACACTGGCAACGGAGCAGAGCGAGGCATGCATCCAGCAACGTCACGAGTCACGTGACTCTTTTTTGCAACGGTTTCAGTACAGCACGAGAGTGAGAGAGAAGGGGAGAGGGCAAACTCCACTAAACTAGTTTCAATGTATGGAATCACTTGGGAGTTTCTGGGTAAACTTCTCCTTTAAGCTCAGGGCCCTGGGTATAAAACATTTCCCTCTGCAACTGGATCCTGGACTTCCTGACAGGCTGACCCCAGCTGCTGAGGGTATGCAACAACACCTCAGCCCCTTCCTGTACTCCCTGTACATGCACAACTCCGATACCATCATTAAGTTTGCAGCCAATGGCGGCGAGACAGGCTAAAGGGAGGAGGTTAGAGCCCTTGCAGAGTGATGCCAGGAAAACAGCCTCTCCCTCAACGTCAGCAAAACCAAGGTGCTGATCTTGGACTACAGGAAACGGGGGGAGCATGCTGCCATCAACATCGACGGGGCTGCAGTTGAGACGTTTCTCAAGTTCCTCAGCATGCACATAACAGAGGATCTGACATGGACCAATCACACCAAAACCGTGGAGAAGAATGTGCAACAGTGCTTCTTCAACCTCAGGCAACTGAAGAAATTTAGCATGGGCCCTCAGATCCTCAAGAAGTTCTACAGCTGCACCATCAAGCACATCTTGACAAGCTGCACCATCAAGCGCATCTTGACAAGCTGCATCATCCCCCGGTATGGCAACAGCACCATCCTCAACTTCAAGGCTCTACAGAAGGTGCAAGGAATGGCCCTCCAGGACATTTACACCAGGTGGTGTCTGAGGAAGGCCTCGAAGGTCGTCAAGGACTCCAGTCTCCCGATCCACGGACGGTTCACTCTGTTACCATCTGGCAAGTGGTATCGGAGCTTCTAGTCTCAAACCAACAGGCTCTGAGACAGCTTCTACCACCAGGCTATCAGACTGTTGAACAGCTAGAGACTATTTGCACTGACCCTCCACACATCCAACCCTTATCCTTAGTTCTGTGGTTGACATGGCGCCGTGAGAAAGCCTAGGCAGAGAGCTCTGTAAAAATGTTATATATTTTTGTTGTTTTAACCTTTTCAGACAAGTTCCAAATATCTCTAACAGTTGCCCCAGCATGAGTTTTTTATGCACTCACTGTTCCAAAATGTGATTGTTACACAACAGGAGAGTTAACCCAAGCTGCCCTCAAACCAAGGCACGCAGCCTGCTAAATATCTATAGGCTATGTTCCAGCTTGTCAATTTCTAATTATTTTTTAACAAGTTTTATTTTATAACAACAGTTTGAATAGAGGTGTGTTCTGCCTCCTAATTAAATCACATAGAAGTAGCCCATTTCACTGTT
Organism: Salmo trutta; assembly: GCF_901001165.1. Taxonomy (NCBI): domain Eukaryota; kingdom Metazoa; phylum Chordata; class Actinopteri; order Salmoniformes; family Salmonidae; genus Salmo; species Salmo trutta. The sequence continues at coordinate 29,641,989 of NC_042960.1, read as the reverse complement.
GTGGACAATTTATGTTTGAAACTTTACTGAGCTGGACAAACTTCTCTCTTCGCCAAGAGCCCCAGCACTTCCCCAGTGTTTCCCCAGATCAAGTATGCAGACATTTGCGCATCGCCATTCAGAACAGAACTTGCACAAACATTTTTTCCCCTGGCACATTTTCCATCTGGAACCCGCATTGCCTTCATTGTTGTTTTCCATACTAATAATAACTTTGGACATGTGTGCGTTCTTATCAAAAAAATCTCACTTGAATCCATTTTAAATTCAGGCTGTAACACAAGCAATGTGGAAAAAGTCAAGGGGTGTGAATACTTTCTGAAGGCACTGTATGTTATTTATTAAACTGCGCGACCAAGATACTACCCACTTTATATTTATAAATACAGTCATACTTGACATAGCACATTCATCATCAATACTATAAATATTGTGTACATACAGTATCAGCTTATTACTTCTATTACTTCTTATTTTTTATTTGACTTTTTAGTATTGATATTGATTATTGTACTGCAATGTTGAGGGAGCCAGCACACACGCATTTCACTGCACCTTTTATACCTGCTGTAAACTGTGTATGTGACAAATCCAATTTTATTTTATTTGGGATTCATACAAATACGATTCGGTTACCACTGATCTGATTGAATATTGGCCTTAGTTTGATCAGTTATTGTGCAAAAATAATATAAAACACAGGACTTTTGACTGCAAATCAAATCGTGTTGTCACATGCACCGAATAGAACAGGTGTAGATCTTACTGTGAAATGCTTACTTACAAGCCCTTAACCAACAATGCAGTTCAAGAAGTTGAGTTAAGAAATGATTTACTAAATTAACTAAAGTGAGAAAAAAAAGAACACAAGAAAATTACATAACAGTACCGAATCAATGTGCAGGGGTACAGGTTAGTCAAGGTAATTTGTAAAGTGACTATGCATAGATAAGAAACAGTGAGTAGCAGCAGTGTAAAAACAAAAGAGGTGAGGGGTCAATGTAAATAATCCGGGTGGCCATTTGATTAATTGTTAATTGTCATGGAGAGGTTGAAAATGTCAGTAAAGACACTTGGCAGTTGGTCCGCGCATGCTTTGAGTACACATCCTGGTAATCCGTCTGGCCCAGGACGTGTACTCAAAGCATGCGCGGACCAACTGGCAAGTGACTTCACTGACCTTTAAAGTGTTGTCATGGTGTGTAACCTAGTAAACTCACCTTTGAATGAAATTAATTGGAATACCAATTCTGAGCACACAGTAACAGATTCAGGTGTACTCTATCTCTCGCTCTTACACGCACATGCACACAAACAGCGGCAGCAGCAGCTGCACCTTCTCCTCCAGTCTGCTCCTTGGCCAAAACCAACATCCGCTTCACAAAGACCCCTTTACCTCAATTTTTTCCTTCTCTCAGACTCCTTCCCTGTCTTTTTCATGTACTTTTGCCTCTCACACACTCTTTCCTTCTCTCAAGCTAAATAGCCACCAAAGATCCAAAGCTACACAGCACATTGGCCAGTGTTAAATTAACACTCAGTGGTGTAAAATAAGCCCAGTCTTGGTCTTAATACCATTATTGAACCAAACCCACGCCCGTATTTATCAAATTTCATAGTATGCTCTATTGCTTTTTGAATTGTTGTTTCAATATCTAAACTCAGCAAAAAAAGAAACGTCCCTTTTTCAAGACCCTGTCTTTCAAAGATAATTCGTAACAATCCAAATAACTTCACAGATCTTCATTGTAAAGGGTTTAAACACTGTTTCCCATGCTTGTTCAATGAACCATAAACAATTAATGAACATGCACCTGTGTAACGGTCGTTAAGACACTAACAGCTTACAGACGGTAGGCAATTAAGGTCACAGTTATGAAAACTTAGGACACTAAAGAGGCCTTTCTACTGACTCTGAAAAACACCAAAGGAAAGATGCCTAGGGTCCCTGCTCATCTGCGTGAACGTGCCTTAGGAATGCTGCAAGGAGGCATGAGGACTGCAGATGTGGCATGGGCAATAAATTGCAATGTCCATACTGTGAGATGCCTAAGACAGAGCTACAGAGAGACAGAACGGACAGCTGATCGTCCTCGCAGTGGCAGACCACGTGTAACAACACCTGCACAGGATCGGTACATCCGAACATCACACCTGTGGGACAGGTACAGGATGGCAACAACTGCCTGAGTTACACCAGGAACGCACAATCCCTCCATCAGTTCTCAGACTGTCCGCAATAGGCTAAGAGAGGCTGGAATGAGGGCTTGTAGGCCTGTTGTAAGGCAGGTCCTCACCAGACATCCCCGGCAACAACGTTGCCTATGGGCACAAACCCACCGTCACTGGACCAGACAAGACAGGCAAAAAGTGCTCTTCACTGACGAGTCGCGGTTTTGTCTCACCAGGAGTGATGGTCGGATTCGCGTTCATTGTCGAAGGAATGAGCGTTACACCGAGGCCTGTACTCTGGAGCGGGATCGGTTTGGAGGTGGAGGGTCCGTCATGGTCTGGGGCGGTGTGTCACAGCATCATCGGACTGAGCTTGTTGTCATTGCAGGCAATCTTAACGCTGTGCGTTACAGGGAAGACATCCTCCTCCCTCATTTGGCACCCTTCCTGCAAGCTCATCCTGATCCTCCAGCATGACAATTCCACCAGCCATACTGCTCGTTCTGTGCGTGATTTCCTGCTAGACAGGAATGTCAGTGTTCTGCCATGGCCAGCAAAGAGCCCGGATCTCAATACCATTGAGCACGTCTGGGACCTGTTGGATCAGAGGGTGAGGGCTAGGGCCATTCCCCACAGAAATGTCCGGGACTTGCAGGTGCCTTGGTGGAAGAGTGGGGTAACATCTCAGAGCAAGACCTGGCAAATCTGTTGCAGTCCATGAGGAGATGCACTGCAGTACTTAATGCAGCTGGTGTCCACACCAGATGCTAACTGTTACTTTTGATTTTGACCCTCCCTTTGTTCAGGGACACATTATTCCATTTCTGTTAGTCACATGTCTGTTGAACTTGTTCAGTTTATGTCTCAGTTGTTGAATCTTATGTTCATACAAATATTTACACATGTTAAGTTTGCTGACAACAAACGCAGTTGACAGTGAGAGGACGTTTTTTTTATGTTTATGTTTTTGCGTAATTCCTATTAGAATCCAGCCTGAGTGGAGATATCCAGCACCCACAACCGGCATTCAGAATTACTACCAGGGTTGGGAAGAATATGATATGAAACTACCTAAAACATCTAAACTGGAACAACCATTTCAGTAATGGGTGCAGTAAATCTAAGTAACATATTGGATTAGTTTATAAAATGTATGGCATTGATATTTTAGTAGCATGAGATCAATAAAACAATCAGTGTGCACATCACTTTGCAAACCGGTATAATGTGACTTGTAGGCCTGCTGTGGTCTGTAAACCATGAGTTTCAGGCCATTATAAAATACCTGTTGTATTGTGTTAAAAAAGTGTTTTATTGTTAACATATTCGCTTAGGATCTCACTTGGTGAAGTCCACAAGGCTGAAAATGGATAAATGCAACAACAATGTATCTGTCACTAACAAAAACAATCATGGATGGTACTGTAACTCTACACTTCACTCAAAAGGCAAGGCACTCTGGGGAATATGCAAATAAAGCTTTACACTAAGCACTCCCAGTGTTGATTTAACACTGGATAATTTTCTGTGTAGTCTTGAGCAATTTCAGTATTACTTCATTACTTCATTATGATTCACTATTAGCCAATAAATAGTCAAATCAAATAAAAAATAATGTAATCATGCATCATATCTCACTGCAGTACTTGATGTGCTAGTCCCTTGCTTTGATATTTGAGTTGGGCTGTAACTCTATGCTGTCACAGACAGTCACTGTACCACCTTTTGCCCACAAATTAATCTCTGGCCAGGCCTTGTGTGGGACAGATGCTCATACATCAGGCCCCCGCTCATCTGTCTGGCACAGCTTCACAGCCATGGGAGTAGAGGAGGATGAAGCGAGTGAGTGGGGATCAGTTTTATCTGGCCTGGAGTGTGACTCTGAGCTATGAACGCAGGGGGCCTTGAGACGCACGCACACACGCAGACAGGCAGACAGACAGACAGACAGGGAGGGAGGGAGGGAGGGAGGGAGGGAGGGAGGGAGGGAGGGAGGGAGGGAGGGTGCAGAAGTCATTACTACCATTAGTCAGCAGTTTGGCCAACTGAACATGACTTACAGTAAGGTCAAAACTTTTTGGCACACGTGATAAAGATGATAAAAAAAGACTATGAAATAAATATTACAAATAATGAGCTATACCGTATGCACATTTTTTATTTTCAATTATATTATTTTATACTAATACAATTGCTCAGAGACAGAGATTTTGTTTAACAAGGAAGAAGAAAAAATATATAAAAAAGACAGGGGTCAAAATTATTGCCACCCCTGTTTTTAACCAGGTAGGCCAGTTCAGAACAAGTTCTCATTTCCAACCTCGACCTGGCCAAGATAAAGCAAAGCAGTGCGACAAAAACAACAGAGTTACACATGTGGATAAACAAAAAGTACAGTCAATAACACAATAGAAAATCTATATATAGTGTGTGCAAATGGAGTAAGGAGGTAAGGCAATAAATAGGCCAACAGTAGCGAAGTAATTACAATTTAGCAAATTAACACTGGCGTGATAGATGTGCAGATGAGGATGTGCAAGTAGAAATACTGCTGTGCAAAAGAGCAAAAAAGTAAATAAAAACAATATGGGGATGAAGAAGGTAGTTGGATGGGCTATTTACAGATGAGCTGTGTACAGCTGCAGCGATCGGTAACCTGCTCAGATAGCTGATGCTTAAAGTTAGTGAGGGAGATATAAGTCTCCAACTTGAGCAATTTTGCAATTCGTTCCAGTCATTGGCAGCAGAGAACTGGAAGGAAAGGCGGCCGAAGGAGGTGTTGGCTTTGGGGATGACCAGTGAGATATACCTGCTGGAGCCAGTGCTACGGGTGGGTGTTGGTATGGTGACCAGTGAGCTGAGATAAGGCGGAGATTTACCTAGAAAAAAACGTATATATGACCTGGAGCCAGTGGGTCTGGCAACGAAAATGTAGCGAGGGCCAGCCGACGAGAGCATTCAAGTTGCAGTGGTGGGGGGTATATGGGGCTTTGGTGACAAAACGGACAAAACGTCACTTTGATAGACTGCATCCAGTTTGCTGAGTAGAATGTTGGAGGCTATTTTGTAAATGACATCCCCAAAGTCGAGAATCGGAAGGATAGTCAGTTTTACGAGGGTATGTTTGGTAGTGTGAGGAAAGGAGGCTTTGTTGCGAAATAGGACGCCGATTCAAGATTGAATTTTGGATTGGAGATGCTTAATATGAGTCTGGAAGGAGAGTTTACAGTCTAGCCAGACACCTTGGTATTTGTAGTTGTCCACATATTCTAAGTCAGAACCGTCCAGAGTAGTGATGCTAGTCGGGCGGGCGGGTGCGATCTGGTGCAACCAATTACCTTCATAAGTCACATAATTAGTTAAATAAAGTCTACCTGTGTGCAAAGTGTCACATGATCTGTCACATGATCTCAGTATATATACACCTGTTCTGAAAGACCCCAGAGTCTGCAACACCACTAAGCAATGGGCACCACCAAGGAAGTGACACCATGAAGACCAAGGAGCTCTCCAAACAGGTCAGGGACAGAGTTGTGGAGAAGTACAGATCAGGGTTGGGTTATAAAAAATATCTGAAACTTTGAACATCCCACAGAGCACCATTAAATCCATTATTAAAAAATTGAAAGAATATGGCACCACAACAAACCTGCCAAGAGACGGCCGTCCACCAAAACTCACAGAGCAGGCAAGGAGTGCATTAATCAGAGAGGCAACAAAGAGACCAAAGATAACCCTGAAGGAGCTGCAAAGCTCCACAGCGGAGATCAGAGTATCTGTCCATAGGACCACTTTAAGCCTTACACTCCACAGAGCTGGTCTTTACGGAAGAGTTGCCAGAAAAAAAGCCATTGCTTAATTAAAGAAAAAAAATAAGTAAACACGTTTGGTGTTCGCCAAAAGGCATGTGGGAGACTCCCCAAACATATGGAAGAAGGTACTCTGGTTAGATGAGACAAAAATGTAGCTTTTTGGCCATCAAGGAAAACACTATGTCTGGCGCAAACCCAACATCTCCCATCACCCCGAGAACACCATCCCCACAGTGAAGCATGGTGGTGGCAACATCATGCTGTGGGGATGTTTTTCATTGGCAGGGACTGGGAAACTGGTCAGAACTGAAGGAATGATGGATGGCGCTAAATACAGGGAAATTCTTGAGGGAAACCCATTTCAGTCTTCAAGAGATTTGAGACTGGGACGGAGGTTCACCATCCAGCAGACCAATGACCCTAAGCATACTGCTAAAGCGACACTCGAGTGGTTTAAGGGGAAACATTTAAATGTCTTGGAATGGCCTAGTCAAAGCCAGACCTCAATCCAATTGAGAATCTGTGGCATGACTTAAAGATGTCTGTACACCAGCGGAACCCATCCAACTTGAAGGAGCTGGAGCAGTTTTGCCTTGAAGAATGGGCAAAAATCCCAGTGGCTAGATGTGCCAAGTTTATAGAGACATACCCCAAGAGACTTGCAGCTGTAATTGCTGCAAAAGGTGGCTCTACAAAGTATTGACTTTGGGGGGTGAATAGTTAGGCACGCTCAAGTTTTCTGTTTTTTTTCTCTTATTTCTTGTTTGTTTCACCCCAAAAAATATTTAGCATCTTCAAAGTGGTAGGCATGTTGTGTAAATCAAATTATATAAACCCCCCCCAAAAAATTGATTTTAATTCCAGGTTGTAAGGCAACAAAATAGGAAAAATGCCAAGGGGGTGAATACTTTTGCAAGCCACTGTATACCATTGAGCCCATTTCAGCCATTACAGGGGTGTGTTTATCCTCTCATTACAAATATTTCCGCAGTCATAACATTAACAGGGAAAAACGACAGGTACAAGCAAGAGTATGAAAGTCACAGGAGTAAAATGAAAACAATCCTGTGAGATTTAAGTGACAAGTGGATTTTGCACCCCTCAAACACAAGAAATAGAGGGCTGAAAAAGACGGCTCCTCAGCTGGGCAAGGCATGCACATTGTTAGTTCAAGTCCAGAGACTGAGATGGCCATTGCAAAATGTACATTTTTTTGGTCAATTAACCATTTCTTTGTCGATTTTAACCCCTGGTCGGGCTCATCCAGCGAAAAATCCTATCGCCATTAGCATAACGAAATTTAATATATATATTTTTTCAAATATAGGACTATGTTATATCGTTTTATAGATACACCTCTCCTGAATCGAACCACGTTGTCCAATTTCAAAAAGGCTTTACAGCAAAAGCAAAACATTAGATTATGTTAGATGAGTATATCGTAAAAGTAGCCACATAGCCATTTTCCGACCAACCACATGCATCACAAATAACCAAAAAACAGCTAAATGCAGCACTAACCTTTGACAATCTTCATCAGATGACACCCCTAGGACATCATGTTACACAATACATGCATTCTTTTGTTCGATAAAGTTCATATTTATATATAAAAACAGCATTTTACATCGGCGCGTAACGTTGACTAACTATTTTCTCTCAAATGCATCCGGTGAAACAGCGCTACAATTTAGAAAATTACTATTCGAAAACATTTTTAAAATGTAATATTGTCATTCTAAGATTTATAGATGAATATCTCTTGAAAGCACCTGTAATGCCAGATTTAAAAATAACTTTACTGGGTAATCACACTTTGCGATAAAAGGGATGCGATACTCAGAAAATAGGCTACCGTTACAGGTCATCTTGGAACAATCGCATATCAAATCTAGTCTTGTATACTATTGTCAATAATCCTTTACCTTTGATTATCTTCATCAGAAAGCACTTCTAGGCATCCCAGGTCCACAACAAATGTATTTTCGTTCGAAAAAGTTAATCCTTTATGTTCCATTAGCTTGTTCTTGTTAGCGCGTTCTGAAGGCTGCACCAAAAGTTCCGTCGTGCGCGGGACTCCACTTTCGAAAAAATGATTTTTTTTATTTATTTAGGTTCGTTCAAACATGTCAAAGGTTGTATAACATAAATCTTTAGGGCCTTTTTCAACCAGAGCTCCAATAAGATTCAAGGGGGACGATTGCATTGTGTTTCAAAACGTTTCGAAAGGGGAGGGTAGCCAGGGGTGCCGGCGTCATAATGGTGATGGCCCTCTCCGTGTGACCACGTTCCACTGCGTCTCATTCATTCAGTTTTCACAGTAGGAGACTCAAATCACTTTGTAAAGACTGGGGACATCTAGTGGAAGCAATAGGAAGTGCTCAATGAACCATTGCTCACTGTGTGATTTACAGGCAAACTGATGAAGTTGAGTCCGCAATTCAGAATTCCACTTCCTGTTACGATCGGTCTCGGGGTTTTGACTGCCATATGAGTGCTGTTATACTCACAGACACCATTCAAACAGTTTTAGAAACTTTAGGGTGTTTTCTATCCACAAGCATTAATTATATGCATATCCTAGCTTCTGAGTTTGAGTAGGAGGCCGTTTAAAATGGGCACAAATTTTTTTCAAAATCGCTGTAGCGCACCCTATCCTAGGCGAACGACAAGAGGTTAATGTGGACTTGGGGTTGTCTTGCGGCCAAGTTTCAGCCTCCAGGTTTTTGGCTAAAGGGTCCTCCTTTGGTGTAAAAAACAGATGCATATGCAGAAAATAACCTCATACCTACTGTAAAATATGGTGGTAGATCTTTGATGATCTACCACCAGAAGCACAGACACAGGATATCAATGATCTGGAAAGATTCTGTATAGAGGAATGGTCTAAGATCCTTCCCAATGTGTTCTCCGATCTCATAAAACATTTTAGAAAAAGGCTCAATGTCATTATCCTAGCAAGGGGATGGTGCTGGAGTATTAAATAAATAACATTTTTGAAAAAAATACAATTTAGGGGCCTCATAGCAAAGGGGGTGAATACATATGCACCCCACACTTTTCTGTTTTTTCTTTTTTAGACTTTTTTGAAACAAGTTTATTTTTTTCATTTCACTTCACCATTTTGGACTATTTTGTGTATGTCCATTACATGAAATCCAAATAAAAATCAATTTAAATTACAGGTTGTAACGCAACAAAATAGAAAAAATGCCAAGGGGGTGAATACTTTTGCCAGGCACTGTACATTGGCTTTCCATTAAATCTATAAGAACGCTAAAGCTTTGTCGGGGATTTAACGCACTCACAACACATCACAAGAGGAGAAAGATACATTTATTTTGATGGGTGTACATTTTTTTGTGGAATTTATTTAAGTACTAATTTAATACAGTTGAAATGTTTACAAAGTAGATGCGCTGAAATGAAAGTAACTTCCAAAAATGAACAATCGGATTATAGTGATATTATGTCTGATCTCGCAAACAATGTAAAAGATGTATAGATAGGTGTAATCTAGAGCCAAACATGTTGATATTTAATCCGATGCTATCCTGCTATTGTCACACTTATGCAAGAAAATGTGACAACAACTAATTAATTAGGTAGTCTAGACAGCGCAGGTAGGGTAGATTGGTAGGTGGTTGGAGCACTGTCCTCACCTTTATGTTAATTTTAAGAATGTGAAATGTCAGAATAATAGTAGAGAGAATGATTTATTTCAGCTTTTATTTCTTTCATCACATTCCCAGTGGGTCAGACGTTTACATTCACTCAATTAGTATTTGGTAGCACTGCCTTCAAATTGTTTAACTTGGGTCAAATGTTTCTGGTAGCCTTCCACAAGCTTCCCACAATAAGTTGGTTGAATTTTGGCCCATTCCTCCTGACAGAGCTGGTGTAACTGAGTCAGGTTTGTAGGCCTCCTTGCTCGCACACACTTTTTCAGTTCTGCCCACAAACTTTCTATAGGAATGAGGCCAGGGCTTTGTGATGGTCCCTCCAATACCTTGACTTTGTTGTCCTTAAGCCATTTTGCCACAACTTTGGAAGTATGCTTGGGGTCATAGTTCATTTGGAAGACCCATTTGCGACCAAGTTTTAACTTCCTGACTGATGTCTTGAGATGTTGCTTCAATATATCCACATAATTGTCCTACATCATGATGCCATCTATTTTGTGAAGTGCACCAGTCCCTCCTGCAGCAAAGCACCCCCATAACATGATGCTGCCACCCCCGTGCTTCACGGTTGGGATGGTGTTCTTCGGCTTGCAAGCCTCCCTCTTTTTCCTCCAAACATAACAATGGTCATTATGGCCAAACAGTTGTATTTTTTGTTTCATCAGACCAGAGGACATTTCTCCAAAAAGTACGATCTTTGTCCCCATGTGCAGTTGCAAACTAAAGTCTGGCTTTTTTTATGGTGGTTTTGGAGCAGTGGCTTCTTCCTTGCTGAGCGGCTTTTCAGGTTATGTCAATATAGTACTCGTTTTACTGTGGATATAGATACTTTTGTACCTGTTTCCTTCAGCATCTTCACAAGGTCGTTTGCTGTTGTTCTGGATTGATTTTCACTTTTCACACCAAAGTACGCTCATCTCTAGGAGACAGAACGCGTCTCTTTTTGAGCAGTATGACGGCTGCGTTATCCCATGGTGTTTATACTTGCATACTATTGTTTGTACAGATGAACGTGGTATCTTCAGGCATTTGGAAATTGCGCCCAAGGATGAACCAGACTTGCGGAGGTCTACAATTTTTTTTATGTGTTCTTGGCTGATTTCTTTTGATTTTCCCATGATGTCAAGCAAAGATTCACTGGGTTTGGAGGTAGGCCTTGAAATACATCCACAGGTACACGTCCAATTGACTCAAATGATGTCAATTAGCCTAACAGAAGCTTCTAAAGCTAGGACATAATTTTCTGGAATTTTCAAGCTGTTTAAAGGCACAGTCAACTTAGTGTATGTAAACTTCTGACCCACTGGAATTATGATACAGTGAATTATAAGTGAAATAATCTGTCTGTAAACAATTGTTGAAAAAATTACTTGTGTCATGCACAAAGTAGATGTCCTGCCCGACTTGCCAAAACAATAGTTTGTTAACAAGAAATTTGTGGAGTGGTTGAAAAACTAGTTTTAATGACTCCAACCTAAGTGTATGTAAACTTCCGACTTCAAATGTATTTGCTATAATTCAGTCAAAAGCTGATGGATTAACAAATTCAAAAAGTTTGAAGTATCTTTATCCATTGTCCCAACTATTGCATTTATTAGAATTGTTTTTAAAATCTTTTAACAATTTCAATGACCGTTGTTGCTTGAACCCCATTGATAACCTGTGGTTTGAATTGAAGATGGTAGTCTATAAATCTTCTTAGGGCTAGGCATCCCACTAGCGGGACAACTTCCGGTGAAACTGGAGGGCGTGCAATCCAAATAAGTAATTATAAAAAAATTGGATTTTAAACATTTAGGTACATACAAGTGTCTTATATCGGTTCAAAGCTTAAATTCTTGTTAATCTAACTGCACTATCCGACCCATCCCTTCACTTACACTAAGATATTTAAGGAGTGCATGGTGACTGAAGGAAATGGCTGACAAAATCTATGGATAGTAGACTATAATTTTGTCTTTCAAACAGGTAAGTGTTGTGACATTGCTACGGTTAATGTTAATATGTTTATTATTACGTGATTCAATTAATCATGTAACAATTAACTCAGTAACCTGGGGCACCACGGGAAAAGTTTGTTTAATGAGTTACCATTTCCCGAATTAACTCAAAGAATATCAGAATATATCGATTTCATAGCAGTCAGTAATGAATTAATTTCCTTATCGGTCTCATTCTTAACGTTGCATAATTCGTAAATCTGCACAAACCCAGGTCTCACTAATCATTCCATACCACACAAATTGAGTTAATTATTTATTTACTAACAAGCTAAATGATAACATAAAATATACATACACAAACAGTCTAGGTTATTGGTTAGAACATAATTTAATGACAACAGGTCCCTAGCTGACCAACACAATATGACACGTGTTACACAAGATGGAGATTTAAAGAGAGTGAGAGAAAGAGCAAGAGAGAAAAGCAACACTTGGATACATTGGTAAACTATGCTTAGTTTTAGCCCTAACACCTTGCCCCGAACTGCCACTTTTATGGGTAAGAATTGTAATGTCTATATTTACGTGTTGAAGGTATCTCTGCTTGGGCCGAGTTCCGCTTAGTGGTGTAAGTCGTTATATTGTCCACAATATATCACAATGTAATTTCTCTTAGTTGTCTGTTTCCTTGCACACACTCTGTGAGAGTGGGCTTCTGAGGAGGCTAATCAGCCATGTCGACGCTCCAAACGTGGGCAGGAGGGCCGTGTAGACAACTGGTGACTTGAAAAGAATAACCGTGAGGTCCTGCTTGAATTCACCTTCTTAGATACAGTACCTGTAGCATTGATTGTTAAGAGGTTTCCTTTGTCTTCAACAACCTCGTGTTGTGTTTTGGGGTCACGACTAGTCGTAGACCTCGGCTGCAGCGCGTAGTCAACTTAGTCTAGTATGTGAATTCTTAACTCACATGTTTTATATCCTAGGGTAGAAAGGGGTGTTTCTGTCTTTATGACACGCTCTCTGGGTTCCCTGGGGCATAGCTAGTTACGAGGCAAGGTATTAGGATTTACTATTATCTCGTTTAGACAACTAAAATCACAGTCTTATCATCACCAAAACATTCTCTTTCATCTGGATATTTTCTACACAACATAAAGTATGTAAACATCACATACACATTATGAAAACTCTTCAAGTTAAAATGTTTTCATTATAACATCCTCATTTAACTTTTAATAACATCATAAAATAGACATTCATTTTTATATTCCATCCATCCTGATTCCCGCCCTCTTGTTATTATTAGGCTAAAGTCACATTTAAAGTAATTAGGCCTTCTCGAATTAGCCTACTTTCAGAACCCATACCCTGTCCATCTCTTCGACTGCCGCTTCATGGTAATATAAGTCATGTAAATGATTCTAATATGGCTTATTGTGAGGTCAATAACTCTGATAAACAGCTTCATTATGGGCAAAGAAACATATCGTTTTTATTAAAATCAATTATAGCAGTAGCAAAATTACCTCCGATCTTCGTGCTCTCAAGTACGTGCGCAGATATCTAGATTTTTTTTTTTTTTACAAATGCATTTTCGTGAAGAAGCCTTTGACTCGCCTCCTGAAGTGCCACCGTACACAGCACAGCCATTGGTTAGGCAGCACAAAAGGGTTTACATCAGCAAGAGCAGGGCAGGCCTGGCCATGGCTCATAATTGGGATAGCCAATCCATTGCCGTGTGTAATGCAGTGTAGCCTAGTTCTATGTCAATGGATTTCGCATGACTGGGTATATAGATATGTATCTGTTGGTCACAGAAACCCCCCAAAAAAGGTAGGGCTTGGATCAGAAAACCAGTCAGTATCTATTGTGACCACCACTTGCCTCATGCAAATTTGCCTCATGCTGCGCGACACATCTCCTTCGCATAGAGTTGATCAGGCTGTTGATTTTGGCCAGTGGCATGTTGTCCCACTCCTCTTCAATGGTTGTGCTAAGTTTCTGGATATTGACAGGAACTGGAACACGGTGTCGAAACACATCCGTCCAGAGTATCCCAAACATTCTCAACATGTCTGGTATGCAGGCCATGGAAGAACTGGTACATTTTGAGCTTCTAGGAATTGTTTATAGATCCTTGTGACATGGGGCGGTGCGTTATCATGCTGAAACATGAGGTGACGGCGCTGGATGAATGGCACGACAATGGGCCTCAGGGTCTCGTCATGGTATCGCTGTGCATTCAAATTGCCATTGATAAAATGCAATCGTGTTCATTGTCCATAGCTTTTGCCTGCCCATACCATAACTCCACCGCCATCATGGGGCACTCTGTTCATAAGGTTGACATCAGCAAACTGCTTGCCCACACAACGCCGCTACTGTTGAAACTAGAATTCATCCGTGAAGCGCACACTTTTCCAGCGTGCCAGTGGCCATCAAAGGTAAGCATTTGCCCACTATAGTCGGTTACGGCGCTAAACTGCAGTCAGGTCAAGACCCTGGTAAGGAAGACGAGCACGCAGATGAGCTTCCCTGAGACTGTTTCTGACAATATGTGCAAAAACCCTTCAGTTCTGCAAGTCCACAGATTCATCAGCTGTCCGGGAGGTTAATCTCAAATCATCCCGCAGGTGAAAAAGCCAAATGTGGATGCCCTGGGCTGGCGTGGTTACACGTGGTCTGCGGTTATGAGGCTGGTTGGACATAGTGCCAATTTCTCTAAAATGATGGCTTATGGTAGAGCAATGAAAATGACATTCTCTGGCAACAGCTCTAATGGACATTCCTGCAGTCATCGTGCCAATTGCACACTCCCTCAAAACTTTAGACATCTGTGGCATTGGTTTGTGTGACTAAACTGCACATTTTAGAGTTGCCTTTTATTGTCCCCAGCACAAGGTGCACCTGTGTAATGATCATGCTGTTTAACTTGCTATGGATAGGGGGCAGTATTTTCACAGCCGGATAAAAAACGTACCCGATTTAATCTGATTATTACTCCTGCCCAGAAACTAAAATATGCATATAATTATTAGCTTTGGATAGAAAACACTCCAACGTTTCTAAAACTGTTTGAATGGTGTCTGTGAGTATAACAGAACTCATTTGGCAGGCCAAAACCTGAGAAGATTCCAAACAGGAAGCGCCCTCTCTGACTATTTCTTGGCCTTCTTGATTATCTCTATCCAAAACAGGGGATCTCTGCTGTAACGTGACATTTTCTAATGCTCCCATAGGCTCTCAGAAGGCGCCAGAACGTCGAATGATGACTTTGCAGGCCATGGCTGAAAAACAGTAGCGCATTTGGATAGTGGTCGATCTGAGAACAATGAGACTGGGGGCGCGTGCACGAGACGACTCCATGTTTTTATTTTTTCGTCTTTGAACGAAAACAGGGTTTCCCGGTCGGAATATTATCGCTTTTTTACGAGAAAAATTGCATAAAAATTGATTTTAAACAGCGTTTGACATGCTTCAAAGTACGGTAATGGAATATTTTGAATTTTTTTGTCACGAAACGCGCCGGGCGCGTCACCCTTCTTTACCCTTCGGATAGTGTCTTGAACGCACAAACAAAACACCGCTATATGGATATAACTATGGATTATTTGGAACCAAACCAACATTTGTTATTGAAGTAGAAGTCCTGGGAGTGCATTCTGACGAAGAACAGCAAAGGTAATCCAATTTTTCTTATAGTAAATCTGAGTTTGGTGAGTACCAAACTTGGTGGGTGTCAAAATAGCTAGCCATGATGGCCAGGCTATCTACTCAGAATATTGCAAAATGTGCTTTCACCGAAAAGCTATTTTAAAATCGGACATAGCGATTGCATAAAGGAGTTCTGTATCTATAATTCTTAAAGTAATTGTTATGTTTTTTGTGAACGTTTATCGTGAGTAATTTAGTAAATTCACCGGAAGTGTTCGGTGGGAATGCTAGTTCTGAACGTCACATGCTAATGTAAAAAGCTGGTTTATTATATAAATATGAACTTGATTGAACAAAACATGCATGTATTGTATAACATAATGTCCTAGGAGTGTCATCTGATGAAGATCATCAAAGGTTAGTGCTGCATTTAGCTGTGGTTTTGTTTTTTGTGACATTATATGCTAGCTTGAAAAATGGGTGTCTGATTATTTCTGGCTGGGTACTCTGCTGACATAATCTAATGTTTTGCTTTCGCTGTAAAGCCTTTTTGAAATCGGACAGTGTGGTTAGATAAAGGAGAGTCTGGTCTTTAAAATGGTGTAAAATAGTCATATGTTTGAAAAGTTGAAGTTTTGGGATTTTTGAGGAATTTGTAATTCGCGCCACGCCTATCATTGGAAATTGGAGCAGGTGTTCCGCTAGCGGAACGTCTAGATGTAAGAGGTTATTCGGCTTCTTGATATGCCACCCCTGTCAGGTGAATGAGTTATCTTGGCAAAGTAGAAATGCTTACTGAAGGGGATGTAAGCAAATTTGTGCAGAGAATTTGAGTGAAATAAGCTTTGTGAGTATGGAGCATTTCAGGGATAATTTATTTCAGCTCATGAAACATGGGACCAACGCTTTATGTTACATTAATATTTTTGTTCAGTATATTTACATATACAGCCATGATTTGCTGATAGAATCGTCTAGAGCCCACCCCCTTACCCCTTAAAAACAACAACAAAGGCACATGGTATTCAACCTGTCAGTTGGAGCTGGTGTTGGACCCTGAAAGAGACTAACAGGTGTGTATGCTACTTTGTTTGTCATTAAAACAAAACGCTTACATCACGCATCTTAAATTGCTGCATCATTGTCCTACTGTTTTCAATAGGTCACCAGAAGCTGTAGTAGGTCACCAGAAGATGTAGAACAAGAACAGCCTGTTTGCATGGTGGACCATCCGGGCTTATAGCCTGTCTGCCATCTATACATTGCAGAATGCCATGATTATCTACAGGGCAGACAATAGGCCTCTGTGTCTCCGAGGCCAAACACAGTAATTCATACTTTGAGACGCAGAGGCCCATGCTATAATCTTCAGTATCATCACAATGTCTATTTCATAATTTTGCGAAAAAGAGTTTGTGATGATACTGGAGACTATAACTTATAAAAAATATGCTTAAACACTTGAATTTCACTTTTTGGAATGTTTTTTGTTGAAAGTAAATAAAGAAACCGGACTGCAATGACTCAGTTATAGTACCTCCATAAAGTATTCACACCCCTTGACTTTTTCCACATTTTGTTGTGTTACAGACAGAATTTAAAATTGATTAAATTGAGATTTGTCACTGGTCTACGCACAATACCAAATAACGACAAAGTGGAAGTATGTTTCACAAATGAACAAGAAATAGAGTCAATAAGTATTCAACCCCTTTTTTATGGTAAGCCTAAATAAGTTCAGTAGTAATAATGTACTTAACAAGTCACATAATAAGTTGCATGGATTCACTCTGTGTGCAATAATAGTGTTTAACATAATTTTGAATGACTACAGAGGCAAGAAAAAGTATGTGAACCCTTTGGAATTATCTGGATTTCTGCATAAATTCGTCATCAAATTTGATCTGATCTTCATCTAAGTCACAACAATAGACTAACATAGTGTGCTTAAACTAATAGCACACAAGTTATTGTATTTTTCTTGTCTATATTGAATTCATAATTTAAACATTCACAGTGTAGGTTGGAAAAAGTATGTGAATCCCTAGGCTAATGACTTCTCCAAAAGCTAATTGGAGTCAGGAGTCAGCTAACCTGGAGTCCAATCAATGAGACGAGATTGGAGATGTTGGTTAGAGCTGCCCTGCCCTTTAAAAAACAGTCACAAAATGTGAGTTTGCTATTCACAAGAACCATTGCCTGATATGAACCATGCCTCCAACAAAAGAGATCTCAGAAGACCTAAGATTAAGAATTGTTGACTTGCATAAAGCTGGAAAGGGTTACAAAAGTATCTCTAAAAGCCTTGATGTTCATCAGTCCACGGTAAGACAAATTGTCTATAAATGGAGGAAGTTCAGCACTGTTGCTACTCTCCCTAGGAGTCTCCACCCTGCAAAGATGACTGCAAGAGCACAGTGCAGAATGCTCAATGAGGTTAAGAAGAATCCTAGAGTGTCAGCTAAAGACTTACAGAAATCTCTGAAACATGCTAACATCTCTGTTGACGAGTCTACAATACGTAAAACACTAAACAAGAATGGTGTTCATGGGAGGACACCACGAAAGAAGCCACTGCTGTCCAAAAAAAACAAGTCTGAAGTTTGCAAAAGTGCACCTGGATGTTACACAGCGCTACTGGCAAAATATTATGTGGAGAGATTAAACTACAGTCTGAGTTGTTTGGAAGGAACACACAACACTGTGTGGAGAAAAAAAGGCACAGCACACCAACATCAAAACCTCATCCAAACTGTAAAGTATGGTGGAGGGAGCATCATGGTTTGGGGCTGCTTTGCTGCCTCAGGGCCTGGACAGCTTGCTATCATCAATGGAAAAATGTATTCCCAAGTTTATCAAGACATTTTGCAGAAGAATGTCAGGCTGTCTGCCAATTGAAGCTCAACAGAAGTTGGGTGACAGGACAACGACCCAAAACACAACGACTCAACAGGACAATGACCCAAAACACAGAAGTAAATCAACAGAATGGCTTCAACAGAAGAAAATACGCCTTCTGGAGTGGCCCAGTCTTGACCTCAACCCGATTTGAGATGCTGTGGCATGACCTCAAGAGAGCAATTCACGCCAGACATCCCAAGAATATTGCTGAACTGAAACAGTTTTGTAAAGAGGAATGGTCTAAAATTCCTCCTGACCATTGTGCAGATCTGATCCACAACTACAGAAAACGTTTGGTTGAGGTTATTGCTGCCAAAGGAGGGTCAACCAGTTATTAAAACTGTGAATGTTTACACGGTGTGTTCAATAAAGACATATCATTGTTGGTGTGTTATTAGTGTAAGCAGACTGTTTGTCTATTGTTGTGACCTAGATGAAGATCAGATTACATTTTATTACCAATTTATGCGGAAATCTAGGTATTTAAAAAGGATTCACATACTTTTTCTTGCCACGGTATCTCATCTCTGTACCCCACACATACAATTATCTGTAAGGTCCCTCAGTCAAGCAGTGAATTTCAAACACAGCTTTAACCACAAAGACCAGGGAGGTTTTCCAATGCCTCGCAAAGAAGGGCACCTATTGGTAGATATATCTTTTTTTAAAGCAGTCATTGAATATCTCTTTGAGCATGGGAAAGTTATCAATTACACTTTGGATGGCGTATTAATACAACCAGTCATTACAAATATACAGGTGCCCTTCCTAACTCAGTCGCCGGAGAGGAAGGAAACCGCTCAGGAATTTCACAATGAATTTCACAATAAAGCCAATGGTGACATTGAAACTGTAACAGAGTTTAATGGCTGTTACAGGCTGTTAAATCATAAAGATGGTTATAATGAATGTCAATATCATGGCATGTAAGTAAGTATCTTTTCAACTCAATCTCTGGAAGGTATAACTCACAATTAAAGGTATTTATATTCTGAAATACATGTTTTAGTGACTGATAGTACCTGAAAAAAGAAAAACATTCTGTGATCAAACACTTTCTTATCCGGATAGTAAATTAAACATATCTGCACCTAAACAAATTACAGAAAGCATTGACTCTTACATATGATAAGGAAAGACATACAGTGGGGAGAACAAGTATTTGATACTCTGCCGATTTTGCAGGTTTTCCTACTTACAAAGTATGTAGAGGTCTGTAATTTTTATCATAGGGTCACTTCAACTGTGAGAGACAGAATCTAAAACAAAAATCCAGAAAATCACATTGTATGATTTTTAAGTAATTAATTAGCATTTTATTGCATGACATAAGTATTTGATCACCTACCAACCAGTAAGAATTCCGGCTCTCACAGACCTGTTAGTTTTTCTTTTAAGAAGCCCTCCTGTTCTCCACTCATTACCTGTATTAACTGGATCTGTTTGAACTCGTTACCTGTATAAAAGACACCTGTCCACACACTCAATCAAACAGACTCCAACCTCTCCACAATGGCCAAGACCAGAGAGCTGTGTAAGGACATCAGGGATAAAATTGTAGACAAGGCTGGGATGGGCTACAGGACAATAGGCAAGCAGCTTGGTGAGAAGGCAACAACTGTTGGCGCAATTATTAGAAAATGGAAGAAGTTCAAGATGACGGTCAATCACCCTCGGTCTGGGGCTCCATGCAAGATCTCACCTTGTGGGGCATCAATGATCATGAGGAAGGTGAGGGATCAGCCCAGAACTACACGGCAGGACCTGGTCAATGACCTGAAGAGAGCTGGGACCACAGTCTCAAAGAAAACCATTAGTAACACACTACACCATCATGGATTAAAATCCTGCAGCGCACGCAAGGTCCCCCTGCTCAAGCCAGCGCATGTCCAGGCCCGTCTGAGGTTTGCCAATGACCATCTGGATGATCCAGAGGAGGAATGGGAGAAGGTCATGTGGTCCGATGAGACAAAAATAGAGCTTTTTGATCTAACGCCACACGCGTGTTTGGAGGAAGAAGAAGGATGAGTACAACCCGAAGAACACCATCCCAACCGTGAAGCATGGAGGTGGAAACATCATTCTTTGGGGATGCTTTTCTGCAAAGGGGACAGGACGACTGCACCGTATTGAGGGGAGGATGGATGGGGCCATGTATCGCGAGATCTTGGCCAACAACCTCCTTCCCTCAGTAAGAGCATTGAAGATGGGTCGTGGCTGGGTCTTCCAGCATGACAAAGACCCGAAACACACAGCCAGGGCAACTAAGGAGTGGCTCCGTAAGAAGCATCTCAAGGTCCTGGAGTGGCCTAGCCAGTCTCCAGACCTGAACCCAATAGAAAATCTTTGGAGGAAGCTGAAAGTCCGTATTGCCCAGCGACAGCCCCGAAACCTGAGAAGGTCTGTATGGAGGAGTGGGCCAAAATTCCTGCTGCAGTGTGTGCAAACCTGGTCAAGAACTACAGGAGACGTATGATCTCTGTAATTGCAAACAAAGGTTTCTGTACCAAATATTAAGTTATGCTTTTCTGATGTATCAAATACTTATGTCATGCAATAAAATGCAAATTATTTACTTAAAAATCATACAATGTGATTTTCTGTCTCTCACAGTTGAAGTGTACCTATGATACAAATTACAGACCTCTACATGCTTTGTAAGTAGGAAAACCTGCAAAATCGGCAGTGTATCAAGTACTTGTTCTCCCCACTGTACACAGGTAATATTATATAATAAAACAATAACTTTATTTAAAGAATAAGGTTAGGGGAATACATTGTTTTCAGGTTAGAATGAGAAAGTGCAAGTTAGGGCCTACATCACTATCATAACCATAACATCATACACCACTGCTCGCCCTCGCAATCAGGTGTCACAAGAAAACCACTTCATATTCTCCTTTCCATCTTTCCTTTAACAAAGCCAGTCCTCAAGCACATTGAAGTTTCACTCTTTCTGTTCTGCCAATCAGACAAATGTTAGCTTGGTCTTCAATCTGTTTTTGCTGTATAGCCAACTCCTGCAGTGGTTGCTCAACTAAAAGGTTTGAGATTATGCTGCGGAACTTAGAGGTAATTTTTGGTTTAGTACGGTACCCTGCATCACTGCGTCACTGCTCCAGACCAGCGCAAGGGGGAGTTAGAGCACTGATTATGCTTACTGGAAAATACTCTTTCAAAATTAATGGAAGAGGCAAGTGGAAGGGGGAAAAGACAGCATTCAGAGGTCAAGACAAAGCTCTGAGATAAGCACATTGTACGTCGCCATATTTTCCTAACGGAAACCCAGAGGGTTTCGTTTTTCTTGGAATAGAAACACCAGAATATTCATCAAATTAATTAAGCTACATTTCTTAAAATCAATACCATATACTATGTTCTTTAAAAAAAAGGTTTTAAATTCTCTATTACAGCCAATAACTTTTGGTTATTTGAATACGAAATTATCGCCAATATATCGTTAATGTTTTCAAACACTTGTTTTTCACAAGGACTATTAGCAGGACAATAGACACGATGTGCTCCCAAAACACCTCTCTGTATTTTGATACTCTGTGCAAGGCAATTGATCAGCATTAAAAACTTTGCGGATGTTGTGTAAGACACTGCATCGCAGTGCAAACTGTGTTGCTACAGATGCTGGTTCGATACCCGTGCTGGCCACGACCGGGATACCCATGAGGCGATGCACAATTGGTCCAGCGTTGTCCGGGTTAGGGGAGGGTTTGGCTGGCCGGGATGTCCTTGTCCATAAAATAGGCACAGTGGGCTTTTGGTTTCTCTCCCTCTAAAAACAGAAATAAATCATTCTAAATAACAAACTGGCTTTATTTATTTACAAATTAGTAAGAATGTCTCACCCCATGTTCAAGAATGGCCTTTTGCCCTTTATTCAGATTACAATCGCTCACTTTCGGTTATTTGAAAACGAAATCATCTCCAAAATATTGTTATTTTTTAAACAAAGCGATTATTATTATTATTAACCCGGCATTATAATTATATAAAAGCCCCTTAGATATTCTCACAGATCAGATTTGCTCCAACGAAAAATGCCCCTTAGATATTCATTTAGAATCCTCCAATCCTCTAAATTTAATTATTGGCGGAGAGTCACGTCATTGAAAAAAATATATATAATATTTTTTAGATATACTGTAGGCCTACCGTAGGCAACATGAGTCTCACTAGTATTGAGTAATGTGCTGTTAAAAGTGTTATAGGTCAAATTTATTTATTTTTATTTAACCTTTATTTTACTTCTCCCTTCTCTTGGCGCAGGGTTCTGGGCTGGGAGGATCGGGATCCATGCATCTCCATGTTGCCTGGGTTGCGACCGACCGGCTCCATCCCCCCTTTCCCCGTTTGGCACGGCTGCATGGCGCACCCCCAATATCAAGGTGCACATGGGCCTATTTATATAATGCATATGAATTTGGAGGGCAGAAATGATTAAATAGTAAAGCATTAGAGTTTTAAGAATTGTGTGTGTTCAATTATTTGTGACTTTGTGGAATTTAAAGCATATTAAAGTTAGGATTTGAAGCAATAGCCTGACCACCCGTGTGTGGTCAACTATTTCAGCACCGTTTTGCGCTGCTCTGAGACAAGCATGGGGACTGGTCTTGATAAATCAATGATATTTTTATTTTCACTGAATCTCCGTTTGGGTATTGGTTAGACTACAATTAGGGTATGGAAATGTTATGCTCTTAGTACTATAGCCTCCTCCCGACTGGTCACGTTGTACAGCGCCATATTTTCGTAACAGAAAGCCTGAGGGTTAAATTTTTCATTTTTCTTGGAATAGAAACACCATAATATTAATCAAATTAACTAAGCTACATTTCTTAAAATCAATCCCATATACTATGTCTTACAAAAAAAGGTTTGTAATTCTCTAGTACAGCCAAAATTGAAGACAGTCAAATGCTTCTCAAAGATGTCCTCCGGTGGTCAAACTAGCACTAACAAGCATTAATGGTAAAAATGGCTAACTTAAATAATGTGCCATAGAATTCTGCGGCAGCCCGCAAAGTGTGCTGCAGTATGACGCAACTTTTACAGGAAGAACATTGTATGTATAGCCAACTCCTATGGTAAAATGGCATGACTTCTCCAGTATCATACATTAGGAGTTAGCAAGCACAAACAGATCTGGGACCAGGCTAGATCATTATACAACCTGCACCACCAGCTTGGTATGTACAGCAGCCACCTCCACCAGCATCAACCCAGGAGGGTTAGGGTTCAACTACTGTTCAGCTGCTTACCTGCCAGTTGATGCCTCTCCTGTGTGTCTCATACTCTTTCTCAAGTAGCTCCTCATCAAAAGCATCTTCCTCCAAGAAGTCCATGACCTCATGATCCTCCTCATCCTGCAGGCCATCCTCAGAGATGACCCTTTAGCACATAAGAAAGTTGATCATAAATGGAAGGCAAATGTGTAGCTACAAGTTGTCAACCTGTTTGCATGTAACAATTTAATATCTGATAATACATTGAAATATTTATGATAATGTATGCTTGTAAGTAGCGAAGTCACAGACAAGGAAGGATGATTTAGTTATGAATCTGACAACAAAGCCTGAGCTTTCATAGTCATATGATCATTATCATAAGGGTTGGGCAATACAAATGATCATTTTAACTAGCTAACGCATGAGCAATTAACGTTAACCCAGCTAGCTAGTATGCAGCTGCTGGTCAGGTAGCGAGCGAGATAGCCAGCTGCATATTATTGGTTAACTAGCTAGCTAACAATACAGCTAGCAAAGCAAACTACTTGATAAAGTTGAACAAAAAATGTATGCACATGTACATTGATGAGGACAATTAGATTGACGAGGACTATTTTTTATTTAATCCGATTTTAGAATAAGGCTGTAATGTAACAAAATGTGGAAAAAGTCTAAGGGTCTGAGTACTTTCCGAATGCACTGTATGTACACATGTTCATTAACTACAATAGATGGTGATATCACCCCAGACACACCAAGTTTATGGGTCATGTAATCTGGCTAAATACAGTCTTTTTTTATACATGTAGTAAGCTAACTAGCTAAACAAATTCATGAGGCATAATCCCAACCCATACACTTTAGCAATACAAACAGATTGTCATACCCTTAGCTGGCCACCATGCATGAAATGATGCCGTATTAATCTGGCCACCATGCATGAAATGATGCCGTAAAGCTAACCAACTATGTTTAATGTTAGCTAGCTAAATTAATAGTAGGTGGCGCGTTAGGTTAACAGTGTGCCTCAGAGTTTGTTCGGAATGTCAAGTCCGAGAGTAGGCTACCGTAACTTGTTTCTTCATCGTGGTGAAAATGGATATTACAAATTGGTTATGCAATTGCTCCCAAATGAGTTATGCTCGTATGTCTAGTGAGACAAGGTTGTCTTTAATGATAACAAAAAATAGTATTGCTACAGCCAACACACAGTGGGGTCCATAATTATTGACACCCTTGATAAAGATAAATAAAGTACTGAGCTACATTGTATGCTCCCAAAAAATATTATATTATATTATACTAATACAATTCCTCAGAAAAATATATTTTGTTTAACAAGTCATTCTAAAAAATCTAAAAAAGATAAGGGTCAGAATTATTGACACCCTGTTTTCAATACTCTACCACTCTCCCATTGCGAGGATAACGGCGAGCTGGATAAAGGAGGGTGAGCTGGATAAAGAAGAAAAAGTGCTGCTGGCACTGTGCAAATAACCACCAGGCCTTTCAGTGTGACCTAAAGAAACCTTGCAAGCTGCAAAAGGGAGACACTTATAGATCCTATGGGTGGTCAACTAGCATCCCAGCAACAGCACCTGCCTGGTCAGCTCAACTGTACGGACCCTGTACCTCGACCAACCCTCAACCAAGAACAGAGTTCTCCTTAAACTAGTTAAGGTAACCCTGCACAACAGAGAAGGATCCTTGATGATGGTTCTGAGAGAACCCTCCTCCTAAAACCAGCTGTCTGCCAACTCCTGCTATGGGGTGAGGCTGAAGACCTAACACTGCGGCCCATCAGGCAAGTTGAAGCCCTTCATGACTCCAAAATATCATTCAAGCTAACCTCTGCCTCACATCCAGGACAGTACATCCAAATAAGAGACGCTTTCACAGCAAAATGGCTTGCCCTTGCCGAACATAACCAACCGACCGCATCCCTCCAGAGAAGGTATCAATATCTTTGAGGACTACCTCTAAATTCCATCACTCATGCCTCCCCTGTGTTACTTTTTGGTGCTGACCACACTCATCTCATTACCCCAATCGCCCCAGTAAGACTAGGCCCCCATGGAGCACCTGCAGCGCACCAGCCCCTACCAAGTATCCTCCGGCCCCGATTTAGGGAGACACTAATCCAGCTCTGATCCAGGGAGACAATAGACCGGTTCGTACTCAGGGAGTCACCAGTCCGGCTCCGATCCAAGGACCTACCAGTCTGTCTCCAATCCAATCCGGCTCCGACTTAAGAGGCCATCCCAGCTCCAGCAACCAAGCTTCCTCCTCCAATGGTCAGCATGCAACCCCCGGGCCTTCCTCCTCCTGTGGCTAGCATGCAACCTCCAAGACCCTCTCTAGTGGCAAGCATGCCAACCCCAGGCCTTCTGCCTCTGGCTGGCAAGATGAACACAAACCCAACAAACCCTCAGAGAGTTCTGGTGGCCAGAAGCTACGCCTTCCTCCTCCTGAGGTCACTCAAGTATGCCGCCCTCCGACGGAACCTCCACCATTTATGTCCTGTACGGGTTGCCAGGTCCCAACCACCCACTCTCCCTGTGGCTCCCTGATGGGGCTAAGCCCTCTACAGCCCAAACCTGGCAACAAGTTACAACCGCGTGTCTGACCCAGTGGCTCATCTGATCCAATCTCCTAATCCCTCCCAGACCTTCCAGCCCCCCTCCGTTTCATGGCCCTTCCATATCTTACTAATTCCCTACAGGAATTCGGGGGCAGCTGTTGTGAAGGGTTATGGCACCCCCGAGTGCTAACAGTCAGTATCTGCATAATATGTGTGAAATGCTTGATGGTGTGTGTGATATTAACAAAGAGGTATACACTTAGTGTAAAAAGCATTCCTAATATTGAGTTGTAAACCTCTAAAGGCTTCCTCCTTTTCACACTGTCACCTTTTTTGCCCTCAAAACAACCTCAATTTGTCAGGGCATGGACTCCACAAAGTTTCAAAAGCATTCCACAGTAATGCTGGACCATGTTGACTACAATGCTCCCCACAGTTGTGTCAAGTTGGCTGGATATCCTTTGGGTGGTGGACCATTCTTGATACACATGGAAAACTGTTGAGTCTGAAAAACCCAGCAACGTTGCAGTTCTTGAAATAAACTAGTGCGCCTGGCACCTACGACCATACCACATTCAAAGGCACTTAATGGCACACATACACAATCCATGTCTCAATTGTCTCAAGGCTTAAAAATCATTTTTTAACCTGTCTCCTCCCCTTCATCTACGCTGATTTAAGTGGATTTAACAAGTGACATCAATAGGGATCATAGCTCTTACCTGAATTCACCTGGTCAGTTTATGTCATGCAAAGAGCAGGTGTTCTTAATGTTTCATACACTCAGTGTATTTTCTGGGTGACCTAAATATTGACTGGTTTTCATCAAAATGTCCACTCAACAAAAAGCTGTAACCAGTGCCTGCAATCTGGTTCAGGTAATCAGTCAACCTATCAGGGTATGTATAGGTTGGAGTCATTAAAATTCGTTTTTCAACCACTCCACAAGTTTCTTGTTAACAAACTATTGTTTTGTCAAGTCGGTTAGGACATCTACATGGTGCATGAAAGTAATTTTTCCAACAATTGTTTACAGACAGATTGTTTCACTTATATTTTCACTGTATCACAATTCCAGTGGGTCAGAAGTTTACATACACTAAGTTGACTGTGCCTTTAAACAGCTTGGAATATTCCAGAAAATGATGTCATGGCTTTAGAAGCTTCTGATAGGCTAATTGACATCATTTGAGTCAATTGGAGGTGCACCTGTAGATGTATTTCAAGGCCTACCTTCAAACTCTGTGCCTCTTTGCTTGACATCATGGGAAAATCAAAAGAAATCAGCCAAGACCTCAGAAGTTTTTGTTGACCTCCGCAAGTCTGGTTCATCCTTGGGAGCAATTTCCAAATGCCTGAAGGTACCACGTTCATCTGTACAAACAATAGTACGCAAGTATAAACACCATGGGACCACGTAGCCGTCATACCACTCAGGAAAGAGACGCGTTCTGTCTCCTAGAGATGAACGTACTTTGTTGCGAAAAGTGCAAATCAATCCCAGAACAACAGCAAAGGACCTTGTGAAGATGCTGGAGAAAACAGGTACAAAAGTATCTATATCCACAGTAAAACGAGTCCTATATCGACATAACCTGAAAGGCTGCTCAGCAAGGAAGAAGCCGCTGCTCCAAACCCGTCATAAAAAAGCCATACTACGGTTTGCAACTGCACATGGAGACAAAGATCGTATTTTTTGGAGAAATGTCCTCTGGTCTGATGAAACAAATATATAACTGTTTTGCCATAATGACCATCGTTATGTTTGGAGGAAAAAGGGGGAGGCTTGCAAGCCAAAGAACACCATCCCAACCGTGAAGCACGGGGGTGGCAGCATCATGTTGTGGGGGTGCTTTGCTGCAGGAGGGACTGGTGCGCTTCACAAAATAGATGGCATCATGAGGGAGTAAAATGATGTGGATATATTGAAGCAACATCTCAAGACATCAGTCAGGAAGTTAAAGCTTGGTCGCAAATGGGTCTTCCAAATGGACAATGACCACAAGCATATTTCCAAAGTTGTGGCAAAATCACTTAAGGACAACAAAGTCAAGGTATTGGAGTGGCAAAAATCACAAAGTCCTCACCTCAATCCCATAGAACATTTGTGGGTGTCACGTCCTGACCCTTGTAAGAGGTCATTTTCCATAGTAGAGTGGTCAGGGCGTGACAGGTGGGTGTTTTGGGTGGTTTTCTATTTCTATGTTTTTTTTCTATGTTTTGGCCAGGTATGGTTTCCAATTAGAGGCAGCTGTCTATCGTTGTCTCTGATTGGAAGCCATACTTAGGCAGCCTGTTTTTCATGTGTGGGTGTGAGTAGCTGTTTTCCATTTTGTATGTGTTACCTGACGGAACTGTTGGTGGTCGTTTTGTTGTCTTTGTTAAGGGTTTCATTAATAAAGTAAATATGAGCACTCTGCACGCCGCGCCTTGGTCCCCTTTAGACGACCCTTGTTACAGAACTACCCACCATGACTGGATCAAGTGGCGTGCCCGGGCAGGAATGGACAACTGGTCACATACGGAGTGGATGGAGAGGAGGAACTGGACTTGGGGCCAGGTAATCGATAGATATCGGAGCCTACCTGGGAAAAACGAGAGGCAGCCCCAAAACATTTTTTTTGGGGGGGCACACGGGTAGTTTGGCTGGGCCAGGGGTGAGGCCTGAGTCAACTACCCCTGCTTTTTGTGGTAAGCATGTGCCTGCCTCTCGCACTCTCTCTCCAGTGCCCCTCCATAGCACAGTACGTCCTGTGCTTGCTCCTCGTGCTCTCCCTCCAGCGCGCCTCCAGAATCCAGTACGTCCTGTGCCTGTTCTTCGCACTCTCCCTCCAGTGAGCATCCATAACCCAGTACGGCCGGTGCCTGCTTTGAGCACTCGGTCCTCAGTGCGTCTCCCCAGTCCGGTGAGACCGGTTCCTGCTCCACGTACAAAGCCTCCAGTGATAATCGATGGTCCGACGCCTGTCGAGATGATCCATGGCACTAAGCCTCTAGTGATGATCCATGGCCCGGAGCCTGTAGGGATATTCCATGGCACGAAGCCTGAAGAGGTAATCCATGGCCCAGAACCTGAAGAAATAATTCTTGGCAAAAAGCCTGGAGGGATTATAAATGGTCCAGAGCCTGTAGGGATAAACCATGGCACGAAGCCTGTAGGAATAATCCATGGCCCGGCACCTGTAGAGATAATCCATGGTAAGAAGCCTCTAGTGATGATCCTTGGCTTGGAACCTGTAAAGATGATTCATGGCATGGAGCCAGCAGCAACGGTCATTAGTCCGCAACCTATTATGACGCCTCCCCTATTATAACGCCTCCCAGTCCGGAGCCTCCGGCGACGCTTTTCCGTCCGGAGCCTCCAGTGACGCTCCTCAGTTCGGAGCCTCCAGCAACGCTCTTCAGTCCGGAGCCTCCAGCGACGCTCTTCAGTCCGGAGCCTCCAGCGACGCTCTTGAGTCCGGAGCCTCCAGCGACGCTCTTGAGTCCGGAGCCTCCAGCGACGCTCTTGAGTCCGGAGCCTCCAGCGACGCTCTTGAGTCCGGAGCCTCCAGCGACGCTCTTGAGTCCGGAGCCTCCAGCGACGCTCTTGAGTCCGGAGCCTCCAGCGGCGGTCCACAGTCCGGAGCCTCCAGCGACGGTCCACAGTCCGGAGCCTCCAGCGACGATCCCCAGTCCGGAGCCTCCAGCGGCGGTCCGCAGCCCAGAGCCTTCAGCGGCGGTCCGCAGCCCAGAGCCTTCAGCGGCGGTCCGCAGCCCAGAGCCTTCAGCCGCGGTCCGCAGCCCAGAGCCTTCAGCCGCGGTCCGCAGCCCAGAGCCTTCAGCGGCGTCCCGCAGCCCAGAACCTTCAGCGGCGGTCCGCAGCCCAGATCCTCCAGCGGCGGCCCGTAGGTCAGAACCTCCAGCGGTGGTCTACAGCACAGAGCTTCCGGTAATGATCTACAGTCCGATTCCTCCGATAATCATCCACAGGCCAGTGTTACAGAAGCGGAGGGATCTGCGGGCGGAACGGGGGTTACGCCCTGAGTCGGAGCCACCTCCGTTGCTGGAGGATCGGAGGGAGAGGAAGGTTCTGGGCGTAGCACATGAGCCGCCATAGACTTTTGTCACCCTCCCTGCCCTCCCTTTGTGTTTGGGGTTGTTTCTGTTGGGTTTTGTTTGGGTGCAGTCGGAGTCTGCACCTTTGGGGGGGGGGGTACTGTCACGTCCTGACCCTTGTAAGAGGTCATTTTCCATAGTAGAGTGGTCAGGGCGTGACAGGTGGGTGTTTTGGGTGGTTTTGATGTTCTGTTTCTATGTGGGGTTTTCTAGATTTCTATTTCTATGTTTTTGTTTTCTATGTTTTGGCTAGGTATGGTTTCCAATCAGAGGCAGCTGTCTATCATTGTCTCTGATTGGAAGCCATACTTAGGCAGCCTGTTTTTCATGTGTGGGTAGTTGTTTTCCGTTTTGTATGTGTTACCTGATGGAACTGTTGGTGGTTTTTTTGTTGTTTTTGTTAAGTGTTTCATTAATAAAGTAAATATGAGCACTCTACACGCCGCGCCTTGGTCCCCTTTAGACGACCCTTGTTACAATGGGCAGAACTGAAAATACGTGTGCGAGCAAGGAGGTCTACAAACCTGACTCAGTTACACCATCTCTGTCAGGAGGAATGGGTCAAAATTCACCCACCTTATTGTGGGAAGCTTGTGGAAGGCTACCCGAAACATTTGACCCAAGTTAAACAATTTAAAGGCAATGCTACCAAATTCTAATTGAGTGTATGTAAACTTCTGACCCACTGGGAATGTGATGAAAGAAATAAAAGCTGAAATAAATCATTCTCTCTACTATTATTCTGACATGTCACATTCTTAAAATAAAGTGGCGACCCTAACTGTCCTAAGACAGTGAATTTTTACAAGGATTAAATGTCAGGAATTTTGAAAAACTGAGTTTAAATGTATTTGGCTAATGTGTATGTAAACTTCCGACTTCAACTGTATGAAGCTGTCCATGGTGCTGAAGTTAGAGATCAAATTTTTTGCCAAAACTATTTGAAAAATGGGGAATTACTTCTTAAACAAAATCTCTTTCAATGAACAAATGTGTCAGTATAAAATTATATAATTTCAGATTTTTTTTGGATCATACAAGCTAGCTCAGTATTTATATTATTTATTTTATACAGTCTTTTTTTCTCATCTTCATCAAGGGTGCCAATGATTTTGGACCTCACTATAGCTGATGTCTGGGTCGTGCCCTGCGCTGCACAGACACACAGACCTTCCAAACAGCTTCATTAATATCAAATGAATTGAATAATACTCTGTCATGTGAATTAAGTTAATTGTCATGCACGTAGAAAGGTTTGTGTATTACACTTATCTTAAATTAAAGCATGTACAGTGCCTTCAGAAAGTATTCAGACCCCTTGACTTTTTCCACATTTTGTTAGGTTACAGCCTTTTTCTAAAATTGATTAAATCTTTTTTTTCCCCTCATCTATCTTCACTCAATACCCCATAATGACAAAGCAAAAACAATTTTGGGAAAATGTTTGCTAATTTATTAAATATAAAAAACTGAAATATCACATTTACATAGGTATTCAGACCCTTTACTCAGTACTTTGTTGAAGCACCTTTGGCAGCAATTACAGTTTTGAGTCTTCTTGGGTATGACGGTACAAGCTTGGCACACCTATATTTAGGGAGTTTCTCCCATTCTTCTCTGTAGATCCTCTCAAGCTCTGTCAGGTTAGGTGGGGAGCGTTGCTGCACAGTTATTTTCAGGTCTCTCCAGAGATATTTGATCGGGTTCAAGTCTGGGCTCTGGCTGGGCCACTCAAGGATATTCAGAAACTTGTCCCGAAGCCACTCATGTGTTGTCTTGGCTGTATGCTTAAGGTCGTTGTCCTTTGGGAAGGTGAACCTTGGCCCCAGTCTGAGGTCCTGAGTGCTCTGGAGCAGGTTTTCATGAAGGATCTCTCTGCACAACCATATCTCTCTGTGCTCCATTCATCTTCCCCTCGATCCTGACTAGCCTCCCAGTCCATGCCGCTGAAAAACACCCCAAACAGCATGATGCTGCCACCACCATGCTTCACTGTAGGGATGGTGCAAGGTTTCCTCCAGATGTGACGCTTGGCATTCAGGCCAAAGAGTTGAATCTTTGTTTAATCAGACCAGAGAATCTTGTTTTTCATGGTCTGAGAGTCTTTAGGTGCATTTTGGCAAACTCCAAGCGGGCTGTCATGTGCCTTTTACTGAGGAGTGGCTTCTGTCTGGCCACTCTACCAAAAAGGCCTGATTTGGTGGAGTGCTGCAGAGATGGTTGTCCTTCTGGACGGTTCTCCCATCTCCACAGAGGAACTCTGGAGCTTTGTCAGAGTGACCATCCGGTTCATGGTCACCTCCCTGACCAAGGCCCTTCTCCCCCGATTGCTCAGTTTGGCCGGGCAGCCAGCTCTAGGAAGAGTCTTGGTGGTTCCAATCTTCTTCTATTTAAGAATGATGGAGGCCACTGTGTTCTTATGGACCTTCAATGCTGGAGAAATGTTTTGGTACCCTTCCCCAGATCTGTGCCTTGACACAATTCTGTCGGACAATTCCTTCGACCTCATGGCTTCGTTTTTGCTCTGACATGCACTGTCAACTGTGGGACCTTATATAAACAGGTGTGTGCCTTCCCAAATCATGTCCAATCAATTGAATTTACCACATTTGGATTCCAATCAAGTTGTAGAAACAGCTCATGGATGATCAATGGAAACAGGATGCACCTAAGCTCACTTTCGAGTCTCATAGCAAAGGGTCTGAAGACTTTTTTATTTGTAATATATTTGCAAAAATGTCTAAAAACCTGTTTTGCTTTGTCATTATGGGGTATTGTGTGTCAATTGCTGAGGATTTAAAAACTAGAATAAGTCTGCAACGAAACATAATGTTGAAAAAGTCAAGGGTCTGAAAACTTTCAGAAGGCACTGTACGTATTCTTGCACAAGATGGAATCAACTATAACTGTGTTAAGTGGAAATAAATGAAAATAAATTAATGTTTGAAGTCTGGTTGTCTCTCTGTGAACATTGATCACCTTCTGTTGGATACTATAGCAATCCATGGAACCTGTCACAGAGACAGAGAGAGAATTACAGGAGGTGGAAGACAAAGAGAGGGAGAGAGGAGAGAGAGCAAGAGGGGGAGGAAGAGAAGGAGGGGAACAGGGGGAGGATGAGAGAGGGAGAGTGTTCAGGAATTCACCCAGCAGTAAAACCCCATCTCTGCCACACAGAACCTTATAAGGCCCACAAGCACCCAACCCAAGCCACGGAAGCAGAGCTTGCTGAGGAATTCGACAGAACCAAAATAAAGTAAACATCTATTCAGCATCGAAGAAAACACTCCATATCAGAATATGAAAGGGGGAAGAAGGAAGGGCTGAAAAAAATTGCTTCACCGGTGCCGTGTTTTTGCTCGGTGCCGTGAATGGAGACGTTATTGGTTGGCCTGGATGTAAGGGTGGGGGCAGGTGTAGACAATCAAAAGACGCATTGTGATCTGATTGTGATTAGATCTTCCTGACCACCTAAGGAGGCAGAGACAGTAGAGAAAGCAAGACATCCCACTCCCTCATTTTTTTCTGATCAGGGCGGGGCCACTGGTCTATTTATTTCCCCTGCCCCACGGAGGGAGTGCCCCCAGAGAGAGACACCTTGATGGCAATTTTTTTTGTCAGGGCAGGTGGGGCGAGCGGGGAGAGACACTAAGTACACCAAAGCCAGCTGTTCCCCCACTCTTGTGAGCATGACAGATATTATGGAGGAACATGAGCTGACATGGGAAAGCAAGCTCATGCAAAAAATAAGGAACGCTCACTTACACAGACAGGAACATTGAATATTTTTAACCATGGTAAACAGCTTGAGTGAACTATCTTCATTTATCCACCATCTTTGTCCAAGGGTAGTCGAAGATGCATCTTGTAAGATATCCTTGAAGTGTAAAAGACTCCTGACAACACAACCATATGCATTTGGCAAACGGTTCACGGTTGTCCCACCCTCTCCGAAAAATCACACTGGCCAGTTGAGGTAGTAATTATGGACAACGATACCGCTACCATTCCTCCAGAATTAAGATCATGGTGCTCATTAGACACCAAGTGCCTACTGGTACTGTGGTCGGACGCCACAGTCCAATCGAAATTAGATCAAGCATAGGCTATAGAAATAAAGATATTTATGAAGAGATATCATCCCTAATGAAAGAAAAAGGCTTCTCCCTTTCCAACGTCCAATGCCAGTGCAAAACCAAATATTTGAAAACATCATACAGAAAGGCCAAAGACTGTAATAGCAGGAGTGGGAACGGGAGAACCCAAAGAACATCCCACCACAAGCTCACCTTCCCATGCATCCCCAATATATTTATAGTTCAGTTTAAATTACTTAATGCTTGTACATTATATCAGTCTATCAACCCTCAATTTTTTATTTATTTATTTATTTCACCTTTATTTAACCAGGTAGGCAAGTTGAGAACAAGTTCTCAGTGAAAGAGACTCTGTCAGTGAGTTATCACTGATCAATGATTTGGAGGAAACCAAACCACGGCCGTATGGTTTGGTATGGCTTAGACCTATACTAATTAAGAATCTGTAATAATGAAATCCTGTACATTATATTCGGTGAATCTTTTAGCATTTTCCAGACAAATCGCTATAGCGATGAAGTACAGAAGATATCCAAACTAATGCGTAAAGGTGCATAGCTTCCGATAAGCACGAGTGAGGCCACTGTCTAATATAATGTACAGTATGAAGGACTCTTTAGGCCAATTTTTGATTTACACATTATTCCTTTATTAGTATTTGCTTTATATGCGTGCTCCTTTGCGAGGGTGAGCTAGCATTCTCCTTTTCCTTTTCAATAAGTATTGATTACCCATTCATTTGTCTCTGCCTGCCAATCATCCTCCTAAAATGTAGGCTATATCCTATATGCAAAACGTTGCTCAAGAGAAAGTTTAAGTGTTTGCTCTCATCATTCTTGCTGCTTCAATTTCAATAGCCATAGGTGGACTTCCAACCTCAACATCAGGTGCATGTGTGGTCTCAATTAAATAGGCCATAGCATATGCATGGGCGGAAAAACAGGGGGCAGTTATCTTTCCAAGGAAATTTACTTCATAAATATGATTAGGCTATAGTTTACTACATTGCCTAGAAATAAATATTTACCACCCATATTTGCCTCCAACTGAAAATGGTCCCACTTAAGGTAGGCTATACGTAGCTCAAGAGAAAGTGCAAGTCTCTCAAACTCTGCCTTCTGTAAACTATGTCTAGCCTATTGGCTGATATAGCCCAGTAATGCCGATAGCCTAATATAATGGGCCATGTGAGAATCTGTGGTTATTTAACCTATTTCTTAGGTTATTTTTGAGCATTTTGATATTTCCTATAGGGCTCAAAATTGCTGCAACCATGGCTGGCAAGTGAGCTGCATCACATACGCCTAAAATAACATTAGCATGGGACTGTGTAATGACTATGATGGGAGACAGAGTGCTGGTTTCAAGCGCAGGGCACAGCAGGTGTTTATTAGTAAAGGACCACAGGAGGAGGCTGATAGCTGGGTCCAGGGACAGGCAGAAGGTCATACACAGGGACTCCAAAAAGGTAGCAGTACAGGCAGGGAAAAGTTTAATAACGTAGTCCGGGAGATCAGGCAAGAGGTTGATGACAGGAAATCTGATAGGCCAAAGTACTGGCAGGGAACAGGCAAAAAGGTGTCGTTAGTGAAGACGGCCAAAAACTACGATACATGGAAGGACTAATACGGAACTAAAACAGAGCTCCGACTAGACGTGTATCAAAACAAAAAAAATACCTCACAATGATGGGGTGCAAAGAAGTGAACTAAACACTGTGTGTAAATGACATACAGGTGTGTGAACAGGTGATCAGAATTCAGGTGATTGGGATCTGGAGAGTGAGCTGCGTTCAGGGTATCTATGTGTTTGAGAGTGTGAGCTGGAAAGTGGGCTGAAAAGTGAGCTGCGTTCAGGGGATCTATGTGTTTGAGAGTGTGAGTTTGAAGCAGATGTTACAGACTGTGGTTGGGCTCGGGACCAGTTCCTGCGGTAGCGAGTGGGAGTCAGACATAAAGTCAGTAGCTGTGGGCAGGTGTGGTATGAATATCTGCGGTGTGGGTGGGAGCGGGATGAATAAATCAGTCTTGTGCTACATTAGGGCTTAAATATGTAACTTTTTGGGCGACCTGACCAAATTCACATACTGAAAATATGTAATTCTTATTGAAGGCAAGAAATGTGAGTTATATATATGTAATTCGCATTGAAAGCAAGTCTAAGAATCGGTAGATCTGTTCTATGTGTGCTATGTCTATGCTTCCCGATCTTACATTTTGTTTTTGTTTCTCTTACTTTCGGTTTTGTACACCAGCTTCAAACAACTGAAAATACAATATTTTTGGTTATTGAAAATATATTTCACAGCAGTTTAGATGGTACAATGATTCTCTACTTGCTTGTTTTGTCACATAAACGGAAATTAGGAAAACAAATAGAATTTTAGCAACCAGAAATTGAGTAGCGATTTTTGCTTATTGCACCTTTGTGTCATTTTTATTTATACAATCCATTAATTGTATTTTATACATACATTCAGATATACTCAGCTCTTTCATGTGGTGACCATTTAAGGGATGAGAGAGATTCTTGGAATATTTATGTGTACAGCTGTTATCGGGACAGTAGCCTATTAAGCCCAGTCTTAAATCATTGGAAAACAAATGTAGTAGGGCTGGGAATTGTCAGGGACCTCACGATACGATATTATCACGATACTTTGGGGCCAGTATGATATGTGATGGACATTTTTACTGGTTGTGCTGTTCTAATAACCAATTTCTGTGTTCTATTTATGTGCTTTTCTAATAACCAATTTCTGTGTTCATGCAAGTGACTGATTGAACGAATCCTCACTATCAGTATCTGCAATTTGGCAGTACACCCAGACCCTTGTTTTGAGAAAGAAAGATATCTCAGTTTCAAGGTCTCAGTTTAGAGAGAAAAGCATCGTGAGGTATTGGTCAGTCACATGTTATGAACCAGTATTGGTTGGTCACATGAAGGAAGCAAAGTTATTGATAAATTAATTATGAATGATGAATAAGCTAAATCATGCAAATATAACTTGTCTGTGTATAAGATAACTAACTGGACTGCCCCGGGTGGAGCTCCTGATCGACATGTGTACTTGGTGCATTGAGTTGGTTGGAACCTCTCCAGCATGCTGACAATAAAAGATGATTAATTTAAGATTGACTTTGAGTGCGCCTGTGTAGAATTTCCACTACAATATATATTGCGATTCTCCCGATTCTTTATGTATTGCGATTTGATACAGTGATTTTATTGCATTTTGATGTTCTAAACATATTGCTCACCATATGTCTGCTGCAGAGGGACAAGAGAGAGCCATGAGAAAAAAAGTCATGGAAATAAAAGTGCTGAAAGCAAATTGGCTACCTATTTAAAAAGAAGATGAAGAACAAGCTATGTAGGACATTTCCAGATTTATTGGTCCCTCCCTGTAAACAAATTATTTGCCAAATATTATTTCAAAATATTATTTATTTATTTACATATTGACGTCATAAGTCAGTGGTGCCACCTGTCAATGATTTTAGAAGTCAGGATACTGATGATTTAAATGGTTTCACTGTCTAGATCCGTATACACTTGTGAGATATCCAGACACAATGTGTGCCTGACTATCTCCAAAGGTGTTCAGCAAGATCTGATCGCAATCAGATCACAATGTGTTTTTTGATCATCTACACCTATCTACAAAAGTGGGCACAATTAGGATTTGGACACAATCAGGACAAAGGGCGCACCAGGTATAAGCAAGGCGTTAGAGAGGCTGAGAGACTTGGGATTGGAGGGCTGCCGTGACAACACATGCTGAACAGATGTTTTACTTCCCTCCTCGGCCACGCTCCCAGACCAGAGAGGTGAGGGGCGGAGCTAAGTTAGGGTTGGGCACGGCCGGCCCTAGCCTTTTTGGGGCCATAAGTAATTCTATAAATTTTGCCATGGGGTGGGGAGAAAATGTCAGTTTTACAACTAATTTCCTGCAATTCCATACATTTTGCCATGACTTATGCCAGGTTAATATGATATCTGAGTGAGAGTGACTAGCAAAATCTATGTGGGCCCCCTGGAGGTGTGCCCTGCATGCCCGACCATAAATTCAAACATGATTACTACAAGTTTAGATAGCTGGCTAGACTAATTTACCAATCTACAAAATGTTAGCTGACATGGGCTAATTGGGTGACTGTCAGTGACTGACATACTGTACCAAGAGGAAAACTGCTGATGCACAACCAAATGTCAAAATTGCAACTTGTGTATTCTATTATTCTAACTCTCAACAGTAAGTTGAGACTAGGGCTGTTGCAGTGACCGTATTACCGCCACACCGGCGGTCACGAGTGATGAAGGCAGTCAAATTCCATATGACCATTTAGTCACGTTCATTTGGCTTCTCCAAGCTCTGATGCTGCTGCTGGTCATTAGTAGCCTACCAAACTTGCTAACTGAACTCAGCACTCTATTGTCCCTCTAATCACTTTGACATCAATGCAAATGAAATCGAAAATCTAATCAAACACTTAATGAGAGCCCATGAGCTCATGTTGTGCAACATTTAAATAGGCTATGCAATTGTGGGACAAAACAGAGTGATGGCCGCTAATAAAAAGAGGAGGATCCCATCAGCGTTCCATAAGTTAGGACTACTGTATTTATTTCTCAACGTTCCTAATATTAAGCAAATTGCTTATATTTACAACAGCGGTATAACTTACCTGGCTAACATGAAAATAAACCACGAGGAAAAACGTCCTTCATTCGCTATAGATGCATATATGACGTATTTTTTTACCGCTGACCCTGTACAGGTGTATGATAATGGTCCATTCTAAATCAAAACAAAAGTCACACTTATATTATTTAGTATATGTAAAGACAAGATTAAATCAAGAATAGTCTGATGGGTGACAATATTAGCCTAACACTTGTGAATTATATATTATCACTATGAAGAAAAACTACCTTTTTTGTGTCTTTTTCGAATCAGTCACACACCTCATGTAGCCTACCCCATAGGCCTATATGTTTTAATAAGGTTTGTAGCACAACTAAAGTGGCCAAATAACTTTTTCAAAATTAAGCACATTAATTTGCTTTACAAGGGGTGTAGAGCCTAACTGGCATATATAAGCAGCGCGTGAGTTTCAAGATTGGGGAAGATTGTTTTCACCACAAAAATGCACCTTTATAATAATAGCATTACATGCATAATTGCGTTTGCGGTCACTTTTGATAATGGTGTTTTCCGCTAATGGAACATTTGCACTTATTGCCTACTACTGTGCATTGCTGCACTTATAATTTGAAGAAATAGCTGAATATT
Organism: Salmo trutta; assembly: GCF_901001165.1. Lineage (NCBI taxonomy): Eukaryota > Metazoa > Chordata > Actinopteri > Salmoniformes > Salmonidae > Salmo > Salmo trutta. Next base: position 29,602,509 of record NC_042960.1, on the reverse strand, counting down.
TTTTTTACGCTAAATGTTCTGATCTGTTGCATCAGCCTCATTGCATAAAAACTTTTTTTGATGCTAGTGGTTCTATTAATTTGGGATTTATCGCATCTCACATTTGTCCCAGACTATGTATGGAATATTTATTTCTATATCACGTGACAGAGAAACATGTGAATGAGAGACTATTGAAGTGTGTACAGCCTGCATAAAAAAACAAAGCGGAGCTCATGCCTTTCAAATTACTTTTTTCAAATCATCATTAGAGTCTCATCATGCAGCCTTACAATGTATTAAAAATCCAAACATATAGCCCAACGTTTGAAGAACAACTAAAGTTACGTTAATAACTCTAAATTAAGCATATAGGAGTACCTATTTCTTTGTTAACCGCTCAACACAGAATAGCTGCAAATCATTTGGAGAAAATATTTATATTTTACTCAGCTTTGTTCAATTGTATTCCTCAAACTATAAAATACTATAAATAATGCCATGGAATTATAAGCAAATCTTGTCTGCTAAATTAACTAGTGTAGCCCACAGCCATTTGGCATAGCCACCTAACATAACATCAGAGTATGCGATTCTTTTCTTCTGAAATAGACTACATTTTCTTCATATCATGCTTCTTCAGGCCTGTCTAAAAGAAATAATGAATTTATTGTGAAGGTGTAGGCTATATTAAATTGATTTATTAGACTTTTTTAAATGGCTCGTAGGCTATGTGTGGAAGCGAGGAGATGCTTAATGTGTCCATGGTAATTAACGGACAATTATCGTGAGACCGACAGTTATTTGCTTGACAATCACCGGCTGACAACATTTCGTGACTGCCACAGTCCTAGTTGAGACCCCGAATGAGTTCCCCCCCGAAAAAGAAACAGTGGCTTTGTGGCTAGGATTAGGTTTAGGTTTGAAGCTAAAAAATAATATGTTTATTCAACTCAAAGTAAAAAGTTCACTCAAGTCAGTTTACCCAAATCTAAATAATAATCATTAAAATGTATATTTAATACCCAACTCAAATTACTCAATCAATTTACCCAATTCAAAATGATACGTTTAAATGAAAAACGGGGAATATACTTAATGCCGGCGAGGGGCGTTCAGTTACCCAACTGCAAATAATAATGTTAATAATAATTGTATCCAACTTAAAATAATACGTTTATCAAGGGAAAGGGCTAGATTATATCAGATCTGCGCTAGCTAACACCCAAATGGTGGCTGTTTTGGCAGTGTCAGAGGTGGAACTGCATTAGAGCTGTCAAATCGACAAGCGGCTCATTGTGTTAGCTTATTGCAGACACTGCCGTCAGATGCAACAAAACTACCCGACTTTATAATCCGACAAATCCCATGCAGCCGTGTTAGAAGTGCATGTAGCCGCCTTCAAACACTTGAATGCGTGATGTTTTTTTGCCTACACCTCATTAGACGAATAGGCTATAAATCCCCCCCATCCAATTAACATGAAAACATGCATTAGCCTACACTTTCTATCGCCGTTTCGAACTTCTAACGTGGTAGGGATAAAAAGGAGGGAGTGGTTTGTGACACACAAACCAGTCGCAGCTCAACTACTGTATTTGTCTGCTTATACTGCAGTTACACCTCCAACATCACCAACCCAGGTTAATGCTCAATCTGATTGAATCGAGGCCAAAATTATGTGAACATTTTTGGGAAGATGCTATCGCTGGGGTTAGGGTTAGGATTACGATTAAGGTTAGGGTTAAATTAAAATATCTGGGTTAGGGCTTTGTTGTACATTTCAATCAATCTGTCACAACAGAACTGTTCAGTTCACATACACGCACACACACCCTTTCTTTCTCTCTCTCTCCTTTTCTTGAGTTTGAGTCTCCAAACCGCCCATTGAGGAATAAACATAACATGAGGACTCGTGGGCCTGAGCCAATGAGGTTCATTACAGTCCATACAGTCCATACAGCTTTTCCAACATTGGCTCACTTTGTCACACCATCCAACTTTTTCAGTTGTTCACAACTTTCTTACACACTCCCTCCTACACACAGTCTCCCCTCTCAAATCCAACATTTCACATGTGAATGAAAATAAGGTCAGTTGAGGGGCCAGACTGTGTGCGTGTGTGCGCTTAATGTGTGCAGTGAGTGTGCTCACGTATGCTTTTTCAGACTGACTGCCCAGGAAATTCAACCCTTTCCATGTACCTTTACTACTCCATCACTGGTGAAGGAGGCTGCCTGCACAGCCAACCCAGCTCTGCTCAGCACAGCTCAACCCTTCTCCCATCACAACCTCATTCTCTTCTCAGGCTAATTATACACTCAGTACACTGAGAGGGGGGTGGGGTCAGGCATAGAGAGAAAAAGGGGTGAGAGAGGGAGATGGGGTGGAGAGGGAGAGCCGTAGAGAGACAGAGAAACTCAGAGCGAGAAAGAAAGAACCCTCTGGGTATTTTTACACCCTTCTATTACCAAGCCTGTTCTGATGAATGACATGGAAAAGAGAAGTTGGGAGTTTGGTGGAAAGTTGGAAAGTTCTTTCCCCAGTGTTAACATGAAAGGAGTTTCACTTCATCAGACTGAGACAGAAAGGAGGAGGAGGAGGAGGAGAGATGGAGATGGCTCGAAAGATGCACTGAATCCCGGCTGGGTTAACAAAGACACACATTGTGCAAACACATCACGCCAAGTTAGTAAAAGAATGATCTACTGTTTATACCAACCACATACATGTGCCAGGATTTTGTTTGAGTTTGTGTGTATGTGTGTGTGTGCATATGCATGTGCGCGCTGGCATGCGTGAGTATTAAAACAAAATAGGAAACAAACTCAAAAAAGCTTTTTTTTATGCATGCCAATCCAAATGAATCTTTAGCCAAGCCCAGGTTAGAAGTAATGGGGAAGTCTTGGGGAAGGCCCAGGCTGAAAGGTCCCTTAGAGGTCTGGAGGGTGGCTGTACTATGTTGTGCTGTGGTTTAGTATGGGATCATCTGACCCTCACGAGGTTCCCCATTAGTCACACAGACCAGGCAGTCATTCAGTTTATTGTCCATTGAGGGCTGTCCATGACAGTACATGGTCAGCTGATGGAGAAATACTGGATTGTTAGAGAGAGAGCCACTTCCTCTATTGTCACAATGTCTGTAAAATAAACAGTGGGGGTACGCCATCCCGGTAAAACGTGAGCCTATCACAATTAATACAATATGCCCAAAAAAACTATAGGCTATTACACCATTATTTAACATGACTGAATGTCAGCCGCATGAAAAAAATTCAAACTGATGTCTCTTTTCTTTCCACTCTTTCCATTGGAAGCTGAAAGTATTTTGACACTCAGATGAAAACATTATAACTGGTTGTGTTTATGCCACATTAAAAGGCATAGGCGGCTTGTCCATAAGGCTAGGGGAAGACAAGGTTTCCCTAAAGTAAATTGAATTAACTTGCCAAAATTATGAAACCTAATTAGCTTACTCCAGTCGACATACATAAATACAATTAATTCAAAATAGGCTACTACACCAGAAAGCATCATTTGGCCACAGAGGATCATTAGGTTCTTTAAAAAAAAGCAATGGATTGCTTAAAATTGCAAAGCCTACAGTCGGCAAATATCAAATAGATGATTGCTAAGTTGTGACTGTCAGTGAAAAGCAGAGAGAGCTAGTCAGGCATATCGCAATATTTAAAAATACAAATTGCAAAAAAACTGTTTGGAAAGTAAATGGGTATTCTGTGAAGAGGTGACAATGAAAAGACTCTAATCTGTCTTTTAGTTATCAAAATTCTTAACTTAATTGAGCGAACAGTAGCCTATCTTATTGGCACCAATGGAGAACATTGGCCATTTCAATGTCTTTCTCATTGGGTCAGTGCCCCTTTTGCTTATTTTGGGACAATCATTTCCTCCTCCAGGTTAGATGACCGTCTTATTGTATTTGTGTCAAATCAAATCAAATGTTATTTGTCACATGCGCTGAATACAACTGGTGTAGACCTTACAGTGAAATCCTTTTTTACAAGCCCTTAACCAGCAATGCAGTTTTAAGAAATGTAGAAGGGTGGGGGGGCAATGCAAATAGTCTGGGTAGCCATTTGATTAGCTGTTCAGGAGTCTTATGGCTTGGGGGTAGAAGCTTTTTAGAAGCCTCTTGGACCTAGACTTGCGCTCCGGGTACCGCTTGCCGCAGCAGAGAGAACAGTCTATGACTAGGGTGGCTGGAGTCTTTGACCATTTTTAGGGCCTTCCTCTGACACCGCCTGGTATGGAGGTCCTGGATGGCAGGAAGCTTGGCCCCGGTAATGTACTGGGCCATATGCATTACCCTCTGTAGTGCCTTGCGGTCGGAGGCCGAGCAGTTGCCATACCAGGCAGTGATGCATCCCGTTAGGATACTCTCGATGGTGCAGCTGTAAAATCTTTTGAGGATCTGAGGACCCATGCCTAATCTTTTCAGAATCCTGAGGGAGAATAGGTTTTGTCGTGCCCTCTTCACGACTGTCTTGGTGTGCTTGGACCATGATAGTTTGTTGGTGATGTGGATGCCAAGGAACTTGAAGCTCTCAGCCCGCTCCACTACAGCCCCATCGATGAGAATGGGGGCATGCTCAGTCCTCCTTTTCCCGTAGTCCACAATCCTCTCCTTTGTCTTGATCACGTTGAGGGAGAGGTTGTTGTTCTTGCACCACACGGTCAAGTCTCTGACCTCCTCCCTAGAGGCTGTCTCATTGTTGTCGGTGATCAGACCTACCACTGTTGTGTCATCAGCAAACTTAATTATGGTGTTCGAGTCGTGCCTGGCCGTGCAGTCATTAGTGAACAGGGAGTACAGGAGGGGTCTGAGCACGCACCCCTGAGTGGCCCCCGTGTTGAGGATCAGCTGGGGGCGACCCGTCAGGAAGTCCAGGATCCAGTTGCAGAGGGAGGTGTTTAGTCCCAGGGTCCTTAGCTTATTGATGAGCTTTGAGGACACTATGGTGTTGAACGCTGAGCTATAGTCAATGAATAGCATTCTCACATAGGTGTTCCTTTTGTCCAGGTGTGAAAGGGCAGGGTGGAGTGCAATAGAGATTGCATCATCTGTGGATCTGTTCGTGCGGTATGCAAATTGGAGTGGGTCTTGGGTTTCTGGGATAATGGTGTTGATGTGAGCCATGACCAGCCTTTCAAAGCATTTAATGGCTACAGAGTGCTATGGGTCGGTAGTCATTTTGGCAGGTTACCTTAGTGTTCTTGGGCACAGGGACTATGGTGGTCTGCTTGAAACATGTTGGTATCACAGACTCAGACAGGGAGAAGTTGAAAATGTCAAGGAGACACTTGCCAGTTAGTCAGCGCATGCTCGGAGTACACGTCCTGGTAATCCGTCTGGCCCTGCGGCCTTGTGAATATTGACCTGTTTAAAGGTCTTACTCACATCTGCTGCAGAGAGCATGATCACACAGTCATCCAGAATGGCTGATGCGCTCATGCATGTTTCAGTGTTACTTGCCTCGAAGCGAGCATAGAAGTTATTTAGCTTATCTGGTAGGCTCGTGTACCTGGGCAGCTCTCGGCTGTGCTTCCCTTTGTAGTCTGTAATGGTTGGCAAGCCCTGCCACATCCAACGATCATCAGAGCCGGTGTAGTACGATTTGATCTTAGTCCTGTATTGAGGCTTTGCCTGTTTGATGGTTCGTCAGAGGGCATAGCGGGATTTCTTATAAGCTTCCGGGTTAGAGTCCCGCTCATTGAAAGCGGCAGCTCTACCCTTTAGCTCAGTGCAGATGTTGCCTGTAGTCCATGGCTTTTAGTTGGGGTATGTATGTAGGGTCACTGTGGGGATGACATCATCGTGGCACTTATTGATGAAGTCAGTGACTGATGTGGTGTACTCATCAATGCCACCAGAAGAATCCCGGAACATATTCCAGTCTGTGGGAGAGGGAGAGCTTTGCACGCGTCTCTGTGTGTGGAGTAAAGGTGGTCTAGAGTTTTTTCCCTCTGGTTGCACATTTAACATGCTGGTAGAAATTAGGTTAAAACGGATGAGTTTCCCTGCATTAAAGTCCCTGGCCACTAGGTGCGCCGCCTCTGGATGAGCATTTTCCTGTTTGCTTATGGCCTTATACAGCTCTTTGAGCGCGGTGTTAGTGCCAGCATCAGTTTGTGGTGGTAAATAGACAGCTCCGAAAACTACCAATAAACTCTCCTAGTAAATAGTGTGGTCTACAGCTTATCATGAGATACTCTACCTCAGTCAAGCAAAACCTCAAGACTTTCTTAGATTTCGTGCACCAGCTGTTGTTTACAAATATACATAGACCGACACCCCTTGTCTTACCAGAGGCCGCTGTTCTATCCTGACGAAAAAGCTGTCTCCCCATTTCCCCGTCTCATTGGCCGATTATATAGTTTTTATTGATCTGTTTGTCAGTGTCAGCAGAGTAGGCTACCCTGTAATTTGTGTAGTATTAAAAAAATGTGTGCTCGCACTTGGGTATCCCGTACTGGTGAGAAATTAAATCTACTTTCACCCCTGGTCATGTGAGAACTACAATAATAGTTTCTACAACAAATAAGACAACAAGAGGGAACACACTCTTTCACAATCATAACAATACAATGACAATAGCTGAAACCATAGCAGTGTAACCATAACAGACAATCATGAATGGAGGTAATACAATAGACAAAACAATATCTGTTTAAACTCCAGGCTCATCCAAAACGTGAGTGTGCATGGTTCCTTCATGACTTAAAGGGATACTTTGGGATTTTGGCAATGAGGCCCTTTATCCACTTCCCCAGAGTCAGATGAACTCGTGGATACCATAGAGGTAATTTTGTGAACCAATGCTAACTAGCATTAGCACAATGACTGGAAGTCTATGGGTATCTGCTAGCATGCTAGTAGATACCCATAGACATCCAGGCCTACGTAAGAGAGATGCATTAAACTTCCTATCCGGTGAGATGTTTAGAATATTTGAGGCTCAGCTTAGTTCTCTGAGCCAGCTGCCGGAAGTGCTAAGTTTGGCAGAACACAACACAGAACGGTACAGAACAGATAATACACACTGAAGCATTGTGGGAAGTGTGAACATGACCGAGACCCACAAACATGCATCAGGAGAGAGCCCATCCATTGCTTATACACACACAGGCCCGGGCCTATACTTCTGTTTCCACTGAGAGAGCGGGATGGAGAGGAATGTAGAGGGAGAAAAAGAAAGAGAAAGGGAGGGAAGAAAGGGGAAAGGAGATTGAGCGAGAGGGGAAACAGGGATTGATAGACTTTTTGGAAATGTTAAGAACTATTTTTCCCTCAGTAGGTTTCCAAAGGCAGTGTTCTGTTCCGTGTCAGAGCTTCTCTGGTACAGGGTTACTAGTCAGTCACTCCTTCTGTATAAGACAACAGCACATCACACAAAATCACTATTTTACATAGTGCCTGCCTGTCTTTAGTTACAGGTGCTCTGCTTCTGTCTCTATGCTTATACAACAGGTTTCTGGTTATAAAACAAACACACACACAAACATGCACGCACACGCAGAACCATTGCCAGCCACATGGCCAGCTCTCTAAAGTGGAACCACCTACACAGTCTAATGTGAGAGAGAGGAGAGAGAGAGAAAGCGAGAGAGAGAGAAAGAGAGATGTTTTCATGACAGATTTAAGACCAGTTGTTCTAGTAACAGAGAAGTAGAACTGATTGGTCAGTCAGTAAATATGAGTAAGAATGTTTAATATAAAACTAGTAATGATTGGGAGCAGACAAACAGTATTAGATGGATTGAAGCTTGGGACCACAGAGGATGAACTATAAGGGCACAAGTCGAGACCCAGATGCAGACAAGGGAGGCAGATGGTTTGAGTCTTAGATATTTATTATAATCCAAAAGGAGTAGGCAAGAAAATGGTCGTGGACAGGCAAAAGGTCAAAACCAGTTCAGAGTCTAGGAGGTACAGAGTGGCAGGCAGGCTCAAGGTCAAGGCAGGCAGAATGGTCAGGCAGACGGGCACAGAGTCCAGAAACAGGCAAGGGTCAAAACCAGGAGGACTAGCAAAAGAAAATTGAAAAAGCAGCAGCACGGGGGGGGAAAAACATGCTGGTTGACTTGAACATAGAGTACAAGACAAACTGGCACAGAGAGACAGGAAACACAGGGATAAATACACCAGAGAAAATAAGCAACACCTGGAGGGGGTGGAGACAATCACAAGGACAGGTGAAATAGATCAGGGCGTGACAGAAACAGATGGACAGACAGAAACAAAGGAAGGCATTGGCTTATGTTTTAAATTCTCTGACAGTTGGACTGAAATATCACTCTCAGCTCACATAACCTGACCCTTTGTTCGGAAGTTGACACATCAACTTTGTCACATTACTTACTGACCTACCCTGCTCTGCCCTTCAAGACCTGCACCTTCTCACCACATCACACATTCATGTACCAACACACATGTGCACATGCACACAACCACTGCAAACACAGACACACACCAATTCGGTGACTCGCATGCACATACACAGACACAGACACACACACTCCACCCTTGTGGCCAACGTTTTCCACTTATCTAGCCCCCTTCACGTACATGTCTCTCCTCTCTGTCTCTATCTGCCCATTCTGACAGCTCCCGGTATCACACCAGCCCACCCCTCCAATCACACGCTCTGAACCAACTCTCTCTTAGCCAATCGCTGCCTAGTTGCTAGGTTAGAGGAACATCTAAATCCTGTCCATGCTATTTCTGAACGTCATAGTCCAATCTTACCGTTGATTACGTGACACAAAATAAAACAAACAGAGATGTGAGGGTGGGTGCAAAAAAAAGATAGGTGGGGGTTTCCAACTAATCAAATCTTTTTTATTAATGTTTTGAAAAGCTATTGCAGTGTATTGACGGTAGAAAACTGTTCTCACTCAAGCCAGGGCAGCCACATGATAGCCGCGTGAGAGTCCTGTACGAAAAGACAAACAGACAGACCAACGAACAGACAGACAAGGTGGCATTCTCCATGTCTTTTACAGTGGAAAGTGTGGTGACTCATCTGTAAGACACCACCCTGTTCTCTCTGTATAAGATCCATACAGACACACATACACGCTGAACATAACATGCTGACCAAACCGGATTCGCGCATGCTTCCATGTTGAGTTTGTTCACCCACACCAGAAGTGATCAGGACACACAGGTTGAAATATCAAAACAAACTCTGAACCAATTATATTAATTTGGGTAGAGGTCAAAAAGCATTAAACATTTATTGCAATTTAGCTAGCTAGCTTGCTGTTGCTAGCTAATTTGTTCTGGGATATAAACATTGGGTTGTTATTTTACCTGAAATGCACAAGGTCCACTTCTCCGACAATTCATCCACAGATAAAACGATAAACCAAATTAGGTTTTCATCATCTCCCCTCCTTCCTTCAGGCTTATTTTTTTTATTTTATATGAAGGTTGGCAACCAACTTTACAGTGCATTACTACAACTGACTGGAGTGCAGACCTCAGTTCATCTTTCAATCACCCATGTGGGTATATGCTCCTAAAAACCGAGGAGATGGGACGTGGGTATATGCTCCTAAAAGCCAATGAGGAGATGGGAGAGGCCAGACTTGCATCGCGTTGACCGTCACAAATAGAACCAATTTCTATTTTAGCGCCTGGCCATGCAGACGCTCGCTGACGCGCGCAATGATTGAATAACATGTATGTGTACATTTATTTTGCAGCGCTCACGCACACAATGTGAGCGGTGTGGTCAGCATGTCATGAACAGCGTACAAACTGATTCTGTTACATCTCTCATACACACACTCACAACCTTATATGCCCTCACACACACTCTATACTACTCATAGTGCAAGGATGTGAGCTGAGCAACACAGTATTTTATATGCAAGCGCCCTGGGGGTACTGGTGAGACATGCACACTGTGGGGTCCCAGGTCCCTTCTTGACCCATAGTCAACCATGCTCAGAGCCAATGCAGCTCTACATCACTAATGATTTAGGGGAAGAAGGGGGAAAACATACAACTCTCTTATATCTGGTACCTATCTCTCCTTTCTCTCTTACCTTTACTTTCATTTTGTTTCGTTTTCCTCTCCTCTCCTCTCCTCTCCTCTCCTGTCTCTGAGTTCACAGCTGATTCTGACTGGGGATGAAATATGAAAGGCAGAAATCTTTCCCTCTGATGTTTTTTTCATTGTCTGTATCTTCTTCGCTGGGCACATACGGAAAGAGGGAGAGAGGGAGCTCCTCACATGGCTCTGGATGCAGGGGTCCGTGGTTGAATGGCAGCCACAGGCACCGCGGTGTCCGCCTGCAGCGGGGCGGGACCACGGTGAATGGAAGTTCAGTCTTTTGAAGAAGTGCCTGATTTGTCATGGAATGGGGGAATTCTGACTGAGTAGTGTACAAATGAGTGAATCCCTGGTTGTCTACTGGCTATGTTTTGGATGTAGGGGAGAGAGCATACTGATAGACTGGAGGGAGCCTACGTCACCTCCAAACCATGACTGAGTGACCAGACGGCATGATATGACTTGGACTAAGGACAGAGAAAACCATCCCCAAACTTCTCCTTGTAAACAAAACCAATTACATCTTGGTTGGTTTCTTCTATACAACATACAGTAGCTAGGCCTTACTGTATAATGTGGATTAGAAGTCTACACTACTTGGTTGGATATAATAGGATTTGTCGTGGTTAGTTGGAGATTGCATTGTTGTTTCCTCAATGTATGAAATGTGCTGTAAAAATATCTAACTGACCATTATTTAAAAAAAAAAGAAGAGTGAGCGCGTTTCAGCAACGCTCTCCTTCCCCTGCTGTCTGTCTGTTAGTGAATCAGTTGACAATGTGACAACTTTATGGCCACTAAGAGAACGTGTAATGTACCCTGACACCTTGATTTGTGTGGTGACTCACAGCTCCCATTGTTTCACTTCAATAGCTCCTGAGGAAAGATTGTCTATGGGCTCTATTCAATCTGTGCCGATGAAACGTTGCAGATTGCGCAATAGAAATGTAAAGGTCATTTCCGATCGAGCCGACATATGCAGCGTGTACCGTGAATGCAGTCTCCGCTAACACGGGAACGTTGCCTTTAAATTTCAATCATGCTGTAACTCTGAACTTCTGCGGTACGGATTGAATGGAGCCCTATGACTTCCCAAACTCATTCAGCTACATACAGCAGCAGCTATGAAATGGGAGAAACACACAATTTCCCCATCTGGGTTCTATTGTGTGGCGAACACACTTTCTATTTTAGCGTGGCTCGCAGACAAAACAAAGGCCGTTCTGTTGTGCCTGTCTGGATGTGGCCCATGATCATATCGGTGAACATTCACAACCGCCCCGCCATACATTTCCCTGTGTAAAAACATAATTACTGCCTGTCCAAGTCACTGTAAGGCTTTACTGTTAATTACAATTCAATTTATGGGACAAAGGGAGAGAAACAAATCTGCTGTTTCAACACTTTGGGACATGTAATGGATGCTTTATGTAATGATCAAGGAATGAAAAGAAGAAACGAAAACGCATATGTGAGATGTGGAAGGGCTATGGAAGCTGTTGGCCGTTGCTGTTACATTTCAAGAGTTGCTGTAAGGTAGTTTTATGTGCTGTTGGCAGGAGTTTACAGTCCTATATTTCACTTATAGGTCCTCCTCCTCAGTCACAGGAGCCACAGCAGTAATCATTGAATGGGAATCAATTAAATAATCACATTTTTCCCAATCTGATGCTTGGCTGGCCAGGACTTGAGGAGGTATATCGGTCTGTATATGGGTCTATAAGTAGTGTGACAGTCCCTGTCTCCCTGTAATAAATGGCTAGTCAGGGGCTGAATGACTCATGTCTACTGTATGTGTGAGCCAACGTGGCTGGAGCGCATGGCTGGGTTTATATGTGCCGGAGGGAGAGAAAGTGTGTGTGCGTGTGCATGTGCGCGTCTGTGCTGGCTGGATTCAATACGCATCGCAGAAGTATAGCGGAAGATCCGTGTTATAGCTCGATGACTGCAGTTCAATTGAATTTTCGGTGTTTTTTCTGCTCCATGTTAGGCCACGTGTTTTCATTTAAACACTGAGTTATTGTGTCTGTAATTGCTACAAAATAATTTGTTTGAGGTGACAGGAAAGCAATACAGTACACTGTAGCAATAACATGAGGTCATTAAAGCTGTGGTTTAGGGTGTGTTAGCTACTGCTGAACCATTAACACTTTAGGCACCATAATGCACACATGCTAGACATACTATTGCAAGGGGAACAGTGGAAGGTTGAATATGTAATTTGAAAAACAGTGCCACATAGTGAAAGGTTGATTCCACACCCTGATCTCATAGTTTCACTTTGGAATTTGCCATAATTGGATGAACGTAGATTTTTGACCCAATAATCGTTAAGAGTTCATTGAGGTAAGTAACATGATAAAAAATCCCAATGAAAATCCATACATTTAAGCTAGAGTTATCTGTTTTATTTAATGGGCTGTGTCTCAATCCACTGCATCCGACTAGTGTGGCCTTCGGCATCTGTGGTGGAAGGTGGCCAAGCTACAGCAATGTTTGTCAGAACATGAAACATCCCAAAAATCGGTATTCTCACGAAAACGTCTGTAGTGTCTGAATGGTATGTCTTCTATTATATGGAAAGTGGAGACTCTAACGAACATGATGGTATTCTCCGTTTTGCTCTACGACCCCTACAAGTGTCACATGACTTTTTTCCTGAGATTTCTTATATCTCATAGATATAGGACAGACACTTCAAAACCTTAATCCTGATGAATAATTTTTTTACTGTCTTTTTTTGCCATTTTTGAATGTGTTACTCAATGCATTTCGGATATATCGGATATAGTAGTAAAGGCCAAATTCAATATTTGATCAAATACAGTGCATTTCCACATTTTGTTACGTTACAGCCTTATTCTATAATGGATTAAATAAAATAAAAATAATCTTCAATCTACACAATACCCCATAATGACAAAGCGAAAACAGGTTTTTCAAAATGTTTGCACATTTATTAAAAATAAAAAACAGATACCTTATTTACATAAAACTTGATTGGAGTCCACCTGTGGTAAATTAAATTAATTGGACATAAATCAATCAAATGTATTTCTAAAGCCCTTTTACATTATCCGGTGTCACAAAGTGCTATACAGAAACCCAGACTAAAACCCCAAACAGCAAGCAATGCAGATGTACTGTAGAAACACAAAAAACTCCATAGAAAGGCAGGAACCTAGGAAGAAATCTAGAGAGGAACGCGGCTCTGAGGTGTGGCCAGTCCTCTTCTGGCTGTGCCGGGTGGAGATTATAACATTACATGGCCAAGATGTTCAAACGGCCACAGATGACCAGCAGTGTCAAATAATAATAATCGCCGTGGTTGTATAGAGGGTGCAACAGGTCAGCACCTCAGGAATAAATGTCAGTTGGCTTTTCATAGCCGATCATTCAGAGTTAGAAACAGCAGGTGCAGTAGAGACAGAGTCAGGTCCGGGACAGCAGGTCTGGAACAAGGTAGCACATCCGCTGAACAGGTCAGGGTTCCATAGCCGCAGGCAGAACAGTTGAAACTGGAGCAGCAGCACGACCAGGTGGACTGGGGACAGCAAGGAGTCATCAGGCCAGGTAGTCCTGAGGCATGGTCCTAGGGCTCAGGTCCTCCGAGAGAAGAGATAAAGAGAGTGAGAAAGAGAGCGAGAACTAGAGGGAGCATACTTAAATTGACACAGGACACTAGATAAGACAGGAGAAATACTCCAGATATGAGACTGACCCTAGCCCCCAGACACAAACTATTGCAGCATAAATACTGGAGGCTGAGACAGGAGGGGCCGGGAGACACTGTAGCAACGTCCGACGGTACCCTCGGACAGGGCCAACCAGGCAGGATATAACCCCACCCACTTTGCCAAAGCACAAACCCCACACCACTAGAGATATATATTCAACCACCAATTTACTATCCTGAGACAAGGCCAAGTATAGCCCAGAAAGATCTCCCCCGCGGCACGAACCCGAGGGGGAGCCAACCCGGACAAGAAGATCACGTTAGTGACTCAACCCACTCAAGTGATGCACCCCTCCTAGGGTCGGCATGGAAGAGCACCAGTAAGCCAGTGACTCAGCTCCCGTAATAGGGTTAGAGGCAGAGAATCCCAGTGGAGAGAGGGGAACCGGCCAGGCAGAGACAGCAAGGGCGATTTGTTGCTTAAGTGCCTTTCAGTTCACCTTCACACCCCTGGGCCAGACTACACTCAATTATAGAACCTACTGAAGAGATGAGTCTTCAATAAAGACTTAAAGGTCTTTAGTGCTTATTTAGTGCTTTATCCGGGTAGCCGTAAAGTAGAGTATTGCAGTAGTCTAATCGAGAAGTGACAAAGCATAGATGAATATTTTTGCATCATTTTTGGACAGAAAATGGTACATATATGGAAAAAAGCTGTCCATGAAACAGTCTTGATATGTTTGTCAAGAGATCAGGGTCCAGAGTAACACAGAGGTGCTTCACAATTTTATTTGAGACGACAGTACAACCATCAAGATTAATTGTCAGATCCAACAGAAGATCTCTTTATTTCTTGGTACCTAGAACTAGCATCTCTGTTTTGTCCTAGTTTAAAAGTAAAACATTTGCCGCCATCCACTTCCTTATGTCTGAAACACAGGCTTCCAGGGAGGGCAATTTTGGGGCTTCACCATGTTACGTCGAAATGTACAGCTGTGTATCTTAATGATCATAATCTTTTCGTCAAAGAAGTTCATGAATTTATCACCGCTGAAGAGAAAGCCATACTCTCTTGGGGAATGCTGCTTTTTAGTTAGCTTTGAGACAGTATCAAAAATAAATGGTGGATTGTTCTTATTCTCCTCAATGAAGTTGGAAAAATAGGATGATCGAGCAGCACTGAGGGCTCTTCGATACTGCACCGTACTGTTTTTCCTAGGTGGAAGACTTCCAGTTTGGTGTAGCGCTATTTCCGTTCCAATTTTCTGGAAGCTTGCTTCAGGTCTCGGGTATTTTCTGTATACCAGGGAGCTAGTTTCTCATGATAAATGTTTTTTGTTTTTAGGGGTGCGACTGCATCTAGGGTATTACGCAAGGTTAAATTTAGTTCGTCAGTTAGGTGGTTAACTGATTTTTGTACTCTGACGCCCTTGGTTAGGTGAAGGGAGTCTGGAAGGGCATCTAGGAATCTTTGGGTTGTCCAAGAATTTATAGCACAGCTTTTGATGATCCTTGGTTGGGGTCTGAGCAGATTATTTGTTGCGATTGCAAACGTAATAAAATGGTGGTCCGATAGTCCAGGATTATGAGGAAAAATATTTATTCCACAGTACAAAACTAGGTCCAGAGTATGACTGTGGCAGTGAGTAGGTCCGGAGACATGTTGGACAAAACCCACTGTGTCGATGATGGCTATGAAAGCCTTTTGGAGTGGGTCTGTGGACTTTTCCCTGTGAATATTAAAGTCACCAAAAATGTGAATATTATCTGCCATGATACAAGGTCCGAAAGGAATTCAGGGAACTCTGTGAGGAACGCTGTTTACGGCCCAGGAGGTCTGTAAACACTAGCTATAAAAACTGATTGAGTAGGCTGCATAGATTTCATGACTAGAAGCTCAAATGATGAAAACGCTGT
The DNA here is from genome assembly GCF_901001165.1 of Salmo trutta. Classification (NCBI taxonomy): domain Eukaryota; kingdom Metazoa; phylum Chordata; class Actinopteri; order Salmoniformes; family Salmonidae; genus Salmo; species Salmo trutta. Next base: position 29,586,855 of record NC_042960.1, on the reverse strand, counting down.
CATTTTTGTGGGGGTAAATTTAAATTTGCTATCGTAAATGTTAGCAAGACCTCTGCCTTTGCGGGATGTGCGGGGGATATGGTCACTAGAGTAACCAGGAAGAGAGGCCTCATTTAACACAGCAAATTCATCAGGCTTAAGCCATGTTTCAGTCAGGCCAATCACATCAAGATTTTGATCAGTGATTAGTTCATTGACTATAACTGCCTTGGAAATGAGGGATCTAATATTAAGTAGCCCTGTTTTGAAATGTGAGATATCACAATCTCTTTCAATAATGACATGAATGGAGGAGGTCTTTATTCCAGTGAGATTGCTGAAGCAAACACCGCCATGTTTAATTTTGCCCAACCTAGATCGAGGCACAGACACGGTCTTAATGGGGATAGCTGAGCTGACTAAACTGACTGTGCTGGTGGCAGACTCCACTAAGCTGAGCTCAAAGGAATTGTCCACAGAGCTCCGAGACAGGATTGTGTCGAGGCACAGATCTGGGGAAGGGTACTAAAACATTTCTGCAGCAATGAAGGTCGCCAAGAACCCAGTGGCATCCATCATTATTAAATGGAAGAAGTTTGGAACCACCAAGACTCTTCCTAGAGCTGGCCGCCCGGCCAAACTGAGCAATCGGGGGAGAAGGGCCTTGGACAGGGAGGTGACCAAGAACCCAATGGTCACTCTGACAGAGCTCTAGAGTTCCTCAGGTGAGATGGGAGAACCTCCCAGAAGGACAACCATCTCTGCAGCACTCCACCAATTAGGCCTTTATGGTACAGTGGTCAGATGGAAGCCACTCCTCATTAAAAGGCACATGACAGCCCGCTATGAGTTTGCCCAAAGGCACCTAAAGACTCTCAGACCATGAGAAACAAGATTCTCTGGTCTGAAGAAATCAAGATTGAACTCTCTACATCCTGAGAAAACCTGGCACCATCCCTACAGTGAAGCATGGCAGCATTATGCTGTGGGGTGTTTTTCAGCGGCAGGGACTGGGAGACTAGTCAGGATCGAGGGAAAGATGAACAGAGCAAAGTACAGAGTGATCCTTGGTGAAAACCTGCTCCAGAGCGCTCAGGACCTCAGACTGGGGTGAAGGTTCACCTTCCAGAAGAGCAACTACCCTAAGCACATAGCCAAGACAACGCACAAGTGGCTTAGTGGGTGATGTTTTTGAAAGTGCTTGATTTGGACACTTGCAGCTCATTTTATATCACAGTCTTCCTGAGATCTGTAGGAATATAGTTCCATGTTTTCGGCTGATTTTACACTGGCCTCACAGTAACCCTCATTATATCACACCCTTGACAGACCTGGGACAGACAGTTACCCATAGAAACAGAATCTCATTCTAGTTCTGTGCTGTGCATTCAGTCAAACACAGAGCCCTTAACTCCACTGTCAGTTATAAGAGATATGACTATGGGAAGGGGTGAACGTCTGGTTCAGTGTGTCCACATTCCTACATGAAAGCATGAAACTCAGTCGTAATTGTTCAATTGGGTTAGTGAAGTTGGTTGGGCAGAGCAGGAGGGGGGCTACGGTCTCGTTGTTGATCAAAGACACACACCAGTCTGGGGCACTCCGATTCTGACTGTCATGGCAACCATTATCTTACAGTGGAGTTTTTAAGGATCCCTTCAGAATCGAGGGGGGGCGGGGGTGCGTGACTCTGTGTTTGTGTGTGAGTACATGTACATGTTTTCCTACATTATCAGGACGAGAATGTCGTTACAAGACACCAGAATGTCATGACGAGGTAGGAAAACATGATTTTTATTTTTTATTTAATGTCCTGAATGTGTTAAAATGCTATTTCAGGGTTAAGGTTAGGATTAACGTTAATGTTAGGGTTAGGTTTAGGATTAAGAGTTAGGGTTAGGTTTAGGGTTTGGGATTGAGGTTAGGGTTAAGGTTAAGGTTAAGGTAAGGTTAGGGTTGGGTCAAGAGTTGGGGTTACGGTTAGGGTTACAGTTAGGGTTAGGGTTAGGGAACATAGGATTTTGAATTAGAATACCTTTTTACTCCCCAAAAAGTCCTGAAAATGCACTTTCTAAAAAGCTGTGTGCATGTGTTTGGAGCCTCATTAGACATTGCAGCATGGACTCGGATAACCCCGCCGTCTCGCTTCTTTCCCCAGTGCTATTTCACTCTTTTCTCAAATCAGTTATTTTCGCAATTCGACAAATGCAGGAGTCAAACTCCGGTCGCCAGTGCTGCTGTGCTTTGGTATTGGCAGGGGCTGGAAGCAGACAGAGAGCGTATCAAATTCAGTATTTTCATCTTCACAAGCAAGGAGCATGGTTTCTGTTGAATGTGGGTTCACATTGAGGCCACAGAGATAATGATGGAGGAACTCTGAGTGTCGACAAGTAGTTGTCTCTGATCTCTCCGATTCCTGTGGGTTCCTGGGAGGTTGTGTGCTATATTATTAGTTGCCTGGATGATGCTACCTGTAGGCTATCATAAATATTAACATCAGCAAAATATTATACTTCTAACATGAAACTGTAGCAAAAGTTTGGACCAAACAATGTCATTACAAGTTTGGACCTTGGTGTGATGTCATTAGTAAAGTATAGTATGTGTAGTCACTTCAACATCAGATTTACAACTTTTCTGTTTACACTATACTTACATTTACCTTGAATGTGGTGTGGCTAAATTCACTTTCCTGCTTCTCGTGTGTATGCAGCTATTTGCGTACCATACATAGCATAGTGTGTACATATACAGTGCCTTCAGAAAGTATTCACACCCCTTGACTTATTTCACAGTTTGTTGTGTTACAGCCTGAATTTAAAATTGAATTAAATAGATGTATTGTTTCATCTACACAACTGCCCATAATGACAGAGTGAAAACATGGTTTATTATTGAAAATTATTGAAAATTAAATATAGAAATATCTCATTTAGATAAATATTGACACCCCTGAGTCAATACTATGTAGAAGCCCCTTTGGCAGTGATTAAGGCTGTGAGTCTTAATGAGTAAATCTCTAAGCTTTCCTGGATTGTGCAACATTTGCACATTCTTAGTTTCAAAATTCTTCAAGCTTTGTCAAATTGGTTGTTGATCATTGCATGACAACCATTTTCAGGTTGTGCCATAGATTTTCAAGTAGATTTAAGTCTAAACTGTAACTCAGCCACTCACGGACATTCACTGTCTTCTTGGTAAGCATTTCCAGTATAGATTTGGCCTTGTGAATTAATCTCCCAGTGTCTGGTGGAAAGAAGACTGAACCAGGTTTTCCTCTAGGATTTTGTCTGTGCTTAGCTCCATTCCGTAAATTTTATTTTTGTAAAAAAAACTCCCCAGTCCTTAACGATTACAAGCATACCAATAACATGATGCAGCCACCTGAAAATATGGAGAGTGGTACTCATTAATGTGTTGTATGGGATTTCTCCCAAACATAACACTTTGTATTCAGGACAAGAAGTTAATTGCTTTGCCACATATTCTGCAGTATTACTTTAGTGCCTTGTTGCAAACAGGATGCATATTTTGGATTTTTTTGTTGTTGTACAAGCTTCCTTCTTTTTTACTCTGTCAATTAGGTTAGTGTTGTAGAGTAACTACAATGCTGTTGATACATCCTGTCACAGCCATTAAACTCTGTTTTAAAGTCAGCATTGGCCTCATGAGAAAATCCCTGAGTGGTTTCCTTCCTCTCCGGTAACAGTTGGGAAGGACGCATGTATCTTTGTAGTGACTGGGTGTAATGTGTAATTAACTTCACCATGCTCAAAGGGATATCCAATGGCTGCTTTTTTTTAAACCCAAAACCCTGGCCTTTGTGGTGGAATCTGTGTTTGAAATTCACTTCTCGACTGAGGGACCTTAAAGATAATTCTATGTGTGGGGTACAGAGATGAGGTAGCCTTGCCATTACAAAGGGGTTGAATACTTATTGACTCAATACATTTTAGTTTTAGATTTTTTATTAATTTGTAACGTTACAGCAGGTGTGTTAGCAGAATGTGTGGAAGAAATAGTGAGTTTGTGGCACCAACAATAGTGATCCATAAGGCTTCAACTCCACTACCAAAGCCTAGCACCTAGAACCACAGCAGAGAGGTGTGTAACAGTCTGTAACTGTGCTGTAAAGGATCAGTGAGCCATTGATCAGCAGCTTAATGTGTCTTACTGGAGCTGCTGCCTTAACGACCGCTATTGTTTTCTCCTTAATTTAATGGTTCTATTTGCAGTAAACCGTTCCCCATCCACCTCATCAACCACAGACTACGGTCACACAGAGACTCAACACACACACACGCAGGCATGCACACACACGCACAAACAATCATGCTTGCATACACAAAACATTTAAAGGAAACAGACCCAAGAAACGAGAGCCATTCCTCCCACTGTAGCCATTATCTCCCCTGCACAGCCATCATCTCCCCTACACAGGGGTCTTAAGTGAGCTTTAATTGGAGACGAGTCCTCTGTGTGTGCTTTATGAGTGTTACAGTGAGCCAGGACTGTCAGTCTATCAGACAAGCTGTACACTCAGCTCCTCAACGTGGAACCAGGATGGCTGAAAAGATAGGCTAGAAACAGATTCTCTCTCTATCTCTCTCAGATGAATTCAGAATGGTCGTGGGAGTGTTACTAATGTAATACCTTTTGTTGTCTGTTCTGTCCAATGGAGGAATGACGTGCATAACGCAAGAAGGCCTGTACCTTGATATTTGTAATCATTTATTCTCTCTCTCTCTCTCTCTCTCTCTCTCTCTCTCTCTCTTTCTCTCTCTCACTCTAAGGAAGCAGACCAGGGTCATTTCTAATTTAAACTGGACTTACACCTTTATGGTGCATCACTCCAGCAATTACAGCAAAGCTTCATTAAAATACAACCTACAATAGCTGGCAAGATAACAGAGAGAGTGTCAAATCAAATCACCTTTTTGGCTAACAGTGAAATACTTACTTAAGGTCCTTTTCCAACCATGCAGAGTTAAAGATAAAGATTCAACATTTTAAAATGTAAATAGAAATAGTGGCACAAGGAATAAATACACAGTGAATAACGAATAACAATAACGAGTAAAAAAATAACATGCATATATATACAGGGAGTACCAATACCGAGTCGATGTGTATTTTGGGGTGTCAGTGTAAGTATGTGTGAGTGTGTGGGTCGAGTCCAGTATGCGTTCATAAAGTCAGTGCAAGAGAGTTAGTAAAAAAAGTGTCAGTGCAGGTAGCCATTTAATTAGCAATTTAGTAGTCTTGTTTAGCAGTCTTATGGCTTGGGAGTAGAAGCTGTTCAGGGTCCTGTTGGCTCCTGTTTTTTTGCTGTGCAGGAGCAAAGAGAACAGTCTATGGTTTGGGTGGCTGGAGTCTTTGACAATGTTTTTGGGCCAGTCCTCTGACACCGCCTGGTATAGAGGTCCTGGATGGCAGGGAGTTTGACACCAGTGATGTACTGGGCCATACTCACCACCCTCTGTAGCACCTTGCGATTGGGTGCCTAGAAGTTGCCATACCAAGCGGTGATGCAACCAGTCAAGATGCTCTCAGTGGTGCAGCTATATAACTTTCTGAGGATCTGGGGGCCCATGCCAAATCTTTTCAGCCTGAGGGGGAAGAGGCGCTGTTGTGCCCTTCCTGAACTGAATATGAGGAACGGCGTAAAGAAATTGGTTTCCATATGTTTGATGTGTTTGATACCGTTCCATTGATTCCACTCCAGACATTACACTGAGCCTGTCCTCCTAAAGCTCCTCCCACCAGGCTCCTCTGACACACACATCCTGGTCAACCCAGGGGCTCATTCATCATTCAGGAATAATATAAAGCGAGTGAGTGTGTGGAGTAGAAGACTGTAATTGGGGCGTGGAGTAATTGTCTTCTGTGTTGGTAATTGATCACATGTTGACAGATAGGATTGAAGAGTATCATGACTTAAAGAAGGAAGGCTGGATTTGTGCTGATATGAGATGATCTGATCCATTCTATACCAGAGTACGACATTTCCATACACAGGAAGTGGCGCAGGTCCTAATCCAGGTACTTGTCATCTCCCGTCTGGACTACTGCAACTCTCTGCTGGCTGGGCTCCCCGCTTGTGCCATCAAACCTCTTTAACTCATCCAGAACGTCGTAGCATGCCTGGTGTTCAACCTTCCCAAGTTCTCCCATGTCACCCAGATCTTCCTCACTCTCCACTGGCTCCCAGTGGAAGCTAGCATCCACTTCAAGACCCTGGTGCTTGCCTATGGAGCTGCAAGTGGAACCTACCTTTAGGATATGCCCTACCATACACCCCAACCCAAGCACTCTATACTGCCACCTCTGGTCCCTTGGCCTCCCACCTCTACGAAGCTCTGGCTACCGCTCATGCCAGTCAATGCTCTTCTCTGCCCTGACACCCAAATGGTGGAACAAGCTTCCCCCTAACTTTAGGAAAGCTGAGTCCCTGCCAATCTTCCCAAAACATCTTAAAATCTACATCTTCGCTGAGTATCTTGACAAAAACAAAAAACACTAACACTCGCATTTGTCTATTCCTACAAGCACTGACTTTGCTGATAACTACTTTATTGAGTAAAAATGTACTTACTATGACTCTGAAATGATGTTGCCTCACCCAGCTATCTTAAGATGAATGCACTAACTGTAAGTCACTCTGGATAATAATAATAATAACTTTCTTTGTATACCTCTTTTCAATATGAGTAAAATAGTGCTTCACATCATAAAATAATAAAATGAAAGTACTTACAAAGAAACAAAAACAGGAAGAAGGAGAATGAAAAAATATAGCTAATTAAATTCATACATTGAAATCATATATTTAAAGCATCTTTATAAAAGTGTGTCTTCAGCAGGGATTTTTTAAAAAGCCACTGAATCTGCAAGCCTGATCTCCTCTGGTAGATAATTTCAATGTCTAGGGACCCTAATGGTAAATACCCAGTCTCCTTTCGTTTTCAACCTATACTTTGGAATAATCAACAGTGCCCTGCCAGAGGATCTCAGGATGTGTCCAGGCTTGTAGGAAGATAAAATATTTGAGCTATAGGAAGGGCCTAAACCAAGCCTTAAACGTGATTAATACAATTTTTAGTTATCTATTCGAAATGTAACTGGTAGCCAGTGTAGAGAAGTTAAAATGGGTGTGACATGGTTACATTTCCTGGTGCCTGTTAAATAGCAGAGCTGCAGCATTTTGAACTAACTGTATACGATGGAGTGATTTATAACTGAGACATGTACAGTAGACAAAGAGCTACAGTAATCTGTGCATGAGGAAATAAAAGCATGCATAACTTTCTCCAGATCAGTGACTGAAATAAAATCCTTGACTTTAGCTATATTTTTAGATTATAAAATCAGGACTGGACAATCTTCTTTACATGCAGCTCAAGGTTTAGGTCATGGTCAAAGAAGACCCCAAGGTTTCAGGCTGTAGGCTTTACATTTGTGAAGAAATGATTAAGGTTATTTTCAATCCAGGTTCTGGCAAGGTGGGGGGTAAAATAAAACAACCTCTGATTTTTTATCATTGAGCAAGAGAAAATTGTCAGACATCCAACATTGATTTTCAGCAAGACACTTGTGAAGGATAGCTACGCTATCTTGGTCACTGGGTCTGATTTGGTCTCTCTCGGTCTGCCTCTCTCTCTCTCTCGCTCTCTCTCTCTCTCTCTCTGCTACCGTTTCAGTGCTGACCTCAGGGTCTGAGGGGTGTCTGTGTTTCCTCAGAGTGTATAAACATCCTCCTGCAGGTCATTCAGAATACACATACACAGACACACACACACACACACACACACACACACACACACACACACACACACACACACACACACACACACACTACGAGCTGACTGAGGGGGAGCCAAGCCATGTCACAATGACACACTACAGATCTTTACATAGGCTATACACTCACACTAGAGGGGAATACAGTGTGAGGTTATGAGTTATCACTGTGTATGTGGTGCTGTAAAACATAATGCTCTGAAGGGTATACTATGGTACTAAATGTTACATTAAGGTATAGTATAACATTGCCCCATATGGCATGGAACAACACAGCATTGTGGAGTCAAATTCATCACCATGCAGCCTATTAATTGTTTCTCCTTCCAGTATTCTGCTTCTGCTCCTTCTAGGACAAAGAATTACAGCCAGTCTAAATTAGTGCTGTGATACTTCATAAAACCAAGACACTGGGGGAACAACCCATAGCTCAGATTATCAGATTGAACTGATTATTGAGCGACATCAACTTTTCGAGTTGACCCTACTGTATAATCCCAGCCAAGCTCACCTCATCCCCTGTGTATCCCTCGTCCTAGAGTGTGTGTGTGTGTGTTACTGTTGTCGCTGAAAGTCTTTTAATTTGACACTGTGTCCAGACAGACTGAGATGGAGACTAAAGTCTTTTTACTTTACTTTATTTTCTTAACTCTTCATGAACTGCATTGTTGGTTAAGGGCTTGTAAGTAAGCATTTCAAGGTAAAGTCTACACTTGTTGTATTACGGACTACAAAGGGAAACCCAGCCGTGAGCTGCCCAGTGACGCGAGCTTAACAGATTAGCTAAATGCCATTTATGCTCTCTTCGAGGCAGGCAACACTGAAGCATGCATGAGAGCACCAGCTGTTCCGGATGACTGTGTGATAACGCTCTCGGTAGTCGATGTGAGCAAGACCTTTAACATTCACAAAGTCGCGGGGCCAGACAGATTACCAGGACATGTAACCAAAGCATGCGCGTACGAACTGGCAATTGTTTCCACTGACATTTTCAACATCTCCCTGACCGAGTGTGTAATACCTACATATTTCAAGCGAAGTATGTAGAAGCGAAGGTAACCTGCCTAAATGATTACCACCACGTAGCACTCGAGTCAGTAGCCATGAAGTGCTTTGAAAGGCTGGTCATGGCTCACATCAACAGCATCATCCCGGATACCCTAGACGCACTCCAATTTGCATACCGCCCCAACAGATCCATAGATGACGCAATCTCAATCACACTACACACTGCCCTTTCCCACCTGGACAAAAGGAACACCTGTGAAAATGCTGTTCATTGACTACAGCTCAGCGTTCAACACCATAGTGCCACACTGATCCTCAACACGGGGGCCCCTCGGGAGTGTGCGATTAGTCCCCTCCTGTATTCCCTGTTCATCCACGACTGCGTGGCCAAGCATGACTCCAACACCATCATTAAGTTTGCTGACAACACAACAGTGGTAGGCCTGATCACCGACAACGATGAGACAGCATATAGGGAGGAGGTCAGAGACAACAACCTCTCCCTCAATGTGACCAAGACAAAGGAGTTGATCGTGGACTACAGGAAAAGGCGGAACGAACAGGCCCCCATTAACAACGATGGGGCTGTATTGGAGCGGTTCGAGAGTTTCAAGTTCCTTGGTGTCCACATCACTAACAAACTATCATGGTTCAAACACACCAAGGCAGTGGTGAAGAGGGCACAACAACACCTTTTCCCCCTCAGGAGACTGAAAAGATTTGGCATGGGTCCCCAGATCCTCAAAAAGCTATACAGCTGCACCATCGAGAGCATCGTGAGCGGTTGCATCACCGCCTGGTATGGCAACTGCTCAGCATTTGACCGTAAGTCGCTATAGAGGATATTGCGTATGGCACTGGGGCCAAGCTTCCTGCCATCCAGGACCTATATACTAGGCGGTGTTAGAGGAAAGACCAAAAAATAGTCAAAGACTCCAGTCACGCAAGTCATAGACTGTTCTCTCTGCTACCACATGGCAAGCAGTACCGGAGCACCAAGTCTAGGACTAAAAGTCTCCTTAACAGCTTCTACCCCCAAGCTGAACAATTCATCAAATGGCCTCCCGGACTATTTACACTGACCCCCCCCCCCCCCCCCCATTTTTACACTGCTGCTATTCGCTGTTTATTATCTACCCCCTGTATATAGCCTAACTATTGTTATTTTATCGTGTTACTTTTTGATAATTTTTTACTTTAGATTATTTGGTAAATATTTTCTTAACCAACAGTGCAGATCAAGAAAGAGTTAAGAGCTTGTAAGTTAGCATTTCACGGTAAGTTCTACACCTGTTGTATTTGCTGCATGTGACAAATCAAGTTTGATTTGATTTCCTCTCAGCATGGCTGTGCTCGAACATGCAACCATTCTCTCTCTTTATCCTACCAAGGCTACACAAATAATTATCAACACAGAAAAGTCTTCAAAATATCTTCAAAATATTCCTTCAGATCTAGGGAATAGTTATTCTAAAGACAGAAACTGATTTAACTTGTAGCCTATTTCAATGCAGTGAGTCTGTCAACCTAAAATACACACCACTTTGTCATGGTGACTATATAAAAAGGTAATCAATTGGTGTAGATTAATAGATTGATAAACCTGATTGGCCCTGCTGATCAATGAACTGATCTGCGGACTAATTAATTTGTAGCTGACATTCTCAGAGGGATTGGTCCATCAGTGAAGATGGCATGGGTTAAATACCCAAGGTGAATGTTTCCTCTCCACATAACCCTGTGTCAATAGAGAAACAAAGGGCTGGATCTACATCATTATATTGTTAGTATAGCGAGAGGCCTACTGCTTATAGGCCGACTGCTGGTGGAGGAAGTCACAGTTTATGTGGTAAAGATAGAACTATCAGAGTGAAGAGAGAGAGAGAGAGACAGAGAGACAGAAAGAGAGAGAAATCTCTTACCAAAATATGGGCCTTGATGGTCCTCTTCCAAAGCACTCAGGACCTCAGACTGGGGCGAAGGTTCACCTTCCAACAGTCCAATGACCCTAAGCACTTAGCCAAGACAATGCAGGAGTGGCTTCGGGACAAGTCTCTGAATGTCCTTGAGAGGCACAGCCAGAGCCCGGACTTCAACCCGAACATCTCTGGAAAGACCTGAAAATAGCTGTGTAGCAACCTGACAGAGCTTGACAGGGTATGTAGACAAGAATGGGAGAAACTCCCCAAATACAAGTGTGCCAAGCTTGTAGCATCATACCCAAGAAGAATCGAGGCTGTCATCGCTGCCAAAAGCGCTTCAATAAAGAACTGAGTAAAAGGTCTGAATACTTATGTAAATGTATTTTATTTTTAAAACATTTGCAAACATTTCTAAAAAACTGTTTTAGCTTTGTCATTATGGGGTATTGTGTGTAGATTAATGAGGGAAAAAAACGATTTAATACATTTTAGAATAAGGCTGTAACGTAACAAAATGTGGGAAAAGCCAAGGGGTCTGAATTCTTTCCAAATGCACGGAACATTGCTTTGGCAGCAGTAGCAACCAACCATTCATGCCAATAAAGCATTTATTGAATTGAAAGAGAGGGAGAGAGAAGGGGGGAGAGAGAGAGAGAAAGAGAGAAAAAGAGGAAGAGAAAGATAAGTGAGAGGGAGAGAGAAAGGGAAGATTATAGAAAGAAAGATAGAGAGCGAGAGAGAGAGAGAGCGAGAGAGAGAGAGAGCGAGAGAGAGAGAGAAGAAGAAGAAGAAGAGGGAATTGCATGTGTGTATGCTTGTGCATGTGTACATAGAGAAAGTGTATTGCATGTGAATAGGTTGTATTGACCTATGAAGAGGTTGTATTGATCTGTGGAGTGTCTTCATTATAGGTGGTGATGATGCTGACAAGCTCCAGAGACCAGAGACGGACCACAGGCTGCTTCATTCTCCATTCACAACATCACAACATGGTGACATTCACCCCCCGCCGCATCACACACAGACACACACACACACGCAGACACACCACTCCCTCTCTCCTCTACTCTCCATGCTGTGAATGCTAATAGCGACCCACTTCATTGATTAAGACATTCACATGATGGTTTGTCAAATAGCACTGACGATAACGTCTCTAGTCTCTAGTCTCTAGCTAATGTGGCCGTGGGTCTCAACCTATGTTCAGTACACACACATGCACTATTCATCCATCAAGAGATAGGGCTGCAGTAACAGGGCCAACTTATGACGGTGTGCCCCACACACACACACACACACACACACACACCATTACAGAGGACCACAAAGGACCAACCACCACACATGGGCTCACTTAACAATGATAAATCTCATAAAGCTATAGCCTGGTGAATAATAGATGTATCTCTCCGTCCCCCATTATAAATATACATATTTCTTTACATATTACAAATATTACAAATGAATATTTTATACATTCATTTCACACGCTCTTTTGGGACTGGACATCTCACGGTAGAGTAGCACCTTCCTCCAAATCAGAACTCATCGCTGCCATTTAAAAAAACCTAAATGGGACTTCTGCTGACATTACATGTTTAACATGGTAATGGTAGACGGTCCAACATTTTGGAGATGGGGATATAATATCCCTAGCATATGTGCAGCATCCCTAGATCTATTCAACCCCATCACAGGATTAGTGGTACACTAGGGAGCAGAGATAATCCGTGGGTCCAGTTTAAAAACATTACAGATAAAATAGTAAGCTTCATAAATAACTGTCACGTCTTGACCATAGTAAGAGGTTATTTTCTATGGTAGAGTAGGTCAGGGCGTGACAGGGGGTGTTTTGTTCTGTTTTCTATATCTATGTTTAGTTCTAGTTTTCTATTTCTATGTTGTTTTTTGGGTTGATCTCCAATTGGAGGCAGCTGGTCCTCGTTGTCTCTAATTGGAGATCATATTTAAGTAGGGGTTTTTCTTCCTGGGTTTTGTGGGTTATTATATTTTGAGTAGTGTTTGTTTCTCTCTGCATCGCGGATTGTTGTGTTGTCATTTCAGTTATGTATTGCAAAGTTTCACGGATTAAATAAAATGTGGAACTACAACCACGCTGCACTTTGGTCCGCTCCTTTCGACAGCCATGACAATAACAAGTGTAGACTAACAGTGAAACGCTTACGGAACCCTCCCAACAATGCAGATTATTTTTATTTTATTATAAAGAAAAATAACAGAAGGAATAAGTACAAAATGAGTAATGAACTTGACTATAAGTCACAGCCACTAACAACGCATATGCCTGGAATCCTAACATCGTGACGCAGCAGGAGAGAGTGGTTTCATCTCAGTACATTCAGAGATCGATTTATAACCGGTAATCTAAAGTTATTCATCGATTTTAAACAAAGAACACTTTCTGCTTGCCATAGACAGACAAGATTACAGTTTTTTCCAACTGCTTACACACGTTTTCAAAACTGTCTCCTTTTTTCAAAACACACAATTCCCAAAACTGCACACACAAAATGCAAAATGCCTCACATCTCCTTCAAAATGTAACACTGCATTCAAAATGCCATAAACACATGTCAGAATGAAGCATTTGCATCAAATGGCAAACACTGCTTTCATAATAGTACATTTTTGGATATACCATGTAAACACTGTTGTTCTAAATCTAAAGCTCTTTGGTCTTTCATAGGCTTATATCTACATTTCAATACAATGTTCTACAGTGAAAGTAATCTGCTGAGAGGGGTAACAAGTACGCTGTAAACACCAATGCAATGTAGAAACAGAAAATATTTATTAGGCCAAACATTACTGTTGTATACAGTAGCATACAACAAAATCATAAACATATGTAAACCAAAAGTATATTCTTTAGAATACAGTAAAGAACACAATTGTGTGTGTGGGGTCCCAGGGGGGCAGTCCAGGAATTGGTAGGGAGGGGCAGTCACCAGTGCTAAGCTACGCTTCATCTCTTCTCCAGGCTGGGTCTGGCCACAATACTTCGTCCACATCACAAGATACGGTTTCTCTTGCCAAACATCGAGGGAAGTATCTCCTAGCATGGCGTATCCAACCTTGGACAGAGGCAACCTCTATGTCCACACATGCGTCCTCCATTGCCTGGAGAAGCGGCATGCGGGCATAGGGTTGGCGATCATACACTTTCCAGCGCCAGGCTGAGAAGAATTCCTCTATGGGATTTAGAAAAGGTGAATATGGGGGTAGGTACAAAACTACAAATTGTGGATGGGTGGCAAACCAGTTTTGGACCAGAACAGCCCAGTGAAAACTAACATTGTCCCATAAAACCACAAATCTAGCAGGCTCCTGATCTGGATCAGGGACAAGCATTGTGTAAATTGCATCCAGAAAAGTGAGCATATGGCCGGTGTTGTACGGACCCAGTGTGGCATCGTGATGGAGGACACCGTTTTGAGTGATGGCAGCACACATAGTTATATTACCCCCACGCTGTCCAGGGACATTGGTAATTGCCCTCTGTCCAATTACATTTCTTCCACGCCGCCTGGTTATGGTGAGGTTGAAGCCAACCTCATCCACATAAATAAATTCATGGCGAATTACATGGGCATCCAGCTCCAATACTCTCTGTAACAGACAAAAGGATATACAGATGAGTAAATATGGTGTCTGAAGTACTGGAAGTAGTGTTGCATACATACCTCTACAAAGTCATGTTGCATATTCTTGACTCTGTCAGAGTTTCTCTCAAATGGCACCTTGTAAAGTTGTTTCATCGTGACTCGGTGGCGTTGGAGGATGCGTTGTATGGTCGCCAGGCTTACAGCATTGATGTTGTTAAATATGGTGTCATTATTCAAGATATGCTCTCTTATCTCTCGAATCCTAATCGCATTGTTGGCCAAAACCATATTTATAATTGCAGTCTCTTGTACATCTGTAAACAAGCGTCCTCGTCCTCCATGATGTCTTTGCCTTTCCACTCTGTACAGAATTCAAACACAGTATGTGTTCAGCATAGGAACTGTAAACAATGTACAAAAAAAGGTAGTACAGCATGATAACCAACCTCATTCATTCAATGCAGTGCAGTAAATGGATGGCTTAGAGTTACAAATGTTTATGCAATACTATGCAGTCATACGTATTTTACAGTACATTACTGTAATGCTAAATTAGTCATTAGATAGTTACATACCTGTTCTCATTTCTGAAGGTTCGAATTATGGACGCCACTGTAAATCGACTCAAGTTGCATGGTCAAACCATGGTTGATCACATGATCAACAAGTGTTGCCCTAATCTCATCAGAGATGGCTCTCCTTCCTTCTCTTCTTTGCCCTCATCCTCTTCTTCCTCCTACTCCAACTCTTCATCTTTGAATTTGTCCTCATTGTTGTCCCCTGCCTCTCCCTCCTACTCCTTTTGCTCTCTGTCCATTGTTGGCATCCATTGTTCAAAACAGGTAATCTGACCTTTGACCAATTTATAGGTCTATACTACAGTAAAGCAGTGATTGGTTAGTGATCAGTTAAGCAATTAGTGTTTGCACATGTGAGGAGTGTGTGTGTGACATAAATCTGAGTTTGGTGAGGGCCTAACTTCGCGGGTGTCAAAATAGCTAGCCGTGATGGCTGAGCTATGTACTCAGAATATTGCAAAATGTGCTTTCACCGAAAAGCTATTTTAAAATCGGACACCGCGATTGCATAAAGGAGTTCTGTATCTATAATTCTTTAAATTATTGTTATGTTTTTTGTGAACGTTTATCGTGAGTAATTTGGTAAATTCACCGGAAGTGTTCGGTGGGAATGCTAGTTCTGAACGTCACATGCTAATGTAAAAAGCTGTTTTTTTATATAAATATGAACTTGATTGAACAAAACATGCATGTATTGTATAACATAATGTCCTAGGAGTGTCATCTGATGAAGATCATCAAAGGTTAGTGCTGCATTTAGCTGTGGTTTTGGTTTTTGTGACATTATATGCCAGCTTGAAAAATGGGTGTCTGATTATTTCTGGCTGGGTACTCTGCTGACATAATTTAATGTTTTGCTTTCGTTGTAAAGCCTTTTTGAAATCGGACAGTGTGGTTAGATTAACGAGAGTCTTGTCTTAAAAATTGTGTAAAATAATCATATGTTTGAGAAATTTAAGTAATAGCATTTCTAAGGTATTTGAATAACGCGCCACAGGATTCCACTGGCTGTTACGTAGGTGGGACGATTTCATCCCGCCGACCCTAGAGAGGTTAACCTGTTGGGGCTAGGGGGCAGTATTTACACGGCCGGATAAAAAACGTACCCGATTAATCTGGTCACTAATCCTACCCAGTAACTAGAATATGCATATACGTATTATATATGGATAGAAAACACCCTAAAGTTTCTAAAACTGTTTGAATGGTGTCTGTGAGTATAACAGAACTCATTTGGCAGGCAAAAACCTGAGAGATTCCTTTACAGGAAGTGGCCTGTCTGAGCATTTATTTGCTTTCTTTGACATCTCTTCCAAAAACTGAGGATCTCTGCTGTTACGTGACACTTCCCACATCTCCAATGGGCTCTCAGAGCCCGGGAAAAACCTGAATGACGTAATTCAAAGCCCTGGCTGAAACACAGGAGCGCTTTTGCTAAGTGGTCTATCAGCACACAAAAGGCTTAGGCGCGTGCACTGCCCGCCCCCGCCTTTCTGTTTTTCCCTCTATTTACAGACAGGCAGATTCCCGGTCGGAATATTATCGCTTTTCTACGAGATAAATTGCATAAAAATTGATTTTAAACAGCGGTTGACATGCTTCGAAGTACGGTAATGGAATATTTAGAATTTTTTTGTCACGTTGGGCACCATGTGCGCGACCGTTATTTACCATTCTGATAGTGTCTAGAACTCACTAGCAAAACGTCGCTGATGGAACAATACGATGGATTATTTGGGACCAAACCTACATTTGTTATTGAAGTAGAAGTCCTGGGAGTGCATTCTGACAAAGAACAGGAAAGGTAAGACCATTTTTCTTATAGGAAATATGATTTTGGTGAAGGCTAAACTGGGTGGGTGTCTAAATAGCTAGCCCGTGATGGCTGGGCTATGTACTTAGAATATTGCAAAATGTGCTTCATCCGAAAAGCTCGGACATATCGAGTGCATAGAGGAGTTCTGTATCTATAATTCTTAAAATAATTGTTATGCTTTTTGTGAACGTTTATCGTGAGTAATTTAGTAAATTGTTAGTAAATTCCCCGGAAGTTTGCGGGGAGTATGCTTTTTCTGAACGTCACATGCTAATGTAAAAAGCAGTTTTTTGATATAAATATGAACTTGATTGAACAGACATGCATGTATTGTATAACATAATGTCCTAGGTGTGTCATCTGATGAAGATCATCAAAGGTTAGTGCTGCATTTAGCTGTGATTTGGGTTTTTGTGACATTATATTAAGCTAGCTTGAAAAATGGGTGTCTGATTATTTCTGGCTGGGTACTCTGCTGACATAATCTAATGTTTTGCTTTCGTTGTAAAGCCTATTTGAAATCGGACAGTGTGGTTAGATTAACGAGAGTCTTGTCTTTAAATAGCTGTAAAATAGTCATATGTTTGAGAAATTGAAGTAATAGCATTTCAAAGGTTTTGAAAATTGCGCCACAGGATTACACTGACTGTTACGTAGGTGGGACGATTTGGTGCCACCTAGCCCATAGAGGTTAAAGAATGCTCCATCAGTCTTCCAATCTTTTGTAAACAAGATTTTCAGGGACCTGCACGGGCAGGGGTAGTGGTGTATATCGATGACATTTTGATTTACTCCGCTACCCGCGCTGAGCATGTGTCCCTGGTGCACAAAGTGCTTGGTCGCCTGTTGGAGCATGACCTGTATGACAAGGCTGAGGAATGCCTGTTCTTTCAACAGTCCGTCTCCTTCTTAGGGTATCGCCTATCCACGTCAGGAGTGGAGATGGAGGTTGACCCTATTGCAGCCGTGCGTAATTGGCCGACTCCCACCACGGTGAAGGAGGTGCAGCAATTTTTAGGGTTTGCCAATTACTACCAGAGGTTTATCCGGGGTTTTGGTCAGGTGGCTGCTCCCATTACCTCACTGCTAAAGTGGGGTCCAGTGCGCTTGCAGTGGTCGGCTGGGGTGGACAGGGCTTTTAGGAAACTGAAGGCTCTGTTTACCTCGGTTCCTGTGTTGGCTCATCCGGATCCATCTTTGCAATTCATAGTGGAGGTGGATGCGTCGGAGGCTGGGATAGGAGCTGTGCTCTCTCAGCGTTCGGGTACGCCACCTAAGCTCCGCCCCTGTGCCTTCTTCTCTAAGAAGCTCAGCCCGGCAGAGCGAAACTATGATGTGGGGGATCGGGAGCTGTTAGCTGTCGTCAAGGCTTTGAAGGTGTGGAGACATTGCCTTGAGGGGGCTAAACACCCTTTTCTTATCTGGACTGACCACCGCAATCTGGAGTACATCCGGGAGGCGAGGAGACTGAACTCTCGCCAGGCAAGGTGGGCCATGTTTTTCACCCATTTTGTGTTTACCCTCTCTTACAGACTAGGTTCCCAGAGCGTTAAGGCAGACGCCCTGTCCCAGCTGTATGACACAGAGGAGCGGTCCATGGATCCCACTCCCAAAATCCGAGTCTCGTGTTTAGTGGCACCTGTAGTATGGGAGCTGGACGCGGACATTGAGCGGGTGTCACGTGCAGAGCCCGCTCCCCCTCAGTGTCCATCTGGGCGGCTGTACGTTCCGTCTGCTGTCCTGGACCGATTGATCTACTGGTCTCACACGTCACCCTACTCTGGTCATCCTGGGATTGGGCAAACTATGCGCTGTCTTACTGGGAGGTACTGGTGGCCCACCTTAGCTAAGGACGTGAGGGTTTATGTTTCCTCCTGCTCAGTGTGCGCCCAGTGCAAGGCTCCTAGACACCTACCCAGAGGTAAGTTTCAACCCTTACCCGTTCCACAATGGCCGTGGTCACATTTATTGGTGGATTTTATAACCGATCTTCCACCTTCACAGGCTAACACCACGATCCTGGTTGTTGTGGATCGTTTTTCTAAGTCCTGTCGTCTCCTGCCTTTGCCCGGTCTCCCTATGGCCCTACAGACTGTGGAGGCTCTGTTTACACATGTTTTTCGGCACTACGGGGTGCCTGAGGATATAGTGTCTGATCGGGGTCCCCAGTTCACGTCAAGGGTCTGGAAGGCGTTCATGAAACACCTGGGGGTCTCGGTCAGCCTTACCTCGGGTTTTCACCCTGAAAGTAACGGGCAGGTGGAGAGAGTTAACCAGGATGTGGGTAGGTTTCTGAGGTCTTATTGCCAGGACCGGCCGGGGGAGTGGGTGGCGTTCGTGCCCTGGGCAGAGATAGCTCAGAATTCGCTCCGCCACTCCTCCACTAACCTCTCTCCCTTTCAGTGCGTGTTGGGGTATCAGCCGGTTCTGGCCCCTTGGCATCAGAGTCAGACCGAGGCTCCTGCGGTGGACTATTGGTTCCGGCGTGCGGAGGAGACCTGGGACGCCGCTCACGTCCACCTTCAGCGCGCCGTTCAACGGCAGAAAATCAGCGCAGACCGTCACCGCAGTGAGGCCCCGGTGTTCACACCGGGGGACAGGGTCTGGCTCTCGAACAGAAACCTGCCCCTCCGCCTAGCCTGCTGAGTCTGCGGTTTGTGGAGCCGTTTAAAGTCCTGAGGAGAGTGAATGAGGTATGTTATAGGTTAAAGCTTCTCCCCAATTACCGCATTATCCCCTCGTTCCATGTGTCTCTCCTCAGGCCGGTGGTGGCTGCTCCAGGAGAATGAGGTGCGAGAGGTTCTTCCACTCCATTCGATCCATCCTGGACTCGAGACGTCGGGCGAGGGAACTTCAGTACCTCGTGGACTGGGAGTGGTACGGGCCGGAGGAGAGATGCTGGGTTCCGGTGGAGGATGTGTTAGATACTTCCCTGCTACGAGAGTTCCATCGTCTCCATCTGGATTTACCTGCACCTCGTCCTCCGTGTCGTCCCCGAGGCCGGTGTCGACGCGCGGCTCTGTCATGACTTCTGCCGAAGTTGATGCCCCTCCTTGCACGGGTGGTGCTCGGCGGTCGATGTCACCGGTCTTCTAGCCATTATTGATCAGTTTTTCATTATCCATTGGTTTTGTCTTGTCTTTCATCACACCTGTTTCCAATCCCATTAATTACTTGTGTATTTAACCCTCTTTCCCCTCATGTCCTTGTCGGTGATTGTTTGAATGTTATGTTACGTGGGTTTGTGTATAGGTGTGCGACGGTATCCTTTAACCTCCCTGGACAAGGTGGGACGTTTACGTAACAGCCAGTGGAATCGTGTGGAGCGAAATACAAATACCTCAAAAATGCTATAACTTCAATTTCTCAAACATATGACTATTTTACACCATTTTGAAGACAAGACTCTCTAATCTAACCATATTGTCCGATTTCAAAAAGGCTTTACAGCGAAAGCAAAACATTAGATTATGTCAGTACCCTGCCAAAAATAATCACACAGCCATTTTCAAAGCAAGCATATATGTCACAAAAACCAAAACCACAGCTAAATGCAGCACTAACCTTTGATGATCTTCATCAGATGACACTCCTAGGACATTATGTTATACAATACATGCATGTTTTGTTCAATCAAGTTCATATTTATATCAAAAACCAGCTTTTTACATTAGCATGTGATGTTCAGAACTAGCATACCCACCGCAAACTTCCGGTGAATTTACTAAATTACTCACGATTAACGTTCACAAAATACATAACAATTATTTTAAGAATTATAGATACAGAACTCCTTTATGCAATCGCAGTGTCAGATTTTAAAATAGCTTTTCGGCGAAAGCACATTTTGCAATATTCTGAGTACATAGCCCGGCCATCACGGCTAGCTAATTTGACACCCACCAAGTTTGGCCCTCACCAAACTCAGATTTACTATAAGAAAAATTGGATTACCTTTGCTGTTCTTCGTCAGAATGCACTCCCAGGACTTCTACTTCAACAACAAATGTTATTTTGGTTCCAAATAATCCATAGTTATATTCAAATACCTCCGTTTTGTTCGTGCGTTCAGGTCAGTATCCGAAGGGTGACGCGCGAGTGCATTTCGTGACAAAAAAAATCAAAATATTCCATTGCCGTACTTCGAAGCATGTCAAACACTGTTTCAAATCAATTTTTATTCTATTTTTCTCGTAAAATAGCGATAATATTCCAACCTGGCGACGTTGTATTCATTCAAAGGCTGAAAGAAGAAAATTGAGAATTCTCATGAACGCACATCTCCAGTGTCACTGTTCCTAGCCTGACCACTCTCCTGCTGTTTTTCGCCCAGAGACAGGAGAGACGTCATTCCACTTTCTGGCGCCTTCTGAGAGCCAATGGAAGCCTTAGAAAATGTCACGTTACAGCAGAGATGCTGTATTTTCGATAGAGATGCCACAGAACGAGAACAAATTGTCAGACAGGGCACTTCCTGTATGGAATCTTCTCAGGTTTTGGCCTGCCATATGAGTTCTGTTATACTCACAGACACCATTCAAACAGTTTTAGAAACTTTAGAGTGTTTTCTATCCAAATCTACTAATTATATGCATATTCTCGTTTCTGGGCAAGAGTAGTAACCAGTTTAAATCGGGTACGTTTTTTATCCGGCCGTGCAAATACTGCCCCCTAGCCCCAACAGGTTAACCATTTTATTTTGTATTTTGGTTTTGGAGTTAGTTTTTAATTAAATACTCCATATTTAACCAACTTGGTTTCTCCTGCGCCTGACTTCCCTGCCACCTACATACACGAATATGACAGCACGACCATAACTCATCCATATATTTATATGTACATATTCTTATTCATCCCTTTACATTTATGTGTATAAGGTAGTCGTTGTGAATTTGTTAGATTACTTGTAGATATTACTTCACTGTTGGAACTAGAAGCACAAGCATTTCACTACACTCGTATTAACATCTGCTAACCTTGTGTATGTAACCAATAAGATTTGATTTGAAAAGGTTTTAACTAACAATTTAGCAGTCTTATAGCTTGGGGGTATAAGCTGTTCAGGGTGCTGTTGGTTCCAGAGTTGGTGCATCGGTACTGCTTGTTGTGCGGTAGGAGAGAGAAGAATCTATGACTTGGGCGGCTGGAGTCTTTGACCATTTTTAGGCACTGAGACCCTGCAACCTTTAGCTATAATGTCCGCAAAAAGTTGGCACGTTTAGAGGAAGAGATAAGAGGAGAGGGAAGAGGGGAACGGTCCAGGTTACCAGGACAAATAGATACCTGTGGCTCACTTATACTGTATGTCATGGCCCCATGCCCTTACAGTCCTTTAGCTGTGACATATAAGAGGATGAAGAGTTTAGAGGAAGAGAGAAGAGGAGAGCGGGTACAGTAGAGGGGAAAGGGAAGGTTTACCAGGACAGCTAGATACCTGTGGCTCACCCATTATATCCCATAATATGGCTGTCAGTTAGGCTTACTGTATGCCTTGGCCCCATGCCCTAACAGTCCTTAGCTGAGTTAAGCTCAGGATTAGAGGTCCCAGTGTACATCCGGCTTCAGGTTACACCCTATATATCCTCACTAGAGTAAATATTTAACAAATAGACTTAATAGTCCCTGTGCCCCTGTGGAGAGGATTGCTCTGCTGTAGCCAAGTCTGGACGTCACATCGTCATCTAGTGCACCCTGTAGGGCTGCTGACTCATTTACAAACAATGAACCTCTGGCTCTGCTCTGGCATAGCTGGGGTCTGCATAGCTTCAGGAGTCCAGTACCCTTCGCATACTGTAGCCTACAACAGCGCAGGCATAAGAAACGTAACCATGACTGAGACAATGTTTTTGGAAGGGCCAAAATAACTCCATCCACTCTGTCTTTACATTGTCTTTACACAAGTAACTACGATATATTTCACTTGGACATGTTCTGGCGTCAAGACCCATCAACATTCCAAAACTTACTGTTTGAACTCAACCTGTCAGTGCAGTTGTTGCCATGGCAAAACTAAAGTAGATGACGCCTACACAGACTGCTAAAGCCAACAACAGTCTCTGTAACAACCCCTATCCCCATAGAGCCACTAATATCTGCAACACTCAACCTCCTACGTGTGTCCTGTGTCTGTGGGCGCACAATTATAGAAGTTTGAAATACTGTAATGCACTTTGTGACCATTGTTGCTGTAGAAATTGTTGTATAAACACATTTGATTGATTGATGAGGTCAGTCATTAAGATACACTGTTTACTTTCCATGTCTGTATGCTGCATGCTCTCTATGTAAAAAAGAAAGAAAGAAAGAAAGAAAAAAAGAAAGAACGAAAGAAGGTGTGTATGACAAGTAGGGGTTCAGATAGATAGATAGATAGATAGATAGACAGACAGACAGACAGACAGACAGACAGACAGACAGACAGACAGACAGACAGACAGACAGACAGACAGACAGACAGACAGACAGACAGACAGACAGACAGACAGACAGACAGACAGACAGACAGACAGACAGACAGACAGACAGATAGACAGACGGACAGATTTCCAAGCCAAAGATCCACAGAGAACTCCGGGTGATCAAAGGCCGTCGTCTCTCTTTCTCCTCAACCCCTCTCTTCATATATTTCTTGACGGTATTTCCAAATTTCCATGAGCGCCAGTTGAGAAACATATAAAATATTCTGTGTAATCTGCCAAGAGGGAGCTAAACTTTTCAGAAACTGGCATCTAACCGTACATTTCTGACAGGCAGCAGGCTAAGAAGGAAGCCTGGATGTGTGCCTTCTCAACAGTCATTACCCACATCAGCCAAAGCACCATGCTAGGCTATGCTCCCCCTTAGCACTAACATCACAGATTAAATGTAGGACACCCGCTTCACTCCCTATACATACTCTAAATATTTCAGTAGAGTTCAAAGGTTGGAGGAACCCTCTGGATCTGGACCCACAGCAGATCACATATACTGAAGATCTTCCACACAGGGGATTACTAACTACCATGTTTAAAATAAGCTTCAGCATAGTCAAATAGATATAGCTTTATTAGAGCATTAAAGGAAAACTCCACACGAAAACTATATTTTGGTATTTGTTTCATTAGTCCATTGTTGACATAGTCCCAAAAAGTTTTGCTTGTCAGCAATCAAGTTTTTAAGATATGTGTTTGCATTTTGCATCATATGATGCTGCTTTTTCTATCATATGATGCAAAATGCATCATACAGGGAGGATGTTCGTATTTTGAATGTTACATATCCTCTTACATCTACACGTTCCGCTAGCGGAACGTCTGCTCCAATATCCAATGATGGGCGGGGCGCGAAATTCAAACTCCTCTAAATCCGAAAACTTACACTTTTCAAACATATGACTATTTTACAGCTATTTAAAGACAAGACTCTCCTTTATCTAACCAAACTGTCCGATTTCAAAAAGGCTTTACAGCGAAAGCAAAACATTAGATTATGTCAGCAGAGTACCCAGCCAGGAATAATCACACAGCCATTTTTCAAGCTAGCATATCATGTCACATAAACCCAAACCATATCTAAATGCAGCACTAACCTTTGATGATCTTCATCAGATGACACACCTAGGACATTGTGTTATACAATACATGCATGTCTGTTCAATCAAGTTCATATTTATATCAAAAACCAGCTTTTTACATTAGCATGTGACGTTCAGAACTAGCATTCCCACCGAACACTTCCGGTGATTTTACTAAATTACTCACGATAAACGTTCACAAAAAGCATAACAATTATTTTAAGAATTATAGATACAGAACTCCTCTATGCACTCGATATGTCCGATTTTAAAATAGCTTTTCGGATGAAGCACATTTTGCAATAATCTAAGTACATAGCCCGGCGTTACAGGGCTAGCTATTTAGACACCCTGCAAGTTTAGCCTTCACCAAAATCACATTTCCTATAAGAAAAATGTTCTTACCTTGCTTGTTCTTCATCAGAATACACTGCCAGGACTTCTACTTCAATAACAAATGTAGGTTTGGTCCCAAATAATCCATCGTTATATCCAAACAGCGACGTTTTGTTCGTGCGTTCTAGACACTATCCCAACGCTAAATCTCGGCCACGAGCATGACGCAAAATATGACAAAAAATTTCTAAATATTCCATTACCGTACTTCGAAGCATGTCAACCGCTGTTTAAAACCAATATTTATGCAATTTATCTCGTAGAGAAGCGATAATATTCCGACCGGGAATCTGCCTGTCTGTAAACTGAGGAAAAAACCGAAAGCCGGGGGCGGGGCGTGTCACGCGCCTAAGGCTTAGTCCATTGACTGACCACTCAGCTTTTGCTCTCGTGTGCTTCAGCCAGGGCTTTGAATTACGTCATTCCTGTTTTTCCCGGGCTATGAGAGGCCATTGTTGACGTGCGAAGTGTCACGTAAGAGCAGAGATCCTTTGTAAACGACAGAGATAATAAAGAAGGGCAAGAAATGTTCAGACAGGGTACTTCCTGAACAGAAGCATCTCAGGTTTTTGCCTGCCATAGGAGTTCTGTTATACTCACAGACACCATTCAAACAGTTTCAGAAACTTTGGAGTGTTTTCTCTCCAAAGCTAATAATTATATGCATATTCCAGTTTCTGGGCAGGACTAATAATCAGATTAAATCGGGTACGTTTTTTATCCAGCCGTGAAATTACTGCCCCCTAGATGTAAGAGGCTAACTTGAAATCTTGATTGCTGGCAAGCAAAACATTTTCAACCTTTGTCAACAATACACTAATGAAACAAATACCACAAGATCCTTTTTGGGTGGAGTTTCCTTTAAGCATGCATGTATTTGAGCTCCATGATCTTTTATCCGAGTCCACTCATTCTATGTATACCAATATGATCGTGTGGGGTATTGCATATGGTTCACGTCTATGAAACAAGGACACCCACCTAACATGCACTCAGCATAGGACTTTATATGGTATTTTAATGCAACTAAACTTTGACTCCATTGGGAGGATTTTTCTTTTGAAATGTAAGCTGTATGTCTTTAAACTGAATTCAAAAGGGTCCCCTTTAGAATATGGCTTTAACCAAAG
Source organism: Salmo trutta (assembly GCF_901001165.1). Lineage (NCBI taxonomy): Eukaryota > Metazoa > Chordata > Actinopteri > Salmoniformes > Salmonidae > Salmo > Salmo trutta. The sequence goes on along the minus strand of NC_042960.1, from coordinate 29,561,048 downwards.
ACTTCAGCGTATACCTGTATACCAGAGGAATTCCTTGAATATTGAATTATTCCCTTTGGTTTGGTGGACATGGAGCACCAGAAAAGTCTTTATGAATACTGTACTGTACTTTCATTGCAGATATTGCAGTGTGCATTGGGATCATAATGTAACAAATTAATGGAAGAATCCCTTTCTCTGTTCACCTCTGAGAGTTCCACTAAGCGTTCTGTTATACAGGATGGTGCTTGGTTGGAAATATTGACTTGAGTTGTGAACAATGACATCAGTGGTTTGGTGCAGGTATTCACCCCCCTTGGCATTTTTACTATTTTGTTGCCTTACAACCTGGAATTAAAATTAAGATTTTGGGGGGGTTGAATCATTTGATTCCCCCCCCTCCCCCCAAAGTCAATACTTTGTCAAGCCACCTTTTGCAGCAATTACAGCTGCAAGTGTCTTGGGTTATGTCTCTATAAGCTTGGCACATCTAGCCACTGGGATTTTTGCCCATTCTTCAAGGCAAAACTGCTCCAGCTCCTTCAAGTTGGATGTGTTCCGCTGGTGTACAGCAATCTTTAAGTCATACCACAGATTCTCAATTGGATTGAGGTCTGGGCTTTGACTAAGCCATTTCAAGACATTTCAATGTTTCCCCTTAAACCACTTGATTGTTGCTTTAGCAGCATGCCTAGGGTCATTGTCCTGCTGGAAGGTGAACCTCCGTCCCAGTCTCAAATCTCTGGAAGACTGAAACAGGTTTCGCTCAAGACTTTACCTCTATTTAGCACCATCCATCATTCCTTAACTTCTATGGGCTACGTGGGACGCTAGCGGGACACAGCCAGTGAAATATCAGGGCGGCAAATTCAAAAACAACAAAATGTCATAATTCAACTTTCTCAAATATACAACTATTTTACACCATTTTAAAGATACACTTCTCCTTGATGTAACCACATTGTCCGATTTCAAAAAGGCTTTACAGCGAAAGCAAAACATTAGATTATGTTAGGAGAGCACAGAGACAAAAATAATCACACAGCCATTTTCCAAGCAAGGACATGTGTCAATAAAACCCAAAACACAGCTAAATGAAGCACTAACCTTTGACGATCTTCATCAGATGACACTCCTAGGACATTATGTTACACAATACATCTATGTTTTGTTCGATAAAGGTCATATTTATATCCAAAAACAGCATTTTACATTGGTGCGTGATGTTCAGAAAATGTATTCCCACCAAAACCTCCGGTGAATGTGCACATCAATTTACAAAAATACTCATCATAAACGTTGACAAAATATATAACAATTATTTAAAGAATTATAGATAGACTACTCCTGGATGCAACCGCTTTGTCAGATTTTAAAATAGCTTTACGGAGAAAGCACATTTTTCAATATTCTGAGTACATAGCTCAGCCATCACAGAGAGCTATACAGACACCCGCCAAGTTCGGGGCAACCTAAACTCAGAATTAGTATTAGAAATATTCTCTTACCTTTGCTGATCTTCGTCAGAATGCACTCCCATGACTGCTACTTCCACAACAAATGTTGTTTTTGTTCGAAATAATCCATATTTATGTACAAATACCTCCGTTTTGTTCGTGCGTACAGATCACTGGTTCCGCGAGTGCGGAACCAGAGACGAAAAGTCAAAATATTCCATTACCGTACTTAGAAGCATGTCAAACGCTGTTTAAAATCAATCTTTATGGTATTTTTAACGTAAAATTGCGATAATATTCCAACCGGACAATAGCATATTCATTCAAGAAGAAAAAGAATGAATGGCGCCCTCGCGTGACCACGCATATCCAATCCCTTTGTTGCCAGGCAGACCACTCAGTAACTGAGCTCCTATACTCTGCCCAGTGACAGGAGAAGGCTCAAACCACTTTTTGAAGGCTTTTGACAGCCAATGGAAGCCTTAGGAAGTGCAACGTAACCCCACAGATACTGTAGTTTCGAAAGGGACTAGAAAGAAGAACTAAAATTCTCAGATCCTCCACTTCCTGGTTGACTTTTTCTCAGGTTTTGGCCTGCCATATGAGTTCTGTTATACTCACAGACACCATTCAAACAGTTTTAGAAACTTCAGAGTGTTTTCTATGCAAATCTACTAAATATGCATATTCTAGTTTCTGGGCCAGAGTAGTAACCTGTTTAAATTGGGTACGTTTTTTCATCCGGCCGTGCAAATACTGCCCCCTAGCCCCAACAGGTTAATGCCCTCCTTGCCTGGTCCATGAGTTTTGGTGGGCGGCCCTCTCTTGGCAGTTTTGTTGTGATGCCATATTCTTTCCATTTTTTAATAATGGATTTAATGGTGCTCAGTGGGATGTTCAAAGTTTCTGATATTTTTTAATAACCCAACCCTGATCTGTACTTCTCCACAACTTTGTCCCTGACCTGTTTGGAGAGCTCCTTGGTCTTCATGGTGCTACTTGCTTGGTGGTGCCCCTTGCTTAGTGGTGTTGCAGACTCTGGGGCCTTTCTGAACAGGTGTATGTGTATTGAGATCATGTGACAGATCATGTGACACTTAGATTGCACACAGGTGGACTGTATTTAACTAATTATGTGACTTCTGAAGGTAATTGGTTGCACCAGATCTTATTTAGGAGCTTCATAGCAAAGGAGGTGAATACATACAGTATGCATGCACCAATTTTCAATTTTTTAAAATTATTTTGTTAAACAAGTCATTTTTTTCAGTTAACTTCACCAATTTGGATTATTTTGTGTATGTCCATTACATGAAATCCAAATAAAAATCCATTTAAATTACAGGTTGTAATGCAACAAATAGGAAAAACGCCAAGGGGGATGAATACTTCTGCAAGGCACTGTACTTTTTTTGCAGGAGGTATCTTTTGTTTCAGAAGAGTAAGACTTATTCTTTGATAGATATTTGTAATTTGAGATTCTAATTAAATTCTGTCTTGTTGTCATAATCTTACTCCATTTTGATAGATTTTTGGACCTTGATCCACTGAATAGAAATATGTTCAATACATGCTATTGAACTGAGGCAATGAATTGAAAATCAAGAAAAAATGAATGTCATTTATCATAGGATTTTTGGTTTGAATGATCCCCTCTAAAACCGTTAGATTCATTTTAAATAGAATATCAATGATTCAAAAAATTTAATAAATATAAATTGAACATGTAAAGTCTACAACCATCAGTTTGAATTAAATAGAGATCGCTGTAGGTCCTATAATTTTATCAAACACTGCCCTCCCTTGGCTTAATTGGGAAATATACATTCTGCCCCTCACATCACAACTCACCCGTTCCTAGTGGTAATTCGATATCTACTGGATTTCTGAGCAGTGACTGACATTGATCGAATCAGGGAGTTAGACCTATTCACCGCAATAGTATTATTGTGAGCAACACAACAGGAAGATGTAACTACAGCAATGCCCAGTCAGCACAATGTTCTAGAGTGCTGCTCCACTACACTACACCACTAATATGGGCTGAGATGAGATGGGGGAAACCAGAGAAGAGAAGTCAAAGGAAATAATAATGCTCTGCTGGAGAGGTTTTTTGCCTGTTTTTCTTACTATATATCTCATGGAGATGGAGAGAGCTAGAGAGAGAGAGAGCTGAATAGAGAGAAATATAACCTTTAGATTTGTTATGCCTGTAAATGATGCCTTCATTACTGTATGAGAAGCCAGAGGCAAGAGTGATTGGGATGTTGAGTTCCACACAGAGATTCGTTGAATTATTGATAAGCCCAGTACAGACACATGGTGGTTCCACACTGACAGGTCAATTACTTTTTTTTACATTTAACCTAATTCATGTAAACCCAATGAACAATGTTATAATGTGGTTTATGTGTTGTGTTTATATACAGGAATTATACCCCCCACCCTGACAGATGGTAAACAGTGCAGGGGCCCTGTTAGTACAGTGGCTATTATATTGGAGAGTGAATTCCAACTAAGCAACTGTTTGGAACTGAATAAATCAGACGTTCACACGTCGATTTGTCATAAATAAACGTGATTGAATGCTAAAAAATAAACAAAAATGGCACACATTCACACATATTATCACACGTTTAAGTCACACCTCTCAAGTAAAAATAAATAAAACAAAATATGATGGGTTAAAAGGGGACTAAAATGAGCCTAATGTAGCTACTGATACCTCTCATCAAGTCACCTAACTTGTAACCAAGAAACCGTCATGAATTAATATGGACTGTCAATGGAGACAAGTTCGTTTTTTCTGCCTACGCGTTAACACGTCGAAACGTCAAAACATTACATCTTGAAATGAACACATCCACACGTCCTACATGTCCACATGTCCACACGTTAAAAATAGATATAGTTAGATGCAGAATGCCTGCCGAATGGCCGTGACTAATGAACACATTACGAACACCTTGAGTAATGAATGACTGCCGAATGGCCATGACTAATGAACGCCTAACTAACGCCTTGAGAAATGAACACCTGCCTAATGTGTACATGACAGGTATGTGTAAAATATGTGACCATAAATGAAAACATATTTCTGCTAGAATTGACAGCACCTATCGTTTGTGTATAGGCCAGGAGATGGATTGTGGGCACAGTTCGTTACACACGTACTAATTACACTCACTGGCCAGCTTATTAGGTACTCCACCCCATTCACGAAAATGGATCGCTCCAGCAGACAGTGAGTCACGTGGCCGTGGCTTGTTATTTAAAGCAGGTAGAAAGGCATCGGATGTCTTGATGTTATATTGTTAATGTGGCGACTGCTGTTTATCGAATAATTAACTGTGTTTCTAATTACGTAATTAAATTAATCACGTAACCATTAACTCAGTAACCTGGGACACCATGGGAAAAGTTTGTTTAATGAGTTATCGTTTCCAGAATTAACTCAAAGAATATCAGAATATCGATTTCCTAGCAGTCACTAATTAATACATTTCCTAATCAGTCTCATCCTGAACGTCGCATAATTTGTAAATCTAAGTCTCACTAAATCACTCCATACCACCAACTCAATTGAGTTGATTATTTATTTACTAACAAGCTAAATGATAATAGAAGATACACATACACAAACACACAGTCTAGTCTATTGATTAGAACTTAGTACAATGAAACAGGTCCCTAGCGGACCAACACAATATGACACGTGTTACACGAGATGGGGATTTAGAAAGAGAGAGAGAGTGCACAAGAGAAAAGCACACTTGGATACATTTGTAAACTATGCTTGGTTTAGCCCTAACACCTTGCCCCGAACTGCCACTCTTATGAGTCAGAATTATAATAATGTAATTACTTGTGAAGGTCTCCATTGGGTATTTATTTGTGGACCGAATTCCATTTAGGAGGTTTAGCCGACGACCTTCTACTCCAATGGCGGCACCTCCTTCATTACCGTGTGTAAGTCTCTGATTGTGCACACAATGGCAGTGTCCTTTCTCTTAGTTGTCTGTTCCCTTGTACTCGTTCTGTGAGAGTGGACTTCTGAGGAGGCTAATCAGCCGTGTTGACGCTCCCAGCTCGGGTAGGAGAGCCGTGTAGACAACCGATGATTTGAAGAGAATAACTGGCTGGTTCTTTTGAATTCCCCCTCTTAGATACAGTAATCATCCGTAGCCAAGACTGTAAAGAGGTTCCTTTGTCCTCTTCCTCGTGTTGCGTTTGTGGGGTTGCGACTATCTTAGATCATGCTGCAGCTCTGGTCCGTTTTAGTCTGATATGTCAATTCTTAACTCACATGTTTTATACCCCAGGGTAGAAAGGGTCGTTTCCGTTTTTATGACAAGTTCTCTGGGGCGTATCTAGTTACGAGGCAAGGTTTCACAATGTACTATGATCTCATTAGACAACTAAATCATAATTCCTTGTTACAAAAACATTCTCTATGATCTGGATATTTTCTACACAATGCACAGTAGAAAACTCTTCAAGTTATAATGTTTTTGTTATAACGTCGTCATTTAACTTTTAATAACATAACAAAAACAACATTCATTTTCATATTCCATCTATCATTGTTACCACCATTTTGTTTGATGAAATATATTGTCCCATTTATTGCATGTTACCGTTCTGAGATAGATTCTCCATAAGACCCACACAAAAACATTCCAGTCCCAAACACTAACAGGACCAAGGAGTCGTCTGCTGCCTTAAGATTTACAATGGGCGTGAGGTGTCATAACCCCCCCCCCCCCCCCCCATCAATCCCTCTATACATCTCCCGCTCTGCGGGAGTGAGGGATTTCTCTGAGTAGAACTGTGATCCCCGCTAACTTGATCCTGACAGGCCAATCATGACACGTTGCATTCAGTTACTATTTTGATTGAACGTTCAAATGGGCAAAACTAGTGACCTAAGCAACTTTGAACATGGGTATGATCGTCGGTGCAAGGCGCGCCGGATTCAGTATTTCAGAAATGGCCGCCTTCCTGGGCTTTTCACGCATGACAGTGTCTAGGGTTTACCGAGAATGGCTCGACAGACCAAAAAATTAATCCAGTCCGCAGCAGTCCTGTGGGCAAAACAGCTCATTGATGAGAGAAGTCGAAGGAGAATGGCAAGAATCGTGCAAGCTAACAGGCATGCCACAAACAGACAAAAAATGGTGCAGTACAACAGTGGTGTACAGAACGGCATCTCGGAACGCATAACTCGTTGAGCCTTGTCACAGATGGGCTGCTGCAACAGACGACCACACCGGCTTCCACTCCTATCAGCTAAAAACAAGAAGAAGAAGCTCCAATATCACTGACTGCTTCAATCAAATCATTTACATTTACATGTACGTCATTTAGCAGATGCTCTTATCCAGAGCAACTTACAAAGTGGTGCATTCACCTATGATATCCAGCGGAACAACCACTTTACAATAGTACATCTATATATTTTTTGTGGGGGGAGGGTGGGGGGGGTTAGAAGGATTACTTAATCCTATCCCAGGTATTCCTTAAAGAGGTGGGGTTTCAGGTGTCTCCGGAAGGTGGGGATTGACTCCGCTGTCCTGGCGTCGTGAGGGAGCTTGTTCCACCATTGGGGTGCCAGAGCATCGAACAGTTTTGACTGGGCTGAGCGGGAACTGTGCTTCCGCAGAGGTAGGGGGGCCAGCAGGCGGTGGATGAACGCAGTGCCCTTCTTTGGGTGTAGGGACTGATCAGAGCCTGAAGGTACGGAGGTGCCGTTCCCCTCACAGCTCCGTAGGCAAGCACCATGGTCTTGTAGCAGATGCGAGCTTCAACTGGAAGCCAGTGGAGTGTGCGGCGGAGCGGGGTGACGTGAGAGAACTTGGGAAGGTTGAACACCAGACGGGCTGCAGTGTTCTGGATGAGTTGTAGGGGTTTAATGGCGCAGGCAGGGAGCCCCGCCAACAGCGAGTTGCAGTAATCCAGACGGGAGATGACAAGTGCCTGGATTAGGACCTGCGCCGCTTCCTGTGTGAGGCAGGGTCGTACTCTGCGAATGTTGTAGAGCATGAACCTACAGGATCGGGTCACCTCCTTGATGTTAGCGGAGAATGACAGGGTGTTGTCCAGGGTCACGCCAAGGCTCTTAGCACTCTGGGAGGAGGACACAATAGAGTTGTCAACCGTGATGGCGAGATCATGGAACGGGCAGTCCTTCCCCGGGAGGAAGAGCAGCTCCGTCTTGCCAAGGTTCAGCTTGAGATGGTGATCCGTCATCCACACTGATATGTCTGCCAGACATGCAGAGATGCGATTTGCCATCTGGTTATCAGAAGGGGGAAAGGAGAAGATTAGTTGTGTGTCGTCTGCGTAGCAATGATAGGAGAGACTATGTGAGGATATGACAGAGCCAAGTGACTTGGTGTATAGCGAGAATAGGAGAGGGCCTAGAACTGAGCCCTGGGGGACACCAGTGGTGAGAGCACGTGGTGCGGAGACGGATTCTCGCCACACCACCTGGTAGGAGCGACCTGTCAGGTAGGATGCAATCCAAGAGTAAGCCGCGCCGAAGATGACCAACTCGGAGAGGGTGAGAGGAGGATCTGATGGTTCACAGTATCAAAGGCAGCAGATAGGTCTAGAAGGATGAGAGCAGAGGAGAGAGAGTTAGCTTTAGCAGTGCGGAGAGCCTCCGTGACACAGAGAAGAGCAGTCTCAGTTGAATGACCAGTCTTGAAGCCTGACTGATTTGGATCAAGAAGGTCATTCTGAGAGAGATAGCAAGAGAGCTGGCCAAGGATGGCACGCTCAAGAGTTTTGGAGAGGAAAGAAAGAAGGGATACTGGTCTGTAGTTGTTGACATCGGAGGGATCGAGTGTAGGTTTTTTCAGAAGGGGTGCAACTCTCGCTCTCTTGAAGACGGAAGGGACATAGCCAGCGGTCAAGGATGAGTTGATGAGCGAGGTGAGGTAAGGTCTCCGGAAATGGTCTGGAGAAGAGAGGAGGGGATAGGGTCAAGCGGGCAGGTTGTTGGGCGGCCGGCCGTCACAAGTCGCAAGATTTCATCTGGAGAAAGAGGGGAGAAAGAGGTCAAAGCATAGGGTAGGGCAATGTGAGCAGGACTTAACAAACGTTTGACTTAACAAACGAGGATCGGATGTCGTCAACCTTCTTTTCAAAATGGTTGACAAAGTCATCCGCAGAGAGGGAGGAGGGGGGGAGGGGGAGGAGGATTCAGGAGGGAGGAGAAGGTGGCAGAGAGCTTCCTAGGGTTAGAGGCAGATGCTTGGAATTTAGAGTGGTAGAAAGTGGCTTTAGCAGCAGAAACAGAGGAAGAAAATGTGGAGAGGAGGGAGTGAAAGGATGCCAGGTCCACAGGGAGGCTAGTTTTCCTCCATTTCTGCTCGGCTGCCCGGAGCCCTGTTCTGTGAGCTCGCAATGAGTCGTCAAGCCACGGAGCAGGAGGGGAGGACCGAGCCGGCCGGGAGGATAGGGGACATAGAGAGTCAAAGGATGCAGAAAGGGAGGAGAGGAGGGTTGAGGAGGCAGAATCAGGAGATTGGTTGGAGAAGGATTGAGCAGAGGGAAGAGATGATAGGATGGAAGAGGAGAGAGTAGCAGGAGAGAGAGAGAGCGAAGGTTGCGACGGTGCGATACCATCTGAATAGGGGCAGACTGAGTAGTGTTGGAGGAGAGCGAGAGGGAAAAGGATACAAGGTAGTGGTCGGAGACTTGGAGGGGAGTTGCAATGAGATTAGTAGAAGAACAGCATCTAGTAAAGATGAGGTCAAGCGTATTGCCTGCCTTGTGAGTAGGGAGGGACGGTGAGAGGGTGAGGCCAGAAGAGGAGAGGAGTGGAAAGAAGGAGGCAGAGAGAAATGAGTCAAAGGTAGACGTAGGGAGGTTAAACTATACTGAACAAGAATATGAATGCAACATTCAACAATTTAAACGTTTTTACTGAGTTATAGTTCATATAAGGAAATCAGTCAATTTAAATAAATACATTTGGCCCTAATCTATGAATTTCACGACTGGATAGGGGCGGTCCCATCAACTTGGGAGCCACGCCCACCCACTGGGGAGCCAGGCCCAGCCAATCACAATGAGTTTCTCCCCACAAAAGGCCTTTATTACAGACAGAAATACTCCTCAGGTTCATTAGCTGTCTGGGTGACATTCCTGCAGTCAACATGCTATGTGTTGTGCAGATTTTAGAGTGGTCTTTTATTGTCCCCAGCACAAGGTGCACCTGTGTAATGACCATGCTGTACCTGCTGGGGATAGGGGGCAGTATTTGCACGGCCGGATAAAAAACGTACCCGATTTAATCTGGTTACTACTCCTGCCCAGTAACTAGAATATGCATATAATTGTTTGATTTGGATAGAAAACACCCTAAAGTTTCTAAAACTCTTTGAATGGTGTCTGTGAGTATAACAGAACTCATATGGCAGTCAAAACCCTGAGACAAATCCTGACAGGAAACTGAAATCTGATGTGTGGATATCACTTCAAACATTTGCCATTGAAACACACAGGGGCTTATGAATCATTTAGCACTTCCTAAGGCTTCCACTAGATGTCCCCAGTCTTTACAAAGTGGTTTGAGTCTCCTACTATCAAAACTGACTGAAAGAGAGGCTGTGGAACTTGGTCACAGGTGGAGGGCCATTTACCATTATGATGCGGCCGCCCATGGCTACCCTCCAACAATTGGGACATAAATGATTCACTTTTTCGAACAAAACTACATTTGTTATGGACCTGGAATCCTGGAAGTGCTTTCTGATAAAGATAATCAAAGGTAAGGTTTTATTTACAATAGTATTTTGATGGTTGATCGTTCCAAGATGGCTCCAACATGTATAGCCTAGCCTATTTTGCTGGGCATACCACGTCGTTTATTGCAAAGTGTGATTTCCCAGTAAAGTTATTTTTAAATCTGGCAAAGCAGTGGCATTCAAGACATGTTAATCTATAAGTCTTTGAATGACAATATTACATTTTAACAATGTTTTCGAATAGTAATTTAGTAAATTGTAGTGCTGATCACCGGAAGCATTTGAAGGAAAAGATTTTCTGAATGTCACGTGCCGATGTAAAATGCTGTTTTTATATATAAATATGAACTTTATCGAACAAAAAATGCATGTATTGTGTAACATGATGTCCTAGGATTGTCATCTGATGAAGATTGTCAAAGATTAGTGCTGCATTTAGCTGTGTTTTGGGTATTTGTGATGCATCTAGTTGCTTTGAAAATGGCTGTGTGATTATTTCTGGCTGGGTTCTCTCCTAACATAATCTAATGTTTTGCTTTTGCTGTAAAGCCTTTTTGAAATCGGACAACGTGGTTCGATTCAGGAGAGGTGTATCTATAAAACGGTGTAAAATAGTCATATGTTTGAGAAATTGAAGTTATAGCATTTATGAGGTTTTGCATTTCGTGCGACGCAATTCCACTGGCTGTTGATTAGGGTGGGACGCAAGCGTCCCACTGGCCCAGACATGTTAATCAGCTTCTTGATATGCCACATCTGTAAGGTGAATGGATTATCTTGGCAAAGGAGAAATGCTCACTAACAGTGGTGTAAACAAATTTGTGCACAAAATTTTACAGAAATAAGCTTTGTGTGCATATGTAACATTTCTGGGATATTTTATTTCAGCTCATGAAACATGGGACCAACACTTCACATGTTGCATTTATATTTTTGCTCAGTGTATATTGCTATAAGCTACTCGTTCGGTACAAGAGCTATTAAATAAAAGAAAGGGGAAGAGAGAGAGGTCAGTGGAGCTGATGTCAGCAGAGATGCTCAAATCGTGCAAGAATAGAACAGTGAGATGTGTCAATTAGAAATTAGGGTAATTCATATATTAATCTATCATTCATGTCTAATTCCACTGGGCACAGACTTCAATTCAATGTCTATTCCACGTTTCATTGAAATGACGTGGAAACAACGTAGATTTAACCAGTGTGTGCCCAGTGGGATGGTTGTACATTTCATCTTCATTACATGCCTACTATCGCATAGCGATACATTCAAGCAATATGTTTCATGATGTGTAGCCTAACATTCGCAATGATGTGCCAAATCGGTAATTTGGTGCATTTTTATTGGTCATCATTCAAATAAGCTGCCTCAATATTTGTAGCTATAGGTGGTCATATCTCTGTAGTATTGTGAAGTATCTAATTCTTAAAGTAATGATGAACTGTCGTTCTTCTTTTATAATTTGTGCTGTTCTTGCCATAATATGGACTTGGTCTTTTACCAAATAGGGCTATATTCTGTATACCACCCCTACCTTATCACAACAAAACTGATTGGCTCAAATGCATTAAGAAGGAAATAAATTCCACAAATGAACTTTTAACAAGGCACACCTGTTAATTGAAATACATACCAGGTGACTACCTCATGAAGCTGGTTGAGAGAATGACAAGAGTGTGCATAGCTGTCATCAAGGCAAAAGGTGGCTACTTTGAAGAATCTCCAACATAAAATATACGTAAAAAACATTTTTTGTTACTACATGATTCCATATGTGTTATTTCATAGTTTTGATGTCTTCACTATTATTCTACAATGTAGAAAATAGTAAAAAATAAAGAAAATCCCTTGAATGAGTAGGTGTGTCCATACTTTTGACATACCTTTGAATTTACTGTATATATAAAATATATATATATATATATAAAATATATAAATAAATAAATATAAAATTCACAGGTTTACTCTTTCACACGTGTGACAATAAAAAACATTATACGTGCAGGTGTTCAATAATGCGTTAGTAAGGCGTTCAGTCATCCCCTTTGGTTAATTTATGGCCTTTATCACCCCTAATGAAAATAAAACATGTTCACGAGTTCAATGGTTCATTTATGGCATTTATCACCCTTCATACACACAAACACACACACACACACACACACACACACACGCCAGTGACGGTCGGTGCAGTTTAAGATTTTTTTTCTTCCTGAGCATGGCTTTATTTTAGGGAATGTAAGGAATCACCAATATGCATTTGAATGCATTAATCCTGGTTCAAATGTTTAAGATACTGTATGAGTGTATCTGTCTTCTCGACCTCAAATGTCCAACTGTAGCATGCATCAGTCAGGAAATCGATTCAAATCTTATCAATCACTGGTTCACTAACATTTATTGCTAATATTAATTTAATAATACACTGAAAATACCTCTCATCTTTTGTGACAACTGCATTCTCTCCTTTAGTATTGAACTCAACATGTAGCCTAATTGTGTTGATGGTGGTTGATCTACAAGTGATTTTGCATGCCGAACAACCCCAGGCAATATCAGTAGCCTAGTCAAACTACACGCTGAGGTAACCCTTCTCCTGATCTGGCACATCTGCCCATAACCTTCAGCATTCAAATGTTTGTAAAATGGCTTAAGGAATATTAGTGTCACGTGTGCTCTCTCTCCGGCCTCTAGGTCACCAAGCTGCTCGTTATGGCGCACACCTGTCACCAATGTTACGGGCATCTGCACATAATGACACTTACCTGGACTCCATCACCTCCTTGATTACCTGCTCTTTATATGTCACTCCCTTTGGTTTCTTCCCCAGTCGTCATTGCTTCTGTTCCTGGGTCATGTCTGTGCGTTGTTCGTGTTACGTGTTTGTTTAATTTATTTATTAAAAGACACACTCCCTGAACATGCTTCCCGACTCTCAGCGTACACCATTACAATTAGGATTTATTAGTTGAGTGACAACCAATGTAATTTGCCAGTATATTTTTATCAAACGCATTCTTGAAAATTGTGTAAAAAAAAAGGGGCTTAGCATATATTAGATTTTATTTCCATTTTTCAGTTTCACCATCAGCAATAGCTTTGGTAATTTTGCTTGAAACTATCAGTGTATATATGGTCATTTTTAGAATGGATACAATGTAGGCTACGGGGTAAAATGTATAATTTCATAACAAGGACAGCAATATTTTTTGCTACCCACACTGCATGGTCGAAGCGGGTGAAGAAGAGAAGCTCACTCTGAGTCTGTCAAAACTTCCAAAAGGTCTAAACCATTCTATTATGTGATGGGGTGAAATCGAATGTTGTGCTATATATTCATTGGCTATGTCATAGCACATTTTTTTGATAAATATCGATGCATTACTAGCTCTAGCACTTTTAATATGAAAAAAATGACAAATGAATTAGTGATAGTGATTTCAGATCAAAGGTGGGAGGGGTATAAAAAGCAAACATTGCCCCCCTAACTAATATTGGGGCAGTGCCGGTGCCAGAACGAATCAGTTGGATGGACTTTTGATTTGGGGCACGTTTTGTTTCACGGGACCTGCTATATGTGCATTTTTTATAATCGTTTTATAGTAAAGACGTAATTAAACTGTAAATATGTACTACCTTTTAATGTGGCATGAACACAACCAGTCATGTTTTCATCTAATTGTCAAACAAATCACTTCATTGGCGGCACCTGAGTTTCAAGTTTGGGGAAGCTTACAATTTATCCTACCCTTTCTACCGATATGCGTGCCAGATATGATTTTTCTATGCGTATTTTCATGGAACAGTTTCATTTCAATATTAAACGTTTTCATATCTCAAAGTCATTGTTACTTCATACAAATCTAAATTAAAATGATAAAAAAATTTAAAATGTAATTAAACACCAGCCTCTGGTGTGATCCATTGGCGGCTATAGAAATTGGCGCATACACGGAACTCAGGGTTTTCTCAATATGTGACCCGTTTCAGGAAACTAGGCATATGTTGCAGGTCACTACTTCACAGGAGAGCCGTTTGAACGTAAACTTTAAAAAAAAATCTAAATGTGTTTTTTGGCAGAAATGTCTTCTCGAACATGTGAACTTTCATGTGCCTTAATAACTAACTTGTATACCATCTGTAAATACGAATACAATTGTTATAGGCTCTATGCATTATACCGCCTCCAACATTCTAATTTACATCCTACCGGGTTGATGACTTCCTGAGCAATTTCTGCTATTGTTTTTATCATTAGCTTACTAGCTATCTAACTGTTGTCGATGCATTTCTGACTGAAATAGTTCGCATTGACTATGTTTAAATTACAGCCCCGCAAAGGAGGTGCTAATGAACATTGTTCAGTGCCTCTGTGTTCAGTTTCTTCCAAATTTAATGGTATTGTGAGCTTCCATAGTTTCCCGGTCGATGTAGAGATCAGAAAAAGAAACTGACCGCCCAACAAGGCTTTGGTCTACAGCGATTTGCTGGTTCTGACGAGGACATTTTTACACAAGGTACAGTAATGATTTATTATTATCCAGCATTACTATTGTTTATTATTAACTATTAATTATTATTATTATTATTATTATCCCAAAGTCCATCTTACCTTTAAGAACATGTTCATTGTTATTTAAAACTAGGCTAGCATATTTTAGCATAAGTAGGCACATTGACATTGAATATTAATTTGAGGCAAGTCCTGAAGACACCTAGTAAAAAACTGCGATATAGTGGTAGTAACGTTATATCGTCGATAACAACTAGACTGACTTCTGTTCTATAGTATGCGCCATCGGAAATTGCCATGCCGGTAGGAAGTGTGTTTAGAACGTTCGATCATGGAATGTGCATAAGGACTATTACGAGCCTAGTTGGTTTGGCCAGAGAAAAAGTCAGCAAACCTTCCCGCTAGCCATGAATGGCTGAGATAATGAGTGGGCTGGACATGCCGAGAGATGAGCTTGGATTGGTCTGCCATATAGCACGCTTCTGTCTATTTGAGCTGGTCAGTATGTCTAGGTAATCCTGTCAAACGCAGCTTATTTAAATGTATTGTGTATTAAAACTGCATAAGTGTTGCTCTCCACTTTCTGGAAGACTGAGTTTTGAAATCCGTGGAATTTGATTATGATAGCTAAGGAGATCTCTTCAAACAAAGGGCAACCATGGCCAACCAAATTTTCAGATATTACACGTTTCTAATTTTGATAGAAAGAGCCATTTGCTTGGCTAGCTATAGCCTAATGTTAGCTAGCTAACACTGATCCTGGTTGGTTACCCTGCAGATTCATGCAGGGTAGTAACGTCACGAGTTGTGATTATGCTTTATTGTTTACCTAGCTAGCTAACGTTAGCTGGCTGGCTCGCTAGCTAACGTTACGTGTATGACCTTATTATTCGTATCTCAGAGCCATTTGCTTAGCTAGCTATAGCCTAATGTTAGCTAGCCTCTACGGGCCACGGGGGCAGTATTGAGAATTTTGAAAAAAATATGTGCCCATTTTTAACTGCCTCCTACACCAACTCAGAAGCTAGGATATGCATATTATTAACACATTCGGATAGAAAACACTCTGAATTTTCTAAAACAGTTTGAATGGTGTCTGTAAGTATAACAAAACTCATATTGCAGGCAAAAACCTGTGAAAAATAGATTTAAAAAAATGAGAATTTTGTGACTGTACTATTTAGTGTCATTGTTTTACAGATACCACAGTGAGAAAGGATTCAGTTCGCAACTCCTACTGCTTCCACTAGATGTCAACGATCTTTAGAAAGTTGTTGGAAGCATCTGTCATGAATACAGACCGAATTAGAAAGCTTACAAGTTGACACGTCATCACTTCATTTTTTGCGCCTGCGCATGAATCTGAGAAGAGTGTCTTTGTCATAATCGTTTATTCTAGACACTTGATAGGTTGTGTGAAAATATTACTGATGTTTACTGATGTTTCACGTTAAAAATGGACCAAAAGATTAATGCTAAACAACGTTTGACATGTTTGAACAAACATAAATAGATTATTTACTAGGTTTTTTTTAGCTTTTTGGCGTGACTTTACACTGCCCACCTCATTTTGTGGGAGCCTACTGAACGCTAACTATTTGGACATAAATTATGAACTTTGTCAAAAGAAACCACATTTGTTCTGGACCTGGGATCGCTGGCAGCGCCTTCTGATGGAGATAATCAAAGGTAAGGGGATATTTAGAATGTTATTATCGATATTAGATGATGCTAATGCTAACGGTTTAGCTTAGCTTAGCTTATAGCTTAGCTTATGTTGTTAGCATAGTACCCAGTTTATAGCAAAATGTGATTTCCCAGTAAAGTTATTTTGAGATCTGGCCATTCGGTAGCAATTACGAGATGATAATATATTATTCTTTGAATGACAATATTATAATTTACCAATGTTTTCGAATAGTAATTCCGTGATTTGTAATGCTGGATTCACTGGGAGCATTCGAGCCGAAAAAAATTCTGAATTTCACCGCGACTGTAAATGCTGTTTTTGGATATAAATATGAACTTGATGGAACTAAAAATGCATGTATTGTCTAACATAATGTCCTATGAGTGTCATCTGATGCAGATTGTCAAAGGTAAGTGCATAATTCTAGCTAGTTTTCTGTCTGTTGATGCCCTTCTTTGAATTGGCTAAACATTACACGCAGCTATTGTCAATGTACTCTCCTCACATAACCTAACTTTATGCATTCTCCGTAAAGCCTCTGAAAATCGGACAGCGTGGTTAGATTTAGGAGATATATCTTTCAAATGGAGGAAAATAGTTGATTATTTGATTATTTGAAATGATTACTCTTGCAGTTTTGAATTCCCCGCCATGGTCACATGACAATGAATCCCAATACCGGGATAAGATCCTGCCCCCTGGCCTCAACAGGTTAACTAACATTGAACCTGGTTGGTTAGCTATCTGCAAATGTATGCAGGGAAGTATCGTCATGAGTTGGGATTATGCTTCTTTGTTTACCTAGCTAGCTAGCTACATGTCTTTTTTTAACAATTGTTTTTAGTGGGTCACAACGGCAATATAATCATAAAAATAACATTACACTTTTTCCCCTTTTTTTCCCAAACATACCCCTATGTTTGTATGTGCCAAGTGTATATAGGTCACAGTTGTGTTGTGAAATCTGTGAATGCATTGTAATGTATAAACTGCCTTAATTTAGCTGGACCCCAGGAAGAGTAGCTGCTGCTTGGCAGCTAATTGGGATCCATAATAAATACAAATACAAAATATAAATACAGTATGGGCTTTGAGCCTGTTTTGCATGAAATCTTACAAGTGGTGTCTAGTACGATCTATGACAAAGTTTAAAATGAATTAATTGAAGGTTTGGGTTCTTTGATGAGTGAAATATATTATCCCAGTCAACAGCCTCATCATCGACAGCCAAATAATTTACCCATGCTTTAACCATTGAAAGATCTTTCTGCTTTAATCATTGAAGTTGAGAATAAATAGTAGACACAAAACTTCTGGACTGGGATGTAGAAGTCCACTCTATCACCGGGTGCCTTCCCAAACATGTACCCCATGGAACCCCATATGCTCGAATCGCTGACAGTAGTCGAAGATATAGAAGGACGACCCTGGTAAATCAAAACGAAAACGAATTTCCTGAAAAAAAAACCCTTGGAGTTGAATATATCCCCTAGATTATTGACCCCTTTTGCAGACCAGGCTCTAGACTCAAAACGGTTTATTACCGGAAGTAATAGCCTTGTTATGCAATAGGGGTATGGGGTATGGAGATGCCATTCCCAGTTACCACCTACGCACTTCCTTCCTAAAATTCTATTGGAAATGATCGGACCAAAATACAGCATGCATTTCTGATTGGATATACCAGAGAATAACACATCTTGCAATCTAGTAGGTGAAACAAATTCTTCCTCAATAGTTCTCCAAGAGACTGATGTAGACTGATCAAACCATGATCTTAGTGGGCGTAACTGGACAGACTGATGGTAAATACAAAAATTTGGTCATGCAAGTCCACCATTACACTTCTGTCGTTGTAACACCTCAAACCTAATCGTTGAATGTTTGCCATTCCAAAGGTATTTACATATATGTTTATCAAACCTTCCCCAATAGCCTACTGGTGGAGGGAGTGGGATCAGGAAACAAATACATGGCATGCAACTTTACGGTTAAATCCCGTTCAACGTCCTTGTAAATCTTCTCATAATTAAACTCCACCAGACCATTCGGAGATGTTTGTATGCTAATACCCAAATATGTGAGCTGTCTTTTCATAGGAATTGTTGAGGGAAGTGAAACTTTCTTGGCCGCTTCATTCAGTAACATTAATGCTGATCTTGTCCAATTTATTTTATACCCTGACAGCAATTTGAATTCTTCAAATGTGGATAATAAAGATGAGATTGAATTTTGAATATCTGTCATATATAGGAGAATATCGTCTGCATATAGTGATATGGTATGAGAGGAGGATTTAATCAGAGAAGCAACTACCTTCTGCCTTAGATGTTGTGCTAAAGGCTCTAGCGACAAAATGAATAACTTTGGGGATTGTCTACATCCCCGAAAAATAGGGAATGCACTTGAGTGTATTCCATTAGTAGAAACCATAGCAACAGGGTTGGCATACAGTAAAACACAGGAACCATATCGATAAAATTCTTTCCCAAACCAAATTTCTCCAAAAAAGCCCACAAGTACTGCCATTCAAGGCTGTCAAAAGCCTTCTCAGCATCTAGAGACAGCACAGCACACGGTGTGTCCAGCTGTTTCATGTACTACATGCATTAATCGTCTGACATTGTCAGCTGCAAGGCAATCTTTCATAAAACCTGACTGGTCCATGTGAATCAACTTATTCAAATACTTTTCCATCCATAACGCCAATACTATTGAATCCAATTTTTGGTCTGAATTAATTAAAGATATCGGACGATAATTTGCACGGTCTGTGTGATCTTTCCCTTTCTTTGGCAGTAGAGAGATTAATGCTGAGTTAGTATGCTCATGAAAAAAAACCTTGTCAATGGCCAAATGAATTGACTCAAATAATACTGGTCCTAAAATGCCCCAAAAATGTAGTAACAGCTCAGGTGGAATGCCAACCGGGCCAGGTGATTTACCATTTTTAGCACCTTTCAGTGCTGACTCCAGTTCCTCTAATGAGATGGGTTGGCCCAGATCTGCAGATTGCTTCTCCTCCAATACGGGCAAATCAAGATTATCTAAAAGCTGCTTGCATTTGTCTGGTTCAAACTGGATAGAAGATTTATATAACTCCTGGTAAAAAGACTGAAATGTTGCATTCATTTCCTGTGGATCAGAAAGTAAGCCTTTAACTGGGGATTGAATAGATTCTATAGAAGTACAAGCTTCACTTTGTTTCAATTTCAAGGCTAGAAGCCTGCTTGTTTTGCTTCCATTAAAATAATAGTACTGCCTCTCGACGCATAATGAACTCAGCTCTCCTCCTTAATAAATCATAGAGTTCCAGTTTAACCACCCTCAAATCATTGCTGACATTATTTGAGTAATTCCTTTTCAGGTTCTGTTCAAGTGATTACATTTTTTTCTCCAATAACTTCATTCTGTGATTCCTGGCTTTATTGAGGTGAGATGCAAAATAAGATGTAAAGTCTGTGATAAACCCTTTAGTAGCCATCCATGTAAACCTTGGGTCCTCTACAGAGTCCTTGTTTTTTGTTAAGAATTCAACTACTTTGGCTTGATATTCAGCCACGAACAATTTGTTTTGAAGAAGGGTCGTATTAAAACGCCAACGTTTTGTTTTATTTACATTAAAGCTCACATCCACTTGGGTAACCAGGGGATTATGATCTGAAAGCATCGCAGGCAATATTTGTTTGGATGCGACACATATACTTAGAGTACGTGAGAATAGAAAACAATCAATTCTAGAGTATGATTTGTGATATGCAGAAAAACTGGTATAA
Source organism: Salmo trutta (assembly GCF_901001165.1). Classification (NCBI taxonomy): domain Eukaryota; kingdom Metazoa; phylum Chordata; class Actinopteri; order Salmoniformes; family Salmonidae; genus Salmo; species Salmo trutta. The sequence continues at coordinate 29,540,877 of NC_042960.1, read as the reverse complement.
TCTTTGATGCCTGGATTCTGAACTCGCCACACATCAGAGATATTGAGATGTTCCATCATTGCATTCAACGCTAATGATGCTGATTGTTGGGCATGTGAAAACGTTTGCGTGGATCTATCAAGCTTGAGATCAAAACTGCATTCATATCTGCCCCATGACCAATTCCTACCCTGAAAGTTATAACAATTCTTTGGTAAGCCCAGGGAAAAAGCTGTCCTCAAAAACAGCAGGTGCTAAGATAGACACACATGCTGCTTTTTTTGCCATATATATAGACGTGAAAATGTAAGCGGCCTGAAGTATCCTTGCTAGTCTTTTCGATAACTAAAGTTAAATTCCTTTTAATCAAAATAACTGCGCCTTTGGACTGAGGCTCCACTAGGCGAAGCAGCAACTTTATACACCTTATCCTGTAAGCGATGGATATCCCCTACTCGCAAATGAGATTCCTGGATAAATGCAATATCAATCTTTTTACGGTGCATTAAATCTAGACATACAGGCATAAAAGAGACAACTTTTCCATTGCCAAAACCAATCCTGGTAATTACGAGTTGAACTGAAAGTGGATCAGATTTACCTTCGATAAGTAGTGACATGTAACCGAGATAAGTACCCTCCCACCGCCAGACCCCCCCCCCTTGTTGAGTAGTCAACTAAACGTTAGCTAGCCGGTTAGCTGCATCTTTAGCGCCCAGTTGCTCCCGTTTCATTCTCCGCCTCCTTATCATCCTGCTGTCCGGGCCCTTCCTCGGCATCCGTAAAGGAAAAGCACTCTCTTTGTGGGGGGGTGTGTAGACCTGTCGCTGGGGAAACTTCTCCGAAATTCCTCTGCCTCTTTTGCCGAGGTAAAGGAAAGCTGCTCACTGTTGAAAGTAAGTTACAGGGTAACGGGATAGATCCAGAAAAGAGGGTATGCCCTGTGTGTACAACTCCCTCTGGACATCTGCAAATGCTTTCCTTCGCTCATTTGTGAAGGCACTGTAGTCGTCATAAAAACGTATGGTTCTCCTGGCATCTTGGATGGGCGCATTCTTTCTTGCTTCCCGCGCTCCTTGTAGAATAATGTTGCGGTCTTGGTATCTGAGAACCTTGAAGACCATGGTCTGGGGGTTGTCCTTCTCTGCATTTTGGTTGTAGATCCTGTGGGCCCTTTCCATTTGAATTGGAGTAGTACCTGGATAACATAACAGCCTAAACAGCTCTGCTAGGGCGAGTAATGTTCAAAAAATATAAATTCACAGTTGTCATTATCAATAGAAAAGTAGCTACATAAAAAAATATACATTCACATATCCTATGTTGTCGCTTCAACAGTACATATTTCTATTTCTATTCAATTAATTTGTATCTGTACAAAAAAAGGCTAACTTACAAATAGTACAAAAGGTATGCTATCTAGCATGTAAAATCATCAAATTGTATATGTCCCAGACATCTCAAAAGATTACCCACTATAGTAGTGTAAACATGTTACTCAATGCTATGCAGTGCGCCCCACTAATATTGGACCCTTGTTAAATATGAGCAAAACGGGCTGTGAAAAAAATGTCTTCGCTGTTTATCCTCTTGGTCTTTCATTCAAAATATTCACAAAAATCAAGCCTTTAATTGAAGTAAAATTATTGAAAAAAATGTATGTGAAATAAATAAAAAATATCCTAAACGTGTGGCACAATTATTGGCACCCCTATAAATTCTTATGAGTAAAATCTAACTGAATTATATTACCATTACGTTTTAGGAACACGTAAGTGGTAAGCCATGACTTCCTGTTTCACTGGGGTATAAGTATGATGTGACACACAGGCCAAGTTCCCATAGTCATCCATCCCAATGGGAAAGACTCGAGAATACAGTAATGATGTGCGACAAAAGGTTATTGAACTGCACAAATCAGGAAATGGCTATAAGAAAATAGCTAAACAGTTGAAAATGCCCACTTCCACTATCAGGGCAATAATTAAGAAGTTTAAAGCAACTAGAGGTGTTAACAATTGGCCTGGAAAAGGGTATGTTTGCTCCTGAGTGGCGCAGTGGTCTAAGGCACTGCATCTCAGTGCTAGAGGCATCACTACAGACCCTGGTTCGATTCCAGGCTGTATCACAACCGGCTGTTTTTGGGAGTCCAATAGGGCGGCGCATAATTGGCCCAGCATTGTTAAGGTTTGGCCAGGGTAGGCCGTCAATGTAAATAAGAATTTGTTCTTAACTGACTTGCCTCTTTAAATAAAAGTTAAATACAGTGTCTCAGCCTCCAGTATTTATGCTGCAGTAGTTTATGTGTCGGGGGGCTAGGATCAGTCTGTTATATCTGGAGTATTTCTCCTCTTTTATCTGGTGTCCAGTGGGAATTTAAGTATGCTCTCTCTAATTCTCTCTTTCTTTCTCTCTTTCTTTCTTTCTCTCTCTCGGAGGACCTGGGCCCTAGGACCATGCCTCAGGACTACCTGGCATGATGACTCTTTGATGTCCCCAGTCCACCTGGCTCCAGTTTCAACTGTTCTGCCTGCGGCTATGGAACCCTGACCTGTTCACTGTGATTACTATTATATGACCATGCTGGTCATTTATGAACATTTGAACATCTTGGCCATGTTCTGTTATAATCTCCACCCAGCACAGCCAGAAGAGGACTGGCCACCCCTCATAGCATGGTTCCTCTCTAGGTTTCTTCCTAGGTTTTGGCCTTTCTAGGGAGTTTTTCCTAGACACCGTGCTTCTACACCTGCATTTCTTGCTGTTTGGGGTTTTAGGCTGGGTTTCTGTATAGCACTTTGATATATCAGCTGATGTAAGAAGGGCTATATAAATAAATGTATGAACTTTGATTTGATTTGATTGACCCCACGCACAGTGAGGAGGATGGTTCGAGGGGCCCAAACATATCCAAGGATCACAGCTGGAGAATTGCAGACGTTAGTTGCATCTTGGGGTCAGAAAGTCTCCAAAACTACGATCAGACGCCACCTACACAACCACAAGTTGTTTGGTAGGGTTGTCATAAAAAAAAACATTGTTGTCATCAAACAACAAGCTCAAGCGCCTACAGTTTGCCAAACGTTACTGGAACTTTCAATGGGACCGGGTTCTATGGTCAGATGAGACCAAAATAGAGCTTTTTGGAAACAAACACCAGAGGTGGGTTTGGCATAGACAGAAAGATATCCATGCAGAAAAGTACCTCATCCCCACTGTGAAGTATGATGGTGGATCTTCGATGTTGTGTGGCTGTTTTTCTTCCAATGGCCTTGGACACCTTGTTAGGATACATGGTATCATGGACCAGCAGATATTACATCAAAACCTGACTGCCTCTGCTTGGAAGCTTAATTAAACTGGGCTGTGGTTGGATCTTCCGGCAGTGATCCAAAGCACACCTCAAAATCAACACAAAAATGGTTCACTGACCACAGATTCAAGGTTTTGCCATGGCCATCCCAGTCCTGAACTAGATTCTGTATGGAATGGTCTCAGATCCCTTGCCATGTGTTCTCCAACCTCATTCCGTATTTTAGGAGAAGACTCAGAGCTGTTATCTTGGCATAGGGAGGTTGCATAAAATATTACATTAAGGGGTGCCAATGTGGCCCACATATGAGAAAAATATTTGTTTTATGATAAGATTTTTTTCTTCAATTATTTTACTTTAATTAAAGGTTATATTTTTCTGAATATTTTGAATGAAAGACCAAGAGGATAAAAAACGTTTTTTTTAATTCACAGCCCATTTTGCTCATATTTACCAAGGGTGCCAATATTAGTGGAAGGCACTGTACATTCCAATTTACAATGACCCCTACTACTGTACAGCAAACAGTAAAATAAATGAACAGCTAAGCATACCAGGGCTAACTACCATTCGCATAAGGCTAGCTTAGCATAATTAGCTAAATTAATAAACACTAATTATGTAAAAAATATAGATTACTAAAACATCTAACTACAAGGATTCAGTAGTACAATATATACTTATATAAGTCATCCTGAGCTTAAAAATGTACTTTTATAACTTCTAAAAGTCTACGACGCAATTTTGTTAAATCCTTTTCACCTAGCATGGCTTCATTACTAATAATGGGGAGACTTAGCATTTTATAGCTTAGACAAAAACAACAAAAACATGCACATTAAACACAACCTATGAAATAGTTGGCAAAACATGTTACCTTACTATTTCATGGTATATTTTTTTATAGTTATATATTACAAACCTGTAAAACAGGAGAAATTATGAGACAGTTGAAAGTTGTTTGGTTTCAGGAAAATCTCAATAGAATAAGGATATAAGTTACGATTCTGAAGCCGATGATGCTAGCAACGTAGGGAGGAAGAGTGAGGAGATTATTGGATGGACTGCTGTTGATAATGGTTAGATAAAGAAAGCTAAAATTGAAGTTAGGCAGAAGCTGTTAACTGAGCCTGCTGCTCAGCGTGAACATTTGTCTCAGGAACCTGTAGTATAATAGTAGTCATGTACAATAGTGATAATAAGGGGAGGGATGACACTGAACAACAGGAGAAGATGAGAGCACAGACTCCAATAATGGAAGGATGGTGGAGACGAATGTGGAACATAAATCGGATGGCGGTGGAAGTAAGGAAGGATGGCGTTAAAAAGGGTTGAGGGAACATCTGGTCCTCCTGAAGGCGCCATGATGGTGGATAGGCCATCACTGTAGGCTGCAGAGTTGGTCTCCCACCAGCAGGATCCAGATATGATGCATATAAAGAAAGTGGACTTTGTGGTTTTTATGGCAATGGTGATCATTGGCATGGCTAATGTAGAGGGAAAGTCCAGTACGATGGGCATTATTGTGGATGCGGCAGAGAGGTTCCTTGGACTAAAAGATTCCTCAGCGAAGGAGTTGCATGAGGTGATTCAAGAGCAGTGATACCCTCTCAGGCCCCAGAGCCTGGGGAGGGAGTTATGGAAGTTTGAATAGCAGAAGGAGTGGGCATTAGTTGTTGTTAAATATTTTTTCTTTTGTTTTAAGTTTGAGTGGATTAATGCCCCCACACTACAAATGTTTTAACCCCCGTACAGTTGGTGGTCATGGTCACCAGTTTAAAGGCCAACAACCACCAGATCTGCTGGCTCCACCTTGTGAGACCAATACCTTTCAGTGCATATTAATACATAAGCCTGGATGACTCCAATAATGAAATAAAGGTAGCAGAAGACATGGCTCACAAATAATACAACAATTCTTAATGATCAAAACACATCAAATAAACACAACACTGTGACCATACTTTTTGTGTGTGTCACACATACAGTACACACAACTGCATTTGAAGGCTGTTTCTGCTTCTTCTCAACCATAGAGTTGGAGTTAGCAGCACACAGCTCTTGAGGTTGAGTCATCTGTGGATCTGTTGGGGCGGTATGCGAATTGGAGTGGGTCTAGGGTTTCCGGGATGATGGTGTTGATGTGAGCCATGGTTTGCAAGCCTTGTCACATTCGACGAGCGTCAGAGCCGGTGTAGTAGGATTCAATCTTAGTCCTGTATTGACGATTTGCCTCTTTGATGGTTCGTCGGAGGGCATAGCTGCATTTCTTATAAGCGTCCGGATGGATTAGTGTCCCGCTCCTTGAAAGCGGCAGATCTAGCCTTTAGCTTGGTGCGGATGTTGCCTGTAATCCATGGCTTCTGGTTTGGATATGTACGTTCAGTCACTGTGGGGACGACGTCGTCGATGCACTTATTGATGAAGCCGGTGACTGAGGTGGTTTACTCCTCAATGCCATTGGTTGAATACCGGAACATATTCCAGTCTGTGCTAGCAAAACAGCCATGTAGTGTAGCATCCGTGTCATCTGACCACTTCTGTATTGAACAAGTCACTGGATTGAATTATAGTCAGATTTGCCAAATGGAGGGTGAGGGAGAGCTTTGTATGCTTCTCTCTGTGTGGAGTAAAGGTGGTCTAGAGTTTTTTACCCTCTGATTGCACAGATGCTGGTAGAAATGAGGTAAAACAGATGTAACTTTTCCTGCATTAAATTCTCCGGCCACAAGGAGTACCGCTTCTGGATTAGCATTTTCATTGTTACTTATGTCCTTATACAGCTCGTTGAGTGCGGTCTTAGTGCCAGCATCTTGGTAGATGTGTGGTCTACAGCTTATCATGAGGTTCTCTACCTCAGGCGAGCAATACCTCAAGACTTCCTTAATATTAGACATTGCACACTAGCTGTTATTGACAAATAGACACACACCACCACCCTTCATCTTACCAAAAGTAGCTGTTCTGTCCTGCTGATGCACGGAAAACTCAACCAACTGTATATTATCTGTGTGGTCATTCAGCCACAACTCGGTGAAACATAAGATATTACAGTTTTTAATGTCCCATTGGTAGGATAGTCTGAACGGAGCTCATCCAGTTTATTCTCCAGTGATTGCACTTTGGCCAATATAATGGATGGTAGAGGCGGGTTACCCACTCGCCAACAAATTCTCACAAGGCACCCCAATCTCCGCCCCCTGTACCTCCGTGTTTTCTTCACATGAATTTCAGGGATTTGGGCCTGGTCTCGGAGAAACATTATATCCTTCGCGTCGGACTCATTAAAGAAAAAAATCTTCGTCCAGTTCGAGGTGAGTAATCATTGTTCTGATATCCAGAAGCTCTTTTTAGTCATAAGAGACGGTAGCAGCAACATTATGTACAAAATACAAACAATGCGAAAAAACACACAAAATAGCACAGTTGGTTAGGAGCCCATAAAACGGTAGCCGTACCCTCCGGCACCATTTAGTCAGTAGCGGTGCGTGGGTAATATCACTGGGGGAAGCCAAGTGAGGGACCCAAAAAACATATAACAACTTATGTGTTGAGATAATTGTGTTGTTTGCTCTGTATCCTGTTAGTTCATATACCTTGCGATTGTGATTTATAGGCCTAAGGCCTGACAATAAGAAAATACAGTGACAGAATAAATTTGACCACACCTTTGTTTCATCACAAAACCGGAGAGCAACCTCTGTCCGGTGAATTCCACAAAGCATATTGCATGTAACAAACAGTTACATTACCTACAGCATGATCAAGCAAGTTAATGTTTACGGCATTTTCGGACTACCTAACAACTATTGATTTAGAACCACAGGGAGTTAGCGTGAGTCGCAAAGAAAACAGGAGCTGCCTCCACTATTCCAGCACCATTTCAACATGATCAAATGACTTATGCTTAGTCTAATACAGTGACAACTAAACGATACCAAAAACGATTTAGTTTAATCAACGTAAGCTAAATATGTGGCCATTGTTCTGATGATGTCCATGGTTCTGATTTCTGTCTGTCTGTCTGTCTGTCTGTCTGTCTGTCTGTCTGTCTGTCTGTCTGTCTGTCTGTCTGTCTGTCTGTCTGTCTGTCTGTCTGTCTGTCTGTCTGTCTGTCTGTCTGTCTGTCTGTCTGTCTGTCTGTCCGTGTGCGCAAGAAGAAAAAACATGTTGATTCACCCTACTTGTAGAGAAACGGCAATGCCATCCTCCTCTCTTTCATGTTGCTGAAACTCTGTCATTCAGTACACACTTTTTTGTTGTTGTCCTAGGCTACCTGGCTAAAATGCTTGCTCGCTGGCCTAACTTCATTTCATGGGAAAGGTTAGCTAGTTAACATTAGCCTTCTACATCTAGCTACATATTGAACTTCTTTTCTCTCAGGCCTGGGACACAATGTATGAATTTATAGTTGGATCAGAAACGCCGTTATAATCATTGACCAGTATGGAGGAAATAAGTAAAACCCCATGTCAAAATCCCTATCTCCATCCATGGCTAATTTAGTAACGGGAGAGGAAACTTCTTCAAAAGGTATCTTTCTGGATCCACAGGCTCAACACACTGTCTCCTCTTGGCCTTAACGAGGAGTTCGACATGAAACCATTTTTATAGTTTCAAAATGTCCAAATGATTATTCAAATATTTTATCCTAATTGAATATTGTATGTATATTACTGTAAATATTGATCACATTCCTTGTGTATGATCATATATTTTGATACATTGAATGTTAATATTGTGAACCTACGTTATACATTTTTTACCTCCTGTTTCAGGAAGTGATGTCACTGAGTACTGCCCCTATATATAGGACCTTCCACCCCCACCTGGGATATGGATGCCTGATGAAGACCTAAGGGTCGAAATGTTGTTAGAAATAAATATCATCTGGGAGCATGAGCAGCAGTGTGCTGCGTTTTCCTTTCTGTTTTCCATAATTTCCATTATGGGACAATTTTTGCTAGCTAGCCACCGGAGGACAACAACACAACGAGATGCAACAATTCAAGTTGTTTCAGTCAATGAGGTATTGTTCTCGATGTGATGTGATTGGAGTGAAGCCAAATCCAAACTGGCTTCCCTTGACACTTTTATTTGGTGCGCCAGGACCTTTCACAGTTGAGCTCACTCAGTTTAGTTCAATGCTGATTGGCTATTATTTTATACTTTTTTTTTATCAAGGGAGGCCAAATGCTCTCTGGCTTCACTTGCATTTAATGCTACGGGCGGCAACAATATCATACTCTTTTTGACCAGACAGCATCAGATAGATGGCCTAAACACAGAGACAGAGGGGCGCTGTCTCGCTCACTCGGATGCTTTCTCCGGTGAGATACATTAAGCCTCTTGCGAATTGAAGGAAAATCATGAAACACAGAGAGATAAAAGATACATTCATGTGTTTATTTTTTTTTAGGGGGGGTCAATCTTTGGGCATCCATGAACACAACACACCACTGGTGTGTGTGTCTGTAGGATGTCCTGGAGCTCCTCTTCTGTTAGTGGTGCAGCGGAGGTCCATTGGTCCAAGGCTGCTGCACTCAGTCAGTCCCTCCAGTGTAGAGCCATGCACTGATAGAGAGAGCTGTCAGACAGATCAAAGACAGGCTCCAGCATCTTGATCAGAGAAAGGAGAGAGAAGGGAGAGTAATGAAAGGAGGACGAGACAAGGGGAGGAGGATACAACAAGAGGGTGAGAGAAAAAGGGAGAGATGGTAGAGAATCGTTAAGTGGGTTGTGAAAACAAGAGGTACGAGGGGAGAATTTGGGTGTGAAAAAGTAAATTAGTAAGAGAGATGGCGAGACAGTGGTAGAGGGAGAGAAGTAAAGGGAGGAACAAGACAAAGGAAGAGAAGTGCGTGCAGGCGGGTAATGAGGTGTGTACTGTGTCATCTGAATGCAGTGTTGTTGTTGGTAAGACTGACTGTGTGTGTCCTCCAGGGCAGCAGAGTAGCGGTGCTGTGAAGACAGGATCTTTTATCTTGGCTGACATCTTAATTAATCAGTCAGACACTGATAGAGAACCCAGGTGCCTGTACCCCTCTCCACACCCCCTCTCCTCAACCCCACCCTGGCCACACTACCTACAAGGGACTCCGCCCACACCCTACACACTCCCATCTGTGGTACCTAATTAACCCCTTCCCACATCACCCCCCCCCAACAAACGAAGAGGACAGGTGCACAGATATCAACTATCATACTCTAAAATCCACCACTTACCCCACCTCTGTCCATCCCTTATGGACATACCTCCTCAACATCTCGAAGGAACAAAGAATGGTATACTGCCCTTTTCACACAAAAACCTAAAACAACAATCCATCTCTATGACGTTTTACAATGGCAGCTATTTCATGGACTAATAGTCCCCTAGGCTTCATGGTGTATAATGGGCGAGGGTAGACGAACAATTGCCATACATCAGGTGTATGGTGGTTAAGAGTGTGTGTGTATGGTGTGTGTGTGTGTGTGTGTGTGTGTGTGTGTGTGTGTGTGTGTGTGTGTGTGTGTGTGTGTGTGTGTGTGTGTGTGTGTGTGTGTGTGTGTGTGTGTGTGTGTGTGTGTGTGTGTGTGTGTGTGTGTGTGTGTGTGTGTGTGTGTGTGTGTGTGTGTGTGTGTGTGTACAGTAGCCATCCATCAGGGCCTCATTAAGTACCTGGCACCTGGTGCCTACAGACTGGGGAGCAATTAGAGAGAACAGAGTAATGGGATGCCATCCTTCTCTGCCAGGCCTCAGCCAATCGATGGCCATCCTTCTCTGCCAGGCTTCAGCCAATCAACAACTTGCTGTAGTCTTTTACTGTAGTCAGGTGAGTAGTCTACTCTAGAACGGATCTAGAACAACCCAATGTTTCTGTATGATAAAAGACAGATAAAGCCCTATAGCAATAGGGAGAAAGAAATACCACTTTTCTTTCCTCTTCTTAGAGAAAACAACCATTGGTTTACAGGGACTATGGGTGGTAGGAAAAAGGAAAACTTGAACAACAAAGAAGAGCTTATCGACCCCTTCCACCCCCTCCCCCGGTCGGTTGTCAGTTGTCAGGATGGCAGTGGCGTGGCCCTGCCTATTGCCACACCGACAGGAATACATTTGCCGGTCATGTAGAGCTCTGTCAGAGAGGCGATCACCCGCACCGCCTGCCTGTCAACCAGCCAGCTCTAGCTCTCACCCTGTGTGTGTGAAGGGTGGGTGTATGTAGCGTGTCGGTGGAGGCCGGGGGGTATCGTTCGCAGTCAGAGTGCAGCTCACTACCGTCTATGGGCTGTGTGCTGGCATCCCCCTGAGGTTCCTCCCTTCTTCCTCTTACACCTCCACTCTGACAGGTCCCTGTGGATGGATTGATGGATGGATGGATGGAGGAATGGACGGATGGGGAAGTGGAGGAGAAAAGGGGCCCAATTATCCCGGGCTGTGGCGTCGTTTAAATCAGGCGTTCTGACCCCTGAACCCGGGCTGTCGTGCGTCTCTGGCCCTGGCGGTGTGGTGAGGCTTGCGGTACACTAGACCTCACGGTGAGCCTAACGGAGCTAGCTCTTCACTTTACTGCTGTAGCATACTCCTCACCGCGCAGAGCAGAGGCCGCGGGCAGCACTACACTGGTTAGCCATTAGCCTGGGTAAAATGCACTGCAGCCCTGCTTCAAGCGGTCTCTCAAGACCATTAAGAGGCCAGAAATCTTCCAGAGAAGGGCTAGACAGAGAGAGAGACAGACAGTTGGTCTAACCCCCAAATCATTCCATTCACAGAGCCATTAGAGCATTACTGTCGCTTCACTTGACTTAACAGACGGCAGGCCACTTTACTGATAAAAAACACGAAAATTAGTTTACAGATAATTTACTGTCATTTCTACCCCTCTGAGGACAGTGGACATGACTGGGACAAATGGCTTAAAAATAAACGCTTCAGAAGGAAGGGCAATTTAAATTATTCGATTTGTTATGAGATTTTCCCGAGCAGAAAAAGAGAGTGCTGCTACCTTGGTGAAGAGGCGTATGTGTAATCTATTAAAGTGGTGGCAGGGACAGGAGTACAGTTTCATTTGTCATCCATTTATCAACACTCATCTTCCGTCTAACATTTATTGGAGGTAAAATCCAAATGGTGATTTCAGTTTATGTCAGATACTGTAAATGGGAATTTATATGAATATTAAAAGCACTATTGTGTCAAATGCCCGACAATACATTGTTTTATGGCATTGTTGATCATTTTGGTGAAAATGACGAGTACTTACTGTATTTATCTTATGCTTGAGGTCCACTACGCACCACAGATCATCATCTCATACTATACTTATAAGGAAATAATTACAATAATAAACAATCGCATATCAAAGGAAAGTTACATAAAAAAAACTTTATTATTATTAAGATAAGGTAGGATTAACAACAACATGCGTTTACCACAACAGAAAATAAAAAGATATTGCACTGGCTTTACTCTAGCAATCTTTTTTTTAACCCTTCTCAGGCAGAACCTCACTCCTCTCCTTCACACTTTTCAGCTTCAAACACGCTGTACACACAAAGGATCACACACACACCCATTAAAATACTCCCCCAAAACCCCAGAAGTCCAGTCCATAGTATAGAGTCAATTGTATTTTCTACCTTCAGTTCAGTTGAGTGGCATTGGTCTCTACACACTGACAGTGGACAGCCCTGACACTGCTATGGGCTTTGCCACACTCTGCACACTGCGGATACAGTAAAAACACATACTGTATGGGTCTCAGTCTTTAGAGATCTAGTGAGGTTAAAACGCTGGGAGGTCCAGGGTGGAGGTTACACCCAGGGTTAACAGAGAGAGGGAGTGCCCTAGGGCGGGTGGTTACCGTGGCTTCGGGCTCTGGGGGAGGCCTAGCTGAAAATTGGAGGTGACGGTCCCAGGCTAGGCATAGGTAGTGTTTTGTTTGGCTGAATTTGCTGTGTGTGTGTGCTAGGAGCAGGGGGCAGCACACAGCCCCGGGCTAGAGATTAATGACTCCACCAGGGAAACTGACACTTGACTTGACTTTTAGACAGATGGCTGGACTATCATCATCACACATGGGACTGTGTGTGTGTGTGTGTGTGTGTGTGTGTGTGTGTGTGTGTGTGTGTGTGTGTGTGTGTGTGTGTGTGTGTGTGTGTGTGTGTGTGTGTGTGTGTGTGTGTGTGTGTGTGTGTGTGTGTGTGATACAACATTAAGTGTTTGCTGTCAGGGGATGGTGAGGCTGGCGCCAGGCGGTGGAGGATGGCGCTCATATTGATCAGAGAGAATAGCAGCTGTCCATGTAGCAATAACGGCAGGACCACCAGCAGAGCTTACCAGATGGGAGGATTGCCTGGGTGATATGCAAGTGGTTAAATCATTGCGCTAAGCTTGGTCGATATGCCCCTGTGACAAATGACAGCAGGTAAGCTCTCTGTGAGGCCTATACCTCACTAACTAATCTACCTATCTCACCTCGATCCTTCTGCACTAGAGGAGACAACTATTCGCACTGCAGGTGATTTAGGATGTTTCCAAAATAGCACCCCATTTCCCATATAGTGCACTACTTTTGACCAGGGCACAACCTTAAACATGATGTGCTGTTCCTTTACATTAAACATTGTCTGTGGTACATCAGTGTTTAGGTTACATTAAAATGTGCATGTAAAGACCACGAGAAGCTAGTCACCCTGATATAATCCGGGGTAACTTTAGCATGTGGAAAGCTGTTGGTATTGATCATGATCACTTCCTGTTACAGGGGTTGATTGCAAGTGGCATAGAGGATTCCGGATGAGAAAGATAGAAGAACAACATGTAAACATATTACACAGATCGGAAGCCGCAGTCAGTCAGTCAACGGGGTCGTCTGTCTGTCTGGGGTTAGGTATTGACAACACAGACCTCTTCGGTATCTATTAGGACACCAGGCGGATATAGTCCTGTCTCAGCCCTCAGTCATCCCAGAGCTGCTCTCTGCAACATCTCCAACAGCAACGTAAACTTTGCAGGACACACTGTGGACTGACACACATACAGAGGGAGATTTGAACTCGCACACCAACATCATTTAGATGTATGATGTAGGTAGTCACATGGCCATAGTTTTGCACCATGAAAACATCCCCTCTTTACACACTAACAGACACACTCACGAACACTCACACAGAGAGCAGTGGCACACAAGATCATAGGGGTGTTCAGTTCACTGATTGGTCGACATTGTCGTGACTGACCTAAAAGCCAGGGATCTGATTGGCCCTTTTATTTAGTTGGCGTTTCCATTTGACAATGATAAAAGGGTTGTGCAAAGCCCACCCCCCTACTGGCCCGTTCCGACCCTATAGGCCAACTGAGACATCAGTCAAGCATCAGGCCTATCAGGGACAGACAGTACTAACAAGGGTAACTAACAAAGTCTACCCTAACTAAAACACACACAAAAACAGACCTTTAAATATTTGTATATATACATCTGACAGCCAAACGACAATAGATACTCTTGCACGCATATAGAAAGTAAAGTCTGCTAGCTTTACAGGATAAGAGGCATAACACAGAGAACACAGCAAGTTGGTCCAGATACAAAGTCAAGTCAACAGCAAACCTTTAGTGGCTGATAAAAACAGAGTGCGCAGGGGCTAGAAATAAAGATAATGGTCCATTTGGATGTGGAAAACCACTGGTTGTCATAATATAGTTTATAGGTGGCTGGTGTGCCTACTGTAGTACTTTTGACTGGCCTGTGAACAGACCTGCGAGCGGACTTCCTGCCTCAGTTACAGAGGAGTCTGGGTAATTGAGTTTCTGCCTGGTACACAAACCCAAATCTCTTTAATAGATCTACAGTACCTCATCTTAACCACTTGACACTTATCTCAACACTGCGTCTGTCTGTGTAGTTGACCAAACAAGATGCGATCAAATCAGACTAGGACCAGATTGATCAGTTGTCCCTAGGCAGTCTGTGACCGGATCACTGAACCTCCCTCCCCACCTCACCTAGTCCATCACCTAGTCCATCCTATAGTCCATCACCTCACCTATAGTCCATCCTATGTAAAGCTGTGATATGACCCACCATATTATTCCTTTGTCATTAAAAACATGTCCCTTCAGTCAGGGGTGTAGATTTGGTGAGGCTATCATGCAAGGTGAATGGCTAGGCGGGAATGTATCCTAGCTACCACAACACATGCTCACACCCACATAGAGCTCTATTCGGTACACTGGCAGGTCCAGCTATAGTCATGGAAGGGCCATTGGAGCGGATGGGGAAGGAGTTTATCATGGAACGCTATGATATACAATACAAAACACTGCTTTAATAGACACTGACAGCCGCTTCTTTAATAGTGTGTTATATAGGGACTAATGGGTTTTCTAGCCAGTCTGCAGTATTATACTGTTAGAGAGACAGAGTGCAGCGTTAGACCATGAGGGAGTAATAATAATAATACACAATGTAATTTACCTTCTGTAAACTGCTGAGTGTGTAAACGTGAGCAATGCAGATTGTTTCATTAACAGACTGTAATGTATTTATACTGATTGCTAAGCATACGCTACTTTTATTGCTGAGATACAGCCTTTTCAGTCACGGACGGCTGGAGACACACGCAGGCAGGGTGGAGTGGTGGGGTGGGGGATGCCATTTGTTTATAAGGCACGACCTGAACTATTGGCTAGCTAAGAACGCACGTCAGACTACTGGAACTACAAGGTGAAAGATAACGAGGCAGTATACTAGAAAAACCATTAGCGCGAGTGTCTGTTAATCCTTCCCTGTGGATCAGTGAACTAACACTGTTTATTTCTAGCCCCCATGTTTCTTTACAGGGAGAAACAAACACAGACTGACTTCACAGGAACATTAATCCGTGTCCGAATGATAAAACAGGGAATGAGAAGAACAAGAGATGCACAGCAAGCGTGGATGCCTCTGGGACATACCCAGCCGGGGCAAAGATCTATCCCCAACGGGCATCTCTCTATCTCTCGCTCTTGCGCTCTCTCATAATGATTTGTGTGTTGCAAAGAGTTTTGAATAAAGTGTTATTTTCTTCCAAACATGCAGTTGTTTGTGGATTAAGATTAAAATCTCGTGCCAGCAGTCTGTATTGTCAAGGGTGTTTCTTGAGTCTTGGTTTCTGCTACGTCTTCTTGCTGCCGGTTTTGCCCTGTGGGGTGGAGGCTGCGGAGGCAGGGTTTGGTCTCTGTGGGGCCGTGGGTTCTGGCCTCTTGCGCTGCTCCGTGGCTGCAGTAGGGGTCTGGGTGGGTGTGGGTGTGTTGGTGGGCCCCTGCCTTGGTGCAGTAACAGCTGTAATGGCTGGAGTCTCACCACTGCCTCGTAACCCCACCAACGGACTCTCTGGGTGGTCCTGGGGCCCCGGGGCACAGTCTTTAGGAGGGGAGGCCCTCCTCTGTGGAGGGGGGGCTGGCTCAGTTTTGTAAGAGGGCTGCCGGGGAGGAGACTGGGAAGACAGGCGGGGCGGTGGCTGAGGGGCAGGGTGTCTAAAGGGGGAGGGGGAGAGGGGTGTGGTGGTGGTAGTGGTAAGGGGTGAGTCGGGTGTGGTCTTGGGCTGAGGTGGGTCGGAGGGTCTCTGGTTCTGGTCTTTGGCCCTCTCAAAGGCCTCCTTGGCCCCAGGGATGGTGAGTTTGACGGGCCCCAGGAAGCTCTTAGCCACGGTGGCTAGCTGGGACACAACCTTGTCCACCCCACTCTCTGACCCTGACACTTGGGCTGGGGGGCTGGGGATGGCATAGGCTGGGGTGGCGTAGGCTGCAGCGGCGGCGGCAGCAGCAGCCTGCCTCCGGTTGTCTGCCTCCTTTTTCTCCTTGGTGATGCCTGGGGAGGAGATGGGTGTGTGGGCTATGTATCTGTCATCTATGGATCCAGTGGGGCTGGATCTGGGGGCCTCCAGGCCAGAGTCTCTCTCCTCACTCCATAACCCAGGACTACTGCTCTTCCCTCTGGGCTCAGGTAGCTTGGGGCTCCTCCATTCCTGATGTGAAGATGGAGCAGCAGGCTTCAGGAAGGTGTCCTTACTGATGGAGATGAAAGCACTGCCGGGAGTGGCGAAGGTGCTGGACAGGGGGCTCTGGGTGAACTTGGAGCTGGGGTCTGGAGCCTTCCCCTCTCTCCTCCCACAGTCATCTGAGGAGGCTGAGCCGCTGTCTTTCCCTCCCAGCGAAGGAGCACTCTGAGTGGGCTTGTGTTCAGGGAGTGTGGAGGGTATGGTGGCTCTGCTGGGCAGCAGGGTGGAGGAGGGGGACAGACACAGAGAGGGGAGGGTGCCCCCGGGTCCCGTGCGGGGGGCGGTGGCCATGACAGAGGTGGGGCGGAGCAGCGGGGGGGTGAAAGTACAGGTGTTCCTGCCCCTCCCGTCCTGGCTGTCCTCCGACCCCTCGTCTGTCTCGTCCTCTGAAGAGTCCACCTCGTGGATAGCATCCTGCTTCTGCAGTGACTCCCTCCTCTCAGCCCGGTCCTGTCTAATGGCTGACAGCTTGTCCTTCAGCTTGCTCTTCCCGGGGGCCAGCCCCAGGGACCCGGCTGCCGGTCCAACGTCCCCCTCCTGACGCCCCAGCTTCCTGCTGGAGGAGGAGTGTTTCTGCAGGCTGCCCTTCTCCACGGGGCCCCCACGACCCCCCACCCCTGTCCCCACCCCCAGCACCCCCTCTCTCTCCCCAGCTGACTCCTGCAGGCTCTGCAGACTGGGGTCTCGCTGAAGCATCTCCTTCTTAAACTCCTGGTGGGAGATGTCCAGGCTGTGTTTACGTCCTGTCACCGCTACAGGCAGCTTCTTGTCACCTCCGGCCCCCGACGCAGAGGGAGAAGAGGAGGAGGAGAGGGAGGAGGCTAGCTTCTCGGTGGATTGTACTCGTTTGAGGAGTGGGGAGCGGGGGGGTTCAGTGTTCTTGGGCCTGGAGATATGCCTGACCAGAGGGGGGGAGGAGTGGAGTTTCACGGGGAAGGACTGGCCCATAGAGGAGGAGCCCACAGCATGGCTGGGCAGGGGGGAGGGAGAACGTTGGGGGGAGGTGCTCTGCTGGGTGGGGGAGGGGGTACGGGCCAGGGGGGATAGGGGGATGTTGCCGGCTGACTTGCGTCGAGGGGAACGGTACTGGCGCTGGAGCTTGGGGGCCAGGCCATGGAGGGAGCTGGGCCGGATGTGACCGGAGCTTGCTGGGGAGTTAGGAACACTGGAGCTGGGAGAGCTGCTCTGAGACGAGTTTCCCCCTACTGAGAAAACACAACACACACAGAAACACACAGTCAGACCTTTACGCATTTATAATCATCACCTTTTATGACCTTTTCAAGACCTTGTGCAAGGTTTGTGTTTGTGGCCCCGTGTGTGTGTATCTTACCAGAGTGTGCAGAGTCAGGCGTGGAGCGGTAGCCAGGTGTAGGTGACCTGGGGGACAGGTTGTGTGTGGGGGACCCTGGTCCACTCTCTCCAGAAGACAGGGAGCGGTTGAGAGAGGATAGACTACGGCTGGTGTGGAGCAGAGACGCCTGCTTAGTGATCTTCCTGAACAGAGAGTTCCTCTTCTTGCCGCTGCTAATGGAAACACACACGCACACAGCTGAAGAGTTAAAAAGACACAAACAAACAATCCATTTAACAGAATTTATGTTCCATCTACCATGACTTCTGAGAGGAATGGTGCATGGTAAGTGTGTGAGATCACTCAGCAAAGAGACCAACCTTTCCTGGCCTCCATCTTTGGTCTTGGTCTTTTTGTTGCGACGCGCCATCTTGGATTTGGAGCTGGTCTTGCGTGCGGGGCCTACCTTGATGGAGGTGTTCTCAAAGGGCGTGGCTGAGACGGACACCTTACCACCGCTCTGAGGGTAAGACACAACACATATAAGACAGGAGCTAGAGTGTGTGTGTGTGTGTGTGTGTGTGTGTGTGCGTGCGTGTGTGCGTGTACCTTGAGGATGAGCTCCACCACCTCAGTGTGGACCAGGCCGTGGACAGCCTCCCCGTTCACATGAGTGATGAGGTCTCCTTCTCTCAACCCTGCATCATGGGCAGGACCACCCTCCTCCACATGCTGAGAGAGACAGAGAGGGAGAGAGAGAGAGAGATGGAGGGAGAGGGAGGGATAGAGACAAAGAGAGAGGGAGAGAGAAAAATGGAGAGAGAGAGAGATTGAAAATATACAACATATCACTGGCAACTCACTGGTAACACTGTCCTTGAATCGGATGAAGAACCGGATAACTAGTAGTGTTAAATCTCTTTTAGTTTAAGGCAATAAGCGTAAAGCAGCCAGTATCGTTGGGCCTACTACTCACCCAGACTATGTGATGTACGGTGTAGATATCCGTGTCTCCCATGTACACCCTGATGGCCCGGAGGGTGAAGCCGTACTTCTTGCCCGCCCGGTGGATGATGATGGCGGGCTTGATGTTGGCTACGGCCGGCGAAAGGTCTCTACTGGGGGAGGAGTCTCTGGATGAGGGATTGGAGGAGAGGGAGTGGGGTGACATGGGGCTGGCCAATGGGGAGGCTCCGTGGTGGTCTAATGAGAGGGGAGAGGAGATTTGATAGGGAGATCAGACCAGTAGTAAATAGAGTATATACAGACACACCTGTATTATATTACCAACAGTTTTACCTCAAGATTTGAATACTAAGCCCAAGATCCAATAACTCCAAAATAGAATTAAATGCAAACAGACACACTCACACTGAAAAAGTACTCAGACACGCTCATACCACACACACTAATTATCCCTCCCCACACACACCTCCATGTGTACCTGGAGGGATCATGAGTGAGAGCGTAGTTGCGGAGGCAGACTTGATGACCTTGTTGAGGGGTCTGGACTGGGTGTGTTTGTCCGTGTCTCCAGACAACAGTCTGTGGCGGGCCCTCCGAACTGCCAGGTCACTGATGGCCTTAGGGGTAGAGGTAGCGCTGTCTGCTCCTGACACTGTACCACGCTCCCACACATCTCCTGAACTACCCGCTATGGAGAGAGGGAGGGAGGACGGGAGGAAAGGAATAGAGAGGTAAATATAGAGAAAATAGAGTACCAGGTCAATAGCAACAAAAAAATAGAAGTACACCTATAATTCAGTGGACAATATGTAATTCTATTGCAGCGTATATACACTCCCCTTCATATTTATTTGGACAGTGAAGCTAAAATGTGGCTCTATACTCCAGCATTTTGGATTTGAGATCAAATGTTACCTGAGGTGACAGAATGCCACCTTTAATTTGGGGTCCTGTGTGGCTCAGTTGGTAGAGCATAGCACTTGCAATGCCAGGAATGTGGGTTTGATTCCTGGGACCACCCACATGTAAAATCTATGCATGCATGCCTGTAAATTGCTTTGGATAAAGTAATTTTATTTATAAACTGCTAAATAAAATATATTATAACCAGTGGTCCATTATTCCTTGCAACTCATTGGATTGGCAGTTTGTTTTGGGTTACGGAGTGTACAAAACATTACAAACACCTTCCTAATATTGAGTTGCACCCCCTTTTGTCTTCAGAACAGCCTCTATTCCACAGGGATGCTGGCCCATGTTAACTCCAATGCTTCCCACGGTTGTATCAAGTTGGCTGGATGTCCTTTGGGTGGTGGACCATTCGTGATACACATGGGAAACTGTTGACCGGAAAAAATCCAGCAGCATTGCAGTTCTTTACACATTCAAAACAATGCGCCTGGCACCTACTACCATACCCCGTTCAAAGGCACGTACATATTTTGTCTTTCCCATTCACCTGCTGAATTGCACACAGACACAACCCGTATCTCAATTGTCAATATGCTTAAAAATCCTTCTTTAACCTGTCTCCTCCCCTTCATCTACACTGATTGAAGTGGATTTAACAAGTGACATCAATAAGGGATCATATCTTTCACCTGGATTCACCTGGTCAGTCTAAGTCATGGAAAGTGTTCCTAATGTTTTGTGCACTCAGTGTATTTTGCCAAATAGTAACTGAATGATGACTGGAGTAATTTTATTTATAAAGCCCTATCCGAACAGGATTAGTTTTACTGGGGGAGGTCGGGTACAGTAATTATGTGCATGAGCACAAAACAATTTTAGTCACGTGAGAATCTGCCATGTCAGTCATTTTCACATGGCGGGAGAGTAATAATTCCAGCCAGAATAACCTACTGTTTTTTGGCAAACTCCAAGGTCCTCTGATAATACTTATCCCATGTGAATTGACATTGCTGTGTTTTGAGGAGTATTACAGTGTTTAACAGGTGCTGGTCACAGTTTGGGTAAGAATTTGTTTCCCAGCATGTTAAATGCGCAACCAGAGGGATAAAAATCTCAAAACCACCTTTGCTCCACCTTTACCCAACACACAGAGACGCGTACAAAGCTCTCCCTCGCCCTCCATTTGGCAAATCTGACCATAATTACATCTTCCTGAGTCCTGCTTACAAGCAAAAACTAAAGCAGGAAGCACCAGTGACTCAGTCAATAAGGAAGTGGTCAGATTACGCAGATGCTAAAATACCGGACTGTTTTGCTAGCACAGACTGGAATATGTTCTGGGATTCGTCTGATCGCACCACATCAGTCACTGGCTTCATGAATAAGTGCATCGATGACGTCATCCCCACAGTGACCGTACGTACATACCCCAACCAGAAGCCATGGATTACAGGCAACGTCCGCACTGAGCTAAAGGGTAGAGCTGACACTTTCAGGGAGAGGGACTCTAATCTGGACGCTTATAAGAAACCCCCCTATGCCCTCTGATGAACCATAAAACAGGCAAAACATCAATACAGGACTAAGATTGAATCCTACTACACCGGCTCCGATGCTCATCGAATGTGGCAGGGCTTGCAAACTATTATAGACTACAAAGGGAAGCGGAGCCGCAAGCCTACCAGATAAGCTAAATAACTTCTATGCTCGCTTCGAGGCAAGCAACACTGACGCACGCATGAGAGTATCAGCTGTTCCGGGCTACTGTGTGATCATGCTCTCTGTAGCCGATGTGAGTAAGACCTTTAAACAGGTCAACATTCACAAGGCTGCGTGGCCAGACAGATTACCAGGACGTGTACTCCGAGCATGTGCTGACCAACTGGCAAGTGTCTTCACCGACATTTTCAACCTGTCCCTGACCAAGTCTGTAATACCAAGCAGACCACCATAGTCCCTGTGCCCAAGAACACTAAGGTAACCTGCCTAAATGACTACCGACCCGTAGCACTCACTTTTGTAGCCATGAAGTGCTTTGAAAGGCTGGTCATGGCTCACATCAACACCATTATTCCAGAAACCCTAGACCCACTACAATTTGCATACCGCCATAACAGATCCACAGATGATGCAATCTCTATTGCACTCCACACTGCCCTTTCCCACCTGTACAAAAGGAACACCTACGTGAGTATGCTATTCATGGACTACAGCTCAGCGTTCAACACCATAGTGCCCTCAAAGCTCATAACTAAGCTAAGGACCCTGGGACTAAACACCTCCCTTTGCAACTGGATCCTGGACTTCCTGACGGGCCGCCCCCAGGTGGTAAGGGTAGGTAACAATACATCTGCCACACTGATCCGCAACACGGAGATCCTCTCAGGGGTGTGTGCTCAGTCCCCTCCTGTACTCCCTGTTCACCCATGACTGCATGGCCAGGCACTACTCCAACACCATCATTTAGTTTGCCGACGACACAAAAGCCTGATCACCGTCAACGATGAGACAGCCTATAGGGAGGAGGTCAGAGACCTGGCCGTGTGGTGCCAGGACAACTACCTCTCCCTCAATGTGATCAAGACAAAGGAGATGATTGTGGACTACAGGAAAATTAGGACAGAGCACGTCCCCATTCTCATCGACAGGGCTGTAGTGGAGCAGGTTGAGAGCTTAAAGTTCCTTGGTGTCCACATCTCCAACAAACTATGATGGTCCAAACACACCAAGACAGTCATGAAGAGGGCACGACAAAGCCAATTCCCCCTCAAGAGACTGAAAAGATTTGGCATGGGTCCTCAGATCCTCAAAAAGTTATACAGCTGCACCATCGAGAGCATCCTGACTGGTTGCATCACTGCCTGGTATGGCAACTGCTCAGCCTCCGACCGCAAGGCACTACAGAGGGTAGTGCGTACGGCCCAGTACATCACTGGGGCCAAGCTTCCTGCCATCAAGGACCTCTATACCAGGCGGTATCAGAGGAAGGCCCTAAAAATTGTCAAAGACTCCAGCCACACTAGTCATAGACTGTTCTCTCTGCTACCACACGGCAAGCGGTACCGGAGTGCCAAGTCTAGGTCCAAAAAGCTTCTTAACAGCTTCTACCCCCAAGCCATAAGACTCCTGAACAGCTAATCAAATGGCTACCCAGACTATTGTCATTGCCCCCCCACCCCCTCTTTTATGCTGCTACTCTCTGGTTATTATCTATGCATAGTCACTTTAACTCTACTTACATGTACATATTACTTCAATTACCTGAACTAACCGGTGCCCCCGCACATTGACTCTGTACCGGTACCCCCTGTATATAGCCTCCACATTGACTCTGTACCGGTACCCCCTGTATATAGCCTCCACATTGACTCTGTACCGGTACCCCCTGTATATAGCCTCGCTACTGTTATTTTACTGCTGCTCTTTAACTACCGTAATTTCTGGACTATTAAGCGCACCCGAATATAAGCCGCACCCACTGAATTAAAAAAAAATATATATTTTGAACATAAATAAGCCGCACATGTCTATAAGCCGCAGGTGCCTACCGGTACATTGAAACAAATGAACTTTACACAGGCTTTAACGAAACACGGCTTGTAACAAAAATAAATAGGCTTTAACGAAACACGGCTTGTAACAAAAAATAAAAAATTAGCAGTAAGCTTTAGTTGTCTTTTTGCACTGAGTCAATTCCTCACGCTGCTGTTTCCAACATCTTATCATCGACTCATTAAGACCAAGCTCCCGTGCAGCAGCTCTATTTCCTTTTCCAACAGCCAGATCAATCGCCTTCAACTTGAAAGCTGCATCATATGCATTTCTCCGTGTCTTTGCCATGATGAGGGTGACAAAATGACTACCGTAATCAGAATGATGGGAAGTTTGAGAGTGCTCGATTTAATCTAAACAGTAAACAAAAAAGTTGTTTGACCTTAACCCGTTCAGCAATTTCGTTGGTCTAATGAAAGCTTCATGCCGCCAAAAAACTGAGCACATCACAGAATGTGTTTTTTTTTTTTTTAAATTGAAAGCGGGAAAAATCCATATATTAGCCGTGTCATTGTTTAAGCCGCGAGGTTCAAAGCCTGGGAAAAAAGTTGAGGCTTATAGTCCGGAATTTAGGGTATGTGTTATTTATTTTTTACTGCATTGTTGGTTAAGGGCTTGTAAGTAAGCGTTTCACTGTAAGGTGAACACCTGTTGTATTCGGCGCATGTGACAAATACAAATGTATTTCATTTGATTTGAACATGGGAACAAGTTGATGCTTAAAACAAAGTGCTATGCACATAGCTTACAGATGAATGATCCGTTTTGTCATATGTCAACTTTCTCAGTGCCTATTTCTCTTTTAAAAGGTTAAGTGGCTGATAGTGTGCCAATGAATTGATAAATTGAAAAAATACGCCAATTAATTAATTAATGGTTCTTATTGATAATATTAGTCTATATCTAGACAAGTTGAAATATCTTCAAGCCTAGAACAGACTCCAAATCAAACTTTATTGATCACATACACATATTTAGCAGATGTTATTGCGGGTGTAGCAAAATGCTCCGTAATAATGGTACATTTTGAATGAGAAGATAAAAATAATTAGACGGGGCAGTTTGGTAAAACTAATCCCGTCCGAATCATCCTCAGGAAAAGCATACATGCCCGGGGAATAATTACATAACCTTGGTAAATAGGGCTTAAGTGAGTAGATAATATGTTTCTGAACACATTTCAATTAATCCTGATAATGCCATGATTTAAAAAAAAATCATGAATGAATCATGAATAATGATAAGTGAGATGCCGTTCAGAGTATACAACTAAAAATGTTTTGGGGGTATGATCTTTGTGCCTCTGCATCTTCTCAGTCATCATTATTCACGATTCATTCGTGATTATCCATAATCATGGTAGCATCCACATGATTGTAGAAGAGTATCTTAAATAAGAATTTTAAATAAGACATCTCAGTCTTATCTCTCCCCCTCCCATAAAAAAAGATGAACGCACTAAATGTAGTCGCCCTGGATAAGAGCGTCTGCTGAACGACTAAAATGGCAAATGTAGAAGTGTTCAGAAACATCTTCTATTCTTAATTACAATAAAAGTGACTCCAAAATGGCAATTTATTATTCACCATTCAGTTTCTATTCTGAAACATATAATCCAAAACACAACCAAAACATTTACATTTTAAGCATTTAGCAGATGCTCTTAACCAAAACGACTTACAGTGCATTCATCTTAAGATAGCTTGGTGAGCCAACCACACATCACAGTCGTAGTAAGTACATTTTTCCTCAATAAAGTAGCTATCAGCAAAGTCAGTGCTAGTAGGGAAAAAAGGTAAATGCAAGTGTTAGTTCACGAAAGGCAAGGGTGTTATTTTTAAAATGTAATTCAATCATTTATGGGGAGGATGCAAATGCTCCAACAAGTTTATAGAGTCACAAGCTTGATGTAGTTAATGCGTGCAAAGGAATATGGAGCCTAATGTAAAAATGTAGCTTCGCTGTCCAAATAAATATGGAGGGGAGTGTATATGTATATACAGTGGGGTCTGAAATTATTGACAACCTTGACAAATATGAGCAAAAATGACTGTATAAAAAAAGTATTCAAATACCGAGCTATATTGTATGCTAAAACAATTGGGATATTGTCATATTTTATACTAATACAAATGCTCAGTGAAAGAGTAATCATCTTTTTATCAAAAAGGTAAGGGTAAAAATGTACACCCCTGTTTTCAATACCTTTCAATACCTCACCTTGCAAGGATAACGGCAATGAGCCTTTTTCTAAAATGTTAGAGAACACACTGGGATGGATCTTCCATACAGAATCCTTCCTGATCCTCGATATCCTTTGTCTGCGCTTATGAACTGCCCTCATAAATTCAAACCACAGGTTTTCAATGAGTTTCAAGTCCGGAGACTGAGATGTGCATTGCAAAATAGATTTTGTGGCCAATTAACCATTTCTTTGTGGATTTAGATATGTGCTTGTGGTTACTGTCTTGCTTTTGGCACTAGATCCCTGAATCCACTTGTTTATTAACAAGCAACGCCTAATTCTCTCATTCTGAAAATTAACCACATGCTGTAGAGGGAAAACATCAGTTCACAGATAGTAGTTAGTTCGTTAACATTTCACACAGATTTCCAGGGTCCAGTAAGCAACTAACGCGTTATAACTTGAAGAACGGCAAGGAGTTGTATACCAGTTAATAAACAAGTGGATTCAGGGATCAAGTGTAGCTGGGCCTGGCTTATGCTGGATGCCAATAGAGGTGAAAGAAATGCCACACACTTTCCCTCTTTCAATACAGTGGATTAAAAGGGGTATGCCAGGTGTACTCTCTGCCTGAAAGAGATCAGTTATGCCAGCAAAGGGTATCATGCTCTGCTGGCACATTGTAGAACAGATGTCCACAGGCAGAAAGTGAACAACGTAATACTGTGCAGTGTAGCCCAAAGATATTGCTTTTGTTGTGCTAAACTTGACAGGAACATTTTTGTGTGAGTGGGGGGGTCATATATTTTTTTACTCAGTGAACATTATTTTTGCACACATGTAGCCTTGTGCACTTGATCGATGTCTACTATAATGACCACTATAATAGAGCAAAGATAGAATGCCTGTTTGTTTCATTCTACTTCTACTTTAAGATGTTTTTTTCCCCCCAAGTGCACTATGTGTGTGGTCACAAGCATTCTATTATAAAGGCTGTCATGGCTAACTGCAATATTAGTGTATTGTTTTTTTTCCTCAAGACTTGAGTGTCATTTGCAGTAAAGTCTTGGCAACAAATAACATTGGATTGCTTTCTTTACATTTTTTAGCTGTGAGTTAGGTTCACATGAACCACTTTTTATTTTACACACAGAGACTGATCATGTAGATCATATTCTGAAAATTAACCACATACTGTAGAGGGAAAACATTAGTTCACAGATAGTAGTTAGTTTGTTAACTAGTTAACATTTCACACAGATTTCCAGGGTCCATTAAGCAACTAACGCGTTATAACTTGAAGAACGGCAAGGAGTCGTATACCAGTTAATACTATAGCAAATTGGTTAGGTTACCAACGTTAGCTCATCTGATGTTGTAACGTTAGCTAGCTAGCTGTCTGACTTTATTAGCCAGCTAATTTTCAAACAATAAACAAAATTATTTGATCAGCTAAGTTGGCTAATGTTGCCCAACATTTCTCTGGCTAGCTAACGGATAACGTTAATTCGATCCAGCTACTATAGCAAGATACTATAGCAAGATACTTAACAATGCTAATATTATTTGTTGCACCACACTTTCTCCCTCACCTCAAACTTTCCAAATGCCATATGTTTTTCAGATACAGCTCATGAAGTACGCTTCATCACCTTCTCACACACGTCTCAGTGGTCAGGCTTCTCACCTACCTCTTCGTTATCGTTCAGGGCCGCGCACGCTGATTCTGTAACTGGCAAATTGGTTGTCTCTTCTCTCTTAAGTCGCATGCTGCATTCTGTTGTTATGTGAACGATTGGCTGAGCCTTGGATACAGCCAGTATTGCTTCAAACGCTCATCACTCGTTTGCTTACAGCCAGTAGTGATCCAATACCCCCCCCCCAAAAAGATCTACACAATTCACCTAGGTCACATAAACTGAAAGGTGACTAGTTTGCATCCCTGGTCATGTGAATGAAATCAAAGCAGACACCCATCTATAGAGTGAGTATATTGTTTAGCCAGTACTGACGTGGGAGTGTGGCTCTGAGCTGGCTGGTGATGGACCCAGCTGTGGTGGGGGACTCGACCAGTTTCAACTCTCTCCCTATGGGGAGCTCTGGGATGGAGAGGGGCAGCTCTTCACTGCGGGGGCCCCTGACTCCCCCGGGGGTCTGGCTGAGCAGGCTGGGGCTCTTACGACTGGGGGCCACCCCTCCTTCCTCCTCCGAGGAGATGGCGAAGCGTGGCATCTCGATGATGGCGGAGCAGCAGCGTCTACGCACCGCCAGAGGAGGGCTGGAGTCACTCTCAGTGTGGGACGACTCCGAGACGGACAGGCGCTTACGCAGGCTGTGGGAGGGAGACACGGGAGAGGGGCGTTACACATGCAGAACATACCAAATATTGTGTTTGTCAAAAGGTTGAGTCAACTACCCTAACTAAGTGAAGTGCTAGGGATTTAGAATCTATAAGGCTATAGTTTTGTTGTTGGTGATATTTCTTATTCTTACTCATATTTTTTAAACGGTATTGTTGGTTAGGGGCTTGTAAGTAAGCATTTTACTATAAGGTCTACAGCTGTTGTATTCAGTGCATGTGACTTATACAATTTTATTTTATTTGATGCAAGACACAGACACCTCCTCCTATAGTGGAAGACTTAAATAATTAGTATACACTATAGTAAATTAGGCTTTGGTTTGCTGGCCTCAGAAGAGCCCCTATACTCACATCTCAGGTGACCCCACCAGCCAGGAGCGGTCTCTGGACTTGAGCCCACTGAGGCTGTCGATGCGCTCTCCTCCCTCCTCACTGAGGCTGCGCTTGGTGGGTGGGGGGGTCCGCTTCTCCTCATGGAGGGACAGACGCTCCATACTGCTGTACACCTACACAGTTTTAATTACAACGAGTACCCGGAGTGATTACATATGCAGCAGTGGTGGTTGTGTGTGAATGTGTGTGTGTGTGTATTTATATGTGCGAACATGGTTTACCTTGCTGAAGCGGGGCGAGCAGGAGGAGAACTGGCGCATCTCTACGTGATCGTCATCGTTAGTGTCGTCCTCATCTTCAGAGTCCATGTGGTGGTACCTGTCTGAACGGGCTGGGGAGAGAGGAAAAAAAGAGGAAAACAAGATTAAGTTACATGACAAACTCATTTTCATGACACAGTACACGGAGACTGGAAGATAGAATAAGCGTGTGTAGAGCAGTTATGAAGGGTAAGCTCTATGTTGAAGTACACTGACTGTTTAAACGGTATTCTATTATTTCAATGACTATGGAGGGTGAGTAAAGGAATAGCAGGGTAGGTTCAGGGTGTTAGTATAGGTACGTCTACAGTGCCTTTGGAAAGTATTCAGGCCCATTGACTTTTTCCACATTTTTGTTACGTTACAGCCTTATTCTAAAATTGATTCAATCGTTTTTTCCTCTTATCAATCTACACACAATACGCCTTAATGACAAAGCAAAAACATTAATTTAATCCATTTCACAAAATAAGGCTGTAACGTAACAAAATGTGGAAAAAGGGAAGGGGTCTGAATACTTTCCGAATGCACTGTATATCATGTGGAATAGGTGTGACTTACTGTCAAAGTAGCTGGTGTCTTCCTCTGACTCCAGCTGAGGGATGAATTCTGCCTTCTGTCTCAGCAGACTGTTCCAGTCCAGGTCATAGAAGAACCGGTGTTGCTTCACCTCGAAAGCACTGCCTGTACCCAGCCTCTCCAGAGGGTTCTGTCTGAGGAGTTTACAGATGAGGTCCTGGGCATCGTTAGGAAGAGCCTCCTCCTCCTCTGGCCATATGATCTCATCTACAGAGACAGAGAGCAGAAACTCTAGTCAGATGCATTTTTCCACATTCGTTTAGAAAACACAGCAATCACTTTTCTATTTTTTTCCGTCCTTTTTTCTCTGTTAAAAATGCAGACTCCTGTGTTAATGGGCTCCTGTTATCTCTGGTACTCACCACTGATAACCTGTCCAAAGAGCTCCTCTGGCGTGTCTCCAAAGAAAGGGGCACAGCCCACCAGGAACTCATAGAGGATGACCCCCATGGCCCACCAGTCTACTGGCTTCCCATAGCCCTGTCTCAGGATCACCTCTGGGGCTATGTACTCTGGTGTACCACACACCTGGTAATACACGCACAGAGGGGAAGGGTCAAGTATAGGCAAGGAGAGAACTGAAAACAGCACGCGTGCCTTAGAGGCTGCTGCTTTATATACATAGACTTGAAATCATTGGCCACTTTAATAATGGAACACTATTTTGCATTACTCATCTCATATGTATATACTGTATTCTATTCTACTGTATTTTAGTCTATGCCGCTCCGACATTGCTCGTCCAAATATTTATATATCCTTAATTCCATCCCTTTACTTTAGATTTGTGTGTATAGTTGTTATTTGTTCGATATTACTGCACTGTTGAAGCTAGAAACACAAGCATTTCGCTACACCCGCAATAACATCTACTAAACGTGCATGTGACCAATACAATTTGATTTGATTTGATACACTCCAACAGCACAATGTTGCATTCGGTCTCATACCTGTACACATCGTCATACACTTCTGTCATACACATTGTTATACATAAGGGAAGATTGAGTGACCAGTGACAGAGTTACGGTGTTATGTGTTGGGCGCCAGAGGTGTCTCTCTCTGTACCTGTTTATCCAGGAACTCCCTGGTATCTTTCTCTATGTGTCCTTCATACAGGTTAGTGGTGAGGCTCATCAGACCGATCTTAGACAGGCCAAAGTCTGTCAGCTTGATGTGGCCCATCGAAGTGATCAGAAGACTGCAGGAAGGAAGTAGGGAAGGGGAGAGAAAGAGAGAGAGAGAGATGGAAGCATTCTGAGATGGTGAATAACGCTTTTAGCGGGTGAATTATTAAAGCCCATAAAGTATCAAAATGAAGTTGCAAGACAGATACAGCCTTCCTGTGTGTGTTACTTGTCAGGTTTGAGGTCTCTGTGCACGATGCCGTAGTTGTGGAGGTACTCCAGTGCCAGCACGGTCTCAGCGAAGTACATGCGTGCCATGTCCACAGGCAGAGCCCCAATGTTCTTCAGCAGGGTGGCACAGTCACCACCTGCGGAGGGCAGAGGCAACGACAGTCAGAACACATACACCCCCCACTCACAAACATGAAGTTGGAAGAAACGGTGTCAGCGTGTACACGATGTGTAAGGAAGAAGGGGGCCACTTCCCGATTCTACTAACTAGCTGCTCATCGGGACCTTGATTAGCTGGATCAGGTGTGTTTGGAGCAAAAGCCTGCATAACGAATAGCTCGCCAGGGAAAGGGTTGGCCAGCCTTGATGTACGTCAACTGTGTGTATGATCAGCTGTTACGTTCGACATACTCCATGACCATACAGAGGTGTCTATCGTTGTTTGTTTGTGTGTTTAAATGAGCTGTATGATCAGCCCTTACCCTCCACATACTCCATGACCATACAGAGGTGTCTATCGTTGTTTGTTTGTGTGTTTAAATGAGCTGTATGATCAGCCCTTACCCTCCACATACTCCATGACCATACAGAGGTGTCTATCGTTGTTTGTTTGTGTGTTTAAATGAGCTGTATGATCAGCCCTTACCCTCCACATACTCCATGACCATACAGAGGTGTCTGCGTGTCTCGAAGGAGCAGAACATGGAGACCACAAAGGGGTTCTCAGCGAAGGTCAGGATGTCTCTCTCTACGAAGGCCTGCTGGATCTGGTTCCTTAGGATTAGGTTCTGCTTGTTGATCTTCTTCATGGCAAAACGCTGACGCGTCTCCTTGTGACGCACCAGAAACACAGCACTGCGGAGAGAAATGGTTGTGGGAGAGAGGAGGAGGGGGAGGGAAGAAGAGGGAGAGAGGGGGGAGGGAGAGAGAGAGAGAGAAAAAGAGAGAGGGAGAGACAGGGGTTAGAGAAATGGAGAGAGAGGGGTGAGAGAGAGAGAGAAGGGGAAGAGAAGATAAATAATTAAAGGGTGACCAACAGTGTTAGAACTATCATGATCATTATCGTCATTGTCATGGGCTAACAAACCCATGGGGACGCTTCAGTCTTAATCTACTGTCTTATAAAGGTACAAGCCTGCCTGTCTGGCTGTCTGTCTTTACCCGTAAGCCCCGTTGCTAATGAGCTTGATGTTCTCAAAGTCCTCCTCCCGTGGGGCCTTGGTTTTAGGGGGAGCTACAACAGGTACCGTGGCCCCTCGACTATCCACAGAGTCGTCTGTCTCTGGCGTGTCTGGGTTCCCACTGTCGTAGCTGCTCAGCTGGGCCATCTCCTCCAGGGGATCCCTGGTGAGACCCAGCTGGCTGATGATGTAGCGGGGGATGTCTGACTTGATGCCCTGGCCCTCCTTGGCATGGCCCTCTGCTGCCTCCAACAGGTGGTAGAACTCCTCCGGGTCAAACTCCTGTACACCAGGGAGAGACAGAAGGGGGAGGGGAGAGGGAGGGAAAGGAGAGGGGGATTAGAGAAGATGCTGTTATAATCAGCCAAAGTCATTCAGGCAATGCAATACAGGTTGGATTGTGTGTATTTGTTTGTTTGTTTGTTGTGGCTCACTGGCTCAACCACAGCACAAATCATGAGCGCATAATCAAGAGGAGGTAATGAGAATGTACTGCAAAAGAATCCACAAAAGCACTTTACTGTACTGTATTGTATGTGAACACTCCTTTATTTCCTTGTCGTCTGACAAAGACTTTCTAATAATACATGTAATTGTATAGCACTTTTCATTACAGAGTTATCTCAAAGCTTTACCGAGGAAACAAATATATATATACAATAAAAACAACATACATTTAGAATCAAGGTAGGTAAAATAGCAATATTGTGCAAGGTGCAAAATACATTTTATATTGGGACTAGGACTATGAAAAAGACTAGTCTGTAGAAGTGGGTTTTAAGGCCCATTTTAAAAGCACTGAGTGATGGAGCGGCTCTCAGATAGCCTGAGCACAAGTCTCTTTAGCAAACATTCCACTCCTTGTCATTGCCAATGAGACTGGCCTTTCTGGCCTTTCATCTTCAAATATGAACATTCTATCATTAATGAGCTATAGAGAACAGAGGAGTTGATCCTGATTCGATAACCCTCACAGCTATCCTCCAATCACAGTGATTATCCAAATATTGGAATTCCATAACTATTTTCTCTCCACAGAACACGTTGGTATGCGGTTGCTAAGCAAAATGTTTTGTTTCTCCAGACGAAACCAATCTGTCAAAAGTTGCTAGCGCACATCTAAATTCTCTACCTAAATACATGCTGCAATAAATGCTACTGCAATTCTAACCACAAAACCTCTTTGCTTTGATTTTAAGCCTCAAAATACGACAACATGCCTAGCTAACAGCTAAATGTTTATTTTTTACTTTGTTATAATTCTATTTTAGAGGCTCCACATCATTGTCATGGAAAATATTAATGCTATTTCCAACAACCAATGAGCAACTCCGCCGTAAATCCAGCTGTATATTGAATGTTGAGATTGCCGAAAGGCAGTCTCTTTGGCAATGGCATGGAGTGGAAAGGAATGGAATGTTAGCTAAAAAGACTGGTACCCAGACTAGCTCTCAGATGGTCAGGGAGAGCATTCCATAGGTGAGGGGCTAGGTAGCAGAAGGCTCGGTCCCCGATAGTTCGGAGACGTGTCTCAGTAGGGAGTGGCTGGAGAGGAGAGTGTGAGGTGGCTCGCTGATTGAGATGAGGTTGCTGATGTAGGTGAGGCTCATTCCATTCAAGGCTTTAAATACAAGCATTGGAATTTTTAGGTCGATCCTGTAGTTGACCGGGAGCCAGTGGAGTTGGGCCAGGATCAGGGTGATCTGGTCAGACTTCTTGGTCCTGGTCAGGACCCTGGCAGCACTGTTCTGTTTTAGTCGGAGCCTCTGTAGTGATTTGGCTGGGAGGCCCCCAAACAGAGCATTGCCATAGTCAATCCGAGAGAAGATGAAGGCGTGGGAAAGTATTGGTATCACTCGGGTAAAGTTTTCAAGATGGAAAAATTATGTTTTACATATTAATTTTATGTGGGCCGCAAAGGACAGAGAAGGATCAAACTTGACTCCTAGGTTGGAGATGACAGAGGACAGGTAGATGGCCTGGCCATTGATTGTAGGGCATATGTTTCGAGCACTGGTGACCTGCTTGGTTTTCCCAATAAGCATAGCCTCAGTATTGCTACTGTTCAACAGGAGGAAATTCTCATTCATCTATGCCCTGATGTCCTTTAGGGAGCTGCTGAGTTTTGCTAGAGCAGAGATGGAGTCCGGTTTTGCGTTAATGTACTGTAAATTCCGGACTATAAGCCGCAACTTTTTTCCCACGCTTTGAACATCGCGGCTTAAACAATGACGCGGCTAATATATCGATTTTTCCCACTTTCAATTTTTTTTTCTCCAAAAAACACATTCTGTGACGTGCTCAGTTTTTTGGCGGCATGAAGCTTTCATTAGACCAATGAAATTGCTGAACGGGTTAAGGTCAAACAACTTTTTGGTTTACTGTTTAGATTAAATCGAGCGCTCTCAAACTTCCCATCATTCTGATTACGGTAGTCATTTTGTCACCCTCATCATGGCAAAGACACGGAGAAATGCATATGATGCAGCTTTCAAGTTGAAGGCGATTGATCTGGCTGTTGGAAAAGGAAATAGAGCTGCTGCACAGGAGCTTGGTCTTAATGAGTCGATGATAAGACGTTGGAAACAGCAGCGTGAGGAATTGACTCAGTGCAAAAAGACAACTAAAGCTTACTGCAAATTTTTTATTTTTTGTTACAAGCCGTGTTTCGTTAAAGCCTATTTATTTTTGTTACAAGCCGTGTTTCGTTAAAGCCTATTTATTTTTGTTACAAGCCGTGTAAAGTTCATTTGTTTCAATGTACCGGTAGGCACCTGTGGCTTATAGACATGTGCGGCTTATTTATGTTCAAAATAATATATTTTTTAAAATTCAGTGGGTGCGGCTTATATTCAGGTGTGCTTAATAGTCCGGAAATTACGGGAGTAGACCTGGGTATCATCAGCGTAGCAGTGGAAGTTGATGTTATAATCTCGGAGGATTTAGCAGAGGGAGCATGTAAATTAAAAACAGGATAGGCCCCAGCACTGACCCCTGTGGGACACCGCATGTGACTGCAGACTCCTCCGATCTGGACTCGCTGATATGTATTCTACCACCCAGTGTACCCCCACCACCACCTCTCCAAGCTGTGTGTACGTCCATTTGTAAAAACCCATCTTGTGTGTTGTCACAGGATCGGGTGGATGTGATTAGTCAAAAATACAGACGTGAGCACAGGGGCAGCCTCTCCCTCTCTCCACCCCCCTCTCTGTCATTCCCTCCCTACCTCCCAGCTCCAGAGAGAGTGATGAGGTGGAGGGATGGTTCCAGCTGCTTAGCCATGGAGGAGGAGGAGGGGGTGATGAAGCACCATCTCTACCCCCACTGCCCTCTCCCTAGCTGGGCAGAGAGCAGCCGCATGCTTCGGCTGCTTGAGAAACGGTGCTGGGTGGCTGGATGGATGGGAGGGAGCTCCTATGGGTGATACATAAACTTATGTGTTGTAGGCTGTTGCACGTGCAGTGCATCTGCCTCTGAGGACAGATGACAATAATAATAGTGGTCGAGTTGCCACACAATTAGGAGTAAATGGCTAGGTGGCTTATTAACTATAGGAAGAAAATGACTGTCTTGCAAATAGGAACGAATTTACGAGAAAAATAGGAAACATTTATTTTTTTGTGTAATCTTGAAAACCGTGACATAGACATTCATCATCTATCTCCCTCCGGTAAGCACTTAGGTGTGAAATGTTCATTCATTTGAAGGAAACATTGTTGGGAAGCACCTCCGATAATTCATCGTCTCCCCCTCTCGTTCCTCTTACCAGACATTCCAGCAGGCGTGCCGGCCGAGCGATGACGATCATCAGCTTCCTCACCAGCTGGGTCACAAATGTGACTTCCACACTCTCAGAGCGCTCGTGAGCCTAGACACAGAGAGGAGAGAGGAAGAGTTAGAAAGCACACTGGCAGTGTGAACCATCAGTACTACTTGCCGCAATAGGCAACAGTCACCTCAGAGGGAAAGATAGAATGGTGTTAGTCTATACATGATCAGAAAGATAGTTTATACACAATCAGTAGTATCTAATCAATTCTACATCAACCCGACTTGGTTTTTCGTATAAAAATAGCTTCACCTATCTGTCCATTTTCATAGATGACACAGGAAAGAGGATGAGAGGATACATGCAGTCGATACACTACATTATACAACGGGTGGGTCTAATCCTGAATATTGATTGGTTAAAACTGTATTCCAGCCGGTGTCTATTCCACAAATTACCACCGGCTAAATCTATGACGTTAAAATGCCTATTTACTCTGTTCCATCTGACTGCTCAATCCACCGTCTCATCAACCCAGACAGGCACGTTATAAACTTGATCTCCACTATAAAAATCATCTAGACATTATCTCACATTTCTTTTAGGCTAACATTTAGTTTTCAAACGCGGAGATTTGTATAAACCTTGCTGTCTGTCTCTCCGACATTTGCAACATTGTTTCAATATTCAAATTCAATCTCCTGCTGTCCCATAGTAAGGAACGCGTCGGGAGACGGAACAAAACAAACACAGGCATTGTTTCTCAGCCAGTTGAAATCATGAATCAGCTGGCACCATTTTTATGGATATATACAAAGAAATGTCAATTGAAAAAAGGTCAAGTGAAACGAAGTGTAGCTCGTTTGCAGTCTTTCCAGCTTCAGTTTGAAAATATTGTGTCAGATGTGTTGTTGGCTAACTCCTCTGAACAACAGTGTACTGACGAAAGAGCACATTTTCTATGCCAGGCGAAATCGCGCCTCATTAGCTCACTGTTATGGATGTGTCCAAATAAATGTCATTGGAAAACTGCCTAAACAAATGCAAATGCCATCACAGTGTTGTTATTCTGGCTGCAATGTTTGACGTGACTGTAAGTTAGCCGTTGTTGGCTAGCTAGCAAGCAAGAGATAAGAACGTTGCCAGCCAGTATGGCAACCGAACCGATAGAACGATCGACCAGCCGACTTGGGTAGCAACCCTAGATTTGTGTCGGGGCTATATCCTGTGTAAGGATGAAATTGTTTGAATAAATTCATAAAAATAACGTTTTTAATTAAAAATATGTCAGTGACCCGTTGTATAAAAGTGATAATGCCCTCAAAGCCAGTGTTTGGAGGATATATTGGCACGGTTTGCTGGCCCTCGACGAACATCCGTGCCAATATTTCCACCAAACACCGGCTTCTCTGGCATTATCACTTAAACATACAATACAGACTGACACTGAGAAGTAGCTAGCTAGCTAAAGCAAAATGACCTCACTGATACAGTGAAAATATACCACGGAACATGTTGTCAGTTTGGACAGAGTAATTTACCACAGAAAACCACCTAGAGAGCACCTCTGCTAACTAGAAAACACCAAGGGGGAGGAAGATAGACAAAGTGTTAGTGTGTAAAACACATATCCATCAGGTAGGTTTGGTGGAAGGCAGCCTAATAGAGAGCCAGAGCCTGTTAATAAACAAGGCCTGGCCAGGTGTCCGTCGGCCACGGGCTAATAGAAACATCCCATAGTGACAGGCAGGCAGGTAGCTAGACAGGCAGGCAGCTAGGGGGGCAGGCAGACCAGGCAGGCAGACACAGGCAAGAAACAGACAAGAAAGCCAGGCAGCAAGACAGGCTGCTAGGTAGGCAGGCAGCAGGGTCCCTAGGGGCTCCAATCAGCTCCTGAATAATTTATAAAGGTAATGAAAGGGCCAAAGTGCTGAAGATGGAGGGAGGAATGGAGGATCTCCTCCCATTATAGACAAGTGATTGGTGAGTAATGGGCAGCGGTGGGACCGTCATTCACACTCACAACGGCTAATTAACTACGCTGTGTCAGTGTGAGAGACAGTTGGTGTGTGTGTGTGTGAGAGAGAGAGAGAGAGAGAGAGAGAGAGAGAGAGAGTCTCCGAGTATTCGGACAAAACGAGTATCATAACGGATATGGACAATTTTCCAAATATGATTATGACACAAGTATTTTTTGTAATTATCCGTGCTCTGAAAAAAAAAGTCATTTTCAGCTGGCAGCACACATCTCTCTTTCACTCAAACAGTGTGAAGAGCTGTGTGCTCCAAACAACTATTGGCTAGTGTAACCGATGTGAAATGGCTAGTTAGTTAGCGGTGGTGCGTGCTAATAGCATTTCAATCAGTGACGTCACTCGCTCTGAGACTTGAAGTAGGGTTTCCCCTTGCGTTGCAAGGGCCGCGGCTTTTGTGGCGCGATGGGTAACGATGCTTCGTGGGGTGTCAGTTGTTGATGTGTGCAAGGGTCCCTGGTTCGAGCCCGGGTCGGGGCGAAGAGAGGGACGGAACCTACACTGTTACACTAGTTCATCTGTCTGTAAAGAAAAGGACGGGGTATCGGTTGAGCCAGCTGCAACGATTGGATTAGAACAAGCCCCTCTCCCTCTGCTCTCATTTCACCACACAGAAAAACACACGGTTTTGTTTCACTCATTCATCTCAGGGCACAAGTCTCTCCTTCTCCAAACACTGTGTATGAATCAGAATCCGTAGCTAGTCATTGTTGTTCAATCTAGTTATTTCCTGTCGACTTTGCTGAGGTTATATGGTCGTTTTGTCTGTCTACGTGGCGTTGTTTAGTATGCGCACTTTGTCTGTCCGTATAATTATTCCATCTGTCGTTACATTGTGATACAAGCCCATACATGCTTGCTATTATTATTTATTCTCGCCCAGGCATGTTTCCCGAGAGACAGATCATTAGAAAATAAAATTACAAATGTAGATTGTTTATTTTGATTATATACATGTTGTGGCATAAGTGTCAGGAGAGATAAGTTTTGCTCCTCTCGAAAGTGAAACAATATACGGGGGCAAGCAAATTAGCCTACCTTCATTTAAATCTGTGTCTGCAATAAATGCAAGCACTAGTAGCCAGCCTATTTATTAGCCTATTTCGTTGATAATTGAATAGGACTAAGTATGTTTTCATCTGTCGGGTCGTTTAACAATGTGTGTCAATGAGAGAAGGAACATAATGATGCGCTCTGAGTGATAGCGCAGTAATGTGCACTTGAGGTATAGACTTTAGCAGCATTTAAAGCGCACGTCCGGGTTTTCCGATCAAGAGTAAATCTGATTCCGAGTATCAAGTGTGATAAAACGGATACGATCGGCACACCCCTAGTGTCTCTGTATGTGTGTGAGTGTGTGCAAATGTGTGTGGCTTTGTGTGTGTTGTGCGAGTGTGTGCATCTTCTAAACTGCCTGTAAGACCAGTGAGCGATGGCCAGCCAGCCAAAGGACCACCTCTGACACACTGTGACTGATGGCGAGTGCTGAGCAGGCAGACTAGCTGGCTAACTACCTCAATCCCCACCTCAGGTGACCTGGGCCTCTAAAGTCTACACAGGGGTCCTCCTTGGGCCAGAGGCGGGGGTTGCTATGGTGACAAGTCACTCAGGCCCGAGGTCGAGGTAGGTGTTGAGGTGGATCAGGTGGTCTCCTGTGACGTTTTTAATGGTGTCGCTGCGTGGGGTGAATGGATAGATGGGAATGGATGGATGGCCTGGCCTGGCTAGAGGAGGGTTAGAGTAGTGGCCTGGAGCTGTGACAAGACAGAGACTGAAAGGGGGATAGGGTTAGAGGGGTGAAGAACAAGACAATGGAGAAGAGCACTGACCACCACAACTGGGCTGACTGCATGTAGGTGCCAAATAACATACGCCGAATCAACATACTAAGGTGTGTAGCAGACAACATATGTCAAGAGGTCTGTGACCTTTTTCAAGCCAAAAAAGTTGAAGTATGCAATAGCCTACCATTTGTTACTAAATAATAAGCATCAACTTTCGCAATACCATGCCTATCCCTTGTCACAGATATACCTGTAACCAACCAAGACGGTCCAGCAGAGACCTTGACCTGACCTCAATCCAAACATCTCCCCCAACCGCAAACAGACAACAAGACAACAACTTAACTGGAAAAGCGTGGTGATCACACTCCCATGTGAGTGTGCTCCACTTTCTCCTCCACTCCCTCTGCTCCAAAACATGTTGCAGCACCTCCTCTTCCTCCAGCCTCCTCTGCCACGATGCGCGACACATCATCCTGGGCCAGAGCGATGGAAATAACGGGGAAAAAACGCGACGCTGGCCATCCGGATCCCTCCGCTCTGGGTACCTGTTCACTGCCTCATTCCACAGCACGTTTATGTCGCCGCCACCTACTGCGTTCTGCTAAGCCCCCCGAACCATGTCGCCCAATTAGTTCCCTGAAGGTGATACAACGTTCTTTCTGTTCTCCAAATTTGGCCAGCATGTGGTTCTCGTGGGGTTAATACTCTGTCTGCTTCTTTCTTTCACTGCCTCTCACACACAAACCACATTCTAACAGGCATCAGCCCTAACACAGGACGGTTTAAACAGCCAATCCAAGACTGGAAAACTCCCCGCAGACCCCTCCTCCTATGGCTTCATCCCTCGCTCGCTCACTCCCTCCCTAACTTTGTCTCTCTCTCTCTCTCTCTCTCTCTCCCCCTCCCTCCCTCCCTTAGTCTCGCTCCCTCTTTCTCGGCGCACCCCTCCTCCTGGGTGTCTGGGAGATTCATCCATCACCCCTGCTGACTGCTGGGCCATGAAATTAGAATCAGGGAGAGAAGAGACCCCCCCACCCCCCACCCCACCCTCCGACGACTGGGGGGCATCGGGCGAGGCCACTGGGAGCAATAATGTCACAACCGTGAGCACCCCAGCACTGTAACTGAGATAACAGAGACATCAATGACATCACACACACTATTGAATGTCCCTCAAATCCTAACACAGACCAACCCATCTTGTGACTAACATATCGGTGGCAGATGTGGGGGAATGTGTCCCATATGGACAGAAAGAGAGAGCGAGAGAGAGGGAGGGTGGGAGGGGGAGAAGGAGAGAGGGAGGGTGTTTATGTTTTTCCGATGACCTAAACGGGTCAAAGTGGCGTCCTCATCCTATGACATCACGGTGTGTTGACAAACTGCCTGACAGACTTGACAGGCTTAATGATGATGAGTGAGGACCTTAGTGAAACCATGCGTGACGGGGGTTAACAAACAGGCGTCTAAATGAACACGAATTGGACGATATCGTCACTCAATGAATTATTCTACTGATGTTGGAGAATATCAGTGCAAAGGATGAAACTCCTCAAATCCACCTTAACCCCCAAAATTAAAACAAACAGTCCACTCACGTCTTGTAGCAGTTTCTCCAGGTTCTCCTGCAGCTCATAAAAGTAGCGTGAGGTGATGCAGCCCTCGCGACTTTTATCCAGGCAGTCTCTGGACAGCTCTATGACCTGGTGGTGGATGAAGCTGAGGACCCCGTCGGCCAGGGGCATCACCTTGTCAGGGGCCGAGGACGATAGGAAGTCAGCCAGACGGTCCTCCATCTGAGCCGTGGCCTGGGGACGAGAGGGGGGAGAGTTGGCTCACATATACGCACCTTCCAGACAGCTCATAGTGAGCTTTATTACAATGGAAAAGCTAATTGAAGGACTGTCATAAATTGGTTAAGATTTTAATTCTAGGTATTTAATTTCTGAATCTATTAATGTCAACTAAGTCATAGTAAAGAAATGTTAAGACTGATATGAATGAATCATTTTTATGGGAAGGTACCTTGGGAAAGCGCTCCTTGTAGACATGGTTCATCATGACGATCTCATGGTCAAAGGAAATGGGTGAGCGACCAGGGCTGAAAGAAGACAAACATACAGAGATATGAGTGGAGAACGAAGAGACTGTAGCTTGGTAGTCTGGTCTACACCAATCCAGAGAGACTGTAGCATGGTGCTCTGGTCTACACCAGTCCAGAGAGACTGTAGCTTGGTAGTCTGGTCTACACCAATCCAGAGAGACTGTAGCATGGTGCTCTGGTCTACACCAGTCCAGAGAGACTGTAGCTTGGTAGTCTGGTCTACACCAGTCCAGAGAGACTGTAGCTTGATGGTCTGCTCTGCACCAGTCCAGAGAGACTGTAGCTTGGTAGTCTGGTCTACATCAGTCCAGAGAGACTGTAGCTTGGTGGTCTGGTTTACACAAGTCCAGAGAGACTAGTATAATGCATGGTAGTAGGGGTCTGTGCTTTCCAGTATCCCTGAGCTGCAGTACAGCATGACAGAAGTGAGCTCCAAGTCCCAAGCCACCAGTAGAGGGATATTGTGGATGGAGGGAGGTCAGGTCACACAGAGAGGGCATGAGATACATTGAAGAGGATGACAGTTCTTAGGTCAGAAACATAGACATGGACATACATGGCTGCACACATACTGTAGTCACACACACATGGAGAGCTGATGGCTCTTGAAACCAGGCAGGGGATTTGTGCGTTATGTTCCTGACAGTGTGTCTGAGAGTCAGTCTGAGGACCCTATCTGTCTGTCAGGACTTCATCGAGGATTTCATACTGGTGGATATCTATGGCTGGAAAGGTCAGTTCCCTGGGGAGCATGATGTGTAGCGGTGATGGCTCATTTAGTCTGTGTGCATCAGCCCCTTGTCTCTCTCTCTCTCCATCTCGCTCTCCACATCAAAAGTCTGGCTAGCAGGAACAAATGGAGACAGCCATGACCTTTCTGTCTCTCACTCACACCACCACCGCAGAGAATAAGCTGGGGTTCTGTCTGAATGAGTCCTGAATGAGGCGACAATGAGACTCCCTTCTGAGACACGGTGTGTGTGTGTGTGAGAGAGAGAGAGAGAGAGAGAGAGAGACATTCCAATCTGAGCGGCTTTGTTATATAGCGGTGTACTGGGAGCGGTGGGGGAATGTGTGGCCGGCGCAAATTTGAATTCGGGGTCCACAGATGTGACTGTTTGTGTGAGTCATCTGTGTGTTGTGTGGAGGTGTGGTCATGTGACCAGGGGGATGAGGTATTGCCTATAGTCATCCACCGACAGCTTGCTCATCGTATTAACCATTCTATTGCCTATTACCCAGCTTAATTGAATGAGATCACACTGAATGCGACATATGAGGTCAACTTCATGGGAGCCGTTTATCATCATCTTAAACACTCTCGCGCGAAGGTGAGCTTCTCAGAACATATTCGAATATCCTCTGCTTCTCTTACACACGCATAACATACTCATTTAGTAGAACTGTCTACTTAAAAAAATCTAATATATGCCAGTCATCTTCACGAACCAAGAAGAGAAGCATTCTCAGCTCTGAGTCCTGCCACACACCTCTGTTCTTTTATTCTTTTTTTTAAATCACTCAGAAATACAATCATAGCCACGCCACTGCTGCCACAGCAACCTAAGGTTAGCTCCGACAGAGATTGATGCACAGTGGCGGCTTCATAAATACTCAAATATTTGAAGGATATTTTCACCCCCCCCCCCTTCCTTTGTCTGTGAGTGGAGTTGCTTTGAGTGATATGTGACTTTATTGAATAAACCTCACATCCAAATGAGCTGCTAATAGAATCATTAAGGTCCTGAGAATGAATAACATCAGACTGACAGCCACATCAGACTGACAGTCTAGAAAAATATGTTCATAAGTCATTTGAGAAACAACCTTGAACACAGACTCAAATTATACTTGTGGGGGGAAAGTTTTGGATCTACAGTATAAGCCTATGTGTTAATAGGCTGAGAAGATTTTTGAAATAAACTAACTTTGAAGACCATTGAATCCTGTTGTTGCTATTCATTTATGTACTGTCGCACAATACTATTTCTCTTGAAGGATTAGCGTTTTAAAACGGGTGAATTGGCAGTGTGAGCTTTTTAAACACTGATGTCAGATTACGTGAAAAGGGTGCTCAAAAGGAAAAGGTAGAAGATGATTAAGAGGATAAATTAAGTGAATCAGAGCGAGAGAGAGAGAGAGAGAGAAGAGAGAGAAGAGAGAGAGAGAATAACATTGCCCCAACACCAGTGAGGCATGCGACTGGGGAAAT
Source organism: Salmo trutta (assembly GCF_901001165.1). Lineage (NCBI taxonomy): Eukaryota > Metazoa > Chordata > Actinopteri > Salmoniformes > Salmonidae > Salmo > Salmo trutta. The sequence continues at coordinate 29,497,609 of NC_042960.1, read as the reverse complement.
GAAGGACCTAATTGACCGTGACAGAGAAGAGGCCGGGCAGGGAGGTGTATGTACAGTGCCTTGCAAAAGTATTCATCCCCCTTGGCGTGTTTCCTATTTTGTTGCATTACAACCTGTAATTTAAAAAACAGATTTTTATTTGGATTTCATGTAATGGGCATGCACAAAATAGTCCAAATTGCTGAAGTGGAACGAAAAAATAACTGACAATTGGTGCGTGCATATGTATTCACCCCCTTTGCTATGAAGCCCCTAAATAAAATCTGGTGCAACCAATTACCTTCAGAAGTCACATAATTAGTGAATTAAAGTCCACCTGTGTGCAATCTAAGTGTCACATGATCTGTCACATGATCTCAGTATATATACACCTGTTCTGAAAGGCCCCAGAGTCTGCAACAACACTAAGCAAGGGACACCACCAAGCAAGCGGCACCATGAAGACCAAGGAGCTGTCACGACTTCCGCCGAAGTCGGTTCCTCTCCTTGTTCGGGCGGTGCTTGGCGGTCGGCGTCGCCGGTCTTCCTTGTCTGGAATTGTTTGTTGTAAGTGCTTGTGCACGTTATGCTGGTGTGTGATGGGTTTTGTACCCATTTAATTTATTGTTCTGTTAACGGTGGTTTTTATTAACTGCACCGTTGTAAATCAGTTTTTGCTCTCCTGCGCCTGACTTCTCTGCCGCCAGTACGCACCCCTTACAGGAACTGTACAAACAGTTCAGGGACAAAGTTGTGGAGAAGTACAGATCAGGATTGGGTTATAAAAAAATATCCGAAACTTTGAATATCCCATGGAGCACTATAAAATCTATTATACATTTTTTTGAAAGAATATGGCATCACAACAAATCTGCCAAGAGAGGGCCACCCACCAAAACTCACGGACCACGCAAGGAGGGCATTAATCAGAGAGGCAACAAAGAGACAAAAGATAACCCTGAAGGAGCTGCAAAGCTCCACAGCGGAGATTGGAGTACCTGTCCATAGAACCACTTTAAGCCTTACACTCCACAGAGCTGGGCTTTACAGAAGAGTGGCCAGAAAAAAGCCATTGCTTAAAGTAAAAAATAAGCAAACGGGTTTGGTGTTCGCCAAAAGGCATGTGGGAGACTCCCCAAACATATGGAAGAAGGTACTCTGGTCAGATGAGACTAAAATTGAGCTGGGAAACTGGTCAGAATTGAAGGAATGATGGATGGCGCTAAATACAGGGAAATTCTTGAGCGAAACCTGTTTCAGTCTTCCAGAGATTTGAGACTGGGACGGAGGTTCACCTTCCATGACCCTAAGCATACTGCTAAAGCAACACTCGAGTGGTTTAAGGGTAAACATTTAAATGTCTTGGAATGGCCTAGAAAAAGCCCAGACCTCAATCCAATTGAGAACCTGTGGTATGACTTAAAGATTGCTGTACACCAGCGGAACCCATCCATCTTGAAGGAGCTGGAGCAGTTTTGCCTTGAAGAATGGGCAAAAATCCTAGTGGCTAGATGTGCCAAGCTTATAGAGACGTACCCCAAGAGACTTGCCGCTGTAATTGCTGCAGAAGGTGGCTCTACAAAGTATTGACTTTGGGGGGGTGAATAGTTATGCACGCTCAAGTTCTGTTTTTTTGTCTTATTTCTTGTTTGTTTCACCAAAAATATTTTGCATCTTCAAAAGTGGTAGGCATGCTGTGTAAATCAAATGATACAAACCCCCCAACATTTTTAATTCCAGGTTGCAAGGCAACAAAATAGGAAAAATGCCAAGGGGGGTGAATACTCTCATAAGCCACTGTATGTGTGTTTGTGTGTGTGTGAGCACCTCAGAGCCCCATTCGATGAGATGTTAATGACATGGGTAATAAATTCAACAAGGGGACACCCAAAATGAAGGGCTGAGCTGCTGAGGGAAGGGTAGAAGTGTTTAATTAAATACACCGTCTGTGACTGTGTGTATGTGTGTGACTGTCTCTGTGTCTTGTCTGTGAGGCTCTGTGCTGCTCATTAAAACAGGACCCACCGCTGGATATGACAAGCCTATGATGGATGAACATGTTGAGCTCATTTCTACAACTCCAGAAGAATGAGAGTGGGAAGAGAAAGAGAGAGGGAAAGAGAAAGACGGAGAGAGAGAGGGTGAGATACAGAGATGGATAGAGTGAGAGAGAGAGAGAGAGAGATAAGCACTGCCGTCATCACTCTCAGCCTGGCTGATAATAAGGCCATGAAATTAGCATATGATTGCTTCTTTCTTTAATCTAAATGATCTGGTCTGAGACTCAGCTTTGTCCTCCCTCTCTCACTCCCTCCCGTGCTTTCCCTAGGGATGTGCATCTTTCCCTTTCAAGACGATTGGATACGGATCTAGATACATGGGCTCTGATAAAATACAGGAACGATACGTTATAGTTTGAAATGATTCGATGGGATGAGATACGATTTGATGCAGTAACATTTGATGCATAAACACATTCGTTTTCCATTCTAAATAAAAATGTGCTGCTGAGCTGGATCTGTCTGAGCTGACTTCTGTGTGTGTGTGTGTGTGTGTGGTGTGTGTAAATTATGTATGTCTATGGTGTATGTGCTATGTAGGCACCTGAGCTGAGCCATAAATGAGACTAGGCATCTACCACCCCACTATCACATTAGGGGGGGGGCAATGTAGCCTAAGTTTTTTGTCCCCCCCACACTTTGGTTCTGAAATCACCATGAACCACTAACTTGTCATTTTTGCAGATGAAGTGTTTGAGTTAGTAATGTATCAATATTTATCATTTACAAATTAGCTAGCCAATGAATATACAGTACCATTCAAAAGTTTGGACACTCATTTAAGGCTTTTTCTTTATTTTTACTATTTTCTACATTGAAGACATCAATACTATAAAATAACACATTTGGAATCATGTAGTAACCAAAATATATTTTATATTTGAGATTCTTCAAAGTAGCCACCCTTTGCCTTGATGACAGCTTTGCACACTCTTGGCATTCTCTCAACCAGCTTCATGAGGTAGACACCTGAAATGCTTGCCTTTCCTTCACTCTGAGGTCCAAATCATCCCAAACCATCTCAATTGGGTTGAGGTCGGGAGATTGTGGAGACCAGGTCTTCTGATGCAGCACTCCATCACCCAATTCAGTTCAAATCAAGGCGCTTTATTGGCATGGGAAACATATGTTAACATTGCCAAAGCAAGTGAAGTAGATAATATACAAAAGTGAAATAAACAATAAAAATGAACAGTAAACATTACACTCACAGAAGTTCCAAAAGAATAAAGACATTTCAAATGTCATATTATGTATATATACAGCATTGTAACGATGTGCAAATGGTTAAAGTACAAAAGGGAAAATATATAAACATAAATATGGGTTGCATTTACAATGGTGTTTGTTCTTCACTGGTTACCCTTTTCTTGTGGCAAAAGGTCACACATGTTGCTATTTCACCCAGTAGATATGGGAGTTTATCAAAATCGAGTTTGTTTTCAAATTCTTTGTGGATCTGTGTAATCTGAGGGAAATATGTGTCTCTAATATGGTCATATATTTGGCAGGAGGTTAGGAAGTGCAGCTCAGTTACCACCTCATTTTGTGGGCAGTGTGCATATAGCCTGTCTTCTCTTGAGAGCCAGGTCTGCCTACGTCAGGCTTTCTCAATAGCAAGGCTATGCTCACTGAGTCTGTACATAGTCAAAGCTTTCCAGAAGTTTGGGTCAGTCACAGTGGTCAGGTATTCTTAATTAATTATTTCCAATGTGTCAAGTAATTATCTTTTTGTTTTCTCATGATTTGGTTGGGTCTAATTGTGTTGCTGTCCTGAGGCTCTGCGGGGACTGTTTGTGTTTGTGAACAGAGCCCCAGGACCAGCTTGCTTAGGTGACTCTTCTCCAGGTTATTCTCTTTGTAGGTGATGGCTTTGTTATGAAAGGTTTGGGAATCGCTTCCTTTTAGGTGGTTGTAGAATTTAGCGGCTCTTTTCTGGATTTTTAAAATTAGCGGGTATCGGCCAAATTCTGCTCTGCATGCATTATTTGGTGTTTTACGTTGTAGACAAGGATATTTTTGCAGAATTCTGCAGGCAGAGTATCAATTTGGTGTTTGTCCCGTTTTGTGAATTCTTGGTTGGTGAGCGGACCCCAGACCTCACAACCATAAAGGGCAAAGTATGTTTAGCCAGATCCTAATTGGTATGTCGAATGTTATGTTCCTTTTGATGGAAGTTACCTGTGGCGCTGATGTTTAGGCCAAGGTCTGTATAATTTTTTGCGTGCTCTAGTGCAATGGTGTCTAGATGGAATTTGTATTTCTGGTCCTGGCAACTGGACCTTTTTTGGAAGACCATTATTTTGGTCGATTTACTGTCAGGGCCCAGGTCTGGCAGAATCTGTGCAGAAGATCTAGGTGCTGCTGTAGGCCTTCCTTGGTTGGTGACAGAAGCACCAGATCATCAGCAAACAGTAGACATTTTACTTCAGATTATAGTAGGGTGAGGCCGGGTGCTGCAGACTGTTCTAGTGCTCACGCCAACTCGTTGATATACAGTATATGTTGAACAGGGTGGGGCTCACTCTCCTTCTTGGTCAAATAGCCCTTACACATCCTGGAGGTCTGTTCTATCCTCCTTCACTTCATATTTCAGCATGATAATGCATGCCCCAATGTCGCAAGGATCTGTACACAATTCCTGGAGGCTAAAAATATACAGTTCTTCCATGGCCTGCATACTAACCAGACATGTCACTCGTTGAGCATGTTTGGGATGCTCTGGATCAACAGCATGTTCCAGTTCCCGCCGATATCCAACAACTTCCCACAGCTATTGAAGAGGAGTGGCACAACATTCCACAGGCCACAATCAACAGCCAGAGGCAAATGGTGGCCACACCAGATACTGATTTTCTGATCGACACCCCTACCAACAGATGCATATTTGTATTCCCAGTCATGTGAAATCCATAAATGTACACTGCTCAAAAAAATAAAGGGAACACTAAAATAACACATCCTAGATCTGAATGAATGAAATAATCTTATTAAATACTTTTTTCTTTACATAGTTGAATGTGCTGACAACAAAATCACACAAAAATAATCAATGGAAATCCAATTTATCAACCTATGGAGGTCTGGATTTGGAGTCACACTCAAAATTAAAGTGGAAACCACACTACAGGCTGATCCAACTTTGATGTAATGTCCTTAAAACAAGTCAAAATGAGGCTCAGTAGTGTGTGTGGCCTCCACGTGCCTGTATGACCTCCCTACAACGCCTGGGCATGCTCCTGATGAGGTGGCGGATGGTCTCCTGAGGGATCTCCTCCCAGACCTGGCCTAAAGCATCCGCCAACTCCTGGACAGTCTGTGGTGCAACGTGGCGTTGGTGGATGGAGCGAGACATGATGTCCCAGATGTGCTCAATTTGATTCAGGTCTGGGGAACGGGCGGGCCAGTCCATAGCATCAATGCCTTCCTCTTGCAGGAACTGCTGACACACTCCTGCCACATGAGGTCTAGCATTGTCTTGCATTAGGAGGAACCCAGGGCCAACCGCATCAGCATATGGTCTCACAAGGGGTCTGAGGATCTCATCTCGGTACCTAATGGCAGTCAGGCTACCTCTGGTGAGCACATGGAGGGCTGTGCGGCCCCCCAAAGAAATGCCACCCCACACCATGACTGACCCACCTTCAAACCGGTCATGCTGGAGGATGTTGCAGGCAGCAGAACGTTCTCCACGGTGTCTCCAGACTCTGTCACGTCTGTCACATGTGCTCAGTGTGAACCTGCTTTCATCTGTGAAGAGCACAGGGCGCCAGTGGCGAATTTGCCAATCTTGGTGTTCTCTGGCAAATGCCAAACGTCCTGCACGGTGTTGGCTGTAAGCACAACCCCCACCTGTGGACGTCGGGCCCTCATACCACCCTCATGGAGTCTGTTTCTGACCGTTTGAGCAGACACATGCACATTTGTGGCCTGCTGGAGGTCATTTTGCAGGGCTCTGGCAGTGCTCCTCCTGCTCCTCCTTGCACAAAGGCGGAGGTAGCGGTCCTGCTGCTGGGTTGTTGCCCTCCAACGGCCTCCTCCACGTCTCCTGATGTACTGGCCTGTCTCCTGGTAGCGCCTCCATGCTCTGGACACTACGCTGACAGACACAGCAAACCTTCTTGCCACAGCTCGCATTGATGTGCCATCCTGGATGAGCTGCACTACCTGAGCCACTTGTGTGGGTTGTAGACTCCGTCTCATGCTACCACTAGAGTGAAAGCACCGCCAGCATTCAAAAGTGACCAAAACATCAGCCAGGAAGCATAGGAACTGAGAAGTGGTCTGTGGTTACCACCTGCAGAACCACTCCTTTATTGGGGGTGTCTTGCTAATTGCCTATAATTTCCACCTGTTGTCTATTCCATTTGCACAACAGCATGTGAAATTTATTGTCAATCAGTGTTGCTTCCTAAGTGGACAGTTTGATTTCACAGAAGTGTGATTGACTTGGAGTTACATTGTGTTGTTTAAGTGTTCCTTTTATTTTTTGGAGCAGTATATTTCAAATGAATGAATTGAATGATATATGAACTGTAACAGTAAAATCTTTGAAATAGTACAGTATTTGTCAACTAATAAAGCCAAATATCACGCAGGCCATTTTAGCAGCAAGATCAAGAACAGGCCGCCTACCTCGCGTTGGTCAGGGTGCGAAGCTGGGCACAGAGTGCAGTTTAACTAGGCTACTGATATTGCCTGGGGTTGTAGGACAGACATTGAAGGAGAGGACACATCAGTTGTCACAAAAGATTAGAGCTATTTTCAGGAAGGTAGAAAGAATGTAATAAGCAAAAAGAATGTGTGAACCGGCGAGTTGTAACGTTTGAATAGATTTTCTGACCGTTGTAGTGGCGACACGTCATTCAGGGTTTTGCTACCCACCTGCATGCTATTTTGCAATTAATACGTGTCACATATCAGTTTGCAAACAAAGTCCCCAAAAAATTATTGAGTTATTGGAGCCACATCCAAGCATGGTCTCTTTTTTGCTTTCTTGAGTAAGGCAGCTCCAAAATGCAGGTGTTTAAGCCTAGCTCAGTGCTTTCTGTGGTGGTGGGGCAGCCAGCAGAAAATACGGAGTGTAGGGTTGACAAAATATGCCCACAAATTGTGTGCTGCTGCATAAATTATATAATATGCCAGGGAGATATGTATACTGTAGTTAAGAAAGTAACACTAAGTTTATGTTGTGTAGTAAGCTGCTAGTAGCGCATGTGCCTCACCCTAATAATTTGGCCCGTTTCCCCCTTATAACTTAGTCTACTGTTCTGATTTGGTGGTGCACATGTAGCCTTTAGCCTGTTTTAGGAAATGTCATCATCGAATATTGTAAGAGCTTTCATTGTCTGCTTATATGTCTCCTTTATTTATCCTATGGTTCTGACTTGGTGTACAGGGAAAATACTGTAAAACCGGCCCATGTTCTGAATTCTATCGCTGTACAAATAGTTATATTGATTACGTCCGTCTTAGCTTGCTCATTCATTTCTTAATCGAAATTACGGATGACCTCTTATCCACTCATCGTTCCCTTATGCCATGGTTTGTACATGTCAATTGTCAGTAGAAACCACATTTGTTTATGAAAGTCAGCCATATCAGCTATGTGTTTTTTAAAAGGCAGTAAATGAGGCTGAATGAACTGTTTTGCTGCCAGACAAGGCTCCACTGATAGCCAGGTGTAGCGGTGGTAAGGATTCACTCCATGGTGCTGAAAATAAAGTTCTGCTGTTGGGACAGCTTTATGTAGGCCGTAACAATTTCTGGGCACCGTTTGTCACCGTTATAGTGCAATTAATGTATTATTTAGGGTTGTGTAGTGGCTTTGCTGGCATTGTCGTGGAAATTCGAAACAATAATGAGAAGAGACAGGGTCAATCACCAATCAGGATATTACTTCATTCAAAACGTATTAATAACATAGATGAATTATTGCAATAATGAAGCTGGTCGAATAATTAACCCTAGATGATTCGTTGAGAGCCCAACGAGCGGATTTTGAGCCACAGAATTTTATAGCAAAGTACATCCTTCTGAATGTTCATGACAAACAACAGATGTATGGAATGGGTCACAAGGTTATGAAAGATACTAATAATTCATAACAGACAGTATCTGCTGTATAGACTGTTCTCATTGTCTAGAAACCCAAACCCGAGCCATCTCTCCCTGGTACCTTCCAGTCAAACCGTAGCCATCTCCCTCACATGAATGAATGTGGCCTAAGGCATCGTAAATCTACTGTCAGCATTAAGCCCCAGAGGCCCACTCTCAGTTCACACAGACACAATATAGTTTTAAGAAGCCCCTATTCTGTTGCATAAAACAATAATTTGATGCAATAACAGTATTATAACATACTCTTGTAATTTCACCCACAACGGCATGCATAAAAATAAAAAAAATACCCACCAATCTTTACATGCTAAAATCATCACTGGATCGATGCATACTTAATTTAGATCAGTTTGGGGTCAGCAGCCCGATGCACTTGTATCTTAAACATTTGAATCAGGGGCCGATGCGTATTGGTGAATTGTTGCATCCCTAGCTTTCTCTCGCCCATTCTTTCACACTCTCTCCCTCACCTCATCTGCCTTGTAGCACTCTTTCCCGCCCGTTCTCTCTCTTTATTTCTATAGCAATCACCCTCTTTGAAGCTCCTCCATCCTTCTCTCACTATCTCTTTCACCCCCTAAAGCCTCACTCTCCCCTACCATCCTCCCTCTTTCTCTCCCCCTACCAATCTCTCTCTCTCCATCTCTGCCCATCTCTCTCCTTCATCAGATGATTAATCCTTGCTGAGGCATACAGTAAAGTCATACAGCAGGGATAGTCATTTGTAAACGGCTAGTAATGCCTTTCTCTCATACCTCATCTGATATTTATACATCTCATTCCTATAGCCTGAGTGGCATGCAGGCCCCTTGAGAGTACATTCAGATAGAGATACGGCCTAGTTGGAGGGGAAAGGCTAGGCCTCTGTCTCATTGAGTCATCTTAACACTAAACCTCTTCTCTCTCTCTCTCTCTCTCTCTAAGTGTGAAGTGTATCTCTCATATCATATCAACAGAGGCATTTTCTGTTCTCCATTCATGAGGATAGAGTGAGATGAAAGCAGTGTGTTCTAAATCCACACAGATGAAGGGAACGAGACAAGAAGAGAGGAGATGAGAGGGGGTGTAGAGATGAGATATGTCTGCTGCAAAGGCAGAAAGTTTGGGCCTTTCAGTAGCTAGTCTGTTTGATATTTAGCTTTTGAAAGGAGGGGTAACTGAATGCAGAGACAGGAGCAGGGGAGGAGGAGAAGGAGGAGAAGGAAGAAGGGGGGATTAAGATTGGCAGTTGCAGGTCATAACAGAACAGGGCAGGACAGGGAGGCACAGCTGAACTGCTGATCAGCTGAGATGTCACCAGATCTGGCACCTCAGAACTCAGAGAATACAGTGTCAGTGGCAGATTGACTGAATGAGATAGATACACTATATATATACACATAAGTATGTGGACACCCCTCCAAATTAGTTGATTCGGCTATTCCAGCAACACCGTTGCTGACAGGTGTCTAAAATCAAGCACACAGCCATGCAATCTCCATAGTCAAACATTGTCAGTAGAATGGCCTTACTGAAGAGCACAGTGACTTTCAATGTGGCACCGTCATAGGATGCCACCTTTCCAACAATCAGTTTGTCAAAATTCTGCCCTGTTAGAGCTGCCCCAGTGAACTGTAAGCGCTGTTATTATGAAGTGGAAACATCTAGGAGCAACAACGGCTCAGCCGCGAAGTGGTAGGCCACACAAGCTCACAGAACGGGATCGCTGAGTGCTGAAGCGCGTCTGTCCTCGGTTATAACACTCACTACCGTGTTCCAAACTGCCTCTGGAAGCAACATCAGTACAAGAACTGTTCATCAGGAGCTTCATGAAATGGGTTTCCATGGCTGAGCAGCAGCACACAAGTCTAAGTTCACCATGCGCAATGCCAAGCGTCGGCTGGAGTGGAGTAAAGCTCGCCTCCATTGGAAACGCGTTCTCTGGAGTGATGAATCGAGCTTCACCATCTGGCCAGTCCAACGGACAAACCTGGGTTTGACGGATGCCAGGAGAACGCTACCTGCCCGAATGCATAGTTCCAACTGTAAACTGGGGCTGTTTTTCATGGTTTGGGCTAGGCCCCTTAGTTCCAGTGAAGGGAAATCTTAACACTACAGCATACAATGACATTCTAGAAGATTCTGTGCTTCCAACATTGTGGCAACAGTTTGGGGAAGGCCCTTTCCTATTTCAGCATGACAATACCCCCGTGCACAAAGCGAGGCCCATACAGAAATGGTTTGTCGAGATCAGTGTGGAAGAACTTGACTGGCCTGCACAGAGCCCTGACCTCTACCCCATCAAACCCCTTTTGGATGAATTGGAACGCAGAGTGCGAGCCAGGCCTAATCGCCAAACATCAGTGCCCGACCTCACTAATGTTCTTGTGGCTGAATGGAAGCAAGTCCCCACAGCAATGTTCCAAAATCTAGTGGAAAGCCTACCCAGAAGAGTGGAGGCTGTTATAGCAACAAAAGGGGGACCAACTCATATTAATGTCCATGACTCTGGAATGAGATGTTCGACAAGGTGGTGTCCACATACTTTTGGTCACGTAGTGTACATTCTGGCACCAAAAACTGATAGACACATTAAAAGTGAGACCATTAAGGGACACAAAGAGGGAGACAGATGGAGAGTGAGAAAGAGAGTGAGGTGGAGAGAGACAGAGAAAGACAAGTGGAGAAAAACAAGAGTGACAGAGATAAAGTGACAGAGAAAAAGAGACAGACAGATAGAGACAGACAGAAAGAGGGACAGGGTGTGATGGCTAACGAGCGAGGAGTCTGAGGCTGAGGTCGGCTGGGTGTCAGTGATAAGGGCAGTAGACAGGTGATAGAAGTGTTTCTGCTGCCAGCCTGCCACTCTGAAGAGGTCACAGTCACTCACACCTGCCAGCGATGTGTCAATGAGAAGGGCCTGACCTTTTTGTCTACCAAATACAGGTAGAATACCTTTGTGTCTACCAAAGTTACAGCCTACAGATAGGCCTACTGACAAACAACAGACAGTCATTTAGGTGAGATACTGCAGGAGGATGGCAAAGGGGGGTTTGAGTGGGCACTGGGCATTGTACTGAAGTGTGGGTGTATGAGTCTCTGGCGGATATCCTACCTGAGGCTGCGTGAGCGGGGGCGCATGGGCGAGTGTCGTCCCTCCTCGTCGGTGATGCTCTCGGAGCTGAAGTGCTTGGTGAGGAAGTGCAGCTCGTCCGCCGTGGGCTGGAAGGGCAGCTGGTGCAGCTTCTCCTGGGATGAACAGGATGACTGTGAGAAGCAAAGAGGGAGGGATTACAAGGGTAGAAGAGCCGGGCGCTAGTAGCGGCTAACTGCTAGAGGGAGGGAGTGACAAGGGCAGAAGAGCCAAGTAGCTAGTAGCAGTTAACTGCTAGAGGGAGGGAGCAACAAGGACAGAAGAGCTGAGTAGCTAGTAGCAGCTAACTGCTAGAGGGAGGGAGTACAAGGGCAAAGGAGCCCATTGCCAGTAGCGAGTAACTGCAGCTGGGAATGGTAACTCCTGGCTAGTGGCTATGCTAGTGTGCTCTACTCTCTACTGGGCTGTTGCCTTTGAAGAAGAGATAAAGAAACTGTGAATGAACAAACTCTGGAGAGTTTCAAATTGGGATAACTGTCTGTAAATCTGATAGTATATTAGGGGGTTTGGAGGTAATTCTGCTCATTTGAGCAGGAGAAAAACATTTAACAAGTCGTGCCTCCTCTGAGCTGGTGAGAAGCAGAACTAGGGCTGTGGCGGTCACAAAATTTCATCAGCTGGTGATTGTCAAGCAAATAACTGTCGGTCTCATGGTAATTGACCGTTAATTAACATAAACACATTATAATATACTGGCTTCCACACAAACCACTGATGCAGACCTTTGGAACATCTACATTTTAAAAAGTTTAATAAATCCATGTAATATAGCCTACACAATCACATTAAATCCTTTATTTATTTTAGACAGGTCCAAAGAAACATGATATGAAGAAAATGTAGTCTATTTCAGAAGAACAGAATAGCATACTTTGAGTTGTGCATATGTTAGGTCCTGATCTAGCTATGCCATATGGCTGTGGGTTACACTAGTTCATTTAGAAGACCAGATTTGCTTAGAATTCCATGGCATTATTTTATAGTATGAAGAATACAATTGAACAAAGCTGAATAAAATATAAATATTTTCTCCAAACGATTTGAGGGAGTGCGCACATGCGGCTATTCTGTGTTGAGCGGTTAACAAAGAAATAGGTACTCCTTTTTGCTTAATTTAGAGTTATTAATGTAACTTTAGTTGTTCTACAAACGTTGGGCTATATGTTTAGATTTTTAATACATTGTAAGGATACATGATGAGACTAATGATGATTTGAAAAAAGTCGCTTGAAAGGCATGCGCTCTGCTTTGTTTTTTGCGCAGGCTGTACACACTTCATTAGTCTCTCATACACAATTTGACAAGCACTTGATAATGCCTCGAATTTCACGATGGCATCCCCTATGTGGCCGTAATGCACCGTATAGAAATCCATGCCTTTTGCGGCCAGTGGCCATTGTGCCCTCCTCCCTGAGTGCTGCGTTGTGCCCCGAGTGCTGCGAGCTCCTAAGCACCTCTCACTCACATGGCTCTCCATCACGTGATCGGGTCTTTCTCACAGGCAACAAGTGAAGACAGACACATTGGGGATGCAACTGCATATTGAAAATATTGGAAGAACTGTCCGTCCAGATTTACTTTTCGTCAGCCAACAAGATGAGTAGGCCTAACGAACAGCAAAAGCACTAGCCTATGTCAATCTACTATCCCCCATAGTACAAAAGTCAACCTATTCTATTCTGTGCGAGAAATAAATATTCCAAACATAGTCTGGGACAGTTGTAGGATGCAATAGATCCAGTTCAGAACATTTAGCTTAAAATATTGATGAACTATTAGGCTATTTCTTCACATTATAAGCGCAGCATTGCGCACATAGTAGCAGGCTACATGTTCCATTAGCGGGAAAACACCATTGTCAAAAGTGACCGCAAATGCAATTATGCATGCAATGCTTTTATTATAAAGGTGCATTTTTATGGTGAAAATGATCTTCCCCAAACTTGAAACTCACGCGCTGGTTACGAATGCAAGTTAGGCTCTACACTCCTTGTAAAGCAGATTAATGTGCTTAATTTTAAGAAGTTATTTGGCCACTTTAGTTGTGATACAAACCTTATCAAAACATATAGGCCTATGGGCTAGGCTACATGAGGTGTGCGACTATGATTAGAAAAAGTCGTGGGGAAAAAGAGGCAGTTTCTTATGCTGGGCATCATTCACAAGTGACAGGCTAATATTGTCACCCATCAGACTATTCTTGATTTAATCTTGTCTTTACATATACTAAATAATATATGTGTGACATTTGTTTTGACTTAGAATGGACCATGATCATGCACCTGTCTCAAAACAGGGGGCACCGTGAAAAAATACGTCATCTATGCACTTAAATAGCGAATGGAGGACGCTTTTTCCCGTGGTTCATTTTCATGCCAGCCAGGTAGGCTATACTCCTATGTAAAGATAAACAATGTGCTTAATATTAGGAAAATTGAGAAATAAGTATAGTAGGCCATTTATAGTAGAGGCCATCACTCCGTTGTGTTTTCTCACGCAATTGCATAGCCTATAGAAATGAGCCCATGGGCTCTCATGAAGTGTTTGATTAGATTTTTTAAATACATTTGCATTGATGTCAGAGTGATTAGAGGGCCAATAGAGTGCTGAGTACCAGGCAGTTGGCACGTTTGGTAGGCTACTAATGACCAGCAGCAACATCAGAGCTTGGGGAAGCCTAATTACCGTGACTAAACGGTCATGTGGAATTGTGGACTGCTTTCATGACTCGTGACCGCCGGTGTGGCGATAATTACTGCAACAGCCCTAAGCAGAACGCCTTTTCAGGCTTCTCATTAACACGAGGAAGACTATCAGTGAGACTAAAAGTAAGACTAACGGTTAGCTCTTCGAAGCAAGCGGTATCCTCATACTACAGGCCACAGGGAGAGCGGCACACACTCTAGACTAGGGGAATAGCTAGGAGGGGAGAGGAGAGAGGGGTGGATTCTAGGGGACTAAATAGGAAGGAAGGAGGGATCTTGCAGATGCTGATACACTAGTTAGCTGTCATATATATGGGTATGCTCAGGCAGGGTTTGCTGCAGGGCTACTGCTGCACCAGAGGGAAGGTATGTACTGTACCAGGAATGGTGTGAGTGAGGTTATTCTGGGATACACACACACAAAAAACATACTGTACGTATGCACACACACCAAGGTAATTATACAGTGCATTCAGAAAGTATCCTTTCTGAAGTATTCTTATAGCTTTTAGCCGTACCCTTATCCTCATACTTCTCTGTTCCTCTAGTGATGTAGAGGTGAATCCTGGCCCTGCAGTGCCTAGCTCCACTCCTACTCCCCAGGCGCTCTCTTTTGATGACTTCTGTAACCGTAAAAACCTTGGTTTCATGCATGTTAACATTAGAAGCCTCCTCCCTAAGTTTGTTTTATTCACTGCTTTAGCACACTCTGCCAACCTGGATGTCCTAGCCGTGTCTGAATCCTGGCTTAGGAAGTCCACCAAAAACTCTAAAATCTTCATCCCTAACTACAACGTTTTCAGACAAGATAGAACGACCAAAGGGGGCGGTGTTGCAATCTACTGCAGAGATAGCCTGCAGAGTTCTGTCCTACTATCCAGGTCTGTACCCAAACAATTTGAACTTCTACTTTTAAAAATCCATCTCTCTAAAAACAAGTCTCTCACCGTTGCCGCCTGCTATAGACCACCCTCGGCCCCCAGCTGTGCTCTGGACACCATATGTGAACTGATTGCCCCCCATCTATCTTCAGAGCTCGTGCTACTAGGTGACATAAACTGGGACAAGCTTAACACCCCAGCCATCCTACAATCCAAGCTTGACGCCCTCAATCTCACACAAATTATTAATGAACCCACCAGGTACCACCCCAACGCCGTAAACACTGGCACCCTCATAGATATCATCCTAACCAATTTGCCCTCTAAATACACCTCTGCTGTTTTCAACCAAGATCTCAGCGATCACTGCCTCATTGCCTGCATCCGTAATGGGTCTACGGTCAAACGACCTCCTCTCATCACTGTCAAACGCTCACTGAAACATTTCAGTGAGCAGGCCTTTCTAATCGACCTGGCCCTGGTATCCTGGAATGATATTGACCTCATCCCGTCAGTAGAGGATGCCTGTTTTTTTTTTAAATGCCTTCCTCACCATCTTAAATAAGCATGCCCCATTCAAGAAATTTAGAACCAGGAACAGATATAGCCCTTGGTTCTCCCCAGACCTGACTGCCCTTAACCAACACAAAAATATCCTATGGCGTTCTGCATTAGCATCAAACAGCCCCCGTGATATGCAACTTTTCAGGGAAGTTAGAAACCAATATACACAGGCAGTTAGAAAAGCTAAGGCTAGCTTTTTCAAGCAGAAATTTGCTTCCTGCAACACAAATTCAAAAAAGTTCTGGGACATAGTAAAGTCCATGGAGAATAAGAACACCTCCTCCCAACTGCCCACTGCACTGAGGATAGGAAACTCTGTCACCACCGATAAACCCACTATAATTGAGAATTTCAATAAGCATTTTTCTACGGCTGGCCATGCTTTCCACCTGGCTACCCCTACTGCAGTCAACAGCACTGCACCCCCCTCAGCTACTCGCCCAAGCCTTCCCCATTTCTCCTTCTCCCAAATCCATTCAGCTGATGTTCTGAAAGAGCTGCAAAATCTGGACCCCTACAAATCAGCCGGGCTAGACAATCTGGACCCTTTCTTTCTAAAATGATCTGCCGAAATTTTTGCAACCCCTATTACTAGCCTGTTCAACCTCTCTTTTGTGTCGTCTGAGATTCCCATAGATTGGAAAGCAGCTGCTGTCATCCCCCTCTTCAAAGGAGGGACACTCTTGACCCAAATTGCTATAGACCTACATCCATCCTACCCTGCCTTTCTAAGGTCTTCGAAAGCCAAGTCAACAAACAGATTACCGACCATTTCGAATCCCACCGCACCTTCTCTGCTATGCAATCTGGTTTCAGAGCTGGTCATGGGTGCACCTCAGCCACGCTCAAGGTCCTAAACGATATCGTAACTGCCATCGATAAGAAACAATACTGTGCTGCCGTTTTCATTGACCTGGCCAAAGCTTTCGACTCTGTCAATCCCCACATCCTCATCGGCAGACTCAATAACCTTGGTTTCTCTAATGATTGCATCGCCTGGTTCACCAAACTACTTCTCTGATAGAGTTCAGTGTGTCAAATCGGAGGGCCTGTTGTCCGAACCTCTGGCAGTCTCTATGGGGGTGCCACAGGGTTCAATTCTTGGGCCAACTCTTTTCTCTGTATACATCAATGATGTCGCTCTTGCTGCTGGTGAGTCTCTGATCCACCTCTACGCAGACGACACCATTCTGTATACTTCTGGCCCTTCTTTGGACACTGTGTTAACAACCCTCCAGACAAGCTTCAATGCCACACAACTCTCCTTCCGTGGCCTCCAACTGCTCCTAAATACAAGTAAAACTAAATGCATGCTCTTCAACCGATCGCTGCCTGCACCTGCCCGCCTGTCCTGCATCACTACTCTGGACGGTTCTGACTTAGAATATGTGGACAACTACAAATACCTAGGTGTCTGGTTAGACTGTAAACTCTCCTTCCAGACTCACATCAAACATCGCCAATCCAAAGTTAAATCAAGAATTGGCTTCCTATTTCGCAACAAAGCATCCTTCACTCATGCTGCCAAACATACCCTCGTAAAACTGACCATCTTACCGATCCTCCACTTTGGCGATGTCATTTACAAAATAGCCTCCAATACCCTACTGAACAAACTGGATGCAGTCTATCACAGTGCCATCCGTTTTGTCACCAAAGCCCCATATACTACCCACCACTGCGACCTGTACGCTCTCGTTGGCTGGCCTTCGCTTCATAATCGTCGCCAAACCCACTGGCTCCAGGTCATCTACAAGACCCTGCTAGGTAAAGTCCCCCCTTATCTCCGCTCACCATAGCAGCACCCACCTGTAGCACGCGCACCAGCCGGTATATCTCTCTGGTCTCCCCCAAAGCCAATTCCTCCTTTGACCGTCTCTCTTTCCAGTTCTCTGCTGCCAATGACTGGAACGAACTACAAAAATCTCTGAAACTGGAAACACTTATCTCCCTCACTAGCTTTAAGCACCAGCTGTCAGAGCAGCTCACAGATCACTGCACCTGTACATAGCCCATCTATAATTTAGCCCAAACAACTACCTCTTCCCCTACTGTATTTATTTATTTTATTTTGCTCCTTTGCACCCCATTATCTCTATTTCTACTTTCTTCTACTACTACAAATCTACCATTCCAGTGTTTTACTTGCTATACTGTATTTACTTTGCCACCATGGACTTTTTTTGCCTTTACCTCCCTTATCTCACCTCATTTGCTCACATTGTACATAGACTTATTTTTCTACTGTATTATTGACTGTATATTTGTTTACTCCATGTGTAACTCTGTGTTGTTGTATGTTGTCGAACTGCTTTGCTTTATCTTGGCCAGGTCGCAATTGTAAATGAGAACTTGTTCTCAATTTGCCTACCTGGTTATATATAGGTCCCACAGTTGACAGTGTATGTCAGAGAAAAAAAACAAGCCATGAGGTCAAAGGAATTGTCCGTAGAGCTCCAAGACAGGATTGTGTAAAGGCACAGATCTGGGGAAGGGTATCAAAACATTCCTGCAGCATTAAAGGTCCCCAAAAACACAGTGGCCTCCATCATTCTTAAATGGAAGAAGTTTGGAACAACCAAGACTCTTTCTTCCTAGAGCTGGCCACCCGGCCAAATTGAGCAATCGGGGGAGAAGGGCCTTGGTCAGTGAGGTGACCAAGAACCCGATGGTCACTCTGACAGAGCCCCAGAGTTCCTCTGTGGAGATGGGAGAACCTTCCAGAAGGACAACCATCTCTGCACGACTCCACCAATCAGGCCTTTATGGTAGAGTGGCCAGATGGAAGCCACACCTCAGTAAAACGGCACACACAACCTGCTTGTAGTTTGCCAAAAGGCTCCTAAAGGACTCTCAGACCATGAGAAACAAGATTCTCTTGTCTGATGAAACCAAGCTTGAACTCTTTGGCCTGAATGCCAATCGCCACGTATGGAGGAAACCTGGCACTATCCCTACGGTGAAGCATGGTGGTGGCAGCGTCATGCTGTGGGGATGTTTTTCAGCGGCAGGGACTGGGAGACTAGTCAGGATAGAGGGAAAGATGAACGAAGCAAAGTACAGAGAAATTCTTGATGAAAACCTGCTCTAGAGCACTTAGGGCCTCAGACTGGGGCGAAGGTTCACCTTCCAACAGGACAATGACCCGAAGCACACAGCCAAGACAACGCTGGAGTGGCTACGGGACAAGTCTCTGAATTTCCCTGAGTGGCCTAGCCAGAGCCCGGACTAACCCGATCTAACATCTCTGGAGAAACCTGAAAATAGCTGTGCAGCGACGCTCCCCATCCAACCTGACAGAGCTTGAGAGGATCTGCAGAGAAGAAACTCCCCAAATACAGGTGTGCCAAGCTTGTCGCGTCATACCCAAGAAGACTCAAGGCTATAATCGCTGCCAAAGGTGCTTCAACAAAGTACTGTGTAAAGGGTCTGAATATTTATGTAAAACGAGTATTTCAGTTTTACATTTTTTATATATTTGCCTGTTTTTGCTGTGTCATTATGGGGTATATTGTGTAGATTTATGAGTGAAAAAAACCCGTTATTTTTTAACACTGTAACGTGACAAAATGTGGAATAAGTCAAGGGGTCTGAATCCTTTCCGAATTGGCTGTAATTTTAGGATTTTCATTTGAAATTCAGTTTAGTTTAAGTTTCATCATAACATTTGTATTTCATTTGTATATTATTTAGTTTCAGTTTAAGTGTTAGAGACAGAAAGTAGCCTATGCTTGTAGGCTATGAATCAATTATGTGTTGTATAGTTTTTGTTGATTTCTTGCCACTGTGGGCAGTAATGCGTAAGGTGATGGGTCATGTCATAGGTTAGGTAGACTCAGCAAAATGGTGTAGATGCACAAAGTAAACAGTAGTAATGGGTCAATTTCCGCAACAACCAGGAGCGTTGAAGCGAGAGGTTAAACTTCTCCGCTGTTTAGGTCCTGTAGCTACCAGTTGTAGCAGCGTGAAGCGCACATATACTCTGTGTGACTGTGTGAGAGCAAAGTCTTGCATCGTGCTCATCTCAGTGGCCACGTTAAAGCGGATCATTTTGTCAAGTCGGTGAACATCGTTGGTCGCCGCCTTTCAAATTGTCTGATATGCCAACTGCATGAACTTTACAAAAATCACGATCAAACGTCATGAAGTTTTGACTGCAGGTTTCTGCAGTTGCTCTTCACCAACTTCATCCTGCAGCCATCACCTGCATTGTGGGAAGCCCTGTTGTCAATCAATCATTAGGGTGTTGGTTTTTCCCATGCGAACGTGACCAAAGACATGACTGAAACAAGAAACAATTTGACACAATTTATGTATTCCTCGGCCAGTTTATTAGGTACACCCATCTAGTACTGGGTCAGACCACCTTTGCCTCCAGAACAGCCTGAATTATTCAGGGCATGGAAATGTTGCTCAATTGGTATCAAGGGACAGGACTAGTGATGCACCAACATTACATTTTTGGCCAATACCGATATCCGATATTTTCCTTGCCAAAAAAAACTATACCAATAACAATATAATTTTTTTTTTAAATGTTAGTTAACACACAGTGGTCTAAGGCACTACATCTCCGTGCAAGAGGCGTCACTAGAGTTCTTGGTTCGAATCCAGGCTGTATTACATCCGGCCGTGATTGGGAGACCCATAGGGCGGCGCACAATTGGCCCAGCGTCGTCTGGGTTTGGCCGGGGTAGGCCGTCATTGTAAATAAGAATTTTACTTGCCTAGTTAAATAAAGGTTACACACAAACCACACTGACCAAAAAGTTATTTTGTTGGAATTTACGTATGTCCCTATTACCAGTAAAACATAATCAATACCTATTTCTTTCACTTACTTGCTGTGCTGTTTCGTTGTTCATTTGTTCAGTCGTTTCATTCTCAACCAGGATTTCATCATACATGTCAAGCAGTGAAGTTTCAGCTCTGTCTGTCCGTGGCCTCTCTTCCTCGGTGCGCACTGTCACTGTGTCCGATTCCATCTTGTCCAGCTGTGTATGTAACATTTCACATAAACCCTGTTTCTTGTCTGCATCGAAGTAGCGGTCCTTGTACATAGCATCGAGCATGGTGGCGACACAGTAAAGAGAGAATGCCACCGAATCGCTTGTTCACAGTCTGTCGGCAGTTTTGCTGAGCAGGCGTTTCAATGCCATGACCGAGCGTATCACGTCTGCTGCAGGCGCAGTTGATGAGCTTATTTCTCGAGTCAGTTGTTCGAATGGAGCTAGCTAGTGTGTTCATGTTTCCATGTTTCAAACATGTTCTCAAATACAATTTAAATGGCAGTAGCAGTATGACAACCAGCACATTCATGAGCATGCAATATGACTTTCCTTAGTACAAAATCCTCAACGACCCACTGTGCTGTCAGACTCAGCATGCTCATGGGGCTGATATCGCTGGTCCAAATGTCAGTCATGAAGCTAATAGCAGTGACGCTATTTCTGTGGTAGGGCAACATCTGAAAAATAGCGCACTTGATAATGTGTACCCGTGTTCAACCAGTCGGCGAAAGCCAACATCACCCACGACAGAGAACGGTTGATTGTCAAGGGCAATGAATTCCAATATCTTGGATTTCTTCTTTGAGTTGTCTTGCTGACATTTTCTTACTCTTTCAAATGACTGCTCGACTTGTTGATTGCTCAATCCACACAGCATACATTGTGGACTAGGTTAGGAATGCTGTGATGCACATGTAGCGCTAAATATTACGTGGCGTCATTACGTCATGTACCTACGTTATATAGGTATGCACGTCAGCTTTGACATCGGTTTTGCACATCGGCGTTAAACTAGACATCGGGCAGATGTTGCCATTTTTAGCTAATATCGATTCCGATATGTTCACCGATATATCGTGCATCCCTAGACAGGACTGTATGTGGGGTTTTTTTCCGTACCAATCTCAGTAAACCCTAGACACTGTTGTACGTGAAAAGCCCAGGAAGCCATCCGTTTCAGAGAAACTAGAAACGGCGCGCCTGTCACCGGCGATCATACCACGCTCAAAGTCACTTAGGTCACTTGTTTTGACCATTCTAACATTTAATCGAACAGTAACTGAATGCCTCGATGCCTGACCTTGACGCACGCACTCACACACACACACACACACACACACACACACACACACACACTCATACTCACCGAGACGGTGGAGCTGGGTGTGTTGGTGCCATATCCAGAGGAGGGCAGTGATGCCAGAGACCAGCGCCTGCCATCCGTCCTGAGAAGGAGATAGAAATGGAGGGAAACAGAGAGAGAAAAAGAGAGAGAAAAAAAGCAGAGAGGATGGAAAGTATTAATGTCAGACAAGTTCCTGGGTTAACTATGAAAGGTTTGATGGAGCCATGGTACCAAAGTGGTGCTTCTCCGAGCTAGATGTCTGTAAGAACTTAAACACTGCAGACAAAGTCTGCAAACACACACACACACACACACACACACAAACCAACAAACACACACACACTGATACAAACAAACACACACACACAAACCAACAAACACACACACAAACAAACACACACACAGACACACACACACACAGACACACACACACACAGACACACACACACACACACACACACACACACACACACACACACACACACACACACACACACACACACACACACACAAACAAACCAACACCAACAAACAAACACACACACAAAATAACACCAACAAACAAACACACACACACACACAAACGAACACCAACAAACACACACACAAACCAACACCAATACACCCCCACCCCCACACAAACCAACACACACACAGACACACACACACACACACACACACACAACCCCCCCCCCCCCCCCCCCCCCCCCCACACACACACACCTTCTGCCAAGAAGACAACATAGAAATGAATATGAGATGAAATATGTTCTGCAGGAGGGAGTACAGTCCTGGTTATAGGGCAGGTCCATGCAGGTTTGGGATGGCCATACTTCTCTAGGGACTGGGGCATCATAAATATAATTATGTTGTTAGAAATGTTTACAAATTCATTAAAAATTAAAAGCTGAAATGTCTTTGAGTCAATAAGCATTCAACCCTTTTATTATAAATAAGTTCAGCGGTAAAAATGTGCTTAGCAAGTCACATAAGCTGCATGGACTCACTCTAGTGTTTAACATAATTGTTAAAAGACTACCCCATCTCTGTACAAATACAATTATCTTTAAGGTCCCTCAGTCGAGCAGTGAATTTCAAGCACAAAGACCAGGGAGGTTTCCGAATGGTTCACATAGAAGAGCAACTATTGGTAGATTGGTAAAAAAATTATAAAATAGACATTGAATATCCATTCGAGCATAGTGCAGTTATTAATTACACTTTGGATGGAAACCGAGGCCAATTGTGACTTTAAAACTCTTATAGAGTTGAATGGCTGTGATAGAATATAACTGAGGATGGATCAACAACATTACAGTTACTCCACAATACTAACATAATATACTGTACCGACAAAACATGCATCCTGTTTGCAATAAGGCACTAAAGTAATACTGCAAAAAAAAATGCGGCAAATAAATTAACTTTTTGTCCTGAATACAACGCGTTACGTTTGGGGCAAATCCAACACAACACATTCCTGAGTACCACTCTTCATTTTTTCAAGCATGGTTGTGATTGTATCATGTTATTGGTATGCTTGTCACTGGCAAGCACTCGGGAGTTTTTCAGGATACAAATAAACAGAATTGAGCTTAGCACAGGAAAAATCCTACAGGAAAACTTGGTTCAGTCTGCTTTCCAACAGACACTGGCAGATAAATTCACCTTTCAGCTGGACAATTACCTAAAACACAAGTCCAAATATACACTGGAGTTGCTTAACAAAACGACATTGAACGTTCCTAAATGTGGCCTAGTTACAGTTTTTACCTATATCGGCTTGAAAATCTATGGCAAGACTTGAAAATGGCTGTCTAGCAATTATCAACAACCAATTTGACAGAGCTTGAAGAATCTTTTAAAGAATAATGGGCAAATATAGGACAATCCAGGCAAAGCTCTTAGAGACTTACAGAGAAAGACTCACAGCTGTAATCGCTGCCAAAGGTGATTCTAACATGTTGAGTCAGAGAGTTGAATACTTATCTAATCAAGATATATTAGTGTTTTATTTTCCATTAATTTATTATTATCATTCAAACATTTTTCTTCCACTTTGACATTAGAGTATTTTGTGTAAATCGTTGATAAACAAATTACATTAAATCCATTTTAATCCCACTTTGTAATACAACAAAATGTGGAAAAAGTGAAAGGGGTGTGAATACTTTCTGAAGGCACTGTAGAGGCCACAAAGCATCTCAGAGTAGAAGTGCTGATCTAGGATCAGTTTTGCTTTTCAGATCATAATGAATTAGATTATATGGACAGATTCTAGATCAGCACTCATACTCTGAGATGCTTTGTGGATACGGGCCTTGGTATTTCCATTCAGGGCAGAGGACAGGAGATAGAGGAGAAGGTGAGGGGGTGGAGGTAAAAGGTTAAAGGTGAGAAGTTACCTGTCAGCCCTGTGCCCGTGACTGTGTGGGAGAGAGGATAGTGTTAGCGCTACATGTGTTCTAATGAGCACTGCAGAACCATTTCTTTGCAATCTCATCCTGCATTATGACACTTCACCATTGAGTGGCACTGTTGCTTCAGGTGAATTTCTCTGTCTCCTGTCTCACCTGATTTATTGAGGTTCAGGGCAGAAGAAGTGGTACCTTCTTCCAAACAGAAGACCATCATACCAGCACATGTCATATCTCTCGCCTCGTGTAGAACGACTTATGAAACGAATTTATCCTTTTAATCTTGAGTTGTGTTTAACTCCACACAGGCTCTCTATCCACACAGGCTCTCTATCTATGTAATTACACTTCCTAGTCAAAGTCTGTGACAGATAAGAGGAGGATATTCAACCAGGCTTCAAACATTCAGATGATATGGGCTTGATTAGCCAGACTTTCAATTATCATTTAAAGAGGAGCACAGAGGTGCTGTGCGTATTAGCCAAGGGAGGGATTGGATTTTAAGGCTAAACTCTGGAGGATAAATGGCATCCATTTGGGCTCCACTCTTCACAGTTTCTGCTGTGAACTATTGAACTGGAGCTGGGCTTGGGGAAACTGGCTCTGCTGTGGGGGTGCAGGTGACTGTCAATGAGCAGTATGGCTCAAATAATAGTATGAGGTAATAATCCCTTCTACCTAGCATAACTATGAAGACAATCACCATCAGCCATATTAAGTCATTTGATCCCAGTGAGCTAACCCCTGACCAGGGTTTCAGTTAGCTGGTAATTGTCGGCTTTTGGCCGATAATCCGATAAATACAATTGTTGCTGGCCAAATTGACCTGCAAAAAAAAACAAAAAAAAACAATCCATTGCAAAATAATGCTCTTTATTAATTGATGGAAATACATTTGACTGTCATGCTTATCGGTCTATAGGTTAATTTGCATAATGTATTGGAATTAATGTGCACATTTTCGTTACTCATCATGTGTCTTACTTATCATGCGCGCACAGCATACAGAGCCTATTTTGAGCGGAATATCACCTGCAAACAGTGCTAGAGCTATGTGCTTTTATAAACCCAGTCATTGCGCAACAATTCTAAACGCAATTGCGTGTTAATATGGTTTTGATGGCCACGATTAAAATAACTACTATTTTTATTTTTCTGGTAATTGAAGGTAATTGAGCGCGCCTCCCATTCAAGTGCATAGGCAACAGTAGGCAGCGCTTCCCCCACCATTTTGCAATGTGAGCTGGAGGCAGTATGCATTTTGAAAACATACTTAATTGTTTGAGACCTGAACCTTTTACTTCATATTATGAGGCATGTCTTACCTTGCTTCAAAGTAGCTTAGGCAAAATCCGACCATATAAAAGTGGAGTCAATTATTTTATAAAGACCTCATGTCATTGAAACCAGCATTTCTCTGCTGTTCTATTGGTTTTCATATCAACTTTCTTTTGTTGTCCAGAAGCCAGAGGCACAATCACAGTCATATTAGCAACCTATCCTAGTTGTTGCATCTTTAGATTAGCCCTCTCTCTATGTTTCTGAGATTTTCATATCTGTCACATATGGAACCGGTCGCATCAGATGCGCTGTGAAGAATGTTTTTTTTTTCCCGAATTGCATTTTGGCAAAAGTTTGAAAATTAGTTTTTATTGACTGCTTCATTACACAACTTGCATGTTTTGTTAAGATGAATTACCATAATCTAAATGTGATTTCTGTCATTCTGAGCACCGTGGGTGGACAACCTAATGGGTTACGCACCCAATGCATATGGGTCTGGTAAATTTGTCAAATGGTCGGAAAATTGTAATCTTCCCGGCCACATTTTCCGAAACGGAAACCCTGCCCCTTGACCCCCTGGCTCACCTGCGAGCTGGAACGAAGGAGAAGTGTGCTGCCGTGTTGGGGGAGAAGTTTCTGGGGCTGTCCAGAGGGCTGCTCCCTGGGAGAGATGGAGAAAGAGAGGGAGAGAGAGAAGCAGAAAGGAGAGAAGGATTAAACACGGCACAAAAGGAAACAAAAGCCAGATTCTAGACTTAGTTATTTAGTAAATTATTCCCAGGAGAGAGAAAGGACATAAGATCCGCCTACATAGGCATGTCAGTGAAGTGTGTGTAATAAGAGGTAGTGAAACTACGCAATAGATTAGCATTTACATTTGAGTCATTTAGTAGACGCTCTTAAGATCGCTAGGTGGGACAATCACACATCACAGGCATAGTAAGTACACTTTTCCCCAATGAAGTGGCTTTCAGCAAAGTCAGAGCTGGAAGGGGGGGTGTCAAGTGCAAGTGTTGGTTCAGGACAGTGTTTTTTGTATATATATATTTTTTTTTTGAGGTGAGGAGGGGGATTATTTAAGATACTCTTTGAAGATGTAGGGTTTCAGGTGCTTTCAGAAGATGGTCAGGGCCTCTGCTAGCCTAGCTTCAGGGGGAAGCTGGTCATATCAAATCAAATGTATTTGTCACATGTGCCGAATACAACCTTACAGTGAAATGCTTACTTACGAGCCCTTAACCAACAATGCAGTTTTCAGAAAATACCTTGCACCATTGGGGTGCAAGGACTGAAAAGAGCTTTGACTGTGCTGAGCAGGAGCTGCCCTCCCGTAGGGGTGGGAGGGCCAAGAGACCAGAGGTGGTAGAACGGGGGGGGCTCGGGTTGGGGTTAGCCTAGATAATATTCCTTTCTCCGAATAACCACATAGGTGACAGCAAAAATAACCCAACACCACAATCACACAGGTTAGATGAAAACCCTCAACCTTTATTGGCATGTGAAAGGGAACTGAAAACTATTGTCCTGTCATCCCTGTGTGTGTGTACTGCATAGGGCATACATACAGTATACCCTCCAACTCCTCCTTCAGCATACGCTAAACAGCAAATACGTTCCCCCCCATCTGCCTCCTCTCCTCCCCATCCCTCCGTCTTCCCCCTTTCCGACAGGAAAGGGTATTTTAGAGATCACAAAGCTCTTGATGGAGTGTTCTAATTTAGCCAGGGACAGACGTAAGGAGAGGACAAGAGGAGAGGCGAGGAGGATCCGGATGAGACATAGACAAGGGGGGGTTTGATCAATGGGCTGCTAATCGTCTGGTTCTTCTCAGCATCAAGCAGCACAATCAGAGAGAGATGAGATGAATGAGAGGAATAAAGCATTTACAGACCATTAGAGACAGAAGATGGACACTAACAAGCTACTCTACAGACAGAACTTAACATCTTGTTACTGTCTCAATATAGACTAAATCATACAGCAGTACAGACAGTGGAGAGTGGGGATGGAGAGATAGAGGGGGAGTAAGAAAGAAAGCGTAAAAGAGAGCAGGGTTGATTAAACGATCTGGAGTTTGGGTATATATATATAGAACCCTCAATGTCTGTCTGCTAATTAGCCTACAT
The DNA here is from genome assembly GCF_901001165.1 of Salmo trutta. NCBI lineage: Eukaryota > Metazoa > Chordata > Actinopteri > Salmoniformes > Salmonidae > Salmo > Salmo trutta. The sequence continues at coordinate 29,470,205 of NC_042960.1, read as the reverse complement.
TGTGGGTAGCCAACAGCTCAGCATAGAGAAAATCCGGGGTGTGACGTAACAAATTGCTCAACATGGAAAAGCCAAATCTGCTTCACATAAATCATTCCAATCAATCTGAGGAGTGGGCCAGGGGCGATGGAGGGTGGGGGGGTGTGAAACATGTGGGGCGTTGCTCTCACCCCTCACTGGGTGGTGAAGCATAGCAGACGGGGTGCTGGGAGTTGCACCACACCTCCCTCCGATGTATTTTCTGAGAAGGTGAAGCCAGAACAGATCCTTTAAAGGCCCAATACAGCTGTTTTTATATCAATATCAAATCATTCTGGGTTACAATTAAGTAACTTGGTCTAAGACACTGCATCTCAGTGCAAGAGGGATCACTGCAGTACCTGGTTCGAATCTAGGCTGCATCACATCCGACCGTGATTGGGAGTCCCATAGGGCAGCACACAATTGACCCAGCATCGTCCGGGTTTGGCCGGGGTAGGCCGGCATTGTAAATAATATTTTTTTCTTAACTAACTTGCCGAGTTCAATAAAAAAAATAAAAAACGTACTGTAACAGTTTTCCATTAAATTTGGCAAAAATAGCTTTTTAGCAACAAAATAACTTTCTCAAGCAAGAATTTTGCTAGGACTATCGGAGTGCTCTGAGCTGTTATTGGCAGAGAGATTTGGAGCTCTCTCTGTTATTGGTCTATTAACCAATTTACCGCCTGGTGATGTCATCAGGCAAGCCGAAACTCCCGCCCATGCAAACAGGCTGATTAGAAGATTGCATTTTAAACAAGCAACTATCAGGAAATAACAATGAACAAAAAAAATGTGCACACTTTAAGAGTGTTAGTTTCATTAGCTGTGGTACAATATCATACAAAACACAGGAAAACACAGGATTTTTTGTTTTGACAGCTCTGGGCCTTTAAATATGGATTAATTATTAATTAATTCCATGTCTATCTGCCGGAGTAGGAAACACTTGGCTCCTCTTGCGTGTGTGTGTGTATGAGTGAGTGTGTCTTTGTGTGTGTATACAGTATGTGGTGTGTGTGTCCTGGAACTTGGGAATGCGTAACCCTGAGCAGTGCGTTAAGGCTGGGGCCTGTCAGTGAAAGCTGTTTTTAAATGGGCTTGGGGCCTCAGAGGGGCTATTAGGAAGCTTAGAGGCATGAGCTCAATCACTCTGCACTGTGTTACGCCGCATAGATACAGTGGATACAGGCAGGCAGGGGGCTAGATGGATAGATACACACCTCACTGAGAGCGGGAACCATTATTCAAATTAAGTCACATTCACAGACACACAGGGTGATACACACAGGCAAGGAATGACATTACATTATGGTGGGGAGAGATACTGTAGTCTACTTCAGGGAAACAAAGGCACAGTGTGAGTGTGTGAGTGTGTGTGTGTGTGTGTGTGTGTGTGTGTGTGTGTGTGTGTGTGTGTGTGTGTGTGTGTCAAGGTTAAATGCGATTCAGAGGCGTAGTATTCCATTTTCACTCGAGAGCCCATGGTGTGTGATATGAGAGTTGTTAGAGAGCCCTATGGGATTTTCAACACTAAAAACCTCCCCAACTCTATGTGTTTCCCTGATGGGAGAAACCCTATCCTCATTCTACACCCCTGGAGTCATGTTAATTGGGTTGCCACTCATGAAAGAAGAGATGTATGCAGACAGACAGCTAGCTATCGCAGTGAGAGTGACCCATTTTACCACCCACATAAACAAACACTCACATGCACACTCATACAGACGCATATAAACTTTTTAAAATGGTCAAAGTAATAAACTAAACACACAGACATACACACTCTTGTCATTATATGTGGCCCTAGAAGACTAAATAAACCCTTGCTCAACAGAATAATGTAATAGATCGATAGAATGAATTCTTCAATCTAGTTGACATCGGTAAAGTTCTCTGTCATCTTTCGCGGAGCGAAGACGTTTAGAGACTGGAGAGAAAATACAATAACTCAACAAAAAAAGGGAAATATTATCTACGCAAAATGTCCAAATGACATCAGTTTGACCGGTGGTAAAGAAAAAGAAAGCTGTGAAAATGGCCCAATGGAGAATGGAATGTCTGCTGTGTTACACAGAGAGACTGTGCCGCCAAAACTTCAACATCAAACAATAGACATTGAAACAATATTTCTAACATAAATAGACAGATGTAATTTGGGAAATGAATGTCTATTTTGTGATGTCATTAAAATGATCAGAAAGACATTATAACGGAAACATTGTAACTTTAAGAGCTTTCACAATGTATATATCAGATTTACATCTAAATGTTGTAAAACATATGATTAAATATGAAACTATTTGTGAAAAGATAACAATGTGTGATTTTAGACTTTTAGACACATTTTTTTTGGCAAAATAAGCGGTTGTTAGGGTGCTAAATATTCATATTTACGGTGAGCGTAGTTTCCAAATGTATGTACGATATGTCCACTCTTTTTGTCTCTCCCGCTCTTTATCTTTCCCCAACCCCTTTCCATTGTGTAACAAGCCGTCATATCAGGTTAGTCCACTAGGGACCTTTCATATGCATTATGTTAGTAATCAATAACCTATTGCGTGTGTGTGTTTCTGTATTTCTATGTGATTATTTAGTTAGTTAAATAAATAATTAAGCCAATTTGTGTATCGCTGATTCATCACTTAGGTTAGGGTTCGTGCAGATTTACCAGGTCAACGACATTCAGAATGAAACTGATATGAGGAAATGATTGATTGATGACTGGTATGATACTATATTCTTGAGTTAATTCGGGAAACGGTAACTCATTAAATAAACTTTTCCCGTGGTGGCCCAAATTCCTAGTGAGTTAATTGTTACATGATTAATTTAATCGAGTAATAATTTAACGTAGTAGGTAATTTTTCGATAAATAGCAGTCATCGCATTAATGATAGTCACGCCACAACACTTTAATGATGAAGACAGCACCTCTACAGATGGTATCAAACTGAACATTGCATTCTCTCAAGATGCAGAAAGAATGAAATCCTATTTCTCCACTCCCAAGTCCAAATTTTGCCTACTTTTGGTGTATAATTTTACTGCAAGAAATGTTTAATTCTACAGGAGTTATTATTAAGGCTATGTGAGAGGTTATAGACCTACAGTCAGTGTCCAGATTTCTTAACCCATCTAAACAGTAGGCTACAGTTCCCTTGACATGCCATAGGCCCGTCTTGTGTCTGTCAAATTTCTATAGTGCCTCACAATCATCACACATAACACACTGCTATCATCCTCTTTTACCACTTGAACAAATATTTTCCAAACATTACTTTTATGGCCCTCCCGTCTCTTTATTTTCAACTCTTCTTTCGCAGCTTTTCTCTTATTGAGTTAAACTTAGACAATGTCCTTTTTGCCTCCGTGGATTGACATGAACTTTTTCTGCCAGTTCCCAAAAGCAATATTTGGAGTGCGTACAGTTAAGCCCTAAAGCTTAGGCTTATGTACTTATACCAGATGGCCTAAAATAATGAATGAAAAACCTCAATGTAGCCAATATAAATTGCGCAACGATTATACACTCGTAGATTTTTTAAGGTATTGTTTCTCTTTATTCAACCCGCTCGCCACACACCCGCCCTCAGCCACACAATATTTAATGACCCTAAACTTATCCTCCCCTCGGATATAACCACAGGGACTGTGGGTTATGAGTCAACTGGCGCATCACTGACACACATCCCTCCATCTCAGTGGTATTCAAACCTTTTCAGCATGGACCCCATTTTTTTCCAGCAGAATCTCTGGGGAAATTCACGATCACCACCGAATGAGAGAGAGGGATAGAGATTTGCTTTAGCAATGTAAACATAACGTTTCCCATGCTAGTAAAGCCCTTTGAAATAAATTGGGAGGAGAGATACAGCAAGAGGGCAAGGAAGGTGAGCGAGGAGATGTCATTGGAGGGGGAGATAAATAATGTGGGTATGAGAGAGGGCGAGAGGGAGAGAGAGAGAGAGAGTCTATTTAATCCAAGTCATTTTTCAGAGTTATAAAAAAGTCCTCCATTTCATTAGTTTTAAGTAATTAGGTAAGAAAGGCCTAAAGCAGAGACATGATTAAACTCTTAACTCTATATGCTGCTAGAGCTGAGGTTGAATCAGATGGAATTAACACTGACTGACTGACTAAATGACTGACTGGCTGACGGACTAAACAACTGAATAAATGACTGACTGAATATATGATTGACATACTAAATGACTGACAGACTGACTAAATGACTGACATACTAAATTATTGGCTAAATGACTGACTGACTATCAGCAATAGGAACTAACGGAGGGAGTACAGAAGAGAAACGAAATCCAGTAGGTCGGTGTGTAGCCAGACAGAAGTGAACATAAACCGTTTTTTGGATGATTGACAGGGCTGCAGCTCTCATTGGGAGTGAGTGGCTCTCTTAGATATGAGTTACCATTGGGAAATCAGACAGCGAGCAGTTTCAAATCCCACTCTGCAGTAGAGGAGTGTGCTAATTAATCTCTCTGAGCCAGAACCCCTCTCCTCCACACAGAGTTATAAGGTATCAGAACGCTCTGTTCCTTTACAACTCTGCTAGCCTTACCAACAGCAGGAGCACAACTATGTCTTTACAGCTGTCAGGAGCCAAATTATTTCACAGCAGCAGCACAAAGGAACACTATAAGCCATCACACTTTTGAAGCCTTAAGCTATTAAAATATGGTCTCCGGCTGCATTTGACTAATTGCAGTATCTAACTAATGTCTCTCAAATGTAAAGTTACTTGTATAAGTGAGGTAGAACTGAATTTGGGGAACAGATGCACACTTGTTGATCATTATCTTAATGGTGGTGTAGTTAGTTAGCTGTTAATGATTTCCCAGATTGCAGTGGCACACGGCTGGGTTGGCAGAGGGGACGCCAGATGGGGCACAGACAGAGTGGTACTAGGTCTGTTGCCACAGTAACACAACAGCATCTTTCTGGGCAGAGACAGTCGGCTGAAGGGCAGAGATAAAGAGAGCGAGACAGAGATAACTGTGATGTTTATGAATGCTGCCCATGACATGCCAGTACCCAGAAGCCACAAATCCAGCAGTAGGAAGAGGAGCTCTCTCGCGCTCTCCCTCTCCCTCCCACCCTCTCTCCCCTCTCCCCCACAAATTAATACAAAAGGAAAAGCTGAAATGTCTTGAGTCAATAAGTATTCAACCCCTTTGTTATGGCAAGCCTAAATAATCTCAGGAGTAAAAATGTGCTTAACAAATGAAATGCAATTTTATTTGTCACACGCGCCGAATACAACAGGTGTAGACTTTACCGTGAAATGCTTACTTAAAAGCCCGTAACCAACAATGCAGTTAAGAAAAATAAGTGTTAAAAAAGTATTCACTAAAATAAACTGAAGTAAAAATATATATATATATATATATATATATATATATAAAATATATAAGAAAATAGAAAAAATATTTAAAGATCAAAAATAAAATAACAATAGCAAGGCTATATACAGGGGGTACCGGTACAGAGTCAAGTTCCTATGAAGTTAAAGGTTAAATTAAATTAAAAAAATAAAAGAGTCAATGCAAATAGTCCGGGTGGCTATTTGATTAATTGTTCAGTAGTCTTATGGCTTGGAGGTAGAAGCTGTTAAGGAGCCTTTTGAACTTAGACTTGGCACTCTGGTACCACTTGCCGTGTGGTACCAGAGAGAATAATTTGACTTGTGTGAGTGGATTCTTTGACAATTTTTTGGGCCTTCCTCTGACACCGCCCCGTATATAGGTCCTGGATGGCAGGAAGCTTGGCCCAAGTGATGTACTGGACTGTACGCGCTACCCTCTGTAGCGCCTTACGGTCGGATGCCAAGCAGTTAACATACCAGTCGGTGATGCAACCGGTCAGGATGCTCTCAATGGTGCAGCTGTATAACTTTTTTGAGGATCTGGCGACCCATACCAAATCTTTTCAGTCTCCTGAGGGGAAAAGGCATTGTTGTGCCCTCTTCACAACTTTCTTGGTGTGTTTGGACCATAATAGTTTGCCGGTAATGTGGACACCAAGGAACTTAAAACTCTCAACCCGCTCCACTACAGCCCCGTCGATGTGAATGGGGGCGTGTTCGGCCTTTCTTTTCCTGTAGTCCACGATCATTTTCTTTGTCTTTCTCACATAGAGGGAGAGGTTGTTGTCCTGGCACCAAACTGCCAGGTCTCTGACCTCCTCCCTATAGGCTGTCTCATCGTTGTTGGTGATCAGGCCTACCACTGTTGTGTCATCAGCAAACTTAATGATGGTGTTGGATTCGTGCTTGGCCAAGCAGTCGTGGGTGAACAGGGAGTACAGGAGGGGAGTAAGCATGCACACCTGAGGGGCCCCCGTGTTGAGGATCAGCATGGCAGATGTGTTGTTGCCTACCCTTACCACATGAGGGCGGCCAGTCAGGAAGTCCAGGATCCAGTTGCAGAGGCAGATGTTTAGTTCCAGGGTTCTTAGTTTAGTGATGAGCTTTGTGGAGACAATAGTATTCAATGCTGAGCTGTAGTGAATGAACAGCATGCTCACATAGGTGTTCCTTTTGTCCAGGTGAGAAAGGGCAGTGTGGAGTGCGATTGAGGTTGCGTCATCTGTAGATCTGTTGGGGTGGTATGCTGGTGTTGATATAAGCCATGACCAACCTTTCAAAGCACTTATTGGCTACTGACGTGAGTGCTACGGGGTGGTAGTCATTTAGGCAGTTTTACCTTCGTTTTCTTGGGCACAGGGACTATGGTGATCTGCTTGAAACATGTAGGTATTACAGACTTGGTCAGGGAGAGGTTGAAAATGTCAGTGAAGACACTTGCCAGTTGGTCCGCACATGCTCTGAGTACACGTCTTAGTAAATCGTCTGGCCCCGCGGCCTTGTGAATGTTGACCTGTTTAAAGGTCTTGCTCACATTGGCTACGGAGAACATGATCACACAGTCGTCCGGAACAGCTGGTTCTCTCATGCATGCTTCAGTGTTGCTTGCCTCAAAGAAAGCATATAAGGCATTTAGCTCATCTGGTAGGCTCGCGTCACTGGGCAGCTCGCAGCTGGGTTTCCCTTTATAGTCTGTAATAGTTTGCAAGCCCTGCCACATCCGACGAGAGTCAGAGCCGGTGTAGTAGGATTCAATATTAGTCCTGTATTGATGCTTTGCCTTTTTAATGGTTCGTCTGAAGCCATAGTGGGATCTCATCAGCGTTTGGATTAGTGTCCCACTCCTTGAAAGCGGCAGCTCTAGCCTTTAGCTCGGTGCGGATGTTGCCTGTAATCCATGGCTTCTGGTTGAGATATGTACGTACGGTCACTGTGGGGATGATGTTGTCGATGCACTTATTTATGAAGCCGGTGACTGAGGTGGTATACTCCTCAATACGATTGGATGACTCCCAAAACATATTCCAGTCTGTGCTAGCAAAACAGTTATGTAGCTTAGCATCCACGTCATCTGACCACTTCCGTATTGAGAGAGTCACTGGTACTTCCTGCTTTAGTTTTTGCTTGTAATCAGGAGGATATAATTATGGTCAGATTTGCCAAATGGAGGGCGAGGGAGAGCTTTGCATGCGTCTCTGTGTGATGAATAAAGGTGGTCTAGAGTTTTTCTTCCCTCTGGTTGCACATGTGACATGCTGGTAGAAATGAGGTAAAACGGATTTAAGTTTGCCTGCATTAAAGTCCCCGGCCACTAGAAGCGCCACTTCTGGATGGGCATTTTCTTGTTTGCTTATTGCCTTGAGTGCGGTCTTAGTACCAGCATCGGTTTGTGGTGGTAAATAGATGGCTACGAAGAATATAGATGAAAACTGTCTTGGTAGATAGTGTGGTCTATATCTTATCATAAGGCACTCTACCTCAGGTGAGCAATACCTCGAGACTGCCTTAATATTAGACATTGCGCACCAGCTGTTACTGACAAATAGACACACACCCCCACCCCTCATCTTACCAGAGTTACATAATAAGTTGCATGGGCTCACTTGGTGTGCAATAATAGTATTTACCATTATTTCTGAATGACTACCTCCTCTCTGTACCCCACACATACAATTATCTGTAAGGCCCCTCAGTCAAGCAGTGAATTTCAAACACAGATTCAACCACAAAGTCCAGGGAGGTTTTCCAGTGTCTCACAAAGAAGGCTACCTATTAGTTGATGGGTAAAAAAAAGCAGACAATGAATATCCCTTTGAACATGATGACGTTAATTACACTTTATGGTGTATAAATACACCCAGTCACTATACGTCCTGAATACAATACGTTATGTTTGGGGCAAATCCAATACAACACCTACACCGAGTATCATTCTTCATATTTTCAAGCATGGTGGTGGCTGCATCATGCTATGGATATGCTGGTCATCTGCAAGGACTAGGATGTTTTTTATGATAAAAGAATTAACAGAATAGAGCTAAGCACAGGCAAAATCCTAGAGGAAAACTGGGTTCAGTCTGCTTTCTAACAGACACTGGGAGACAAATTCACCTTTCATCATGACAATAACCTAAAACACAAGGCCAAATATACACTGGAGTTGAAAATATATGGCAAGACTTTAAAGTGGCTGTTAAAGCAATGATCAACAAACAATATGACAGAGCTTGAAGAATGATGTGAAAATATTGTACAAACCAGGTGTGCAAAGCTCTTAGAGACTTACCCCAAAAGTATACATTTCCCCCTTCCACTTTGACATGAGTATTTTGTGTAGATCGGTGACCAAAAAACGACAATTAAATCAATTTGAATCACAGTTTGTAAGACAACAAGATGTGGAAAAAGTCAAGACGTGCGAATACTTTCTGAAGATACTGTATACTGAACAAAAATAGAAATGCAACATATAAAGTGTTTGTCCCATGTTTCATGAACTGAAACAAAAGATCCCAGAAAAAAAGCACAAAAAGCTTATTTCTCTCCAATTTTGTGCAGAAATGTGTCTCATCCCCATTAGTGAGCATTTCTCCTTTGCCAATATAATCCATCCACCTGACAGGTGTGACATATCAAGATCATTACACAGGTGCACCTTGTGCTGGGGACAATAAAAGACCACCCTAAAAATGTGCATTTTTGTCACACCTCACAATACCACAGATGTCTCAAGTTCAGAGGGAGCGTGCAATTGGCATGCTGACTGCAAGAATGTCCACCAGAGCTGTTGCCACAGAATTTTATGTTAATTTCTCTACCATAAGCCACCTCCAACATCGTTTTAGAGAATTTGGCAGTACTGTACATCCAACCGGCCTCACAACTGTAGACCACGCAAGCCCAGGACCTCCAAATCCGGCTTCTTCACCTGCAGGATCATCTGAGACCAGCCACCTGGACAGGTGATGAAACTGAGAAGTATTTCTGCCTGTAATAAAGCCCTTTTGTGGGGAAAAACTCATTATGATTGGCTGGGCCTGGCTCCCCAGTGGGTTGGCTTGGCTCCCAAGTGGATGGATCAATGCCCTCCCAGGCCCACCCATGGCTACACCACTGCACAGTCATGTGAAATCCATAGATTAGGACCTGATGAATTTATTCAAATTGACTGATTTCCTTATATGAACTGTAACTCAGTAAAATCGTTGAAATTGTTTGTGCATGTTGAGTTTATATTTTTGCTCAGTATAGCAAGACACGGCCGGCCACGTGACTCACTTTCTGTAGGAGCGAACCATTTTCGTGAAAGGGGTGGTGTACCTAATATACTGGCCAATGAGTGCATATTTGTGTGTGCTCTAGAGGGAGTGATGACAGAAAAGCCAATAGAAGCCAGAGGTCAAGGTCATAGCTTCTCTCTTCCAGCATGTCCTGCAGCCCAAAGTGTGTGTGTGTGTGTGTGTGTGTGTGTGTGTGTGTGTGTGTGTGTGTGTGTGTGTGTGTGTGTGTGTGTGTGTGTGTGTGAGAGTGTGTGTGCATGCGTGTGAGTGTGTGTGCTTGACAGCCTATACAGTTTTATTATTTCCTGTTGAGGAAATGAGCTGGTTGTGATTGCATTTCAGTAAATGTCACCAGGCTCAACTTAATCCACCAATAAGAACACACGGCCACAGCCCCTGTTGAGACAGTGCTGTGATTTCCTGTCTGCCTGTCTGTTACTCTCTCCATCTCCTTTCTCTATCGCTCCTACAATTTTCTCTCATTCAATATATCTAGCTCTTTAGAAGAGGGGTGTGTGTGCGTGCATACGTGTGTGTGTGTGTGTGTGTGTGTGTGTGGTGGCCGGCATGGCAAGGTGTCAGAGCATTCACCTAAACCTGTCAGATTACATTAGGCTGCTGCATCAGGGCTGGAGACACTTGAACTGAGATAAACACACAGGAACGCATGCAGGCACATGCTAGGGATGTGACAAATGGACAATTTTGCTAAACATTTAAACATCATAACATTCAGAAAAAAAACATACAATTCCACATCAATTCACAATGCAGAATAATGGTCCTTTTACGCATGACCGCTAGGGCCGGGCAATGAAGTTATATCTACCGCAGTCATATACCCTTGAAAGCGTCTCGGCTACGGCATGTTTGTTGGTCTGTAAGGGTACACTACAGCTTTTCAAACGCCGACACAAAACCTTCTGCGGAGATAGTTTCGAAGCGCCACTGAATGGGCATTTTACTTGTCTGTATAGGAATGCCCCATCTGAACCGGGATTGACGTCCATCACTAGGTAAGCAGAACTGTCAATCAAATAATCTTGAGCTGCCTGCACGCAGCCTGCCTGCATGCTGCTTGCACGCAGACCACTCTCTCCTAAAAAAATTACTTTAAAGTTTGTTCAATACCATGACATGCAGTAGAAAGAAAACATCTTCTGCTAGGAATCGACTCCTAAGATTCAGTATTTTTGGAACAGAGGAGACAGATTAGTTGCCGTACTTCCGAGAACACAAACGCGCTCACATCTTTCATAGCGAGCTAGCGAGGGACTGCGAGAGAGAGGAGGGACATAGTATAGGCAGGTCGGCCACCAGGCAGACGGAGTCAGAACCCTGCACTCGGTCTATCTATCCGCAATCAAAAACTGTATTTCGCAATGGAATGTTGTATTTCACAACTTCAGGAAAGCAGGGCCTATCATCAATGAATAGGCTAGGATATTCTACATGCAACAGACCGAAGACTGAACACATTCACATCATTAGCGAAGATTAAGAGCAGGCGAGCAAGCTGCACTTTGATTTTAATTCAGTGGAGGAAAAAAAACAAAAAAACATTGTTTATCCATTAGGGATTTTTCTTAACATTATGGATCCCAATTTCGTTTAAATGTTTTAAAGTTAAAACGTTCACACCCCTTGCGCACGCGCACACACACAGTCCCCAGCAACAAGGAGCTACAGTATGTAACACGTTGACTCTGACTAAACAACCAGTGAACACTATTTACTGAATGTGTATGAGTGTTCTCTCTGTATGTGCGACTTGCTGGGTGGATACATGCTGTGTTGGCACTTTTCCATGTCATGGAACGGTTGTCTCCACATGCAGTGGTTCCGGTTTTATCCACACAGACACACACTCTAATGTCACAGGAACAGCAGAGCCACTAGGCCCTGACTGTGCAGAGCTCAGTGTGTATTCTCAGCTCCTAATTGGGTCGTATGCAAATAAATAATTGTATTTACAGTGTTTTGTAGGCTAAACAGCTGGTAACAGACTCATTGAAAGGTGTCCACCCACTCTACCCAGAGTGCCTGAATACACACTTTGCTGATTACATTTCACTTCCTTATGTTAATAAAATACATTTTACCAAGACAAATATGATTATAATTGTTCTGAATCATTCAACGAGGTCATTCTCTAACATATTATTAGCCTTATATAAAAAAAAAAGTCTGATTTCGCAACATCCGATAATAAGAACAGAGCTCTGTTGACATAGTGGTGCAGGTTTCTCATAACCTTTGAGGATTTTACATTTTGTGGTGGTCGTCTTCAAAGTTGTTTCCGCGGGTGGCAAAAAGCTAAATTAGCATGACACGAGCTGAATTAAATGTTAAAGGCTTTGAAAATAAAAAGCTTGACATCAGTGCGCCATTGACATTTCACAGAGATACGCTTGTTTTGGTGAGAAATCTTTGAAAAAGAAGAGGAATTTCAAATGAATATGAAAAGTGTATATAGTGTGTACATGTCATGTGTCACAACGTCCACAGAAGGTGGCGCCTCTCCCGGGTCGGGCGGCGCTCGGCGGTCGTCGTCGCCGGCCTACTAGCTGCCACCGGCATCTCTGTTTCTGTGTCATTTGGTTATGTCTGTTTTGGTTAGCACCTGTTTTGTGTTAGGTCGTTAGTGGGGTATTTAGTCTGTCTGTTTTTGTTGAGGTTTGTGCGGGATTATTTTCGTGTCGTCCTATTAGTAGGTTGGGGATTTGGTCTTCATCTGTCACTTTGGGCATTAGGGTTTCGTCCCGACTCTTTTCAGGATCATCTTGTTCCTGTTGTTTTGGAGTATTGTTGCCCTGCCTTGTTTTAGTATTTGTGGACTTATTCATTAAACGTGTTTTCACGTACCTCGGTCTCCTGCGCCTGACTTCACCCTCCTGCTATTTAGAGTGGTCTTGACATCATGTCTCAAAATCGATGTCCATTCTACCTCTATATTATTTTATGTCCTGTGTATTCGAGAAGAAAGATGACGATTTCAACGTGAAAGTGAGCATGTCAGGTAGCTAACAGTTAGTATTATTAATTCTTGCACATAATCCAGCCTAGTTGACGCAATGTAATTAGCCAGATTTTTTTACCACTATTTTTCTCTGGCCTCTATTGATCTAACGTTAGTCACCTTAATTCTGGCCATCCTACAAAGGTGAAAGCCGTTCAAACGTTATTGGAGTTAATGATTGAGATAACGTTTGGAACATTGTTTTTCTCAGAGGATTATCTACACAATTAACATATGGTCAAAATATGCATTTTTGATTGGACACCCAACTCAATGTCAGCCGGCTACTTTTTCCACTTCATAAATTAACTAGGCTTCTTTTAATTTAAAAGTTTAAATTTGCTAGTCAGAAAAGTCTGTATAGCCTTTCGTCCCATGTAATGTAAGTGGTAACGATGAGTTGAAAGCCTCTTAATTATTGTTTTGTGGCACATTCATTTATTTTCTTTCGCATGTTTCATAGGCCTATAGCCAGCCACGGAGACAGGGCGCATAGGCTATTTACTGTTTTCGATTGACGACCGAACAGCTTAGTTTATAAAAGATGTCGACCTGAATTAATAAAGTTCAATATACTGTATATCCCTTTGCTATTCATAAATCATACAACGTAGTTATGTCCATGGTATCGCATCTGGACAAGTAATACAAAGATCTTGTTAGTATTTTCCGAGGATTCGAAGCCCATGTCGAGACTTGCCAGTGTAGCCTACCTAGTGATGGGTTGATCACGAACAAACTGATCTTTTAGGTGAACGGAACCGAAACGTTAGACTTCAGTGTGGCTTTTGACATTAGGCTTTTGACATTATCGATCATAGTCTGCTGATGGAAAAACGTATGTGTTATGACTTTTTTTCATTATTCACTAATGACATGCCTTTTATGTATGCAGATAACTCAACACTATACACGTCAGCTACTACAGCGAGCGAAATCCCTGCAACACTTAAGACCTGCAGTTAATTTCAGAATGGGTGGCAAGGAATAAGTTAGTCCTAAATATTTAAAACTAAAAGCATTTTATTTGGGACAAATCATTCACTAAACCCTAAACCTCAACTAAATCTTGTAACAAATAATGTGGAAATGTAGCAAGTTGTGGTGACTAAACTGCTTGGAGTAATCCTGGATTGTAAACTGCCATGGTCAAAACATGTTGATACATTAGCTAAAATGGGGAGAAGTCTGTCCATAATAAAGCGCTACTCTGCCTTTTTAACAATATTATCAACAAGGCATGTCCTACATGCTCTAGTTTTGCAGCACCTGGACTACTGTTCAATCGTGTGGTCAGGTGCCACAAAGAGGACCTCGGAAAATTACAATTGGCTCAGAACAGGGCAGCATGGCTGGCCCTTAAATGTACACAGACAGCTACCATTAATAATATCCATGTAAATCTCTCATGGTTCAAAGTGGAGGAGAGATTGACTTCATCACTACTTGTTTTTGTAAGAAGTATTGACACGCCGAATACACCGAGGTCTGTTTAAACTACTAACACACAGCTCGGACACCCATGCATACCCCCACAAGACATGCCACCAAAAGTCTCTTCAAAATCCCCAAGTCAAGAACAGACTATGGGAGGAGCACAGTACTACATAGAGCCATGACTACATGGAACTCTATTCCACATCAAGTAACTGACGCAAGCAGTAGAATCAGATTTAAAAATCATATAAAAAACACCTTATGGAACAGCGGGGACTGTGAAGAGACCCACACACACAGGCTAAGACACATATACACATGACAAGACACGCACTACACACACGTACACATGGATTTTGGATTGTAGATATGTGATAGTAGTGTAGTGGCATGAGGGAACACACTTAATGTGTTGTGAAAAGTGTAATGTCATGTCATATTTTAAATTGTATATAACTGCCTTAATGTTGCTGGACCCCAGGAAGAGTAGCTGCTGCCTTGGGGATCTTTAATAAATACAAACACATCAGTGAGAGAGCCGTTCATTTGTCTCCCAATTTGCATACTGGTAGGCTACTACTGCTTTTTGGCAATTATCTGCAGAGAAATTATGAAAACATTCTATGAAGATGTTGAAACCTCTGCAGGAACAATAGGTACTGGAGAGAGAGCCTCATTCTGGTCAAAAATATAATAAAAGAAAACCGATTGAAAATTATAAAAGCAACTGTCATGATAGTTACAGTGCATTCGGGAAGTCTTCAGACCCCTTCCCTTTTTCCACATTTTGTTACGTTACAGCCTTATTCTAAAATTGATTAAATTACTTTTGTTTTCCATCATCAATCTACACACAATACCTTATAATGACAAAGCAAAAACAGGTTTTTAGATTTTTTGGGGCTGTAACAAAATGTGGAAAAAGTCAAGAGGTCTGAATAGTTTCCGAAAGCACTGTATATGGTAGTATTAAATATATTGATATAAGCCTACTGATTTGATTAAAGTGTCAACAATGGAGTAGTCAACTGTTTTCTGTGTAGCAAAGCCCCTGTTTTACACCTGCTTCATTCTTCAATCATAGCTGTAGGTCTATTCATGGTTGCCTGACATTGTATAAAAGTGGGGGTGCACAATCTGGTAGGGGGAGTAGACTAGATTATTTATTCTGACTAGATTACTAATCTACAACCTTCCCAAAAAAGTCCCACCCACAGCGATTGATTGACAGGTCTGAACCCCTGACTCTATGATTTACACACATCCTGCCCCATCCCCTGACAATCCCACCCACAGTGATTGATTGACAGGCCAAACTGTTAAAGGTTTAGTTCACCTAAATTACAGAAGGACACATTGGCTTCCTTACCCTATGTGTCCACAGCAGCTGAGCCAATAAAATGCATAATTTGAAGAAGAAAAAAATTGTGGCAATTCATATCAGTAAAACTTTGAATATGACTTTAATCTCAAGAGAAGACAGGTTTAATGTTAAAAAAGGTAATCTTACTTAGTAAATAATCCTGATCATATAGGCCTAGGCCTAGACAATATTCAAAACAACTAACAATACACTGAATTCATACATTTTCAGTAATTTTTATTGTAAAGTCATCTTTCTACTCAATACCACAACTAATTTGACCGGTAAGGTTGTTAAAGTCCAGGTAGCAGATAATGGACCCTATCAGATATTTATATAGTTGGTGAGGTATATAAACTAATTACAACTTTAAAAATGACTTGTTAGATTACAATTGTACAATTCATGCTCCCCCTCATAAAAACCACAAAGACTGCCGGAAAGGCCCGAACGCAAGATCGTAATTTTGATGACTCACACGGTGAGCCATCTGTAGCCTACTGTACATGATAAACTGGTGCGCACCAAGCTCTACTTCCCGTTTTAGTTTGGAAAACGGCTGTGAGGAATTTTCTACAATATTCACAACATATTGACACAATTACAATCTTCATAGAATAAAAATGTAATTGAATCAATTACATGATTTTTTTTGGGGGGGGGAGTGAACATTATCAAGCCAGCAGCAGATGAAACAGAAAGTGGATCCCTCCCTCTCGCCCTGATTTTTGTCTGCGGCTATCACTGTCTATCTGGCTAGCTTAAGGATATTTACTAGCCCATAGCAGTGATGAACTTGTCTATGTTATCAAAATATGGCAGTACACAAACAAAATCTAACTCACTTTGCCAGCTATAAAGAAATCAGTGACAAATTACTCCAGAAACTGAGGAAGAGGATAGCTAGCTAACGTTATACCAAGCTAATGTTAGCTGATGCCTCTTCAACAAGAAGAAACTGTGAGAACATTGACCCAAAGATAAAAAAAAATATATACTTTCCCATCGAACTAAATCCAACCCCCTTAAGAAAACCTGTCTATGGGACGTCTCCAAAATGACCCAAGATCCGCGATGAGATCCATGACCAAAGCGTCACATTTCAATTTAGCCCGCAGGCAGCCTCTATAGAAAACTCCCCCAGCGCCACGGACACCATCCAACGAGCCATCCACACACACACAGAGAGCCCAAGTGCAGACAGCCAGCGGCTCCAAAAAGTCATGCGGCAAGTTGCAGGAATACATTTTCCCAATGAGCAAAATCCACAATACACCTCTCTAACGAAAACCTGGCCCCTTTCTCTGAAATGCCACCAGATCTACAATCTAATAAATGGTCGAACCGTTGCATTAGCGTTTAGCCTGCCATCCACACATGTATGACAGCACCAGAAGTTAGCTCCCAGCAGTTGGCAGATATGTTAATTAGCTCTTTCACTTACCCAGTGAAGCCTTGATAATGCCTTGATAATTACTGCAGGTGCTGCTGGCTGTTTGTGATACCTTATAAGCCATGTTGTTGGTAGGGACAGCATCCACTTTGAAAAGCAACGTTTTGCTGAAGAGCTACTTTCATTGTTGATAGCCGTGGAAGTTCTCAAGGATGACATTTTCCCTGTAGATTGACGAGTAGATGCCCAATTCGCCTGCCTCATTCTCACAAATGCATCTCACTTTTTACAAAGTGTTTCATTTTCATAGCCATAGTCACATTTGCATAGCAAGTGCTGCTACAGTACACCCTGCTACCACACAAATCTTGGCCATCTTGATGAATATTAATGCAATTGCTAGTTAGCTCCATACTACTAACCCACAAGTTTATAATATTTTTTTACCCACAAGTGTATGAAGGGTAAACATGGATTTTTATTTCCTCACTGAGGGACGCTGAACGCAGGGTGTTGTGGGATTGTTTCCGAAGTAAGAGCTGATTTGGAGAAAACCTCAAATTCAACTTTTAGAACAATATTACAGTATTATAAAAATGTATTTAAGAGTTTGTAACTTGGGAACGTTTTCTTGGAGTGCTCTTGCTAGCAGATACCCATAGACTTCCGTCATTGCACTAACGCTCGTTAGCATTGGCTAGCAAAACTACCTCTAACTTCCTTCATACTGGACGCAGAGACATAAAAACGAGTTAACGAGTTAATCTGACTCTATGGAAGGAGATAAAAGTCCCGAAGTATCCCTTTAACGTTTTCAATAATTTAGCTGTGTATTTTGGATGGAATCAAGTCATCAGAATGTGCCAGAGGCCACCAAAATAGAGCTTGTTCTGCAATTTCTTTCCTGGAACTCCCTGGCTGGCTAGTTTTGCTATTTGGCTAGCTACTCCATGTACTTACGGAAAACACTGATGTGATGCTGTATTTCTGGTGGACCACATGTAGACTTTTCTGCTGAAAACCCCCAGAGAGAAACAGCATGCTGTTTGTTTATGTTATAATGAACTGCAATGGAAAAAATGTACTCCAGCTAAGACCATATAAAAGCTCCATATTTGATGAGGGTTATATGTGTGTGTGTGTGTGTGTCTGTGTGTGTGTCTGTGTGTGTGTGTGTGTGTGTGTGTGTGTGTGTGTGTGTGTGTGTGTGTCTTACCTGGGTGTCCATGTAGTGGTGAGTGTGGTCTGGGTAGTGTAGGAGAGGTGCTGGATGTCACAATCAGGCTCTTCCTATTGCTGGTCCGACAGCTGGGGAGAGAGGAGACACACACACTTAGAGAAGAGCCACAAACACACTTAAAAACGACAACAACACACACACACACCGAGGCAGTACATTCAATTGGGTGACCAATGAGGAGTTTGCACTGAACTGGGAGGAGATTTCCAGTCCATCTGGAACCAGATGAACACTTATTCCCATAATGTGTTCTATCAACACGCCATTCGCATAACAGCGAAAAAGTCTCTTTATTAAGACTCTCCACTTCAACCACGTTAGGGGTTACAGTAGAGCTAGTTAAAGGAACAGTGTAGCAGCTCCACACACACACACACACACACACACACACATACAGCATTCCAGCTGACCCCAGAGTTTCTGTCCCCCCTCTCTCTCTGTCCCCACTCTCAGTAACGGCTCTACTCAGTCTGAGCAGCTTTTCATCTCTCTCTCTCTCTGAAGACCCAATCATCACAGCTGGAAGCCTGTACAGTACTCAATGCCCACTGATCAGAACTGCACACTACATTGGATTTGTGTGAGGTGACTGACTGAGGAGGGTGAGTGTGTGTGTGTGTGTGTAAGAGAGAGAGAGAAAAAGGACAGTGTGTGTCTGTCCGTCCGTCCGTGAGGACGGTGTGTCAGTGTGTGTGTTTGTGTGTGTAAGAGAGAGAGAAAAAGGACAGTGTGTGTCTGTCCGTCCGTCCGTGAGGACGTTGTGTCAGTATGTGTGTGAGTCCGTTACTGTTGATCTCTAGTTTTATGAGTATAATAAGCCATTAACTGTTCGCAGTAAGAATCCCAACATAAAAACACCTGCAGAGCTCAATGACGTCTTTGCACTACTACCGTAGCTGCTAGCCTAGTACTGCTGCAATGATGATGACGCTAATGTTCAGTACACAAGCATACAAAACAGGTATACACACACACAGCAAACTAACAGTGCCATCGGTCAGCTCTGCTTAATGTTTGTATCTCACAGCAGGTGGTCTACAGCAGGGAGCCTGCATAGGAGTGGAGAGAAGAGGAGAAGAGAGGACAGAAGAGGAGAGATGAAAGAGGAGAAGGGGAGAGGAGATAGTTTGAAGAGGAGAGGTGATGAAAGAGGAGACGGTGGTTTGAACATGATTTTGGTTAGGAGAGCCTTCCTGGTTGGAGCTCAAATGTGCACACAGAGCTATCATCGACTAAACACAAACTGTACGACTTGATATAGACAGCGTGTTTCTTTGTCTCCGTTTTATTATTATTCTTTTTATTATTAGGGGTTCAGCAACGAAGCTGGTGAAACCCTATTGTATTTGTTGTCGTTAATTATTATTTTCCTTCTGCTGATTTAGTGAAAAATACTAATTCCTGTGAGATGGTAAGGCCCAGGAGGGTGCAACTTTGCAAGATTGTAAACGGTCAAGGGCCACACCCTCTCATGCATAGCCATGCATATTGGCCACATGGTGGCGCAATAACAAGCAATTGAAAATGCTAACTTCGAAAAGGTCACGCTCACCCCGTCCGATACATATACAGTTGAAGTCGGAAGTTTACATACACCTTAGCCAAATACATTTAAACTCAGTTTTTCACAATTCCGGACATTTAATCCTAGTAAAAATTCACTGTTTTAGGTCAGTTAGGTCAGTTAATTCTCTCTTCTATTATTCTGACATTTCACATTCTTAAAATAAAGTGGTGATCCAAAAAACAGGGAATTTGACCTAAAACAGGGAATTTTTACTAGAATGAAATGTCAGGAACTGTGAAAAACTGAGTTTAAATGTATTTGGCAAAGGTGTATGTAAACTTCCGACTTCAACTGTATATATATTACTATTTGTCACATATCAGTTTACAAACAATGTAAAAAATAATCATTGAGTTAATAAAGCCGCATACTCAAATAAAGTAAAAAATATAATTTTTGTAAGGCAGCTCCAAAATTCAGGTTTTTCAACATAGCTCAGTGCTTTCTGTGGTGGTGGAGGAGCCAGCGGAAAATACAGAGCGTAGGGGTTGTTAATGTTCTCTAGTTATGGCGTGATTGGCTCAGTGTTCTGTCACTTATGTCTAAGGGTAGAGCTTGAAAATTCAAGCCCCTTAGGTGCTGCCATAGAGTTATATTAGAAGTGCCCATCCAAGAAGGCTCAAGATCATTGGCCACAGATAAAATGGCATCTGGCAGCGAAAATGAACTGTTTAGCAGGCAGACAAGTCTCCGCTGACAGCCAGGTGTAGCAGTGGTAAGTTGTTAGGACTGCTGTTGGGACAGCTTTATGTACCGTTTTAGTGCAATTAATGTATTGTTCAGTGTTGTGTGGCCCACCAAGATGTACATGCTAAAATTGCCACTGATTACACCTATCTATACATACTTTACATTATTTGCGAGATCAGACATAATATCACTATAATCTGAGTGTTCTTTTTTTTTTTCAGCGATTCTAATTTGTAAATATTTCAACAGTATTACAGTGGGGGGGAAAGTATTTGATCCCCTGCTGATTTTGTACGTTTGCCCACTGATAAAGAAAGGATCAGTCTATAATTTTAAAAGGTAGGTTTATTTGAACAGTGAGAGACAGAATAACAACAAAAATATCCAGAAAAACGCATGTCAAAAATGTTATAAATTGATTTGCATTTTAATGGGGGAAATAGGTATTTGACCCCCTCTCAATCAGAAAGATTTCTGGCTCCCAGGTGTCTTTTATACAGGTAACGAGCTGAGATTAGGAGCACACTCTTAAAGGGAGTGCTCCTAACCGCAGCTTGTTACCTGTAAAAAAGACACCTGTCCACAGAAGCAATCAATCAATCAGATTCCAAATTCTCCACCATGGCCAAGACCAAAGAGCTCTCCAAGGATGTCAGGGACAAGATTGTAGACCTACACAAGGCTGGAATGGGCTACAAGACCATCGCCAAGCAGCTTGGTGAGAAGGTGACATCATTTGGTGCGATTATTCGCAAATGGAAGAAACACAAAAGAACTGTCAATATCCCTCGGCCTGGGGCTCCATGCAAGATCTCACCTCGTGGGGTTGCAATGATCATGAGAACGGTGAGGAATCAGCCCAGAACTACACGGGAGGATCTTGTCAATGATCTCAAGGCAGCTGGGACCATAGTCACCAAGAAAACAATTGGTAAGACACTACGCCGTGAAGGACTGAAATCCTGCAGCGCCCGCAAGGTCCCCCTGCTCAAGAAAGCACATATACATGCCCGTCTGAAGTTTGCCAATGAACATCTGAATGATTCAGAGGACAACTGGTGAAAGTGTTGTGGTCAGATGAGACCAAAATGGAGCTCTTTGGCATCAACTCAACTCGCCGTGTTTGGAGGAGGAGGAATGCTGCCTATGACCCCAAGAACACCATCTCCACCGTCAAACATGGAGGTGGAAACATTATGCTTTGGGGGTGTTTTTCTGCTAAGGGGACAGGACAACTTCACCGCATCAAAGGGACGATGGACGGGGCCATGTAACGTCAAATCTTGGGTGAGAACATCCTTCCCTCAGCCAGGGCATTGAAAATGGGTCGTGGATGGGTATTCCAGCATGACAATGACCCAAAACACACGGCCAAGGCAACAAAGGAGTGGCTCAAGAAGAAGCACATTAAGGTCCTGCAGTGGCCTAGCCAGTCTCCAGACCTTAATCCCATAGAAAATCTGTGGAGGGAGCTGAAGGTTCGAGTTGCCAAACGTCAGCCTCGAAACCTTAATGACTTGGAGAATATCTGCAAAGAGGAGTGGGACAAAATCCCTCCTGAGATGTGTGCAAACCTGGTGGCCAACTACAAGAAAAGTCTGACCTCTGTGATTGCCAACAAGGGTTTTGCCACCCAGTACTAAGTCATGTTTTGCAGAGGGGTCAAATACTTATTTCCCTCATTAAAATGCAAATCATTTTTTTACATTTTTCACATGCGTTTTTCTGGATTTTTTTGTTGTTATTCTGCCTCTCACTGTTCAAATAAACATACCATTAAAATTATAGACTGATAATTTCTTTGTAAGTGGGCAAACATACAAAATCAGCAGGGGATCAAATACTTTTTTCCCCCACTGTAAATGATAACTTTTTTCAATGTCACAAATCTTTCTTCTCTTTCTTGTGATGTAAGTGTCGAGACGATGCCCTGAATCCCAGACGAAGCTTTAGCTTTCTTAGAGATGCAACGGAAAAACAATGTATTCCGTTGATCCCATTTCAGCCATTACCGCGGTGTGTTTGACTGGTCACTACAAACATTTCCGTGGTCGTAATGTTAACGGGAAAAAAAAGTCAGGCACAAGCAAGAGCATTGAAGAGTCGCAGGAGTACAATGAATGCAATCAATCCAGCGACATTTAAGTGACAAGTGGATTTTGCACCCCTCAAACTCAGGAAATAGAAAAAGACAGATCCTTAGGTGGGCAGGGCATGCACTTTGCTACTCAAAGGGTGTGACGGGAGGATGGAGAGAACAGAGGGGTAGTAGAGAGACTAGAGAAACACTCCACCGCATGTACACATATTTAACAACATCCTGTCTAGTGGAGAGAAAAACAGGACCATATCAACAACAAGGCCTTGGCACATTAACATAGTTATGGTAAGAGAGCAGCTGTGTGGAGGGAGGCAGGCAGGGGCGTGAAATGAAAGTTGCTCTGTAATTACAATCACCCAGATTTCCCAAAATTCCGAAAAACATGTTTTCACTTTGTCATTATGGGGTATTGTGTGTTGATGGGTGAGAGAAAAAAATCAGGCTGTAAAACAACAACATTTGGAATAAGTCAAGGGGTATGCATACTTTCTGAAGGCACTGTAGAATTAAACATAATTATGGCTCTAGATTGCAGGAAAAAGCTGTTTCAGGTTTTCGAAAAATTCTAAATTATCCAACTTCCAAACGGGGGACCTAGCACCCCTCTGGACCACCCCCCAACCATCATCACGCACTTTGTGCCCCCTCAGAATTTTTGGTTTCATGATACCCCTACAGTACATGGCAGCCTTGAACACACACATCTGAGGGATTTGTGAGGAGTGTGTGTGTGTGTGTGTGTGTGTGTGTGTGTGTATTTGGTTTTATTATCCTTGCGGGGACCAGAAATCCTCACAAGGACAGTAAAACAAGGAAAATTCGGACAAGTGGGGACATTTTGCCAGTCCCCACAAGGAAAGAGGCTATTTTAGGGTAGGGGGTTAGGTTTAGGATTTTAAGATTTAAGTTAGGTTAAGGAAAATAGGATTGTGTGACTGTGTGTGTGCGCTCAAAGTCTACTTCAAAGCGATATACTCTAAGGAAAGATTTAACAGAGACTCATGGTAAAGCCCAAGTCTCAGGTCAAACAAATCTCTCTCTCTCGCTCCTGAGTGAGGTCCCAGAGGTTATAAGTATGTTTGATGAAAGGAATCATCCAGTTTGGTGGGATCATCCAGCTACTGCTAATACATCAACAGTACCAACCTACCTACCTCTGTAACCAGGTGTGAGGTCTTAGCTAGGAGCTACTAGAGTTTGACCGATTAATTGGCATTGGCCGATTAATTAGAGCCGATTTCACGTTTTCATAACAATCTGTAATCGGCCTTTTTGGATGCCGATTATGACCGATCACATTGCAATCCACGAGGAGACTGCGTGGCAGGCTGACCACCTGTTACGCGAGTGCAGCATCAGAAGGACCTTGTGGCTGCACGGAGCCAAGGTAAGTTGCTAGCTAGTATTAAACTTATCTTATAAAAAATGATCAATCTTCACATAATCAGTAGTTAACTACACATGGTTGATGAAATTACTAGGTTAACTAGCTTTTCCTGCATTGCATATAATCAATGCGGTGCCTGTTAATTTATCATCTAATCACAGCCTACTTCAACTTCGCCAAACAGGTGATGGATTAACAAAAGTGCATTTGCGAAAAAAGCACAATCGTTGCACAAATGTACCTAACCATAAACATCAATGCCTTTCTTAAAATCAATACACAGAATTATATATTTTTTAAAACCTGCATATTTAGTTAAAATAAATTCATGTTAGCAGGCAATATTAACAAGGGAAATTGTGTCACTTCTCTTGCGTTCAGTGCAAGCAGAGTCAGGGTATATGCAGCAGTTCGGGTCACCTGGCTCATTGCGAACTGTGTGAAGACCATTTCATCCAAACAAAGAGTGTAATTAATTTGCCAGCATTTTACATAATTATGACATAGCATTCGAGGTTGTGCAATGTAACAGCAATATTTAGACTTAGGGTTGCCACCCATTCGATAAAATACGGAAAAATACGCAACGTTTTGCTTTCTAAATGATAGTTTACGGATTTCACCGTATTAATGACCAAAGGCTTGTATTTCTGTGTGTTTGTTATATATTAACTAAGTCTATGATTTGATATTTGATAGAGCAGTCTGACTGAGCAGTGGTAGGCAGCAGCAGGCTGGTAAGCATTCATTCAAACAGCACTTTACTGTGTTTGCCAGCAGCTCTTAGCAATGTTTGAGGCACAGTGCTGTTTATGACTTCAAGCCTATCAACTCCCGAGATTAGGCTGGCAAAACTAAAGTGCCTATAACGACATCCAATAGTCAAAGGTATATGAAATACAAATGGTATAGAGAGAAATAGTCGACGCGTCATAATTCCTATAATAACTTGCGGCTGAACTTGAAAGGGGTTCCTTCATTATTTTACCGTTCATGTCTTCCATAGAGAATGTCTTGATCTACTTCAAATAAGGTCTTTGTTTCGTGCAGGCTTAAACCGCCTCAGCGTTTTGATACTCGTGTAAATCTCACTAGGATAAGGTAACGTTTGTCAACATATTTTCATAAATCCACTCTACCCCAAAAAATATCTTTGCTTCTATTTAGCCGATATTGATCAGAGTTACCTTGTCCTATGGATATCTACACAGTTATCAAATTGTCAAGGTGGTGTAAGCCTACACGAAACACAGACGTTATTTGAAGTGAATCTAAAAATATCCCATGGAATAAATTAATGAAGGAACCGCTTTTCAGATTTTGCTGGAAGGTGTCATGGGGATTATTATTAAAATAGGATTTCCTGCATATAGAAATTACAGTTTTTGTTTTCAACATTCATCACAGGTAACTTAAACTCTAGTTTTATTATTCAAAAAGTTGAGAGTATTTGTGTCTTCAGTGTCCTTGTCACCTCAGAGAGCTGTGCATGTGTGTGTGTGTACGATTATATACATTTTACAGATGGCTTTAACCTTTTCTGTCGGTGCTTTGTTCACTCCATCTTTTTCATTCTCTCTCTCTCAGAGAGAGGCCAGAGAGGTTCATCCATACAGCTGCCACTGGGCCTCTCAGACATCCCATGATGCTGTCTACCTGGACCAGAAGCATTGACCTCTGACCACTCTGACAAGTAGAGGTTCGAGGTCATAGGGAGGAGGGTCTGACGGTTCCATAAAGAGGACACGTCCACTTACTATGTTCTTTAGACAGATGGAACACACACACACACACACAACATCCTTCTCATCCTTCAAAGATGGTAAGAGACTTATCAAACACACAGCTTCTCATTGTAACGGCTGTCTGAAGTAGTAGACCAAGGTGCAGCGTGGAAGTTGTTCATCTTTTATTTTAGATGAAAAAAAGGCACTTCACAAAGAAACACAGACGACAGCCAAACAGTCCTGTCAGGTATCCTAACACACTAAACAGAAAACATCTACCCACAAAACCCAAAGGAAAAACATGCTGCCTAAGTATGACTCCCAATCAGCAACAGCGATGTACAGCTGTTCCTGATTGGGAGCCATACCCGGCCGAAACAAAGCAATCCCCAACATAGAAATACAGACATAGAATGCCCACCCAAATCACGTGGGCGTGACACTCATGAAGGAATTCTTACCCAAGCTTGGCTGCTTACGTTGGATGCACACCCACTGGCCACAGTACACACATGCATACGCACGCACCAGGGTTTCCGTTAGCCGGTAATAGCTGGCTATTGGCCAATAAAAAAAATGAAAAGTCGAAAAATAAAACTGCCGCTGGGAAAAAAACAAAAAAGGAATAAAAATGTGCTTACCAAGTCCGATAATAAGTTGAATGGACTAACTCTGTGTGCAATAAGGGTATTTAACATGATTTTTTAATCTCTGTAACCCACACATACAATCAGCTGTAAGGTCCCTCAGTCGAGCAGTGAATTTCAAGTACAGATTCAACAACAAAGACTTGGGAGGTTTTCCATACAAAAAACAGGCGTCCTTCCTAACTCAATTGACAGAGAGGAACAACCACTCAGGAATTTCACCATGGGGCCAATGGTGATTTTAAACCAGTTACAGAGTTAAATAGCTGTGATAGGAGAAAACTAAGGATGGATCAACAACATTGTAGTTACTCCACAATACTAACCTAAATGACAGAGTAAAAAGAAGAAAGCCTGTACAGAATAAAAATATTCCAAAATGTGCATCCTGTTTGCAATAAGGCACAAAAGTAATAGTGCACAAAATGTGGAAAGGAATTTATTTTTTGTCCTGAATACAAATTATTATGTTTCGGGCAAATCCAACACAACACATCACTGAATACCACTCTTTATATTTTCAAGCATGGTTGTGGCTGCATCATGTTATGGGTATGCTTGTCATCGGCAAGGACTAACAAAGTCCTAGTGGAAAACCTGGTTCAGTCCTCTTTCCAAAACACTGGTAGACAAATCCACCTTTCAGCAGGACAATAACCTAAAACGCAAAGCCAAATATACACTGGAGTTACTTACCAAGATGCCTTGTTACAGTATTGACGTAAATCGTCTTGAAAATCTATGGGAAGACTTGAAAATGGCTGTCTAGCAATGATCAACAACTAACTTGACAGAGCTTGAAGAATTTAAAAAAGAATAATGAGAAAATATTGTACAAAGCTCTTAAAAGACACCCTAAAAGACTCACAGCTGTTATCACTCAGGGGATGAATACTTATCTAATACAAATA
Organism: Salmo trutta; assembly: GCF_901001165.1. Taxonomy (NCBI): domain Eukaryota; kingdom Metazoa; phylum Chordata; class Actinopteri; order Salmoniformes; family Salmonidae; genus Salmo; species Salmo trutta. Next base: position 29,443,039 of record NC_042960.1, on the reverse strand, counting down.
TATTACAAAAAAAGTTAAAACGTTAGAATTTTTCTTCCACTTTTTGTGTAGAGTGTTGACAAAAGTATTTTGTGTATTTTGAGTATTTTGTATAGAGTGTTGACAAAAAATATATAATTCAATCAATTTTAATCCCACTTTGTAACACAACAAAATGTGGAAAAAGCCAAGTGGTGTGAATGCTTTCTAAAGTCATTGTAAATACATTTGACCGGTCATGCTTAAACACTAAAGGGACAGTTTATTAGGTATAGTCATCTAGTACTGGGTTGGACACCCCTTTGCCTCCAGAACAGACTGAATTCTTTGGGGCATAGAAATGTTGCTCAATTGTCACCGACAGCTCGATGTAGCAGCATTTGAAATTGTTTTTTATTTTTTACATTGGATTAAAGTAGAGACTACTTTAAAATTATATATCATATACTACAGCTGAGGAACAATGGGAAAGTGATTCTGCTTAGAAAGTTGATAAACTTGTAACCCCACTTTTGAGAAAATGGCCTTTGAATGTTTTGGTACACCTACTGGAGAGCTCTTCTTTGTCTATACCCATTCAGCATCATTCACACCCTCTTAAGCCTTAGCCCCACCCATCTCTTTAAGGATTCACATGAGGCCATGTGCTAAACAGTAAGTATGGTAGTGTACAACCAAAGACTTCAAGACTAAAGGCTGGTTTATACTATCGACATGTCTGTATACAGTTGTCGAAGTGACATCATGAACATTCTATTGTCGTCTGACAGGGATGTCGCTAGGCCTTCATTAGCCCCCCTAAATAAATCAATATATCAGTCAATATATTTTCTCTGTGATTTCTCCTTTTTTTTGTCAACCATTCCATCGCATCTTAATCTTCTTACCGGGCGGGCACTAAGACGTGGGGGAGGCTGCTGCCGCAGAGACTGCTGCACGTGCTAGTGACTGTTAGGTCTACTTGTAGCTAACATTTTGGTTAATGTTAGCTACTTCTGTGGCTTGAGACTGTTAGCTAACAGTAAACGGACAGGAAAAGGCTCTGACAGAACAGATTCATGCAGATAGGCTACGATGTGAATTTGGGGCGAGTTAGAACAGACAGAGAGAGAGTATTCACTACTATAGACTTTGGTCATAATCAAAGCTTTGTTAACCAATATGTTAACGTTTTACTGTGAGGCTGCCTGTAAGTTACAGTGTAACAGACGTTGCGAGCTAGCTAACGGTAACGTTAACGGTGTCTTTTAAATTCGACATAAGTTATGTGGCGATGATATCTAATTAACATTGTATTTAATGTAGTTTTGCTATCTGTGCCAGGCTACAAATGAGACAGATGACATATCATGCACATATCTTTTCATACTCAATTGCTTTCATTCAGTAGGCCATTGCAAAACAATTATAAGTAGGTCATGTGTAGAAAAGGTGACATAGTGCTGATCACAATGTCATTGTATTATCCTCAATTTCTCAACTGTAGGCTAGCTAACGACTAACATTAGATGGATATACGGAAATTCTTCAAGAGAGGCAGTGCCAGCAGCTCTGCCGAAGGCCAATCCGGTGAGAAATTAAGATTTTACCAGTTCAAACAAACAAATTAAAACTTAAACTGAATAATCACCTATTAAGCCTTGAGTTATTGTAAATATGAGTTTAATAACAATACATGTCAAAACACAGCAGACAAGAATGAGGGAAAGAATCTGGAGGCTGACAGGGCTGAGGGAGCATGTCTGATGAAGGTTAGTGATAAAAAAAGCGAGTAGATGTTTAAGCTTTCAGTTAAATTTGTACAGCATATGACAGCATATGTCTTACTTTTGTTAGGCATAAATAAATGATGTTCATGATATCTTAAAGGGTCATGCAGAAAGAGAGGCTTCTGTTCAAGGCAGAGATCAACATGCGAGCTGTATAAGTGAGAGAGAGCAAGCATGCCCAGAGAAAGAGGGACAAGAAACAGATCCAGAGAGGGAGGGACAACATACAGATCCATAGAAAGAAAGTAATCAAGCTGCTTCAGTGAAGCTGAATAGCTACCCACGCTAAAGTTTTGGTACACCGAAAAGGACATTTCAGCACTGCTGGTTTGAGAAATACAATTGGGTAGAGAAAAAACATTATATTTGATTCTTTTGTCAGTAACGGCTGCAAAAATTGGAAAAAAGCTTTGTTTATCTTTGGTAAACATGAGATGGCACAAACACACAGAGACAGTGTTGGTTCATGGCAAAGCCACCAGGCAACTAGCAATCATGGGAACATTGCTCAGATTTTAACATCTGCCCATGCTAGTGATATTACAGAGAGAAGGGAGTATCTGAGGAGAATTGTTGCATTCACCTCAATGTTAGGAAGACAGGGGCTCTCTTTCCGTGCCAATGATGAATCTAGTGAAAGCACAAATAGAGGGAACTTTCTTGAATGTATGGAGCTTTTGAAGGAGTTTGACCCTTTCCTGCAAAGGTACAATACTAAATCAAATGCGACGTATCTCTCTCCAGAATCTCAAAATGACATGATCGAATACTGTGCTCAAGAGATTACAGACACCATAGCCTCTGAGATGTCAAAGTCTGTCATGTATGCCATTATGGTGGATGAGGCCAGGGATGGGCAGTATGAACAGTTGGCTCTGTGTGTTAGGTATGTGACAGAAGGGACAGTTAAGGAGCATTTACTAGCACTAGCAGAAATCAAGTCATTTGATCCCCAATCAATAGCAAATGAGTTGCAACAGCACCTCCAAATGAGAGGGGTAGCAGGCCCAAAGTGTGTTGCACAGACCTATGATGGTGCAGGTGTCATGAGTGGGTCCAAAGGAGGTGTGCGAGCACATTTCAGACTGCTGCATCCGGAAGGCAATGTATGTACATTGCTATGCTCATACTATGCTTAATTTGGCTTAATTTGGTGCAGGGCTATTATGGAGGCTGCTGAGTTTTCCAGTTTCTTGGAGAATGTGTATTCGTTTTTCAGTACATCCCTAGTTAACCACCACAAGTTCAAAGAAGCTCAGTCCAAACTTGGAATAGCATCAGCTGAACTTGTACAGCTCTCAAACACTCGCTGGGCATGCCAGTTACGGCCCATAAATGCAGTCATGGACACTTTAACTGCTATTTTTGATTGTCTATATGCCATTTGATCCCCATAGCTGTTGGTCTGAGAGCAAAGCTTTATAAGTTCCCCACCGTGTATTTTCTACTGATGTTTCAGTCCCTTCTTTCTGAGGCACTACACAAGTTCCTCCAGAAAGAGACTGTAGACCTGGCAGAAGCTTGTTTCGGGCAAACAAGCTGTATGTGACACACTGATAGGCAAACGCACAGATGCATTTGCCACAGAACTTTATGACAGAACCAAAGCACTGAAATTCACAATATTCCAGAGGCAGATGCAGCAAGAAAGCGCAATCAAACAAAAATGGGAGATTTTGTGGTGGACCTCCTTGGGTTTAGGCACAGAATTGTCATGTTCCCAAACAATGAAAACAGAGTTGTTGCTCCCCTGCTTGGACAGGATGGTTTGTGAGCTTGACCAGTGATTCTCGACTGTAGATGCAGGTTTGCTCAAAGGCATACAGGCATGCAGCCCCAACTCAAAAAACTTCCTAGCTACATCATGCTTCACTGAGTTTGCCAAGCACTACGGTATTGATGTTAAAACAGAAGAGATGTTGGTGGCCAGAAACTTTCTTGCCCGGAAAAGAGAGACTGGATGTCCTCCCAAAGATATGCTTGCTGTGCATAACCTCCTGGATGATGATGTTTCCTTCTCTGAAGGAAATCATTCAGGTTGCCCTCACAAGTCCTGTAATCAGCTGCTCCTGTGAAAGGTCCTTTGGTGCACTGCGCCGGCTGCACTCCTGGTTGCGTAAGACAATGGGTCAGAAAACGCTTGCAAGTCTTGCAGCCATGCCCATTGAGGATGAAGTGCTTTTGATGGTGTTGGATGGATGGGGACAGAGTGGACTTTAATTTCTTTATTTGGATAGAATTTAAGTAAGTCATATTAGATTAGAACTATGAGACAGGTATACTTTTAGCCAACCTTGACCAAAAATAACCTTATTTTGATAGATTTTACACCCGTTGTTACTCTAAAAAATACATGATGAAAAGACGTTTTGGGGGATTTAAAAAAAATCCTGGGGGAGTATGCCCAGGCCCCCCTAAAAGAGGCTTAGCCCCCTTATCCATGAATCTCTAGTGATGTCCTGTCATCCGACATCAAACTTGACGTTGTCGTTATGAAAAAGTATAAACACAAAAACGACATTAGCAGCCTGGTGGTCCAAAATAGCATAACTGGTGTATTTTAACACAAATAAACCCATCCGTTTAAAAACGAATTTAGTATATGTTAATTTAGCAAACCTGAAACTAAAAACAACTTTCTGAACAATGTTTTGGTTAATTTCTAGCTTGTTAGCTAGCTATCTAACGTTATGTTAGCTGACTAGCCAGTTCAAACAATCATATCAAATAGTTGACAACATCTTAACTTTAGATCATTTGTATTAATTATTACAGGAAAATAAACTCACAATAAGATAATTATTTACAAGTTAATGGCGAGCAAATTACAGAAAATTGCTTACGGTTGTAAGTGTGACAAAATAAAAGCAGGGCATTCTACCAGAGAATTTTAAAACTTGGACACTGTCTCGTTGGCCTAACATTATATCCTAATTTGACTTTGGTGCAGATCATGTTGTTCTTCACATTACCGTCTCTGGTGAACACACACTATATCAAATACAATCAAAGTTTCATGTACAGGGTACAGAAGGTGTAAACGGTACAGTGTAATGGTTACTTGCATAGTGGAGTCTTTTGTTTAGACATGTAGCTAGCTAGCTAGCTAAACAATGAACCATAATCCCAACTCATCTCGTTATTCCCCTGTATGAATCTACAGGTAGATAAAGCTAACCAACTAGCTAGGTTCAATGTTAGCTAGCTAGCTAACATTAGGCTATAACTAGCAATGCAAATGGCTCTGAGATATGAATAATATTACTACAAATATCATACAGATAATATTAGCTAGCTAGCGAGCCAGCCAGCCAGCCAGCTAATGTTAGCTAGCTAGCTAACAGTATGATTTCACTTGCAACGAAAATGACTTTCTGACAAAATTAGAAACGTATAATATCTGAAAATGTAGCTAGCTAGACTCTCTTGCCCGTATACATGGATGAACACTTCTCCCTTTGTCACGGATGCCATTGTTGCCCTTAGTTTGAAGATTTAATCCAGAGACAGGTGTTTTATACATCAGCCTTCTGTGTTATCTTTTCGACAGCTCATGTTATAGACAGAAAGGTGCTACATGGCAGATAAATCTGAACTTATCTCTCGGCATGTCCATCCCATCCATTATCTCAGCGAATCATGGCAAGCGGAAGGTTCCTGTCTTTTTCTGTGGCTAAACAAAACTAGGCTCATAATTTTTTTTATTCGTATTTACAGATGGCATACAAGTTTATTATTAAGGCACATGAAAGTTCACATGTTCCAGAAGGCATTTCTGCCCAAAACATTTTTAAGTTCAAATGCCTCTCCTGTGAAGTAGTGATGCACGACATACACCTAGTTTCCTGAAACAAATCACAGTTGGTATCAAGGGACCTAACGTGTGCCAGGAAAACATTCTGCACACCATTATACCACCGCCACCAGCCTGTACCATTGACACAAGGCAGAATGGGGCCATGGACTCATGGTGCTTACGCCAAATCCTTACTCTGCAATCAGCATGACACGACAGGAGCCAGGATTTGTCGGACCAGGCAATGTTTTTCCACTCCCCAATTGTCCAGTGTTGGTGATCGTGTGCCCACTGGAGCCGCTTCTTCTTGTTTTTAGCTGATAGGGAGTGGAACCCGGTGTGGTCTTCTGCTGCAATAGCCCATCTGTGACAAGGACTGACGAGTTGTGCTTTCCGAGATTTTACAAATATTTCCATATGCCATTGAAACCAGTAGTCTATGTTCTATTGGTTTTCAAATCAACTTGCTTTCATTATCCAGTAGCCAAAGGCACAATCCTAGTCATATAAGCAAACCATGCTAGTTTTTGCATCTTTAGATCTCCCTTCTTTCAGATATTTTCATCTCTGTCACATGAAACCGCTCGCATGATACGTATGCTTTTTACAATGGTGTTTTCCCGGTAATTGCATTATGGAACGAACATTCGCATGTAGCCTACTGCCTTGTGCACACTTATAATGTGAAAAAAATAAAAGTTTAGAGCTGTTGTATCAGACTCATTGCTTTTTAAAGTATTGTTTTATGTAGACCAGGTCTACTGGTTGTATGAATTTAGGATCTATCGCCCCACCATCTGTTTGGAATAGTCTGTTTGGAATAGGCTATTTCTTTCTTGCACAGAATTACAAACTGACCAATAGATTATGTCAACTTTTATGGGGGATATTAGATTGACATAGGCTAGTGATTTTGCTGTTCGTTATTGGTCTTGTTGGCTGAGGAAAAGTAAATGTGGCAGTTATTCTAACATCTTCAAAGTGCGCATCGGAATTCAGGCAAGAAGAACGATCGCTGTGCATCCTCGAGGTGCATGTTCTGTTAAGATGGCTAGCCATAATCTAAATGGGATTTCTGTCATTGCATATGGGTGCAGTAAATTACTCAAATGTCGGTAAATTAAAATGTCCGGTGCCACATTTTCCTAAGGAAAGCCTGGCACACATGCATACACACCTACACACAAAACAGGCAGACAAGAGAGGGATTGGAATTGGAAATGTGAAATGAGATTTGAATGTTAAATGTCAATTAATAATTTTCTTTATATAAGTAATTACCGGCTCTAATTGTCTCACCAAACAGTTCAATGAGGGGGCCGGCCGGGGGTTCGACAGGCAGGCGGCAGGCGGGTAGACGCCACACATCAGGAGTTAAACAACATAATTACACTCAGCTGATGTGACAAGCCAATTAGGCTAACACGAGAACGCCGCAATTATACAGAGACACCTGCTAACAGGGAGTCAACAGAGCGACCAGAATCACCATCACTGCTAACAGGGAGTCAACAGAGAGAGAGACTTGAATCACAATCACTTCTAGAAGGAAGTCAACCCGAGACAGACAGACCTGAGAGAGAGACCGGATTCACCATCAGTGGTTCTGATAGCCTACATGTATGATGCAGCCCAGTAGTGGAAAAGGGCCTCCAAATTAACAACCAGAGAAAGTTTTTTATGGGGGTGGGGGCCAGAGTTAGGCAGGCAGGGGGTCTGGCGTACCGCGTATACAATGGTAGGGGAGATAGATGGACGGATTTAGAGGCAGACTAGCCTGCAACATTTCTCTCTCTAGCCACAGGACAACAGTATCGACAGCAGCCAAATCACACTCAGTGTTTTTTCTGCAAAAGAAAAGTATTGGGCGGGTTTTTAGTCGAAACAGTAAAAAAATATATATACAGTGGGGGAAAAAAGTATTTGATCCCCTGCTGATTTTGTACGTTTGCCCACTTACAAAGAAATTATCAGTCTATAATTTTAATGGTAGGTTTATTTGAACAGTGAGAGACAGAATAACAACAAAAAAATCCAGAAAAACGCATGTAAAAAATTGTATAAAATGATTTGCATTTTAATGAGGGAAATAAGTATTTGACCCCTCCGCAAAACATGACTTAGTACTTGGTGGCAAAACCCTTTTAGGCAATCACAGAGGTCAGGCGTTTCTTGTAGTTGGCCACCAAGTTTGCACACATCTCAGGAGGGATTTTGTCCCACTAGTCCTTGCAGATCTTCTCCAAGTCATTAAGGTTGAGGCTGACGTTTGGCAACTTGAACCTTCAGCTCCCTCCACAGATTTTCTATGGGATTAAGGTCTGGAGACTGGCTAAGCCACTCCAGGACCTTAATGTGCTTCTTATTGAGCCACTCCTTTGTTGCCTTGGCCGTGTGTTTTGGGTCATTGTCATGCTGGAATGCCCATCCACGACCCATTTTCAATGCCCTGGCTGAGGGAAGGAGGTTCTCACCCAAGATTTGACGGTACATGGCCCCGTCCATCGTCCCTTTGATGCGGTGAAGTTGTCCTGTCCCCTTAGCAGAAAAACACCCCCAAAGCATAATGTTTCCACCTCCATGTTTGACGGTGGAGATGGTGTTCTTGGGGTAATAGGCAGCATTCCTCCTCCTCCAAACACGGCGAGTTGAGTTGATGCCAAAGAGCTCCATTTTGGTCTCATCTGACCACAACACTTTCACCAGTTGTCCTCTGAATCATTCAGATGTTCATTGGCAAACTTCAGACGGGCATGTATATGTATTCTTGAGCAGGGGGACCTTGCGGGCGCTGCAGGATTTCAGTCCTTCACGGCGTAGTGTGTTACCAATTGTTTTCTTGGTGACTATGGTCCCAGCTGCCTTGAGATCATTGACAAGATCCTCCCGTGTAGTTCTGGGCTGATTCCTCACCGTTCTCATGATCATTGCAACCCCACGAAGTGAGATCTTGCATGGAGCCCCAGGCCGAGGGATATTGACAGTTCTTTTGTGTTTCTTCCATTTGCGAATAATCGCACCAAATGTTGTCACCTTCTCACCAAGCTGCTTGGCGATGGTCTTGTAGCCCATTCCAGCCTTGTGTAGGTCTACAATCTTGTCCCTGACATCCTTGGAGAGCTCTTTGGTCTTGGCCATGGTGGAGAATTTGGAATCTGATTGATTGATTGCTTCTGTGGACAGGTGTCTTTTTTACAGGTAACAAGCTGCGGTTAGGAGCACTCCCTTTAAGAGTGTGCTTAAAGGGAGCGTTTTTATGGATATTTTTGTTGTTATTCTGTCTCTCACTGTTCAAATAAACCTACCATTAAAATTATAGACTGATCCTTTCTTTATCAGTGGGCAAACGTACAAAATCAGCAGGGGATCAAATACTTCTTTCCCCCACTGTAGATATACATACAGTACCAGTCAAAAGTTTGGACACACATATTCATTCAAGGGTTTTTCTTTATTTTTACAATTTTCTACATTGTAGAATAATAGTAAAGACATTAAAACTATGAAATAATCATGTTGTAACCAAAAAAGTGTTAAACAAATCAAAATATATTTTATATTTGAGATTCTTGAAAGTGGCCACCCTTTACCTTGATGTCAGCTTTGCCCACTCTTGACATTCTCTCAACCAGCTTCATGAGGAATGCTTTTCCAATGCTTTGACCCACAGGACTGCTGCTGACTGGATGTTTTTTGTTCGTCGCCACTGTCTCGGTAAACCCTAGACACTGTCATGCGTGAAAAGCCCAGGAGGCTGGCTGTTTCTGAGATACTGGAACCAGCGCACCTGACATCAATGATCAAACCATGCTCAAAGTCGCTTAGGTCACTAGTTTTACCCAGTCTAATGTTCAATCGAACAGTAACTGTATGCCTCGATGCCTGTCTGCCTGCTTCATGTAGCAAGCCACGTGACTCACTGTCTGTAGGAGCCAAACACTTTCGTGAACGGGGTGGCCACTGAGTGTATTTCTAGGTCTCTACTGTCTCAATCAGGTATTGATTGTGCTATGACTGTACAAATACCTCACAGCCAGGAAGCTAAGAATACAAGATCATTAGAGAAAAAGGTCAAGGGGAAAAGGGTGAAGAGAGGGAGAAAAACCGAGGATGGAGGATATAATAATCAATCCCTAATTTTCTAACATCAGGAGGATATAGACAACGTAACACTGCAGCACATTCCATGGCAATGCTTCCAGAATACAATAACAGGCTGGCTAAACACGCAACGCACGCACCCTGGGATACCAATACAATGTAGAGACACAATATGAGTGACGTATGCACAGACAGAGACAGGTGGCCTGGACACAGTGAGGCTCCCTCCCTCACTTCATTGAGTCAGAGGAATAATTCATAGCCCCTAATCTGCTACCACAGAGAGAGAAGGAGTGATGAAGAAAGGAGGAGAGATAAGAAGAGAGCGGTTTAAAAGAGAGAGGATGAGAGCTCCATGGGGACATTCAGAAAGCACTGACTAGGTCTGGACATGTTACAGAACATTCTTTCACACATTCCCATCTCTCAAGCATCTCTCAAGCTACTCCTCAGAGCTGGTGCACGAACACAACACAGTATACCGTGTTACTGCCTCCCTCCCAATTGACTCAGCTAACAGCACTGAGACACCCACAGCCAGGCCAGGTGTCCCTGTCACACAGCTATCTGTCATCACACTAAACATGGTATTGGCGGTAGCATATCACACATCACAGCAATAATCTACCATATCATATAACTCCATGCAAGTGAACTCACCTAAGCAGCCACCAACTATTTCAGTTGATTGCACTAGCACATGATTTGGTAGCACCAATTGTTTGCTGATGTGTGTCAACAGCCTTTAGAAACGTGTTTCATCCTTCTCCTGTTACTGGGCAGAAAATAGGAGCTCAGTCAATGAGTGGACTGCCTGGGACAGTGAGTTGTTTACTGCGCAGGCACGTTTCACGGACCGCTCCTTCTTTTTCCTCTGTAATGAATACGCTATTGTCCGGTTGGAATATTATCGACGTTTTATGTTAAAAAGACCCTAAGGATTGATTGTGAACAACGTTTGACATGTTTCTACGAATGGTAATGGAACTATTTGACTTTTTGTGTCTGCATTTACGCTCGCGCATTATGCCTTTGGATAGTGATCTGAACGCATGAACAAAACGGAGGTATTTGGACATACATTTGGAGTATTTCGAACAAAAAGAACATTTCTTGTGGAAGTAGGAGACCTGGGAGTGCATTCTGACGAAGATCAGCAAAGGTAAGAGAATATTTATAATACTAATTCTGAGTTTAGTTGACCCCAGAACTTGGCGGGTATCTGTATAGCTTGCTTTGATGGCTGAGCTATGTACACAGAATATTGAAAAATGTGCTTTCTCCATAAAGCTATTTTAAAATCTGACACAGCGGTTGCATTAAGGAGAAGTATATCTATAATTCTTTCAATAACTGTTGTACATTTTATCAACGTTTATGATGAGTATTTTTGTAAATTGAAGTTTTGGTGGGAATACATTTTCTTAACATCACGCGCCAATGTAAAATGGGGTTTTTGGATATAAATATGAACTTTATCGAGCAAAACATACATGTATTGTGTAACATGAAGTCCTATCAGTGTCATCTGATGAAGATCATCAAAGGTTAGTGAATATTTTAGCTGTATTTTTGTTTTTTGTGATGCATGTCCTTGCTTGGAAAATGGCTGTGTGGTTTTTCTTGTGAAGTTTATATCCTAACATAATCTAATTTTATGCTTTCACCATAAAGCCTTTTTGAAATCGGACAATGTGGTTAGATTAACGGGAAGTTTGTCTTTAAAATGGTGTAAAATAGTTGATTATTTGAGAAAATGAAATTATGAGATTTTTGCTGTTTTGTATTTCGCGCCATGCTATTTCACTGGCTGTTGAATAGTGTGTCCCGCAGGTGGGACGCTAGCGTCCCACGTAGCCCATAGAAGTTAAAAGTTAATTTGTGGAATTTCTTTCCTTCTTAATGTGTTTGAGCCAATCAGTTGTGTTGTGACAAGGTAGTGGTAGTATAGAAGATTTGGTAAAAGACCAAGTCCATATTATGGAAAGAACAGCACAAATAAGCAAAGAGAAACGACAGTCCATCATTACTTTAAGACATGGTCAGTCAATCCAGAAATGTCAAGAACTTTGAAAGTTTGTTCAAGTAGTCGGAAAAACCATCAAGCGCTATGATGAAACTGGCTCTCATGAGCACCGCCACAGGAAAGCAAGAGCCAGAGTTACCTCTGCTGCAGAGGATAAGTTCATTAGAGTTACCAGCCTCAGAAATTGCAGCCCAAATAAAGGCTTCACAGAGTTCAAGTAACAGACACATCTTAACATCAACTGTTCAGAGGAAACTGTGTGAATCAGGCCTTCATGGTCAAATTGCTGCAAAGAACCCACTACTAAATGACACCAATAATAAGAAGAGACTGGCTAGGGCCAAGAAACACGAGCAGGAAGGGAAAGGGAAAGGGGAATACCTAGTCAGTTGTACAACGGAATGCCTTCAACTGAAATGTGTCTTCCGCAATGGAGATTAGACCGATGGAAATCTGTCTTTTGGTCTGATGAGTACAAATTTGAGATTTTTGGTTCCAACCGCAGTGTCTTTGTGAGACGCCGAGTAGGTGAACGGATGATCTCCGCATGTGTGGTTCCCACCATGAAGTATGGAGGAGGAGGTGTGATGGTGCTTTGCTAGTGACACTGTCTGTGATTTATTTAGAATTCAAGGCACACTTAACTAGCATGGCTACCATAGCATTCTGCAGCGATAAGCCATCCCATCTGGTTTGCGCTTAGTGAGACTATCATTTGTTTTTCAACAGGACAATGACCCAACACACCTCCAGGCTGTGTAAGGGCTATTTGACCAAGAAGGAGAGTGATGGAGTGCTGCATCAGATGACCTGGCCTCCACAATCACCCTACCCCAACCGAATTGAGATGGTTAAGGATGAGTTGGACCGCAGAGTGAAGAAAAAAATGCCAACAAGTGCTCAGCAAATGTGGGAACTCCTTCAAGACTGTTGGGAAAGCATTCCAGGTGATGCTGGTTGAGAGAATACGCCAAGTGTGTGCAAAGCTGTTATCAAGACCAAGGGTGGCTACTTTGAAGAATCTCAACTATAAAATATATTTTGATTGGTTTAACACTTTTTTGCTTACTATATGATTCCATATGTGTTATATCATAGTTTTGATGTCTTCACTATTATTCTACAATGTAGAAAATAGTAAAAAATAAAGAAAAGCCCTTGTATGAGTAGGTGTGTACAAACTTTTGACTGCTACTGTACATACACACTTCACAGGTGTGAGCCACATAGAGCAGCAGATGAGGAATTATACGACAGCAGATCAAACTGAGAGCAGAGATGGAGAACATTTCCGGAGAGAGTGAGGGGCAGTGCTCACATCACCAGCACAGTCAAACTAAGGGGGTTTCAGTTTGCTAGAATGGCTACATCCATAGTCTAGCTGCTCTAGCAGTTCCATGTCAAGTCCATAAAACTACAGTGAATCAGTGAGAGTGAGCCTAACCATGCCTGCCCACTCACTCACCCCCTAGGCAGCACAGCACAGCACACTATTACTATGCAAGAGTCACTTTGTCCCTGCCTAACTCCCTGTCTGTCTATCTGTCTGTTTGTCTGTCTGCCCAGAATGTGTCTAAGCGTTTAGAAAACTGTTCGAAAAAAGAGTTCCAAAAGGGTTATTCGGCTGTCCCCATAGGATAACCCTTTTTGGTTCCAGGTAGAACCCCCTGTGGAATGGGTCCTATATGGAAGCCAAAAGGGTTCTACCTGGAACCAAAAGGGTTCAACCAGGAACCAAAAATGGTTCATCAAAGGGTTCTCCTATGGGGACAGCCAAAGAATCCTTTTAGGTTCTGGATAGCACCTTTTGTTCCTAAGAGTGTACACTGTTGACTGTAGAGAGATATGAAGTGTGTCTGTGTGTGAGTGTGTGTTACAAAGCTCACTGTTATTAACAGGGAGTTAGACATTTGCTGGTACTGTAAGTACAGCTCTGTATTGCCTGTCTAAAAGCCACATCTACATATTAAAAGAAAGAGAGAGAGAGAGAGAGAAACCGAGAGAAAAAGAGAAACCGAGAGAGGGAAACAGAGAGCGAGAGAGACAGAGAGAGGGAGGGAGAGAGCAAAAGAACTGCGCTAAATGTGCGCAATATGGTCAGATCATACCTCACAAATGTTCAAAACAAGGAAACTCAAATCCTCACAAAGCGCCAGCAACTGCATGCAACCTATTATCCCTAAACCAGACAGGCAAAAGTCATTTCCTGACCTTCATCTTAAAACCAAGTCCAGCAGAAAACACACCGAAGAGAAAGAGGGAGAGGAGACGCATTTAAAAAGAGGAAGAGGGAAAAGGGGTAAGGAGACACATTATAGAGACAGACAAATTAAAACTGAGAAAGCAAGGGATCAGAGAAGAGGAAATGGAGAGATACCTCTTGGATCGGCGCAGCATGCTTCTCTCCGGCAGGGAAAAATTGGAAAGCACAGTCCAAAAAGAGTCAGACATGGTCCTGCAGCTCCACACACATGGCTGTCACACACACACACAGAGATGGCACTGCCCGCCAGCCTCTGAACACACAGACACACGTACGCCAGCTACTGGCAGCAGGCAGGCAGACAGGCAGCTTGGACAGATGGATAGGATGCGGCTTCTGCTTCCTAAACTAAAGCTAAAACTGCTGCTGGTCTCAAACTGCACCGCTAGCTACCGCTGATCTGAGCAACCTCAGTGTGCTCTCTCCCTCTCAATCTCTTTCTCAATTTATCTGCCTGACAGTATCTCTCCTCCTCCCCTCTGTCTCGCCCCTCCCTCCCTCCCTCCGGCTCAGTGACCAGCCTCTCTCTCTCTCTCATCCTCCCTCACTCCCTTTAGCTCAGTGGCCAGCCTCTCTCCGTGGATCACATTTAAAGGTGCAGCCTGCGTAAACACCTATTAACTCTACTGCCAGTGCTTTCTCTGCACCATCTACCGCCCATCTGGGGTGTGTGTGGTGTGTGTGTGCATGCAAAGTATTAGGGAGCCCAAGGAGAAACAAACTCATTATCAGACAGAACAGAACATAGTGGATTTAAGGTTTACCTTCTCAGTAGAAACAAATATTTCCCTCTATGTATTACACAGCTGCCCGATCAGCTACCTGCCCTTTAGTAGTGTGTGTAATGAAAGGTACCAGCCAGCAACAGATCAGAAAACAAGACAAGATAGAAGGGGAAAAAAAATAGCAGGGAAGTTTGTGTGGGGGCAGGTGAGCGTGCTAGTGTCAGTTGCGTGACAGTGCTGGGGTAGTGTTGTGTGCCTAATGCTTACGGCTCCTGTTTCCACCAGGCTAACTAACAGAGGAATAAGTTAGCAGTAGCACCTCAGAGAAAGAACAGAAGCTAGCAGAGCGTGACAGACACAGGCAGCAGGGTCACCAAAGGTGTTTAGAACTAACCCAAGATAGACCACAGCCTGTTGTTTCCAATGGGAGCAAATGAATCATAGTGGGCAAAACAAGCAAGGAGCTGAGATCCTATTGGTATCTTTCTAGCATGTATTTGCATATTTACATTAAGGAACGCCTACTCTGTGAAGTGCGCGTGTGCAATAACTCAATTCGCCCTTGCACTCCTAAACAGCACAATTTATAGAAACTTTGGCAAAGGGTAAAGTCTACGAAGCATAGTTCACTCTGTTAATGACTAGTTCTGGGAACAGAAAACTGTATTGAGATCAAATGTTCCATCAATGAGAAAATTTGTAGAATGTCGGCCAAAATCCATCTTGCTCCATCTTCTCCCACTGGGCTTCATCTCATCACCATATTTTTTAAACCTAAGCTACCGTGCATACCTATATAACATAGGTACATGACATAATGATGCCTCGTAAAATCATTCCTAACCTAGCCCACACAATGTCTGCTGTGTGGATCGAGCAGTCAACAAGTCCAGCAGTCATTTGAAAGAGTAAGAAATTTTCAGTGGGACAACTCAAAGGCGAAATCCATTAAAGCCAAGATACCGGAATTCATTGCCCTTGACAATCAATTGTTCTCTGTTGTGGGTGATGTTGGCTTTCACCGACTGGTCGAGCATCGGTACACACTACCAAGTGCGCTATTTTTCAGATGTTGCCCTACCGGAGTTACACAATAATAGCGTCACTGCTATTAGCTTCATGACATACATATTATGGAATGCCGTTTGGGTCTTTGCGTGTCAAAAAAAGATACAGTAGCACTGTCAAAGCTGTACAAAAAAGTCTGCAAACAAGCAAACACGGGCCACGAATGATGTGTTTACAATACCGCGTTGGTAATAAAGCATAATTTGTTCGACCGCAACTTCTGGGGTAGCTAGCTTTAGCTTGGTACCTAGCTAGCACCAATACAACCAGCCTGAAAACAATGACCAGTAGAAACTGCAGTCATTTTCATTATTCTTAGCAATGATTTACGAATCCTTGTGAGTAAGTATTAGCTAGGTTGCCACTTGTTGTTTGCCTATTGAAATTGAACTTCAGTTCATGAAAATAAATAGCTAGCCAGCTACTTAACCTGGTTGCCCAAAGCTAGCGTTATAAGCAGCCAGCTAGCTTCATCTGGCTCGATTGGACCGGGTTATGTGACTATTGACTGTACGTTTGTTTATGTGTAACTCTGTGTTGTTGTTTTTGTTGCACTGCTTTGCATTATCTTGGCCAGGTCGCAGTTGTAAATGAGATATTGTTCTCAACTGGCCTACCTGGTTAAATAATGGTGAAATAAAAAAAATACATGAAACTGTGTTGTGAAGCTAATCACAATAAGGATTAGACACAATAGTGGGATTTGTGGTGTGCCTTCAAAATAAAAGAATGTCAATGACAGTGATGCAAATGAATACAAATAGTAGAATTATGCCATACTTTAATTTTTGAAGGCTAACCGCAAAGTCCACTACTGTGGCTAGTCCTTATTGTGGCTAGCCTCACATAGATGTATCCGACCACCATTAATCAAATAAGAACTGTCTTATAAA
This sequence comes from Salmo trutta, assembly GCF_901001165.1. Classification (NCBI taxonomy): domain Eukaryota; kingdom Metazoa; phylum Chordata; class Actinopteri; order Salmoniformes; family Salmonidae; genus Salmo; species Salmo trutta. The sequence continues at coordinate 29,426,419 of NC_042960.1, read as the reverse complement.
TTAGGGTTATTTCCGATGACACCTAGCTATATAGTTAGCTAGCTAATTGCAACTGAAACAGATGTCGTTTTGCTATGTTTTTGGGGAAGAACATTGTTTGCATCCATGAGCTAGCTAGCTTTTTTTTATGACCAGCACTGAAGGTGCGCGAGATAACTTTACCAGCATCATAGCATACATATCGATGAATCGTTGTGACATATGAAATACGAGTGATAGTGTAATCAATGTGTAATAACTACGTAAAAAATGTATGAACGTGTTAAATTATTATGTGACGTGCAGTCATATTCAGGTCCTCATTGGTCAACAAGCTTATTTGACACTCAAATAGTGTTATTTGACACTTCAAATAGTGTTATTTGACACTTCAAATAGTGTAATTTTTCCCATCTTTTTTGACATGCAAAGACCCAAACGGCATTCCATAGAAATCCTGGTTGAGAATGAAATGACCGAACAAATGAACAACAAAACAGCACAGCAAGTAAGTGAAAGAAATAGGTATTGATTATGTTTTACTGGTAATAGGGACATACATAAATGGTCAGTGTGGTGTGTGTGTGTAACCTTTATTTAACTAGGAAAGTCAGTTAAGAACAAATTCTTATTTACAATGACAGCCAATTGTGCGCCGCCGTATGGGACTCCCAATCACGGCCGGATGTGATACAGCCTGGATTCGAACCAGGGACTGTAGTTACGCCTCTTGCACTAAGATGCAGTGCCTTAGACTGCTGCGTCCATGTGTGTGTGTTAACTATTTAACTGTACTAGAATGCTTAAAAGGCCACTAACATTTTTAATATCGGTTATCGGTACCGGGTTTTTTTGGCAAGGAAAATATCGGATATCGGCCAAAAATGTCATATAGGTGCATCACTAATCTACACCATTCGTGCCTTAATGTCCTGTCCTGTACATGAATGTCTTGGATGTCCCGTACATGCAAGTCCCTTGGAAGTACGCAAGGCAATCTTATGGAACCAAAGAGGCCCTGTACACTAGTATGTTATCATGTGACATATAAACATTAAAAGGATACTTCAGGATTTTGGCAATGAGGCACTTTGTCAACTTCCCCAGAGTCAGATGAACTCGTGGATACTATGTTTATGTTTTTGTGTGCGGTTTGAAGGAAACTGTTAACTACAGTGTCTTCAGAAAGTATTCAAACCCCTTTACTTTTTCCACATTTCTGTGTGTTACAGCCTGAATTTAAAATGATTAATTTGAGATTTTTTGTCACTGGCTTACACACAATTCCCCATAATGTCAAAGTGGGATAATGTTTTTCGCAATTTTTACAAATTAATTAAAAATTAAAAGCTGAAATGTGTTGAGTGAATAAGTATTCAATCCCCTTTGTTATAGCAAGCCTAAATATGTTCAGGAGTAAAAATGTGCTTAACAAGTCACAAAATAAGTTGCATGGATAAAAGTGTTTGACTTTAATGACTACCTCATCTTTGTACCCCACAAATACAATTATCTGTAAGGTCCTCCAGTCGAGCAGTACATTTCAAACACCAATTCAATCACAAAGACCAGGGAGGTTTTGCAATACCTCGCAATGATGGGCACCTATTGGTAGTGTGCAAAGCTGTCATCAAGGCAAAGGGTGTCTACTTTGAAGAAATTCAAATATAAAATATATTTTGATTTGTTTAAACACTTTTTTGTTTACTACATAATTTCATATGTGTTATTTCATAGTTTTGATGTCTTCACTATTATTCTACAATGTAGAAAAATAAAATAAAAAGAAGAAAAACCCTTGGATGAGTAGGCATGTCCAAACTGTTGACTGGTACTGTATATACAAAAGTCTGTGGACACACTTCAAATTAGTGGATTTGACTACTTCAGCCACCCCCGTTGCTGACAGGAGTATAAAATCGAGCACACAGCCATGCAATCTCCATATCAAATCAAATCAAATTTATTTATATAGCCCTTCTTACATCAGCTGATATCTCAAAGTGCTGTACAGAAACCCAGCCTAAAACCCCAAACAGCAAGTAATGCAGGTGTAGAAGCACCATAGACAAACCTTGGCAGTAGAATGGCCTATACCTTGGCACCGTTATAGGATGGCACCTTTCCAACAAGTCAGTTCGTCAAATTTCTGCCTTGCCCCGGTCAACTGTAAGTGCTGTTAATTGTGAAGTGGCACGTCTAGGAGCAACAACAGCTCAGTCGCAAAGTGGTAGGCCACACAATCTCACATAACAGGACCGCCGAGTGCTGAAGCACGTAAAAATTGTCTGTCCTCGGTTGCAACACTCACTATCGAGTGCCAACTTGCCTCTGGAAGAACGTCAGCACAATAACTGTTTGTCGGGAGCTTCATGAAATGGGTTTCCATGGCCGAGCAGACACACTCAAGCCTAAGATCACCATGTGCAATGCCAAGCGTTGGCTAGAGTGGTGTAAAGCTCGCCGCCATTGGACTCTGGAGCAGTGAAAATGCATTCTCTGGAGTGATAAATCATACTTCACCATCTGGCAGTCCAACAGACTAATCTGGGTTTGGCGGATGCCAGGAGAAAGCTACCTGCCCGAATGCATAGTGCCAACTGTAAAGATTGGTGGAGTAGGAATAATGGTCTGGGCCTGTTTTTCATGGTTCGGGTTACGCCCCACAGCATACAATGACATTCTAGACGATTCTGTGCTTCCAACTTTGTGGCAACAGTTTGGGGAAGAACTTGACTGGCCTGCACAGAGCCCTGACCTTACTAATGCTCTTATGGCTGAATGAAAGCAAGTCCCCGCAGCAATGTTCCATCATCTAGTGGAAAGCCTTCCCAGAAGAGTGGAGGCTGTTATAGAAGCAAAGGGGGGGGGACCAACTCCATTAGTGTGAAGCTTTAGGAGTGAAGGACCATAGGGTGAAACTCTAAACCAGGATTATCTGTCCCACTGGGTGGGTGTAAAGTAGAATACATTCTTAGGGGTGTGTTCAATTGTGTGAATACTAGAGGCCTTATTGTTTTGTCCGAAGTGTATTGTATGTGTGGTTGTCAGATATGTATTGAGTGTTTGCGCTCCCCTTTGTCATTGAAGTATTCATTGATTAATAGTTTGAATAGGGATAGGATAAGTGAACTCTATTAAAGGTCACATGAAAAAAAAAAGCATAGGGCACAGAATGCCCGCCTGGTAAAATGTTTAGCCTTGTAAAAATTTAAGGCAAATAATTATTGCCGCACTCTCTTTGTGAGGTGACAAAATATGTGGAAAGGTTAAGAAAGGCTGGTTTGAGGAAGTATTTACGAAAGAGAAAGTGGAAATCAAAAATATAAATGGCTGTCGGTTTAGTGGTTTCGAATTATAAAAGTGAGAAAGTCAGAAAATCCAGTGTTGAAAAAGAAAGTGAAGAGCCTGATGGCCCAACAGCAAGGAGGTGGGGGCTTGCCGTCCACATCCCTTGGTAATATCCTGAGGTGACGCGTATGTCTCTGATTCACATTCCAATGATCTGGAGCAGATTGTTTGATTAGTCACCCTAACGCATCAGTTGTAATGTTGCATTTTGTATTGAGTAGGGTGGGTTTTTCTTGCATTCCTGTGAACAGTTGATATGGTAACTGTAAAGGGTATGGGTTGTTCATGTTCGCAATTTGATTAGGTGAACGCAGTGTCACGGATGTAATTACTCCCATAAAAACACTATCGTTGTTTTAGGTGTGTATCCATGCTAGATTAACCAAACTATTTGGTCTCATTTTATAATAAGGAGCTGCAGGCTACTCGCTCCATGATTTAGGTCAGTGGTCATCAATCGGCAATCTGGAATTTTTTATGAGTAAGTTCATGTTTAAGTTGTTATTTAGCACTGTCAACACTTTGTTCAACACTTTTAGAAGCCATAAATTGTGCGTTCTCCCTACTTCCACTCACGCTACAACCAGAACTGCATGTCACAGAATATGTCGTACTCTTCGGCGAATATGTCGTATTTAAGAGAGAAGGACCAAGGCGCAGCGGAAGTGTGGATACTCATGTTTTTAATGTTGAAAACAAAAGGAGTAGAGCATCCACTGAAAACCAATAAACAAAACAATGAACGGACTGACGGTGTGGCAGGCTATACCAAACGCAGCAGTGCTCACAACAATTCCCCACAACCCCAAAGACAAACACACACACCTATATAGGACTTCCAATCAAAGGCAACTATACACACCTGCCTTCAATTGGAAGTCCCAATCATCAACATTAAACAAACACAAACCACATCCTGACCTAGACTAAGCAATATGCCCTCTGCTGGTCAGGACGTGACAGTACCCCCCTCTCAAGGTGCAGACTCCGGGATGCACCTAAAAAAGAAAAACACAAGAAAATCCCAAATACCCCAACAAAACCAACAAACAATACCCCCTAAACAAAAAGGGAGGGAAGGGAGGGTGGCTGCCGTCACCGACGGCACTGTGCTACACCCTCCCTCCCCAACCCACCTATCCTGGAGGTGGCTCAGGTGCTGGCCGTTCCAGGCAGTCGGGGCAGTCCGGCCAGTCTGGCGGCTCGGGACAGTCGGGGCAGTCGGGCAGCTCGGGACAGTCGGGGCAGTCGGGCAGCTCGGGACAGTCTGGCAGCTCGGGACAGTCGGGGCAGTCTGGCAGCTCGGGACAGTCAGGGCAGTCTGGGCAGTCTGGCAGCTCGGGACGGTCTGGCAGTTCAGGGCAGTCTGGCCACGCCGGCAGTTCAGGGCAGTCTGGCCACGCCGGCAGTTCAGGGCAGTCTGGCCACGCCGGCAGTTCAGGGCAGTCTGGCCACGCCGGCAGTTCAGGGCAGTCTGGCCACGCCGGCAGTTCAGGGCAGTCTGGCCACGCCGGCAGTTCAGGGCAGTCTGGCCACTCCGGCAGTTCAGGGCAGTCTGGCCACTCCGGCAGTTCAGGGCAGTCTGGCCACTCCGGCAGTTCAGGGCAGTCTGGCCACTCCGGCAGTTCAGCGCAGTCTGGCCACTCCGGCAGTTCAGCGCAGTCTGGCCACTCCGGCAGTTCAGCGCAGTCTGGCCACTCCGGCAGTTCAGCGCAGTCTGACCTCTCTGGCGACTGTTGACTGGCGGGCAGCTCTGGCGACTGTTGACTGGCGGGCAGCTCTGGCGACTGTTGACTGGCGGGCAGCTCTGACGACTGTTGACTGGCGGGCAGCTCTGACGACTGTTGACTGGCGGGCAGCTCTGACGACTGTTGACTGGCGGGCAGCTCTGACAGCCCTTGTGCCCCCCCCTAAAAAAATCTTGGGGGTGCCTCTCGGTCTCCCTTACCCGTCGTGTCTCCCAGTCCTCACCAGCCTTCTTCCGCTGCTTGGTCCTGTGTTGGTGGGGAATTCTGTCACAGAATATGTCGTACTCTTCGGCGAATATGTCGTATTTCAGAGAGAAGGACCAAGGCGCAGCGGAAGTGTGGATACTCATGTTTTTAATGTTGAAAACAAAAGGAGTAGAGCATCCACTGAAAACCAATAAACAAAACAATGAACGGACTGACGGTGTGGCAGGCTATACCAAACGCAGCAGTGCTCGCAGCAGTGCTCACAACAATTCCCCACAACCCCAAAGACAAACACACACACCTATATAGGACTTCCAATCAAAGGCAACTATACACACCTGCCTTCAATTGGAAGTCCCAATCATCAACATTAAACAAACACAAACCACCTGCAACATCCTGACCTAGACTAAGCAATATGCCCTCTGCTGGTCAGGACGTGACACTGCAGCTGCAATGAATGAGTATAGCAAAGTGACCGATAAGCTTGCGTTGTTATTATTAGCGGCTTTTGTCTTTTTTAATACCGAGAAATATTTCACCTACTCTAGTCATAAGAATAAAAACATGAATTGGTGCATGAGGCAGAAATAATGCAGTGTGACTTCAGTTTCGCCATCAGCTGGAAGACTGTGTCCCCTTTTCTCAGTGGAGGGAGGGAGACCTTGCAGGCCATGCTCACAAGTAAAACAACAAATTATTTATTACCAGTGTGATTATATACCTACATTAAAATATATATATATAATTTCTAAATGGTCTGAGAAGAATAACATTGGAAAAGTAATTCATGCATAGCCAATATGCAGTTAGAATGTTTTGGGCCAATAGCCTACTGCACTAACCTCATTGCTACATAACTCTTTTTAATGAATTAATGTTGCATAGGCTTACTTTAAGTCTTTAGCAGCAGATCTTGGCTTGCATTTTGACTCATAAAGTGATCTTCACTCAGAAAAAGTTGGTGACCACTGATTTAGATGACTGCTTTATTTCTATGGCTTAATAAGGTTTCAAGAAGGGAAACGTTTAGAATTTGCTGTTCTTGTGGCATTTGTTACTGTTTTAAACATTGAGGTAAATCAAAGAGAAAAATATGTTCGTAGATTGAAGGTTAAATAAATGTTTAACACCATTTTTAGAAAACTAAGACCTATTTTAATTAGCAGCCATACAATTGGTGAAAGTTTTTTGATAGCGTCAACGTGAATATAGCTATTGAGTAGGCCAGGTCTGACAATCTATTTTATTGATTGATAACTTTTGAATACGCATGGATAACATCTACAAGTAGGAAACCCTAAGTAATCCAGAGCGAAGTGACATGTAATCGTCTTGACAAGTATAGGCAAATTATTGGATATTATAATGTGCTAGGTAGACCAGTAATTATGAAAGTTTGCTAACTTGGTTTGCTAACTTGCTCTATCCATTCTGAGGTATACGTTTGACATGGAAGTTTTGAAGTGGCCTTCATTTGTAGTCCAAATGACTCAAGTAGGTGGCAAGTATGCAGGTTTAATTAACCCTCTTATGTTGAGGGTCGGATTGACCCAGAAAAATAACAATGTATATAGCCTTAGTGAAATGAACTCAAGTTTAAATTCTGATGTTGATTGCGCAATTGCATTTCTGAGGTTGCATTCACATATGTGACCCGATTCAGGAAACTAGGCGTATGTCGCAAGTCACGACTTCACAGGAGAGCTGTTTGAACGTAAAATATATTTTTTTATCAAAATGCGTTTTTTTGGCAGAAATGCCTTCTCCAACATGTGAACTTTCATGTGTCTTAATATCAAACGTGTATGCCATCTGTAAATAGGAATAAAATTGTTAAATTACGAGCCTAGTTGGTTTAGCCACAGACAAAGTGAGCAACCTTCCCGTTAGCCATGATTGGCTGAGATAATGAGTGGGCTGGACAAGCTGGAGGTGAGTTTGGATTGGTCTACCATATAGCACACGTCTGTCTATTGAAGTTGGTCAGTATGTTTAGGTAATCATGTCGAACGCGGCTTTTAAATTGTTTTTATTGCGTAGTAAAGCTGCATAAACATAATGTCAAGTTAAAGTGTACTGTTAGCTAGCTAACGTTAGCTGGCTGGCTTGTAAGCTAACGTTATGTGTATGCTCGCCACTTTCTGGAGAACCGAGTTTTGAAATCAGTGGAATTCGAGTATGATAGCTTAGGAGATGGAGAAAACACCAGTCTTGATTACATCGTCAAACTAAGGGCAACTATGCATGGCATCAGACAGGAGACGCGTCCAACCATGATGTATACTGGTAAGATTTTCAGATATTACACGTCTAAATTTGACAGGAAGTGGTTTCATTTCAAGTGTACTGTTAGCTAGCTAACGTTAGCTGGCTGGGTCGTTATACACATAAGTGCGCTCTGAACGCGAAACCACAGATAGAGCGATAGGGCGAGTAATGTTCAGTGAACTGTTCTCTCTCTCTTAGATGTCAGGAAGTAGCTGGTAAGTTAGTAACAGAACGGTTGGATCAACCCTTAAAGAGATGGGTGGGGCTAGGGCTTAAGAGGGTGTGAACAATGCTGAATGGGTGTAGACAAAATAGGGCTCTACAATATCAGCACCAAAACATTGAAAGACGGTTTTCTCAAAAGTGAGTTTACAAGTTGATCAACTTTCAAAGCATAATTACTTTCAAATTGTTTCCTCAAAGGCAGTGTATGATATAGCATTTTGTAGCTCTGAGTCTCTACTTTTAACTATGTAAAAACAGAAATTCAAATGTTGCTACATAAGCCCGAATCCAGGTGGTGAGTCACATATAAGTCCATAAGAATGACGGACAGATAGCAGATCATGCCAGCAAACCGCAACCAATTTTACCTCATCACAGCAGCCTGTCAGCGAGCAGTGAAGCAGCCTCTATAATAAAGTAGGAGCAATGGATATGTGATCATCCATGTGTCCTGATTCTCTCGGTACCCAACAGCTTCTGCTGTCCATATTTCATTGGATTCATTGGGAAACACGCCTCACCCTCTCTTTAAACCCAGCATCTTTGATGCCCTCACTCGTCAAGGGTGAGCCTCGACGGTGTGATTTTTAGAACATACATCATTTCCAGGGGCAAGGGTCGAGGAAGGTACTTAAACTTTTTTGTAAATGGGTCCTGGATCGGCGGTCTGTACTGCAGAAGGGCAGTCGGTGGTCTAGTTAGGCCCTGACCGCTACATGCAATGTTGCTATGGGATACAATGTTAATATCATAGAGATCCTATTAAATTACAAGAGGGGAAATGTCAAGCATTTAAAGTTACAGAAATGGGCAAAACAAATGGCAGCCATCTTGGTCAGGGAGAAATATAAAACCAGTCTAATTGGAATAAATGGCAGTAGAGGCTTAGGGGATACATTTCCTGCTTTTACTTATGCATAAAAATAATTATAGTCAACCTACAATATTGTGATATAATTCTAAATACAGTTAAACACATTTACAGTATAAATAGCCTCTAAAATATATGTAAACAGATCATAAATGTCTCAGATTTTGTTTTATTGGAAAGCTGTGAGTGCTATTACAGTTGAAGTCAGAAGTTTACATACACCTTAGCCAAATACATGTAAACTCAGTTTTTCACAATTACTGACATTTAATCCTAGTAAAAATTCCCTGTCTTAGGTCAGTTATGATCACCAATTTATTTTAAGAATGTGAAATGTCAGAATAATAGTAGACAGATGGATTTATTTCAGCTTTTATTTCTTTCATCACATTCCAGTGGGTCAGAAATGTACATACACTCAATTAGTATTTTTGGTAGCATTGCCTTGAAATTGTTTAACTTGGGTCAAATGTTTCGGGTAGCCAACAATAAGTTGGGTGAATCTTGGCCCATTCCTCCTGACAGAGCTGGTGAGTCAGGTTTGTTGGCCTCCTTGCACACACACGCTTTTTCAGTTCTGCCCACAAATGTTCTATAGGATTCATGTCAGGGCTTTGTGATGGCCACTCCAATACCCTGACTTTGTTGTCCTTAAACCATTTTGCCACAACTGCAAAATGGACAATGCTTGGACAATGCTTGGGGTCATTGTCCGTTTGGAAGATCCATTTGCGACCAAGCTTTAACTTCCTGACTGATGTCTTGAGATGTTGCTTCAATATATCCACATACTTTTCCTGCCTCACGATGCCATCTATTTTGTGAAGTGCACCAGTCCCTCCTGCAGCAAAGCATCCCCACAACATGATGCTGCCACACCCATGCTTCACGGTTGGGATTTTGTTCTTCAGCTTGCAAGCCTCCCCCTTTTTTCTCCAAACATAACGATGGTCATTATGGCTAAACAGTTCTATTTTTGTAGAACTAATTTCATATGTGTTATTTCATAGTTTTGATGTCTTCACTATTATTCTACAATGTAGAAAATAGTAAAAATAAAGAAAAACCCTTGAATGCGGTGTGTCCAAACTTTTAACTGGTACTGTGTTGTCATACATATTTGTAGCCTACCATTTGTATTTTATAGTTATATCTTTGCTTATTCAATCTGGTCACAAACATAGGCCTATGGCATTGCAGCAAATTCTTGATTTAAAAACATTTTATCTATGCTTCTGAACCAAAAACTTCCGTGTCTTGATTGTTGACCAGTCATCAGCATTGGCGCACAAAGGTGGGGGCACATATCCAGATTAGTGACCAGAAAGCGCTTGTTTCATTTTCTCTGGTTTGCCTGGCAAAAACAGGGTACCCTACCTACTTTAATATTATCCATATAAAGTACCTTTTAGTAATCTAATACGGACGCATCTTTGTCACAACAATAGGCTACCTGTTGACTTCATTGATCATTTTCATTTTTCAGGTAGCCCTAGTTTGGGTGGGTTTTAATTATATACCTCAGTGGTGGTACTGGCTATGCAGTGCTTTTGGAAAGTATTCAGACCCCTTGACTTTTGCCACATTTTGTTACGTTACAGCCGTATTCTAAAATGGATTTAAAAAATGAAACATCTCAGCAATCTACACACAATAGCCCATAATGACTAAGCAAAAACAGGTTCTTAGAAATGTTTGCAAATTTATTAAACATAAAAAACAGAAATACCGTATTTACATAAGTATTCAAAACCTTGGCTATGAGACTTAAAGTTGAGCTCAGCTGCATCCTGTTTCCATTGATCATCCTTGAAATGTTTCGGCAACTTGATTGGAGTCCACCTGTGGTAAATTCAATTCATTGGACATGATTTGGAAAGGCACACACCTGTCTATATAAGGTCCCACAGTTGACAGTACATGTCAGAGCAAAAACCAAGCCATGAGGTCGAAGGAATTGTCCGTAGAGCTCCGAGATAGGATTGTGTCAAGGCACAGATCTGGGGAAAGGTACCAAAATATCTTTGCAGCATTGGAGGTCCCCAAGAAAACAGTTGCCTCCATCATTCTTAAATGGAAGAAGTTTGGAACCACCAAGACTCTTCCTAGAGCTGGATGCCCGGCCAAACTGAGCAATCGGGGGAAAAGGGTCTCGGTCAGGGAGGTGACCAAGAACCCAATGGTCACTCTGACAGAGCTCCAGAGTTCCTCTGTGGAGGTGGGAGAACCTTCCAAATGGACAACCATCTCAGCAGCACTCCACTTCAGTAAAAGGCACATCACAGCCCGCTTGGAGTTTGCCAAAAGGCACCTAAGGGTCTGATGAAACCAAGAGTCACGTCTGGAGGAAACCTGGCACCATCCCTACGATAAAGCATGGTGGTGGCAGCATCATGCAGTGTGGATGTTTTTCTGCGGCAGGGACAGGGAGACTTGTGAGGATCGAGGGAAAGATGAACGGAGCAATGTACAGAGAGATCCTTGACGAAAACCTGCTCCAGCGCGCTCAGGACCTCAGACTGGGGCGAAGGTTCACCTTCCAACAGGACAACGATCCTAAGCACACAGCCAAGACAATGCAGGAGTCTCTGAATGTAAGTGAGTGGCCAAGCAAGAGCCCGGACTTGAACCGGATCTAACATCTCTGGAGAGACCTGAAAATAGCTGTGCAGCAACACTCCCCATCCAACCTGACAGAGCTTGAGAGCATCTGTAGAGAAGAATGGGAGAAACTCCCAAAATACAGATGTGCCAAGCTTGTAGCTTCATACCCAAGAAGACTCGAAGCTGTAATTGTTGCCACAGGTGCTTCAACAAAGTACTGAGTAAAGGGTCTGAATACTTATGTGAATGTTATATTTCATTTATTATATATTTTTTTATAAATTAGCAAAACATTTCTTAAAACCTGTTTTTGCTTTGTCATTATGGGGTATTGCGTGTAGATTGATGAGGACAAAAAAAACAATTTAATACATTTTAGAATAAGGCTGTCACGTAACAAAATGTGGAAGAAGTCAAGGGGTTTGAATACTTTCCAAAGTATGCCTAAAGATAGCTGTAACATCAATGCTTATGGGGTGAAGATGTAACATTCTAGCAAATGAATTCCGATATTTGTGAGGACGAAAAAGGTTACAGACAGATCATGCTTTCCATCCGATCCTGCAACCTCCACTGCATACAGGTAGGCCGTATCGAATCAAATGAAATGTTATTTTTCACAGGCTTCGTAAACAACAGGTGTAGACTAACATTAAAATGCTTACCGGCCTTTCCCAACAATGCAGAGTGAAAAAAATTAGAAATAATATAAAAAATATATAAAAAGAGAACTAAATACACAATGAGTAACGAATGATAACTTGGCCATATGCACGAGTACCAGTATTGAGTCAATGTGCAGGGGTACAAGGTAATTGAGGTAGATATTTTTTTATTTTACCTTTATTTAACTAGGCAAGTCAGTTAAGAACAAATTCTTATTTACAATGACAGCCTAGGAACACTGGGTTAACTGCCTTGTTCAGGGGCAGAACAACAGATTTTTACCTTGTCAGCTCGGGGATTCGATCTAGCAACCTTCCGGTTACTAGTCCAAAGCTCTAACCGCTAGGCTACCTGCCACCTATATGTACATATAGGTATGGATAAAGTGACTAGGCAACAGGATAGATAATAAACAGTAGCAGCAGCCTATGTGATGAGTCAAAAAGGGTCAATGCAGATACTGTGTGAGCTCCCCTACTTGCAACTTGTTACACTTTGAATGCTTAGCAAGACAGGAAATTGTCTAATTCACACACTTATCAAGAGAACATCCCTGGTCATCCCTACTGCCTCTGATCTGGCGGACTCACTAAGCACATGCCTCGTTTGTAAATTATATTTTAGTGTTGGAGCGTGCCCATCTATCCGTAAATTAAAAAAACACGAAAATGAGGCTCTCTGGATGGCTTAATATAAGAACATTTTATTATTTATACTTTTACTTTGGTTACTAAAATATATTTTTGCAATTACATTTACTTTTGATACTTCAGTATATTTAAAAGCAAATACTTTTAGACTTTTACTCAAGTAGTATTTTACTGGGTGACTTTCACTTTTACTTGAGTCATTTACTTTTACTCAAGTATGACAATTGGGTACTTTTCCCACCACTGCCAAGAGCTACCTGGACTAACTCATTCAGCAGTCTTATGGCTTAGGGGTAGAAGCTGATCAGGGTCCTGTTGGTTCCAGACTTGGTGCATCGGAACCGCTTGCTGTGAGGTAGCAGAGAGAACAGTCTATGACTTGGGTGGCTGGAGTCTTTGACAATTTTTAGGGCCTTCCTCTGACACCGACTGGCATAGAGCACCTGGATGGCAGGGATCTCTGCCCTAGTAATGTACTGGGCCATATTCACTACCCTCTGTAGCGCCTTGAGGTTGGATGTCAAGCAGTTACCGTACCAAGTGGTGATGCAGCCAATCAAGATGACTCACAATGGTGCAGCTGTAGAACTTTTTGAGGATCATGCCCAATCTTTTTAGCTTCCTGAGGGGGAAGAAGCGTTATCATGCCCTCTTCACAACTGTCTTGGAGTGTGTGGACCATGATAATTCCTTAGTGTTGTGGACACCGAGGAACTTGAAGCTCTTGATTCGCTCCACTACAGCCGTGTGTCGATGAGTATGGGGGGGGGCGTACTCTTCCCTCCATTTCCTGTAGTCCACATCAGCTCTTTTGATCTACACAACACCGATTTATGTGATAATTTATGTAGTAATGAGTGATAAATTGGGACATTTCACTACTGTTGAACACTACATATTTCCTACTTAAATCACAACATAATTCTTCCTTAATGACTACTGTGTACCTACTGAGATTGTGGGTATCTACAACTTAAAACCTACACAGTTCCTACATGTTCACTATTGAATTACAACACAATGCCTACACATCACTGCTGTGTGTCTACTCAATCCCTATTGAATTACTAGTGCCATGCCATCTGTGTGTGTAGTGTTGTGTCACTACTGATCACAAGTGAATTGCCCCTGCTCCTTTTTCATTTCCTACATAAATCCTTTTGAATTACTATTGAAAACATTCACTTCTGTTAGCCTACTCAAAATCACTATTGACATCTTGTTGTTTTACTACCGTGTCACCAGTGGACTGGTGCACATTTTATTTCCTAAATGTTCTAACTGTAGCTGTATCATCAAAGAAGAAATGATACGCTCATACAAACATAATATTTGTATTATTAAATACCTATTCAATATTTACACTTTTTTCTTAATCCCTTTGAGGCCTTGTCTTCATTCAGCTTTGACTTAACTATCTTCAGATCCTCTTTTTTTGTTGCAGCCACATTTCTCCACCACATAACCTTTCAGAAAATAAAGACAAGCAGAAGAGACAACCAATTATAAGCCGTTACCAATCATCTGCTAACAGAGGTCACATAAGACAACACAAAAAAACATTTGATAAACAATGTTAATCTCATAAACAATGGCCTCTAGTCTTCTATTGTTGAGAGCCTCCTTGGCAACAGGTTAAGAGGTAAGTAGAATGGGTAAGTATACCAATATGAATATATTGTACATTTGCATACAAACACACATACTTATTAGCAGGGTTGGGTAGGTTACTTTCTAAATGTAATCCGTTACAGTTACTAGATACCTGTCCAAAATTGTAATCAGTATTGTAACTTTTGGATTACCCAAACTCCGTAACATAATCTGATTACATTCCATTACTTTTAGATTACTTTCCCCCTGAAGAGACATTCGAAAAAGACAAAACTGTATGTTACCAATTGAACGACATCTATTGCAGGATAAATCAATGTTAAAGTTTACACAGCTGGACATATATGGATGTTAAATTTTACTTTATTGGTTGGTAATGTAGGCTTCTTCTAACCCATCACTTTCTACTACATAAAATAATACGATTAAATTATATCTTTACATTAAAAACCAAAGTCTATTAGAATTCCAGTCATTCCAATAAATGTTATACACCTTTATCTTCAAGAATAGGACTTGGAAATATGGAAGAATAGATTAGCCAAATTGTTTTACCTGAGCATAACCCCAAACTAAAGACTTATTCGCCAGCCCTACTCTGTTGTTTATGATTTTGTTGTCATGGAGGACTGATTGGGCTCATTGATTCGAGTTGAAAAATAAATGCTGCACTTATGGAATGGCATAATTTGAGCACTATTGAAAAGTGATATTTACATGTGAAAAATTAATGCCATATGCTGCATTTGCTATAGGCCTATCGTTTACCTTTTTGTTGGTGACACTTTGATATCTTGATAATATGCAGCTGTTTAAAGGCCAAATCCACAGATGAAACAATAACAAAATGGTCGCCCCGCCTCTGTTTTGGTAAAAAGCTGAGGGATGGGCCTGGAGAAATGTAACCACTCTCAGATTAATAGACAGAGCTATAGATGCAAGGACTGATCCATAGATGCAAGGACTCATCCATGCCTACCGGGGAACAGTGGGTTAACTGCCTTGTTCAGGGGGAGAACGACAGATTTTTACCTTGTCAGCTCAGGGATTCGATCCAATATACTTTCAGTTACTGGCCCAACACTCTAACCACTAGGCTACCGGCCGCCCCAACATTGAAAACAATCTCTATGACAATAGATAACAGCTAAGACTGTTTTGGCTAGCAATCGTTTGTGTTAAAAAGTGATAAAAAACGCTAAACAACGACATGAAAGTATTCATAAAACATATAGGAAAGTTAAACTTACAGATGGTGTCAGCATAATAGCTATGACAGACAGGATGACAAAGGACGGAAGATGAATACATTCAGGATTGTCCTACAGCCATCTACTTCCTGTTTTGTCTGGCTATAGTGTTGTGATACTTATTTACAACCTACATCAAGTAGTAAAAATCTCTACCTGATTGCTATAGACCAGGTATTCCCAAACTGGGGTACGTGGTATTCCAAAACAGGTATTCCCAAACTGGGCATACCCCAATAGCGTCGGGGGTATGACAAATACAAGGCAACATATGGTTGCCTGAGTAGACTCGTTTCACTGCCAAAAATAAAGTTAAACCATCTAGTATTCAGTGAAATAACAACACAATGTCAAATACAGGTAGCCCAGTCAAATAGTTAACATCCAATCACATTAACCGTTACTCTCTCGCCGGAATTCCACTAACAGTCTGTATGTAGCCAAACGTAGCTGCTGCTCCTTCCGTTTGCTCGAAAAAGGATAAATGGTTAAAAAAAAATGAAGGCCTGCGGCACAGCCAGAAGAGGACTGGCCACCCCTCATAGCCTGGTTCCTCTCTAGGTTTCTTCCTATGTTCTGGCCTTCCTAGGGAGTTTTTCCTAGCCACTGTGCTTCTACACCTGCATTGCTTGCTGTTTAGGGTTTTAGGCTGGGTTTCTGTACAGCACTTTGGGATATCAGCTGATGTAAGAAGGGCTTTATAAATACATTTGATTTGATTTGCGTCCATGGAGACACATACCAGCTCTACTGGTAGTACTGCTACTACCAGCAGTACTAGACCTGCACCTATCGACGACACAAGTTGTTCTGCTTCCACGAGCACATTCAATGGTAGCATCAGAAATTCTACATTTGTTGTTAGCCCAGCTAGCATGGACACTGACAGTTGTGAATCTAATGCAGCCGAAGAGCTACTGCCACCTTACCCGGAAAAGCACCGAACAACAGACAGGGACGTTGGACCTATGTCCTCCACAATAGTATGGGGCTTGCCTGTCCTAGCCACTTGGTAGCTCACCATACGCTTCTAGCCCCTTCTTATTAATGGTATATGTTGCTTTTATACATGTCTTACTACTCGAAAGTTGTCTTAATTCTCGCTCAAAAAACTCCCGTGGCTTATCTTTCAAATTGGCATGTTTTGTTTCAACAATTACTGCTTCACATATGTAACAGTGTAGGTTCCGTCCCTCTCTTCGCCCCAACCTGGGCTCGAACCAGGGACCCTTGCACACATCAACAACTGACACCCACAAAGCATCGTTACCCATCGCGCCACAAAAGCCACAGCCCTTGCAACGCAAGGGGAACAACCACTTCAGGTCTCAGAGCGAGTGACGTCACTGATTGAAACGCTATTAGCGCGCACCACCGCTAACTAACTAGCCATTTCACATCGGTTACACTCACCCCCCTTTTGACCTCCTCCTTTTCCGCAGCAACCAATGATCCGGGTCAACAGCATCAATGTAACAGTGTAGGTTCCGTCCCTCTCTTCGCCCCAACCTGGGCTCAAACCAGGGACCCTTGCACACATCAACAACTGACACCCCACGAAGCATCGTTACCCATCGCGCCACAAAAGCCACAGCCCTTGCAACGCAAGGGGAACAACCACTTCAGGTCTCAGAGCGAGTGACGTCACTGATTGAAATGCTATTAGCGCGCACCACCGCTAACTAACTAGCCATTTCACATCGGTTACACATACAAGCCAGTGAATTGTATGCGTTACAGCTGGATGAGTCAACAAACGTAACAGGCCTAGCACAGCTCCTGGTATATGTTACATTTATGGGGGGGTCCATTAAGGAAGACATCCACTTCTGCAAACCACTGGAAACCTGGACAACAGGAGAGGATATTTTGGACTGTACTGATGGCGCAAAAGCCATGACAGGGCGACATAGTGGAGTGGTAACGAGCGTGCAAGCAATTGCTCCCGACGCCACTTGGGTACACTGCAGCATCCACCGAGAGGCTCTTGCTGCCAAGGGGATGCCTGATAGCTTGAAAGACATTTTGGACTCTACAGTGAAAATGGTTAACTTTGTTAAAGCAAGGCCCCTGAACTTTCGTGTATTTTCTGCACTATGCAATGATATGGGCAGCGACCATGTAACGCTTTTACAACATACAGAAGTGCGCTGGTTATCAAGGGGCAAAGTATTGACACGTTTTTTTTTTAAATTGAGAGACGAACTTAAAGTTTTTTTACTGACCATAATTTTCACTTGTCTGACCGCTTGCATGATGACGAGTTTTTCACACGACTGGCCTATCTGGGTGATGTTTTTCCTCACCTGAATGATCGAAATCTAGGATTACAGCGACTCTCCGCAACTATATTCAATGTGCGGAAAAAATTCAGGCTATGATTAAGAAGTTGGAGCTCTTCTCTGTCTGCATTAACAAGGACAACACACAGGTATTTCCATCATTGTATGATTTTTTGTGTGCAAATGAACTCAAGCTTACGGACAATGTCAAATGTGATATAGTGAAGCCCCTGAGTGAGCTGGGTGCACAATTATGCAGGTACTTTCCCGAAATGGATGGCACAAACAACTGCATTCGTTATTCCTTTCATGCCCTGCCTTCCAGTCCACTCTGAACAAGAGAGCCTCATCGAAATTTCAACAAGCGGTTCTGTATTGGCAAATCGTGCTGTTAAGACACTGATGCCCTTTGCAACCACGTACCTATGTGAGAGTGGATTCTCGGCCCTCACAAGCATGAAAACTAAATACAGGCTCAGACTGTGTGTGGAAAATGATTTAAGACTGAGACTCTCTCCAATACAACCTAACATTGCAGAGTTATGTGCATCCTTTCAAGCACACCCTTCTCATTAACCTGTGGTGAGTTATTCACAATTTTGGATGAACAAATAAAGTTTTACATGTAAGATGGCTAAATAAAGAGCAAAATTATTGATTATTATTAGATTATTATATGTCCCCTGGTCCTATAAGAGCTCCTTGTCACTTCCCACGAGCCGGGTTGTGACAAAAACTCACACTCATTCTTATGTTTAATAAATGTATCGTACAGTGTGTGTGTGTGTGTGTGTGTGTGTGTGTGTGTGTGTGTGTGTGTGTGTGTGTGTGTGTGTGTGGCAGGCTTACAATGATGGCAAAAAACAACATTTGAGAGTGTGCTGACCCTGGTGCTAGAGGGGGTATGGTGCTGGAGGTTGAATGTTTGAAGGGGTACGGGACATTAAAAAGTTTGGGAACCACTGCTATAGACAAGCCTGCAGCTAAGCTGTAGTGTTTTGACTATTTATTTACTTCCAACATCAAGTAGTAAAATGCTCTACTTACTACTGAAACAGTACTGTTTTCCTACTGAACACTACAACAAAACTCTACTTGAGTATCTTGAGTAGTGCATAAACTACACATTCGCTACACAATCCCTACAAGTCTCTACATAGTCACTACTGCACGAATAGGTTTTTGTGTAGTGATTCAGTAGTACAACTAACCTGAGTCTGCTTTACAAACACACACATGCTTACTGTACCTAGTCTGAACACACATACTCAAGGTCTAAACACACAGAATGTGATGCCTTTTATGAGCGGGCCTTTAACATTAGAGTGCTATTAGCTAGTTTCTTGTTTGGTATTAGTACACTCTCTCTGTCTCCCTCCCACACGCCTCAACATACACATGTACACACATGCCTTAAAGGACAATTCTGCCACTTTCTAACCAATTATTATGCACTCCTTAAGAATTGATACACATTTTGATGTTTTGTTGTTTTTGTTAGTCATACTGCACGATCCCTTGTTTTTGTCATTTTGAAGCTTCTGTATTGCCCAAGTCTACAGCATACTATGATTCCCAGGGTGCATTTCATCTCCCTAGCTGGCTATCAAGCCCAGACGAAGCTTATTCTAAATATATTGCTTATGTCATACGTTATGAGTGCATTTCACATTACTTTTGGGTTGTAAATATATTCTAATGCTTGCATGAATGTCGTGCTGAATATATGTTCATGTCCTTGTCACCAATCAACTGCAATACACTTAAAAATAATTCAAATTTAGATGCTAACTACCTACGCAAACCATAACACAGAGTTACTGTATCTAGTTAACATGCTAGCTAGCCCAACTGCTACATCTAAAATAATATTGTTTCAACAATAACAACTACGTTTCATCTTGGTGACTGTCTTAAACAACAGTCCAAACAACATGTAGGCTGTTAGAAGAACACAACATTTATTATGACATTTACAGGTAAATCATTACGGAATCCTAGTCTCTCAGCCTGTACTTTTGGTGCTAAAGTTAGTAATGCTAGCTAGCCAAGTATATAAACCTTCTAAATCTGAAATAAAGTGTTTTCAACAATAACAGACAAATACAGCATCAGCGACTGTCCAAGCAACCATCGAACAACACTAGAGGCCTATTGGAACTAATAAAAAGTATGAAGTTTACAAGTAATTCAATAGGAAAATATAGGCTATTTGGAAAGGGCACAATGGCTGCCGGAGCTGCAACTTCGGTGGGTGATGGAATCATGGGAGTTTGAGCCTTGAACAACAGCAAATTATTGTAGCAAGCTGACTAGAAATATAATTCTATAGGTTTTGAGCATATGTTTAAAATATTTACAGATGTTATTAGACAAAGACAAACAGAACAACATATAGCAAGGAGTTATATAGATCATTGAAAATGACTGCCCATCATTTCTTGTATTAGTCATCTCTGGGATCCTACTTGAAAGAGGAGCAAGTTCCGGTTTAGCTCATCACTAAACAGTCAATAGACATGAAATCATACAATTACACTAAAACTGTGTAACATATCACTAAATACTTAATAATAACAAACCAAATGTTAAAAGCGGCGGAGTTGTCCTTTAAGGGAACTGTTACTCTCGGCGTTAAGGGACCGGGTTATAAACACATGCCAGTACTACCCATACCAACACCAGTCGACACACAGACCCAGCCAGTCTTACCTCCAGAGGAAGGGGTTTCCCACCTGGTGGACGGGGGCTGACAGTGGGCCCTCTGGGTGGGCAGAGGTGGTGTAGAGGAGGAGGGAGGGCTGGGAGGAGGAGGTGTGGAAGGAGGGAGGGAGTGAGGTGGGAGAGAGCAGGTGCTGCAGGAGGCTGCTGTTGCCATGGCAGCGGTGCTGAGCGGCCGGCCAGATTCTACAGTTCACCACGGACGGGCAGATGGGAGGAAGGAGGAAATGGAGGGGAAGAATAGCGGGAAGGTGAGAGTACTGTCTGATAAACAACAGTGGGGTTTAAAATCGCCTCACAATCATCACCAACACTAACTATTGTACGACTAGTAACTATCCTAACTTCAATCCATACAAGCTTTGATAAAGAAAGCAAAAGCTTGGCTGTGTACTCAGGCAGTGGATCCCTCAGCCTTCTGCTCTGAGGCTGGTACAGACTGGGCGTTAACACTTGAAAAGGCAGGGCTGTTGGCAGGCTGGGTAGAGAGGAGCCATATGGGACTAGTCTAAACAGGTCTGGACCCCCTGGCGAGTGACCAGAATGTGTGAGAATATAACCCTGGCAGCAGCCTGCTGTGTGTGTGTGTGACTGTGTGCGCGTGTATGACTGGGCAGTGCCCCCCCCCCCCCCCCCCCCCCCGCGAATGAAGGATTTCCCTCTAATCTCTCCTCCTAACCTCCCGCCTTTCTTTTCCTCCTCACTTTCCCTCCACCTCTCCTCCAGTTTTTCCGCTCTGCCTGAGTGCTGATCTGTGTTTCCGTGGCTGTGTGTGTGCACTGTATGTGTCGGAGGGGGTGTAAACTGACACTGCCGGGCCCATCACTCTACTCTCAGAGCTACGGCTCCACAACAAAAAGGGGGAGAGACTCACACACATACAGTAGGGTCAGTTAACCCTTTGTGGTCAGTGTGTGTGTGAGTGTGTCTTACTGCATGCGCAGGTCGGGAGCTCCTGGCCACTCCTTCCTCCTCTTCATCATGTTTCCAATGGCAATGGTAAAGCAAAGGGGTGGGCTCAGGGTGAAAGTCAGTGTTGCTCCAGTGGACTCTGCCACCTGTCCATCAAAGCCATGCTGGCCAATGAGCTGACCGCTCACCTCCTCTCAAAACAACACTACAAAACAGACACAGCCCTCACTGACCAGTCCTTCATAACACACAAGGAGTATATGTAACTGTGTGTGTGTGTGTGTGTGTGTGCAGGCACACTTGTGTGTATGAGTGAGTAATGGTGTGTGTGTAGCACAATCCAAAATCGAGCGGTCAATCTTAAGAGGCCGTGGGGTGCAGACTGTGCAGTACACAGACAGGTACAGTGCATTCGGAAAGCATTCAGACCCCTTGACTTTTTCCTCATTTCGTTACAGCCTTGTTCTAAAATGGATTCAATTGTTTTTTCCCCCTCATCAATCTACACACAACACCCCATAATGACACAGCAAAAACTGAATTGTAGAAATTTCAGCAAAAAAACTAAAACTGAAATATGACATTTACATAAGTATTCAGACCCATTACTCAGTAATTTGTTGAAGCACCTTTGGCCGCGATTACAGCTTCGAGTCTTCTTGAGTATGACCCCACAAGCTTGGCACACCTGTATTTGGGGAGTTTCTCCCATTCTTCTCTGCAGATCCTCTCAAGCACTGTCAGATTGGATGGGGAGCGTTGTTGCACAGCTATTTTCAGGTTTCTCCAGAGATGTTAGATCGGGTTCAAGTATGGCTCTGGCTGGGCCAATCAAGGACATTCAGAGACTTCAGAGTCTTGAAGCAACTCCTGCGTTGTCTTGGTGTTGTCCTGTTGGAAGGTGAACCTTCACCCCAGTCTGAGGTCCTGGAGCAGGTTTTCATCAAGGATCTCTCTGTACTTTCTCCATTCCTCTTTCCCTCGATCCTGACTAATCTCCCAGTCCCTGCCACTGAAAACATCCCCACAGCATGATGCTGTCACCACCATGCATCACCATAGGGATGGTGCCAGCTTTCCTCCAGACGTGACTCTTGGCATTCAGGCCAAAGAGTTCAAGCTTGGTTTCATCAGACAAGAGAATCTTGTTTCTCATGGTCTGAGTCCGTTAGGTACCTTTTGGCAAACACCAAGCGGACTGTCATGTGCCTTTTACTGAGGAGTGGCTTCCGTCTGGCCACTCTACCATAAAGGCCTGATTGGTGGAGTGATGCAGAGATGGTTGTCCTTCTGGAAGGTTCTCCCAGCTCCACAGATAAACTCTGGAGCTCTGTCAGAGTGACCATTGGGTTCTTGGTCACCTTCCTGACCAAGGCCCTTCTCCCCCGACAGCTCAGTTTGGCCAGGTGGCCAGCTCTAGGAATAGTCTTGGTGGATCTAAACTTCTTCCTTTTAAGAATGATGAAGGCCACTGTGCTCTTGGGGTCCTTCAATACTGCATAAATGTTTTGGTACCTTTCCCCAGATCTGTGCCTTGACACAATCCTGTCTCGTAGCTCTACAGACAATTCCTTCAACCTCATGGATTGGTTTTTGCTCTGACATGCACTGTCAACTGTGGGAACTTATATAGACAGGTGTGTGCCTTTCCAAACCATGTCCAATCAATTGAATTTACCTCAGGTGGACTCGAATCAAGTTGTAGAAACATCTCAAGGATGATCAATGTAAATAGGATGCACCTGAGCTCAATTTTGAGTCTCAAAGCAAAGGGTCTGAATACTTATGGAAATATGTATTATTATTTTTTTTAAGTCATCTGTTTTCGCTTTGTCATTATGGGGTATTGTGTGTAGGTTGATGAGGAAAAAAAGTATTTCATAAATTTTAGAATAAGACTGTAACGTGTGGAAAAAGTAAAGGGGTCTGAATATTTTCCGAACGCAATGTATGTCAGGTATCTAGGCTACAGTGTTCTCAGTGCTCTGTACTGACACAGAGCAGGGCTCATAACAGCTTATCACTGCTGCTGAGTCACACACACTAGCACATAGACACTATCCATCTCTAACAAACACACACACTATCTGTCTCTCCCTGATCCAGCTATAATAACATCAAACCATTCAGAAACACTCTCCAAGCAACCCCCTGTCTTCTAAACACACACACACACACACACACACACACACACACACACACACACACACACACACACACACACACACAGAGAGAGGTCAAGTATAGGTCAGCATTGGTTTGAATAGCCTCACATAATTCCTCCGCAGGCAGTATCCCCAAGCTAAGAGCCCCAATCCTGGGGATGGCTTGTCAGTTTGTCCTCTGGTTCATAGCAGTGTCCTGGAGATTTGACTGCGCTCTGTGACTGTCGAACAGTAGTGTCCAAAGTGAAAGCTTGACCCTGGTCACTGCTTCTTCAGCCAGAGAGAGAGAGAGAGAGAGAGAGAGAGAGAGAGAGAGAGAGAGAGAGAGAGAGAGAGAGAGAGAGAGAGAGAGAGAGAGAGAGAGAGAGAGAGAGAGAGAGAGAGAGAGAGAGAGAGAGAGAGAGAGAGAGAGAGAGAGAGAGAGAGAGAGAGAGGGGGCATACAGCCTGAGCTACGGTCACTCTCACACACACTGGAGTTGTCTGAGCGGTAGAGTACAGACAGAGAGAGAGAGCTCCAGAAAACACTGACACACAGCACTAACACGCCCAGCAGGCAGGCACAGAGCATTCTCATGATATCACAAGACCCTGTGGGAGGTGCAGCTGTCGCCCCTACCTTATTTTGGCGAGCTATCCCCCACCTCCTCTCTCCACCCCTCATCCCCCTGTTCTCTCCTATCCCCAATCTCTGTTCGGGGAATCAGAGGGACACAAGTGTCCCTGGTGAGGGAGCCTGCCTACGCAGGGGTTGAACACAGTTCACATGCCTGGTCACGGACAGGGACAATGGGTTTGGATCAAAGAGGCTACAGTAGGGGCTATGGTTATTGCTAGCGTAGCGCTGGAGCATCACTAAACTAATCCAGCCTGATTAGTGGACTGACGTATGACCACTGTCTACAGGATATGAGACTGTCAGTGTGTGTGTGTGTGTGTGTGTGTGTGTGTGTGTGTGTGTGTGTGTGTGTGTGTGTGTGTGTGTGTGTGTGTGTGTGTGTGTGTGTGTGGGAGCGAGCATGAGTGCAAGAGGACATGAGTGAAGTAAAACTATATATTTTAAATTTCCCATCACTGTTGCTGTAGCAGGGGCCTGGACTCCACAAGGTGTTGAAATTGTTCCACAGGGATGCTGGCCCATGTTGACTACAATGCTTCCCACAGTTGTGTCAAGTTGGCTGAATGTCCTTTGGGTGGTGGACCATTCTTGATACACATGGGAGGCCCAAAAGCTACCTGGAATCTCCTAGCTCTGTTCTGCTCTGCTCACCGGTCAAGTGAACGCATGCGCGCACACACTCACAAGGCAGGCCTGTCTTCAAAGACACTGTGGGAAATAAGAGATAAAAAGACACAACTTTTGTGTTGTGTTTGTTTTTGGGTTACTTTTCAGAGCAGAGCCGGTGACTGGCTGGCACAGAATTATATATAGGCCAGCAGCATCCACTGTGGACACTAAGCTGTTACAGAGAGAAGGTGAGACTGTAGAGCAACAGGCCTGTTCTGCCCATCCCAATGAGCTTCCACTTTTACCCTTCAGACCGTACTGGTACTGTTCTCTTTCTTGACAAGGCAGTTAGTTGTGAAATCCCACCTTGACCTCAAAATACAACTTTGATGGAATTGCAAAAGCATCTTTTGCTACGTCAACTTTCAAACGTCAAAGCTTTTACTTTAACGGACACCGTTAAACTGGATACCTCTTCTCTCATAGACATGTTGAGATATGCCTTTACCATGTGATGTATGGGGATACAGGATTCTGACAATGGGAATATGGAAATAAACTGAATCCCAATGGGATGTGCTGTGTGTCCATGGAGACAAAGAGACAGAAAGTGTATTAAACCCTGTGGAATTAACACGCCTGCCCGCCCACTCCATAACATGCTGTATCATATGCTGCCGTCGTGTCTGCATAATGCCATGAGGTTGTCCAGGGTTTGACAGAGCTTGACAGTCTGTGCTATGACCGTAAAAGAGAAAATGAAAGAGAAAAAGAGAGAGAGCCTCTGGAGCCCAGTGTAGATCTGAGAGAGCACGGACTGGCTACAGCAGTCCCCTTTTCCCTCCTCTCTCTACCCAGACTTCCCTCTATCACATTTTATTTTAGACTAATCATCTTTCTTTCAGCAGATCCCTCTCTCTCCCTCTCTTATCTTAGCGACAGAGATCTAGAGAGCCCAACCAATGTCGGTTTCAATGTAGCCCTTAATAATATATATATATTTTTTTTAAATACATGTTTGGATGGAGGAGCTCGCAGACCAGGCCCAAGTATCTGGCCCAACCCTGAACCCACAAATCCTCCTCAGCACAGAAAGAGTCTCACGGAAAGAGTTAACTTTCTCCTTCCCGCTGCTCTTCAAGGCTGTGTTACACAGTCACAGGACGCACAATGGAGTCCTTGCAGGATTCTACAGAGCCCGGTTCAGTGCAAGGCTTCCTGTTTACAGGCCGACAGAGAGAAAGACGCCTCTGCCCTTGGCAAGGCTGGAGAAGTGAATCAAGAATAGAGATGGAATGGCTATGGGTACTTACAAACTCCCCCTCCTCGGAAGACTGAGCTCCTTCTGCAAGAGAGAGAGAGAGAGAGAGAGAGAGAGAGAAGGACATGTCAGTGTACTCATCATTTAGACACATGGAGATATACAGTGTTAAAAGTTGTTTGTTATTTGGGATGTAAATAAAAGCCCATGTACACAGTGTTGCTTGACGCCCAGTGAGAAAGCGTGTGTAAAACCCTGAAAATTGCACTAGGTGGCACTGTGTCACCATCTGAATTTGTTGAGTAGCAAAGCAAATAGCAATGTCTTCCTTACAGCAGTAGCACAGCACAACATTCAGCTGATCCATGGTTTATGTTTTAATGGCAATGACTGGTATTCACAGCTTGCACTGTATTCAGTGTAAACACACAATCTAGAGGTAGGCTATTTCCATCGTTAAGGTAGTTTGAAATCCCCTTGACCTGAGTGTTAAACGGACCTGCAGGTCTCAAGGGAGTGACAATAGCATGGGCCAAGTCGGAGAAACCACTCTCTGCTGAGAGGACAACGTTTCTGTAGCTATAATATCAGGTTTGTGTTGATATGAAATAGATACGAACGTGATCACAGTGGTGTCTACTGGGTGGGTGGGTGTGAGAGCTCTCTATGTGAGAACAGAACACTAACACCTACCCAGCAGCGTGTGTCATCTGGACCCCTGGCACTGTTTACCATCACCAACACACTCGCGATAGGCTGTGTGTGTGTGTGTGTGAGTCAGTGTTTTGAATCAGATAGGCAGGCAGACAGACAGACAGACAGACAGACAGGCAGGCAGGCAGGCAGGCAGGCAGGCAGGCAGGCAGGCAGGCAGGCAGGCAGGCAGGCAGGCAGGCAGGCAGGCAGGCAGGCAGGCAGGCAGGCAGGCAGGCAGGCAGGCAGGCAGGCAGGCAGGCAGGCAGGCAGGCAGGCAGGCAGGCAGGCAGGCAGGCAGGCAGGCAGGCAGGCAGGCAGGCAGGCAGGCAGGCAGGCAGGCAGGCAGGCAGGCAGGCAGGCAGGCAGGCAGGCAGGCAGGCAGGCAGGCAGGCAGGCAGACAGACAGACAGACAGACAGACAGACAGACAGACAGACAGACAGACAGACAGACAGACAGACAGACAGACAGACAGACAGACAGACAGACAGACAGACAGACAGACAGACAGACAGACAGACAGACAGAGATAAACACACAAGAGTGGGCTTGCTCTAACAGGCTCTGAACTCGACAGGATACGTGTGCCTCGGGGTGAAGTGTGTCGTAACCCCAGGTCAACATGTTCACAGCAACAGCTGCTATGGTCTCAATAACAAATAATGTGTGCTTACGCAAAGTACCAAAACAGAACCATCAGACACCTGGCTGAAAGACAGACAGACAAAGAGCACTGAGAGAGAGAGAGAGAGAGAGAGAGAGAGAGAGAGAGAGAGAGAGAGAGAGAGAGAGAGAGAGAGAGAGAGAGAGAGAGAGAGAGAGAGAGAGAGAGAGAGAGAACATAACTGAAGGAGAAAAGGACCTTGTCATAAAGACAGACAGAGGGAGAGAAAGAGACTGAAAGACAGATCGATGAAGGGAGCATGTACAGCAGGCATCTGCTGCTCCACATTGCCGACCGCGGTGTATCTTTCAAGCCCACGGCCTGTTTCGCTCCCTCCCGGTCTCTCTGCTTGATAGTTGAATATTAACACAGACAGTTTCAAAGTGCACACTTAGCCGGCGGAACCCTACTTTTTCATTAGTGACAGGAGCACTTCTGCATAGATACAGTCTGTCTGCTGGCTGGCTGGCTTTCTCAACCTCACTCTCCATTCCTCTCTCTGACTCTGACTCAGGATGGCTGTCTCCATCACTGTCAGACGAGCAGTAGCTCTCTCTCTCTCTCTCTCTTTCACTCGCTCTCTCCCTCTCATTCACCCTCTCTCTCTCGTGTCTATTATTATTATTATTATTATTATTATTATTATTAGTGAGCTAATGGAGATATGGAGTTTAAAGAGAGGACAGTACATGGGAGAAATAATGTGTGTGTGTGTCTCTACGCTTCAAGATTTGTAGTGAGTAAGTCTCAGCACTGTGTGTTCTAGGGAGTCTAGAATAAACAACAACATAGTTCTCAGGACTAAACAGCCTGATTCCATTAGAGGCTCAGAACACAGGACTAATGTCATTGACAGTGTGCGTCTGTAACGCATCTGCTTCCCCTCTATCTCTAGCTAACTCTCTGAGGGCCGGGAGGCCTCAACTCAATTTGCCTCCCTACAGATGCTGTTCAGAGCTCAGCTAGAGAGCTCTGCAGGCTGCCTGATGTATAGATCTTATCAGGGGACTGGGGGGGGGGGGGGGGGGTGGAATAGTACCCAGACTCATGGAGGGGGAGAGATGGTGATGGTGGGGCAAAGCCAGGCAACACTGTAACATAGAGACAAAACAGGATAGGAGACCGCCATTAATACAGTCTTATCAAACAATCTGAAACAAGGGAAGATGTTATCAAAGGGGTGAGGGACGGAGCGAGAGAGAGAGAGGAACAGGGAGGGGAGAGAGGAAAGGGAGAAGAGAAAGGGGGTACGTTCTGCCAACCAGCCACCCACGCATAGTTCTGTAACGTGAAAGGATTGCTCTCAGCATCTCTGCTCTGGCAGACTGATTGCATTAGGGCTGCCGCTGCGTGTGTGTGTGTGTGGCTGAGCTGCCCCACATCCTTGAGTGGGGATGTTCACCTCCTCCCCAAACCCCCCCGAGACAAAATATTCAAATCTCCATGACACACACACACACATGCACAAGCACACACACATACACACGCAGAAGCGCACACACATGCTCATACACACATACACACACACACACACGCATCAGCTGGTCATGTAATATCTCAAAGGCAGGGTGATGATGAAATTAGCTGGATTGACAGTTTGGATGGCAACCGCCACACAAAAAAACGAAAGTAATCTCCTCGATGGAACACAAGCATCAATATTCCTCTAGGTCCAACCAACACGACAGCGAGAGAGAGGAGGGAAATGTGATTTATATTTATTATGGATCCCCATTAGCCCAAATACATTAAGGCACATTAAGGCACAAACAAAACAGTACATCACATAACATCATTAGACCACTAAATATATAATACCACTATACAACAACACACAACTGTATGTTCCACTGGATATCATAAGGTGAATGCACCAATTTGTAAGTCGCTCTGGATAAGAGCGTCTGCTAAATGACTTAAATGTAAATGTGTGTAGAGCGCGTGTGTTAGCGTGTGTCAAAATTCAATCAAATCTTATTTGTCACGTGCGCCGAATACAACCTTATCGTGAAACGCTTACTTACAAGCCCTTAACCAACAATGCAGTTCAAGAAATAGAGTTAAGAAAATATTTACTAAATAAACTAAAGTAAACATTTTTATAAAAGTAACACAATAAAATGACAATAACGAGGCTATATACAGGGGGTACATGGTACCTAGTGCGGGGGTACAGGTTAGTCGAGGGAAATCTTGTAGTGTAAGTATGTACATGTGTCTGCCTATGTGTGTGTGTCTCTTCACAGTCCTTGTTGTTCCATAATGCTGGGTGTACACTACACGACTTTCAAAATCCTAACATCGCTGAGACTCACATTAAACGACTGTCTTCCTGTAGTTCTTTTGTCTTGCCAACGTAGTGGTGCGCACACTAAACGATGTGGCACAGACGGGGTTCAACACACTACAAGATTCTTCACTTGGTCGTGAGGATTCTCGAAGCCATGCTGTCTCGCAAAAAAAAACAATGAAGTGATGATGTCACTAGATTGTTAACGTGGCCAGAACGAGCTGTGGCTCAAAGCAGACTCATAAAACTTTTCAGTGAAATATTAATGCTTGCCATACAGAGCTGTAATGATTTGACACTTTGGCTTTGGTTAAAGGCAAGTACAAACACATACAAGTGGCCATCGCTCCTGCTCGAGAGTCTACACATTATGGGTGATGCGAAACAACATCATCATCCTCACTGGCTTCTTCTCTGGCGAGCTCTCATTGGCGTTTGCTGATCACCGTTCTAAAAAAAACGTGTTTGGTGCACATCTCACACTACGAGAGCGTTGCAGATTTGGAGCCGATAAAGTCAAACATGTTTGAAAATATCTGGACCTCTGGGACTACTCAAAGACGGGTTCGGTAGCCCGTCTCTGACCCGCTCACATTAAACGGGCGTCGGTGACGGCCGTGAGCCCCAAGTAGGCAACGACATGAGAATTTTGTCTCCGATCTCAAAAGCCAAAATTTGAATGCTTGCATGAGTTACTTGATGCGGAATGGAGTTCCATGTAGTCATGGCTCTGTGCAGTACTATGCGTTTCCCGGAGTCTATTCTAGACTTGGGGACTGTGAAGAGACCCCCGTTGGCATGTCTTGTGGGTGTCTGAGCTATGTGTTAGTCATTTCAACAGAGAGCTGGGTGCTTTCAACATGCCAATACCTCTCACAAAAGACAAGTAGTGATGCAACCAGTCTCTCCTCTACTTTTGAGAGATTGACATGCATGTAATTGATGTTAGCTCTCTGTGTACATTTAAGGGCTAGCTGTGCTGCTTTGTTCTGGGCCAACTGTAATTTGCCTATGTCTTCTTTGTGGCACTTGACCATATGACTGGACAGTAGTTGTTTTGCTGATAGCATTGTTAAGAAGGTAGAGCAGTGCTTTATTACGGACATACCTCTCCCCATCTTAGCTACCGTTGCATCGATATGCTTTGATCATAACAGTTTACAATCCAGGGTTACACCAAGCAGTTTAGTTTCAACTTGCTCAAAGTCTACATTATTAATTCCACGATTTAGTTGAGGTTTAGGGTTTAGTGAATGGTTTGTCCCAAATACAATTGGTCGGCTGTTTGACCCAGTAAAAGGGTACATCGCTATTCTTGGGTAGCGGGGTGACTTTTGCTTCCCTCCAGGGCTGAGGGCACATACTTTCCTGTAGGCTTAGATTGGAGAGATGGCAAATAGGGGGGCAATATAGTCCGCTATCATCCTTAAAAATTGCCCATCCAAGTTGTCAGACACAGGTGGCTTGTCATTGTTGATAGACAACAATCCTTTTGTTCACCTCTTCCACACTATTAGAGACATGGGCAGAGAAAGAGAGTGGGCTGTGCCACATAGTGCTCTCGTCGAGTACACTCACTCAGGACATTTGGCGGGTTGCTGATGTAGACAGTGGACGGATATTTGAGATAGTATGGCCTTGCCCTGAGCTAAATGCACACGTAACTAACAACATTAACTTAGCAGGTGAAAGATGGCATCCAACCCACCACTCCCACCCTGCATATAGAGCAGTTGGCTGGTAGACAGATAAAGCCTTAATGAATGTAGACCTCTTTGATTTGACAGATGTAGGCCTAGGCTTCATCAAGTGTCCAACCCAACCCTTTGTAAATGGGGTAAAGTGCCTCCCCTTGTCACAAAGCCAACTACAGACCGTAACAGACAGACAGCTGTAGCTCTGAGCCATGTCCAAGGTAATCGCATCGGGACAAGTAAACCAAAGGATTTCCTAGGATGTCGCCAGGGCTTGGCAGACAGTGACGCTAAAGTGAGTGACTCTCGTCTCGTCAGTCAGTGTAGCCTACCAAATAGCATCGGTGTGAGAGCCGTTCATCAGTGATTCGTATTTCCTGCAACTTTCTGACGAGGCAACAGGAATGCCCTTATCCGTGTGTGCGCGGTGCGCTGTTAGCAATGATGCTAATGAAAAAAAGTATTCTGGTAGACCGAAAGGCTATCCCAAAAATCTTTTCAATTAAATGTTAACTACAAAGTAGCATATGCTTACCTGGCAGAATTATATCATGATTATTTTCATCAATCTAGTCGCTATTTGTTTTGCAAACTCTTCCATCACATGTGCCATACAAAACAAAATGCTAAACAATAGCCTCATGCTAGGTACACACTTGAATTAAAAGGTAACTATCACTGAATCCCTGAAGTTGGAGACTTATATCCCCCTCACTAACTTTAAGCGTCAGCTGTCAGAGCAGCTTACCGATCGCTGCAGCTGTACACAGCCCATCTGTAAATAGCCCATCCATCCAACCAACTACCTACCTCATACCCATATTTGTTTTTGTTTTTCTGCTCTTTTGCACACCAGTATTTCTACTTGCACATCCTCATCTGCACACATATCACTCCAGTGTAAATTGTTAAATTGTAATTACTTCGCCACTATTGGCCTATTTATTGCCTTACCTCCTTACTTCATTTGCACACACAGTATTCAGATTTTTCTATTGTGTTATTGACTGTACGTTTGTTTATCCCATGTGTAACTCTGTGTTGTTTTTGTCGCACTGCTTTGCTTTATCTTGGCCAGGTCGCAGTTGTAAATGAGAACTTGTTCTAAACTGGCCTACCTGGTTAAATAAAGGTGAAAAACAAATAAAAAATACACCCAAAAATCTACATTTCTCAGATTTTTCCCAGACCTCAAAAATTGTCTCCTGATGTGGTTTAAGCATTGTTGTGGACTTATAATGTCCAATTTTGTTGTTTTTCCATTGAAAAGTGTGACTGTGAGAGTGAAAACCTTAAAAATAGAAACCTGTAATTTTCAAGATAATGTGGGCTACTGACTTCTGTTTTAGTAAAATACATAATTTGAAGAACAAACATCATTGTGGCAATTTATATATTGCAGTAAAACTGTAAATAACACTTTCATCTCAAGAGAAGACTAGTTAAATGTTAAAAAAGTTTAATGTTCTCTTAGTAAATAGTAATGATCATACGCTTAGACAATATCCAAAACAACTAACAATCCTCTGAATTAATATATTTTCAGTCATTTAAATTGTAAAGTCATGTCTTTCTACACAATACCACAATAAAAAATATATATATATATATATCTGGGAGGTATACTTGATAAAGTATTCAATAATTTTGCTGTGTATTTCAGATGGAATCAAGGCATTAGAATGTTGCCTGGCAACTAAAACTCACGCTGTTGTACAAAACAAAGTCATCAGCGATTGGATCATTTCTAACCAATCAGAGTAACAAAGCTGCTTTACCCAAGTGCGATCTGGATCTGGCCCATCGGTTTCTGGGACCAATCAGAACGGTTCTAATGTGTTTGCGTTCTAGCAATCGTCGGGGAGCTACTCAGATCCAGGTTCACTATGGAGAAGAAACTAACGTCTGCGGGCGTAGCAAGGAGTTTGGGCAGCCAGGCAAATTGGAACGTACCAGAGGCCACCAAAATAGAGCTCCTTAGGCAAAAAATGTCTAACTCAGGGGGGGCAGAGGGCTGGCTACTGGGTGGCTGGCTACTGGGTGGCTGGCTACTGTTTCTATTTGGCTGGCTTGTCTACGTACTTGTGGAAAACACTACTGTCCCCCCCCCTTCTCTCCGCCCCTGCCTGCTCTGCCAGGGAGGAGAGGGGTGAGTGATAGGCCTGGCAGTGCTAGCAGGGTAGATGGTGGGCAGGCACAGACATGTGGGCAGAGGGCACTTCCCTGGGGCCATGGTGACTGACTGATAATGGCAAAGACAGACAGAAGGACAGGTCTGCTGAGTAGGCCAGAACAGAGGATGCTAAGGTATGCTAATGTGAGCGCACACACACACACACGCACACCAAAATAAAATACAAAGGCTGGCATCATTGTGCACATACATCACCAGTACTGTACTGTACACATGTGCACACAGAAACAAACAGACAAGTTCCATCAGAGGTAGCAGGCAAGGTATTCATGACATTACCACCACACTGCATACCAATCAACTGCTCCCATCATCGTATAGGACACACAACAAAGATGCTGCTCTATAGGGTTGGATCACATACACATGGAGTATACAGTGAAGTGCCAGGAGTTTCCCTGTAATACCCAATATTTCCAGGAGAAACTAGCGACCTCTTACAGGCTACAAGGGATTAGAACATTTCCTTTTCACATTACACAGCAATACTTTCAGCCAGAGCCACATGGAGAAGTAGGTGTCCTTTCAAATTTCCCCCAAGATTCTTGACTCAATGTTCAGTCGTTGTTTTGATCTTTCTACACTACTCTCTGTGGCTCAGAGACAGCTGAGCGGTGTGACGGTGACAGTGTGACTGAACCATGTTACATAATAGAACCAGCTGTTAATGACTTATCGAGCCGTTCGGCCACCGTTTAGAACGCTCACAATGATTCAATGTAACAGGTTAAGAGGAGTGAAAGTTCACCTCTTAAACGTATCGGTGCGGTAGATTCCCCCATCTTATTTTAGCTGGCATTTGATATATCTTTGACACATGGCAGTGATTTCACCACCACAGAGAGAGAGAGAGAGAGAGAGAGAGAGAGAGAGAGAGAGAGAGAGAGAGAGAGAGAGAGAGAGAGAGAGAGAGAGAGAGAGAGAGAGAGAGAGAGAGAGAGAGAGAGAGAGAGAGAGAGAGAGAGAGAGAGAGAGAGAGATGAAACCAGCTTATGATCTGTTCAGAGAAACACCTCTAACACATCTCTCTCTCTATCAATATCTCTCGCACATCTCGCTCCCATTCAGAGAAACACCTTTTTTGCTCCCTGCTCCTTTCCGTTATCTCCATCTCTCTCCCCCCTCCTTCCCAACTATCTCAGCTTAAAGACACACATTGTGTATAAAGTAGGCCAACAGATACCCGTCCTCCCACGGCAGGTGTGTCTGCTCCTGAAGTCCAATCCCAGGCAGTATATCTACTTAGCCCAGGTATAATGGACCATATATGAGGGCAGGAGACTCAGGAAGGCTCAGCTTCCTGTACTTGCCCAGAGTGGCGCGAAGGAGGAGCCAAGAAGCCTAAACAGGTAGGCAGCACACTGTGATGTGAGAGATGGTGGGAGCTGGTGACAACCCATGCCAGGCCAAAGGCTAAGAGGGTTATTTGCACTTAATGAGGATGTGGAATAGTGATTCAATACAGTAGGGCAGATGTTAAGAGAAATGTGTCCTGGCCCAAGCCATTGAAATTTGTGCCACTCACCTGAACATTTAAGCGACGCAGACAGGTAGGAACATTGAGACAGGACCAGGCAGGGACAGGGCCAGTGGTGTTAACGAAGCCGATGGGGATAACTTAATAAGTGTCTGGGTCTGGATGGGTCTGGTGTCACTGGGACTGGAAGAGTAACGACACACGTTGTGAGAGCCATTAGGACTCAACACCTCCACTTAGTGACACATTAACGCTAGCTATAAAACACCATTAGTGGCCTAACCAGGGAGCTGGAACCGTGTGTGTGTGTGCATGAAAGATGTTTGGAGGACATGGACAACCAATTGGGATGGTTTCTAATCCATGCAAATAGCAACAAGAGTGGAGGCCCCACCTGGATAGTGGCAAAGCCCTTCATCAACGCTGGTAATAACACAGGCCCTTTGTTCTGACTAATTGTCTGCTGTCTTGAAATGGAGCCAGTGAGGATGATAGGGGGAGGGGGAAAGAAAAGGAGACAGAGAGAGAGAGAGAGAGAGAGAGAACATCCATTACAAGATTGTTGTGCCTGGAGTTGGTCAGAGAAAAAGGAGGTAGAGAGAGAGGGTTATGGAGAAAGAGAGATGGAGGAGGAGAGGTAGCACTAGCAACAATCATTAACATGACGGAGTAGGCCAAGAGTGGAGCTCTTCATTCGGCTGACTGGTGGTTTGTCATGAAAACAATTCCGCAAATTCACTTCATGTCCTATGTGGACAATTAAAGAAGCTAATGTGCAGTTGAAGTCGGAAGTTTACATGAACTTAGCTTGGAGTCATTAAAACTAATTTTTCAACCACTTCACAAATGTCTTGTTAACAAACTATAGTTTTGGCAAGTCGGTTAGGACATCTACTTTGTGCATGACACAAGTAATTTTTCCAACAATTGTTTACAGACAGACTATTTCACTTATAATTCACTGTATCACAATTCCAGTGGGTCAGAAGTTTACATACACTAAGTTGACTGTGCCTTTAAACAGCTTGGAAAATTCCAGAAAATTATGCCATGGCTTTAGAAGCTTCTGATAGGCTAATTGACATAATTTGAGTCAATTGGTGGTGTACCTGTGGATGTATTTCAAGGCCTACCTTCAAACTCTGTGCCTCTTTGCTTGACATCATGGGAAAATCTAAAGAAATCAGCCAAGACCTCAGAAATAAAATGGTAAACCTCCAAATGCCTGAAGGTACCATGTTCATCTGTACAAACAATAGTACGCAAGTATAAACACCATGGGACCACGCAGCCGTCATACCGCTCAGGAAGGAGACGCGTTCTGTCTCCTAGAGATGAACGTACTTTGGTGCAAAAAGTGCAAATCAATCCCAGAACAACAGCAAAGAACCTTGTGAAAATGCTGGAGGAAACAGGTACAAAAGTATCTATATCCACAGTAAAACGAGTCCTATATTGACATAACTTGAAAGGCCGCTCAGCAAGGAAGAAGCCACTGCTCCAAAACTGCCATAAAAAAAGCCAGACTATGGTTTGCAACTGCACATGGGGACAAAGATCGTACTTTTTGGAGAAATGTCCTCTGGTCTGATGAAACAAAAATATTACTGTTTGGCCATAATGACCATCGTTATGTTTGGAGGAAAAGGGGGAGGCTTGTAAGCCGAAGAGCACCATCCCAACCGTGAAGCACGGGTGTGGCAGCATCATGTTGTGGGGGTGCAATGCTGCAGGAGGGACTGGTGCACTTCACAAACTAGATGGCATCATGAGGTAGGAAAATTATGTGGATATATTGAAGCAACATCTCAAGACATCAGTCAGGAAGTTAAAGCTTGGGCGCAAATGGGTCTTCCAAATGGACAATGACTTCAAGTATACTTCCAAAGTTGTTGCAAAATTGCTTAAGGACAACAAAGTCTAGTTGTTAGAGTGGCCATCACAAAGCCCTGACCTCATCCTATAGAAAATGTGTTGGCAGAACTGAAAAAGTGTGTGCGAGCAAGGAGGCCTACAAACCTGACTCAGTTACACCAGCTCTGTCAGGAGGAATGGGCCAAAATTCATCCAACTTATTGTGGGAAGCTTGTGGAAGGTTACCCGAAACGTTTGACCCAAGTTAAATAATTTAAAGGCAATGCTACCAAATACTAATTGAGTGTATGTAAGCTTCTGACCCACTAGGAATGTGATGAAAGAAATAAAAGCTGAAATAAATCATTCTCTCTACTATTATTCTGAAATTTCACATTCTTAAAATAAAGTGGTGATCCTAACTGACCTAAGACAGGGAATTTTTACTTGGATTAAATGTCAGGAATTGTGAAAAACTGCGTTGAAATGTATTTGGCTAAGATGTATGTAAACCTCCGACTTCAACTGTAGAACATGGCCTGCAAGTCATTAAATCACTACTGAGGAAACTATCTAACAGGCTCTCAAAACAATATGAATTGATTTGAAAGGTCAGGCTATCTTCCATCAGACCACTTAAACATCAAACAAAGACAACAAGTCTGCCAACTGCTTCCAACACAGAACTTGCCTCTCCAACAGCGAAATAAATATCCTATAAGCTCCAACTCAATCCCTGTCATCCCAGCAAAGTGACAGAGCAGAGTGAATATAAGAGCTGGATAGAATACTGTGTCTCACGTTGGCTTTCATCCATATTGTATAGGGTAGGAGCAGAAGAGAGGAGACGAGGGCAGAGGAGACATGGTCCAGGAACAGAGGAAAGAAGGGACTGAGGCACAGCAGAGAGGCTGAGATAGAGACAAACCTATTGGTGCAGAAGAACCCAACACGTCAGGCACACTGAGTCAAGCTACCCCCCAGATACATTCACGTGTGTGTGTTTCTGAGGGAGAGTGGGAGAAATTTAATTTGAGCCAATAAAGCCCTTAAATTTAACTGAATTGAGAAAGGGGTCTGGATAGAAGATGGAGAGAAAAAGAGAGATGTGACTTCCTGATGTCTCCAGTGCCACTGTCATTTCATTATTTACTATACAGAGAACACCAGATGTACTGTGCTGTGTCCCTGCAAAGTCTATAGTATCCTCTATCCTTCGTGTGGAAGGTCTGTCCAACATCGTCCTTTGTGCTCCTTAATTCTGAATGACAATTCCTCCCTCTTCCTATCCTCTATCCTTCGACATCTGTGCTATTCCTCTGCTGTTACAGTACAGCTGTGGTATACAGTCCCATGGCTGCATCAGAAACCCTTTCACACCCCCTGTACACACAGTTACACAATTCCTGTGGCAATCGGAAGGGGCTTGGACGTCAAGTGCTGCAGCTGTTCGATTCTCTCACAGACACACACAGGCACAAACATAAGCACACACACACACACGCAGAGTGGTAAATCTGCACAATTATCCAGGCATGTTATTCCTGCCGTCCTGCGAGGTTTATCTGGGACAACATGCTAATTACTTCCTCTATTGTGTAGTTCCACCACCCTTCTCTCCCTCCCGCTCTCCCTTCATCTTTCCACGAAAGAGGGCTGCTGTGGATGAATGGGCCGCCATTGTCCCCACCTTCCTTCCCTCTCTCTATCCTTTCCCTTCCCCAGGCTGAATGGAACAAATCCGGGCTGATCAGAACGTCTCCTCTCTCCACTAACACACTAACATCTGCAGCTAGATAGCGCACCGGCGCGATCCCCACCGCTCACTGCTAAAGCCCCTAGCTGAAGTTTCATTCTGTCAAACCAGGAGCCACACAGTGCCCGCCTGTCTGACTGGTAAACATGACACCCTGAGATATTCACGAGAAGACGCCCATCTCCTCCTCAAAGACGACAGTAATCATCTCTCTCGGCGCCATCCCTCTCTCTCCCGCCATCTCTTGGAAACAGTGTTCACAGGGTTATTGGCAACCCCTTGACCGTCATTCATCACCACACCACAGCAACTTTACCATAGAGACCATAAACCCCCCCAGTATATTACACACACACACGCACTACATTACCGTGAGATGGAGACGTACACTCCCAGTCCCTCCCAGAGATGTGGGCTTTTTATGAGTGTGTGTGGTTTTTACCCATCGCAGCAAAGACTGTGAAACAAGGTCATGAGGGGAGGAAAACAATCCGGCAACACTGAAAATATATACGACCTTGAAATTCAAACTTAAAAACACTCCAACATAATCCGCCTTATACATTGCATTAGCGTTAGAGCTTTGATATGGCTAATTGTGGTGGTTTAGCGAGAATTAGCAAACTAGTAGGGATGGCTGCCGTGTGTGTGTGTGCGGGTGTGTACGTGTCCAGGTTTGACAGAATAGCATGTTAGCTAGTATCTAGTCCCATGGGAGACAGAGCACTCAAGAGGACAACCGAGCAGCATATTGAGCTGATTCTGAGTAGAGGGGGGGGGGGGGGGGGGGGGTCTGTACTAAAGGACAATATTAATGATGGGGAGATGGGCTGTGACAGACACATCATGGACAACCACATGGGAGTTCTCCCTAACAGACAAGAGACATCCTAGCCTAGTCAGCTAACTAGGGTGTGGTCTGACTCGTTACTGTACATGATGCTTATAGGACTACACCACAGTAACACCACTATCATCCCAGCTTTAAACTGAAATACTAAATATGTTCTTACGGCATGTCTGACCCAGATTCTACCGCAATTACTGACTTGTTCCAGACTGTATCGGATTGTTGTTCTGTCACATTTGCCAATTTCACAAAGAAGCAGAGAGAGAGAGAGAGAGAGAGAAAGAGAGGAGAAGGAAGAGAGCGCAGTTAGCCCGAGACTTCAGGGGCAGAAATGAAGCCGTCTCAAGTTCCTTTGTCTCTGGCACCCTTCCACTCCCTCCCTCGCTCTTTTACCCCCCTCCCTCCCGGCTCTTTTCTCTCCTTTCCATGTTTCTGTGCCCGCCGAGACCCCAGTTCATTATCGTAAGTCAGACAGTGAAACCTTCTCTCCTCCTGTCATCTCTCCACGACCATCACTCAGTTCTGCTAGAGGAGAAAACAGCTTCGCTGTAGGTGCAAATATCTACCATCTACTGTACACCCGGATCCGTCTCACTACCACGTATCACACACGCACGCACGCACGCACGCACACACACACACACACACACACACACACACACACACAGAAGAGAAGGAGAGTGGGTCGTTTGTCTTGTACATACAAGGCTGGATTTATACATCTCTGTAACAGACAGTAGAGCACTATAGGAAAATACCATTTAAGTTGTAACAGAGATTGACTCTGCAGGGAAAAATACAATATATGTATTAGTATTACAATGGACCTGTACGATATTATACATTGCCATGTTGAGGTTGGATTCTGCAATATTCTGTCATCTTTTTCTTGGAGTATTAACGGGGTGGTAAATTGAAATGCTCTCGTATACTACCTTATCTCGTATCTACCAAAGATGTTTTTTTAAGGCTGTTGAACAACTTGATTTTCTAAAGCCAAGGGGAGATTGTGGAGAAATATTCCTACAGCGTAATAACTGACTAAATCAAACGTGATCTACCTCTATACTGTACCTGTCAGTTATAGGTATGGCAGGTAGCCAAGCGGTTAAGAGCGTTGGGACAGTAACCGAAAGGTCACTGGTTTGAATCCCCAAGCCGGCAAAGTGGAAAATCTGCCGTTCTGCATTTGAGCAAGGCAGTTAACCCCCAACAACAACCCGGATGTTGATTAAAGCAGCACCTAGCACCTCTCCAATTCAGAGGGGTTGGGTTAAACGTGGAAGATGCATTCAGTGGTGCAACTGACTAGGTTCTCCTTTCCAGTTATTTTAGATAGAAATGCATAGATGACAACCTTTATAGACACAACATGACTGCATGGCTAAATCTTTCCTCAAACAAACAAACAAAAATAATTAAGGGAAGGAAGATAGAAAGAAAAGAAGAGATACAGAGAGCTGGAAAGAGAGATACGGTGAGGAATTGATGAAGAGGGAAAAATACGGGGTGGGAAACGAGAGAGGTAGAGTGATAACAATGGAGGGAGAGCAACAGAGTGGGAAGAACGACGGCGAGCTAAAGAGAAAAACACTCATTATCCAGAGTGAAGTGAGGGATGGCAGCGTGTAGAGACAGAGGAGGCTCCCCTGGGAGAGAGGGAGGCACGTGAGAGGCATCAGATCAAAGCGCTCTCTCCCTCTAACCTCTTCCCCTTTCTCTCCCTCCCTTCTCCTTTCCTGCTGTGGCCCGACACACTCACAGCTCCTCTCCATTGTTACTGCTGATGTGATGAATGCCGACTGAGAGAGGCTCTGGGGGAGAGACAGAAAGGGCCCTACCCATTCACACAGCCACAGAACGGGGGGGGGGAGATCTAAACGTAACACCACAGAGGAAGATGGAGTGGGGGGGGGGGGGGGGGGGGGCAAATCATCTGCACCCGTATGTTCTGCGGCCGGTGCCTAATTATCAGAGAGACAAACAGAACCTAGACAGTAGATACTTATTTCTCCAAAGTTGTTTCAGTAACAGTTGATAAAACATGGTTTGGCTGGAGGCAGTGAGAGCAGTGGGTGTCTAGACATTCAATTTCACAGTGTTTGAAGTTGTGCCCCCTGGCCAACACAGCCTGGTGAACAGACAGAACATGACTAGATATGGCTGATCAATAAGAGGGAGGAGAGGAGGGGGTTTATATTAAATCAAACACTGTGTGAGGAAACAAATGTTTTCATACACTGAATTAACAGTGAGAGGTTTCCTGCCCCCTGTCCTCCCAGCTCAGTAGCGTCTTTTGTCTTGTCTGTGTACACACACGTGTACGCATTTGCAATCCACTTCATACACTTGAAATAACCTCTAGTATCTCCATCTCCACATCTGTGTGTGAGTGTGATGTGCAGAGCTGCCCATCAGTCTTTCAATTAGAGCTTGTTCCATTCCATCTTATCTGCTTTGTTTCTGACTGGGAGATGATGACTTAATGTACTCTGTGACAGGCCTGTGACACACACACACACACACACACACACACACACACACACACACACACACGCACACACACACACACACACACACACGGGATGAGACATGGAGGGGACAAGGGCCACATTCAACCAGCTTTGGAGTGGCTCTTACTACAAGTCTCCTCTCCTGACCTGTGCAGTCATTGGGTCTCTTGCTCTCTCTCTTCTGTCTCTCTCCCCTGTCTTTCTCTCACTCTCCACTTGTGTAGCGATGAGCTCATACTGCCCACCGTTCTCCGTGGATGCGGAATGAGCTCACCGCCTGGTTCTAATTGGCTTATCCACTGAGCAGGCGTAGAGAGGGAGAGAGAGAGGGAGGAAAAGGGAGAGAGAGAAAGAGAAAAGACAGGCAGAACAAGCATGAAACAGACAGTAGCCAGGCATTGTGGTCTCTGCAGGGCTCGAGCATTGACAAGGGCCACCTTGTTCTCTCTCTCTCGATCTCCCCCTCTCCAAACTATTCCCCACACTATCTCCCAACTAACA
Organism: Salmo trutta; assembly: GCF_901001165.1. NCBI lineage: Eukaryota > Metazoa > Chordata > Actinopteri > Salmoniformes > Salmonidae > Salmo > Salmo trutta. The sequence goes on along the minus strand of NC_042960.1, from coordinate 29,383,927 downwards.
AACAAACAAGTCAACACCACCACTACTGACGACCAGACTGTTCCAACCAAAGTCCATGTTTAAGCCTGTTAAGCTGTCCTTAACCTGCTTTATGTGGTAACTGAACAAGACCTGGGCCTGAGGCAGAGAAGGGGTAGGAGGGGGAGACGAGAGAGGGAGAGAATGGGGAGAAGGGAAAGAAAGGAGAGAATGGGAAGAGAAGGAAGAGAACAGAAAGAAGGTAATGAACAAGGGTGGAAAGGGAGAGATGGGGAGAAGGGAGAGAGCGGAGGGCCGGTCGTCGGGCTTATGTAATCAGAGATGTCACTGTTCCAAACGGGAAGAAGAGGTGATGGATGCCAAGGATGACAATGCTCAGGGGGGGTTGTGTGGTCTGAGGTATTCTAACTGAAAGCTGACTGGGCGAAAAAGAAGCACGGAGTCTGAGTAACTGGGTGTCAGTCAGAATGTGTAACACTAACAGAGTGTGATGCTAGTTAGCAGAGCTAAAACAATCCCTAGCTAACCCTGTCCCACTCCCAGGCTCAATCCCAATACCCAAGTTTACATACACATTAGCCAAATACATTTCAACTCTGTTTTTCACAATTCCTGACATTTAATCCAAGTAAAAGGATTAGGATTACCACTTTATTTTAAGAATGTGAAATGTCCGAATAATAGTAGAGAGAATGATTTCTTTCAGCTTTTATTTCTTTCATCACATTCCCAGTGGGTCAGAATTTTACATTCACTCAATTAGTATTTGGTAGATTTGCCTTTAAATTGTTTAACTTGGGTCAAATGTTTCGGGCAGCCTTCCACAACCTTCAGACAATAAGTTGGGTGAATTTTGGCCCATTCCTCCTGACAGAGCTGGTGTAACTGAGTCAGGTTTGTAGGCCTCCTTGCTCGCACACGCTTTTTCAGTTCTGCACACAAATTTTCTATAGGATTGAGGTCTGGGCTTTGTGATGGCCACTCCAATACCTTGACTTTGTTGTCCTTAAGCCATTTTGCCACAACTTTGGAAGTATGCTTGGGGTCATTGTCCATTTGGAAGACCCACTTGCGACCAAGCTTTAACTTCCTGACTGATGTCTTGAGATGTTGCTTCAATATATCCACATAATTTTCCCACCTCATGATTCCATCTATTTTGTGAAGTGCACCAGTCCCTCCTGCAGCAAAGCCCACCCACAACATGACACTGCCACCCCTGTGCTTCACGGTTGGGATGGTGTTCTTCGGCTTGCAAGCCTCCCCCTTTTCCCTCCAAACATAAGAATGGTCATTACGGCCAAACAGTTCAATTTTTGTTTCATCAGACCAGAGGACATTTCTCCAAAAAGTACAATATTTATCCCCATGTGCAGTTGTAAACTGTAGTCTGGCTTTTTTATGGCGGTTTTGGAGCAGTGGCATCTAACCTTGCTGAGCGGCCTTTGAGGTTATGTCGATATAGGACTCATTTTACTGCCGATATAGATACTTTTGTACCTGTTTCCTCCAGCATCTTCAAAAGATCAGTTTCTGTTGTTCTGGGATTGATTTGCACTTTTAGCACCAAAGTACGTTCATCTCCAGGAGACAGGACGCGTCTCCTTCCTGAGCGGTATGATGGTTGCGTGTTTATACTTGCGTACTATTGTTTGTACAGATGAACATGGTAGCTTCAGGCATTTGGAAATTGCTCCCAAGGTTGAACCAGACTTGTGGAGGTCTACAATTTTGTTTCTGAGGTCTTGGCTGATTTCTTTTGATTTTCCCATGATGTCAAGCAAAGAGGAAGTGAGTTTGAAGGTAGGCCTTGAAATACATCCACAAGGACACCTCCAATTGACTCAAATGATGTCAATTAGCCTATCAGAAGATTCTAAAGCCATGACATCATTTTCTGGAATTTTCCAAGCTGTTTAAAGGCACAGTTAACTTAGTGTATGTAAACTTCTGATCCACTGGAATTGTGACACAGTGAATTATAAGTGAAATAATCTGTCTGTAAACAATTGTTGGAAAAATGACTTGTGTCATGCACAAAGTAGATGTCCTAACCGACTTGCCAAAACTATAGTTTGTTAGCAAGAAATTTGTGGAGTGGTTGAAAAACAACTTTTAATGACTCCAACCTAAGGGTATTTAAACTTCCAACTTCAACTGTATACAGTACTAGTCAAAAGTTCGTACATTGTAAAAAATTGTGAAGACATCAAAACTATGAAATAATGTAACACATATGGAATCATGTAGAAACCCAAGAAGTGTGAACAAATTAAAGTATAATTTAGATTTGTCAAAGCAGCCACCCTTTGCCTTGATGACAGCTTTGCACACTCTTGGCATTCTCTCAACCAACTTCACCTGGAATTCTTTTCCAACAGTCTTGAAGGATTTCCCACATATGCTGTGCACTTGTTGGATGCTTTTCCTTCACTCTACGGTCCAACTCATCCCAAACCATCTCAATTGGGTTGAGGTCGGGTGATTGTGGAGGCCAGGTCATCTGATGCAGCACTCCATCACTCTCCTTCTTGGTCAAATAGCCCTTACACAACCTGGAGGTGTGTTGGGTCATTATCTGGTTGAAAAACAAATGATAGTCCCACTAAGCTCAAAACAGATGGGATGGCGTATCGAGGCCGAATGCTGTTGTAGCCATGATGGTTAAGTGTGCCTTGAATTCTAAATAAAGCACAGACAGTGTCACCAGCACACCCACACCATCACACCTCCTCCTCCATGCTTCACGGTGGGAACCACACATGCGGGGATCATCCGTTCACCTACTCTGCTCTCACAAAGACACAGCGGTTGGAACCAAAAATCTCACATTTGTACTTATCAGACCAAAGGACAGATTTCCACCAGTCTAATGTGCACTGCTCGTGTTTCTTGGCCCTAGCAAGTCTCTTCTTCTTATTGGTGTCCTTGAGTAGTGGTTTCTTTGCAATAAGGCACTAAAGTAAAACTGCAAAAATAAATGGCATAGAAATTAATTTTATGTCCAGAATACAAAGCATTATGTTTGGGGTAAATCCAACAGAACACATCACTGAGAACCACTCTTCATATTTTCAAGTATGGTGGTGGCTGCACTATGTTATGGGTATGCTTGTCATCGGCAAGGACACGGGAGTTTTTTGGGGGATAAAAATTAATGAAATAGAGCTATGCACAGGCAAAATGCTAGAGAAAAACCAGGTTCAGTCTGCTTTCCAACAGACACTGGGAGACAAATTCCCCTTTCAGCAGGACAATAACCTAAAACATGGTTTAAAATGGTAAGCAAAACTGGAGTTGCTTACCAAGACAACATTGAATGTCCCTGAGTGGACAAGTTACAGTTTTGACTTAAATCGGCATGAAAATCTATGGCAAGACTTGAAAATGTCTGTCTAGCAATGATCAACAACCAATGTGCAAATATGATAAACAATGTGCAAATATGATACAATCCAGGTGTTTAAAGCTCTTAGAGACTCACCCGGAAAGACTCACAGCTGTAAATGCTGCCAAAGGTGATTCTAACATGTATTGACTCAGGCGTGTGAATATGTATGTAAATGAGATATTTCTATATTTCATTTTCAATCAATTTCAATCACGTTTTCACTTTGTCATTATGGGGTATTGTGTGTAAATGGGTGAGCATTTTTTCCAATGTAATCCATTTGAATTCAGGCTGTAGCACAACAAAATGTGGAATAAGTCAAGGCGTATAAATACTTTCTGAAGGAACAGTATAGAAAACGTTATAGGGTCCATACACAGCTCTGCTACATAGCTACACATCCACAGCACATGTATTTTTATCCTCCACTGGAGGGAGTTGAGAAAGAGTTTAGAGGAAGAAAGAGAGGGTTGTGAGACTACTGTACGATGCAATAGAGTGGTGGGAGAAGGCCTTGCAAAACATAAGAGAACAGGCTGGACAAAAATATCTCTCTAATAGCATGGTAGGTCAGGAGAGGCTACATCAGCTGACATGACTAGACAGACTGGCCCTTGGCTCCTGATCAAGTAAAGTTAAGTCAAGTTTATTTTTCACCTGCACAGGATACACATGGTGTACACAGTACAGATGTAGGATCTTAATATGAGCCAGTTCGCTACAGCAGAAGAATTATCCTGCAGCATCAGGGAATGTGAATTATTATGTGGATTACAATTAATGGACATTTTTCTAGGGGTTATAAAAAATGTAATAAATAAACTACGCTGTGGTGAGTTCATAAGATATTACCGATTTACTCTGTGAGGAGATCCGGCAGGAGCATCTTTAGGGCCATACAGCACAGAGCTGGAGAGTGCCAGAGATCTACAGGACTGTAGATAAGAAGAGCATAAGAAAGTCTCAGAGGGAGAATGGAGTGACACAATGGAGAGAAAGTATGAAGAAAAAGCGCTTTACAGACAGCCAGCGATGGGTTGAGAGGATGTTCGCTGAGTAGTGCCTTCACACACGAGAATGACATCACCACCAAGGCTACATTTCTACTGCGATTGGTCAACGACAACGGTGTCGCTTGAAAAATAGAGCATAATCCTACTTTCTCCGCCTCGGCTGAGCGGCTTCCACGGGCGCGAGCACCGCCGAATGCTCCGCCTGGCTAGAATTCCACCCCTCTTCCCCGAGGCTTGATTGAAAATGAATGGGGACCCTGCCTGCCCGCACTCTGTCTGCAGGAGCCTTAAGACTCCAAGATATGAAAGCCCACAGGCCTTCATTTACACATAGCCATCACTGACCTGAAGCTCTCCCTGTGGTCTGTGTTGGGTCTTACCTGTCTGGTCTCTATAGTGGTGGAAGCAGACTCTCCTATTTCCTTCAGGATGGTCAGCCTCTTGCCATGCCAGCTCACCTGCAGTCTGAGGGCCAGAGGCCTCCTGTCTTTCACCTCCTGAGCAGGAGCATTTTGCAGCACCCGCGGACACGCCATGCTCTCTCTCACACACACACACACACACACACACACACACACACACACACACACACACACACACACACACGCGCGCGCGCGCGCGGTGCGGCCGGACGGAGCGAGGGCAGGAGTGCGAGAGCCTTGCAGCGTTTCCAATCATTATAATGACTCCTGATCCCTCTCACAAATAAAGCAAATCACTAGGTAATTATTATTATTATTATTATTTTTTTTTTTAAATCTCTCTCTTTTCCCTCCTCCTCAGTTTCAACCTCCCTTATCCTATCCTCAAGCAATTAGAGGCGTTTTGCTTTAACATAGTTTGCCTGCCAAAAGACACGATTACCTCGAGCCATGCAAGGCAAGCTCCAACAGTACAGAGAAAGTGACAGGGGGGTGAGAGAGATATTCATTTTATTAGGTCCAACACCTCAGGGTCATTCATATTTCAGCAGCTAAGAAGAGCAGCGTGTGTTTGGTGTGGTCTGTGGTGTGTGTTTGAGCTGAGACAGAACAGTCACTCTGTCCTCCTGAGAGCTTATCCCTCCAAAGGCCCCCATTATGTTACCGCATTAGATATAGCATTACTGTACAACTATACATTCACAAAGCACAGAGTAATATGAGCATCAGCTCAATGTGGCCTCCATACAACAGCTATAAAATGACTTGCTATGATTTACAGTGCTGTGAAAAAGTATTTGCCCCCTTTCTGATGTTCTACATTTTTGACACTGAATGTTATCAGATCTTCAACCAAAACATAATATTTGATAAAGGGAACCTGAGTGAACAAATCATCTAAATGTTTAATTTATTTAATAAACAAAGTTATGCAACACCCAATGAAATGCACATCATGAAATGCTTTGAAAGGCTGGTCATGGGTCACATCAACTCTATCAGCCCAGACACCCTGGACCCACTCCAATTTGCATACTGCCCCAACAGATCCACAGATGACATCATCTCTATTACACTCTACACTGCCCTTTCCCACCTTGACAAAAGGAACACATACGTGAGAATGCTGTTCATTGACTACAGCTTAGCGTCCAACACCAGAGTGCCCTTCAAGCTCATCACTAAGCTAAGGACCCTGGGACTGAACATTTCCCTCTGCAACTGGATGCTGGACTTCTTGGTGGGCCACCCCCAAGTGGTGAGGGTAGGCAACAGCACTTTCATCACGCAATCACTTGGGCCAAGCTCCCTGCTATCCAGGACTTCTATACCAGGAAGTCTCAGAGGAAGGTCCTACAAATTGTCAAAAGACTCCAGCCACCCAAGTCATAGATTGGTCTCTCTGCTACCACAGGTCAAGTGGTATCGGTGACGCCAAGTCTGGGACCAAAAGGCTCCTGAACAGCTTCTACCCCCTAAGCCATAAGACTGCTAAATAGCTACCTGGACTATTTGCATCCTTTCTCACTAACTTCTTTGTCTCATCACATTCGCTGCTGCTACTGTTTATTTCCTATCACTTTAATCCTACTTATATGTACATACAGTTGAAGTCGGAAGTTTACATACACCTTAAAAAAAATACATTTAAACTACATTTTTTACAATTCCTGACATTTAATCCAAGTAAAAATTCCCTGTTTTAGGTCAGTTAGGATAAACACCTTATTTTAAGAATGTGAAGTGTCAGAATAATAGCAGAGAGAATGATTTATTTCAGCTTTTATTTCTTTCATCACATTCCCAGTGGGTCAGAAGTTTACATACAATCAATTAGTATTTGGTAGCATTGCCTTAAAATTGTTTAACTTGGGTCAAAAGTTTTGTGTAGCTTTCCACAAGCTTCCCACAATAAGTTGGGTGAATTTTGGCCCATTCCTCCTGACAGAGCTGGTGTAACTGAGTCAGGTTTGTAGGCCTCCTTGCTCGCACACACTTTTTCAGTTCTGCCAACACATTTTCTATAGGATGAGGTCAGGGCTTTGTGATGGCCACTCTAACACCTTGACTTTGTTGTCCTTAAGCAATTTTGCCACAACTTTGGAAGGCTGCTTGGGGTCATTGGCCATTTGGAAGACCCATCTGCGACCAAGATTTAACTTTCTGACTGATGTCTTGAGATGTTGCTTTAACATATCCACATAATTTTCCTTCCACATGATGCCACCCCCGTGCTTCACAGTTGGGATGGTGTTCTTCGGCTTGCAAGCCTCCCCCTTTTCCCTCCAAACATAACAATGGTCATTATGGCCAAACAGTTCTATTTTTGTTTCATCAGACCAGAGGACATTTCTCCAAAAAGTACAATCTTTGTCCCCATGTGCAGTTGTAAACCGTAGTCTGGCTTTTTTATGGCGGTTTTGGAGCAGTGGCTTCTTCCTTGCTGAGCGGCCTTTCAGGTTATGTCGATACAGGACTCGTTTTACTGTGGATATAGATACTTTTGTACCTGTTTCCTCCAGCATCTTCACAAGGTCCTTTGCTGGTGTTCTGGGATTGATTTGTACGTACGTTCATCTCTAGGAGACAGAACGCGTCTCCTTCCTGAGCGGTATGACGGCTGCGTGGTCTCATGGTGTTTATACTTGCGTACTATTGTTTGCACAGATGAATGTGGTACCTTCAGACGTTTGGAAATTGCTCCCAAGGATGAACCAAACCTCTGGATGAACCAAACCTTTTTCTTGGCTGATTTCTTTTGATTTTGCCATGAAAAACTGAGTTTGAAGGTAGACCTTGAAATACATCCACAGGTACACCTCCAATTGACTCAAATGATGTCAATTGGCCTATCAGAAGATTCTAAAGCCATGACATAATCTTCTGGAATTTTCCAAGCTGTTTAAAGGCACAGTCAACTTAGTGTATGTAAACTTCTGACCCACTGGAATTGTAATACAGTGAATTATAAGTGAAATAATCTGTCTGCAAACAATTGTTGGAAAAATTACTTGTGTTGTGCACCATGTAGATGTCCTAACCGACTTGCCAAAACTATAGTTTGTTAACAAGAAATTTGTAGAGTGGTTGAAAAATGAGTTTTAATGACTCTAACCTAAGTGTATGTAAACTTTCAACTTCAACTGTATCTACCTCAAACACGTCATACCCCTGCACTGGTACGCCATGTATATAGGTAAGTTATTGTTACTCAATGGGTATTTATTACTACTTTTTATTATTACGTGTTTGACTTTTCTATTATTTCTCTATTTTCTCTCTCTGCATTGTTGGGAAGGGTCCGTAATTAAGTAATTCACTGTTAGTCTACACCTGTTGTTTACAAAGCATGTGATGAATAAAATGTCATTAGATTTTTATTTATTTTTTCAGTCAGGTTCCCTTTATCTGATATTAGGTTTTGGTTGAAGATCTGATAACATTCAGTGTAAAAAACATGCAAAAATAAAGAACACTAGAAAGGGGGCAAATACTTCAAAATGGCACAGTGTGTTTAAGAAATAAGGCCCTGTTTAAGAACAGCCCTTACCTAAGGGCTGTTCTTAGACACATTTTACATTTACATTTACGTCGACGCATAGCAGAGTGCCTGGACACAGCCCTTAGCCGTGGTATATTGGCTATATACCACAAACCCCAGAGGTGTCTGATTACTATTATAAACTGGTTACCAATGTAATTAGAGCAGTAAAAATAAATATTTTGTCTTACCCGTGGTATACGGTCTGATATACCACGGCTGTCAACCTATCAGCATTCAGGGCTCGAACCACCCAGTTTATAATGGTCATTAAGCACAATGGATGATATCGTGTAGAGACGGTGAGAGACCGACGACTGCCCATCGGCTGAAGGGTGGGTGAGGGGTCGCTTTGTAATGTGGGTTAGCTATTCAATGTTTCACCGTCTGAGTCAATGTTTGAGCACAGGAGCCCAGAAGCCCTGTGCTTTGTCTGGGGTCTGGGCTAACAGGTTATGGGTCAGTCTTTAACAGCAGGCTGGTTAATAACCAGGCCAGCAATAGAGCAGAGCATGAATAAAAGCCTATGTAGAAACAGTCATTACATAATAATTTGTTGGGTGCTAATATTTGTCCTATTTCACACATGTACAAGTGTGTATTACGCTGTGAATTGGAAATGTGTTTTTTGCATATCCCAACTCTCCCTGAGACAACCTTAGAGAGTGGAGTCACAGCCAGGGTCTGCCATTATCGACGTTGCTCCTGGATCAATTGGGGTTAAATGCTTTGCTCAAGGGCACATTGACAGATTTTCCACCTTGTTGGCTCGGTGTTTCAAATTAGTGACCTTTTGGTTACTAGCCCAACGCTCTAACCGTTAGCCTACATGCCAGCCCTAACAGGGCTCAAGTGCTGCCTTCAGTCATTCAGTCAGCCAACTCCACCATACAACAACCCTCTTGCTCTCACCTCCTCTCCTTTCCATCTTCTATCTCTCCACCTCTGCCTCCCAGCTCCCCTTCACTCCCTCCCCCTCTTCTCATTCCCTCCACCCTGCAGGTACAATTCCCCCTCCACTCAACCCCCACCACCTCCCCCTGTGTCCTCGCCGACAAACCCAGTGAAGCAGGATAACCATTTACCAGCCTGCCCTGTCCTGCCAGCCAGCACCATCAGAAGAGTAAGATGCCCCGTGGCACTCCCCACTTCCCCTCCCAGCCTCCTCCTCCTCATCTCTCTCTCTGCACCTGAGCTCACATTGACACTTTGAAGCTTTCTCCTGATCTACCCCTCTGTCTGACTCTCCATCTATTCGTCTGTCTGTCTAGACAAAGGAGGAAAGATACAGCCAAAACAAAAAGGAATGGGCAATACTCAACCCTTCTCTGCTTTAATCGTTAACCCTTCTGCCTGATGGAAACTAGTATCCGATAATGACCCTTCGCTAAACCCTGCTCCCCCTTGGTTACTGTTGCAACCTCGGTCAACATTTTCCCGGGAAGCCCGATTCCCCTTTCAAACCACTGGAGAAAACCCTTCACAATGATCTCAAACTGTGTTTTTAATGCACAATGAAATTAAACACAGACTACCCCTTGCTGACCAGGAAGGAGACTCTCAGGTATGTCGACATCAGATGAGTTATATGTATTATATAGCCAACTTAGCTAACTAACATACCTTTGTAGAAAACGAGTTATATTAACTATGGATAGCTACTTAGCTAGCGTTAGCAACGTATTCAATGAGAGCTATCTAACCAGCTAGCTAGCAAACAATGCAACAACAGTATAATTTCTGATAATAAAACATTTACAAAATTCAGGATACTCAGTATTTCAGGTATCATAGTTGCAATTACCCCTGGTGCACTGTTAAATTATTTAGCCATTTAAACATGTATTTTTTTTAATGAAAACTCTGTTTTCTGGATCAAAATGGGGCTTAGGTAGTGGGTGTGGTGGGGCCATGACCTTGGGCGTGTTAAATGGTGCAGTCGCCAACCTATAATTTCACTGTCTAACTTTTATTTTGGTGATTGTTAGTTCTCAAAGATGATCCATGATCTTTTCGACATACTTTACATCTGGTTTTAGTCATTTAAGTTTACACTGAAAATGTTTTTCCATCCCGAAAATTATATTCATATATATATATATATTTAAATATATTATTTTTATTTTTTTGTCTGGACATACTGTAGGTGGCCCATTCAATACTTTTGGATGCAGAAAAAAACCCTGCATAGCCTTCCTTGGCTTCCGAGTGGCGCAGCGGTCTAAGGCACTGCATCTCAGTGCAAGAGGTGTCATTACAGACCCTGATTCGATTCCAGGCTGTATCACAACCGACCGTGATTGGGAGTCCCATAGGGCGGCACACAATTGGCCCAGCGTTGTCCGGATTTGGCCGGGGTAGGCCGTCATTGTAAATAAGAATTTGTTCATAACTGACTTGCCTAGTTAAATAAAGGTTAAATGAAAATAAAAATATTGCTTGTCCGAGGTGTCAGACTCATTTGTTATGCATCAGAGCGCTGCAATTGGTTGTCCAAGATTCTGGGGCAGGGCTTAACGAACATTCATTTGACTTCTATCTTCCTGTACGTTTCAGCTAATCTCCAAACCAAGTGTTCTCTTCAAACAAACAAAATATTCAAAAGTGTGAAAAGGCGTGCCATTCTCCAACTGAAATACACACAAACACGACTGCATAATAAAGATGTTAGTGTACATCAGAGTGAGCCATTCTAACAGCCCAGTATGGCAGATCTGGGACCATTAGAGAAGTCACATGACAGCCATTTGGAATGGAAACTGACTGCCAGCAGGTGTGTACCGGCACCTGTGTGTGTGTAGACTTATTAGTCCCGTAGACCAAATGACTCGCCGCTTAGCCACCTTTATAGTGCATTTAGACCATCACACACTCCTACTAGGGTAACGCCCTATTTGACCTCCCACCCCAGGCCCATTTGACTACTCCAAAGGGAGACAGTTTAGACGTCCTGAGGTGGATTTGAGGAGCATACACTGAGATTAACAACAAGTCATGTGTCTTCTCTTTGTTGTCGTCCATCTACCTACACTATTAGCTTTGGAAGTTACCCCAGGGGTAGGAAGGCTGTGTGTTTGTGTGTGTGTGTTTCCGGGGCGGGAGCTGATAGTGTTGTCTCTGCCGTCCAGCCGTACGATGCCCCATGGCATCCAGCCACACCAGAGGATTTGGAGAAACAAAAAACCCTTCCCCCAGCCGGCACACACAGTCCACTGGCCAGACAAAACACTCATGCAGTCAAAGCTCAGTACTGCTTTATCCAACAGTGGGCCTAGGCTCGCTCTCGCTCGCACGCACTCACGCACTCACTCACTCACTCACTCACTCACTCACTCACTCACACACTCACACACTCACACACTCACACACTCACACACTCACACACTCACACACTCACACACACACACACACACACACACACACACACACACGACTCTTTGTCTGTCTGCACACGGGCCAGCGGACACGTATTCTCACACATTAACAAAAAACACACACACGTTGGCTGACGTGAGTAAGGTTTTTAATCGGGTCAACACTCGCAAGGCCGCGGGGCTGGAAGGTATTCCAGGGCACGTCCTCAGAGAATGAGCAGCTGGCAGGCATATTCACGGTCATTTACAACCTCTCCTTGTCCCAGTCCGTAATCGCCAAGTCTGACCACCATCATTCCTGTTCCCAAGAACTCTGAGGCTACCTACCACAATGACTACCACCCTGTAGCACTCACATCATTCATCATGAAGTGCTTTGAAAGGCTGGTTATGGCACACACCAACTCCATCATCCCAGACCCACTATAATTTGTATACCACCCCAACAGATCCATAGACGACACAATCTCAACTGCACTCCACACTGCCTTCACCAAGGCAGATAAAAGGAATACCTATGTGAGAATGCTGTTCATTGACTACAGTTCAGCGTTCAACACCATTGTACCCTCCAAGCTCATCACCAAGCTTGGGACCATGGGACTAAACACATCCCTCTGCAACTGGATCCTGGACTTTCTGATGGGAGAAATCCAGGTGCTGAGGGTAGGCAACATTACCTTCCCCACGCTGACCCTCAACATGGGGAAACGAGGGAGGCAAGCACGCCCCCATCCAAATCACTAAGGACTTAAAATGGTCCACACCCACGCGCACAGTCATAAAGAAGGTGCGACAGAGCCTCTTCCCCCTCAGGAGGTTGAAAAGATTTGTCATCGGCCCTCAAATCTTTAAAAAAGTTACAGCTGCACCATCCAGGACCATCCAGGAATGCCTGGAAAATTGTTAAAGACTCCAGCAACCCAAGTCATACACTGTTCTCTCTGTTTCCACACCACAAGCGGTACCGGAGAAACAAGTCTAACACCAACAGGCTCCTGAACAACTTCTATCCATAAAACTGCTAAACCATAAAACTGCTAAATAGCTAACAAAATGGATACACAGACTATCTGCATTGACTATTTTATTTATGCACTGACTCTATGCACACTCACTCACACTTAATTTGCTCACACACACATAACACTCACATTCATACTGACACACACGCATGCACACACACTCACATACAATCATCATATAGGCTGCTGCTACTCTGTTTATCATATCCTGATGCATAGTCAGCTTACCCCTATACAGAGCCCCTATAGAGTTCAGACAGTATTCACACCCCTTGACCTTTTCTACATGTTGTTGTATTACAAAGTGGGATTAAAATGTATTTAATTATAATGTATGGTCTAAACAAAATACTCTGTAATATCAAAGTGGAAGAAGATATTCAAAGTGGGAGAAACATTCAATGCTGTCTTGGTAAGGAACTCCAGTCTATATTTGGCCTTGGGTTTCAGGTTAATGTCCTGCCGAAAGGTGAATTTGTCTCCCAGTATCTGTTGGAGAGCAGACTAAACCAGGTTTTCCTCTAGGATTTTGCCTGTGTTTAGCTCTATTCCATGACTTTTTATCCTAATACTTGCCGATGACAAGCAGTCCCCTCCTGTACTACCTGTTCACCCACAACTGCAGGTGAACAGGTAGTACAGTCACTAAAAAGATACAGGCGTCCTTTCTAACTCAGTTGCCGGAGAGGAAGGAAAGCGCTCAGGGATTTCACAATGAGGCCAATGGTGACTTTAGCCCAGTTACAGAGTTTAATGGCTGTGATCGGAGAAAACGAATGAATAATTTCACGACGGTCAAGGGGATTTTCACTGTCTGCTTTTTTATATTTTTACCCATCTACCAATAGGTGCCCTTCTTCGCAAGGCATTGGAAAACCTCTCTGCTCTTTGTGGTTGAATCTGTGTTTGTAATTCACTGCTCGACTGAGGGACCGTACAGATAGTTGTATGTGTGGTGTACAGAGATGAGGTAGTCATTCAAAAATCACGTTAAACACTAGGATTGCAAACAGAGGGAGTCCACGCAACTTATTATGTGTCTTGTTAAGCACATTTTTGCTACTGAACTTATTTGGACTTGCCATAACAAAGTTGTTGAATACTCGACTCAAGACACTTCAGCTTTTCATTTTTTATTTGACATTATTTTGTATTGTGTGTAGGCCAGTGACTAAACAATCTCAATTTAATCCATTTTAAATTCAGTCTGTAACAACAAAATGTGTAAAAAGTCAAGGGGTGAAGGCACTGTACATATCTACTCCAAGCACTCCAGTATCCTTGCACATTGTAAATATCTACGTCCCGGATTCCCCCGGGTACTGCTGCTCATTCTGTTCACCAGCTCCGGAGGTCTACGTCACCGGCCTTCTAGGTGTCACTGAACTGGGTCATTACCACCAACCCCGGACTGTCTTGTCTCATTACGCACACCTGGTTCCCATTCCCCCTGATTAGTATGTGTATATATGTGCCCTCTGTTCCCCATTGTCCTTGTTGATTATTGTTCCATGTCCGTTGGTACCGGTACTCTGTTGTATCGGCTTTGGCGTTACCGTGTTAGTGTGCACTTGTAATTACGCGTCTCGTCCCATGTAGTGTTATTACGGGTCTCTTCCCATGTATTTATTAGAGGTTTACACCTCGCCCTTTGTTTGGGTTACAGCCCTGTGTTATATACACTACCGTTCAAAAGTTTGGGGTCACTTAGAAATGTCCTTGTTTTTTAAATACAGTGTAGACATTGTTAATGTTGTAAATGACTATTGTAGCGGGAAACGGCTGATTTTGAATGGAATATCTACATAGGCGTACAGAGGCCCGTTATCAGCAACCATCACTCCTGTGTTCCAATGGCATGTTGTGTTAGCTAATCCAAGTTTATCATTTTAAAAGGCTACTTGATCATAAGAAAACCCTTTTGCAATTATGTTAGCACAGCTGAAAACTGTTGCGCTGATTAAGGAAGCAATAAAACTGGCCTTTAGACTAGTTGAGTATCTGGAGCATCAGCATTTGTGGGTTTGATTACATGCTCAAAATGGCCAGAAACAAAGACCTTTCTTCTGAAACTCTATTCTTGTTCTGAGAAATTAAGGCTATTCCATGCGAGAAATTGCCAAGAAACTGAAGATCTCGTACAACGCTGTGTACTACTCCCTTCACAGAACACTATTCTGGCTCAAACCAGAATAGAAAGAGGAGTGGGAGGCCCCAGTGCACAACTGAGTGAGAGGCCAAGTACATTAGAGTGTCTACAAACACACACAAAGTTACTCACAAATGCACCATGAAACATAAACAAAATCTGTCACATTCACATAAAGAACCCAAGGCACATATTCCAGTCACACACAAAATCAAATAGTCTGAGCTGAGGTCATCTTTTCAGATCAATCCGTTTCCAACTGCAACCCAACGAGTGACCCATCCCGCAATCTTATGCCCATTAAGAAATATGTCCTCTTAAATATCAGGCTGTTTTTACAGGGCCTCACTGAGACACTCTGCTGTCCAGTCCTCTTTATTACACATGCCTTTCTTTAAGCAGACAGAGTCAGGTTACCCTATGGTTAACCAGACCACCCTGTTTGCTGTTACAACATCAGAATGTCCCACTACGACATGCTGTGAAGAGTGATCCGACTAGTTCCTTTTAAAGACACCGTCTCATACTAAAAATCTCTGCTCGTCATCAGCCTGCAGCTATTTCAACAGTCAGTCAGGGTTTGAGGAAGATGTTACACAACTAAACTACTGCTGGATGAAAACAGCACTGGATAGAGTGTCTGTCTCTCTGTGTGTGATATGAAGCAAGAAAGTGTTTGTGTGTGTGTGTGTGTGTGTGTGTGTGTGTGTGTGTGTGTGTGTGTGTGTCACTGCATGGCAGAGAACATGACTTCAGCGGGGTTGGACAGCTGAGACGGGCATCCCTGTCACTGCAGGGCAGAGGGTCACACCAGAGCCGGTTTGACAGAGGCAGAGCTCTTCTCACACACACACGGCCTGGAGACATGGCCTAAGCCAGAACATATGGACAATCAGCACAATCATAGTACAGAGAGAAAGTATATGGGTTTGTTATGGACTGTATGAATCCTCCCTATAAACTAAACAAGTCCGTTACTTGGTAGACTATGTAGGCCAACTCAAAATGAGTTATCCAGGACTGAATCTATTCAGCCCAGGTCAGTTCAGCCAATACCCTCATTCTACCTGCATTCATTCTTAAAATGAAGAACACTAACGAATTAGCACCACATCACACTGAAGGCACAAAGTGCACTCTGAGTAGCGTTATCTCTGACTGTACAGTAACAGTCTAGTCCACTCTATGAGTTGAGCTGTAGATGGATTGAGGGTTGCCTGGTGGAGAAGGATGTTCTTGGCTAATTCACTCCTGATTCTGAGCCTGGTCTGTAAAGCTCCTCTCTGCCAGGGGTTTGTGTTGTTGTAGATTTGGGGAGTGAATAATGCTGACACCACTGGCTGCTGCTGCCCTGGCCTCCCTCTACTGTTTCTGCCTGTCTGCATCAAGCAGGCTGATCGCACGACACAGTACCACTGCTATTAAACACAATCACAGCCACTTCCAGGAAGCACACACAACGACTTATAACAAGTAGGCAGTACTACAACAGCACAGTAGTACCAAGGAGAGAAGGTAATACATACTGTATAGCCTACGCAATGCCCGGCGTCAGTACACAAACACAACAAACCAACACTCTGGTCACATGTGGGTGTGAGGGTGCTTGTTGATGTTTGGTGGTCGGTTGGGAACACGTCTTACCTGTAGACCCCTGCGTCTCAGAATACTGGAGTCATCCATGTTTCTGCTGCTGTAGAGTCAAACAGTGGAGTCTATATCCAGACAGTTTCACCCCTCTTTAGGGGTACAGAAAGACCCTTTCTTCTGGGGTTGGGGTACAGATCAAGAGATGGTCCTCTGCGCCAGGATGGGGGTGGTGAGCAGGCACTTTTCAGGGGTCGATTACAGAGGGTGAGTTAGCTCATAGTTCCTTCCCTCGCTCCTCTGGTCCAGCAGGATTCATTCAGACCTTACTCTGGGAACTAGATGTGTCACCGCCCATAGAGGGAAGAAATACCTCTCCTCTCTTTCAGACGGTCTGCTTGCCTCATTCCTCGGCAGTCTTGAGGCTTCTGCTGGTTGGTGCAACACGCTAAACAGTCCCCCTTTTGATTTCTAGTATTGCTTAGATGGTGTCCCTCCCTGATAAACACTGTAGTGTGACTTCCAAAAGATTCCTCCTGAAAATGAAAGGCTCAGCAGCAGTGGTTGTTCTCTGTTCTTCTCAATGAGGCCACGCTACATTCCTCTGTCCTGGATTGTTGCCTGTCGGTGCAGTCGGTGCAGCGCCGATGTAACTAGGTTGACAGTGGTGTATGCGAGCTTGCTTCTCTCGTCCTCCCTCCCTTTCTTCCTTAGTTCTCTTTCTGTGAATCACGTGTTGTCTCTAAGCTCCTCTCTCATTCATCTGTTCAACGAAGGGCACACAACTCCCCCTCTCTCTCTCACACCTCCACTGAGTCTGTGCTCAGTAGAGAGAACATGTACAGTTGGAGCTTACAACTATCTGTTTTCTATATCCCTCCTCTTCTCTATTTCACTCTTTCTCTGACCGTCCTTCTATCTGTTCCCCACAGTCACTACTTCTATGGAGACTTCACTACTCCATAATTCATGGGCAGTTTGCAACAGACATTAATGATCACAATGGGGCCTAAGTGGGAAGAGGGAGAGAAAGAGGCGCCCAGGCTGATCGTCCGTCTCACTGCAGTCTGCCAGCTTAATTAGAAAAAGACTGTAAACGCACACAATACTCTCACACATACACTCCTCAGGGTTGATTGTTTGTTTCACACACATACATACAAGGCTTCTAACAAACATACATACAAGGCTTCCTCAAAAACAAACAGTCTGAAGAACAAGGTGCATTCTGCTTTCCAAGGTTTTTTTTTTTGAGAGTTGGTTTTCCCCCGGGTATAAAGCAGTATTGATGAGTGAGTCCAACTCCAGTCCAGCACAGTGGGCAGTGAGCTTCCAAGTATCTACACAGCTTCAAGGCTAGACTGTGCGCTCTCTCTCTCTCTCTGTAATGAATGTTCCACTTGGACTGCCCGAGATGGAGAAAAGGCAGAAGAAGTGTTGTGAACAACACACACAGTGGCTGCCCACACTGGGATCTGAGGCTCAGGGAAAGGCAGTGGGCAGTAGCAACAGCAGCAGTCTAGAAACAGTAGAGGAGCAGCCTACGAACCGTAGAAAGGAAAAGGCCAGTACCTCGATCTCTAGTCAGACCAGCAGAGCCATTCCCTCAGAGCAGAACAAGGAAGAGCAGAGGGAGGCAGGAGGCACCTGCAGCAGATTGTAATGTTGGCTCCAACACACACAAGATAGGAATGCCTGTCATATGCAGCAGTCATCTCTTCATTTCTCTCTTGTTCTCTCTCTTCGCACATCCACCTGTCCCAGGTTCAAGTCTGTGTGCTCGGAGTAATGCACTGGGGGATCCATCACAGCTGGGAGTGATAAAAGGAGAGGATGTCAGTCTCTTCTCATTCTGTCTTTCCTTAAAGAGAACACATATGTCTGTTGGTTTATGAGGTTCTTTACTGGAATGCTGCTACAACCAAAAGGCACTATTCTCTCAGTCTCTTCTCTGGTCCTTTGGTATCAGTTGTCCCCAGGGTGGTCTGTGGCAGGTGGTCTTCCAGTGCAGGTGGTCTTCAAGAGGCAGATGGGCTCACGTTTTGGTAACAACGCACCTTTATCAACAGGGTTTACGGAGCAGCGAGAGGTTTTCTCTGGCATTGTCCCTTGCTGTTTCTCTCCCTCTCTCTGTTTCCATTTCTCTCTCTCTGTTTCTGTATGTGTCGATGCACTCACATGCTCCTGCACCTCCCCCGTTCTTTCCTTTAGAGTGTGGGATCTCTCTCTCTTTCCCTCTCTCTCTCTCCCTTCCTCTACTCTCGCGTCCTCTCTCGTTCGTCAGAAGAACTGTTCGGGGAGCCAGCCAATCACACACGAGCAGGCGGCAGTGAATTTACATAGAATGAATGGAGGAGGGAAAGAAGCTCCGCCTTGCTTTCTGTCCACTCCTCACTCGCCACAGCCCTGTTCTCTCATCGAAACAAGGGGCTGCGTTTGAACACACACACATATGGCATACACAGGAGAACACACACACATACATACTAATCACCGGTCCGTGCTGATGTATTATTGCATTACAATTAATTAATCATGAGTGCTCTGATCTGACAGTAGGCCGATTAATTATGTATCAACAATATTTGAACAAAGTCAGTCTCCACTGTGTCATTAACAGCTAGCTACTGTTTCTCTTCTAAAGCTTGATTCTCTCTCATTTCCTTCTTTCCTTTGAATATCCCTCCAAATCCCAGAATCAAGCAAAGGAGAAGTCTTTCATACACCTAGCAATACACTATTCTGGTTGTTTTCAATACATTTTAAAGATTTACAAAGACATTTACAATCAGTGTTGTCTTCTTTCAACACCACCAAAGGGAGCCAGAGGCAGCAGATGAAGGGAGAGGAGTAAAGAGAGGTGTAGAGAAAGAGAAGGAATGAGAAGAGTCAAATTACATAAAATGTTATGCTTCGTAAACAACAAGTGTAGACTAACAGTGAAAAGCTTACTTTCGGGGAGTTCATAACAATTCACAGAAAAATATAGATAAATAATAACATGGGGAATAAATAAACAATTAATAACTTGGCTATATTTTTTTATTTTACCTTTATTTAACTACATGCACAGGGTACCAGTACTAGTACCGAGTCCATGTGTAGGGGTACAAGGTAATTGAGGTGGATAGGTACATATACATGGAATTGGGAAAGTATTCCGATCTCTTGAGTTTTTCCACATTTTGTTACGTTACAGCCTTATTCTAAAATTGATTAAATGAATGTCTTTCCTCATCAATCTACACACAATACCCCATAATGACAAAGTGAAAACAGAATTGTATACATTTTTTCAAATAGATTGAAAATAAAAAACAGAAATACCTCTATTCAGACCCTTTGCTATGAGACTCGTCATTGAGCTCAGGTGCATCCTGTTTCCATTGATCATCCTTGAGATAATTCTACAACTTCATTGGAGTCCACCGGTGGTAAATTCAATTGATTGGACATTATCTGGAAAGGTACACACCGGTCTATATAAGGTCCAACAATTGACAGTGCATGTCAGAGCAAAAACAAAGCCATGAGGTCGAAGGAATTGTCCGTAGAGCTCCGAGACAGGATTGTGTCGAGGCACAGTACTAGGGAAGGGTACCAAAACATCTATACACCATTGAAGGTCCCCAAGAACACAGTGGCCTCCATCATTCTTAAATTTAAGAAGTTTGGAACCACCACGACTCTTCCTAAAGCTGGCCGCCTGGCCAAACTGAGCAATCGGGGGAAAAGGGCCATGGTCAGGGAGGTGACCAAGAACTTGATAGTCACTCTGACAGAGCTCCTCTGTGGAGATGGGAGAACCTTCCAGAAGGACAAACATCTCTGCAGCACTCCACCAATCAGGCCTTTATGGTAGAGTGGGCAGATGGAAGCCTCTCATCAGTAAAAGGCATATGACAGCCCGCTTGGAGTTTGCCAAAAGGCACCTAAAGAACTCTCAGACCATGAGAAACAAGATTCTCTGGTCTGTTGAAACAAGATTGAACTCTTTGTCCTAAAAGCCAAGCATCACGCCTGGAGGGAACCTGGACACCATCCCTACGGTGAAGCATGGTGGTGGCAGCATCATGCTATGGGGATGTTTTTTAACAGCAGGGACTGGGAGACTAGTCAGGATCGAGGGAAAGATGAACGCAGTAAAGTTCAGAGATCCAGAGCGCTCATAACCTCAGACTGGGGAAAAGGTTCACTTAGGCAAAGGTTCACCTTCCAACACCTTCCAACTGGACATGTCTCTGAATGTCCTTGAGTGGCCCAGCCAGCGCCCGGACTTCAACCCAATCGAACATCTCCGGAGAGACCTGAAAATAGCTGTGCAACGACGCTTCCCGTCCAACCTGACAGAGCTTGAGAGGATCTGCAGAGAAAAATGGGAGAAACTCCCCAAGTACAGATGTGCCAAGCTTGTAGAGTCATACCCAAGAAGACTCGAGGCTGTAATCGCTGCCAAAGGTGCTTCAACAAAGTACTGAGTAAATTAATACTTAAGTAAATCTTACATTTCAGTTTTTTTTAATACATTTGCAAACATTTCGAAACTATTTTTGCTTTGTCATTATGGGGTATTGTGTGTAGTAGATTGATGAGAAGGAAAAAACATGAGGTCTGATTACTTTCCGAATGCACAGTAGGTAGGGGTAATGTGACTAGGCAACAGGATAGATAATAAACAGTAGCAGCAGTGTATGTGATGAGTCAAAAGAGTTAGTGTAAAAAGGATCAATGCTGATAGTCTGGCTAGCGATTTGGAGAACTAATTAGTAGTCTTATGGCTTGGGGGTAAAAGCTTTTCAGTGTCCTGTTAGTTCCAGACTTGGTGCATCGGTATCGCTTGCCGTACGTTATTATAGAGACGTCTATGATTTGGGCAGCTGGAGTCTTTGCCAATTTTTAGGGCCTTCCTCTGACACTGCCTGGTATAGAGGTCCCGGATGGCAAGGATCTAGGCCCCACTGATGTACTGGGCCGTACTTCCCTAGTAGTCACCAACAATTTCTGAGTCAAGATCCCTTTCGCAGTCAAAAAGCAAGCCGAGATCAACCGCTCAGATTTGTTTTTAAACATAAAAAAAGTAACATTAACCTAATAAAAACAGTTCTGTAGGAATTAAGTTTGGGCAGTAGGCCTAATACATTATCTCGGCATATTGGCTATATGCCTAGCTTGACAATATTGTTATTCTCACACCATACTATATTTCAAAACTCAAGCTTTGATAACAAAATAGATCAGTTGGTGTAGTACTTGCAAGGCACTGTGGCGCATAAATTTAAATAATTCAATTTTTTATTTTACTGGACTGATGGTACCTTCAAGACAACTGGAAACTCGGTAAAGAAACGAGGTCAAATCATGACGTCAGTGATCTTCAGGTAGGAAAGTCGGAGCTCTAGAAAGTTTCCGACATGGAATTCCGAGTCGGATGACAGTTCAAAAAGACTTAAAATAGACACGACGAGCTGCTGATAATAATAAAAACGTAGGGCTATCGATACACTTGGCTACGCATTCATTGTAGATGCAGCGCGAGTGGAAGTACAGAGAAATGCGTTTTATGTTTTGTAATAGTGTTGAATTAAATCAGTGCTGAAAACAAACTTAAACATGAATTCACTCATAAAAACAGCAGCTCTTAGACGTATTCGTTGACAGTCTGCTCAGTCATGTGAAATCCATAGATTAGGGCATAATGAATTTATTTCAATTGACTGATTTCCTTATATGAACTGTAACTCAACAAAATATTTGAAATTGTTCCACGTTGCGTTTGTATTTGTGTTCAGCATAGCATGAGAGCAAGAAAGAGCGAGTGAGGAAGAAAGGGAGAGCTCTATCGAGCAATAAACTCGTTATTTACCAGTGACGTACTGTAAAATAGGGACCTTCTAGCAGTCGTAAGGACAAAAATTCAGCAAGAGGCAGGCAGGCAAGGCAGAGGTTAAAATGGTGGATGATTTATTTTCACAGCACTGGTGATGACGGTGATAAATGTACAAGTATACAAACTTCTGACTTTAAAATGTCAGCATTCAAAAGAAATAAGACACAGGTGGGGTCTATCCAGCTCGGATACAACCTCCCCATTTGAATCCTCATACAGAACTGCCAGAACATGCCCAAAAGGGAATTTAAATGACATAAGCCACACCTATCCTGGCGCGCAGGCCATGTACATTTATGTTCGCTGAAGCGCGTGTTCACTGACAAGACGGAGAAACCAGACATGTGCTCCAAACAAAAGATAATGAAGATATTGACATAAAACTGCTAAATAGAATTAAATAATCCAAAGCTACTTTATCACAAGTGTTGCATAGATTGTGAGCTCTCCAAACAACGTGTCTGCTATGATAATGATAATTAATTGAATTACCGAACAGAAATGACTGTAACCAAACATTCTAAATAAGGGGGGAAATTGTGGGGATTTATTAGGTACTGTCCCACCAACTCCTGCTCCCTTCCTCCATCGCGCGAAGTCATCAGTCTACTAACCACCGGTCCTGCAAACCTGGCAACCCCCGCTGAAAAACATCCCCATAGCATGATGCTGCCACCACCATGCTTCACCGTAGGGATGGTGCTAGGTCTCCTCCAGATGCGACGCTTGGCATTCAGGCCAAAGAGTTTAATCTTTGTTTCATCAGACCAGATAATCTTGTTTCTCATGGTCTGAGAGTCTTTAGGTGCCTTTTGGCAAACTCCAAGCGGGCTGTCATGTGCCTTTTACTGATGAGAGGCTTCCATCTGGCCACTCTACCATAAAGGCCTGATTGGTGGAGTGCTGCAGAGAGGTTTGTCCTTCTGGAAGGTTCTCCCATCTCCACAGAGGAACTCTGGAGCTCTGTCAGAGTGACCATCAAGTTCTTGGTCACCTCCCTGACCATGGCCCTTTTCCCCCGATTGCTCAGTTTGGCCAGGCGGCCAGGCGGCCAGCTTTAGGAAGAGTCGTGGTGGTTCCAAACTTCTTAAATTTAAGAATGATGGAGACCACTGTGTTCTTGGGGACTTTCAATGATGCAGAATTGTTTTTGTACACTTCCCCAGGTCTGTGCCTCGACACAATCCTGTCTTGGAGCTCTACAGACAATTCCTTCGACTCATGGCTTGGTTTTTCCTCTGACATGCACTGTCAACTGTGGGACCTTATATAGACCGGTGTGTGCCTTTACAAACATTTCCAATCAATTGAATTTACCACAGGTGGAGTCCAATCAAGTTGTAGAACCATCTCAAGGATGATCAATGGAAACAGGATGTACCTGAGCTCAATTTTGAGTCTCATAGCAAAGGGTCTGAATATTTATGTAAATAAAGTATTTCCGTTCTTTATTTTTAATACATTCGCAAAAAAAAATGTTTTCACTTTGTCATTATGGGGTATTGTGTTTAAATTGCTGAGGATTTTGTTTTGTTTATTCCATTTTAGAATAAGGCTGTAAAATATGTAAAAAGTCAAGGTGTCTTAATACTTTTGACGGCACTGTATAGCCCTCAGTAGCCTCTGTCATCAGGTAGTATTGGTTTTTGTTACGTTCAGTACGCTTCTCCTGTTTTGTATTATCTTCATGTTTTTTATTATTTAACTTACCTTCAGCGCCTGCTGCCTGACTCCCTGTGCATACGTTACAGAATACTGCCTCTCGAAAATATGGAAGCAGCAGTCCACGAACAGGAACACCTACTCCATCAACACCATGAGAAGCTGGCTCAACTGGGTACGGTAATAGATGCGGTCCTCCACGTTCTCCACCACTTTGACAACACCCGAGAGGATTCATCTACAACTAGCAGAGGCCCCTCTAACACGATTCGTCCCAGCGAGCCAGTCCCCCAGCCCATCCAGTAGTCCGTCCAGGTCAGCAATGCACTATTGTCCCTCCCGGACAAATATGACAGGACTCCATCGAAATGCTGTGGCTTCCTACTCCAGTGCTCTCTTTATTTCGTACATCAGACAGGAGCCCCCACCACGAGGGGTCCAAGGATGCCACAGTCATTTCCCTGCTGACCGGACAGGCTTTGGAGTGGGCTACGTCCGTTTGTGAGAGAGGAGAGGAGGAGCTGGGTTCCTATCAGAGGTTCGTGGCTCTGTTCAGGGCGGTCTTTGATCATCCACCTGAGGACAGAGAGGGTAATGAGCAACTACTCCAACTCCGGCAGGGTGCCCAGACCGCTGCGGAGTACACCCTCACCTTCTGGACTGTGGCAGCCTCCAGCAGATGGAATGAGCCGGCGCTCCGCACCTTATTCCGAAGAGGACTGCGCGTGGTCCAGACGGAGTTGGCATGTCGGGACGACAACCTTTCCTTGGACGCGATAACCTTCTTCAAGAGCGCCGGCACCCTCATCGTCTCTCGCCTTCCGCCTTTTTCCGTCCTGAAACAGAGCCTGCTTCAGCGGTGTCCGGTGCATTCCAGCCCAGGGTCCAACCGATGGAAAACACACGTGAGTATTCCATCATCATTGCTTTCTGCCAAACCCTTCCCAGTTTTTTCATTACACTGGCTGGCTGTCTCTCATGTATTGTCTCCACAGCTCTAGTGGACTTCGGTGCCACAGGGAATTTCATCAACTAGGCCCTTGTCTCCTCATTGAACATAATCTCATACCCACTCTCCTCTGCTTTTCCGGTCCAAGCTTTTGGATAATCTACCATTGGGATCCGGCACTATCACGCACATCACAGCACCACTCACCATCACTGCGGGACCCCTGCACCAAGAAAGCCTTCCATTGCTTATCACAGAGGCACCCATACATAAAGTCATCCTCAGCCTCCCGTGGCTCCAACTTCATGACCCCATCATCTCCTGGTTGAGGATGGAGATCACTGCCTGGGCAGCCAGATGTGGGAAGACCTGCTTTCCCTTACCCTGTGGTTCCACGTCAGTTGAAAGTCCAGCCCAACATCCCGGAGGCCTACCATTATCTCCGGGAGGTTTTCTCCAAAGCCCACGCCAACTGTCTCCCTTGTCATTGCCCCTGGGACCCTTGCCATCGACCTGCTAGCAGACTCTGCGCCTCCTCGCAGCCGCATCTACCCACTGTCGGTAGCTGAAACCATTGAGGACTACATCCAGGAGGCTCTCCAATATGGTTTCATCCGCCCATCCACCTCCCCTGTGTCAGCTTCTTCTTCGTGGCCAAGAAGGAGGCCTACGTCCGCGCATCGACTAAAGAGGTCTCAATTCCATAACCACCAAGTACCGCTACCCTCTCCTGTTGGTGCCGGCCGCCATCGAACAGATCCGCAGGGCCCAGGTTTTTTACTAAACTGGACCTGTGGAGTGCCTACAATCTCATCCGCATTCCGGGATGGGGATGAATGGGCACTATGAGTACATGGTGATGCCTTATGGATTAGCCAATGCTCCGTCAGTGTTCCAGCATTCGTGAACGAGGTGTTCCTGGACATGCTTGGGCGTGTATATTGACGACTTCCTGATCTACTCGGCCACCTTGGAGGATCACATTGCCCGCGTCTGGGTAGTCTTGGGACGCCCCCTGGAGAACCATCTGTACGTCAAAGCGGAGAAGTGCCAGTTCCATCAGGCCGCTGTCTCCTTCTTGGCATATCGGATCACCCCAGAGGGAGTGGTTATGGACAACGGTTTTGGGGGTTTGCTAACTTCTACTGTTGCTTCATTAAAAACTTCAGCTCCATTGCCTCTCCTCTCACTTCTCTCCTCAAAGGTGGTCCCCGTAAGTTGGTGTGGAATGCTGCAGCCGATGAGGCCTTCCACCTACTGAAGGGGCGCTTCACCACCGCCCCATTGCTGAAACACCCAGATCCTATGCTGGCCCCCATTTCTCATCCTCACCGACCATCGTAACGTGAGGTGGCTGAATCCGAGCCAAGCAAGGTGAGCACTTTTCTTCTCCAGATTTAACTTCCCCATGTCATACCGCCCAGGTTCAAAGAACATCAAAGCCAATGCCCTGTCCCGTCTCCACAATTCGGGAGAGGTTCCTGTTCTGAGTGCGCCCATCATACCGCCCACCTGAATCATTGCCCCTGTGATTTGGGACGTAGACGTGGAGATCCACCAGGCTCTGGAGAGGGAACCCACACCTGCTACCTGTCCTCTGGAGCACACCTACTTTCCCATAGAGGTAAACAATCAGCTGTTGACCTGGGCGCACACATCTCTCGTCGCTGGACACCCAGGTATCACCAGCACTATCTCCAGAAAGTACTGGTGGCCCACCTTGGCGCAGGACATCCCTCGCTATGTCAACTCCTGCTCCGTATGTCCCAAACTATATCTCTGTCCATTGATTTTGTCACTGATCTCCTCTCTTCTGATGGTTTCACTGCTATTATGGTTGTTGTGGACAGATTCTCTAAATCCTGCAGTTTTATCACTCTCTCTGGTCTCCCTACCACTCTCCAGGTCACTGAGGCACTTTCCAGCAGGTCTTCCAGTACTATGGCCTTCCGGAGGACATCGTCTCCGACCATGGCCCCAAATTTAGATCACGGGCATGGAGAGCCTTTATGGGGAAGCTGAGGGTCACGATCAACCTCACTTCCGGGTACTGGCCTTAGGAGTCACTGCTAGGACCAGCGGGAGAATGGGCCCGGTTCCTTCCCTGGGCGGAGTACGGCCAGAACTCACTGTGTCACTCCTCCACCGGGCTGACCCCCTTCCAGTGTGTTCTGGGATATCAGCCAGCCCGAATCAGACTGAAACTCCTGCGGTAGACGAGTGGTTCAGGCACGCAGAGGAGGTTTGGAACAATGCCCAAGTGAGGCTCCAGCGAGCCGTCTAACGCCAGAAGAAGCAGGTGGACCGCCACCGCAGTGAGGCTCCCGTGTTCCATCCTGGTGATCACGTCTGGCTCTCCACCAGGAACCTCCCGCTCCAACTGCCCTGTAGGAAGTCCACCGGATGGTCAACAAGGTAACCTACAGATTTCAACTCCCCACTAACTACCAAATCTCACCCACCTTTCATGTTTCCCTCCTCCGGCCGGTGGTTCCTGGTCCCCTGGCTGATGCCATCCCCCACGACACTCCTCCGCCTCCCCTGGACATCGAGGGGACCCCCGCCTATGCTGTTAGGTCTCTCCTGGACTACCGACATCGTGGGGGTCGCCTCCAGTACCTGGTGGACTGGGAGGGGTACAGTTCTGAGGAGTGCACCTGTGTCCCAGTGGCGGACATCCTGGACCCTAACATCATCCGGAATTTCCATCTCCACTTTCTGCACAATTTCAGAGCACTAAGGTTGCCCTTAGTTTGAAGACTTAATCCGGAGAAATGTGTTTTCTCCATCTCCTTAGCTATCATACTCTAATTCCACTGATTCCAAAACTCGGTCCTCCAGAAAGTGGAGAGCAACACTTATGAAGTTTTACTAAGCAATATATATTTTTTTAAAGCAGCGTTAGACAGTATTACCTACACACACTAACCAGCTCAAATAGACAGAAGCGTGCTATATGGCAGACCAATCCGAACTCATCTCTGGCATGTCCAGCCTACTCATTATCTCAGCCAATCATGGCTAGTGGGAAGGTTGCTGACTTTTTCTGTGGCTAAACCAACTAGGCTCATAATTTAACAATTTTATTCGTATTTACAGATGGCATACAAGTTTGTTATTTTAAGGCACATGAAAGTTCACGTTCCAGAAGGCAATGGCTCTCGTGTGAAGTAATGACCCACGACATACGCCTAGTTTCCTGAAACGGGTAAAATATTTCACTGGAATCAATGGAAGATTGATTCACTAATCAATGGAAAATGGCGGAATCAAAAGTTAAAGGAGAAGAATAGACTACAACAACCAAGAGCCAACAGGTAGGCTGTTACTTAATATTCTGAATGGAGCTAGCTTAACTAACTTCTCCCGGTTTGATGCAGTCAAGAAAGGTACAATGTAATCATATTTAACAATAAATATCCTAGCTATGGCAGCTATTAGTCTACTACAGCGCGAGTCAGCTTGGTTGGTTGATGTCTCTCTCTCCCTCCCTCTCCTCACTGCTCCCGTGTCACTCGCTCACAATACGGCCCTTTCCCCACCTGATAAAGCAGCACATCTCTCTCCGTCCTCTTGCACTTTATCAGCTCTGGTCATTAAAGTACCTTAAAACCTTTCTAGGGGGTGTGGGATGCTACTGTCCCACCTGGCCAACATCCAGTGAAATTGCAGAGAGCCAAATTCAAAAACAGAAATACTCATTATAAAAATTCATGAAACATACAAGTGTTATACACCGGTTTAAAGATGAACTTCTTGTTAATCCAACCACTGTGTCAGATTTCAAAAATACTTTACGGCGAAAGCAAACCATGCGATTATCTGAGAACAGCGCCCATCAGACAAATCATTACAAACAGTAACCAGCCAAGTAGACGAGTAACAAAAGTCAGAAATAGCGATAAAATTAATCACTTACCTTTGATGATCTTCATATGGTTACACTCACAAGTCTCCCAGTTACCCAATAAATGCTAATTTTGTTCGATCAAGTCACTCTTTATATCCAAAAACCTCCGTTTTGTTAGCGCGTTTTGTTCAGTAATCCACTGTCTCAAACAACATCTGGTGAAATTGCAGTGAGTGAAACTCAACAAAACAGAAATTCTCATAATAAACATACATAAAAGATACAAATGTTATACACCAGCTTAAAGATAAACTTCTTGTTAATCCAACCGCTGTGTCAGATTTCAAAAAGGCTTTACGGCGAAAGCAAACCATGCGATTATCTGAGAACAGCGCCCAGCAGAAAAATCATTACAAACAGTTAGCAGCCAAGAAGAGGAGTAACAAAAGTCAGAAATAGCGATTAAAATGTATCACTTAACTTTGATCTTCATATGGTAGCACTCCCAAGACTCCATGTTACACAATAAATGTTTGTTTTGTTCGATAATGTCCCTCTTTATATCCAAAAACCTCCGTTTTGTTTGTGCGTTTTGTTCAGTAATCCATTGGAACAAAGCGCAGTCACAGCATGCAGACGAAAAATATAAAAAGAAGCATAAAAGTTCGTAGAAACGTGTCAAACGATGTTTATAAATCAATCCTCAGGTTGTTTTTGTCATAAATAATCGATCATATTTCAACTGGACAATATCTTTGTCAAAAGATAAGTAAAAACAAGAAAGGCACGCTCCCGGTCACGCGCTGGACTTATGTCTGGAAATTTCCACTGTACTCTATTGAAAGGGGTGTTTCTCCCTCATTTTTCAGAGTAAAAGCCTGAAACAATGCCTAAAGACTGGCCACATGTAGTGGAAGTCTTAGGGATCGTGAACTACGTCATAAGTCTTTGTATGGTGGATAGGCTTTCAATGGAAAAACAGGCATTTCAAAATAAAGGCACTTCTTGGATGGATTTTCCTCAGGTTTTCGCTTGCCATATCAGTTCTGTTATACTCACAGACATTATGTTAACAGTTTTGGAAACTTTTGTGTTTTCTATCCAAATCTACCAATTATATGCATATCCTAGCTTCTGGACCTGAGTAGCAGGCAGTTTACTTTGGGCACGCTTTTCATCCAAAATTCCGAATGCTGCCCCCTACCCTACTTAGGTTAAAAAAAATAATAATTATGTTGCTTCCATCACTCGGATCGGAACGGGTCTAGTTGTCCTCAAGTCCATTCGGAACGGGTCTCTATAGTGTCCGGGTGAGAAAGCACCAGGTCCAGTTCAGAATAGGTCCAACTTTTTGGACCCGTGAAGACCTCTACCATACAGTCTAGAGTCTTCACAGAAAGTTAAAAACGCCATATTGTACAGTATATACTATAAAACCACAGGTTCAGCTGAGCTAGCATTATAATTTACCACCCCACAGGCTGAGAGGTCAGGGGTTACAGACAGGGTTAGAGGTCAGGGGTCAGAGACACAGAGCCCTGCCCCTGACCTCACTCAGCCGTAAGTTATTTTCCACATACATTCACCAGCCACCAGACCAGGAAGAGTGAACACTTAGACAGTAGCCCCCTTATCTCCTCCCACTCCAGATCAGGCGCCCATTGGCATTCTAGCTAGCGTGCGAACACACTACCATGACCTTTGTCTCTCGCTCTCCATCTCTCTCTTTCCATATCTCCGTCCCCATTACCAGGACCCGCTGACAGATAACACAAGAGTTCAAAGACAAGTGCCAGCTGAGACAAGACAAGCGCTAGCTATGCTATCTCACTGTGTATTTTTCGCCTGCCTGTTAGCGTAGCGCTCTATGGCGGCGGTAGAGTTGGCCTGATTTATGCAGATGAGGCCTCATGAATATAGATATCTTCTGTACTGCTGCTGTGGTACTGTAGTGTACTGTTACTTCCTCTCATGGCTCAGCCTGTCCCCTGTCTGTCCGGAGGGTCTCATAAACATTTTATAGCACTCCTTAGTCAGATCACTTAACTAGGGAGGATTTAGTGTGCCCGTGCTATCCACACGCACCTGCTGTGTACGCACACACGAACAGTACATAAATACTCTAACTCCCTGTTGTACTGTATGCACAAACACACACACACCAAAAAATATAGTAGATACACAGAGAGATAGATACAGACAGACAGACAGACAGACAGACAGACAGACAGACACACCAGGGTTTTCATTTAAAAAATTTGCCACTGGACAAGTGACCAGGAAGATTAAAATTTATTGGACATTTGAGATATTTACCGGTCATCCATATGCATCGGGTTCATAACCCATTAGTGCGTCAACCCACGCAGCCAGCACCATAAAATAAAGGGATATTGGCTAGGGTGTCCAATCCAAAAAATTTTTTTGACCAATGGGTAAAATAATAGATATTTAAGAAAACAAAATGGTCCAAAACCTCATGTCATAATCCATAGAAAATTTCTTTGAGTTTTTACCCTTATAGGATGGTCAAAATGATAGTGACTAAATCAATGGAGGCCATCCTCATGGCCAAGGCTAGATTACAATGATTACCTGTTAATGAATTAACAGAGCGAGAGGGGGTCCCTTCCTGAGCTACTTCCTTCATCAGCTAAAGGAGTGTGTGTCGTTAGTCCAGTTTGGGGAGGGGGATGAATTACAGTATATACCGTAATCTAGTCATGGCTCATCCTATATACAGTAGCTACTGTTGTACACACCTTTTCCATTAATTTACTGCCCATACTGTCTTTACACACCATCATATGCATATATATTTATTTATACAGTACCAGTCAAAAGTTTGGACACACCTACTCATTCAAGGGTTTTTCATTATTTTGACTCTTTTCTACATTGTAGAATAATAGTGAAGACATCAAACCTATAAAGTAACACATATGGAATCATGTAGTAACCCAAAAAGTGTTAAACAAGAGAGCAAATCTGTCATCAAGGCAAAGGGTGGCTACTTTGAAGAATCTCAAATATAAAATATATTTTGATTTGTTTAACACTTTTTTGGTTACTACATGATTCCTTATGTGTTATTTAATCGTTTTGATGTCTTCACTATTATTCTACAATGTAGAAAATAGTAAAAATAAAGAAAAACCCTTGAATGAGTAGGTGTGTGTCCAAACTTTATACTGGTACTGTATATCACACAGAAACACTTCTGAGCAGGAAAACAGATGCTTTGCGCTTCAGACAGGAGCTATAATGCTACACCCAGCCCAAATCTAAGACTGGAAGCCACACTTCTAGCAGAGATAGCGGGGACAGGGAGCAGCAGTACAGAGAGCTGGCAGAGAAACCATCACATAAACCCCATCATCAGAAGACTGATAAGAAAACTCTGACTAAAGGAGTCACCATGCTTCAATTCGGCTGGCGCCTAGCTGAACTCGGCTAGCCAAATCGAACAAATGTGCTCGCATTACTCCCTTAAAAGACTTTCGCTTGAAAAACAAAGAATAAATGGCAATAGTAGTGTTTTGTCCATTTTGAAATGCCGTAGCCAGTATACACTTCCTCAAAATAGTCAGAATTAATTTAAGATAACTCTGCCATTAATGTTTGCCAATCACTGATGAAGGGGCGTAGACTTCGGCTCCCCTCCTGAAAAAAATTCAGTGTGCCTGAACAACCAAAGCAAACAAAATGTTGTCATTATATATGCATGAACTCTTCCGAACTGTTTTGGCTGGGAAGCCTGCGGACTACTTTAGGCTTCTCAAACTCCAACCACGGAGGGAGGGGAAGAGCAAGAGGGAGAGATAGATCTTGTTCTCATTTCGCAATCCTCTGACCACAGTCTGTCCCATTTGAAGCTCCATTCCAGAGCTAGTGGAGTGGAGCTACTTATCTTAGGGAACATACCCCAGAGTGCCTGGCCAGGCTGGCTGTAGTGTGTCGGGCCAAAGGCCTCCTCCCCATGTTCCTCCCCTGGTCTGCTGCTGTAATTGAACTTCACTGCTGCTCACAGACACAGGGGAGGGCATGAATAGAGACTACGGCTTTAGATTGGATGCTGCTGGGCCAATACCCCAGCAGCACAGGCAGAGTAGGGGGGAAGAGTTCAGAGGAAGCACCCACCTAAAATAATGTACAGTATTAAGGAGGAGCTTGGAGAAAGCAGTGAAGCGCTTAATCCAACAATGCCGTCCACTTCCCTCTGACCTGCCAAGAGAGGCTTAACCCTTGTGTGGAGTTCGGGTCTGTGGGACCCATTTTCAATGTTTACTCAAATAAAAATTATACAATGAATACTTTTTTCAACCTGAGACACATTGGCCTTGGCTCATAAAATAATACATTTTCATTGAGTGCACACTGTGCACCCCCCTACACATTTATTTTTCATATGTGGTCCACTGTGTGCCTTAACTGTGTGCCTTGCATACTTTGAGGTTATTATCCTTGCTGGGGTTTTCAGATCCAATGGGTAATCCACAGAATCCCTGTGGGATGAAGAAACTGGCAGAGAACATTTCTGTGCAACAATGTCTCGGGAAAACTTCCACATTATTTCCAGGATTATCCGCTTCGATAACCGAGACACCAGACTAGCTCGGCGGCAGAGAGACAAGCTAGCTGTAATCAGGTCAGTGTGGGACAAGTGGGTGGACCGCCTTCCCCGGTTTTACAACCCTGGGCCCAACTTTACTGTTGATGAGCTGCTTAAGCCATTTAGGGGCTGCTGCCCTTTTAGGCAGTACATACTGTCTAAACCTGCAAAATATGGAATCAAGATCTGGGCTGCCTGTGATGCTGCTTCATCATAATCGTGGAACTTGCAAGTGTATACAGGGAAGCCAGATGGAGGAGCCCCTGAGAAAAACCAAGGGATGAAGGTTGTCCAGGACGTGACACAGGGACTCTGTGGCCACAACATCATATTCGATGGTAGGAACTAGAGGTCGACCGATTATGATTTTTCAACGCCGATACCGTTACCGATTATTGGAGGGCCAAAAACCCCGGTACCAATTAATCGGCCGTTTTTTAAAATAATTATTTATTTGTAATAATGACAATTACAACAATACTGAATGAACACTTATTTTAACTTAATATAATACATCAATAAAATCAATTTAGCCTCAAATAAATAATGAAACATGTTCAATTTGGTTTAAATAATGCAAAACAAAGTGTTGGAGAAGAAAGTAAAAGTGCAATATGTGCCATGTAAAAAAGCTAAGGTTTAAGTTCCTTGCTCAGAACATGAGAACATATGAAAGCTGGTGGTTCCTTTTAACATGAGTCTTCAATATTCCCAGGTAAGTTTTAGGTTGTAGTTATTATTGGAATTATAGGACTATTTCTCTCTATATACGATTTGTATTTCATATACCTTTGACTATTGGATGTTCTTATAGGCACTTTAGTATTGCCAGTGTAACAGTATAGCTTCCGTCCCTCTCCTCGTTCCTACCTGGGCTCGAACCAGGAACACATTGACAACAGCCACCCTCGAAGCAGCGTTACCCATGTAGAGGAAGGGGAACAACTACTCCAAGTCTCAGAGCGAGTGATGTTTGAAACGCTATTAGCGCGCACCCCGCTAACTAGCTAGCCATTTCACATCGGTTACACCAGCCTAATCTTGGGAGTTGACAGGCTTGAAGGGGTGTGTATAATTTGTGGAATTTTCCAACAGGAATCTGTTCCAAAAAACGTAAAGTAAAAGGTTGCCAACCAACAGCGCATACAAAGTAGCAACACATACAATAGGCATCAACTCACCACATAGCTTATTCTTAATGTTTGTCCATAGGCAACCAGAGTGAGGACAGACATTTTTCGGAATAAACGTGATGAGTGAAAAACGCAATGAAATAGACCACTCACTACCCGGTATCTTATTCTGCCGCAAAACAACTTTGTATGCGTTGTTTTTTGGCAACCTTGTTATTTACGAAATTTTTGGAATAGATTCCTGTTGGAACGTTCCACAAATTATACCCACCCGGCTTGAAGTCATAAACAGCTTGAAACACAGCGAAGAGCTGCTGGCAAAACGCACAAAAGTGCTATCTGAATGAATGTTTACGAGCCTGCTGGTGCCTACCACCACTCAGTCAGACTGCTCTATCAAATCATAGACTTAATTATAACATAATAAACACACAGAAATACGAACCTTAGGTCATTAATATGGTCGAATCCGGAAACTATCATCTTGAAAACAAAACGTTTTTTTCTTTCAGTGAAATACGGAACCGTTCCGTATTTTATCTAATGGGTGGCATCCCTAAGTCTAAATATTCCTGTTACATTGCACAACCTTCAATGTTATGTCATAATTACGTAAAATTCTGGCAAATTAGTTCGCAACGAGCCAGGCGGCCCAAACTGTTGCATATACCCTGACTGAGAGATGTGACACAATTTCATGTTAGCAGGCAATATTAACTAAATATGCAGGTTTAAAAATATATACTTGTGTATTGATTTTAAAGAAAGGCATTGATGTTTATGGTTAGGTACATTGGTGCAACGACAGTGCTTTTTTCGCAAATGCGCTTGTTAAATCAACACCCGTTTGGCGAAGTAGGCTATGATTCAATGATAAATTAACAGGCACCGCATCGATTATATGCAACGCAGGACACGTTAGATAAACTAGTAATATCATCAACCATGTGTAGTTAACTAGTGATTATGTTAAGATTGATCGTTTTTTATAAGATAAGTTTAATGCTAGCTAGCAACTTACCTTGGCTTCTTGCTGCTCTTGCGTAACAGGTAGTCAGCCTGCCATGCAAGCTCCTCGTGGAGGGCAATGTAAGGCAGGTGGTAAGAGCGTTGGACTAGTAACCGGAAGGTTGCAAAAACGAATCCCCGAATCCCCCCTGAACAAGGCAGTTAAATCCCGTTCCTAGGCCGTCATTGAAAATAAGAATGTGTTCTTAATCTGACTTTCCTAGTTAAATAAAAGTGTAAAAAAAAAGAAACAAACAAAAAAATAAAAATAAACGGCAAATCGGTGGCCAAAAATACCGATTACCGATTGTTATGAAAACCATTCCGATTAATCGGTCGACCTCTAGTAGGAACAGTACGAAAAAACAAGCCAGAGCTCCCACCTCAGCTGTTGAATACACGGAACAGGCCTGTCAACTCCTCTAAGTTTGTGTTCACGGTCGACAAGTCCCTAGTGGCCTACGTGCCAAAGAAAGGCAAAAATGTGGTACTCATGAGTACGCTGCATAGGGATGAGAGAATCTGTGGCCAGGAACATCAAAATCCAGAAATCATAATGGATTAAAATGCCACAAAAGGAGGGGTGGACAATTTAGACAAGCTGGTGACTGGCTACAGCTGCAAAAGAAGAACCCTACGCAAGCCACTTGATATTCTTCAACATCGTGGACATCTCGGCATACAACACGTGTCATCTGGATGGCATTGAACCCAGATTGGAAAAAAGGGAAGCTCCAGAGGAGACGGCTCTTTCTCGAGGAGCTGGGAAAGGCATTGGTAAGAGCTCAAATCCAGAGGAGGCAACATATAACTAGGACCCCTGCTTCTGCAGCCATCGTGAGGAGGATTCAGGAGGAGAATGCTGGTGCCCCATCCGCCCGACCCACAGAACCAACAACTCCAATATTGGAAGTAAGTGTGAGTGATGTTGTTGCATGTGTGTCTGACTCTCCTACCTTGGCCTGCTGTAACTACGTGAGTGAGTGAGATGTTCCTGAACTAAGTGTTTTCATCATTCTAGATTGCAGCCGGTAGCAACAAGCTGAAGTGCTGCGATGTGTGTGGACCCAAGAAGTACAGGAAGAGACAGTACACATGCATCAAGTGCAAGAAATTTGTTCAGTTCAAAGCAATAAACATTAATGGTGATGAAAACCTTGTTTCATTTATATTTGTTCAAGATAAACGTGATTTTTTTTCCACCCATGTCTTGATTATAATAGCGCTTTTATTGATAAATGTGATCTTGCAGAAGTAAATAGCAAATATTAACCATGTATGCTATCTATATTGGTGGTAATTGATATGTCAACATCTAAGTATTAAGGAGTTGTATGTAAATTGTTATGGCTGTATTGTTAAAAAAACAAAAAACAATGTTGTGGGTCCATCAAACATTGGGTGAATAACAAAAACATGAACACCACACAAGGGTTAACCAATCCTCATTAAGACAGGAAGCACACAGGAAGCACCAATCAAATGACAATGTGGGAACTGAAAATCAGGTCACAAGCCAATGGATAAACCTGAGATAAGTCATAAACTCATATTCTGAACTTGATCTGAGTGTGTATGAGGAGGAAGAGGCTATCGGTGTTTGTTAGGCAGCTACACTAGGCCGAGGAGCTGATGTTATCCAGGTGGAAACAGGGTGTTCTGTTGTTGAGGAATGAGTAGGGCTGTGACAGTAATTGGCCAGTCAAATGACCGTGGTCTCATATTACTTTTACGTACATTTTCTCAATTCCTCAGTTCCTGACTGCCATAGAAATAGAATTAATAGAACTTGCGTCCCCATTCAAGTCAATGATGGCATAATTGGTGGACAGACAACCATTGCGAGTGTACCCATAGGAGCAAAGCAGGAAATAAAATCAGAAAGTGGACCCATCAATATGTGCTGTGATTTGTTGGTTCAACTCAACTGACATTACAAAAAAAATACAAAATACAAAAAAATAATACATTAAAATTAAATTAAATTGTATTTGACACATACACATGCTTAGCAGATAATAATGTGAGTGTAGCGAAATGCTTGTGCCTCTAGTTCCGACAGCGCATTAATATCTAACAAGCAATCTAACAATTCCCCAACAACTACCTAATACACACAAATCTAAAGGGGTGAATGAGAATATGTGCATGTAACAATATGGATGAGCAATGGCCGAGCGGTATAGGCAAGGTGCAATAGATGGTACAAAATACAGTATATACAGTTGAAGTCGGAAGTTTACATACACTTAGGTTGGAGTCATTAAAACTCGTTTTTCAACCACTCCACACATTTCTTGCTAACAAACGATAGTTTTGGCAAGTCGGTTAGGACATCTACTTTGTGCATGACACAAATCATTTTTACAGCAATTGTTTACAGACAGATTATTTCACTTATAATTCACTGTATCACAATTCCAGTGGGTCAGAAGTTTACATACACTAAGTTGACTGTGCCTTCAAACAGCTTGGAAAATTCCAGAAAAGGATGTCATGGCTTTAAAAGCTTCTGATAGGCTAATTAACATAATTTGTGTAAATTGGAGGTGTACCTGTGGATGTGGAAGGTCTACCTTCCAACTCAGTGCCTCTTTTATTTACATCATGGGAAAATCAAAAGAAATCAGCCAAGACCTCAGAAAATACATTTTAGACGTCCACAAGTCTGGTTCATCCTTGGGAGCAATTTCCAAACGCCTGAAGGTACCACGTTCATCTGTACAAATAATAGTATGCAAGTATAAACACCATGGGACCACGCAGCCGTCATACCGCTCAGGAAGGAGACGCAATCTGTCTCCTATAGATGAACGTACTTTGGTGCGAAAAGTGAAAATCATTCCCAGAACAACATCAAAGAACCTTGTGAAGATGCTGGAGGAAACAGGTACAAAAGTATCTATATCACAGTAAAACAAGTCCTATATCGACATAACCTGAAAGGCCGCTCACCAAGGAAGAAGCCACTGCTCCAAAACCGCCATAAAAAAGCCAGACTACGGTTTGCAACTGCACATGGGGACAAAGATTGTACTTTTTGGAGAAATGTCCTCTGGTCTGATGAAACAAAAATATTACTGTTTGGCCATAATGACCATTGTTATGTTTGGAGGAAA
The DNA here is from genome assembly GCF_901001165.1 of Salmo trutta. NCBI lineage: Eukaryota > Metazoa > Chordata > Actinopteri > Salmoniformes > Salmonidae > Salmo > Salmo trutta. The sequence continues at coordinate 29,345,226 of NC_042960.1, read as the reverse complement.
AAGGGGGAGGCTTGCAAGCCGAAGGGCACCATCCCAACTGTGAAGCACAGGGGTGGCAGCATCATGTTGTGGTAGTGCTTTGCTGCAGGAGGGACTGGTGCACTTCACAAAATAGATGGTATCATGAGGACGGAAAATTATGTGGATATATTGAAGCAACATCTCAAGACATCAGCCAGGAAGTTAAAGCTTGGTTGCAAATGGGACTTCCAAATGGCCAATGACCCCAAGCATACTTCCAAAGTTGTGGAAAATGGCTTAAGGACAACAAAGGAAAGGTACTGGAGGGGCCATCACAAAGCCCTGACCTCATCCTATATAAAATTTGTGGGCAGAGTTGAAAAAGTGTGTTTGAGCAAGGAAGCCTACAAACCTGACTCAGTTACACCAGCTCTGTCAGGAGGAATGGGCCGAAATTCACCCAACGTATTGTGGGAAGCTTGTGGAAGGCTAACCGAAATGTTTGACACAAGTTAAACATTTTAAAGGCAATGCTAAATCATTATCTCTACTATTATTCTGACATTTCACATTCTTAAAATAAAGGGGTGATCCTAACTGACCTAAGACAGGGAATTGTTACAAGGATTAAATGTCAGGAAATGTAGAAAAACTGATTTTATGTATTTGGCTAAGGTGTATGTAAACTTCCGACATGAGTAATGTAAGATATGTAAACATTATTAAAGTGGCATTATTTAGAGTGCATTATATAAAGTGACTAGTGATCCATTTATTAAAGTGGTCAGCGATTGGGTCTCAACGTGCAGTGTCTTGCAAAAGTATTCATCCACCTTGCCATTTTTCTTACTTTGTTGCATTACAACCTGAAATTTAAATTTTATTTGGATTTCATGTAACGGACAAACACAAAATTGTCCAAATTGGTGAAGTGAAATGAAAAAAAAATACTTGTTAAAAAATAAAAAATAAATACGGAAAATTGGTGCGTACCCCCTTTGCGATGAAGCCCCTAAATAATAACTGGTGCAACCGATTACCTTCAGAAGTCACATAATTACTTAAATAAAGTCCACCTGTGTGCAATCTAAGTATCACATGATCTGTCACATGATCTCAGTATATATACACCTGTTCTGAAAGGCCCCAGAGTCTGCAACACTCCTAAGCAAGGGGCACAACCAAGAAAGCGGCACCATGAAGACCAAAGAGCTCTCCAAACAGGTCAGGGAAAAAGTTGTGGAGAAGTACAGATCAGGGTTGGGTTATACAAAAATATCAGAAACTTTGAACATCCCACAGAGCACCATTAAATCCTCCATTGTTAAAAAATGGAAAGAATATGGCATCAGAACAAACCTGCCAAGAGAGGGCCGCCATCCAAAACTCATGGATCAGGCAAGGAGGGCATTAATCAGAGAGGCAACAAAGAGACCAAAGATAACCCTGAAGAAGTTGCAAAGCTCCACAGCGGAGATTGGAGTATCTGTCCATAGGACGACTTTAAGCCATACACTCCACAGAGCTGGGCTTTACGGAAGAGTGGCCTGAAAAAAAAGCCATTGCTTAAAGTAAAAAATAAGTAAACACGTTTGGTGTTCGCCAAAAGGCATGTGGGAGAGTCCCCAAACATATGGAAGAAGGTACTCTGGTCAGATGAGACTAAAATGGAGCTTTTTGGCCATCAAGGAAAACGCTATGTCTGGCGCAAACTCAACACCTCTCATCACCCCGAGAACACCATTCCCCCAGTGAAGCATGGTGGTGGCAGCATCATGCTGTGGGGATGTTTTTCCATCGGCAGGGACTGGGAAACTGGTCAGAATTGAAGGAATGATGGATGGCGCTAAATACAGGGAAATTCTTGAGGGAAACCTGTTTCAGTCTTCCAGAGATTTGAGACTGGGACGGAGGTTCACCTTCCAGCAGGACAATGACCTTAAGCATACTGCTAAAGCAACACTTGAGTGGTTTAAGGGGAAACATTTAAATGTCTTGGAATGGCCTAGTCAAAGCCCAGACCTCAACTTAATTGAGAATCTGTGGTATGACTTAAAGACTACTCGACACCAGCAGAGCCCATCCAACTTGAAGGAGCTGGAGCAGTTTTGCCTTGAAGAATGGGCAAAAATCCCAGTGGCTAGATGTGCCAAGCTTATAGAGACATATTCCAAGAGATTTGCAGCTGTAATTGCTGCAAAAGGTTGCTCTACAAAGTATTGACTTTGGGGGGGTGAATAGTTAGCACGCTGAAGTTTTCTTTTTTTTTCTTGTTTCTTGTTTGTTTCACAAGAAAAAATATTTTGCATCTTCAAAGTGGTAGGCATGTTGTGTAAATCAAATGATACAAACCCCCCCAAAAATCTATTTTAATTCCAGGTTGTAAGGCAACAAAATAGGAAAAATGCCAAGGGAGGTTAATACTTTCTCAAGCCATTGTAGGCAGCAGCCTCTCTGAGTTAGTATATGCTGTTTAGCAGTCTGATGGCTGCTTGAGATAGAAGCTGATAGCCTTGAGATAGAAGTATCATGTAAATGAGCATTCTACATTACCATGGAAATGATTGCATCACAATACCAGGCAGCCATTGCGAGTGTACCCAGGGTTAAAAGTTCCAAGCCCATTCTATTCATTGTTTTCTGAAAGACCTTGCTTGTTTCAGCAATGGGCAACACCGTTTCATCACGCTGTTAAGAGTCCATGTTATCGCAGAAACGGACTCAACTGCACGAATGCCTGGCCATCCCATCTTCAGTCAGCTGTTCATTCCAATTATTACAGTATATATATATATACACTGCGGTTCACAGTTTGGGGTCAATTTGGTGTTATTTTAATTGATTTCTTTCAAAAACAAGGACATTTCTAAGTGACCCCAAACTTTTGAACGGTAGCATATATATATATATATATATATATATATATATATTTTTTTTTTTAAGAGGTTATGCCGGTTATTTTATTTTGATGACAGTCTTTATCCACCACTGTCGGTTACACGGCAATTCTGCCAGCCCTAGGAATGAGAACACCGCTCCTGCTGTCCTCTTAACTGTGCTTCTGCTAGGAAAGTACATTCATTCCCCTGAGATAAGGAAATAAAACACAACCCATATGTAATACACACACACACACGCAAATCTTCAACTGGCGTCATCAAAGGAGTACTCACATATCAGCAGGAGGGAGAAAAAGAGAACATTCCTGAAATACTATCTGGATGAAAGGCTAAGAAATGCATAGCTAACGCTAAGTTTGTCATACAGTAGCTACTAGCCCGGACATACACTATGGTTATTACCATTTTTCAGCAGACAAAGCACTTTGAAACATGACAACTTTGAGAAGAGTTACAGCACACTTGGTCGCTAGAGAAACTAAATAAACCAGTAAAAGAATAGTAGCAACAAGAACAGTCACCGAGAGATAGAGATTGAGGAAGAGAGGAACAAATGGATTCATCAGATAGGCTATCCAGTGATTTGCTGTAGCAGGCAGCTGAACTGAATGGCATCTAGTGTAGCAGAGCAGGAGGAGAACTGAAGGCCAGGGGAGGGGGCTGAAAAAGGGGAACCAATTCAATTTCCCCTCTCTAATCAAAGCTCTTACTGATATGGTCTAACTAACCCGATTACCTCATCCTGACTGGAATGGGGAGGATGAGAATAGGGGGAGAGGGATAACAATCCCGCTCAACTGTAGCTGTGTAGCGAAGACTCACACTTTTCTCCTTTTCTCCTCTGAGACTAAGCGCCTGTTCAGATTCACTAGTCTTGTTACCAGCGCCGGTCTCGTAAGTCACCAGATATACCATTTTTTTTGTGTTCCCATTATAATTAGATGGGTGCTTGGGTGCTTTTTCATAGATGTACATGTGTATTATACGCATGTATGAATTGGAAATGTCTTTTTTGCATATCCCACTGCCCCTGAGACACCCTCGGAGAGTGGGGTCACGGCCAGGGATCAGGCATTATTGACGGCAACCCAGGAGCAATTAGGGTTAAGTGCCATGCTCAAGGACTCATCGACAGATTTAGCTACACTTACTGTGGCTTCAGCGACGCTAAATTCTCCCTGCACACACGTAATACCGTAAATCCCACAGTAGACAGTTTGGAAGAATCCTATAAGAGCAGCTTCTCATCTAAACCATCACACTCTTCAATAATTTCAACATCATACACACCAATTCACAAGCATGTTCAGACATTTTATGAGGGTTTATTTTCCCATTTGCAAACTCAAATTACAGAACGAGTCTGACACAGCTACAGTGCCTTGTGTTTTAGGTTATTGTCCTGCTGAAAGGTGAATTAATCTCCCAGTGTCTGGTGGAAAGCAGATTGAACCAGGTTTTTCAATAAGATTTTGCCTGTGCATAGCTCCATTCTGTTTATTTTTCATTCTGAAAAACTCCCCAGTCCTTAACGATTACAAGCATACCCATAACAAGATGCAGCCTACACTATGCTTTGTGGTACTCAGTCATGTGTTGTATTGGATTTGCCCAAAATGTAACACTTTTTATTCAGGACAGAAAGTTAATTGCTTTGCCACATTTTTTTGCAGTTTTACTTTAGGGAATTGTCACAAACAGGATGCATGTTTTGGAATATTTTTTATTCTGTACAGGCTTCCTTCTTTTCAGAGTTAAACATGAGAGAGTTAAACATGAGAAGCCATGTTGAGAAAGTATCACTACAGATTATAGCCCATGTCAACTGTCTACTTTACTAGGGGCCATCAACCCTCAGCGTCTTCAAAGTGAAACACAACGTAAAACAAAAAGGTATTTTAATGAGGTCTTAAGTTTGTGTAATTTTCCAATGCCAGCAAATGATACTGTTGACAATGGATGTCTTCATAGTGCCAGCATGACCTAGGGACATATAGAGTGCGAGAGAGAGAGAAAGAGAGAGAGAGAGTGTGTCAAGACTATACACTGAATTTACAAACATTAGGAACACCTGCTCTTTCCATTACATAGACTGACCAGGTGAATCCAGCTATGATCCCTTATTGATGTCACTTGTTAAATCCACTTCTATCAGTGTAGATTGAAGGGGTGAGACAGGTTAAAGAAGGATTTTTAAGCCTTGAGACAATTGAGACACGGATTGTGTCTGTGTGTCATTAAGAGGGTGAATGGTCAAGACAAAATATTGAAGTGCCTTTGAATGGGGTATGGTAGTAGGTGCCAGGCGCACCGGTTTGAGTGTTTCAGGAACTGCAACGCTGCTGGGTTTTTCACGCTCAACAGTTTCCCGTGTGTATCAAGAATGGTCCACCACCCAAAGGACATCCAGCCAACTTGACACAACTCTGGGAAGCATTGGAGTCAACATGGGCCAACATCCCTGTGAAACACTTTCGACACCTTGTAGAGTCCATGCCCCAACGAACTGAGGCTGTTCTGAGGGGAAAAGGGGGTGCATTGTGCAACTCAATATTAGGATGGTGTTCCTAACTCAGTGTATTGTCTGGTTTAGGAAGGGAATGTCTGTGGAATGGTTTATGGAAACAAGGTGTTCCTCAAGTACCTAATGCTGAGTGATTAGTGCTTTTTGAGGTCGGTTTGGTTTCGGGTTTGATTATTTAAAAAATAATCACAGTTTTCAATTTCGGTTTTGTTTATTTAAACATTAAATGCACTATGCATTCATTATGTGGGTTGAACGCTGTAACAACACAGAATAAAACAATGAATAATGGTCGCATGATGGTACTGCTTATCACTTATTAAGCATCATTTATTCACATTACTTTACATTAATAAAATATTTAAGTTGTGTATATTCCATGTGTTTTATTTTCTAACTTTATTATTTCATTCCAAGTCATCTTTTCATCTCTAATGAGCTGCTGCCTACGCTGTCTGACAACATCACTATTTTGTAGTTCTTCAAAGTAAATAAGGCATACTTTTATGACTGCTGAATACCATCTATCAATCACTTAGATCATGTATTTTCAGGTAGAGATACTTCGCGAAGCAACAGTTGCTCTCTGTATGACCTCATGATCAATTGCGCATTCTTCTCTCTTCCATATCAGGCATAAAAGAAACAGACTGGACAAGTAAATGCGCAATGGATTATTGTCATTGTAGTTAATTACCACATTTTATGCGCTGAACTATGTAGAATATTGGCCTGTTGGAAATAACTCCCTACTACATCGCACAGTTCAGGCTGGATCTGATTTATCTCTATAGAGAAACTTTGCGATGTGCGCATTGAGTTCACAGAAAACAAGTGAACGAAATGGAATTCAAATAATTGAACAGGCGTCAGTCAATTAGTTGTTTGAAAACCAAAATGTTGCTTAATCATTTAGCACCAAGTACTGCAAGAATTACTGGCAGAGGAGGTTTAACTTAACATCAGATGCCCATGTATCTGTGGCGATGCCTGCCCAATTGACCTTTAGCACAGGCATCATGATCCCCAACATGGCCTGTATATTTTAACACCTCTCTTCTCCCTCCTCTCTCTCTTCTCTTCACTTCTCTGGCTGTAGGACACAGAGAAGATGAAGAACGTAGTACCTGCAAGATGGTGTTGTGGATGACAACAGACAAAGGAAAAGCTCATAGACACAAGCCAGCTGTCCGCCACTGTCCTACAAGGTGTGCCACAAATGCACTGGCTGGCTAGGCTGCCTAGACCTTTCATTCCAAATAAATTAACCTATCAACATAGTGGTGACATATACTGTGCAAGTACCTTTTTAATTACAGGTGCATACTAAACAATGAACCCTGCATAAAAAGCAAGCTCCGGCCTATTTGTTCTATTGTCAAATTGCAGTTGTCTCTGTGTCTGTGTAAGGGAACCCCTCCTCCCCTTAGTCTCAAATTGAAATTCATATGAACAAGAACAAGGTTGCTGTCGTTCGACAGGTTACTCATCCTCAAGTTGGAACCACTCGTAGCCCACTGAGTGTTTTACAATGTTATGGTTGGAAAACTGTCCCATAGACATCTAAATGTCCTTTCACTATTTACAGGAGTTCAGCTATTCAGAATCAGAACCATAATCATGCTACTATGAGGCTGAACCCGAATTGTTCCACTGCACCAGGGTACAGAGAGGGATGAAAGAGACCTTCACTCGACATCTTCACATTTCACAAAGTCATTCCAGTTATGTTTAAAGTATTGCCCTTTCTTAAACAAGCTGGTAACAATTTCAGTTTTATCCTCCAAAAAAGATAGAACAAATATTATGGTTGAGCTCAAATATACTGATTCATAAAAAACATTCTTTATTGAAAAAATGTTTAAAAATGGTGTTCTATTTATTAATGCTAATGTAAATAGAAACGGTGGAGTTATGTCACATATTCAGCTATCGAAAATATATGGGAATGTCTGCTCAACTGATTGCAGCGTTACCAAAAAAATGGAATAGGGAGACGGTAAGGAACTTCTTTGTCTTCTTTGTCTGCCATATATTAAAGATACAAATTGGCAGAAAAGAATTGGCATAAATGGAAAAATATACCAGTTTTCATTTGAGGAACAAAAAAATGTTGACAACTGCGTCATACATGCTGCAAAAAGGAAGATATTTCCGATGTACCGATTCCATGGCACATGGTTTATGAACTGATTCAAAAATCAACACAATTTAAATTATTATACAGAATTCTTGCCACCAACAGAATGATATTTATATATATGGGGCATACAACAATCTGTATATTTTGCTGCAAAGAGACAGAATCACTAGATCATTTACTCTGGTATTGCCTCTATGTACAGAGCATTCTGAATGTATTCAGACGCCTTGACTTTTTCCACATTTTGTTCCGTTACAGCCTTACTCTCAAATTGATTACATATATTTTTTTCTCCTCATCAATCTACACACAATACCCCATAATAACAAAGCAAAAACAGATTCTTAGAAATGTTAGCAAATGTATTCAATATAAAAAACAGAAATACCTTATTTACATAATTCAAACCCTTTGTTATGACACTCGAGATTGAACTCAGGTGCATCCTGTTTCCATTTATCATTCTTTAAATGTTTCTACAACTTTATTGGAGTCCACCTGTGGTAAATTCAATTGATTGGACATGATTTGGAAAGGCACACCTGTCTATATAAGGTCCCACAGTTGACAGTGCATGTCAGAGGAAAAATCAAGCCATGAGGTCGAAGGAATTGTCCGTAGAGCTCCACCACCGAAGGAACTGTCCGTAGAGCTCCAACACAGGATTGTGTCGAGTCACAGATCTGGGGAAGGGTACCAAAACATTTCTGCAGCATTGAAGGTCCCCAAGAACACATTGGCCTCCATCATTCTTAAATGCAAGAGGTTAGGAACCACCAAGACTCTTCCTAAAGCTGGCCGCCCGGCCAAACTGAGCAATCGGGGGAGAAGGGCCTTGGTCAGGGAGGTGACCAAGATCCCGATGGTCAATTTGACAGAGCTCCAGAGTTTCTCTGTGGAGATGGGAGAACCTTCCAGATGGACAACCATCTCTGTAGCACTCCACCAATCAGACCTTTATGGTAGGGTGGCCAGACGGAAGCCACTCCTCAGTAAAAGACACAACTGCCCGCTTGGATTTGCCAAAAGGCACCTAAAGACTCCCAGACCATGAAAAAAAAGATTCTCTGATCTGATGAAACCAAGATTGAACTCTTTGGCCTGAATTCCAAGCGTCACGTATAGAGGAAACCTGGCACCATCCCTACAGTGAAGCATGGCGGTGGCAGCATCATGCTGTGGGGATGTTATTCAGCGGCAGGGACTGGGAGACTAGTCAGGTTTGAGGGAAAGATTAAAGTAGCAAAGTACAGAGAGATCCTTGATGAAAACCTGCTCCAGAGCGCTCAGGACCGCAGTCTGGGGTGAAGATTCACCTTCCAACAGGACAACGATCCTAAGCACACAGCCAAGACAACGCTGGAGTGGCTTCGAGACAATTCTTAGAATGTCCTTGAGTGGCCCAGCCAGAGCCCGGACTTGAACCCAATCGAACATCTCTGGAGAGACCTGAAAGTAGCTGTGCAGTGACACTCCCCATCCAACCTGACAGAGGTTGAGAGAATCGCAGAGAAGAATGGGAGAAACTCCCAAAATACAGCTTGTAGCGTCATGCCCAAGAAGACTCAAGGCTGTAATCGCTGCCAAAGATGCTTCAACAAAATACTGAGTAAAGGGTCTGAATACTCATATAAATGTCATATTATATTTATTATTTTTTGTAAATATAGTTTTTATTGTTTCCTTTCATGATATAACAATGCAATTGAATTACATCTAGCACTAAACAATAACTTGGCAGACATTAATATACAGTACTAGTCAAAAGCCTCCACCCACTCATTTGAATGGGTAGGTGTGTCCAAACCCCCAACTGTCACCGCACATACAATAAAGAAGATAGAAAAGGAAACAACCTTACAATTTTTCACCCCCATAACAACTATTATAACAAAAGGAACTAAACAAACAAAACAAAATATCCTACCACTACCAGTCATGTATGTATGTCTGTAGGCCATTACAGATTGTTTTCTCTTTCTATCCCTGAGAGAAAATGTCCCCAGATGTCAGAAAAGTTATCGAGTTTACCATTCATTATAAAAATCAATGTTTCATATGAAACTGTTTCTGCCAAGGCTATACACTATCCCCAATCTTTTTCATTACCTTCTGCCAAAAGGTATGCAAGCTTGGACAGTTAGAAAACATATGGATTATGTCACCTGTACTTGACTGACATCTCCAGCATAGGTTGGATTCTATCAAACCTATTCTGTTCAACCTCAGAGGAGTCCAATAAATCCTATTAAACACTTTAAATTGAATTAGTTTGGACCAGGCTTTTCTCATAGGGAGGAGTATTTGTTGTACTATTATATTTATAGTGTAATGCAGGTAGACCCAGCCCACCCTATCAAAGGCTTTCTCTGCATCTAGGGATAAGGCTGCCACTGAAGTATGCAAATCATTAGCCTTGCAGATGACATGCAGTTGGCGTCTAAGATTGTCAGATTAATTTCTGCCTTTCACAAATCCCACCTGGACTGGATTTATGATATGACACACCTACCCACTGCCAGAAGTTTTGTAAACAATTTTTCCATCACAATTTATCAAAGAAATTGGACGATAGCTCCCACACTCATGTGGATTCTTTCCCTTTTTGAGGATTAGGGTAATTACTGCATTACTTATAGAAGGTGGGAGCTCACCTGTGTCAATTGATGTGTTAAATGTTTTCAATATTTCTGGGCTAAGCTGCTCTGCAAACCTTTTATAGAAATCACTGTGTATCCCATCCAACCCAGGAGTTTTACCACTGGGTGCTTGTCTTATAGTTTCGGTCAATTCCTCCAAATAAATGGGGCGGTCGAGCCAATTCCTGTCTTCCGATGTTAGTTTAGGAAGGTTCAAATTCTGAAAGAATACCTCTGCTTTCTGCATATCTAAAGGACCGTCTGAAGTATAAAGTTCCTGATAGAAGTCTCAAAATATATTGTTTATTTCTTTATGATTGGTAATCAGCTTGCCTGTCTTATTTCTGATTCCACCTATTTGCCAATCTGTTTCTCTAGATTTCAATTGACTGGCCAGCAGTTTTCCTGACTTTTCACCTGATTCGTACCATCTCTGCTGCAGCCTGTAGAGGGAATATTGAGCTTTTTTACTGAATAAAGTATTCAGCTCGTATTTGGTTTTCGTCCGATTTACCAGACATGTTGTTAGGATTGGACCAATATTCCCTCTCCAGAATTTTGAGCTCTGTTTCAAGTTCATCAATTTTCTGTCAATCTAATTTCTTAATACTAGCTGATCGTTGTATCATTACTCCACTTGTGTATGCTTTAAAAGCTTCCCAGACATGTACCTGTTTCGCACTGTTGTTTGTTTCAAAGAATATCGTAATGTGTGTTTTAAGGACTTCACAAAACACCTTGTCCCGTAAGAGGCTGGTGTTCATTGGCCAACATTTACATTGTTCTCTTTCTTCTCCTATCCCACAGTCAGATCAATGGGTGCACGATTTGTCATAGATATTGTGCCCACATTGCAAGCACCCACTTTATCTATGAGAGTGTGAGATCAGAAAGCAGTCGATGTGTGAATAAACAGAGTGCCTATTCGAAAAGAATGTGTAATCACGAGCGGTTGGATTGATCAGTCTCCATATACCATAAAGACTAGCATCCTTACAGTGTTTTAATTGCTTCTTGAGTTTTGGAGGTCCAGGTTAGACCAGTTAGACCAGAAAATGCATCAGGGACCTGATTAAAGTCTCCCCCTAATAGCAGAGGAAAATCCCCAAATCCAAAATGATTTTGTTAAGTTGAAGGAAGAAGTCTGGGTCCTCCTCATTCAGAGCATAAATATTCCCCAATATTATATTTTGTCCTGAAACCTTTACACGTAAAAATCAAGATTCTTCCATCTTTGTCCTTAAACTCTTTTTCCACTTGAACATGTATACTTTTGGAAAGAGACACCTCTTTTTTTGTTGGTTGAATGTATTATGGTAATCACTGCCCAGTCATCTGTCTCCCACTCTAGGAGCATCCTTTTCCAGAAGGTGGGTCTCTTGGAGCATAATCACGTCTGAGTGATTTTGTTTAAGATAATTCGATACCTTTCGTCTTTTAGAATATGAACCTAATCCGTTCACATTCCACAACGTAATTTTAATCACATTGGTCATCATGTCTGAAAGGTTGTAAATATACTATTACCAAAATGTGACGACTGTTAGAATATTTTAAATGAATGTGTTTCGGATAGCCACTGCTTAGAGAATCAAAGAAAGTGAACGACTGGTAGTGCACCCCACCTAGAACACTAAACTTCCCATAGAACAAATATGTCATAAATATATCCCAAACCCACAAGATACACTTTTTTTCTTTAAATACAAAATAAAAATCACCCTACCCCAAAACCAGGCGTTCATCCATGTGAAGTGTCTCGAGGTCTTCCGTGCACTGACGCTCCAACCAGAATAAGAATGTTTTACCAACGCCAAATATAGGCACGACCATATACATTTTGATACAACAGTGATGACATGTCATAGAAATGACATAGATCAACCAAAAACATTGAACATAAAGACAGGCTGATCATTATACTCACAAAGAGAAGAGATTACATTTCTCATGAACTGTCTAATTCCATAAGGAACGTAAGCAAAGAACAAACACCAAAAGGAGACTGGTATATGTCATAATAATGATAAAATAAGCTAACTAACACTTTGAGTTGTGCCCATCACGCATGGCACGAACACGCCTGTTGTGGCCTATATTGACCAACTATTGCTGTTATGATAAGAGTGAAAACGTAAAAGAATAGATATGTTTATCCCTACTATGAACATAAAACAGAATGATATGCTTGGAATATAATTCTCCAGAAAGGTAAATTATAGGCAGCATTCGCAGCATAAACACTCGGTAAGACTGTTACTCACAACATAGGAAGTTATCCTATCAGCTTAGAGATAAATGGCAGTCCATCCGTGATGAACCACTGCCAACACGTGGATCTTCCATAGCCTACCACGCTATTCAGATTGTTTGGCCTCAATGACATCCGCGGCACCCTTCTTTGCCTCCTTTGGGTCTGTGAAACAATGTAGTGATCCTCTCACAGTAACGCAGAACACGGCAGGGTATTGCAAGGAGTATTTCCGTCCCCATTTCATGCACATACTGTAGCTTGTTTCTGGTCACAGGTTCAGGAATGGGTAAAAAAAAAATCACAACATTCAAAATTAACCTTACAAATAGCAGTGTTGGGGGATTTGGAAAGCCATAGTCAGTTAATAAATAATATAACAATACTCGTAGGAAAGGTTTTCATCTTCAGCTCACAATCTGTGGATACTATACGATTAGAAAGGTTAAAAATGTAAAACATCACAGCACAATTGAAAAATATATGGCACATGGAAACCAAGGGTGGTCGATAGTGATAGTGGCTGAGGGGTGGGATTAAGGAGTTTATGTTCGGTAATGTATTATTCTTATGTGATTGCTCTATTTAAAAGTACCATGTATGTAAATCTAACAGAAAATCTGTAAAAAATAAAAATGAAAAAATCCTCCGAAGAGGGAGGGGTGGTGGATGGGTTAATAATTAAAAAACAATATATATATTTTTTTTAAGTAATTCCATGTTTGCTTCATATATTATCTCATCCTGTAAAATAATGTTGTACATGTTCTCTGACTTGATGAAAGATGATTCATCTTTCTTTTGGTTTTGTTGGTAATACTTGCTGTATGTAGTCTGATCTTTTGGGGCGAGACTATGATCTATACATTTTTAGGGTACTTCATGTTCATGCATTGCCAAAATTAGGGGGCAGGGAGGAAACTTGCCAGAAGTGAACATGGGTAGTACAGTAGTAGCTAGCTAGCTAGCTAGCTAGAATGCATGGTTGATTCACATCATTGCCCTACTATCTTAACAGAGGAAATTAATAATTCTTCAGTGGGATAAGGAAATGTGCAGCATTTGATTAGTTAACTTGTTAATTTATAACAAAAACATACGATTTTGAGTTGATAGCAAGCAAGCTAAAGCTATCTTGCTGGCTTTCCATGGGCTGAACAATGCAAGCTAATGTTAGTTGCTTCTTGCTAGCCACAAGATCATAACGTTTAACAGGTTGCAGTTGTCTAATACAGGGTTTCACAAACTCTGTCCTGGGGCCCCGCCTGGGTGCACGTTGTGGTTATTGCCCTAGCCCTACACAGCTGATTCAAATAACCAACTCACCATCAAGCTTTGATTATTTGAATCCGTTGTATAGTGCTAGGACAAAAAACTAAACGTGCACCCAGGGGGATGGCCCAGGATCGAGCTTGGGAAACCCTGGCCTAATATTTCACTGGTTTTAGTGTAGAATGTTTGTTAACGTTTTGAAAATGTGTGTGATTTATGCGCCCTATTCATGTTAGCGGCAAACCATGCCCAAGCTCCAAAGGTTTGTGCTGGTTTGTATGTGCATTTTTGTTTATCACATTTGTCGTTCAATTCGAATATCCAACCAGCGTAGGGGGCCGCCTTGAAGTCTGAGGGCACAGCCCTTTCACTGTGGTTGCTTTGTGCCGAAACATCAAAGCAGCCGTTCCAGACTATCAAGTCAAGGATGTAGAGAGGCTGGTGTTAGCAAGATGATGCAGTCACCACTATGCTTGAAAATATGGAGAGTGGTACTCAGTAATCTGTTGTATTGGATTTGCCCTAAACAACACTTTGTATGCAGGACAAAAATGTAATTTCTTTGCCACATTTTTTGCAGTATTACTTTACATTTACGCCATTCAGCAGATGCTCTTATTGCTCCTGTAAGTCGCTCTGGATTGGGTTAAGTGCCTTGCTCAAGGACATGTCGACAGATTTTTCACCTAGCCAGCTCGGGGATTCGAACCAGCGACCTTTTGGTTACTGGCCCAACACCATTAACCGCTAGGCTACCAGCCGCCCCTATTTTAGTGCCTTGTTGCAAAGAGGATGCATGTTTAGGACTATTAGGTTAGTATTGTGGAGTACCGACACTGTTATTGATTCATCCTCAGTTTTCTCCTGTCACAGCCATTCAACTCTGGTTTCTTTCCTCTCTGGAAACTTGAGTTAGGAAGGACACCTGAATCTTTGCAGTGACTGGCTATACTGATACACCATCCTAAGTGTGATTAATAACTTCACCATGCTCAAAAGGATATTCAATGTCTGCTTTTTTTACCCATCTACCAATAGGTGCCCTTTGCGAGGCATTGAAAAGCCTCCCTGGTTTTGTGGTTAAATCTGTGCTTGAAATGTAATACTCGATTTATGGACCTTACAGATACTTGTATGTGTGGGGTACAGACATGAGGTAGTCATTCAAAAATCATGTTAACTACTATTATTCTCTCTCAGGTACAGTATGAGAGATACCGTAGCTTAGGGAGAGCACAGGGCAAAGTAACTGCAAGAAAGAGCTGAGCTTTTTACAGCTAGAGATGCAGCAGCACAACCACATTAGGGTGGAATATTTTCCCGGTATTTTACAAAGATTCCATCCCAAGAATAAATCCCTTTTCTCCAGCCCGAGTAACCCGGTATTTCCCACCAAAACCGGAAGTCTCATTCAAAAGCATTATAAAAGCATAGAAATAGGCCTATGTCTTGATTTAAATAGAGCTTTGATCGTTTATGAGATCATCCAATAGGATAAGCTATATGACACAGGCTACTGCACATTAAGCATGACAAAAAAACATAAAAGCCCATAGATGTAGCTATATGGTCTCTTGGATAAATAAATGAAACTAGCTCCAGTAGGCTAATCTTTCTGATTTATTTTAATTACTGTACTGTATTATATGAACTGGAATTAGGCACATCGTTCAAACCACATTAAAGCAGGGAGAAAACATAAGATTCTGGTGCAGCACATGAGGCATACAAAGTTAAAAGTATAGGCTAGCTAATTATTTGAATTTTGAAATATAATAGGGCCTATTTTTATAGTTAGTAGGCCGATGCATATATTCAGATCATAATATTTCCTCTAATGTTATTAGCCTACCTCCTCTTTCTCTATTGTTGCTAAATTATTTCCTCGATTTCAACAGTTAAATGAAATAAGCTTTGTCGTCATCATTTCAATGACATCCTTGAATAATATAGGACTAGAATTAGATGCAGAAATCTTTCACTTCTCTTCACAAAGATTGAATGGTTATGGGTCTAAATAAATAACTGCTATAGCCTACCACCATCGCATGTTCACTCTTCTTTCAAACTATCCATGAGTTCTATTGGCTGTTGTATTTAACGTTCAGCAAAAAAAAACTGCTTGTGTCCCTCTTTGAATAGTCTATTGGTATAAGAAATGCTCAAACAATTATGTCCAGCAAGCTATTCTAGTCCAAGAGACAGCGGCTATAAATTAGAAGCTTATTATGCATAACCCATTATTCATTAGCTAAATATAAGGCTAATACTGCATTGAATGTATTACCTGAAAGAGGTAGGCTAGGACATCTATATATAGGGTTATATATCAATCTAGGACAGGGTTACCTAGGTTGGAGTTGATGGAGTTGGAGTTGTTGGAGTTGATGGAGAAAAGAGCTCACGCGTGCAATGATTTAAAGTAACGGTATTTGAGTGATAGGCTGTTTTAAAACTCTGCAGTTGCCATAAAAAAATAAAACAGTTCTTTACTATTAAAAAATACGGTGACCACGAAAGCCAGATTGAGATGGGTAAATTACGCGCATTCGGTCTTTATATTACTGTTGCATAGGCTATGCTGCAGCAAATGTAGGCCTACCTGTCACAAGAAAGAAAGTTACCATGATGAGAAGATTGGTCTACATTCATTGTGAACTGCGCTCCATAATACGATGGGCTGAGTGTTGATGATTCATCATGCAGAGGCCGTAGAGAAGCCATATTTAGACATCGCATATAATTGAACAGTTCCATTTCACGCCATGCTGTTCATATAAATAATTTATTCTAATTTACCGTTTTCTCAGTTATTTATCCTGGGAAAAGGCAGTGGTTTTGGGCAGTAAATCCTGGTAACCGGGTTCCCGCCATTAAACCTTAAACCACATCCATCAGTCCCTGTCATGGCTGTCAAACAGAGAGTCCACAGTGTCCGCTACTCCCTGACAGGTAGGCCCAGCAAGGGGCCACGGGAGAGAGGGGCCACAGGCTGGAGGGGTGGAAGTTAGAATGGACTGGTGCTGGAGCAAGGGAGGGAGTTAGCGGTGGAGGTAAGGTGGGATACACTAATATAGATATCCAAGCCTTCAAACTTTATACCCTGTATAACATCATACATTATGTACTTCAAACAGAAAACCCTTTAAACCATACAGTTGAAGTCGGGAAGTTTGCATACACCTCAGCCAAATACATTTAAACTCAGTTTTTCACAATTGCTGACATTTAATACTAGTAAAAATTCCCTGTCTTAGGTCAGTTAGGATCACCACTTTATTTTAAGAATGTGAAATATCAGAATAATAGTAGAGAGAATAATTTATTTCAGCTTTTATTTCTTTCATCACATTCCCAGTGTGTCAGAAGTTTACATACACTCAATTAGTATTTGGTAGCATTGCCGTTAAATTGTTTAACTTGGGTCACCACAATAAGTTGGGTGAATGTTGGCCCATTCCTCCTGACAGAGCTGGTGTAACTGAGTCAGGTTTGTAGGCCTCCTTGCTCGCACATGCTTTTTCAGTTCTGCCCACAAATGTTCTATGGGATTGAGGTCAGGGCTTTGTGATGGCCACTCCAATACCTTGACTTTGTTGTCTACAACTTTGGAAGTATGCTTGGGGTCATTGTCCATTTGGAAGACCCATTTGCGACCAAGCTTTAACTTCCTGACTGATGCCTTGAGATGTTGCTTCAATATATCCACATAATTTTACTTCCTCATGATGCCATCTATTTTGTGAAGTGCACCAGTCCCTCCTGCAGAAAAGCACCCCCACAACATGATGCAGCCACCCCCATGCTTCATGGTTGGGATGATGTTCTTTGGCTTGCAAGGCTCCCCATTTTTCCTCCGAACATAACAATGGTCATTATGGCCAAACAGTTCTATTTTTGTTTCATCAGACCAGAGGACATTTCTCCAAAAAGTACGATCTTTGTCCCCATGTGCAGTTGCAAACCGTAGTCTGGCTTTTTTATGGCGGTTATGGAGCAGAGGCTTCTTCCTTGCTGAGCGGCCTTTCAGGTTATGTCGATATAGGACTCGTTTTACTGTGGATTTAGATATTTTTGTACCTGTTTCCTCTAGCATCTTCACAAGGTCCTTTGCTGTTGTTCTGGGATTGATTTGCACTTTTCGCACCAAAGTACGTTCATCTCTAGGAGACAGAGCGTGTCTCCTTCCCGAGCGGTATGACAGCTGCGTGGTCCCATGGTGTTTATACTTGCGTACTATTGTTTGTACAGATGAACGTGGTACCTTCAGGCGTTTGGAAATTGCTCCCAAGGATGAACTAGACTTGTGGACGTCTAAAATGTATTTTCTGAGGTCTTGGCTGATTTCTTTTGATTTTCTCATGATGTCAAGCAAAGAGGCACTGAGTTGGAAGGTAGGCCACAGGTACACAGGTGCTCCCAAGGATGAACCAGACTTGTGGAGGTCTATCAGAAGCTTCTAAAGCCTATCTGCAGCTTCTAAAGCCATGACACCATTTTCTGGAATTTTCCAAGCTGTTTAAAGGCACAGTCAACTTAGTGTATGTAAACTTCTGACCCACTGGAAATGTGATACAGTGAATTATAAGTGAAATAATCTGTCTGTAAACAATTGTTGGAAAAATGACTTGTGTCACACACAAAGTAGATGTTCTAACCAACTTGCCAAAACTATAGTTTCTTAACAAAAAAATGGTGGATTGGTTGAAAAATCCAAGCCTTCAAACTTTATACCCTGTATAACATCATACATTATGTACTTCAAACAGAAAACCCTTTAAACCATACAGTTGAAGTCGGGAAGTTTGCATACACCTCAGTTTAACCATCTGACTCCAACCTAAGTGTATGTAAACTTCCGACTTCAACTGTATATACAAATACAACCTGGATCCATTTCAGACACAAGGTAGCTTAACTCAACCAGAGCAGCAGTAGAATATGATTGGTGCTACTGAAGGGTGGAATAAGCATGATGCAGAGTGTGATTGTTTCCCTAAGGGAAGAGAGGACCACAGATAGCACTACTAAACAAACACATCAGCGTAAATGACATGTCTGAGAAGAGAACAGGGTTGGAGATGATGAGAGAGATGAAGTGGAGGAAGAGATATGGAGTCAGCCAGGCGACTGAGACCCTATGTGCATCCCAAGTGACACCCTATTCACTATATAGGGCACTACTTTTGACCAGGGTCCATAGGGGTCTAGTCAAAAGTAGTGCACTATGTAGGGAAAAGGTTGCCATCCGGGATGCAGCCCTGGAGTGGCTCTTATTGCCACACTATGAACATGTTCCACTTTCTTTCCCACCACTTAATACTGACAGGGAAAGTAATAACAATCTCAGTGGTATAGAAATGACTAGTTCAGAAATGTCCTTAGAGAAGAAAGGCTGTATCAACATAGTCATAGTTATTAGCTTGGTATTCAAATCTGTGAATTCATGACACAATGTCTATCTGGATAGACCCATATCGTTCAGACTTCTATCTACTTCCTTCGCAGTCGGAGCAGTAAAAACATACCATTAGGCCTATATCACCATGGCAGAGAGTCAGGCAGGAGCCAAAGGCAGTATGATCATCTCGATAAATGATAGATCTATCTCTGAGCCCAGTGGTAGACAGCAGCAGTCACTGTGAAAGCTAGAACGACCGAAAGCTAATGAAGATCAATGATAGCTCATGTCAATACCGATAATCCCTGTCTAAGGCACTA
Source organism: Salmo trutta (assembly GCF_901001165.1). NCBI lineage: Eukaryota > Metazoa > Chordata > Actinopteri > Salmoniformes > Salmonidae > Salmo > Salmo trutta. The sequence goes on along the minus strand of NC_042960.1, from coordinate 29,325,815 downwards.
AGGGCTCTATTTTAACAAGCCTAACGCAATGATAAATCTAGGCGGTAGCTCTATATGTTCAGGGGTATGTCTGAAATATGTTTGCTATTTTCACTGTTACAATTATCGGCGCACTTGCTGGCATTGGCGCGAAAGGGCTGGGTTTTGATTACTAAACAAGTTGTGGGTGTGTCGAGGCTTGCCCTAACCAACTGCGTTCCCGCTACAATCACTTTTCGGTTGGTTTTAAATATCCATACCAGCGCTGCCTGAAATTAGCACTTTGGATCACGCCTAAAATATTTCCAACCACTCCCATCTAAGCGCAAGCGTGCTGATGTTAGACAGATAAATTGCCGAACCTGACGTTAGGGCTGGAAAATGCCAGTGCGCCAGCTTTTACATGACGAAATTGCAATCTAACGTGCATTTGACACTAGCCCCGCCATTAACGCCAGACAAAAATAGAGCTCTAAGAGTCACACTGCACAATGGGCCTATTACCCCTGAACCAACCAGGCAGTGAGACAAACCCATCCACATCCAGCCCCATCTGATGTGTTAATATCAAGGTCATGAAGCCAGTCGAGGCAGAGTCAGTGGTCAATAATTATTAAGGAAGAAGGTAATCAATAGAGCCCTGCTGCGTACAGTAGCTGCCGTCTTATAGATCAGATAGATGGTCAGTAATATCAAGCACACGGCTTGTCTAAACCTGGCCCATAGTCTCCTCTTCTAAACATATAGGAGGGACCATAGAGAACCTATTCAGTTACTATATTTATTTTTATGTATTCTAATTCCTAATTCTATGGGAGTAACTGAGGGACGTAATGGGATCTCAAAAGAACAGGGGCAGTCGATAGGGCTTTGGGTAACTGTCCTCAGTGACCCGTCGAGCTGACCTGATCTGTGGTTGGGACAAGACGGGAGGCCAGCAAGAACTAAGAATACTTTGTATCTCATACAACTCATTCAAAGTGTACCCTTACTAGCCCATAGACACAGATTTAGTTTGCAGTCATATGTCGTATGTAGTATAAATAAATACATTTCACAAAGACTCTAGAGGAGATGTTCAAAGGCATGTGTCTGTTTGAAGAGAGACATAGGGTATCAGTTGAGAGGGGGAGACAAGTGAACAGAGAAAGAGAGAGAGAGAGAGAGTGTGCAAGAAAGAGAGGAAAAAAACTGAAATGTACAAAGAGGAGAGAGAGAGAGAGAGAGAGAGAGAGAGAGAGAGATGTATGGGCCACAGGCTGACTGGAGCCTTTTACTGATTGATGTTTGACATTACCCTCAGTACCCTCAGTGTGTGGAGCTGCGGGACAGGCCAAACCCTACCGGATAAATCACAACCCCCAAAATGCGCTGATTTTATAAGGAACCTAATAGCTTACTCTCTTAATTAAGCTCCATTCATTTAAAGTGGTGGGGAACCGTCTCCCTGTGTGTGTGTGTGTGTGTGTGTGTGTGTGTGTGTGTGTGTGTGTGTGTGTGTGTGTGTGTGTGTGTGTGTGTGCATGCATGTGTATTCTGAAAATAGTTATGAGAAAGCAGTCTTCCTAACTAGACCCCTGGTTGGTTTCTGATTCATTCCTCTGTCTGTCTCTCTCTGGTTTGGGTTAGAGACTTTAGATTGGGCGATATCAACCTTTGTACTATCATGATTATGTACCCATAAAACAATGTGATATCCCTCGAAAATCGGTCTTCTCACAAAAACGTCTGTAGCATCCGAATGGTTTGGCCTACAAAACTAATTACCACCACTATATGGAAAGGGGAGCCTCTCATGAACATGACGGTGGTAACCCATACAAATTAATCGAAGAAGGGAGGTGGTTTTGTGCCAACAAAAAATAACCTTATTCCTCATGAGACATTTTTTTGACTGTCTTTATTTACATTTATGAATGTGTTATTCATTGTGTTTCTATGAGCTATAGCAGTGAAGGCCAAATTCTATATTTTATCAAATAATATAAAAAATATATAATTTGATACCTAATGGGGTCCTAAAATTCTAAATCAAATAGCTAAATGATCCACGGTATAACCATCTTAAAGCAATTCCATATGTTAGCTTAGTAGTCAAGTTCAAATAGGCTAAACCATTGTCTGTCCCATCACAATGTCGATGATGGATGTCCAAATTAGAAAATATCACACTGCCTACAAAACACTATTACCCATGGTTCATGGGTGAGATGCTTGATACAATTTACAAGACAGAGCGCTGGGCTAGCTGGTCGGTTTGTTGGCTGGCCGGCAGGCTAACGGCTCAGTGGTATATTAAGGTACAGTGCCTTCAGGAAGTATGTTACAGCCTGAATTCAATATGGATTAAATAAATACAATCACAATACCCCATAATGACAGTGAAAACATGTTTTTAGAAGTTTTTGCAAATATATTGAAAATTAAAAACAGATATCGCATTTACATAAGTATTCACACCCCGGAGTCAATACATGTTAGAATCACCTGGCAGTGATTACAGCTGTGAGTCTTTATTGGTAAGCCTCTAAGAGCTTTGCACAACTGGATTGTACAAATATGCACATTATTCTTGAAAAAATTCTTCAAGCTCTGTCAAGTTGGTTGTTGATCATTGCTAGATAGCCATTTTTATTTTATTTCTCACATGCGTTGAATACAACAGGTGTAGACCTTACCGTGAAATGCTTACTTACGAGCCCTTAACCAACAATGCAGTTTTTTTATGTACTAAATAAACGAAAGTAAAACATTTTAAAATAATAATAACACAATAAAATAACAATAATAAGGCTATATATAGGGGGTACCGGTATCGAGTCAGTGTGTGAGGTTACAGGTTAGTCAAGGTAATTTCTACATGTAGGTAGGGATAAAGTGACTATGCATGGATAATAAACAGCGAGTAGCAGCAGTGTAAAAACAAAGGGGGGTTGTGTCAATGCAAATAGTCTGGGCGGCCATTTTATTCATTGTTCAGCAGTCTTATGGCTTGGGGACAGAAGCTATTAAGGAGCCTTTTGGACCTAGACTTGGAGTCTTTGACAATTTTTGGGGCCTTCCTCTGACACCGCCTGGTATAGAGGTCCTGGATGTCAGGAAGCTTGGCCCCAGTGATGTACTGGGCCGTACGCACTACCCTCTGTAGCACCTTACGGTTGGATGCCGAGCAGTTGCCATACCAGGCGATGATGCAACCGGTCAGGATGCTCTCGATGGTGCAGCTGTAGAACCTTTTGAGGATCTGGGGACCCATGCCAAATCTTTTCAGTCTCCTGAGGGGGAAAAGGTGTTGTCGTGCCCTCTTCACAACTGTCTTGGTGTGTTTGGACCATGATAGTTTGTTGGTGACGTGGACACCAAGGAACTTGAAACTCTCAACCCGCTCCACTATAGCCCACCAATGTGAATGGGGGCATGTTCGGCCCTTCTTTTCCTGTGGTCCATGATCACCTTCTTCGCGGGAGAGGTTGTTGTCCTAGCACCACATTGCCAGGTCTCTGACCTCCTCCCTATAGGCTGTCTCATCGTTGTCGGTGATCAGGCCTACCACCGTTGTGTCTTCAGCAAACTTAATGATGGTGTTGGAGTCGTGCTTGGCCACGGAGTCGTAGTTGAACAGGGAGTACAGGAGGGGATTAAGCACGCACACCTGAGGGGCCCCAGTGTTGAGGATCAGCGTGGCAGATGTGTTGTTGCCTACCCTTACCACCTGGGGGGCGGCCCGTCAAGAAATCCAGGATCCAGTTGCAGAGGGAGTTGTTTAGTCCCAGGGTCCTTAGCTTAGTGATGAGCTTTGTGGGCACTATGGTGTTGAAAGCTGAGCTGTAGTCAATGAACAGCATTCTCACATAGGTGTTACTTTTGTCCAGGTGGGAAAGGGCAGAGTGGAGTGTGATTGCGTCATCTGTATGCGCTATGCAAATTGTAGTGGGTCTAGGATTTTCGGGATGATGGTGTTGATGTGTGCAATGACCAGCCTTTCAAAGCACTTCATGGCTACAGATGTGAGTGCTATGGGGCGGTAGTCATTTAAATAGGTTACCTTCGCTTTCTTGGGCACAGGGACTATGGTGGTCTGCTTGAAACATGAAGGTATTACAGACTCGGTCAGGGAGAGGTTGAAAATGTCAGTGAAGACACTTGCCTGTTGGTCCGCGCATGCTTTGAGTACACATCCTGGCAATCCGTCTGGCCACGCGGCCTTGTGAATGTTGACATGTTTAAAGGTCTTGCTCACATCGGCTACGGATAGCATGATCACATAGTTGCCCGGAACAGCTGGTGCTCTCATGCATGCTTCAGTGTTGCTTGCCTTGGAGCGAGCATAAAAGTAATTTTGCTCATCTGGTAGGCTCGCGTCACTGGGTAGCTCGTTGCTGGGTTTCCCTTTCTAGTCCATAATAGTTTGCAAGCCCTTCCACATCTGACGATCATCAGAGCTGGTGTAGTAGGATTCAATCTTAGTCCTGTATTGACACTTTGCCTCTTTGATGGTTCGTCTGTGGGCATAGTGGGATTTCTTATAAGTGTCTGGATTAGTGTTCTGCTCCTTGAAAGCGGCAGCTCTAGCCTTTATCTTGGTGCGGACGTTGCCTGTAATCCATGGCTTCTGGTTGGGTTATGTATGTAGGGTCACTGTGGGGACAAAGTCGTCGATGCACTTTTTGATGAAGCCGGTGACTGAGGTGGTATACTCAATGTCATTGGATGAATCCCAGAACATATTCCAGTCTGTGCAAGCAAAACAGTCCTGTAGCGTAGCATCCACATCATCTGACCACTTCCGTATTGAGTGAGTCACTGGTACTCCCTGCTATAGTTTTTGCTTGTAAGCAGGAATCAGGATAGAATTGTGGTCAGGTTTTCCAAATGGAGGGCGCGAGAGACCTTTGTACGCGTCTCTGTGTGTGGAGTAAAGGTGGTCTAGAGTTTTTTTTCCTCTGGTTGCACATGACATGCTGGTAGAAATCAGGTAAAACAGGTTTACGTTTGCCTGCATTAAAGCCCCCAGCAACTAGGAGTGCCGCTTCTGGATGAGCATTTTCTTGTTTACTTATGGCCTTATACAGCTCCTTGAGTGCGGTCTTAGTGCCATAGTCGGTTTCTGGTGGTAAATACACGGCTATGAAAAATATAGATGAAAACTCTTGGTTGATAGTGTTGTCTACAGCTTATCATGAGGTACTCTACCTCAGGCGAGCAATATCTCAAGACTACCTTAATATTAGACATCGTGCACCAGCTGTTATTGACAAATAGACACACACCCCCACCCCTTGTCTTACCAGACGTAGCTGTTCTGTCCTGCCGATGCACGGAAACCCCAGCTGTATATTATCTGCGTGGTCGTTCAGCCACGACTCTGTGAAACATAATATATTCCAGTTTTTAATGTCCCGTTGGTAGGATAGTCTCGAACGGAGCTCATCCAGTTTATTCTCCAGTGATTGCACATTGGCTAATAGAACTGATGATAGAAGCGGGTTACCCACTCGCCGACGAATTCTCACAAGGCACCCTGATCTCTGCCCCCTGTATTTCATTATTTTCTTCATGTGAATGACGGGGATTTGGGCCTTGTCTGGGAGCAACATTATATCCTTCATGTCCAACTCATTAAATAAAAAATCTACGTCCAGTTTGAGGAGTGTAATCACTGTTCTGATATCCAGAAGCTCTTTTCGGTCATAAGACGGTAGCATAAACATTATGTACAAAATATTTAAAAAACACACAAAATAGCACAATTGGTTAGGAGCCTGTAAAACAGCAGCCATCCCCTCCGGCGCCATTCTACATCTACATTAAGTCGAAACTGTAACTATAGGCCACTCACAAACATTCAATGTAGTCTTTGTAAGCAAGTCCAGTGTATATTTGGCCTTGTGTTTTAGGTTATTGTCCTACTGGAGGGTGCATTTGTCTCCCAGTGTCTGTTGGAAAGTATTCCGTTTCTTTCTATCTTAAAAAACTCCTTAGTCCTTGCCGATGACAAGCATACCCATAACATTTTGCAGCTACCACCATGCTTGAAAATACAAAGAGTGGTACTCAGTGATGTGTTGGGAGTTGCCCCAAAAATAACGTTTTGTATTAACACAGTTTTTGCAGTTTTACTTTAGTGCCTTATAGCAAACAGGATGCATGTTTTGGAATATTTTTTATTCTGTACAGGCTTCCTTGTTTTCACTGTCATTTAGGCAAGTATTGTGGAATAACTACAATGTTGTTGATGCATCCTCAGTTTTCACCTATTACAGCCATTAAACTCTGTAACTGTTTTAAAGTCACCATTGGCCTCATGGTGAAATCCCTGAGCGGTTTCCTTCCTCTCCGGCAACTGAGTTATGAAGGTCGCCTGTATCTTTGTAGTGACTGGGCAAATTGATACACCATCCAAAGTGCAATTAATAACTTTGCCATGCTCAAATGGATATTCATTGTCTGCTTTTTAAAATGTTTACTCATCTACCAATAGGTGCCCTTCTTTGCGAGGCATTGGAAAACCTCCCTGGTCTTTGTGGTTGAATCTATGTTTGAAATTCCCTGCTCAACTGAGGAATCTTACAGATAACTGTATGTGTGGGGTACAGAGATGATCAAAAATCATCTTAAACACTATTATTGCACACAGAGTGAGTCCATGCAACTTATTATGTGACTTGTTAAGCACAATTTTACTCCTAAACTTATTTAGGCTTGCCATAACAAAGGGATGGAATACTTATTTCATTTTTTATTCATTTCTAAACATTTCTAAAAACATAATTCCAATTTGACACTATTGGGTATTTTGTGTAAAACCAGTGACTTTCTGAAGGCACAGTAGATGACAGAGAGAGATGTAGAACACCCCTTAATTAGAGACGGACACATTGAGTGGATAAAGGAATCTCCGCTTGCTAGACTTCCTCAATCCCTGCATGCAATCAATCACCCTGTAAATCAACTACAACTCTGGGCGCTGGGTGCCTGTTATCAACCAAAGACAGGGGAGGAGAAGAGGATAGAGGGCTGTGTTTGTGTGTGTGGCCCATAAATAAAGCCACTAACTGCTCACGGCTACGCGACCGAGCCCAGTCTGAATTAAAGAGCCTGATTTGTGTGCCAATCTAAAGCAACTTGTGGAAAATCAATGAGTGTCAATTCTGAGGAGGGAGGGGTGGTAGAAGGGAGAAGGATGTGTTTGCCTTTTTGCCCGTAACAATGTTCAAGATTAAACTCTGCTGAACAAGAGGATTGAGCAAGGGAGAGGAGAGGGGGAAACGATAGAGATAGAGAGAGCGAGAGAGAGAGAGAGAGAGAGCTCCCCGGTTCCTTCAGAAGGGTATACTACAAAGCAAGATCAACAACTTAGCCAGTTAACTAAATATTATGAAATAACATTTTTTATAAAGATAAGCTTGAAATATTAATGGTCTGATTGACCCAACTAACCAAAAACAAAGTTTAGCTTTCCTAATGAACCACAAAATGAGTAGTTATTTGTATTTGCTTATCAAAGCTAGCTGGCTAACTCATTGATCCTACTTTGTAGTATAACCCTCAGCTAGTATCCCAAACAAATTATTTACAACAAAGGTACACAGGCAACACACCTCCCCTCCCCTCCCCGCCCCCCTCCCTCCCCCAAATATTACATCAAGGCAAGCCACATCAAGTCACTGCAATTTCAAACACAAAGACATTTCTAACATCAAAAAGTTGACAGAAAAAGTATTAACAAAATGAAAGCACAAAAACACTGGCAGCGACAGCTTTGGGGGCATAAAGAAACACAATAATGAAAATATGAAAGCAACAAACAGCAAGCTGTTGGTTTGTTTGGGGCTCTGAGGTCTGTGTTAACTTTATACTTTATGAAAGGCTTTCTGACCGCAGCCTGAATAGTTGGTCTTGTTCCAGTAAACATATAGATCATAGAGGAAGAGCCTTCAGTAGTACCAATGTGGAGGAAGGGAAAAATCTGTTCAACACAATCAACATGTTTGAATAATACATTTGTGTTTGTGCTTTTGCTTAAAACATACCACTTCCGGGGACTCCTGAGTGGCGCAGCGGTCTAAGGCACTGAGGCGTTACTACACTAGGCGTGACTGAGTGCTTGAGGCATCACTACAGACCCGGGTTCGATCCCAAGCTGTGTCACAACCGGCGCACAATTTGCTCAGCGTCGTCTGGGTTAGGGGAGGGTTTGGCCGAGGGGGGGCTTTACTTGGCTCATTGTGCTCCGGTGACTCCTTGTGGTGGGCCAGGCACCTGAAGGCTGACTTTGGTCGTCAGTTGAACGGTGTTTCCTCCGGCACATTAGTGCAGCTGGCTTCCGGGTTAAGCGGGCAGGTGTTAAGTAGCGTGGTTTGGCGTGCCATGTTTCAGAAGATGCATGACTCGAGCTTCGCTTCTCCTGAGCCCATTGGGGAGTTGCAGAGATGAGACAAGATTGTAATTGGATCGCAATTGGATATCACAAAATATATATATAGCTCTGGAAAAAATTAAGAGACCACTGCAAAATTATCAGTTTCTCTGGTTTTACTATTTATAGGTATGTGTTCGGGTAAAATGAAAAATTGTTGAATTCTATAAACTACTGATATTTTTCCCAAATTCCAAATAAAAATATTGTCATATAGAGTATTTCTTTGCAGAAAATTACAACTGGCTTGTAGGCCTCTCCAGGTCTCGCACCCACTGTGAAATTTGGTGGAGGATCGGTGATGTTCTGGGGTGCTTCAGCAAGGCTGGAATCGGGCAGATTTGTCTTTGTGAAGGACGCATAAATCATGCCACGTACAAGGTTGTCCTGGAAGAAAACTTGCTTCCTTCTGCTCTGACAATGTTCCCCAACTCTGAGGATTGTTTTTTCCAGCAGGACAATGCTCCATGCCAAACTGCCAAGTCAATCAAGGTGTGGATGGAGGACCACCTGATCAAGACCCTGTCATGGCCAGCCCAATCTCCAGACCTGAACACCATTGAAAACCTCTGGAATGTGATCAAGAGGAAGACGGATGGTCACAAGCCATCAAACAAATCCGAGCTGCTTGAATTTTTGCGCCAAGAGTGGCATAAAGTCATCCAACATCAATGTGAAAGACTGGTGGAGAGCATGCCAAGACGCATGAAAGCTGTGATTGAAAATCAGGGTTATTCCACCAAATATTGATTTCTGAACTCTTCCTAAGTTAAAACATTATTATGGTGTGGTTTAAAAATGAATATGAACTTATTTTCTTTGCATTACTCGAGGTCTGATAACACTGCATCGATTTTGTTATTTTGACCAGCTGTCATTTTCTGCAAAGAAAAGCTCTAAATGACAATATTTTTATTTGGAATTTGGGAGAAATGTTGTCAGTAGTTTATAGAATAAAACAAAAATGTTCATTTTACCCAAACGCACACCAATAAATAGTAAAACCAGAGAAACTGATCATTTTGCAGCGGCCTCTTAATTTTTTCCAGAGCTATATATATATATATATATACACACACACAGTACCAGTCAAAAGTTTGGACACACCTACTCATTCAAGGGTTTTTCTTTATTTTTACTATTTTCTACATTGTAGAATAATTGTGAAGACATCAAAACTATGAAATAACACATATGGAATCATGTAGTAACCAAAAAAGTGTTAAACAAATCAAAATATATTTTAGATTCTTCAAAGTAACCACCCTTTGCCTTGAGCTTTTGCCTTGAACCACACTTTGCCTTGAGCTTTGCTCTCTCAACCAGCTTTGAAAGTTTCTTCAAGTGCAGTCGCAAAAACCAAGCGCTATGATGAAACTGGAGTTACATTCGAGTTACCAGCCTCAGAAATCGGCAGTTAACTGCACCTCAGATTGCAGTCCAAATAAATGCTTCACAGAGTTCAAGTAACAGACACATCTCAACATCAACTGTTCAGAGGAGACTGTGTGAATCAGGCCTTCATGGTCAAATTGCTGCAAAGAAACCACCTCTAAAGGACACCAATAAGAAGAAGACACTTGCTTGGGCCAAGAAACACGAGCAGTGCACAGTAGACTGGTGGAAATCTGTCCTTTGGTCTGATGAGTCCAAATTTGAGATTTTTGTTTCCAACCACCGTGTCTTTGTGAGACGCATAGTAGGTGAACGGATGATCTCCGAAGCATGGAGAAGGAGATGTGATGATGTGGGGGGTGCTTCGCTGGTGACACTGTCAGTGATTTATTTAGAATTCAAGGCAGACTTAACCAGCATGGCTACCACAGCATTCTGCAGCGATACGCCATCCCATCTCGTTTGCGCTTAGTGGGACTATCAATTGGCTTTCAACAGGACAATGACCAAAAACACACTTCCAGGCTGTGTAAAGGCTATTTGACCAAGAAGGAGAGTGATGGAGTGCTGCATCAGATGACCTGGCCTCCACAATCACCCAACCTCAACCCAATTGGGATGGTTTGGGATGAGTTGGAACCGCAGAGTGAAGGAAAAGCAGCCAACAAGTGCACAGCATGTGGGAACTCCTTCAAGACTGTTGGAAAAGCATTCCAGGTGACTACCTCATGAAGTTGGTTGAGAGAATGCCAAGAGTGTGCAAAGCTGTCATCAAGGCAAAGGGTGGCTACTTTGAAGAATCTCAAATATAAAATATATTTTGATTTGTTTAACACTTTTATATAAAAAATAAAATAACATACCAGCTCCCAAATCAGTCAGTCAGCTAGCTACGAGCCAAACAAAGACAGCTCCTGCTATTGATTAGAGCTGACACATGAAGCTGGTGAGAGAAAAATAGAAAAACAGGGAAAAGTGAATCCATTCAGAGACAACACCTCTTGATAGTTGCCAAGGCGACGCGGGGTGTCTTTTGTTTGTGCATGCTGTGTGTTGCGCTAGCTCTGTGGAGAGATAGATATGGTCTCAGCACTCCTAGGCAACGGAACGGAATCCAGGAGTGGCATCTTCTTGACCCCACATCAACACTGCAGCCGGGCTGATTAGAGTGAGATTGAGAGGCAAACCAGCTCAGGCATAGCTGATGGATGATGTGGTTGAGCGGGGGAAGGATACGGCTCTGTGTGTGTGTGTTGTGACGGCCCTGAATTTGTCTGAACCGTCTCAGTGCTTTTCCTGCCGATGGGGCACTTCCCTTTCAATTCTATATTGAAAAGCGAACATCAGCTGCGCAAAAGGGTTTTTGACAGTGGCGCAAGTGAGGAAGTGTTCAACCCTCAGCTTGGAAGCTTGTTGATACCCAGTTTGTTTTGTTGTATTTAAAAGTGTGTACTGTAGCCGTGTTGCAAGATCAACCAGTATCTTTGTTGGTCTCCAATGTACTCTGTGGCATTTCTCCACTGGAAATCTGTATGGCAGATTGGATTGTCTGATTGACTACAACTTTTTTACATACAGTATTTCATTTGTTTTAGTGTGATTTATACTGTGTTGGTTTATGTGTTCAGTTGTAGGTGAAGACAACTGAGATTTCTGATAACCTTTATTGTGTGTGGAAGGGGAGTTTATTGCAATGTGATTGTATGAATGAGCCCGGATTTTACGTATCACATTCTGGAAGGACAATTGCGTGACTGAGGTCACTTGGGCTTCCTGCACTCTTTTACCGGGCTGGACATTTTTGTTATGTCGAGCCCGGGGTACGGGACATTTACCAGTGAACCAAGGTTGTTTCTATTTTTGTGACTTGATTATGTGATTTATTGTGATAATACAACAAACACAAAAGAAAAGGGGTATTGGAGTTATTTCCGATGTTTTAAGGGTTTATGAAAAGTGTATTTCCATATTGACTTTTACATGAGTACTTTGTATTGGTGTAGACTTGACGGACCAGACAGGACTCAATCCCTCACAAACAAAAAGGAGAAATGTATATTTTCTCTGGTAGGCACAACCTACCTGACACCCCTAACAAACAAAAAAACTTAAGTCAAAACTGTGTGTGTGTGTGTGTGTGTGTGTGTGTGTGTGTGTGTGTGTGTGTGTGTGTGTGTGTGTAAGAGAGAGAGAGAGAGAGAGAGAGAGTTCAGGTCATCAGTTACTGAACTTTCTCTCTCCAGTGAATGGCATGTGGTCAGCTCAGTCAGCACCATACATCATTAAGGTAAGGCTACTTCCACTTCCATCACCTCCCGCACCAACAACCCAGGCATAGAGCCTAACCAGCCTAACCAAAGGACTGTAAGGGACATGAACAGGAATCACCAATCCCACCAAAAGGTAGACGTATAAAAGTAATAGAAACTCAATAGTGTAGTGTTTCTGTACTGAGAATGTCAAAATAAAACTTAATAAAACACGTTAATTTCCTCCCATTTGTTACTCAATGTCATTCTCCAATCACCTTGAAGACTGAAAATAGACCAGACTCATTCCAGGTTCATTAATTTATTCCCTCCCAGCAGTAGCAGACAGACGGGGAGGGACAGGCCCTGAAGCCTGGGGCACGGGTACAGCTGTGCCAGCCATGTGTGCCCCCTTTCCTGGCCATCAGTCTTCTGCTACAGCTTCTAGTTCCAGACACCCTAGCCCCCACACTGGGCTAGACAGAAAGGACACATAGCCCTACATACACAACAGTACACAGTACACACAGTTGCTCAAGCTCTGCTCTTGTCCCATCTTGATTACTGTACGGTAATATTGTTAAGTGCAGCAAAGAAAGACATAGCAAAGCTGCAGCTGGCTCAAAACAGAGCAGCATGTCTTGACTAACATCTAACATCAACAACATGCATGCCAGTCTTTCCTGGTTGAGGGTTGACAAGATATGAACTGCTTCTCGTTTAGTTTTTATGAGCGGTATTACTGTAATGAAAATAATCAAATAACATTCAGCTCAGACATCCATACATAACCCATAAGACATGTCACCAGGGGTCTCTTCACAGCCTCCACATCCAAAACAAAACAGCAAACTATTTTATTAAAGAACATTTCATTGAATGGCGGGGACTGAGGGAACACACACACACAAACACACGCACACACAGACACACATCATTTTTTTTAGCTGTATTGTTTGTATATCTTTATTTCAAATTTGTGTGACTGTCCTTGTCTATCAGTGTTTTGTTATTTGTCATGTTTTGTGTTTTTTTGTGGACTCCGCTTAGCTTATCTGCTAGGCTAGCTCTCTGCTTTTGCTCTGTGTTCTGTGAGTTTGAGGTAGGGTGTAGAACAGAACAGAGGGCCTGGCTGTGTCTCTGTACCAGGGATGAGAATGGGGGCTCGGGGACGGGCAGAGAGGAAAGCAGCGTGTCTCATTGCCCGCTGTGGTGCCTTCACACTAGAAGTGCCCTTGGAGAGGAAGGACTGAGAGTGTAGGAGACAGTCACAGCCAGGCTCACCTGCAGACAGCACACTGGGCTCCAGCATCCACATTCATCTGGTTCCATGGTTAGATGTGTGTGTGTGTGTGTGTGTGTGTGTGTGTGTGTGTGTGTGTGTGTGTGTGTGTGTGTGTGTGTGTGTGTGTGTGTGTGTGTGTACGGTTTGTTTGTTTATTTGAATATAAGAATAGCTGCTGCCGTTGCAAAAGCTAACGGGGATCCAAAAAAAGCAGAGAGCTAGCCTAGCAGATAAAGCTAAGTGGTTAACTGGAGAGTGGAGACATCTGTGGTTTCATCTGACTTGAAATGTAATATGCAAAGTCAAATTTTCATGGCCTACATGTGCTAGAGTTCTCAAAGTCTAAGGACTTTAATGGAGAACTAGCTAATCTGGAATCCCATTGCCCATCGCAGAGTTGTACAAACAAAGAGAGATCCACCCCTCATTAATGTCTGCTAAATCAAAGCCCTTCCATAGCATGCCCTTCTAGAGATGGCAATGGAAGCCAGATGGTTCCTTGGAATTAATCCACTGTTTATGTGAGCTACGCTGAGGCCAAGCCTCCAAGTCCTAGATAGCTACTAAAGATGGATAACTCTGATGCACACTGAACTCGTGCCCACACACACACCTCTACAGTCAACAGCACAGCTGCCTGCAGGTGGCCTTGTTTGGAGAGAAATCCAAGGGGTAAAACATCAAGACCCGGAGAAAGGGAGGGAGAGAACAAAAGAGAAAAGGGGGAAGATAGGTGAGAAAAGGTGGTAAAGAAGCAAAGCAAAAGACTGTTCTCACTAGCTAACCACTACCTTGTTCAATGGTCACAGTCAGAGGCGACAGGCCATTATGGAACAGCTGGGGGTGGTGGTTATGGAATTAATGGAATGACAGCCACTGTATGTTAATACTGTTAGTGTTCAGGTAGCGGTGTGTTGGTGGAGGAAAGAGAGAAAAAATTGTGTTGTCATGGTGAGAAAGTAGAGTGTACAAAGTCAGAGTTTAATAGAATCCTACTGGCAATTACCACCGTCACAGGTCACTGCAATACAGATAAATCTATTTCATCTATTTCTAAGGGCTTGGGATCCAAGGGTTATCGTTTTACATGTAATCAATGAAATACTACATCAATAATTCATATTAGGAGAACTCAGAAGGCTTCTATGAACAGAATCATGAAACCCAAAGAAAGGCTTTGGCTGAAAATACCAGGGCACTGCCAAGCACAGGTCAATTCAGCTGTAGCTTATAGACCTTTCTTGAACAGCTTTTTGAAGAGAAACGGAAGTGAGCCTTGGAACCCCAAAGAACTTCCGGTGCATTTGTAAACAGCTGGTCTGTTGCGGCTGTAAACAGTTTAAAACTTGCCTGCATGGATAGTAACGTTAGCAGCAGGAGGTGGCGGCACCAGGATAATGTGTAGCACACGGGTAAGTTGTTTATTATGTTAACCATCTATTTCTAGGTAACGTCAGGATAGACAGACATCTAATGTTTTGCGTTAGCGTGATCTGCTAAAAACAACAATGTGTCAGCTACCTAGATTTCCGGTCGCAAACAGAGAACTTTGACAATAAAAAAAAAACACAATGCAACGAAATATCAAATGCCACATCACTTGAGAATATTAAAGCAAGTCCTGGTCTAATTTCTATGTTTCCTAACCTCAGACATAGAGACATGTGAAAGCTGCTAACCCGGCCTACGGATGAAGGGCTCAAAGAAAGTTCCAAGTCCTGGAGAGACTGAAGGGTATCTCCAATGGGTTATATATGCTATTGGTTTAGTGTTAGAATTGGTTGTTGGACTATAAAAATACTGTTCAAAGTAACAATGCATAGACCTAGAACATGCATAGCCAACCTTGCTCCTAGAGATCTAGCTATTGGGAGTGCAGGTTTCTGTTCCAGCCCAGCCCTGACATTCTGCTTATTATTCATTTAACTATTCAATCATTTCGTTTTGGAGTAAGATGGATGTCGAAACCCACAAACCATTTACCATCTTTGTATGATATGAAATAAAGTGTTGATTCCTTGAATTAAGTATAGTAGTCAGTGAACATGTCTGTCTGTTATTTGACTGTCACTCTCATTTTGTCTGATAGTGCACAGATGTGCAGCTGAAGCTGATGTCCTTGATCATTGGTGTAGGTGTAACAATCCTTGTATGGCAGACGTAGGACGCAACCCCTGTCCACAACAGCACTTCATACCAAGAAAGCAGTGCCCATTATCCTACCAAAACCATGATCTTGGTTGGGCAAGGATAAAAGTACTTCAGGGCAGGTATACACACTCACTCACACACACTACATTGACACTCGCTCACAAAACCCACACACATATTTACATACACTACATATGCACACACACACACACGGACACAACACAAACACATATACATACACTTTACACACACTTTTACACTCATCATTTGCTGCTGCTACTCTGATCTTTATTTTACTCTTATTATCTATCCTGATGTCTAGTCACTTTACCCTGCCTTCATGTACATGTCTACCTCAAATACCTTACTATTATCTATCCTGATGTCTAGTCACTTTACCCTGCCTTCATGTACATGTCTACCTCTAACTCTGCACATTGATCTGGTACTAATATCCCTGTATATAGCTCCATTCTTGTGTATTTTACTTCTATTCCTCTTGTTACTATTTTATGGTAAAGTCTATACCAGTTGTATTCGGCGCATGTGATTTTTTAACATGAATGTATCTATATTTTAATACCATAAGCATCTCAGCTGTGGGAGGATCTTCTCCTGCAATGTTGTGCCGATTCTGCTACACTTACTGTCTTCCTCCTCCAGTGGTTGGAACTCATAAATGACGTTGCTACTTTGCAGCCAATGTAAAAAATGATCCTTCACTGTGGTCACTCCTCGGGGTATTTGTCTCTTGCGTCCACTATCCGTTTTCCCTATTTGAAATGACACTATTAGAAATAGGAAAAGCACTCACACATCTGAGATAACTTGTGTGTGGGGGGGGGGGGAATCATTTGCTAATAACTTGAAAGAAAATATAAGGCTGATAATGGCAAGATCAGTGTGTGGGTTTGTTTTTTTCATTAGACAATTCATTTGGCTAACCATGTTGAAGGATACCAGATTTGACTTCTACAGCTACTGCAGCTCATGCAGTCATGAAATGGATTAGTGCAAGCCCTACCCTTGTAATGAAGGTGGGCCTTAAGGATGACATGCACAGGAGAAACATTATTAGCAAATATCACTATCACAAAGGTGTGCAGAAAGGAATGTTTACATGTTTTATTTTAATTTCAAAATACATGTCGCTTGAAATAAAGTTACAATTTGTTTGCTTTGTGTTATGTATAATCCTGGTGTAATTATTATCAGTTCAACATTATCACCACAAGGTGTCAGCACTAGCATTTGTATTATAATCTAGCTTTACTTAATGCAAACAAACCAGTAGCTAGGTCTCATAACGTGAGGTCGACAATACATGCCTAACACAAGCTAGCGGTTTATTAAAACTACAGTTTCTTAATTGAAACTAAGAGGGCAATACACCTGGGTAAAATATAGTTGCATTTTGGAGGAAGCAGAAGACGACCTAGGAGAGAGATTGGTGAGGGGGAGAGAGAGGGGGTGACTGTCAAACATTGGACTTGTATGCTAGCTACATTTAGTTTAATTTTTCTCACGACAGCCAACAATATAACTAATCTATCTAGCTGGCTAACAAGGTAAGCAGATCTTTCTCTACCTTTACATCACGCTAACTCGGAGGTTATTTGCTGTGCTAGCCAAATGTAGCCAATACCACCAGAGCAAACGGATAATAAATAGCAAATAAACATTATCTGAATATTTTGTTTAGAGAATCTGGTAGAAACAATTCAATGTTTGTATATAACTCATTTGTTCTATTTTTTGGTTGGATCAAGAAATACGAGCTTGTTATTTTGTGCTAGCTAGCTACTCTGCCCTACCAAGCAAAAAGGCAGTAACTGCCCATTTGGTTGAAAATGAGTTAATGTTATTTTTGCTACATTAAATACATGCTTAATCATGTGGACAAGTATCCTGCCTCTTGTATTGTGTTTTGGAGAAAATTGGGGTCATGTTAAAAGTTACTGTGAAACCAAGGTAAATAAAATATTTTTTTCTCAATTCCACACTATGAGCAGTTAATACTGCCATACCAAGCAAAAAGGCAGTATTATGGTGAGCTGCAGTGCCGGCTGTTTACTGGGGAACCTCTTGGTTGTGCATGCATATACAGTAGAATGTGTTATTGCTTGGACAGATGAACAGGTCTATACTAAGTATTGAAGGGGTAGGAAAGGAGTATTAAACCTATACAATTCATTACATTCTCTTAATGTCATCTAAAACAACAACATATCATCGTTTACAGTGGGAGTATGACAGAAGCCTAGCAAAACTATCAGCTAGGCTACTTCAACAGCCCCTCCATCCTCCCCCCTTTCCCTCATTTTAATATGTGCAGTCTTCAAAAGGCAGACGGGCAGGATTACTTTGCTGGAGGAGAAAGTGCACATTTCCACTGAAGTCTTAATCTCTGCTTGTGTAATTTACTTGTGGGAGAAAAATAAATAAACAATAACAAATAAACACAAGGCACAACATAACCCACATCAGCCAATTATTTCCCGAAAAATTTGTTGCCTGGAGCCATGAATGATGTTGTGCTTTGTTTTCCTCCCGGTGCTCCAAATGTCCACTGATCTCAAGCAGACGCCTTTAATTCTTCATACCCATCTTAATTGCTATCTGGACGCAGCCAGTCAAGAAGGCAAGCTGCCCCATTGGAGGGTGGAAGGGAAGTTAGAGACCAGATCAGTCTCTGAGACCTGGGTAATTAACTAAATATAGACAAACAGGAGAGTGGAAGTAAAACAGCTCAACTCTGTTCATTAGTTTCCACAAGCCTGGATGGATGGAGGAAACCTTTAGCTAATGGAATTAAACAGAATAACATGGCTGTATGCAGTGGAAAAGAAATATAATTTATTGGACCTCTCGCTCTTACCCTTTCTACTAAACTTGGTAATGCTTGACTGGTGGTAAGCAGAGGCCCCTATTCTGTTGGTAAGAAAGCCCCTGGGTAAAAGTCATTGAGCAGTGGAGGAGGAGGGGATGAGAGAGGGAGAAGGGAGAGCGGGATATGCAGAAGCTACTGGTAATTACAGCGGTAGTTATGGCTGACCTGCCGCCCAGGAACTCGGCTCACAGAACACACTCACATTTCGTCCAATTAGAGTTTGAGTTCTGCCACCCTGAGAAATATTCTAAAAGGTCACATCTCCGACAAACGAGGAGAGAAGATTCTGAAGGTATCAGGACAGAGGTGACAACTGGCAACGCATATGGAATATAAATAAGAACTGGGATGATGGCACACACAGAGTTGTCTTTGTCTCATTTACAAACAAGGCCTTTTGTTCTCTGGTAAAATTCTCTGGGGTCAACCTGAGTGTTGTTATTGTTTGACTAGAGTTCAGAGGAATTTGTCTGGTTGTTTAGTCTCGTATCACACCTGTGGGGTGTGAGATGTCACAGACACTGTTGATTTTCACCAATGAGTAGGGCTGTTACGATGACCGTATTAGTGCCACACGAGTCATGACGGCAGTCAAATTCCACGTGACCGTTTAGTCACGGTAAATGGGCTTCTCCAAGCTCTGAATCTGCTGAAGGTCATTAGTAGCCTACCGAACTTGCTAACTGCCTGGTATTCAGCACTCTATTGTCCCTCTAACCAGTCAAACACTTCATGAGAGCCTATCAGCTCATGTTGAGCAACATTTCTATAGGCTATGCATGTCGTGTGAAAACAGAGTGATGGCCTCTATTAAAAAGAGGATGATCTGTAGACTTAACCTACTATTTATTTCTCAACTTTCCTAAATGTCAAGCACATTGCTTCTCTTTATGCAAGAGTATAGCCTAACTGGCTGGCATGAAAATGAACCACAGGAAAAGCGTCCTCCATTCGCTATTTAAGTGCCTAGATTACATAAAAAACATTTGCGCTGCCTGTTTCGAGACAGGTGCATAATAGTGGTCTATTCTAAATCAAAACAAATTCCACACGTATATTTAGTATACAGTGCATTCGGAAAGTATTCAGACCACTTTACTTTTTCCACATTTTGTTATGTTAGACTTATTCAAAAATGTATTAAATAGTTTTTTTCCCTCATCAATTCACATACAATACCCCATAATGGCAGCGCAAAAATTGTTTTTTTGAAATGTTTGCTAATTTATACAAAATTAAAAACTGAAATATCACATTTACGTAAGTGTTCAGACCCTGTACCCTTTACTCAAGCTCCCGAGTGGCGCAGCATATCTCAGTGCTAGAGGCATCACTACAGATACCCTGGTTCGAATCCAGGCTGTATCACAACTGGACGTCATTGGAAGTCCCATAGGGCGGCGCACAATTGGCCCAGCGTCGTCTGGGTTTGGCCGGTGTAGGCCGTCATTGTAAATAAGAATTTGTTCTTAACCTGTTGGGGCTAGGGGGCAGTATTTGCACGGCCGGATAAAAAACGTACCCGATTTAATCTGGTTACTACTCCTGCCCAGTAACTAGAATATGCATATAATTATTGGCTTTGGATAGAAAACACCCTAAAGTTTCTAAAACTGTTTGAATGGTGTCTGTGAGTATAACAGAACTCATTTGGCAGGCCAAAACCTGAGAAGATTCCTTACAGGAAGTGGCCTGTCTGACCATTTCTTGCCCTCCTTGATCATCTCTAACAAAAACAGGGGATCTCTGGCATGACGTGGCACTTCCTACGGCTCCCATAGGCTCTCAGAACCCGGGAAAAAGCTGAATGATGTAATTCCATTCCCAGGCTGAAACACACTAGCGCGTTTGGCAAGTGCTCTATCAGAGGGCCATCAGACTGAGGCTCGTGCATGAGGGGATAGCATGCTTTTACTTTCACTCTCTTTGTAATAAAAAACGATTTCCCGGCAGGAATAATATCGCTTTTTTATGAGAAAAATTGCATAAAAATTGATTTTAAACAGCGGTTGACATGCTACGAAGTACGGTAATGGAATATTTAGAATGTTTTTGTCACGAAATGAGTTGTGCTCGTAACCCTTATTTACCCTTTCGGATAGTGTCTTGAACGCACGAACAAAACGCCGCTATTTGGATATAACAATGGATTATTTGGGACCAAACCAACATTTGTTATTGAAGTAGAAGTCCTGGGAGTGCATTCTGACGAAGACAGCAAAGGTAATAACATTTTTCTTATAGTAAATCTGACTTTGGTGAGTGCTAAACTTGCTGGGTGTCTAAATAGCTAGCCCTGTGATGCCGGGCTATCTACTTAGAATATTGCAAAATGTGCTTTCACCGAAAAGCTATTTTAAAATCGGACATATCGAGTGCATAGAGGAGTTCTGTATCTATAATTCTTAAAATAATTGTTGTGTTTTTTGTGAACGTTTATCGTGAGTAATTTAGTAAATTCACCAGAGGTGTTCGGTGGGAATGCTAGTCACATGCTAGTCACCTGCTAATGTAAAAAGCTGTTTTTTGATATAAATATGAACTTGATTGAACAGACATGCATGTATTGTATAACATAATGTCCTAAGATTGTCATCTGATGAAGATCATCAAAGGTTAGTGCTGCATTTAGCTGTGGTTTGGGTTTATGTGACATTATATGCTAGCTTGAAAAATGGTTGTCTGATTATTTATGGCTGGGTACTCTGCTGACAATCTAATGTTTTGCTTTCGTTGTAAAGCCTTTTTGAAATCGGACAGTGTGGTTAGATTAACGAGAGTCTTGTCTTTAAAATGGTGTAAAATAGTCATATGTTTGAGAAATTGAAGTAATAGCATTTCTAAGGTATTTGAATATCGCGCCACGGGATTCAACTGGCTGTTGAGTAGGTGGGACTAGCCCAGAGAGGTTAACTGACTTGCCTAGTTAAAAATATATACACTACTGTTCAAAAGTTTGGGCTCACTTAGAAATGTCCTTGTTTTTGAAAGAAAAACATTTTTTGTCCATTAAAATAACATAAAATTGATCAGAAATACAGTGTAGACATCGTTAATGTTGTAAATGACTATTGTAGCTGGAAACGGCTGATTTCTTTATGGAATATCTACATTGGCATACAGAAGCCCATTATCAGCAACCATCACTCCTGTGTTCAAATGGCACGTTGTGTTATCTAATCCAAGTTGATACATTTTAAAAAGGCTAATTGATCATTAGAAAACCTTTTTGCAATTATGTTAGCACAGCTGAAAACTGTTGTGCTGATTTAAAAAGTAGCAAAAAAACTGGCATAGTTGAGTATTTGAAGCATCAGCATTTGTGGGTTCGATTACAGGCTCAAAATGGCTAGAAACAAAGTACTTTCTTCTGAAACTCATCAGTCTATTCTTGTTCTGAGAAATGAAGTATATTCCATGGGAGAAATTGCCAAGAAACTGAAGATCTCGTACAACGCTGTGTTCTACTCCCTTCACAGCACAGCGCAAACTTGCTCTAACCAGAATAAAAAGAGTGGGAGGCCCTATACATAAACACCCATTGTTGAAGCACCTTTGGCAGTGATTACAGCCTTGGGTATGACGCTACAAGCTTGGCACACCTGTATTTAGGGAGTTTCTCCAATTCTTCTCTGCAGATCCTCTCAAGCTCTGTCAGGTTGGATGGGGAGCGTTTCTGCAAAGCTATTTTCAGGTCTCTCCAGAGATGTTCGATCAGGTTCAAGTCCGGCCTCTAGCTGGGCCACTCAAGGACATTCAGAGACTTGTCCCGACTTGTCCACTCCTGCGATGTCTTGGCTGTGTGCTTAGGGTCATTGTCCTGTTGGAAGGTGAAACTTCGCCCCAGTCTGAGGTGAAAAATTATAATTTTTGAATCCGGCGTCACTTTGCGTATCAGTTAATAAACTACGTGCCATGGAATCGGTATATCAAAAATCTCTTCCCAACTATTGTCCCGTCCTGACCATAGTAAGATGTTATTTTCTATGATAGAGTAGGTCAGGGCGTGACGGGGTGTTTTGTGTTTTTCTATGTTTTCTATTTCTATGTTCTTAGGTTCTAGTTTTTGGATTTCTATGTTGGTTTGTTTGGGATGATCTACAATTAGAGGCAGCTGGTCCTCGTTGTCTCTGATTGGAGATCATACTTAAGTAGGGGTTTTTCTTCCTGGGTTTTGTGGGTGATTATTTTTGAGTAGTGTTTGTTTCTCCTCTGCGTCACGGTTTGTTGTTTTGTCTATTCGGTTATTTGATGTATTGCATAAGTTTCACAGAGTAAATAAAATGTGGAACTACACACACACGCTGCACCTTGGTCCTCTCCTTCTGACAACTATTTTGTAATCAACAGTGTCTTCGGAAAGTATTCAGACCCCTTGACTTTTTCCACATTTTGTTTTATTTTGTATACATATGAAAACATTTTTAAAAAAACAGTTTTTGCTATGACATTATGGGGTATTGTGTGTAGATTGATGAGGAAAAATAACAATTTAATATATTTTAGAACAAGGCTGTAACGTAGCAAAATGTGGAAAAAGTACTGAATACTTTCCGAATGCACTGTATATACAGTGCAAGTGTAAAGTTTGGACACACCTACACATTCAAGGGTTTTTATTTTTGACTATTTTCTAAATTGTAGAATAACAGTGAAGACATCAAAACTATAAAATAACACATGGAATCGTGTAGTAACCAAAAAAGTGTTAAACAAAAAATATTTTATATTTGAGATTCTTCAAAGCAGCCACACTTTGCCTTGATGACAGCTTTGCACACTCTTGGCATTCTCTCAAACAGCTTCACAAGGTAGTCACCTGGAATGCATTTCAATTAACAGGTTGTGAGGACTGTCCTGTGAGGATCAGAATGAGTCAGATCAGCTTGGATATGGATGACAGTAACCAGACCTTCTCTCACCCACAGAAGAGGGGAGGAGGGAACTGGGCCTGTCGTAAATTAAATTAAAGGAGAGGAGATCCAGAGATCTCCCTTTCCAAAATCCACCTAGGAATGTGCTTAATCTTACATCTAGACGTTCCGCTAGCGGAACACCTGCTCCAATATCCAATGATAGGCGTGGCGCGAATTACAAATTCCTCAAAAATCCAAAAACTTCCATTGAGGTCTTGGCTGATATTTCTTTTGATTTTCCTATTATGTCAAGCAAAGAGGCACTGAGTTTGAAGGTGGGCCTTGAAATACAACCACAGGTACACCTCCAATTGCGTCAAATGATGTCAATTAGCCTATCAGAAGCATCTAAAGCCATGCAATCATTTTCTGGAGTTTTCCAAGCTGTTTAAAGACACAGTCAACTTAGTGTATGCAAACTTCTGACCCACTGGAATTGTGATACAATGAATTATAAGTGAAATAATCTGTCTGTAAACAATTGTTGGAAAAATGACTTGTGTCATGCACAAAGTATATGTCCTAACCGACTTGCCAAAACTATAGTTTGTTAACAAGAAATTTGTGGAGTGGTTGAAAAATGAATTTTAATTACTCCAACCTAAGTGTATGTAAACGTCCGACTTCAACTGTACATAGAGGCAGTATTTAGTCAAATGTTACAATTTATGCATCAATATTAAACTATTTGGGACAATTTTCATTACAGATAACATCAAACAAAAAATGTGGGTACACTCAGTTATTGTGAAAACGTGCATCACCTTGCAATCCGCCAGGCTGCGAAGGTTAGGCATCTTTTGTTTTTAGGACATTATCACGTGTTTGTGAATTATATCTGCTAGTAACAGTTTTATTTTCTTATCTACCAAGGTGCATGGTGTAGCTCGGCAGACCCTGGCGTACAGGCTGTGCGGCCGGGTGACCCATGGTTGTCGCAGTGGACCACCCACATTGCTTGCACCAGAGGATGAAAATTATCTGGTGCAGTACTGTATCTACTGCACCAGCCATGGGTTCCCCTTCACCAGACAGAGGCTGATGAAATACGCCGACAAAATACACAGGTATTTGGTGCTCTATGTGTTTATGTATGTAGAATGCTGGACTGACTGTTCTCAATGTGTGTGATGTAAATGTGGATGTGTATGGTGATGCCAAAACAAACATTTTCATCCTGGTTGGACAATTTTATATTCTATTCTATTGTAGGTTTCGGCACCCATGGGAAACAATCCCACCACTGGGGAAGAGGTGGTGGGAAATGTTTAGGAGGAGGCACAAGAACCTGAGCATGAGGAGGCCAGACACTCTGGACTGGGGGAGAGCTGAGTGTGCTACACGTCCGACGACGGACACCTTCTTCACTTCTTATGAGAAGCACTTGGAGGAGAGTGGGTTGAGGGAGAAACCCAGACAAAATCTTTAACTGCGATGAGTCTGGGTTTCGAAGCGACTAGAGCAGGCACAAAGTGCTTGCTCCCTGGGGTGCAAAACACGTGTACCAGCAGGCTCCTGCTTCAACGCAGCTGGGGAGGACGTCCCCCAGTTTATCATCTACCCCAAGTGTTTCTCCCCCCCCCCCCTCCCCCAAAGCCTTTGGATGGTAAAACAGTGGCTACATTGACGGGAACCTGTTCAGGAAGTGGTTTCAGCACTTCATTAAGCATGCAGTGAAGGAGCACCCTCTCCTTCTCCTCTTTGATGAGCACAAGAGCCACATGGACCCGGAGGTGCTCACTGCGGCACTAAGGGAAGGGGTTATACTGCTTTGTCTTCCACCACACTGCACCCATGTCCTGCAGCCGCTGGACGTGGCATACTTTGGTCCTTTAAAGGCGGAGTTCTCCAAGGTAGCCATTTTGACCACTCCTACATGGTAAACAAATCAGAATTTGCCAGAGTATTCCGCTACCCGTACCAGCGCTGCAAGGACATGTGCTATGTGGTGGAAAGGTTTAAGAAGTGTGGCCGCTTCCCTTTTGACCCTTCAATTATTGAAGGGTCCTGTTGAATGCCGTCTCGGTCCCTACCGGATCCCACCACCGCCTCTCCTGGAACCAGCAGCACTGTGCCATCCATCAGCACCTCCTCCCCAGCGACCACAGGAGGACCCTCAGCCCCTGATCCAGTCCCAGCTCCAGCCCTAGCTCTAGAAGAGCACCCCCTATTAGAGGGGGGGCTGACAGCAAAGGACCTGGGGCACATACTTACTGTCCTGAAGTATCGGCTAGACCGATAAAGAAGACTGTGGTCGCTGCATGCCTCACCGGGGAGGAATACACGCGCCAGTGGCAGGAGAGGGGCGAGAAGGAGAGGGCCGAGGCAGAGGAGAAAGAACGTCGGGCAGCCCTCAGAACACTGAGGGCAAAGGAGAGGGCTGCCATGGATGAGACCATTGACGCCTCTGCTGGAGCCCCCGCTGGAACCACTCCTGACAGCTGCATCACCATTGCCAGTGTCTCCCAGTGTGCAACACCTGTAGGAGCCGCCGGAGTCCCCAGCTGCAGAAGAAGGCCACTTGCCTACTCTCCTGACTATCGTCGGCCCCTCAACCCCAACATTACACCAGCTCCTCCAAGCCATCGTCAGCGGTTTCGTCCACCACCACGATGCACACCACCCCCCCGTCTGTCACCAGTAACGCGGCCTACTCTGGACCAGCTGCCTCCTGTCTCCCCTGGTCACACCACCATAGCAGCCTTGTCTGGTGTCCCTGCAATTCAAATACAGCCACCTCCACAGGTAAACACATGTTAAATGACAAAACAAATACTTTTGTGTTTTATAAAACTGCAACGTTTAAAAAAAAAAAAATTCTCTTTACATATCTACAGTCCACAGCACCAGCCCTCAAGGTATGTCCACCTCATCCAAAACTTCTGCAGCTTCCTACAGAGGTACTGATGTAAACAAAAAAGTTGAAAAGGGTTTTCATGAAACATGCCCTGTCTAACAGTACTTTTTCTCTGAACCGTAGCACAGAAAAGAGAAAAGCTCCACCGGCCACCTCTGTCACACCATCCATGGCACCACTCTCAGGTACTTCATAATCTGTTTGTTTTTCTCTCTCTCAGTTGTATCAATTACTGTTGTTTCTGTAGTACTTCCACATTTTCCAAAACCATGTTAATCAATTTGATGGGTTTATTTTTCTTTTCAAATAAAAGAAGACACCACCTGCTGTGCTCGCTGCGGAGAGCATGATCCACCTGCAAGCGTTCCGCAGGAGTGTAGGTCCGAGGTGCCATGAGTGTTGTGACTTCTACCAGCACTGGTTCCACTGCAGGTGTGTGCAGTGGGATCCAGAGGTGGCGGTGAAGATTGATTTTTGTTGTGATTTTGTTGACAATATAGGGATTGAGGTCGAGATTTAATTGTTTGTTTTCATATGAAATGAGTTATTTGTAAAAAGAAATATGCTAAAATATAATATATATATATATATATTTATTCAACCCATCTTGTGTATTTCTTCCTTTACTTTCCAAGTGCATCTCTGCAACACAAACTCATGTCAATGCACATGACTGAAATTCAAGTTTTATTTGATGTAAATTCTTCATACTCATTTATATTTTAGTTTTAAACTGTGATCTATTTTCTCAAAACACAAGATTAATCTGTAAAACTAATTATGAGACATTATTTGGTTACAACACTGAATATGTTGGTGAAGAACCATTTTTTAAGAGTCCACAGGAGGGCAATAAAAAAGTTGACAGGCAAGTCGTTTTTTTTTTTACCGGAAGGCTAGCCAACAAATCAACTTGCTAGTAAACAGGTTGGTGTCTTATTTTGAACAAAATTAAAACGGATATATCTTGTAATTGAACAAAATAGTAAGGTGGCCAAAAAATGGGGACCGCATGCCGATTTTTTTGCTAAGTCGTTTATCAAAAAGCTGATATTAGTAGTATTTCCACTGAAATGTCAAACATGCTAATTGCTAACCTGTTAGCTAACATTTTTACAACACCAATAATCACAAAACATTGATGGCTTGATCACAAGATAACACTGTTGAAGGCAATATATTTCTTAAACGCTGTTGAATATGCCGATAATACGGGGTGCTACGCTACTTCTCAAATCAACGTATCCTACTATTTTCATCACCAATGGGAACCGTCGACACACCTATCTTCCAAGGAGCATCTTCCAGAGTGAACAACAGTAGAAGACAGGAAAGGGGAGACCCCTTTTTTAGACAATCATAGCCTTACAAGCGTGCCGATGAAAAGCCAACCCCTCACCCTTCCTAAGGAGGGCTAGTTCCAACAGAGATCCACAGCGAACGAAGACATGCACACGTAAATACATTCATGATTTCTTATTCCAAACAGGCGGCGGTTCGTGTGCAAAGTATATGATTACTGTGAGAATGGTTCCTAACATGTATCAATGATAAGTGCCGCTTTTTCTCTCTCCCTGTCCATGTCGTTGTGTAACAAGCAGCCATATGTTGTCAGTCCGCTAGGGACCTTATCCTCATGTATTAAGTGTGTATGTTTATTCTGTGTTATTATTTAGTTAGTAAATAAATAATTAAACCAATTTGTGTAGTACTGAATCATGAGTAAGGCTGGGGTGTTTGCAGATCCAAGAAAGTTACGACTGTTCAGAATGATATGATAAGAGCTTTTGATTTAATACGTTGACTGTTTTATGGATAGTTTAATTCGGGAGATGGTAACTCTTTAAACAACTGTTCTCGTGGTGCCACAAATTCCTAATTTGTTAATTGTTACATGATTAATTTAATAGTTTGTTGATTCGATAAATCAGTCATAAGATTAATTAAAGTAAATCAGTTGTGTTGTGATAAGGTAGGGATAGTATACAGAAGATAGCCCTATTTGGTAAAATAGCAAGTTCATATTATGGCAAGAACAGCTCAAATAAGCAAAGAGAAATGACTGTTCATCATTACTTTAAGACATGAAGGTCAGTCAATATGGAACATTTCAAGAACTTTGAACATTTCTTCAAGTGCAGTCGAAAAACCATCAAGCACTATGATGAAACTGGCTCTCATGAGGACCACCACAGGAAAGGAAGAACCAGAGTTACCTCTGCTGCAGAGGATAAGTTCATTAGAGTTACCAGCCTCAGAAATTGCAGCCCAAATAAATGCTTCACAGAGTCCAAGTAACAGACACATCTCAACATCAACTGTTCAGAGGAGACTGCGCGAATCAGGCCTTCATGTTCGAATTGCTGCAAAGAAACCACTACTAAATGACACCAATAAGAAGAAGAGACTTGCTTGGGCCAAGAAACACGAGCAATGGATATTAGACCGGTGGGAATCTGTCCATTGGTCTGATAAGTCCAAATTTGAGATTTTTGGTTCCAACCACCATGTCTTTGTGAGACGCAGAGTAGGTGAACGGATGATCACCGCATGTGTGGTTCCCACGTGAAGCATGGAGGAGGAGGTGTGATGGTATTTTGCTGGTGACACTGTCTGTGATTTACTTAGAATTCAAGGCACACTTAACCAGCATGGCTACCACAGCATGCTGCAGTGATACGCCATCCAATCAGGTTTGTGCTTAGTGGGACTATCATTTGTTTTTCAACAGGACAATGACCCAACACACTTCCAGGCTGTGTAAGGGCTATTTGACCAAGAAGGAGAGTGATGGAGTGCTGCATCAGAATACCTGGCCTCCACAATCACCTGACCTCAACCCAATTGAGATGGTTTGGGATGAGTTGGACCACAGAGTGAAGGAAAAGCAGCTAACAAGTGCTCAGCATATGTCGGAACTCCTTCAAGACTGTTGGAAAAGCATTCCAGGTGAAGCTGGTTGAGAGAATGCCATGAGTGTGAAAAGCTGTCATCAAGGCAAAGGCTGGCTACTTTGAAAGAATCTCAAATATAAAATATACTTTGATTTGTTTAACACTTTTTGGGTTACTACATGATTCAATGTGTTATTTCATAGTGTTGATGTCTTCACTATTATTCTACAATGTAGAAAATAGTAAAAATAAAGAAAAACCCTTGAATGATATATACAGTAGCAAACTTTTGACTGGTACTGTATATATATATATATATATGTTTTTAAATATATGGGGAATTGGAAATGATGCAGACAATTACATTGATGGAAGCTACAATCTATCTGCAATATTAAAACTGATATACCCCCTTAAAAAAAAAAACATGAATTGTAGCATGGGGCAGAAATAATGCAGTGCGACTTGAGTTTCGCCATCACCTAGAAGACTGTGTCCCCTTTTCTCAGCAGAGGGAGGGAGAGCCTGGTGAGTCGGGTGAGCGGCAGCCTCACCGCTGCTCCCTCCCTCCCCTCAGACACAGGCCATCAGTCCAGAAAAAAAATATATACACAGTGCCTTTGGAAAGTATTCCCCTTCCTCTTTTCCACATTTTGGTAGGTTACAGCTTTATTCAAAAATGTATTAAATAGTTTTTTCCCTCATCAATCTACACACAATACCCCATAAAGAAAAAGCAAAAACAGGATTTTAGAAATGTTTGCTAATTCATTAAAAATAAAAAAGTATTCAGACTCTTTATTTATGCTACTGTTTGAGTACTTTGTTGAAGCACCTTTGGCAGTGATTACAGCTTCGAGTCTTCTTGGGTAGCAAAGGAGAAGACCAAATAGCAATAAGTATTACTGCTACTTAAGTAATACAATACAATCTGAAATAACTTTTACACAATGAGTGAAGTGAAACCATCCATCATATTCATTTGGGGTTCTGGAACATGATTTCATTGCACAATCAAACACAGATTATGAACTGGGTGGCTCGAGCCCTGAATGATGATTGGCTGAAAGCTGTGACATATGAGACTATACCACAGGTATGACAGAACATTTATTTTGACTGTTCTAATTACGTTTGTAACCAATTTATAATAGCAATAAGGCACCTCGGTGGTTTGTGGTATATGGCCAATATACCACACCCCCTTGGCCATATTGCTTAATTAGATCTCTATCTTTCTGTGACTTGAAAGATTCCCTGTGGGGAGATAAATGATGCTGTGTTGTCATGCAAGGCAGGCCTCTCTCTGCTGTAAAGCCTATCATCTCTCTGTGCACTGCCTGCAGTAGGCAGCTTGATCTCCTACATAAGAGGATATGCTGCAGTAGCTACCTTGTGCTAGGACACTGCTGCACTGAAGGACACACTTCACACACCACGACATGCGCTGCCAGCCTGCTCACCGACCCACTTCGTTTCACCGACCAACAACCTTAGCATTCAAGGCAGGCCGAACTAAGACACAGGGATCCCAATAAACAGTACGCTGAACATCACTTTGGTCACGTATAAGCGCTAAAAGTAGCTCTCCCACCAGGTGACTGCAGGTACACGCTGTCCTCCTTTGCCTATGAATTATGAACATGACAACCAAGGAGAGACAGAGACAGAGAGGGAAAGAGATGTAGTTCTTTTCACTCCATTCACATCTCTTTTCTTTGTGAGCGGGCACTGTAACCTTGGGAGGATAGCGTGAGTCATCACTGCACTTCAGCAGACCTTGGCCAGCCAGGCTGTTTAGTGCTGGAGAAGAAACGGCCTGCTTTCAACTGACAGACTGACAGACAAACAGGGCCCTCTGGCCACAGTCCCAAAAAATACATTGGGACACTGGCGCACAGTTAGACAATGACGCATAGTCACTGCAACTCACAGAGAGGCATAGCAGCAGTAACAGACACATAAGACACACAGTCCAAAGCAGGGACACAGACCCTACAGACCCAGACAGATGAGAGAAGACACAGATGAGCCACAGACAGGTCTGATGTGTTGTGACGTTGTCTGCCATGTACAGTTGTGTCACTCTATCCTGGTACTGGGAAACAGTTCTGTTTAGGCTCCTATTCACAGTAATTATTCATCATGATCTCATGTATATTTCATACAGCATCATCAGTACAGTCAGCTCATTTTGGTAGAAGTCTTGATGAACTCCTCAATGAGGTCATTGAGTCCAAGTTAAATAAGTTGTCCTTTACGTAACTGAAGTTGATCTTGCTTGAATAGAGTAGCATTTAAACTTGTGTTGAAATGTTTTTTTTTAAAAGATCAACTTCTCTACGGGTGTCATCTTACAAATACAATACAGCGATCTGCCCTTGCTCAATTTCTGTGTGTGTGTGTGTGTGTAATGTGCGTGTGTTAATTCCAGCCCAGTCCCAGCTGTCAGTCATCCTCCAGTGTGTTCCAGCCGTGACAGACTAAGGTTAATACCCTCTCTAATATTCATCCCCAGATCTTTGAAGTGATCCCATCCACCACGCCTCAGATAAAAGCATCAATACACAACAAGCAGGAGAAAGAAAAACAGCCCTCTTATTTTAAGGCACTTAACCTTTCCTGTCTTGGCAAACCAAAGCGGACATGGGTTATTTAGATCTGCAAGTGAAAAGAAAATGGTAATTTCCAAGCGAGTAAAATGATGACAATAAGGCAGAAAGACTGTTTTGTTTTTTATGTTTGAATTATGATCTCCAATTCCAAAAGGCCCTGCTCGTCTCCTGTGGCAGGCTGAGTGTTTTAATGATGAAGCTGGGGAAAGATATAAAAGAGCCACGGTGGAACAATAGCACTGACTATTCCCTTTATTTATTTATTCCCGTTTATTCCCGTTCCAGCTAAGCCTTTACATTTTTACACAAATGCAAATAGTATGCAAATGTCACTATGTTAATGCCTTGGCTTACACGCTCTCTCTCTCATCAATCTAGCATTATTCAGCTGATATTATACCTACATCTTAAACTCAGGAAATAGAACTGAGCTGGACTTGAAAACTGCTCGGTGTTGAGTCAACACAATGAGCACATACTATGGACGTGTTTGACAAGCGTCTGGCGCTTTCAATTTTAATAATTCAATGAGTGGAAAGGTTTTGGTTTTCAAGGTCATTCACCTAGTAGTCTATAAGGGATGCTCTCAACTTTTACTTTACTACAACCTAACTTACATGGCAACCTGGTCTCAGAGCATTTCGTATTATTCTTTACGTTAATCCGAGACGCTCCATTTAGTGTGATATGTTATGTTTTGTATGGAATGCAATAATTAGCAAAATGTACAATATGTTACAAATTTTCAAACGTATAATATGTTATGAATTTGTAAAATGTATGATTTGTTACGAATTCTAGCTAGATGGCTAATGTTAGCTAGGTGGCTAATGTTAGCTAGGTTAGAGGTTTGGGGTTAAGTTTGAGTTAGGTTAAAGGGGAAGGGTTAGCTAACATGCTAAGTAGTTGCAAAGTAGCAAAAAGAGTAGTAAATAGTTGAAAACGTGCTAATTAGCTCAAATGCTAAAGCTGTCTGTGAAGAAACTCGCAACCTTTGGGTTGCTAGACGTTTGCATTATACGCCCACTAACTACCCTACTTTCATTTTTGCCTTAAATAACCGTCTGTCTTATACAACCATACCAAACATAACATAAAATACTAATTTGGGTGTTCCGGATGTACATTTACTATGTTACGTCTAGTCTATGAGACCAGGCTGTACATGGTGACGGGTGCTGTGGCTTAGATGTTCTGATGGGTGCCAGAGAAAGAAAAACCAATGAGAAATATCCTACAAATCAGTGTGTGTGTGTGTTATCCTCATCCTGTCCAGGTGCTCCTCTCTCAGGGGACACTTAAGGCCATTAGAGTAGGCCTTTCTCTGGCCACCTGGGACTCTGATAGGTTACCAGGTGATTTTCAGGAATTATAGGTGATTTTCAGGAATTATAGGTAACGTATTATGTATTTTTCATGAAAACACACACACACCAAGTGCACACTCTAGGCCCCAAACACACGTTAGCCCGGATGTAAACACCATCTGGCTATGCAGGGATGTTTCCCTGCAGAGTGCAGACCAGGGACCAGATAGCAGTGCCTCCATCTCCCCTCATCAGAGCGCTGTACTGTATGAGAGAGTATTCAATTAAATGAGTGCCTGACCAAACAAGACAGACCCACCAGGGAAGACAGTGACAGAAGACATGATTTCCACATCCCATAAAGAACTGTGTTAACATGTGTCATACAAGGCACAACATGCCTGTTACACCAGCCAATACGGCAGGGAGCCCAATTCATACATGTGAAGATATCAACAAACCATATTGCACAATGGTGACTATGGCTCGAGGTTGACAGTTACTGATATAATGGGCCATTCAGGCATTAGGTGACATTGATCTCATCATAGCCCTTAGCTAAAGTACAGGAGAATAGAGGGGTTAATGTGTTTCACCAATAGGCCTATGTACTGTAACTGAACAACTAATGTAATTAAAATCAATAACAGATTCAAACCTCTCAGCACAAGACAGACAGACCCTGAGGCATGCCACACAGCTGTTAGGAAAAGGATAAATAAAAATGGTTGTTACTGGAAGCAGTCTAATACTGGAGGACTTAGTCTCAGAGAACCTTACTGTAGCTAGCTACTGTAGCTAGCTACTGTATTTATGCTACTGTTTTTAAGGCAGAAACCAGAGGGGTGGTTGGGGTGGCAGGTAGCCTAGCGGTTAAAAGCATTGGGCCAGTAACAGAAAGGACACTGGTTCAAATCCCCAATTCAACCATGTGAAAAATCTGTTGGTGTCCCCTTGAGCAAGGCACTTAACCCTAATTGCTCCTGTAAGTCGCTCTGGATAAGAGCATCTGCTAAATTACTAAAATGTAAGTAGAGGAAAACTTTAATAAACTGGCCTCTGAAAAATATAATAAACTATGATTATTTGCTCAGCTAAAAACAGCTCCGCAGGACATATTTTCCATTTCAGAACGCTTCCACAATTTCCTGTTGGCTGCATTACGCAATAGCTGTGGATACTTTTAAAAAGTCTAAAAAGTTTTGTTTGTGGGCCTTTCTTGATGTCATTCACACAAACCACAACGTACCAGTTTTACTAATCTGTTAAGACACCTTCTCACTGAAACGTGACAACACAATTGATTCATACTGACACTGTTTACAATCAAATTGACCCTGTAATGTTTTAGTGAACCAATTTTTTAAAGGCCATGCTGTGAGCGTATAGAATTAATGCAATGAATGTGAGTGTCTCTCAACCAGCTATAATATATACAGCTTTGTCCCACTGTATCTTACAAGCATTGCCCAAAGAGATTTGATAACACTGCCATCTATTGGTGGGTTGAACAGCTGAAGACTGTATTTTATGGATCACATGAATAAACCTGCAGTGCCATGCACCGCCAGTAGGTATAGCCCTAGAGCAGCAACAGCTTGTTACAAACTTATACAGTCAATGGAGGCAACACACACATCACAACACTGCTATCAACATTCCTATCATATTATGTAGGTCAGATGAGCTGTGAGTCATGATACATTTCCTCACACACACTCGTACACATGCATGAATGCCACATGTGAACACAGAGTTAGGGTGGCAGGTAGCCTAGCGGTTAAGACCGTTAAGCCAGTAACTGAAAGGTTGCTAGTTCAAATCCCCGAGCCGGCAAGGTGGAACGATATGCTAATTTATCCTAAACGACAACTGCATCCAGGGCGCTGTTGATTGAGAGGGGTTGGGTTAAATGAAGAAGGCATGTCGGTTGAATGCATTCAGTTGTGCAACTGACTAAGTATCCCCTTTTTTCCACACTCACTCTCCAGTTCTCCTGCTATAGGTCTCAGTTTGCAGACTGTATGGGCAGACAGACCGTGTGTTTAGCGCTCAGAGCAGACAGCTGTCCTGACTAGTGAATATTGAGACAGCCTGACTCAGTCTCTCTCTCTGCCTACCTGCTGCAGCTCTCTGTATAAAAGGGCAATACTGCACAGCGCTGTGTACTGCTGGCTGGCTGGCTGGCTGGCTGGGTAGATAGATAGATAGATGAAGCTGTCCAGGAAAGAAGGAGCAATAAAAGAGTAATATAGGCCTAAAGATTAATTTTGTCTTTGGCTAATTGGGGAATATTGGATTTATTGGGACAGTACATACAGTTGAAGTCGGAGGTTTACATACACTTAGGTTGGAGTCATTAAAACTAATTTTTCAACCACTCCACAAATTTTTTGTTAACGGTTAGGACATGACAAGTAATTTTTCCAGAAATTGTTTACAGACAGATTATTTCACTGTATCACAATTCCAGTGGGTCAGAAGTTTACATCCTGTGGTGTTCTGCATTAGCATCGAAAAGCCCCCGTGATATGCAACTTTTCCGTTAAGTTAGGAACAAATATACACAGGCAGTTAGGAAAGCTAAGGCTAGCTATTTCAAGCAGAAATTAGCATCCTGTAGCACAAACTCAAAAAAGTTCTGGGACACTGTAAAGTCCATGGAGAATAAGGTCTTCGAAAGCCAAGTTAACAAACAGATACCGACCATTTTAAATACCACCGTACCTTCTCCGCTATGCAATCTGGTTTCAGAGCTGGTCAAGGGTGCACCTCGGCCACGCTTAAGGTCCTAAACAATATCATAACCGCCATCGATAAGAGACATTACTGTGCAGCTGTATTCATCAACCTGGCTAAGGCTTTCGACTCTGTCAATCACAACATTCTTATTGACAGACTCAACAGCCTTGGTTTCTCAAATGATTGCCTCACCTGGTTCACCAACTACTTCTCTGATAGAGTTCAGTGTGTCAAATCGGAGGGCCTGTTGTCCGGACCTCTGGCAGTCTCTATGGGGGTGTCACAGGGTTCAATTCTCGGGCCGACTCTCTTCTCTGTATACATCAATGATGTCGCTCTTGCTGCTGGTGATTCTTTGATCCACCTCTACGCAGACGACACCATTCTGTATACCTCTGGCCCTTCTTTGGACACTGTATTAACTAACCTCCAGACGAGCTTCAATGCCATACAACTCTCCTTCCGTGGCCTCCAACTGCTCTGAAATGCAAGTAAAACTAAATGCATGCTCTTCAACCGATTGCTGCCTGCACCTGCCCGACCGTCCAGCATCACTACTCTGGACGGTTCTGACTTAGAATATGTGGACAACTACAAATACCTAGGTGTCTGGTTAAACTGTAAACTCTCCTTCCAGACTCACATTAAACATCTCCAATCCGAAATTAAATCTAGAACCGGCTTCCGATTTCGCAACAAAGCATCCTTCACTCATGCTGCCAAACATATCCTCGTAAAACTGACCATCTTAACGATCCTCGACTTCGGCGATGTCAGTTACCAAATAACCTCCAACACTCTACTCAACAAATTGGATGCAGTCTATCACAGTGCCATCCTTTTTGTCACCAAAGCCCCATATACTACCCACCACTGCGACCTGTACGCTCTTGTTGGCTGGCCCTTGCTTCATACTCGTCGCCAAACCCACTTGCTCCAGTTCATCTACAAGTCTCTGCTAGGTAAAGTCCCGCCTTATCTCAGCTCACTGGTCACAATAGCAGCACCCACCCGTAGCACGCGCTCCAGCAGGTATTTCTCACTGGTCACCCCCAAAGCCAATTCTTCCTTTGGCCGCCTCTCCTTCCAGTTCTCAAACTGCAAAAATCATTAAAGCTGGAGACTCATACTTCACTAGCTTTAAGCACCAGCTGTCGGAGCAGCTCACAGATCACTGCACCTGTACATAGCTCATCTATAAATAGCCCATCCAATCTATGTCATCCCCATACTGTATTTATTAATGTATTTATCTTGCTCCTTTGCACCCTAGTATCTCTACTTGCACATTCATCTTCTGCACATTCTACCATTCCAGTGTTTAATTGCTATATTGTAATTACTTCGCCACCATGGCTATTTATTGCCTTACCTCTCTTATCCTACCTCATTTGCACATGCTGTATATAGATTTTTCTACTGTATTATTGATTGTATGTTTGTTTATTCCATGTGTAACTATGTGTTGTATGTGTCGAACTGCTTTGCTTTATCTTGGCCAGGTCGCAGTTGCAAATGAGAACTTGTTCTCAACTAGCCTAGCTGGACAAATAAATGTGAAAAAAAAATAATAATACACTAAGTTGACTGTGCCATTAAACAACTTGGAAAATTCCAGAAAATTATGTCATGGCTTTAGAAGCTTCTGATAGGCTAATTGACATAATTTGAGTCAATTGGAGGATGCATTTCAAGGCATACCTTCCAACTCAGTGCCTCTTTGCTTGGGAAAATCAAAAGTAATCAGCCAAGACCTCCACAAGTCTGGTTCATCCTTGGGAGCAATTTCCAAACGCCTTAAGGTATCGCGTTCTTCTGTACAAACAATAGTATGCAAGTAAACAACATGGGACCACGCAGCTGTCATACCGCTCAGGAAGGAGACGTGTTCTGTCTCTTAGAGATGAACGTACTTTGGTGCGAAAAGTGCAAATCAATCCCAAAACAACAGTAAAGGACCTAGTGAAGATGCTGGAGGAAACAAGTACAAAAGTATCTATATCCACAGTAAAACGAGTCTTATATCGACATAACTTGAAAATTTGCTCTGCAAGGAAGAAGCCACTGCTCCATAAGCACCATAAAAAA
Organism: Salmo trutta; assembly: GCF_901001165.1. Lineage (NCBI taxonomy): Eukaryota > Metazoa > Chordata > Actinopteri > Salmoniformes > Salmonidae > Salmo > Salmo trutta. Next base: position 29,288,028 of record NC_042960.1, on the reverse strand, counting down.
AAGCCAGATTACGGTTTGCAACTGCACATGGGGACAAAGATCGTACTTTTTGGAGAAATGTCCTCGTCTGATGAAACAAAAATAAAACTGTTTGGCCATAATGACCATCGTTATGTTTGGAGGAAAAAGGGGGAGGCTTGCAAGCCGAAGAACACCATCCCAACCGTGAGGCACGGGGGTGGCAGCATCATGTTGTGGGGGTGCTTTACTGCAGGAGGGACTGGTGCACTTCGCAAAATAGATGGCGTCATGAGGATGTAAAATTATGTGGATATATTGAGGCAACATCTCAAGACATCAGTCAGGAAGTTAAAGCTTGGTCACAAATGCATCTCCCAAGTGTACAATGACCCCAAGCATACTTCCAAAGTTGTGGCAAAATGGCTTAAACAACAAATTCAAGGTATTGGAGTGGCCATCACAAAGCCCTGACGACCTCAATCCTATAGAAAATGTGTGGGCAGAACTGAAAAAGCGAGCGCGACCAAGGAGGCCTACAAACCTGACTCAGTTACACCAGCTCTGTCAGGAGGAATGGGCCAACATTCACCCAATTTATTGTGGGAAGCTTGTGGAAGGCTATCCGAAACATTTGACCCAAGTTAAACAATTTAAAGGCAATGCTACCAAATACTAATTGAGTGTATGTAAACTTCTGACCCACTGGGAATGTGATGAAAGAAATAAAAGCTGAAATAAATAATTCTCTCTCCTATTACTCTGATATTTCACATTCTTAAAATAAAGTGGTGATCCTAACTGACCTAAGACAGAGAATCTTTACTAGGATTAAATGTCAGGAATTGTGAAAAACTGAGTTTAAATGCATTTGGCTAAGGTGTATGTAAACGTCCGACTTCAACTGTAAATGAGGATCAACGAGATGGTGTTTCTATGAATGAATAAGGATGAGGAATTCAGTCATTGTCATGTCTGTCTGTCATTCTGTGCGTGTATTTGTAGTGTACTCACCAGTCCTGCAGTGAGTGATGGTGCAGACTGGCCCAGGGACTGGTTCCTCATGCGGACCAGGTTGTTGGGGGGTTCTACAGAAAGATGCCAGGCTAGCTGACTCACCCGACCGTGCATACTGCTGGACAGGGGAAGAAGCTGCTGCTTACCTGGTGGGGGGGGGAAGGACCAGTCAACCAGGGTAAACTACGGAACAACAGCTCATCTAGATCTAAAAGCAGAATGATAGATGCAAAAGCACTCCAGAAGTGCCATGTATGGACTCATCAAATTGTATTTGTCACATGCGCCGAATACAACATGTGTAACACCTTACAGTGAAATGCTTACTTACAAGCCCTTAACCAACAATGAAGTTAAAAAAATCTGAATAAGAAATAAAAGGAACAAGTAATTAAAGAGCAGCAGTAAAATAACAATAGCGAGACTATATACATGGGGTACCGGTACAGAGTCAATGTGCGGGGGCACCGGTTAGTCAAGGTCATTGAGGTAATACGTACATTTGGGTAGAGTTATTAAAGTGACTATGCATAGATAATAACAGAGTGGCAGTGGAGTAAACCTGGGAGGGGGAGGGGGCCATGCAAATAGTCTGGGTAGCCATTTGATTAGATGTTCAAGAGGCTTACGGCTTCGGGGTAGAAGCTGTTAAGAAGCCTCTTGGACCTCGACTTGGTGCCTATGACTAGGGTGGCTGGAGTCTTTGACAATTTTAAGGGCCTTCCTCTGACACCGCCTGGTATAGAGGTCTTGGATGGCAGGAAGCTTGGTCCCAGTGATGTACTGGGCCGTACCCACTACCCTCTGTAGTGCCTTGCGGTCGGAGACTGAGCAGTTGCCATACCAGGCAGTGATGCAACCAGTAAGGATGCTCTCGATGGTACAGCTGTAGAACTTTAAGGATCTGAAGACCCATGTCAAATCTTTTCAGTCTCCTGTGGGGGAATAGGTTTTGTCGTGCCCTCTTCACAACTGTCTTGGTGTGCTTCGACCATGTTAGTTTGTTGGTGATGTGGACACCAAAGAACTTGAAGCTCACAACCTGCTCCATTACAGCCCAGTCGATGAGAATGGGGGTGTGCTCGGTCCTCCTTTTCCTGTAGTCCCCAATCATCTCCTTTGTCTTGATCACGTTGAGGGAGAGGTTGTTGTCCTGGCACCAACACCAGCCAGGTCTCTGACTTCCTCCCTATAGGCTGTCTCGTCGTTGTCAGTGATCAGGCCGTAGCAGTATGGCAATGACCAATATCATCATTAAGTTTGCGGATGACACTGTTGTGTCATCAGCAAACTTAATGATGATATTGGAGTTGTGCCTGGCCATGCAGTCACGAGTGAACAGGGAGTACAGGAGGGGACTGAGCACGCCCCCCTGAGGGGCCCGTGTTGAGGATCAGCGTGGCAGATGTGTTGTTACCTACTCTTACCACCTGGGGGTAAGACAAAAGGTGTTCCTTTTGTCAATGAATAGCATTCTCACATAGGTGTTCCTTTTGTCCAGGTGGGAAAGGGCAGTGTGGAGTGCAATAGAGATTGCATCATCTGTGGATCTGTTAGGGCGGTATGCAAATTGTAGTGGGTCTAGGGTTTCTGGGATTGTGTGTGTGTTTCTCTTACTGGTCATTGCCATACTGCTACGGCGTGTGCGGCCATCATCCTGGCTGAGCTGTCGGTGCAGTTTGGTCTTGTTGGCGGCGGGGGACAAGTCAGGGTTACTCAACTTTCTGAACAACAGGGGCGGGGGCGCAGCAAACTCCTACAGAGAGCGTGACAGAGAGGAGGGAGGGAGAGGGGGAAGCGAGGGAGAGAGAGGGGAGGCAAGGGAGAGAGAGGGGGAGGAAAGTAAAAAGAGAGGAGTTGGAGGAGAAGAAACAAAAGACTGGCCTATTAAAAAAACGAATCTCCAATCCCAACAAGTCAAGTAGCCTGTCCGTCCCAGTCCACTCAGCTATGGAACATGTGTTGCATGGCTGTAGCCAACAGTGAAGTCACACCTCAGCAAAGCCAACCAAGCCCCAGTCAGTCAGTATATCGGTATCAAAGTCAAAATGCTGGTATCGTGACAACACTAACACAGACAGGCACACACACCTGCTCTTCGCATTTTGGGAGGCTGTGCTCTGCCTCTGTGCAGATGGACTGAGCAGAGTGCACACATACACACACACACACCAGTTGCATTACCATTCACCATAAATCAATCACTGAGGCGTTGTTGGATGATGTTTGTTAGGCTTTGCCCTTAGCAACTGGTCCAGGGACAGTGGTTGAGAGCTGCTGGGAAAGGACAGGATGAGCTGATTTTAATTCAGTAGTAAAGCGACAACAGTTACTGAAGTGAGATATTGATTTTGTCTGTTGAGACAAATTCCAACTGAAATCACCAGAGACAGACACATGAAGGATGTGATGTACAGCCAGTACGATGAGCCTATTTGTTTTTGCTTCGGAGGCCTCTGAAACAGCCGTCACCATGGAAACCTGGCTTGGCCGAGGGGTCATTCCACCTCAAAAAGCACAAGAAAGAGTATTTTGACACCCACCATCTCAGATTGTTCTGAAATCGTTGAATCAGATAAGATAGCCACTCATGCAACATTATTTTGTTGAAAGACAATTTGAACTCTGAGAAAAAAAGCTAATTGATTGCACCCAATTTGTCCATTTCAATTTATAGAATTCATAAATTATACTGAATATAATGCAACATTTAAAGTGTTGGTCCCATGTTTCATGAGCTGAAATAAAATATTCCAGAAATATTCCATAAGCACAAAAAGCTTATTTCTCTCAAATGTTGTGCACAAATTTGTTTACATTCATGTTAACGAGTGTTTCTCATTTGCCAAGATAATCCATGCATATTAAAAAGCCTAGTCCTATGTAGCACAGTTGGTAGAGCAACGCACTTGCAGCACCAGGGTTGTGGGTTTGATTCCCATGGGGGACTAGTATGAAAATGTATGCACTCACTACAGTAAGTTGCTCTGGATAAGACCGTCTGCTAAATGATGTAAGTATAAACAACAGCCATAAGCTACCAACACAATTGCATTTTATCGAGGGCAATCGAATGCACAGAGAAACCGTGACAAGATTGTGCCATTCATTCACCGCCATCACCTCATGTTTCAGCATGATAATGGACGGCCCCATGTCGCAAGGATCTGTACACAATTCCTGGAAGATGAAAATGTCGCAATGCTTCCATGGCCTGCATACTCACCAGCAATGTTCTAACTGAGGAAATTCTAATTCTTGTGAGAGGAAACTTGATCGTTGTGAGAATTTTGTGCAACTTCCGGTGTGCATTTATAGTGAACACTGAGGATGTACCCTTACAGTTTTAGACAGTAGCTAACAGGCTATTTGAGCATAATGTAGGCCTACCAACAAAACCAATGGAGCGGTTTCCATAAGTTTCACATAGAAATAGCTTTTGATTTCTATGATATATCCTACAGTAGCCTATATGTGGTGTTCAATGCAGGCCTACATTGCACAAGACTTAAAAAAAAACGTTTTTACATGATGAAGGGCTTGACATTTATTCATGATGTGTTACTTGGTCTGTAACACCATGGGCCAAATAGGTAACTGTAAATTACAATATTTTGTGTTGTATGATGCAGGAAACCACTTTACAAAATAAAAGTAATTATTATTACCATACTGACAATTAGACAATGTAGGCTATCCCTCTGACTATTGGCTTATTTGCATATTCAAGCCTGTCTCAAAACACAACACCGCCCCTTTAAATTAAGACATACAGTGCATTCGGGAAGTATTCAGACCCATTCCCCTTTTCCACATTTTGTTAAGTAACAGCCTTATTCTAAAATGGATTAAATAAAAACATTTCCTCATTAATCTACACCCAATACCCCATAATGACAAAGTGAACACATGTTATTCAAAAATGTTGCAAATGTATTCTAAGTAAAAAACAAATGCCTGATTTACATAAGTATTTAGACCCATTGCTATGAGACTCGAAATTGAGCTCAGGGGCATTCTGATTCCACTGATCATCCTTGAGATGTTTCTACAACTTGATTGGGGTCCACCTGTGGTAAATTCAATTGCACCTTTGGCAGCGATTACAGCCTTGAGTCTTCTTGGCTATGACGCTACAAGCTTGGTAGCGTCATACCCAAGGCTGTAGTCGCTGCCAAAGTTCCTTCAACAAAGTACTGAGTAAAGGGTCTGAATACTTATGTAAATGTGATATTTCCGTTTCTTAAAATAAAATAAAAAACTGTTTTTGCTTTATCATTATGGGGTATTGTGTGTAGATTGATGAGGGGGAAAAAACTATTTAATTCATTTTAGAATTAGGCTGTAACGTAACAAAATGTGGGAAAAGTCAAGGGGTCTGAATACTTTCCGAATGAAGTTTGGTAAAATCGGGTGTAAGGTACTATATTTATTCAATATTATGTGAATCCTATAAATGAAAAGGCCCAATTTGGGTGCAATCAATTAGCTCATTTCAACAACATATTGTAGCAGGAATGCTCATCTTAACTGCAGAAACCATTTCAGAACAATCTGAGATTGTGGGTGTCATGGCTTGCTGAAATGACATGGAATGACTTCCTCTCTCAAGCCACCAGATCAACCCCTGGCGTCGTGAGGAGTGTTCCAGAAACATCTGGAAGTCCTGTTGTGTGTCAGACACAGCGCGCCCCTCAAACCTCCCAGCCGCACACAGAGGGCTGGAATGAACGCATCCACTACTCCCAACCAGCCAGCCGGCAGCACAAACAGAAAACAAACCCTCACTCCCAAATACCCTGAAAAATACACAGATGCAAAAGCACACACAGACAACCTGCATTCAGTAGTTCAAGCTTTGTATATCTATTCAACAATCAAAACTTGTGGCAGAATCAAAGTAGGTCTCCCTGTCTCTGTTTAGTAATACCGCATTCCTCTATACCTGATCAATGCCGGTCTGTGCATTCCATAGGTGTGTAGGCTACCCCAGGGCAAGGCAGGCTGCCCTCCAGCCCACTAGTGAGCAGCACATATGCGTCTGCAACATGTGACACTGACAGGTACAGCCTTAGGAATAGGAGATGGGGGGAGAGCTTAATGTACAGTCGTGGCCAAAAGTTTTGAGAATGACAAATATAAATGTTCAAAGTTTGCTGCTTCAGTGTCTTTAGATATTTTTGTCAGATGTTACTATGGAATACTGAAGTATAATTACAAGCATTTCATAAGTGTCAAAGGCTTTTATTGACAATTACATGAAGTTGATGCAAAGAGTCAATATTTGTAGTGTTGACTCTTTTTTTTCAAGACCTCTGCAATCCGCCCTGGCATGCTGTCAATTAACTTCTGGGCCACATCCTAACTGATGGCAGCCCATTCTTGCATAATCAATGCTTGGAGTTTGTCAGAATTTGTGGGTTTTTTTTTGTCCACCTGCCTCTTGAGGATTGACCACAAGTTCTCAATGGAATTAAGGTCTGGGGAGTTTCCTGGCCATGGACCTAAAATATCGATGTGTTGGTACGATTCTTTATTCATGGCTGTGTTCTTAGGCAAAATTGTGAGTGAGCCCACTCCCTTGGCTGAGAAGCAACACCACACATGAATGGTCTCAGGATGCTTTACTGTTGGCATGACACAGAACTGATGGTAACGCTCACCTTGTCTTCTCCAGACAAGCTTTTTTCCGGATGCCCCAAACAATCGGAAAGGCGATTCATCAGAGAAAATGACTTTACCCCAGTCCTCAGCAGTCCAATCCCTGTACCTTTTGCAAAATATCAGTCTGTTCCTGATGTTTTTCCTGGAGAGAAATGGCTTCTTTGCTGCCCTTCTTGACACCAGGCCATCCTCCAAAAGTCTTTGCCTCACTGTGCGATGCACTCACACCTGCCTGCTGCCATTCCTGAGCAAGCTCTGTACTGGTGGTGCCCCGATCCCGCAGCTGAATCAACTTTAGGAGACGGTCCTGGCGCTTGCTGGACTTTCTTGGGTGCCCTGAAGCCTTCTTCACAACAATTGAACCGCTCTCCTTGAAGTTCTTGATGATCTAAAAAATGGTTGATTTAGGTGCAATCTTAATGGCAGCAATATCCTTGCCTGTGAAGCCCTTTTTGTGCAAAGCAATCACGACGGCATGTGTTTCCTTGCAGGTAACCATGATTGACAGAGGAAGAACAATGATTCCAAGCACCACTCTCCTTTTGAAGCTTCCGGTCTGTTATTCGAACTAAATCAGCATGACAGAGTGATCTCCAGCCTTGTCCTCGTCAACACTCATACCTGTATTAACGAGAGAATCACTGACATGATGTCAGCTGGTCCTTTTGTGGCAGGGCTGAAATGCAGTGGAAATGTTTTTGAGGGATTCAGTTCATTTGCATGGCAAAGAGGAACTTTGCAATTAATTGCAATTCATCTGATCACTCTTCATAACATGCTGGAGTATATCCAAATTGCCATCATACAAACTGAGGCAGCAGACTTTGTGAAAATTAATATTTGTGTCATTCTCAAAACTTTTGGCCACGACTGTACAGTATGTTTCAATGCCTCCACCACTGCATTTCACTCCTTTACACCTAGGTGGCAGAGTTACACATACATTCAGTCAGGCTTGAGAGGTAGGGAAAAATACAGCTGTTAAATGCACACATACCATCGGATTTTAAGGGCATTAGAGGGAAACTTTGAAATTTGAGGGAAACTTTGAAATTTGTGGAAATGTGAAATTAATGTGGGAGAATATAACACATTAGATCTGGCAAAAGATAATACATACAAAAAAACGTGTAAAAAAAATTGAACCCAGTTCCTACATTTGAATATAAAAATGTATCAAACAAAACTATGCTACATTTTATCTCTGGGACTCTCAGAATGACAAATCAGAGCAAGATTACTGAATGTAAGTACATTATTTACCTTCAGAGGTGAATGTATCAAACGCGTTGCAGTGATAAAAGTTTTGTTGTGCACTCTACTCAAACAATAGCATGGCATTTTTTCACTGTAAAAGCTACTGTAAATTGGACAGTGTAGTTAGATTAACACAAATTTAAGCTTTCTGCCCATGTAAGACATGTCTATGTCCTGGGAAATGTTCTTGTTACTTACAACGTCATGCTAATCACATTAGCTCAACCGTCCCGGTGGAGGGACACCAATCCCGTAGAGGTTTTAACAGGCAATCATTAACACGGAACCGGCTGCGCACGTGCACCATCGTGCGCTATCGTTCATAAATGTATTTTGTCCCCCTACACCAAACGCGATCACGACACGCAGGTTAAAATATCAAAACAAACTCTGAACCAATTACATTCATTTGGGGACAGGTCGAAAAGCATTAAACATGTATGGCAATTTAGCTAGTTAGCTGGCACTTGCTAGCTAATTTGTCCTATTTAGCTATCTTGCTGTTGCTAGCTAATTTGTCCTGGGATATAAACATTGAGTTGTTATTTTACCTGATATGCACAAGGTCCTCTACTCCCGACAATTAATCCACACATAAAACGGTCAACCGAATCATTTCTAGTCATCTCTCCTCCTTCCAGGCTTTTTCATCTTTGAACTTATATGGTGATTGGCATCTACACTTTCATTGTATTACCACGACAACCGGCAAAACAGTTAGTCTTTCAATCACCCACGTGGGTATAACCAATGAGGAGATGGCACGTGGATACCTGCTTCTATAAACCAATGAGGAGATGGGAGAGGCAGGACTTGCAGCGCGATCTGCGTCAGAAATAGGAATGACTTCTATTTTAGCCCTTGGCAACGCAGACGCACGTTGGTGCGCGCGAGCAGTGTGGGTACAATAATTGAATAACATAGATTTCTACATTTATTTTGCAACGCTCGCGCACACAACGCGAGCGGTGTAGTCAGGGTATAAGCCTTGGCTCCAGCTCTCCATCTTTCTCTCCTAAATGAAAGCTCCTTATGCTTGGCTTACATTACTCCTCTGTTGCATGACTCCCTCTCTCCCTCTTTTTCTCTGGTTCAAATGTTTTCCATAGTGAGCGGTCTCATAACTGTCACCTGGCACAGTGTCTCATTCCTGCCCTCTCCACTAAGGTTGTTTCTCCACTGAGTTTCCTCCATACTAGCGTACTAAATACTTAAACTGCATACAAATTTTGCCGTTTGATCTAGTGGAATTCACTCGTCTTTTCCGTCTCATGGGTTTGACAACAGCTGATATCAGACAAATTGACATGCTGTACCAAAATGAACAAATGGCGGTAGTCAACACAATCGCGCATTAGACGACGCAGTCGGGGTACTTCTTTCTACATTTCACATACTAGTTACCCTGACTGACACCCCACCGTCTCAATGGGCCATGGACAACAACATGAGACTATCTAATATATAATAATAATAATAATAATAATATTATTATTATTATTATTATTATTATATGCCATTTAGCAGACACTTTTATCCAAAGCGATTTACAGTAATGTCTGCATACATTTTTTAAATATGGTTGATCCCGGGAATCAAATCTACTATCACGGCATTGCAAGTGTCATACCAACTGAGCAGAGCTAACAGAGGACCACAAAGCTTGCTGTGAGACTATGATGTGAGCCTGGAGCGTGATCAGGAAGATTGCGTGTTCTCACTCAGGCCTTAGAATGTCCTTAGTATGTCATGAAGAATGGGTCTGCATGTTCAGGCAGGGCTCGGGGCTGAGTAGACTCACATCTGCACTGGACACTGGCTGATTGACCTCTGCAGCCTTAGAGTGTTTTCTCTCATGTTCCAGTGGTCTCTCTGTATGATATTCTGTGTACAGTGTGGCATGTACCGTATGGTACAGTTTTTACCAAAGCAACTGAGTCCAACCCTAACCAAGGCAGAATATTTTTTCCCTTCATATTTGCGTATGTTGTAGCTTAGCCCTACTTTACATAATCTGAGGGTTTTGTGTTGTGCCTGCCATCGGTTGAAACATGCTCTTGAATACAGGTTGGGCGTCATTTCAATCATAGAAATTTTTGAATGGACCTATCACTTCAGACCATTGAAACTTAGCTGGTACACTACTATCACAAAGATGGCTGCCGATTCATCCACCATCAAATGTCAACTTAAATGGTCATGTCTATTCTATTATCTACATTTCTATGATTTCAATACATTTTCTATGGAGGATTGACAGTATAATGTAAAACAACAGATATTCACATTCAAGTCAACGTTCTCTGATGTGTGGACCTCGAATCATCTTTGTGGTACCATTTGAAAGTCTACATTTTAGACAATTTATCAGCCAAAACATGACACCCACCCTGTCTTCAAGAGCATATGTCTCAACCAATGGCAGGCACAACTCAAAAACCTCAGATGATTTAAAATAGGGCCTAAGCTACAACATATGTGAATATTACACGTTTTGGACCTGAATGCTTAAAGGTAAAAAACAAAGTTGAATTAACTTGTTTTTTCAAGAAAGTTTTAACCCTGTTTGTAAGATTTTAAAATATATCAATCTCAACCATTTATATTTTCCAGAAATGAAGACATGGATGTCTCATGGCATGGTGGGGTATGCAAAATAGTTCAACTTTGAGAACCTTTATCTCTTGAATGTTTTGGCATTCAGGTCCAAAAATGTACATTCTGAGCATTTCTACAATGGGCAAATATGTATGGAAGGTTTTGTTCAAATCAAAAAGGGTGCTGTCAAATAGTGATTGAATTCAGATGTCAAAAAGTGATTGAATTCAGATGGATTTACCCAGAGGAAAGGGTGTGTGAGTTCTGCTAAGTGCAACTCCAGCACTGTAAAGCCCCACTGGCTGGGATGTGATGGATCAGTCACCACACAGGCTGCAGCCACAGCCACACAAACACACACAGCCAGCCAATCCCTGAAAACACACACACAAACCCACTGCAAAGACAGAATATTTCAAATTAACAGACCACAAACCAGGACGGATTGCCAGGACGTGTACTCAAAGCATGCGCTGACCAGCTGGCAAGTGTCTTCAATGACATTTTCAACCTCTCCCAGACCCAATCTGTAATACCTACATGTTTCGAGCAGACCACCATAGTCCCTGTACCCAAGAACACCAAGGTAACCTGTCTAAATGACTATCGCCCCATAGCACTCACATCTGTAGCCATGAAATGCTTTGAAAGGCTGGTCACGACTCACATCAAAACAATCATCCTAGACATCCTGGACCCACTCCAAGTCGCATACCGCCCCAATAGATCCACAGATAACGCAATCTCTATTGCACTCCACACTGCCGTCTCCCACCTGGACAATAGGAACACCAATATGAGAAATCTGTTAATTGACTACAGCTCAGCGTTCAACACCATAGTCCCCTCCAAGCCCATAACTAATCAAAGGACCCTGGGACTTTATAATATAGATTTTTTTTGTATATATATAGTATATTTCTGCCTATTGTATGTGGACACCTCTACAAATTAGTGGATTCGGCTATTTCAGCCACACCCATTGCTGACTGGTGTATAAAAATCGAGCACACAGCCATGCAAGCTCACAGAACACGCGACCGCAGAGTGCTGAAGCACGTAGCACATAAAAATCGTCTGTTCTCGGTTGCAACACAATTTCCAAACTGCCTCTGGAAGCAACGTCAGCACAATAACTGTTTGTCGGGAGCTTCATGAAATGGGTTTCCATGACCCGAGAAGCTGCACACAAGCCTAAGATCAACATGCGCAGTGATGAATCACGGTTCACCATCTGGAAATCTGATGGAAGAATCTGAGTTTGGCGGATTCCAGGAGAATGTTACCTTCCCCAATGCATAATTGGTCGCTCTTGCTGCTGGTGAGTCTCTGATCCACCTCTACACAGACGACACCATTCTGTATACTTCTGGCCCTTCTTTGGACACTGTTAACAACCCTCCAGACGAGCTTCAATGCCATACAACTCTCCATCCGTGGCCTCAAACTGCTCTTAAATACAAGTAAAACTAAAAGCATGCTCTTCAACCGATCGCTGCCTGCACCTGCCCGCCCGTCCAGCATCACTACTCTGGACGGTTCTGACTTAGAATATGTGGACAACTACAAATACCTAGGTGTCTGGTTAGACTCTAAACTCTCCTTCCAGACTCACATCAAACATCTCCAATCCAAAGTTAAATCTAGAATTGGCTTCCTATTTCGCAACAAAGCATCCTTCACTCATGCTGCCAAACATACCCTCGTAAAACTGACCATCCTACCAATCCTCGACTTCTGCGATGTCATTTACAAAATAGCCTCCAATACCCTACTCAATAAATTGGATGCAGTCTATCACAGTGCCATCCGTTTTGTCACCAAAGCCCCATATACTACCCACCACTGCGACCTATACGCTCTCGTTGGCTGGCCCTCACTTCATACTCATCGCCAAACCCACTGGCTCCCGGTCATCTACAAGACCCTGCTAGGTAAAGTCCCCCCTTATCTCAGCTCACTGGTCACCATAGCAGCACCCACCTGTAGCACGCGCTCCAGCAGGTATATCTCACTGGTCACCCCCAAAGCCAATTCCTTCTTCGGCCGCCTCTCCTTCCAGTTCTCTGCTGCCAATGACTTGAACGAACTACAAAAATCTCTGAAACTGGAAACACTTATCTCCCTCACTAGCTTTAAGCACCATCTGTCAGAGCAGCTCACAGATCACTGCACCTGTACATAGCCCATCTATAATTTAGCCCAAACACCTACCTCTTCCCCTACTGTATTTATTTTATTTTGCTCCTTTGCACCCCTTTATCTCTATTTCTGCTTTGCACTTTCTTCCACCATCTACCATTCCAGTGTTTTACTTGCTATATAGCATGTACTTCGCCACCATGGCCTTTTTTTGCCTTTACCTCCCTTATCTCACCTCATTTGCTCACATTGTCTATAGACTTATTTTTCTACTGTATTATTGACTGTATGATTGTTTTACTCCATGTGTAACTCTGTGTTGTTGTATGTGTCAAACTGCTTTGCTTTATCTTGGCCAGGTCGCAATTGTAAATGAGAACTTGTTCTCAACTTGCCTACCTGGTTAAATAAAGGTGAAATAATTGTTTTATCTTTTTAAAGGCCAACTGTAAAATGGTCTGGGGCTGTTTGTCGTGGTCCGGGCTAGGCCCCTTAGTTCCAGTGAAGGGAAATATTAACGCTGTAGCATTCAATGACATTCTAGACAATTTGGGGAAGGCCCTTTCCTGTTTCAGCATGACAATGACCCCGTGCATAAAAGAGAGGTCCATACAGAATTGGTTTGTCGAGATCGGAGTGGAAGAACTTGACTGGGCTGCACAGAGCTCTGACCTCAACTCCAATGAACACCTTTGGGATGAATTGGAACGCCGACCATGAGCCAAGCCTAATCGCCCAACAATCAGTGCCCGACCTCACTACTGCTCGTGGCTGAATGGAAGCAAGTCCCCGCAGCAATGTTCCAACATCTTCATAAAAGAGTGGAGGCTGTTATAGCAGCAAAGGGTGGACAAACTCCATATTAATGGCCATGATTTTAGAATGAGATGTTCACCGAGCAGGTGTCCACATACACTATATGACCAAAAGTATCTACTTCAATTACCTCGTACCCCTGCACATCAACTCGGTACTTGTACTCCGTGTATATAGCCAAGTTATTGTTACTCATTGTGCATTTATGAGTACTTTCTATTATTTCTCTATTTTCTCTCTCTGCATTGTTGGGAAGGGCCCGTAAGTAAGCATTTCACTGTTAGTCTACACCTGTTGTTTACGAAGCATGTGACGAATAACATTTGATTCGATGTACACAGTATGACTATGTTCTACTGTAAACAACACACACACGTGTTATCTCTGGTGTTAACATTGACTTCTGGGCCTCCCGAGTGATGCAGTGGTCTAAGGCACTGCATCGCAGTGCTAGCTGTGCCACTAGAGATCCTGGTTCGTGTCCAGGCTCTGTCACAGCTGGCCGAGACCGGGAGACCCACGGGGCGCGCACAATTGGCCCAGCGTCGTCCAGGTTAGGGGAGGGTTTGGCCGGCAGGGATGTTCTTGTCCCTTCGCGCACTAGTGACTCCTGTGGCGGGCCGGGTGCAATGCACACTGACATGTTCGCCAGGTATACGGTATATCCTCCGACACATTGGTGGGGCTGGCTTCCGTGTTAAGGGGGCATTGTGTCAAGAAGCAGTGCGGCTTGGCTGTGTTGTGTTTCGGAGGACGCACGGCTCTCGACCCTTGCCTCTTCCGAATCCGTACGGGAGTTGAAGCGATGGGACAAGACTAACTACCAATTGGAGACCACGAAATTGGGGAGAAAAAGGGGTAAAACTTTTTTTTTTAAATAAATAAACATTGACTTCTTTGATGATGCATGTATTCAATGCACAGTAGCAAATCAATGTGCATCTCCATATGAAAGCACCTAGCTTAACCCTTAGCCCTGTTAATCCACTAATGAGTTGAGGGTGAGACTGCCGGACAACATTGAAGCATCGCAGTACATGTCAGTTTTCAATGTGGAGGAAACTCTAAAGCACAATAAGAGCCCTGGAGAAATAGAAAAAAATAGCCAAGCTCCTTGGCTACTCCCCTGCAGAGATAGACAAGATTGTCCAGCAATGGCATGCCATCCATCTTAGTAAATGGAATGAAGTTCAGGGATGCAGCTGATATCAACCTGTTTCAAGAACTTGCCATGGCTGCTGTGTCTGTGTTGTCCTTGCCACACTCGAATGCTGAAGTCAAGAGAGTATTCAGCCAGATGAGTGTGGTAAAAAGCAAACTTAGAAATCGGATGTCCTTGCAGACCCTGAACTCCAACCTGTACATTTGATATGGACTGAAGCTGTCTGGTGAGCCTTGCTATGAGCACCAGCTACATGATAATGTTTTGCAGCTTTTTGGCACATCAGCTGCTTACTCATTTAAGTCAGCTCCCTCAGTTGCTGAACCTGCCATAGAGAGCCTTGACCAAAATGACGATGACTCACTCTTTCTGTGAGCCAGCACAGACTGTGTGTGTGTGTGGAGGGGGGTCAAAATAAAATAAAAAAATTAACCTGAATTAGGGACAGACTAGTTACCATAATTTTCTCACATTGCCATTAGAAAAAAATGTCATTGTCTCTTTTGGTCCATTTAGATTGTTAATGTAAATTGCATACAATTTTTTTTTTTTTAAATGTTATGGTTAAACATTTTCATGTTTTACTATGACTTGTTGTAGGCTCCTAAGTGGACCATAAAGGTTAAAAACCAAACCAAATCAAGAAAACTAAACTAAAAAAACAAAATTTAAAAATTAAAAAAATTAAAAAATATGTAACTCCGCCAGAGTGTCTCTTTTGGGACACTTTTGCCGGTCCCAAGCCCAGATAAAGGAGGGTTGGAATTGTGACATAAAAAAAAAACAAGAATCGACAGAATAAAGTTAATTTGTAGTTCTAAACATATTTAGGATGTTTTTTACTCACTTTGTCTCTCCCACAACGTTATTCCTCTCTCCTACAGCGTCCATCACAATTACATGCAC
The DNA here is from genome assembly GCF_901001165.1 of Salmo trutta. NCBI lineage: Eukaryota > Metazoa > Chordata > Actinopteri > Salmoniformes > Salmonidae > Salmo > Salmo trutta. Next base: position 29,272,508 of record NC_042960.1, on the reverse strand, counting down.
ATGGCCAATTATGCAAATTAGATGATGATGTCACTTAGCGACATTTAGGGCAGCCAATTGCTACTTTCCTTACTGAGGAGTTGGTAGTGTAGTGGAGTCCAGTGTTGCCAATGTCAACTGAAGCCATGTCTCATGTGCCCTCATCCACAGGCATATTGCATGTTTCCACTCCAAGCACTTCTCTCATTACTGTATATGGAGTTGATCACATAAACCAACAAACACAATCACATTATTAACCAACGTGATTTTGATCCTTGTGTAACGGTATTGCTTCCGTCCCTCTCCTTAACCCGAACCCTCTGCACACAGACAACAGTCACCCTCGAAGCACCGTTATCTATCGCTCCACAAAAGCCGCAGAACAACTTCAAGGTCTCAGAGCAAGTGACGTCGCCGATTGAAACGTTACTAGCACGCACCCCGCTAACCATTCCACACCGGTTACACTCACCCCCCTTTGACCTCCTCCTTTTCCGCAGCAACCAGTGATCCGCGACAATGTAACAGTTTTGCTTCATCCCTCTCCTCGCCCCTACCTGGGCTCGAACCAGGGACCCACTGCACACATCGACAAAAGTCTCCCACAAAGCATCGTTACATATCGCTCCACAAAAGCCGCAGCCCTTGCAGAGCAAGGGAAGCAACTACTTCAAGGTCTCAGAGCGAGTGACGTCACCGATTGAAATGCTACTAGTGCGCACCACTAACTAGCCAGCCATTTCACACCGGTTACACTTGCTTAGACTAGCCCAAGTCTTAGCTCTTATCTGTGTTGTGTTATTGTTTTGCGTCTTCCTAGTCAAATCCTGTCCTCAGTGGAAGAGTTGAGCTCTTCTCCAACACCATCCATCCATGATGAGCCTGTCCTGCACTGAAGCTTCTGAACACCTCAACTCATGCCTCATAACCTCCTTCAATCACTGCTGAGATCCCCTCCCAACACTAAGTAGCCCTCTCATTCCTCATAACATTTTACTATAAATGTTTACATTATATATTTTTTTAATTGTTAAAATCATTTGTCTTTGACGAGTTTTGAAACACGCTTTGTCGCCTCCATGCAGTCCGCACCTATACCTTGGGTCTCCCATCGTCCTCAATTTATCAAGTCACTAGCCTCCACTGGGATGAGGCTCAGCTTGCGCATTGCAGGTCTGGAGGTGGCTGGTTGGCTGGCCAGGCCCTGGTGCTGTCTTTCGGCACCACTACTCCTCTGCCGCCCATGGGTAGCTAGCTGTCAGCAGCACAGACAGAGCAGGCTCACTGACACGCAGCACAGATCGGCCGAGACAGGCTTGATCAATAGAGGCACACACACACACACACACGGGCAGTGTTCAGCCTCACAAACACACAATGAGAAAGTGGTGTTGTATCCTGGATAGGAGATGACACACAGGAGACAGTTCCCAGAGCAAAGCTACAGCTTCCTGTTCTGTACTAAAAAATTGTTTTCCAAACACACACGGCAAAACAATGCCCTCATGCGTCAGTCATTCAGTCCCTCTGGGGGCTGCCAATCCCAATGTCAAGCCACCTGAGTCCCTGGGATAGGTGGGTACTGTGTAGTGCAGGGGTCTCCAACCTTTTCTAGCATGAGTTACTTTAAAGAAAATGTAACATGTCGCAAGCAACACATTTTTCTAGATTTCAAATAGGCACATTCTTCTCTTCTCCCCTTACTGTACAAGAGAAAGTAGTGCACTGTCAATATACCTGTTAAATAATGTATATAATAAACTGGGTGGTTTGAGCCCTCAATGCTGATTGGCTAACAGCCGTGGTATATCAAACCACGTGTATGAAAAAACATTTATTTTACTTCTCTAATTACGTTGGTAACCAGTTTATAATAGCAATAAGGCACCTTGGGGGTTAGTGATAAATGGCCAATATACCACGGCTAAGGGCGGTCTCCAAGCACTCCGCGTTGCGTCGTGCTTAAGAAAAGCACTTAGCCGTGGTATATAGGCCATATACCACGCCTCCTCTGGCCTTATTGCTTAAATAAACAACTCTAAGGGTGCTGCAAACATGTTGAGTCACTATTTAAAAAGAACATGGAGAACAAGCCATACAATGAAAAATACTGGAGTTTTGGGGCAGGTACAGCTGACTAGCGCTAGCTAATGCAAAATTGTTTGGGGGGGGTGGGGTTTTACAAATCGAGAGTACAAAATAATAACAGATAAAAACGATTTTTCCCCCCATCACTATAAAGGAAACACAACCCATGCATTACATCGTAATCTTAGTAATAATTCTCCAATAGAGCGGCCTGTTTAATTCTATCTGGATTAAAGTGAGAGTAGAGTGTTTATCCAGAAGCCCACAGTGTGTGTGTTTTAATTACATGGAGTATGCACAGTTCTGTCTGCAGACAGAGATTATCTTAGAACCTAGCTGGAACTTTATATACACTACCGGTCAGAAGTTTGGACACACCTACTCATTCACAAGGGTTTTTCTTTATTTGTACTATTTTCTACATTGTAGAATAATAGTGAATACATCAATATTATGAAATAACACATATGGAATCATGGATAAACCAAGTGTTAAATAAATAAACATTTATTTTTTATTTTAACTTCTTTGAAGTAGCCACCTTTTGCTTTGATGACAGCTTGGCACACTCTTGGCATTCTCTCAACCAGCTTCATGAGGTAGTCACCTGGAATGCATTTCAATTAAACAGGTGTGCCTTGTTAAAAGTTAATTTGCGCTATTTGGTAAAAGAGTCCATATTATGGCAAGAACAGCTCAAATAAGCAAAGAGAAACAACACTCCATCATTACTTTAAGACATGAAGGTCAGTCAATACGGAACATTTTATGAACTTTGAAAGTTTCTTCAAGTGCAGTCGCAAAAACCATAAAGCACTATGATGAAACTGGCTCTCATGAGGACCGCCACAGGAAAGGAAGACCCAGAGTTACCTCAAACTGCATAGGATAACTTCAGAGTTAACTGAACATTGATTGTAGCACAAATAAATGCTTCACAGGGTTCAAGTAACAGACATCAAAATCAACTGTTCAGAGGACACTGCCTGAAATCAGCCCTTCATGGTCGAATTGCTGCAAAGAAACCACTACTAAAGGACACAAATAATAAGAAGAGACTTGCTTGGGCCAAGGAACATGAGCAGATTTTTGAGATTTTTGGTTCCAACCGCGTGTCTTTGTGAGAAGCAGAGTAGGTGAACAGAAGATCTCCGCATGTGTGGTTCAAAAATAGCCCTTACACAGCCTGGAGGTGTGTTTTGGGTCATTGTCCTGTTGAAAAACCAATGATAGTGGGACTAAGCTCAAACCAGATGGGATGGCATATCACTGCAGAATGCTGTGGTAGCCATGCTGGTTAAGTGTGCCTTGAATTCTAAATAAATCAGACAGTGTCACCAGCAAAGCACCACCACACCTCCTCCTCCATGCTTCACGGTGGGAACCACACATGCAGAAATCATCCGGTCACCTTCTCTGCATCTCACAAAGACACAGAGGTTGGAACTAAAAATCTCACATTTGGACTACAGACCAAAGGACAGATTTCCACCGGTGTAATGTCTATTGCTTGTGTTTCTTGGCCCAAGCATGTCTCGTCTTATTATTGATGTCCTTTAGTAATGTGTTTTTTTGCAGAAATTTGACCATGAAGGTCTGATTCACGCAGTGTCCTTGATGTTGAGATGTGTCTGTTACTTGAACTCTGTCAAGCATTTATTTGGGCTGCAATGTGAGGTGCAGTTAACTCTAATGAACTTATCCTCTGCAGCAGAGGTAACTCTGGGTCTTCCTGTTAATTGAAATGCATTCCAGGTGACTACCTCATGAATCTGAGAGAATGCCAAGAGTGTGCAAAGATGTCATCAAGGCAAAGGATGGCTACTTTGAAGAATCTAAAATCTATATACAGTTGAAGTCGGAAGTTTACATACACTTAGGTTGGAGTCATTAAAACTCGTTTTTCAACCACTCCACAAATTTCTTGTTAATGTAACCGATGTGAAATGGCTAGTTAGTTAGCGGTGGTGCGCGCTAATAGCATTTTAATCAGTGACGTCACTCGCTCTGAGACTTGAAGTAGGGTTTCCCCTTGCGTGGCAAGGGCTGCGGCTTTTGTGGCGCGATGGGTAACGATGCTTCGTGGGGTGTCAGTTGTTGATGTGTGCAAGGGTCCCTGGTTCGAGCCCGGGTTGGGGCGAAGAGAGGTACTAAACCTACACTGTTACATTAACAAACTATAGTTTTGGCAAGTCGGTTAGGACATCTACTTTGTGCATGACACAAGTAATTTTTCAACAATTGTTTACAGAGATTATTTCACTTATAAGTCACTGTATCACAATTTCAGAGGGTCAAAAGTTTACATACACTAAATTGACTGTGCCTTTAAACAGCCTAGAACATTCCAGAAAATGATGTCATGGATTTAGAAGCTTCTGATAAGCTAATTGACATCATTTGAGTCAATTGGAGGTGTACCTGTGGATGTATTTCAAGGCCTCCTTCAAACTCAGTGCCTCTTTGCTTGACATCATGGGAAAATCAATAGAAATCAGCCAAGACCGCAACAATTTTTTTGGAGACCTCCACAAGTCTGGTTCATCCTTGGGAGCAATTTCCAAATGCCTGAAGGTACCACAATCCATCTGTACAAACAATTGTACACAAGTATAAATACCATGGGACCACGCAGCCATTATACAGCCCAGGAAGGAGACGCGTACAGGAAACAGGAACAAAAGTATCTGCATCCACAGTAAAACGAGTCCTATATTGACATAACTTGAAAGGCCGCTCAGCATGGAAGAAGCCACTGCTCCAAAACCACCATGAAACATCCAGACTACGGTTTGCAACTGCACATGGGGACAAAGATCGTACTTTTTGGAGAAATGTCCTCTGGTCTGATGAAACAAAAATAGAACTGTTTGGCCATAATGACCATCGTTATGTTTGTAGGAAAAAGGGAGAGACTTGCAAGCCGAAGAACACATCCCACCCATGAAGAACGGGGGTGGCAGCATCATGTTGTGGGGGTGCTTTGCTGCAGGAGGGACTGGTGCACTTCACAAAATAGATGGATTCACGAGGTAGGAAAATTATGTGGATATATTGAAGCAACATCTCAAGACATCAGTTAGGAAGTTAAAGCTTGGTCGCAAATTGGTCTTCCAAATGGACAATGACCCCAAGCATACTTCCAAAGTTGTGGCAAAACGGCTTAAGGACAACAAAGTCAAGGTATTGGAGTGGCCATCACAAAGCCCTGACCTCAATCCTATAGAAAATCTGTGGGCAGAACTGAAAAAGCAAGTGCTGTCAGGAGGAATGGGCCAAAATTCACCCAATTTATTGTGGGAAGCTTGTGGAAGGTTCCCCAAAACATTTGATCCAAGTTAAACAATTTAAAGGCAATGCTACCAAATACTAATTGAGTGTATGTAAACTTCTGAACCACTGGAAATGTGATGAAAGAAATAAAATCTGAAATAAACCATTCTCTCTATTATTCTGACATTTCACATTCTTAAAATAAAGTGGTGATCCTAACTGACCTAAGACAGGGATTTTTTACTAGGATTAAATGTCAGGAATTGTTAAAAACTGAGTTTAAATGTATTTGGCTAAGGTGTATGTAAACTTACAACTGAATATATATATATATATATATATATATATATATATATTTTTTTTTACATTTATTATGATATATTTGTTACCCCCTTTTTCTCCCCAATTTCGTGGTATCCAATTGGTAGTTAGTCTTGTCCCATCGCTTCAACTCCCGTACGGATTCGGGAAAGGCGAAGGTCGAGAGCCGTGCGTCCTCCGAAACACAAACCAGCCAAGCCGCACTGCTTCTTGACACAATGCCCACTTAACCCGGAAGCCAGCCGCACCAATGTGTCGGAGGATACACCTGGCGAACGTGTCAGCGTGCATTGCACCCGGCCCGCCACAGGAGTCGCTAGTACGCAAAGGGACAAGAACATCCCTGCCGGCCAAATGCTCCCCTGACCCGGACGACGACCCCGTGGGTCTCCATGTTGCAGCCGGTTGTGACAGAGCCTGGACACGAACCAGGATCTCTAGTGGCACAGCTAGCACTGCGATGCAGTGCCTTAAACTGTTGTGCCACTCGGGAGGCCCTCTAAAATGTTTTTATGATTTGTTTAAAATGTTTCATGTTACTACATGATTCTATATGTGTCATTTCATAGTATTGATGTTTTCACTATGATTCTACAATGTAGAAAATAGTAAGAAATAAAGAAAAACCCTGGAATGAGGTGTGTCCAAACTTTTGTCTGGTACTGTATGTAGAAGGTGAAATGGCTGGCAAATTACTAGCATGGCAAATAAAAAAAGAAACAGAAGAAAAATAAAATGTTACAGTAGATCCACTTTACATTTACATTTAAGTCATTTAGCAGACGCTCTTATCCAGAGCGACTTACAAATTAATGAAACGTTTAGACAACTCTATGAAGACTTGTACTCCTCTAGTTTGCATTGTAACTCAGTGACTCTTAACGCCTTCCTGAAAGATATCAATCAAGCAACTTTATCCGAAGAATCAAAGCTAAATTTACATCAAGACATTACTACTGAGGAACCATCACATGCTATGGGTTCCCTCCAAAATGGAAAGGCACCAGGATTAGATAGGTTTCCTTAGAATAATGTAGGCAATTCTCTGAGAGGTTGATGCCTCTTTTTCTCCATTTGATCAAGACTTGTCTGGAGAAAAAACAGCTTCCTCATACTTTACTGAAAAAGAAAGATCACACGGTGTGCTCCTCCCATAGACCAGTGTCACTTTTAAAATGTTGATTATAAATTGATTGCTAAAATATTAACTCTGCGCCTAGAGTCTGTGCTGCCCAATCTCATCCACACAGACCAAACTGGTTTTGTACAGAGTCGTCTCTCCTCTGATCATTTTCGTCAATATGTTGGCATTCATTTTCATAATAATGATCTTAAGACCCCAAATGTTTTAGTGTCCCTTAAGGCTGAAAAAGCATTTGACAGCGTGGAGAGGAATTACCTTATCAAGGTTTAATTTTGGTCCAATATGCATCTCTTGGATTCAAATTATTTACACTTTACCAATGGCAGTAGTTAAATACTCAACCCCCTTACTGTTGTCTCAAGGGACCAGTCAAGGTTGTCCGGCCAGACTTTTTGCTTTGGTCATAGAACCGCTTGCCGTCAAGATTAGAGCACATGACCAAATTGAAGGAATTACAATTAGAATAGAATACCATGTTATATCATTGAATGCCAATGATGTCTTTCTCCAAGACCTCATACTCAATTCTATTCCTCCTGTCATTGACAAAGTAAATTGGTCCAATACAGAGATTATGTCATATATATATATATATATACACATACACACACACACACCTTCAACCCCAAACCTTTACAAGACCAATTCAATAGAATGTTACTACTTAGGAACTGTCATACCCTGTAATGTACATGGTTTGTATAAATTGAACTACATTCCAGTTATTGAAATGGTTGCCACACAAAAAGCTGATTTCTCTTATTTTGTGCACAAATTTGTTTACGTCCTGGTTAGTGAACATTTCTCATTTGCCAAGATAATCCATCCACCTGACAGGTGTGGCATATCAACAAGCTGATTAAACAGAGTGATCATTACACAGGTGCACCTTGTGCTAGAGACAATAAAAGGCCACTCTAAAATGTGCAGTTGTCACACAACACAATCCCACAGATGTCTCAAGTTGAGGGAGCGTGCAATTGCCGTGCTGACTGCGGGAATGCCCACCAGAGCTGTTGCCAGATAATTTAATGTTGATTTCTCTACCATAAGCCCCCTCCAACGTCATTTTAGAGAATTTGGCAGTACGTCCAACCGGCCTCACAACCGCAGACCACGTGTGTGGCATTATGGTATGGGCAGGCATAAGCTACAGACAACAAGCACCATTCAATTTTATTGATGGCAATTCGAATGCACAGAGATACTGTGACGAGTCCTGAGGCACAATGTCATGCCATTCATCTGCCGCCATCACCTCATTTTTCAGCATGATAATACAGGGCCTCATGTCGCAAGAATCTGTACAAAATTCCTGGAAGCTGAAAATGTCCCAGTTCATCCATGGTCTGCATACTCACCAGACATGCCACCAACTGAGCATGTTTGGGATGCTCTGGGTCGACGTGTACGACAGTGTGTTCCAGTTCCCGCCAATATCCAGCAACTTCGCACAGCCATTGAAGAGGAGTGGGACAACATTCCACAAGCCACAATCAACAGCCTGATCAACTCAATGCGAACGAGATGTGTCGAGCTGCATGAGGCAAATGGTGGTCACACCACACCTGACTGGTTTTCTGATACACTCCCCTACCTTATCTGTGACCAACAGATGCAAATCTGTATTCCCAGTCATGTGAAATCCATAGATTTGGGTCTAATACTGTAATTCAGACACATTTTTTACCTTTTAGCATGTTATATTTATTCTATTCAGTGTATGTTTGAAAGCACACAAATGTTCCTACAACCTCAGACACAAACTCTCTCAGTTAAAAATCATTCACAGTGTTTACTATACACCAGAAAAACTTCAAAATGAATGCTGAAATGTCTTTGCTTTGTTAGTGCTGTAAGAGGCAAGCGGGTACTTTATCACGTTTTAGACATGCAATCTTATTTAAATATTTGGGGAATCAGTAATCAATACATTTTCAGAATGTTTATAGAGTTCTATCCCTCTCACACCCATCGTGTGTCTATTTGGGACTAGAGAACTAGTTCCATGGAACAATAAAAATATATATTGGATCTGTCTGTGCTCGCAGCAAAGAAATGTATAACATTATTCTGTAAATCAGATAGTCAAAGCCAGTGTGTTAAAGTAGGGGGACTATCATTTATTTTTCAACAGGACAATGACACAACACACCTCCAGACTGTGTAAGGGCTATTTGACTAAGAATGAGAGTGATGGAGTGCTGCATCAGATGACCTGACCTCCACAATCACCCGACCTCAACCCAATTGAGATGTTGCTCAATTGGTGCTCAACAAGTGCTCAACATATGTGGGAACTCCTTCAAGACTGTTGGAAAAGCATTCCTCATGAAGCTAGTTGAGAGAATGCCAAGTGTGTGCAAAGCTGTCATCAAGGCAAAGGGTGGCTACTTTGAAGAATCTAAAATATATTTTGATTTGTTTAACACTTTTTTGGTTACTAGATGATTCCATGTGTGTTATTCCATAGTTCTGATGTCTTCACTATTATTCTAAAATGTAGAAAATATTACAAATAAAGAAAAACCTTTGAATGAGTGGCTGTCCAAACGTTTGACTGGTACTGTACATCTTTGTTTTGTTTTTCCAAATAGATCGTTATATAGCGTGAGTATTCAAAATGTTGTATCTCATTTTTTTTAATCTCTTGTTGGCGAAGTGTGAGAGGGTCTTCAGTAACCAAATGCAGATTCTCCAAGTGTTTAATGTCCTTTTCAGTATATTTTAATTAATCTATAATGTTCCTTTTTAGAGAAGAAGTAAATGCTATGATGTTCCCTTTAATGTAGGCTTTCAGGCTATCCCAGATCATTAAAGGGCATACTGGTCCCGTGTGGCTCAGTTGGTAGAGCATGGTGTTTGCAACGCCAGGGTTGTGGGTTCGATTCCCACAGGGGACCAGTACGGGGGAAAAAAATGTTTTTTAAATGTATGCATTCACTACTGTAAGTCGCTCTGGATAAGAGCGTCTGCTAAATGACTCAAATGTAAATGTACTGCTGTGCTCCGGTGCACTTCAAATAAAATATCAAAGTGACTTAATATACCGTAGTCAATAAATGAATGATTTGCCAGTAGCAATATGTTGAATCGTCAAGACTTGTGTCACAGGAGGTTCCTCAAATTCAATGGAAAAAGTGAAGAGTGGTTAGATAAAATTATAGTATAATAAACACAATTAGAAATGATGGAATAAAGAAAATATATTCTTGAATAGGATTTGGGTACATGAGAATAAAAAGAAAAGCACCATTCATTAGGATGTGTTGTTCTCCATACTTTTTGAAGTCCCAAATCTTGTGTTATGGACAAGCGCTGTAGACATATTGGACAATGATTGGACATTAGTCGATGATTGATCAAAACTGGCATCTAAAATACAATTAAACCCCCCCCCAAAAGATAGGAAATTGTGACACCATGGCGGTGAGATCATTAACAAACTTGTAGTCATCGTGATTAGGGAAGCAGCAGTTTAGTAAGATGACCTCAACGTTGTCAAGGAAATCTAACAAAAATAAACCAACGATTGTTATCAGACTTCATTTCTTCTGGAGAAAAATACACTAACATACTAATCAGGATGGCAACACCTCTAGAGTTGGATGTAAATGAGGAATAGAACACTTTGCCAAGCCATACAGATCGAAGTTGCTCATGAGCAGTTGGTAAGAGATGGGTCTCTTGTAGAAAAGCTGTCTACTCTCTCTTTATTCAAATAAAGACAATATTTTTTCTTTTTCAAAGTGCTTCCCAAACCATTCACATTATGTTGTATTTGAGCATTTCATTTTGAAATTCAAAATCATTTTCGGAGTGTCATAATAAACAGGAAAAACAAAATAACACCACAAGACAGCATAACACAATAAGCACATAACAAGCAAGACATGAGGAAAAAAAGCATCCCCTACACTCCCAATTGATGCTCCCTGAAAAATGAAAAGGATTCTTATTATCTGACCGTAATCCATCCTAATATGGCCATACAACTTTAAATGGTATTAGATATTGTATAGGCCTAGATTATTTGGATCGTTATATCCATATACATAAGAGGGCTCCAAACAACATTATTTCATTATTGGTAGATCATCAGTTCAAAAAAAGTTTGTCAACTATTAGACCAAGTCTCAGTCAGTTGGACCAAGTCGGAGTGGTCTGCTCTGCTTGATTCCACAGAGCGGTGCAAAGACGACCAATGATTGTCCATTATGGCCCCAAAAAAAGTCTAATAATAATAATAATAATAATAATAATAATAATAATAATAATAATAATAATAATAATAATAATAATAATAGCTGCAAAAAAATATAAACAGCTTGTTGATCATTGGCCTCATTAACAGGCCGTCTGCTCAGTTTGAATCTATAGAATCATTATACCTATCGACTGATGGGCGAGCAGAATAATATTTATCCATTGGCCAAATGAATACAGCAAAAGAAAAAGCCTCTGTGACGCATTTCGGACGAATCATAAGGCGATGGTCTGCTGTAGCCTAGGCCTACTTGAATATTAAGAGGCTGCATAGCCCATCAATGACAGCAGCCAAAATAAAATACATATTTCCATCAGAATGGAAGTAGAGCTAGGCTACTGTCTGAATGATGAGACGGGAGACTGACAAAGCGGTTGCTCGTCAGGCCAGTTTGATTACCTCTACATGCATTGTGATTCTTGGTGTCTTTGGAGTCCGTGAAAGTAAACGTGATGTCCCGGAAAGTGACAATCAGCCTGCAGGGAAATAGCAGCTTTCTCACTTTTGCATCCCACAAGTGCGTACACACTTCGTTGAACGATGTCCTCTTTTTCACCATCTCAGCAGAGATCCGCATAGATGTGCACTCTCTGGCCCTGGTACTTCATATTGCCAGCAGCCTCACCAGCCAGCCGCATAATGGTCTGCTTCGTCTCCAGGCTAAACAGCCTTGTGATCATACAACTTGGCTTGTATGTGCGTGGCCCGGTGCGGGTGGTAGGTATCCAAGTTTGTCGCAGCTGAACACCTCGCAGAGAAAATAACAAATGAATGGGTTGTTGTTTTCAATTACGTCGGGAATGCCCAGCACATGGATGTTGAATTTCTGATTATGATCCTCGATTTGTTGTCAGTCTTCCTTTAATGCTCCCAGACAGACTAAACAACTTCTTTGCTCGCTTTGAGGACAATACAGTGCCATTGGCACAGCCCGCTACCAAAACCTGCGGGCTCTCCTTCACTGCAGCCAACGTGAGGAAAACATTTAAACGTGTTAACCCTCGCAAGGCTGCAGGCCCAGACGGCATACCCAGACGTGTCCTCAGAGTATGCGCAGACCAGCTGGCTGGTGTGTTTACGGACATATTCAATCAATCCTTATCCCAGTCTGCTGTTCCCACATGTTTCAAGAGGACCACCATTGTTCCTGTACCCAAGAAAGCTAAGGTAACTGAGCTAAATGACTACCACACCGTAGCACTCACCTCCGTCATCATGAAGTGCTTTGAGAGACTAATCAAGGACAATATCACCTCCACCCTACCTGACACCCTAGACCCACTCCAATTTGCTTACTGCCCCAATAGGTTCACAGACGACGCAATCGCAATCACACTGTACACTGCTCTAACCCATCTGGACCTATGTAAGAACTACAGCTCAGCATTTAACACCATAGCACCCTCCAAACTCGTCATTAAGATCGAGACCCTGGGTCTCGACCCCGCCCCACCTCAGGAGGCTGAAGAAATTTGGCTTGTCACCAAAAACACAAACTTTTACAGATGCACAATCGAGAGCATCCTGTCGGGCTGTATCACCGCCTGGTACGGCAACTGCTCCGCCCATAACCGTAAGGCTCTCCAGAGGGTAGTGAGGTCTGCACAACGCATCACCGGGGGCAAACTACTTGCCCTCCAGGACACCTACACCACCCGATGTCACAGGAAGGCCAAAAAGATCATCAAGGACAACAACCACCCGAGCCACTGCCTGTTCACCCAGCTATCATCTAGAAGGCGAGGTCAGTTCAGGTGCATCAAAGCGGGGACCAAGAGATTGAAAAACAGCTCAAGACCATCCGACTGTTAAACAGCCATCACTGCCAACATACTGACTCAACTCTAGCCACTTTAATAATAGAAAAATGTATGTAATAAATGTATCACTAGCCACTTTAAACAATGCCACTTTATATAATATTTACATACCCTACATTACTGATATCATATGTATATACTGTACTCTATACCATCTACTGCATCTTGCCTATGCTGTTAGGCCATGACTCATTCATATATTTTTATGTACATATTCTTATTCATTCCTTTACACTTGTGTGTATAAGGTAGTTGTTGAGAAACTGTTAGGTTAGATTACTTGTTAGATATTACTGCATGGTCGGAACTAGAAGCACAAGCATTTTGCTACACTCGCATTAACATCTGCTAACTATGTGTATGTGACAAATAAAATTGGATTTGATTAATGACATGTGCTCTGCTTTCCGCATAGTTCTTATCCAGCTCTACAAGCCAGTGGGAGAAATCTGTTGCTAATGTCTCTAGATTTCCCAGATTTTGAGTTTGCACCCATGCTTTTTTGAGCCCTTCAATTGATTCTTGGATCGGATTCAACTTTTGATCAAAACCTATGGCGATTTCTTCACGTAAAACTTCTCTTATATAATGGATGTGCGATCAATACCGACTACGTCTTTGCTGCACGTATTGCGGTCGCCTCTGCCAGCCATGTTCGTGGTCTTAGTTAACAGGCTTGTAAAACAGGATAGCTTATACACTGATGGCTTGTATGTTATCTGATAAATCAATTATTTGCTGCAACTTGGTGCAAAATAAATGGAGAGATTTCGCTTTGCTTAATATGTTTGTTAGGAGAAGACACCTGACGCCTGTGTTCACTGCATGCTGCCGGAACAGGATGTAATTCGAACCGATGGTACTTCCAATCAAAGAGAGAAGTGCTTCTGATTTTTCCTTAAACATTTCTCCTAACCACCAGACAGGGGGCCCAGTTTATATGTTGTAATTGGAGCCTGGGATTAGTGGGAATGAGTGTTCAAAGGAACTGCCCTATCTGCATACCCCATTGTCCTAACACACAACACGTGGATTTAAATTGGAGGGAAAACGAAGACAGTTTAGCCTATATCTAGTGAGGGTGTCTGGCATCCCTGGTGAGGAGTTTATGATACAGTAGTAATGTATATCTTCAAAGTGCACAGAAAGAAGAGCAGCAGCAGCTGCCGTGTTAACACTCACAACCCCAAGAAACAAATCAGAGAAAAGAGGAGAATATCTGTGGCACTTGTTCACATAATCAAACCATAGTTCATGTTCAATTGTCAGGCCCCAGGTGAAGAAAGGGAAAGAAGAGAAGACAGAGAGAAGAGAGGAGAGAAAGAGGAGATGAGGGAAAGAAGGAAAAAAACATAGGAGGGGTTCCGTTACTACCAGTCAGGGTTGGGTGGATTAATTGAAAAATGTCATCCGTTACCGATTACAGTTACATGAAAAAGAAAGTAAATCAGTAGAGCTGGGACGATACACCGAAAATTACAGACACCAACATTGCCCTCCTCTTACCGAAGCAATTTTGCTTCCGTCGCTAATTTTGGTTACTATGCTACACAACGTTCTTGCAGATTTGTGGGTTCTAAAACCATTATTTGGTCAACAGTAGGTTAACCTGCTTCTTTTGCTGCTGGCTCTAACGCCATCTCCCCTCTTTACACACAGAGTGAAGGGAGAGAAGCATTCTGATAAGAGCAAGCATACTGACAGTTGAGCAACATCTCAAAATGTAATTGCAATTCTGGTCCCTGGGAAGTCACTAGCAGATTACCTGTGATTAGGGGGTCTGAACTGGGCCCAGTTGGAAACTAAAGGACTTGTGTCCAATAACTGAGGGAAGCAGGATGTTTTTCAGCTGGTATGTACTGGGCATGAAGCTCCTATGGATGCTACCCAGGGGTTTATCTAAGCTGACATATGGAATTGTTTTAAGATGGTCATTAGTGATGCACCGATATGACATTTTTGGCCGATACCAATATTTTCCTTGCCAAAAAACCCGATAACGATAACCAATATCTACAATTTTTTAAGCCTTTTAAGCATTCTAGTACAGTTAAATAGTTAACACACAGATGGACGCAGCGGTCTAAGGCACTGCATCTCAGTGCAAGAGGCGTCACTACAGTCCCTGGTTGGAATCCAGGCTGTATCACATCTGGCCGTGATTGGGAGTCCCATAGTGTGGCGCACAATTGGCCCAGCGTCGTCCGGGCCGTCAATGTAAATAAGAATTTGTTCTTAACTGACTTGCCTAGCTAAATAAAAAGTTTACACACACCACACTGACCAAAAAGTTATTTTTTTGGCATTTACATATGTCCGCATTATCAGTAAAACATAATCAAAACCTATTTATTTAACTTACTTGCTGTGCTGTTTCATTGTTCATTTTGTTCAGTCGTTTCATTCTCAACCAAGATTTCTATGGAACGCTGTTTGGGTCTTTGCGAGTCAAAAAATATACACGTCAAATAACACAACATCTGTTTCAGTAGTTATGGTTAGCTAGCTAACTATATAGCTAGGTGTCATCATCTAAAATAACCATAATTTATAAGACAGTTCTTATTTGGTTAATGGTGGTCGGACCATCTAAGTGAAGCTAGCCACAATAAGGATTAGCCACAATAGTGGACTTTGCGGTTAGACTTCAAAATAAAAGTATGGCATAATTCTACTATTTGTATTCATTTGCATTACTGTCAATGACATACTTTTATTTTGAAGGCAAACAGCAAATGTCACTATTGTGCCTAATCCTTATTGTGGCTAGCTTCACAACACATAACCCGGTGCGGTCAAGCCTCACCAGCCAGATGAAGCTAGCTGGCTGCTTATAACGTTAGCTTTGGGCAACAGAGTTAAGTTGCTGACTAGCCATTTATTTTCATGAACTGAAGTTCAATTTCAATAGACGAACAACAAGTGGCAACCTAGCTAATATTTACATGGATTCCTAAATCATTGCTAAGAATAATGAAAATGACTGCAGGTTCTACTGGTCATTTTTTTCAGGTTGGTTGTATTGGTGCTAGCTAGGTACCAAGCTAAAGCTAGCTTCCCCAGAAGTTGCGGTCGAACAAATGATGCTTTATTACCAACGCTGTATTGTAAACACATCGTTCGTGGCCGAAGTTTGCAGACTTTTTTGTACAGCTTTGACAGTGCTACTGTATCTTTTTTGACACACAAAGAGCCAAACGGCGTTCCATAGTATGTGTCGTGAAGCTAATCGCAGTGACGCCATTACTGTGTAACTCCAGTAGAGCAACATCTGAAAAAATAGCGCACTTGATAGTTTGTACCGGTGCCCAACCAGTCGGTGAAAGCCAACATCACCCACAACAGAGAACGTTTGATTGTCAAGGGCAATAAATTCCATTATCTTTTTAATGGATTTCGTCTTTGAGTTGTCTCGCTGAAATTTTGTTAATCGATCCACACAGCAGACATTGTGGGCTAGTTTAGGAATGCTGTGTTGCACGTTTAGCCCAAAATTTTACGTGGCGTCAAAACGTCATGTACCTACGTTATATAGGTATGCACATCAGCTTTGACATCGGTTTTGCACATCGAGGCGTTAAACTAGACATCGGCCTATACCGATGTTGGCATTTTTAGCTAATATCGGCCGATTCCGATATGTTCACCGATATATCATGCATCCCTAATTGTAATACTATGGATCATTTGGCTATTTGATTTTGAATTTTAGGACCCCTTTAACACACACACAAATTAATAGAATTTGGCATTTACTACTATGGCCCAGAGAAGTGCATTGAATAACACATTCATAAATGGCAAAAAAGACAGTAAAAAATAATAAGAAGAAGAAACCAGGTTTTGCAGTGTTTGTCCTAGATCTAGGAAATTATATATATTTATTTTTTATTCACTCATACTTAACCCAATTATTCAGTAGGCACACATTTGTTTTTAAACTGGTACTGGTTACCTTCAGACAAGTCCCGTGACACTTGTGGGGTATAGGTTGTAGGTCAAACCGATTTTCGGGATGCTTCATGGTCTGACAAACACCGCCCTTAAGATCTTTAACTTAAACTAACGGATTTTTAATGGGGATTTTTTTCTATGTTACAATCGACTCTACGGGGTTAAACTAATTAGCATGTCCAAGCAGGAATGCATTATTCAAGATACTTTGATGTGCAACCTTAACCAGTGATTGTCATGAATTTTTGGTTTGACAACAGGGCAAAATTCTAAATTAGGGTTCCAAAATGTTCAGATTTTTTCAATATAGAGATGAATTTGCTTACATCTTTTTGGGCACTAATATCACCTAAAATAATTAATGTGGGACTAATTCACCACATGAGGAAGTGGTTAGTTTGCCAACTCTAAATATAGCCTAATTATCACTGTTAGATAGTTTGCAGTGTAACTGATAGGCCTAACAGTAAATTGAATGTATAGGTCTATGCCAAGGTTCCCCAACTGGCAGTGATTTTATTTGTCCCCTCAAGTTTTCAAAATAAACAATAAAAAAAATATTTAAAAAATTATTTTTGGGACATAAAATTCTCTAAAAACACTAGAAAAATCAGCTCCAAATTATTTTAAATGTGGAAATCTGTTCCAAAGTATTCCCACGCATAATAGAGAGATATGTTAAGGTTTGAAATTATAATGTTTTAGCGAAATATTATATCTGTTTGGGCGATCAATTTCCAGTTTACAAATTGTTCGTAAATTCACTCTGGTTATCTACTCTGATTTTAGAGCACTCTGGTCTGAGTGTGCCAGAGTGCAGAATAACTGATGAATTTACAAACGCTCAACACCTGTTGAATATGAACAGTGTCAGTAAATGTTGGCAAAACAATGTAATTAAATTGTTGCCAGCAGCACAGTGACAGTCACCAACGCTCTAGGTAACATGAAAACTGCCTAACCAACTCTGCTAGGGTGAGTAAAATAGTCAGAGAGGTGTTCTTATTTGTGTCTGGAAGTAGCTAGCAAGCTAGCCAACTTTAGCCAGCTAGATTGGGTGCTTGACTGCCGTTGAGGTCAGAACGCTTGGTTCAACCCTACTCCTCGGCCAGAGCGTCCAGCAATCAGAAAGCATTTTCTCTCCCGCTACTCAGAGACAGAGTTCAAGAGGACTGTAATATGCTACAAATGTCTGATTGACCAGTGGGCCAGGTGTAAATGATTTAGAAACCTTACCTATTCATTCAATCAACTGGAATACAAAAGAAGCCATCTACACTTGATGGGTCATCGATCAGCTGGACAATAGAATTTTGCTGAGTTGAGAGCATGTGAGAAGTCTTGAGTGTGAGTGAAATAACAGCAAGACCGACAATGTTATCAAATTTTCCTATTGATATTAGATTAAGTAATCCTAAATGTAAATCAGCATTTTTTTAAATTATTATTATATTTTTTAAATATAATTGTAATCCTGATTTTTTTAAGTAATCCGGGTTGATTCAAGTTTACATTTTTGTAATCATATTACGTAACTACTGTTACATGTAATCCGTTACTACTCAACCCTGCTCCCAGGCTACTCAGTCTCAAAGAATGCTTTAAAAGGGGTCAGCATGATTCAGTTCGGCTGGCGCCTAGACTAGTTTGAACCGAACGAGTGTGCTCGCATACTCCCTTAATAAAAGACCTTCGCTTGAAAAATGAGAAAAAAAGCAGCAATTGTACTGTTTGTCATGGAGACGCCGTAGCCAGTATACACTTCCTCAAAATAGTCCAAATGAATCTAAAATAACACATTTTGATGTTTTGGAAAGGAGATTTTAGTCACGCAATTTTACACCTAAAATATTTAGTGCGGTATGTCTCAATTAAAAAATGTGACTTTGGCTACAGACTTCGGCTTGCCTCCAGAATTTTTTTGGTGTACCCGAACAGCCCCCCCCCCCCAAAAAAACTCACCAAAGTCCAAAACAAACCAAAATCTCAAAATGACATAACACACATGCACACACTCTTCTGAAGTGTTCCGGCTGGGAAGCATGCGGACGCCTTAAGAGCTCATCAGCCACCAGAAGCTCACACACATGAACAAACACACACACACAAACCCTACAGCTACTGATGGGGGTTTACTCAATATTAATTCAAGATGTGAAATTGTACAAAACAAAGAAGAAGCTGGAGAGCAGAGCAATCTACAAATTAAGTGCCTCATCTGAGACACTTAACAGCCCTACTGCCACAGTAACTCTCTCTGCAGTCCTCTTGATAGCCTGCATAGGAGGAGGAAGCGTGTGGGTAGTTAAATGAAGAATTCCTTCACGTCCTAGCCTAGCTGGGGTTCTTGGGAAGTCGTTAGCAGGTTACCTGTGATTAGGGGGTCTGGACTGTGCCCAGTTGGAAACTAAAGGCCTTGTGTCCAATAACAAAGGGAAGCAGGATGTTTTTTTTTTTTTTTTTTTTAACAGTTGGTCGGTACTGGAATGGAAGCTCCTAGACGGACGCTGCCCAGGGGTTTAGAGCCCCAATCAGGCTGGGGAGTGGCAGACAAACACACACACACTAGACTAAACACACTGTCAAAACACAGTACTCACCTCATGTGACTCATAGATTGTATATCTAACTAGATGTACAAACAAACCCAGAGATGTGCCATGTAACAGTAGGACACAGGCCAATTCAAAAACAATACTTAACTGGTCAGATATTTTCAAGTCAGATTTCCCTGACCCAATTCCATGTAAACCATCAGGAGGAAAAATCCAACTGGCCCTGGACCAGTACTAAGCAGCATACATCATGTTCCACGCTTAATGAGAAAGCGACAGCCAGGAGATCTACTTGGCAGTGAATCCCCAATCCTCATGTATCCCTAATAGACATCCCAAAACCCAGTAGCCCTGTTTTATGGCTTTGGCGCTCAGAAGAAGTTTCAATTAACAGGTGTGCCTTGTTAAAAGTTCATTTGTGGAATTTCTTTCCTTCTTAATGTGTTTGAGCCAATCAGTTGTGTTGTGACAAGATGGCCCAATTTGGTAAAAGACCAAGTACATATTATGGCAAGAACAGCTCAAATTACCAATGAGAAACAACAGTCCATCATTATTTTAAGACATGAAGGTCAGTCAATGCGGAATATTTCAAGAACTTTGAAAGTTTCTACAAGTGCAGTCGCAAAAACAATCAAGCGCTATGATGAAACTGTCTCTCATGAGGCCTGCCACAGGAAAGAAAGACCCAGAGTTACCTCTGCTGCAGAGGATAAGTTAATTTGAGTTAACTGCACCTCAGAAATTGCAGACAAAATAAATGCTTCACAGAGTTCAAGTAACAGACATCTCAATGTCAACTGTTCAGAGGAGACTGCGTGAATCAGGCCTTCATGATGAAATTGCTGCAAAGAAACCACTACTAAAGGACACCAATAAGAAGAGACTTGCTTGGGCCAAGAAACACAATCAATGGACATTAGAACGATGGAAATCAGTCCCTTGGTCTGATGAGTCAAAATGTGAGATTTTTGGTTCCAACCGCCGTGTCTTTGTGAGACGCAGAGTAGGTGAATGGATGACCTCTGCATGTGTGGTTCCAACCATGAAGCATGAAGGAGGAAGTGTGAAGGTGCTTTGCTAGTGATACTGTCAGTGATTTATTTTGAATTTAAGGCACACTTAACCAGCATGGCTACCACAGCATTCTGCAGCGATACGCCATCCCATCTGGTTTGCGCTTAGTGGGACTATCATTGGTTTTCAACAGGACAATGACCCAACACACCTCCAGGCTGTGTAAGGGCTATTTGACCAAGAAGGAGAGTGATGGAGTGCTGCATCAGATGACCTGGCCTCCACAATCAACAAACCTCAACCCAATTGAGATGGTTTGGGATGAGTTGGACCGCAGAGTGAAGGAAAAGCAGTCAACAAGTGCTCAGCATATGTGGGAACTCCTTCAAGATTGATGGAAAAGCATTCCAGGTGAATCTAGTTGAGAGAATGCTAAGTGTACAAAGCTGTCATCAATGAAAAGGGTGGCTACTTTGTAGAATCTCAAATATAACATATTTTGATTTGTTTAACACTTTTTTGGTTACTACATTATTCCATATGTGTTATTTCATAGTTTAAGTCTTCACTATTATTCTACAATGTAGAAAATAGCAAAAATATAGAAAAAGTAGGTGTGTCCAAACCTTTGACTGATACTGTATATATAACCAGCATTTCTACCACAGCATTCTGCAGTGATACGCTATCTCTGGTTTGCGCTTAGTGGGACTATCATTTGTTTGTGTTTTTACATTTTTTTGTACACACACACACTCTCTCTACCGGTCAAAAGTTCAGCACGCCGACAATGTTCTAGCCATTTTATTTGTATTTATTCCTTTTTTTTACCTGGTGAGTTAACTGAGAATATGAATGTGATATGTTATTGTCCCACCTAGCTACTAATTTACATTTTAGAATGAATGCACTAACTTGGTCCTCTAACACTACACAGCTGATTCAAATAATCAACTAATTATCAAACTTTGATCAATTAGAATCAGCTGTGTAGTGTAAAGGGATAACCCAAAACGTGCAGTTTGGGAAACGCTGTACTAACTGGAAATCGCTCTGAGCGTCTGCTATAGACTCAAATGTACATGTAACTTTATAGGTAGTACATTCAATAACCACTGACTGCAATACCCAGTACAAGCAAGAACATATTAATATTTGATCAAAGTAGAAAGAAGATTCTTCTTTTCTGCATTTTTACAGGTAACAACTTATGTTACATTCGTGGGACCCAAACCTGGCTGTCTTTAGCTACTGTAACTATGACAACTCACATCTTTCTCTGCTGTTCCGGTTCGTTCTTGCTGGTCCGGAATCAGTTTTCTTTTGTTTTTATTTTCGGTTCTCTTCATTTTCTCACGTGGAAAAAGAACCAATGAAATGTGTTTCACAGTTACTGTAGCTAGCTAACTTTAGATCTGCTTCTAGCTAGCTAACTTTATTGGCGTCTTCCTCACATTTCCTTTGAAAACTTGAAATGTATAGCTGCTGACGTTGTATTAAATAGTCTAACTGGACCAAATCTGACCGTAAAAATGCATCCCCGTTCAAATACCTTACTGGCACAAACATCTGCACTAACGTCAAAGCTTTTGACAGGCTGTCAGTCACTTGGTTGCTGTAGTTACAAGCCACTCGGTGGTCGTATTTCCCTGTCTATATACAGTATTTTACGCACAACAGCTAGATCGCTTGCTACTGAGAGAACCTTGCTAGCTACACTTTATCTAGCGCGCAAAAATTAAGGCGAGGTCGAAAAATGACAGGAAAAGTACACATTTTCCGAGTTCTCCGCAGCCCTGTGACCTCGCTGTCAGTCCCCAGACGGATAGATAGCAAGCTATGCTGGCTACCTGCAAAATACACGTTCTGACGTTGTCATTGTCACACTTGTCATTTTTTCTTGACAGGTGATGAATGAATGTCTCTTTCGGTTGTCCTCCATATTCTTTTAAATTGTCAATCTTCCATCCTCGCCTGTGGTTGGTGATCTGTGTGCACAATTTGCAGTCACGATTCGCTTCCTGCTGAATCTCCTCTCAGGTTTCAACCGCATTACCTCCCGCTCATAGTATCATAGACCACTGGTCTAGGTTCTGCATGTTTTCAAGTTGTATTTAACACATACTAAAGTAATTCAGATCTGATCTGTCATCAGCTTTTCATATGTAGACATTGTGCGAAATGAATACAAACATGCAGCCCTTGGCGCTAGACCCTAGGCAAGAAGAGCGAATGTGTTGGTAACTGCTGCCATCTCATGTTTGAAATGGGTAAAGATCTAACCAGCTGCCAAACACATGACTTTTCTTTTTTTTTTTTACATGTGACATTTTCCACGTATAATTCTCCCTATCGACCACTTTATATAATTGTTCAGTTCTTGAAGTTTATTTTAATAGTGTTGGACAACATTTATAGAAAACTTTATTTTATTCCTTTTTATTGAAAGGCTTCTCCCTAAAACATCTTATTTTGTATAACACATGCAAAAAAAATAAAAATTTAGCTTCTGCCCTTGACACCAGACCCTGACTTCCTGTGTACTGTTTTAATGTGCACTCCTGCCAACACTCCTGTTTTAATGTACACTCCTGCCATTCTGATGTGGTTCCTTCTAAACCAGACACAGAAAAAAAACAGACCATCATTTTGTTTTTGTTGTTTTAACAATGAAGTATATAAAAATATTTCTAAAGTGTTATTCACATTGGTTTTGTGTCGTAATTTATAAACAAAACAAGAATCCTAAGAATACCAGCAATCTCTCCTAATAAAGTAATCACTATAGTTGACCAGCTACAGTAGGTGGCTGATGGCTTCAATG
The DNA here is from genome assembly GCF_901001165.1 of Salmo trutta. Classification (NCBI taxonomy): domain Eukaryota; kingdom Metazoa; phylum Chordata; class Actinopteri; order Salmoniformes; family Salmonidae; genus Salmo; species Salmo trutta. The sequence continues at coordinate 29,249,263 of NC_042960.1, read as the reverse complement.
CCTTACATCTACATAGTTCATTAAGTACACCCATCTAGTACCAGGTCGAACACTCCTTTGCCTACAGAACATCCTGAATTCTTCGGGGCATTCTACAAGGTGTCGGAAACGTTCCACAGGGAGGTTGGTCCATGCTGACGCTTTGGCATCACGCAGTTGCTGCAGATTGGACAATGGTACATTCATGCTGCGAACAGCCCGTTCCATGTCATCCCAAAGATGTTCCATTGGGTTGAGGTCTGGGGACTGTCCAGCCCACTTAAGTAAACTGAACTCACTGTCATGTTCCAGGCAATGTTTTTCCATGCCTCAATTGTCCCGTGTTTGTGATCGCATGCCCACTGGACCTGCTTCTTCTTGTTTTAGCTGATAGGAGTGGAACCCGGTGTTGTCGTCTGCTGCAATAGCCCATCCGGGACAAGGATCGATGAGTTGTGCATTCCCGAGATGCCGTTGTTTGTCAAACTATTCTCACTTTTGAACTGTGCCATTATTTGTCTGTTTGTGGCCCACCTGTTAGCTTGCCATTCTCTTTCGACCTCTCATCAACTAGCTGTTTTCGCCCACAGGACTGCCACTGGATTTTTAGATTTTTTTTCTTCACCATTCTCGATTAACCCTGGACATCGTTGTGCTTGAGAAGCCCAGGAGAGTGGCTGTTTCTGAGGTACTGGATCCGGCGCACCTGGCACCGACGATCATTCATTTTGGGTCACTCGTTTTGCCCATTGTAACGTTCAATCGAACAGTAACTGAATTCATCGATGCCTGTCTGCCTGCTTTATATACTGTAGCGAGCCATAGCCACGTGACTCACTTTCTGTAGTGGTGTACCTAATAAACTGGCGGCTGAGTGTATATCTACCATTTTATTGGAAATACAGTGCATTCGGAAAGTATTCAGACCCCTTGACTTTTCCCACATTTTGTTATGTTTCAGCCTTACTCTAAAATGTATTAAATCGTTTTTTTCGCCTCATCAATCTACACACAATACCCCATAATGACAAAGCAAAAACAGGTTTGTAGAATTTTTTTGCTAATTTCTTTTTTTTTACTGAAATATAACATTTACATATGTATTCAGACCCTTTACTCAGTACTTTGTTGAAGCACCTTTGGCAGCGATTACAGAATCAAGTCTTCTTGGGTATGACGCTAAAAGCTTGGCACACCTGTATTTAGGGAGTTTCTCCCATTCTTTTCTGCAGATCCTCTCAAGCACTGTCAGGTTGGATGGGGAGCGTTGCTGCACAGCTATTTCCAGGTCTCTCCAGAGATGTTAGATTGGGTTCAAGTCCGTGCTTGGGCTGGGCCACTCAAAGACATTCAGAGACTTGTCCCGAAGCCACTCCTGTGTTGTCTTGGCTGTGTGCTTAGGGTTGTTGTCCTGTTGAAAGGTGAACCATTGCCCCAGTCTGAGAACCTGCTCCAGAGCTCTCAGGACTTTATCAAGGATCTCTCTGTACTTTGCTCCATTCATCTTTCCCTTGATCCTGACTAGTCTCCCAGTCCCTGCTGCTGAAAAACATCCCCACAGCGTGATGCTGCCACCACCATGCTTCACCGTAGGGATGGCCCCAGGTTTCCTCCAGACGTGATGCTTGGCATTCAGGCCAAAGAGTTCAATCTTGGTTTAATCAGACTAGAGAATCTTGTTTCTCATGGTCTGAGAGTCTTTAGGTGCCTTTTGGCAAACTCCAAGCTGGTTGTCATGTGCCTTTTACTGAAGAGTGGCTTCCATCTGCCACTCTACCATAAAGGCCTGATTGGTGGAGTGCTGCAGAGATGATTGTCCTTTGGGAAGGTTCTCCTATCTCCACAGAGGAACTCTGACAGAGCTCCAGAGTGACCATCAGGTTCTTGGTCACCTCCCTGACCAAGGCCCTTTCTCCCCCGATTGCTCAGTTTGGCTGAGCGGCCAACTCAAGGAACAGTCTTGGTGGTTCCAAACTTCTTACATTTAAAAATGATGGAGGTTCTTGGGGACCTTGAATGCTGCAGAAATGTTTTGGTACCCTTCCCCAGATCTGTGCCTCGACACAATCCTGTCTCGGAGTTCTACGGACAATTCCTTCAACCTCATGGCTTGGTTTTTGCTCTGACATGCACTGTCAATTGTGGGAACTTATATCGACAGGTGTGTGCCTTTCCAAATCATGTCCAATCAATTGAATTTACCACAGGTGGACTCCAATCAAGTTGTTGAAACATCAAGGATGATCAATGTTAACAGGATGCACCTGAGCTTAATTTCTAGTATCATAGCAAAAGGTCTGAATACTTATGTAAATAAGGTATTTCTGTTTTTGGAAAAACCTGTTTTCACTTTGTCATTATGGAGTATTATGTGTAGATTTCTGAGGATTTTTTTTTTTTATTAATCCATTTTATAATAAGGCTGTAACGTAACAAAATGTGGAAAAAGATAAAGGGTCTGAATACTTTCCGAAGTCACTGTAAATGCCAGTTATAGACAGGTCAGAAATGGATTAATAAAAAAATATTAACCCATTAATTTAAAACTACAATAGTCTGTCTAAACAGATACATCCACAAACCATGCAGAAAATGTGATGTACTGTAAAGAAATTCAAAGCAAAATAAACATCTAATACAGACAGAGATTTGCATACGCCAGTGTAAGAAATCAAAAATCTAATGAAGATAATACAGTAGCAAAATTGTTTAATATCCCAACATAATTAAAATGTTAAACCATGATCCCGTTTGGAAAGCAATAAACACGGTGCGGTGGTCCATTCGCGTCTAAAGCATTTGTTTAAAATAAAAGGATAACAACTATTATAACTCATTTTGGACTGAGCACCAAATGCTACTGTCACTTAAATACAGCTTAGGAATTAAATCCGCAAGTTCCACTGGCATCAGTATGCCTGGCTTTAGGCCTCAGATCCAGAGACTTAGAAAACTTCTTAAAACTGTGGCATTGTGCTCATATAGAGACTGGTTTGCCATAAAGCCTGGAATAATCTTTACATCTTTAGTATGGTAACAGGTTCTGACATTTCAGCAGGAAGACAGTTCTAGTCAACACATCCATAGAATCTTTAAAATCTGGACATTGTTTACATTTTGTGACATCATCAGTAACAGACAATTTCAATGGTAGAAGAAGTACCATAAGAAACAGAAAACAAACAAGGTGTCTAACTTGTATAAATATAGCTTTTGTCCCCCCAAACAACATGCAACCACTTTATACTTACAAACTAGCCTCGTTAGAAGCTTAGAGGCACTTTAGTCTTGTCTGGCTAGCTCAAGGTTGATTGTCCTGCGAGCCATGAAGAGGTTTAAAAAACGTCATATATTCAAAATGTTGAATATCGGGGGAATTCAATCATCGAAGCTCTTCAGATTTTGATGTGATGATGCAGAATCAATAGACCATTTATTTTGGTATTGCCCTCAGGTCGCCAGTTTCTGGTCTCAGGATCAAGAATGGCTGAAAATGCAAAACATTGATCTAAAATTGACCCTAGAAATAGTACTGTTAGGAGATCTGGAGAGACCAGGTCAGTCAATTAACAATTTTCTAATACTCTTAGTAAAAGTGATTATCTTCAACTCGCAATCTGTGGATTCTATTTGATTAGATCACAGCATAGCTGAAAGACATGTGCGTAGAAATCTGAAGAGGGTGGCCAGCAGAGATACAGTGGCTTGCGAAAGTATTCACCCCCCTTGCAATTTTTCCTATTTTGTTGCCTTACAACCTGGAATTAAAATAGATTTTGGAGGGGTTTGTATAATTTGATTTACACAACATGCCTACCACTTTGAAGATGCAAAATATGTTTTATTGTGAAACAAACAATAAATAAGACAAAAAACAAAACTTGAGCGTGCATAACTATTCACCCCCTCAAAGTCAAAACTTTGTAGAGCCACCTTTTGCAGCAATTACAGCTGCAAGTCTCTTGGGATATGTCTCTATAAGCTTGGCACATCTAGCTACTGGGATTTTTGCCCATTCTTCAAGGCAAAACTGCTCCAGCTCCTTCAAGTTGGATGGGTTCCGCTGGTGTACAGCAATCTTTGTCATACCACAGATGCTCAATTGGATTGAGGTCTGGGCTTTGATTAGGACATTCCAAGACATTTAAATGATTCTCCTTAAACCACTCAAGTGTTGCTTTAGCAGTATGCTTAAGGTCATTGTCCTGCTGGAAGGTGAACCTCCGTCCCAGTCTCACATCTCTGGAAGACTGAAACAGGTTTCCCTCAAGCATTTCCTTGTATTTAGCGCCATCCATCATTCCTTCAATTCTGACCAGTTTCCCAGTCCCTGCCGATGGAAAAACATCCCCACAGCATGATGTTACCACCACCGTGCTTCACTGTGGGGATGGTATTCTCGGGGTGAGGAGAGGTGTTGGGTTTGCGCCAGACATAGCGTTTTCCTTGATGGCCAAAAAGCTAAATTTTAGTCTCATCTGACCAGAGTACCTTCTTCCAAATGTTTGGGGAGTATCCCACATTCTTTTTGGCAAAAACCAAACGTGTTTGTTTATTTCTTTCTTTAAGCAATGGCTTTTTTTCTGGCCACTCTTCCATAAAGCCCAGCTCTGTGGAATGTATGGCTTAAAGTGGTTCTACGGACAGATTGCCCAATCTCTGCTGTGGAGCTTTCCAGCTCCTTCAGGGTTATCTTTTGTCTCTTTGTTGTCTCTCTAATTAATGCCCTCCTTGCCTGGTCCATGAGTTTTGGTTGGCGGCCCTCTCTTGGCAGGTTTGTTGCGATGCCATATTCTTTCCATTTTTAATAATGGATTTAGTGATGCTCCGTGGGATGTTCAAAGTTTCAGATTTTTTTTTTAGAACCCAACCGTGATCTGTACATCTCCACAACTTTGTCCCTGACTTGTTTGGAGAACTCCTTGGTCTTCATGGTGCCGCTTGCTTGGGGGTGCCCCTTGCTTAGTGGTGTTGCAGACTTTGGGGCCTTTCAGAACAAGTGTATATATACTGAGATCATGTGACAAATCATGTGACACTTAAATAAAGTCCACCTGTGTGCAATCTAAGTAATTATGTGACTTCTGAAGGTAATTGGTTACACCAGATCTTATTTAGGGGCTTCATGGCAAAGAGGGTGAACGCATATGCACGCACCACTTTTAGTTTATTTTATTTTTTTAAACAAGTTATTTTTTTCATTTCACTTCACCAATTTGGACTATTTTGTGTATGTCCATTTACATGAAATCCAAATAAAAATCTATTTATATTACAGGTTGTAATGCAACAAAATAGGAAAAACGCCAAGGGGGATGAATACTTTTGCAAGGCACTGTAGGTGGGAGGGGCTGAGGGAAGCTGATGGTTGGAATGTGGAATTGGAGACAAGTCGGTGTGGAGTTGCTGGGCGGGAGATAGAATGACGGTCAAAAGATAAAAGTATAAAAAATATTTTTCAAAAGTCTAAATAAAACATGACAAAAAGTAAGTTTGAATGACACTGAGGGGTAGTGTTTTTACAGCTAATGCCAGTTTTCCTGAGGCTGATGCCGTGCAGGTGTCTGTACACATGCATATACACACACAGTCTCATTCAAATGCACACATGTGCACATAGACGGACACACACACAGGTAAATAGTGCCATACATGCACTCAAACATATTCAGTTGACCTTGCTGTTATGATTTTTGTTGTCCTTGATGTATTTGTTGTTTTTTTGCATTGTTGTTTTCCTTTGTCTTTCTATTTTTTCTCTTTTCTTAATTTGATTGGTTGTTGGTGCATTTAGTGGGGGGGGGGTCTTGGGGTTGGGGAATGTAATTCTTAAAAAAAAAAAAAAGTACTATTAATAAAAATAAATAAAAATCGGGGGGGATGTGGGGGGGGGTCTCGGATGGTTGAGGGGCAACTCTTGGGGAACTGTGGGGGGAATCTTGGAGGGTTGGCTGATTGATACCTGGTTTGGGTCCCAGTTTTCTGACCTTGCGGAGATCTGTCGACGTGCCCTTAATCAGGGAGTTGACCCTACTTGCTTCTGTGTGTCGCTCTGGATGGGAGTCTAGTCATCTAACAATATGATGTAGTTGTTGAGCGGCTTCATTGCAGGTATATTGTATGTTTTAAACATTCAATAACAAAATGGGGAAAAAATAAATAACAAAGTCAACAGTTTGGACACACCTACTAATTCCAGTCATTTTCTTTATTTTTTACTATTTTCTACATTGTAGAATAATAGTGAAGACATCAAAACTATGAAATAACATGGAATCATGTACTAACCAAAAAAGTGTTATATTTCAGATTCTTCAAAGTAGCCACCCTTTGCCTTGATTACAGCTTTGCACACTCTTGGCATTCTCTCAAGCCAGCGTCATGAGGTAGTCACCTGGAATGCATTTCAATTAACAGATGTGCCTTGTTAAAAGGACATCAGGAAACAGGGGCCCCTATCTACATCGATGGGGCCGCTGCGGAGAAGATGGAAAGCTTCAAGTTCCTTGGCGTACACATCACTGCCAAACTGAAATGGACCACCCACACAGACAGTGTGGTGAAGAAGGCACAACAGAGCCTCTTCAACCTTAGGAGGCTAAAGAAATTTGGCTTGTCACCTAAAACCCTCACAAACTTTTACAGATGCACAATTGAAAGCATCCTGTCGGGCTGTATCACTGCCTTGTATGGCAACTGCTCCGTCCGCAACCGCAAGGCTCTCCAGAGGGTGGTGCAGTCTGCCCAATGCATCACCGGGGGCAAACTACCTGCCCTCCAGGACACCTACAGCACCCGATGTCACAGGAAGGCCAAAAAGATAATCAAGGACATCAACCACCCGAGCCACTGCCTGTTCAAACAGCTATCATCCAGAAGGCGAGATCAGTACAGGTGCATCAAAGCTGTGACCGAGACTGAAAAACAGCTTCTATCCAAGGCCATCAGACTGTTAAATAGCCATCACTAGCACATTAGAGGCTGCTGCCTATAGGCATAGACTAGAAATCATTGGCCACTTTAAGGAATGGAACACTAGTCACTTTAATAATGTTTACATATCTGGCATTACTCATCTCATATGTACACTACCGTTCAAAAGTTTGGAGTCACTTAGAAATGTCCTTGTTTTCCATGGAAACATATATGAAATGAGTTGCAAAATGAATAGAAAATATAGTCAAGACGTTGACAAGGTTATAAATAATGATTTTAAAATTAAATAATAATTGTGTCCGTCAAACTTTGCTTCATCAAAGAATCCTCCATTTGCAGCTATTACAGCCTTGCAGACCATTTGGAATTCTAGTTGTCAATTTGTTGAGGTAATCTGAAGAGATTTCACCCCATGCTTCCTGAATCATCTCCCACAAATTGGTTTGGCTTGATGGGCACTTCTTACATACCATACAGTTAAGCTGCTCCCACAACAGATCAATAGGGTTGAGATCCAGTGACTGTGCTGGCCACTCCATTATAGACAGAATACCAGCTTACTGCTTCTTCCCTAAATAGTTCTTACATAGTTTGGAGCTGTGCTTTGGGTCATTGTCCTGTTGTAGTAGGAAATTGGCTCCAATTAAGCGCTGTCCACAGGGTAGGGCATTGCAAAATGGCATTGCAAAATGGAGCAATAGCCTTCCTTCTTCAAGATCCCTTTTTCCTTGTACATATCCCCACTTTACCACCACCAAAGCACCCCCAGACCATGACATTGCCTCCACCATGCTTGACAGATGGCGTCAAGCACTCCTCCAGCATCTTTTCATTTTTGCTGCATCTCACGAATGTTCTTCTTTGTGATCCGAACACCTCAAACTTAGATTTGTCTGTCCATAACACTTTTTTCCAATCTTCCTCCGTCCAGTGTCTGTGTTATTTTGCCCATCTTAATATTTTATTTTTATTGGCCAGTCTGAGATATGGCTTTTTATTTGCAACTCTGCCTAGAAGGCCAGCATCCCGGAGTCGCCTCTTCACTGTTGACGTTGAGACTGGTGTTTTGCGGGAAACAAAGCTGGCAGTTGAGGACTTGTGAGGCTTGTTTCTCAAACTAGATACTCTAATGTACTTGTCCTCTTGCTCAGTTGTGCACCGGGGCCTCCCACTCCTCTTTCTATTCTGGTTAGAGACCGTTTGCGCTGTTCGGTGAAGAGAGTAGTACACAGCGTTGTACGAGATCTTCAGTTTCTTGGCAATTTCTCGCATGGAATAGCCTTCATTTCTCAGACCAAGAATAGACTGACGAGTTTCAGAAGAAAGTACTTTGTTTCTGGTCATTTTGAGCCTGTAATCGAACCCACAAATGCTGATGCTCCAGATACTCAACTAGTCTAAAGAAGGACAGTTTTATTGCTTCTTTAATCAGAACAACAGTTTCCAGCTGTGCTAACATAATTGCAAAATGGTTTTCTAATGATCAATTAGCCTTTAAAAACTATAGACTTGGATTAGCTAACACAATGTGCCATTGGAACACAGGAGTGATGGTTGCTGATAATGGGCCTCTGTACGCTAGATATTCCATAAAAAATCAGCAGTTTCCAGCCACAATAGTCATTTACAACATTAACAATGTCTACACTGTATTTCTGATCAATTTTGTTATTTTAATGGACAAAAAAATGTGATTTTCTTTCAAAAACAAGGACATTTCTAAGTGACCGGTTTGTCGGGTTCCCCTGCCTCAGCTGGCCCAACGGGTTTCCATGCCTCAGTGGGCTCGACAGGCTGCCATGCCTCAGCAGGCTCAATAGGCTCCCATGCCTCAGCTGGTGAACAGGTTCCCGTGCCTCGACCGAGGCAACCGGGGAGGTCTCAGGCGGCTCATCAGCCTCTCACGCCTCAGCCGGTTCGTCAGGTTTTTGCACCTCAGTGGATCCCCGGGATCGTCCCTTTGGTTGGTATCCTGCATCTGGAGCCGAACGCGCCGGGGAGGGGGTACTGTCACGTATGCTTTCTCTCCAGCGCTCTAGGTCGTCATGCTCCCGCGCCTCAGCCGGATCGACAGGTTCCCGCACCTTAGCAGAAGTGACCGGTCCGCTCCTAATCCCCGGGATAGTCATCTTGGTTGGCGTCCTGCAGCTGGAGCCGAGCGTCGGTGAGGGGGTACTGTCACATGTGCTCCCTCTCCGGCCTCTAGGTCACCAGGCTGCTCGTTATGGTGCCCAACTGTCACCAACGCTACACGCATAAGGACACTCACCTGGACTCCATCACCTCCTTGATTACCTGCCCTTTATATGTCACTCCCTTTGGTTTCTTCCCCAGTCATCATTGTTCCTGTTTCATGTCGGTGCGCTGTTAGTGTTTCTTGTTTTGTTCATTTATTTATTAAATGTATTCACTCCCTGAACTTGCTTCCCGACTCGCACCGTACATTGTTACATATCTTGCATTACTCATCACATATGTACATACTGTATTCTATACTATTCTACTGTATCTTAGTACGTTCCGCTCTGACATCACTCGTCCATATATGTTTATAGTCTAATTCATTTCTACTTAGATTTGTGTGTATTGGGTATATGTTGTGTAATTTGTAAGTTATTACTTGTTAGATACTACTGCACTGTCAGAGCTAGAAGCACAAGCATTTCGCTACACCAGCAATAACATCTGCTAATCATGTGTATGTGACCAATAACATTTGATTTAATTTAAAAGTTAATTTGTGGAATTTATTTCGTTCTTAATGCATTTGCTGCAAATTAACCCCTACTAAAGGACACCAAAAAGAGACTTGCTTGGGCCAAGAAACACGAGCAATGGCATTAGACCGGTGGAAATCTGTCTTTTGGTCTGACCGCCGTGTCTTTGTGAGACGCAGAGTAGGTGAATGGATGATCTCCGCATGTGTTGTTCCCACCATGATGCATGGAGGAGGTGTGATGGTGTGGGGGTGCTTTGCTAGTGACACAGATTTATTTAGAATTTAAGGCACACTTAACCAGCATGGCTACCACAGCCTCCTGCAGCGATACGCCATCCCATCTGGTATGCGCATAGTGGAACTATCATTTGTTTTTCAACAGGACAATGACCCAACACACCTCCAGGCTGTGTAAGGGCTATTTGACCAAGAAGGAGAGTGATGGAGTGCTGCATCAGATGACCTGGCCTCCACAATCACCCGACCTCACCCCAATTGACATGTTTGGGATGAGTGGGACCGCAGAGTGAAGGAAAAGCAGTAAACAAGTGCTCAGCATACAGTTGAAGTTGGAAGTTTACATACACTCAGGTTGGAGTCATTAAAATTCACTTTTCAACCACTCCACAAATTTCTTGTTAACAGTTAGGACATCTACTTTGTGCATGACACAATTGTTTACAGACAGATTATTTCACTTATAATTCACTGTATCACAATTCCAGTGGGTCAAAAGATTACATTCACTAAGTTGACTGTGCCTTTAAACAGCTGGCTGTCATGGCTTTAGCAGCTTCTGATAGGCTAATTGACATAATTTGAGTCAATTGGAGGTGTACATGTGGATGTATTTCAAGGCCTACCTTCAAACTTAGTGCCTCTTTGCTTGACATCATGGGAAAATCAAAAGAAATCAGCCAAGACCTCAGACAAAAATTGTAGACCTCCACAAGTCTGGTTCATCCTTGGGAGCAATTTCCAAATGACTGAATGTACCATGTTCATCTATACAAACAATAGTACGCAAGTATAAACACCATGGGACCACGCAGCCATCATACCGCTCAGGAAGGAGACGCGTTCTGTCTCCTAGAGATGAACGTACTTTGGTGCGAAAAGTGCAAATCAATCCCAGAACAACAGCAAAGGACCTTGTGAAGATGCTGGAGGAAACAGGTACAAAAGTATCTATAGCCATAACCTGGAAGGCCGCTCAGCAAGGAAGAAGCCACTGCTCCAAAACTGGCATAAAAAAGCCAGACTACGGTTTGCAACTGCACATGGGGGCAAAGACTGTACTTTTTGGAGAAATGTCCTCTGGTCTGATGAAACAAAAATAGAACTGTTTGGCCATAATGACCATCGTTATGTTTGGAGGAAAAAGGGGGAGGCTTGCAAGCCGAAGAATACCATCCAAACAGTGAAGCACAGGGGTGGCAGAATCATGTTGTGGGGGTGCTAGGCTGCAGGAGGGACTGGTGCACTTCACAAACTAGATGGCATCATGAGGTAGGAAAATTATGTGGATATATTGAAGCAACATCTCAAGACATCAGTCAGGAGGTTAAAGCTTGGTCGCAAATGGGTCTTCCAAATGGACATTGACCCCAAGCATACTTCCAAAGTTGTGGCAAAATGGCAACAAAGTCAAGGTATTGGAGTGGCCATCACAAAGCCCTGACCTCAATCCTATAGAACATTTGTGGCCAGAACTGAAAAAGCGTGTGCGAGCAAGGAGGCCTACAAACCTGACTCAGTTACACCAGCTCTGTCAGGAGGAATGGGCCAGAATTCACCCAACTTATTGTGGAAAGCTTGTGGAAGGCTCCCCAAAACGTTTGACCCAAGTTAAACAATTTAAAGGCAATGCTACCAAATACTAATTGAGTGTATGTAAACTTCTGACCCACTCGGAATGTGATGAAAGAAATAAAAGTTGAAATAAATCATTCTGTCTACTATTATTCTGACCTTTTACATTCTTAAAATAAAGTGGTGATCCTAACTGACCTAAGACAGGGAATTTTTACTCTGATTAAATGTCAGGAATTGTGAAAAACTGAGTTAAAATGTATTTGGCTAAGGTGTATGTAAACTACCAACACCTGGATTCAGTCTTATGTAGCAAAATTTGAAATTGTGTTTTTTACATTGGATAAAAGTAGAGACTAAGAGCTACCAAATGGTATATCATACACTGCATTTGAGGAACAATGGGAAAGTAATTCTGCTTTGAAAGTTGATCAACTTGTTAACTCACTTTTGAGAAAATGGCCTTTGAATGTTTTGGTATCTAGTGAAGAGCTTTTCTTTGTCTACACCCACTCAGCATCGTTCACACCCTCTTAAGCTCTCCGAGCGCACACTTGACAATTTGGCCGATGATTTGTTTACCTATGGATAACATGTAAACAGCCTAACCAGCTCTGCTGGCAACAATTTCATTTAGCTTTTTTGTAGACGTTTACTGACACTGGCCATATTCAATGGGTGTTGTACACACGTTAAGTTACGTTAGCTAACAAGCCAGCCAGCTAACGTTAGCTAGTTAAAAAATGAACACAGTGCCAAATCATGTCGTTACTTCCCTGCATGAATACGGCTCTGGGATACGAATAATAACATCAGCTAGGGAGCCAGCCAGCTAACATTAGCTAGCTAGATAACAGTACACTTTAGCTTGAATGAAACCACTTTCTGTCAATATCTGAAAATGTACTGTAAGCTAACGCACTTCTGTACATTGCGCTGTAACGTACAATTGACCATATTTTAGCGCCCAAAAAACGTAATACTTCCAGGTCAACTGTAATATGAATACCATTGAAAAGCACAATTTCTCCCCTTTCCAGCAAAATCAATGACAAGACCTTCATGCTGCCCGTCTCTCCATGATTGAGGAAGGCAATGAGCTCCGTTGGGTCTTTTAAAAATTACGTGTGGGGAAGTGAAACCTACTGCGTGATAGGGAAAGGGGGAGATAAGCTGGCTTTTTTCACCCAATCTGTCCAACTTATCACCTCTAAAATGTAAATAAAACATTATAAAGAGTTTATATAATGTGTCATTACCTATTTGAACAAAAACATCATACTATACACCAGGGGTTCTCAAACAGGGGTACGTGGACCACTAGGGGTCCCTGGTGTAATTGGAAGGGGTCCGTGAAATAAAAAACTGTAATGAACGTATTCAGCACCACAAGGATTCCAGTAACTTTACATATAATATAGAGGGGGTGGAGGTCCCTGAGTACCCAAAAAAAGGTTGAGAACCACTGCTATACACACTACTGAACAAAAGAACCGAACATATGTTTGCGTGTTTCAATGGATCCAACATATTGCTGGCAGATATTTTCACTCTTGAGACTGTCCAGCCTGTCTTTATGTACATTACAGACAACTGCGCCATTCAGTCTCTCTTGGCCCATGCTAGCCCGTAGCAAGTCTTTATCCTGCGGAGTGCACTGAAACTCCTCTCAGCCTCACATGAAGACACTGGCACCACAATCAAAATTCTGATCAGCACCTCAACTTGGTCAAACAACCCCTGCACCTCCACTGGAAGCCTCCTGAGGACCTCTGCTGCCTCTCCACTGCTGCTACAGGGGTATTTGTTGCGAAAGAGAGGCAACTGCACTGAAAGAGAATCTATGTTCATCTCAGGGTACTGATCTAGAGACTCATCCAACTCCCCCGTGAGAAGCGCTCTTTCCAACTTTTGCTGGACGTCTGTCCTGGTCAAAACGGTCGCCAAACTGAACCTCCACACCATCCAACACTTGGTGCCCTATAGTGATCCACTGCTTTGTGAGCAAATTGTCTTGAGTGGGTCTCAATGGATTCAATGGAGTCAATCAATGTTGTTGCTTTCTCATACAGTGCGTGCAAGGTAGCTTTCATCATTTCTCTTGCCCCTAAGAGATGACCGCACACACTCGACTGCGGCCTGCATACCAGAGACAGTCTGAGTTTTCTTCTGCAGTGAAATGTTTAGGCATTCTAGCTCTCCAAGAACAGCAGAACAGGCTTGCCTTTGCTGAAGTGCTCAAATAAGCCACTGGCAGTTGAAGCTGTCTTGGATTCAGTTTTTGACATCTCCTCTAGGCTGCTTAGTACCTGCTCATACTGCCCTAGCACAGGTCGAAAGCAGTATTCCGCACAGCCCACCTTGTTGGACATAGTGGTTTCAGGGTGATCAGATGTGGATTTCCGGACGTGGCAATTGATTCAAACATGCTCTTGAACTTTCCTGACTGGCCATAGAGGACACCTAACTGATGGACCCAAGAAAGGGAATCCCGGATCAGTGGGGAGGCTGAGCAGCCAGCCTGTGTAATCAGATTTACACAGTGTGCTCCACAATGCACATAGAGGGCTAATGGCTGCTGCCTCCTCACAATTGCCTGTGCACCTGTGTATTTTCCTGCCATGTTTGCGGCACCATCGTAACTCTGCCCACTTAAGCCAGACATGGGCAAATTGAGCCTCAACAACACATCAGTTGCCACTTTCGCAATGCCCTCGCCTGTTGTCTCCGATACCCTGTATAGCCCAATAAACTCCTCGTGAGGGACAAGGTCGTGGTCAACATAACGCAGGCAGACACTCTCCTGTTCAGCACCAGAGACGTCTTGAGTACCACCAACAATTACTGAAAATTGTACATTCGGAAGAGACCTAATCTCAGCTGCAATGCCTTGAATGACTGTAATGGCCATGATGTTCAGAATTTCATTCTGCGCTTTGGGGCCTGTGTACATTGTAGTACGCTCTGTTAACCACGTCAGTAAAATGGGATCATCCTCTTCTGCCCTAAGTTTCAGAAGCTGGTATAAATTCCCACTGTCATCCGTGTGGCCTCTAAAGGCTTGTCCCTGTCTTAATACATGCCGCACCGAACTAACAATTTTCATCAAGCAATGCCTTGCGGCCTCCTGCTGTTTATCCCACGCGCTGGATAACTGGGCACTGATTGGATTTAGCTGGTGTGCTGTTACAGTTACAAAGTGGCGGTGGGTTTGGCAGTCGATGTGCTGTGAATTTTTCAATGGCTTTTCTCTACTTCCTAAATCCTGCACTAATGAAGGCAGCATCCGCTCTTTGGCCAAAAGATGGCTGGCTTGAAAACCCTTGGCTACAGTGAAAACACAACACTCCTTTTATTGATGGATTATAATGTAGCCAGGGGAAATCGCGAAACCATCTCTCTTGAAACGTCAACCCTCTGTTGGCAAGAGTTTGCTGTTCTATAAATTGTGGGTGTGGCTGATTTGGTTTTGTGCCATCACTGAGGTAACTGGACAATGCTGTGCTACTGTCCCCTATACTGATGCTGCTGGCAAAAAGGTTGACACCTGGTCCTGCTGTGGCTGTGACACTGTCCTCAAGTCTCTCTCCCTGGCTCTTTCCCTTTCACCACCCTCACTGACTCAGTCTGTCTCCTAGAAAAGAAATAAGGTGTTTGCCATACTCCTAACTACCGGTACCCAAAACTACACAATTAATCACAACAGCAATACCATTGCCTTAAACAAATCTTAGTTCAGTCACCAGTTTAAGTTGAGAGTGGGGGTATCCATGGCATTTTCCACTTATGTCCCTATTTTACAAGTCTAAAAAAGAGAGAACCTTTCATAATGTTGCCAAACAAAAACTCAACAAACTTACCTGAGACTCCCTGTCTCTGCCAGTCTGTCCCTGCCTATCTGTCCCCAGCTATGCTGTCTGTGTGCCATCTGTTGCCTGCTCTGCCTAATGACATCATTATGAAACATTTCCATTAGCATTTCACTTCTTTCTTATGAACATTTTATCAACTAGTCTTTGAGATATTAGGCTACTAGGGTTCTTACTTTGCGTTTTGGCGTACTGAAAAATACTCTGTCCGTATTTTTTCTGCCATTTTTCTACTTGGCTGGCTGGCTGGCTACACACACACACACACACACACACACACACACACACAGTGTGCAGGTTATTTACAGTAGGAGATGGGCTTCTATCATCTATTATCTTCTATCATTCTATATGGGCTTCGATCTAAAAGGTAGCTAAATAGTCAGCTAGCAAATGTGAAACGGATTGCAGTGACAAAGGTTGACAGCTGTATGAGTTCACCATTTACACGATGTATGCTGCAACCTTTTGTAATTTTAATATAGTTTATGTTTTATATTGGCTGGCTTCCAACAATAGCTGAACAATTTGCAGAGCTAGCGAGCACCAATTCCGTTTCTGTGGTGTTTGCTATAATCTTTGCTATCGTCAGTTTACTCCAAGATCGGCCCACAAGTCCCCTAGCCGACAATTTTGCTTTTGCAACAAGACCATTAAATATATTTAAGACAATGGTAGAAGAGAGTGTAGTTCTGTTAAGTTTGGAGTTCAGTTTATCGCTAACCTTATCACAGGGACTTCAAAGCACTACAGCTGCATGCTGATCTTGGAATAAACTGACGATAGCAAAGATTCCATCTTTGACGACACCACATGCATGTTATAGGTACTAGCTAGCTTGCTAGCTAATGTTTGCTTTAGTTTGCTCGCTAGCTCTGCAAATTCAGCTATTGTGTGTGTGAACCCTGCTAACATAAAACAAAATTGCTATGGTGCGATTGACTGGATTAACCTCACGTTAGTTACGTGCATTGAGTGCCTTTCAGACGGTAGACACAAACCCTCAGTCACCTTGCCAGCTAAGGAACACTACATTGCATTGCTAGCTTCTCTCATTGACTCAAATTCAAATAGCTGCAAACACTGGTTGATGTTACTGTAGCTATCTAGCAAACATCAGCTAACCGCTAGCTAACATAGAGAGTGACCTGTAATTTAATGCAGTGAAAATGAAGACTGGTGATGGTTATAAATGTGTTTTCTTGTATTGAGTGGTAGAAGTAAAGAAATGTCTAACATATCCTTTGTTTGAACTACTTACTGGAGGTCAGCCACCAATGACAGACTCTGTCAGATTTCCACACATGCACAGTACCTGCATCATGTGCCACTGTTGAGGGCTGGGGGGGTGGGAGGAATTGGATCAAACCATTGTGAGGCAAAGGGCGGGGGGTCGCAATCTTCTGAAACTTAAAAACGCGCTATTAAGAGTCTAGAATCAGCATAAGTGCTTTCATTATTATTATTATAATATTCTTGAAATTACATAGTTATGTTTACAGTGGGGGGGGGGTGATCTCCCCCCAGATTTTGAGGCCAACACAGTCGCTACAGTCCCATTAAGTTTGATTGCCGAAGTTGCTCAAATTTGTACGGAATGGAGTTAGTCAACAGTAGCTAGCTAATGCTAGACTATCTTACCTGTATACATCATCATGCATGATGGACCCATCTCCCTGTCAGGAATTGCCATACCACGGTTGCCCTTAGTTTGAAGATGTAGCCATCATACTCTAATTCCACTGATTTCAAAACTTGATCCTCCAGAAAGTGGAGAGCAACGCTTATGCAGCTCCACTACACAATGCATAAAAAAGCTGTGTTCGACAGGATTACCAACACAGACTGACGAGCTCAAATAGACAGAAAGAAGCTTTCTATATGACAGACCAATGCGAACTCATCTCTCGGCATGTCCATCCCACTCATTATCTCAGCCAATCATGGCTAGTGGGAAGGTTGCTGACTTTTTCTGTGGCTTAACCAACAAGGCTCTTAATTTAACAAGTACAGATGGCATACAAGTTTGTTACTAAGGCACATGAAAGTTCACATGTTTGAGAAAGCATTTCTGCCAAAAAATGTATTTTGATAAAAAAAATGGACTGGACTGTCATTTCTCTTTGCTTATTTGAGCTGTTCTTGCCATAATATGGACTTGGTATTTTACCAAATAGGGCTATCTTCTGTATACCACCCCTAACTTGTCACAACACAACTGATTGGCTCAAACGCATTAAGAAGGAAAGAAATTCCATAAATTACCTTTTAACAAGGCACACCTGTTAATTGAAATGCATTCCAGGTGACTACCTCATGAAGCTGGTTGAGAGAATTCCAAGAGTGTGCAAAGCTGTCATCAAGGCAAGGTGGCAACTTTGAATAATTTCAAATATAAAATCTATTTTGATTTGTTTAACACTTTTTTGGTTACTACATGAGTCCATATGTGTTATTTCATAGATTTGATGTCTTCACTATTATCTCAAATGTAGAAAATAGTAAAAATAAAGAAAACCCTTTGAAGGATTGATGTGTCCAAACTTTTGACTGGTACTGTATATCAGGTAAAATAGGGGAAACACTTCAGTTGAGAAACCTTCGTAGCACCTACAAAAGCTATACATAACACCTGAGATAGACAGACAGTCGTCGACATTCATAAACATCACAGAGAGCACTTGGTTAAAGCTCTACTGACTATCAGACAGTCTCCCCTCAACTGTAGCGTCCCCCCTATTTAACCAGAGACCTGTTATGTACTTTGTTTCCTTTTAAACAGGAAGAGTCCTGTCCTGTCTCCCAGTATTAGGAGGACGCTGAAGCTGATGCATCACAAAGAGGCTGGCTGTGGGGGGTGCAGTCTGTTAACCCCCTGGGTCAGACCCTGGGTATTACTGGGCCACGGTAGGAGTTCTGGGTGATGGAGCCTTTATCTGTTGCTTCACAACACCCGAACCAGCAGAATGGGTGAGCTCGCAGAAGCCTCTTGGGATTTCACCTGAGTGGGAGGAAGAGGCAAAAGGAGGAAGGGTCAGCATACTTATATTTCATGTTACTATGTCATGACTTATGTTATCCTGAGTCATTGCGCTATCTGAAGTAAGACAATGGAAACCCTCCATTTAAAGATTTTTAACTAAAATTACCAAAATAATTCACATCCTTATTTATTTCCTAACCAGTGTAATATTAATACACTCATACTTAGACACTAGCAAATTAAAGTAGGGTCACTTAAATCTGCTGATGCTAGGCCTACAACAAGTATGATCCCAATAAGGAGGTGTTAGAAGATGTTATATGTACAATGGTATTACAAAAGAAACCATTAACTAAGTGAAAGAGTCAAAGAGGGGATCATGCACTGCTGTTTAATGCCATGAGGGGGCGTTCTACTCTACTGTTAGAGGATGGTGGTAGAGGTCTTCGCTGGTTCCGAAATGGACCTGGGGCTTTCCCACCTGGACTAGTAAATGTTTTTTTGTTTTTTTAAATATAGAGACCCGTTCCAAACGGACCCGCGGACAACTACACCCGTTTCGTATATAGATCTGGTCGGATCCAGACTCAATCTGATCTGATTGAGGGATGCAGCTGAAAATGTATTTTTTAAGCTACTTTACTAACCAGAGCTGATAAAGCGCAAGAGGAGGGAGAGAGGTGCCGCTCTAGCTGGCAGGGAGGGGCTGTCCTGTGAACGATTGAAACGGGGAGGAGGGAGCGAGAGATGAGAGACAGCAACCACCCAAGCCGACTTACACTATAGTAGACTAATAATTGCCATAGGTAGGTTATTTATCATAAAATATGATTACGTAGTACCTGTTTTGACTACACCAAACCGCAAGAAGCTAGTTAAACTAGCTAATGTTAGCTAGCTGGGTTAACAGGCTGCAGTGCACACACTTTCTAATCGTACAGTTACAAATAACAACAACTCCATTCAGATTATTAAGTAGACCCTACCTGTTGACTCTTGGTCGTTGTAGCCTATCCTTCTCCTTTAACTTTTAATTCTGTCATTGTAATTCCATCTTCCATTGATTTTATATCTCCTAACTTTTGCCACACACGGAGTGAGCTCTATGACTGTAGTCTATTGCCGCTTTGATGACTCATGATTTTCCAACAACAAGCTCCACGCACCACGCTCCACTCTCGTGAAAAGCAAGAGCAGCAGCATAAATTGAAAATCTCTCTCTCTCTCTCGCAGCAGTCGCGTTCAGATCTCTATGGCTCATTCCGGACAAGTCAGTTAAAATTACCCATACCCGAGACAATCATAACAAATCCGACCTCGACCCATGACATTATTTAGAATTCTGGACCCGCTCGGTTCCCAGATCAGGTCTCGGTTATTCAGGTACAGGTGGAACCATGAATACCTCTAGATGATGGTTAAAGGCAGGGTGGGTTACAAGAAGCTGATACAGGCACACTGACAGGCACGGAAAGCCAGGAAGCAGTACCTTTACCAACCCAGGGACAGGAGGAAGAGGAGGAGGAAGGGGGGGGGGAGAAGTGAGGCCAAGGGAGGACATTCTCTGCTTGTTCTCCTGGAATAACTCAAGGTAGAGCAAGAGGGAGCGAGACAGAGGTAGATAGAGTGCAGGTGAGGTGAGAGATGAGGGCAGGTGAGATAGGTATTCCATCTGCTCTCCTCTATCTCTAACAGGGATTTTTCTAAAGAGTGCATAACATAGAAATATGTAAAATAACAGCCTTATAGAGTGTATGAGAAGAAAGAAATAAGCCAGACCCTGTAAAAAGAGTGCGCTCACCTCTAAATTTGTCCGTGCCTTCTTCAATACGTCCTTTGTTGTCGACACTGTAAACAACCAGAAATAAATCAGTTATGATTCATCTGTGACTGTCACCCATCACTTCAGCACATACACATGCAAACACAAACACCACACTGTCATATCACTGAGCCATTACAGAGTCTGTGCTGAGGGGCAGAGGATGATGGACATTCAATTATGAAGAGACAGAGAGCGAAAGAAAGAGTTAGAGAGAGATGAGTCGATTCACGACAGAGGGAGAAGGCAGTGAAAGAGAAAAAAGTGTGTGTGTGAGAGAGAGCGAGAGAGAGG
Source organism: Salmo trutta (assembly GCF_901001165.1). Classification (NCBI taxonomy): domain Eukaryota; kingdom Metazoa; phylum Chordata; class Actinopteri; order Salmoniformes; family Salmonidae; genus Salmo; species Salmo trutta. The sequence continues at coordinate 29,228,849 of NC_042960.1, read as the reverse complement.
AATGAGGGGGGAGAAATGATGAACAAAGGAATAAACAAACAGGAAGATACATGACTGCATATGAGGCGGACAATATGAAAGGAATAGGATAAGACAGGAGAGGGGGAGAGAAAGAAGAAAACAGAGAACGGTAGGGGAGAGGTAAAGTGGTGAATAGTGGGGGAAGAGAGAACACAAGTAACTGAGACGAGAGTAGTGAGGGTCACTTAAGTTGGCTGACGATGAAGTGTTCCATGCTGTCTTTGGTGCGGTTGGAGCTCTTCAGTGTCTCCATGGCGTCCCTTAGAGCCTCCTCCTGCTGTGAGATCCGCTGACGGAGCGTGTGGACCTCATCCTTTAGAGACAGCTCCTAGACACACACAGATAGTCAAAAAACACATCGTCACATTTCAAACATCTACACACACCTGTAAAGAGCAGTGAGGTTACACTGATTCCATCTGGAGTGACGGGACAAATGTATTAACAAAGTCACCACTAAAGCGTAAAACTCTAATCAATGATCAGTAACTTCACACACATAACACGCTAACAGCGAAAGCAAATCCCCTTAACGTAACCCTTGCAAACAAACAAAGAGTGGACATTGTCTCTGTATGTCATGCATATGAAGGCATTATGAATACTTTATGAATGCTTTATAAAGAGTATGTGTTTCTGACCTTGGTGCTCTGAGGGTACCCCTCACAACTGGGCAGGGCTGCCCTCCAGAACATTCTGAGCAAGGAGTTGGCTTCCTCAAGGATCTGCTGCAGGGTCTTAGTGCTAGTCAGCAGTCTACTCACCAAGCCAGGGTCCGCAGGCTGACACACAGAGAAAGATACATGCACAGAGACAGTTTGACTAAACAAATCTAACTAAAACACAGGATAACAATACAAAAGTGTGACATATTTTCAGTTCAACTAGCTATACTGTATACAGTACTACTGAGATGACGCATGAGTTTATTGAATTTAAACCAATGATCTAAAAGTTACTCTCGGGATCATTAACTCCTCTGTAAAATGTCTGCTGCTCCTCTAACCTCTAAATGACCCCTGACCTCTCACCTTATCTAGGCTGAGCTCCAGCAGGGCATGGTTGGCAGTGGCCTGGAGGGCATTCTCCATCTTGCCGATGAGGACGTGTCCCTCCAGGATCTGCTGCTGTAGGGCATTGAAGTCATCAACATGCCCCACAGCGTGGCGGCCATTACGGTTTGTAAAAGAGCCATCTGGGGCTTGGCCCTCCAGAGAAGAGTCAGTCTCCTGGGGTTCCAGTGTGGGGGAGAGATGGGAAGCAGGGCTCAAGAGTCCAGTCTCTCGGACAGGGGGAGAGAGAGCAGGGTCTGTGAGGAGGTGAGGAAGAGTGGAGAATCAGTGTTAGTTGGGGTAAATCTCAAATGGCATGGTGCCCTATTCCTTATTTAGTGCACTACTACTTAGGTTCTGGGCAAAAGTAGTGCACTATATAGGTGGGAATAGGGTGCAATTTCGGACACTTAGGTAAGTGCCAATAAATGTGGTAGAATATGTGGTAACAATGGTAACCGTGTCCCAGAATGCATGCAGCGTAGCACTCCCTCGCTCTCACCGTGGAAGAGCTGTCTCCTTGCTCCAGGAGGGCATGTCGCAGAGGTCAACTGCTGCCCCAGCTGAACATGCAAGTCCCTGGGGTCAAAGGGCGCAGACTCCCCTGAGTGTGACCCCTCACCTGTATGTGTATTCTTGGGGACGCCACACACTCTGTGGTACATCTGGAGCTTATACTGTAGAGAGTGGATAAGGCCACGGCTCTCACACACCTGCTGCTCAAAGACATTCACCTCGTGCTGCAACCTAGGGACGCACACATAACACAGTTATAAACACACACAAACACCCACACACACTCACACTCACTCACCCCTCCTACCTTTTGATGGCCTCCTGGTTGTTCTGCCTGTCCTGTTTCAGCTGGGTGATCTCCTGGGTCTGAGCCTGTGTCTGCTTCTGCAGCTTCCTGCCCTGCTCCGCCCACCGCTCGGTCTCTAACTCTGCCTCCTTCACACGGGCACGCCCCAACAGCAACGCCTCCCGCAGCTGTTCCGCCTCCTTACTGCTGTCTAGGGGGAGGGTACAGAGGAACTCAGATACTAAGACAGAAATTTCAAGGAATAATATGGTATAATGAGGCATAACACTCAATGGTTATCATTCTTTTCTCATTGAGGGGACTCGATACATTTTTTATTTGAAAAGTCTTCCAAATGGACATTGACCCCAAGCATAATTCCAAAGATGTGGCAGAATGGCTTAAGGACAACAAAGTCAAGGTATTGGAGTGGCCATCACAAAGCCCTGACCTCAATCCTATAGAACATTTGTGGGCAGAACTGAAAAAGTGTGTGCGAGCAAGGAGGCCTACAAACCTGACTCAGTTACACCAGCTCTGTCAGGAGGAATGGGCCAACATTCACCCAATTTATTGTGGGAAGCTTGTGGAAGGCTAACCAAAACGTTTGATCCAAGTTAAACAATTTAAAGGCAATGCTACCAAATACTAATTGAGTGTATGTAAACTTCTGACCCACTGGGAATGTGATGAAAGAAATAAAAGCTGAAAAAATCCTTCTCTCTACTATTATTCTGACATTTCGCATTCTTAAAATAAAGTGGTGATCCTAACTGACCTAAGACAGGGAATGTTTACTAGGATTAAATGTCAGGAATTGTGAAAAACTGAGTTCAAAATGTATTTGGCTAAGGTGTATGTAAACTTCCGACTTCAACTGTAGGTGTTTCTTTTGTCCAGGTGGGAAAGGGCAGTGTGGAGTGCGATTGAGATTGCGTCATCTTTTGGATCTGTTGGGGCGGTACAGTGAGGGAAAAAAGTATTTGATCCCCTGCTGATTTTGTACGTTTGCCCACTGACAAAGAAATGACCAGTCTATAATTTTAATGGTAGGTTTATTTGAACAGTGAGAGACAGAATAACAACAAAACAATCCAGAAAAACGCATGTCAAAAATGTTATAAATTGATTTGCATTTTAATGAGGGAAATAAGTATTTGACCCCTCTGCAAAACATGACTTAGTACTTGGTTGCAAAATCCTTGTTGGCAATCACAGAGGTCAGACGTTTCTTGTACTTGGCCAACAGGTTTGCACACATCTCAGGAGGGATTTTGTCCCACTCCTCTTTGCAGATCTTCTCCAAGTCATTAAGGTTTCGAGGCTGACGTTTGGCAACTCGAACCTTCAGCTCCCTCCACAGATTTTCTATGGGATTAAGGTCTGGAGACTGGCTAGGCCACTCCAGGACCTTAATGTGCTTCTTCTTGAGCCACTCCTTTGTTGCCTTGGCTGTGTGTTTTGGGTCATTGTCATGCTGGAATACCCATCCACGACCCATTTTCAATGCCCTGGCTGAGGGAAGGAGGTTCTCACCCAAGATTTAACGGTACATGGCCCCGTCCATCGTTCCTTATAAGCGGTGAAGTTGTCCTGTCCCCTTAGCAGAAAAACACCCCCAAAGCATAATGTTTCCACCTCCATGTTTGACGGTGGGGATGGTGTTCTTGGGGTCATAGGCAGCATTCCTCCTCCTCCAAACACGGCGAGTTGAGTTGATGCCAAAGAGCTCCATTTTGGTTTCATCTGACCACAACACTTTCACCCAGTTGTCCTCTGAATCATTCAGATGTTCATTGGCAAACTTCAGACGGGCATGTATATGTGCTTTCTTGAGCAGGGGGACCTTGCGGGCGCTGCAGGATTTCAGTCCTTCACGGCGTAGTGTGTTACCAATTGTTTTCTTGGTGACTATGGTCCCAGCTACCTTGAGATCATTGACAAAATCCTCCAGTGTAGTTCTGGGCTGATTCCTCACCGTTCTCATGATCCTTGCAACTCCACGAGGTGAGATCTTGCATGGAGCCCCAGGCCAAGGGAGAATGACAGTTATTTTGTGTTTCTTCCATTTGCGAATAATCGCACCAACTGTTGTCACCTTCTCACCAAGCTGCTTGGCGATGGTCTTGTAGCCCATTCCAGCCTTGTGTAGGTCTACAATCTTGTCCCTGACATCCTTGGAGAGCTCTTTGATCTTTGCCATGGTGGAGAGTTTGGAATCTGATTGATTGATTGCTTCTGCTTCTTCAAATAATATTTTTGCAGGAATCTCCTTGCGAATGATTTAAGAGGGTGCTCCTAATCTCAGCTCGTTACCTGTATAAAAGACACCTGGGAGCCAGAAATCTTTCTAATTGAGAGGGGGTCAAACTTATTTCCCTCATTAACATGCAAATCAATTTATAACATTTTTGACATGCGTTTTTCAGGATTTTTTAGTTGTTATTCTGTCTCTCACTGTTCAAATAAACCTACCATTAAAATTATAGACTGATCATTTCTTTGTCAGTGGGCAAACGTACAAATCAGCAGGGGATCAAATACTTTTTTCCCTCAGTGTATGCGAATTGGAATGGGTCTACGGTTTCCGGGATGATGGTGTTGATGTGAGCCATGACCAGCCTTTCAAAGCACGTCACGACAGTCGACGTCAGTGTTACTGGCCGGTAGTCATTTAGGCAGGTTACCTTCGCTTTCTTGGGCACAGGGACTATGGTGGTCTGCTTGAAACATGTATTACAGGCTTGGTCAGCGAGAGGTTGAAAATGTCAGTGAAGACACTTGCTAGTTGGCCCTCGCATGCTCTGAGTACACGTCCTGGTAATCCGTCTTGCCCCGCGGCCTTTTGAATGTTCACCTGTTTAAAGGTCTTCCTCACATCAGCTATGGTGAGCGTGATCACACATTCGTCCGGAACAGCTGGTGCTCTCATGCATGCTTCAGTGTTGCTTGCCTCGAAGCGAGCATGAAAGGCATTTAGCTCATCTGGTAGGCTCGCGTCACTGGGCAGTTCGCAGCTGGGTTTCCCTTTGTAGTCTATAATGTTGTACAAGCCCTACCACAACCGACAAGCGTCAGAGCCGGTGTTGTAGGATTCAATATTAGTCCTGCATTGACGCGTTGCCTGTTTAATGGTTCGTCTGAGGGCATAGCGGGATTTCTTAAAAGCTCCAGCCTTTAACTCGGTGCAGATGTTGCCTGTAATCCATGGCTTCTAGTTGGGATATGTACGTACGGTCACTGTGGGGACGAAGTCGTCGATGCACTTGTTGATGAAGCCGGTGACTGAGATGGTATACTCCTCAATGCCATTGGATGAATCCCGGAACATATTCCATTTTGTGCTAGCAAAACAGTCCTGTATCGTAGCATCTACGTCATCTGACCACTTCCATATTGAGCACGTCACTGGTATTTCCTGCTTTTTTTTGCTTGTAAGCAGGAGTCAGGAGGATAGAATTATGGTCAGATTTGCCAAATGGAGGGCGAGGGAGAGCTTTGTATGCGTCTCTGTTTGTGGAGTAAAGGTGGTCTATTAATAGTATTATTAATAAAAACTATTCATTAAATAGTTTAATGAAGCTGACAGTTGAGGACTTGTGAGGCGTCTGTTTCTCAAACTAGTGTCACGTCCTGACCAGCAGATGGAGCTAGTGTTTTAGTTTTGGGGTCAGGACGTGGCATGTTTGTGTTGGGAATGTTTGTGTTGTTGATTGGGACTTCCAAATGAAGGCAGGTGTGTTGAGTTGCCTTTGATTGGAAGTCCTATATAGGTGTGTGTGTTTTTCTTTGGGGTTGTGGGTGGTTGTTTTTGCACTGCGTTTCTAGCCTGCAGAACTGTAGCTGTTGTCACCTTTATTGTATTGTTAAGTGGATGCTTTACTCCTTATTTGTAATTAAAGATGAGTATTCACATACCTGCTGCGCCTTGGTCCATTTATGAAGACAGCCGTTACAGAACCACCCACCAAACCAGGACCAAGCAGCAGAAGAGGAGGAAGCCACAGGAGAAGAAAAGGGAGGAATGGACAAGGGAGGACGTCCTGGACGGTAAGGGAGCCTACACCTGGGAAGAGATCCTGGCCGGAAGGGATCGCCTCCCATGGGAACAGGTGGAGGCACTCAGGAGAGTGGAGGCAGCTGGACAAAGGAACCAACGGGAACGTTATGCTGGAACACGGTTGGCTAGGAAACCCGAGAGGCACCCCAAGACATTTTTGGGGGGGGGGCACACGGGTAGCTTGGCCAGGTCAGGGAAGAGCCGTAAGCCAGCTACCCGTGACTACAGGGAGGTGCGTATGAGGTGGAGGGCGCCATGTTACGCTGAGGTACGCACTATCTCGCCTATACGGACGCACAGCCCAGTTCGCCCAGTACCAGCGCAGGTGCCAGGGCAAGGTGAGCATCGAGCCGGAAGGGGTGATGCCAACCCTGCACTCAAGACCGCCAGTGCGCCCTTTCGGTCCGGTGTTTCCCGCTAGACGCACTAGCATGGAGGTGCGTGTCTCCAGGCTGGCACGTCCAATACCAGCCCCACGCGTCAGGAATCTAGTGTGTCAGCCCAGCCTCGCCAGTCAACAGTCACCAGAGCTGCCTGCCAGTCAACAGTCACCAGAGCTGCCCGCCAGTCAACAGTCACCAGAGCTGCCCGCCAGTCAACAGTCACCAGAGCTGCCCGCCAGTCAACAGTCACCAGAGCTGCCCGCCAGTCAACAGTCACCAGAGCCGCCCGCCAGTCAGGAGTCACCAGAGCCGCCCGCCAGTCAGGAGTCGCCAGAGCCGCCCGCCAGTCAGGAGTCGCCAGAGCCGCCCGCCAGTCAGGAGTCGCCAGAGCCGCCCGCTAGTCAGGAGCCGCCAGAGCCGCCCGCTAGTCAGGAGCCGCCAGAGCCGCCCGCTAGTCAGGAGCCGCCAGAGCCGCCCGCTAGTCAGAAGCCGCCAGAGCCGCCCGCTAGTCAGAAGCCGCCAGAGTGGCCCGACTGCCCGGAACTGCCAGAGTGGCCCGACTGCCCGGAACTGCCAGAGTGGCCCGACTGCCCGGTTCTGCCAGAGTGGCCCGACTGCCCGGTTCTGCCAGAGTGGCCCGACTGCCCGGTTCTGCCAGAGTGGCCCGACTGCCCGGTTCTGCCAGAGTGGCCCGACTGCCCGGTTCTGCCAGAGTGGCCCGACTGCCCGGTTCTGCCAGAGTGGCCCGACTGCCCGGAACTGCCAGAGTGGCCCGACTGCCCGGAACTGCCAGAGTGGCCCGACTGCCCGGAACTGCCAGAGTGGCCCGACTGCCCGGTTCTGCCAGGGTGGCCCGACTGCCCGGTTCTGCCAGGGTGGCCCGACTGCCCGGTTCTGCCAGGGTGGCCCGACTGCCCGGTTCTGCCAGGGTGGCCCGACTGCCCGGTTCTGCCAGGGTGGCCCGACTGCCCGGTTCTGCCAGGGTGGTCCGACTGCCCGGTTCTGCCAGAGGTGCCCGACTGCCCGGTTCTGCCAGAGGTGCCCGCCTGCCCTGATCTGCCAGGGTGCCCTGCCTGTCAGGATCTGCCAGAGTAGTCCTCCTGTCCTCCGGTCCAGCCCGAGTGGCCCTCCTGCCCTCCGGCCCAGCCCGAGTGGCCCTCCTGCCCTCCGGCCCAGCCCGAGTGACCCTCCTGCCCTCCGGCCCAGCCCGAGGGGCCCTCCTGCCCTCCGGCCCAGCCCGAGGGGCCCTCCTGCCCTCCGGCCCAGCCCGAGGGGCCCTCCTGCCCTCCGGCCCAGCCCGAGGGGCCCTCCTGCCCTCCGGCCCAGCCCGAGGGGCCCTCCTGTCCTCCGGTCCAGCCCGAGTGGCCCGTCTGCCCGGCGCAGCTATCGGCGCCATCAAAGTGGGCGACGCCGAAGGTGGAGCGAGGTCCACGGCCTGCACCTGAGCCACCTCCAGGATAGGTGGGTTGGGGAGGGAGGGTGTAGCACAGTGCCGTCGGTGACGGCAGCCACCCTCCCTTCCCTCCCTTATTGTTTAGGGGTTATTGTTTATGTTTTTTTTGTTGGTGTTTTTCTGTTGGTAGGTGCATTCCGGGGTCTGCACCTTGAGGGGGGGGGGGGGGGTACTGTCACGTCCTGACCAGCAGATGGAGCTAGTGTTTTAGTTTTGGGGTCAGGACGTGGCATGTTTGTGTTGGGAATGTTTGTGTTGTTGATTGGGACTTCCAATTGAAGGCAGGTGTGTTGAGTTGCCTTTGATTGGAAGTCCTATATAGGTGTGTGTGTTTTTCTTTGGGGTTGTGGGTGGTTGTTTTTGCACTGCGTTTCTAGCCTGCAGAACTGTAGCTGTTGTCACCTTTTATTGTATTGTTAAGTGGATGCTTTACTCCTTATTTGTAATTAAAGATGAGTATTCACATACCTGCTGCGCCTTGGTCCATTTATGAAGACAGCCGTTACAACTAGACACTCTAATGTACTTGTCCTCTTGCTCAGTTGTGCACCGGGGCCTCCCACTCCTCTTTCTATTCTGGTTAGAGCCAGTTTGCGCTGTTCGGTGTAGGGAGTAGTACACAGCGTTGTACGAGATCTTCAGTTTCTTAGCAATTTCTCGCATGGAATAGCCTTCATTTCTCAGAACAAGAATAGACTGACGAGTTTCAGAAGAAAGTACTTTTTTTCTGGCCATTTTGAGCCTGTAATCGAACCCACAAATGCTGATGCTCCAGATACTCAACTAGTCTAAAGAAGGCTAGTTTTATTGTTTCTTTAATCAGAACAACAGTTTTCAGCTGTGCTAAGATAATTGCAAAAGGGTTTTCTAATATACAATTAGCCTTTTAAACTAAACTTGGATTAGCTAACACAACGTGCCATTGGAACACAGGAGTGATGGTTGCTGATTATGGGCCTCTGTACGCCTATGTAGATATTCCATTAAAAATCAGCCGTTTACAGCTGCAATAGTCATTTACAACATTAACAATGTCTTTACTGTATTTCGGATCAATTTGATGTTATTTTAATGGACAAGAAATGTGCTTTTCTTTCAAAAACAAGGACATTTATAAGTGACCCCAAACTTTTGAACGGTAGTGTATATTTTATGGAAAAGATATGTTGTATGTTTCTGAACGATGCATCATGCTGCCTTGTTGGCAACAGGACCGAGCGGCGCAGATTACTGTTCGATTTGAAAAGGGCGCTCCTCCCTCGCCTCTTTCTCCTGCTCACGTCAGCTTAATCGAACTCCCTCACTGTGTAAGAGTATTGAGAGTATTTTGTGTATTAGGAGTATATTAGGGAGTAATGAGAGTACTAGGAGCCAGGCGGTTAGTTACCTCTGCTGGCCTGTTGGAGTCGGGCCTGCAGGCTAAGGTTCTCCTCTTTCAGAGCTCTGATCTCACTGGAAAGCTGGCTGACAGAGTCCATGCCCTGGATGTAGATGTTGGTGGGGGCACCTGAGGAGGAAGAAGAAGAGGACTGGATGAGGAGAGACAGTACATTTCACTAGTGACTACAAAGTTGGATGTCTAAAATATATATGGACATGGTCTGAGTAACGGTGGGTTGGTGGTCTAGTACCTTTGTCTCTGGCTTGGTTGACCAGTCTCTCCTCCAGCTGCTGTCGGAGGCGGTCATTGGTCTGGATGGAATCCTCCAGGCGTTGACGTAGACTCCTGATTTCCCTCAGCTGCTCCTTCAATAGGTCAGAACCTGCACCAAACCACACATCAAAATACTGGTTAAATTTCACAACATAAAAAATGTGTGGTTTTTATTTACAATTATTGATTTATTAAAAGGGCATCCAAAAAACATAAACACACACACACACAGCTTTGTTTTTGTGAAATTTCAGGACTTTATGGAGTGTAGAAAATTTGACCATTAAAAATCCTATTTTCCCTAACTCTTTAACCTAACCCCAGCCTTAACCCCAAAAACCCTAAACCTAACCCTAACCTTAACCCCAATATCCTAAATCTTAAGTTTAAAATAGCATTTGAACTAATTCAGGACCCGAAAAACATCCTGACATTTCAAAAAAGTTATTGTTTTCCGACTCTTTCAGGACATTCTGGTGAATTGTCTGACCATTGGGGTCCTGATAATGTAGGCAAACAAGTACACACACACACACACGTTTAAATTAAAACTCAGATAAACACACACCTGTATGGCTGGTGCCAGACTGATATCCTGACGACCCTGATGACAAATCAGCACCACCAATTCTAATTGGCTGAGCACCGTAAGCCATGTCCCACATTGCACTGCTCTCCAGGAGGCTGGTGCCCGTCTTCATGGCGCCACTGTGAGGAGATGGGTGGAAGGTGTGGTAGGAGAGAGGCTGGGGCAGGTAACTGGAGGGATCTGCCGACATCTGGAAGCCAACAAACGGCTTGGCTGAAGGAACTGAAAAACCTGCAGTAAGAAAGAGAGAAAAGCCCAAGCATGAATAAACAGGTTGGCCAGGCAGCTTGTTGTGAGATAGATAACGCAGAGAGAGTCCAAACACTATCAGAGCCTCCAGTGTTGGGAGGTTAGAATGGTGGAGAGTTAGGTTGTAGGGGTGGGGTTAGGCGGGTGTGATCAATTAGCTCAAAGCCATACAGCACATCAATTCAGCACATCAACTTGCTCAATTACACTTGGCCTGGAGAGACCAATGTCACACGTCCTACCCAATTCAGAGGAAAAGCCTAATGGGTGGTGGGTTAGCACGCACACTCACATGTTTAATCTTGCTAGTCTGGAATCTCAACATGACAATACACGTGCAGTCCTGTCTGACATTACTACCATGAGGCATAGTTCAGAGCTTTGAATGTGAAACTCACTTACTGTACATCAAGTTTATCAATGATAGTAATACTATTATCCCCATGCCAAATTACACTATAACTGTAATACAAAACTTAAAAAGTACATGTTAAAGCTTATAACCTCATGTAATTACATGATGTGCTTAAAGCGTGACAAATGTAGCCACTCCATCCTACACACACACACACACACACACACACACAGGCACACACACACACAGGCACACACACACACACACACACACACACACACACACACACACACACAGGCACACACACAGGCACACACACACAAGGTGCAAGCAGAGTGACGCACGCTCAGTATCTCCAAGCTGCCTCTGTAACATCTGCAGCTCCCGGTGAACCTCTGCCAGGGAGAAGCACACGGGCCCGCTGCCATGGTAATGGGGTCGCAGGGTGCCCGTGTAGGGGTCAAAGGGCAGAGGGGCTCTCTGAGAGGAGAGGTCTGGGTGGTAGAGAGGCTGGGGTTGGGGCTGGGGAGGGGTGGGGAGGGAATGGGATACTGGCCCACTGTAGAGGCCTGGAGGTATGGAGGAGAAATACAGGTGAAAATAGAGACGAAAAGACGACAGGGATACAGAAAGAGGGGTGGGACCAGGAGAGGTATGAGGAATGAGGGAAGAAAACACTTCACAATGTCTGGACATGATAAAGTACAGTATGTGGATACAATGACAATGATAACAATGTGTTGAGTAATGCAGTCACTTCCACTCCTCCTCTCTATTCCTGTCTGTCTGCCTACCTGTCTGTGTGTCCCCTGACGGCTGCATGCTGAGACAGCTGATGGAGGACAGGTGTCTGTGGGATGAAGTGTTGGATGGAGGGGTGGAGGGGTGGCGTGACATGGGTACACTGTTACAGTGAGAATCTGAGAGATGATGAATGAAAAGAAGACCGTTAACTGGTGCACTTCTGGGCATGCATTAGAAATATGGATGGGCAGTCATTTGTGTGTGTGTGTGTGTGTGTGTGTGTGTGTGTGTGTGTGTTATTTACTGCACCTGTACTAGCTCTAGGGGAGGCACATCTGTCCTCCTGGCCATACTCGCTGGCTGCGTCTATGTCCGAGCCCTGATCATCAGATACAAATGAGATGCGGTCTGATTGGTCGGTAGTGTCAGAGAGGGCATGGCTACTGCAGGGTGTGTCAGAACGAGGCTGGCGCTGGTTGAGTTTGGCTTGGAGAGACTCAATGACCTTATCCTTCTGTTGAAGTTCCTTACTCAGCCTGTACACACACAAACATACAGGGATACATTCAGTGATCCATGACCATTAGCTGTTCTGTCCTGGCGTAGACACCCTACTGTCCTTGCCGTACAGACAAAGAAAGATGCTTGATGATCCTATCCTTCCCGAAGCTGAAGCTTCTTACTGCCAACAGAAAGATAAACAGGGATCAACAGAGAAACAGACACAGAGGTGACCAATGACCAGGCTGATAGACAGACTGGCACATCAGCTCACTTAAGGTTTTACTTCTTTTATTTTGATTTCACCTTTATTTAACCAGAACCAATTCTCATTTACAATAACGACCTGGCCAAGAGGCATACACATTACAACAGTGAACAGGACAAGACAAAATAACACAAAATAAATAGAACACATATTAAAGAGGTACAAAGTCATTAAATATTGAAAAAAAAAAGAAATATTCAAAGGGGGTTAAAAAAAGAAAGACACATATGTACGCACGCAAACACACAGGCTGTTCCCCCTTATCTGAATGAATTAATTGATAGCAGATTCATTTCAGGGTGAAGGTCACCTCATCTCACCAATCTAAACCAGCGCCAGGCTGATCCTCCCCCACACACACACACACACACACATACACACACACACACACACACACGCAGCGGACTTGTGTATCCGTTTGCAGTCCAGCACTGGTTTCTCATCTAAAAGACTTACCGTATAGTACACAGTAAACGATTACTATTACTATCACTCTCACGTTACTACAACAATTAATGTAAGATTCTTACTTCTCCAGCTGTCTGTGCAGGGCCCTTCTTTCTATTTCAGTGTGTTTTCTGTACAGGGCCAGTTCTCTCTCCTGGGCCCGGCTCTCCCACAGAGAGAAGGAGAACAGAGAGTCTCTGTACAGAGGGCTGCTCTTAGACAGCATGGCCTTCCAGAGTGGAGCTATGGGCTCGGGCCCCCTGCTCACCTGGCCAGCCTGCCCCACCAAAGGCCCTCCTCCCTGGGCCAGAGAGCCGCTATCCTGGCCTCTCTGCTCCTCCTCCTCCTCTTCCAAACCAGCGAGATAGTCGTTGTCCTCGTCGTGAGGGGTCGTCGCCGGGGCAACGCCTCTCAGCTGGGTACCCACGGTAAACGAGGAGTGCTCATTAGCTTACTGCCAAGGACATGATCCCCGGAGTGTTAGTTAGGTTAGGAAAGAGGGAACGGGCCAGAGGAAGGGATGGAGACAGGGATAGAGGGATGACTGGTCGTAAGCAATCAGGTGAAAAGCAGAGTAAATCCTCAGATTAGGCCTGGTGACAGAGACGTCCAGGGGAGTAGGCCGATCTGCTGGCTGTCTCCACCGCCGCCACACATCACACACACACAGAATGAGGATACAGATGCGCAAATGTGTGTGTGGGCTGTGACTATGACTAGTGCAGTCTTGTAAGCAGCACCTTACCCAGGCCAGTCCAGTACAGACAAGGCCAACAATGTCCCACAAATTCCAAATCTGCTGTGCAGTAACTTAGATCAGGTGGTGTTTCCCCCTCTTTAAACAAGAGGTCTTTCAAATACAGTTTCCTCCGTTGTTGTGATAAGAACTAGCTTTTTATGCTAAACGAGCACAATGATGCCAGTTATATTTGCTTTAAAGAAGCACTGGTGTTTTGGTACAGCATGGAGGACAGTTATTCACATTGAGGAGAGCAGTAGCTCTGTCTCAGTAGCTCTGTCTCCCTCTTTCTCTCTGTGTCCCTCGGGGAAGAAGAGAGCGCATCCGATCCTGCATTCAAGGAAACCGCTGTTTCTTCCCTCTTTTCCCACCAGCAGCCAAACACAAAACAGAGCGACCGGAGAGAGTGGTGTTTTTCCAGAGACGGAGAGAGCAGAGCTGGATATTAGGCCGGGGTATCCGAGGCTGAATGGTCAAACGCAAAGAGTCAGATAACCCTAGTCAGTCTTCAGTGTGTTTTACAACCCACACTGCAGCGCTGGCCCAAAAAACCTGTCCCCATCCGGCCCTTTGTCAAATGTTGTTCTTCTAAGCCCTTCTGTCTGCAGGTTCTGCAGTGTGAGGGGAACATCTGTTCCTCACCCCAACATTTTTTGTTTATTACATTTTACCTCAAACTGGATTTTTGAAGAGGTTGTATACTTCAAAAAAGGAACAAAGCATTTGTCTAAAATCCACTAAAAGCACAAGGTTAAGGTCCAAAATAGAATTCCAGGTACTGTAGTCAATGAATCCCCTTTTAAAAAGTCCCAGGGCTTAGTATGAATCAAATGCAGTATTCAGAGAATCCACCATTGCACATGTAATAGAGCCCTGATTCTCCATAGTGCTCCTGTAGATTTACAAATGGACAAGCTGAGCCTGTGCTGGAACATGCTCTACTCTAGGCTTTGCTCTTCTCTTGCTATTTGTGGGGCAAAGTGATGCTCTCGCGCACTCCCTCTCTCTCTGTTTCACTCTGCGTCTCCCTCTCTCTCCCTCTCTCTGTTTCACTCTGCGTCTCCCTCTCTCTCCCTCTCTCTGTTTCACTCTGCGTCTCCCTCTCTCTCCCTCTCTCTGTTTCACTCTGCGTCTCCCTCTCTCTGTAGATTTAGATGCTCCTGACCTATTTCAGTTCACTCTCGCGAGAAGGCACATGCAAGGGAATCAAATCAATCCAAATCCCCTCTTTTCACTCACTCAATTAAGGGCTTGTCCTAAATGAGTCAAATGGCAATAAAACACATTTAAGTCCTCCGCATCTGGTTGTCCATCTGTGTGGCAGTACTGCAGGGATATATCCCCTGGCTCAGCTTCTCTCTCTCTCCATCCTACTCTCTCTCTCTCTCTCTCTCTCTCCATCCTCTCTCTTATATAAGACTGCGAGAGGCACCTCTAATTACCCAAAATGCAATGGCTGACCCTGCTCTCAACCCTGTAACGACAAATGAACTCTAGGGGAAAGCAGTCCTCCAAATCAGAATCTCTCCATTTATGCTTTAAATGAGAGATGAACTCTAGCCTAGCAATGGGGCAGAAACAGAGGAGAGCTGGGACACAGTTACTGCTACTCTGTGTTTATTGTATACTTCCCCAACACCCTTGCATGGCACAGAGGTGGGATTCTATGCTGACACCGAAGATGTGGTCTCTGACTGGGAGCTATTCGGCCATGGCTGCTTCTGACATGAAATTACATCCTATTCCCTATAGTGCACTTACAGTTGAATTCGGAAGTTTACATACACTTAGGTTGGAGTCATTAAAACTCGTTTTTCAACCACGCCACAAATTTCTTGTTAACAAACTATAGTTTTGGCAAGTCGGTTAGTACATCTACTTTGTGCATGACACAAGTCATTTTTCCAACAATTGTTTTCAGACACATTAATTCACTGTATCACAATTCCAGTGGGTCAGAAGTTACCATACACTAAGTTGACTGTGCCTGAAAAAAGCTTGGAAAATTCCAGAAAATTATGTCATGGCTTTAGAAGATTCTAATAGGCTAATGGACATCAATTGAGTTAATTGGAGGTGTACATGTGGATGTATTTCAAGGCCTACCTTCAAACTCAGTGCCTCTTTGCTTGAACTCATGGGAAAATCAAAAGAAAGCAGCCAAGACCTCAGAAAAAAAATGGTAGACCTCAACAAGTCTGGTTCATCCTTCGGAGCAATTTCCAAATGTCTGAAGGTACCATGTTCATCTGTACAAACAATAGCACGCAAGTATAAACACCATGGGACCACGCAGCCGTCATACCGCTCGGGACGGAGACGTGTTCAGTCTCCTAGAGATGAGCGTACTTTGGTGCGAAAAGTGAAAATCAATCCCAGAACAACAGCAAAGGACCTTGTGAAGAGGCTGGAGGAAACAGGTACAAAGTATCTATATCCACAGTAAAACGAGTCCTATATCGACATAACCTGAAAGGCCGCTCAGCAAGGAAGAAGACACTGCTCAAAAACCACCATAGAAAAGCCAGACTACGGTTTGCAACTGCACATGGGGAAACATATTGTACTTTTGGAGAAATGTCCTCTGGGCTGATGAAACAAAAATAGAACTGTTTGGCCATAATGACCATCGTTATGTTTGAAGGAAAAAGGGGGAGGCTTGCAAGCCGAAGAACACCATCCCAACCGTGAAGCACGGGTGTGGCAGCATCATGTTGTGGGGGTGCTTTACAGCAGGAGGGACTGGTGCACTTCACAAAATAGATGGCATCATGAGGTAGGAAAATTATGTGGATATATTGAAGCAACATCTCAAGACATCAGTCAGGAAGTTAAAGCTTGGTCACAAATGCATCTTCCAATTGGACAATGACCCCAAGCATACTTCCAAAGTTGTTGCAAAATGGCTTAAGGACAACAAAGTCAAGGTATTGGAGTGGCCATCACAAAGCCCTAACCTCAATCCTATAGACATTTTGTGTGCAGAACTGAAAAAGCGTGTTCGAACAAGGAGCCCTACAAACCTGACTCAGTTACACCAGCTCTGTCAGGAGGAATGGGCCAAAATTCCCCCAATTTATTGTGGAAAGCTTGTGGAAGGCTATCTGAAACGTTTGACCCAAGTTAAACAATTAAAAGGCAATCCTACCAAATACTAATTGAGTGGCGTACGTAGTGCATGTGAGTCAAAAGTAGTGCAGTATAGGGAATAGGACCTAGTGTCTTCTCAGATGCAGCCTGTGCCACTACTTCAGAAGAGGGAAACAGAGACTTCTTTTAGCAATAGCCTGGACCAGAGACAGAAAGCGACTACCTTTTCAGTATTAGCCTGGACCAGAGATGGCTAGCACCTTACTGTGCTCTAATGTTCTGCTCTGGTCCGTAAGTCTCTGTCCGCCTGCCCCTGTCTGTAACTGCCTGCCCCTCTAACTGGCTGGGACACTCTGTAATCAGATGCACCCAGATACCAAGGCCATCCAGCAGACAGGCTGACCCGACAGGCCCCTGGCTGCACAGTATGACCCCACAAACCAGGACAGTCGTTGTAGTTATTCAGAGGTTATTCAGCACCAGTCGACTCTACGAGGACCACGTCACGCGATGAGCACAGCTCAGGGATGAAGAGATAAAAAAGATACAGTACTGTACAAGCTGACACAGGAATATAATGTTTGTCAGGTTCTGTTCATTGTGTTTTTGTCTCTCTCCCTCTCTCATACTCACACACTCCTCCATCTCCGAGTCTGAACCCAAACACAAGACAGTGCGAGTCTTGTCTGCGTGCCCACAACACTGTAGCCTGGTTGACGGGCTAATTCTCACTCTCTCTCACACACACACACACACACACACACACACACACACACACACACACACACACACACACACACACACACACACACACACACACACACACACACACACACACACACACACACACACACACACACACACACACACACAGACAGACAGACAGACAGACAGACAGACAGACAGACAGACAGACAGACAGACAGACAGACAGACAGACAGACAGACACGATGGAAAGAAAAAAAGGATGCCTTCTCAGCAACCAAATCCCCCCATGGCGGTCTGAGGCTGCTGCCACAACGATCAGAGGGAGGCGGCGGGAGGGCAGTGGGTTCATCCAATCACAACGCAACTTTCCAATGACTGTCACCATGGGGCTGGTTAGCAGTGGTGACATCACATGGCCCTGACTCAACATGTTTGCCTTAACGCTAATGTTGCTAACGCTATAAAACCAGCCACGCTACCAGCATGAGGGCGAAGGGACTAGAGAGACTGAGAAAGAGAGAGGGCAAAGATGATTGAGCGAAAAAAAGACAGGCAGAAATATAGTGGATAGACTTAGGAAAGGAAAAGAGGGAAATGGAGAGATCTGTCTCTCAGTAGTTTTCAAAGAGATTACACCCCAACAATAACAGTCACAGTGGTGTATCGGATTGAGATCCGATGTCGTCGGCGACATGAGCAACTGATTATCTTAATCTCTGATGATCGTCACAGCCAACTGTCCAGTCTGCTGGTCTACCAGTGAGTTAATCAGACTAATTGATTTTCTGTGTGGATCACTGATCAAGTGACAAACCAGAGAGAGAGAGAACCCCAGTGAAGGACACACATGCCCTCAACAATCAATATTTTCCAACTGCCAAACTCTACTGCTATACAGAGGAGTTACCAACAATACAATAGAGATGACACTGATACTGATGAAATACTGTTGCATTCATGTCACACTGTTGCAAACACACACATACGCACACAGAAAGCAAATTGGCAGACGCATACCGTATGGCGAGCAGCTCTGTGCCAGTCTTGTCATCATGAATCTCTGGATGATCCCCTGAAGAGAGACATTAGCACTTTATATAAGGATAATACACACACAAGGTCACACACACTCATGCTATGACTTGTTGGACATGACTGGACGTGACTGAGAAATTGTGTTTGCAAATGTCTGTTGTAAAGTTAAAAGATGTTGAAGATTGAGTATATTAGCTACCTGTTATCTCATGGGTATCGTGTAATTAGGGCTGTAACGATTATGTCATTTTGGGTAAGGATTAAATATCACGCAAATGGCCACGGTTATTGTTATAATTGTCATTTTTGTTGAAAAATGGTTTGAGCTTGTAATGCATCATAAGGCATCTTTGAAAATTAAATATGACAGTGACACCTTTAGTGACACCCCTGTCTCAAAAACAAATGGATTTGACCGCTTGCAACTTTTGGAAATTAAGTTTCTGCTTCTGACTGTGCCATTCTGCTCATAAAATGATCACAAACTTTACCCACTTCATGTAAAAATATAAAACTGCTATTGGGAAAACTATAACGACTTGCAGATGAAGTTAAAACCCCCCTTCTCCTAAAATAAATGTATTAAGACAATTTTGACGCAACACATTTTTGGTTCCCGGTCAAATCAAATCAAATCAAGGTTATTGTCCATAATTATAGGTTACGATAATTTTGCCAGCGCTATATGTAAATTGTGAACGATTTGTGTGTCTTCGTGTCCAGTAAGTGCTATTTGTGTGCAATGGTGCATATCTTATGTGTCTACATGTGCGTTCACCTCTCCACTCACATCCGCTTATCTTGGTGCTGACTCTCTGTGCCAGGGCGCTGCTCTGCGCCAGCTGTTCTCTGAAGCTCTGGCCCATGTAGTAGTCAATGTCATTGGCACGCAGCAGCTCCTCAAAGGCCTTGGTGGTGTCGCCCAGGTGCTGGGTCAGGATGTGGCACACGCCACGCCCCTCTCGCATCCTCTGGCGCAGGTGCGACAGCTCACGGGCCTGTGCCTGTATTAGGGTATCAAACTTCCTGCAAGGAGACAGAGGTAGAAGGAAAAGTCATTATGAGACAGACATAGGGAGAAGGAAGAGTCAACATGAGACAGATGAAGAAGGAAGCATCAATATGAAACCAACTGGTTCCCATGAGTCAGTGGATTTTCTAGCAACAAGAGGATTGTGGATTCCATTCCAGCATGGGTCACATATACTGTGTTTACTGTAAATTCATCTGCTGTGATACTCTAACTGTATACGGCATACATTCTAACATGTGGACCAGGGTTAGTGGTGGTGCTACCTACCCAGGCCCAGGCCAGATGGCAGCCTTTCCCTCTGCAGGGAGCCCTGGAGTCCCTGCTTGGGTCCCTTTGCCCTTCCTCAGCTGGTCCTCCAGGGCTCCCACGCGAGACACCAGCTCCTGGAGATCCTTGTCGGGTTTGGGGTGATGTGGGGAGGGCCCTAGACCCCCACCAGACGACTCCCAGCCCTCGTCCTCATCCAGGCCGCTCTGGGAGAGCGAGGACTGGAACTGGAAGGCCCAATTGACCTTGCGGGGGGTGGAGGGGCCGTTGGAGGGGCCGAAGAGGTCACTGGAGGTGGAGAGGGAGCGCAGGCGGCCCTGGAGGCTCCGGATCACCGTCTGGGAGTGGGAGAGTTGCGAGCGCAGGTCCTCAACCAATCGCTGGAGAGATGGGAAGTCATCAGCCTCGGAGGTTGATGTTGGAGGACTGGCCTTCCCAGGATGCACAACGCCTGACCACCACTGGGAGCCGCCGCATTCCAGAGACGTGCACATCTCCAGATCGTCAAACTCTGCGGGGAACAGGAACGGAGGGGACGTGGGTTAGACAACTGAAATACAGTACTGCCCTCTTGTGGCTTTACTAAACCATAGTAGATTGTTTAAATCTCCCAATAACCCTCAAGTATTGCAGAGTACAGCAATACTTTAGTGTAAAAAAAAAATGACCTGCTGGTATTTGTCGCGTCAATAGTGATAGTAAGTACCTGGGCTGCTGGTCTCCTCCCTCTCAGCCTCGTTCTCACTGCGACCACACGTCTCATAGCCCATGTCCTGTAGATCCACCTGGACCTGCTTACTGTCTCGCTTCACAGACGTCTCCACTAGAAAGAGAGAGAGAGAGAGAGAGAGAGAGAGAGAGAGAACGATACATTAGAATAATTAATGCATGTAGCATATTACCGTATGTGTGATAGACAAACAGTATGTGTGCATATGTGCATGTGTGCGTATGTGTGGTGATGGTGCATTGACTCACTCAGTAGATCTCTGTAGTCTTTGAGCTGTTCAGCCTGAGCCTCCACAGTGGCCTCAGAAACCACGAGTCTCTCCTGCAGCTCCTTGCTCTCCAGCCGGAGCCGCACAGCATTCTCAACCATCACTGTTTCTGTGGGGCTCCGCTTCCTGTCTCCAGCTTCTCCTCCTCCTGCCTCCTCCTCATCATCATCCTGCAACACAGGACCAGAGTAACGTCAGTGTTGTGTCCATAGAGATGTAGCGATTCATCTCAGGCTTGTTTAAATATTTAGAATGATATTCCTTTCTTGAGGTAATCAGTCGATGGGCCTCTCACAGTTGACCTACCATACATACAGTAGCACGCGTTATTAGAGTATCATTTGGTGTGATGTCTTCCATTTCCTGTGTGGAGTGGGACAGCAGGGCTCCCAGGTCCAGAGAGACAGTCCTAGTGCAGTGTCTCTTCCCCAGGCCAGGGTCTCTCAAGGTGGGCCTGGGGGCACAGCGCTTCCCCTGGGACAAACGCTCATCCTCCCAGCCATCAGATAGATCAACCCCACACAGTTGCTCTACCTCCCCCGCCACATCCAGCTTTTCTTTATCCTCCCCTTCTTCCAGGAATCTCTGTTCATCCCTGGGGTCAGTCTCTGACTGTCTCTCTGTCTGGTGAGACTTCAACTCCGTGTTCTCCATGCGTTGGCTGAAGAGGGCTTTCCTGTGTGAGAGAGAACACAGACACATCTCAACTAGCACCTCTCATATCCACTGCTCAAACCAGGGTGAAAACCACAGGCGTTAGTTGTATGAACAAGGACATATTTTCATTATTTTCATCTTGTTCACTTTCATTTATTCTCATTCACTTTCATTCATATGTACACTGAGTGAACAAAACATTAAGGACACCTGCTCTTTCCATGACATAGACTGACCAGGTGAATCCAGGTGAAAGCTATGATCCCTTATTGATGTCACTTGTTAAATCCATTTCAATCGCATGGCTCTTGACCTTCGCCTCTCCCGAGTCCGTACGGGAGTTGCAGCGATGGGACAAGACTGTAACTACCAATTTGAAATTCATGAAATCATGAAATTGCAGAGAAAAAGGGGTAAAAGGTAAAATAATATATATAATTATGTCCACTTCAATCAGTGTAAAAGGGAAGACAGGTTAAAGAAGGATTTTTAAGTCTTGAGACAATTGAGACACGGATTGTGTATGTGTGCCATTCAGAGGGTGAATGGGCAAGACAAAAGATTTAAGTGCCTTTGAACGAGGTATGCTAGTAGGTGCCAGGCACACCGGTTTGTGTCAAAAACTGCAACACTGCTGAGTTTTTCACGCTCAACAGTTGCCTGTGTGTATCAAAAATGGTCCACCACCCAAATGACATCGAGCCAACTTGACACAACTGTAGGAAGCAATGGAGTCAACATGGGCCAGCATCCCTGTGGAACGCTTTCGACACCTTGTAGTATCTATGCCCCAATGAAATAAGGCTGTTCTGAGGACAAACGGGGGGTTCAACTCAATATTAGGAAGGTGTCCTTAATGTTTTGTACACTCAGTGTATACTGTATCTATATCATGTTTCATAATAACATATATGCAGTCAGCGTGCGTTACCTCATCCTGGACAGGGAGGAGAAGCCAGCCTTCTCCAGCTGAGCCTTGAGCTCCTGCAGCTCTCTCTCCACCACCCTCTTCTGTTGCACCAGCTGCTTCACCTCCACCAGCCCCTGGGCCTCTCCCACTGCCTCTTGGGATAGCTTCCCCTTCCCAGGTCCTCCAGAGTTCTGATTGGAGGAGAGTGGAGAAAACGAGAGCGAGAGAGCGCTGAGTGTGCAAAATCGCCACAGTGTGTTTGGATCACCCAGGTTGACAGCTAAAATATGAGTGGCGAATAGGAAGGATTCAATGTGACATAATTAAGACAAAATAATCTACCACTATTTCAATTTTATAGGTACAGTACATGGCCTACCTGCATGGTGACTAGGGTTCGAGCTGTCAGTTTTAAGTCCTCTTCCTCCATGCTGTCTACATAGTTACTGTTGACCTCAACATTATCATTGTCCTCTGAGCTGAATTCTAGAAAGAGAACCGAGACCACAGAACGCAGTTCTTAGTTGAAACATAAGCAAAAACATGGACACATACATACACCCAAGTTCTGAAAAGAAAAGCCTGAAAAGAAAACGTCCCACTGACATGGAGTACTAGAGTGCATTTGTGGCAACAGATTGATTCAAACATACAAATCCTTGAGACTTCTTACTTCTGCCAGAGTACAATTCAACAACCATTTTAATACTGTACATTTTCATACCACACATAGCCTACCCCAATCCTGGCCTTTCTGTATGTCAAAATCTTCCCACCAAAAAAGCAAACTGATGTGAACGCATCGACAAAAGATGCTTCCTGCATTCAGTAATGGTGGTGGTCACCCTATAAACCTCTCCCCCTCTCAGTAATGACAGGAAGAGAAGCTTCAAACATGAAACGCATTATTTTCCTCTGAGGGAATCTCACTGTACTGGGATATACTACTGTACGGGCAGATATACAGTAAGGTAAACTGTAAGATATACAGTAAGTATACAGTAAGCAGATACTTTTAACTGTTTACAGTAAATACAAACCTACAGACACAGCTCTGTGGAGTAACATGCTAAGGTATCTCAGACTAGAGGGCCAGGAGGAGAGTCATTTTAAATGTTTACTGTAAGGCTATTGGAGTAGTTTTACATATATATTAGTCATTTTACAGTAAAATAAAATGAGACAATAATAGCCTGGGACGAGAAGATAGCTTAAATGTACTGTAAGGAGGTCGCATAACACAATGCTTTTAAAACTAATATCATCAAAATGTTTCATTGATCAAATCTACAGGTTTATGACGTATAACTAGGTAATAGAAGATGATGTGATATGAAGTGCAATTGGCCAGGGCAGTGTATTAAAATGCATCAAAGAGTGCAGAATGCACATTCTAAAAAGGATAAGGCCTCCTTGGGCTAATATAATAGTGTTGGACTTCAGGAATATACTCTATTCAAATAGAAACGCATTCAAAAGCATGTCTAAGCACTAGCTGGCTGTAATCTTGTGCGGTCAGACAGCCGAGTGAGTGATAGAGACTTAAGCGATACAATATTCTCTTTTCACAGATGCTGTACTTTGGAGACACAGCTTGTGCAACAAGATACCAGTGACACAGACTTTAAGAAGAGGTGTAGCCAGCAGGAGGTATGTCTCTGCTCATTGGGTCTAACAGGGCTCTGGGGATTAAAGTCTTCCCTTTAAATGTGATTAGGGAAATCTGATTGACATGTAAGCAAACATGCAACTAGGAAAGTCTACCCTTGTTTCTATGTAATGTGCATGGCCCTTCAAACAACCGAATAGACTGATGCAATTGGAGCATTTTAGTGTTGAAATCGGGGGGGGGGGGTATTTTGTGTGTACGGTTATATACTCACACACGCTCATGCAGTCATGCATCCACATTGTATATCTAGGTGGGTTTCTTACCTTTTATCCACAGATGAGCTCAACTGATACTACCTATTACTCTGAGTAGAACCAACTGTGACAGGTTGGAAAGTGGAGAGAATCAGGCGTATTAACAGAGATTGATCTTAACGTAACTGGATATAGATACGTTTATGACCAGTGTACAACTCATGTAGACTATGTAAGTAAGGGAGGGAGGTGAGGCGGGAGGGACAGTGGAGCCGAGCCCACCGTGAACACCATATAAACCCCGACAGCATAACACAAGGTTTGTTTATTCAGCTCAACACAAGGTCTGTGCTCCATTGATGATGATGTCACAGTACCTGCGACTCAGACGGTCGAGACCGTAGCAAAAGCAGCTTCTGCCATGTTACCAGATCAAATGGTTTCTCATTCAGACACGCGTGCCGGGTAATGTCTCTGGGAGAAAGGATTCCTATTTGACAAACCTCGAAGAGAGGATTCCCAAGGTCAGAAAACAATGTTTTATTATTACATACCGTGGTCTTTATAGCGTGGCACTCAGACAACAGTTTATAGATTTTACCCACACAATGAGCTAAAACGAATAATAATGATTCATGGTTGTTGAAATGTACCGTACTCTGGCAAAAGCAAAACATCACTTCCAATCAACTTGAAGCACACACTTCAGGCAGCAGTCGTTATTAGATATTCTATACAAATTGCAGAGACTGGTATATCAACACGCAATACCATTACATGCTATATAACCACCATGAATCATGCAGTTGAGCACGCGAAAGCGCACACACGTTATTAGTATAAATAGTAGAAGTCATAACATAAAGCATACGATGCTATCGACACTATCATACAAAGTTCAAAATCCATTGTATTGTATGTAAACATAAGTCATATATCTTCCCTCTGTTTCTGCGCCTACTGGTTATACGTTCAAAGAAGCATTTGATACCTAAGCTGCTGTAAACATAATCCAATGCATAACACAATTAAAACATACAAATGTAGAATTGCACAAAGCTTTACAAAAAAAGCTAAAATCATATAAAAAAAAATCTATTAGCTGATATATAAATAACATTGTGAAGTCTTAACTATGGTTAGCATCATCACCCCCCCAAAAAAGGTGCCACTACAGACAGATGGTGCCACTACAGACAGAGCCCCATGCTCCTCTGATGCCCACCTTCAAACTCTGCCTGCCTGTCAGCTGGCCTGGCAGTGCCCTGGGTCCTGAGGGCTGTGAGCTCAGCCTGGGCCTCCCTCTCCCTCCTCAGAGCCAGACGCAGTTCCTCCTGCAAGACCCGGAGGTCCTGGCTGGTCCCCTGGAAGTCTGGACCCTGGAGGCCTAGCTGAGACCCGTAGGCCAGGGAGCAAGAGGTCAGCTGTCTGCGGAGCTCCTGGAGACGTGCGGTCTGCTCACTCATCACCTCACCCAGACGACCTGCCGATTCCTGGAGGGGGAGAACAGTGAGGAGAGGGGAGGAGAGGGAGGGAAAGGATGGAGGTTTTTTGGGGATTAAAAGATCTGACAGAATACAGATTCTTTGTGGCAGAAGTCTCTTTCTTTCTCTCTCTCATTCTCTCACTCTTTCTTTCTCTTCTCATTCTCGCTACCCAATCAGTCCCTCAGGCTATACCAAACCACAGCTCTCAGGCCAGTGTGGTTTTATTACCTGGATGTACTGGTCTCTGGTGCCGATGGTGTTGAGCAGGTCCTGGACCTGTGAGTGATGCTCCTGGGCCTGGCGGCTGCGGTCGGACAGCAGTTCCTGGAACAGTTTCTCCTTCAGAGAGAGGCGAGCCTTCAGCTCCTCCACCACCTCACTGGGATCTGCCTTCACCTTACCAAGCAGGGCTCCAGTCAGGTCCTGGGATGCAGAGAGCAAGAGATAATGTGAGCGCGAGAGAGAGAGACAGAGAACCAGAGACAGAGACAGAGGGAGAGAACGAGAGACAGAGACAGAGGGAGAGAAAGAGAAAGCGAGAGAGAAGACGAGAAATTGCAGCGAAAATCTATTTGTGCTGGTGTACAGTATATGTATACTGTGGCAAGTGTATAATTAGGGCATGTCACCTCAGCCTCATTGGTACGTGTGTGCAGGGCGTTCTGTAGCTGGCTGATGAGCGTGTCTCTCTCTCTCAGGCTGCGGCTGTGTCTCTCCTCCCTGTCCTCATGGTGGCGCTGTACACTCCTCCATGCCTCACACACCTGCTCCAGCTCCAAACCCTTCCCACGCACCAGCATTTCCAGACTCTTTAACACACACACACACACACACAAGATAGAAGGAACTCAGTAACCAGTGTGTGCGCGCGTGCGTGTGTGTGTGTGTGGGTCCATCAGTACCGTGATGGTCTCTTCGTTGTTGGACAGTACACAGTGTTGTCTCTCCAGGTCTCTCTCTTTCTCTCTGAGAAGACGCTGTAGCCTCCGCATCTCTCCCTCCTTCTTCTCCACACAGCGGAACTTCTCATCCACCGCTCGCTGATGGGAGGGAACACAACGAAGTAGAACAACGTAATGCATCTCTAATGGAACATAGCTGTCAATCACCACCGTACAGGACACTGCTGTCCACGCAACCCGTGCAGTCCTGTATCATGAGTTTGATGGAAAATTGCCCGCCTCTTATATCTGTAATATGTTTCCTTTGAGGTTCAACTCTCGTTGACTAGGACTCTCACCTCCAGTGCTCTGTCCCTGTCCTTGATGCGATCTTTCAGCTTGGTGAGGAGAGTGTCTCTCTTCTCCCCGGGCTCCTGCTGTTGGTCCAACAACTCGGAGTACTCCTGAGAGACAGGCACAGAGTGTGTTAGGAAGGCTGCGGATGAGGGAGGTGGTGCGTGAATGGGGTGTGTGAGTGTGTGTCTGTTTCTGACCTGCACCAGCTGCTCTTTGGTCTGTAGTGAAGTCCTCAGCTCTCGGATGCTCTTCTCTCTCTCCTCCTCCTCTCTCCGTCTCTCTCCCTTCTTCTCTTTCAGCTGTTCCTCCTTCCGCCGCAGCTCTGATCGAGCTTTCTCAAGCACCAGATGCAAGTCCTAGAGCAGACAGGTAGCATCAAAGTCTCATACTATGTTTACACACAAGCAAACGCATGCACGTACTCACAAAATGAAAATATAACCCCATTGCAAGGCTAAGCCACACACACAGACACACACCGTCTCCCCACACCTGGTTGTGTCTCTCAGTACTGTGTCTGTGCTCCATGACTCGCTGTAGGTCTGTCTCCAGGCGGTGCAGGGCTCTGGTGAGGTCTTCCTCCCTCCTGGTGGCCTGACGCTGGGCTCTCTGGCTTCCCTGCAGCTCCAGCTGGGCCTGGAACAGAGAGCCCTGGAGGGCCAGCACCTCCCCCTGCCCTCGCAATAACTCTACCCCAGACACCTGCACCCGAGACGGGTTAGAGAGAGAGGAGATGAGGAGGGTGTGGGTGGAAGAGAGCCAGAGAGTGAAGGCGGTTTACAGATAGCTCTATGTGCTGTGTGCTGGGGTCAGCTGTGCTTTCTCTATACTAGCACTGTGGGACATTACAAAGGATCCTATCAAGCTTGTGTATTAATACAAGTTCTATTAGAGATGGAGAAAGCCAAGCTCTTCTTACTCTCAATTATCATGTTGATAAAATTGTAACACACTACACAAACCGTAAATGACGGTGTCGTCACGTCAGCTGTAGATTTAAGAGCATTTTAGTGTTCTAGGACTTTAGTACGAAGTGTGTGTGTGAGGTGTGTGTACGGTTCGGAGGAGGGCTGACCTGTAGTGTTTGGAGCTGGGTTCTGTTGGCCAGCTCTTTCAAAGAACACAGCACGTTATTCTGCTCCTCTATGACCCGGTACAACTCCGCTGCCTGAGAGGGAGAGCCACGAAACACATAAAAAGACATGAGTGAAGTAACCTTTTGTTCATCATTGGTTGAACAAAATACAGTGTAAAGTGGCATGCTGTTCCGGCTTTTCTTTGTGTACCTCCCTCTCTCCTACCAGAGTCTCTTCGTCTCTCATTTTCTCGCTTCCTGTTTGTCCGTCTCTCCCTCTCACTCTTTTTGCCTCTCCTTCATTCCCTCTCCCTCCCTCTTCACCTCTCTCCCTCTGTACCTCAGTCTCCTTGCTGTTGACGGTGTCAGTGAGGTCGAGGACGTTTCGTTCCTGTCTCTGGGCCTTCTCTTTGACCAAGCGCAGCTCACACTCCATGTCCCCGAGTCGCACCTGCAGCTTCTACACATCACATTCACAGACACATCAGAGAAGTGCTAAAAACCTAATACTGTAGTTTGTTTTTTTATTAACTAGTTTACAAGCAGGCCTTTGAAATAATAGTTCAATTTAGTGTTTATTTTCTTAAGATTGAACAAATAATCCGCCCTTGATGCATGTCTACAGTATGCTATGGTCAAGTAGAGTAAAAATAGGAACTGCTTCAGAAGGAGGAATGGTGAAAGTCTGAGGGGGAAGTGGTACCTGGTTCCTGGCCTCGCTCTCTCTGATCTTGGCCTGTAGAGAGTGGACCTGGAGCTGGGCCTTCTGGAGCTCAGTAACACACTGACTTTCAGCAGTCTCATACTGACGAAGCTGGCCTTGCTGTTCATCTAGCAGCCTCTGAAACACACAACACAACACACACAAATAGGTTCAGGTTTATAAAATGACAAAATGCACGTATATTTACACACACAAGCACACACACACTTCCCATGCCCCTGTGTGAGAGTGGAAAGTGATGAGGTCAGTTCACTGCACCATAACTTCCTGAGAAAGTAGTCCCTGTTTCCACGGCAGAGTGGCATTTATTTCCTGTTTTTTTGTTTTTCAGCTCTATAGAGCTATCTTTATGATTGTGAGGGGCTGTTTTGGTCTGTAAAGTCTCTAGTAGTCAGGGATAGTGAAATAACTCAAATATCCTTGTCGTTTCATTTCAAAGATCAACCAATCCTGCTCCAACATAATGTGCTGTAAACTCATTACAGGTAGAACACACACACACTAATACACACACAGGACTCAAGCTGGGCTCTAATGATTACACGCCGTTCCATCAGTTCAGTGAATCAACCTTCAGTGGAAAAACCAACCCATCAAACTCCCGGAGTCATACTTATCAAGTGGCCATTATTTCAGAATATCAGTACGCTCATTCCTAGCCACGTATCAAGGCTAGCTAATGATTAACATGACAAAGGAAGCTATGGAGGTGGATTAAACAGAGGAGAGCATGCCTAACACGGGGCATCGTTGTTCATATAGCAACCGTTGTCGTGGCTACAGACGTGTTGCTAGGATCACGATGGGGAAAAGTGGTTTGATTGTCTGTAGAATCACGACCCTTCCAGTAGATACCATCCCATCTCCTTCCCCAATTCAAGCCTCTCTATCTGGTCTTGTTAGTTCCAGTGTGTCTGTTCTATGAGCCAGGGGCTGGTGGTGGTCTTGCTAGGTACCTGCTGGAAGCAGAAGGGGCCACACTGCACATAGTCGTCAAGCCACTGCTCCTCCATCTCTGACAGCTCTGTCTGCAGCTCCTGCTGACTGCTGGGGGTCATCAGCTCTGGGATACCAGGGTGGGAGTAGAGGTCATAGTCTGGGGTTCTGAGGGACAGGGGGAGCCCAGGGAGGCCCGTCTCCAGTTTGGGTTTGACCAGGATAGGGAGCTTGCTGCCTTGAGGGGACTTTAGAGGTCTGTACTCCCAGATCCTCACTAGACTTAGAGCCAGCTCCATGGTCAATCCAGAGACTGACCCCTCCCTGGGGGCATCATCCCCCTGGAGACGAGGGTCTCTCCTCTGATCCCTCCCTGGGTCCTTCTCTCCTCCCTCTCTCTGCTCTTCCTCTTCCCCAACTTGGTGAGCGGTGCAGGGCTGAGCCACGTCCACGGCTGTGTCCTGAGATTCTATCGATGAGCCCGGGCTGAGGGTTATCCTCTCTGTGTCCCCATCGCACAGGGTCCTGTCGCTCTCTGGCCCCATGGGAGAGGACTCGGAGGGGACAGGCGTGGACTCTGACCCTGTGGAGGTCTCCTCACCCCCCATGGCACTGCCTGAGTAGCGGGTGGAGGGTTCACACGACGTGCTCCTCCTGCCTAACCGCCGAGGTACCTTACACACGGCCTCGTAGTCAGAGTCGGCCACACGGAGAGCCGCACACCCTCTGCACCGCCTGGAGCGATGCCCAGACAGAGTCTCTGATCCTGAGCATTGAGGGTGATGATGCAGGGTGTGGTGCTGGTGATCCGGGACCGGACTCTGCTGGTCCTCGTGGTCGGCCCAGGACTCGTACACAGAATAGGCCAGGTCGCCCTGAAGCAGGGAGCTGTACCTGGCCTCCTGCAGGGCTGTGAGGTCCACCACAGGGGAGTCACCCTCAGACCGCCCACCACTCTCTGTCCCTCCAGCCCCAGTACCCCCTAGCCCTATCCCCATTCCCATCCCAGTCTGATCTTGGGTCTGGTCCTCGGTGTTGTTCTTCCAGTACAAGCCTCCTATACATTGTCTCAGCCGGTCCTTCTCCAGCAGCAGCTTGTGCAGGCGCTCCAGGGACAGAGCCTCCACGCGGGCGATCACTGTGTCGAAGCGGTACATGCGGTCCAGCATGAAGGCACACTTGGAACAGGCAAACTCCCCCCGGCCATCACGGGTCAGCTCTCTGCCCAGGGCGTGGGACAGCAGCACCTGCAGGTTGAGTTTGGAGGCCGGGTGGAAGATCCATCGCCGCTGATTACCGCAGAGCTCGCGGGCGCAGATCCGACACACCTCCTTCATTTTAATGTCCAACATTACAAAGAAATTCTGCTCTCAGTTTTACTGGATGGGAATTGTGTCTGTTCAGATTGTTCAGGCAATAAAATAAAATGTATTGTGCCAGCAGTTTGGAGATCAATAATCCATGATTTTATTTAAATGATTTAGCTGTGCAATGATCATTTACTTTTCTTCTATGTTTTATAAAAATGCGTTCAAAATAAATAGTAGGCTAATAGACTAGTAGTTACTAGTACATTGTGCCGATTTGCCGTTATGAAAGCTCTTCGTTGCATCAAAAACGAGGTAGCCTTTGCTCTTTGCAGTGCTTTGAAGTGGCGCAATGATTTCTATTCAATCGCGATTATATCTATTCAAGATCATCTAAAAATATAGACTGTAGTCTAATTAAACATGGTCAATATATGGAATATAGCGTAATAAGAAAGAGACGTCTGTCATTTGTGATAAGCGCCCAAATCCAGTGTCGTTGTATGTGTCTCCCGACACTGCGTCTAATCGGTCGAAACGCTTTCAGTTCTTCAAAAAATGTCATCAAATAGATCATACATTATCAATAGTGCTCATTTCAGATCTAAACAAAATATATCACGCTATTCTTTTCACTGCCGATGTCATCTCATACTGCATTTTCTGACACGGCTCATCCAAGACAAATTACAGTTGCGCTGTCTCATCTCAGCTAATTCAACACGAACACGGAATTCACCACCCGAAAGAAAAATACTGTAGTGGTGACGTCCTTATAAAAAAGGTGTGGGTGTCCCGTTATTTTTCGGCTCCCTGATAGCAGTTTACCGGACCGTGTGACGAGGAAGGGAGAAGATGGAACCGATGGTTTCCACGGGGTTTTCACGTGTATCAGAACAGGGCGCGATGGAAACGTTGATCAAGGTTGCCAGGCCAACCAAATATACCAACCAATGACTAAACAAAACCCGCACAAAAGGCCTGAAAAATAACTATCTTTTTTTCACAGCAAAAGAGTTGCCACATTTATACAATAAATAATGTTTCCATTATGTTAAAGAACCAATAAAGAAGGAATATCGACGTAACTTGTAACGACGTTAGAAGCTAAATTCGGATTATCAAAATAATAATTATTGCAAACTATGACATGAGGTAATAAACACATTTGAATATGTTGCAAGATAAAATAGAATTTGCCCTTATTAAACTCCCCAGATAATTTTCCAACAATGGATGTTGATTTAACTGACTGCTTGATGACTGACTGCTTTGATTAAGCAAAAAGGCATGAGGGGTTATGGTACAGTACATGGCCAATATACCATGCAAGACACAACATGCAAGACACAACAAGGAGTGCCTGGATACATCCGTTAGCCATGGTATATTGGCCATATACCACAAACCCCATGGTGCCTTATAGCTATTATAAACTGTTTACCAACGTAATTAGAACAGTAAAAAATGTTTTGGTCATACCCATGGTATAAGGTCTGATATACCATGGCTCTCAGCTAATCAGCATCAGGCCTCAAACCCGGTTTATAATTGTAAATAAATCCCCTTTGCGCATGTGCATAACTAAAGCTAAATCCGAAAGATGAGTTTGAATAATGAAAGTTGAACAGAGGATCTCAATCTCTGAGCAGGAAACACTTGGAAGAAGAAAAAAATAAATGTTAGGCTATGTTCTGGCAATTGTGCAGTTAATATGTGCCAGATGTTAAGACAACAAACAGGTACAAATGGCCCATTTGCGAGATTGACTTGTCATTTCAATAGGCATAGGCTACAGACTAAAATCCGGGTTTATGATTGGAATTCAACTTTGCCATGGTTTGCTTTGATAGGGGATGGTAGCCTATAGTCCCTGATAGGCCTACATTTTATTTCAGATAGTCTACAGTAGCCTAGGCAAGATGTGGTCAAGATGTAAACTGAACGATTTAGCAGCTGGTTTAAATCAAATGAACAGACTAATTCATTCGCAATTTCGAGGTAAGAAGCGCTTGTGTTTGCCAGTAGCCTGCTGGAATAGGCTATTGAGGATGGGGTCATAATTTCAATCACTGAATTTGATATTAATAATGATATTTTATTTAACCTTTATTTAACTAGGAAAGTCAATTAAGAGCAAATTTTTATTTACAATGACGGCCCACCAAAAGGCAAAAGGCCTACTACGGAGACGGGGGCTGGGATTAAAAATAAATAAAATATAAATATTGGACAAAACACACATCACGACAAAAGAGACAACAGAACACTACATAAAGAGAGACCTAAGAAAACAACATAGCAAGGCAGCAACACATGACAACACAGCATGGTAGCAACACAACATGACAACAACATGGTAGCAACACAACATGGTAGCAGCACAAAACATGGTACAAACATTATTGGGCACACTCAACAGCACAAAGGGCAAGAAGGTAGAGACAACAATACATCACGCAAAGCAGCCACAACTGTCAGTAAGAGTGTCCATGATTGAGTCTTTGATTGAAGAGATTGAGATAAAACTGTCCAGTTTGAGTTTTTGTTGCAGCTCGTTCCAGTCACTAGCTACAGCGAACTGAAGAGGAGCAACCCAGGGATGTGTGTGCTTTGGGGACCTTTACCAGAATGTGACTGGCAGAACGGGTGTTGTAAGTGGAGGATGAGGGCTGCAGTAGATATCTCAGATAGGGGGGATTGAGGCCTAAGAGGGTTTTATAAATAAGCATCAACCAGTGGGTCTTGAGACGGGTATACAGAGATGACCAGTTTACAGAGGAGTATAGAGTGCAGTGAGCTACTGCCTGAGCTATGTTGTTACATTTACATTTACGTCATTTAGCAGACGCTCTTATCCAGAGCGACTTACAAAATTAAGAAGAGTGTGGGGCCTAGGATTGAGCCTTGGGGTACTCCCCTGGTGACAGGCAGTGGCTGAGACAGCAGATGTTCTGATTTTATAAACTGCACTCTTTGAGAGAGGTAGAAAGCAAACCATGCCAAAGACCACTCAGAGACACCAATACTCCTTAGCCGGCCCACACGAATGGAATGGTCTACCGTATCAAAAGCTTTGGCCAAGTCAATAAAAATAGCAGCACAACATTGCTTAGAATCAAGGGCAATGGTGACATCATTGAGGACCTTTAAGGTTGCAGTGACACATCCATAACCTGAGTGGGAACCAGATTGCATACCAGAAAGAATACTATAGACATCAAGAAAGCCAGTCAGTTGATTATTGACACGTTTTTCCAACACTTTTGATAAACAGGGCAAAATAGAAATAGGCCTATAACAGTTAGGATCAGCTTGAGCTCCCCTTTTAAATAAAGGACGAACCGTGGCTGCCTTCCAAGCAATGGGAACCTCCCCAGAAAGGGAGAGAGAGGTTAAAAAGGTTGGAGATAGGTTTGGGGATGATAGGGGCAGCAACCTTAAAGAAAAAAGGGTCTAAACCATCTGACCCAGATGTTTTTTGGGGGTCAAGTTTCAGGAGCTCCTTTAGCACCTCGGACTCAGTGACTGCCTGCAGGGAGAAACTTTGTAGCGGGGCAGGGGAAAAAAAGGGAGAAGCATCTGGGATAGTAGCATTAGAAGGGGTGGGAGATGAAATGTTGGACAGGCAAGGAGGCATGACTGAGTCAAATAGGAATCCTGACTTAATGAAGTGGTGATTAAAGGGCTCAGCCATGTGCTTCTTGTCAGTAACAACCACATCATCAACATTAAGGGACATGGGCAGCTGTGAGGAGAAGTGTTTATTCTCCAGGTCTTTAACCGTTTTCCAGAACTTCTTGGTGTTAGACCCACAGAGAGAAAACTGCTCCTTGAAGTAACTAACTTTGGCCTTCCGGAAAGCCTGAGTGCACTTATTTTTAATTTGCCTGAACGAGAGCCAGTCAGCCTGAGAATGCGTGTGCCGAGCCTTTCGCCAAATGCAATTCTTGAGGTGGAGTAACTCTGCAAGATCACGGTCGAACCAGGAGCTTAATCTATTTTTAATTCTCATTTTCTTTATGGGGGCATGTTTGTTAACAATACCACTGAAAAAAATAATAATAATGTCCAAGCGTCTTTGACAGAGGGGATCAAGCTGATTCACTACCATTTAACAGAGGCCAGCTCAGGAAGGAAGGTGTCACGTCCTGACCAGCAGAGGGAGTAGTTGTGTAGTATTTTGGTCAGGACGTGGCAGAAGAAGTCTGTATGTGTTTTCTAGTATGTCTGTTTCTGTGTTAGTCTTGTGACTCCTGATCAGGAACAGCTGGATATCGTTGTTCCTGATTGGGAGTCATATATTAGGAGTGTGTTTTTCACCTGGGGTTTGTGGGTTGTTGTTTTAGCACTGCTTTATGTTAGCCTGCTAACTGTTCCTGTCGGTCTATTGTTTCTTGTTTTTTGTGTTCATTTTATTCTAATAGAAAGATGAGCATTCACATCCCGTCTGCGTTTTGGTCATCCATTCACCACGACAGCCGTTACAGAACAACCCACCAAACAAAGACCAAGCAGCGGAGAAAGGAGCAGCAGAGGGAATACATGGACTATAGTGAGAGATGGACTTGGGAGGAGATTCTGGACGGGGCAGGACCTTGGCACCAGGCTGGGGAATACCGTCGCCCAAGGGAAGAGATAGAGGAGGCCAAGGCGGAGAGGTGTCGATATGAGGCTATGTACGCGCTGGCAAGGAAGCCGGAGAGGAACCCCCAATATTTTTTTTGGGGGGGGGGCACACGGGTAGTTTGGCTAGGCAAAGGAAGAGCCATAAGCCAGCTACCCGTGATTATATGGAGGAGCGTATGGAGTGGAGGGCGCCGTGTTTTGCTGAGATGCGCACAATCTCGCCCATACACACACACAGTTCGGTGCGAGCTATTCCAGCCCCTCGCAGATGCCGTGCTAGAGTGGGCATCCAGCCTGGTGGGAGGATGCCTGCACAGCGCGTCTGGTCGCCGGTACGCCTCCTAGGACCAGGCTACCCTACGCCCGCTCTACGCACGGTAACCATCAAGCCCCTGCACAGCCCAGTTCGCCCTGTACTAGCACCCCGCTCGTACAGGGCTGCTAGTTCCACCCAGCCAGGACGGGTTGTGCAGGAGGTGCGAGCAAGACCACCTGTGTGCCTCCATGGCCCAGTCTGTCCGGTTTCCGCCTCTCGTGCTGACCCGGAAGTGAGTACCTCCAGTCTGGCACGACCAGTACCAGCACCACGGATCAAGCTTCCCATGAGTCAGCCTAGTCCTATTCAGCCTGTTCCCGCTCCTCGCACTAGCCCTGAGGTGCGTGTCCCCAGGCTGGTACCTCCACTACCAGCCCCACGCATCAGGCTTCTAGTGCGTCAGACCAGGCCAGAGTGTCCGGCAATAGTGCCTCGTCCAGAGTGTCCGGCAATAGTGCCTCGTCCAGAGTGTCCGGCAATAGTGCCTCGTCCAGAGTGTCCGGCAATAGTGCCTCGTCCAGAGTGTCCGGCAATAGTGCCTCTTCCAGAGTGTCCGGCAATAGTGCCTCGTCCAGAGTGTCCGGCAACAGTGTGCAGTCCAGAGTATCCGGCAACAGTGTCTAGTCCGGAACCGAGGGAGTCTGCCTGCGACCCGGAACCGAGGGAGCCTGCCTGCAACCCAGAACAAAAGGGGTCTGCCTGCGACCCGGGACCGAGGGGGTCGGCCTGCGACCCGGGACCGGTTGAGTCTGTCAGCGATCCGGAACCAAGTGAGTCTGTCGACAATCCGGAACTGAACAAGTGTATATTTAACTGTGAACTAAATGAGTCTGCCTACAGCGTTGACCGGAAACAGTCTGCCTACAATCCGCAACAGAGTGAGTCCATCTACGACCCGGAACCCAATGAGTCTGCCTACAGTTTGGAGGGCAGTAGGCCGGAACCAGAGCCACCTCCAGGATAGGTGGGTTGGGGAGGGGGGGTGTAGCACTAGTGCCGTCGTTGACGGCAGCCACCCTCCCTTCCCTCCCTTTTTTGTTTAGGGGGTATTATTTTTGTTGTGGTATTGGGGATTTTTGTGTTTTCTTTTAAGGTGCATTCCGGGGTCTGCACCTTTAGGGGGGGGGGGTACTGTCACGTCCTGACCAGCAGAGGGAGTAGTTGTGTAGTATTTTGGTCAGGACGTGGCAGAAGAAGTCTGTATGTGTTTTCTAGTATGTCTGTTTCTGTGTTAGTCTTGTGACTCCTGATCAGGAACAGCTGGATACCGTTGTTCCTGATTGGGAGTCATATATTAGGAGTGTGTTTTTCACCTGGGGTTTGTGGGTTGTTGTTTTAGCACTGCTTTATGTTAGCCTGCTAACTGTTCCTGTCGGTCTATTGTTTCTTGTTTTTTGTGTTCATTTTATTCTAATTAAATAGAAAGATGAGCATTCACATCCCGTCTGCGTTTTGGTCATCCATTCACCACGACAGCCGTTACAGAAGGCTTGCTCATTAAAGTTTTTTA
Organism: Salmo trutta; assembly: GCF_901001165.1. Taxonomy (NCBI): domain Eukaryota; kingdom Metazoa; phylum Chordata; class Actinopteri; order Salmoniformes; family Salmonidae; genus Salmo; species Salmo trutta. Next base: position 29,191,745 of record NC_042960.1, on the reverse strand, counting down.
GCAAGTGTCAAGGACAAATCAGGACAGGTCGTTTTACTGAGCAGCAATTACAAACACAAGCTGTAAAACAGTGATCACTAAGGTCATTACAGAAAACACCAGACTGATACCTATCAGGATTATTTGTTAGAATAACATCGAGGAGAGAATTATCTAATTCGCTCTAGTGCGCCCAATGACCTTTTCCCGTGCTTTGTTGCCTTTATTTCTTGATGCGCATCAGTTCTACCGTGTTAACCTCTACGGGATCGGTGTCCTTAAACCGGGACAGTTGTTTCTAACGTGCACTAATGTGAATAGAAGGACGTTGTATACAACAGCCAACTTTCCGGGACATAGACACTTCTGACCCACTGGGAATGTGATGAAAGAAATAAATGCTGAAATAAATCACTCTCTACTATTATTCTGACATTTCACATGTATATATACAGTTGAAGTCGGAAGTTTACATACACCTTAGCCAAATACATTTAAACTCAGTTTTTCGCAATTCCTGATATTTAATACTAGTAACAATTCCCTGTCTTAGGTCAGTTAGGATCACCACTTTATTTTAAGAATGTGAAATGTCAGAATAATAGTAGAGAGAATAATTTATTTCAGCTTTTATTTCTTTCATCACATTCCCAGTGGCTCAGAAGTTTACATACACTCAATTAATATTTGGTAGCATTACCATTAAATTGTTTAACTTGGGTCAAACGTTTTGGGTAGCCTTCCACAAGCTTCCCACAATAAATTGGCTGAATTTTGGCCCATTCCTCCTGACAGAGCTGGTGTAACTGAGTCAGGTTTGTAGGCCTCCTTGCTCGCACACACTTTTTCAGTTCTGCCCACAAATTTCTATAGGATTGAGGTCAGGGCTTTGTGATGGCCACTCCAATATCTTGACTTTGTTGTCCTTAAGCCATTTTGCCACAACTTTGGAACAAGTGGTGCTTGGGGTCATTGTCCATTTGGAAGACTCATTTGCGACCAAGCTTTAACTTCCTGACTGATGTCATGAGATGTTGCTTTAATATATCCACATAATTTTCCATCTTCATGATGACATCTATTTTATTAAGTGCACCAGGCCCTCCTGCAGCAAAGCACCCCCACAACATGATGCTGCCATCCCCGTGCCTCACGGTTGGGATGGTGATCTTCGGCTTGCAAGCCTCCCCCTTTTTCCTCCAAACATAACGATGGTCATTAAGGCCAAACAGTTCTATTTTCGTTTCATCAGACCAGAGGACATTTCTCCAAAAAGTACGACCTTTGTCCCCATGTGCAGTTGCAAACCGTAGTCTGGCTTTTTTATGGCGGTTATGGAGCAGTGGCTTCTTCCTTGCTGAATGGCCTTTCAGGTTATGTCGACATAGGACTCGTTTTGCTGTGGATATAGATACTTTTGTACCAGTTTCTTCCAGCATCTTCACAAGGTCCTTTGCTGTTGTTCTGGGATTGATTTGCACTTTCGCACCAAAGGACGTTCATCTCTAGGAGACAGAACGCATCTCCTTCCTGAGCAGTATGACGGCTGCGTGGTACCATGGTGTTTATATTTGCATACTATCGTTTGTACAGATGAATGTGGTACCTTCAGGCGTTTGGAAATTGCTCCCAAGGATGAACCAGACTTGTGGAGGTCTACAATTTTTTTCTGAGGTCTTGGCTGATTTCTTTTGATTTTCCCATGATGTCAAGCAAAAAGGCACTGAGTTTGAAGGTAGGCCTTGAAATACATCCACATGTACACTTCCAATTGATACAAATTCTGTAAATTAGCCTATCAGAAGCTTCTAAAGCCATGGCATAATTTTCTGGAATTTTCCAAGCTGTTTAAAGGCACAGTCAACTTAGTGTACGTAAACTTCTGACCCACTGGAATTGTGATAAGTGAATTATAAGTGAAATAATCTGTCTGTAAACAATTGTTGAAAAAATTTGAATATATGAAATATGAATGCAATATGCAACAATTTCAAAGACTTTACTGAGTTACAGTTCATAGAAGGAAATCAGTCAATTGAAATACATTCATTAGGCCCTAATTTAAGGTTTTTACATGACTGGGCAGGGACAGCCATGGGTTGGCCTGGGAGGGCATAGGCCCACCCAATTGGGAGCCAGCCCCAGCCAATCAGAATGAGTTTATCCCCACAAAAGGGCTTTATTACAGACAGAAATACTCCTCAGTTTCATCAGCTGTCCGGGTGGCTGGTCTCAAACGATCCTGCAGGTGAAGAAGCCGGATGTGAAGGTCCTGGGCTGGCTTGGTTACACGTGGTCTGCGGTTGTGAGGCCAGTTGGACATACTGCCAAATTCTCTAAAACGACGTTGGAGGAGGCTTATAGTAAATAAACAACATTAACATTCAATCCTCTGGCAACAGCTCTGGTGGACATTCCTCCAGTCAGTATGCCAATTGCACGCTCTCTCAGAACTTGAGACATCTGTGTCATTGTGTTGGGTGACAAAACTGCACATTTTAGAGTGGCCTTTTATTGTCCCCAGTACAAGTTGCACCTATGTAATGATCATGCTGTTTAATCAGCTTCTTGATATGCCACACCTGTTAGGTGGATGGATTATCTTGGCAAAGGAGAAATGCTCACTGACAGGGATGTAAACAAATTTGTGCACATAATTTGAGAGCAATAAGCTTTTGGTGCATATGTAACATTTCTGTGATCTTTTATTTCAGCTCATGAAACATGGGACCAACACTTCACATGTTGCGTTTATATATTTTTTCAATTTATATCTACTTTATGAGAGATGCCAATGGTGGCCGTGGTGCAACTTAGAAGTATCCCAAAAACCTGCAACCCGACCAATACATTTCCCCCTGCAACATAATTTTCAAAGTAGACCAATTTTCCAGAAAACAACTCACATGGCAACCCTGACTTTGACACACTGGAATGTACCATTTCCCTGAAACAGGGGTGATATATTCTTCCTCTCCTGAGCATAATGCCTGCCTGTCTAAAAAAACATCACATTACATCAACATATAGAGTTCACTTTATACTTTCCTTCTAAATACTTTTATATTATTATCCCTTCAGTTTATATAGTCCCATTTTATAGATAGTCATGCGGGTAGAAATGTATAGGTCTAAAAAGTATGGTGCTGTCATTATCGGCATGTCATGTTATTATAATCCATAATAGAAATATAAACGCATAGCCTAATAGAAAATAACATCTAAACGTATACTTCTGAACTGATCAACTGGGCACTGTGTGTTTGTACTTGAAACTTAGAATTAGGCCATCATATCATGTTCATTTGCTTGAAACGTTCTTCTGTCTACTGTGCTGAAGTCATAGGCTACTATGTAAGAATGAGTTCATCTCTTCCCCGTGGCAGGAATTTCCCAGCATCACTCAGGATTTTGGCCTTCACACACATAGGCCCTCATTTCAGCCAAAAACAAGGGGGATAAGGGGAGGAGGGTCCCTGCTCCCTTCCAGTCACATGATGCTGTGTGCAGGGATGAGAGTTTAACCCAAATCCTGCCTCTCAAGCTCCAAGCCTTTCCCATGCAGTGGAAACATGAATCTCTCCCACTCTTAGTACCCTATCTTTCATTATGAGTGCTGTTTATGTTGATATAACATGATGATATGTGATTTGTTTTCTCCAGGGGGTGTAGACCTTTGGAACTCAGTGGACAAACCTCTAATGTACATTTCTCACCCAAAAAGATCTAATAACTGAACCCTGGAGACGAGATGCCATGACAGCAATCAACCCTAATGATCAACACAATCAAAACTGTATTAATCCTAATCAGTGGAAATTACAGAAGTCTTTTTACTGATTATTTCACAGTTTATTTATCTGGAAATTACAGAAAAATAAGAAAAGTGGCATAAAGAGAGTAAAGAAAGGCTAAAAAAAGACCAAAATGGCAGACTGTGATTTGATTGTAATTATAGCTGTCGTCAGTCAGTCAGGAGACCCAGTTTAACCTTTGGAATAACAATGTGTGTGTGTTGTGTCACACATGAACATAAACATGACCTCTTCTCTTTGATTTGCTCTGTAAAACATTATGCAAGCAAACATAAATAGAAGAATAGAATAAAAGACTAAATCTCAATATTTAGTATTTAGTATTTTATTAGGATCCCCATGAGCTACTGCTAAAGCAGAAGCTACTCTTCCTGGGGTCCACTCAAAACATAAAACATGACATCATACATAACATTAATAGACAAGTACATCACAAAGACAGAACTACATAAATGTAAAATAAGAAAACACACTTTCATATATTTATGCCTTCACAATCATGTGATTCATAGACACTGCTGAATTCAAGTGGAACACACGAAAGCGGAAATGGAAATCCAATAACAAGGACGTGCGTTGCAAATAGGCAGAAACTTTTCACTAAATTCCCCTGATGTCAATAAAGCTAATTACCGCCAGTTAAGGGTATCCTGGGGTAAAGTATAGACTTTTTACAGTTACCACCCGCAATACGAGATGCAAGTTCCATTACAGCCAAAACAGACATTGCATAATTTTTCCACAATGCCATGGCAATTAAGCAAGAGTGGATTAATCAAATCACATTTTATTTGTCACATACACACATATTTAGCAGATGTTATTGCAAGTTTAGCAATATGCTTGTGTTTCTAGCTCCAACAGTGCAGTAATATCTAACAAGTAATATCTAACAATACACACAATCTAAAGTAAAGGAATGGAATTAAGAATATATAAATATTTGGACGAGCAATGTCAGAGCGGCATAGACTAATATACAGTAGAATAGGATAGAATACACTATAAACACAGTTGAAGTTTACGTACACCTTAGCCAAATACATTTAAACTCAGTTTTTCACAATTCCTGACATTTAATCCTAGTAAAAATTCCCTGTCTTAGGTCAGTTAGGATCACCACTTTATTTTAAGAATGTGAAATGTCAGAATAATAGTAGAGAGAATGATTTATTTCAGATGTTATTTCTTTCATCACATTCCCAGTGGGTCAGAAGTTTACATACACTCAATTAGTATTTGGTAGCATTGCCTTTAAATTGTTTAACTTGGGTCAAACATTTTGGGTAGCCTTCCACAAGCTTCCCACAATAAATTGGGTGAATTTTGGCCCATTCCTCCTGACAGAGCTGGTGTAACTGAGTCAGGTTTGTAGGCCTCCTTGCTCGCACAAACTTTTTCAGTTCTGCCCACAAATGTTCTATAGGATTGAGGTCAGGGCTTTGTGATGGCCACTCCAATACCTTGAGTGGCCATGAGTGGCCGTCACGGTTTGTTATTTTGTTTATTTTGTTTATTTGTATGTCTTGCATAGTTTCACAGTTTAAATAAAATGTGGAACGATACACACGCTGCGCTTTGGTCCGCTCCTTCCTACAACAGCCGTGACAGAGCGGTGCAACATACACTAACATACACTAAATACAATCTCCCACAACCCCAGGTGGGAAAAACAACTACTTAAGTATGATTTCCAATTAGAGACAACGATGACCAGCTGCCTCTAATAAGCATGTTTTTTTCAATTATCTTGTCGATTGATGACCAACCAAGAACATTGCGCATGACTGCAACAGAATAACCATATCTCCACCTTAAAACAATCCTTGCTGCTTTGTTCTGTGCAATCTGCAGCCTCCTAAATTCACTAGTCTCATCGCTGCAACTCCCGTACAGACTCGGGAGAGGTGAAAGTCGAGAGCCATGCGTCCTCCAAAACACGAACCAACCAAGATGCACTGCTTCTTGACGCAATGACCGCTTAACCCGGAAGCCAGCTACACCAATGTGTCGGAGGAAACACCGTACACCTGGCGACCGTGTCAGCGTGCATGCGCCCGACCTGCCACAGGAGTCGCTAGAGCGCGATGGGACAAGGACATCCCTGCCGGTCAAACCCCCCCCAAACCGGATGACGCTGGACCAATTGTCCGCCGCCCCTTGGGTCTCCCGATCGCGGCAGGCTGGGTCAGAGCCTGGACTCAAACCAGGATCTCTAGTGGCACAGCTAGCAACTGCGATGCAGTGCCTTAGAACACTGCGCCACTCAGGAGTACTTTAATCTTTTCACACGTACCAACGAACGGGTGAGATCATTCTACAGTGGTCCCTGGAGCGTACGATCAAACCGGTTTGATTAGAAGGCTTATTTAGAACGTCCAGTTTCGATTGACGAAACAGTCAGCATTTGAGCTGGCCACACTGTTTTTTCACAAAAACATTTTGCACAAACACAGTCCTTACAAAGTTATGTCCTGAATGTGACACGTTTATTTTTGGATGCAATGTTCAGACATTCACAGAAGTAGCTACAGCATACACAATCATCCAAACCGGAAAATGTAAACTACATTGGTCCTAACGCTAACTGAGGAAATATTGAAGTAACACAAGCGGTCATATTTAGATATCTCTCGGTTGATAGAAACCACAATATGAATTAGCTAATAGCAATTACTATTTATAATTCATCACATCACGGGTCAGCTCAACATTGATTGAAATAATTGAGTAAAACACTTTCTAGAAATCGAAAGTAATCCGATGATGGTAGTTTGTGCGCACCGCCATGTTTGTTTTTAGCGTCGACCAAAGATAATAAGAGGAGACAAGATGAGTTTGGTCTGTTTGCAGTATGCATGGTTGAAGGGGGTGTGTCGTCTATGATCATTCACTTCCCTTCATTCCCTTCCAGAGTTTACCAGAAAGATGAGTGAACCATTCCTTCACCTCATTATAACATCTTTGGTCTGACAGACGTTTAGTGACACCCAGAATGCATTGTATTATGTCAACAAACATGGTGCCACACATAGCTGGCAAATAGCTTAGCATTAGCTCATTATAATCAGTACAACCTTCAAAAAAGTATTTTACACACATCATAGGTGTCCATTACAATCTATGCAATAATCGGAATGATTTATTTGTCACCAGAACTTGAAAAACTGTAAATACATAATGCTCCATACATACATACATACATACATACATACATACATACATACATACATACATACATACATACATACATACATACATACATACAGTTGAAGTCGGAAGTTTACATACACTTAGGTTGAAGTCATTAAAACGGGTTTTTCAAGTCGCTTAGGACATCTACGTTGTGCTTGACAAGTAGTTTTTACACTAAGTTGACTGTGCCTTAAACAGCTTGGAAAAGTCCAACATATTATGTCATGGCTTTAGAAGATTCTGATAGGCTAATTGACATCATTTGAGTCAATTGGAGGTGTACCTGTGGATATATTTCAAGGCCTACCTTCAAACTAAGTGCCTCTTTGCTTGACATCATGGGAAAATCAAAAGAAATCAGCCAAGACATCAGAAAAAAGCTGTAGACCTCTACAAGTCTGATTCATCATTGGGAGCAATTGCCAAACGCCTGAAAGTACCACGTTCATCAAACAATAGTACGCAAAAATAAACACTATGGGACCACGCAGCCATCATACCGCTCAGGAAGGAGACGCGTTCTGTCTCCTAGAGATGAACATACTTTGGTGCAAAAAGTGCAAATCAACCCCAGAACAACAGCAAAGGATATTGTGAAAATGCTGGAGGAAACAGGTACAAAAGTATCTATATCCACAGTAAAACGAGTCCTATATCGACATAACCTGCAAGGCCGCTCAGCAAGGAAGAAGACACTGCTCCAAAACTGCCATAAAAAAGCCAGACTACGGTTTGCAACTGCACATGGGGACAAAGATCGTACTTTTTGGAGAAATGTCCTCTGGTCTGATGAAACAAAAATAGAACTGTTTGGCCATAATGACAATCGTTATGTTTAGAAGAAAAAGGGGGAGGCTTGCAAGCCGAAGAACACCATCCCAACCGTGAAGCACAGGGGTGGCAGCATCATGTTGTGGGGGTGCTTTGCTGCAGGAGGGACTGGTGCACTTCACAAAATAGATGGCATCATGAGGTAGGAAAATTATGTGGTTATAATGAAGCAACATCTCAAGACATCAGTCAGGAAGTTATAACTTGGTCGCAAATGGGTCTTCCAAATGGACAATGACCCCAAGCATACTTCCAAAGTTGTGGCAAAATGCCTTAAGGACAACAAAGTCAAGGTATTGGAGTGGCCATCACAAAACCCTGACCTCAATCCCATAGAAAATGCGGGCAAAGCAAACCAAGCTCAATAACTAAACAGACTGGTGGAGGTCAACAGTGCAGCAAGCTATGCATTGGGAGTTGCTGGAGGAACAGCGTCAGCAGACTGCTCTCCTGCGAGCTGAACTCAGCCAGCTGACAGCTGCCCAGGCCGGCGTGGCTGCAGGCGCAGCAGTCTCTTATCCCAAACCCGATGGGTTTATACTGACATCAAGGCTTACCTCCAAGCCTTCGAGAGGACGGCGGCTAGGGAGAAATGGCCCCATGAGCAATGGGCCAGCCTGCTAGCACCCTTCCTGTCAGGCGTGTCAGTTCGACACCTACCCCATACCCCGAATTGATGAACTAATCGATCGGCTAGGAACCGCACGATTTATCAGCATGCTCGACTTGACGGGTTATTGGCAGGTGCCCTTAGCTACCGAGGCATGGGAGAAAGCTGCTTTCGCCATCCCTGACGGGCTGTTCCACTACAAGAAGCTGCGCTTTGGGATGCATGCGGCCCTGGCCACCTTCCAGAGGTTGATGGACTGGATTCTCCATCCTCATCGTGCGTACACGGCGGCCTACTTCAGTGATGCTGTGATCCATGGGAGTGAGTGGGAGACACATCTAAACTAGGTGGCCGCGGTATTGCAGGCCTTACAGGGGACGGGGCTAACAGCGAACCCAAGGAAATGTCGGTTCTGCCTGTGGGAGGCTGAGTACCTGGGGTACACGATCGGGAGGGGATGTGTCAAACGCCAGGTGAAGAGGATGGAGGCAATTCGGGACTGGCCCTGCCCCCTCACCAAGAAGCAGGTACGCATGTTTGTGGGGTTGACGAGTTACTACCGGAGATTTATTCCCCACTTTGCCTCCCTAACCAGTCCCCTGACAGAGCTGACCAGGAGCCGTCTGCCCGCCCAGGTGACGTGGACAGAGGAGACAGAGAAAGCCTTCCAGGACCTAAAGGGAGCACTGTTCTGGACTTGTGCTGGTGACCCCGGACTTTTCCAAACCACTGGTGGTACAAACCGATGCGTCCGAAATGGCTGGGTGCCGTCCTATCACAGCTACAAGAAGGTGAGGAACACCCAGTCGTGTACATTAGTCGGAAGCTGTTGCCGCAGGAACAAAGATATTCCACTGTGGAGAAAGAATGTCTAGCGATCAAGTGAGCGCTGGAGACACTGAAATATTACTTATTGGGACGGCACTTCACCCTCGTAACGGACCATGCACCACTGGTTTGGATGTCACGGAATGAGGACAGAAACGCCCGGGTCACCTGCTGGTTCCTATCCTTACAGCCCTTTGCTTTCTCTGTCGTCCACAGATCAGGTGCAGCCCATGGAAATGCCGATGCCCTCTCCAGGAGGGAAGCTCTAGGGAGCTGGACCACCCCTCCCTCCCGGTCGGAGCTGAGGGTGGAGGGTGTGTGGCAGAAGGCAGGGAGAGGTGAGGGGAGTGGTGATTGAATGGAGATATCTTGCAGGCCGCTGGCTCCACCCCCGAGCCTTATTTGGACTTCCTGCCCCAACGAGGCAAGCCTGTGGATCATTAAGCCATTGGGGATAAAAGAGGAAGCGGGCTGCACAAACGGGAAGAGGACAGAGGAAAACGTGTGAGAAGAGAGATAATTATGTGTGATTACCCGTTGTGACCTGGACTGTCTGATTACCCCCGCTGTGTACCGAACCGGTTTGGCTGAGGATCCGAGTTTTAGGATTACCCCTGGAGAACGGAACAGACAGTGAGAACGGATTGTGGACTGTGAACTGGTCGCTGAATTCCCCCTTTTCTCTCTGCTACCGCACGGCAAGCGGTACCGGAGCGCCAAGTCTAGGTCCAAGAGGCTTCTAAACAGCTTCTAGCCCCAAGCCATAAGACTCCTGAACATCTAGTCAAAAGGCTACCCAGACTATTTGCATTGCCCCCCCCTCTCCACACCACTGCCACTCTGTTGTCATCTATGCATAGTCACTTTAATAACACAATATGTACATACTACCTCCACTAACCAGTGCCCCCGCACATTGACTCTGTACCAGAACCCCCCTGTGTATACTGTTATTTGTTTTACTGCTGCTCTTTAATTACTTGTTACTTTTATCTCTTATTCTTTTCCATATTTTTGGTTAGGGGCTCGTAAGTAAGCATTTCACTGTAAGGTCTATACCTGTTTTATTCGGGAGCATGTGACTAATAAAATTTGATTTGAAATTGAATTTCCCACAGTGTGCAAATCTCCCTAAGAAATTCCCCATTTGTATTCTAGTTGTGCTTCGAGTGCATGTTTGGTTATTGAACTTGGTGACATGGAAACCCCACCCCCTTGAGCCTGCTACAATACATACTGTATGCTACAGTAGAAACGCAACACGGTATACAGAAAATAAGGCACTTACTTTGATAGGAACGCACATATGTCCAAAGTTATTATTTGTAAGGAAGGCAACAAGGAAGGCAAAGCAAGCGCCAGCATGAAAATGTGACAATTCGTGCAAAACTGCACACGTTTGCATACTTGATCTGCGGAAACATTGGTGAAGTGAGGTGGGCTCTCCTCGAAGAGAGAAGTTTGTCCGGCTCAGTAAAGCCTCAAACAAATTGTCCGCAACGCTGAAATGGGCTACTTCTATGCGACTTAATGAGGATGAGGAACACACCTCAATTCAAATTGTTAGAAAATACAACTTGTTAGAAAATCATTTTTTAATTGACCGGTTGTAACAGCCTATAGATAATTAACAGGCAGCGCGTGTTAACTGTCCTGTTGTGTAATAACCATATTTTGGAACAGTGAGTTCATTCTGACATCTCGTGCATAAAACAACTCACGCTGGGGCGACCAAACTCATGTATGAAAAGGTTAAGTGAACTGTGAGAGAGAGAAAGAGAAGCTGAGGAGTTGTATATACGATACCGTTGTTTTACACTGTAATAAGCTATGTAAATAAAACTGGACTTTCATTTACCTCTGCATCACTGTCTTTCTTCTGGAGGGAAGTCATGAGGTCGTGAACTCTGACCTCCAGCTCTCTGACCCGGTGGCTCAGCGACCTCCTCTCCTCAGTCAGGTCCTCTATTACTCTGAGAGAGAGAGGGAGAGCAAGAAAGTGAGAGAGGCAGAGAGAAAGACAGCGGCAAGATTTGTGACCTGTTGCCACAAAAGGGCAAACAGTGAAGCACAAACAACATAAATACAAGCCATATTTATATTATATATTGTTTCCTTTTGTACTTCAACTATTTGCACATTGTTACTACGCTGTACATAGCCATAATATAACGTTTGAAATGTCTCTATTCTTTTAAAACTTTTGTGAGTGTCATGTTTACTGTTCCTTTCTGATTCTTTATTTCACTTTTCTTTATCTATTTCACTTGCATTTGGCAACGTAAACATGTTTCCCATGCCAATAAAGCCGTTTGAATTGAATTGAGAGAGCGAGAGGGAGAGAGAGGAAAGTATAGGATTGACTGAATTAAACCACTAAAACTGTGATAAACAAGACTTGTACGTTTTATGACTATTGGGCAGAAGTTCCTAATGAAACAAGCTCTGCAACTCTTGGACTGATATCTGTGACCCCATACCACTCTTTCAGTAGAGGACAGTATGTACGTATGGCACGACTCTGGCACTGTTCCTCTGTCAATTGTGTGATTCTCTGCCTCTGACCCTATTACGGGGGCTGAGTCACTGGCTTGCTCGTTCTCTTCCCTCCTTCCTGTCCTCGGGCTCCTGCGGTGGGAAGATCTTCGTGGGCTATACTCGGCCTTGTCTCAGGGAAGTAAATTAGTGGCCTGTTGATATCCATTTAGTGGTGTGGGGGCTGTGATTTGCCAAAGTGGGTGGGGTTATATCCTGCCTTTTTGTCCCTGTAACTTTGGACGGGGCCGCAGTGTCCCGCGATCCCCCCTGTCTGTCTCCTGTATCTATGCTGCAATAGTCTATGTGCCGGGGAGCTAAGGTCAGTCTGTTATATCTGGTGTAATTCTCCGGTCTTATCTGGTGTCCTGTGTGATCTTAGATATGCTCCCTCTAATTCTCCCATCTCTCTGTCTCTCTCCCCTCCCAGAGGACCTGAGCCCTAGGACCATGTCTCAGGAGTACCTGGCCTAACGACCCCTGGCTGTCCCCGTCCCGAGTCCACCTGGTCGTGCTGCAGACCCAGTATCTGCTGTTCTGCCTGCGGCCATGGAACCCTGACCTGGCATTAAACTCTGATCTGGCATTAAATTCACACATTCTCTGAGAGAAACAACACACTGACATGCCAGTCACACCTCGATCGGCACCTGTCCTCCTGCTAACCTGTCCTTCTCTGCCAGGGCCACCTGCTGCAGCCTGGATCCCAGTGACCCTCCCTCACACTTCTCTTCCTCCTCCATCTTCATCATCATCTCTCTCTCCACGGCCAGGCAGCACTGGGACTCAGCCTCTGCCAGAGAGGCCATCTTCTCAGCCTCGCTCCGCGCTAACTGGGCCTCCTGACAACACAATGCATCAGGAGTGTCAGTGTATGTTCCAAATGTAACCACAGCATTTGAAACTGAGCACAGAAACAAAGTGTATTGGAATCATCAACATTGGAATAATACTAGTTTCTGTCAAAACTGTGTGACCTCCTGCATTAGTGTGTGTGTGTGTGTGTGTGTGTGTGTGTGTGTGTGTGTGTGTGTGTGTGTGTGTGTGTGTGTGTGTGTGTGTGTGTGTGTGTGTGTGTGTGTGCACACTCGCGTGCCCTCCTGCAGCAGCTCGACCTTGGTCTCAAGGATCTCCTGAATGTGGCTGATCTCCTGCTGCCTCTCCTCACAGTGACGCTGCAGCTCCTCCTCATTCTGATTGGTCAGGCTCTCCACTGTCGTCCTATCAGAGCACATGAACACGTCGACAAGGCTTTAGTATGATACAGTGCAGAATGAGAATATCACATCCTGTAACTCTATTTACAAAACATATGTAAATAAAACATGATACATGTTTCTGTAGATGTTTTAACTGTTGTACTGCAGGGTTAGTTGTTTGCTGTAGTCTATGTATCCACTATTCCAAAGTTTAAAAGCTAACAAGCTTTCTCCCTGGAGAGTGATAATGTATGATAAACAGTAAGCCATGGACTGAGGCTTGGTCTCTGCTCTCTACATCTAACTAGGCAAAAGATCATCATTTCTCTTTCATTTATTGTGGTCCTCTGACAGTTCTCACTATTACAGTGAGCGCCCATCACTGCTCGTCACTCACCACCTAACAGTACCATTAGAGTTAGCCCAGGGCTGCTTCTCTCAAGAGAGTGTTGCTCTAACTGCTTGTCCACTGTGGCCCTCTATATGTCATAGTCTTTTTAGAACTCTAATGACAATCACAGAGCTAACTGTTTATTTATGAATCAGGGAGAGCACCACTTGGCCCTGGCACCCTTGTTGAACCACAACAGGTCAAATGGACTTAAGGAGGTCTAGAGGGACTGACCCACTACCCATACTCCTTCAGGGCAAAAGTGTCTTGACGAAGCACTTAACTGATTTATTAAGTAATTACTTCTCTGTATACATTGCTGATTAATTAACATAATTATTTGTTCACAGGCTGATTCATGTATCAAATCAGGTGCTGATTGGTACAGATGTAGGATCTTAATTTGATCAGCATGTTGCAGGAGAACCTTCCTGCAATACAGGAAATGTCAAACTTGTAGTGTATTTGAGGTTTAAAATGCTTCCGAAGTTTGTCATTTCCACTTTGAAATTTCTGACTTGTTCCCTTACGAAAAATGTATCAACCCCTACAAAAATGTCCAGTAATTATAATTCCCATTTCCTGATGGTGTATGATTATGCTGTAGCAAACTGGCTCAAATTAAGGTCCTACATCTGTGGATAATTGTGTTACATTATTGTCCTTGTGTCAAGTCATGTTACATTATTATTCTTGAGGACAATAAACAGAAGGGCTAGTACATTTTACATTTAGCTCATTTAGCAGTTGCTCTTATCCAGAGTGACTTACTGTTCATCTTAAGATAGCTAGGTGAGATAACTACTTTATTGGGGGAAAATGTACTTACAACGACTGATATGTGGTTATCAGCAAAGTCAGTGCTAGTAGGGGGGCGCCATGGGGTTTAGTACAAGTAAAAGAATACATCCATTAAGCTGTACTAATGAAGGAATGACTGTTTTACAATGAGTAAGTCTACAAATGTGATGAAAGTGGGGAAGTTCTACTTTAAGGTGAGAGTGTGATGTAGGAGAGGGGTTGATTGGAGAGGGTTAACAGCAGGGGTAGGCAACTAGGGCAGATTTTTGTCGGAGCAGGTGGTCGGGGCCCAACCTAATTATAATAATTTCTACACTGCAAATTGACCACAACTGAACCTCAATTTAAGCCAGTTTGCTACAGCAGGAAAATAGTCCTGCAGCAACAGGAAATGTACAGTGCACTTGGAAAGTATTCAGACCCCTTGATTTTTTCCCACATTTTGTTACGTTACAGCCTTATTCAAAAATGTATTAAATGCTGTTGTTTTTCTCATCAATCAACACACAATACCCTACACTAACAAAGCAAAAACAGGTTTTTAGAAATGTTTGCAAATGTATTAAAAATCTAAAACTGAAATATCACATTTACAAAAGTATTCAGACCCTTTACTCAGTACTTTGTTGAAGCACCTTTGGCAGTGATTGGAGCCTAGAGTCTTGGGTATGACGCTACAAGCTTGGCACACCTGTATTTGGGGAGTTTCTCCCATTAGACTTGTCCCGAAGCCAGTCCTGCATTGTCTTGGCTGTGTGCTTAGGGTCGTTGTCCTGTTGGAAGGTGAACCTTCGCCCCAGACTGAGGTCCTGAGCGCTCTGGAGCAGGTTGTCATCAAGGATCTCTCTGTACTTTGCTCCCTTCATCTTTCCCTCGATCCTGACTTGTCTCCCAGTCCCTGCCGCTGAAAAATATCTCCACAGCATGATGCTGTCACCACCATGCATCCCCTTAGGGATGGTGCCAGGTTTCCTCCAGATATGAGACTTGGAATTCAGGCCAAAGAGTTCAATCTTGGTTTGATAAGACCAGAGAATCTTTTTCTCATGGTCTGAGAGTCCTTTAGGTGCCTTTTGGCAAACTCCAAGAGTGCTGTCATGTGTCTTTTACTGAAAAGTGGCTTCTGTCTGGCCACTCCACCATAAAGGCCTGATTGGTAGTGCTGCAGTGATGGTTGTCCTTCTGGAAGGTTCTGCTATCTCCACAGAGGAACACAATTCTGTCTCTGAGCTCTACGGGCAATTCCTTCGACCTCATGGCTTGGTTTTTGCTCCGACATGCACTGTCAACTGTGGGACCTTATATAGACAGGTGTGTGCCTTTCCAAATATTTTCCAATCAATTGGATTTACCACAGGTGGACTCCAATCAAGTTGTAGAAACATCTCAAGAATGATCAATGGAAACAGGATGCACCTGAGCTCAATTTCGAGTCTCATAGCAAAGGGTCTGAATACTTACAGTGCCAGTCAAAAGTTTAGACACACCTACTCATTCAAGGGTTTTTCTTTATTTTTACTATTTACAATAATAGTGAATACATCAAAACTATGAAAGAACATATATGGAATAATGTGGTAACCAAAACATTTTTAAACAAATTAAAATACATTTTATATTTGCCTTGATGACAGCATTGCACACTCTTGGCATTCTTTCAACCAGCTTCATGAGGTAGTCACCTGGAATGCATTTCAATTAACAAAATATATTTTATATTTTATATTCTTCAAATTTGCCGCCCTTTGCCTTGATGACAGCACACTCTTTACTGGTACTGTATTTAAATAAGGTAAAAAAAAAAAAAACATGTATATGCAAAAAGTTAAAAAACCTTTTTTCTCTTTATCATTAGGGGGCATTGTGTGTAGATTAATGAGGACATTTTTTATTGAATCCATTTTAGAATAAGGCTGTAACGTAAAAAAGTCAAGGGGTCTGAATACTTTGTGAATACACTGTTAAATATTATGTGGATTATAATTAATGGAATTTTTTTGAATAGGTTAATACATTACAGGTTGATACATTCTTCGTTAGGGCAAATCAAGTCTGACATTTTAAAGTGGAAATTAGAAGCATTTTAAACCTTGAATACACTACAAGTTTGCATTTCATACTCAGCAACAAAATAGTGATCAAATTAAGATCCTACATCTGTAACTTGATTACATTGAGACACAATCACTTTTTTTTTTATTCGTGAGAATACTTGGAAACAGATTTCCTAAATTACATTTTTAGCTGAATTCCTGCTGGATTCTACAGTCTTTTTTTACCGCCAACTTTTTTTTTTTTTAAATCACTTATGTCCTGTTGCTGAGCCCTGGTATACAGTACAGAAGGTCTGTATAGGGGCTGCATGTTGTATCTGAGGAGATCAGCATATCTCTAACACTGAGAGACACTGAGACAGCTGCTCTATCTATTGGCAGGTGCTGTGGCTCAAATCGTCCCTGGCTCAGCAAAACAATCCAGAGGCTTCCCCCCTTCTCTGCCTATTACCCTCTTACTCCATCTCTCTCTTTTATCTTTAGTCCCTACACCTTTAGAAAAAAGGTGATATCTAGAACCTACAAGGGTTCATCGGCTGTCTCCATAGGAGAACCCGTTAAAGAACCCTTTTTGGTTCCAGGTAGAACCCTTTTGGTCCAGAAAGAACCCTTGTGGGTTCTATGTAGAACCCTTTCCACATAGGGTCCTACATGGATCCCAAAATGGTTCTACCTGGAAACAAAAAGGCTTCCTATGGGGACAGTCTTAGAACCTTTTTGGAAGCCTATTTTCTAAGTTTGTACTACCCACAGAGCCACTTCATACTCTTCAAAAGCACTTAAGAGCCCACCCCTCCCACCACGCATTCCACAGGGCTTTAGAACGGTTGTGTTAGGTGAGTTTACACAGCAAAGAGAGGGTTAGGGACAAGGACCCACATGCCCTGAGGGCAGCTGTAGTCTGCAGGGTGAACTGCAGGAATCTATCTTAGGACCAGACTGGACAGTATGGGGGGGATATGAGAACTTAGTCTGAATATAGAGATCAACTGTGAAGTGAGTAGGCTGTATTCTAGTATTTGTCTGTGCATTTTAGTCATTTAGCAGACACTCTTATCCAGAGCAACTTACAGTAGTGAATACATACATTTCATATTCATTTCATTCTGGCCCCCCGTGGGAATCAATCCCACAACCCTGGCGTTTCAAACACTATGCTCTACCAACTGAGCCACAGGGAAGGCACTGAGCCACAGGGAAGGCAAGGACACTGTGACAATACAAGACATGGTAGTGTACTCACGGGGCCTTGTCCAGAATCTCCTGGTTCTCCTGGAGCTCCTGCTTCAAGCTCTCCACCTCTACCTTCAATTCAATGTTCTGCATAAAAACAGAAGGTCACACCACGGATCAATAATATGTAACATAGAAACATTTTACTCTGCATGTTCATTAGATGTATGTTCAATATAATAATAATGTAACGGTAAATGATGTGTATGAGGCATGAATATTGACTCAGATAAGCTTCATAATACAGTATACAAAATGAGTGTCTCCCCAAGTGCACGTGCCGACCCATATCTGTGAGATTTGAGAGTGAAGCAGGTTTCTAAATAGAAGAGTGGGATATGAGCACTAGTTCTCCCTAACCCCCAATCCACCCCCTTCAGCAATCGCCATCCCACTGCACACTCCCCTATCCCATCTGGACAAGAGGAATACCTATGTAAGAATGATGTTCACCATAGTACCCTACAAGCTCACCATTAAGCTCGCGACCCTGGATCTGAATCCCGCCCTGTGCAACTGGGTCCTGGACTTCCTGACAGGCCGCCCCCAGGTGATGAAGGTAGGAAACAACACCTCCTGTACTCCCTGCTAACCCATGACTGTGTGGCCACGCACGCCTCCAACTCAATCCTCAAGTTTGCAGACGACACAACAGTAGTAAGCCTGATTACCAACAATGACGAGACAGCCTACAGGGAGGAGGTGAGAGCCCTGGGAGTATGGTACCAGGAAAATAATGTCTCACTCAATGTCAACAAAACAAAGGAGCTCAATCTCAGGAGGCTGAAGACATTTGGCTTGGGCCCTAAAACCCTCACAAACTTTTACAGATGCACAATTGAGAGCATCATGTCGGGCTGTATCAGGGCTCTCCAGAGGGTGGTGCGGTCTGCCCAATGCATCCCCGGGGGCAAACTACCTGCCCACCAGGACACCTACAGCCCCCAATGTCACAGGAAGGCCAAAAAGATCATCAAGAACATTAATCACCCGAGCCACGGCCTGTTCACCCCGCTATCATCCAGAAGGCGAGGTCAGTACAGGTGCATCAAAGCTGGGACTGAGAGGCTGAAAAACACCTATCTCAAGGCCATCAGACTGTTAAATAGCCATCACTAGCTGGCTACCACCCGGTTACTCAACCCTGCACCTTAGAGGCTGCTGCCCTATACACATAGACTTGGAATCACTGGCCACTTTAATAATGGAACACTAGTCACTTTAATCATGTTTAAATAATGTTTACATACTGCTTTACTCATCTCATATGTATATACTGTATTCTATTCTACTGTATTTTAGTCAATGCCACTCCGACATTGCTCAAACTAAATATTTATATATTTCTTAATTCCATTCTTTTACTTTTAGATTTGTGTGTATTGTTATGAATTGTTAGATACTACTGCAATGTTGGAGCTACACACAAAGCCACGCACACATTTACAAGCTCTCGCTCTCTCTCACACAAACACACACACACACGCAATGTCCCTCCCTATCCTGCTATCCTGGATGTTGGTTGTGATCATATTAAGAGGCCTGAAGCTGGAGTTCCTTCCAGCCAACATTAGTATTTAGGTCAGTAGGAAGTGGGCCTATAATTATTCAGCAAGATCACATCAGATAGACTTCAGTATTTAACGTTTGTCCAGGTCCCCAGGATGTCGGGAGATGGCTTCAATACCGTCAGGGGCATTGTGAGCACTAATGTATATGTTTATACATTATATGTATATAAACTAGCTTGCTGATGCTATGTATTGGCTAGCTTGCTGATGCTATGTATTGGCCAATAAAAAGCTTTGAAGCCACCGGTCAGCCTCATTGATACTCCTCAGAAGGAGCAGTCCTCCATAAGAATGAATGGAATTCTACAGTATTTCAAAAGACCTTAATAAGTTGTATGCTTCGAGAATCAATGGGTATAAGGTATATAATTAATTTATGAGTCCAAAAATGGATGTAGCAACTAAGGATTCTAGCTTGGAGTGTTTTGGTGTAAAGCGCTCTGTGAACGCCGTAGGGTCCCATGCCTTATAAGGCCAAAAAGCCCCATCTGTCTGCTCTCCTTTCCACTCTCTAACTGGAGCTGACTGGAAGTGTAAGGTTTCAGACCCCACATTTGCATAGGGAGTGACGTGTCACATTTTCTGGCCTATCCAGACAAATAATCGATTACCTCTTCCTATGAGCGAGTGAGCCCAGCTTGAGAGACGACAAATAAAACTGTGACAGTCTAGCCTCCAGAGAGTCCAGCTATTGTGAATTAATCTCGCTGTGATATTCTCAGCTGGATTCTCAAAATGACTGACAGCGCCCCCTGTCAGTCATCTAGTGTATATATAGTATATAATTGGTGAGCGCGTAGTAGACTCGTGGCTTGCTAGGTTGTTGTGGATGGGGATAGATAGTAGTAGCCTTGCACGAGCCGGAACATCTCAAAAGGCAGGTGCCCATCTTCTGTTTCTATAGCCTGAAGCAGCTTGATGTATAAGTACACCTCCTGGACAGGACGCTAGTCTATCGCAGAGCCTTACCCCCAATCTATCTCCTTAAAGCTGCCCTATGCAGAAATCGCTTCGTCATTTCCTTGTTGCTAAAATTCTAATAGTTTGCCTTATTTCAGATTATGTGACAAAACAAGCAAATATAGTGTAGAGAATCATTGTACCATCTAAACCGCTGTGAAATATATTTTGCATAACCAAAAACATTGTATTTTCAGCTGTTTGAAGATGGTGTACAAAACTGAATATAAAAGACACATTTTACAGAAACTAAACTTTAAGAACGGGAAGCATAGAAATTGCGCAAATAGAACAGATCCACAGCTTCTTAGACTTGCTTTCAATGAGAATGACAGATCTTTAATTTACGTTTCTATGTGAATTTGGTCGGGTCCCCTAAAAAGTGACATATTACAGCTTTAATGCTGAGTGCCATGCAGAGACGCATCGGGTCCCATTTTTAAAGTCTGGTATGACTCGGCCAGGGATCGACCTCACACCCTTCCAATCTCAGGGATACTGGTTCAGGGGGCGTAGGCCTTTTCATCAGAGACAAACTGCGTTTGGATTATCAGTGTGAGATTATTGATGGATGGATGGCATCCTATGGGTTAAACTGACAGTTTAACAACATCTCCAGTCAAACCATGTCTTCAGGGCGTCAGGTATCCTAGCGGTTAAGACTGTTGGGCTAGTAACCGAAAGGTTGCTGGTCCGAATCCCCGGGTTGACTAGGAGAAAAATCTTTCAATGTGCCCTTGTGCAAGGCACTTTAACCCTAGTTGTTTCTGTAAATTGCTCTGGGTGAAAGTGTCTGCTAAATGACTTAACATTTTTTTTTTTAATAAGTTGATGCACCAGAATTGTATGAGAGTTTACTCTGCCATGTATACAGGTATGAGAAGTCTGTCCCTTTTCTCATATTGGGCGACTTTTTCTGTGCTGAGGCTATATTGAGGGGGTGGACTGATTGGAGAACGGAACGTGGTGGATTACTCACACAACTCTCACGGAGAGTACCTGATGAGTGCAAACTGTTGCATTTTAAATGGAAGGAATTACAGCAACAATGACTTAACATGTGTATCATCAAAGGGGCTATCTGTTGTGGATTATATACTGGTCTCCCATGAGAACTTAGACTGGTTCAGTGACTTTGCTGTGACTATGAGCAGGGACCTCTTCACCCAGGCAGCATGTGCGTCTGCCATTGATCCATCAAGAGTGATCCCGGACCATTCGTGTCCCACATGCTCAATGGCTCTCCCAGTTCCAGCATTCACTCCCTCCCCATCCCACTGACCAATGAGACATGGAAGGTGCTACCATCACCAAATTCAACCTGTCCAGTATTCTAGAACATGTTATGACAAGTAATGTATGTGAAGCAGCATTGAATGGCTGTGTTGCCCAGCTGGAGGCCACAGTTGCTAATCAGCAGTCTATACTCCATTCTGTGATACAGTAAAGCAGGAGATGGGGGACCAGATCCCCCACAGGGACATTGTGATTAAGCCTGGCAGGTCTAATAAGAGAAGGAAGGTAAAAAAAAAAAAAAGCCTGGTGGTCAGATGAGTTCACCTTACTGTGGAAAAGGCACCACTGGTGGCATCAACAGGAGAACATTCAAGAACTAGAGACATCTGATCCAAAGGCTTTTTGGCAACATGTTAACAAACTTGGTGTGGCTAGTGAACGCCGACAGTTAATCCCCTGGGAAGTCCTAGGGCTCAAAGGAAACTTGCAATCATAATCACACTGTACTAGATACATGGAGAAATGACTTTGCCAGTCTGTTCCAAACAGCCCATCACAGTACAAAAAAAAGCCCCAGGACAGTGTTAGTGGCTCAAGGCACATTGGCTCTCCTTTAAATGAGCCAATTAGTGAGTCTGCTAAGAATGGTAGAGCATACGGCTAAGAATGGTAAAGCATACGGCTATGTTGGGTTACCTGTTGAAGTTTTGAAGAATTATAAGGCCAGAAACGTACTGTACAAGCTCTTTGGTTATTGCTTTGCTCTGGATATGTGGAAATATGGCGTCATCAACCCTATGCCCAAGTCAGGACACAAAAGGGTCCCAATGAACTGCTGTGTATAAACTATTTCTGTTTAACTGCATTTCCCACTGAGCTAAAACCAACAATATTAGAGCAGATGAGCAAAATGTTTTCAGAAAGAAACAAAGCTGCCTGGACCACATCCCCACCTTAACCACAATCATAGCTTCAAAGGAAGAAAAAAAATCCACTTTCTGTTCTTTCATAGATTTTTCTAAAGCCTTTTCTAAAGCCTTGACAGAAATATGTTATGGGACAAGTTGGGGCCAATTGGTCTAAATGGTAACGTCCTGAAATGGCTTATCTCCATGTATGATGATGTGAAATGTTGTGTTCAAGTCAATGGCTGCCTAACTGACTGATTTCCCGTTGACATTGGTAAGAAACAGGGATGCATTTTATCACCCAATCTGTTCTCAATGTATATTAATGATCACACTCTGGTCATCAAAGCGCTAGGAAAAGGTGTCTGTCTAAACGATTATTTTATATGCAGATGACATTGTATTGATCTCTGAACCTGAAGATGAGCTTCAATACATTTAAAAAATGGTTTTTAACTGGTGTGAACAATCAAAACTGAATATCAATGTAGACAAAACTAAGGTAGTACACTATAGGAGCTCAGCAGTGCCAGGTTCACCTTTTAGTTTCTCCTGTGGTCCTGACATATTATTAGATGTTGTCAGTGAGTACTTGGTATTTGTATTTGGGATTGATGATTATTAATGAGTTTTGGGATCATAATGTGTCTGTTAACCCTTTATATTCGTGGGTATTGGCCTATATGGATAGGGCTAAATTGAAATGTTTTTTTTTACATAAGAAATATGAAAAACACTTTGGAGATTATGGGAAAATGATTAGACTAAAGTTGAGGACACAACAGATCACCTGACACAAGACTGAATCCAAACATTTACTGTACATTTCGCCGCATTTGTTGTTAACAAACTCAAAAAATATCTGGATACATTCAGTAACATGATAAGAATATTCCTGGAAAATGTGGGGTAGGTGCAACATAAGACAAAACAATTACAAGGGTTTGAGTAAGAGGACTAACTAATGTCTCTAAGTGGCCACACACACACCTCTCCAAAGTGCGCACCTAAATCATTTCAGTGCACTTTTATGACTCAAAGAAGTGTCTTCAACTATAAGATGCTTTTTGGAGCTCTCCTAGCTGTGGCGTTGAGGAACTAGAGAAAGCACACTTACTGTTGTTGTTTTACGCAATCCAAAAACGTGCCATTACAAAATCACTATCTGGGCAGGTGGGCATCACTTGAAAGTTTGATCTATTGCCAACATGACTAGCTAAATTATAAAATAAGATCTTACAATGGAAGGCTTTCACAGGGCAATTTAGAGAAACTGGTCGTAATTTTGGTGCGCATAGAAAGGAGTCATCAAATCAAATTGTATTTGTCACATGCGCCGAATACAACAGGTGTAGACCTTACAATGAAATCCTTACTTACAAGCCCTTAACCAACAATGCAGTGTTAAGAAGAACAAAAAGTGTTAAGAAAGTATTTACTAAAATAAACTGAAGTAAAACATTTTTTTTAAATACTAATAATTAAGGAGCAACAATAAAATAACAGTAGCGAGGCTATATACAGGGGGTACAGGTACAGAGTAAATGTGTGGGGACACCAGTTAGTCGAGGTAATTGAGGTAATATGTACATGTACACTACCAGTCAAAGGTTTTAGAACACCTACTCATTCAAGGGTTTTTCTTTATTTTGACTATTTTCTACATTGTAGAATAATAGTGAAGACATCAAAACTATGAAAGAACACATATGGAATCATGTAGTAACCAAAAATGTGTATATTTTATATTTGAGATTCTTCAAATAGCCACCCTGTTAGGTTTTGATTATGTGGTAGGTGAAGGAGTCAAGCGCAGGAGAGCAGATATGTCCAAGGAGCGTCTTTTAATAGGCAAGTCCACAACAAAAAGACAGGTACAATACCAATAACAACGCCCACGACAAAAAGAGAATACAGTTACTCACGGAACGAGGAAAAAACAACGCTCCTCAAACTTATACACAATCAGTATATACGTGAAATAAACTGAGGCACAACCTCAACGAGCAACCTGAGACAAATAATGCAATTTTATCGCATGCACCGGTCAGTTAAGGAAACGGTTGGGAGTATAGGATGTAGGAGAGAGGAAATTGTGTGGAGTAGACTATGGTTTGGGCACACAGGTTTGAATGCCACATTGTGGATGATAGGGAGACATGAAACAGGTCTGTGTGATGAGTGTTTAGTGGAGGAAACGGTGGAGCATGTGCTGATATTTTGTTAACTGTATGACGTAGATAGGGAGAGATTGTGTGAAAGGGTTAGAGAGGCTGGACAGGGTTGGGGTGGTGTAGTGGGGAGGAAAGGGAAGGGAAGTGGTGTCTAGGGCTCTATTTCACTTTCTTCAGAGGAACATGTAGGTAGGCCGTGACTGGCCTCACAATTTAGTACAATAGGTGGAAGTGTATGCACCTTAAAAGTTGGGTGCGATCCACCAACCCAATCTCAAAGAAGAAGAAGAAGAAGAAGACAGACCTCTGGACTCATGACGGTTTACGGAGTGGAGGACTATGGGAAGTGGATGGACGCGAACAATAGCGGAAGCGGATGGTGAACAAAAATCTGATGGTGGTGGAAACAAGGACGAATGGACTATCGTATCTGGTAGGAGTACGATTTATAGAAAACAGATATATGCCTGACTTGGTGAATCCGTCCGAAATTTGTTGAAGAAATCTTTAGGTAAAGTGAAATTGGTAGTGCTGAGCGATTAGTGCTTACAGCTAATTTAATGGGGATCAAATACTTTTTTCCCTCACTGTAACAAGATAAAAATTGCTGATGCACAACCAAATTTCGAAATTGCACCTTGTGTATTCTACTATTCTAACTCTCAACAGTAAGAGTTCATAGTGGGGAAATTGATCCGCGGGCCTGATCTACGGAGAAGGGCACCTGTAAAGGGTGACATTTAAGGAGTTTCGAAAGAAGTCGCCATTGCTCTATTAAAGAATACAGCTGGAGTGGTCGATGCACAAAGGATGAATCATGTGGAGTTTGTCTGTTCTTGTGTTTTTTGATGTGGAGTTTCTCACTATCAGTGTGCAGCTGGGATAAGTATACTACCCTATCAGTGTTTATATACAGGCCTTTACAATGTATTATCTGCCAAAGTGAGAAGCCAAGGTGTGGGATATGTGGGGAAAACCACTATGAAGGTGAATGTGTAGCAGAAGAAAATGGCGAAGGAGCAAAGTGCTGTAACTGTAGTGGAGACCATGAAGTGAAGTCCTTGGAATGCCCGATTAGGGTGAAAGAGACTGAGATTGCCAAAATCAGAGCAGTTCAGAGAGTCTCCTATGTGTGGAAGCTGTCAAAGGGTAGAAAGATTGAGTATCTCGGAATGTCCAATGGTAGTGAATACCTGTAGGCCTACACTTCAGCATGAGTACTGCTAACAGGATCCAGAAATGCTTGATGTAAAGAAGATGATTTTTGTCTCTTTTATATCAATGGTGGTACATGGTACTGCTCAAGTTGAAAATAAGAAAAATCGACATCATTGTTTCTGCAGCTAAATGATATCTGGGATTAAAAGATTTCACATCTGAAGAGGTCCTTGGAGTACTGTCTAGAGCGGTCCCAGCCTCTCAGGCACCAGAGCCTGATTAGGGAAGTTTGAATTATGGAATGACTGAAGGAGTGGGAAGATTTTAGTTGATAATTGGTATTATATATTTTTTTAGGTTTTTGTGGATTAATGTTATTTTCCCCCTTCCTCTAACGTTTGTTTGCGGACCGGCATGATACCATAGAAGAAGAAGAAAAAGACTGATTTGCGCGTTAGGTAGTGATGGGAAACCGAGGCTTTCTGAAGCCTTTGGGGCTTTCACCAAATTGTGCCAAAAAACGGTTATTTACTCAGAGCTTTTAGCTCAATGCACATTAGTGAAATCTGCAGGTCAGCAATGAAAAGCAGCATTTTAGGTTTATATATACACACAGACAGGGCTGTGTGATTGACAGGTTCTGTTAACATTCAGAGACAGGTCTGAGACCTGCGGTCAGATGTAGTTATCATTATATGCTGGGACCTGCAGCATAAACAATCAACAGGAAGAGAGCTACAAACTACAGTGTGTACAGCAAACTGCCATAGGAGATACTTGGGCCTGGGATTTTACTGTTAACCATGATTACAGTATTCATTCATTCATTCATTCAACAACGTGACGAGCAAGACCCCATCATCTGGAGTTAAAAAGCCTATGCATTTTCATGTACAGTTGAAGTCGGAAGTTTACATACACCTTAGCCAAATACATTTAAACTCAGTTTTTCACAATTACTGACGTTTAATCCTAGCAAATATTCCCTGTCTTAAGTCAGTTAGGATCACCACTTTATTTTAAGAATGTGAAATGTCAGAATAATAGTAGAGAGAATTATTTATTTCAGCTTTATTTCTTTCATCACATTCCCAGTGGGTCAGAAGTTTACATACACTCAATTAGTATTTTTAAATTGTTTAACTTGGATCAAACGTTTTGGGGAGCCTTCCACAAGCTTCCCACAATAAGTTGGATGAATTTTGACCCATTCCTCCTGACAGAGCTGGTGCAACTGAGTCAGGTTTGTAGGCCTCCTTGCTAGCACACGCTTTTTCAGTTCTGCCCACAAATGTTCTATAGGATTGAGGCCAGGGCTTTGCGATGGCCACTCCAATACCTTTGTTGTCCTTAAGCCATTTTGCCACAACTTTGGAAGTATGCTTGGGGTCATTGTCCATTTGGAAGACCCATTTGCGACCAAGCTTTAACTTCCTGAATGATGACTTGAGATGTTGCTTCAATATATCCACAAAGTTTTCCTCCCTCATGATGCCATCAATTTTGTGAAGTGCACCAGTCCCTCCTGCAGCAAAGCACCACCACAACATGATGCTGCCACCGCCGTGCTTCACGGTTGGATGGTGTTCTTTGGCTTACAAGCCTCCCTCTTTTTCCTCCAAACATAACGATGGTCATTATGGCCAAAGAGTTCTATTTTTGTTTCATCAGACCAGAGGACATTTCTCCAAAAAGTACAATCTTCGTCCCCATGTGCAGTTGCAAACCGTAGTCTGGCTTTTTTATGCCGGTTATGGAGCAGTGGCTTCTTCCTTGCTGAGCGGCCTTTCAGGTTATGTCGATATAGGACTTGTTTTACTATGGATATAGATACTTTTGTACCTGTTTCCTCCAGCATCTTCACAAGGTCCTTTGCTGTTGTTCTAGGATTGATTTGCACTTTTCGCACCAAAGTACGTTCATCTCTAGGAGACAGAACACATCTCCTTCCTGAGCAGTATGACGGCTGCGTGGTCCCATGGTGTTTATACTTGCGTACTATTGTTTGTATAGATGAACGTGGTACCTTCAGGCATTTGAAAATTGCTCCCAAGGATGAACCAGACTTGTGGAGGTCTACATTTTTTTCTGAGGTCTTGGCTGATTTCTTTTGATTTTCCCATGATGTCAAACAAAGAGGCACTGGGTTTGAAGGTAGGCCTTGAAATACATCCACAGGTACACCTCCAATTGACTCAAATGATGTCAATTAGCCTATCAGAAGCTTCTAAAGCCATGACATAATTTTCTGGAAATTTCCAAGCTGTTTAAAGGCACAGTCAACTTAGTGTATGTAAACTTCTGACCCACTGGAATTGTGATACAGTGAATTATAAGTGAAATCATCTGTCTCTAAACAGTTGTTTGAAAAATTACTTGTTTCATGCACAAAGTAGATGTCCTAACCGACTTGCCAAAAATATAGTTTGTTAACAAGAAATTTGTGGAGTGGTTGAAAAATGAGTTTTAATGACTCCAACTTAAGTGTATGTAAACTTCTGACTTCAACTGTATGATGAACCTAGAGCATGCAGCAAAGACCAAAGACCAAAACTCTCTCACCCTCTTTCTCTGTCTCACACACACACACACACACACACACACACACACACACACACACACACACACACACACACACACACACACACCACACACACACACACACACACAACAGAAGCAGCACATGAAACTGCGACAAATGGCCACCTTCCCAATTCCTTTCCCCTGTCCCCTCCTGCACCCCTCTCCTCCACCCCTCCATGTCGCAGTAGGACCCTCTTGTGGACATCATCGCTGCTCCTACCCCCTCTCCCCTGTCTCTCGGTGCCCCCGTGAGACTCACCCTCTTGTGGACATTGTCATTGCTCCTACCCCCTCTCCCCTGTCCCTCTGTGCCCCAGTGAGGCTCAACCTCTTGTGGACATTTTCGCTGCTCTTTCCCCTTCTCCCCTGTCCCTCGGTGCCCCAGTGAGACTCAACCTCTTGTGGAAATCGCCACTGCTCCTACCCCCTCTCATATGTCCCTCGGTGCCCCAGTGAGACTCACCCTCTTGTGGACATCGTTACTGCTGTCCTCGTATTTCTGCTGGATCCTCTCCTCAAGGAAGTAGATCCGCAGCTTCAGGCTGAAGTTCTCCTTCTTCAGGTCTTTCAGGTGCTGAGAAATAGTGCGGTAACCGCGGAAACTGTTAGACATGGTGCCAGGTTTTTCACAGGGGGCAACAGAGCCCCCCATTCAGTCCTGCATCCTAAAGCAGCACTGAATAAAAACGTAATAACCTAAACAACAATAATTCAAAATCTATCAGTAGAATAGTAGTTGCTGTCTAACTGTAGGTCAACAACACTGATGTCCAACACACAATCAAGAATGAAGTGAATGACAATCACAACCGGAGTAGAGAGCTGCCTCCTCGTTTTTCAACATTGAGGAGGGGTTGTGGGGGGGGGGGGTGGCATGAGCAGTGGGGGGGAGGGAGTGTGTTGATAAAGAGTTGTGTCAGAGTTTCTTTTTTTAACACTGTGAAGTTGTCCCAGGATCTGACATGGGCTGGAGAGTGGCACAGACAGACCACAGACACAAGTGGTGTGCTGCTACTGTAGCTGATAGGGAAAACATACTGTATGCGACTACACTTGGGCAGCAGCCTTCAATTTGATCTGGAACTGTAATGGAAAGAAATAGGTTGCTAACTAGTTTGAGATCACATACTGTGTTGATCTAGGAGACAAGTTGATGGTTAGTGCTCTGCTATCCTCCCACCACTCTGTATCACCCAAAAGTTAGCCCCCACTGAACTAGGCACAACAGCTGCTTCCAAGAACCCCCAACACTCCACCTCATATCAGTAGACATACAGGCAGAAAAGGCAAAGCACCTAAACAAGTTGAACTGGAACCATAAATACTGAAACAACTCTATGCGTGCATGTATAGCTCCAATGAAGCATATGAGATATGAATATCAACACTTGACAACTACGGAGTGACTACATGCTTTGTGACCATAAGGGGGTGCTATAGCTCCACTCTCCTGCTCTGTTCACCTGAGTGAGTGGAAACACTGATATATAAAGTACCAGTCAAGAGTTTGGACACACCTACCCATTCAAGGGTTTTTCTTTATTTTTTATTATTTTTTACATTGTAGAATAATAGTGAAGACATCAAAATTATGAAATAACACATATGGAATCATGTAGTAACCAAACAAGTGTTACACAAATCAAAATACATGTTATATTTGCCTTGATGACAGCTTTGCACACTCTTGGCATTCTTTCAACCAGCTCCATGAGGTAGTCACCTGGAATACATTTCAATTAACAGGTGTGCCTTGTTAAAAGTTAATTTGTGGATTTTTTTTTCCTTCTTAATGCGTTTGAGCCAATCAGTTGTGTTGTGACAAGCAAAGAGAAACGACAGTCCATCATTACTTTAAGACATGAAGACAATATGGAAAATGTCTAAAGTTTCTTCAGGTGCAGTCAGAAAAAAAACATCAAGCGTTATGATGAAACTAGCACTCATGAGGACCGCCACAGGAAAGGAAGACCCAGAGTTACCTCTGCTGCAGAGGATAACTTCATTATAGTTACCAGCCTCAGAAATCGGCAATGAACTGCACCTCGGATGCAGATCAAATAAATGCTTCACAGAGTTCAAGTAACAGACACATCTTAACATCAACTGTTCAGAGGAGACTACGTGAATCACACCTTCATGGTTGAATTGCTGCAAAGAAACCACTACTAAAGGACACCAATAAGAAGAATAGACTTGCTTGGGCCAAGAAACACAAGCAATGGACATTAGACCGGTGGAAATATGTCCTTTGGTCTGATGAGTCCAGATTTGAGAATTTTGGTTCC
Organism: Salmo trutta; assembly: GCF_901001165.1. Taxonomy (NCBI): domain Eukaryota; kingdom Metazoa; phylum Chordata; class Actinopteri; order Salmoniformes; family Salmonidae; genus Salmo; species Salmo trutta. Next base: position 29,161,396 of record NC_042960.1, on the reverse strand, counting down.
AACCGCCGTGTCTTTGTGAGACGCAGAGTAGGTGAATGGATGATCTCCGCATGTGTGGTTCCCACTGTGAAGCATGGAGGAAGAGGAGGTGTGATGATGTGGGGGTGCTTTGCTGGTGACACTATCAGTGATTTATTTAGAATTAAAGGCACACTTAACCAGCATGGCTACCACAGCATTCTGCAGTGATATGCCATCCCATCTGGTTTTTAAACAGGACAATGACCCAAAACACACCTCCAGGCTGTGTAAGGGTTATTTAACCAAGAAGGAGAATGATGGAATGCTGCATCAGATGACCTTGCCTCCACAATCACCCGACCTCAACCCAATTGAGAGGGTTTGGGATGAGTTAGACCGCAGAGTGAAGGAAAAGCAGCCAACAAGTGCTCAGCAATTGTGGGAACTCCTTCAAGACTTTTGGAAAAGCATTCCTCATGAAGCTGGTTGAGAGAATGCCAAGAGTGTGCAAAGCTGACATAAAGGCAAAGTGTGGCTACTTTGATGAATTTAAAATCAAAACTATATTTTCATTTGTTTAATACTTTTTTGGTTACTACATGATTCCATGTCTTATTTCATAGTTTTGATGTCTTCCCTATTTTTCTACAATGTAGAAAATAGTAAAAATAAAGAGAAACCCTTGAATGAGTAGGTGTGTCCAAACTTTTGACTGGCACTGTATATATATGCCATTTAGCAGACACAAACCTTAACCAAACAAGACTGCAATGGCTAGGCCAGGCCAGTGACTGAGTAGCTGAGACACAAACAGGTCAAAGAATGATCATCGCCAGTGGTAACACTGTATTCCATCATATAGGTCAGTGTTTCCCAACTCCAGTCCTGGAGTACCCCCAATAGTACACATTTGTGTTTTACCCCTGGACAAACACACCTCATTCAACTCATCGAGGGCTTGGTGATTAGCTGACAAGTAGATCGAGGTATGTTTGTCAGGGCTACAGTAAAAATGTTTACTGTTGTGGGTACTAGAGGACTGGAGTTGGGAAACACTGAGTAGGTAGAGAACCCCAGGAGAGAACCCCAGTCCAGTCCAGGTAGCCGGCAGGTAGCAGCTAGCCTAGTGGTTAGAGCGTTGGGCCCGTAACCGAAAGGTTGCTAGATACAATCCCCGAGCTGACAAGGTAAAAATCAGTCATTCTGTCCCTGAACAAGGCAGTTAACCCACTGTTCCTACGCCACCATTTTAAATAAGAATTTGTCCTTAACTCACGTGTCTAGTTAAATAAAGGTTAAATAAAATATAAAAAACTAAGTATTCCAGCATACTGGATAGGCTACGGCAGAGCTGAAGAGAACAACAGTACACCCATAACCGATTACAACCCAATTAGGTCTCATTCAGAAGAAATCATTGAATTTATTCCCAAACGAGCTGCATGTGAAATGAAATCGTCCCTATTCTCTCACTGTACTTTCCCTTTCTGACGTCTGCTCATAGTCTAGTGGCTCTAGCACATCGGGAAAAAAGCACATCCAGACATTTTCCAGACTCCCGTACCAACTTCTAAATTGTACCCCACTGATTTATATTATTGGGGTGTATCTAACCATCCATTATTACAATCAGACTGGATTAAAGACGTGCAGATAAATATCTGGGTAGTGAAAGGTTCCTACGTCACACCAGCCACAGCTCATAAACATTTTCCAACGGTGACGTCCCTCGCCAAGCAGAGCCAAGCTGCATGCTGCGCATTTCCATGGTGCTTTAATTAGGATGTTGTTTTCAAACTGAATGTGCAACAAGAGACCAAGAACTAACCACAGAAGAGCTTGGGAGGAAGGAGAAGTAGAGGGAAGGGAAAAGGATCTTCGAGGAAGTAAAGTCGTGATGTGAGGGGCTATGGCTGTAACTCTACTTTGCTATAGCTTCACTCTCCTTTTCTGTTCACCTAAGTGAATGGAAACACTAATAAATAATACATATATATATGCAATTTAGCAGACACTTTTATCCAAATCGACTTACGTCGACTTATGTATGGGTGGCCGCAGCAGGAATCAAACCCACAAACGTTGGTGTTGCAAGCATCATGCTCAACCAATTGAGCCATTTAAAACTAGCTAGTTGAGTTTGTCCATCCTACTAAATTAGTTCTAAGATGTAATTCTGGAGGGCCAACACTAAAAGTAGAATGACACAACCACCTGAATATGAACCAAATAAAGTCAGACCACACAGCACTGGAAGAGAGGATCCTGAGGTAACAAACACTTTTCACTCCAAATCCTCATCATTAAATGAGTTATAGTCTGATGTGGAATTTTCCAAACTGCCAATATATCTGCAATAATATGCAAAAGGCAATGTGTGCTACTGTTCTCACACTGTTAACAAAAACACCAGTTAATAATATCAAGCAATGTTTAACAACCATGTAAAATACTCAAAGAAAATAATCAAAGAAAATTATGTTTATTTCAATTTGTCCAATCTTACACCGCAAGGCTCATAATTATGCGTATAAAAATTGGGCTGACAAGCATAAATGCCACTGTTCTGTTTGTAGATTATCTACAAGGGATATAAATCAAGCAGAAAATGTTCAATTTCACTGTATCCAGGGAAACAAATGCCAAGGCAACCGTACTGACTTCAGAGGCACGGTGGTGATCTGCTCTCTATTTACTGTGATGTAATGTAAATGTCATGTCATACAGTATATGTGACAGAGAGGGAGAAGCGTATATCCATGTACACGGGTAAGATAATATAGCTAGCTACATTTTCAGATATTAAACATTTTTAATTTTGTCAGAAAGTTATTTTAATTTCAAATTAAAGCGTACTGTGAGCTAGCTAGTTAACGTTAGCTTCCTGGTTAGTTTGACTTGATTTTATTTTTACATGGACAGTGCACATTAATCAACGTTTCAGTAAAAGTGCCGGTTTTAGCCAGCCGGCTAATTTTCAACCGCAGAGCCTGGGCAGGTTATTAAAAACAATTACAATATAGACAATCATTGAGCAGTGAGCACACTCAGAGCAACATAGGACAAGCAAGACGTAGCATACAGACAGAGCAACATAGAACAAAAAGCAACAAGACAAAATCCATAAAAGTAACAAAGTGTTTCCACACCTCACAAGCTACAGACAACAGACAGCATGGAAAGCGGCAATACACAGCTAGGGATAATGTTCACAGATCTGATTGACCTTTAGCCATGTCTTCATGCTTTTTGTGAAAGTGTGATAGGTGGTGCAGTTGTGTGTGTCTGATGGCAGTGTATTCCAGACATGGAAAGCTCTCACAGAGAAAGCGGATTTACTAAAGGTGCTTTTCCTTAAGGGAACTATACAGTCACCTCTCATGGCAGACCTTGTGGATCTGCTGCCATATGTTTGGGTTTTCTGTTTAACAAAAATACTGAGTGGAGGGGGAGCCAGGCCATTTAGGATCTTGAATACAAGACATGCACAAGATTTTCCCAACTCAGGAACTCATGCTTTCTGAGGATGTAACAGTGATGATGGCTATTGGGCTTCCTATCAAGCACTTTGAGAGCCTGTTTGTAGACAGACTGAATAGGTTTTAATGTTGTACAGCAAGCTTGGGCTAGTCAAGCAGTATGTTAAGTGGGGGAGTATCATAGATTTGAAGTCTAGTTTTGCTACCTCTGTAGTCAATTTCATATAAATCGGAAATTAGCTAGATTAAATTTGGTTATTTGAATGACCTTTTTCACATGCTTTTTAAAAGAGAGGTTGGAATCAAGTATGATGCCAAGGTACTTAAAATCAGATTCCACCTGGAGCTTCTCCCCTGACACATAGACATCTGGCTCAGTAGCATCTGTTGCCCTCTTTGTGAAGAACATGCAGACAGTTTTTTTCACATTGAGATGCAAACACGAGTCACTGAGCCACTTTGTAACCGGGACCATTACAGTAGTGAGTTCTTGTGCAGCTTGTTGTTTGCTCTTTGCATGCACATATATCACTGTATCATCTGCATACATTTGAACTTCAGACCCAGTACAGACAGAAGACAGATCATTAATGTACAGGCTGAACAGGAGGGGCCCCAGTATTGACCCTTGGGGCACGCCCACATCATAGCTAAGAGTGATCAGAGTTACTGATCTGTGTAGTAATATTATTCCTATCTCAAAGCCATTTGCATTGCTAGTTATAGCCTAATGTTAGCTAACTAGCTAACATTTAACCTGGTTGGTTAGGTACCTGCAGATTCATGCAGGGTAGTAATGTTATGAGTTGGGATTATGGTTAATTGTTTAGCAAGCTAGCTACATGTCTAAACAAAAGACTCCACTATACAAGTAACCATTTCTCTACACCTTCTGTATCCTGTGCATGTGACAATTTTTATTTTATTTTATTGGATATAGTATGTGTTTACCAGAGACGGTAATGTGAAGAACATGACCTGCACCAAAGTCAAATTAGGATATAACGTTTATCTCGTTGGCCTGTGTCCAAGTTATAAAATTCTCCGGTAGAATACCCTGCTTTTATTTCATCACACTCACAGCCGTAAGCTATTTTCTGTAATTGGCTCACCATTAACGTGTAAATAATGATCTTGTTGTGAGTTTATTTTCATGTAATTAAGACAAATGAGCTAAAGTGAAGACGTTGTCAGCTATATGATATGGTCATTATTTGAACTGGCTAGCCAGCTAACAAGCTAGAAACTAACCAAAACATTTGCTTTTAGTTGCCTGGTATGTTAGATTGGCATATACTAAATTCATTTTTAAATGGGTCGGTTTATTGGTGTTGAAATACTGTAAGGGGAGCAGAGAAGTCAGGCGCAGGAGTGCAAAAACTGTGTTTACAACGGAGCAGTTTAATAATAAAAACCACCGGAATCAGAACAAACAATCAATGGGTACAAAACACAGTTGCACACCAGATAAACGTGCACAAGCACTTACAATAAACAATTCCGGACAAGGACATGGGGGGGGGTTGAACAGAGGGTTAAATACACAACATGTAATGATGGAATTGAAACCAGGTGTGTGGGAAGACAAGACAAAACTAATGGAAAATGAAAAGTAGATCGATGATGGCTAGAAGACCGGCGACGCCGACCGCCGAACACCACCCGAACAAAAAGAGGAACCAACTTCGGGGGAAGTCGTGACAAATACACTAGTTATGCTATTTCGGACCACCAGGCTGCTGATGTCATGCAGCCCGTAGTTTTTGTATTTATACTTTTTCATAATGACAAGAAGTTTTATGTCGGACGACAACAGAATGTTCATGATGTCACTGCGACAACTGTCGATAGACGTAATATAAACCAGCCTTAAGTCTTGAAATCTTTGGTTGTTTAGTATATGGCGTCACATGTGAATTCTTAATGAGATGCGTGGAGCTAAGGCTTAAGAGGGTGTGAACGATGCTGAATGGGTGTAGACAAAGAAGAGCTCTCCTAGTAGGTTCACCAAAACGTTCAAGGGTCATTTTCTCAAAAGTATTTCAAGTTTATCAACTTTCAAAGCAGAATTACTTTCCCATTGTTCCTCAACTGTAGTGTATGATATACCATTTTCTAGGTGAGTCTCTACTTTCATCCAATGTAAAAAAAAATACCATTTCAAATTTTGCTACACAAGACCGAATCCAGCCCGTCGGTCACATGAGTATGTATGCTTGAATGGGTGCAGTACAGACAGAAAATATTTGAATTGAGCTAATTAACTTAAAGTGTAGCATTAACAAATAGTATATAACATTGTACACAATAGTCCCTCAACTTGTCAGGAACTGCCTCCCTACCTTGCGCCTCCCTCACTACAGTCTCTATACCCTAGGACACCGGCGCGAGGATGAGCGACTTGGGGATGATGGATCCAAGTGGCCGATCCTCACTGGAGCTATGGGAACTGGCGAGACAGGGCATCCAGCTTCACGTTCTTAGACCCCTGGTGGTAAGATACCGTGAATCTGAACCGAGTGAAGAAAAGAGCCCAACGAGCCTGTCGGGATTGAGGTGTTTAGCCTCCTGGATGTAGGCCAGGTTCTTGTGGACCGTCCAAACCGTAAAAGCATGTTCCGAACCCGCCAACCAGTACTGCCACTCCTCCAAAGCCAGTTTGACCACAAGCATCTCCCAATTGCCGACATCATAGTTCCTCTCCGCTGGAGTGAGACGTCTGGAGAAGGCACGAGGGTGAAGAGTTTGGTCTTTAGCCAAGCACTGAGACAGAACCGCACCCATGCCAACGTCAGAGGCATCCACCCCTACCACAAAGGGAAGAGAAGGATCCACATGAACTAGAATGGGTGCAGAAGAAAACCGACAGAAGATGAGAATGTCATCCAGGTATACAAAGACGAACTGGTGAAGGAAGTCACGCAGCACGTCATTAACCTGGGCCTGGAAAACAGCTGGAGCATTAGTAAGTCCAAACAACATGACATGGTACTCATAATATCCATTAGGAGTGTTGAACGCTGTCTTCCACTCGTCTCCCTGTCTGACTCGCAGAAGTCCAATTTTAAAAAAAACGTAGCTCCCTGGAGTGGTGAGTTGCTCGTTAATCCTGCGCCTTCTCTCCAGAGCGGAAACCTGGTGCGTCCCAATTGCGTCGGCTCCTCTGAAGGATATGAAGGGGAACCAGAGCCGAATTGAGAACTCTGACGAGGTACAGAACAAGCAGGCGCAGCATAGGGCAGTGGGACACCCAAAGAATCTACTCCCTCAGCGGGACCCGAAACACTGGAGACCACTTGGAATCCCTCCGTCCTCTCACGACGACGTTCCCAGAGCCGGTTGTCAATCCGGATGGCCAGAACGATGAGCTCATCTAGAGTGTCAGAGTTGTCCCGGGAAGCCAGTTCATCCTTGAGAACCTCGCTGAGTCCGTTCAGAAAGGCTGAATGAAGAGTGGGCACAAGAGTTCTTAAATCATCCGACAATGCCTGCAGCCACGCCTCATGGCGGCCAATCACAGTTCCATGGTGGGTGACAGCCGACCGTAAAGGGTGGAGTTCAGCATGTTCCTTGGACGACTGAGAAATCTCTGCTGGGTCCATTGTTGGCTTAGATCTCCTGTTACAATGATGCTTGTACGAACTCGAACCCAGTCACTGAGAAACACAGCAAGCAGAGGTAAACGTAAATTCAGCTCTTTACTTAGTCTTGACAAAAACAAGGCAACAGCACAAGAGTGCACTAAACAAAACATAAGACCTGAGCACAGATACAAGCAACAGAGGAACCTAAATAGCAAGGCAACCAGGTGAACAGAGAAGGTAATCAAAACCAGGTGAAACCAATAAGTAATAATTACGGTAACCTGGAAACTAGAACACAAGGCAAGGTTGCCCTCCAGCAGTAACCCATGGGAAGAAAAAAAAAACGGAACCTGTGACAGCACTCTGAATCAGTAACCCCAATGCAATGCAATATGTGCAGATCCTTACGGGCTATACGTACATATAATCCATCATTGATCCAATACCAGCTAGATCAACCATTTCTTCACTGCCTCAATCTGTCAGTCGACTTCTGTTGCCATGGTAACACGGGGACGTCACCGAGAGGGTGAGGGGTGGATATCGTCTTTCAATTTCTACTTCTCCCCCTCTCTCATCAAGCATCATGCCCCCTCCCTATCTCTTCCCTAGTCCTCCCTCTCTCCATCTATCCCTCTCGCCATCCTTTTCTCTGTTAAATCCATCCCAGATGAGGAGGCAGAGCAGGGTGCCAGTGGTATGTGAGTGGAGGATGAAGTAGTGTAACGTTGGTGAGTGGGGGGAAAGGCGGTAGGAGGGGGGCTCTCTCCCTGTGCCAGCCTCCCATCAGGGGTGCGTACACTTTCCAGCCTGCCTGACAACCCCACTGTGCTCCAAAAAGAGCCCCTACGGCACATCACCTTCCTTGCTCGCAATGACGACCAGAAAAACAGACCCAATCAAACACTAACCCATATGCTGCTGCCCACAACCCCTGCAACACAACATCTATAGCTCTCACACATACACACTCCCACACACCCACACACCCACACACACTGAGCCTAGATGGTGGCAGAACACAGCGGTGGTGGAAAAGAGCGGGTCACACGCTAGGGCTTAGGGAGCCATCGCCGCCGCAGGCATTGTTTGGTTACAGGCATCGCTGCGTTTCCATGGGTATTTACAGTACTTCTACATTTGTTGTTTGGGCTTAATTATGCCAAGTGGGAAAGAGGTACGAATAAAACAGGATTTATACAAACCCAGAAAACACAAACACTTGGTATCTGGATGCTGTAGTTCATACGACCAGAGACTGATGCTAGGTTAAAGAGGCTATTGGCTGCTCTTACTTGTTAGAATTACTGCTTCTCTCTGAGTAGAACACACACAGCTGATGTCATGTATTTTGTAGGGGGAAGAGAGTAATCAATAGTGTAACTAATGCAGGGCAGCATGGTCTCACAACATCTTCTGTAGCTGGATACTAACCTACTGGGTGTAATCAATGAATGGAGAAGTCCACCTCTCTGTCGACGCCACATTAACCTCATGCTTTATATCAACCCCCTGCTAGGTACTGGATGGCGTATTCTCACCAGGTGGAACTCAGATGTACCAGACCGTACTATTTACTGAACGGGTGACTTAATAAACTGGAACCGAATCCGGACTCATGGAGTGTTCTTTGGCCTGGGATCAGTAGTTTCAGCGCCGGTCTTCCTGACCCAGGCTGTCTGTGATACCCGACCCCCGGACGTGAACCTTTCCCTGGGCAGACTGTGACGGATGGCCCCTAGCCTGGAGCTCTGGTCAATAGCGCAGAGTGATACTCCCAGAGAGGGCAGCAGTGCCCTGACTCAGGCAGCTGATGTAGCTAACACTACGGCTACTGGGTAGGGACTAGACAGGAAAGGAACGCTGCCAGCTCAGTTCTGGGCAAATGGACCCTGCCTGTGTGCATCTGGGAATTTCAAGATTGTCACACGATTAGACAGACGAAAGGGACAACAAGCGGATGAGAGAGTTACTTGTCTGCGTGTGTGTCTGTGTAAGGGTGGTGTATGAGTGTGTGTGTATAAAAGAGAGCGAGAGGGAGGGAGATAGAGAGAGGCTGAGGCCAACGTGGACTAGTATGGACACAGATCTGACATACCACACCCTTTATTTACCGCTCCTTCCATCCACTCTTTCATAACGCCCCCTCCATTCAGAGGTGTGACTGCTGTGAGTCAGCCAGACAGGAAATTACCTAAGTCTAGGAGGGAGGGAAAGGGGGGGCACTCAACATCAATGCTAAGATTAAATCAGAAAATTTGGGGATTGGGAGGTTAGAGTTAGAGGGAGAGAGAGAGAGAGAGAGAGAGAGAGAAAGAGAGAGAGAGGAGAGAGAAAGAAAGAGCTAAGTACCACTCCATTCCATTAAGATTTGTTTCACCAGATGAGGCCTGGGAGCCAAACAGAGAGGAGTATGGGAGGAGGGGGGGTTGGGCAGACGAGGGGGGATATGTTACCTTCATCACAAACTCACTTGCAGAACAAAAGGATGACTAGTGTACTTAAGAAGAAGTTAAAGACCACATCTTCAAATCCTAGAAACATCTGATTGAGCTCCTCCATCTCTGCATCTCCTCCACTCAATCATCCCCCTCCATATATAGTCATGCATCATCTGTCTGTAGTAATGGCGAGTAGGGAGGACAATAGGCACTTCCAGAGGAGAGAGAGTGACTCCATCAATGAATCAAGTAAGAAAACAAATAGAGCTTCGATGGCTCTCTGATGGCCTAGTTGAGGAATTCCCTCAAGAGTCATTTTAGCTGTAGACACAATGCAACTGAGAGTGATTAGGAAGCCATTTTAGGTCAATTATCCAGGCAATATTTTCAGTCGTCCCTTTAGACGGTAGCAGTAGCCTTTCTTTTCACCTTCTCTCTTTTCCTGACAGATCACAGATCATATCAATACAGGGGTGAATAAAGAGACAGACATATCCCCCCCCCCCCACCTCCGTGGCCAACCATTCTGACAACCTCCATCACACCAACACATAGTAATCCATCATATATGAATCAGAGGAGCTGATTCCCTGTCTCTCCTGCTGCTCCAATCAATAGCTTCCTGTGTCAATCTCAGTCCACAAATGAACCTTTCTGAGCCTCCGCCTCCACACACACCTCACCCCAGCTCCCCTTACTCTCCACCGGGAGGCAGGATCAGAGAGAGGAGGGTGGGAGGGAGAGACAGAGACAAATACATAGGGAGAAGATGAGGTAATATGGTGAGTGAGAGAAAAAGAAAAAGAGCGAGAGAGAGAAAGAGAGAGAGCAACATTTATGATAGAGAGAGAAAGAGAGAAGGAGGGAGAAAGAGATAGAGAGCGAGAGTGAGAGGATGAGCTAACCATTTGTAGTTACATGCTGCTGCTGTGCTGTGCTGTCTGCTGACTATTAGCTGTCTGATTGGAAAAGGCTTGATTTCTGCTGGAGCGTCAGGAAATTATCCCACTAAGCTACTCTTTCGCTAGGTCATCTTTTGCTAAGTCTGAGGGTCGAAACAGGATATATAAGTACAAGGTGAACACACACACACACACACACACACACACACACACCCTTACCCTACTAACTCTAACATGTTATTTTAAAATGGAGTTGACTACATCACAATCTTTCAGACTAGACAGTCAATAGCTGCTCTTCTAATTTATGACAGTTCATCTACACAGTCCGTGCTGTTACGTTCAACTAAATACTTTCCATAGGTTTGTGTAAGCAACCCTAAACACATTGCACGTAATCATAAAAGCATGCATTTCATGTTACAGGGAAAGGTCTGCTTTGTGGAAAAGTGCCGCTGTTCCCAGAGCCATATTTCACAGAGTAAATCTGTCTCTGATTCAGTGTGTTTATGGAGGGTCTAAATTATGGTATCGAGTTCTCTCCAAACCACTGCCAACTGTCATGAACCCTCCCACCGGCCGCTTTTGTCTCTCGCAGACGTGTAACCCAATCTTTCCCAGAGTTTCTCTCTCTTCGCTTGAATTCATTTCAGCCGAACAGGGAGAACAGTTTTGAAAAAACAAACATAAACTGATTGAACAAAATGATGTGTTTTCGCCCCAAATAGAAATCGGAGGTAGGAAACGCCGCCGGCGGAACAGTTTTGTGAATGAAGCCCAGCTGACAAACAGAACAGACAGGGATGGGGTACCAGGGCCATAAACATTTACCTGTGCGTGTATATAGGTGTGTGTGTGACTGTGTGTCAAATAAAATAACATTTGTCACATGCGCCGAATACAACAGGTGTAGTACAGTGAAATGCTTACTTACAAGCCCTTAACCAACAATGCAGTTTTAAGAAAAACAAGAGTTAAGAAAATATTTACTAAATAAACTAAAGTAAAAAATAAATAAAAAGTAACACAATAAAATAACATTAACGAGGCTATATATACAGTGGGTACCGGTACCAAGTCAATGTGCAGGGGTACAGGTTAGTTGAGGTCATTGAGGTAATATGTACATAAAGTGACATAGATAATAAACAGATAGAAGCAGCAGCGTAAAAAAAGTGTGTGCACGCGTGCGTGTGAGTGAACGTGTGTGTGTCAGACTGCGGTTGAACACACAAACCAAGTAGAAACTGTGCTTCTCATTGAAGAGTGCAATGCCCAATAGGTCCAAGAGATGGCAACAGGAGAGAGATGGCAACAGGTGGTACTGTATGGTGGCATATGGTGGGTACGACAGTGTTACCCCTGTAATTAGCATGGTGAACAAACACATTTACGCTGTAAACACCTTCTCTGATCAACATGCGTGTTAGCACGACAACATGTGTGGCTTGTGTTGTGTGTGACGAGACAGGAGGGTTGTAAATGCTAAAACATGTAAACCCATGAAGAGCCTGGCTGAACTTGACCTCGGTGGTGTCTGAAATGGATGGGCTGTATGTATGCATATGTTTAAGATACTGTGCAGAGTATGCCATGTAATGTACAGTATGAAAAGGTCTACTAGTATAGCACTGATGTCAGATTCATCATGGATCAATGGACGGATGGATGAATGAATATATGACGTGTGCTGTGATGTAATCATGTGTTCTTTTTGAAGTGATGCCAAAGACTAATTTCCATCTTCGGATGGACAGTCAGTGAAGTCACATAATATTTTACTCTATTGTATTCTACAGTACTCTACAGTAATGCATGCGTGGACACGTGTCCAGTATCTATCTGATGTATACTATATGTGTGTGTGTGTGTGTGTGTGTGTGTGTGTGTGTGTGTGTGTGTGTGTGTGTGTGTGTGTGTGTGTGTGTGTGTGCTGGAACCATGCCCTCCTTTATTGTCTATGCAAATAAATCAAAGGGACACAGAGCTGTGCCCGAGGGCCCCATTGACTGCACTGAACCATCAGTTGGCAGGATGGGACTGTAACGTTACTGTGTAAAGGGGCCTGGGGTGAGCGGAGGGAGAGGGTGGAATAGTAGGGGGGGTTAGGAGGGTTAGAGGCACGGTCTCTGCTCCCATTATTTTCCATAAAGGGCACATCTGTAGAACTCAATGACTGAACTACGCACACGCACACACCTAACCACAGCATTCAAACAATAAAAGACTCAAGTTTATTGTTAGGAAGGATCAAAGCTTTGCCGATCCCTATAAATGTTAAGGGAATCTCTTCCTCTGTGTGTCTTTCGCTGAGCTGTGTTCACTAACATCAAGCCTCTCTCGGTCTGTCTTTCTGGGAGCTGCGGTTCACTAACATTAATGGCATGCTCCGGTACTTTGGCGTCTAAGAAAGTATTTTTATTTTTTTATTTTTGGGGGCGATGGATATGTCAATGTGTAGTAGATACATACATAATCTATGAGCAGAACTACTGTCTTAGCTACCTCAATTAGCCACGAAACCTCTAGTTTGAAAGCGACCGTTTTCTTGAAGCTGTGCCACAGCATTTTCCCTACATTTTGATTAGGGTGTAATTGCAGACCGCAATTAGAGGTGTTTTCTAATATTGCCGTTTCTTGATGTCAAGTTACCGTAATTTCCGGACTATAAGCTGCAACTTTTTTCCCAGGCTTTGAACCTCGCGGCTTAAACAATGACGCGGCTAATATATGGATTTTTCCCACTTTCAATTTTTTTTTCCCAAAAAAAAACATTCTGTGACGTGCTCAGTTTTTTGGAGCATGAAGCTTTCATTAGACCAATGAAATTGCCGAACAGGTTAAGGTCAAACAACTGTTTTGTTTACTGTTTAGATTAAATCGAGCGCTCTCAAACTTCCCATCATTCTGATTACGGTAGTCATTTTGTCACCCTCATCATGGCAAAGACACGGAGAAATGTATATGATGCAGCTTTCAAGTTGAAGGCGATTGATCTGGCTGTTGGAAAAGGAAATAGAGCTGCTGTACGGGAGCTTGGTCTTAATGAGTCGATGATAAGACGTTGGAAACAGCAGCGTGAGGAATTGACTCAGTGCAAAAAGACAACTAACGCTTACTGCTAATTTTTAATTTTTGTTACAAGCCGTGTTTCGTTAAAGCCTATTTATTTTTGTTACAAGCCGTGTTTCGTTAAAGCCTGTGTAAAGTTCATTTGTTTCAATGTACCGGTAGGCACCTGCGGCTTATAGACGTGCGGCTTATTTATGTTCAAAATAATCTTTTTTTTAAAATTCAGTGGGTGCGGCTTATATTCAGGTGCGCTCAATAGTCCGGAAATTACGGTATGTATTGCGGCCCAGCCCCCGAAGTGACTCTTATCAACTGTATCCAAGAATTTCCTCTGTGTTGTCTTCGGAATTCAGCATTCTCTGTGTTGATGTTGAGAAGCAGCGGTTACATCCTGTAGGTCTGATATCTGATTGGAGATAATGCTTTGTAACTTAACCTTCATGCCTTGTACTGTATGTGAATCGATTCATTTTACAAAGTTATTAAATAATACTTGTATTTAGAACTCCATTCTCATGACCATTCTTTAATCTTAGTCAGCTAAATGCATAATAACTGATTGAACATGGTTCACATAGTCGCTTTCATATTGCTATTTATCTTATGGAGTCATATATTTTTTTTAGAGGATAATTGCTTAGTATTATTACGAGTCGCATGTGATGTATATGTAATATACTGTATATACACCCATTGATGCTCGCCATTGGTCATTGGCCATTTCTTTCGCGTCGAGGACAACTGTTCAAATCAAATCAAAAATCAAATTTATTTATATAGCCCTTCGTATATCAGCTGAAATCTCAAAGTGCTGTACAGAAACCCAGCCTAAAACCCCAAACAGCAAGCAATGCATGTGAAAGAGGCACGGTGGCTAGGAAAAACTCCCTAGGAAAAACTCCCTAGAAAGGCCAAAAACCTAGGAAGAAACCTAGAGAGGAACCAGGCTATGAGGGGTGGCCAGTCCTCTTCTGGCTGTGCCAGGTGGATATTATAACAGAACATGGTCAAGATGTTAAAATGTTCATAAATGACCAGCATGGTCAAATAATAATAATCATTGTAGTTGTCGAGGGTGCAACTGTTGTTGGCAACTGTAGCATTGTAGCTAAGCCTAACCCTTATCCTCCTAACCTGCCAGACTAATTCACCTAATCTGCCATGTTAATTATCCTAACCTGCCACGTTAGTTATCCTAACCTTCTATGTAAATGCTATGTATGTATGTATGTATGTATGTATGTATGTATGTATGTGAGTGAGTGAGTGAGTGAGTGAGTGAGTGAGTGAGTGAGTGAGTGAGTGAGTGAGTGAGTGAGTGAGTGAGTGAGTGAGTGAGTGAGTGAGTGAGTGAGTGAGTGAGTGAGAGAGAGAGAGAGAGAGAGAGAGAGAGAGAGAGAGAGAGAGAAATGACCAGTCAAAAGTTTGTGCCCAAACTTTTGACTGCTACTGTATGTGACATAGTACACCATTTTCGGGGACCACTTTTTGTCCGAGTGCTACTTTTATAACTACTGGCCAAAACATATACAAAAGTACGGGAGAATCTCTTTAAACATGTTCTCATAACCTCTGGTCCACTGCTGCGCTGTCAAAACAACAGTTAGTCACTCTCTCTGTGTGTTGCTGCCTGGCCACCATATGATTTAGTTAAGAACAGTACAATCTGGGAGTAAGGCCACTTTAGGACACTGCATCCAATGAACAGTTAGTGGCTTTGAATGTTCTGAATGTTCGAGATTTTATGGTTTGAAAAACATTTGGGTAGCACATTATTTGTACTGAGGGACACTGACAAAATGTTTCCAGAAATAGCCTACTGTAGAATATTAAAATTTCAAACACTTAAGACATATTCGGTCTGTACATCCCCTACTTTGTGAAATGTCTGTCTATATTGTATATATGGTATAAAAAGGCTAAACGTTACGCAACAAATTGGCACGCTCCACTGGGCAATAACTGGTGAATCAAGGTTGTTTCCACGTAATTTCATCCAGAACATTCTATGTGATAATGTTGAATCAATGTGGAAAACTTATTGAATTTGAAAAAAGTCATAAACATGAGGGAATTTTGTCTTTTTTTCACCAAACCTTTAAACCTAAAAGCCAATGACATGGTGATATTTTTGTGGATTTCACGTTGAATTCACGATCGTTGACAACTCAACCAAATGTAAATCAAAACTAGACAGAACATATGTTCTGTGCCCTCTGTGCCCAGAGGGGCCTGTGTTTTATACCTCGTGCGATGCTTCATCCTGCCGGGAGCAGAGCTCTGGGGAAAGCTGGCCTTCCTTTTCTCTTTCCCTAACTTTTTTCGGACAAATTAAATAAGCATTCATCTGGTTCCTATTAGGCCCTCGTTAGGGATAATCGGGCTGGTATTTACAAACAGCATTACCCAATTCTGACTGCATGGCCTGGGCTGAGCTGGGTTGTGTTCATTAGGGCACACGTAGCAAAAACAACAATTAACTTTTCTTATTGGATGAGTTCAAATGGAAAGTCCCCGATTCATTCCGTTTCGAACCGCTTTCTTACTTTTTGTGCCTTTTGAACACGACCCTGAGCTGAACTGAGCTGGACTGGGTCAGATATGTTATATACTGTACCTACCCATAAGAAATTCAGTCCACCCCTGCCCTGCAAAACATCCACAGCAGGGGCTCAGCATCCTCTTTAACAAGGAGTTTGCTGGTTCAATTCTAAGGTTTCATAGGCAGTGAAAATATTTTCACAGGGGTGGAGGCTACTTGAGCAAAGTTGTTAAAGAAAAAGTTCAACTTCGAAATATGTTTTAAAATGGGATTACTGCCATTTCTGAGACTCACAGGCCAGTGATTTCACTCACAAGGCCCGGTCGGGGAGAAGGATTGCAGAAAAACATGAGCTCATGCCACTTAAGTATCCCCATGCAGGATTTAAAAAGTCCTATGAGTTAAATGTAGGGCCATTACCTATGACCTCACTCAGTCAGCACTGTAGTACGGGTCTGAGTGAGTGAGATGGATGGATGGATAGATAGATAGAAGTCGGATGTTGATGAGAGTCAGGTGTTGCTCTGCTCCCGGTCTTCATCTTTCTCTCTACAACCAATCACACAATATACACTGCAGGATCCTAACAGATCAGTCATAGATGCTTACTTTATCTACATGCACCTCCCACTGGGCAAAAACTGGTAGAATCAACTTTTTTTAAATTAAAACATATCTTTTATTAACGTTGTTTCAACATCATTTCAGCAACATAAAATCTATATGATGAATTAATGTAGAAAACTGACTGGATTTGCAAAAAGTCAACATATGGGAATTGCGTCTTTTTTTTGGTACCTAAAACCAATAACATGCTGAAATGTTTTGTTGACTTCATGTTGAATTCACGTTAGTTGATAACTTGTGGAACTGATGTCTGTGCCCAGTGGGCTGTCTGTCAAACCAGCACAACCCCACTATTTCAACACCACAGCATTCTAATCTTTCAGGAACCTCTCACTGGGAATAAATGGTGTGCACAATGTTCCAAGTTTTTACTTTGACTCTCTAATTCCTTTCTCTCTCTCTTTATCTTACTCTCTCAATTTCTCTCTTTTTCTCTCTCGCTGTTCTTTTTTTCTGGCTAGCGTGTGGTTTTTCTCTGGTATGTGAGGAGGATTGGAGAAGGCGTGAGAGTGCTCTCTCTCTGTCTCTCTCCCTCTCTCGGTCTCTCTCTAAGTCTTTCTCTCGCTGATGCTAGCTCTCTCCCTCTGTCTCTCTTTATCTCTCTCTGTCTATCAGGGGCCTGTTGTGCACATGTATAACCCAACACTCGGAGCATATATCTGATCCCAGATCTGTCTTTGATTACAGACAGATCTGGTCATTACCAGCCCGGCGAGAGACTAGCTATAGAAAGGAATAACAAATGGAGAGCATCAAACAGTCCGTCAGTAATGAGTTAGTACAAGCGGCATATTGATCTAAAACCCAACTAGAGACCAATGTTCCCTCTAAGCTGCGAGCGAGCACGCAGTAGCCCCGGGACTGCCATACAGAAATATCAGCCCACAGAGAGAAGCACCAGATTGAACTTCACTCAACTTTCTAGAGCAGTGGTCACCAACCAGTCATCGCGATCGGCTGGCCGATCTTCAAGGCATTCCTAGTCAATCGCCAAACATTTCCGCAAAAAAACACAACGATAAAGCATTGTGTTAATATTTTATTTATTTTGTCTCGGGCTGTTGTCGGTAGATGCACCCGATTCAGCTGCCCTGCGCGCCGGGTAGGCAAATTGTTGCCATTCTGAACCATTTCATGTGTCTGAAGGTACAAACACTGCCTTCCCGGCAGGCCCAGAGAGCAAATCAAGTGCACTATAGGCCTACCTCTGGCCAATCAAATGGCTCAGATGACCGTGTCTGGAATAACGTAGCAGGCATAAAAGAAAGCTACGGAAGCAAAGTTGATGCTGTGAGATTTCTAAAAGTTTAAAACCATGACTAGAGAGAGACTGTCAACGAATACAGCAAAGATATGCTGTTTCTATGAGTGTGCTCATCTTTAAGCTCTTACTTAGCACTGTCAACACTTTGTATTCAACACTTTTATATGCTATAAAAAGCACGTTCTTCCTACAACAAGCACTGCAGCAGTAATGAATGAGCAGGGAAGTGTATCTATAGGCTTGTGTTGTTGTTATTATTAGCGGCTTGGATCTTTTTTAATATCAAGGAATATTTCACTTTCTCTGTTCATAGTAGTGACAACGTGAATTTGTGCATGAGGTAGAAATAATGCGATGCAACTCGAGTTTCGCCATCTGAAAGACGGTGTCACTTTTTGGTCAGTGTGAGTGGCGGAAAGGGAGAGAGGAGGGATGTTGAGAGGCAGACCCTGCTCTCTCCCTCCTTCCGCTGAGACTGACCATCAGATGCAGGCACCATAAACCCAGTAAAATAGAAATAAAAAGTACATTATTTAAATGTTTGCTCACTCAGCTGTGCTTCACAAGTAATACAACAACAGATCTATTACAGATGTGATCATATGAACTATCTAAAATTTTGAAATACTTTTTTTTTTTTTTTAAATGGCCCAAACAACAATGCATTGGCAAGGCAATTCAAGCAAAGCCAATATGCGGTGATATTGTATTGGGCCTACAGCTTACCCAATTTACATTTTAGTCATTTAGCAGACGCTCTTATCCAGAGCGACTTACAGTAGTGAATGCATACATTTCTATACTGGCCCCCCATGGGAATCGAACCCACAACCCTGGCGTTGCACACACCATGCTCTACCAACTGAGCCACAGGGACTACACAAACCTCATTGCTACAGTACTGTTTTAATTGGTTAATGTTGCATAGGCTTACATTTTTTAATTCACGCAATATTAGCAACTCTCAATGCAACATACCGAAACAAAACGAACTATGCAAGAGATTTTGTTGTAGGCAGAATGGAGTAGGATTCTATTGCATTGACACGCGCTATTCAGCCCGAACTCTACACAGACCAGTGCGGCATAAACAATCAGAGACGCAGTAGGCCTATATGCAAATAGACTATTGCCATACATGGATCTGTGCCATTTACTTTGAACTGGATTGTGTTTTCAGAATGAGTGGTCGTGAGTAGATGCGCTTGTTTTGAGATAAAAACGAGAGCTGAATGTCACATTTTGTTAATATCCTTTGCTAGTTAGTGAGTTATTAGCCCAGCTATAGATCATTTGTAGTCAGCAATAGGGTAGTGATTGCTTCCTACAAGAGCACAAAATGCATACCTTTCTAGACATCTTTGAAAAGAGAGTCAGGTAAAGAGCATCTTTTGTCTGAAAGGGGCAGTGTTGTATTTTGAGACAGGCTTGAATAAGCTAAATAACCAATCGGTAGCATAATTTGTCGGATTTTCTGTAATAATTGTGGGAATAATAATGCATTTATTTTGTAAAGTGGTTTCTTGCATCAAACAACACAACAACATTTTCAGTCACCTCCTTGTCTGAAGGAAAGTGGATAAACAGGTTAATGTCAAGCCCTGCAAGTTTTTTTTCAAAAGACTCATGGAACTTAGGCCTACATTGAACACAGCACATTGGCTGCTACTGTAGCTTGAATGATAGAACAGCTATTTCCATGTTACAATGGTACAGGATGCATTATCTCCATTGTTTTTTTTATGGTAGGTCACTCTGGTAGGCTTACATTATGATCAAATAGCCACAGTAGCCTACATGGCCACTGTTAAAACTGTAACTTTAAGCGGGTACAGCCTCAGTGTTCACAGCAAACACTGAAGTTGTACAGAATTATCACAACGTTCAGGGAACATTGCTAGCGACACAACCATGGGGTGTGTGCCTCCCTGAAATAACATAAAAGCACATATTTGTCTCTAGAACATCAGAGAGCTTATAGCTACAGGATATCATGTATTATCTTGCATTGGATATTTCCTTCTCCTTTAACCAATAAAGTCTAGATAGAGAGCCTTCTGATATCTAGATGTCCAAACAAAATGTATCCAGGTCACAGTGTAACAGTCAGTGCTTGGTTGGCCAGGCCAGCAGTCAGCCCTCGCAGCTCTGTGATATACTTACACTCTGATTCAGAGGTCTGTGATATATTACGGCTGGCATACCAAACAAACAAGATTCAATTAGTCATACGCACTGTGTTTCAGAATTTCAAAAGCTTGACGTTTTTCTCCTCTAACTAACAAACTACCATAATTGCGTCTGTTACTTGGGTGTCATCATCAACAGGTCACTCAATAGCCCGTGTCTCGTTAAATCGGCAGATGTGACTCTTACTCTAGTTTTTCATCAGTTGTTGGAAGATGATTGGTCAGATTTACTGAGTGTACTGTTTTGATAGGTCAGATTGATTAAGTGTGCTATACTGATTGGCCAAACTGACTTGAATGTATAGTCTATTTGATTTTCTGTCTCTCAGACCCTGGTAAAGAAGGTTTAACTTATTGTAGAGTAATTGCAGGCCCCAGCCAGCCACTAAGTACCAGAGCGATTTATAAAATACTTTTTTTCTTTACATTTTTGTTTGTAATAATTCCTATATGAATAAATGTTGAAATGCACAACATAAATATCCTCTCTCGGAGTGTGAAAACACACACACAGAAACACACACATAAGCTATGGCTGTTGCGATGACCGTCTTATTATGGTTCGCTCATACAGACAGTGAGTCACGTGGCAGTGGCTTGTTACAGCGCATTCGGAAAGTATTCAGACCCCCCCTTGACTTTTTCCACATTTTGTTACGTTACAGCCTTGTTCTAAAATGGATTCAATAAAAAATAAATCCTCTTCAATCTACACACAATACCCCATAATGACAAAGTGAAAACAGGTTTTTTGAAAATGTATTATAAATAAAAACAAATATACCTTATTTACATAAGTATTCAGACCCTTTGCTATGAGACTCGAAATTGAGCTCAGGAGCATCCTGTTTCCATTGATCATCCTTGAGATGTTTCTACACCTTGATTGGAGTCCACCTATGGTAAATTCAATTGATTGGACATGATTTGGAAAGGCACAAACCTGTCTATATAAGGTCCGACAGTTGACAGTGCATGTCAGAGCAAAAACCAAAAGCTACAAAAATAAAAGAGAGTCACACACTATATATAAATTCCCAGTAATTTATTGGGTAAATCACCAACGTTTCGGCATCACTGTGCCTTCTTCAGGGTTCTTCCGAGCAAAAACCAAGCCATGAGTTCGAAGGAATTGTCCTTATAGCTCCGAGACAGGATTGTGTCGAGACACAGATCTGGGGAAGGGTACCAAAAAATGTGTGCAGCATTGAAGGTCTCTAAGAACACAGTGGCCTCCATCATTATTAATTGAAATACATTTCGAACCACCAAGACTGGTGAGAAGGGCCTTGGTCAGGGAGGTGACCAAGAACCCAATAGTCACTCTAACAGAGCTCCAGACTTCCTCTGTGGAGATGGGAGAACCTTCCATAAGGGTAACCATCTCTGAAGCACTCCTCCAATCAGGCTTTTATGGTAGTGGCCAGACAGAAGCCTTTCCTCAGTTAAAGACACATGATAGCCCGCATGGAGTTTGCCAAAAACAAGATTCTCTAGTCTGATGAAACCAAGATTGAACTCTTTGGCCTGAATGCCAAGCGTCACGTCTGGAGGAATCCTGGCACCATCCCAACGGTGGTAGAAGCATCTTGCTGTGGGGATGTTTTTCAGCGGCAGGGACTGGGAGACAAGTCAGGATCGAGGGAAGGATGAATGGAGCAAAGTACAGAGAGATTATTGATGAAACCTGCTGCAGAGCGCTCAGGACCTCAGACTGGGTCGAAGGTTCACCTTCTAACAGGACAATGACCCTAAGCACACAGCCAAGACAATGCAGGAGTGGCTTCAGGACAAGTCTCTGAATGTCCTTGAGTGGCCCAGCAAGAGCCCGGACTTGAACCCGATCGAACATCTCTGGAGACCTGAAAATAGCTGTGCAGCGACGCTCCCCATCCAACCTGACAGAGCTTGAGAGATCTGCAGATAAGAATTCGAGAAACTCCCCAAATATAGGTGTGCCAAGCTTGTAGCGTCATACCCAAGAAGACTCGAGGGTGTAATCAATGCCAAAGGTGCTTCAACAAAGTACTGAGTAAAGGGTCTGAATACTTATGTAAATGTGATATCTGTTTTTACATTTTTAATACATTTGCAAACATTTCTACAAACCTGTTTTTCCTTTGTAATTTTGGGGTATGGTGTGTAGATTGATGACGGAAAAAAAACGATTTAATAAATGTTAGAATAAGGCTATAACGTAACAAAATGTGCAAAACGTAAAGGGGTCTGAATACTTTCCGAATGCACTGTATATAAAGCAGGTAGACAGGCATCAAGGCATTCAGTTACTGTTCGATTGAATGTTACAATTGGCAAAATTAGTGACCTAAGCAACTTTGAGCGTGGTATGATTGTCGGTAAAAGTATCTCAGAAACGGCCGGCCTCCTGGGCTTTTCAGGCATGACGTTGTCTAGGGTTTACCAAGAATGGCGCGACTAGCAAAAAACATCCTGTCAGTCAGTGGCAGTCCTGTGGGCGAAAACAGCTCGTTGATGAGAGGTCGAAGGAGAATGGCAAGAATCGTGAAAGCCATAAACAGGCAAATAACGACGCAGTACATCAGTGGTGTGCAGAACTGGATCTCAGAACGCACAACTCGTCAGTCCTTGTCATGGACGGGCTGTTGTAGCAGAAGCTATGGTAGCAGAAGACACCGGGTTCCACTCCTATCGGCTAAAAACAAGAAGAAGCGGCTCCAGTGGGCACCAACACTGGACAATTGAGGAGTGGAAAAACATTGCCTGGTCCGACCAATCCCGGTTCCTGTTGCGTCATGCTGATGGCAGAGTCAGAATTTAGCTTAAGCAGCATGAGTCCATGGCCCAATCCTGCCTGGTGTCAACAGTACAGGCTGGTGGCGGTGGTGTGATTATGTGGAGAATGTTTTCCTGGCACACATTAGGTCCCTTGATACCAATTGAGCAACGTTTGAATGCCACACCTTGTAGAATCTATTCTCCAAAGAATTCAGGCTGTTCTGGAGTCAAAGGGGGGTCCAACCCTGTACTCGATGGGTGTACCTAATAAACTGTCCACTAAGTACAGTGAGGGAAAAAAGTATTTGATCCCCTGCTGATTTTGTACGTTTGCCCACTGACAAAGAAATGATCAGTCTATAATTATAACGGTAGGTTTATTTGAACAGTGAGAGACAGAAAACAAAAAAATCCAGAAAAACGCATGGCAAAAATGTTATAAATGTATTTTCATTTTAATGAGGGAAATAAATATTTCACAGATTTACAGCTCTGCCCTGAGAACTATTAAACACTCTACTGTACTGTAGGCTTCTCTCTCTTTCTTTCTCTCTTATATGAGAGAGAGAGGGAGAGAAGGAGACGGAGAGAGAGAGAGAGAGACAGAGAGAGTAAAGGGAAGAAGAGCTAACCATACATATTAGAGAGAGGATGTAGCATGGTGAGCTAGAAAGGTGAGCTGGGCTGATGCTTAGGCTCTATGTATCGATCTTGTGCCACACAGCCAGAGTGCTACTGCTGCTCCACAGAAACCTGATCCATCTGTCGTAAGCACACCAATTACCATCCATATCGATGTGTGAATGAAGAAATAGTGTGCATTCTCCTCCTCAGACTGTTCATTGCGCAGTCGCAGTTGCTCCTCCCTCGCATGCCTTCCTCACCTGGGAGGTTCCTGTTTTTCTACAGCCAAAAGACTACAATAGCCAGAAGGCTATTGACAACCAAAGCAAACATGACAGCAGTTGTTTAACATAGCAGTCAACCAGTCTCAAAAATATTACATTTTTTGTTTCACGTTATAAAGTATATTGTCCATTTCTACTTCAAATAGAGCACACTTTGTTAATATCATGTACGAAATCATATTATTTACAGTATGTCATTCAAATAAGTTGACTCACTCACCTAAGTATACCTGGATGCACATTTGAAATTACCCATTGGTTGTTGCGTCGTCTCGCCTGCGCAAGGGAACACAACTCCAGCCTACTAGTCTAATCAGTGGAGGGAAGACTATAGGAGTGAGCATGCTTCAGTTCAGCTAGTCGAACTCGGCTAGGCGAACCAAATGAGTGTGCTCGCATACTCCCTTAAAAGACCTTTGCTTGAAAAACAAGAAAAAAGCAGCAATATTACTGTTTGTCCATGGAGACGCCATAGCTATACACTTCCTCAAAATAGACTGAAATTAATCTAAGATAACTCAAGAAATCGGTTTTTGCAGAGGAGATCTTAGTCGCGCAATTTTACGTCTAACTAATATGTTTGGTGGAGTATTTGTCATTGAAAAAATGTGCATGAAAACGAGTCGTCACTCATTGAATGAAAACAAAGTCTTTATAAAAAAAAATCAAAAACATTCTGTTGACCAATCACCAACAAAGGGGCGTAGACTTCGGCTACAGACTTCGGCTTACCTCGAGAAAAAAATGACGTGTGCCCAAACAGCCCAAAAAAACCTTACCAAAGTCCAAAGCTAACAAAAACGTCCCAAAATGTTGTCATAATATATGCACGAACTCTTCCGAACTGTTCCGTCTGGGAAGCATGTGGACGACTTGAGACAGGTCTGCTCGGTCAGGACACAGACAGACTGACATGAATACACTTCTAAAGTTGAGAATGTTTTTTTCCCCCAGTGTTATTCAAGAGCAGAATAAAAACATTTGTCATAATCATATAATCAGCTGTATACACTCTTAGAAAAAAAAGGGTTCTTCGGCTGTCGCCATAGAATAACCCTTTTTGGTTCCATGTAGAACCCTTTTGGGTTCCATATAGAAGGGCTCTACATTGAACCCAAAAGGGTTCTTCTACCTGGAACCAAAAATGGTTATTCAAAGGGTTCTCCTACACCATTTTTTGTAAGTGTACTGTAAATATGAAGGTCACTCATGATTTACATTATCTACTAAACAATAACCTTTCAAGCAGTGTTTTACTCTCTCTGTATTCTACAGCATTATAATGAGCAGCTAGAGAAACGGGCTCACAAAGCGATGGCTTCCCATCCGACAACTTGGGGGCTGATATGAGCCGTGCGCAAGCTAGCTAGTCACAGAGAACACTGACCTATTTTCACAAGGCGAACAAAAACTACAGCAAGAGACAGAGAGAGAGAGAGACACATAGAGAGAGTGGTAGAGAAAGAGAACAAGCTATGGGGATTAAGAATGAAAAATAGGCACCGAATTCTGCCGTCTTGAACTCTATGGGCTGTGGGTCTGGGTGGGATTGTTTGGGTGTATGGCAGACAGACTGTATACGACTGCCACTCCACTCTACAGTAATTCTACTTTAAAAGACCTTTCATATAATGTGGTTTTGGAATACGGCACATTCAGACTAAGGGCAACATAACAGATTAGCAATTGTAATTTGTCGTGAGGTTTTAATGGTCTAAATTATACCCAACTCTTATATCAATTTAAGTGTTTCTGTGGTCGGTTTGAATTCACATTTATAGGCAGGCATATGCCTTCAATTTCTCAAATGGACTAATAAATGCTATTTGAGAAAGGGTATTTTGACTTTCTGACTTTTTTTCCCTTGAAACCTCAGGATTGTAGTCCAGAGATGTTTGACAGTTACAAATGCTAGTCTGGCAGGTTCATGTTTCTTTGAGCTAGGGGGGAAAGATTGACTTTTTAAACTGACACAAATTTGGAAAGAGGACAAACTTACGCACGCATGGACACACATGCACACACACACACACACACACAGGCCGTTCTGTAACCTGGAATATATTTACTCAGATCCCTACTCTAAGACAACAGCACTAGTCTCTGTTGCTCTACTGTGAGCTTAGTGAAAAAAACACACATTCAGTTCAACAGAGATACTGTGTTATATTAAATCACCATCACTGCTATAGCACTACCAGTGACACAGAAAGTTCTATAAAAAATATATTTAGAGAAAGTGGTGTATTTAACAGATTGAACCTGCTGTTACAATGACTGACATAGTGAAGCCGCTTTTATGAATCAGTGGTTTCCGTTGTCAATATTTTGCATATGAAATTACATGCAAACAAAACCCCAACGGTGGAGGCAACCGTCTTGACAACCCAAACCCCGGCATACAAAATCCATTGTTACCACCCAGAGCATATGGTACAAGATTTGCTATCTAGGTTATCTCAGGAAATGACATTTCCTGAACTGAAATTTGTCCCCACTTTTCTCTGTCTCTACTTTTATCTTCTCCAGTTCAAATGCAGTACCACTGTGTGTCTAGCCTGAGACCGAGTTAGCATAGTTCTCCCAGTAACTGGGTCTGTATCTGTATAGTAGTCTCTCTACATATCCACATTGCTCCCACAATTTTCAAATGCTCTAGCTTAAGAGTCTCTGTTGCCAAGGGTCTGGTTTTCGAGCATCTGCATAGCGTGATTAATCCTATCCCCTCTATGAAGCAGCCAGTTGCAGGCTGCAGACAGACTTCAAAGGCAGCCGGAGTCGCCTCCAGAGACAACACACTGGATCAGTCAGCCCCCACATCACTTCCCAGGATTCAATGCGTTGTGCTAGATTGGTTTGGGGACTCTGCTACGCGGTCGACTTCGTTGGGAAAAGCAAGCCTTGGATTACCCCGAGTGACTAGACTATGCCAATGGCTTCCTGGTTTCCAAAATGATTAACCCCCAAACAAACCACTACACTGTAACCTCCAGAAAAATCACCCTTACAATGTTATCCCTCCCTATTGACATTACTTCAGCCATCCAGCACCCACTACCACCCTTTCCCCCTAACCCCCATATCAAATCACAGATTCCCCATTCCTCCCTCCCCTGAAGTCCTGTCCTTCACCAAGACTATGGTAATTGAAGCAAGCACTTCTAGAGTTATATCAGAACCATAATAGCCTGGCGCTCAGCCCAGAACCTATTACAATGTCTGAGCACTAGAGGAGAGGGAAACCAACCTCCTCCATCCACAACCATAAACACCACTAACTGTATAGTAGTATACCAGAGCTGCACTGCGTCACAAACACAATATCATTTATTTCGATTTCTCTACTTGTGTGCTTGAGTGTATGGGCTATTTACAGTCCAGTTCTACGTGGCCATTATGCAGGAAGGATAAGGTGAGGAGAGCAATGATAGGGATTGGGGGAAACTACAGGAGAGTGGAATTTTTACCCATAGTCTTCTTGACTCATAGTCAGAGGTTCAGTTACCACATAATCATCACCAACACACCTAGAAACACATTATCAGACAATTCTGACAGGCCTGAACACCTCTTTCCACTGACTATAACACTGTACCAGACCATAAGAACAGGAGAGAGGAAGACAAGCCCTTACCTGTTCAAACTCTCTGAGGCTGTGGGTCTGGAGAGGAGGAGGAGGGCCGTTCTCTGTCTCATTACACAAGAAATCTAGAAAATAGAAAATGAAACACCTGAAAGCTGCAATAATTGTCAGGTAAAAAAATTATATTTCGTTTTAAGAAAAACACCTCTGGATTCTCACCAGGCCATCGCTCAGTCAGAACTCTTAACAGGGTTGTCAGGATCAAGTGAATTGATTTGCACTTTACAGAAGTGTGATTAATTTGCAAAACAACAGCATGTGTGTGCTGCTTTCCTGAAAAGTCAAAATCTGCAATTACTTGAATCCCGGCCGTAGTAACGGTGTGGAACTTACGTTGTCTCATTAAATCCCTATTAGTGTTTGATATACAGTGCATTCGGAAAGTATTCAGACCCCTTGACTATTTCCACATTTTGTTACGTAACAGCCTTATTCTGAAATTGATTAAATACATATTAAAAAAATACAATATATTTTCTTATCAATCTACACACGATACCCCATAATGACAAAGCAAAGACTAGTTTTTAGAAACTTTTGCTGATAAAAAAAAATTATGGAAATATCACATTTACATAAGTATTCAGATGCTTTAGTCAGTACTTTGTTGAGGCACATTTGGCAGCGATTAGAGCCTCGAGTCTTCTTGGTTATGACGCTTGGCACACCTGTATTTGGGGAGTTTCTCCCATTCTTCTCTGCAGATCCTCTCAAGCTCTGTCAGGTTGGATGGGGAGCGTCGCTGCACAGCTATTTTCAGGTCTCTCCAGAGATGTTCGATCGGGTTCAAGTCCGGGCTCTGGCTGGGCCTCTCAAGGACATTCAGAGACTTGTCCTGAAGCCACTCCTGCATTGTCTTGGCTGTGTGCTTAGGGTCATTGTCCTGTTAGAAGGTGAACCTTTACCCCAGTCTGAGGTCCTGAGCGCTCAGGAGTAGGTTTTCATCAAGGATCTCTCTATACTTTCCTCCATTCATCCTTGCCTCAATCCTGACTAGTCTCCCAGTACCTGCCGCTGAAAAACATCCCCACAGCATGATGCTGCCATCACAACGCATCACCGGCGGCATGGTGCCCGGTTTCCTCCAGAAGTGATGCTTGGCATTCAGGCCAAAGAGTTCAATCTTGGTTTCATCAGACCAGAGAATCTTGTTTCTCATGGTCTGAGAGTCCTTTAGGTACCTTTTGGTAAACTCCAAGTGGGCTGTCATTAGGGCTGTGGCGGTCATGACATTTTGTCAGCCGATGATTGTCAAGCAAATAACTATGGTCTCACGGTAATTGACTGTTAATTAACATAAACACACTTAGCATCTCCTGGCTTCCACACATTAAGAACATGTACATTTTAAAAAGTTGAATAAATCCATGTAATATAGCCTACACCATCAAAATAAATCCATTATTTTTTTAGACAGGTCTAAAGAAACATCAAGAAAATGTAGTCTATTTTAGAAGAACAGAATAGCATGTTAGGCCCTGATCTGGCTATGCCATATGGCTGTGGACTACACTAGTTCATTTAGCAGACAAGATTTGCTTAGAATTCCATGGCATTATTTTATAGTTTGAAGAATACAATTGAACATAGCTGAATAAAATAGAAAGGATATTTTCTCCAAACGATTTTAGGGAGTGCGCACATGCGTGGTGTTGAGCGGTTAACAAAGAAACAGGTACTGCTTTATACTTATTTACGTAACTTTAGTTGTGATAGAAATGTAGGGCTATATGTTTTGATTTTAATACATTCTATGGCTGCATGATGCAACTCTAATGATGATTTGAAAAAAGTCGCATGAAAGGCATGAGCTCTGCTTTGTTTTTTTAACTCAGGCTGTACACACTACATCAGTCACAATTTGACAAGCACTTGATAATGCCTCGAATTTCCTGGCTGCATCTCCTTTGTGTGGCTGTAACGCCCTCCAAAAAAATCCATACCTTTTGCAGCTAGTGGCCGTTGTGCCCTTGGGCTGAATATAATAATTATAATTCCCTTCTCCCGGCTACGTGCTGAAGCACCTCTCACTCACATGGCTCTCCGTCATTTGATCGGGTCTTTCTTGAAGGCTACAAGTGAAAACAGACACATCAAGGACGCAACTGCGAGCATTCTTATCCAATTCCGAGGCACATATTGAAGATATTGGACACATTTACATGCTATTCTGTCAGCCAACAAGATGAGTAAGCATAACGAACAGCAAAAGCACTAGCCTATGTCAATCAACTATTTCTTTCTCTCTGTGCAAGAAATAAATATTCCAAACACAGTCTGGGACAGTTGTGGGATGCGATAGATCCCAAATTAATACAACCACTAGCATAAAGAAACACTGTTTTAAGCAATGAGCCTGACGCAACAGATGAGAACTTTTAGCTTAAGATGTTGATAAACTATTAGGCTATTTTTTCAAATTCTAAGCGCCGCAATGCGCACACGGCAGTAAGCGCAAATGTTCCATTTGTGGGAAAACACTATTCTCAAAAGTGAACGCAAATGCGATTATGCATGTAATGCTTTTATTAAAAAGGTGCATCTTTATGGTGAAAATGATCTTCCCCCATTTTGAAATTCACACGCTTCTTAAAGCGGATCATTATGCTTAATTTTAAGAAGTTATGTGGCCACTTTAGCTGTGATACAAATCACATCAAAACATTTAGGCCTATGGGCTAGGCTACATCAGGCGTGCAATTATAATTTGAAAAAGTTGCATAAAAAAATGCACTGTTTCTTGACTTATGCTGGGCATCATTCACAAGTGATAATATATCATTCACAAGTGATAGGCTAATATTGTCACCCATCAGACTATTCTTGATTTAATCTTGTCTTTACATATACTAAATAATAAATATGTGTGAAATTAGGTTTGATTTAGAATGGACCATTATCATGAGGTGGAAGTATGGTCACCATAACAGCCCTAGCTGTCATGTGCCTTTTACTGAGGAACAGCCTCCGTCTGGCCCCTCTACCATAAAGGCCTGATTGGTGGAGTGCTGCAGAGATGGTTGTCTTTCTGGAAGGTTCTTCCATCTCCACAGAGGTACTCTGGAGCTCCGTCAGAGTGACCATCGGGTTCTTAGTCACCTCCCTGACCAAGGCCCTTCTCCCCTGATTGCTAAGTTTGGCCGGGCGGCCAGCTCTAGGAAGCGTCATGGTGGTTCCAAACTTCTTCCACTGTGTTCTTGGGGACCTTCAATGCTGCTAGAAATGTTTTGGTACCCTTCCCCAGATCTATGCCTCGACACAATCCTGTCTCGGAGCTCTACGGACAATTCCTTGGACCTCATGGCTTGGTTTTTGCTCTGACATGCACTGTCAACTGTGGGACCTTCTGGAGTGTGCCTTTCCAAACCATGTCCAATCAATTGAATTTAACACAGTTGAACTCCAATCAAGTTGTAGAAACATCTCATGGATGATCAATGGAAACAAGATGCACCTGAGCTCAATTTCGAGTCTCATAGCAAAGAGTCTGAATACTTATGTAAATACGTTTTTTCTGTGTTATATTTTTTATAAATGTACAAAATGTCTCAAAACCTGTTTTCGCTTTGTCATTATGGGGTATTGTGTGTTGATTGATGAGGAACATGTTTAATTTAATACATTTTAGAATAAGTCTGTAACGTAACAAAATATGGAAAAAGTCAAGGGGTCTGAATACTTTCTGAATGCACTGTATCACCCCAGGGCCCTGTTAAGTACTTAGCCAACAGGGTACAGTCCATTACAGCTGAAACTGCTCCAAATGGCCTAATGCCAAACTTCTCTTTAAAACGACTAAATACCAGGAACATTCCCAGGAAAACCACGCAGGGATACAATAATGTGTGATTTGTTCCTTGAGAATGGGTGTTTGGCGGATTTTGGAGGGGGGTATAGAATGAGTGGGGAGATGCGGGTTTAGGTCCTGAGGGGCTTAATCACAGAACCATTGGCAGAGCTGTTATTTCTGACAGTTCTTTAAAATCGCAGTAGGAGCTCATTACAGATTATTAAAGAGCTTTGCGTTGTGTAGCGTGTAGGCTAGGCTACAGAAGATGTCCTGGACCCGGGCCTAAAGTTTAACTGCTGGTACACAGGCCAGGCCAGGCTACGAGAAATTACGCAACACCCATATGATTGACGACTGCACTGTGCCAAACGTGTACACACAGGAACTAGGAAGGGGGGCACATCCAAACACATTCTAACACTTTTTTGTACTCAAGAGTAATTCACAGAGGCAATATTTGTTAAGTGTCTTTAATAACAGCTGTATGGTCTAAACATGTCCTTGTATGGGCTGGGTGGGTTAATAAATAAAGAGTTAAAAAGAGTAATATAGTGAGAGGTGTAAGAGGTGTGTTTGACCAAACAGGAAGGGAGAAAAACAGCAGGATAGAAAGAGAGGGTGAAAAGTCCCTTTAGTGCAAGAGAGAGAGAGAGAGACAGTCACAGAACGTGAATGTAATATTGTGTGCGTGTGATAAACGCCAGTGTGAATCTCCACTTACCAGCCATGTGTCCTATACTCTTGGTCCGGGCCTGCCGATCACCAGCATAGTGCCTGAAACAGAGTTTTTTTAGATTGGAATATAGTTTTACTCACATCCTAAGCTTACAAAAGTGCTAAAACTGTTTGAGCTGAGAGTAGGGCCAGAAAGTATTTCCTAGTCGGGTCACGTGATCAGGGAAAACTATTGTGCCTACTCCCTACTAATGAAATAACATTAGCGATTAAACTAGGTGGGACACAGTGAGCGGTGAGAGTAGAGACTGGGTTGAGCTGAATGTGTTCACACACATGTAGCAAGCACATACCGAACATTACACTTTCTGATTTTCAAACCACACACACACTTCTATTTGTATTTATTTATTTAACTAGGCAAGTCAGTTAAGAACAAATTCTGATTTACAATGACGGCCTGCCCCCGGCCAAACCCTCTCCTAACCTTGCGCCTGGGGGAACAGCTGGCCTGTATAGGCAGCATCTGAGTGTGTGTGTGTGTGTGTGTGTGTGTGTGTGTGTGTGTGTGTGTGTGTGTGTGTGTGTGTGTGTGTGTGTGTGTGTGTGTGTGTGTGTGTGTGTGTGTGTGTGTGTGTGTGTGTGTGTGTGTGTGTGTGTGTGTGTGTGTGTGTGTGTGTGTGTGTGTGTTAGTTCTAACCATGGAAGAAGCCTAATTACTATTCAGACAGACAGACCACCAGGCCACTACAACAACAACAGCAGGTCTTCCCACAAAGCTGAATTGAAAAAGCCCTTTACTCATCAGCACCTGCCATGGGGACCAACAGGGAAGTCTGAGTAATCAACATGGTGAACAAAATAATGAGTATACTTCATTTCATTATGATTACATCAATATAATTTGGTATTTTCCTATGTGTATTGCTGCCACAAGGGTTTCTATTTGTCATTAAATGTAGTCCTTCCTATAGGAACAAACTTTCCCAGTAGATAAAACGAATCATCCAATCAGTGTTGTGACTAATGACTAACCAAAAAAACCTGATGACATGGGGTTGTCTGTTCTCCCATGAGAGTGATTACTTTGATTACATAATACAGTATATTGATAGGCTTAGATCAACACACAACGCAACAAAGCCTTCGAAAACAAACAGAAGCACACCAAACCGCTCAAAGACAAACTGTAAGACTATTCAGTCTAGTCCACATGAACACTCCCCTGCGTATCTATTTGAACAGTGAAGCTAAACATTTTTATTTGGCTCTATACTCCAGCATTTTGGATTTGAGATTAAATGTTTTATATGAGGCGACAGTACAGAATGTCACCTTTTATTTGAGGGTATTCTCATACATATCTGTTTTGCCGTTAAAAAATGTACGCACTTTATGTATGTAGTGCCCCCCATTTGATTGTGACTCTTCAAACTTGTTGGATACCTTTGCAGTTTATTTTGGTTGTGTTACGGATTATGTTGTGCCCAATATAAATTGTTGGTAAAAAATTGATTGTGTCATTATCGAGCCACTTATTGTAAATAAGAATAGAATATGTTATTGAAAACTTCTACATTAATCTGGATGCTACCATGATTACGGATAATCATGAATGATGAGTGAATAATGATGAGTGAAAAAGTTAGACGCATAAAGATCATACCACCTCAAAATATTTAACCTCCCCTGTTAATGGTAATGGTGAGAGGTTAGCATTGGGGGGGGGGGATATTTCTCTGTAACTTTCTCATTCGTCATTATTCCCGATTCAATCATGATTATCCGTAATCATGGTAGCATCCGCATTAATGTACAAGTGTACAGAAAAATATTCTATGAGCCAAATTAAAAGTTTTAGATTCACTCTCCAAATAAATATGTAGGGGAGTGTATATCATTGGCAGCAGATTGAACACCTTACCTGCCCCTGTACAGAAATCCATTCATATCCAGGCCAAACCAACCAACGGTTCACAGTAAATCAAAATAAAACAGACTTAAAAAAGCACTGGGAGGATTCCACAGGATTCAAGAGGCAGGGTTTCCCATAATATTCCTCCAGAGCAGTAGTAGCTCCTCAATGGCTACTCCAGTTCAGTTGAGATCAGTGTTGTCCTCCTCAGACCCCAGTAAGAGCCAGTCCTGTTCCTGTCCATACCCCCAGACTAGAGACCACAGCCAGGCTGTTCGGCCACACAGCTCCCTGAGGACACGGGGCTCCAGACTGTCATTTGACGTGGCAGGCCAGCCAGAGAAAGACAGGATTCCAGTAAAACACACAGGTCCTCTCCACACACACACACACACACACACACACGGAGGAGTAGTGGTAAACAGCACCAGAGCAAAGGTACACAAACACTCATAGAGTGAGGAAGAGAGAGGGAGGAGAGAGGGAGGAAGAGGTAAAGTGTGTGTGTGCTTCTGGTTCAGCATGAAAGACAGATCTGTTCCAGCACACTCCCCACCAAACAGGCACTTCAGTATGAGGCAGTGTGTGTGTGTGTGTGTGTGTGTGTGTGTGTGTGTGTGTGTGTGTGTGTGTGTGTGTGTGTGTGTGTGTGTGTGTGTGTGTGTGTGTGCGGATTGGTTCTTCTATCATTGTGGGGACCTAAAATCTCCCTCGTGGGAAACCTTCAGAAGTCACATAATTAGTTAAATAAAGTCCACCTGTTTGTAATCTAAGTGTCACATGATCTGAGTATATATATACACCTGTTCTAAAAGGCCCCAGAGTCTGCAACACCACTAAGCAAGTGGCACCATGAAGACCAAGGAGCTCTCCAAACAGGTCAGGGACAAGGTTGTGGAGAAGTACAGATCAGGGTTGGGTTATAAAACAATATCCAAAACTTTGAACATCCTACAGAGCACCACTAAATCCATTATTAAAAAATTGAAAGAATATGGCACCACAAAAAAACCTACCAAGAGAGGGCCACCCACACAAAACTCATGGACCAGGCAAGGAGGGCATTAATCAGAGAGACAACAAAGAGACCAAAGATAACCCTGAAGGAGCTGCAAAGCTCCACAGCGGAGATTCAAGTACCTGTCCATAGGACCACTTTAAGCCGTACACTCCACAGAGCTAGGTTTTACGGAAGAGTGGCCAGAAAAAAAGCCATTGCTTAAAGAAAAAAAATCAGCAAACAAGTTTGGTGTTTGCCAAAAGGCAAGTGGGAGACTCCCCAAACATATGGAAGAAGGTACTCTGGTCAGATGAGACTAAAATTGAGCTTTTTGGCCATCAAGGAAAATGCTATGTCTGGCGCAAACCCAATACCTCTCATCACCCCGAGAACACCATCCCCACAGTGAAGCATGGTGGTGGCAGCATCATGCTGTGGGGATGTTTTTCATCGGCAGGGACTGGGAAACTGGTCAGAATTTAAGGAATGATGGAAGGCACTAAATACAGGGAAATTCTTGAGCGAAACCTGTTTCCCTCTTCCAGAGATTTAAGACTGGGACGGAGGTTCACCTTCCAGCAGGACAATGACCTTGAGCATACTCCTAAAGTAACACTCGAGTGGTTTAAGGGTAAACATCGAAATGTCTTGGAATGGCCTAGTCAAATCCAATTGAGAATCTGTGGTATGACTTAAAGATTGCTGGACACCAGCGGAACCCATCCAACTTGTAGGAGCTGGAGCAGTTTTGCTTTGAAGAATGGGCAAAAATCCCAGTGGCTAGATGTGCCAAACTTATAGAGACATACCCCAAGAGACTTGCAGCTGTAATTGCTGCAAAAAGTGGGTCTACAAAGTATTGCCTTTGGGGGGGTGAATAGTTATGCACACTCAAGTGTTTTTTTTTAAATGTCTTATTTCTTGTTTGTTTCACAATAAAAAAAAAACATTTTGCATCTTCAAAGTGGTAGGCATGTTGTGTAAATCAAATGATACAAACCCCCCAAAATGTCATTTTAAATACAGGTTGTAAGGCAACAAAATAGGAAAAATGCCAAGGGGGTGAATACTTTCGCAAGCCACTGTATGTATGCATGTGTGTGTGTATGAAACAAGACAGGTTCAGAGAGGCCGCAGGTAAAACAAGGGATCAGGAAATGATCGCCTCTCCAACTGAAAACAGTGAGCGCTGGATGGTTCACTGCAAGTCAGGCACAGACAAGGCTTCAGATCTTTGGTGTCGCTCTAAAGAAACCTTTCACTAAAGATACCTCACGTAATACTGGTGGAAAAACCAGCAATTAATTCTTGACCTTTTATCATGTCTTTTGTCATCGGGCTAAGAGAAGCTATGGCTGTCACCTACGCACGCTATACTGATAGAACCGTTGAGAAGACAAAGGGGTTCATTCCACTGGGTTTATGCCATTCCATGGAAATGTTTATAAAAACAGGGTGTGGTCAGTGGAATAGCTATATGCGGGGAGCAGCCAATTAGATTATGCATATTATGAATATTCTCTCTCTCTCTCTCACACACACTCACCCCCCTAATCCACCCTCTATCCTCTCCTTATCTATCTCTCTTTGTATGTATGTATGTCTGTCTCCCCCCCCCCCTCTCTGAAGCATCTGCCCTCTCTAACCCACAAACCTGTCTGACATTCCACAAGTCTAACCAGTGTGGAACAGGGAGAGAAGAGAGGAGGCTCCCACATGCAGCTTGGGCAGGCTCCAGATAGCTATGCCCCTGCTGCACTGCATGTCTGTACAGGGGAGGAGGAGGAGAACATTGTGATTTATTTGCACTGTTTTTGTGCTGGGCTGTTATGTTATGTAACCATCAAAACAACTCACTGTGTATATGATTTCATGTGTCTTGTGGTTTTTCCCCCTTCCTTCAACTCTTTCTCTCCTTTCGTGATGTTAGATCGCCGTTGCGTTGCAGACATCGTCATCATCATCATCATCATCATCACTATTTATTTCATCCCAATCATGGTTACACTCCCTGCCTGCAGTGTTTCTGCTGGCCATGGGGAATCTCACACATAGCTCTGAGAAGAGTATCCAATACCAGGTCAGGTCAATTCAGGACAAGAGGTAAGGTGTGAAAAACCACTACTGACCTTTGGTTAATTCTCAGAGACATGATATCATGATTTATTGAACCAACATCGGTTCAACAAATGGAACCAAAATGACTGATCAGTCATTGCACTGAGAAAGTTCGGACAGTGCAAGTCAACCTATGATCTGTCGTAAGAGAAAGAGAGAGAGAGATCGAGAGAGAAATAAAGAAATCTAAAGAGAGAGAAAGAGAGAGAGAGGGAGCAATGTATTGGTCTGGCTCTACGACAACAAGGACACTGTAATTACCCTGACCACTTAACCCCCTCCCCTCCCTCTCTGCCTCCCCCATTCTTTCCTTCCCCCTCCCCCTTCCCCAACACCTCTCCTACTGTGTTTAAACAGCTGCTCTGAACCAGCTGCTATGACAGCAGCCCACTGACAGACAGAAAACCTTGAGTCACCAAAGGTTTCCAGAAAAAGAACAACTTCCTATTCAAGAAGCTAATAAGTGTGGATTCAGAGTGACACTGCCATGAGAAATGACAGTCTGGACCAATCCCATAATACTATTGCATATATGGCTCTGGTCTGGACCATATAAACAGAATGAGGTTATGTTATTTCTATGTGCTGGAGTCAGACAGTGCAGTACCAATATGTTGCCATCAAGCATCGTTAGCAGCACACAAACGTTTTACTACAAGCCCACACACACACACACCTGATCTGAGTACAGTAGATAATATCCTTCTCTGAGTTGAGCTCAGCTGTGTGTCTGGCCATCTGTACCGAATGAAGCCCAGACAAACAGACGATGGGATGGCTCGCGTAGCGCCTACTGATTAGAACCAGCTAGGTCTGTTACTGCTACCTTCCCTGTGTTGATAGAGGGGGAGATGTAGCCTACTGTCTAATTCCTTGTGTCACATTTTAACAAGCTGTTAATGAGAGCTTTTAACACTTCCAATGTGTGGCGCTCCATACAGCTGTAATGGGTGAGAGCTAGCTACGATGACAAGTGCACAACAACAAGGTTTGCATCAATGTTAGCCAACTGTCAAAAATGCAAACTTGGCAGTTCAATAAGTACCACTGATCTGTTTTCAAACCAGGTTTAATTCAAATGGATGGGGGGGAGTTTTGTCATTAATGGAAACATATACTCCTTTGAAGTCTGATGACAGCTATCACCTATAGACCCTACAACCAATCAACTAATTGATTGCTTGACTGATATAGGCCCTAGACAAGGGGAGCAGTGGATAGGCTAGTAGTGCTGGCCAGCCAGGACACAGGTTCTGGGTACCAAGATTAGCTGGTAGAGGGGCCAGACCAGGTCAAAGTACATCAGAGATCTAATGGCCACGGGTTAGACAAACAGACCCTAAATCTCCCCTCTAGTACTGACAACACCAGAGTGAATACACATACACCATCGGAACAGCATGACCTGAGTGTTTTAGCCCAGTGTGCCAGTAAATTATATATGGCTTAGGGAAGCCACTATATCACTCAAAATGATATTAATGTTCCTTTTGTACAACAATTCATCTGTATAATAATGCAACATTATTTGGAATATAGTGTATGCTACCCTTTTAGATTAGAACAAGGAATGTAATGGCAAAATGCAAGAGATCGTTAGCAGCTTTAAAACGTCAATAATTACAACAGGAAACACTCTTCATGTAGCTTCCAAACTTGCACAACCACATTGGGCACAATCCTCTATGTAATATTAATGTTGATAAATTAGGAGAACATTATTGTTCTGCATTTCAGAGTCCAACATGTATAATTTTGAAAAGAGCATCTTTGCATGAAAAAAAACGAATTGCAATGCACTCACAGATGACTTTGTAATTCAATGAATATCTGCTCTGTTGAATCATCAATCATATATTTACAGCATTGCAATGACTGATTAGATGGCGTAGCCTACATTACCTTTCAATTCCTCTCAAAGTGCTTTCTGACACTGTCCAATCCATACTGTTTTTTCACGGGGGAATCCTCACGTTGGAATCTTCCTGTTAATAACCATTAATACTGTATCATCCCAACTGAATCTCTCCAAGCAAGGTACCGAATATCTCACGGAATCCGCGAAATGTTGTACGAAAGCGGCTGATGCTTTCAGTTCGTTATAATTGATCCGTAGCTGCCAGTGGCCCCCACGGTCCAATAAATGCTGACTGATTTCGCATGAGTCTGTGCACGTGCACCGAGATCAAAGGAAGCCGGACCCAGGACCCAGACCATTCGCGCGCGGGCGAGGACCATTGCGCGCATGACAAAGACTCATCCATGAGAGTGCAAAAAAGGATCACATGTTTTCAAATGATATTACTTTTTACTAGTTCAATGAATTAAATGTTATAATAACAGATTTACCTTTACATTTGACAAACATGGATTTCGTACTAGGCCTAATGTATGGCTATGTTCCTAAATTAATGTTAGCCTATAAGCTTTTACTGCTCTGCTCAGTGTTCCTATGCCTACCTTTGCATTCACAAGACTCAAATCAAATCGTATTTTTTTTATCATGCTTCGTAAACAACAGGTGTAGACTAACAATGAAATGCTTACTGGCTGGTCCTTCCCAACAATGCAGAGAGAAAAAAAGAGAAATAATAGAAAAATAAGAACATGAGGAATGGAATAAATACACAATGATTAATAATAACTTGGTTATATACATGGGGTACCAATACCGAGTAGATGTGTGTTTCAGTATGATATATTGGATAAAGTAATAAAGACAGACACCACGTAACAATGTGCAGGGGTAGGCCTATGAGGTAATTGAGGTAGATATGTACATGTAGGTAGGATTAAAGTGACTAGGCAACAGGATAGACAATAAAACAGTAGCAGCAGCGTATGTGATGAGTAAAATTAGTTTGTGCCAAAAGGGTCAATGCAGATAGTCCGGAGGGGCTGTTGGTTAATTATTTAAACAATTTAGCAGATGTATGGCTTGGGGGTGGAGACTGTTCAGGTGTTAGTTTCAGACTTGGTGCACCGGTACTGCTTGCTCTGCGGTAGCACAGAGAACAGTCTATGACTTGCCTTCCTCTGACATCCGCACTGAGCTAAAGGCTACAGCTGTCGGTTTCAACGAGAGGGACACTAATATGGAAGCTTATAATAAAACACGCTATGGCCTCCGACGAGCCATCCTACAGTCAAAACATCAATCCTGGATGAAGACTGAATCCTACTACGCCGGCTCTGACGCTCGACAGATGTGTCAGGGTTTGCCAAACTATCACGGATTATGAAGGGAATCCCACAGGTGTTTGTCAGACCAGGAGACATCCTGAAAATCGCTCTTAAGAAAAAGGGTTAAATATGGGTAAAAAAAATTAAGCTCACCCTGTGAGTTTTATTGTCCAATCATGTTGTTTTCTCTGTGACTGTGTATAGGAAACCCTCCTAGTCCTTCTTAAAAATATAATTAATATGAACAAGTAAAAGGTTCCTGCAACTTGACAGGGTTTTCAACCTCCCCAAGGCCAGGAGTTTTTTCGGCAGAGTTTTAAAGCCATGGGGCCTGATTAGAAAAATGTATTTTTTGCTACACCAATCTGGGACATTTGCTGCTGTAACGCAGACGCTGGGAGTCAGGAAGAAAGTACAGGGGGGGAATTTAATAATAAATAGAACATGGAACAATACAAAACGAGAGTAGCATCTGGACTCATACCGCCTGGGGAAAGAACCAAAGGGAGTGACAGATATAGGGGAGGTAATCATAGAAGTGATGGAGTCCAGGTGAGTCTCATGAGGCACAGGTGCGTGTAACGATGGTGGCAGGTGTGCATAATAATAAGTAAACTGGTGACAATGAGCGCCAGAGAGGAGGATGGGAAGTGACTGTCATGTCTACTCCCGCTCCTCCTCTTTGGCGCTCGTTGTCGCCAGTTGTCTAATCATTATGCACACCTGCCACCATCGTTACGTGCACCTGCACCTCATGACACTCACCTGGACTCCATCACTTCTATGATTACCTCCCCTATATCTGTCACTCCCCTTGGTTCTTTCCTCAAGTGTAATTGACTCGATGGGCTATAGGTCATAAAACCCCCCACCATACCTCTTCCCCCTTGCGGGAGGGAGAGATATCTCTGTAGAACTGTGATCCACTGTAACCTGATCCTCAGAGGCCAGTCATGACACTCCCCTTGGTTCTTTCCTCAGGTGTTATTGACTCTGTTTGGGTTTCATGTCTGTACGTTTTTCATGTTTCTTGTTTTGTACCATGTTCTATTTCTTTATTCAATTATTCACTCCCTGTACTTGCTTCCCGACTCCCAGCGTACACGTTACAGGTGCCACCTCTGCTCCCACCTGTCTGTTTCATGTCTCGGGTAGCCTGCGAAAGCAAGAGTGGATATAATGCAATGAGTTACTAATATTTCCATATTCTAATAATTCACGTGTTAACATATCCCCACGGTCCGTGCCATGGTGAAATGTTGTCACGTATACTCCCTCTCCGGCCTCTAGTTCATCAGGCTGCTAATTATCCCGCACACCTGTCACCATCGTCTCGCACACCTGCGCCTCATGACACTCAGCTGGACTCCATCACCTCCTTGATTATCTTCCCTATATCTGTCACTCCCCTTGGTTCTTTCCTCAGGTCTTATTGATTCTGTTTTCATGTTGGTGCGTTGTTTGTGTTTTGTGTTCATTGTTTCTTTTATTTATTAAAACACTCACTCCCTGAACTTGCTTCCCGACTATCAGTGCACTCGTTACAAACGTGCACTCCTGTAGATCTGAAATGCTGGCTGCGACCTGGACTTAGGGGTAGACAAAACATAGTAAATGTAAATCTGTTACACTAAAATTAGTATGATAGATTCCATTTCTTATGGTTTGTATTAATTTGTGGATGTCCATCATCCATTTCGTATGATATGTTCCAAATTACAATTCCTATGATATGTTAAGATTTGCAAGTTGTACAATCCGTCATTTGCAATACTTAAAAATTACAAATTGTAATTTGTTGTGGCTAACGTTAGCTAGGTGGCTAGTGTTTGCTTGGCTAGGGGTTAGGGTTTAGGTTAGAGTTAAGGTTAGGATTAGGAATTAGGGTTAGCGTTAGGGTTAGGGTAAGGGGAAAGGTTAGCTGACAAGCTAAGTAGCTGCAAATGAGCTAAAAATAGTACGTATATGCAAAGTTGCTAATATCCTCAAGTTGTCCGTGATGTGATTCAAACATCGTACCCATCCTCCCCTCCTTCATTTTGCTCTTAAGTAACCTTGTCTTACTTTAAAGGACCCTTCCCAAAAAAATAACACAAGGAATAAATACACAATGAGTAACGATAACTTGGCTATATACACAGGGTACCAGTACCAAGTCGATGTGCAGAGGTACGAGGTAATTGAGGTAGATAATGTATGTACATATAGGTACTGTAGGGGTAAAGTGACTATGCAGCAGGATAGATAATAAACAATAGCAGCAGTGTATGTGATGAGTCAAAAGAGTTAGTGCAGAAAGGGTCAATGCAGATTGATTAACTATTTAGTAGTCTTATGGCTTGAGAGGAGAAGCTGTTCAGGGTCCTGTTGGTTCCAGACTTGGTACATCGGTATCGTCTAGTCTTTGAGGCCAGGCTGCAACAATTGGATGGTGAAACTTGCCAGCCAACCAGAAAAGCAAGGTGAAGCAATTCATGCCTTCTTGAAAGTCAGGACAATCCTTGTCCTGCAAAGAAACATAATTTGTATATTTGAAATGTTTTATTTTGCAACCAGTAGGCATTTATAATTAAATGTGGAGTGGAACTTTATAGTCACATGCCCGCGTACCTTTAAAGATATTTGGCAATCATCATATATATACGAAAAACACAGTTTCCATCATCATTTGTTGCAATCAAGAAAGTTTGACAAAAGGAAAATCCACCCCTGATGAACGGATAAAAATGTTGTCGATCTTTAGAAGATAACACCTATATCTGCCATTTCCATTACAAGATTTTTTGCGACATTGCTTTCGTCAAATAAACCTTGGTTGATGTAAACCTGCGTAGTGACTGAAGGCAACAACAACATGTGCAGTAGGTTGTGTGTGGAGGCGGGGAGCGGATCGATGTCGGTGGTATATAGATTTTTACATCACAGCTATTGATTTAGCCTACAGGAAATACACCAGAGTAATTACCATGGCACAGGAATCAGGTCAGTTGGTCAGTCATCTGCACCACAAAAACAGAAAGAAGTCTATGTATATGGAGGTGTTACCGACTGGGTTCAAACCTGGGTCTCCCGTCGCCACAAGGGTATTTTAGCCCACTGAGCTAAAGCCTAGGGATTATTCTGGAAGCTATTGCACTTCTTCGGGTCTCAGGCAAGGTTACGTCATGTGTGGTGTGCGTGGTTTACCGAACCACCTCTGTCAAAGAAGCAAAGATATTGTGTTGTGTTTCAATTAAACTGTGACAAATAGGAGCTGTATACTGTAGCTGTACTGCTATCATTAGAGTTAGAAGTACTCCATCACTGCCACATCTTGATGCTTGTAAATATTCAATAATCTAACATTGAAACCAAAGGGATGTTGCAAGCGTTTCTATCCATTGCTAGCTGCAGTCCTCGGATATCATTATTAAACCAAAAATAGCATCTGTGTCTTTCCCCTTCCGCATAAAGAATGGAGATATGAATAAGTTAGAGGTTCTGGGGAAATAACAGGAGACTCGAGGAGACTAGGTTACATAACCGTAACAGAGCAGGGATCTGCTGGACTCTCTCTCACTCTCTTCATAACTTTTAGACTTTCAAACTTAAACTATTCCAAAGTGCACAAGCCAAGCACGCACAGGCACATGCACGTATGCACGTATGCACGCACACACACACGCACGCACGCACGCACACACACACACACACACACACACACACACACACACACACACACACACACACACACACACACACACACACACACACACACACACACACACACACTCATAAATATCCTACTTGCATAGTGATTTTCCCTCCGTAGCGTTATTACACTCTCCAGAGCCCAGCTCATGATGTATCCAGCTGCAACTAGTATACTGCATGTATAATAGGGCAGTTTTGCTCTACTCATTGGCCCAGTGCCCTGGCTGTAGAGCCAATTACTGTGGATGTAAACACAGTCAGTCAGCAGTTAGTTCCTGTGAAAAGTCCCGTTACTTAATGATAATTCACAGGTATTCACATCTCACTTCAGTTCCAACTCTTATTAGGCTTGGGCTGAATCATTGAATTCAGGTGTGTGTGTGTGTGTGCCTTGTGAGTGCATGCGTGCGCATGAAGGCATGTGTGTGCCTGTAATATCACGTTTCCCTTAGTCTGCCATCAGTCCTGCAGTTTGTTTGAAGTTGTCATAATAGTCTGTGACACATATGACAGGTCTGACATTTTCACATGACTTTTAATATTACACCATTCCTAACATACCCCTCCATTGAATTTGTTTGGTTACTTATCAGTTCTCTTGTTTCCGTGGAGAACCGTGTGTGAGGAGGTTGTCATGTGGCAGAGGTTTGTGGCTGGGAGTTGGCAGAGAACTCACCAAACAGGAAATGCATCACATTCCTTCCTGCTCCCCTCGGAGCAATGCAAAGACTCCATGGAGCACTGAAACACGCGCACATGCGCTCACCATGCACACGCACACACACATGCACACATGCATTCATATACGCACACATACACGCACACAGCACACACTCACCCCTTTTGCCTTCAGAACAGTCTCAATTTGTTGGGGCATGGACTCTACAAGGTGTTGAAAGCGTTCCACAGG
Source organism: Salmo trutta (assembly GCF_901001165.1). Classification (NCBI taxonomy): domain Eukaryota; kingdom Metazoa; phylum Chordata; class Actinopteri; order Salmoniformes; family Salmonidae; genus Salmo; species Salmo trutta. The sequence continues at coordinate 29,116,743 of NC_042960.1, read as the reverse complement.
GATGCTGGCCCATGTTGACTTCAATGCTTCCCACACTAGTGTCATGTTGGCTGAATGTCCTTTGGGTGGTGGACCATTCTTGATACACACGGGAAACTGTTTAGCATGAAAACCCCAGCAGTGTTGTAGTTCTTGACACAAACTGGTGCGCCTGGCACCTACTAACATACCCTGTTCAAAGGCACTTATATCTTTTGTCTTTCCCATTCAACCTCGGAATGGCCCACAGGCAAAATCCATGTCTCAATTGTCTCAAGGCTTAAAAATCCTTTAACCAGTCAATAAAGGATCATAGGAGTTTGCCTGGATTCACATGGTCAGATTATGTCATAGAAAGAGCACCGGTAAAGAAGTGAATGAATAATTCGTAAGTGGTTTATAAAGATCTACATTAATCATCAACTGATGTATTAGTAAGTACAGTTAAAGTCGGAAGTTTACATACACTTAGGTTGGCGTCATTAAAACTCGTTTTTCAACCTCTCCACAAATTTCTTGTTAACAAACTATAGTTTTGGCAAGTCGGTTAGGACATCTACTTTGTGCATGACACAAGTCATTTTTCCAACATTTGTTTTCACTTATAATTTACTCTATCACAATTCCAGTGGGTCAGAAGTTTACATACACTAAGTTGACTGTGCCTTTAAACAGCTTGGAAAATTCCAGAAAATTATGTCATGGCTTTAGAAACTTCTGATAGGTTAATTGACATCATTTGAGTCAATTGGAGATGTACCTGTGGATGTATTTCAAGGCCTACCTTCAAACTCAGTGCGTCTTTGCTTGACATCATGGGAAAATCAAAAGAAATCAGCCAAGACCTCAGAAAAAAATGTAGATCTCGACAAGTCTGGTTCATCCTTGGGAGCAACTTCCAAACGCCTGAAGGTACCACGTTCATCTGTACAAACAATAGTACGCAAGTATAAACACCATGGGACCACGCAGCCGTCATACCGCTCAGGAAGGAGACACATTCTGTCTCCTAGAGATTAACGTACTTCGGTGAGAAAAGTGCAAATAAATCCCAGAACAACAGCAAAGGACCTTGTGAAGATGCTGGAGGAAACAAGTACAAAATTATCTATATCCACAGTAAAACAAGTCCTATATCGACATAACCTGAAAGGCCACTCAGCAAGGAAGAAGCCAATGCTCCAAAACAGCCATAAAAAATCCAGACTACGGTTTGCAACTGCACATGGGGACAAAGATCGTACTTTTTGGAGAAATATCCTCTGGTCTGATGAAACAAAAACAGAACTGTTTGGCCACAATGACCATTGTTATGTTTGAAGGAAAAAGGGGGAGGCTTGCAAGCTGAAGAACACCATCCCAACCATGAAGCACGGGGGTGGCAGCATCATGTTGTAGGGGTGCTTTGCTGCAGGAGGGACTGGTGCACTTCACAAAATAGATGGCATTATGAGGTAGGAAAGTTATGTGGATATATTGAAGCAACATCTCAAGACATCAGTCAGGAAGTTAAAGCTTGGTCGCAAATGGGTCTTCAAAATGGACAATGACCCCCAAGCATACTTCCAAAGTTGTGGCAAAATGGCTTAAGGACAACAAAGTCAAGGTATTGGAGTGGCCATCACAAAGCCCTGACCTCATCCTATAGAACATTTGTCGGCAGAACTGGAAAAGCATGTGTGAGCAAGGAGCCCTACAAACCTGAGTCTGTCAGGAGGAATGGGCCAAAATTCACCCAACTTATTGTGTGAAGCGTGTGGAAGGCTACCCGAAACGTTTGACCCAAGTTAAACAATTTAAAGGCAATCCTACCAAATACTAATTGAGTGTATGTAAACTTCTGACCCACTCGGAATGTGATGAAAGAAATAAAAGCTGAAATAAATCATTCTCTCTACTATTATTCTGACATTTCACACTCTTAAAATAAAGTGGTGATCCTAACTGACCTAAGACAGGGAATTTTTACCTGGATTAAATGTCAGGAATTGTGAAAAACTGAGTTTAAATGTATTTGGCTAAGATGTATGTGAACTTCCGACTTCAACTGTTCATGTACTCACATTTTCAAATGCACTCATTAACAATGAATAAATATGCCATTCATGACATATATAAAATACATGTAATAAATGGTGAGTCAATGTATTATTCAACCATTAACAACCTTATAGTCTTATGAGTTAACAATGACTCCTTTATAACTGCTTTATAAATACATTAGTAGTACATTATTAATTATTTCCAAATTGTGAACTTACTATAATCAAACCCTTTATTAATGATCTTATAAATCATTAATAAATCATTTTAAATAGTGTTTGTAAACTCTTTAGAGATTGCTTATTGACATTTCCAAATGTAGGAACAGCGATTAATAAATGGTAAGTCAACTTTTTACAAACTGTTTATGAATGGTTTATTAAGGGACCTTAATATAAAGTGTTACAATATGATTTGCCGCAAATTCGATATGAAATGCATTTATTTAATCCACATATTCATTGCATACATAGGACCACACCTATGTATGTTTTCCATATGGATGTACACTGTAGCTGTTACAATGATATGTATTAAATAAGCCTAAAGTTAAGTGTAAGGCTTTGGATTCTAATCCCATGCACTGATTATTCTTGTTAATCTTACATGTGAATAACACACACACTCACACGTGTGTGTGGATATGTTGTAAATGGATGCCATTTAAAACTTGTTTCAGTCCTGAACAAATTAGTCTAGGCCTAATGCCAGAAATAGGCCTGAAATGTTCGGAAACTAAGTATTCTAGCGTACTATTCAGCATAGTTCAGGAGGCAACCCTCAAGCAAATGTCCAGAGGACCTGTAGTAGTGAAAGGAAATTACTGTAACCTTACCATTCAATAATAAAGAAACAAATCAGTTGGGGATTGTTATCTTCAGGATGTGTTTCACGCAATCTAATCAGATATTAAGTTAAATGTAATTGTTTAATAAAGAGAATAAAAACATTTCCTCGTGAGCCTGCCACTTACACTAAATGGATAACTGAGACAGAAAATAACTTTAGGGTCCACTTGCTGGTGTAGGCCAGCTTAATCGAGCAGTGTATGTGTGTGTGTGTGTGTGTGTGTGTGTGTGTGTGTGTGTGTGTGTGTGTGTGTGTGTGTGTGTGTGTGTGTGTGTGTGTGTGTGTGTGTGTGTGTGTGTGTGTGTGAGGGAGGGAGGGAGAGATAAAAAGGAAGAGAGAGAAACAGATTGTGAGTGCTTATCACTGTACGCCTGTGAGCCCCTACATGTACACTATGTGTGTGTGTATTAGCAAAAGAGAGAGGCGGAGAGTGAGAGTGCATGCAAAGCCGTCAGAGTGGCAAATTGAAGGCAGATTTTCCATGTCAGGCGTAGGCTCCAAATTGCTCGTTTGGAAAGGGAATTTCTCTGGCACAAGATGTGACAGTTATATTTATTTCAGAGATTGCCCCCATTTATACCAAGGGCTTCACACACACAAAACCCAGAAGAAACTAAACTATTACTGAAAACTTAAACTGCCTTCAAAGAAAGAGAAAGAAATACTCACTTCCTGAGTTAGACACTGATCGAACACTGAGACCATACAGAACAGCTAGGTATATTTAATCCTACCCCGGTAATGTGTCTTTTCTGATTGGATACAACTGGTCAGTATAGTAGATTTGGGATCTGCTATAAAACGCAAGATTTTCTCCTCACATACTCCATATTGTTCCTGTAAGACCCTATGATCTGTGAAATGTGCATGATACAGACAACATCTTGATGCCATTATACTCCTTATAGTGTGCTCTAAGACATGGACTATGTCTAGATATGAAATGCACATTAACTCTGGAAATTTGACATGTTTGAAGACTAAATTGTCCAAACATTATGTCTAAAAATAAGCTAAATCAAAAAGGGTACTTTTGCTTTTATGTTAAATTAATATGGCCTTTTTTATTTCAGAATGTAGACATACTCCATATTTTAGAGCACACTATAAGGAGTATAATGACATGAAGATGTTGTCCATATCATTCACATTTCACAGATCATAGGGTTTTACAGGAAACATGTGTAGGTCTAAAAACGGCCTAAAATTGTCACTTTTATCATGATTTCCCCCCCCAAAAAAATTATACAAATGTAAAAAGGATATCAAACATTCTTCCTCCCAATTTAGTTCCTAAGTGAGAATTGCCCGAACAATCTGAGATACCAAAAATATTTTGGGGCCTTCCTGATGTGGAATCGCCCAATAGACTAACATGAAGCCAATAATGTGAGGATGATCAGGGAATAAGTCTATTCTAAGACTGTTGGGAAGTAGATCAGTTTCCTATTGTGTATTTCCATGTAAAAGGACCCATGAGCACAAAGATGTGAAGTTCATAGAAGCATGTCAAATGAAGGCATATATTTTTCATATATTAATCATTGGCCAGTACGGAGAATTAAGTAAATACACATCACCGTGAGCAAGGCACTTAACCCCAATTGCTCCTGTAAGTCGCTCTGGATAAGAGTGTCTGCCAAATGACTAAAATGTAAAATGTAAATCTGACTTAATCTGGCTTTAATTTCAGTTTGTTTACAAATTAGTAATTGATATGTTGGATTCACGTCTCCATCTCAAACAAAAATCTAAGTTAAAGAAGAGGACTAAATCAAATCAAACTTTAAATGCACTTTAAATAAAGTTTGATTTGATTCAGTCCTATTCTTTCAATAAATATTATTTCATTTGTAATCAACCAGAACTTGAAACCCTGGGCATATTGTATTCAACCAGAATTCAAAAGCCGAGGCCTTTAATTTGCTCTGATAGCAATGGTGAATCTACTTAGTTTTTAAGTGGAGATCCCTCAACAGTCCTTCTAACAATAGCAAGTTGGTAATAGTCAATGACAAACATCATAGCTAAGCAGTGCTGGGCTTAGTTTATCCTGGATGAGAGACTAAAAGGTAGCTGTTCTGGAGTGCCACAGGTGATTTAGGTTTTTTATTTAACTGACCTGGAAGACCAGGTGTGTCAAACTTCGGCAATCACTGAACTGGTCAATTAGCTCAGTTGGTCAGGGCTGCGTTCAGTACATAAAAACATAATAAAACTTTAAATTGAATGGAAACAGTGCTGTACAAGGGTTTCCAAGGTTTTCTACCCCTGCTGTAAATATATCAATTCTCCAGTAGGAGGTGCTTCCCAGCATATTGGGGGTTTTTTTGATCGTGGATATAATGCTCAAGATCTGATGTCGTTTCAAAGGTACAAATGCCACATCATTTATACAAGGTTTGTTTATGTTGACATTTGGTTGATGACATAATACTGTGGGTGAAATTTCACTCTCAAAACAACAGTTTACAGTGCCTTGCAAAAGTATTCATCCCCTTGGCGTTTTTCCTATTTTGTTGCATTACAACCTGTCATTTAATTAGATTGTAAATAGATTTTTATTTGGATTTCATGTAATGGACATACACAAAATAGTCCAAATTGGTGAAGTGAAATTAAAAAAATAACTTGTTTAAAAAATGTATACAAAATAAAACATGGAAAATTGGTGCATGCATATGTATTCACCCCCTTTGCTATAAAGCCCCTAAATAAGATCTGGTGCAACCAATTACCTTCAGAAGTCACATAATTAGTTAAATAAAGTCCACCTGTGTGCAATCTAAGTGTCACATGATCTGTCACATGATCTTAGTATATATACGTGTTCTGAAAGGCCCCAGAGTCTGCAACACCACTAAGCAAGGGGCACAGCTAGCCTAGTGGTTAGAGTGTTGGACTAGTAACTGAAAGGTTGCAAGATCGAATCAATGAGCTGACAAGGTAAAAATCTGTCCTTCTGTCCCTGAACAAGGCAGTTATCCCACTGTTCCTAGGCTGTCATTGAAAATAAGCTTTTGTTCTTAACTGACTTGCCTTGTTAAATAAAGGTAAAAGCAAGTGGCACCATTAAGACCAAGGAGCTCTCCAAACAGGTCAGGGACAAGGTTGTGGAGAAGTACAGATCAGGGTTGGGTTATAAAAAATGATCAGAAACTTTGAATATCCCACAGAGCACCATTATTAAAAAATTGAAAGAATATGGCATTGCAACAAATCTGCCAAGAGAGGGCTGCCCACTGAAACTCATGGATCAGGCAAGGAGGGAATTAATCAGAGAGGGACTAAAGATAACTCTGAAGGAGCTGCAAAGCTCCACAGCAGAGATTGGAGTATCTGTCCATAGGACCACTTTAAGCCACACACTCCACAGGGCTTTATGAAAGAGTGGCCAGAAAAAAAGCCATTGCTTAAAGAAATAAGCAAAAAGGCATGTGGGAGAGTCCCCAAACATATGGAAGAAGGTACTCTGGTCAGATGAGACTAAGATGGAGCTTTTTGGCCATCAAGGAAAATGCTATGTCTGGCGCAAACCCAATACCTCTCATCACCCCGAGAATACCATCCCCACAAATCAAATGTTATTTGTCACATGTGCCATCACATGTGCCAAATACAACAGTGAAATACCATGAAATGCTTTCTTATAAGCCCTTGACCAACAATGCAGTTTTAAGAAAAGTATGTTTTAAGAAAGTATTTACTAAAATAAACTGAAGTAAAAAAAGAAAAAAAGCATAAATAAAAATAACAAATAATTAAAGAGCAACAATAAAATAACAGTGGCGAGGCTATATACAGCGGGTACCAGTACAGAGTCTGTTAGTTGAGGTAATATGTACATGTAGGTAGAGGTAAAGTGACTATGCATAGATAGTAAGCAGAGAGTAGCAGCAGCGTAAAAATGAGAGGGGGGCAATGTAAATAGTCCGGGTAGTCATTGGATTAGCTGTTCAGGAGTCTTATGGCTTGGGGGTAGAAGCTGTTAAGAAGCCTTTGGACCTAGACTTGGCGCTCCTGTACCGCTTGCCGTGTGGTAGCAAAGAGAACAGTCTATGACTTGGGTGGCTGGATTCTTTGGCAATTTTTAGGGCCTTCCTCTGACACCGCCTGGTATAAAGGTCCTGGATGGCTGGAAGTTTGGCCCAAGTGATGCACTGGGCCGTACACACTACTCTCTTTATTGCCTTGCGGTCGGAGGCTGAGCAGTTGCCATACCAGACAGTGATGCAACCAATCAGGATGCTCTCGATGGTGCAGCTGTAGAACTTTTTGAGGATCTGAGGACCCATGCCAAATCTTTTCAGTCTCCTGAGGGGAAATAGGCATTGCTGTGCCCTCTTCACGACTGTCTTGGTGTGTTTGGAACATGATAGTTTGTTGGTGAAGTGGACACCAAGGAACTTGAAGCTCCCAACCTGCTCCACTACAACCCCGTCGATGAGAATGGGGGTGTGCTCGGTCCTCCTTTTCCTGTAATCCACAATCATATCCTCTGTCTTGATCAAGTTGAGGGAGAGGTTGTTATCCTGGCACCACACTGCCAGGTCTCTGACCTCCTCCCTATAGGCTGTCTCATTGTTGTCGGTGATCAGGCCTACCACTGCTGTGTTGTTGGCCAACTTAACGATGGTGTTGGAGTCATGGTTGGCCATGGAGACATGAGTGAACATGGAGTACAGGAGGGGACTTAGCATGCACCCCTGAGGGGCCCCTGTGTTGAGGCTCAGCGTGGCAGATTTGTTTTTACCTACCCTTACCACCTGGGGGCAGCCCGTCAGGAAGTCCAGGATCCAGTTGCAGAGGGATGTGTTTAGTCCCAGCATCCTTAGCTTAGTGAGGAGCTTTGAGGGCACTGTGGTGTTGAATGCTGAGCTGCAGACAATGAATAGCATTCTCACATAGGTGTTCCTTTTGTCCAGGTGGGAAAGGGCACTGTGGAGTGCAATAGAGATTGCATCATCATTGGATCTGTTGGGGCGATATGCAAATTGGAGTGGGTCTAGGGTTTCTGGGATAATGGTGTTGTTAGCCATGACCAGCCTTTCAAAGCACTTCATGGCTACGTGAGTGCTACGGGTCGGTAGTCATTTAGGAAGGTTACCTTGGTGTTCTTGGGCACACGGACTATGGTGGTCTGCTTGAAACACGTTGGTATTACAGACTCAGTCAGAGGTTGAAAATGTCAGTGAAGACACTTGCCAGTTGGTCAGCGCATGCTCGGAGTACACGTCCTGGTAATCCATCTGGCCCTGCAGCTTTGTGAATGTTGACCTGTTTAAAGGTCTTACTCTCATCGGCCATGGAGAGGGTGATCACACAGTCGTCGGGCACACCTGATGCTCTCATGAATGCTTCCATGTTGCTTGCCTTGAAGCGAGCATAGAAGTAATTTAACTAATTTAACTAACTAAATAGGCTTGTGTCACTGGGCTGCTTGCGGCTGTGCTTCCCTTTGTAGTCCGTAATAGTTTGCAATCCCTGCCACATCCGACTAGCGTCGGAGCCGGTGTAGTATGATTCAATCATAGTCCTGTATTGATGCTTTGCCTGTTTGATGGTTCGTCGGAGGGCATAGCAGGAGTTCTTGTAAGTGTCCGGGTTAGAGTCTCGCTCCTTGAAAGCGGCACCTCTACCCTTTAGCTCAGTGCAGGTGTTGCCTTAATCCATGGCTTCTGGTTGGGGTATGTACGTACGGTCACTGTGGGGTGACGTCATCGATGCACTTATTGATGAAGCCAGTGACTGATGCAGCCTGGCCTGCTGAGGAGTGACGGACTCCATCCTAGCTGGAGGGGTGCTCTCATCTTATCTACGAACATAGACAGGGCTCTAACTCCTCTAGCTCCACAATGAAATAGGGTGCAGGCCAGGCAACAGGCTGTTAGCCAGCCTGCCAGCTTAGTGGAGTCTGCCACTAGCACAGTTAGCGTAGTCAGCTCAGCTTTCCCCATTGAGACCGTGTCTGTGCCTCGATCTAGGTTGGGCAAAATTAAAAATGGCGGTGTTCGCTTCAGTAATCTTACTAGTATAAAGACCTCCTCCATTCCTGCCATTATTGAAAGAGATTGTGATACTTCACATCTCAAAATTGGGTTACTTAATGTTAGATCCCTCACTTCCAAGGCAGTTATAGTCAATGAACTAATCACTGATCATAATCTTGATGTGATTGGCCTGACTGAAACATGGCTTAAGCCTGATGAATTTACTGTGTTAAATGAGGCCTCACCCCCTGGTTACACTAGTGACCATACCCCCCGTGCATCCGGCAAAGGCGGAGGTGTTGCTAACATTTACGATAGCAAATTTCAATTTACAAAAAAAAACAATGACGTTTTCGTCTTTTGAGCTTCTAGTCATGAAATCTATGCAGCCTACTCAATCACTTTTTATAGCTACTGTTTACAGGCCTCCTGGGCCATATGCAGTGTTCCTTACTGAGTTCCCTGAATTCCTATCGGATCTTGTAGTCATAGCAGATAATATTCTAATTTTTGGTGACTTTAACATTCACATGGAAAAGTCCACAGACCCACTCCAAAAGGCTTTCGGAGCCATCATCGACTCAGTGGGTTTTGTCCAACATGTCTCTGGACCTACTCACTGCCACAGTCATACTCTGGACCTAGTTTTGTCCCATGGAATAAATGTTGTGGATCTTAATGTTTTTCCTCATAATCCTGGATTATCGGACCACCATTTTATTGCGTTTACAATTGCAACAAATAATCTGCTCAGACCCCAACCAAGGAAGATTAAAAGTCGTGCTATAAATTCTCAGACAACCCAAAGATTCCTTGATGCCCTTCCAGACTCCCTCTGCCTACCCAAGGACGTCAGAGGACAAGAATCAGTTAACCACCTAACCGAGGAACTCAATTTAACCTTGCGCAATACCCTAGATGCAGTTGCACCCCTAAAAATTAAAAACATCTGTCATAAGAAACTAGCTCCCTGGTATACAGAAAATACACGAGCTCTGAAGCAAGCTTCCAGAAAATTGGAACGGAAATGGCGCCACACTAAACTGGAAGTCTTCCGACTAGCTTGGAAAGACAGTACCGTGCAGTATCGAAGAGCCCTCACTGCTGCACGATCATCCTATTTTTCCAACTTAATTGAGGAAAATAAGAACAATCCGAAATTTCTTTTTGACACTGTTGCAAAGCTAACTAAAAAGCAGCATTCGCAAATGGAGGATGGCTTTCACTTCAGCAGTAATAAATTTATGAACTTCTTTGAGGAAAAGATCATGATCATTAGAAAGCAAATTACGGACTCCTCTTTAAATCTGGGTATTCCTCCAGGGCTTCATTGTCCAGAGTCTGCACAACTCTGCCAGGACCTAGGATCAAGGGAGATACTAAAGTGTTTTAGTACTATATCTCTTGACATAATGATGAAAATAATCATGGCCTCCAAACCCTCAAGCTGCATACTGGACCCTATTCCAACTAAACTACTGAAAGAGCTGCTTCCTGTGCTTGGCCCTCCTATGTTGAACATAATAAACGGCTCTCTATCCACCGGATGTGTACCAAGCTCACTAAAAGTGGCAGTAATAAAGCCTCTCTTGAAAAAGCCGAATCTTGACCCAGAAATTATAAAAAACTATCGGCCTATATCGAATCTTCCATTCCTCTCAAAAATTTTAGAAAAAGTTGTTGCGCAGCAACTCACTGCCTTCCTGAAGACAAACAATGTATACGAAACGCTTCAGTCTGGTTTTAGACCCCATCATAGCACTGAGACTGCACTTGGGAAGGTGGTAAATGACCTTTTAATGACGTCAGACCGAGGCTCTGCATCTGTCCTCATGCTCCTAGATCTTAGTGCCGCTTTTGATACCATCGATCACCACATTCTTTTGGAGAGATTGGAAACCCAAATTGGTCTACATGGACAAGTTCTGGCCTGGTTTAGATCTTATCTGTCGGAAAGATATCAGTTTGTCTCTGTGAATGGTTCGTCCTCTGACAAATCAATTGTAAATTTCGGTGTTCCTCAAGGTTCCGTTCTAGGACCACTATTGTTTTCACTATATATTTTACCTCTTGGGGATGTCATTCGAAAACATAATGTTAAATTTCACTGCTATGCGGACGACACACAGCTGTACATTTCAATGAAACATGGTGAAGCCCCAAAATTGCCCTCGCTAGAAGCCTGTGTTTCAGACATAAGGAAGTGGATGGCTGCAAATTTTCTACTTTTAAACTCGGACAAAACAGAGATGCTTGTCCTAGGTCCCAAGAAACAAAGAGATCTTCTGTTGAATCTGACAATTAATCTGGATGGTTGTACAGTCGTCTCAAATAAAACTGTGAAGGACCTCGGCGTTACTCTGGACCCTGATCTCTCTTTTGAAGAACATATCAAGACTGCTTCAAGGACAGCTTTTTTCCATCTACGTAACATTGCAAAAATCAGAAACTTTCTGTCCAAAAATGACGCAGAAAAATTAATCCATGCTTTTGTTACTTCTAGGCTCGACTACTGCAATGCTCTACTTTCCGGCTACCCGGATAAAGCACTAAACAAACTTCAGTTAGTGCTAAATACGGCTGCTAGAATCCTGACTAGAACCAAAAAATTTGATCATATTACTCCAGTGCTAGCCTCCCTACACTGGCTTCCTGTTAAGGCAAGGGCTGATTTCAAGGTTTTACTGCTAACCTACAAAGCATTACATGGGCTTGCTCCTACCTATCTTTCCGATTTGGTCCTGCCGTACATACCTACACGTACGCTACGGTCACAAGATGCAGGCCTCCTAATTGTCCCTAGAATTTCTAAGCAAACGGCTGGAGGTAGGGCTTTCTCCTATAGAGCTCCATTTTTATGGAATGGTCTGCCTACCCATGTGAGAGACGCAGACTCAGTCTCAACCTTTAAGTCTTTACTGAAGACTTATCTCTTCAGTAGGTCCTATGATTAAGTATAGTCTGGCCCAGGAGTGTGAAGGTGAACGGAAAGGCTGGAGCAACGAACCGCCCTTGCTGTCTCTGCCTTGTCGGTTCCCCTCTTCCCACTGGGATTCTCTGCCTCTAACCCTTTTACAGGGGCTGAGTCACTGACTTACTGGTGTTCTTCCATGCCGTCCATGGGAGGGGTGCGTCACTTGAGTAGGTTGAGCCACTGACGTGGTCTTCCTGTCTGGGTTGGCGCCCCCCCTTGGGTTGTGCCGTGGCGGAGATCTTTGTGGGCTATACTCGGCCTTGTCTTCGGACGGTAAGTTGGTGGTTGTAGATATCCCTCTAGTGGTGTGGGGGCTGTGCTTTGGCAAAGTGGGTGGGGTTATATCCTGCCTGTTTGGCCCTGTCCGGGGGTATCATCGGATGGGGCCACAGTGTCTTCTGATCCCTCCTGTCTCAGCCTCCAGTATTTATGCTGCAGTAGTTTATGTGTCGGGGGGCTAGGGTCAGTCTGTTACATCTGGAGTATTCTCTTGTCTTATCCGGTGTCCTGTGTGAATGTAAATATGCTCTCTCTAATTCTCTCTTTCTCTCTTTCTTTCTTTCTCTCGGAGGACCTGAGCCCTAGGACCATGCCTCAGGACTACCTGGCATGATGACTCCTTGCTGTCCCCAGTCCACCTGGCCATGCTGCTGCTCCAGTTTCAACTGTTCTGCCTGCGGCTACAGAACCCTGACCTGTTCACCGGACGTGCTTGTTGCACCCTCGACAATTACTATGATTATTATTATTTGACCATGCTGGTCATTTACGAACATTTTAACATCTTGACCATGTTCTGTTATAATATCCACCCGGCACAGCCAGAAGAGGACTGGCCACCCCTCATAGCCTGGTTCCTCTCTAGGTTTCTTCCTAGGTTTTTGGCCTTTCTCAGGAGTTTTTCCTAGGGAGTTTTTCCCAGCCACCGTGCTTCTTTCACATGCATTGCTTGCTGTTTGGGGTTTTAGGCTGGGTTTCTGTACAGCACTTTGAGATTTCAGCTGATGTACGAAGGGCTATATAAATAAATTTGATTTGATTTGATTTGATGTGGTGTACTCCTCAATGCCATCGGAAGAATCCCGGAACATGTTCCAGTCTGTACTAGCAAAACAGTCCTCTAGCTTAGCATCTGCGTCATCTGACCACTTCCGTATTGAGCAAGTCACTGGTACTTCCTGCTTTAGTTTTTGCTTGTAAGCAGGAATCAGGAGGATAGACTTATGGTTAGATTTGCCAAACAGAGGGTGAGGGAGAGCTTTGTACGCGTCTCTGTGTGTAGAGTAAAGGTGGTACAGAGTTTTTTTCCCTCTGGTTGCACATTTAACATGCTGGTAGAAATTTGTTGAAACGGATTTAAGTTTCCCTGCATTAAAGTCCCCGGCCACTAGGAGCACCGCCTCTGGATGAGCATTTTCTTGTTTGTATGGCCTTATACAGCTCTTTGAGTGCGGTCTTAGTGCCAGCATCGGTTTGTGGTGGTAAATAGATAGCGTAGAAAAATATAGATGAAAACTCTCTTGGTAAATGGTCTACAGCTTATCATGAGATACTCTACTTTAGGCGAGCAAAACCTAGAAAATTCCTTAATATTTGATTTCACGCACTAGCTGTTATTTACAAATAGGCACAGACCGCCACCCCTTGTCTTACCGGAGGCAGCTGTTCTATCTTGCCGATGCACCGAAAATCCAGCCGGCTGTATGTTATCCATGTTGTTGTTCAGCCACGACTCGGTGAAACATAAGATATTACAGTTTTTAATGTTCCGTTGGTAGGATAGTCTTGATCAGAGCTCATCCATTTTATTATCCAATGATTGCACATTGGCCAATAGGACTGATTGTAGAGGCGGATTACGCACTCACAGTCAGATCCTTACAAGGCACCCCGACCTATAGTGAGGGAAAAAAGTATTTGATCCCCTGCTGATTTTGTACGTTTGCCCACTGACAAAGAAATGATCAGTCTATAATTTTAATGGTAGGTTTATTTGAACAGTGAGAGACAGAATAACAACAAATAAATCCAGAAAAATGCATGTCAAAAATGTTAGAAATTGATTTGCATTTTAATGAGGGAAATAAGTATTTGACCCCTCTTAAAGGGAGTGCTCCTAATCTCAGTTTGTTACCTGTATAAAAGACACCTGTCCACAGAAGCAATCAATCAATCAAATTCCAAACTCTCCACCATGGCCAAGACCAAAGAGCTCTCCAAGGATGTCAGGGACAAGATTGTAGACCTACACAAGGCTGGAATGGGCTACAAGACCATCGCCAAGCAGCTTGGTGAGAAGGTGACAACAGTTGGTGCGATTATTCGCAAATGGAAGAAACACAAAAGAACTGTCAATCTCCCTCGGGCTGGGGCTCCATGCAAGATCTCACCTCGTGGAGTTGCAATGATCATGAGAACGGTGAGGAATCAGCCCAGAACTACACGGGAGGATCTTGTCAATGATCTCAAGGCAGCTGGGACCATAGTCACCAAGAAAACAATTGGTAACACACTACGCCGTGAAGGACTGAAATCCTGCAGCGGCCGCAAGGTCCCCCTGCTCAAGAAAGCACATATACATGCCCGTCTGAAGTTTGCCAATGAACATCTGAATGATTCAGAGGACAACTGTTAAATGTAAACTGGGTGAAAGTGTTGTGGTCAGATGAGACCAAAATGGAGCTCTTTGGCATCAACTCAACTCGCCGTGTTTGGAGGAGGAGGAATGCTGCCTATGACCCAAAGAACACCATCTCCACCATCAAACATGGAGGAAACATTATGCTTTGGGGGTGTTTTTCTGCTAAGGGGACAGGACAACTTCACCGCATCAAAGAGACGATGGACGGGGCCATGTACCGTCAAATCTTGGGGGAGAACCTCCTTCCCTCAGCCAGGGCATTGAAAATTGGTTGTGGATGGGTATTCCAGCATGACAATGACCCAAAACACACGACCAAGGCAACAAAGGAGTGGCTCAAGAAGAAGCACATTAAGGTCCTGGAGTGGCCTAGCCAGTCTCCAGACCTTAATCCCATAGAAAATCTGTGGAGGGAGCTGAAGGTTCGAGTTGCCAAACGTCAGCCTCGAAACCTTAATGACTTGGAGAAGATCTGCAAAGAGGAGTGTGACAAAATCCCTCCTGAGATGTGTGTAAACCTGGTGGCCAACTACAAGAAACGTCTGACCTCTGTGATTGCCAGCAAGGGTTTTGCCACCAAGTACTAAGTCATGTTTTGCAGAGGGGTCAAATACTTATTTCCCTCATTAAAATGCAAATCAATTTCTAACATTTTTTAAATGCGTTTTTCTGGATTTTTTTGTTGTTATTCTGTCTCTCACTGTTCAAATAAACCTACCATTAAAATTATAGACTGATCATTTCTTTGTCAGTGGGCAAACGTACAAAATCAGATACAAAATCAGATACTTTTTCATCAAATACTTTTTTCCCTCACTGTACGTCCAGACATCTCCGTCTCTTCTTCATGCGATTGATGAGGATTTGGGCTTTGTCGGGTGTCTGAAGTAAATCCTTCACGTCCGACTCATTAAAGAAAAAAATATTTGTCCAGTATGAGGTGTGTAATCGCTGTCCTGATATTCAGAAGCTCTTTTCAGTCATAAGAGACGGTGGCAGAAACATTATGTACAAAATAAGTTACAAATAACGCGAATAAACACACACAATAACACAATTGGTAAGGAGCCTGAAAAATAGCTGCCATCTCCTCTGGCACCATCTGCATCTGGACAGTAGTCCAGGTGTGATAAAACTTGTAGGACTGTAGGACTTGTTTCGCTGATCGTGATGTCAAGAAAGCAGAGCAGTGCTTTATCACGGACATAACTCTCCCAATCTTAGCTACCATTGCATCAATATGTTTTGACCATGTCAGTTTACAATCTAGAGGCAATATTTGTGTACCTATTTAGGGATACATCACCATGAGGAGATTGACATTCATATCCATAATTATGTATTTCTGTGTAGTACAGATCAGGAACCCATAATGAAATTCCATTACTGCAATTCCTTACCAGGTGTAAATCCACTTCACTTACTGTTGTTCAATAACCAAATAAATGTTTTCAAAGTCAAGGTGCCATGTCATAGCTGACAATCTTTCTGCAGACATCTTTAAATTTTAAGTCGTAGCAGATATATAACAGAGTTTTTGGAAAACGTGGTCACATAAACTGAGGTAGATTATACCGAAATTCTCTTACCAAACTTTACATCTGCACAGTCCTTCCAGTAAATGTTTTCCTGCAAAAATGTTCAGTGTAAATTCAGTGTAAATAATTTGGTAATGATTAGGCCTACTACAATGTGCAGATAGCTGGCTAGACTACCTTACCTAGCAATCTAAAAAAGTATGTGTTAAAAGTATGTGTTGCAGTGTTAAAGTTAATGTCCTGCAATAAATAAATAAAATAATCCATAGAAAAACTGTTGTAGAAAAAGTGTAGAAAAAAGCATGGCAGTTTTTATTCATTATTTATCTCCCCAATTTAAATCTTGTCTCATCACTGCAACTCCCCAACAGGCTCAGGAGGCGAAGGTCGAGTCATGCGTCCTCTGAAACATGACCTGCCAAACCGCGCTTCTTAACACCTGCCCATTTAACCCGGAAGCCAGCAGCACCAACCTGTTGGAGGAAACACCTTTCAACTGACAACCGAGGACAGCCTGCAGGCGCCTGGCCTGCTACAAGGAGACGCTAAAGCGCGATGAGCCAAGTAAAGTCGCCCCGGCTAAACCCTCCCCTAACCCAGACCAATTGTGCGCCGCCCTATGGGACTCCCGATCATGGCCGGTTGTGACACAGCCCGGGAACAAACCCGGGTCTGTAGTAACGCCTCAAGCACTGCGATGCAGTGCCT
The DNA here is from genome assembly GCF_901001165.1 of Salmo trutta. Taxonomy (NCBI): domain Eukaryota; kingdom Metazoa; phylum Chordata; class Actinopteri; order Salmoniformes; family Salmonidae; genus Salmo; species Salmo trutta. The sequence goes on along the minus strand of NC_042960.1, from coordinate 29,100,021 downwards.
TAGACCACAGAGCCACTCAGGAGGCCCAAAGTGTTGCAGTTCTGAAGCACATTTTCTGTAATTCTTAAACGTTTTGCCATAACTTATGCCATGTTCATATGATATCTGTGTGAGAGTGACTAACAAAATCAATGCCCTGCGTGCCGCGTCAGTAATTTGGTAATGATTGGGCCTACTACAATGTGTAGATAGCTGGCTAGACTACCTTACCTAGCAATCTAAAACATGTTAGCTTACGTAGGGTAATTGAGTGACTGACATAAGTGGAAAACTGCTGATGCACTACCAAATCTGTAACTCTTAACAGTAAGTTGAAACCCTGACTGAGTTACTAAAAAAAAGGAGTGTAGGCAGCTCTGCCTTTTTCTACTTCTTCAAAGTTTCCCCTCAACTATAAACTGTTTACACTACAGACATTTTTAATGCCACAGATACTGGACTGTTTTTCAGAAATGTTTCCTTGACAGTTTGCTTGAAATGATGTTCACATCATAGTTAGATCGCTATATAACTTATCCTTTACACAATTCTTCAACCCGAAAAAATAATAATAATAATTACAACTAACTTTCCACAAAGTAAGATGTGTATAATTCATTTTATGAATGTATGTTCAGTACGCATACTGTATGTAGCCTACTGTAACAACATGCTTTCTGTTGGGTGGACTCAGTGGACCTCTTGACCAGCAGTGACATTAATGCACGGAGAGGCAGCAGCCAGCAGAGGGAAGAAGAGAGCTGGTTATTTGGGGAAGATGTCAGGCAGGTGAGGTGAGTTGCTATTGTAGGCCTGTATTACCTGTTGGATCCCGTTCTTTGCAAGATGGCGGCTTGTCACTTAGTAGTTTGTTGAAACCATCACAAACTTTCTAGTAGCTCGTTCATTTACCTGTTGCTGACTAGAGTGGTTGTTAGTTGTTATTTCCCAAGGAATAACCCATCTTCAAGAGAACAATGGCCTAAGAAGCCTAACCATTGTGCTAGGCCCCATTGTGCTAGGCCCCATTGTGCTAGGCCCCATTGTGCTAGGCCCCATTGTGCTAGGCCCATTGTGCTAGGCCCCATTGTGCTAGGCCCCATTGTGCTAGGCCCATTGTGCTAGGCCCCATTGTGCTAGGCCCATTGTGCTAGGCCCCATTGTGCTAGGCCCCATTGTGCTAGGCCCGTATCATGTAGGCCTCCTCTTTCTAGATTCAATCAGAAGAAATCTGACTTTCATCATCAAATCTGATTAGGCTACATGCTTTAGTTATTAGTTATTCATCAGCCGATCAGAAAAATAATATCACTATCTTTGATATTAGATCGGTTTAGTCAACCTTAGAAATCTGAAGTACAAACATTAGTGACCTTGAAAACAAATGTATTTTGGCAGAAGTGTGTCATTTCCGGTGGCGGGAAAATGGCCTATGGAGTAGTAGGTAGATTACAGTGTAGCCTAAATCCATTTTTACAGCATGAATTTAGGATTCATACATCAAAAAATAAAATGTAGGCCTAGGGTTTAGGAAAGATATGCTGCTTGGGTATTTTTGGGGGGTTGTAGGGGTCAGGCAGCTCACTCTCAGCGGTACATGTTCCTCCCCAGCTCCCTGTTCCCGCGCATGATGAAAGCTGCCATGTTCTGAGCCAAACCTGCGCCTGTGTTCCCCTCGGAGTCTCTCGAGCCAAACCTCTCAATCAAATTCTATTCATATTCGTAAACACCCTTCCAGCAGCAAATACTGTAAATAGTTTGGCTGTGCATGGGGAATATGTATTGTACGCAGTGGAAATCTGACTGTGATTATATGGTGACGATGTCTCAGAACACAAGTCATGTCAGTCACCATAATTGTTGTTTTGGTCGGTACCCGGTGGCCTCTCGCGTCTGAGGAAATTAAAATGCAAATTCATCCAGTACCAACCATGCCACAACAGTCGGTTTACACGACCCAAAATGTTTATCTCACAATAATTAGCTTTCTTTGAGAGAAGAAACCATGGGTGTGATCTTTAGGATGTGTTGAAAGAAAATGGACATTTATGTGGCGTTTAGTCTAAATAAGTGTTTTCAGGCCCAGGCTACACACACTAGGCCTAGCGAACCTAAATTGGTTAGATATCCAAACATGGTGAATGAGTATTTATGATTTTAAAATGTACTCATTTTAAAATTCTGATGAACAAATGTGTGACATAGCCTGCCATTAAGTAAATTGAAATGACTCTAAGGTGAATTGATTATGTTCATAATGATACTTGACTGTAGGCTAGGCTTTGTTTATCCTATGGCTGTTACATCTGTATTTTAAGAGAATGTGTAGTTTAACTGACTTAATCACACAAACACTGGATTCTCTCAGTCAACTAGACTCTCCCTGCGTGGAAACTCCACAATTCAGGACATTCTTTTGGTTGTTCACCCGAACCACACACTGTTAACAGCTGTGCCTTATTTCACTCAACCTCTTGAGCTCGGGAGTTTTCTGTGCAAAGCAAAGCCCAATCCAAAACCTCTCATTAATATAAGATCTGTGATCACATGGCAGTGACAGTAGGACAAAGAATGCGGACTGTCATGGGAGGAGACGAGAGGGAAACAGTAAGAGAAGAGGAAACAGAGAGAAGGAGATCGAAAGGACAGAGACAGAAAAGAGAATGATAAATAATAAGAGATAGAAAGTGAAGAAGAGCAGATATAGAGTAATGTATGGAGGTTGAAGTTGATGCTACACCACCTCTCTCTTACTCCCTCTAGCTCTCTCTCTCTCCCTCTTTCTCTCTCTCTCTCTCTCTCTCTCTCTCTCACACACACACACACACAAACACACATACACAGACTGTCTCTCCCCCCTCTCACTGACTGTCTCCTCTGTAATGGGCTCCAGATGTGGAGCTAAGGGGGGAGTGGAGGAGGGAGGAGGGGGGAGCTGCTTGTATGTTATCTGCGCGGGTGTAGAGAGAGACGCCCATCCGAGGGGACGCTGTCAGGCCTGATGGAGTGGCCAGGGCCTGGGGCGAGGGGTGCGGAGGACGAGAGGCGAGGAGGGGTACAGGGGACGGGGGTTAGAGGGGGCTGAACATCTGGAATCACTTCAGGTCAGCCTGGCCTGGCCGTGAAAGGTGAGCCAGGGCGCCACTCTGCTGTACGGACATGCCACGGCCACGCACCCAACACCTAGTACTATCCCATATAGACTACCATACAGAAAACCTCCAAAGTGGATAATGCAGTCAAAAACCAATACAGCCAAAAGCAAACCCGAACACTGCCTGAAAATAATAACTTTCTCATACACACCAAGGTGTAGTAAGGACAAGGTGTAAAAAGACTTGGACCGAACTGCTGAGATGTCAAACATCAGCAGTTTACAACAGGTAATGAAGGGCTAGTGAGTAGAAACACCTCTCGGTGACAGCCGCTGAGCACAACGAGGCCACTGGGCACCCAGTATTAGAGAGAGGATTTCCCTCCTCATAAATATCCGCTTTTTAAAGATGGAATATTTCAGTTTGTAGTAATCAGCACATCGGGAACAGCTTGAGGTTTGGAGAGTACAATTATTCTGAAGCAGAAGTCTGTCTCCAGGTTATAAAACACTTTTAAGAGGACTTGCTCAACTTCCAAAAACCCATTTCCTCTCCAAACAGCCACTACTTCAAAGGTACTATTTCTTATATATATTTTTTAAACAAAGCCAATGTTCGAAATGGTCTCTGTTGCACTGGTCAAATGGAAATTGGACTTGCTGTTACGGTTATTTTAAAGTATGAAGGTTCTCTATGGATAAGTCCTCTTTGGATAAGTCCTCTTTGGATAAGTCCTCTTTGGATAAGTCCTCTCTTGAGTCATAGAAAGATAAAGCTAACCATAGTAAAAAGTTGATCCGATTCACTTTGTTCCCTCAATAGCTCAAAAAACAATGCATTCTGAAAATAACATGATATAATGTTAAATTATTCTAAAAGCGGTCACATCTTTATATCCATTTAAATACTTTATATCTCATGTGGGTATCACGGATGGATAGTGCAACTCTCAAATAGTTTTCAACCCTGTGAGTCTGACACAGTGGCTTTACTTTGCTTGAAATGTATTTTATTCATATATATGATTATCTGTTACAAATAAAGGATATCATACCAAGATTAAGAGAAACTACAGTCTTGGATTCAGAAATAGGTTACATTAGCCTTTCCGGTATAGTGTACCATTACATGAATCAAAATGCGTCGGAAAAAAAAGTTTGCTTGTCAGTGGCATAAAATAGAAAGATACAGTATGTGAAAACTAAAATTCTTTAAATGTATAAATGTTTTTTGCAGGGATAAGTCCTTGTTGTTGTTTGTTGTTGTTGATCAAAACGTTGCTCATCCCATTCTGGTGTTATAATCCTATTGATCAGCTCTATTATAAAAAGACATTCCATTTGAAAAGCAGCCCGTACTGGTGTCTCCTCCTCCACCCCCAGCAAGGCACTGTGGTCTTGAACGTGAGTCAAACTATAGACGGACACTGACAGTCTGACAATCAGATTTATTTTGTCAGGGTCTGAGAGAACACCTCTCCATTGATATCTTTGGAAATTAGCCTTTCATTCAGTCAACACCAAATTGAAAGAAATAATAAAAACTACTAAAGCGTCCAGTCTCGGTCTCGATGTCTTTGGTATCATTGGAAGGTACAGACAGCGACATTTCAGCGATGCTCAGGACAGGAGAGAGGCAGCTCACAGAAACAGCCTCTCAGATTTCCCCCGCGTCACTTGCTTTCTCATCTGATGCTTCAAGGTATGAGGACAGTATAGGAAGCACGTCCATCACTATAGCGACGAAGTTCTGGAGCGAGAGGAGACTTCAAGCTAAAATTCCATGGAGGGTGGTCAGATCTTGATCATCCCTGTGGGGGCCAGGCTGGGGTCTGACTGTCTTTCTGTGTGGGACAGACGTGAGAGAGAGAGTCCCTGCTCCTGCCCCCAGCCCCACCGCGAAGCACTCTCTCCCCCCTCTCTCCTCAGTTAACCGTGGGCACCTGGTTCAAGCTGTACTCCTTGGCTTTGAGCCGCAGGTTGGCGATGCTGTTAGCCATGTTCATTCCCTGGGATGTATTGGGGTTGGAACATGTGGGGGGGTAGGTTGCCATGGTACTGGAGGAGAGAACGGAACAGAGGGAAAAGGTCAGCTAGAACTGTAACCAGCGGCGATCGAGCCAACATAGCAGTATGAGTTCAACTAGAATAGCAATGATATTAACATCACAAAACTCATAATGAGGAAAAACATTAAATGTGTTTAATTGTTCATGGCTGTGAAAGTCAAGATTTTGGTAGTCTTTTTAATGATGGCAATGTTTTAAAAAATATCAAGACTACAAGCCAAAAACTAAAAAAGAAAGGAACCACATGTAGTAAAGTGAAAGAGTACTTGCTTTCTGAGGGCAGCATTTTCTGTGGTACTCGCATTGGCCCTCCCTCCGGCATTGGGTACCAGCTTAATAAGAATATATAAATGGTGTTTAAATGTATGTGTTAGCACGACCACATTAGTGTGATATTATTCACTGGTATTATTTCTGGTCATGTGACTATCCACTAGTGCATACAGCCAGGCCAGAAAAGTGTTCCCCACTGAGGTCCAATTGGAGAATGGAGCTTTTGGCTGTAGCAACCGGGTCAAACCTTTTATACTGAGTTTCATAAGGGGGGATTACTGTAAATCACAACCAATGTAACCAGAGTCACAAAAAATCCTGCCCAGTGGAGCCTGCTGTTGCTCTAATGTTCATTATTTGGTTTTGTATTGCAGAGAAGGTCGCAAGGGTCAACAGTGGATTTAATACAGTTTGTTTTCAGATTATCACCTCCTCATGAGGGTCATTGGATCTCGCCCCATCCCTTCTGTTAAGAAGAATTGAGAGCAGGAAGAAAAAGAAAGAGAGAGAGACTGACCTTTTTACAGATACACTATAGATCTAGGAATAGGACTAGATCTATATTGTGCAATGTCACCATAGATTATACAAAACATTCATGCATAATGGTTTGGAAATATAGGTCTCCGACTGCAACTGCCATGGACAGGGTATCATTAAAGTACACTACCATTCAAAGGTTTGGGCTCACTTAAAAATGTCCTTGTTATTTTTAAAGAAAAGCATTTTCGTTGTGTTAGCTAATCCATGTTTATCATTTTAAAAGGCTAATTGATCATTAGAAAACCCTTTTGCAATTATTTTAGCACAGCTGAAAACTGTTGTTCTGATTAAAAGAAGCAATAAAACTGGCCTTCTTTAGACTAGCTAAGTATCTGGAACATCAGCATTTGTGGGTTCGATTACAGGCTCAAAATGGCCAGAAACAAAGGACTTTCTCCTGAAACTCGTCAGTCTATTCTTGTTCTGAGAAATGAAGGCTATTCAATGCGAGAAATTGCCAAGAAACTGAAGATCTCGTACAACGCTGTGTACTACTCCCTTCACAGAACAGCGCAAACTGGCTCTAACCAGAATAGCAAGAGGAGTGGGAGGGCCCCGGTGCACAACTGAGCAAGAGGATAAGTATATTAGGGTGTCTAGTTTAAGAAACAGACGCCTCACAAGTCCTCAACTGGCAGCTTCATTAAATAGTACCCGCAAAACACCAGTCTCAACGTCAACAGTGAAGAGGTGACTCCGGGATGCTGGCCTTCTAGGCAGAGTTGCAAAGAAAAAGCCATATCTCAGACTGGCCCATAAAAAGAAAAGATTAAGATTGGCAAAAGAAAACAGACACTGGACAGAGGAACTCTACAATACTAATTTACAACATTAACAATGTCTACACTGTATTTCTGATCAATTTGATGTTATTTTAATGGACAAAAAATGTGCTTTTCCTTAAAAAACAAGGACATTTTTAAGTGACCCCGATCTTTTGAACGGTAGTGTATATGGAAAGTCCTTGGAGAGAGTGTAGAACTGGAGAAAATAAAACGAGAGAGTGAGGAGAGGGGAGAGAGAGACAGAGAGAGAGAGGAAAGAGAGAGAGATAAAGAGAGGGAGGGTCTGACTGAATTTTATCACTGAAGCTTTGATAAACAAGGCCATGCTTTTCTAACATTACTTATAGCACAAATTCCCAAAACTAAACACACTATAAACTAAACCTGACTATTGTTTATCAAAGCCAAGGTTGAATACAGTGACAGTTTCCTTGGATCCAGGTGGCAAGCGGACCAAAAGAGGGATCTATAGGGGTTAGCGTGAATATGAGGAGTATGTACAGGTGACATGAGGAAGTGGAGGAGGAGGAGGTGGAGGAGGTGAGATGTAAAGGGAGGAAATGAAACAACAGACAGCAGTGGGGTATTATGGAAGGGAGATGGGGCTGGAGGTTAAGGGGTGGTGGGGTGTTAGTGAGGGGAAAGAGGGTTGGAGGTTATGGATGGTGGGGTGTTATGGAGGGTTTGGGATTGGAGGTTAGGGTGGTGTTTAGGAAGGGGTGGTAAGGTTAGATGTGATTATTGCTAGAGGAATGGGTGGGTAGAGTGAGAGAGGGAGCCTGAGGACGCAGGGGAGTCAGGACAGGGGCAAGAGGGTCTACCTGTAAGGAGAGGCACTACCCCATGACAGGTAATCGTTTGGGCGGGGGGCAGGGCGGGGTACGATGGGCTGCTCTACGGCCGTGACGTCCCCGGAGTAGGACTTGAGGAGCGAGGCGTTCTTGCTGGCCAACATGGCGCGCTCATTCCGACGGAATTTTGCCCTTCTATTCTGAAACCACACCTGGAGGAAAAACAGCAGAACGTGAGAGAACATTCTCATTCAAGGAATTAACATACACTGGACCCTCGAATGAAAGCAGTCCAATTGATAATGACAATAATTATATACGTATAAATAAATAAACAGTAAATAAACATATTTGAATACCTTTTATAAATCCTTTACAATATACATCTACGTAAATTATCACTCATATCTTTATACAGTATTTTAGAACTTATATCATATCTAGCTCCTAAATGTAATGATATTAACTACTTCTCCATGACATCCATGTTTTACATTTTTACAATGTGTAAAATAGGTTTACATGCATGTTTGAACGGGCAATTCTTCAAACCTTTGTTCATATCTGTAGATACTGTAACATAACATAGCCGTATCACTCAGCGTGATGACCAAACACTGTCCCTTCAACAACCAAACTTCCTCACAGTGCTTCGAGCCTGTGGTACTCGACCACACACACTCACACGTTTTGTTCTTCACGCCCGCGCGCAAACACACACACACACACACACACACACGTACGTCTCCTTTATTAGTAGATCAAGGGCCTGACTGGGACTACTAATAATGGTGTTCCACACTCTGAAATCAAATCCATTATTTAACGCTTTGGGAGCGATGAGGCTCTTGGAGACACAGCGTCCACTTACGCACTACTTCAGGAATGAGCCCAAAGTCTCTTTTATCAAAGGATTTCTGCATCTCACTCTGGTACGCATTAATCGCAGATGTGTTTGCTCTCTCTCCTTTCTCCTTCTCTCTCTCTCTCTCTGTCTCTCTCTCTCTCTCTCTCTCTCACAAACACACACACATACACAACTGTACCATCAAGATCTACCCGAGACGATTGAAGAATGTATAGATATTGTACATTATCTGGTCCAATTTACATAAATAGCCTACAAGGTCCTATTGGTCCTATTAGTTTCCATAATGAGAGTCTAAGTGACTGGGGATCACCTATTAGGATTATGCTGAGGAGTCTTTCTTATGATGAGATAACATAAGGACCCACAGTCACCTGGCGCTGTTAGGATTACAGTGTTGGCTACTGGGGGGGTCCTCTGTGGCTCAGTTGGTAGAGCATGGTACTTGCAACACCAAAGTTGTGGGTTCTATCCCTGATGGGTCCACCCGTACAAAAAATGCATGCGCGCATACAAAATCGCTTACTATCGTCCTACCTGCACCCGTGCCTCTGTGAGGTTGACCCTGCGTGCCAGGTCCTCTCTGACGAAGGCATCAGGGTAGTGTGTCCTCTCAAACACCCTCTCCAAAGCCTGCAATTGGCTGCTGTTGAATGTAGTTCTGTTCCTTCTCTGTTTCCTCTTTTTCTTCTCCTCCGCATTCAGCTGCTCATCTACAACACAACAACAACAACAACAACATTGTCAGATGCAGGAAATAAGAGAAGAACTGTAGACATCTGCCTTTGCACTGGCACGAGATTAACTATAATCTAACTATAGAGACGAAAGTAAATGTCCGCTCACTGTTTGCTGCCTGCTCCGAATATGTATTTTTTTTTACCCCAAATTGGATTATTGAATTTATACACATACATGTTCACATAGACAAGCACACTACCATGTTTTGACTATGATTGTTTTTAGTGTGTGAAAACTCTATTTGAGAGGTCCACAATGTGTGTTTTGTTCTGTACTTTGTATTGTAAATGATTGCGTCATTGTTGAGGGACACTTTAATAAATGTCTCTAAGTCTAACTCTACTAGGATAGAGATACACTGTGTATAATATACGCAATACAGGCACACACAGGCTTACAGTACACATAAACACATTTCTTGTCAAGATCACCATATTGCCATCAAGTGTGTCCACTGTGTGCTGTTTTCTACAACTCTTGTGGCGACATGCTCGGTTTGTTGTCATCATATAGTGTAATGAGAGAAGGAGAGAAAAGGCTTTTCTTGTAAATCAGAAACTATATCTGCTTTACTTCTCTTCTCAGAGGATGTATGAGCCGACTTCTTCTATGATCTTATTGTGTTAAGCATTACAGACATTTCTACTGTTGCTACAGTCATGTGTTAATAAAAAGTAAGCCCACACATCCCTTTTGCAGGATAGTTGCAATTTCATACAGAAGGACAAAAATGTACTGTCCCCACAATACATGGAGGTGATTTTTGCCCATCCATTGTAGAGGAAGAGCATGGTGAATGTGCCATTATTTAAGCCTTTCTGAATGCACGGAACAGCCGCCCTAGTGTATCATCGAAGGCCTAATCTCATAGCAATAATCATTTTGTTGCAAAGTAACAACGCACACACATTTGCACTTTTACAAGTGCATTGTGTATGCCCATTGTGTGAAACAGAATATAGTATAGTTTGGACTATTTTACCAATCACATTATCTCATCTAAAGTTCGGTTTTGATGTGCATAACAAGAATGCATGCTAGCCCATAGCGCAGTCCTAAAATAAAAGATTAAATCCGTATCTTATCCATTTCCACATTTTATATACATATACATATGTTTAATATCAGGAATATACAAATATTAAGAATATAAACGGACAGACGGATAATACAAAAACAGATTGCGCACTGTCCATCCACATTGAGAACACAATTCCAGTGCTAATTCGCGTGTCTTAACCATAGGATATTATTCATCTGTAACCAAATTTTGAATGTTGTAAAGTTGCAATGCACTCATGTAAATTTGGTATTTCGTTGTACACTAATAATGAAAGAAGAAAAACTGCCAAGTCAAAAGGGGATCGCAGCAGACCACATTACAGGACTTACATGCTAGTTGTGTTATTATTGTGTAATTAATAAGAATTATATGTATACTATTGTAACGGGCTTGGAAAATGGCCTTCAAAAATAAATATTTATAAATTTAGCACGGAAAAATGTAATATACACTATTTTCACAACACAACATCTGCTATAATATTATAATCATAATATTTGTTTTTGGTTACAATTTTGTGTCTTTTTTTCGTTGCCAAAAAGGCTAATGTGTCATTTCGATATTAACTTAAAACATTAGGCCTAAATGAAAATCACTAGGCTAATTCTGCACTAGGAAAAAATGTTTGTCCCTGGTACAGGAATTAATTTAAAACATGTTTTTATTATGGGAAGGCTTAAGACATAATCATCTGAACACATTCGGCCAAAAGTGCAGTTATTGTTTTCTTACTAAAAAATTATGAGATACTTCACTGGAGGCTGACCTAGCACACTTCCAACAAAGCTTTTAGGTGGTAAATGGAGTGACAACCATTGCATTAAAGCGAATGATTATAAATCATGTGGATTTAAGCCTAAACCAAATTATAATAGTCTCGAGCCTACTGCGAGGTGACCCCATGCAAAATTCGTTTTGGGAATCGGTTAAAGCTCGTGTGAAAATGCTCGTAATATATTTTCAAAGTGAGAGAATTCACTACAATGATATATTTATTGGCTTTGCTTGATCGTAATTATCCAAGCTACGTGCACCTCCTAATATCACAACACGGGTATTGTTTGTTTTAGATGAATGTGTTTAAGAATTCCAAACATAACACAAACATACAACGTGATTATGGAACATATTTATTCTTGACAAGCAGATCAAATGAGGTTTTGTTAATCGAACCCGTAATTGTCAGAGCCGTGTCTAGCAGACAGATCAGATAATTATGACAAAATGATTAGGTGTAAATATTCTGAAGTTGTTTGACAAGCGAAATAGCTTTGAATGAACGACATCACCTAGCGCCTTCCCTTACCCATGTTTCTCACACACCTCTCCTCGAGGTCTGATTTACCCATATAATAACAATAACAGTCATTAAACCCTAACGTTTCTGTCAACCTCTCCAAATGTCTCTGGATATGAGGGCGTATCACCCGGGACCTGACTGGTTTATTTACTCTCTCAACGGCATGACTGAGTGGGAAAGCACCACTGTGCTATTTTGCTTTTACTGGGGTGTATTCAAGTTTACTTCAGTCTCATCAATCGCCCTTTTAAAAGAGTCATAGACAAACCATTTTAAGTAATCTAGGCAGTTGTGAACGGCTCAATAGTAGTGGTTTGATTTATTATTGTAAAGCTTGACTTATTTTACTGACCATATCCACCAACATTGCCATACTTCGTTGACATCAAAGTGTCAATGGTAAATGAATGGCCATTTTTAGTGTAGCCGTCAGAAATGATATATTACCACGAGTCACGAAGGATTGCTTCCATGCGCGCGGTAGGCTGGACAAGCCTGGACAAGACTAAATGAAAATAAATTAAAGTAGCTTCCAGTAGTCTATGTGATGGTCATACAATTCGTGGCTCCAAAGAGTCCCACTTAAATTACAGATGGCGCACACCAAAATGGGTTCAACCATCAAACAATGCGGATTATTTTGCGAATTAAACCCCTCTCAAAATGGGTTTATATACACTATATAGACCTACACTCTTAGAAAAAAAGGTGCTATCTAGAGCAGAAAATGAGTCTTCGGTTATCCCCATAGGATAAGCTTTTGAAGAACCCTTTTGGTTCCAGGAAGAACCCTATTGGGATTCATGTAGAACCCTTTCCCCAGAGGGTTCTGTATGGAACCTAAACAGTTCTACCTGGAACCAAAAAGGGTTCTACCTGGAACTGAAAAGGGTTCTCCTATGGGAACAGCCTAAGATCCCTTTTGGAACCCTTTTTTCAAGAGTGTAGCCTGCATTTGCTAATGTAGCCTAGAAAATCTATTTCTGCGTTAAGGTGTTGATGACAACCTCAGTCCCGAGTGTATAGGCTGCACTTGGAGTGCACTTTGCACTTACTCTCCTGCTGAGTGGTGTCGCTTCCACTGGTCAGCCCAGGGGACTCCAGCATATTCCTCCCCGCCTCACCGACACTCTCGTCCGCCTGGGTCCCAACCCTTTCTCCGGCCTCCTCCAGGTCCAACAGGTGGCTCACGGAGAAGTTCTTTTTGGCTTGAAGGTTTTCCAGATTGGATGTAATCGAACTCTCCAAACGATTTGATATCGTTGCTTGCCTGTCCATTCCATGTGCATAGCTGGAAGTCATGACGCAAATAGGATGCAGTAGAAGAAAAAAAACTGAGCAATAATAATAAGCGAGCCAAATTGATCCCAGAACTCACGAACAGGAACAGCGCCTCCAAACCAACAGAGAAACCTACGTTTTCCAAGCAAAGCAAAGTTGCGGCTCACATCCAGGCGGAACAGTAGTGGTAAACCAAACTTCTACAGACAGAAGAGAAAAGCTTTTCTCCTCGTTTGTTTCCCGGGATCACAAATCTCTACGCATCTGGCCCATCCATACACGCGCATAAACAACAAATATAGGTCACCATATAAAAGCACAGCATCCTGCAGCTGGGTTTTCAAGAAGTACTCTTAAAAAGTCCTGTCCCACTTCCCACTCCTGTTGACTCACGGTCGCAACTGACTGAGTTTAGTAGAAAGTGCTGATGGTGAACAGATGCGCTCGTGTGTGCGTAAAGCTGGCTCAGCTCAGCTATGGCACTGAGAGGCTGGACGCCGCCGCCTTTCTTGGAGCTATTGCTTTTTCTCAGTGAGAATCAGTCGACATTCTCTCTCTCTCTTGCTCCCCCCCTCTCTCTTTCCCTCTCTCTCGTTCTCGCTGCTTCTCTCTCGCCCTGCAACTTCAAACGAGCCTCACGCTGGCACGCTGCGGATGCTGCCTGTACCAGCCGGGGAGTAAATGAAACGCTGAGACCCCTGGGAGGGTATATGGACCCTAATAGGAACCCGTAATTACGTGGCGATGCCTTTGTGCTGTTTCTGACGTTTCACAGACCCCCTCTCTATTCTCCCGTCCTCCTAATGCTCTGCCCTCCACTTCAGCAGCACACACCACACCAACAACATATCCACCACCCAGAACCCACTGATTAAGGCTTTTAACGAACCTTTGGCAACCTTAACCAAACCCTTAATTGGAACCAGCGGCGCGAAGAGCCCCGCGAGCTCTGTAGGGGAGGCGTAATTATCCAACAGTGCGATGATAGAGCCAGTAAAGAGATATTAACTGTCGGGGTACTCGGCCCCAGACCAAATCACTATTACTGCACGGGATTCAGCCGTGGCCCATGCCTCCATTTTCCTCAGATATGTGGACATTGAAGGATAGGTCATACTGTAAATGCTATGTTTGATAAAAGCTTCAAGAAGAGACATTGACAAGACATTCGTCTGCCCGTTGCAGCTATTACACGGATGGCTACAATAGGTAAAGTTCAACATAAAACAATGTCAACCAATATATTATTATTAATCAACTGTGATGATGCCATTATTGTCATAGCTTAGCTAAGTGTCCCCCTGGCACTCAATGGTACAACCAAAACCAACCCCCAGACATTCTATTAGGCTACACAGGCCGTTGTCTGACAAACATATATTTGTTAGAGTTTGGGTTTAGAATTGGGGTCTCATTTTGTGCACGCTCTGAGTGGGGGTCTTGACAGGGGGGCTAGGGGTGGGATGTAGGAATGAAGGAGGAATGGGGAGTGGGGGGAGGGGTGTCCATGTGTTTGGATGGGAGCTAGGAGTAGACTATATAGGCTCCAAGCTGCTATAGACATCCCAGCTTCCATCCCCTGATCTGGGAAAAGAACACTTGATGCCATCAAAGACATGCAATTGAATCCAGATGTGCTGCTTTAGTTCTTTCCATGTATTTAATTTAATGAAGGCGCGAGGATAAAGTAGACTTTTTCATCATTAGTTTCCCCTCCAGATTCTCTTTTCCTGGCTACACGTCCATGCTGGTGCCAGCGTAAAAAGCCTCCCCAAAAGTCTCGGCCTAAACCTCTTCTCTTCTTAAAGTTCCATATACTATTTTCACTCCAGCTTTAAAAAATATTATACGAGAAAGCTAGAAGCCTATCATTCGTGTTGGTCTGACCAAAAAGTCAATGTAACTCCATGAAATGTGCCATCCTATAGGAGTGACCTGACCTTTGAATCAACATTGTTTCCACGTCATTTCAACCCCAAAATCAATGTGATGACGTTGAATCAGTGGGATACTGATTGGATTGGCAAAAAGTCATCAAAGTAAGGGCATTTCGTATTTTTTCACTCACATTTTAATCTAAGTCCAATGGCTTGTTGAAATGTTTTGTTGAATTTCACGTTGCATTTACGTTAGTTGACAACTCAACCAAATGTAAATCAAAACTCAACATTGATCTAACGTCTACTCCCACTGGACATAGACATTAGTTCAATGTTGAGTTTTGATTTACAACTAAGGAGTTGTTCACTTGTTTTTTTATTCATCCCCAGATGGAATACTCATATGTATGCCTTGTTTATCGTGGCACATGTTTGTACTAAATGTCGTATTCAATGTAATAATGGGAACTTTTATGAGAGGAGAATAGAAAATCCGTGTAATTTTTATTTTTATTTTAATAATTTTAAAAAATAGAGCAAAAATATTGTTGCCTAATGTTCAAGGCTCCAATCTTTGTACATCTGTAAGGGTCAAGCAAAACTGTTTTGCTCGAAAAAGTTCAAATTATAAACAAAACGTTTTATAATTCATCAGAAACATCGTTGCCCATCTTACAAGGAACCAAATATGCCCCTGCGATACAGGTGCGTCTTTAAATTCATTATTTAACCTTGTAAAACGTAATAAGCCCAGATTCACTGACATATTACGAACAATGGAGAAGATTAAACTAATTTAATGTAAATGAGAAGCGAAGAAAGTGAGACGTGCTCAGTCACCATTAAATACCATTATTGTAGTTATTATTTGCTCCCTACTGCCTTGATGTAACGTCCTTGAATTCTCAGTTTCAATAAGATTATTTGATCACACACATCACGCTTACTTTTGGCCTGTTATTTTTTCATTACAAATCAATCATTGATTCGTGCATCTAAGGAATTCACTCTGGTTATTTAAAGAGTAGCTATAGGAATAGGGGAAACGTAATGTTTTAGGATCATGTTGATACGTAGGCCTGTTTGTGAAAGCAGCTGTAAGTAGATATAGGCTACAGGGAATCGTATAGACACGTCATAGAAAGATATTTTTTTAAATAAGTCTTCCGTTTTCAAGCTGCAATAACTGTGTACCACAATTAGGCCTACAGTGCTGAAAAAATTATACAAAATGAATGTTTGGGAAGCTGTTTAGACAATGACAGGAATACAGAAACTGAAATAACAGTAATATGAAATAATAATAATAATAATAACCAAATGGTTTGAAATAATTGTGCATCAATACTATACAACAAGGCATTTATAGTTAATTACAATTGAGATTTATAGAGCAATGACATGAAAATATGCATCCTCTAAAATGTATTTCCATGATTTGAAAAGCATGAAACCGTTGCCTACAGAAGAGTGCAACAGCAGCGGTTGGCTTTATAATCAGAATCAGCGCGGGTGAATTAATTTCACTCGCGTAGGGCTTTGTAAACTCTGTGTGTTGTTTAATCGGGAACAGATTGTTTGTCGGAACACCACACACAGGCAGTTCGCAATTAACGCTCCGAGTTCTTCTTAAATAGAGTCAGAGAGAGAGAGAGAGAGAGAGAGAGAGAGAGAGAGAGAGAGAGAGAGAGAGAGAGAGAGAGAGAGAGAGAGAGAGAGAGAGAGAGAGACTCATGTCCCTTCAGCCAGAAACCAGTCCCAAACCGCGAAGAGGGGACTGAAATTACGAACACACTATGCCGCACCGGCAATACCGTTATCTAAGTGGAAACCCTTGTAGTAAATTATCTACTGTTATTACCTCGAACCAGTTCAAATCAAATAGCTTCTGTGTGATAAATTGATTTAGATGATCTCAATTAGAAATTGACCATTTATATTATATTGTTATTGAAAGCATGTGCCAATTGTGGATTTTAACGTTGTATTCAGAACAGATCTGACGATGATAATTCCCTTGTTGCTGCAATCAGGGATGGAGAGGAGGGGTGTGGAGGCTGTAGGCAACGCATGGTATCCCGTACAGAATATGGAAAGTCAACAAGGAGGCCATTTACTCTCAATTAGGTAAATAAGGTCCAATCAGCACCAAGGGTCACTGGACAGCACTGCGGCCAGCCAGCCATCCCGGCCGATAGAGACGCATGCCGCCACCTGAGATGGGTGCAAGTCATTCAGCCAAGGAAAAGGCAAACTTTTACCTAAGACACCACAGAATCAACAACAATGCAATAGAAAAACACAAAGTGTGAGTTTTCATTGGGGTTGCGTAAGTGCTGGTTGGTTGACCATAGCTGCAAGTAGCCTTTTCAATGTCAATCAATGCACATTATCCTCACACGAAATATTTTTCCAGAACAATTTCAAACAATTTTGATACAATTGTTATTTTACCTATGTGTATTTATTCACACAATTATTTAAACATAATGTTTTAACAAGTAACGAAAAATCTAACTAAAGACCAACTGAAATTGACTTTCGTTCAATAAACTATAGGCCTAGCACAGTTTCAAAATTATTAATTGCAATACAAATGTTATGTTTAAAGAGGAAATGAATATGTCTGATTCCAACTGTGTCTATTCATATAGGCTAATAGTAGGCTAGGCCAAGTCTAAATTATTATTCTACCGCTGATAGTCGTTTTCAGGCGATGTCTATTTGCCCAAGAGTCTTCCAGCGACACTAGCAACATGAAAATGCAAAAACAAATTTTCTCCAAAAGGTAAATTCAGGGTTCATATATATATGCAATGATTAATATATAAATGCCTAGCTACATCGATGTCAATATGGCTGTGGATAACACATCGGCCAACCCATTTAGAAATAACTTATTGATGAATAACTTGATCCAAGAATCTCAAATATAGGCTACACATTGGCTTGTTAGAGCCTTATCCACAAACATTCGTTTTTACCGCCCTAAGTAAAGTTAACTCTCCACCATTAAGTATAATTTACAAATAATTAACAAATATCAGTTGTTTAATGTCAGTGTACTTTTTCTTGATAGACCTGACTTGAAATTGAACGTGTACTTTTCCATATACATCTTGAGGCATTGTTCGTGGTGGAACCAACGTGATTTCTTTTAATTAATGAATTGGCAATATTATTTCCGTGTCTGTCTTGTGGATCCAGGCTGATCTCTGCGTTCACAAGTGAAACAGAATGGTGAACGCAGCGATCAGCCTGAGGCTAAAATAATATAGCATATTCATTCATTAAAACATTTGGGCATAGGCTATTCGTCCTATGCCTTAATTATTAATGGTTTGTGCAAATTATATTAATTTCATTATTGGGCCAACATTTCCCATAGCCCACAGTGCCAACGTCAAAATTCAATAACGCCGATGAGCCAGATGGCGGAGATTTTCAGTAAAAGTTGATCTCACCGCTTCTCTGTGGTCGGTTCTCGGGTTACACGGCTTTTCTCAACCTGTATAGGGACGCTAGCGCCACATAAATCACACAGTGCTCTAGAAGTCCGCCGCTCTCTGAAGTTGTTTGGCCCTACCGCCTCACCAAACCAAATGGCTAATAGTCTTTTCCAATTCGTGTTATTGTAGTCTTCTACCTTATAGCCTATAGATCTCATAATCATTGGGCCAATACCCCAATTATACTACTGCTGAATTATCAAAAACCCGGCCTCGATAGAGCTAAATGAAAAGGCTTCAAGTCAGCTCTGATTTTTACATTTTGATTTATCCCATACTAGAAAAGTCGCTAAACTATTTTCTGAGGAAGCATAGGCCTGCACGCAACTAGTCTTTAAACATTCGGCAGTAAATAACACATTGTTGTTATTAAAACAAATTATTAAAATATCATTTCAGGCAGGATACCAAACGCATTAAAGCAGTGACCTGTGAGGTGGAGGGGACATTCAGTGGTCACTCACTACTCGCTAACTAATTAAAATACTGGGGTTTATGGTCTCTCTTTCAGACGGCCAGATGTGACCAAATCGCTGTAAAATCTCAGAGTGGTTTACAGAACACTGGACTTTAAAATGACTTGAGTTCGAAAATATTCTCCGTTAATTCCACCCCGGCAGCACAAACTCCAAGGAATCAGTTTCCCCCAGATACCTTTCAGCCGTTCAGTTAGAAAGACAGATTGAAACAGATCATTCAAAATACCTCTTTCTGAAGATGAAAATGACAAAAACAAAACCTATAAATCAGATATAAAAGACATTCAGGTTTCTAAACCATTTCATTATAATACTTTAATCACCTTAATTCAACAGACCAAGACGACATGAGCAACATATAACCAAGTGTTACTGTTAACAGGTTTTGTGCAGTTGCATATGTTCAGAAAGTATGTATTTTCTTTCAAAAAGAAAGGACAAAACATACCTACATACAAACTGCAGTGTAAAATACATGTTGAAATATCCACCCGCTTTAAATAATCCAATTTCAATACAAAACTACAGATATGTTGGATTTAAACATATTCACATGAATGTGTTATGTTCAAGGTTAAGGGGAAAAAAAGTATACGCAATTGATCATTTGGTACCTGGGGCACACACAGGGACAGAATGTTCGTTTTACACACAAAACAGCTAGCTGCAGCACATTCATATTAAATAAATGTCATATTGCTGTAGACACATTTGTTCCATAGAGCGCCACTGAAAACCAGCTCTTCTAAATCCATAATGGTATGTAACGGATGTAACGTGCCGAGGAGCAGTTTCCTCCGAGAGAATACATACATTATGAGATATCACCTTACCATTCTGCAAGTCTTTACCAAGGAAGCCCACTGTGACTGGTAGAGACTGAGTTGGGGTTTGAGAAATACCAGCACTTGATAGCAAAACCCCCAAGATAATATGTTGATCGACAACATACAGACAGACTAGATTCTGGTACAGTGCTGCTTTATTGAACATTAGTATCTTATATTCATCTGTGCCCTGGAACTGCACAGAGGAACGTTCAGAGGGTAAAACGTTAACCACCTCCTTTCAAACCAGACCAACTCTAAAACGACTATGCTTTCAATTCGCTAGAAATGACGGAGAGAGAAAGAAAGAGAGAGCATTCACTTCTGATGTAAGGTCAAATGTTGTGAAAAAGAAGAGCTAGAGGCAGAGCATTTTAGACACAGCCACATTAAGAGGACACAGACAAAGCGCCCCAAACAAACAATAACAAAATACTAATGTTTGTTCTACAATGAAGACTCAGTTCTCAGTGAGCTAGTTCTCAGGCATCACATGCGTACAAATCTGGGGAAGACTGGACAGCATTCCCTCCCTCTTCCTGGACCTTCTCCGCTCCCTGCTTCTCTGTGGCACTCATCCTCTGTTTCTCCTCCTCCTGCTTCTCCTCACTCTTCCTATCCTCCTCCTGTTCCTCCTCTGTGGCCTGAAAGGTGTAGTTGCTGCAGCAGCTCCTCCAGCTTGTGGGCCTTGCAGAGCTTGTTCTGCCGGATGATGGCACAGGTGCCCCATCAGTTGCTCTTTATCTTGTGTAGGTCCAGCTTGGCCGTCACATGCTCAGCCTCCGCCTTCTCATAGCGCTTCCTGAACAGGAAAGGAGAGAAGACGGATGGAATTGGGAATATACTTAGTCGTTTATTTTGTAGCGATTCATGGAATTTCAGAGAAAAGGGACCGCATGTGTAGAGCGAGAGCCGTTTAGAGCGGCAGGGAGCATAGCCCTAGCGGTTAGAGCGTTGGCCAGTAACCAAAAGGTTGCTTGTTCAAATCCCTGAGCCAACAAGGTGAAGAATCTGTCTATGTGTCCTTGAGCAAGGAAGGCACATAACCCCAATTGCTCCAGAGTTGCTGTTGTTAATGGCAGACACTGGCCCTGACCCCACTCTCAAAGGGTGTTGCTAGGGCATTTTACCACATCTGCAAAGGAGATGATCGTGGACTATAGGAAAAGGAGGGCCGAACAGACCCCGATTAACATCGATAGGGCTGTAATGAAGCGGGTTGAGAGTTTCAAGTTTCTTGGTGTCCACATCACCAACAAATTATCATGGTCCAAACACACCAAGACAGTTGTGAAGAGGGCACGACAACACCTTTTCCCCATCAGGAGACTGAAAAGAATTGGCATGGGTCCTCAGATCCTCAAAAAGTTCTACAGCTGCACCATTGAGAGCATTCTGACTGGTTGCTTCACTGCCTGGTATGGTAACTGCTCAGCCCTCGACCGCAAGGCACTACAGAGGGTAGTGCGTATGGCCCAGTACATCACTGGGGCCAAGCTTCCTGCCATCCAGGACCTCTATACCAGGCGATGTTAGAGGAAGTCCCTAAAAATTGTCAGACTCCAGCCACCCAAGTCATAGACTGTTCTCTCTGCTACCGCACGGCACGTGGTACCGGAGCACCAGTAAGTCCAAAAGGCTTCTTAACAGCTTCTACCCCCAAGCCATAAGACTGCTTAACAATTAATTAACCCCCCCCCCCTTTGTTTTTACACTGCTGCTACTCGCTGTTTATTATCTATGCATAGTCACTATACCCCTACCTACATGTACAAATTACCTCGACTAACCGGTGCCCGCACACATTGACTTGGTACCGGTACCCCCTGTATATAGCCTCGTTATTGTGATTTTTTATTGTGATATTGTGTAACTTTCTTGTGTTACTGTTTGAGTTCATTTTTTTACTTTAGTTTATTTAGTAAATGTTTTCTTAAATTTATTTCTTAAACTGCATTGTTGGTTAAGGGGATTGTAAGTAAGTATTTCACGGTAAGTGTGACAAATAAAATTTGATTTTAAATATGTGTAGGGTGACCAATGAACTTTGATTTGAGGGAGAGTTGGGATATGCAAAAAAACACGTTTCCAATTCACACAAAATATAATCACCCACCTAATTATTATTATATTTAGGGCCTCACCGGGGGTTTCCATTGAAAGCGATGAAATACTTTTTTTGCAAGCGGTTGATTTCCATGTGAGCAAGACCCCAGCATGCTAGCTAGTGCTAGGTATCTACAGCCAATCCAACCCTGGCTGGAAGCTATAGTGAGTGTTAAATCCACTTCAATCAGTGTAGATGAAAGGGAGAAGACAGGTTAAATAAGGATTTTTAAGCCTTGAGACATTGATTGTGTATGTGTGCCATTCAGAGGGTGAATGAGCGAGACAAAATATTTAAGTGCTTTTGAACGGGGTATAGTAGTAGGTGCCAGGAGCGCCGGTTTGAGTGTGTCAAGAACTGCAACGGTGCTGGGCTTTTCACGCTCAACAGTTTCCTGTGTGTATCAAGAATGGTCCACCACCCAAAGGACATCCAGCCAACTTGATACGAATGTGGAAAGCATTGGAGTCAACATTTGCTTGCAACCCTGTGGAATGCTTTCAACACTTTGTAGAGTCCATGCCTCGACAATAAGAGGCTGTTCTGAGGGCAAAAGGGGTTGTAACTCGATATTAGGAAGGTGGCCCTAGTGTTTTGTACACTCAGTGTATATTGTGATGTATTGAAGGAGTACTCTGAATAACCTGTAGAAGGCATTGTTTCCAGGGTTGAATGGAGGCAACAAAATCACAGATGTTCATATGAGCACAGCACAGACTGTTGTGCTTTTTTGTTGGTGATACAAATAACAATAATGTGTGTTAGTACATTATTTAGGTGAATTAACTGAGCATAAATAGACTAACTTATATTAGTTCGAGTGTGGTGAGTCCTAGTATCCATAGTAGGGCGCAGGCCAACTCTCCCGCGTGAAAAATGATCTTGATTGAACAGAAGCCCATCTCTGTAGCAAGGATTCTCCATGTTCTGCATTCAGTGTCTAAGTTGAGTGAATTTGTGCATGATGTGTAACCAGGAAGTTTCTCTATCTAACAGAAAGTGTTCATACAAAACAATTGGTATCAGAGAATAGTTAGGACTGATAATGTGAACTATGGGTCATGTCCTTACTTCTCAGCGATGGTTTTGGTCAGGAGAGCTTTCTTGCGCTTTTCCTCTCTTCTATCATCTTTTGGTCTTGCTGAAGCAGCTCTATGCAAGTCTTCTCCGCCTATAATAACAACGAGGATTCTTTACACAACACAGAGAAAGACAATCAACAGACATAGTTATGCATATGATCTACAAACAATAAAGGACAGCCAGTTATTAATCTGCCTTAGATACGTTTTTTTACTAACACAATACTGCACTCGTCTTGGTTTTTTGAACTAGTGAGTGTCAAAAACATCACTGACATGTCAAACTAAACTATGACAAGATCATCATAACACATTGCACTATATCTAACGTAGCTGTTATATCAAAGACTTACTAAAAATTCCACCTCTTGTATTTCCAACTCCTTGGCAATCGGTGGTTTGACCTCTGCTGGTGCAGGGGCATGGTTTATGGCAAGGGGTTCTTTTTGGCTGGATTCCTCCACAGGCGTCGTGAGGGTGACGATGGAATGATGGGCTGAATGACAGCCTGGGGCGGGGGCTTAGTCAGCTGCAGGGGGGTCTTAGTGAGCTGCTGCTCGGGTGGTTATGCAGGCGAACTCTTTTGCTGAGCAGCTAACTGGAGGGCTCTCTCTTACTGCAACTGCTGCCGACTCCGGTTAGTAGGAGCCAGTTTCAGTCCATGACCTAAAGCCACCTGCACTGCCTGGTCTGATAAATGAGGTGAAAAAACTGAGATGCAGAGATACTGGATACCGATAAATTTCACTGACGTAACAACCTAATTTACGAACGAATGGATATCTGTGGAAAGCCGACAGATCCTCTATGGCTAAATTATGCTAACGCGTTAGCTTGAAGTCAAGTTGAAATTACCTTTCTGCTGCAACTTTTGTAGCTCCTCTTCCGAAAACCCTGCCCTCCAGCCGTTTGATATCGTAGGAATTTAGCGACATGTCACATCCTGACCATAGAAAGCTGTTATTTTCTATGGTAGAGTAGGTCAGGGTGTGACAGGTTTTTTTTCTAGTTTAGATTTTCTATGTTGTTATGTTCTAGTTTTTGTATTTCTATGTTGTTGTTTTTTGGGATGATCTCCAATTAGAGGCAGCTGGTCATCGTTGTCTCTAATTGGAGATCATACTTAAGTAGTTGTTTTTCATACCTGGGTTTGTGGGAGATTGTTTTGAGTTTGTGTATGTTGCACCTCTTCGTCACGGTTTGTTGTTTTGTTATTGAGTTTATTTATATGTCTTGCATAGTTTCACAATTATAATAAAATGTGGAACGATACACACGCTGCGCTTTGGTCCGATTCTTCAGACAGCCGTGACACGACAAGATATTTGTTAACTAATAAACGAATACTAATTCTAATAAACTAACTAATAAAATTAAATGTTTAGCAAAACTATCCAGCTACAAATGCCTAGAGTTAATCACATTTTAGCAAAACTTGAATCTTTGTTTGTTGATGCCACATCAAATAACCTAAAAGACAAAAAGGACCAGTGAAGGGACACTAGAGTACCTGTTTGAACACGCAAAAATACTCAACTGAAATTGATCAGTGAGCAAAAAGCTTATTTTTTTATAATGGAAAAAGTAAAATACTGGCATATACTTTGGATGCTAGTATGCTTCAGAGCCAGAGTTTGTCCATAAGCACTGGCCTAGGGTCAGATTTCCCTGACGCCATTGAAAACACTTTGTTTTGTCGTTGCCAGCCTTCAGAGAACTTTTGGCTTCATAGGTCTGTCACTGACTTATTTGTCAGACACTGTACTCAATATTTTGTAAAAACAAAAGGACAAAACCAAACATGGATTATTTAAGTAATTTCACAGGAAATATTTGTTTATCTTGTCTTCCTCTTTACCTAATCAAACTCTATCCTAATCATCTCCTTCAATTGACCCTTGAGGGTCAGAGGAGTCAAAGGTCAATGAAATAATTTTGTAATGCTCAACAGCATGAAGTTAAAATAGACTGGATAGAAAGCAGAGGGATCCGAGCGATATGTCAGGGATCTATGTTTACTTCATCAGTCACAGTAGACCTATCGCTTTCTACTGTGGAGTCAGTGGACTTAATGGCCATGGCCAGGCTGAAGCATTGGGGCCAGATGGCAGCCAGGGTTAGGAAAGACCTGCTGCTGGTCATTTAGAGTGTGTTGGCTGCTTGTGTCAGGGCAAGGTAAGATGGGGCGGCCACGTTCTTGGTTCCCTGATTACTGGGATGTATGAGGGGCCCTTATTATAGAGAATACAGGGATACAC
Organism: Salmo trutta; assembly: GCF_901001165.1. Classification (NCBI taxonomy): domain Eukaryota; kingdom Metazoa; phylum Chordata; class Actinopteri; order Salmoniformes; family Salmonidae; genus Salmo; species Salmo trutta. The sequence goes on along the minus strand of NC_042960.1, from coordinate 29,075,092 downwards.
AGTTGTTATAGGTGGGGGAATGTGATGGTGGGGGAGGTTTATGGCTTTTGATGATGGCTGTGCAGGGTTCAAAGGTTCAAAGTGTCAGAGGACAAGTTTGCCGCTCATGTGTGTAGGGGTATGGCTGTGTGTGTGCACCCCCTTTTCACATACAGCGACTAAGCACCAATTTGGAGTGCGTTTATTTATGTCTTTAGAACAGAACCTCTCTGAAGGTTGAATATAATGAATAAATACAATCTATGTCCATAAGGTCCATAACAACATGTCACAGAACGGACGGGACATCTGGGACATTCATGAAAAAAAGGACCATTTATTTATCATCAACTTGAATCCCCCTCATTTATAACCAGGATGGATTTATACTGTAGTACAGATGTTAGAACAAAGAAGCTACCGACAGCATGATTTCTTACAGCCCAATAAACCCCCCAAAATATGCATGTACAGTAATATGCAGTTCAAGAAAAAGGGAAGAATTCTTAGGGGACATATTATCTTCAGTAACACTTCTACAGTATGTCAGAAGTCAGATTGAATCAAATGTTTTGCTGCAGATAAAAAAATAAACAGAAAAAGCTTTCTCTTATAGATGATGCTCTCTCATGAAATACAATTCAACTTAGTCAGAGAAAGACGAACAGGGGAATAAAATAAACATTATGTGTGATATGGAGTAGTACGTGATAGACCCTGCCATTTTATTTGCCTAAAATAATGGAGGAAATTCATATAGTTAGTATAGTGTTGAATAGACAATGAATTTGAATGTCAAATGGGAGTGCGCATTATCATCACAATCAATCATGTTTAATAAAATAAAATAGAGTGACTAATAGGGGTGGGGGGGGGTTGAAAGCATGGCCATGCAGCAAGTGCATGCGTTGCCCTTGCCCTCACTGTCATCCATAATCTTCGCTTTTAGTCAAACAGGAAACGGGCCAAAAGATAAACAGCCAATCTGAGGGGACACATCTCAGAGAGTCAGAGGGCTCAGGAGAAATTGGGGATGATTGGGGGTCAAACCGTACCCGTAGCTCTGAGGTAGAAGTGGCGGCGCATCTAATTGCTGTTTAAAAAGCCCATATGTTTGGGGCTGCTCTGACCCCTCTGTCTCCCTTCCCTATCCAACTCCAGAACAGCCTTCCCTGCTCCTGTTCCAAATTTGTTCTTTAATTTCCATCCCTGACCTCTCGTCCTGCCATCTGCAGAGAGTTTGGAGCGCTAACCCCAGTTGACATCATGCACACCGTTTGTCTTTATCTCTCTCCCCCTCTCCCGTTCTCTGTCACTCTCTCTCTCCCCCCTTTTCTTCTTCTCACTCTATCTTCCCACCTCCCACATACACACTATTCCTATCTCCTCTTTTGGAGAAGAGAAAAATGGGAAAGATCAGCACACTTCCTCTCTCCCTAGTCTCTACCAACTTCTATTGGTCTCCCTTTTTTCCACCCTCTCCATTCCATCTCCCTAATTAGGTGGGCCCGCACTGGAGTAGTTTCAGATATATTAATATTCAATATACTGTAACGTTCTGCTATGTGGGTTTTGCTGTCCAAGGGAGTCATTGCCAGAGTCCCATTGCCATCATTATTTCCCCCAAAGTGGCTCTAATTTTGTGCCATGCTAAACCAGTGCCAAACCCTCGTACAGCTCTCGGAGAGTCTTCCTCTCACACATCTGAACAGAGGTCTGTGCTCCGGGCTCAGAGGTGTCACGCCTGTAGAAAATAGAAACACATTGAAACAATGGAGCTCAGTCTATCTGTCTCACCTGCCTCCCCGCTCCTCTGTTTCCCCTGGCAGCCCTCCTCTGTGCGGCCCTTTGTACACACCAGCGAGCTGATTGGACAACACCCAGTCTTTCAACAGGGTCGCAGCCACAGCATTCAGCCCCAGCCCTGACATCCAGCTAGCTTCAAGCCCTGGCAAGGGAACCAGACCCCCAGGCCCCAGCCCCAGAGCTAAGCAGCAGGTTGGAGATTTAGTTTGAGGGGATCCAGCATCCACCGGAGGATCCAGCCTGTCAGTTTGTCTTGAGATGATGTTGGTAAACCATAAACAGTAGGATGGGACTGATACACAGAGAAAGAGAGATGGAGCATGGGCCAGCCTGGGAGGAGATGGGAGGAGATGTGGAGATGCGTAGATACTAAGTTGATTAGGGAAGAGACATGGAGTTGGAGAGAAATGTTGTTGAAATGGGGATGTGGTTGAATGAATAGTTTTGATCTAGACTGGACTTGATAACAGCTACAGATGACTCACAGAGTACTGAGCTCCCATACAGCCAACTGTCATGGTGATGACAACTGGTTAAATGGTCTTTTACAGGCTTCGTCCAGTTTCCTAAAGGGCCTAGATTGTGGAATCGGAGAAGCACATGAACAGAGAAAAAAAGCACTTTCACTTGCAGTGACACAACAATACTCAGATACAAACACACTAGTTGCCTCCAGCACGGCCCCACAATTTGGACTCAAAATCACCTTCTTAATCAACTTATTTTTAACTATGGCACATTTAATCTGCTATTGTTTTGTTCATTACTGGTTTAATACATGTAACTGTGGGTCTGGCGGGCTCACTGTTTCTCATCTCAGCCTTGTCCCAGAGTAGAGCACACATCTGGTCCCAATCAGGAGAGAGAGAGAGAGAATAAGTGGGGAGAGGGAGGGGCAGAGCAAGAGAGAGAGAGAATAAGAAAGAAATTAGAGAAACAAAGTGAAAAAATAGAGAGAGAGAATGAGAGAGAAAGAGAACAAGAGAGAGAGAGAGAGAGAGAGAATGCATGTTCATTTGTAGTCCATGGTTTGGCAGTAGTCTTCATGTACAACAGTCCCTCATCCATCTCTCCCCTAGAGCTACAGTAGCCTCGTATAAGGCCTCTATTCCAAACCATTCGCCACACCCTTATTACCTGATTTAATTAGATTTTAAACGAGGGGAACAACACTGACAGCAGTCATGGATTGGGTTGTTAGCAGCCTCAGGGCTAAGGAGACCCTGCTGAGAGCAGAGAATAGAGATTTATGGGCTAGAAACGCCTCGCGCCAGCCTCGTCAGCCTCCACCGACACTAATTGAATTAGAAAGGCCTATGGTTAGTGTTCTGTTGCTATGAAGAACAAAATGTGTCATTAGTCCAACTAAAGACCTGTTATAATCGCTCCCTAATTTACAGCATATTGCCTGGTAGGGATTTTTATGTTCTTTATAAACAATTACATAAAATGTATTTCATTATTTTTAAAACCCTTCTTGGAGACATAATGCAGTAATAAAACAATACATATGTTGTTTGAAATGAGAGGTCATACACTTTGGGGGATTACAAATGGATTAATAGAAAACATTGCTGTAAACAAGAGTGTATGAATGTAGGAAGGCAGGCAGTGATGTTTGGCCTCAAGACATCTGTTGTGATTGGATACAGTTGTTATCTGGCTTCGAAACTAATCAGGAAAAGTTGCATGATGGAATCTCTTGAATGAATGAATAGAAAGATGCTTCAATGTAGAGTAATAGGATCAGGCAAAAATGACTTTGACGGAGGGTGTATCCAGTAAATTGCACAAGCATATACTGTAAACACACACACACACACACACACACACACACACACACACACGCGCGCGCGTATCGGACACCCCTGCAGGTTGGGAGGTGGCCCATGAACTCTAGGAACCCATGTGCCTGTCATTGATGTCTATTTTTTGTAAATGTATTTAATAAACCATTTTGACAGTAACCCTCCAAGTCAGTAACCCTCCATAAACCTTTCTAATTTCCATATGTACTAGGAAGCTAAATAAGGGAATATCGGTGAACAAATGCCGTGGTCAAGGCTATGATGACGCCAGTGCAATGGCTGGAGCTTACTCAGGTTTTCAAAAACACATATCAGACCGAGAGCCTAATGCTTCTTAGGTAGTTCTTTATACGTTTTAATTTAGAAAACTCTCTCTCCGCAGAAGCAACACTTACAGGGATAGTAAAAACAGCTTTATTGCCGTAGTAGTACCAGGGAAACTGGAAAGAAGGGGGTGGTTCTTCAAAAACAGCAGTTCTGCAACATCTTTAATTGAGCTTTTCATTCTCTTTAATTGCCACCTCAACACAATACAGAAAGAGATAAACTGTATAGGAATCTCTGGGGACAGGTTGTCTAGATACTGTGGCTCAGTTGGTAGAGCAAGGTGTTTGCAACACCAGGGTTGTGGGTTCGATTCCCACGGGGGGCCAGTAAGGAAAAAAAAATGTATGAAATGTATGCATTCACTACTGTAAGTCGCTCTGGATAAGAGCGTCTGCTAAAATGTAATACTGGACAGCCAATAAATTGGCAGATGCAAACAGATTATCATATTTAGCGGACAACAGTTTATTTTTTATTTATTTCACCTTTATTTAACCAGGTAGGCAAGTTGAGAACAAGTTCTCATTTACAACTGCGACCTGGCCAAGATAAAGCAAACCAATTCGACACATACAACAACACAGAGTTACACATGGAGTAAAACAAACATGCAGTCAATAATACAGTAGAAAAATAAGTCTATATACAATGTGAGCAAATGAGGTGAGATAAGGGAGGTAAAGGCAAAAAAGGCCATGGTGGCAAAGTAAATACAATATAGCAAGTAAAACACTGGAATGGTAGATTTGCAGTGGAAGAAAGTGCAAAGTAGAAATAGAAATAATGGGGTGCAAAGGAGCAAAATAAATAAATACAGTAGGGGAAGAGGGAGTTGTATGGGCTAAATTATAGATGGGCTATGTACAGGTGCAGTGATCTGTGAGCTGCTCTGACAGCTGGTGCTTAAAATTAGTGAGGGAGATAAGTGTTTCCAGTTTCAGAGATTTTTGTAGTTCATTCCAGTCCTTGGCAGCAGAGAACTGGAAGGAAAGACGGCCAAAGGAGGAATTGGCTTTGGGGGTGACCAGAGAGATATACCTGCTGGAGCGCGTGCTACAGGTGGGTGCTGCTATGGTGACCAGTGAGCGGAGATAAGGGGGGACTTTACCTAGCAGGGTCTTGCAGATGACCTGGAGCCAGTGGGTTTGGCGACGAGTATGAAGCGAGGGCCAGCCAACGAGAGCGTACAGGTCGCAGTGGTGGGTAGTATATGGGGCTGTGGTGACAAAACGGATGGCACTGTGATAGACTGCATCCAGTTTATTGAGTAGGGTATTGGAGGGCTTGAAAAAGAAGTTTGCGGTTTCGTTCATACTGGTGAGCTGACGTTTGAGTTGTGTGGTTGCAATATCAAGTCCCTTCTCGCTGGTATATCTCATCATTCAAGACTATGTTTAAATTGTGTGCACCGCAATGGACATATCATGCACAATGTCTCAGGAAAGACTGTCTGGGTTGGCAATACTCATTATAGAAAACAGTCGGGCCCGCAACCTGGACCGACAGGCTGTGGTGAAAACATTTGCACACAAAAAAAGAGGACTTCAGGAGACCAGGGGATTCTCTCTAGTTGGATATCATTTGATTTAATTTACCTTGAATGTTGCAGCACATTTGTTTAGGCTGTTAGCCAGACAAAACCTGCTGAGTTTATGCACGTACTTGATAGGATGTATGTGGTGTGAGTAGCTCCGCCACAGGGAGAGAGTGAGCAATCAGTTATTTACAACAGCGAACCATTCAGTTGGTAAAGCGGCGCGAGGACACGAATCCAACAGGCCGTGGCTTCCCCCAGAGGAAAAGACAAGGAGCAGCTTGGAGATGCCAACAAGAATAATGAACAGTTAAAGGATTTCCAGGAAATCAAAGCCAAAATCCTGTCAATGCGCACAAAAACAAACAAACAGCTAGATTTTGTTATTAAAAAAGTATATTCGCTCTAAAAGAAAGTAGAGTCTATCATGTCAGACATGCGCATACAAGGCATGAGCGTGAACGAACAAGACAAAGAAAATGTGCCTTCTGGAAATAAAGTTGCAAACTTTACAAGATGAATTGGACCAGCAAGGAAACAGAATGAGACAAAACAACATGAGAATATTGTCCTTACCGTTAGATGAGAAAAATGAGTTATTTCCAGATAAGTGGATATATCCCCAGAGGATCTGGATCGATGCCATAGGATTGGTGTGAAACAGAAGAACACTAAATACTCTCTGCATGGTAATCTTCAAGCTGTGGAACTATCAGATCAAAGGCAGATCAAAGGCAACATTCTGATGGCACAGGGGGGAAAGGAGATCAAAATCCACAGTCAGTCCATTCGATTCTTCCAGGATCTGTTTGCTAGACTGGGGAAAAAACACCAGGAATACATTCTGATAAGACATTCACCGGTGAATAAAATCTCAACTGGGCTCTGATAGTTGAAAACTGAGGATGGATCAACAACATTGTAGTTACTCCACAATACTCCAAATGGATGCCTGATGAAGACCTAAGGGTTGAAATGTTGTTATAAATAAATATCACCTGGGAGCATTAGCAGCAGTGTGCGGCATTTTCCTTTCTTTTGTCCATGAGTTTGCCTACAACTCCAGTACCTCCTGAAAGTACCTGGATGTGCGCATGTTCTTCAGCTTTTGTACTCCACAATACCAACCTCATTGACAGAGTGAAAATAAGGAAGCCTGCACTGAATAACAAATATTCCAAAACATGTATTCTGTTTGCAACAAAGCACTAAAGTAATACTGCAAAAAATGTGGCAAAGCAATTAATTTTTCATCCTGAAAACAAAGTGCTATGTTTGGGGTAAATCCAATACAACACATTATTGAGTACCACTCTCCAATTTTCAAGCACAGTGGTGACTGCCTCATGTTATGGGTATGCTTGTAATCGTTAAGGACCGGGACGTTTTTCAGGATAAAAAATAATTGCAAAGGAGCACAGACAAAATCCTAGAGGAAAAGCAGGTTCAGTCTGCTTTCCACCAGACACTGGGAGATGAATTCACCTTTCAGCAGGATAATAACCTAAAACACAATGTCAAATCTACACTAGAGTTGCTTACCAAGAAGACAGTTAATGTTCCTGAGTGGTCAAGTTACAGTTTTGACTTAAATCTACTTGAAAGTCTATGGCAAGACCTGAAAATGTTTGTCTAGCAATGATCAACAACCAATTTGACAGAGCTTGGAGAATTTTTTAAATGATGTATTATGACCGTATTGTTTGGCATTAGACTGGTTTTATGCACAGCAACGTTCTACCCAAGCTGGGAGAGAGCGCCAGGACGGCTCAGGTAGCCTATACAGGACATTTGTATTTCCCAAAAATCTATTGGTAGCTGATTAGTAAGCTGTTGCATCAAAAATTCATTTTACAATCTGCAATGTTTGAATTTCCAACTTTAAATACTGAACAAGTAATTACATTATTGCCACCAGCCAGCAGTCTAAAAATACAACCTCATGCAACACACACACACACACACACACACACACACACACACACACACACACACACACACACACACACACACACACACACACACACACACACACACACACACACACACACACACACACACACAGAAATACACTCTTAATTAGATCCAGGCCTCTAGCACTGAGGTATTCCGATTATGAACATCAGGATACATTACAGTTTTTTCCAATTGCTAACACACTAAAATGACATGCACAGCTTCCCTGTGGCTCAGTTGGTAGAGCATGGTGTTTGCAACGCCAGGGTTGTGGGTTCGATTCCCATGGGGGGCCAGTACAAAAAAAACAAAAAAACTGTATGCATTCACTACTGTAAGTCGCTCTGGATAAGAGTGTCTGCTAAATGACTAAAATGTAAATGTAAACTGACACACAGAGAGCAAAACCTCTTCTCATGTCTCCAAAAGTCTAAACACATTTTCTGCTTTACACACATTTTGCAATTCAAAATGGCACTTTTTAAATGCACTGCACACGGTTCTCTGCATAAGACACAACAATCTGACATAAAGTCACGTTTGCCATTTCAAAACACTGCCATTCAAAATGGCACTACATGAGCTAATTGACCAATACATGTGCCACCTGGCCAAACACCTCAATGGTTAATTGTTACCACTTCAATCAGGAAGTAAGCACTATGACAAGACCACAGGTGAGCACCTTTTGTTTTACAACAACAATGGAAGCCGTTGCAGAGAGAGGAAGAGGAAGAGGGAGGGGGAGAATGAGAGGGGGAGGAAGAGTGAGAGGTAGGGGTAGAGCTGGTAGTGGAGTTCATGGCCAAAGAAGACAACAACTTTCAAATGAAATCAGAGCAACCTTAGTTGATCATGTCATCAACCATGGGCTGACAATGCGAGAGGCTGGACAGAGAGTGCAGCCCAACTTGAGCCGTTTTACTGTCGCCTGTGTCATCTGGACATTTAGACTGGAGTACAGATATGTAACCAAAATTTCTTTCACACTATGTAGTACACCCCATGTCATAGTGTATCAGTTGGGTGACACCTGTTTACTTCATGAATGGCTGATGTCATACACTAACTGCACAAATGTCCTGTAGAATTTACTCTAATGTGGGGGAAATATCTTTAGGCTGCATTGTCCAAGCCCTATATTTTAGTTTTTTAGTTTTTCTAAAGGACTGAGAGACGCAACCATGGTGGAGGAAGGGGCCAAATGTTCACCGGGGTACAGGAAGCTGCCATTGTAAACTTGGTTTTGGAAAATAATGAAATCAGATTACGAGAAATTCAAAGCCACATCATCCAAGACAACACCATATTCAACAACATTCAACGAGTCAGTCTGTCCACATTGACTCGCATTCTCAAGCGAAACCAAATCAGAATGAAACAGCTTTATAAGGTGCCGTTTGAGAGAAACTCTCAAAGAAACAAAGAGGTCAGACGAGCATATGTGGATGTAAGTACAATATTGACTGCAGTACACTACACGCAACATTGTTTCCCAGTGTAATGTATAACACCATATTGACTGCTTTAGTTCTTGTTTTTCAGGGAGTACTGGAAATTGATGCTCATGCAATCCCACATGAGTTCATCTTTATAGATGAGGCTGGGTTCAACCTAGCAAAGACCAGAAGAAGGGGGAGAAACGTCATTGGCCACAGAGCCATTATAGATGTTCCTGGCCAACGTGGTGGGAACATCACAATGTGAGCTGCCATCTCCAATACGCATGGTGTCCTCCACCGTCATGCCAATCTTGGACCATACAACACAGCCCATATTCTCACATTTCTTGAAAGACTCCACAACATTCTCATACCACCAGAGCGTATGAATGATGCAGACCATCAAAGAACCCGGTACGTTGTAGTATGGGGCAACGTGAGCTTTCATCGTGCAGCCCCAGTCCAAAACTGGTTTGCTGACCACCCACCATTTCTCGTGCAATACCTCCCAACATACTCACCATTTCTGAACCCCATAGAAGACTTATTTTCGGCATGGCGGTGGAAGGTATACGACCGGCAGCCCTTTGTGCGCATGCCTCTTGTGCAGGCTATGGAAGAGGCATGTGATGAGATTGATGTGAGTGTGATTCAGGGATGGATAAGGCACTCAAGGCGCTTCTTCCCTCGATGTCTGGCAAGTGAAGATATTGCCTGTGATGTGGACGAGGCGTTGTGGCCAGACCCAGCTGTGCGGCAAGATGCTGCCATATATTTTTCTTGCCTCTTTTTTTTTCTATATATTTTTTCTGCACATTTTTTCTGCAATTTTCTTTTTCAGTTTACTGTTTTTTTATGAGCATATTCTTTTTCAGTAGAATGTAAATACAGTATATCTGCTGTGCATATGTTGCACTGACTTGTTTGGTGAAAAATAAAATGTTTCAACAGCATGTGTGTTTATCTGCAAATACACTGCTCAAAAAAATAAAGGGAACACTTAAAAAACACAATGTAACTCCAAGTCAATCACACTTCTGTGAAATCAAACTGTCCACTTAGGAAGCAACACTGATTGACAATACATTTCACATGCTGTTGTGCAAATGGAATAGACAACAGGTGGAAATTATAGGCAATTAGTAAGACACCCCCAATAAAGGAGTGGTTCTGCAGGTGGGGACCACAGACCACTTCTCAGTTCCTATGCTTCCTGGCTGATGTTTTGGTCACTTTTGAATGCTGGCGGTGCTTTCACTCTAGTGGTAGCATGAGACGGAGTCTACAACCCACACAAGTGGCTCAGGTAGTGCAGCTCATCCAGGATGGCACATCAATGCGAGCTGTGGCAAGAAGGTTTGCTGTGTCTGTCAGCGTAGTGTCCAGAGCATGGAGGCGCTACCAGGAGACAGGCCAGTACATCAGGAGACGTGGAGGAGGCCGTAGGAGGGCAACAACCCATCAGCAGGACCGCTACCACTGCCTTTGTGCAAGGAGGAGCAGGAGAAGCACTGCCAGGGCCCTGCAAAATGACCTCCAGCAGGCCACAAATGTGCATGTGTCTGCTCAAACGGTCAGAAACAGACTCCATGAGGGTGGTATGAGGGCCCGACGTCCACAGGTGGGGGTTGTGCTTACAGCCCAACACCGTGCAGGACGTTTGGCATTTGCCAGAGAACATCAAGATTGGCAAATTCGCCACTGGCGCCCTGTGCTCTTCACAGATGAAAGCAGGTTCACACTGAGCACATGACAGACGTGACAGAGTCTGGAGACGCCGTGGAGAACGTTCTGCTGCCTGCACATCCTCCAGCATGACCGGTTTGGCATTGGGTCAGTCATGGTGTGGGGTGGCATTTCTTTGGGGGGCCGCACAGCCCTCCATGTGCTCGCCAGAGGTAGTCTGACTGCCATTAGGTACCGAGAGGAGATCCTCAGACCCCTTGTGAGACCAAATGCTGGTGCGGTTGGCCCTGGGTTCCTCCTAATGCAAGACAATGCTAGACCTCATGTGGCTGGAGTGTGTCAGCAGTTCCTGCAAGAGGAAGGCATTGATGCTATGGACTGGCCCGCCCGTTCCCCAGACCTGAATCCAATTAAGCACATCTGGGACATCATGTCTCGCTCCATCCACCAACGCCACGTTGCACCACAGACTGTCAAGGAGTTGGCGGATGCTTTAGTCCAGGTCTGGGAGGAGATCCCTCAGGAGACCATCCGCCACCTCATCAGGAGCATGCCCAGGCGTTGTAGGGAGGTCATACAGGCACGTGGAGGCCACACACACTACTGAGCCTCATTTTGACTTGTTTTAAGGACATTACATCAAAGTTGGATCAGCCTGTAGTGTGGTTTTCCACTTTCATTTTGAGTGTGACTCCAAATCCAGACCTCCATGGGTTGATAAAATGGATTTCCATTGATTCTTTTTGTGTGATTTTGTTGTCAGCACATTCAACTATGTAAAGAAAAAAGTATTTAATAAGATTATTTCTTTCATTCAGATCTAGGATGTGTTGTTTAAGTGTTCCCTTTATTTTTTGGAGCAGTATATTTCTGTGCATCTGAAGAATTTTCTACAATTTGAACTATTTTAGTATTATGGCAAAGCATACTAAAGATGAGAGTGCTTTTCATTATGCCCAACAGTGTGTAGTTGCTTAGACAAAAATCTGCTAATATGAATGAAGTGTGTGCCATTTCGTGCAAATGTTTGATTTTGATAATGCTATATGTAGTTTTGGTTGCAGTGCTTCATTTTGCAGGATATATGAGGTATTTTGCAGTTTGGGTGTGTGGTTTTGTGAATTGTGTTAAGTATTTTGATAAAACCAGCCTAGTTTGCAAAATTGTGTTTTAGCAATTGGGAAAAACTGTAAGCTCTTGGTGACAGATGCCCCAAACCGTTCATCAAGTCACATAACCAGCTGATACCGAGACCCAGACAACATGGTGGTCTGATATCATGGGAACCCAGTAACACACACAGGCACCCTTTGATCATTAGCTTTACATGTGCACCTTTGTCACGCCCTGACCTTAGAGAGACGTTTTATTTTCTCTAGTTTGGTTAGGTCAGGGTGTGATGTGGGGCGGGCAATCTAGTTTTTGTATTTCTTTGTTTTGAGGTCAGGGTGTGATGTGGGGCGGGCAATCTAGTTTTTGTATTTCTTTGTTTTGGCTGAGTATGGTTTCCAATCAGAGGCAGCTGTCTATCGTTGTCTCTGATTGGGAATCATACTTAGGCAGCCCTTTTGCCCTCCTTCAGTTGTGGGATCTTGTTTTTGTACAGCTCAGTGTAAGCCTGCAGAACGTGATGTTCATGTTCCTTTTTTGTTGTTTTTGTTTAGTGTTCTGAGTTATAATAAAATGTATCATGAGCACTTACCACGCTACACCTTGGTCTCCTCCTTACGGCGATCTTTACAACCTTATTGCTCAGATTAGTTTCACATTAACGTTGCAGATCCCAGTAGTCTAGCTAGCCGTACTGTGATTGGTTTATGTGACAGAATTACTAAACACACGGAATGACTGGACAGATATAATGCTGACTGTGGGAAATAGACCAGTGATCATTACCTTAAAGTGTCAACACTATCCAAGCAGGCAAAACTAGTTGCAATAAAGTCAGACTGTGACCTCATGGTCAAGTTGTATTATTTGGTTGTATTGCCTGGATTTTACAAGTCATTGTTGTACTCTTGTTATCTGATGTGTCTTTAACCAGAAGACCTGTTTACAACCAGAAAATGATCTAGGCTACTTATGAAAATGTTGCCCTCTAGGTGTTGCCTGAATTTGAACTTTGGATGTTAAATAATGGTCCTGGACCTTCTCGTCCTGCAATACCAACCTCAGTGTGAGAAGATGAGGAGTGACTTAGTCATTTGATTTCAGCTGTTTGTTTATCTAATTTGAGTTACAACCTTGTAAATGTTGCTGTCACCACCGCAAGAGCTTTTCTTAACACAATGAGGCGTTTTGAAGCAGTGGCCAAGCCCTTTCATCAGCATTGGTTTGTAGGTGTTGATAATTTCTCAAGCAGCATCTCCACTACTGGCACAGTCAGACTCTGGGTGACATAACTACCATTACACCACATCAAGAAAAAGCTCTGCGTTATGTCTCACATTAGAGCCATCTCCATGGAGAAGCTGTCATGGATCTACAAACCCCTCTTTCCCATCAACCCTCATCAGTCAGATGGTACCCGTTGTTCCATCTCTCGGGGTGTTAAAGAGTTGTGGGTACACGCCAACCACGGAGGATACCTCAACTGACTCCTTTGTTTTCTTTTTCTTTTTCTCTTTCTCCTCACTCCTTTTTTTTCTCTGAATTTAATCTCTCTCTCTCTCTCTCTCTCTCACTCTCTCTTCCATCCATCCCACAGGTCTCCAGTAAGCCCATTAATAACCATGTGTTAGTAATTACTTCATTCTAGCCATCAGCGACACAGAGGTGTCCTGGCACAGAAACACTGGCTGCCTGGGAGCTCAGCGCAGGCCTCTCTCTAACTCTTTTTATGTTTATGCCCCCTTTAAAGCCCCAGCACCCCACCTTGCCAACCCCTGTGCCTAAAATAGTTTAACGGGGAGCTTTTTAATGTCTTTATTACAACAGAAACTGGCACAATCCAGCCCACCACATCACCACCACCCCACCGCTGCTCCACCCTAGCCCAGCCAGTCAACCGCTAGAGGTAATACAGTGGGAGCCATGCCTGGTGGATTAGGGGAACATTTATTTAATGATTTTGTTATCATTGTTTAGCATCCCACCCCTTAGCCACATACATACACATAGGCAATTACCATAAACACACACAAACGCATACACGAACAACATCCATTATACACAGACATATACACACAGGCACACACACAGGTACGCACGCACGCACGCACACACACACACACACACACACACACACACACACACACACACACACACACACACACACACACACACACACACACACACACACACACACACACACACACACAGAAAGTGGCTGTGATTTACTACCCAGTACTATATATTAATCTAATTACACTCTACAAATATTTTAGTCCCAGAAAAAAACACAGGGAAAAGTGCTGCCTGTGTGTTTTTGTGGAAGGATAAAATGTTTTATTCTATGAGTAAGAGAGAGAAGGACATTGTTTTATTTTATGAGAGCCTGCAAGGTTTCCTTAATGTGTCAGTAACATGAAGAGTGTGTCCTGTAAAACAGTGTATTCTAAGTTTTTGTTTTTGCTGCTCTCTACTTTACGTCTCCTCAATGGGCCGGCAATCCTCACAAGGGATGCAATCACTCTAAATGAAAAATAGGCCTAAGGGTAACCACATTTCTTAAACATACACACGCGACTCTTGTTTCGGTTCATGTTTGGGATAGAAATCGTATATGAGTGAATGAAAGTCTTAATAGTGCTCTATTATTCTAGCCATCAAAGGATTCTAAATGGAAATAGAAAACATGGCTGTTTGTCATTCTATATCTGGGTTTCCAGAGCCCTATATAGATACTGTACATGTCTACATTTCTATCCGTCTTTACAGCAGTACAGTTACAGTTACCCACCTCAGTGGTCAGCCCAGCGCTTCCTGTAGGGGAACCAGAGGCCAATCATTTCATCAGCTGCCTCTTTAAGGCTGTGTCAGACACGCCATCATTAGCAAGGAGCTGTCGTTAGCATGTAGCCGTCAGCACTAAGGGAGGTTCTAGTGCGGTGGAAAATGTCAGTCAGCTACCAATGTCTGACAGAGCTCATTACTCATGTTTCTGCCTGACGATGGGAAGGAGCCTCTGGGTTTGACACAGACACCCACTCTCCTCTAGTTTAGGACATTTGACTGCAGGGTATAGAGCACACACACAGCCACATATGTGCACAGGCATGCACAAGGGCACACACACACACAGACGTGCACGCCCACCCACACAGACGTGCACGCCCACACACACACACGGTCATAGAAAACCAACAGACGGCCAACACAGCCACCAGTAATGTGTTTTTGCTTATTTCTGTTGATGTGTAAGGGCAGAGAACTCAAAGCATCTGTCTTAATTTGTATGGAATTACACGAGTAGAACAAGCTTGAATGCTGTCACTTTCATGCACTGATAAATTCAAAGTCATGGCATTTATAATTAATGGACATGATTGATACTTTGTCTGTGTGCATGCATGCAAGTGTGAGTGTTATCTCTTTGCCAGGCTCAGGAACAAGTTCAGTCAATGCGTAGTGACATACAGTACTATCTGCGACCCTAAACACACACAAACTCTCTATGTCACACATGTGCACATACACAGGCACGTACTCTCCAAGCACGTACATCAGATCTCATGATTGACATAATGATCAAGCTAAACTACGGCACCTGTTAACATTCATGTCAGTTACTGTGTGTGTGTGTGTGCTTGGCATGCAAGACTTGTGGACATAAATTATACTACCCTTTAACTCTGCACTGTACCAATGCTGATGATTCTAAGAGATTAGTCTAGTGAAAACGGACAGACAAACATTAAGCCATTATCAAATAAATGACTGGAAGTTTGCCATATCTTTATTGAAGCAAATTTGTGAAAAGCCTTGTGAGAAAATACATAAAAAAAGAAACATCTGCTCCCACTTTCACTCATAACTGGAGAATCTGTTAGCTTTGAAATGTCCAAGGCCATATTATCCAGACAAATTTACACAGACATACAGATATGCAGACATGCATGCCCGGGCACACACACCACAGTGTAGTGGACTGAAATTCAATCAAAACAGCCGTAGAAATGTTTAGACATTGTCTTTGTTTACAAGCTACTGTACTGACCATGCATACACTTAGGTCAAGATTCAAGCATTTGATCCTGTCAAAAGGGAATAAGAAGGAAAGTCCACCTGGTGGGAGCAGTAGGTTTCAACAAAACCCCAAACCGTTCTATGAGTTTATATGACCATGGGAAAGACTTGAAATACCGCAATGCAGCTCTCTACCACGAAAATATGAAATATGACATAGGATTATAATTGGGATGTGTAGGTTTGGATGTGGTTTAAATTAGACTGTAATTGAAAACAAGTTGTTTTCGTAGATAATAAAGTCAAGTCACTGTTTGCCTCCTCCTCCACTCACTCATTCAGCATGAAAGAGCGATAGAGGGAAACGTGTGGGACTATGCCCTGAACCTTGACTGCTTCTCTGTCACAGCCAGGAGAATAAAGCCACGCTCATACCTCATCCATCCAACTCTTGGAGGACTGCCGCACACACACACTCTCTCACACACACACACACACACACACACACACACACACACACACACACACTCTCTCACACACACACACACACACACACACACACACACACACACACACACACACACACACACACACACACACTCGTTAGCCCAGAGTCACTCTCTCACGCAGTCCCTGGAGTTCTGTGTGTGTGTGCGTGTACATCGGCAAGACAGAACGGCAGCGTCGGGTAAACTCAAGGGGGTGGTGTTTGTCAGTTTGTCAACAACTGTGCTCAATCTCTAATATTAACCCTTCCACACATACCATCACACGGGTGTGATCATTCTACAGTGGTCCCTGAAGCGTACGATCACACCCGTGTGATTAGAACGCTTATTTAGAACGCCAGTTTCGAATGACGCAACCATCAGCATTTGAGCTGGCCACACTTTTTTCAGAAACTATTTACACAATCAAAGTCCTTACAAAGTTATGTCCAGAATGTGAGCAGTTTATTTTTGGATGCAATGTTCAGATATTCACAGAAGTATCTATAGCATAACACAATCATCCTAACCGGAAAAATGTAGGCTACACTTGTCCTAGCGCTAACTGAGGAAAGATTGGCGCAAAACAAAAGGTCATATTTGTATAACTCTCGGCTGACATAAACTACAATATGAATTAGCTAAAAGCATTTTCTATTTATAATTAATCACATCACGGGTGAGCTCACCATTGATCGAAATAATAGAGCAAAACACTTTCTAGAAATCGAAAGTAACCCGACGATGATTAGTTTCAGCCTGCCGCCATGCTTTTTTTCCTCACAGAAACCAAAGATAATAAGAGAAGACAAGATGAGTTTGGTCTGTTAATAGTATGCATGTTGAAGGGGTGTGTCGTCTACCATCGTTCACATCCCACCATTCACTTCCTGAAGTTCTCAAAAAATTTGTGAATCCTTACTCACCTCATTTTGTTATGGCATCTTTGGTCCAACAGACGATTGTGTGAAACACAGAATGCATTGTATGTCAACAAACATGGCTCCGCACACATAGCTGGAATTAGCTTAGCTCATCATAATCAGTACAACCTTCAAAAAAGTATTTTACACACATAATATGTGCCCATTACAATTTATGCAAGAATCAGAATACATGATTTATCACTGTTACTAGAGGTCGACCGATTAATTGGAATGGCCGATTAATTAGGGCCGATTTCAAATTTTCATAACAATCGGTAATCAGTATTTTTGGCCACCGATTTGCCGATTTTGTATTTATTTTTTTGGGACATTATTATTTTTTTTTACACCTTTATTTAACTCTTCAAGTCAGATTAAGAACACATTCTTATTTTCAATGACGGCCTAGGAACGGGGGTTAACTGCCTTGTTCAGGGGGGATTCGGGGATTCGTTTTTGCAACCTTCCGGTTACTAATCCAATCCAACGCACGAGGAGCCTGCATGGCAGGCTGACTACCTGTTACGCGACGGCAGCAAGAAGCCAAGGTAAGTTGCTAGCTAGCATTAAACTTATCTTATAAAAAAACTATCAATCTTAACATAATCACTAGTTAACTACACATGGTTGATGATATTACTAGTTTATCTAACGTGTCCTGCGTTGCATATAATCGATGCGGTGCCTGTTAATTTATCATCGAATCACAGCCTATTTCGCCAAATGGGTGTTGATTTAACAAGCGCATTTGCGAAAAAAGCACTGTCGTTGCACCAATGTACCTAACCATAAACATCAATGCCTTTCTTTAAAATCAATAAACAAGTATATATTTTTAAACCTGCATATTTAGTTAATATTGCCTGCTAACATGAAATTGTGTCACATCTCTAGCGTTCATTGGACGCAGAGTCAGGGTATATGCAACAGTTTGGGCCGCCTGGCTCGTTGAGAACTAATTTGCCAGAATTTTACGTAATTATGACATAACATTGACATAACATAACTCGTAAGCATTCATTCAGACAGCACTTTCGTGCGTTTTGCCAGCAGCTCTTCGCTGTGTTTCAAGCTGTTTATGACTTCAAACCGGGTGGGTATAATTTGTGGAACTTTCCAACAGGAATCGATTCCAAAAACTTCGTAAATAACAAGGTTGCCAAAAACCAATGCATACAAAGTTGGATAGCGGCAAAATAAGATACCGGGTAGCGAGTGGTCTATTTCATTGCGTTTTTCACTCATCACGTTTATTCCGAAAAATGTCTGTCCTCACTCTGGTTGCCTATAGACAAACATTAAGAATAAGCTACGTGGTGAGTTGATGCCTATTCGGCAGCTAGTTAGCTAGGTTTGTATGCGTTGCTACTTTGTATGCGTTGTTGGTTGGCAACCTTTTACTTTACGTTTTTTGGAACAGATTCCTGTTGGAACATTCCACAAATTATACCCACCCCTTCAAGCCTGTCAACTCCCAAGATTAGGCTGGTGTAACCGATGTGAAATGGCTAACTAGTTAGCCGGGTGCGTGCTAATAGCGTTTCAAACGTCACTCACTCTGAGACTTGGAGTAGTTGTTTCCCTTCCTCTGTATGGGTAACGCTGCTTCGAGGGTGGCTGTTGTCGATGTGTTCCTGGTTCAAGCCCAGGTAGGAGCGAGGAGAGGGACGGAAGCTATACTGTTACACTGGCAATACTAAAGTGCCTATAAGAACATCCAATAGTCAAAGGTATATGAAATACAAATCGTATAGAGAGAAATAGTCCTATAATTCCTATAATAACTACAACATAAAACTTCTTACCTGGGAATATTGAAGACTCATGTTAAAAGGAACCACCAGCTTTCATATGTTCCCATGTTCTGAGCAACTTAAACCTTAGATTTTTTACATGGCACATATTGCACTTTTACTTTCTTCTCCAACACTTTGTTTTGCATTATTTAAACCAAACTGAACATGTTTCATTATTTATTTGGGTCTAAATTGATTTTATTGATGTATTATATTAAGTTAAAATTAGTGTTCATTCAGTATTGTTGTAATTATCATTATTATAAATAAATAAACAAACAAAAAAATCGGCTGATTAATCGGCATCGGCTTTTTTTGGTCCTCCAATAATCGGTATCGGCGTTGAAAAATCATAATGGTCGACCTCTAATAATTACCAAACAAAACATTTCTGATAGTGATTTATTGATACAAATAGCGCATGCTGGCAGTCAATCACGTAACCCCTCACTCCCACTCTGAGCCATTCAGTGTTGTTTATGTATGTAGCTACTGAGCTAAGCTGTAGCATTAGCAATGTATTTCAAAAGGAGACAACTCACAAACGCGGAAATTCTGGATATTTTTTAAAATTCTGACAATGAGTCTGAGTATGAAAGTCAGGAATCAGATTCTGACAGTAACAGTGAGGAGGTGCCCTCCAATCCTGAATCTGAGGACCCCTTGTCCACTGACATAGTCCCAGTTCCCTTTGAAGATGCTGGTGGTGATGGAGGCAGACCAACAGTGGATGAAGTACAGGAGTTCTGTGGTAGCTGGAAGGCTGCCAGCCATTTCACCCCTCCTGGCCCTGCTGTTTGCTTTGATGAGTCCCAGTCTGGAGTGCAACGCCCCTTGCCATTTTCATCTGAGGCAGAGTGCTTCAAGTTGTTTCTGACAGAGGAGCTGGTGGGAGACATAGTAGAGACCAATCGCTATGCCTTGGAGCTATAGGAGAAGAGAGAGCCAGGAGTGGGGGGGACAACCACAATTAGTGAAATGTATACCTTCCTGGTGACAGTCCTTCTCATGGGGATAGTAAAGAAGAACTCCCTAAGAGAATACTGGAGCACAGATCCTATGTTTGCAACTCCATTCTTTGCCACCCTTTTTTCCCAAGACCGCTTTCTAGTTCTGCTGCGATGACTGCATTTTGTCAACAATGCTACTGCCAACCTAAATGACCCATTATACAAAATAAGAAATGTTCTTACCAGCCTGACTGACAATGGCATTTGGTTGAGTCTTTGTGCCATACAAGGACCTTTGCATTGATGAGTATGAGGGGCTTGGGGTGTCCGGGTCCGTGGTGATGACCATGCTGGCTACTCATCTCAGCAAGGGACACACTTTGTGTTTGGACAATTGTTACAGCAGTCCCACACTCTTCCAGCATCTGCTCTCTAACAGCACAGGGGCCTGGAGCACAGTCAGGTCAAACAGGAAAGGGATGCCGGTATTCAGATGTAGGAAGATGCAGAGAGGGGAGGCGGAGTTCAAGGAGAACGGTCAACAGCTGGCAGCAAAGGGGCATGACAAACGACAAATCCATGTCCTCTCTACTGTCCATACAGCAACCATGTGGACCACCTGATGGAAGAGAGAAAAATCAAACCAGACTGTGTGCTTGACTATAACCTCAAAATGGCGGCAGTAGATAAGGCGGACATGATAAACAGCTTTATGGAATGCACTCAGAAAACAACCAAGTGGTATAAGAAGATATTTTTCCATCTGATCGACGCAGCCTTCAATGGCCACCGCCAACTAACAGGTGAGATGATTACTGAACAAGGTTTTTTTTGTAATTGGACACATAGTTCACATGCAGAAACTATTAACGTAATAAGGCACTTACTTTGATAGAAACGCAGCCTGGATTTGAGCCAGGTTGTTTAGTGATGCCTCTAGAACTGAGATGCTGTGCCTTAGACAGCTGCACCACTTGAGAGTCATAAGGCCAGGGTAGCTTCAAAATAAAACAAGCCAATACTTCTCTGACGCAATTAGTATTGTTTTACAGAACTAATAGAAGAATGTAGCTAGCTACATAAGCACGATTGAATATAACACCATAAAGGTTATGAAATGAGTAGCGTTCTGTCGCATGTCCACGGTTATAAGGAATATACACAAATATATTATGCTCCATACATAGAGTGAGCTACAGTAGAAATGGTATAACTCGACATACAGAAACTATTATAACGTAATAAGGCACTTACTTTGATAGAAACGCAGTCTGGATTTGAACCTGTGTCACATGGAATGACGCTGGAGAGATGAAGCAGGCACGGGTAGTAAAACATTTAATAAATAATGGACATGGAACAAGACAGGAACAGCGTCAGCCAACAGGTAACACAAACAAAAGACAATCAATGCAGAAGCGGGGAACAGAGCTGGGGAACTGACAAATATAGGGGAGGTAATAACAGGTGATGAGTGAGTCCAGGTGAGTCCAATATCGCTGATGCACGTGACGAGGGAAGGCAGGTGTGGATGATAGGAGTGAGTGATGCAGGGCATCCCGGCACCCTCAAGCGCCAGGGGGGGAAAGAGCGGGAGCAGACGTGACAGTACTCCCCCTCTAGGGGCGCCACTCGGCGTCCCACCTGGGTGAACCGGCCGAGACATGGGCGCTGGGCAAGCCGGTTGGGGCGTGGAAGCCCAACGAACTGGCAGGAGCGTGAGAGACTGGCTAGCCGGCTGAGGAGGAACCATACCGTGGATCGTCCCTGGAGGCTCCGGACCGTGGATCGTCTCCGGAGGCTCCGGACTGGGAACCCCCGCTGGAAGCTCCGGACTGGGAACCGTCGCTGGAGGCTCCGGACTGGGAACCGTTGCTGGAGGCTCTGGACTGGGAACCATCGCTGGAGGCTTCGGGCCATGGATCATCACTGGAGGCTTCGGGCCATGGATCATCACTGGAGGCTCCGGGCCATGGATCATCACTGGAGGCTCCGGGCCATGGATCATCACTGGAGGCTCCGGGCCATGGATCATCACTGGAGGCTTCGGGCCATGGATCATCACTGGAGGCTCTGGGCAGCAGACCGTCGCTGGAGGCTCTAGACTGCAGACCGTCGCTGGAGGCTCTGGACTGCCGACCATCGCTGGAGGCTCTGGACTGCTGACCGTCGCTGGAGGCTCTGGACCACAGACCATCGCTGGAGGCTCTGGACTGCCGACCGTCGCTGGAAGTCTGGTGTGTGGAGCGGGCACAGAACGTACCGGGCTGGGGAGGCGCACAGGCGGCCTGGTGCGTGGAGCTGGCACAGGACGTGCCGGGCTGGGGAGACGCACAGGAGGCCTGGTGCGTGGAGCTGGCACAGTACGTACCGGGCTGTGGAGGCACACTGGAGTTCTGGGGCGTAAAGCTGGCACAACGTGTCCTGGACAGATGACAACCTTCGCACGGCAAGTGCGGGGAGCTGGCATAGGACGTACCGGGCTGTGGAAGCGCACTGGAGACACGGTGCGTAGAACCGGCACACATTGTACCGGAACGATAACACGCTCCTCAAAGCGAGTGCGGAGAGCTGGCACAGGACGTGCAGGGGTGGGGAGACATACTGGAGACCTGGTGCATGGGGCTGGGACAGTCTTCACCAAACGGCTAGCACGCTCCTCAGGACGAGTACGGAGAGCTGACTGGCATTAAACTGAGGACACTCTCCTTAGGGCGAATGTCGTGCCTCATGCACCAACACAACAGCTCTCTCATAACTCTCCCCTCCAATTTCCCCATCAACTCCTTAACTGTCTCTGATTCACTCCCTTCACTCCCCTCCAAGTTCACCTTCCTCTCCCAGACTGGCTCTGGTTCACACCTTGGCTCCTCCGACCACCCCGTGTGGACTGGCTCTGGTTCACACCTCGGCTCTGCCGACCACTCCGTGTTCCCCCCCCAAAAACATTTTTGAGGCTGCCTCTTGGGCTTCCTTCGTGGCCGAGAACCACGGTGTTGTCGTTGTTGCTCCCTCGCTGCCTCCGCCTACTTCCATGGCAGGCTTCTGTCTCCTGCCATGATTTCGTCCCACGTCCAGGATGTCCTCCACTCCTGGCTTTCCTCCCAGGCCCAGGATCCCTGCTCCTCCTGGGCACGCTGCTTGGTCCTGGGGTGGTGGGATCTTCTGTATGGTGCGGGATTCTGTTAGGGGGTGCGTGTCTGCACCACAGGGTTTTCTTTTCTCACGGTAGTGTTACCGTTTTGGTATGTGTTTAGGAGTAGAGGTTTCTCCTCCGTGTGTAGCGTTTACTTCCCTGTGTGTGGCGATTTCGTTTGGGCGTGTTTCCCCCCATATTGTTGTTGAGTTGGGACTTTTTAATAAACGATTGTGCCACTGGGACTTCCTTGCCCTCCTGCTCCTGATTCCTGCACCTCCCTCCTCTAAGGAGGCACGTAACAGTAGAGTTGAGGCAGAGAAAAATAGAAATGCCTACAGTACCAGTCAAAAGTTTGGACACACCTACTTATTCAAGGGTTTTTCCTTTATTTTTTACTATTTTGTACATTGCAAAGTAATTATGATGACATCAAAACTTTTGAAATAACCCCCAAAACACCATCACACCTCCTACTCCATGCTTCACGGAGGGAACCACACATGCGGAGATCATCCATTCACTTACACTGCGTCTCACAAAGACACGGCGGTTAGAACCAAAAATCTCAAATTTGGACTCATTTGACCAAAAGACAGATTTCCACTGGTCTAATGTCCATTGCTGATGTTTCTTGGCCCAAGGACGTTTCTTCTTCTTATTGTCATCCTTTAGTAGTGGATTCTTTGCAGCAATTTGACCATGAAGGCCTGATTCACGCAGCCTCTGAACAGTTGATGTTGAGATATGTCTGTTACTCTGTGAAGCATTTATTTGGGCTGCAATTTTTGAGGCTGGTAACTCTAATGAACTTATCCTCTGCAGCAGTAGTAATTATGGGTCTTCCTTTCCTGTGGCAGTCCTCATGAGAGCCAGTTTTATCACAGCGCTTGATGGTTTTTGCGACTGAAGAAACTTTCAAAGTTCTTGAAATGTTCCAGATTGACTGACTTTCATGTCTTAAAATAATGATACAATGTCTGGCAACCCTTGTAGAGTAATGCCCCTATTTCCACACACTTAGAAAAAAAAGGTTCTATCTAAAACCTAAAAGGGTTCCTCAGCTGTTCCCATAGGAAAACCCTTTGAAGAACCCTTTTTGGTTCCAGGTACACCTACAGCACCCGATGTCACAGGAAGGCCAAAAAGATCCTCAAGGACATCAACCACCCGAGCCACGGCCTGTTCACCCCCTATCATTCTGAAGGCAAGGTCAGTACAGGTGTGTCAAAGACTGAAAAACAGCTTCTATCTCAAGGCTATCAGACTGTTAAATAGCCATCACTAGCCGGCTTCCACCCGGTTACAAAACCCTGCACCTGACAGGCTGCTGCCCTATATACATATTGAAAATAATGTTTACATACTGCTTTACTCATCTCATATGTAAACTCAGCAAAAAAAGAAACGCCCCCTTTTTCAGGACCCTGTCTTTCAAAGATAATTCGTAAAAATCCAAATAACTTCACAGATCTTCATTGTAAACGGTTTAAACACTGTTTCCCATGCTTGTTCAATGAACCATAAACAATTAATGAACATGCACCTGTGGAACGGTTGTTAAGGGTCACTGCTTATCTGCGTGAACGTGCCTTAGGCATGCTGCAAGGAGGCATGAGGACTGCAGATGTGGCCAGGGCAATAAATTGCAATGTCCGTACTGTGAGATGCCTAAGACAGCACTACAGGGAAACAGGAAGGACAGCTGATTGTCCTCGCAGTGGCAGACTACGTGTAACAACACCTGCACAGGATCGGTACATCCGAGCATCATCGGACTGAGCTTGTTGTCATTGCAGGCAATCTCAACGCTGTGTGTTACAGGGAAGACATCCTCCTCCCTCATGTGGTACCCTTCCTGCAGGCTCATCCTGACATGACCCTCCAGCATGACAGTGCCACCAGCCTGCTCGTTCTGTGCGTGATTTCCTGCAAGACAGGAATGTCAGTGTTCTGCCATGGCCAGCGAAGAGCCCGGATCTTAATCCCATTGAGCACATCTGGGACCTGTTGGATCGGAGGGTGAGAGCTAGGGCCATTCCCCACAGAAATGTCCGGGAACTTTCAGGTGCCTTGGTGGAAGAGTGGGGTAACATCTCACACCAAGAACTGGCAAATCTGGTACAGTCCATGAGGAGGAGATGCACTGCAGTACTTAATGCAGCTGGTGGCCACACCAGATACTGACTGTTACTTTTGATTTTGACCCCCCTTTGTTCAGGGACATATTATTCCATTTCTGTTAGTCACATCTGTGGAACTTGTTCAGTTTATGTCTCAGTTGTTGAATCTTGTTATGTTCATACAAATATTTACACATGTTAAGTTTGCTGAAAATGTCTATTTTTTCTGAGTTTATATACTGTATTCTATTCTACTCTATTTTAGTCAATGCCACTCCGACATTGCTCAATCTAATATTTATAACATTTATATTTCTTTATTCAATTTTTTTACTTTTAGATTTCTGTGCATTGTTGTGAATTGTTAGATACTACTGCACTGTTGGAGATCAGAACACAAGCATTTTGCTACACCCGCAATGACATCTGCTAAATATGTGTATGTGACCAATAACATTTTATTTGATTTGATTTGATAAGAACCCTTTTGGTTCCAGATAGAACCCTTTTTGGTTCCATGTAGAACCCTTTCCGCAGAGCGTTCTACATGGAACCCAAAAAGGGTGTCACAAGCGTCGATGAAAGGGGACTAAAGCGCAGCGGGTATAGTGCTCATCTTCTTTTTTATCGTATTAAAGTGAACACTTAAACAAAATTAATAAACTGACAATCAACAGTTCCGTAAGGTTCTCAGACTATATAGGAAACAACCACCCACAAAACCCAAAGGAAAACAGGCAGCCTAAGTATGGCTTCCAATCAGAGACAACGAAAAACACCTGCCTCTGATTGGAAACCATACTTGGCCAAACATGGAAAAGGAAACATAGAAATAGAAAACTAGAACCAAAATCCCCTAGAACCAAAAAAACCCCCACACAAAACAAACACCCCCTGCCACGCCCTGACCATACTACAATGACAAATGACCCCTTTACTGGTCAGGACGTGACAGTACCCCCCCCCCCCCCCCAAAGGTGCAGACCCCGACTGCACCTCAAAACAAAAAACCCCACAAAATAAACCCCAAACCTAAAGGGAGGGAAGGGAGGGTGGCCACCATCAACGACGGTTCCTGTGTAACACCCCCTCTTCGCCAATCCTCCCACTACGGAGGTGGCTCTGGCTCTGGGCGTAGCTCCCGTTCTGAAGACTCTGGGCTGCGAGACGTTGCTGGAGATCCCGGGCTGAGAGGCGTCGCTGGAGGCCCCGGGCTGAGAGGCGTTGCTGGAGGCCCCGGGCTGAGAGGCGTCGCTGGAGGCCCCGGCCTGAGGGGCGCCGCTGGAGGCTCCGGGCTGAGGAGCGTCGCTGGAAGGAGAGTGCGCGGAGCAGGCACAGGATGTACTGGGCCTTGGAGGCGCACTGGAGGTCTGGCGCTCAGGGCTGGCACAACCCGTCCTGGCCCTATGCTGACTATAGCCCGGCAAGGGCGGAGCGCTGGCACAGGACGAACTGGGCTGTGCTGGGGAATGCGGGGCACGGTACATGGAGCAGGCGTAGGATATCCTGGGCCCAGGATTCTCACTGGAGGTCTGACATTTACAGCTAGCATAACCCGTCCTGGCTCAATGCTCACTCTAGCCCGGCAAGGACGAAGCGCTGGCACAGGACGAACTGGGCTGTGCTGGGGAATGCAGGGTATCGTGCGTGGAGCAGGTGTAGGATATCCTGGGCCGAGGAGCCGCACTGGAGGCCAGATACGCTGAGCCGGCGCACTTTTTCCTGGCTGCCGGCTAGCTGTCGCACGACACCGTTGAGGAGCCTGTATCGACCGCACCGGGCCCTGAGTGCGTATGGGCAACATAGTGCGCATACCTCCATACTGCCTAGCTCCTCCCTCTGTGCGTCTGCTCTGTCGTGCGCTTTCCACCAGTCCCTTTCTCCGGAATCCAGCGTCGTCATCCGCTCTTGACTCCTCGACCGGCTCTGGTTTCCTCCATGGCTCCCTCTGAAATGCCCGGGAAGTTAAGTCAGGGTTCCCCCCTGACCTAGCAAAACTCCCCTTATGCCCCCCCCAAACATTGTTTTGGGGCTGCCTCTTCACCTCCTGAATAGGAGGATACAACGCCTCGTACCTCCGTCGTTCCCTCTTCGC
Organism: Salmo trutta; assembly: GCF_901001165.1. Lineage (NCBI taxonomy): Eukaryota > Metazoa > Chordata > Actinopteri > Salmoniformes > Salmonidae > Salmo > Salmo trutta. The sequence goes on along the minus strand of NC_042960.1, from coordinate 29,047,913 downwards.
TTCCTCCAGCTCCTCCTTCGGGTGCTGGTACTCCCCAGCCTGGCTCCATGGACCCTTTCCATCGAGGATCTCCTCCCACGTCCATGACTCGAGATACCTCCTCTCCTGCTCCTTACCCCGCTGCTTGGCTTCTTTTAGTGGGTGGTTCTGTCACAAGCGTCGATGAAAGGGGACCAAAGCGCAGCGGGTATAGTACTCATCTTCTTTTATTATCGTAATAAAGTGAACACTTAAACAAAATTAATAAACCGACAATCAACAGTTCCGTAAGGTTCTCAGACTATATAGGAAACAACCACCCACCAAACCCAAAGGAAAACAGGCTGCCTAAGTATGGCTTCCAATCAGAGACAACGAAAAACACCTGCCTCTGATTGGAAACCATACTCGGCCAAACATGGAAAATGAAACATAGAAATAGAAAACTAGAACCAAAATCCCCTAGAACCAAAAAAAACTAAACACACAAAACAAACACCCCCTGCCACGCCCTGACCATACTACAATGACAAATGACCACCTTTACTGGTCAGGATGTGACAAAGGGTTTTACCTGGACCAAAAAGGGTTCTCTTATGGAGACAGATGAAGAACCCTTTTGGACCCCTTTTTTAAAGAATGTAGAACAAATAACACCAGTCTTTAAATGAGAGCGCCTCATTGTTCTCTCTCCATCTCTCCTCCTCCCGACCTCATCCTCTAGTTGCAATGGTTTGGCCCGCAATGATAGAGAGAGAGGGGATCATAAAATGAGGCATTAGAATACTAGAATGGACATGAATGTTCTTATGATGGGATAAAAGGTCAGCCATTTTGGTCAGGGAATTGGTCAACTATGGTTTGCCAGTCATGTGATAAGATATAGTGTATAATAATGCATTTTAAGAATTGAACTGCACTGTATGTTTGTTAGCTAGCTATAAATGTTTCTAATTAACTGCCAATAGGCCAATATTCCATTAAAACTTTACAGTCAATCCACAGCCATACAAGTGGCTGAAATCAGTTGATGATAGGACCTAGATAAGTTGTAAATGCAACAAGTACTGATATTGTATTGAGATAAATACAATTGAGACATATATTTTAGAGGCTATTCATAAATAAAATGTGTATATACTGTAACTCTTATAAACTGCATTTATAATTATATGACAATATTTTAGGTTGTGATATATCACAATACTTACTTTTATTTTCCTGCATAAGTAAATTCAGAATTATGTCTCCACTACAAGTCATTCCAATTAGACTGGTTGGATTTCTCCCTTACCAATATGGCTGCCATTTTCATCCCATTCTGGAACGTTGAGGGGTTATGACATAGCCCCTCTAGTAATTTAATAGGATCACTATGGAGGGTATTTTATTTTCCTTCTTTAGCTGGAGGTCAGAGTTCTCCAGGATGGCGAATCAGAGAAGACGTTGGCATATTTCCCCTTTCCCAATACCCCCTGGGAGAAACCGAGTGTATTTCATCTTCTATGATAAACGGAGCGAGCACAGGGACAAGAGAGGATGCGGCCTCATAGTGTAGTAAGGCAAGCAGCTCCAGCCCACCACTCACTACATTATAGCTCTGTGTTATTGAGCTCTTTAGGGGCCCAGAGCAATTATACAATTATCTGGCAGAGTTATGGGAGGCTCTGAAGGAAAAGGCCTTGAGACCCTCTTTACTAAAACAATTCACAAACACATCCATCTGGAGAGTCATGCTTTTTCTCTCTCTCCCTCCTCCATCTCTTTGATTCTCATTCCTCCATAATATTTAACTTCAAATTTTCTCTCATCCAATCTCTCTCCCTAAATGTCTCTTTTATTCTCTCTCATAACCAATTGGCCTAAAATAAACCAGTCACCAGGTTTGTGTAGACCAACATGGTTCCACTCCTATAGGCCGGGTAAGCGTCTCATAATGTGATGACTGGAAAGGTAACTATCCTGCGGACAACAAAAGAGATGGCTCCTTCCTTTGTTGCCGTGGTTACCAGTGGCACAGTGCAGGACGATGACTCATTGAAATGTTTTAGTGGGTGTTTGTGGGTTTTTTTTGTTTTTTGCCTGGCCATTGAGAGCAGAGCAGAGGGGGTTTAATATTTTCCGTGCGCCGTGTCCAAGACATTTACAGATGGCGTCAGGGTATGGTGCTGGTCTGAGGGGAGGCACTTTGAAGTGTTTGTGGTTTCGTCACATCTGCAGGCAAGATGTGTGGGGTTGGGGGTTCTGAGCTGGGAGCTGGGCGGCTAGGGGGGTTGGGGGACATTTTGGAAAGAAAAGCAGGGGGCGGTATCAGGTTCTGTTGGTAGTCATAATGCCATGTGACAATGAACAACATCCCTTAACTATTTCCCAGGCACTGACTGCCAGTGGTGGAGTCATTAAATGCACATTTCTCATTGAAAATGTGTGTGGTTTAAATGTTACATCTCATGCACATAGCCTAAGTAAAAAATTAGCGATATTGCCTCAAAGCTTTCTTCTTCATTTTTCGATTTGTATCATTTTTACTGCATCAGGGAGGTAACATACACAGATGTTTCGGCTTCCGCCTTCTTCAGTGTGCAGGTTCAAATCTTACATTAAGAAACAGCCTTTGTAGGAAACACAGGTGAGCACAGTCCAGGTGCTTCTAACCAGGGTAATTGGTCCTCTGGCAATCAGGGATGGCCTGTCTTGTCTACCTGTATATGTGCTACAATCACAAGGACAAGGATATATAGAATTATAGAAGATGGGAGCGGGCACGAAGGACAATTAGGGGGTAATATCAGGCATAAACCATTCATGAATCAATTGCATTAGGGTACATAATATCAATTCATGGGATAGCTTGCCACAAGGGACATCAGCCTAGGTGTTCATAAATCGGCCTATGTGGGGCTAACTCACTAATGATATGTAAAATATGGTATGGACAGTATTCTTGTTGACCATAAGATTATACATTGGGCCTATAGGAAAGAGACGAAGTATAATAATTTTAAAAAACTAGACACAGACAGATACTGCACTGTGTGTTTTTACAGACAGTACAGCACTGTCAATGTTGCCCAAAAAATCCTTGGAAGAAATTTTTCAAAATTCACAAGAGTGTAGGCCACACTTAGACAGAGTTTTCTGAAGAAAATTGCTGGATATCTGGGGGAAAGAAACACATGTTACGCACAGAGGGAGGAGCTAGGCAGTATGGAGGTATGCGCACTATGTTGCCCATACGCACTCAGGGCCTGGTGCGGTCGATACAGGCTAATCATAAATCTAATTAATCAACAACAAAAAATAGGACTGAAAACATAAATCAGAGCCTTAGTGTAATCTTGTATTGGATAAATGTCATTGCAATTATGCATGGCAACATTTTTGGTCTCTCACACTTTCTAAATATAGTGTCAAGAAAAACAATAAAAAATTCAAAAACACACCACTGCGTCCACTTTTCTTATCTGGGATCTTTTAAAATCTAACCGTAGGGTTGGTGGGGCAAGAGTTGTGCGAAGCCTTGCCGTTAAATCTCTACCACAGACGCAGTCAAACCTAACGCAATGGTACATTTTAGCACTGGCATTAGCGCTATCAGTCCAGGGGTGTGACACTAATATTCTAGCTATTTTCACTGCAGGAATTTTGGGTGCAGTAGGTGGCGGTGGCGCGAAAGGGCTTATTTATTTGATGAATAAATATGTTGGAAACTTGACTCCTCACTGGCTAATCAGAGCGTGCTCCATGGCTAAATATGTGTTGTGTATTTACGGTATTTAATGTGTTGCTTTGTCATCAGTTCCAATTCAAATGTTTGACAGTTTTAGCTTAGTTGTTAGCTTAGCTTAGCTTTTTAGCTTAGCTTGTTAAATAGCCTATAGAAACAAAATAACAAAATGTAGACCTATCCCAAATTTGATAAATACACTGAACATATTTGCAGTCCACATTGTTCTAAGTAATTCCATGGCTTCAATGTAGAAACATATTGTTAAACACAGCATTCACACTAGTGTAGGGGCTAGGCCGGCTGTAAATTGCATTATGGCTGAGCCATGGACATGTCAAAACGTTGTCAATAAGCCAAGATTAAATTCACTATTGATAAGCCCTAAAAAGAGAGTGAATATTTCAAATAAAATTTGATTCAAAACAAAACAACAACTTTTTTTAAATAGTCTAAATACAGATAGGCCTACATGCACAATACTTGCTCCCCATGGTCATATAGCCTAATATTAAGGCAACAATTGAGGGTTTTACGAAAATCCAAACTTTTCACAGAAGCTGGACAAAAATCCAATATAAAGAGAATGTCCATTCACCGTTATACTGCTCCCAACTATAATGTTTTATAAACATAATGGAACCATCTTACAGATCTCATTCACACTTCTCCAGAAATAGGAGATGGCTCCTAAATTCCATTGCATGCGAGCTGGACATTCTCATCATAATTCCAGGACGGTGAATCATTCAAATAAGTTTGGTTGTTAATCAAATTAAACAAAACCCCCTTTTTTAAAGAAAAACAATATTTTTAAATAGAAGCATGATATCATAAAATCGACAGGATAAAAAAGACAAACGGATTGCTGGCCTAGGTTAAGGGTAGCCTACGGAGGGCTTGAAATGGAAAACAAGCAATTGTTACAGGAAAATACGTTTTAAATACAAGGGTCACCAGCATATTTTCATCTCTCGTTTATTGATGGGCATATGGACACATGTAGCCTACATGGAGGGTTTTTTCACCAGGTCCAAAACAGGAGCTGGCTAAAATAATCTAGGCCTACACAATACAAAGATAAAAAGGGGATGTCCGCTCACTGTTTTGCTGCTCCCAATCTTTTAATAAAGCTTTGGTGATTAAGATAGATTGTGCTTCTGCTCACAAAATCCATGTCATTATCAAGCGGATTACCACTAAATGCGCCTGCATACTAGGTTTGGGAACAGCCGGAAAAAAACATGCCGAACACCAAAACGAACAAACCGTCACAAAATGTTGTCCTAATATGAACCGTTTCGACTTGGAATCATGCGACAGGCTTAAGACACCAGAGCACCAGTTTTTACATGCTGAAATTGCAAACCAATGTACACCTGGCATGGGGGCAGGTAGACTAGCAGTTAGAGTGTTGGGCCAGTAACTGAAAGGTTACTAGTTTGAATCCCAGAGCTGACAAGGTGAAAAATCTGTCAATGTGTCTTTGACGCAGGCACTTAACCCTAATTGCTCCAGGGATGCCATTGATAATGGCTGGCTGTGACCCCACTCTCAGGGGGAGTTGGTATATGGAAAAAAACACATTTCCAATTCAGACACGTGTATAATACACACTTGAAATAGGACAAATATAAGCACCCACCAAATGATTCTTATGCGCCAGCCGAAAATAGAGCCCTGTGTCGCTGTCTGTCTACTCGTCTCTCAGCTCTAACACTGTAAAGCCGCCTACCACCAAAGCAAAGCAGAGTGTCTTTATAGAATTAGGCCCACACCGTGGGGACAGCAGTTTAATCATGAGTTTACGGAGCAGGGTTTCGCCATGCCCATAGTCGACACGCCACAACTATTTTCACATTTCATTAACAGGCCCTGCCAAGTTGGCGGTGCGGTGGTGGTGGGGCTGAGTGGGGAATGAATTTGACTACTTTATTTTCCACACACCATACTATTCCTCCTCTGAGTCCCGCCATGACATGTCCCCCAGTGCCCTGGCCCATACTGCTGCACTAGCTGCCATTTATAACCATTATTAATGTCATATTTCACAGCTTAGTCAATCAATCAATCAAATTTATTTATAAAGCCCTTTTTACATCAGCCGATGTCACAAAGTGCTGTACAGAAACCCAGCTAAAAAAACAAACAAACAGCAAGCAACGCAAATGTCGAAACACGGTGGCTAGGAAAAACTCCCTAGAAAGGCCAGAACCTAGGAAGAAACTTAGAGAGGAACCAGGCTCTGAGGGGTGGCCAGTCCTCTTCTGGCTGTGCCGGATGGAGATTATAACAGAACATGGCCAAGATGTTCAAACATTCATAGATGACCAGCAGGGTCAGATAATAATAATCACAGTGGATGTAGAGGGTGCAGCAGGTCAGCAACTCAGGAATAAATGTCAGTTGGCTTTTCATAGCCGATCATTCAGAGTTAGAGACAGCAGGTGCGGTAGAGAGAGTCCAAAACAGCAGGTCCGGGACAAGGTAGCACGTCCAGTGAACAGGTCAGGTTAGTGAATAAAATCCATCAACTTGCTTCAAATTAGTAGGATTACTGTTTCCTGTGCGTTTTAGATATTATTGGGATCCCCATTAGCCAACGCCAATGGCGCCAGCTAGTCTTCCTGGGGTCCGACACATAACGAAAAAGACATTACAGACAAAAATACTTTACAATTTACATACATTTTAAAACATTAACATAGAAATTACAGGCTTAACTAACATACTATATGCCTTAACTAGGTTAACTAGGTCAGATAGTCGTTATGTTGTGAGGTGGTGTGTTTTTAAAGCAAATTTTGCTTTAAAGTAATTTGCAATTTGAGTAATTTGAGATAGAAGGGAGTTCTATGTGATCATAGTTCTATACAATACTCTGCGTTGCCTTGAATTTGTTTTGTAATTGGGGACTGTGAAGAGACCCCTGGTGGTGTGCCTGGTGGGGTAAGTATGTCTGTCAGAGATATATGTAGGTTGATTATACAGCACAATAAGTTGCGGTTTGAACCTGTCATACAGAGTGATGGGTTAGCAGAGGCTTTCACACCACTGTGCTGCTGCAGCCTCGGGCCGTTGGGCCTGCCTGTGGTATCCAAGGTCACCACTTATGTAGTTCCAAGCAAGATCAGTAATTTTTTGTACGTTTAAAAAAATATAGATTTTTTTTTTGTTATAGTGTGGAGAAGTCATGCACCACACCACAAATTGTGTGATGATTACAACTAGGCAATCTACACAAAAATGTTAACAATTAAATATTGCTCAGCAAGTTAAATATTGCTCAACAAGTTACACTCACTCAAATGTCACAATACTCATTTTCAAAAGGACACCAATTACTCAAGTACTCAATATGCCTTTTCCCTGAAGCAGTCAGCCTGAATGAGGAGCAAATTGCTATTAGGTTTGACAAAAAAAATTCACCCATGTGAGTCCAATAAATTTGCCCTCACATCTTAACCACTGGGGTGTTTCAATGTTCTCCTTGTATACAAGGCTAGGAACACGCCTGAACAATGTCCCCCCTCTACCATAAACCCCTTTAGTGTGGTCTTAAAAGCTCACATCCTGTTTTCCTCACAGTCAAAACCACCTCCAAAATACCTCCTCAAGCTTAAGAAGCTCTGAGAGGCTTCAAAAAAAAAAAACAAGAGAAAAACACAAGATGCTTACAGACACTTTCACCATGTGTGGGAGTGGAGTTGAGGCAGGAGAGGGGAGAGGGTATATAATGAACGGCTGAGAAAGCTTTTGGCTGTGGCCCTCCTCTGAGTCCTCTCCAACCAGACACCCACTCTCAACTCAAACTAATCTTCCTTGTGTTTCTTTCTTTCTTTCCTTTTGGTCTTTGGACCCTCTCCATTCCCCTTTCTCCCTCCCACCCCCAATGCACACACACCCTAAATAAAATTGAATAATAAACTGTTGGCATCAAACCGCAACTTGTTATGAAGGCTGAACCCGCACTGGCAGAAATGAGTTCTGCCTCCCAAGATCAAGAGACAGGAAATACCTGCTGTTAAAGCCTGTCTTTTTAACTCCCCTGAGATTTAATAGAACAGCTAATGGCTCCAGAGCAGGGTCGTGTTTCTGTGCACCCTCACTTGCATGAATATAGCATCACACACACACAGACACACACACACACACACACACACACACACACACACACACACACACACACACACACACACACACACACACACACACACACACACACACACACACACACACACACACACACACACACCCATACACGGCTCCCCAGAACCATGGTCTAAACACCCAATGCGCATGTACACACACTCACACTCCAAAACACTGCCTTGCCTGGCACCCCTGGCTCTGACTCACATTGGAAAAAAATATTGAATCATGGGAGTAAATTGGTTGGGTGGAAAAATGATTCGTCGGGGAATAATGTGCATGTGTGAGCCATTTTGACTCATTATGCTGTGATCTGAAAGGTTATGGAATTGAAACCAGCATGAGGGATGGGGCTTTCAGGGGCACAGAGAATCAAATAACTATGGCCTACAAGCTGGCTCCACATGTTTCACTAACAACACACTAGCAGAATAAAAATAGGGATTGGCTTTCCTCTCTCTCTCTCTCTCTCTCTCTACTTCCCTTCATTTTAATCTAATTGGGTGGCTCCACTGTTAAACTTTGCTCTGTGTAATTAAATGAGGTGTTTGTTATGCCAAATTAGAGTTAATTAATGTATGCACTTGTACATGTATAATTTTCCCCTCCACCGTTGCCACTGCTGTTGGCCTCCAGCTGTGATAAGAGGGACGAATGGAAATGTGCATTTAGCTTTTACTATTGGACTAAACACATTTACATGCACACACACGCACAGTTCATGCACATACAACCACAGCAACAAGTGATGTTTTTTTAATTAAAATAAGATGCCTAAACTGAGAAAACAGAGCTGGGCAAATGCAGATATGAGGGAGATGTGGACGGCTGCTGTATTTGCCAGTATATTAGGTACACCCATGCCTGTTTGTGGCCCGGCTGTTAGCTTGCAAGATTTTTTTCATTCTCCTTCGACTTCTCATCAATGAGCTGTTTTTGCCCTCAAGACTGCTGCTGACTGGATGTTTTTAGTTTGTCGCACCATTCTCGATAAACCCTAGACACTGGCATACGTGAAAAGCCCAGGAGGCTAGCCGTTTCTGAGATACTGGAACTTGCGTGCCTGGCACGGTCGATCATACCACGCTTAGTCGCTTATGTCACTCGTTTTGCCCATTCTAACATTAATTCGAACAGTAACTAAATGCCTTGATGCCTGTCTGCCTGCTTTATATAGCAAGCCAAGTGACTCACTGTCTGTAGTATTGAACCATTTTCATGAACGGGGTGGTATACCTAATATCTTATTTTTGTCTGTCCTGAGCCTTTAAAACGGCAACGTTTTCTCTACTCTCCCTGGCAAGAAAATGTGAACTGCAGGAAATTTACTTTTTTTTGTCCACTGTCAAGAGGGGGACCACAAAAAAAATGTTTTGCTGTGAGGTGGGGGGCCCCCCAACCAAATCTAGTTTAGGGCCTCCAAAAGGCTTGAGCGGCTTTGTGGCTAAAACACAGCCTTGAGACTAGCAGCTAGAAAGAAATGAAGTGCCAGACGTATGTATGTATTCATTCATACTCTACTGTGGCCATGGCCGCTTCCTTCCTGGACTCGCAGATTCACAATAGGAACATGCATGTACACCCTGTGTAACCTTCGCCCTGTGGTTCCCTGTTCTTTGCCCCTCCGTGGATCAGAGGAAAGCTCTGGTGGTAAGGCTGCCCTGTAAGGTCGAGGTCATTGATTTTCAGTTTATATCCTGAATTGACTGAATTAAAATGGAATTGAGCCCAACCCTGCTGTCCTGTCGGTCTTGGTTATTCCTTCCTTCTGCTGCAGCCAAGAACACTCTAGCCCTCCGTGACCCAAACATAGTCACGGTGAATCAGCCTGAGGTTCATGCCCCAGTCACACAGTACAGCACACAGTGCTCAGCTCCAATAGAGCCATGCCAGACGCAGATGGGAAATAATTCCCTCTTTTTGTTGTGAGCAATATTTTCCAATAACTCCCTAAGCCTGTGCTTTCCGAAAAAGTCAAACATTTCAATAAAAACAGTTACCCTTACAGTAAACTCTCTTCAATGCAACAAAGAGCAGTTAGGGAAGAGAGAAGTAGCTTTTAACTACCTGACCACTCTTTTCCTGCCAGCCAGGATGCTGTCATTTGTCACTGTTTGTTTGACTTGGATTAAAGGGGAATTTCACCCTGGGGGAATCTGGGCTTGTTTTCCAGGCATTTTTAGGACACTGAGATGTGTTTCACACATAATTGCCCAGGAGCAAGGCAGGTCAGGTCTTCGCGTGATACACCTTGTGATGGCTTCCGGTGTATTGATGGGGGGAGATCTAAAAATACATGTAGTCCTGCTTTGTGGAATTTTGCAAAGACTCTCTGCTATACTGATTGCACTATACGTTTCTGTAGGTGTAGATATATGGTTGTCCTTGTTCGACAGTGCCATTAGACATCTTTCAGCGATGTTCCTATCGCCAGATTCATTGCTAAATATACAAGCAGACAAGTGGAGGCTGCTGAGGGGAGGACGGCTCATAATAATGGCTGGAACGGAGCGAATGGAATGGCTTCAAGTGATTCTTCTCATCAACACAAATTCAATGATGGAGCATCTATTAGCTACAGTACCAGTCAAAAGTTTGGACACACCTACTCATTCAAGGGTTTTTCTTTATTTTTCCCATTTTCAACTTTGTAGAATAATAGTGAAGACATCAAAACTATGAAATAACACATGGAATCATGTAGTAACCAAAAAAGTGTGTAAATATTTGTAGGAACATAACAAACATAACATAACAACAGACATAAACTGAAAACGCTCCACAGACGTGACTAACAGATATGGAATAATGTGTCCCTGAACAAAGGGGGTGGTGAGGGGGGAGTCAAAATCAAAAGTAACAGTCAGTATCTGGTGTGGCCCCCAGCTGCATTAAGTACTGCAGTGCATCTCCTCCTCATGGACTGCACCAGATTTGCCAGTTCTTGCTGTGAGATGTTACCCCACTCTTCCACCAAGGCACCTGCAAGTCCCGGACATTTCTGTGGGGAATGGCTCTAGCCCTCACCCTCCGATCCAACAGGTCCCAGACATGCTCAATGGGATTGAGATCCGGGCTCTTCGCTGGCCATGGCAGAACACTGACATTCCTGCCTTGCAGGAAATCACGTACAGAACGAGCAGTATGGCTGGTGGCGTTGTCATGATGGAGGGTCATGTCAGGATGAGCCTGCAGGAAGGGTACCACATGAGGGAGGAGGATGTCTTCCCTGTAACACACAGCGTTGAGATTGCCTGCAATGACAACAAGCTCAGTCCGATGATGCTGTGACACACTGCCTCAGTCCATGACGGACCCTCCACCTCCAAATCGATCCCGCTCCAGAGTACAGGCCTCGGTGTAGCGGTCATTCCTTCAACAATAAACACAAATCTGACCATCACCCCTGGTGAGACAAAACCGCGACTCATCAGTGAAGAGCACTTTTTTCCAGTCCTTTCTGGTCCAGCGATGGTGGGTTTGTGCCCATAGGCGTTGTTGTTGCCGGTGACGTCTGGTGAGGACCTGCCTTACAATAGACCTACAGGCCCTCAGTCCAGCCTCTCTCAGCCTATTGCGGACAGTCTTTCCACTGATGGAGGGATTGTGCATTCCTGGTGTAACTCGGGCAGTTGTTGTTGCCATCCTGTACCTGTCCCTCAAGTGTGATGTTCGGATGTACCGATCCTGTGCAGGCGTTGTTACACGTGGTCTGCCACTGCGAGGACGACCAGCTGTCCGTCCTGTCTCCCTGTAACGCTGTCTTAGGCGTTTCACAGTACGGACATTTCCCTGGCCATATCTGCAGTCCACATGCCTCCTTGCCTAAGGCACGTTCACACAGATGAGCAGGGACCCTGGGCATCTTTTGGTGTTTTTCAGAGTCAGTAGAAAGGCCTCTTTAGTGTCCTAAGTTTTCATAACTGTGACCTTAATTGCCTACCGTCTGTAAGCTGTTAGTGTCTTAACGACCGTTCCACAGGTGCATGTTCATTAATTGTATATGGTTCATTGAACAAGCATGGGAAACAGTGTTTAAACCGTTTACAATGAAGATCTGTGAAGTTATTTGGATTTTTACGAATTATCTTTGAAAGACAGGGTCCTGAAAAAGGGACGTTTCTTTTTTTGCTGAGTTTAGTAGAAGAAATGTATCCTGCTAACTGTATCCCTGTTGAGGGATTCAACATTATGCTGGATTTCAAGCAGATGACTCATGAGGAGCTGAATGGCAGTTTGATCATGGCAACACTCCTCCCAAAGCTTTACAATTATTCCCTGAACTTACTGTATGTTTATTAGGAATGGCAATTTCATCATGACCTCCTCTCCCATCATCTGCTGATCACCAGTTCTCTTAGCTACAGATTGTTACATTAGATAATGTGATTTGGTATCCATTACTGGGAGTTACAGGATAGGTACTGTTTGGTGTAGCACAGATTATTTTCGACCAATGTTAGCGATGCCGTCTTTGTCCTCAATTCTGGGAAACAGGAGTGTCAGTTGCAAGGAGTCAGTTTGAATTTATAAAATGCTCTGTTATTAAAATAAATACTTGTTTTGCTCCATAAAGTAATCCAACAATACGTGCGCCGCCATCGTGTCTATTTCAAGTCTTCTCACTCATTGATCAAGGTCTCTGCCATCATGACATGCAGCACTTTAGGGTGGACACCCAACTGTCTCAATTAATGAGAGAAGACTTGAAATAGACAAGATTTTGGGTAAATCACATTATCTGGTGTAACAATCTGTAACTACAGTACAGTTCTCTGCACTTGTGTGTCTCTACACCTGAGACTCACTCGGACACACTGAGCTGTACTACACTGTCCATACAATTTTTTTTGGTATGTTACAGTTACCATATAACATTGATGTTGAATATCCAGTTCTCTTGAGTTAGCATTAAATAATGTACACTCTCCTGTTTTTTTTTGATTTTGACAAATAATCAAACATTCCTTGGCTATCTGAATGTCTAGCATCTGTTTGATGTTACAGAGCACTGTACAGCTTATATAAATATATTTTGTGAATCCATAAGGGCAGACACATTTTGAAAATTGATAGAAAAGATCCATATTTATTTTATGGTGGTTCTACATCAGGGCTCCCTAACCCTGTTCCTGGAGAGCTACCGTCCTGTAGGTTTTCACTCCAACCCTAATCTAGCACACCTGATTCTAATGATTAGCTGGTTGATAAACTGAACCAGGTTAGTTACAACTGGGGTTGGAGCAAAAACCTACAGGAGGGTACAGCAGCTCGCCAGGAACAGGGTTACAACCGAATTCTGATATTTTTTAAACTAATTGGTCTTAATCACATAATATATTTTTCAGAACTGATTTGATTGGTCAATCGACCAATTCTTGAAAAAAATATCAGAATTGGGTTTCCTGTGTAAACGCAACCATAGTCCTTTATCCGGCTTCGGTACACTGGCAATGGTGGGCTAGGGAAGCTGAGACTCTTTTGCATATGGCGATGTGCTTGTCCTGTCTGCGGTGAACGGCCAGCTCGATAAGACTCTGCTGAAAGTGGTCTAGGGCTTCTTAACCACCAACTGTTTGGTCCACTTGCAGAAGATTTGCTGGTACTGCATGTCTCCTGGAAAGACATAGTCGTTGTCTTAGCATTTTACACTTTTTGTGGAAGGGACGTAGGGTAACACGCCTGGTAAAACGGCCAGCTTCAGTCAGCTAGATTCTAGCCATCCTTTATGGTTAGTTCTAGTCGGGCAACTTAGTCTCCTATTCAGAGGACCTCCACTTTCGTTAGTGTCTTATTGGTCAAGGTCTTGCCAAATACTTATCACCACATTTCGTTCAGCCTATCGCCAGCCTTGATTCCTGGGACTTCAGTTTCAGTTGGTCTATGTCCCCAGCACGCTGTGTGGTTAGAAACGTGCTTTCCCCATCCTGATGAGCACTTCCACAGTTTCCCTCCTGCTGAACTTTTCCTCCTGTGGACTGAATCCCTGTATGTCTGATGTTTAATTGTGCATGCATCAAATGTAAGTGCCTTGAGATCTGTGTCATGTTATGTGGAGCTAAGTTTTGTGGTTTATTGTGTACAGTTACCATATGTTGAGCTTGTTAGCTAGCTTGGACTCCCACTAGCACTACTGTTAGCATTTTGCATTGGAATGCATGAGCATTTCTGCATGACTGTTAGCGATTAGCAGTTTGTTAGCATTGCTTATTTATGGTGGTAGGATATTTTCTATTATACATACTGTATATAACTCATGCTCATTGCAAATATATTATGTCAACATTTCAACATTACTGTAATGTTTATTTGAGCACATTTATCTGAGTTTAATGTGTACATGTCCAATATGCTGTTTAGTCTATTGCCATGTGACTTTGCCTTATGCCTACTGTAGTCTATAGCCCTTGCTGTTATATACTTACCTATGCTAGCTTATACAGCCATGTCATTCATATTATAGCAGTGCTATAGCCTAAGTTTTCTTTCTCCTCTTTCCTTTCAGGAGTACATAGTCAATGTCAGTTCTCACTGGACATGATTCTCAGTTATCTGAACCATCAGTGGTCAGATGTGTGTATGTGTGATAGTGTAAATGTGGACATCTTTTTTATGCATATTCTTGATACCATTTGAAAGGAAACACTTTGAAGTTTGTGGAAATGTGAAATTAATGTAGGAGAATGTAACACATTCTTCGAGTCTGGCCTACAGGAAAGCATGAATTGGAACCTGGCAAAGAATATAGCACACCTGGCCTGTCTCGGGTTTAGCCTCTTCGCTGCCCTGATGTACTTCAGGTTGCGATGGTCCGTCCACATCAGGAAAGGGTTTTGGACCCCTCCAACCAGTGCATCCACGCCTTCAGAGCCTTCTTGATCGCCAAGAGTTCCCGGTCCCCTATGTCAAAGTTCCTCTGGGCGGAGCTCATCTGCTTGCAAAGCCGCAGCTTTGGAGGGGTTCCAGTGCGCTGGGACAGCACTGCCCTGACTCCTACTTCGGAGGCATCCACCTCGATGATGAAAGGGAGTGAGGGGTTGGGATGTTCCAACACGGGAGCAGTGGTGAAGCATGCCTTCAGCATCTCGAACGCCCTCTCCACCTCCGCCGTCCAACAAAGCTGCTGGGGACCTTCTCTCAGCAGGGAGGTAAGAGGCGCGACCACCGTGCTGAAGCCCCAGATGAACCTCCGGAAATAGTTGGTGAACCCCAGGAACTGCTGGACTGCTTTTACGGAGTTGGGGATGGGCCATGACCTGACTGTGCTGATGTGTTGTTCCTCCATCTCCACTCCCTCCGTGGATATGAGGTAGCCCAACAAGGACATGGACCGGTGGAATTTCTTTTTTCTTGTTTAACATATAGATGATGCTCCGAAAGACTTCCCAGCACAGACCTGACCAACGAGACATGCTGGGTGTGATCAGCAGAATAGACCAAAATGTCATCGATATAAACCACAACGCCCCATCACAGCATCTCCCGAAACACTTCGTAATAAAGGCCTGGAAGACTGAAGTAGCGTTAGACAGGCCAAAGAGCATTACAAGATACTCGTAATTCCCCATGGTCGTGGAAAAGGCCATTTTCCATAGGTCGCCTCCATGAACAGGCTGCGTCAGACAGCAGGTCAATGGCACAGTCCCAGGGGTGATGAGGAGGCAAGCGTGTAGCCTTGGGTCTTAGAGAAAACCTGATCCTGACTTTCCACCGTAGTGGTCTTGACAGACACGAGACACCTCACCTGACACTCCTGCGACCAACCCAGCAGTCTCCTCTCGGACCAGGAAATAACAGGGTTATGCCAACTCAACCAGGGAAGACCTAAAATAACGGGGTGCGTGGGGGTGTCTTTAACCTCTCTAGGGGGTGTGGGACGCTACCGTCCCACTTGGCCAACATCCAGTGAAATTGCGGAGCGCCAAATTCAAAAACAGAAATACACATTATACAAATTCATAAAACATACAAGTGTTATACATCGGTTTAAAGATTAACTTCTTGTTAATCCAACCACGGTGTTAGATTTCAAAAAGGCTTTACGGCGAAAGCATACCATGCGATTATCTGAGAACAGCGCCCAGCAGACAAATCATTACAAACCGTTACCAGCCAAGTAGAGGAGTTACACAAGTCAGAAATAGTGATAAAATTAATCACTTACCTTTGATGATCTTCATATGGTTGCACTCACAAGACTCCCATTTACTCAATAAATGTTAATTTTGTTCGATAAAGTCCCTCTTTATATCCAAAAACCTCCGTTATGTTTGCGCGTTTTGTTCAGTAATCCACAGGCTCAAAGGCAGGCACAACAGACAGAAGAAAAATCCGAAAAGTATCAGTAAAGTTCGTAGAAACATGTCAAACGATGTTTATAATCAATCCTCAGGTTGTTTTTAGTCATAATAATCAATAACATTTCAACCGGACAATAGCTTCGTTAATATAAAAGGAAAACAAGAAAGGCGTGCTCTCGGTCACGCTCATGAAAAACCTCTGGGACACTGCAGTGTCGACTCATTCAAAGTGGTCTTACTCCCTCATTTTTCAGAATACAAGCCTGAAACAATTTCTAAAGACTGTTGACATCTAGTGGAAGCCATAGGAAGTGCAATTTGAGTCCTAAGTCAATGGATACTGTAATGGCTTTCAATAGAAAACTACAAAAATAAAAGAATCCCGCTTCCTAGATGGATTTGTCTCAGGTTTTCGCCTGCCATATCAGTTCTGTTATACTCACAGACATTATTTTAACAGTTTTGGAAACTTTAGAGTGTTTTCTATCCAAATCTACCAATTAGAGTAGCAGGCAGTTTACTCTGGGCATGCTTTTCATTTGGTGGTGAAAATACTGCCCCCTACCCTAGTGAAGTTAATGAAAAAGGTGAACTGTTTTAAATGAGTGTCGTGGGTCAGCAGAAAAACTGGAACAGTGATGTGACGTACGAGCCCTGTCCCTATTGGACGATTTTCCATGGCTCGAACCGGAATGAGTGACTGTAGGGGAACCAAAGGAATGCGTAATGCAGAGGCAGCTCCGGAATCAATCAGAGCTAACGGGAGTGAAGGGGCTAGGATATTCAGGGAATTAAATGGGAAAACACACTGGTTGAGTTGACAGAAAAGGAGAGGAGATCTTGCATCCTCCCTGGGTTGGAGCAGGGGAATTCCATGGCTTTTCACCTCCTCACCTATTAGTGGATAGAGGGCAGGTTGGGAGAAATGTTCCTTTTCTCCACAATAGGAGCAGAGGCCCAGATTCCTCCTTCTCCTACACGCTGCCTCTGGCAAACGTGCAGAGCCCACCTCCATCGGCTCTGGCCACAGAGCAGGTGTAGCCATGGGCTCCAGATTCTTCATCTGGACCACAGGAGGTTGTCCAATCGGATCGCCATGCTGATGAGCTGGTCGAGTGACAGGTTGTCATCACGGCCGGCTAACTCCATCTGTACCCCCTCCCGCAGTCCGCTGTGGAAAATGGTTACCAAAGCCGACCGTTCCATCCAGTGGAGGCCGTGATGGTACGGAACTCAAGAGTGAACTCTGAAATCGGAGTAGGCTCTCACCCCCCTCTCGGCCCTCCACAGGATGATCAAACACAGAGCAGAAGAGGATGGTGAAGCGCTCGTAGGACTCGACCTCAGGTCCGCCCATTTCCCAGACCCCAGCACCCCAGTCCAGGGCATGTCCGGTCAGTGCCGAGATGATGGTGGCAACCCAGTCTCTCCCGGAGACAGCCTCGATGTAGCGAGCGAGGTACAGGTTGCATTGCAGAAGGATTCCCTTGCATCACGCTGGCGCGCCGTCAAAGCGCTCTGGGATGGACAGGGTTATTCCGCGGACCTGCTCAGATGGGACGGAGGCAGGTAATGGAGCTGGTTGCCGGAAGCGGTGCTGGAGACTGGAGGAACTGCACATTCCCCTCCAAACGCAGGATGGTTGCCAGTATGTTGTCCATGGTGCTGCCGAGTCTGGAGACAGTCCTCGTGATGCTGGACTGTCCCTACGATGGTCGCCAGCTCGGCCTTTCCCGCTGTCTCCATTAGAAGGGTTGATTCCTCTGTCACGTTGTATAATGAAAGGAGACAGGCACAGTAATATGAATTCGGGTTTTTTATTTCTCTACCCAAAATAGCGTACGTCATGGACATGACGGGGACGAAGCCCTTGCAAACAGATACAGTGGGGCAAAAAAGTATTTAGTCAGCCACCAATTGTGCAAGTTCTCCCACTTAAAAAGATGAGAGGCTTGTAATTTTCATCATAGGTACACGTCAACTATGACAGACAAAATGAGAAAAAAAATCCAGAAAATCACATTGTAGGATTTTTTATGAATTTATTTGCAAATTATGGTGGAAAATAACTATTTGGTCACCTACAAACAAGCAAGATTTCTGGCTCTCACAGACCTGTAACTTCTCCTTTTAAGAGGCTCCTCTGTCCTCCACTCGTTACCTGTATTAATGGCACCTGTTTGAACTTGTTATCAGTATAAAAGACACCTGTCCACAATCTCAAACAGTCACACTCCAAACTCTACTATGGCCAAGACCAAAGAGCTGTCAAAGGACGCCAGAAACAAAATTGTAGACCTGCACCAAGCTGGGATGACTGAATCTGCAATAGGTAAGCAGCTTGGTTTGAAGAAATCAACTGTGGGAGCAATTATTAGGAAATGGAAGACATACAAGACCACTGATAATCTCCCTCGATCTGGGGCTCCACGCAAGATCTCACCCCGTGGGGTCAAAATGATCACAAGAACGGTGGGCAAAAATCCCAGAACCACACGGGGGGACCTAGTGAATGACCTGCTGAGAGCTGGGACCAAAGTAACAAAGAATACCATCAGCAAGGGCATTGAAGATGAAACGTGGCTGGATCTTTCAGCATGACAATGATCCCAAACACACCGCCCGGGCAACGAAGGAGTGGCTTCGTAAGAAGCATTTCAAGGTCCTGGAGTGGCCTAGCCAGTCTCCAGATCTCAACCCCATAGAAAATCTTTGGAGGGAGTTGAAAGTCCGTGTTGCCCAGCGACAGCCCCAAAACATCACTGCTCTAGAGGAGATATGCATGGAGGAATGGGCCAAAATACCAGCAACAGTGTGTGAAAACCTTGTGAAGACTTACAGAAAACGTTTGACCTGTGTCATTGCCAACAAAGGGTATATAACAAAGTATTGAGATAAACTTTTGTTATTGACCAAATAGTTATTTTCCACCATAATTTGCAAATAAATTCATCAAAAATCCTACAATGTGATTTTCTGGATTTTTTTTCTCATTTTGTCGGTCATAGTTGAAGTGTACCTATGATGAAAATTACAGGCCTCTCTCATCTTTTTAAGTGGGAGAACTTGCACAATTGGTGGCTGACTAAATACTTTTTTGCCCCACTGTGTATATATATATATATCACGGGGCTGCAACCCAAACAAAGAGCGAGGTATAAACCTCTAATAAATACACGTGACAAGACCTGTAATAACAATACACGGGACGAGACCCGTAATAACTAGTGCACACTAACAAGGTAACACGAAAGCCGATACAACAGAGCACAGGTACTCACAAGACCAACGGACATGGAACAATAATCAACAAGGACAATGGGAAACAGAAGGCACATATATGCACATACTAATCAGGGGGAATGGGAACCAGGTGTGCGTAATGAGACAAGACAGTCCGGGGTTGGTGGTAATGATCCAGTTCAGTGACACCTAGAAGGCCGGTGACTTAGACCTCCGGAGCTGGTGAACGGTATGAGTAGCAGTACTGGGGGAATCCGTGAAACCAATTCATGTTTATACCATGCTTACTGTAAATTGAGCTAACTTAGCCGTCAGCTTGTACATATTTTGTTCAACTTACCTTCACCTTGTGCAGAGCTAGGGGTTGGAAGGGCATGTTGGTGGAATCAGTTTCTGTATCACCTACAACAAAATACACAACCATACATAAATTAACCACCCACTAATTGTGTTGATATCTATCAGACTGGCTAGCTAAGCATACATAACATGGACATTTCAATATTGTCAGCTTGCTGTTAGCTAACTAAGGTCACTAAATTGGCAGCAAGATTGCAAGATAGCTGAGACTGGCTGAGAACCAACTGACCAACCAAACAACCACAGACGATTTATACACATTCATTATTGCTACCAACACAAACAGAGAGTGAGTTAGCTATATCGACAATTCTACTTCTAGACAAGGGTGGAATAAATTGAGATACTCTCTTTATTTGGTAACATGAGCTAGCTTACATTAGCTAATGTCAGTCAAAGATAGAACGAACAAACAAATATGTTTACTCTGCTGAAAGTAGCTACCAGTGTAGCAGTGACTACCATGGCATGTGAAATTGATTGTCAGTGTGTTTACCAAAAGATAGCAACAGTGCATTCGGAAATTATTCAGACCCCTTGACTTTTTCCACATTTTGTTACGTTACAGCCTTGCTTTAAAATTTGATTTAAATCTACACACCATACCCCATAATGACAAAGCCAAATCCACTCCTGCATTGTCTTGGCTGTGTGCTTGTCCCAGTCTGAGGTCCTGATCTGGAGCAGGTTTTCATCAAGGATCTCTCTGTACTTTGCTCCGTTCATCTTTCCCTCAATCATGACCAGTCTCTCAGTTCCTGCCTCTGAAAAACATCCCCTCAGCATGATGCTGCCACCAACATGCTTCACCATAAGGATCGTGCCAGGTTTCCTCCAGAAGTGATGCTTGGCATTCAGGCCAAAGAGTTCAATCTAGGTTTGATAAGACCAGAGAATTTTTTTTTTTATTGTCTGAGAGTCTTTACGTGCCTTTTGGCAAATTCCAAGTGGGCTGTCATGTGCCTTTTACTGAGGAGTGGCTTCTGTCTGGCCACTCTACCATAAAGGCCTGATTGGTGGAGTGCTGCAGAGATAGTTGTCCTTCTGGAAGTTTTTCCCATCTCCACAGAGGAACTCTGGAGCTCTGTCAGAGTGACCATGAGGTTCTTGGTCACCTCCCTGACCAAGGCCCTTCTCCCCCGATTGCTCAGTTTGGGCCGGGCGGCCAGCTCTAGGAAGAATCTTGGTGGTTCCAAACTTCTTTTTTTTAAGAATGATGGAGGCCACTGTGTTCTTGGGGACCTTCAATGCTGCAGAATCTTTTGGGGTACCCTACCCCAGACCTGTGCCTCGACACAGTCTTGTCTCAGAGCTCTATGGACAATTCCTTCAACCTCATGGCTTGGTTTTTTCTCAGAAATGCACTGTCAACTGTGACAACTTACATAGACAGGTGTGTGCCTTTCCAAATCATGTCTAATCAATTTAATTTACCACAGGTGTACTCCAAGTTGTACGAACATCTCAAGGATGCACCTTAGCTCAATTTTGAGTCTCATAGCAAAGGGTCTGAATTTCTAAAAACCTGTTTTCACTTTGTCATTATGGGGTTTTGTGTGTAGATTACTGGGCATGTTTTATTTATTTCATCCATTGTAGAATAAGGCTGTAATGTCACAAAATGTGGAAAAAGTCAAAGGGTTTGAATACTTTCCGAAGGCACTGTATATAGTCTATTGAGTGTGTGTAGGGTAAGTACAGATAGTTGGATGACCATTCATTTACTTTTTAGCAGTCTGGCTATTTAGCAGTTTTTTTGCTTGGGGGTAGAAGGCTGTCTCAGAGCATGTTGGTCCGGTACCGTTTGCCGGATGGTATTAGAATGAACAGTCAATGGCTTGGGTGGCTAGAGTCTTTGGCAATTTTTCCTATAGTCCAAGATCAGCTCTTTGGTCTTATTAACGTTGAGGGTGAGATTGTTTCCTGGCACCACACTGGTAAGTCTTTGACCTCCTCCCTGTAGGTTGACTCATCGCCGTTGGTGATCTGGCCTACCACCGTTGTGCCGTCAACTTGATGATGGTGTTGGAGTTGTGCGTGGCCACGCAGTTGTGGGTGAACAGGGAGTACAGGAGGGGAATAAGCACACAGCCCTGAGGGACCTCCGTTTTGAGGGTCAGCGTGTCGGAGGTGTTGTTGCCGAACATCACCACCTGGGGCCAGGCCGTCAGGAAGTCCAGGATCTAGTTGCAGAGGGAGGGGTTCTGTCCCAGGGTCTCTAGCTTGGTAGTCCATGAACAATATTTTCACATTGTTATTTCCCCTCTCCAGGTGGGAGAGGGCAGTGTTAAGTGCAGTTGAGATTGCATGATCTGTGGATCTGTTGGGGTGGTATGCGAATTGGAGTGGGTCTAGGGCAGGGATGGGCAACTGGCCAACTAGTCTGAGCATGCTTTGAGAACGCGCCCTGGTATTCCATGTGTGATTGTTAACCTGTTTAAACGTTTTGCTCACATTGGCAATGGAGAGCAAGATCACTGTCATCCGAAAAAAAAGTGCTTTCACACAAGGCACAGTGTTGTATTCCTTCAAGCGAGCATCAAAGGAATTTAGCTTGTTTGTGAGTTCTGCATCCTTGGGCAACTCATGGCTGCGTTTCCCTTTGTAATCCGTTATCTTCTGCAAACCCTACTTCATACGATGAGCATCAGAGCTGGTGTAATAGGATTCCACCTTCCTCCTATATTGTCCTTTTGCATGTTTGATGTCTCGTTGGAGGTCGTAACAGGCTTTCTTGTATGCGTCCTTGTCCCGTTCCTTGTAAGAGGTAGCTCTAGCCTTTAGCCCAGTGCAGATACTCCATGTTTTTTGGTTTGGATACGTTCTTATACTCTCTGTGGGGATGACATTGTCTATGCACTTATTGATGAAGCCCGTGACTGTTGTGGTAAACTCCTCAATGCTATCGGATGAATCCCAGAACATATTCCAGTCTGTACTAGCAAAACATTCTTGTAGCTTCATGCCTGCATCGTCTGACCACTTCCGTATTGAGCGCATCACTGGTACTTCCTGTTTGAGCTTTTGTTTGTTAACAGGAAGCAGGGGAATGGTGTCATGGTCAGATTTGCTTAAGAGAGTACGAGGGAGGGCCTTGTATGCGTTTCTGTGGGTAGAATAGAAGGAGGTCGCTCCCATGAATGTTGCTGGGTCTCTGGCAGTCATTAATTTGGTTTTCTGGGAGAGGAGGAGGAGAAGGAGGAGCCGGCAATCTCACTAGAGGAACTGTCATTATTTAAAATCAAAACAAATCCAATTTTATTTGTCACATGCGCTGAATAAAACAGGTGTAGACCTTACCGTAAAATTCTTACTTACCAACAATCGGTATTCAACTGATAGAGTTGATAGAATATTTAGTAAATAAACTAAAGTAAAAAAAATCTAATCAATCAGACAGTAACACAAGAAATGTACATAAGAATTACGGGGCTATATACAGGGGGAACCGGTACCAAGTCAATGTGCGAGGGTACAGGTTAGTCCAGGTAATTTGTAAAGTGACTATGCATAGATAATAAACAGCAAGTAGCAGCAGTGTAAAAACAAATGTAAATAGTCCAGGTGGCCATGTGATTAGTTTAGTTGTTGAGCAGTCTTATGACTTAGGGGTAGAAGATGTTAAGGAGACTTTTGGTCCTAGACTTGGCATTCCGGTACCGCTTGCCATAAGGTAGCAGAGACAACAGTCTATGACTTGGGTGACTGGAGTCTTTGTCAATTTTTTGGGCCTTCGTCTGACACCACTTAGTATATAGGTCCTGGATGTCAGGAAGCTTGGCCCCAGTGATATACTGGGCCATACGCACTACCCTCTGTAGCGCCTTTCGGTCAGATGCCGAGCAGTTTCCATACCAGGCAGTGATGCAACCGGTCAGGATGCTCTCGATGGTGCAGCTGTAGAACTTTTTGAAGATCTGGGGACCCATGCCAAATCTTTTCAGTCTCCTGAGGGTGAAAAGGTGTTGTCATGCCCTATTCACAACTGTCTTGGTGTGTTTGGACCATGATAGTTTGATGGTGATGTGGACACTCTCTACCCACTCTTCTTCAGTCACCTCGATGTTTATGGGGGCTGATTAGCTCTTTTGTCTTGCTCACATTGAGAGGTTGTTGTCCTGGCACCACATTGCCAGGTCTCTGTCCTCAGCCTATAGGGAAATCTCATCATTGTCGGTGATCAGGCCTATGGTGTTGGAGTCGTGCTTGGCCACACAGTCATGGGTGAACAGGGAGTACAGGATGGGACTAAGCACGCACCCCTGAGAGGCCCCAGTGTTGAGGATCAACGTGGCAGATGTGTTGTTACCTACCCTTACCACCTGGGGGTGACCGTCATGAAATCCAGGATCCAGTTGCAGAGGGAGTTGTTTAGTCCCAGGGTTCTTAGCTTAGTGATGAGCTTTGTGGGCACTATGGTGTTGAACGCTGAACTGTTGTCAATGAACAGCATTTTCACATTGGTGTTGCTTTTGTCCAGGTGGGAAAGGGCAGTGTGGAGTGCGATTGAGATTGCGTCATCTGTGGATCTGTTGGGGTGGTATGTGAATTGTAGTGGGTCCAGGGTTTTGGTATGATGGTGTTGATGTGAGCCATGACCAGCCTTTCAAAGAACTTCATGGCTACCGACGTGAGTGCTATGGGGCGGTAGTCATTTAGGCAGGTTACCTTCGCTTTCTTGGGCACAGGGACTATGGTGGTCTGTTTGAAACATGTAGGTATTACAGACTTGGCCAGGGTGAGGTTGAAAATGTCATTGAAGAAACTTGCCAGTTGGTCCGCGCATTCTTTGAGTACACATCCGATATTCCATCTGGCCCCTCGGCTTTGTGAATGTTGACCTGTTTAAAGGTCTTCCTCACATCGGCTACAGAGAGCATGATCACACAGTCGTCCGGAACGGTGCACTCATGCATGCTGCAGTGTTGCTTGCCTCAAAGCGAGCATTGAAGGCATTTAGCTCGTCTGGTAGGCTCGCGTCGCTGAGCAGCTCGCGGCTGGGTTTCCCTTTGTAGTATGTAATAGTTTTCAAGCCCTGCCACATCCGATGAGCGTATAGTCCTCAATGCCATTGGATGAATCCCGGAACATATTCCAGTCTCTGCTAGCAAAACAATCCTGTAGCGTAGCATCCGCGTCATCTTACCGCTTTCGTATTGAGCGAGTCACTGGTTCT
Source organism: Salmo trutta (assembly GCF_901001165.1). NCBI lineage: Eukaryota > Metazoa > Chordata > Actinopteri > Salmoniformes > Salmonidae > Salmo > Salmo trutta. The sequence continues at coordinate 29,022,976 of NC_042960.1, read as the reverse complement.
TCCTGCTTTCATTTTTGCTTGTAAGCAGGAATCAGGAGGATAGAATTATGGATTTGCCAAATGGAGGGCAATGAAGAGCTTTGTATGCATCAATCTGTGTGTGGAGTAAAGGTGGTCTAGAGTTTTTTTCCTCTGGTTGCACATGTAACATGCTGGTATGAAACGGATTTAAGTTTGCCTGTTTTAAAGTCCCGGCCACTTGGAGCGCACCGCTTCTGGATTAGCATTTTCTTGCTTGCTTATCGCCTTATACAGCTCGTTGAGTGCGGTCTTAGTGCCAGCATTGGTTTGTGGTGGTAAATAGACAGCTGCGAATAATATAGATGTGAACTCTCTTGGTAGCTTTTGTGGTCTAGAGCTAATCATGAGGTATTCTACCTCAAGCGAGCAATACCTCGATACTTCTTTAATATTAGACATTGCACACCAGCAGTTATTTACAAATAGACACACACCCCCGCCCCTCGTCTTACCAGAAGTAGCTGCTCTGTCCTGCCGATACACAGAGAAGCCAGCCAGCTCTATATTATCCGTGTCGTCGTTCATCCAAGTCACGATGAAACATAAGATATTACAGTTTTGAATGTCCCGTTCGTAGAATAGCCTTAATCGTAGATCGTCCAGTTTGCTTTCCAATGATTGCACGTTGGCCAATAATACAGAGGGTAGTGGTGGTTTACTCACTTGCCAACAAATTCTCACAAGGCACCCAGCCCTCCGCCCCCTGTATTTCCGTCTTTTCTTCACGCTAATGACAGGGATTTGGACCCGGTCTCCGGGAAGCAGTATATCCTTCGAGTCGGACTCATTAAAGAAACAATCTTTGTCCAGTTTGAGGTGAGTAATTGCTGTTCTGATGTCCAGAAGCTCTTTTCGGTCATAAGAGACGGTAGCAGCAACATTATGTACAAAATGAGTTACAAACAATGCGAAAAAACAAACTAAATATCACAGTTGGTTAGGAGTCCTTAAAAAGGAACTGTGATTATTTTTCTTGCCTTTTGATTATCAATTTTGAACAACGCACTCACTCTTCATCCAAGTTCAACTTGATTCGCCTAAATTTTTTTCACTTAATAGCCAGTTAGGTGAGGAGGCCGAGGCGGACTGCGGGCAGCGCCGTTGAGAAATAGATAATTACATGTATGACAACTACATTGTCTGTCTGACTCACCTACTACCTATGTAGACTGGACAACACAAACACTTTGCTTGCTACATGTGGAAATTAAAAAGGATGGTTACTGTCAAAATGATATATAAAAAATGTTTATAGAATTTTGACATAGGTGTGAGATGATGGGCACTCGTGGTCCCCCCCGCCTTGCGGGGGTTTCCGCTACGCCAGTGGTTTACTGGAGAAATATTGTTGTCTCACCATAGAGGAAGAGCCGGGCCAAAATCATTGGTCCACTTTCTTTCTGTAACTTGATTTACTGAGAACAAGTGATGCAAAAAAAGCACATTCCTCTGGTCTGAATTCTCAGAGGGAAAGCAAGGCGAACCTTCCCTCTCCCGTCTCTCTCTATCCCTGGTTGAGCATCCTGGCTGGGCTCAGAGGGCTGAACTTTCCCTTCAGTGTAGAACGCACAAAGGCTCACTCTATTCAGGATCAAAGCACAGACCGTCTGGCACTTCATGGGACCAGTTCTGGAAACTAGAAAAATGACCCTATCGTTGTTGTCGGATTCTTCACTTGACGAAAGACACTGTAGCTCCTCTAACCACCACACCATCTATTTAAGTCTCTATTGCATAATTCAAATGAAACCACTCTTTCATAACAGCATAAACATCATTCTTGTTATTACTCATATTTTGACATTTCCCCACTACAGCAGCTTTTGGCTTGGACGTGGATTGTTCTCTGCTGTGGCATGTGTCTCTCGGTCATTAGGCTTTTCCCAAACATGGTATTTTAGTGAGTAAACCCCCATGCCCTTTATTGTGTCTGAGTTTTGCTGGGTTAGATATAGTCAGTCTGGACCAGGGCCCAATGTTCTCCACTGCTGACGTGACTGGACAAATTAGTGTTAGTTCAGCTAATATATTAAAACTGCTGCTGGGCCACCACAGAGGATATTGAGAAGTATTAGGAATGATAGCCCTGACTGTCACAGACGCTAACCACTTCTGACAAGGTGACAGCACATTTGGCTGCTATTTGCCAAAGAGAAAAAAAATACATCAAAATTTCACGATGAGGCATTTTGATCTTTAATTCATACGGGATGTGGGGAATGTATATGGGCTATTCATATCTCTAAAGACTCTTTCTGACCCCCCCAAAAAAGCCGTATAGATAATCCCCGCCATCACTTTTCAGATGGGAGTTCTTGCCTTCAACACTTTGATACATTTCTTTTTTTTCTTTTTCAAGGGTCTCAGTCACTCGTCATTGACAACCCATCCTTTCATACAGCTTTAAGGAGGAACAGCTCCTCGCAACTTTTGTACAACCCAAACTCACTCCTGTGTAGTCAACTAGCCGTACACGCTAAATATTCAAAGCGACTCCTGGATTTGTTTTATGCCAACAGAACCTGACAGACTTGAACCGACGCCAAGACAGATATGAAAGTGAGCACTGTCTATCCGTCAAACCCCAATCTGGAAGTATTCAACTCCCCTTCCTCCTTAGGGCCCCAGCTGAAAGTCATTAACTTAAACAATGCCGTTCTTCTACTGATAGCTAGCTAGAAAAAATAATACTTAGGAGCATGATCATAACCATTTGAGGGGATCTCAATTATCTCTTGTTCTCTGTGCTGTGCTCAGTAAGATTGCAGCTTGGTCAGTTGATGGCTTGGCTGGGAGGATGTAGTGTAACTGTACTACTTTGAGGTAAATGGTCCAGTGTTTACATCCTAGACCTGATTACATTAGCCAACTATGATTACCCATCTCTAATCCTATTAGCTTTTGTTTCAGTAATATAATGAGAAACATACTCTGAGTGAAAGCATTTACAAAAACTAAATTCATACAACTATTTCCGTATAGTTGCTAGCCTACTAAGGTATGCAATTATAGGAAAACTTGCTCTTAGGAACTTCTCAGAGTCCAAACTATGAATTATACTGAATTGTTTTGTATGATCTCAAAGAAATACAGCGAGACCAGAGTTTACATTGTACAGTTTCATTTAATAAGCTTGAATGCAACATACATCAGCGTGCCATATTATATTACTTATTTTGCCATGAAACTCTTTAGTTTAAAGTCAGCACAACATACTGCATTTCAACTAAACTATAGAACGTCAATCAATAAAACATGTTGCACATTCCACTCCCCATCCCCCAGGAGAAGTGCCTGAGAGTCTATGGTAAAACATGTTTTGCCTTTACTACTATAGCCCATGGAAACGCATTGAATAACACATTCATAAAGGTGATCGAACACCTCGATTCGGTCTTAGCAAAATTTGAAATTGTGTTTTTTATATTAGAAAAAAGTAGAGACTCAGAGCTAGAAAAGTGTATATCATACACTGCAGTTAAAGAACAATGGGAAAGTAATTCTGCTTGAAAGTTAAACTTGTAACCCCACTTTTGAGGAAATGGCCCTTGAGTGATTTGGTACACCTGCTGGAGAGTTCTTCTTTGTCTACACCCATTCAACATCGTTCACACCCTCTTAAGCCTTAGCTCCACCCATCTCTTTAAGTATTCACATGTAAGGTAATTTGCTAAACAGAGTGATTAGTTCACTAAACAACCAAAGATTTCAAGACTAAAAGTGGTAAAGGTAGTAGCCTACAATAAGGAAAAACACCAGGTAAAAATACACTTTATCTAGTCCTTGGCCTATATCTTAATCTGACTTTGGAGCAGGTCATGTTGTTCTTCACATTACTGTCTTTGGTAAACACACACTAAGTAAAATAAAATAAAAAGTTGATTTGTCACATGCACAGGATACAGATGGTGTAAACAGTACATTGAATGGTTACTTGCATAGTAACAACATAAAAAACAAAGTGTCCAGATAAAAATATTTCATAATTATTATTACCTGACACACTTGTCTAAATTGATGGGTCATGTAATCATTTAGCGAAGTGTTTTGTTTAGACATGTAGTATTTTGTTTAAACATGTAGCTAACAATGAACCGGCATTATCCCAGCTCATACTACTACCAACCAATACAAACATTCTCATAGCTGTAGTATGAATCTGCAGGTAGCTAAAGCTAACCAACTAGGTACACCTCCCTGTGGCTCAGTTGGTAGAGCATGGTGTTTGCAATGGTGTTTGCAATGCCAGGGTTGTGGGTTCGATTCCCACGGGGGGCCAGTACGAGAAAAAAAAAATGTATGAAATGAATTGAAATGTATGCATTCACTACTGTAAGTCGCTCTGGATAAGCGAATTTCTGCTAAATGACTAAAATGTAAATGTACAATGTTAGCTAGCTAATATTTGGCTATATCTAAGAATGCAAATGGATTTCTGATTTGAATAATATTACTAGACAGATCATATGTTTAACGTTAGCTAGCGAGCCAGCAAGGTAACGTTCGTTAGCTAGCTATCTAACAGTATGATTTAACATGCAATTAAAATGACTTTCTGACTAAATTAGAAACGTATAATATCTGAAAATGTAGCTAGACTCTTACCTGTATACATTGATGAACGCTTCACGGCAGACAGGAACCATTTAACTTTTTGTTTTGTTTGTAGCTACCTTGTTTGGCCAGTGTTGTGTCAAGTCACTCCAGTTCACACTGACCGTGGCGTGTGCAGAAAGTAGCATGTCACTTTTTCCAACTGATCTTTTGATAGATCAATTGGAATTCAGGGCATCAATGTTGTTAAGAAAAGTAGCAAAACTTTTGTAGTTTTTGATAGCTAACGTTATATATTTAAAAAACGGTGCGGTAGAAAGCACTACTGCATCAACGCATTCTGAGCAGCTCACGTTATAAACAAAAGCATGCTACATGGCAGACCAATCCAAACTCATCTCTCGGTATATCCAGCCCATCGATTATTTCAGCCAGTCATGGCTAGCGGGAAGATTTCTGTCTTTTTCTGTGGCTAAACCAACTAGGCTCGTAATTGAAAATTGTTATATGTATTTACAGATGGAATACAAGTTTGTTATTTGGGCACATGAAAGTTCACATGTTCAAGAAGGCATTTCTGCCCCAAAAAATTTATGTTTGGGTTCAAAAGCCTCTTCTGTGAAGTAGTGACGTGTGACATATGCCTAGTTTCATAACTTTACAACGCCTAGTCATAATTTCAAAACAGACAGTAAAAAACAAATAATTTTGAAGTGTCCTATATTTAGGAGATATAAGAAAGCTCAGGAAATATTTTAGTTTTTCTTGACACATATTTAACACTTTGTTTTGACACAAATACTTCTCTTCTTTTTTAAAACCGGTACTGGGTTACATTCAGATGAGTCCTGTGGGGAACTAGAGTAAAATGGAGAACAGCATCGTGTTCGTGAGAGGTTCCTCTTTCCATAGAGTGGTCATATTAGTTTGTAGGCCAAACCGTTCGTACGATTCAAACGTTTTCGTGAGAAGAATGATTTTCAGGATGTCTCCTGGTCTGACAAACAGCTCTTTAGCTATGCCACTTTCCAACGCAGATGCACAAGGCCGACATAGGCAGATACGGTGAATTGCTTCTTTAATCAGCACTACAGTTTCCGCTGTGCTAACATAATTGCAAAAGGGTTTTCTAATGATCAATTAGCCTTTTAAAATAGAAAACTTTGTTTAGCTAACACAACGTGCCATTGGAACACAGGAGTGATGGTTGCTGATAATGGGCCTCTGTACGCCTATGTAGATTTTCCATTAAAAAAACTGCCGTTTCCTGCTACAATAGTCATTTACAACATTAACAATGTCTACACTGTTTTTCTGATCAATTTGATGTTATTTTAATGGTAAAAAATGTGCTTTTCTTTCAAAAACAAGGACATTTCTAAGTGACCCCAAACTTTTGATTGGTAGTGTACATATAAATATATGGATGCGCGATGGCCGTTCGGCAAAGACAAGATGCAATAGATGATATAAAATAAAGTATATACATATGAGATGAGTAATGTCGGATATGTAAACATTATTAAAGTGGCATTATTTAAAGTGACAAGTGATACCATTATTAAATCCATTTATTAAAGTGGTCAGTGATTTGAGTCTGTATGTTGGCAGTAGCCTCTCTATGTTAGTGATGGCTGTTGAACAGTCTGATGGCCTTGAGATAGAAGCTGTTTTTCAGTCTCTCGGTCCCAGCTTTGATGCACCTGTACTGACCTCGCCTTCTGGATGATAGCGGGGTGAACAGGCAACGGCTTGGGTGTCTGTTGTCCTTGATGATCTTTTTGGCCTACCTGTGACATCGGGTGCTGTACGTGTCCTGGAGGGCAGGTAGTTTGTCCCACTACCATCTGAAGAGCCTTGCGGTTGAGGGCGGTGCAGCTGCCGTACCAGGCGGTGATACAGCCCGACAGGATGCGCTCGTTTGTGCATCTGTAGATGTTTGTGAGTGTTTTAGCCATGCTGTCTGTGTGGGTGGACCATTTCAGTTTGTCAGTGATGTGTACGGCGAGGAACTTGAAGTCGATGTGTTGATGTGGATAGGGCGGTAATCCCTCTGCTGTTTCCTGAAGACCATGATCATCTCCTTTGTTTTGTTGATGTTGATTGGAGCAACGAACCGCCCTTGCTGTCTCTGCCTGGCCGGTTCCCCTCTCTCCACTGGGATTCTCTGCCTCTAACCCTATTACAGGGGCTGAGTCACTGGCTTACTGGTGCTCTTCCATGCCGTCCCTAGGAGGGGTGCGTCACTTGAGTGGGTTGAGTCACTGACGTGGTCTTCCTGTCTGGGTTGGCGCCCCCCCTTGGGTGGTGCTGTGGCGGAGATCTTTGTGGGCTATACTCGGCCATGTCTCAGGATGGTAAGTTGATGGTTGAAGATATCCCTCTAGTGGTGTGGGGGCTGTGCTTTGGCAAAGTGGGTGGGGTTATATCCTGCCTGTTTGGCCCTGTCCGGGGGTATCATCGGATGGGGCTACAGTGTCTCCTGACCCCTCCAGTCTCAGCCTCCAGTATTTATGCTGCAGTAGTTTATGTGTCGGGGGGCTAGGGTCAGTCTGTTATATCTGGAGTATTTCTCCTGTCTTATCCGGTGTCCTGTGTGAATTTAAGTATGCTCTCTCTAATTCTCTAATTCTCTCTTTCTTTCTTTCTCTGTCTCGGAGGACCTGAGCCCTAGGACCATGCCTCAGGACTACCTGGCATGATGACTCCTTGCTGTCCCTAGAGTACCTGGCCATGCTGCTGTTCCAGTTTCAACTGTTCTACCTGCGGCTATGGAACCCTGACCTGTTCACCGGACGTGCTACCTGTCCCAGACCTGCTGTTTTCAACTCTCTAGAGACAGCAGGAGCGGTAGAGATACTCAGAATGAACGGCTATGAAAAGTCAACTGACATTTACTCCTGAGGTACTGACCTGTTGCACCCTCGACTGTGATTATTATTATTTGACCATGCTGGTCATTTATGAACCTTTCAACATCTTGGCCATGTTCTGTTATAATCTCCACCCGGCACAGCCAGAAGAGGACTGGCCACCCCTCATAGCCTGGTTCCTCTCTAAGTTTCTTCCTAGGTTCTGGCCTTTCTAGGGAGTTTTTCCTAGCCACCGTGCTTCTACACCTGCATTGCTTGCCGTTTGGGGTTTTAGGCTGGGTTTCTGTACAGCACTTTGAGATATCAGCTGATGTAAGAAGGGCTATATAAATACATTTGATTTGATTTGATGATTGAGAGGTTATTTTCCTGACACCACACTCTGAGGGCCCTCACCTCCTCCCTGTAGGCTGTCTTGTCGTTGTTGATAATCAAGCCTACCATTGTAGTGTCGTCTGCAAACTTGATGATTGAGTTGGAGACGTGCATGGCCATGCAGTCATGGGTTAACAGGGAGTACAGGAGAGGGCTGAGAACACACCCTGTGGGGCTTCAGTGTTGAGGATCAGCGGAGTGGAGATGCTGTTTCCTACCTTCACCACCTGGGGGTGACCCATCTGAAAGTCCAGGGCGGGGTCGAGACCCAGGGTCTCAAGCTTAATGATGAGTTAAGAGGGTACTATGGTGTTGAATGCTGAGCTGTAGTCAATGAACAGCATTCTTACATAGGTATTCCTCTTGCCCAGATGGGATAGGGCAGGGTGCAGTGTGATGGCAACTGCATTGTCTGTGCACATATTGTAGTGGTAAGCAAATTGGAGTGTGTCTAGGCTATCAGGTAGGGTGGAGGTGATATGATCCTTGACTAGTCTCTCAAAGTACTTCATGATGACAGAAGTGAGTGCTACGTGGCGATGGTCATTTAGTTCAGTTACCATAGCTTTCTTGGGAACAGGAACAATGGTGGCCGTCTTGAAGCATGTGGGGACAGCAGACTGGGATAGGGATTGATTGAATATGTCCATAAACACACGAACCAGCTGGTCTGAGCATGCTCTGAGGACGCGGCTAGGGATGCCGTCTGGGCTAGCAACCTTGCGAGGGTTAAAATGTTTAAATGTTTTACTCACGTCTGCCACATTGAAGGAGAGCCCACAAGCTTTTGTAGCGGGCCGTGTCGGTGGCACTGTATTGTCCTCAAAGTGCGCAAAGAAGGTGTTTAATTTGTCTGGGAGCAAGACGTTAATCTCTACGACGTGGCTGGTTTTCTTTTTGTAATCCATGATTGTCTGTAGACCCTGCAACATACGTCTTGTGTTTGAGCCGTTGAACTGCGACTCTACTTTGTCTCTATACTGACTCTTTGCTTGTTTGATTGCCTTGTGGAGGGAATAGCTACGCTGTTTGTATTCGGTCATGTTTCCAGTCGCCTTGCCATGATTAAATGCGGTGGTTCGCGCTTTCAGTTTTGCGCAAATGCTGCCATCAATCCACAGTTTCTGGTTAGGGAAGATTTTAATAGTCACAGTGGGTACAACATCTCCAATGCACTTCCTAATAACTCACTCACCGAGTCAGCGTATATGTCGATGTTATTGTCTGAGGCTATCCAGAACATATCCCAGTCCACGTGATCGAAGCAATCTTGAAGCATGGAATCCGATTGGTCAGACCAGTGTTGGATAGACCTAAGCACAGGTGCAACCTGCTTTAGTTTCTGCCTATAGGAAGGGAGCAACAAGACGGAGTCATGATCAGATTTGCCAAAGGGAGGGTGGGGGAGGGCCTTGTATGCATCACCGAAGTTAGCGTAGCAGTGGTCCAATGTTTTGCTCGAGTGGGTGCAACAATCAATGTGCTGGTAGAATTTGGGTAACCTTGTTCTCAAATTAGCTTTGTAAAATCCCCAGCTACAATAAATGCAGCCTCAGGGTATATGGTTTCCAGTTTACATAAAGTCTATTGAAGTTCTTTCAGGGCCGTCGAGGTATCTGCTTGGGGGGAGGGGGATATACACGGCTGTGACTATAATCAGAGAGAATTCTCTTGGAAGACAATGCGGTCGGCATTTGATTGTAAGAAATTCTAGGTCAGGTGAACAAAAGGACTTGAGTTCCTGTATGTTATGATTACACCAGGAGTCGTTAATCACGAGGCATACACCCTCGCTTTTCTTCTTACCAGAGAGATGTTTGTTTGTGTCGGCGCGACGCATGAAGAAACCCAGTGGCTGTACCGACTCTGACAATATATCCCGAGTGAGCCATGTTTCCGTGAAACAGAGAATGTTATAATCTCTGATTTCTCTCTGGAAGTTAACTCGTTCATAATTTCGTCCACCTTGTTGTCTAGAGACTGGACATTGGCGAGTAGTATGCTCAGAAGCGGTGGATGGTGTTCTCGCCTTCTAAGTCTCACCAGGAGGCATCTCCTGCGGCGACAACGTTGTTTTGGGTCGGCCTCTGGGATTATCACCAATGTCCAGGGTGGAGGTCCGAACAAAGGATCTGCTTCGGGAAAGTCATATTCCTGGTTGTAATGTTGGTAAGTTGACGTTGCTCGTATATCCAATAGTTCTTCCCGGCTGTATGTAATAACACTTAAGATTTTCTGGGCTAACATTGTAAGAAATAATACATAAAAAAACAAATTACTGCATAGTTTCCTGAGGACGTGAAGCTAGGCAACCATCTCTGTCGGCACCATCTTGCTTTTGACTGGTACTTTAAATATATATTTTTTGTGTGCCTGTTTTGCATGTTATTTTGGCATTAATACGTGTCACATATCAGTTTGCAAACAATGTAAAAAAATGTTATCATTGAGTTAATAAAGCCACATACAAACATGGTCTCCTTTTTTATTTCTTGAGGAAGGAAGCTCCAAAATGCAGGTGTTTCAGCCTAACTCTGTGCTTTCTGTGGTGGTGGGGCAGCCAGCAGAAAATAGGGAGCTTAAGGGTTGGTAATGTTCTCTAGTTGCACCATGATTGGCTCAGTGTTCAGTCACTCATGGGGACACTACGTCATCGCAAAATCTACAGGGAGAGCTCGAAAATTCAAGCCCCTTGGATGCTGTCATACAGTGTAGTTACATTTGAAGTGCCCATCTAAGAAGGCTCAAAGTCATTGGCCACAGATAAAATGACGTCAAATCACGTTATATCTACAGTAGATTGGACTGATTGATCAACATAATTTCAAAATATTAGCAAATCCTTTTCAATCCTTTTCAATCCTTGTCATATGAAGATAAATTATAGATAAAACGTATCGGTGCTCATCGGCCATGAACATTACACAACAAGTTGGAAATCGCCAATTCAACAATGAGTGGTTTGGAAGGACTCAGTGGCTAACTGCAAGCATTGTAAAACAATCACTAGCCTGCTATTCAGTGAAGTGGATGTGTGGTCCAATTCTGGGTTTAACATTCAACATTGGCCATGCTGTCAATCCAGCATGAATTTTGAAGCTTTCAAAACATCTGGAAACTTGGAAATCTCAGACGTGTAATGCGTGTATATGGGAGGCGAAGTCAAGTGCAGGAGAGCGGAGTGATATAAACAGGCACACTTTAATACCGGTTACTAAATTACAGCACATAACACATACAAGTGCCAAAACACCGTCTAAAACAAAAGTGCAACGCCTGACAATAATCCACGTAACAAAATAAAAATCACTCACAAATACAACATGGGGAACAGAGGGTTAAATAATAAACAAGTGATTAGTGAGTGAAGCCAGGTGTGATAAGACAAAGACAGAACAAATGGAAAATGAAAAGTGGATCGGCAGTGGCTAGAAAGCCGGTGACGTCGAACGCCGCCTGAACAAGGAGAGGGACCGACTTCGGCGGAAGTCGTGACAAGACTTCAGTGAGTTCAAGACAACTAGGAACTGGGAAATTACATTTTGAACAGTCATCCAACTCGGAATTCCAAGTCGGGAACTCAGGCCTCTTTCTAGAGCTCCGACCTGAATATCACTAACATCATGATTCAATCTTGTTTTTTCCGAGTTCCCAGTTGTCTTGAAAGCACCATAAATCCAGAGAATGCCAGACTTGAAGACAAAATTTGCCCACGAAGGACCGACGCGCCACCTTCCTGTTCAAGTGAGTCAAAAAATGAACTGTTTCGCTGTCAGACAAGGTTCCGTTGATAGCCAGGTGTAACAGTGGTAAGGTGTTGGGACTGCTGATGGGACTCTGCTGTTGGGACAGCTTTATGTAGGCCCTAACAATTTGTGGGAACCGTTTGTCACCATTATAGTCTAATGAATGTATTGTTTAGTGTTGTGTTGTGTAGTGGCTTTGCTTGCCCCACCAAGATTTACATGCTAAAATCGCCACTGGCCATATGGTATAGCCAGATCAGGGCCTAACAAAAGGACAACTCAGAGTATGCTATTTTGTTCTTCTGAAATAGACTACATTTTCTTCATATCATGTTTCTTTAGACCTTTCTAAAATAAATAATGGATTTATTGTGAAGGTGTAGGGTATATTACATGGATTTATTAGACTTTTTAAAATGTAGATGTTCCAAAGGTCTGCATCAGTGGCTTGTAGGCTATGTGTGGAGGCCGGGAGATGCTAAATGTGTTTGTTAATTAACGGTCAGTTACCATGAGACCGGCAGTTATTTGCTTGACAATCACTGGCTGACAAGATTTTATGACCGCCACAGCCCTATGCATGATGTGTAAATTGAGACAGTGTGTTGTGTAAGTAACGCTATATCAGTCATCTGCAGGACCTTTGACATTTGGACAAAGCAGTGTGGCATTTGTGTGAGGACATCTGACATCACTAGTCTGATTACTGAATGGAAACAGCGAGTCTGTTACCTAAAAGCATCATTGTCAAAGTCACCCTGCTTTGCCTAGATTTTTCTAGTGACTGATTAAAGCGGCAATCAGCAGTTAAAATAATAAGAAAGATTCCTCCCACTACTGTTTCGGTAAAAAGTGGGGAGGATGGGGCTGGAGAAATCTAACCACATTCAAATTCAAAGACAGAGCTATGGATGCAAGGACTGGCCATCCATGATATCAAAATTATAGTTTAAAATCATGTTTTGAGGGCTTTCAGTGTTTGTTTATAATTACTTTGTTTACAAACATTGGAGTTAAACAAGATTATATTTTGGGTTCTGATGGTTGAACGAAGCTCATGAGGCATTTCTAAGTTATATTATTCAAGAATCACTGGGTAAATATCATTAATTTATACATCCAAAATGGATTGCTCCTTTAAATGTAACAAATGAAATGTAAACATTGTTTGCAGATTATTATAGTCTTCTCCAGGAATCAGTATAGAACTCTGCTGGCAACAAAAGGTACAGTAGACAGGTGTAGGCCAGATCATCACAATGGACAGTATCCTCCTTCATCTGTCATGTACGGTAGCAGTATTCTGGACAGTAGCAGTGATATCTTAGGTGCTGTGTAAAATTGGTATGAGTGTGTTAACATTAGGCTCACAAAGTCCGCCCCATGTATTCTCTACTTCCTTTAACCCCCAAATCCCAGCAGATCACAATGAGAAATACACCAGATGACACTATAAATAGACCTGTTTCCATGTCACACACATTCCCATTAACATTCATGTAAGTACACGCACACACACACTCTAAGACCATGCGTACTGAATGTAGATGAGTGTAACATTTACACGGGGTACATGGGGATTAACATCTGGGATCTGGGCACGTATTATTATACAGCTGGTCTGGCAGGTGGTCAAGATGACCATTAGCTACAGTACATAATGTGTTTTGGGCGAAGGTGCGTCCACCTTTGTAGATGACAAAAGGTTTGGCTCATGGGAGAAGGTATTTTTATATCAGAAAGATTATGCATTTCATGCAATACACAGATAACAGTAGAAATATAATCTTGGGTTCTGTGACACATATAAGCTCTGTTGTGTGCACGGATACAGCATTCACTACAATATAGTATTCAATAAAGGCAAAAAAAATGTCATAAAAAAAAGAATCCAAGCTAGAAGTGTCATTTCAGTGACACGTGTTCTTTAGTAGACTTACAGTAAACCTGCTCAGAAAGTACCTGGAGCCTTCTAGGTCGACGTGGGAGATCTCAATGAAATCTCCCATCATTCCCTCTGACGGCTCCACGTCCTCGTAGAACTTCTGCGCTTTGTACTAGAACTGCTTCTCTACTTGACTGTGACACACACACACACACACACACACACACACACACACACACACACACACACACACACACACACACATTAGTTGAAGAGTCTGTTACACATCATTGACCTTTTCACATGGCCATAGCTAAGTACTGTAATAGAAATAAGGCCATGTTCATAAACATAACAAAATAATCATCATCCCTCATCTTAAATGGCACCGACCGCCACTGGTATGTACTGTATGAGCCCAATGGCAAGAAATGCACTGTAAATAAGTACACACATTTACTATACATTTTGTTATTCAAGCCCATGCTGTTGTTGCATGAACTTTGACACTGAAGTATGCTTTTTTTTCTCACCAGTTTCAGTAAAATGTATATTTTTCTGTATGTGTTGTAGCTTTTCGTGAGTAGAGTCTTTACAGTGAGAGGGAACTTGTTTTGCCCTATGTTCTAAGAGCTCATTAAATCCAAAAGAATCAACAGACATTTCTCCGGGCTTAAGTGACACGTTTAAAGAGGATGTGGGTCAGAGGGGGCGGTGCGATTGGCAGCTAAAGACGTGCCACGGCTAAATTTATGACACCATGATGCAACATTGCTCTGTCGTCTCATTATAACGTCATTTACCTCCATGCAGCTGGATGGTCTCCAAAACACTAAAAGGCACCTGACTGGGCAGAGTTCCAGGAATGGGATTTCCATGGCCACCTACAAAAAAATCAGGAGTTAATCAGGGGTTAAAACCAAGACAAAGCAGACAATTTGAGGGTCGGCCCATCCCACTGGCAGACACTGTTTGAATCAATATTGTTTCAATGTAATTTTTCAAAGTACAGTTTGACGTGAAACAAACATGTAAAATATACTGAATAAAAATATAAACGCAACATGTAAAGTGTTGGTCCTATGTTCTATGAGCTGAAGTAAAAGAACCCAGAAATTATTCAGATGCACAAAAATATTATTTCTCTCAAATTTGGTGCTCAAATAGATTTCTCCTTTGCCAAGAAGCGGATTAAACAGTATGATCATTTCACAGATGCACCTTGTTCTGGGGACAATAAAAGGCCATTCTAAAAAGTGTAGTTTTGTCACACAACACAATGCCACAGATGTCTCAAATTTCCCCTGAGCTGTTGCCAGAGAATTGAATGTTCATTTCTCTACCATAAGCCTCCTTTAACATAATTTTTTAAATATTTGGCAGCCCTTTCAACCGACCTCACAACCGCAGACCACGTGTAACCACTCCAGCCCATCGTCTGAGACCAGCCACCCGGTGTAATGCGATGCTACTGGCGGCAGAGAAGTCAGGCGCAGGAGAGCGGAAACTGATTTCCAATGGTTGTGTTTAATAACCATAAACCAGCGTCAACAGAATAATACAAATAAATGGGTCAAACAAAACCCAGTACATACCAGTATACCGTGCACAAGCACTACAACAAACAATTACGGGCAAGGACATGGGGGGGGGGGGGACGACAGAGGGTTAAATACACAACATGTAATTGATGGAATTGGAACCAGATGTGATGGAAGACAAGACAAAACCAATGGAAAATGAAAAGTGGATTGGCAATGGCTAGAAGGTCGGTGACGTCGACCACCGAACGCTGCCAGAACAAGGAGAGGGACCAACTTCGGCGGAAGTCGTGACACCCGGACAGCTGATGAAACTGTGGGTTTGCACAACCGAAGAATTTATGCACAAACTGTCAGAAACCGTCTTAGGGAAGCTCATCTGTGTGCTCGTCATCCTCACCAGGGCCGTGACCAGACTGCAGTTTAGTCATAACCGACTTCAGTCGGCAAATGCTCACCTTTGACGGCCACTGGCACGCTGGAGAAGTGTGCTTTTCTCGGATGAATCCTGGTATGGCGTCATTCCGTTCCAAGATGGCGTAGCAGTTCAGACGTTCTTTGTTCTCCTCCTGTCGTGTCCCGTGTATATATATATTTACATACTTTCTTCGCATATCTTTTTACATTTTTTTTCTTTTAAAAACTCAACCTCAAAACACTCTCCTGCAATCCGCCTCACCAACTTAAAAAAATATAGTATTTATTTAACTAAAATCTGAAATCCACAACAGAAGCTAGCCAGAGGCTAGCCATTTCACTGGCTAACGTTTGAGTTCAGCTAGCCACGGTTAGCGGTCCTCAGCTATCCATTAGCTCGAAAAGCTATCGCCAGTTTTTGTACAGCGCGACTCAGACCAGAGCATACCAGACCTATTCTCTCTCCATATCCCCGGATTTCTACCGCAGGCTCTGGACATTTACACCTGGATCTTGCAGCGAGCTAGCTGCTACCTGAGTGACTATTGGCAAACGTCGGTCCTGGAGCTAACATAAATTATTCCGGAGCTAGCCAGCTGAAGAGTTCCTTCAGCCACTCCTGGGCTACAACCACCTATCTGGACCCGTTTTTACTGCCGATGCGGAGCCCCATCGGGCCTTCACGACTGGACTGCCGACATTATCTGCCCGAGGGAGTTATCCAACTGGCCCCTCCGTTGCGACGTAACCTGAACGCCCATCTGCGGCCCGCTAATTCGTTAGCTATCTTATCGGCTGCTGTCTGAATAGGTCTATCGGACAACTTTCTTGGGCCACTATAACTATAACTATTTTGCCAATTGGACCGGTCCCCCCTACCACACGGAACCCCACTAATCTACTGACGGAAACGCACAAGGTGGCTAAAAACAGACCTCCCTCCATCTTCTACCAGCTTGCTACCTATGGCTTGGCTAGCTATCTAATTCTCACTGGACCCTTTGATCACTCGGCTAAGCATGCCTCTCCTTAATGTCAATATGCCTTGTCCATTGCTGTTCTGGTTAATGTTTATTGGCTTATTTCACTGTAGAGCCTCTAGCCCTGCTCACTATACCTTATCCAACCTCTCAGTTCCTCCACCCACACATGCTATGACATCTTCTGGTTTCAATGATGTTTCTAGAGAAATTATCTCTCTCATCATCACTAAATGCATAGGTTTACCTCCACTGTATTCACATCCTACCATACCTTTATCTGTACATTATACCTTGAAGCTATTTTATCAACCCCAGAAACCTGCTTCTTTTTCTCTCTATTCCGGACGTCACAGACGACCAATTCTTATAGCTTTTAGCCGTACCCTTATCCTCATCCTTCTCAACATCACCAGATGAATTGAGGTGAATCCAGGCCCTGCAGTGCCTAGCTCCACTCCTATTCCCCAGGTGCTCTCTTTTGATGACTTCTGTAACCGTAATAGCCTTGGTTTCATGCATGTTAACATTAGAAGCCTCCTCCCTAAATTTGTTTTATTCACTGCTTTAGCACAGTCTGCCAACCCGGATGTCCTAGCCGTGTCTGAATCCTGGCTTAGGAAGTCCACCAAAAACTCTGAAATCTTCATCCCTAACTACAACGTTTTTAGACAAGATAGAACGGCCAAAGGGGGTGGTGATGCAATCTATTGTAGAGATAGCCTGCAGAGTTCTGTCCTACTATCCAGGTCTGTTCCCAAAGAATTTGAACTTCTACTTTTAAAAATCCATCTCTCTAAAAACAAGTCTCTTACCGTTGCCGCCTGCTATAGACCACCCTCGGCCCCCAGCTGTGCTCTGGACACCATATGTGAACTGATTGCCCCCCATATATCTTCTGAGCTCGTGCTACTAGGTGACCTAAACTGGGACATGCTTAACACCTCAGCCATCCTACAATCCAAGCTTGATGCCCTCAATCTCACACAAATTATTAATGAACCCACCAGGTACCACCCCAAAGCCATAAACACTGGCACCCTCATAGATATCATCCTAACCAACTTGCCCTCTAAATACACCTCTGCTGTTTTCAAATCAGGATCTCAGCGATCACTGCCTCATTGCCTGCATCTGCTATGGGTCCGCGGTCAAACGACCTCCACTCATCACTGTCAAACGCTCCCTAAAACACTTCAGCGAGCAGGCCTTTCTAATCGACCTGGCCGGGGTATCCTGGAAGGATATTGACCTCATCCCGTCAGTAGAGGATGCCTGGTTATTTTTTTAAATGCCTTCCTCACCATCTTAAATAAGCATGCCCCATTCAAAAAATGTACAACCAGGAACAGATATAGCGCTTGGTTCTCCCCAGACCTGACTGCCCTTAACCAACACAAAAACATCCTGTGGCGTTCTGCATTAGCATCGAACAGCCCCCGTGATATGCAACTTTTCAGGGAAGTTAGAAACCAATATACACAGGCAGTTAGAAAAGCCAAGGCTAGCTTTTTCAAGCAGAAATTTGCTTCCTGCAACACAAATTCAAAAAAGTTATTGGACATTGTAAAGTCCATGGAGAATAAGAACACCTCCCAACTGCCCACTGCACTGAGGATAGGAAACTCTGTCACCACCCATAAACCCACTATAATTGAGAATTTCAAGAAGCATTTTTCTGCAGCTGGCCATGCTTACCGCCTGGCTACCCCTACTGCAGTCAACAGCACTGCACCCCCCACAGCTACTCGCCCAAGCCTTCCCCATTTCTCCTTCTCCCAAATCCATTCAGCTGATGTTCTGAAAGAGCTGCAAAATCTGGACCCTTACAAATCAGCCGGGCTAGACAATCTGGACCCTATCTTTCTTAAATTATCTGCAGAAATTATTGCAACCCCTATTACTAGCCTGTTCAACCTCTCTTTCGTGTCGTCTGAGATTCCTATAGATTGGAAAGCAGCTGCTGTCATCCCCCTCTTCAAGGGAGGGGACACTCTTGACCCAAATTGCTACAGACCTATATCCATCCTACCTTGCCTTTCTAAGGTCTTCGAAAGCCAAGTCAACAAACAGATTACCGACCATTTCGAATCCCACCGCACCTTCTCCGCTATGCAATCTGGTTTCAGAGCTGGTCATGGGTGCACCTCAGCCACGCTCAAGATCCTAAACGATATCGTAACCGCCATCGATAAGAAACAATACTGTGCTGCCGTATTCATTGACCTGGCCAAAGCTTTCGACTCTGTCAATCCCCACATCCTCATCGGCAGACTCAATAGCCTTGGTTTCTCAAACGATTGCATCGCCTGGTTCACCAACTACTTCTCTGATAGAGTTCAGTGTGTCAAATTTGAGGGCCTGTTGTCCGGACCTCTGGCAGTCTCTATGGGGGTGCCACAGGGTTCAAGTCTCAGGCCGACTCTTTTCTCTGTATACATCAATGATGTTGCTCTCGCTGCTGGTGATTCTCTGATCCACCTCTACGCAGACGACACCATTCTGTACACTTCTGGCCCTTCTTTGGACACTGTGTTAACAACCCTCCAGACAAGCTTCAATGCCATACAACTCTCCTTCCGTGGCCTCCAACTGCTCCTAAATACAAGTAAAACTAAATGCATGCTCTTCAACCGATCGCTGCCTGCACCTGCCCGCCTGTCCAGCATCACTACTCTGGACGGTTCTGACTTAGAATATGTGGACAACTACAAATACCTAGGTGTCTGGTTAGACTGTAAACTCTCCTTCCAGACTCACATCAAACATCTCCAATCCAAAGTTAAATCTAGAATTGGCTTCCTATTTCGCAACAAAGCATCCTTCACTCATGCTGCCAAACATACCCTCGTAAAACTGACCATCTTACCGATCCTCCACTTTGGCGATGTCATTTACAAAATAGCCTCCAATACCCTACTGAACAAACTGGATGCAGTCTATCACAGTGCCATCTGTTTTGTCACCAAAGTCCCATATACTACCCACCACTGCGACCTGTACGCTCTCGTTGGCTGGCCTTCGCTTCATAATCGTCGCCAAACCCACTGGCTTCAGGTCATCTACAAGACCCTGCTAGGTAAAGTCCCCCCTTATCTCCGCTTACTGGTCACCATAGCAGCACCCACCTGTAGCACGCGCTCCAGCAGGTATATCTCTCTGATCACCCCCAAAGCCAATTCCTCCTTTGGCCATCTCTCATTCCAGTTCTCTGCTGCCAATGATTGGAACGAACTACAAAAATCTCTGAAACTGGAAACACTCATCTCCCTCACTAGCTTTAAGCACCAGCTGTCAGAGCAGCTCACAGATCACTGCACCTGTACATAGCCCATCTATAATTTAGCCCAAACAACTACCTCTTCCCCTACTGTATTTATTTATTTTGCTCCATTGCACCCCATTATTTCTATTTCTACTTTCTTCTACTACAAATCTACCATTCCAGTGTTTTACTTGCTATATTGTATTTACTTTGCCACCATGGCCTTTTTTTGCCTTTACCTCCCTTATCTCACCTCATTTGCTCACATTGTATATTGACGTATTTTTTTCTACTGTATTATTGACTGTATGTTTGTTTTACTCCATGTGTAACTCTGTTGTTGTATGTTGTCGAACTGCTTTGCTTTATCTTGACCAGGTCGCAATTGTAAATGATAACTTCTTCTCAACTTGCCTACCTGGTTTTGTATATGTGTTTGTTTGGTCTTTGTCCCCGTGCCTTTACATGCCACACTGTAATTTGGGTCAATAAAAAAAAATTATTGCGCATTCCTGCGCCTGTCTCCCGATCCCTTTATACCCTCGTGACAGAATAAATCGACTATTAAGGGAGACAGCGGGAATGGCTCGTCCAACGATGCTGCGACTGGTCCGTCCGGCGCCGCCGCAACTTCAGCAGCTGCAACTTGTCCGTCCGACTACGCAACTTCAGCAGCTGCAAATGGCCGGTCCGCCGCGCCACATCTGGTCCGTCTGACGCCGCGGCAACTGGTCCGTTCAACGCCGCCGCAACTGGTCCGTCTGACGACTGCACGCAACTCCGACCCGCACTGGTACTGTTGCTCATTCCGTGCACTAGTTTCAGAGGTCTATGTCACCGGCCTCTAGGAACTGAATTGTGTCATTATGCACACCTGGTCCCCATATTCTCCCCTGATTAGTAATTGTTTAAGTGTGCCCTTTGTTCACCATTGTCTTGTCGATTATTGTTCTAATGTCCGTTGTGCCTGTGAGTACCTGTGCTTTGCTGTTTTATTTTTAAAGTACCTGTGACCAACATATGCATATCTATATTCCCAGTCATGTGAAATCCATAGATTACAGCCTAATTAATTTATATAAAATGTCTGATTTCCTTATATGAACTGTAACTCAGTAAAATCTTTTAAATTGCTGCATGTTGCGTTTGTATTTTAGTTCAGTACTGTTTCATCTCATTTCAACCAGCGTTGTAAACATTGAAATTAGGGTAAAACTTAAACTTAACTGCATTGACTTAACTTGACGAACAGGTTGTTACATCAATCTAATTTCAACATAATCGTCAGAACTATGAATATGTTGAAATTGTGTTGAAAATTCCAAATAGGAAACGGAAAAATATTTGTCACCCTATATTCAATATTGGGTGGTTGAAATGATTTTGAATTTCATATTTGATTAATCATATTCTATTTGACCTTGTTTCAATGTTGATAGTAAAATGGTATGTTTGAATCAACATCATTGTTTCAACGTCATGCCATCAACCTAAATAAAGAGGTATATTGAAATAGAATGCGAAGTCACAGTCCTACAATTCCAATCTGAACATTGACTCCTACTGGTATATGAGGGGTAGTGCACTTCAGTGAGAAGTCTACCATCCAGATGCCTACCTCTATGTACCCCCCTTGGCAAACAAGCTGTGTTCGATTCAGCTGAGCTATCATGTAAACACATTTAAACATTGATCATCTTACATACTAATTTGTGTAGACTACCAAAATACCAGAATTAAAGTAATTCCTGTATTTTTTTCTTTTCTTTTATTTAACCTTTATTTAACCAGGAAAGGCTCATTGAGATTTAAAATCTCTTTTTCAAGAGCGTCCTGGCCAAGATAGGCAGCACCAAGTCATTACAAAAATTACAGACAAACAACATGAAAAACTACAAGTAATCTAGTAAAAACCATAGAATTCACAAGAGTATAACAAAATCAAAACAGCAAATTAAAAACATTGACATGTCAGGGAATCAGTCTCAAGATCATTCATCAGTGATTTAAAAATATCAATCGGGACAAGTTCTTCCAGTTTAAAAGTATTTTGTAAGGCGTTCCAAGACGATGGTGCAGAGTACATAAAAGCCCTTTTACCAAATTCAGTTCTAACTTCAGTTCTAACTTTTCTTACACAAGCTGATGGGAAAGTAAATCCGGAGTGAGGTTGGATTTATGTGGACTACATTGATATCTGATTTGCCCAACAAAGGACAGCATCATTTCAACTTGTAGCTACTGTCATTCATTCAAGGTTGATTGGATCTTTGGAAGTTTAGAAGTAGTTACCATTAGCCCTATACATAGGATGTCAAATTCATGATATGAATAATACACTTTTACATTTGGATATGGTCTTCTGTATGAAGGATGGTTGGTTGATTTCAAATTTTATCTGTAAGTTATTCATATGTTGGATTCATGTCTCCATCTCAAACAGACATCGAAGTTGAAGAATAGGACTAACTCAAATCAAACTTTATTTGAAGTGCATTTCATGTTTGATTTGATTAAGTGCTATTCTTTAAATTAGATTTTTGGTTGAGATGGAGACTTGAATCCAACATATCAATCATTCATTTGTAGACAAACTGGATATTGAAGTGTAAATGCAACCAAATATCAACATTTGAAGGAGATGTATCTTCTGCTTGCATAGTATATACACTGTATATTATGAATAACACATAACAGACAATCTATTCTACGCAAATGAGTACGGAAGCTGATCATTGTCTAAATGTGTTGACATGATAGCTCAGCTCAAACGACCACAGCTTGTTTCCAAAGCTCATATACCAGTAGGAGTCACTTTTCAGGCAGAAATCATTGGACTGTGGCTTCACATTGTATTTCAATATACAGTTGAAGTCGGAAGTTTACATACACTTAGGTTGGAGTCATTAAAACTCATTTTTCAACCACTCCACAAATGTCTTGTTAATTAACAAACTATAGTTTTGGCAAGTCGGTTAGGATGTCTACTTTGTGCATGACACAAGATATTTTTCCTACAATTGTTTACAGACAGGTTATTTCACTGTATCACAATTCCAGTGGGTCAGAAGTTTACATACACTAAGTTGACTGTGCCTTTAAACAGCTTGGAAAATTCCAGAAAATTATGTCATGGCTTTAGAAGATTCTGATAGGCTAATTGACATAATTTGAGTCAATCGGAGGTATACCTGTGGATATATTTCAAGGCCTACCTTCAAACTCACTGCCTCTTTGCTTGACATCATGGAAAAATCTAAAGAAATCAGCCAAGACCTCAGAAAAAAAATTGTAGACCTCCACAAGTCTGGTTCATCCTTGGGAGCAATTTCCAAATGCCTGAAGGTACCACGTTCATCTGTACAAACAATAGTATGCACGTATAAACACCATGGGACCACGCAGCCGTCACACCGCTCAGGAAGGAGACGTGTTCTGTCTCCTAGACATGAACATAACTTGGTGCAAAAAGTGCAAATCAATCCCAGAAGAACAGCAAAGGACCTTATAGATACCTGTTTTCTCCAGCATCTTCATATCTATATCCACAGTAAAACGAGTCCTATATCAACATAACCTGAAAGGCCGCTCAGCAAGGAAGAAGCCACTGCTCCAAAACCGCCATAAAAAAGCCAGACTACGGTTTGCAACTGCACATGGGGACAAAGATTGTATTTTTTGGAGAAATGTCCTCTGGTCTGATGAAACAAAAATAGAACTGTTTGGCAATAATGACCATTGTTATGTTTGGAGGAAAAAGGGGGAGGCTTGCAAGCCGAAGAACACCATCCCAACCGTGAAGCACGGGGGTGGCAGCATTATGTTGTGGGGGTGCTTTGCTGCAGGAGGGACTGGTGTACTTCACAAAATAGATGGCGTCATGAGGTAGAAAAATGATGTGGATATATTGAAGCAACATCTCACGACATCAGTCAGGAAGTTAAAGCTTGTTCGCAAATGGGTCCCCCAAATGGACAATGACCCCAAGCATACTTCCAAAGTTGTGACAAAAGGGCTTAAGGACGACAAAGTCAAGGTATTGGAGTGGCCATCACAAAGCCTTGACCTCAATCCCACAGAAAATGTGTGGGCAGAGCTGAAAAATCACATGCGAGCAAGGATGCCTACAAACCTGACTCAGTTACACCAGCTCTGTCAGGAGGAATGGGCCAAAATTCACCCAACTTATTGTGGGAAGCTTGTGGAAGGCTACCCAAAATGTTTGACCAAGATAAACAATTTAAAGGCAATGCTACCAATTACTAATTGAGTGTATGTAAACTTCTGAGCCACTGGGAATGTGATGAAAGAAATAAAAGCTGAAATAAATCATTCTCTCTACTATTATTCTGACATTTCACATTCTTAAAATAAAGTGGTGATCCTAACTGGCCTAAGACAGGGAATTTTTTGTAGGATTAAATGTCAGGAATTGTGAAAAACTGAGTTTAAATGTATTTGGCTAAGGTGTATGTAAACTTCCAACTTTATCTGTACTCCTTTTTTTTAGGTTGATATGACGTTGAAACTCTAATAAAATATATCTAATAAAATCTCAAATTAAACAATTTCAACCACCCAATATATGTATATTGACTATATGATGAAAAATATGTTTAACATTTCTATGTGGAATTTAACAATTTCAACTTGTACATACTGTAGTTCTGATGATTATGTTGAAATTAGATAAATGTAACAACATGTTAGTCAGGGTAAGTCAATGTATTTAAGGTTAAGTTTTACCCTTTTTTCAATTTCTACAACATTGGATGAAAACAGTACTGATTGATGACTTATTTTCCACATTGATTCCACTTCACAGTACGTTGAAACAACCAGTGTGTGCCCAGAGGGATGCCAAGCACATTCATGACCTCTGGAATCAGGGGTTCACTTGGCAGACCATTTTATCCGAGAAATGTTTCAGGATCACAAGGCATCAGGTTTGGCACAGAGACTGTATTCTGATACAATATTGGCGTGCACACACACTCAGTCATCTGACCTTATAGGGACGCCTTGAGGAAAGAGGGTTAAGTATAGTTACAAGGACAAGACATCTCAGAGGAGGGGAAGAAAGAGAGAGAGAGTGTGGAAGAGATGTGTGTGTTAAAGGTGTCGTTCTGTCAGTCAGCTGCCATTTTACGGCCACCTTACCCTATCATCACCCTTAATTTGTTAATCTCATTAGTGGAAGGATAGTGTTTCTGTTTACTAGACTTTGTGTACCTCCATCTGTTTGGACAAACACATTGTATATGTCTTCTCTTACCAAAGGCCTGAATTTCACCACATATTGTACAAAAGGTCTGTACTGTTTTTACATGCAGATTTGTAATTTCACTGTTGTTCTGAGTTTGTCCGCTTCATCTTGTTGAAACAATCAATCTACTATGAGACTACAGAGCTGTATGGAATACATTTTTTTGCTGTCTGTACCTCTATCTGATAACAAGATTAATATGACAACTATTGGTTTCTGTTCCCCTTCAAGAAAATATGAAATTGTCTCAAACACAGGCAGCCCAATTATGATATTTTTTCACACTAATTGGTATTTTGACCAATCACATCAGTTCTTTCCACATAAGCTACTTTTCAGAGAGGATCTGATTGGTCAAAAGTCAAATTTGTAAAAAATAAAGATTTGGCTGCCTGTGTAAATGTAACATTTATGAAGACATAAAAACAGGCCTTTATTCAACCCATAAAAATTCCTGGCTGCCATGTGTAAATAATATGACTATGAAACTGACTGTTGTGAATTACACACTTCATGACAGGGCAGAGTTAATGCTTACACACGTCACATACCATGCCATTGATAGGGCTTGTTTTGGACAGGTTGGTTTTACCCACTGAACACTCATTGGAGAAATCAAGTTTTCATTAAGCAAGGCCACTGTAAGTACAGTAGTAGTATCCCATTACAGAGTGCTACTATCTTTTTCGTATTGTATCAGTCATTTAGAGGCATATGTTCCATCTCTTGTTTGATCATAATAATGGTGGGATGGTCAGTATGGTTAGATGGTGGAGACATTTTCAACTGATTATAGGATCTGAATCAGGGTTATAACTTAGAGGGCTATAAATTAGATTAGGTGCACATTATCTCTGCTATAGGAGCTGGACAGTATGGTGCAATATCAGACAGCCAGCAAGCACACACTGTACTTGGATCACATGGACGCATCTGTGTTCTTACAGCGGTTCCGATGGACCTGGTGGAGAGCTTGGAACTCCATGTTAGGTTGAGGGCTGGAAGACATCCCTGCTCTTTGTGTGTCTTCCAGGCTGGAAGACATCCCTGTCCTGTGTGTGTGTCCAGCACAGCGAGCAAGCTATGTGTGAACCAACAGTCTGTGTGTGACCTAGTGTGTCTGTGGCAGTGTCCCTACTCTGTGTGTGTCCAGTCGAGCGAGCGAGTAGTGTGTGTGTGAACCGAGTGTGAGAGTGTTGTTGCTTCTGTGGTGCTGCTATGTCTGTGGATCCTGGTGTCGGGTGGTAGCTTCAGGCAGCGTGGAAAAAAGGGATAGGCTGGGATCCCCTCTTGAGATGGTGCTGAAAACTGACACCGGCTTAACGGGTCACCTGCTTGAGCCTTTGGCTTGGGAGGGGTGAGAGAGGAGCCAGGGACAGAGGGAGGGGCGCTAGCTATCTGTTTCAGAAGAAGCTTCCTCCCTCAAAACAGCAGGCATGCCGAGTGGTATTAGAACTTTCAACCCACAAGTACCAGAAACACACAAGACGGACCATACATTCACCCGGCACTTACAGCCATATAATGTAGCAGTTATTTTCAGAAATGTCTTCTCATGTTTGTATCTATACATAGCATGCACTGCATATGCAGTGTTCTTGTCTCAAGAAGCCTAATTTACACAGTGAGTGATAAGTCATTTAAATGTATGTTAGACCATGCATGCATTTACTCAACAACATGTAAATATTTCTTTATATTTAAAGCTTTGAATAGAGACATTTGGACATAACACATGATAAGGCACACCCGGTCCAAAACTCAAACTGTTTGACATTTATTTTCTGCCTATAGTCAGATGCTGAAGCATCGCCCTAGCCTCTCAGTTTTTGTTGTCTCTGAACTTCTGGTCCAGATATGTGTCAGTCAGTCTGACTTATGGTTCAAGAATCTACCTTCATATGTCTCCAGGGAGATCCCCAATGTGTACGTGTCACCATGCTCAATCAACATTTCAGATCCCAAAAAGAAGCACTATCGTCCCTTGCGAGTGTTCACATACTGTACATAGCCTTTAATAATGACTTGGATGTTGATGCACCATGATCTGCAGAGGATATCAGAAAAAGAACAAGTCTGCATGGCCAATCCTATGCAAATGGCTTTATGGTAAATAGTATCAAACACTCCTCATTAAACACTCCTACATATATTTTACAGTAAGCTAGTCTTGGCCAGCACATAACCGTATGTGCATTGGCAAACTGTAAACATCGCCCATCCTTTCACTCACTTCAGGTGACTTTATAGTAAAAGGCAATGTGTTGCCCATAGAATTCATATGTTGTCCAATGGCCAGTAAATTCTGTTTCAATCAGAAAAGAAATACCAGTGTAGCCTTCTCGCCTACGGATTCAAATTTCAGAGTGATGACATCACCTGTCACTTCGAAAGGCTAAAATCAGCTAGCTCAAGTTGTGCAATCACATGTTCTGTCCCTTTAACACATGTGCTGTCAATATTAATGACTTGTTGACTAGACTGTTCAGACTGTTAAGATGATAAAGGGTTTACAGTATAACTCAACTATATCTCATTTTCTGTACCCTTCATATGTGCAATCATTATTTATGGACTGCATTCAGACTGTTGAATTGTTATACACAATGTATCTTAAAACAGGGTTGGAGGAGTCCATTCCAGTGTAATAGCCAGATGAGAAAATGGATTTGAATACTTCATTTTCCCTAGCTCTGAGCTGTTACATAACATTTAGCCACTAAGTTCACATATTTACATCCTGAACTGTATATTCCATTGTCAATGTCACCTAACCCTGTGACCTCAGTGACCAGAACTTTCTGTTGGGACGTCCATCATGTTAGCTACGCTACTTAAAAAAGATGTCCAACCAATCAAACACAGCCTTGAACTTAATAAAAAAAGGATTAAAATAGATCACCAGCTGGTTACAAAGGAAATGGTCTACATATGGAAGATGTTTCCTTAGATTAAAGGAAAAGCACTCAATTTCACTGATTAGAAAAACTGGACAAATCAGATCCAACAAAAGTGTGAAATTGAAGAATCCATTACCTGACTATGTCATACCAGAGATAACATAATGCATGTTGTTCCTTCATGAGGTCTCTGGCTGGAACAACATATATGTGGACTGGACAATGGATAACATACAGTATCTGCTAAACCCAGTCAACGGATAAACAAACCTGAAGTCACCCACCTGTAACTGAATCCCTTTCCAGCTGTACATGTTCTCCTCCAGACCTACAGATGGCGATAAGTTGCTCTCTTGTCCGCATTTCACGGGCTATGCTTTTTCTCTCATTTCTGCTTTGCATGCTGGGATGACAGTCTCACCCTAGCAACACAAAGCAAAAGCATAAACGATGAGAGCTCTACATTTAGCTAACAAATCCAGTCGTTCTGTTGAAATTACTGTAAAAGAACATTTTATATGAGTTTTCCATTATTTCCGAAATGGAAAAATTGCAAGCAGAAGATGCACGGTATTTGAAAAGGTAACGGTTGCAAGCAACTAACTAGCAGCTAACGTTAGCTAGCCAGGGGCGTAGGGTGGGTATAATTTGTCGAACGTTCCAACAGGAATCTGTTCCAAAAGCTTCGCAAATAACAAGGTTGCCAACAAACAACGCATACAAAGTTGTATAGCGGCCGAGTAAGATTCCGGGCAGGGAGGGGGCCATTTCATTAAGTTTTCACTCACCACGTTTATTTAAAAAAAAATGTCTCTGGTAGCCTATGGACAAACATTAAGAATAAGCTACGTGGTGAGTTGATGCCTATTCGGCAGCTAGTTAGCTAGGTGAATGATCATGTGTATGCGTTGTTTGTGGGCAACCTTGTAATTTACGAAGTTTTTGGAACAGATTCCTGTTGGAACGTTCCACAAATTATACCCACCCAGGGGCGTATTCATTACGCCTATTCTGTTGCGAAACGTTTCTTAAATTGAACGGGGAGGGTCCTACCGGTCATGGCTAGAAGGGATTCAGCTTATGTTAAATTAAATGAATTCAATTTTGGGTGGACATTTTAGCTAACTAACCCTTTTCCTAACCTTAACCGAATTCTCCTAACCGGCTACTTTAATTATCGTAACCTGCTGTGTAAGTCAAATCTGACAAAAGCTGGATCCCTTCTAGCCATTGCTGCACCTACCTGAATTTTTCCAATAGAAACTTTGTTTTTTGTTGAAAATGCAACTGTTTGGAATAATGATTACACCCAAATTATGGCTAGCAATCAGCTGTTATTGACATTTAACAATGTGACAATTGTCTTAAAATGATATGAAAAAATACATGTTGTATTTAAGTATATGCTTCAAGCTTACTGTCTAGCTAACAATTTAGTAGTTGAAACTAAATGTTGTAAATCAAAACCGGTTTATCATCCGGTTCTCCATCATGATCACTTCATGTGACACTTGGCCATTTATCTAATTCCATAGGAAAGTGAAAGGAGGGAGTTTGGATGTCCACCCGACAGAGAAAGCCCTCATCGTTCAGTATGAGTTGGAGGCAACTATCCTCGGTGAGATGGGAGACCCGATGGTTGGGGAACGCAAGGAGTGTCAGAAAATGTAAGCAAGGGTCTAGCTACACACATGTCTGATGTTTGCTTAAACATCAGACTGTTACCATGGTTACTCCATGGCTATTCAGTCTGAAAGAGACTGCCTAAAAAAAAGCAAGAGTCTCTACAAGCCAGAATGTTGAAAAAAATTATATTTACACTTTACCGGTTTTCTGTGATGTTGGTCCTTTTGATGGTAGGAGATGGAGATAGGGTATCCACAAGAAATTGTTGTTTACCCCAAAAATGTTGTGGTGCTTTTTGCGGTGCTGGTAGGTTCTGTCACTTGTATTTTCAATCACCTAACGGATTGCACATGATGCAATATATGTAAACAATAGCCGAATGTAACTGAACATAGTCAACCAAATCACGTTTCCTCACAATCAGCTGGAAGTGTTTGTCAGCTGATTGCCTCGGACAATGTTCGGGCTGTGGTTTGTTTAGGCTTGGCCATATTGGGCAAGTATTTGTCACGTGTGAAAAACCAATATACAGACCAGTGTACTGAAGGTCGGGTTGATAACACTTCCCTGTGGATATTTTGTCTCAGATTACCTCCGACATAGGGCCAGAATCGGCAGACAACAGGTAAAATAATTTGAAATAAAGTTTGTTCAACATTCTGACTTTTAACGGGACTGTTCGGGAATGCTGAGCCTACATGTTAGAAACGAGAGTAAGTATTTCACTCTTGGATTCTAAAAGAGGCTAACCTAACGTAACTTAATGTTACTAAGCTACTAGTTACGATTAATGTTGTTTTTCAGTCACTCACCTGAAAAGGGGTGCTTTTGTACCATTTTACATGTTCACCACTAAGTAGGGTCCCAGGGGAAACACAGACCAAAACTATCGTTCCTTCCCTGTCACATGGAAGAGTTATTGGAACTAGCAATGTTGTTTCTTAGAAAATGTCTCAAAATGATGTTGCATCTGTATTTTCTATTTGCAGCATCCGCCTAAAAAGCTTGAACGCCAACACGGACATTGCCTCCCTAGCTCGGAAAGTGGTGGAAGAATGCAGGCTTATTCATCCATCTAAACTACCCGAGGTGGAGCAACTGCTCTTCTACCTGCTGAACCGCAAAAAGTCAGGTAATGGTTCCATCATGGTAATGCCTGGCCTTGCAAGATGGTGCCGACAGACATAAGCTGTGCTTGAATACCCATACTAATACTACATACTTAATGAGTACATACTACATACTTTTAGGTCATTTTAGTATACTGTAAACAAACAGTATCCTTTCAGTTGAGCATATTGGCGATACACCTGTCTACCGGAAGTTGATTCTGTAGATTTTGGCCTCTAGATAGCAGAAGTGTATGTGCAAGGTTTTAGACTGATCC
Source organism: Salmo trutta (assembly GCF_901001165.1). Lineage (NCBI taxonomy): Eukaryota > Metazoa > Chordata > Actinopteri > Salmoniformes > Salmonidae > Salmo > Salmo trutta. The sequence continues at coordinate 28,992,140 of NC_042960.1, read as the reverse complement.
AATGAACCATTGTATATCTGTTCAAAATGTTGTATCAAGACTGCCCAAATGTGCCTAAGTGGTTTATTAATAGATTTTCAAGTTCATAATTGTGCACTCTCCTCAAACAATAACATGGTATTATTTCACTGTAAAATCTACTGTAAATTGGACAGTGCAGTTAGATTAACAATAATTTTGACAAATCTGATATGGGCAGAAAGCTTATGTCCTGGGATTTTTTTTGTTACTTACAGCCTCATGCTAATGGGGAGAACCGGTTGAAAGTTTCTGTCGGCTGAATGAGCGACACCGGTTGAGCATTCCTACAGCATTTCCCTCCAGAAGCCATGAGAAAGTTGTCCGGCTGCAGGGACCGTGCGAGGGGATTTATACTAACGTTACTATCTGTACTTACTGGTGGCACAGACGCTGTTTCATCCTTTCCTACACTGAAATTACCCTTGCCTAACGATTGCGCCTGAAGCTGGGCTTGCAGCACAGCTATCCTCGCCGTAAGGCGATCGTTCTCCTGTATATTATGAGTACAGCGACTGCAATTAGAAGGCATCATGTTAATGTTACTTAGCTTTGGCTGTTGGAAGTCCTGACGAACCATGTCCAGATAAAACGTCCGGAGTGAAAAAGTTGAATGAAAAAAAGTTGAGTGAGGGAAAAACAAAAAATATAAACGGTAATTAAAAACCGTAAAGTTGTCAGGTAGCAAAGTAAGGTTGGCAACAAAAACGCACAGCAGCACGTAAACAAGTCTGCAAGTTGTGACCTGAAATGACGTAGAAGGAGAGGAGAGTTTTTTTTTTTTCTCCCCTGTGTACGTTTTGAGTTTGTCTTTCAGTTTGTCCACTTCACCTTTTTTCCACTTCTCATTGAATTGGGATCTGTTCATCAGTGTGACGCTACATCCTGTGTCTATTTCAAACGGTACCTTAAATCCATTTATTCCCATTTCCACAATAAAAGGCTTCACCTTTTTCATAATCGCCCCCTGTACACTGTACATTGAGAGCGTTTGCTCTGTGTCTGCGCACTCACTTTCTATTACTTAATTTGAGCGGTAGTTAGAGCATCGCGAGGTATTCGGTTTTCTTCTGTTCATTTTATTTTCTGTAGCCCGTAGCTTTTTCTAATTGTGGCACGCCCTCACAATGTGTCATATTATCCAACATGCATAAAACTTTTCATGTTTGAATTTACATTCAAACGCTTTGTGTTGACCTTTGCAACTATAACAGTCTCTATTAACCGGAGGTGCTGCCCCGCGGCTTTCCCTTCTTTGAAACTCAGCGAGCTCAGAGCTGCTCTCTTTTACTGTATGGCATGCAGTATGGCCTGCAAATCCAGTGCATTTCTATTCACGGACTCCATGGCCTGGGCCAGTTTGAGTGTATTCTCAAACATGAGATTAGGCTTTGCTAACAAGCGTATTTGTATCCTGTCGTCAGTAATCCCACACACTAGTTTAATTATAATAAACACACAGAAATACGGGCCTTAGGTCATTAATATGGTCAAATCCGGAAACTATCATTTCGAAAACATACAAAACATTTATTCTTTCAGTGAAATAGGGAACCGGGTGTCATCCCTAAATCTAAATATTGCTGTTACATTGTACAACCTACAATGTTATGTCATAATTATGTAAAATTCTGGCAAATTAATTACGGTCTTGTTTAGGTAGAAATGGTCTTCACACGGTTCGCAACGAGCCAGGCGGCCCAAACTGCTGCATATACCCTGACTGCTTGCACAAAACGCAAGAGTAGTGACACAATTTCCCTATTTATATTGCCTGCTAACATGAATTTCTTAACTAAATATGGAGGTTTAAAAAAATATACTTGTGTATTTATTTTAAGAAAGGCATTGATGTTTATGGTTAGGTACATTGGTGCAACGGCAGTGCTTTTTATGTGTATGCGCTTGTTAAATCATCACCCGTTTTGGCGAAGTAGGCTGTGATTCGATGATAAATTAACAGGCACCGCAATGATTATTTGCAACGCAGGACAAGCCAGTTAACTACACATGGTTGATAATATTATTAGTTTAACTAGTGATTATGTTAAGATTTGTTTTTTATAAGATACGTTTAATGCTAGCTAGCAACTTACCTTGGCTCATTGCTGCACTCACGTAACAGGTGGTCAGCCTGACACGCAGTCTCCTCGTGGAGTGCAATGTAATCGGCCATATTCGGCGTCAAAAAATGCTGACTACCGATTGTTACGAAAACTTGAAATCAGCCCTAATTAATCGGCCATGCTGGTCGACCTCAAGTAGGAATATTGCAAAAATATGATCAATGGCTCATTTGAGAGAAGACAGCCTCCCGGCCAGTATTGACATCTGACATACAGTACCAGTCAAAGGTTTGGACACACCTACTCATTCCAGAATTTTTCTTTATTTTTTACTATTTTCTACATTGTAGAATAATAGTGAAGACATCAAAACCTATGAAATAACACATATGGAATCATAAAGTAATTAAAAAGTGTTAAATAAATCAAAATATGTTTTATATGAGATTCTTCAAAGTAGCCACCCTTTGCCTTGATGAGAGCTTTGCACACTCTTAGCATTCTCTCAACCAGCTTCACTTGGAATGCTTTTCCAACAGTCTTGAAGGAGGTCCCACATATGCTGAGCACTTGTTGGCTGCTATTCCTTCACTCTGCGGTCCAACTCATCCCAAACCATCTCAATTGGCTTGAGGCAATTTCTGAGGCTGGTAACTCTAATGAACTTATCCTCTGCAGCAGAGGTAACTCTGGGTCTTCCTTTCCTGTGGTTGTCCTCATGAGTGCCAAAAACCAAAGTTGTTGACATTTTCCGGATTGACTGACCTTCATGTCTTAAAGTAATGGTGGACTCTCGTTTCTCTTTGCTTATTTGAGCTGTTTTTGCCATAATATGGACTTGGTCTTTTACCAAATAGAGGTTGCATATATCAAATATTTTATTTGTCACATGTGCCGAATACAGCAAGTGTAGAATTACAGTGAAATGCTTACTTATAAGCCCTTAACCAACAATTATTTAAGAAGTTTTAAGAACAAAAAGAGTTAAGTAAAAAATGTAAAATACAAGTAACATAATTAAACAGCAGTTTAATAGTAGTAGAGAGAGTGATTTATTTCAACTTTAATTTCTTTCATCACATTCACAGTGGGTCATAAGTTTACATACACTAAATTTGTATTTGGTAGTATTGCCTTTTAAATTGTTTAACTTGGGTCAAATGTTCGGGTAGCCTTCCACAAGCTTCCCACAATAAGTTGGCTAATAGCTAATAAATGTACTGAGTAAGAGCAAACGTAGCTAGCTAATACAGCCTGATAATACCAGTGATGGTGTAGACCTAAATCAGCATGTTGTTTGTGCAACAGTATCTTCTAAATCAAATAGGAATATGTTAGCTACATGATCTAGCTAAGAGAGAACATGCAATGTAACCAAAGCTTATATGGTCCCCTAGGAAACACTTATCAACACTTTAGTTCCAACCCTGTCACAATAACTCCTCCCTGGCATTTTAATTCGTTGTCATCTCAAACTACACTGTATTTTAAGTGCCCACTATTATATTCTAACTATAGAATTAGAATAGTCAATCTATTTCCATGATTCCAACAGTTTTGCTCTAATTCACAAGTCAAATCACAATTGCAACATTAGGTTAAAAATAAGTCCTAGATTATTTTCCCATATCATGCAGCCCTATGTGGCAGTGTGGAAATGATCTCAATTGAAAATGACTCAAGTAAAAGTGAAAGTCACCCAGTAAAATACTTTGAGTAAAAGTCTAAAAGTATTTGGTTTTAAATATACTTAAGTATCAAATGTAAAAAAACAGATGCCACCATTTTCTTATTTACGGATAGCCAGGGGCACACTCCAACACTCAGACAAAATTTACAAACAAGGCATGTGTTTAGTGAGTCCTCCAGATCAGAGGCAGTAGATTACCAGTAATGGTGTAAAGTGGTGTAAAGTACTTAAGTAAAAAATGCTTTCAAGTACTACTTATGTCATTTTTTTTGGTATCTGTACTTTACTATTTTTATTTGGCTACTTTTACTTCACTACATTCCGAAAGAAAATACTGTACTTTTTACTACATAAATGTTTCCTGACACCTAAAAGTACTCGTTACATGCAGATTTTTTTGCAGGACAGGAAAATGGTCAATTTCACGCACTTGTCAAGAGAACATTACTGGTAATCTACTGCCTCTGATCTGGAGGACTCACTAAACACATGCCTTGTTTGTAAATTTTGTCTGAGTGTTGGAGTGTGCCCCTGGCTATCCGTAAATAAGAAAATGGTGGCATCTGTTTTTTTACATTTGATACTTAAGTATATTTAAAACCAAATACTTTTAGACTTTTACTCAAAGTATTTTACTGGGTGACTTTCACTTTTACTTGAGTCATTTTCTATTAACGTATCTTTACTTCTATTCAAGTATGACAATTGGGTACTTTTTCCACCACTGCAGTTGAGTGCAGGAAATTATAAAAGTGCTGAAATTTGTTTTGGTTGAATTGAACAGTATAAAAGACTAATTGAAATCACTTAGAATATATGTGTTGCCACCCTAGGATCACTCACAACTCATAAAGCAAATGTAGAACATTTATTATTAAAAACCAAAAATACCGTCCGTTTAAAAAAAAAAAAAAAAATTATACCATGATATAATATTTTGGCCATATCGCCCAGCCCTACCTTGTCACAACACAACTGATTAAATGCATTAAGGAAAGAAATTCCAGAAATTAATTTAACAAGGCACACCTGTTAATTGAAATGCATTCCATGTGACTACCTCATGAAGCTGGTTGAGAGAATGCCAAGAGTGTGCACAGCTGTCATCAAGGCAGAGGGCGGCTACTTTGAAGAATGTCAAATGTAAAATATATTTAGATTTATATAACACTTTTTTTGGTTTCTACATTATTCCATATGTGTTATTTCATAGTTTTGATGTCTTCACTATTATTCTACAATGTGGAAAATAGTAAAAATAAATAAAAACCCTTGAATGAGTAGGTGTGGGAGACTGTTGGATAGAAGTATAGAAACATAAGCGTTTCGCTGCACCTGCGATAACATCTGCAAAATACAGTATGTGTACTTGAACAATAAAAGTTGATTTGATCTGAATGACTTTGCCCGCGATTCATTGTGTAAATACACCTTTATCATGCTTACTAGTGCACATGCTGTCCTGTCCTCCTCACAGACAAACGGGAGAAACACTCGCCGAGAGACCTCGCACCATTTGAGGGGTTGGAGGTAAGCAGAGCATCTTCAAATGTGTGTACGTGTCTGACTGTGTGGCTGTTCGTGTCCAAGTCTGTTTCTGTGTGTTTGTAGCATGATTATCACAGTATTATGTCGGTATGATTTTAACCCTCGCCATTCCTCACCTATACTGTATCTCTGTTCTCAGCTGGATGAGGAGGCCAACATCAACAGGATAGATCACTATGTGGAGCTGCTGTATGAGGACATCCCAGAGAAGGTCAGGGGTGCCACCCTCATCCTCCACCTCGCCCGCAACCCAGACAACCTGGAGGAGCTCCTGCAGAATGGTACGTTCCTTTCCCATCTGTCACAATGCTACGTTCCCGAGAAATCATCTTCTCTGTTCTGCTGGGTGTTTAAAAGCTGTACAGGCCAGGCTAGACAAACTCTAGTGTCATTGGTTGATATAATCTACAGACTCTCTCACCAGCCCATCCCGTTCATAAGAAAACACAGCCTAGCACTAGTCCTTCCTATTCCCTTCCCTGACGACAGAGCTGTTTTCTCTCACAACAGCACAGGGTCCTCATCCATTACAGCTGTCAAATGATGGCATGGCTTCATTTTGTAACTGTCACTATGCATCACAGGCTCACTTTGTCTGTCGTAACGGATCACATGGTCAGACGTTGACAACGGTAGAACGTGCATGTGAACCATGAGACCTCGGGTCAGTGATGAAAGTGGAGATGGCCAGGGGAAATGGAACAATGTGATATGTATCTTTACAATGAAGATCACCCATAGCTCAAGCCATGGGAGCCTGGAACCCTTTACATTCCCCCAGATTCCTTACCTTAACCTCCCACCCCAAGCTGACTGTCATCTCCATGCTAGACTCTTTCCACTACCTGCCCACCTCCACCCCAACTGCATACTTCCCTTTCAAATCCTAACATACTTCAAATAATCCCCCTCCTCTTCCTCAATCACTCCCCTTGCCCCCCCCACCCCCCCACACACACATCACATATATATATATATATATCACTTTCCTCACTCTCTCTTCTCACCTCCCCACCTCTCTCTTGCTTTCTCTCTGACCTGTGTGGTGTCTGCTGCTCATCAGAGACAGCCCTGGGAGCCCTGGCCAGAGTTCTGAGGGAGGACTGGAAACAGAGCGTTGACCTGGCAACCACCATCATCTACGTCTTCTTTTGCTTTTCCAGGTATACAACTCCCTCGCCAGAACCTCTTCTTTTGTTTTCATGTTCTGCTCTCTCTCATTCTGACAGCAATCACACAACTATGACAACATATGACAAAACCTTACTTTCCAACCTTGGGGGTTGGGAAACACTAATTACCCTCGATAGAATAATAATTAAACTACTTGTCAAGAGCGATTTGAGTTGTGAGAGGATCTACGTAGTTCTGAAAGCTGATAGTCCTTCTTGGCCCTGCTCCGTGGCAGTGCTGTTTGGTTTTGAAATGATTTGGTTTGTGTCTGTCTGATTATGAGTAGGAGATGAGATACTGTTTTACGCAATCTTTCTTGTCCTTTTTTTGCAGTTGACGTTTTGGACTAAGCTCTCAGCTGATAGGATCATTTCAATCTGAGCATCCGACTGTGCTAAAAAATAGGTGTTGCATAACAATGAACGAAATGCACTTTTGAATAAGTGGAAGCCTTGTAAACCCTTTCTCTTCCCTTTCCCAGTTTCTCCCAGTTCCATGGGCAGGTGACCCACTATAAGATCGGAGCCCTCTGTATGAACATAATTGAACACGAGCTGAAGAGGTACGACCTCTGGCAGGACGAACTGCAGAAGAAGGCTGCAGCCTATATCCTTTAGCTGAAGTCAAAGGTCACCTAAATGATGTTACATATCTTGCTGCTTGATTTTATTTTATTAGGATCCCCATTAGCCGACGCCAATGGCGACAGCTAGTCTTACTGGGGTCCGACACATAACGAAAACAACATAGACAGAGGGTCAATGCCTCAGGGTTCCTTCTGCCCTCAGTGCTGGCTGATTATAAAACACGACTATATAGTGAGTTCATTGGTTCGATACAGTAACACTCCTTCCTTGACTGATCTCACGTGACGATGACCATAAGAACCAGAATGTGAAGAAGGAGCATGAGAAAGCCTTCAAGAAGTACCAAGGTCTACTGATCAAGCAGGAGCAGCTTCTACGAGGTACAGTAACGGTGTAGCACACTACCATGTCTAGCAGAGGGGTAGTGATGTTTATTACAGACAGCACTATTAGTGCTTGATAATGCAGTGATGTAATTACCAACTACATTGGTTATTACATGGTAATATCAAGTTGATCACTATTTGATTCTACAGTCCCCTCTCACTATTGCTTCCCAGTGGCTCTGCACCTGTTGTTGAACCTTGCTGAGGACACGCGCACCGAGCTGAAGATGAGGAACAAGAACATCGTCCACACCCTGGTGAAGACCCTGGACCGGGAAGACGAGGAGCTGCTGGTGCTGGTGGTCTCCTTCCTCAAAAAGCTCAGTATCTTCCTGGAGAATAAGAATGACATGGTAAGAGAGGGAAAGACGGAGGGAGAGGGGCAGAGAAGAGGGAGGGATGTAGGGAGAGGGGTACAGGAGCTGGTGGTCTCCTTCCTCAAGAAGCTCAGCATCTTCCTGGAGAACAAGACATGGTGAGTGATGGAGTGAGAGGGGGAGAGAGAGCAAGAGGGAGGGATGGATGGAGAGGGATAGAGAGGAATTGCAACAAGGTGAGGAAAATACAATGAGCTCCAAAAGTATTGGGACAGTGACCCCTTTTTTGTTGTTTTGGCTCTACCATAGCACTTCAGTTAAAGTGCAGACTGTCATTTTTAATTTCAGGGTATTTTCATACAAATCCCAGAAATGTTCCATAAGCACAAAAAGCTTATTTCTCTAAAATGTTGTGCGCACATTTTCTTACATCCCTGTTAGTGAGCTTTTCTCCTTTGCCAAGATACTTCATCCTCCTGAAAGGTGTGGCATATCATTAAGCTGATTAACCTTTTAGGGACAGACGTTCCGCTAGCGCTCTACCATATCCAATGGTAGAGCGTGGCGCGAAATACAAATACCTCAAAAATGCTATAACTTCAATTTCTCAAACATATGACTATTTTACACCATTTTAAAGACAAGACTCTCGTTAATCTAACCACATTGTCCGATTTCAAAAAGGCTTTACAGCGAAAGCAAAACATTAGATTATGTCAGGAGAGTACCCTGCCAAAAATAATCACACAGCCATTTTCAAAGCAAGCATATATGTCACAAAAACCAAAACCACAGCTAAATGCAGCACTAACCTTTGATCTTCATCAGATGACACTCCTAGGACATTATGTTATACAATACATGCATGTTTTGTTCAATCAAGTTCATATTTATATCAAAAACCAGCTTTTTACATTAGCATGTGATGTTCAGAACTAGCATACCCACCGCAAACTTCCGGTGAATTTACTAAATTACTCATGATAAACGTTCACAAAAAACATAATTATTTAAAGAATTATAGATACAGAACTCCTTTATGCAATCGCGGTGTCAGATTTTAAAATGGCTTTTCGGCGAAAGCACATTTTGCAATATTCTGAGTAGATAGCTCGGCCATCACAGGCTAGCTAATTTGACACCCACCAAGTTTGGTGCTCACTAAACTCAGAAATACTATAAGAAAAATTGGATTACCTTTGCTGTTCTTCGTCAGAATGCACTCCCTGGACTTCTACTTCAACAACAAATGTTGTTTTGGTTCCAAATAATCCATAGTTATATTCAAATAGCTCCGTTTTGTTCGTGCGTTGAGGTCACTATCCGAAGGGTGACGCGCAAGGGCATTTCGTGACAAAAAAATTCAGAATATTCCATTACCGTACTTCGAAGCATGTCAAACGCTGTTTAAAATACATTTTTATGCTATTTTTCTCTTAAAATAGCGATAATATTCCAACCGAGCGACGTTGTATTCATTCAAAGGCTGAAAGAAAAAAAAATAGTTGTTTTGTGGACGCGCATCTCCAGTGTCACTGTTCCCAGCCTGACCACTAACAAATACTCCTGCTGTTCTTCGCCCAGAGACTGCAGACACCCCATTACACTTTCTGGCGCCTTCTGAGAGCCAATGGAAGCCTTAGAAAATGTCACGTTACAGCACAGATGCTGTATTTTCGATAGAGATGCTACAGAAGGACAATCAATTGTCAGACAGGGCACTTCCTGTATGGAGTCTTCTCAGGTTTTGGCCTGCCATATGAGTTCTGTTATACTCACAGACACCATTCAAACAGTTTTATAAACTTTAGAGTGTTTTCTATCCAAATCTACTAATTATATGCATATTCTAGTTTCTGGGCAGGAGTAGTAACCAGATTAAATCGGGTACGTTTTTTATCCGGCCGTGAAAATACTGCCCCCTATCCCAAACAGGTTAAACAGCATGGTCATTAAACAGGTGTGCCTTGGGCTGGGGACAATAAAAGGCCACTCTGAAATGTGCAGTTTTGTCACACAACACAATGCCACAGATGTCTCAAGTTGAGGGAGCGTAGAATTGGCATGCTGACTGCAGGAATGTCCACCAGAGAATGTTGCCAGAGAATTTCATGATCATTTCTCTACCATAAGCCGCCTTTAACGGCATTTTCGAAAATTTGGCAGTACGTACAACCTCAGACCACATGTAATGACGCCAGCCCAGGACCTCCACATCCAGCTTCTTCACCTGCGGGATCGTCTGAGACTAGCCACTCGGACAGCTGATGAAACTGTGGGTTTGCACAACTGGAGAATTTCTGCACAAACTGTCAGAAAACGTCTCAGGGAAGCTCATCTGCGTTCTCGTTGTCCTCACCAGTGTCTTGGCCTGAGTTCCACGTCGTAACTGACTTCAGTGGCCAAATGCTCACCTTCGATGGCTACTGGCACGCTAGAGTAGTGTGCTCTTCCCAGATGAATCCTGGTTTCAACTGTACCGGGAAGATGGCAGATATGGGCGAGCGGTTTGCTGATGTCAATGTTTTGAACAGTGCCCCATGGTGGGGTTAGGGTATGGGCAGGCATAAGTTACGGACAACAAACAGAATTGCATTTTATCGATGGCAGTTTGAATGCACAGAGATACCGTGACAAGATCCTGAGGCCCATTGTCATGCCATTCATCCGCCGCCATCACCTCATGTTTCAGCATGATAATGCACGGCCCAATGTCGCAAAGATCTGTACACAATTCCTGGAAGCTGAAAATGTCCTTGTTCTTCCTTGGCCTGCATACTCACCAAACACGTCACCTATTGATCATGTTTGGAATGTTTTGGATCCACGTGTATGACGGTATGTTCCAGTTTCTGCCAATATCCAGCAACTTCCCACAGCCATTGATGAGGAGTGGGACAACATTCCACAGGTCACAACCAACAGCCTTATCAACTCTTTGCGAAGGAGATGTGTCGCGCTGCATGAGGCAAATAGTGGCCACACCAGAGACTGACTGGTTTTCTGATACACACCAAAAAAAAAAATATTTTTATTATTATCTGTGACCAGCAGATGCATATCTGTATTCCGTCATGTGAAATCCATAGATTATTAGGGCCTAATGAATTTATTTCAATTGACTGATTTCCTTGTATGAACTGTAACTCAGTAAAATCTTTGAAATTGTTGCATGTTGCTTTTTATATTTTTGTTCAGTGTACATAGTCCCCCCCATTGTAGGGGACCAAAAGTATTGGGACAAGTTTACTTATGTGTATTAAAGTAGTCAAATGTTTTTAGTATTTTATCCAATATTCCTTGCACACAATGATTACATCAAGCTTGTGACTCTACAAAGTTGTTGAATGTTTTGGTTGTGTTTCAGATTATTTTGTGCCCAATAGAAATGAATGGTAAAAATGTATTGTCATTTTTATTGTAAATATCATACCCCCTCCCAAAAATGCTAACCTCCCCTGTTGTAATGGTGAGAGGTTAGCATGTCTTGGGGGGTATGATATTTGTGCGTCTCACTCTATTATTTTTATTATTATTATTCACGATTCATTCAGGACTATCCATAGTCATGGTAGCTTCCACATTAATGTAGAAGTGTTTAGAAACATATTACATTCTTATTTACAATAAAAGTGACTACATTATTTACCATTCATTTCTATTGTGCACAAAATAATCAAACGCAACCAAAACAAACAGGAAATGCGTCCAACAACTTTTTGATTGGGGGGGGGGCAAATGTACAGAAAGTGCTGTTTTTTATAAATGGTTTTTCATATGGATGAAAATACTTTCAAAGTAAAGCTGACAGTCTGTACTTTAACCTCATAGTCATTGAATCATTTAAAATCTAAAGTGCCTGAGTAGAGAGGAAAAAACAACAACAAATGTATCGCTGTCCCAATACGTTTGAAGCTCACTGTACATACAAAGTCTCAGGTCCTCTGACTTACTGTAGATTGAGAATGTATAATAATATTATTATTTTATTTTGTGGTACTTGTTAAAGATTTGTACTAGTTTACATTTAGTTAGTTACTTTTGATGCCTTCTCTAGTACAGTTGTAGGACTTCAGTGATCATTGCTTTACTTCCCTGTCTTACTGCAGTCCCACCTGGATCCAATCTCAGCCAGTTTGTGTGCCTTTATTATTAAAGCCAGACTCAGTTAGGAACAGTTTTTATTTTATTTTATTTTTTTGTTTCCTTTTAGTGTATCTTTGACTCTGATAAAAGAACCCTTCGGGGTTCTTGCCCATTGTCTACATGAGTCCAGCAGAACAGAAGAGTAGTGCTCTCAACATGTTATTCACAGAGTATCACTTTATCTCAGGGGACGGTTTTAGTTGCAGGCTGATTAGCTACAAAAAGATAATTGGTTAGTGATTTGTCATCATTCTACTTATTACACGTTTGTATTCAACACCAGATAACAGTTGTAAGATGGCTTTAGGACTGTAGTTGATTACTGTGCAGACAATTTGTATTGGTGTCAGTGGATTACCTTTGAACACAGTAGCAGTGTAATTGACACACACACCTCCAGTGTGCAGGCCATCTGGTTTGCTACTCTTCGTGGTGCCTTATAGACTGGTCCTTGATGCGTCTGCTCAACACCTGCACCTACCTGTCAACACTGTGTATCTAGTCAACACTGCTATCTCTGTACATTCACGGCAAGATTCTTACCAAATTACAAAATAAGTTGAATTCATTTTAAGTAATTCATTGAATGAACGGAGTTAAAATGAAATTGACCCTCAACACAGGTGAAGTCTGTGTTGTTAAAGTTGGCGCCGATAGAGATGACAGCTTCGCTTCTAGTCCTTAGGAAACTGTGCATAAGCATTTCGCTACACTCGCAATAACATCTGCTAACCATGTGTATGTGACCAATAAAATGTGATTTGATTTGTCTGACGTCAAAGAAAGTATCATTGTGGTCTCATGGTGGGATTGGTTGTTGAAGTAGGGTGTGTATCGGTGCACATTTATATTGGGTTGTGTTAAATGACTTGGTGACAATGTCTCCCTCACTGTCTCCTCTCCTCTGTTCTCTGGTGTTCAGGCAGAGACGTATGCTGTGGAGAAACTGGCCAGGCTGCTGCCCTGTAAGCATGAAGACCTACTGAACACTACACTGCGCCTGCTCCTCAACCTCTCCTTTGACACAGGCCTCCGCAGCCAGATGGTTCAGGCTGGACTCATCCCCAAACTCTCCTCACTGCTAGGTACACTACTCACTGACACAACTGTGTATGTGTTGTACATGTGTGTAATGGCCAGCAGAACCAGAGCCAGCGAGGCTTACTCCTGAAACTAGATCCTGTGTGTGACTGGTGTGTTAGCTCATCCAGGGGGTCATGTGGCACGGCTGGGAGCATCTGTAATGGGCCTTTTAAAACCTCTTCAGGGAAGGTTGGGTAATGTGCATAATTAATATAATATATTTGTTAGAATAATACGCTGGGCCGCAGCATAAATGTTGTTTTTGCAGAATCTGTCCGGAAAGGCTGAGGGGTCTACAGGATTTTTACTTTATGAACGAGACACGCACTTGTGTGCACACACATGATATGCAGGTGCATGCCAGTCCACGCTTAGGCTAAACATAGCCGAATACATTCCCCAACGTATGTATTTGGACAGTGATGCATTTTCTTTGTTGATTTGCCTCTACTCCAGCATTTTTTATTTGAGATCAGATGTTTCCTATTAGGTGACGGTACAGAATGTTGTCTTATTTGAGCGTATTTTCATACATATCTGATTTACTGTTTAGAAATGAAAGCTCTTTTTAAAGCCTACATCTAGTCCCCGCATTTGAAAATGTCATAAGTATTTGGACAAATTTCACTTAATAGTGTAGGTCACATATTCTAGCACGCAATGACTAAATCAAGCGTGACTCTACAAACATGTTGGATGCATTTGCAGTTTGTTTTGGTGGTGAATGGTGACTGAAGTAATTTTCTTTCTAACTGAGTATATAAGATGTCTCTGAACACCAATCCTGATAATGCAGTGTTTAAGAAAAATAATGAATGGATCATGACTAATGGTGAGAAAGTTTCTTTTATTTAACTAGGCAAGTCAGTTAACCTCTACGGGCCACGGGGGCAGTATTGAGAATTTTGAAAGAAATATGTGCCCATTTTTAACTGCCTCCTACACCAACTCAGAAGCTAGGATATGCATATTATTAACACATTCGGATAGAAAACACTCTGAATTTTCTAAAACAGTTTGAATGGTGTCTGTAAGTATAACAAAACTCATATTGCAGGCAAAAACCTGTGAAAAATAGATTTAAAAAAAAGAGAATTTTGTGACTGTACTATTTAGTGTCATTGTTTTAAAGATACCACAGTGAGAAAGGATTCAGTTCGCAACTCCTACTGCTTCCACTAGATGTCAACGATCTTTAGAAAGTTGTTTGAAGCATCTGTGATAAATACACACCGAATTAGAAAGCTTACAAGTTGACACGTCATCACTTCATTTTTTGCGCCTGCGCATGAATCTGAGAAGAGTGCCTTTGTCATTATCGTTTATTCTAGACACTTGATAGGTTGTGTGAAAATATTACTGATGTTTACTGATGTTTCACGTTAAAAATGGAACAAAAGATTAGTGCTAAACAACGTTTGACATGTTTAAACAAACGTAAATAGATTATTTACTAGGTTTTCTTTAGTTTTTCGACGTGACTTTACACTGCCCACCTCATTTTGTGGGAGCCTACTGAACGCTAACTATTTGGACATAAATTATGAACTTTGTCAAAAGAAACCACATTTGTTCTGGACCTGGGATCTCTGGCAGCGCCTTCTGATGGAGATAATCAAAGGTAAGGGGATATTTAGAATGTTATTATCGATATTAGATGATGCTAATGCTAACGGTATAGCTTAGCTTAGCTTAGCATATAGCTTATTGTTGTTAGCATAGTACCCAGTTTATACAAAATGTGATTTCCCAGTAAAGTTATTTTGAGATCTGGCCCTTCGGTAGCAATTACGAGATGATAATATATTATTCTTTGAATGACAATATTATAATTTACCAATGTTTTCGAATAGTAATTCCGTGATTTGTAATGCTGGATTCACTGGGTGCATTCGAGCCGAAAAAAATTCTGAATTTCACCGCGACTGTAAATGCTGTTTTTGGATATAAATATGAACTTGATGGAACTAAAAATGCATGTATTGTATAACATAATGTCCTATGAGTGTCATCTGATGCAGATTGTCAAAGGTAAGTGCATAATTCTAGCTAGTTTTCTGTCTGTTGATGCCCTTCTTTGAATTGGCTAAACATTACACGCAGCTATTGTCAATGTACTCTCCTCACATAACCTAACTTTATGCATTCTCCGTAATGCCTCTGAAAATCGGACAGCGTGGTTAGATTTAGGAGATATATCTTTCAAATGGAGGAAAATAGTTGATTATTTGATTTTTTGAAATGATTACTCTTGCAGTTTTGAATTCCCCGCCATGGTCACATGACAATGAATCCCAATACCGGGATAAGATCGGGATAAGATCCTCAACAGGTTTTAAGAGCAAATTCTTATTTACAATGACGGCCTACCAGGGAACAGTAGGTTAACTGCCTTGTTCAGGGGCAGAACAACAGATTTTTACCTTGTCAGCTTGGGGATGCGATCCAGCAGCCTTTCGGTTACTGGCCCAACGCTCTAACCACGAGGTTCCCTGCCGTCCCAAATGCAGGTGCATTGTTACTAATAATGAGGGAGATTAGCATTTTCTGGGGGGTGTATGATCTTTGTCCCTCCTAACTTTCTCATTCACGATTCATTGATGATTATCCAGAATTAAGGTAGCATCCACATTCATGTAATG
Source organism: Salmo trutta (assembly GCF_901001165.1). Lineage (NCBI taxonomy): Eukaryota > Metazoa > Chordata > Actinopteri > Salmoniformes > Salmonidae > Salmo > Salmo trutta. The sequence goes on along the minus strand of NC_042960.1, from coordinate 28,976,484 downwards.
AATGTTCAAACATTTTCTATTCTTACTTGCAATAAAAGTGACACAAAAAATGTCATTTTGGAGTCACTGTCTAAATTAGGGTTGCAAAGAGAGGGTATGTTACGCCCCAACCCGAGCACTCCGTTCTGCTACCTCTGGTCTCTTGGCCCTCCCACCCATATGGGTGGGCAGCTCCCACTCGGCCCAGTCGAAGCTCTTCTCTGTCCTGGCACCACAAATGTTGGAACAAGCTTCCCCCTGAAGCTAGTCCCTGTTGAGTGACAACCTATGTAATTTTCTAGGTCATTATTATCTATGCGCTGTTGAAAATGGTGGTGTCCCGGAATTGACATGCGCTACTGAAGACAACTCTCATCTGGCTGTACCTGGTGAACGGGGCTTACAATATATTTTATTTTGATTGTTAATTTTCACCTACAGTAATAGTTTTGATAGTTTTGTTTTAAACAGGGTCTATGGTCATTTTTAGATACATAGGGTAAAGTTGATTTATCATTTTATAACGAGGACAGCAATCACTTTTGCGAAGGCGCAGTGCATGGCCAAAGCGGGAGGAGAAAAGAAGCTCACTCCATAAAAACGTAATAACCATTTGATTTTTCGATGTGGGTGAAATCCAAACTTGTGCTATACACTGAACACCTGCTCTTTCCATGACCATAGACTGACCAGGTGAATGCTATGATTCCTTATTGATGTCACTTGTTAAATCTACTTCAATCAGTGTAGATGAAGGGGAGGAGACAGGTTAAAGAAGGATTTTTTTGAAGCCTTAAGACAATTGAGACATGGATTGAGTATGTGTGCCTTTCAGAGGGTGAATGGGCAAGACAAAACATTGAAGTGCCTTTGAACGGGGTATGGTAGTAGGTGCAATCCGTACCCGTTTGTGTTAAGAACTGCAACGCTTCTGGGTTTTTCACGCTCAACAATTCCCTGTGTGTATCAAGAATGGTCCACCACCCAAAGGACATCCAGCCAACTTGACACAACTGTTGGAAGCATTGGGGTCAACATGGGCCAGCATCCCTGTGGAAAGCTTTCAACACCTTGTAGAGTCCATGTCTGACGAATGAAGGCTGTTCTGAGGGCCAAGGGGGTTGCAACTCAATATTAGGAAGGTGTTCTTAATGTTTTGTACACTCATTCATTGGCTATGTTATTACTAGCTCAAACACTTAATCTGCAAAAATGACAAGTTAATTAGTGGGTGATGGGGATTTCAGAACCGAAGTGGAAGGGGCGGAAAACAGGCAACATTTCTCCCTTAATCTGATGGTGGTAGTGGGGTGGTAGATGCCTAGTCTTCCTTATTGCTCAGCTCAGGTGCCTACATAATGCATACACCATAGACATACATCACTTACACACACACACACATACAAAATGTACACACGCACAGAAGTCAGCCCAGACAGATACAGCTCAGAGAACCCCAGCTCATGAGTGCCATGAGCAGCAGATTTTAATTTAGAATGGAAAATGAATGTGTTTATGCAACAAATCTTAGTGTATCGCATCAAACCGATTCGCATCAATTCATTCTCTAATCAAACCGAATTGTTTCAAACTAAACCGTAACTTCCTGTATTGTATCGGAGCCTGTGTATCTAGATACATATACAATCGACTTGAAAGGGAAAGATACATATCCTTACTATACAGTGCATTCGGAAAGTATTCAGAGCCCTTGACTTTTCCAACATTTTGTTACCTTAGCCTCATTCTAAAATGGATTAAATCGTTTTCCCCCCTCATCAATCTACACACAATACCCCATAATGACAAAGCAAAAACAGGTTTTTAGAAATGTTTGCAAATGAAAAAACTGAAATGTAACATATACATAAGTGAGCCATGAAGTGCTTTGAAAGGCTGGTCATGGCTCACATCAACACCATCATGCTGAAAACCCTAGACCCACTCGAATTCGCATACCGCCCCAACAGATCCACAGATGACGCAATCTCAATCACACTCCACACTGCTCTTTTCCACTTGGACAAAAGGAACACCTATGTGAGAATTCTATTCATTGACTACAGCTAAGCGTTCAACACCATAGTACCCACAAAGGACCCTGGTACTAAACACCTCCCTCTGCAACTGGATCCTGGACATCCTGACGGTTCACCCCCAGGTGGTAAGGGTAGGCAACAACACATCTGCCACGCTGATCCTCAACACTGGGGCCCCTCAGGGGTGCGTGCTCAGCCCCCTCCTGTACTCCCTGTTCACTCATGACTGCACGGCCAGGCACGACTCCAACACCATTAAATTTGCCGATGACACAACAGTGGTAGTCCTGATAACCGACAACAGCGAGACAGCCAATAGGAAGGAGGTCAGAGACCTGGCTGTGTGGACAACAACAACCTCTCCCTCAACGTGATCAAGACAAAGGAGATGATTGTGGACTACAGGAAAAAGAGGACCGAGCACGCCCCCATTCTCATCGACGGGGCTGCTGTGGAGCAGGTTGAGAGCTTCAAGTTCCTTGGTGTCCACTTCACCAACAAACTAACATGGTCCAAGCACACCAAGACAGTCATGAAGAGGGCACGACAAAACCTATTCCCCCTCAGGAGACTGAAAAGATTTGGCATGGGTCCTCAGATCCTCAAACGGTTCTACAGCTGCACCATCGAGAGTATCCTGACTGGTTGCATCACTGCCTGGTATGGCAACTGCTCGGCCTCCGAACGCAAGGCGCTTCAGAGGATAGTGCGAACAGCCCAGTACATCACTGGGGCCAAGCTTCCTGCCATCCAGGACCTCTATACCAGGCGGTGTCAGAGTAAGGCCCTAAAAATTGTCAGACTCCAGCCACCCTAGTCATAGACTGTTCTCTCTGCTACCACATGGCAAGCGGTACCGGAGTGCCAAGTCTAGGTCCAAGATGCTTCTAAACAGCTTCTAGCCCCAAGTCATAAGACTCCTGAACATCTAGAGTCAAATGGCTATCCAGACTATTTGTATTGCCCCCCCCCCTACACACCACTGCCTCTCTGTTGTCATCTATGCATAGTCACTTTAATAACTACCTACATGTACGTACTACCTCAACTAACCGGTGCCCTTCGCATATTGACTCTGTACCAGCACCCCCTTTATATATTGTTATTTTTTTACTGCTGCACTTTAATTACTTGTTACTTTTATCTCTTATTCTTATCTTTATTTTTGGGGAAAATTTGACAGTTGGTTAGGGGCTCGTAAGTAAGCATTTGACTGTAAGGTTTACACCTGTTGTATTCGGCGCATGTGACTAATACAATTTGATATCATTTAGAGCGTGTTCCGGTGTGTTCGCTTGTAAGATTCACTCTCTCCAATTTCTCTTAAACGTTGGGCTACTCACAGTATGTGTTAGGGGTGTAAAGGAAATGCAAACTTTGCGAGGTGGAATTGAGGTACAGTAAAGGTATTATAGGTGCAATGCTTAACCATCTGAAAGGGATGCACCATGAGACACAAACCATTGCTGGCAGCAGTGCAGCTGCATAGTGAGTTCACTTGGAATTCAAAAAAATTTAATTCTCTCACAGAAGCCCCCCCACAAATGGCAGTTTAAACTTAAGAATCTTTTCCCATTTGTCACATCCCTAGTATGTGTGTGGGTGTTCAGTATGTGTGTCAGTGTGGTTTTCAAACTGCGTAGAATTGAAGTCCTCTTAATCATCCTATTGGCTCTGTCCTGTTTTCTGTGTAGAAGTACTGTCCAGAGATATCCCTCTTGTCTCCAGAGACTACCACGTTTTACTCCCAATTTACTCCAGAATCATTCCATTTGGACAATTTCACAATGGACCTTTTCTTAGAAGCCATTTGATGTGCATTATGGGTTTTCTCTTTGAAGACTGAACCAGTACTCTTATTTTCTCAGTAAATTGCACTAACAACAGAATAGTATACTGTCCACAGACCTGCCCCAGGCGCCACTAATGCATGGTGGTATGATTTTATGAAGGTTGGGTGGTTTTAAATCAGAGCAGGGTGTAATTGGAGTTTAGCTCTCTCACTAACTGCCCCTGAACACTCAAGTTAATTGTTAACGGCTCTCCGCTCTTTTTTCAGTGGGGTTCTAGTGGTGTTAAGAACATTTAATGGCGTCTCTCTCCTTCCCAATAAAGGATCCTCCATGTTCCTACCGGTGTAGTGAGGGACTTTTCCAGGTCAGGAGGGGGGGAGAGAGAGAGAGCGGGAGAGAGCTCATGTGAGGCAACAAGTGTGTGAGCGTATGTGTTAAGGTATAGGTTGAGGGCTCCACTAATGAGAAGCACGTGTGGGCCAATCGCAGCACTGCTAGGGCCTGAGCAGTGTAGCTTTAACTTATTAAAGGCAGTAAAATTGATGCTTCCTCCTGTTTTCCCAATTAAACCTCCAAGCCGTTTCTTTTCTCTTGTTTCCAGGGGTTCAGTGAGCACATCTGGTACCAGTAGGCTGCTACTGTATGTGATAAGGCTGCTTGCCCTGCATGGTCACTGACCACGGGTTAGGTTGGGACTAGTTAGAACTGGACTGGGTCGGTCTGGTCTGTTAGATCTGTGGTCCTTCATCACCCTAGTTCTTACCCAGTGTGGTCGGTCACTGCAGTCACTCTCCCTCTAGAAACTAGTGTTCATGAAACAAGGTCCTAGGCCTTCAGACTCCTAACCCCATGATGTTGGTGAGCTGCCTCTCTGGAGCTGCCTGACAGATTAGCACTGAATCATAGAGTCAGAGCCATGTTCTTTAGACTGCTGTAAAATAACCTCTTATAAACCTGCAATAAGAAAATGTGTTCATTGTCTTTAAATGACTAGATCTACTCCTAAACCATATCATCCTAGAGAGGTGGTTTTAAGCTGTATTGTAATGGACGTACTGTATGTTGTGCACTAGCCTCGTCCAAGACTTTTGGACATTTGAATCTCCATGAAGCAGAAAGTAAGTACAGCTCCTCATTCATTCATCCATTTACCCCTCTCTGTGCTTCTCTTCTCTCTGTTTATGTTTCAGCTGACGAGAGCCAGAGACAGCTGTGTATGTGCATTCTGTACCACATCAGTGTGGACGACAGATTCAAGTCCATGTTTGCCTACACGGACTGCATACCACAGGTAAGACTGGGTAGTGTATACTCAAGGGTCGGGGGCTGGGGCCACAGACCAGACAGCATTAGCATCGAGGCTAACAGCCTTGGAATTATGCACGAGAAAAAGGGGTGTAGCGAGGGAAGAGTGGATGGAAAGAGGGAGGGATAGAAAGGGATGGAGAGGGTGGGAGAAATGGAGAGAGCGGAAGGAATAGAGAGCAGGAGGAATGGATAGAGTGGTAGGAATAGGGGGGGGGCATGCTACATTTGAACCCACATCGCCAAAGGGCGGCTGCTCAGCCTTCAGTCTCACTGATGACAGCTCCATGTTTTTTTATTTATTTCCACTTATTGGAGCGCTGGAGAACGCCTTGCGTCATTCATCTAACCAGCCCTCAGTGAAAAAGGACTTTCTCTCCATCTTCTCTATAGTATAGGCCTATTTAGTGTACGTAGATTGCACTAATAGGGAATATCTAGATTTTAAGTGTACATGATGTTAGTGATGTCAGGATGAAACTGATGTCATATTGATTGAGTGAAGTCTGATTGCCTGTCTTTCATCATGGGTAGATTAGTTAAATGCTTATTCTGTTTGTCTTGTGAGATTGAGTGTAAATGGGGGCCAGATGCTCATAAACAGGGTTGTTTGTTTAGTGGGTCATGTCGCCAGTAGATCTGCCCCGCGGGGTCAGAGTGTCAGAGGGGATGTTGGGTAACAGCATGACTGGAAAGTGGCCTTTGACCCCAGGCTCTCTCTCTGTTTCTAGGGATGGTCCTTTAGCTAGCGCTGGGCAGTTTACAGTATTTTACTATATATGGGTATTGATGTACAGACCGGTTTGGATTTTTACTTTGCCTTCTATAATGGTATATCAGTGTTTGGTTTGTTAAATATGATACGCAACTTTGATGTGTGTAATGTAAACACATTTTTTGTTTACTCCGTTTTCTACTTGAGTTGTTGTTCTCCCTCCAGCTGCATGCCACTTCCCACACCAATCCCTGCCCCCCTGTCACTCAAGAGAGCAGTTGCTTGACCAGAGTCAACGAGCACTTTCGTGCTGTTCGCCCTGCAGTCTGCATGGTCAGATAGATGCAACAACATGTTGGTGACATGCTGCTTTCCCCAAGCATTCTATAATGAGACTATTAGTTTGTTTATCTTACTGTCTGCTAGTTTGTCTTTTCTTAGCAAAGTTGTGACTAAAATAAATGTCGTTAGCCGCTAATCGCTAGTTAGCTGGCTAGCTAAATGTACTAATAGTCAGAGAAAACGTAGCCAGAGGCGCATCATTGCGAGACTTCCGGGAACGCTTGCGAAACAGACAAAGCAGACCAGTTTGGGAAGTCAATGAGAAGTGAAACGTTCTTCCTTAGTTGTTAATTAAAATAATAATAATCAGAACCTAGATTCGAGCAAAGTCTTAAGTAGTTGAACATGTTATTACTCTAGCCTCGTGAATGTGACAAACTGACACGTTTTCATTTCTGTCAAAAACAACTTTGTATCTAAGGAAAGGCTTTGATTTGACGGCCTGCTCATCCGCAGTTTGCCGCGAGGCGAATGTTAGACCCAAATTACGTATTTTTGTGCATGAGCTTAGCTAGCCAACGTCACCATGATATCGCCTACAAGTGTGATCGGGGATTTCTATTGGAGAAGCAGTTTCTGCCTATCTTCATACTGTACTGTCTTTAATGTTTGCTAGCTACATGAGGTAAGAATACATGTCACTTCTAATTAAGGGTCACCTGGAAACACTGACCAGCACTTTTGGTTCCTACCCAATAATTATTTCCTGGCTTATTCATTTGTTATCATGTCAAACATCAATATATTCAAGGTGCTGCCCACTATATTCCATCTATAGAATGTTGCCCATATCATGCAGCCCTGCAGGTCACTTTGTGGAAATGATAACAAAAGTGCAGGAGATGCAGAAATGTATGAAAATACGGATAATCATTTTGTTTGAAGTTGGATTGAACACTACAACAATTAGAATGGAGAAAGCCCCATCAAAATCACTTATAATGTATGTGTTGCCACCCTAGGGTCATGCACTACTCAAAGCATATTTAGAATTTTTATTATTCAAAAACATAAAATACCTTCAAATACTGTCATACCGTCAAATGTGGAAAATATGATGAATAATTTGGACATATCGCCCAGTCCTACCAGGAGCCAATCTCCTCTCCATCCTCCCTCCCTATTTCCTGCTGGGCAGGCTTCCTCATCAGGCTACCTCTGCTCTGTCCCTGCCCTTTGGCCAGCTCAACCTTTTCTTCTCTGCCTCCCCTACTCCTTTACTTTCTGCCCTTCTCCTCTCTACCTCTCCCCCTGGGCCTGGGGCAAGACCTGACCCAATCCTTTCCCCTTCTCCACTTCTGGTGTGGTCAGCTATGGGCTGGGAGGGAGAGGCCAGACATGGGGTTATGAGGGAGAGGAAGGGGCTTTAGGGGTGTGCAGGGTTAGGGGTGGAGGGAAGGAAGGAGTGGAGGCTGGAGGGGAGTGATGGAGGTTCTGCTGTGCTGTGTAGTGTGGCGCTAAGCCTCCTCTGGCTATGCTGTGGTAAATAAGCAGAGGCAGGTGCCAGACAGTCTAGACGGGGCTGATTTGGGGTCCAGGGCCCCTGGTATGTGATACCCGATGCGAGGCCTGTGTGTGTGTGTGTGTGTGTGTGTGTGTGTGTGTGTGTGTGTGTGTGTGTGTGTGTGTGTGTGTTAGTAGGATTGCACACTACTGACTCCTCACAGGGAGCGGACCTGTAGTGCCCCTGCTTAAAGCCTTTCCTGTTTAATGTTAAATCAGAGCAGGAGTGCTGGGAGACTGGGCAGGGAAAGAGGGGGAGCAGAGGGCAAGGGCTGGGGGCAACTCCTTTTTGGACCTGCACCTCTCTCTGTAGTTGACTTCCAGGACGTTAACTGGTGGCCTAGCCACCTCTTCTGCTCCCCTCATCACGTCTCCCCCCTCACCGTCCCCCTCCACACACGTACAAATACAAACACATCCACCATCATCATCACTAAGGACCTGAAGCTTACTGTCTTTTGACGTAATTGAAGGAGACTGTAGGATGCTCTATATGAATCAGAGGCCTTTGGATTGTGGAGGAATGGACAAATTGCAAGCAGGCATGGAATGTCCTCTCTTTCCATCTCCCTCTGTCCACCTCTCTCCTTCATCTGTTTGCAAGCCCTCTCAGTAGTCCCCTGCAGGGTCTTGGCACAGACCTGATTAGACAGAAATGACTGTGCCTATACTCTCTACTTATCTGCTCACTTCAGCAAAGGCCTTCCTGTTTCCGTACTCTGCGGTTAACACAGTGTGTGTCACCATGGCGACCCACTAAATGACTGTATGGACGATATGTAGACCAGTGTCATCAACATGGTGGTGATGTCATTCATCCATTCAGCCAATGATGTCACCAAGCATGCATCCATCCTCAAATAGAGAGAAAGGTTTGGGAACAGAGACACCCATAAGACACTGACTGACTTCTGGCCAGCTATAATGATTGATGATGAATTGATTGATTTATGTATTATTTGATTGCTTTACAGTTGATGAAGATGCTGTTTGATTGTGGTGAGAGCCCCATGGACCCTGAGCTCATCTCCTTCTGCATCAACCTGGCTGCCAACAAGAGGAATGCACAGGTCATCTGTGAAGGTAAAACACGCACTCACTCTCTCACACACACACACACACACACACACACACACGCACACACGCACACACACGCACACACATACTTCTAATCCTGTTTTTCCGTCCCTAGGTAATGGTCTGAAGATGCTGATGAAGAGGGGTCTGAAGCTAAAGGATGTTCTGACCATGAAGATGATCAGGAACGTTTCTCAACACGACGGACCCACCAAGAACCTCTTCATAGTGCGTACTAAACTCACACTCAGTCTTTAACACTGATGAGCTTAATCATGCTCAGTATAGATATAGGCCAGGGATGGGCAACTGTCGCCTGGGGGCCCCCCTTTTGTAGGCCTGCGGATCATAATATATAGATATATTTTGAACTCAGTCGTGGTTCTTACTGTTGCGAGTTAGAATAGTAGAATACACAATGTGCCAATTTCGAAATGTGTTATTGCTTCAGCAGTTTTTCTCTTACGTCAGTCACTGACAGACACTTAATTATCACTAAAATCTGCAAACATTTCTCCCCACCCCATTGCAAAATGAGTAGAATTGCATGAAATGAGTTATAACATTGCAACATTTTCTCTACGCCCCATGGCAAAATGTGTAAAATGGCAGGAAATTAACTCTAAAATGTACATTTGTTCTCTCCGCTGTCAAGAGGGCCACTAAAATGTCTTGCTCGCAAGGTGGGGTGGAAAGGGGTGTGGGGGGGGCAAAAGGCTAGGGCCGGCTCTGACTGCATGTGTGTGGGTATGGATGTGGATATGCAGACCCCTGAGCCACTGCTGCTGCTCGTGAGGAGTTCCGTTTTTTTGTAGCTCCCATCCCTGATATAGGTAGATAAGGCTAGACAGGCTAACATGATCTGTGTTCTTATAATAGTATCACTGAATCCATAATCTCTCATGGACAGATGCACGTAATATGGTAATAGAGACTGTCAACAGACTGTGGGATGCAAGACGAACAATGAACCTTGTTCCGGTACGGTGATTTTTCGTCACTGATCATTTGGATAAATCACGATTTCGCAGGTTCTCGCATCTTTCAAATTTCGAAAGGGGAGGGGACATTTGGCCCTACTTGAAACTTTCAGAGCGTTTCTCTCAGGGTGAAGACTGCAAGTCGCATTAGTCTCCTCCCAGAACTTAATTGAGCATCGGACACAATTACGCAAGATTTTAGTTCTGGGTTTCGTAGATTACTGACTCCATATCTATGCTTGTTCTTATACTAGTAGTTGAATCCATAGCTAGGCTCTATCTACCCCATACAGGGTCGTGGAAGAATTAAAAAAAATCCTGGTAAAAATAATACCATAAAAAAATATTATAATATCGTCTTTGTCTCTCAATCATTGTAATGTAGTTGACCTTAATAAATCTAAATGAAAATTATTAAAATCTAAAAGTTACATTTCAACCAGAGAGCGCCCTTAAATCGCGGTAAAAGGCCGTACTTGACCGCTGCACTTTAATCATTCCCACAGTGAATGGCTAAGCCCGCTACGCTATGAAACCACAAGCTATTGCAGAGACTTTGATATTACCGGACACAATTGATATGGTGAGAACAATGTGTGTGGAGGCTAATGCACAGAAACTCACATCAATACCTTTGTCAGATAACACTGTGAAACTAAGAATTGATGGTATAACTAGCAATCAAGAGGAAACTGACTGAACAACTCAAACTTGTTAGCTGTGAGGGCCGAGATGCATTGATTTTTGTTCGCTACATGTTGGGAGATGCTATTCACGAGGACATATTGTTCTGCCTCACAATTCCCAAGCGTGAAACGGCACAGGCGATGTTCAGTTTGCTCCGTGGCTATATTGATACAGGTTCCATGGGATCAAATGGTGGGCTTTTGCACAGATGGGACGATGGGCAGGCCTCTACACTCTAGTTATGAATGCGTTTCACTGGCAGCTGAGGTTGCTCCCTCTGCCGTATGGACGCATTGTATGATACACCGAGAGCAACTGGTGGTAAAAAAGCTGAGCACAGAACTCGGAGATATGTGGCAGGTAACTTCGATTGCAAACTACATTGCGCATGCCTGTACACAAAACTATGTGGAGATATGGGGTCAGAGCATGACAATGTTATATTTCACATCCAGGCTTGGTGGTTATCGGGGGGGAGTGTTGGAAAGATTTTTCAAATTGAGAGAGGAACTGTTGTCAATGGATGTAAAAAAAACAGACTTTGTTGACTTTCTGAGTAATGAAAAGAAAATGTGTCTCCTTGCCTAGTTAACAGACAAATATTCAGATGAGTGACCGAATCAGCAAAATCTGTTTGACTGTGATCTTGGCTCAGTTGACATGCCGGTAAGGGAAATCGAACAGCTGATCAAGCTGTCAAGTGACCGAATGCTGCAGACAACGCATTCATGGGTCACAATGAAGGAATTTTGGTTCATAACTCAAAAGGGAATACTGTTCCGTCTCCCTCCGAGCATTAAAACTCATGGTATACTTATTCAGTGCTCTCGTCTGCATTAAAAACAAATATCGATCCAGGTTGGATGTGACCGGAGAGATGAGGTGCACACTGTCGACCACGGACCCTGACTTTGAGAAGCTCTGACGCAACATGCATCAAGCACACCCATCTCATTAGTGGTGGTGAGATAAGATAAATGTCAGACTAATTTGCAATTTACTGTCATAGCCCCAATTTTAAAAAAGTAAACATTGGCTGTTAATTCCATAATTTTTCACATGGTTGGGTTCGTGAGAGTTTTATATCAAAATGGGGTCGTGGACAAAACATTTTTGGGAACCCCTGCTCTATTGGAACAGAACATTGTGGTGTTGGACCCTTACCTCTGTCTCTATGGTAACTGACCTCCCTCTGATCCCCCCTCAGGACTACGTAGGTGACTTGGCTGCTCAGACGGGAGTGGAGGAGAGGGAAGAGTATGTGATTGAGTGTCTGGGGACCCTGGCTAACCTCACCATCCCTGACCTGGACTGGGAATTGGTGCTGAAGGAGTACAACCTGGTGCCCTTCCTCAAAGACCGCCTCAAACCAGGTAGGCTTAGAAACCGCCTCAAAGGGGGCATTGGTGGGGCGGCAGGTAGCCTAGTGGTTAGAGCGTTGGACTAGTAACTGAAAGGTTGCAAGATTGAATCCCCGAGTAAAAATCTGTCATTCTGCCCCTGAATAAGGCAGTTAACCCACTGTTCCTAGGCCGTCATTGAAAATAAGAATTTGTTCTTAACTGACTTTCCTAGTTAAATGAAGGTTAAAAAAAGACCTCAAACCAGGTAGGTCTCAAAGACCGCCTCAAACCAGGTAGTGAGGGAGGGAGAGCGAGAAAAGGGGGGAAGGACGACTGGTGCTGCAACCTGCAGGTACATTCAGCCTGAAGAACTTGAGACAAGCAAATACTGTACGGACATTCCACAAGTTTTCAATTTGAACAAATTCTATCCCATGGCTTTCTCCAACCCCTAACCCATAACCTTCATCACTCTATCAGTTTCACTGACTGATCCGACATCATTGAATGATGTCAGCAATCTCACACACACACAGTGACTTTTCCCTTCTCAGCTTTAATCTCTGTGACCCCTGACCTCTGCCCCCCAACCCACCAGGCTCGGCAGAGGATGACCTGATCCTAGAGGTGGTAATCATGATAGGGACGGTGTCCATGGATGGCTCCTGTGCTGCCATGATGGCCAAGTCTGGCATCATATCTGCCCTCATCGAGCTGCTCAATGGTAGGTAGTAGATAAGGCCCAGGCCTGCACATGCTAGAAGGAGGGTTATCCTACTAAAATGCCTTTAAGTTATGATCAAACTGACATGCTTTGTGAGCTACAATATGAGGAGTAATGATGAAATGGAGTGAAATGTATGATACAACATACAGTACATCGACTTGTATTAGCTTGCTGGTTGAGGGATTGTATGTACATACAGTATTTCTGTGTATGTAAGCCCAACAGGAGGACAATGAGTTTGTGCGTCAGATCGTCTGTTTCACCTCTCTCTGCCTGTAGCCCAACAGGAGGATGATGAGTTTGTGTGTCAGATCGTCTATGTGTTCTACAAGATGGTGTTCCACCAAGCCACCAGGGATGTCATCATCAAGGACACACGTATCCTCCCTCTTACAACAATAAACCTCAATACAGTTGAAGTCGGAAGTTTACATACACTTAGGTTGGAGTCTTTAAAACTCGTTTTTCAACCACTCCACAAATTTCTTGTTAACAAACTATAGTTTTGGCAAGTCGGTTAGGACATCAACTTTGTCCATGACACAAGTTATTTTTCCAACAATTGTTTACAGACAAATTATTTCACTTATAATTCATTGTATCACAATTCCAGTGGGTCAGAAGTTTACATACACTAAGTTGACTGTCTTTAAACAGCTTGGAAAACTCCAGAAAATGATGTCATGGCTTTAGAAGCTTCTGATAGGATAATTGACATAATTCAATTGGAGGTGTACCTGTGGATGTATTTCGGCCTACCTTCAAACTCAGTGCCTTTGTTTGACATCATGGTAAAATCAAAAGAAATCAGCCAAGACATCAGAAAAATAATTGCAGATCTCCACAAGTCTGGTTCATCCTTGGGAGCAATTTCCAAACGCCTGAAGGTACCATGTTCATCTGTACAAACAATAGTACGCAAGTATAAACACCATGGGACCACGCAGGCGTCATACCGCTCAGGAAGGAGACACGTTCTGTCTCCTAGAGATAAACGTACTTTGGTGCGAAAAGTGCAAATCAATCCCAGAACAACAACAAAGGACCTTATGAAGATGCCGGAGGAAACAGGTACAAAAGTATCTATATCTACAGTAAAACGAGTCCTATATTGACATAACCTGAAAGGTCGCTCAGCAAGGAAGAAACCACTGCTCCAAAACCACCATTAAAAAAAGCCAGGCTACAGTTTGCAACTGCACATGGGGACAAAGATTGTACTTTTTGGAGAAATGTCCTCTGGTCTGATGAAACAAATATAGAACTGTTTGGCCATAATGACCATCGTTATGTTTGGAGGAAAAATGGGGAGGCTTGCAAGCCAAAGAGCACCATCCCAACCGTGAAGCACAGGGGTGGCAGCATCATGTTGTGGGGGTGCTTTGCTGCAGGAGGGACTGGTGCACTTCACAAAATAGATGGCATCATGAGGAAAGGAAAATGATGTGGATATATTGAAGCAACATCTCAAAACATCAGTCAGGAAGTTAAAGCTTGGTCGCAAATGGGTCTTCCAAATGTACAATGACCCCAAGCATACTTCCAAAGTTGTGGCAAAATGGCTTAAGGACAACAAAGTCAAGGTATTGGAGTGGCCATCACAAGGCCCTGACCTCAATCCCATAGAAAATGTGTGGGCAGAACTAAAAAAGTGTGTGCGAGCAAGGATGCCTACAAACCTGACTCAGTTACACCAGCTCTGTCAGGAGGAATGGGCCAAAATTCACCCAACGTATTGTGGGAAGCTTGTGGAAGGCTAACCAAAACGTTTGACCCAAGTTAAACAATTTAAAGGCAATGCTACCAAATACTAATTGAGTGTATGTAAACTTCTGACCCACTGGGAATGTGATGAACAAAATAAAAGCTGAAATAAATAATTCTCTCTACTATTATTCTGACATTTCACACTCTTAAAATAAAGTGAGGATCCTAACTGACCTAAGATAGGGAATTTTTACTAGGATTAAATGTCAGGAATTGTGAAAAACTGAGGGTAAAAGTATTTGGCTAAGGTGTATGTAAACTTCCGACTTCAACTGTATATACCTCAGGATACATCAATATATCTACTGTAATTTTACATCAATTTATCCCAGTTTATCCCAATATACTGTACATCTCAATTTACCTCAAAATATCCCTGTTTACCTCAATTATCTCAGTTTACCTCAATATGGCCTCGTTTACTGCAGTATACTCCGGTTTACCTCAATATGCCACAATATATCTACATTTACCTCGATGTAGACCTCAGTATTACAGCCCAAATAACCCTCAAATATCTTCCTAAATGGCTTTCAATGTAGTCCTTATTTATTTACGACAGGGTAACATAGCTTATGTTACCATGGTAACCAATAGTATCACCCTATTTCCCATCTGCTTCTTTCAATGTGTGTTTCCACGGCAAGCTCAGTTACCCCATCCATGACCTCAGTGCTCCACACTGAACAGTCGGGATCTGAGGTGACAGGCATAAAATTACAAATAGCTTGCAGTAATACTGTATTTGATAAATGTTTTAATTTTATGGAGAATATTACAGAGGGATCTCTACCAAGTGGTCTGCCTTGGGCGAGTTATTCTGCTTTACCGTATCTCTCTCTCATCACAGGAAATGTAAGAGTTGTTCGTTTGGCCACAGGGCAACTGTCTCATGTCTGCTTCCTATAAATTAAAGTGCAAAAGCAGTATTTCCTCTCTCTCGTTTCTTTCTCCCTCAAATACCATACCGTAACTGTGATCTTGATTAAAGAGACACTATTGAATGATCTGTTTGAGTAAAAGGAACAGCAAAATGATCCCCCAAAAAAGTGTAGAATGCATCCCTCCCTTTCTCTGTTGTCCTCTCCTTGACTCACTCTCTCCAGAGGCTCCCGCCTACCTCATTGACCTGATGCATGACAAGAACGCAGAGATACGCAAAGTCTGTGACAACACACTGGACATCATCGCTGTAAGTATCTGTGTAGTAAAAACGTATGCAGTAAGCAATTGTGCTTGTTCCCCGCCATTTTGTTAATTTTTGTAGAACACTTCCCCGATTCTGATTATCAGCTGTTGTCAAACACACGTGTAAAAAGACAATTCTCTGCCTTAATAGTGTGCAGTGAATTTTACTAGATGAAAAGCCGAAATGAGTATGTACAGTTGAAGTCGGAAGTTTACATACACCTTAACAAAATATATTTAAACTCAGTTTTTCACAATTCCTGACATTTAATCCTAGTAAAAATTCCCTGTCTTAGGTCAGTTAGGATCACCACTTTATTTTAAGAATGTGAAATGTCAGAAATATACTAGAGAGAATTATTTATTTCAGCTTTTATTTATTTCATAATATTCCCAATGGGTCAGAAGTTTACATACACTCAGTTAGTATTTGGTAGAATTGCCTTTAAAATGTTTAACTTGGGTCAAACGTTTCGGGTTGCCTTCCACAAGCTTCCCACAATACGTTGGGTGAATTTTGGCCCATTCCTCCTGACAGAGCTGGTGTAACTGAGTCAGGTTTGTAGGCCCTCCTTGCTCTCACACACTTTTTCAGCTCTGCCCACAAATTTTCTATAGGATTGAGGTCAGGGCTTTGTGATGGCCGCTCCAATACCTTGACTTGGTTGTCCTTAAGCCATTTTGCCACAACTTTGGAAGTATGCTTGGGGTCATTGTCCATTTTGGAAGAGTATGTAAACTTCCAACTTCAACTGTAATCCTGGCATTTAAAGCATGCTACATTTTAGAAATTTCACACAATATAAAACATATTTTCGCATACTCAAGAAGCCTACTATTTAGAACATAAGTATGGTTATTCTGACATTTTCTTCCCATTCATTTCTAACTGAAACTGGCCAGAATTCTGGTTTTCCAGATTTTCTATGTTGTCCTGATCCATCCCTGTTTAATGCAGGCCCGGAAAAACTGTTTTAGCCAGGAAAAACTCCAGATAATGGCATAATCAACAATGTACTTACAAAGATGTATTACATATCTCTCTAATTGTAACATTTAGATTGAAAGGACTGGTACATTCAATTCCTGTGTGGTTATGTCCCAGTCATGGTGTGATCTGTCACAGGCCTGAGATCAGTGTAATTAGCTATAGATTACAGCCGGGTTGTGGAGCTGGTAGTGGGGGGGAGAGGAAGTGTTTCATTGAAATTATCAGTGAGAACTATTAAGATGTGAACCACATGAAAGACCAGGACAGGCTCTGGAGAGTGTCGTAGCAGGACGCGGTACGTGAGTGAAAAAGCAGACCCTACACACACACACACACACACACACACAATCATTCGTCTTCAGAGCTGCAGGCTACCTTAGCAGAGCTGCAGGCTACCTTTATTGTACGTTCTTGAATATTTCCCCTTTGATCATTGTGTCCACACACATCCCACAGAGAAAGAAAAACCTACGTTTAGATGGTTCTACTAAGTCAGACAGAAGGGTAATTCATGAGGATATTTCTTAGATTCGGGTTTTCTCTGAGGAGGAACATTGGAAATGCCATGAGTACTGTTTTATATCGGCTGGCTCCTTGCCTCTGAGACGTCATTAGCTCAGCTCTCTCGTTATGATGGATTAAGCTTCATATAAAACCCTTACTACAGACTAATGGTCCAGGGGAAGTCAGCCGTGTAGTCATTAAGCCATTTTAGACGTGATAAATCTGCAGCTTGACAAAAAGTGTCACTGCCACTTTGGGGACGGAGAGCGGCCCTGCGATGTGACAATGGTCCCGTTTGAGGCCTGGGCCTTGGGTGGCTGTCAGTGCCCAGGGGGCTCTGCTTTGCGTCTGGATGATTAATTTGCAGGGCTTGGCCGAGTGGAGCACAGCGGCTCAAAGAGGGTCTTTCTCCCAAATGGCCCACGCAGAGAAAGGAAAACAGAATCTGTGTTCCTCCTCAGCCTTCCTCGGCCAAGCTCTACACACACACAGCCCCATCGCAGTCCCATCCATCTCACCACGCCAGGTTTTTATTAGTAACAGCATCAGTAGGGTGCAGGCACACAGAGCAGTGCATTGTGGGATGCTCTAGTAGTCTGTGGAGGATCTGGCCCTCCCTGCTGAGATGGACCAATATGGCGGTCAGTGGTCCGGCTGGTTCCCCCAGCCTTAGCTGACTCCCTGCCAGCCACTCTTCTACAGCCAATTACACTTCCAGTT
This sequence comes from Salmo trutta, assembly GCF_901001165.1. Lineage (NCBI taxonomy): Eukaryota > Metazoa > Chordata > Actinopteri > Salmoniformes > Salmonidae > Salmo > Salmo trutta. The sequence goes on along the minus strand of NC_042960.1, from coordinate 28,958,824 downwards.
CGGTGGATTCTCTCTCCGTTTACACAGAAGTGTATCTGTTTGCTACTAAGGCTGGGATTCAATCAATTGAAGATGGTGGATTTCCATTATAGTGCTTTCAGTGTGTGTGCATGCCTGCCTGTGTGCTTGTATTCATGTGTATGATTCGGTCTGTTTTTATCTGTGTGTGTGAACCTCCAGTAACCCATACTCCTCTCTCGCGCTCTGTCGCTCTCTCTCGCGCGCTCTGTCGCTCTCTCTCTCTCTCCCTGCTGTAGGAGTATGATGAAGAGTGGGGGAGGAAGATCCAGAGTGAGAAGTTCCGCTGGCACAACTCCCAGTGGTTAGAGATGGTGGACAACAGAGCCATGGGAGACGACGGAGAACCATTCATGTACGGAGACGATGGGGAACCTTTCATGCACAACGGAGACATTCTAGAGAGACGTGACCTCTTCTATAGTGCAGGTACGGAGGGAGGTAGAGAAGGAGAGAGGGAAGCAGAAACATTCAGTAGAGACTCAACCTCTTCTACAGTGCAGGTACGGAGGGAGGTAGGCAGGTAGGGGAGAGTGGGGTTGAGCCATTTTTTTACATTCAGCATCACTTAGTCAAGGGAAATATAGTATTTTTTTCTAACGAAGATATCTACATACATTTCAGGATGCTGTGTGTCCCTGGAAATAATCAGAAGTCATGTCAACATTACAGTTTTGAAAACATAGCTTGTCCAAAAAAAGTGGTCTCTTGGAACAACTTAAACAGAAAGTTAAGCCACCTACAAATTTCTGTACTGAATGAAATATTACCACTACCTTGTTTTAACCATGTCTATCTTTAGTTCCCAAACAAAAGTCAATACATTCACAATCGCTTTTTGTCATTTAATAATTTTAAGCATCTTTTAACATAGGCTTAACACCTGACAAACACTTTTTCTAAACACTTATCGTACATAGGCCAGGTCCTGTTACCTCATATCCCAGTGATAATGCCTTGCATTACGCCTGAGAAGAAAACACTTCAATTTGCTCAACTTGCCATTGGCTCAACCATTGGATCAACTTACCCAATGGCCATTGGCTTAACTTACGCAAGGCAAACATTTTGACTATATTAACCCACACAGGTTTATGACCTTATATTGAAGCTTATAGAGACCCCAACTGATGTATACAAAAAAAAATATGATCAACTTGGTTTTAGATACAAGCATCATGAAACCTCTAACACAAATTCATTTGACTTGGTAAAAATATGTTTTTTGGACCTAACTTGCTTACCACTTTTTCCTTCACAGACTCCATGAAATGATGACCTCTTCCTAAATATTTGGTCAAATTATTTATTTTCTGTATGGTTTCCTGGAAACAAGGGTGGCTCAACTTACCCCTTTGGCTCAACTTACCCCACGCTCCCCTACAGAGGGAGGGAGGTAGAGAAGGAGGAAGGGGGGCAAAGACCTGACCTCTTCTACAGCGCAGGTACAGAGAGAAAGAGGAGGAGGGTGGGAGAGGGGTAAAGAGCGAGAGAGAGATACTGGAGAGACAACCTCTTCCACAGCGCAGGTACGGAGAGCGAGGGAGGTATGTATGGATGAAGTGAGAGAGGGCGAGATGAGACACTCAATAGAAAACTTGTCTCTAACTTAAGAGTTGTATGTCTCTCTCCACAGATGGGATCATCCCAGCAGACAGTACCATCAGCCCAGAGTTCTTCATAGACTACCAGAATGGAGACATGGGCCAGGCTGGAGGCTTCCCAGGCAGGTGAGCTCAGAGTAGGTCAGGGGTTGGACTGCACCTCTATCCCCATCCCCTAGAGGCTCCTCTTGGTGGTGAGCTGCACCTCTCCCCCCTCCACCCCACCATCGGCTGGAGAACCACAGCAGGGCTGGTTGTCTTTCTCCTGCATTAACATTTACATTTGAGTAATTTAGCAGACACTGTTATCCAGAGCAACCTACAGTAGTGAGTGCATACATTTTCATACTTTTTCGTGCTGGTCCCCCAGTGGGAATCGAACCCACAACCCATGCTCTACCTACCGAGCCACATGGGACTGACAGGCTGTCCTGATGCAGGACAATGACCCCGTAGAAAACCATCCCAGTCTCAGCCTCAGTCTCTGCTGCTTGGTGAACGGTGTTATTCTTCTCCAGTATTCGCTGATCTTTGTTATTGAACCAGGGGCAGGGGCTGTGTCAACAGTCCTCCACTATCCCAGAAGGCCATCAACAGCAATACTGGAGCTTTGAGAATAAACACACTCTCTGCTCTACACTGTTGAGGCTCAGATACAGCCTGCAATGAAATAATTATTTATATTTATCATAAAACAAATATTATCCTTTGATTTTTGCTGTCTTAAACAGGCCTAATATGTCAAGTTTAAGTAATTTGATATGCTGTTAAAATGATGAATAGGTGAGGAAATGGGGAGTTTATTTAAAGTAATTTGTCTTTTTTATTATCAAACATCTTGCGTGCGATTAAAGGTTTTTTCCTGTCGGAGTATGTTTGTGTTGACTGCTGTTGAGAGGCTTGCTGTGTAGAGCAGATAGCAGGACAATGCGCTGAATCCATGCAACAGTTATTTCAGCTTTCAAATGGATGAAGGAGAGGGGAGGGAGGGAAGGAGAAACAGATAGCAAAGAGCGAGGGAAGGGAACAGAGCGAGAGCAAGCGAGTAGGAGGCTTTTTTTTCCAAATTTCTTTGTAACTGATACCTTTTAAATATACTGAGCAAGCTGGGGGAATTGGCATCTATAAGAGTGTTTTAATTTGGCCAGTGTACTCTGGAGTGGTCCAGGTTAACACAATAATCAAAGCCAGCTCCAGCGCTTATTTAAAACTGTGTGTGAAACATGGTGTGAATGGGGTCTTTTAAATGGGTTTAGTACAATCACTGTTATTTGTATAAATATCATAATGAGCTATTTTATATGAACTATATAAAATGTCTCTAGTCCCGGGTCGTTGGGAAGGAGCGGGTCCTTTATTTTAAAGAAAGTAAAAATAAGTCCCAGCAGCCACAGTGGGCCAGGCGACAGAGGCTGAGCGAGGGCGCCGTTCGTGTCCCCGTGTGGAAAGAGAAGTGTCTGGGTTTCACTAGAGGTGCACAACAGCGTGAGATTAGAGGGTTTCTGACCCCCCCCACAACACGCAGACAGGAAAATCAATGAGCGCTTTGAAAGGACTGTCAGTGATTGACAGTCAAGAGTGTTAAGGAATGTAAAACTAAAGGAAAACAGAACGGCGTTGCAATCAGGTGAGACGGAGAAAGAGGGGGGGAAGGGGGAGCTGGTTATTTAGCACTTGTGTAGTGGGTAGCTGTAACTTGAGGAGTGACAGCCAGGGGAGAGATCAAAGCATCTCGGGCGAGGTGGGAGGGGACAGACATATGAGGGAGCAGAGGGTCGGGAGCAAAAAAAGGAAAAAGGCCTGCTTCTCTTCCTGTGCACTATGATCTCTGTAGAATGTGTCCCCATACCTCACCCTGGGTTCACTGGGGCCTGTAGTACCAGGGTGGAAAAAACGAGGGCCCTTTGTCTGCTAACATAACCCTCCCTCTCTTAAAATGTCACAACACACGCATGCCTGGAATGAGGTGAGAGACGAGCTGATTTACATGTCTCATATTACTTACTGTATGAGGAAGTGTGTGAGTGAATTGTTGATCAACTGACCCTCTTTATCGTAATGTGCTCATTTTAAACCAGTGGTATTCAAACTTTTTTGGGAACCCATTTTTCCCCCCAAAGAAAAACCCCACTACACCCCAAATCTAATGACACAACCATAAAATCTGTAAATTTGGATTTTTACATCAACCTTCAATTCATTGCATTTTCATCTCATCAAAATAAAAATAAATACATTTACTCAAACCCCACTGCAGTTCCGTCGCGACCCCGACGTTTGAATACCACTGTGTTAATCCTTTCCTCATCACCACCAGAACCAGACTGCAGGCGCTGACCTGAGGTCCCGCTGTGTCTCTGTCTCTCTTTCTCCCAGGCCCAGGATGTAGTCAGACAGATGGTCAGTGAGGAAGGCAGGATTTCCAGGTAGGCTGTGAGGCAGGCAGTCAGAAAGTGCTATCAAGGCAGGCTGTGAGGCAGCAAGCTATCCAAGCAGGTTGTCTTACTCAGAGCTCTGGTGTTTCTCCAGTGTTTCTCTTAGCCTCCTTTAGCCTGCCTCTCAAATCCCCCCCTGACAGCCGGGCGGAGATGAAAAAGACATATTCCTGTCCAGTGAGGTAGGGGTTGGGAGGGGGCACGAGGAAGAGGGGGTACAGAGTGTGTAACTGATCACTGGAAGTGATTTGGGCTAAAAACAACACATCATTATGGGCGCTCACAGGGGCAACGCAAACAGGTCGTATTTTAATGAGCCATAGGATGTCGGCCCGGCCAGCCAGCAACTGACAGTGTATAGACCAAGAGAGAGAAGGATTGAGGGTGGAGTCCAAGAGAAGGGGACATGCTGTCGTTTGTCGAGGTGCAGTTTATCCATCACTGTTTGGTTAACTCGCCCAGTCCGAGGTAACAAGACGGTCGTGCTGACCCCACTGCACTGCTGAACGGTCCGACCAGCTGGTCATAGCAGAGAGACGACCAACCGTGAAATCGTCCAGCCTTTCTTCCTCTGTATTCACATCCCCATGGTAACTGATTTGTATGGTTGTAGCTACAGCCCCTGTATCATCCTCCAAATAGGCTGGGGTGGAGTGAGGGCATACAGGTTAGACAGGTCTGGCTGTTGGTCTCTAACGGAGCTGTGTTTTGACATTTTAGCTGTTTTTATGTAGTTGGCTCACTGGCTGCCTCCACTGTTTATCCCTGCAGCTACAGGTTCCCTGTCACAGAGCTTCATTGTTATGTCAGAACCCTGTATTAGAGCAGATTTAATATTGCATTAAGTTAAAGAGCTTTTACTTAACGTTCCATTTATTCTACGACGCCTTTTACCTTGTTTTGTTTGTGTCCTTGTATGTTTCACTGTCTCAGAATGCCACCTAGTGGTGGTATTTAGAACCATCTCACGGGACGTCGACTCCTGTGGGGCTGACGTGTGCGTTTCTAACCCTTCAGTATGCATATCGATACGTTCAGACAGTCGACGGTGACCTCTGGACAGCGCCCCGCCACGGCTTCCGGCTTCCGCCCAGAAGAGCAGTTCTTCTACAGCTAGGCTGGAATCAGCCTCCAGATCAACCAGGTCAAATTGGGTTCACTACACCGCACAGACTGACTACAGCTATCTCCTGTGTAGCTCGCTACGCTAAGGTGTGTAGAGATGAGTGTATCAACACTACTACTGTGTGTTTAACAGCTAGTCGCTTCAAGTGCTCTATCCCAAGCTCTAGCAGTGATGATGTTGCTGTTTTATTGAATGCTACCATTACATCTTAAGCTACCCAAATGCTTTTCTGGAAAACAATCTTTTTCTAGTTAATGGCAATTTGTTTTGAGCTTTAATTGGAATATATTTGCATATATCTCAAATGTGTTCACTATAAGCATGTACCAGAATGTAAGCACACCTACTTAACTTTAGTCTTAACTTATACAGGATGAGCGTTGCTTTGTTTCCATAGGATGTTTTCCACGCATTACATTTCCGAAGTAGAGGTGGTTGGTTGGTATTGCACAGTGTGAGTCTTATTCTTATAGTCCAGCAGCTGCATGCTGTGACAGTCCTTTTTATAGGTGACCTCATTCACGAGACTGACCGTTTTACGTCTTTTACTTTGCCTTTGTACAAACATTCAGTAATTTATGTTTATTTAATTGTTTTCTTTTATATAAATTAACAATTTGTTGTGTTGTCTCTTCATTGTGCCTGGTGTTCATCAGAACACATTTTTCTGTGGTGCAATATTTAAAATAAAGTGTTAAAAACGGACATTGTTTGATGTGACCATTCCTTGCCACCCTCAATAAAGATGAGCAAAGAAAAGGGTATAAAATAAATAATACAAATACTGAGCTATATTGTATGCTCAACTTGTTTTGAAAATTACATTTTATACGTGTACAATTGCTCATAAATAGATTTTGTTTAACAAATAATAAAAACAATTATCAAAAAGATACGTGTCAAAATTAATGGCACCCTTTAAAAATGTAAATATTACGTTCAACTTTTTTAAATGTCCGATACAGCCATTTTAATCTCCCTATCAAATCATTACTGTATAACAATTAAGTACCTTACTATGATTGTTTTCAATTAAAATAGTAAAAAATAAACAAATCTAACTATTGCAAAGGGCTCTCAAGCTAGAATTTAGCTCGGACTGTCTGGGGGATGTCTGAGTGGGGAGGGAAATTGGCAGAGGTTTTTCTTATTGATCTATTAACTAATTTACCGCATGGTGATGTCACCATGGAATGCCAAAACTACATCCCACCAAAACAGGCAGCAATTTCAGGCGGTCTTTTCAAACAGCTCTTACACCAAAAGGGCATTATCATAATTTCACAGTATTATCCCAACCTCATAGTGTGTAAGTATATATGAAACACAGAACTGCACTGGGGCGGCAGGGTAGCCTAGTGGTTAGAGCGTTGGGCTAGTAACCGAAAGGTTGCAAGTTCAAATCCCTGAGCTGAGAAGGTAAAAATCTGTCTTTCTGCCCCTGAACAAGGCAGTTAACCCACTGTTCCTAGGCCATCATTGAAAATAAGAATTTGTTCTTAACCTACTTGCCTAGTTAAATAAAGGTAAAATAAATAAAGTTCATTTCATTTCAACCATTTATACTCGAGGGAAATGGCCTATAGGGATACATTTAAATCTTTCTTACAGAATAAATATTAAGTGCATAAGCATGGTAGCAATTGAAAAGGAACAGTTTGGAGATAATGGGGAAATTATTAGACCAATGGTGAGTACACAACAGTTCACCTGACACAAGACTGAATCCAAACACTACACTGTTGATTTTATGTGCATTTTACATTTACTGTACTTTTCACTGCATTTGTTGATAATGAAATCTGAAAATACTCTGGATACATTAAGTAACATAAGACTATTCCTGGAAAATGTGGGGTAGGTGCAACATAAGACAAAAACATAAGGGTTTGAGTAAGAGGACTAACTGGTGTCTCCAGGTGGACACACACCTCTTCAAAGTATGCGATTTCAATGCACTTTTATGACTCAAAGAAGAGTCTTCAACCATAAGGTACTTATGCCGTAGAGGAAATAGAGCAAGCACACAAATCTTTTGTCTTGCCCTCTGAATGGCGCGCACACACACAATCCATGTCTCAATTGTCTAGAGGCTTAAAAATCCTTCTATAACCTGTCTCCTTCATATACACTGATTGAAGTGGATTTAACAAGTGACATCAGTAAGGGATCTTAACTTTCACCTGGTCAGTCTGTCATGGAAAGAGCCGATGTTCCTAATGTTTTGTACACTCAGGTCAGTATATGTATTATTTATTTATACAGGCTTTATCAAGGGTGGCAATAATTGGCAAGAAAAACCAGCCAGCCGTCCAGTGTGTTATTTGTGTAAATAAAATAACCTTTTTATTTGACTATAAAACAATACAACACATTTACTGTGTTTGTCTTCCTTTAGCACTGAAGGGTTAATAGCTGAGTTTATGGAGCACAAAACTAGCTGAAAACAATCAATTAATTACATTTAGCTAGCAATTAACTGTTAAATATACAGTGAATATGCATAGCCCCTTCCCAAACTGCCAGTGTAAAATGTTAATGTACAGGCACTGGATGGTGTTGACATTTCAACACGGCTAAAGGTCATTCAGAAATAAAGACACTAGACCAGTCTCCATAGCAACCACGTCCATTGGAAATGGCTCATTCTTCTTCATGGAATCAATGCAGTAGGCCTACGTGTATACAGTATAATAATATACTTGGAAAAAACATTAGCTCCTCAAATCATGATGCCTTTGGATGTATCTCTTGTTGGGATAGCTGTACATAGAACAGAAAATCCCTAAACCCTCCATATGTAGAACCCTCCCATTGCTACTCAGACCGATTCAATATACGGCAGTGTTCTTGATTTAATATTGAACAACTTAAATTGGCATATATCAAACTGTTCTCAAATCATCTAAAATACATATAAAAATCTATGACACAAATAAAGTTCATTCCACACAATTGCAATAGTCAATTTGATGCTTTCCTTGGTCCCGAATTTGATAATCCAGTTATGCCCAGATCTCACCACATTGATCTTCTCACAAACACAATTGTATACATTCATATTTGACCAGTTTTATGGAAACTTACAGTTTTATGCTTGTATAAAAATGACTTTGTTTTTTGACAGTGAAGGTAATCTCAGTCGGTTTCTACAACAGCACAGGTATAGTCTATCACATGTCCATACTCCTCACAATTACAGTGATAAAAAAAATGGGCCCTTGTCATCCTTTATTCTCTGTGTGACATCAGGCCCCTCACTTTGTTACCACTCTCTTATAGGTTATGACTACCTGGGTAACGCTGCACCATCTTCTTCACTTCCAACTCCTCCACCACCAGGTCCCGGCTCTCCTTCACACAGTCCAGGGCCATGGGGGCAGGCTCAGCGGGCTCCCCAGCCTGGAGGGCCTCTTTGGCTCAGCAGGGAGGGTGGCTGGGGCTGTGGAGGGACTACATTCACATTGGCTGCTGATGCTATGGTTGAATCAGAACATGCAGTGACTTCAACACTAGCTTCACCGTTAATGCCTAATGTTGCTTCAGCGACAGGGTTAGGGGGAACAGGTTCCACCCTCTGATACTTCTATAAGGGGCTCGGTGGTGATGCTGACAGGTGATTCACTCACACTGACCTCTAATGCAAGGTCATAGGTCACAGAAACGCTAATCTCCTCTCTGCTGCTCAGTGACACTTTGACCTCCTTAGCGGGGGCTGCTGCTCCTGACTCCACTGTAACATCATCATTAGGGGTCTCAATGTGTGACGGGGGCCGACTCGCTATCTGTAACCAAGTCCTCATCCCCATCATCGGGGATGGATGGGGCTGTCACAGGCTCCTCCACATCTTTGGTCTCTACTGCTGCAGCAAGTCTAGTCTGCTGGTGGCACAGTTACAGGCTTCTCACCACTAGAGGGCACTGCTGGGTCACTGTGAGGAGGACTGCTCTCTCTATCAGCCTTTGGCTCAGTAGTGGTGATTGTGAGAGAAGCCATGCTACTGAATCTTCAACAACTACAGGGTCAATGACAGCTACATGGTTGACAACACAAACAGGGACAGGAGATAGGTCAGGGACAGGGTCCGGACTGGGGGAAGGAGCTTTGCGTTGTGCTACTGTGGTTGGGTGTCTACTTCAATGGATGTCTCTGCCTCGGTCGGTGTCCCTACTTACTCTTTTTAAACAGCGACTGGCTCTTCTAACGTCACTATTTCAGAGGCAATTGGATTGTCTACCTTCTCTGTCTCAGCCGGAGGGCCTGTGTCAACATGAGTGGTCTAAGTTAGAGCAGGAATGTCCACTTTAGCTGTCTCAGGACAGGGATGTCCACCTGAGCTGTTTCCGTTGTAGCAGGACTAGCCATTTTATCTGTCTCGGCTGGGACTGGAGAGTCCCATTGAACTATCTCAGTTGGTTCTCTATACAACAAGAGTATAGTCTACCTAGCCGGCATGAAAATGAACCACGAGGAAAAGCGTCCTCCATTTGCTATTAAATTGCATAGATGACATGTATTTTTTCCCCGCTGCCCCTGTTTTATTATCACTTGTGAATGATGCCCAGCTTAAGGCAAAAAAGAAACAGCACATGCTTTTTTTAGTGCAACTTTTTAAAATCATGGTCACACACTTCATGTAGCCTAGCCCATACGCCTATAGACTTGTATCACAACTAAAGTGGCCAAATAACTTCTTAAAATTAAGCACATTAATCCGCGTTACAACGGGTGTAGAGCCTAACTGGCATACACACACAGCGCATGTGTCAAGTTTGGGGAAGATCATTTTCACCATAAAAATGCACCTTGATAATAAGACCTATAATAAAAATGCATAATCGCATTTGTAGCCTACTGCCGTGTGCACATTGTTGTGCTTATAATGTAAGAAATAGCCTAACAGTTTATCAACATCTTTAAGCTAAAAGTTCTCATCTGTTGCGTCAGGCTCATTGCTTAAAACAGTTTCTTTTTTTATGTTTGTGGTTGTATTAATTTGGGATCTATCGCCTCCCACAACAGTCCCAGACTATGTTTGGAATATTTATTTCTCGCACAGAATAGGTCAACTTTTGTATTATTGGGATAGTAAATTGACATAGGCTAGTGCTTTTGCTATTCATTAGGCCTACACATCTTGTTGGCTGTAGAAAATTAAATGTGGACAGTTCTTTCAATATCTCCAATATGTGCCTCGGAATGTGTCTGTCTTCGCCGGATGTGTCTGTCTTCATTTGTAGCCTGTAATAAAGACCCGATCACGTGACAGAGAGCCATGTGAATGAGAGGTGCTTCAGCACGCAGCAGGGAGAAGGGAATTATAATTAGAATATTCATCCCAAGGGCATAACGGCCCCTGGTCGCAAAAGGAATGGATTTTTTCAGAGGGCATTATGGCCACACAAAGGGGATGTAGCCGGGAAATTCAAGGCATTATCAAGTGCTTGTCAAATTGTGAATGAGCGACTGATGTACCTTTCATGCAACTTTTTTCAAATCATCATTAGAGTTGCATTATGCAGCATTAGAATGTGCTAAAAATCAAATCGCAAATGATGCATATAGAAGTACCTGTTTCTTTGTTTTCTGCTCAACACAGAATAGCCACATGTGCGCACTGCCTCAAGTCATTTGGACAAAATATCCTTTCTATTTTCTTCAGCTATGTTCAATTGTATTCTTCATACTATAGAATAATATAAAATAATGCCACTAAATTCTAAGCAAATCTTGTCTGCTAAATGAACTAATGTAGCCCACAGACATATGGCATTGCCAGATCAGGCCCTAACATAAGGACAACTCAGAATATGCTATTCTGCTCTTCTGAAATAGACTACATTTTCTAGATATCATAAGGTGAATGCCCCAATTTGTAAGTCGCTCTGGATAAGAGCGTCTGCTAAATGACGTAAATGTAAAATGTTTCTTTAGACCTGTCTAAAATAAATAATGGATTTATTGTGATGGTGTAGGCTATATTACATGGATTTATTAGACTTTTTAAAATGTAGATGTTCCAAAAGTCTGCATCAGTGGCTTGTAGGGTATGTGTGGAAGCCAGGAGATGCTAAATGTGTTTATGTTAATTAACGGTCAAATACTGAGAACAGCAGTTATTTGCTTGACAATCACCGGCTGACAAATTGTCACGACTGCCACAGCCCTACCCTTGTGCACCCCCACCGACCACCAGGCCATTGCCCTGAAGAGGAGAGGCGGGCTGGGCTGTTACCTCGGCTTCGGGCTGGGTCTCTGGGGGGGTCTGGATAAAGGTAGGGGTCTCAGGCTGGGTCTGGAGCTGTCCGTGGAAGCCTAGCATCCTGGCTGGGTTGCTGGGGATGAAAGGGGTGGAGAAGAGGCTGGAGCAGCTGGACTGGCTCAGGAGGTCTCTGGTGTCTGTGAACAGATTGTGTTTCTTCAGCCTGGCTGCCTCCTCCACCACTGTAGAGCAAACAGAGACGTGTTTAAAAGCAAGCGCACTAATAATATTGGTGTGGGTGAGCAGAGAGAGTAACATTGTAGTAATGCCTAAAATGTGTATTACAATTGAATAAGATAAAATGAATAACTCCGATATCTAGTAGAAACAATACCTTTGATGACTTCCTTGTTCAGAATCTGCAGCAAAATGCCCTCATAGATATTGTGAACATGGACAAAGTTGGAATAGTCTGCATAGACTAACTGTTTAAGACCCTGCAGCTCCTAAAGACACAGAAACAACCGTTTCAACCTGTGATTTTCTAAACAATAATGAGATTTCAGGACACAAAAAAATATGTAAAGGCTTGTTGTGCTCTCAAAACACTATTCTTTTGGGGCAGTCTAATTTATGCTGGCTTTCCCCCCATTTTTTTGAGGGTTTTGAAGGCTAGCTGAGAGACTCACTGTTTTGCAGGTGTGTAGCAACTGATAATGTAATAAAATGCCAATAATGGAAGAGGAGCTAATGTAAGAACTTTTGGATGTGTAATAGTGTAATTACTTTAACCAATAATGTAATATTCACTCTCTTTTACCCATACAAGCGAGACCCTCTGGCATCTACTAGTGTGACCATCACCGGTGCAGCGAGACCCTCTACAACGTCTACATCATCCACAAGTATGACCACCACCAGTGCAGCCATGGAAGATGATGAAATGGAGGAAGCACCTCTGGATCAAGGACCACCTGAGATTATTATGACCCTCACGGAAGTGACCACTGAGGACCTTGTTGAACAGGGTGTGGCCATGGAGACTAACGAGGAGAGACACGAAGAGGAACAAAGTCACACCAGGCGCCATCGGAGGTACCAGCCCCCAGATCCACTCATTTCAGCAGAGGCTCCTCCAAGCTGTCGAGAGGGATGCAGCCCAACCTGATGCTCACAGGAAGGAGGAGGAAGAGACCCTCTTTGCCATCAGCCTGGTGGCAACCCTAAAGAGGCTGCCTCAGCAAAGAAAAGCAGCAGTCAAGGTTAACATTAATTAGCTGCTTTCGATGCCGAGTTCAATGTTACGTTTTTTGTCTCCACAACACAGGTAGTGTCTTAAGTATTGCGACAGTGAAGTAAAGTAGGTAATTTTTTACAGTATACTCATGTAGGCTAATTGGTATTTCAGATCAAAGGATTCATATGAGGCAAATGTAAAGCTGTTGTTTCTGGGTTAGAAAATATCCTAAAACAAGTTTGCTGTCTAAATATTTGCCTGTCATATTCATCTTTTGATCTGAAATACAAATTCCATGAGTAAACAGCAAGAATTACCAATGTTACCATACTGTTCCAATATTATGCCACTAACTACACTATACAAGCAGTATTTAGTTAACATAAATCTCACCTTTTATGGTGTTATTTTATGTAATGCTTGTAAGTGTTGTTTTTCTCTTCCCTTCCAGAGATGGAGTCAATTTAGCCAACCAGCTCACATGAAGGACAGGAAGAGGAGAGTTGTCTGGTTGTTGTTTTGACCTTCTCCTCCAACGGGTTTTGAGCAGGTGAGGAGAGGACGCAAGGAATCAAGGAAATGCTAATTATATTTTCCAAGTGTCCTCACTTGAGATTTTCTAACTGTCCTTATTCCACTTATTATGTCCTTTCTTCGTAGGCTTTTTAGTATAAACTTCATGGAATTCATAAAGTAAATAGTTTCTCAATACTTACTGTAGGACAGCATTCATTATTAGTTGTACATAGATTGCATGAAAATTGACTGAATTGAAACTGACACACTGGAGAATTCAGATGCTCTTGTTGTTCTTTTCCAAGACTAAAGGTGAAATGTGTGTTTACCTGTAATGTGGCTACACATTCACTTTTAGTTTTTTCAGACAGCCCTGCCCTCTCTCTCTTTATGGCCATGTCTGAAGTTCCCCTACTGTCTAGGCTTTATGAGTAGTCCCTGTATCTGTCTGCAGTTGTGCCAACAATACATGCTGTTGTTGTTCTCTTACAGATTTCAGGCTACACATACATTTTTGTATTTTTACACGCACATACATGGACACACACCTCTTTCAATAGTTTTTATTTTTGGTAACATTTTTACAACACACATACCTGTCATGTTCTTTCCTGTACTTGAATAAGTATTAACCCCTTCCCTCTCCCATTAAAATCAGCATTATACACACCTGGCATGGTACATCAGGTGAGCAGGAGCTCTAATTAAGGTTATACGACATACAGTTAGTATGATAACAATGGACCGTAGGTAACCTAGGGACAATACAAATAGTAAAGTTTACCACCATCTTCACTGGTCTGACAAAATGCAGGTTAGGAAGAGAGTGTGTTTTTACTTTAATCTGGTCTTAGATCTGCAAAGGTGTAGGGAAGAAATAAACAGATTAAGTCTAAATGAGATATTAATAAACAAATGAAACAACTGACTATGAAAACATTACACTTTAATGTGTGGTCTTTACTCCCAAATTTCACTTAAATATAACTTCCAAATGAAGAGAGACAATGAGACATAAAAAAAATCAGGGGAAAAAATTATATTTCATGGACAACGGTGGATGGTTCTTAAAATAACCTTGGTGTTAGGGGGCTCTTAAAAGAGCTGTTTCACTCCACGGCATACTGCCATGGGACTTTACGTGCTGGCGATGAGAAGTAGGTGGTCAGCTTCTCCCTCACCTGGAGTACCTGTTTGGGGGCGTTGTTGGCACCTGCCCTGGTGACATAAGGTAGGTGACCATTTGGCGTGCCCATCTCCATCCGGAGCGGCTCCTGGAATGACCTCCGCAGGTAGTTGTGGAGAACACATGTGGCCTTCACGCAGACATTGACATTTGAGGGGCTGAGACCAAGCACTCTCCAATACATTCTCCACCGGGCTGTCAAGCATCCCAAAGGCGCATTTAACAACTAACCTTGCCCTGGATCGTTGTTTGTTAAAGATCATTACAGGCTTTGGCAATGGCAGCTGGCGTCCAGCGTAGTGCCTCATGAGGTTGGATCTCAAGGGAAGGCCTCGTCCCTGACAAAGACGTGGGGAACGGGTCCCAGGTCTTTAGCCCCAGGGAGTGATGCAGGTGGTGGAGTCTCCAGGGTGCCATCCTGAAGTGCCTGGCCAAAGGCAGAGTCCCGGAGGGTTCCACTATCACTTCCCTTGGCGTAAGTACCAACATCGACGACACGGAAACACGACACGGAAGTAGATGGCATCTACAACAGCCAAGAGTACAACTGAATATGTACCTTTGTAGTTGTAGAATTGCGAACCCGAGCACGGTGGAGCCTGGATTACTACATGTTTCCCGTCAATGGAGCCAAGACAGTTGGGAAAATTCCACCTCTCCAGGAACTCGGCAGCGATGGCCCTCCAGTCTTCCTCCTTGGGGACAGGCATGTATTCACCATCCAGACAGTTGGTCTCCAAGAATGTGAAATAAAATTCAAAACAATTATCAATATTGTGACGAACTTGAAATTCCACCCACATATTCTATCTACTCATATACAATACCGGTAAAAAGTTTTAGAACACCTACTCATTCCTTGGTTTTTCTTTATTTTTACTATTTTCTACATTGTAGAATAATAGTGAATACATAAAAACTGTAAAATAACACATATGGAAACATGCAGTAACCAAAAAAAGTGTTAAACAAATCAAAATATATTCTATATTTGAGATTCTTCAAATAGCCACCCTTTGCCTTGATGACAGCTTTGCACACTGGTATTTGGTATTCTCTCAATCAGCTTCACCTGGAAGCTTTTCCAACAGTCTTGAAGGAGTTCCCATATATGCTGAGCACTTGTTGGCTGCTTTTCCTTCAGTCTGCGGTCCGACTCATCCCAAACCATCTCAATTTGGTTGAGGTCAGGGGATTGTGGAGGCCAGGTCATCTGATGCAGCACGCCATCACTCTAATTCTATGCAAATTTGCCCTTACACAGCCTGGTCCTGTTGAAAAACAAATGATAGTCCCACAAAGCACAAACCAGATGGAATGGCGTATCGCTGCAGAAATCTGTGGTAGCCATGCTGGTTAAGTGTGCATTGAATTCTAAATAAATCACAGACAGTGTCACCAGCAAAGCACCCCCACACCATCACACCTCCTCCTCCATGCTTTACGGTGGGAAATACACATGCGGAGATCATCCGTTCACCCATGCGGTTGGGACCAAAAATCTCCAATTTGGACTACGGACCAAAGGACAAATTTCCACCGGTCTAATGTCCATTGCTCGTGTTTCTTGGCACAAGCAAGTCTCTTCTTCTTATTGGTATCCTTTAGTATTGGTTACTTGCAGAATTTTGACCATGAAGGCCTGATTCACACAGTCTCCTCTGAACAGTTGATGTTGAGATGTGTCTGTTACTTGAACTCTGTGAAGCATTTATTTTGGCTGCAATCTGAGGTGTAGTTAATTGACCATTTCTGAGGCTGGTAACTCTAATGAACTTATCCTCTGCAGCAGAGGTAACTCTGGGTCTTCCATTCCTGTGGCAGTCCTCATGAGAGCCAGTTTCATCACAGCGCTTAATGGTTTTTGTGACTGCACTTTCAAAGTTCTTGAAATGTTCCATATTGACTGACGTTCATGTCTTAAAGTAATGATGGACTGCCGTTTCTCTTCACTTATTTGAGCTGTTCTTGCCATAATATGGACTTGGTTTTTTACCAAATAGGGATATCTTCTGTATACTACCCCTACCTTGTCACAACACAACTGATTGGCTCAAACGCATTAGGGTGGCTACTTTGAAGAATCTCAAATATAAGATATATTTTGATTTGCTTAACACTTTTTTGGCTACTACATGATTCCATATGTCTTATTTCATAGTTTTGATGTCTTCACTATTATTCTGCAATGTAGAACATAGTACAAATAAAAAATAACCCTTGAATGAGTAGGTGTGTTCAAACTTTTGATTGGTACTGTATATGTATTAATAAGGAGGCACAGCATAGGTAGTCAGTTTCGACATTGCTAGTTTGCTTCCTTTACCTAACTTAATCTGTGCAGGTGTTTTAAAACTTTTGACCAGTAGTGTACCTACCTCATTACAGTTTATTATGCTCTACTAATTATATTGTAATACTCATCAACCCTCATTAACAATGCCTTGAAACAGTACAATTCAGTCTATGACTGTATCAATAAACTGTAGCCCAGGCCAACTATACTCTTAGAAAAAAAGTGCTATCTAGAACCTAAAAGGGTTCTCCGGCTGTCCCCATAGGAGAACCCTTTGAGGAACCCTTTTTGGTTCCAGGTACAGTAGTACCCTTTTTGGTTCCAGGTAGAACCTTATTCGGTTCCATGTATAAACTTTTCCCCAAAGGGTTCTACCTGGAATCAAAAAGGGTTATCCTATGGGGAAAGAAGGACACTTTTAAGGAACCCTTTTTTCTAAGAGTGTATGTGATTCCAATAAGAATGTCATGAATGACTGTAACTGTCTTGAACAACAAGTGGTCCTGGAGAAGACTAGCCTACCTTCATCAGGGCAGAAGGCACCCCAACTTTCTTTTCATTTGGTAACATTGCCTCATTAAAAAATCTTTTTAAACCAACTTTGGGAAAAGTTATAGTCCTAATGAACATAAGGGCTATTAACTAGAGAGCCCTTTAGCTAGCTAGGTTGCACATAAAATATATCTAATATCAATCAATTACAGTATCAAAGGCTTTAAAAAATTCACTAGAATTGAGCTTACCGGAGACAAATCGCCAGGCTTTCAACTGGGCTGATGGGCTCCCGGTAGTTGGGATCCATCTGGGCGATCCAGCCTCCAACCATCTGGAGCAGGTGATCAAACTGGCTTCGGTCCAGATGAAAGTAACTTCGAAATTCCTCTCCAAATAATCGAAGCTCTTGGATGAGACGGTGGAACTTTGCTTTCGGAACATCAACCATCTCTGGACCCACATAGACCTGCACTTTCGACGGGGCTAGTCCCGGCCCAACAGCGCAATCAAGACCACTTCCTCAACGTTTGTCTCAAAGAGACTACTCTCTGCTATCTTGGCTATTTGTTATTGCATTTCGCTCCAAAATTATACATTTTGAAGGGAAATTATTTTATAGGCTCTCACAATACATTTTTTGATGTCATCGAATAAATAATATGTATGCTACTTGGCAAATAAATTAATAAAATAGGTAAAGAAATTATGCAATCAAACTGTTTTTATTATGTAATCCCACATATTTTACTGTATATGTGTGCAACAAAAATTCAACATTCACATTTTGCTACTTTCTGTCAAGTCTGCGCATACAATTTGATGCATATATTCGATAAATCGAACGTATGTATCACACCGAACGCACTGCAACTGGCTCTGCAACGAAATGCTGCAAGGCAAACGCAGCGTTCCATTGGAAATTAATGTACTTCTGGTGTACCAAAACGCAATTACACAGTCGGTGTGTTCGAAGCAGAGGCGGACCCTCTGATGCTCTCCCTCCGCTGAGACTGACCGTCAGATGCAGGCACCATCAGTCCAGTAAAATAATGAAAGCAAATGATATACTTCAATTTATGATCACTCAACTGTGTATCACAACTAATATAACAAACTATGATCTATTACCAGTGTGATCATATACCTGAAGTTTTGAAATATCATTTTGAAATGGTCTGAGAAGAACAACATTGCCAGGGCAATTCAAGCATAGCCGATACGCAGTCATAATGTATTGGGACTATAGCCTACTGCACGAACCTCATTGCTACAAAACTGTTTTTAATCGTTTTTCACCAATTCTGAGCGGTAGATCCCGGCCTGAGTGATCTTGGCTCAGAAAGGTTTGGTGACCACTGCCTTAAGGGTGTTGACGTGAGTTATTACACTATTGATCACTTTTTTTTTTACCACTTTATAATCAACGCAGAATGTAATAATAATAATTGAATTATTACATTATGTGAAAAACTATTACGTTACGCATTGAGCATATTTATTACATTATTGGCAATGTATTACATTATCAACATGTATTACATTATAAATGCAAAATATACTACATTATTAACTGTTATTACATCATTGGCAGTTTTTACATTATAAGTTGCTACAAGGTGGGGGCCAGGTTATGTGTATTTGTTCTAGTGTTAGGTTAAAGGGTAAAGTGTGTGTATTGACTCACTGTTTTGTAAGTGGGGGCCAGGGTCTTCTTGATGTGAGGGAGAGTGATCCCCACCAAGGCCTCATGAAAGATCCTTTTCCTCACCAAACTGCTGTCATAGTCATATTGCTGCAACACATAGAGAGTTTAATCAGCAAATAAACATTCATTTTGATCAGTGCTCGTCTCAGTGAGTTCCTCTGTATGCCTGTGAAGTAACTGTGCTTTAGACACAGATGTGTAATCATGAATAAGCAGTGTACCTTGAGCACCCTGTGCCTGGACTTCTCCATGGCAGAGCATGCGTTGCGTGGGTTGTCCTCTATGTCCTTGTAGAGCAGCAGATGAAATGTGTACGCTGCATTCTCCACCAGCTGAACACAGGACATGGAGGAATTAACCGGGAGCTCATCAGTCAATGACACACTGTGCATACAGTACTAGTCAAAAGTTTGGACACATCTACTCAGTTTTTCTTTATTTTTACTGTTTTCTACATTGTAGAATGTAGTGAAAACATCAAAACTATGAAATTATCCAATTTTATTAGTCACATTTAAAAATAAACATTGTACATTTAACTAGGCAAGTCAGTTAAGAACAAATTCTTATTTACAATGACAGCCTAGGAACAGTGGGTTACCTGCCTTGTTCAGGGGTAGAACGACAAATTTTTACCTTGTCAGCTCTGGGATTTGATCGAGCAACCTTTTGGTTACTGGACCAACGCTCTAACCACTTGGCTACCTGCCGCCCCTATGTGCTGAATACATGCACCAAATACAACAGGTGTAGACCTTACAGTGAAACGCTTACTTACGAGCCCCTAACCATCCATGCAGTTAAAAAGAATACGGATAAGAATAAGAAATAAAAGTAACAAGTAATTGAAGAGCAGCAGTAAAATAACAATAGTGAGACTATATGCAGGGGGTACCGGTACAGAGTCAATGTGCGGGGGCACCGGTTAGTTGAGGTAATATGTACATGTACAGAACCTATACTGCCAATGCTTACATTGGAGGAACTCAATGCCTTCGATGAGAGACTTGGCTGGGACAGCCACTTAAAAATTATTTTTTACAGTTGAAGTCGGAAGTTTACATACACTTAGGTTGGAGTCATTAAAACTTGTTTTTCAACCTCTCCACAAATGTCTTGTTATCTTCTTCCTGGTTCGGTGTCGCTTCCATGGGACGGTTGAGCTAACGTAGGCTAATGCGATTAGCATGAGGTTGTAAGAAACAAGAACATTTCCCAGGACATAGACATAACTGATATTGGCAGAAAGCTTACATTCTTGTTGATCTAACTGCACTATCCAATTTACAGTAGCTATTACAGTGAAATAATACCATGCTATTGTTTGAGGAGAGTGCATAATTTTGAACATGAAAAGTTATTAATAAACATATTAGGCACATTTGGGCAGTCTTGATACAGCATTTTTAACAGAAATGCAATGGTTCCTTGGATCAGTCTAAAACGTTGTACATACACTGCTGCCATCTAGTGGACAAATCTAAATTGCACCTGGGCTGGAATAATACATTATGGCCTTTCTCTTGCATTTCAAAGATATTAAAAAGAACAGTTGGTTATTTCTTTGTATTATCTTTTACCAGATCTATTATTTTAGATTCTCCTAGATTCCTTTCACATTTCCACAAAGTTCAAAGTGTTTCCTTTCAAATGGTACCAAAAATATGCATATCCTTGCTTCAGGCCCTGAGCTACAGGCAGTTTGATTTGGATATGTAATTTTAGGCAAAAATTGAAAAAAGGGGCGTATCCTTAACAAACTATAGTTTTGGCAAGTCGGTTAGGACATCTACTTTGTGCATGACACAAATCATTTTCCCAACAATTGTTTACAGACAGATTATTTCACCTATTATTAAATATATCTCAATTCCAGTGGGTCAAAAGTTCACATACACTAAGTTGGCTGTGCCTTTAAACAGCTTGGAAAATTCCAGAAAATGATGTCATGGGTTAAGAAGTTTCTGATTGGCTAACTTACATAATGTGAGTCAATTGGAGGTGTCCCTGTGGATGTATTTCAAGGCCTACCTTCAAACTCAGTGCCTCTTTTCTTGACATCATGGTAAAATCAAAAGAAATCAGCTGTCACGACTTCTACCGCCTTTCCTTGTTTGGGCAGTGTTCGGCGGTCGAAGTCGCCGGTCTTCTAGCCATCACCGATCCATTTTTCATTTCCATTTGTTTTGTCTCGTTTTTCCACACACCTGGTTCTCATTTCCCTCATTATGTGTTGTGTTTTAACCCTCTGTTTTCCCCATGTCTTTGTGTGGTATTGTTTATCTGTTCATGTATGCGCACGGTAGGCTGGTTAAGCTGTGTTATGTTAAACCCTTATTTGTATTTCGTGTTAGTTTGTGCCATGTGCTTTTGGGTCGCCAAATAAAAGGCTCTGTTTTGCTACCAACTATCTGCTCTCCTGCGCCTGACTTTCTACAGCCATTCACGCATATCCTGACATCAGCCAAGACCTAAATAAATTGTAGACCTCCACATCTGGTTCAACCTTGGGAGCAATTTCCAAACACCTGAAGGTACCACGTTCATCTGTACTAAACAATAGTACGCAAGTATAAACACCATGGGACCACACAGCCGTCATACCGCTCAGGAACAACAGCAAAGGACCTTGTGAAGATGCTGGAGGAAACAGGTACAAAAGTATCTATATCCACAGTAAAATGAGTCCTATATCAACATAACCTGAAAGGCCACTCAGCAAGGAGGAAGCCACTGCTCCAAAACCGCCATAAAAAAAGCCAGACTACAGTTTGCAACTGCACATGGGGACAAAGATCGTACTTTTTGGAGAAATGTCCTCTGGTCTGATGAAACAAAAATAGAACTGTTTGGCCACAATGTCCATCGTTATGTTTGGGAGAAAAAGGGGGAGACTTGCAAGCCGAAGAACACCATCCCAACCGTGAAACACGGGGGTGGCAGCATCATGTTGTGGGGGTGCTTTGCTGCAGGAGAGACTGGTGCACTTCACCAAATAGATGGCTTCATGAGGCAGGAAAATGATGTGGATATATTGAAGCAACATCTCAAGATATCAGTCAGGAAGTTAAAGCTTGCTCGCAAATGGGTCTTCCAAATGGACAATGACCCCAAGCATACTTCCAAAGTTGTGGCAAAATGGCTTAAGGACAACAAGGTCAAGGTACTGGAGTGGCCATCACAAAGCCCTGACCTCAATCCCATAGAAAATGTGTGGGCAGAACTGAAAAAGCGTGTGTGAGCAAGGAGGCCTACAAACCTGACTCGGTTACACCAGCTCTGTCAGGAAGAATGGGCCAAAATTCACCTAACTTATTGTGGGAAGCTTGTGGAAGGCAACCCGAAACATTTGACCCAAGTTAAACAATTTAAAGGCAATACTACCATATGCTATGTATGTATGTAAACTTCTGACACACTGGGAATGTGATGAAAGAAATAAAAGCTGACATAAATCATTCTTTCTACTATTATTCTGACATTTCACATTCTGACCTAAGACAGGGAATCTTCACTAGGATTAAATGTCAGGAATTGTGAAAAACTGAGTTTAAATGTATTTGGCCAAGATGTATGTAAACTTCCGACTTCAACTGTAAGTAGAGTTATTAAAGTGAATATGCATAGAAGATAACAACATAGAGTAGCAGCTGTGTAAAAGTGTGGGGGGGGGGCAATGCAAATAGACTGGGTAGCCATTTGATTAGATGTTCAGGAGTCTTATGGCTTGGTGCTAGAAGCTGTTTAGAAGCCTCTTGGACCTCGACTGGTACCACTTGCCATGCGGTAGCAGAGAGAACAGTCTGACTAGGGTGGCTGGAGTTTTTGACCATTTTTAGGGCCTTCCTCTGACACCGCCTGGTATAGAGGTCCTGGATGGCAGGAAGCTTAGCCCCAGTGATGTACTGGGCCGTTCACACTACCCTCTGTAGTGCCTTGCGGTCGGAGGCCGAGCAGTTGCCATACCAGGCAGTGATGCAACCAGTCAGCATGCTCTCAATGGTGCAGCTGTAGAACCTTTTGAGGAGCTGAGGACCCATGCCAAATCTTTTCAGTCTCCTTAGGGGGAATAGGTTTTGTCGTGCCCTCTTCACGACTGTCTTGCTGTGCTTGGACCATGTTAGTTTGTTGGCGATGTGGACACCAAGGAACTTGAAGCTCTCAACCTGCTCCACTGCAGCCCCGTCAATGAGAATGGGGGCATGCTTGGTCCTCTTTTTCCTGTAGTCCACAATCATCTCCTTTGTCTTGATCATGTTGAGGGAGAGGCTGTTGTCCTGGCATCACATGGCCAGGTCTCTGACCTCCTCCCTATAGGGTGTGTCGTCGTTGTCGGTGATCAGGCCTACAACTGTTGTGTCATTGGAAAACTTAATCAAATCAAATCACATGTATTTATTTTGCCCTTCTTACATCAGCTGATATCTCAAAGTGCTGTACAGAAACCCAGCCTAAAACCCCAAACAGCAAGTAATGCAGGTGTAGAAGCACGGTGGCTAGGGAAAACTCCCTAGAGGAACCAGGCTATGAGGGGTGGCCAGTCCTCTTCTGGCTGTGCCGGGTGGAGATTATAACAGAACTTGGCCAAGATGTTCAAATGTTCATAAATGACCAGCATGGTCAAATAATAATAATCACAGTAGTTGTCGAGGGTGCAACAAGTCAGCACCTCAAGAGTAAATGTCAGTTGGCTTTTCATAGCCGATCATTGAGAGTATCTCTACCGCTCCTGCTGTCTCTAGAGAGTTGAAAACAGCAGGTCTGGGACAGGTAGCACGTCCGGTGGTGTTGGATGATGGTGTTAGAGTCGTGCCTGGCCGTGCAGTCATGAGTGAACAGGGAGTACAGGAGGGGACTGAGCACGCACCCCTGAGGGGCCCCTGTGTTGAGGATCAGCGTGGTGGATGTGTTGTTACCTACCCTTACTACCTGGGGGCGACCCGTCAGGACGTCCAGGATCTAGTTGCCGAGGGATGTGTTTGGTCCCAAGGTCCTTAGCTTATTGATGAGCTTTGAGGGCACTATGGTGTTGAACGCTGAGCTGTAGTCAATGAATAGCATTCTCACATAGGTGTTCCTTTTGTCCAGGTGGGAAAGGGCAGTGTGGAGTGCAATAGAGATTGCATCATCTGTGGATCTGTTGGGGTGGTATGCAAAATTGGAGTGGGTCTAGGGTTTCTAGGATAATGGTGTTGATGTGAGCCATGACCAGCCTTTCAAAGCACTTCAGTGCTAAGGGTCAGTAGTCATTTAGGCAGGCTACCTTAGTGTTCTTGGGCACAGCGCATGCTCGCAGTTGGTCAGCGCATGCTCGCAGTACACGTCCTGGTAATCCGCCTGGCCCTGCGGTCTTGTGAATGTTGACCTGTTTAAAGGTCTTACTCACATCGGCTGCGGAGAGCGTAATCACACAGTCTTCCGGGAACAGCTGATGCTCTCATGCATGTTTCGATGTTATTTGCCTCGAAGCGAGCATAGAATCAGTTTAGTTCATCTGGTCTGCTAGTGTCACTGAGCAGGTCTTGGCTGTGCTTCCCTTTGTAGTCTGTAATGGTTTGCAAACCCTGCCACATCCGATGAGCGTCAGAGACGGTGCAGTACCATTCGATCTTAGTCCTATATTGACGCATTGCCTGCTTGATGGTTCGTCGGAGGGCATAGCGGGATTTCTTATAAGCTTCCGGGTTAGAGTCCTGCTCCTTGAAAGTGGCAGCTCTAGCCTTTAGCTCAGTGCGGATGTTGCCTGTAATCCATGGCTTCTGGTTGGGGTATGTACGTACCTCATGAAGCTGGTTGAGAGAATGCTAAGAGTGTGCAAATCTGTCATCAAGGCAAAGGGTGGCTACTTTGAAGAATCTCAAATATAAAATATATTTTGATTTGTTTAACACTTTTTTGGTCTCTACATGATTCCATATGTGTTTATTTCATATTTCACAGTTTTGATGTCTTCACTATTATTCTACATTGCAGAAAATAGTAAAAATATATAAAAACCCTTGAATGATTAGGTGTATCCAAACTTTTTACTGGTTCTGTAGCTATTATTTTTCATCACCATCAACAGGTCAACACTGTCTGTCGGATTCACAACAACTGAGACTGTCTGATGAGTATTAAAGTGTGGAAAATCTTAGTTAGTCACTTAGTGTGTGCGTAATGTTTACCTGCTGTAGGTCTATCTGGGTGCTGTGGACCAGACTGCTGATGTTGGAGAAGCCAAAGCGTTCCTGCAGGTCGTGCAGCTGGTCGTGGAGAGAATTGATCCTCTGGTAACAACTCAACAGATTGGGCCTACTCAGTTTAGCTAGGGCCTGGAGAGAGGGAGAGGGGAAGAGGGGGATGAGAGGAAGGAGAGAGAGGGTGATAAAAAAGGAAGCAACAGAAAGGGAGGACGGGTGATGGAGTTTGATAAAAAGGGAATAGATGAGAAAGAGAAAAAAGGGGTGAGGGAGAGAGGGAAAAGGTGAGAAGAAAGAGCAAGCGGGATCAACAGAAAGTGGGGGTCAATAGTTTGAGTAAATGATAGCTCAGACAGGACTGTTTATGAGAAGAGGAGAGGAAGTTTGCACCTGCTTGAGTTCATTGGTAACCCCGCCCTCCTGGAAGTCCTGACACAGTTGGTCCATCTGGCTGTCACTCAGGAGCCGTGCATCCTGGAACCCTGAGCTGATTGGTCCCATCAGCTCCTCCAGTACGGAGGCCAGGTAGGGCTGCACGCCCTCCGAACAGAACTTCTCTGCTGGCTCCAATACACTAGCTGCAGTAGGACAGATACATTCATTAGCTGCTCTGATAAACTGGCTACAGTAGGACAGATACATTCATTAGCTGCTCTGATAAACTGGCTACAGGAGGACAGATACATTCGTAGGTTCATGCATCAGACCCCAAGCTAGGACTTGGTCAATAGAACAAGATACAGTACTGTACATTGAATCATAGTTTAAGATCTCTCTGGATTTAATCTATAGTGCACCTGTTCCATTAATGCAATAAAAACAGCGTTTAATGTATATAAAACAAGTTATCTATCTTAAGTGCTGCTGACTAAAATGGATAATTGTAACTCGTTCAATGGAGGGTATTGGCATGGCTTATGTATAAACTGCCTGGGCACGAATATTTAATAAAGTCCAGTGTACAGTCATCAAATCTGCTGGGTGGCATTTACTGTCCCCACAGAGACATTCACTCTCACAGGGAGTTAGCTAGGTATCAGTGTCAACAACACTGAATAGAACAAAAGAATAATGTACACCAACGCCCCAATACCACACCCTGACCTAAGCCCTGCTGGATCACCAACAGGCCTACCCAGCCCCCTGAAATCAGACACACACAATCTCACACGTACGCAAACGCAAGCACGCACGAACATGTGCGCACGCACATACATTATTGTATAACTAACCTTTGCGGGGACAAACAATTCAGTCCCATTCAAAATCCTATTTTCCTTAACCCCTAACCTTAATCCGAAAACCTAACGTTATAACCCTAAACCTAACCCTAGCTCATAACGCTAAAACTAACCCTAGCTCCTAACACTAACCCTAAACCTAATTCTAATCCTAACACTAATTCTAACCTTAACCTTATACCCCCTACAAATAACATTTGACCTTGTGGGGACAAACAAAATGTCCCCAGTTAGTCAAATTTTTTGTTAGTTCACTATTCTTGTGGGGGCTTCTGGTCCCCACAAGTATAGTTATACACACACACACACAAGTACACACAAATACATGCAGTTAACCTGCCATGTTCATGCTCATATGGATGCATTCATGTAAAACAGTATCATGTGACAAATTACAAGTAACGGATTGCATTTGTTTGTCTTGTAGTGACTGAGAGCTGCATAGCCCTACCTCTCTTGCTGATTTCTAAATGAACCCCTAACCCCTACCCGTATACGAGTATAGTATGGGGGAAGATTTTGGATTGATTCTCTCTCCAGGGTTAGTCGGTACCTCGTAGTTTTCCCTCCAGGTAGGTTCTGGAGTTGAGGATCTGGTCCATATCAGAGCGTATCAGCACCTCCTGCTGGTGAGCTGCCTTCCTACACTCCTCCTTCAGAGCAGACATACCCTTAAATAGACACTCCTGCACCAGGAAATAGGCCGCTTCTACTGTCTGTGGTGCAGAATAGAGAGGGGTTAGGGTTTAAGGAAATAAACACACGCACACGCATCATTATCATCATACTTTAGTATTGGTAGCGTGACTCACAGCGAACCACACTCTCTTCCTCTCTGTCTTCCTGGCTTTTAGATGAGGAAGCATGTCCTTCTCCAAAGAGGGCAACAGCTCCTCCATAACCAAGTTGGCCAATACCTATACACACACAAACACACAATGTTTTTGTACAAGTCTTACGAACCATGCATATCAAACATCCAAATCATATGACAACATTGTAAGTCGCTCTCTGGATAAGAGCGTCTGCTAAATGTAAATGTAAACAACATGCAGATTGATTTACCCCTGAAAAACATGCAGGTGAGTAATACTGCAAACACATGGTGAAACTACAGAGCAAAACTCTCTGGGAGCAACATCTCTACACTTGGCGTTGAAAACATTCAACGCATGTACTAAGCTATGATGAGAGAGGTGTGAGAACAGACACACACAACACGCACAAATAAGTGAATGCGGAGGTGTGCGAGTGCAGTAGGACAGTGGCGGCCTCCTTGCAGTAATAGGGGTTGTTTCCTGCACCTCTAACTTAACTTCCTGGTAGCCTAACCAGCTATCACAAATGCTCCCTGACCACACAATTGCCCAATTATACTGCCATCAACTAACAGGGGATTGGGGGGGGGGGTAAAGAGAGAAAGAGTGTCAAGGGAATCAGTATCTGCTGATGTGAGTGTTTTAAGCATAGAGGCTGACCCAGTAACCTACCCT
This sequence comes from Salmo trutta, assembly GCF_901001165.1. NCBI lineage: Eukaryota > Metazoa > Chordata > Actinopteri > Salmoniformes > Salmonidae > Salmo > Salmo trutta. The sequence continues at coordinate 28,931,087 of NC_042960.1, read as the reverse complement.
GACGTCACTGCCAATCAGCATTTTCCAGGAGTCATAGCTGCCCTTCTCCTGTCTATAGAGGTGGATTGCTTTGAGGAAGGCCTGCACCTCAACTGTCTTCTTCTTTAGGAAGTCTGAGAGAAGGAGAGAGAAAGTGGAGAGATAAAGAGAGAGAGCACGAAAGAGAAAGAGAGATAGAGAGAGAGAGAGAGGGAGAGAGAGAAAGGTAGAGAGAAGACAGGAGTGGGAAGAAATGTGTGATGCTTCTCTGTCTTTTAACAAGGAAGTCAGATCTGGGCTGTGTTCCAATTGCCTACTTGTCTCCACAAAGTGTGCACTAACAAAACATGGTGAAAATATGGGCTAGAGGGAGTTTCCACTATGTCCCAATGTCCCATACACACGAGAGAGGGGGGTAAGTGACTGCACACTTCAGAGTGAACGGTAGAGAATTGGAGCACAGCCCTGGCCTTAGTTCTGACTGAGCTTTGTGTTTGCTCTCCTCCCTCAGGAAACCCTACATGAAAATGTTATTAAAAGTTATGCCTATGCATCTTTGCTTCAGTGCTGGTGTGGCGAACCTGCTACCATGGTAACCATTCGTTCTGGCTGGTTAGTTACCTTGGTTCTGGTGCCGGATGCAGTCGGAGAGGATGGAGAGGAATTCAGCTTGGCGAGCATCCTGTCGGAAGCAGAAGTAGTAATCCCTACGGTACGGAAGCCTGAGGTACACAGGGAACTGTCCAGGCATGCCGATTATAGGAGGGGCAAACTTTTCATTCACATCTGCAATGGAAAGACACATCATCATGTTGGTCATACCACATTGGCTATTACTATTACACACATCATGCTGGGCCACACATACACCCACCCACCCAGACACACGCACCCACACAGACACACTCACACACACGCACACCAGCCTGCCTGGTTTTTCTAGAGGAACACACTGGCTATTCCAAAGGACGAAACATTTGATGATCAAGTATCTATTTTAAGGTAGTATTCATCTCTCATGAGAGAACATATGATCAAATGTGATAAAAACAACAGCCTTTATCTGCATTTGTGACCGTCTGTAATAGGAAAGGTAATGCTGCTTCTCCCAGAGTAGCAAGGACTAAAAAACGAACACCCACTCACTGTGCTCTCTACACATCTAAAAGCAGTTGAGGTGGGAGTTGGGAACAACAAAGTATTCGACTGAAATTTGGCAACTTTCAAAATAAGTGTTCGGAATGGCAACAGAAACAAAATGAAAGAATCTGCCAACAGAGAGACACAGCATGTGTCAGTGCTCAGTGGATGGAATGGTATTATCAGTCCGGCTATAAAGACTGGTTTCCCTACGCATCTGTGTCCCTGTAGGCAGGTTTGAACAGGTTTTAGGCCAGTTTCCAGGGTATTTGCATTGACATTTCACTAGACAAGTAGGAAACCAAGCAAACCCTACATAGAGACTGTCTGCGAGAAGGGATTACCATTGTGAGTGCGCAATGTAGTGTAGCAACAGACAGGGAGTGTAACTTAAGCCATACACATTCATACTCACACACACCCACCTACTCATTCAAGGGTTTTTCTTTATTTTTACTATGTTCTACACTGTAGAATAATAGTGAAGACATCAAAACTATGAAATAATACATATGGAATCATATAGTAACCAGAAAAGTGTTAAACAAATCAAAATATATTTGAGATTTGAGATTCTTCAAAGTAGCCACCCTTTGCCTTGATGACAGCTTTGCACACTCTTGGCATTCTCTCAACCAGCTTCATGGGGTAGTCACCTGGAATGCATTTCAATTAACAGGTGTGCCTTGTTAAAAGTTAATTTGTGGAATTTCTTTCCTTCTTAATGCGTTTGAGCCAATCAGCTGTGTTGTGGCAAGGTAGGGTTGGTATACAGAAGATAGCCCTATTTGGTAAAATACCAAGTCCATATTATGGCAAGACCAGCTCAAATAAGCAGTCCATCATTACTTTATGACACGACGGTCAGTCAATACGGAAAATGTCAAGAACTTTGAAAGTTTCCTCAAGTGCAATCGCAAAAACCATCAAGCACTATGATGAAACTTGCTATCATGAGGACCGCCACAGGAAAGGAAGAACCAGAGTTACCTCTGCTGCAGAGGATACATTCATTAGAATTACTAGCCTCAGAAATCGTCAATAAACTGCACCTCAGATTGCAGGCCAAATAAATGCTTCACAGAGTTCAAGTAACAGACACATCTCAACATCAACTGTTCAGAGGAGACTGAATCAGGCCTTCATTGTCACTTCCTGACCAGTAAAGGGGTTATTTGTTCTAATTAGTTTGGTCAGGACGTGGCAGGGGGTATTTGTTTTATGTGGTTCAGGGTGTGTTTGAGTATGTGTTCATGTAGAGGGGTATTTGATTTATTAGTCCGGGGTTTTTTGGTTAGTTCTATGTTGTTAGTTCTATGTCTGTGCTAGGGTATTGTATTTCTATGTTTAGGAATGGGGATTGGGGCCTTCAATTGGAGGCAGCTGTCTATCGTTGCCTCTGATTGAAGGTCCTATATTTAGGAGTGTGTTTGTTTTGGGAATTGTGAGAGATTGTTTCTTGTTTTGCCTGATGAGACTGTCTAGTTCGTTTGTTTTTTGTATACGTTGTTTGTGTTTTTCCTTCTTCACAAATAAAAAGATGAGTATACATTTTCCCGCTGCGTTTTGGTCTACACCCTACGACACCTGTGACATTCATTGTCGAAATTGATGCAAAGAAACCACTACTAAAGGACACCAATAAGAAGAGACTTGCTTGGGCCAAGAAACAAGAGCAATGGACATTTGACCGGTGGAAATCTGTCCTTTGGTCTGATGAGTACAAATTTGCGATTTTTGGTTCCAACCGCTATGTCTTTGTGAGACACAGAGTAGGTGAACGGATGATCTCCGCATGTGTGGTTCCCACCGTGAAGCATGGAGGAGAAGATGTTATGGTGTTGGGGTGCTTTGCTGGTGACACTGTCAGTGGTTTATTTAGAATTCAAGGCACACTTAACCAGCATGGCTACCACAGCATTCTGCAGCGATACGCCATCCCATCTGGTTTTCGCTTAGTGGGATTATCATTTGTTTTTCAACAGGACAATAACTCAAAAACACCTCCAGGCTGTGTAAAGGCTATTTGACCAAGAAGGAGAGTGATGGAGTGCTGCATCAGATGACCTGCATCGGATGATGGCGCAGACGGCGATGGCAGCATTGCGACTAGCTCTTAAGCAACTCTGCAGTATTTTGTTTGATTACATACAATTTTTTTACGTTATTAGCTCAGGAATTGTTTTGTGTTATTACATACAGCCGGGAAGAACTATTGGATATTAGAGCAGCTGTAACTCACCAGAACTTCCAGCATTACGACCAGGATTACGACTTCCCTGGAGCGGATCCTTTGTTAGCTCTCCCCAGAGCACTTGAACTTATTCCAGAGGCTGACCCAAAACAACGCTGGCGGAGAAGAGGTACTTGAGGCGGTCTTCTGGTCCGACTTAGGAAGCGTGCACACCACCCACCACTCCCAAGTATTTTACTCGCTAATGTCCAATCTCTGGATAATAAAATTGAGGAGCTCAAGGCGATGCCCAAAACGGACATCCTATTACATGATATACTCACTGTTGGTTTCAGAAACAGGGAAGCATTTGTCCACCATGGCCATGTATTTCTCCTCTGTGGTGAGCACTGTGCCCCCTGTTGGCAGCAACTTGTGGCGCGGGGGCACACCCTTCACAAAGGTCTGGAAGAAAGGAGTCACTGCACAAGGGCTATTTCAATTTTTCTGTTATTTATTTAGCTCAAATACTGTATACATTTTTCTTATGCTGCTTATTCATTCCCCTATTCAGACAAAATGTCTCCCCAATGACTATGTCCTCCTTATGGCTGTTAAAAACAGTGTCATAAGAGTGTCCTGCTCACCTCAAAGCTGTTGTGGAACTCCAGACAGTAGTTGCCACGCACCACCACATACCTCTCTTCCCACTTCCTGGCTGCTTCAAAATGAAGGACTTGTTCCTCATACAGCACCTCCCCCGCCTCCGGAGGACCCTGGATCAACACAGAGATTATGTCATGATACCATGTCCTCAGCGGTAATCAATGGAGAGATCCATTGAACACATACGCACACGCGCAAGCAAACACGCAAGCACACACACACACACACACCTTACCCTCTGTTTGAGGAGCTGTTTTATTTTCTCTTTTGGCTGCTCCAGCTCATCCTGGATTTGGGAGAAGAAGACCACAGAGTACTGTGTCCTGTAGTGGGGACCGAACTCTTTCAACTCCGCCTCTGCACAACCTACAAACAACATCACCCAAACATACAGTAAATGGCATTATACACTAAATATACAAAACATTAAGAACACCTGCTCTTTCTATGACATAGACTGACCAAGTATATCCAAGTGAAAGCTATGGTCCCTTATTGATGTCACTTGTTAAATACACTTCAATCAGTGTAGATGAAGGGGAGGAGACAGGTTAATGAAGGATTTTTAAGCCTTGAGAAAATTGAGACAGGGATTGTGTATGTGTGCCATTCAGAGGGTATTTGGGCGGGACAAAAAAATGTAAGAGCCATTGAACAGGGTATGGTAGTAGGTGCTAGGTGGACCGGTTTGTGTCAAGAACTACAACGCTACTGGGTTTTCATGCTCAACAGTTTCCCATGTGAATCAAGAATGGTCCACAACCCAAAGGACATCCAGCCAACTTGACACAATTGTGGGAAGCATTGGAGTCAACATGGGCCAGCATCCCTGTGGAACGCTTTCGACACCCTGTAGAGTCCATGCCCCGACGAATTGAGGATGTTCTGAGGGCAAAAGGGGGTGCAACTCAATATTAGGAAGGTGTTCCTAATGTCTTGTACATTCAGTGTACAGTATGTAGTAGCAGATGTAATAGTAATACAGTATAGTGACTAGTAGAATAATTGGTAATGGCAATGATAATTCATAGTGATTGTGTTAAGAATAGTACTGTAATTGAGCGGGAAAAGGGGAAGTTCTAAAGGGGCCACTTCGTGAGGTTTACTTCAAATCAATCAATAATTTGATTAATTTTAAATATATATATATATATATATATATTTAAAGTTGGCATATTAGATTTTATTGTTTAAATAACTTATGAAATAGATTGGTGTTTTTTCACTATCTAATCATGACATGGGGTTGTTCAATGACAGACATGTATTTGGTTCAAATCTATCACTTGATGGTTTCATTTTAGAGAGACAAATAATCATGTTTTTTTGCATAACGCTACAGTATATAACCGCCTCACTTTTACAGAAATAAGTAGTGCTGCTAGGTTTATCAACATCAAAGTTAGTGCATTCATCTTAAGATAGCTAGGTGAGACAACCACGTATCAGTCAAATATACGGGATATGAACAATCCATTCCAGCAAAAAAAATTGACATCGCATTTAGCAAAGAAATCTAACATCTATTAATAAAACATCTGAGAACAGTAACATTTTACACACACATAAGTAAAATAAATAATTTCTGGTATACAAATTCCCCTGGCTACGGGAGTGGATTTCCTACCGTTCCTCGTGGGCGAGAGCTATGACCCAACCTGTAATGCTATTGCTTCCATTTCATTCAAGATTCTTGTTTGTGTGTGCGTGCGTATTGATACATTAGAGTGTGAATGAAAAGATTGTTTGTATCAAACAAATGATAAGCTTACTACCAAGATTTCATAACCTTGCAACCTGATATACCTGGATGTCCCTGACTTACCTAGGCCAACCTGTTTGAGTTGTGTGAGTGTTTTTCTCAGGTGTGTGTGTGTGGTGTGTCTCTCTACGTGTGTGTGCGGCACCCTTCTCCAGGTGTGTATAATGTTGGTGTTGGGACAGGCTGCACTGTAAAAAAAATGTAGTTGTTTTAACTAATTATTATTACTAAGTAACTGGTTTCACAGCCTTTTTTAGTTTACTCAACTTTTCAGAGGTTTTCCATTGCCTCACAAAGAAGGGCACCTATTGGCAGAAGGGTAAAAATAACAAAAGAAGACATTTAATATTCCATTGAGTATGGTGAAATTATTAATTACACTTTGGATGGTGTATCAATACACCTAGTCACAACAAAGACACAGGCGTCCTTTCTAACTCAGTTGCTGGAGAGGAAGGAAACTGCTAAGGGATTCACCATGAGGCCAATGGTGACGTTAACGCATAGATGTGAGGTACCCTGTTTAAAAATCGATTTGTGGACACTGAAGATCTTGCATTAAGCGATAGCCCTGGTTTCCACGGACACAGTAGTATATTTTCTGAGCCTGTGTGACGTAGGATGTGAAATTCGAAAGATGGGATGTCCCTCCTACCATTTAATTCGCTCTTCCGACTTTCCATCAACTCCTGGCTGAACCTTAAATCACATTGACAAAGCACATGCCTGTAATCCTTACATTGTAGCGCAGCAGGAGAGAGTGCTTTCATCACCGTAACACATTCAGATCGATTTATAGCCATTCATCTAAAACAATTCATAGATTTTTAACAAAACACACGTTCCTGACGAGTTCAGGAATCCAAGCTTGAGGTCCGTGAGACATTTACAGCGATGGGGGCAGACGTTTTGATGAAGAAAGAACTTTAGAAAATACGGACATTTTCTCTAACACTAAACATACAAATATGTATTTTACAGTTATAAGGAAGGTGAAATCTTATAGTTATTCCTTTTATTTATAAATTGATTATGGTATATTTAAAAAAGCATATACAGTGCATTTGCAAAGTATTCAGACCCCTTGACTTTTCCCACAAATGTTTATTTACAGCCTTATTCTAAAATGAATCAAACACATTTTATTCCTCATCAATCTACACACAATACCCCAAAATGAGAAAGCGAAAACAGGTTTTTAGATATGTTTGCAAAAATAAATACGTATTATTCTGATCCTTTGCTACGAGACTTGAAATTGAGCTCAGGTGCATCCTGTTTCCATTGATCATCCTTGAGATGTTTAAACAACTTGATTGGAGTCCCCCTGTTGTAAATTCAATTGATTGGACATGATTTTGAAAGGCACACACCTGTCTATATAAGGTCCCACAATTGAGAGAGCATGTCAGAGCAAAAACCAAGCCATGAGGTTGAAGGATTTTCCGTAGAGCTCAGAAACAGGACTGTGTCGAGGCACAGATCTGGGGAAGGGTACCAAAACATTTCTGCAGCATTGAATGTCCCCAAGAACACAGTTGCCTCCATCATTCTTAAATGGAAGAAGTTAGGAACCACCAAGACTCTTCGTAGAGCTGGCTACCCGACCAAACTTGAGCAATCGGGGGAGAAGGACCTTGGTCAGGGAGGTGACCAAGAACCCAATGGTCACTCTGACAGAGCTGCAGAGTTCCTCTGTGGAGATGGAGGCCAGACGGAAGCCACTCCCCAGTAAAAGGCACATGACAGCCCGCTTGGAGTTGCCAAAAGGCACCTAAAGACTTTCAGACCCTGAGAAACAAGATTCTCTGGTCTGATGAAACCAACATATGGCCTGAATGCCAAGTGTCACGTCTGGAAGAAACCTTGCACAATCCCTACGGTGAAGCATGGTGGTGGCAGCATCATGCTGTGGGGATGTTTTTCAGCGACAGGGACTGAGAGACTAGTCAGGATCGAGGGAAAGATGAAGGGAGCAAAGTACAGAGAGATCCTTGATGAAAACCTGCTCCAGATCGCTCAGGACCTCAGACTGGGGTGAAGGTTCATCTTCCAATAGAACAATGACCCTAAGCACACAGCCAAGACAACGAAGGAGTGGCTTTGGGACAAGTCTCTGAATGTCCTTGAGTGGCCCAGCCAGACCCCGGACTTCAACCTAATTGAACATCTCTGGAGAAACCTGAAAATAGCTGTGCAGAAACACTCCCCATCCAACCTGACAGAGCTTGAGAGGATCTGCAGAGAAGAATGGGAGAAACTCCCCAAATACAGGTGTGCCAAGCTTGTAGCGTCATACCCAAGAAGACTCAAGGCTGTAGTCGCTGCCAAATGTGCTTCAACAACGTACTGAGTAAAGGGTCTTAATACTTATGTAAATTTGATATTTCAGTTATTTATTTTGAATACATTTGTAAGAATTGTTTTCTATTAATTTCAGAATGAGGCTGTAACAAAACAAAATGTGGAAAAAGTCAAGGGGTCTGAATACTTTCCGCACTATAAAAACTTTCAAGCCTTGTTCATACAGTGTTGTTGAATAGGAAATACAAAATATCAAATATTTCATGTTTTCATATTTCTATCATATTTGTACTGTGTACTTGAGCTTGTGTCCTCAAAAGTGACTGCAATTTATAAATATTTTATCAGAAAGGTGAGAATTTAAGCTTTCTTGGAGTACGCAGCATTACTAGCTATTGTTAATGGCCCTCTCATGATAAATAATAACTTTTGGGGATTATGTAGATTACATTTTTGATTATGTTTAGTTACATTTAAGTGGTTAAAAATAGTGAGGATGACTGTGATAGGAGAAAACTGAGGATGGATCAACAACATCATAGTTACTCCACAATATTAACCTAATTGACAGAGTGAAAAGAAGGAAGCTTGTACAGAATAAAAATATTCCAAAACATGCATCCTGTTTGCAGCAAGGCACTAAAGTAATACTGCAAAAAATGTGGCAAAGCAATTCATTATCCTGAATACAAAGTGTTATGTTTGGGGCAAATCCAATACAACACATTACGGAGAATCACTCCCCATATTTTCAAGCATAGTGGTGGCTGCATCATGTTATGGCTATGCTTGTAATCGTTAAGGACTGGGGAGTTTTTCAGGATAAAAAAGAAATGGAAAGGACCTATACACAGGCAAAATCCTGGAGGAAGGCCTGGTTCAGTCTGCTTTCCACCAGACACTGGGAGATGAAATCACCTTTCAACAGGATAATAACCTAAAACACGACGCCAAATCTACAGTGGAGTTTCTTACCAAGAAGACAGTGAATGTTCCTGAGTGGCAGAGTTACAGTTTTGACTTATATCTGCTCGAAAATCTTTGGCAAGACCTGAAAATGGCTAAAGTGGCTTGCGAATGTTTTCACCCCCTTAGCAATTTTCCTAATTTGTTGCCTTATAACCTGGAATTTAAATGGATTTTTGGGGAGTTTGTATCATTTGATTTGCACAACATGCCTACCACGTTGAAGAAGCAACATATTTTTTTATTGTGAAATAAACAAAATAAGTGTCACAGTATCCAACAAAGGTGGCGCCCCTCCTCGGTCGGGTGGTGCTCGGCGGTCGTCGTCGCCGGCCTATTAGCTGCCACCGATCCATGTTTCTGTGTCTTTTGGTTTTGTCTGTCTATCCCGCACCTGTTTTGTGTCTGTCATTAGTGGGGGGTTATTTAGTGTGTATTTTCAGTTTTGGTTCTCATGCGGGATTGTTTATTGTCCACCCAGGACAGTTGTGTGTGGCCTGTTTCGCTGGCCTGTGTACGACTTATTGCCGGGCTGCGCCCCGTGCGCTTTTCTTCGTGCTTTCTTTTGGGAATGTGTTTTCCTGGCGGACTTATTTAAGCGCCCTGTGCCTTTCGGCTATTGTATTTTTGTTTACCGTGGCATTAAAAATCTGTTGCTCCGGACCTCTGTCTCCTGCGCCTGATTCCGCATCTCCACTGGTCCTAGAATTCCGTGACAATAAGACACAAAACTGAAAACTTGAGCATGCATAACTATTCACTCCCCCAAAGCCAATACTTTGCAGAGCCACCTTTTGCAGCAATTACAGCTGCAAGTCTCTTAGGGTACATCTCTATAAGCGTGGCACATCTAGTCACTGGGATTTTTGCCCATTCTTCAAAGCAAAACTGCTGCAGCAACTTCAAGTTGGATGGGTTCCGCTGGTGTACAGCAATTTTTAAGTCATAATTGAGATTGAGGTCTGGGCTTTGACAAGGCCATTCCAAGACATGTAAATGTTTCCCCTTAAACCACTCGAGTGTTGCTTTAGCAGTATGCTTAGGGTCATTGTCCTGCTGGAAGTGAACCTCTGTCCCAGTCTCAAATCTCTGGAAGACTGAAACAGGTTTCCCTCAAGAATTTCCCTGTATTTAGCGCCATCCATCATTCCTTCAATTCTGACTAGTGTCCCAGTCCCTGCCGATGAAAAACATCCCCACAGCATGATGCTGCCACCACCATGCTTCACTGTGGGGATGGTATTCTCGGGGTGATGAGAGGTGTTGGGTTTGCACCAGACATAGCGTTTTCCTTGATGGCCAAAAAGCTCAATTTTAGTCTCATCTGACCAGAGTACCTTCTTCCATATGTTTGGGCAGTCTCCCACATGCCTTTTGGCGAACACCAAACGTGTTTGTTTATTTTTTTCTTTAAGCAATGTATTTTTTTCTGGCCACTCTTCCATAAAGCCCAGCTCTGTGGAGTGTACGGCTTAAAGTGGTCCTTTGGACAGATACTCCAATCTCCACTGTGGAGCTTTGCAGCTCTTTCAGGGCTATCTTTGGTCTCTTTGTTGCCTCTCTGATTAATGCCCTCCTTGCCTGGTCCGTGAGTTTTAGTGGGCGGCCTTCTCTTGGCAGGTTTTTTGTGGTGCCATATTCTTTCCATTTTTTAATAATGGATTTAATGGTGCTCCGTAGGATGTTCAAAGTTTTGGATATTTTTTTTACAACCCAAACCTGATCTGTACTTCTCTACAACTTTGTCCCTGACCTGTTTGGAGAGCTCCTTGGTCTTCCTGGTGCCGCTTGCTTGGTGGTGCCCCTTGCTTAGTGGTGTTGCAGACTCTGGGGCCTTTCAGAACAGTTGTATATATACTGAAATCATGTGACAGATCATGTGACACTTAGATTGCACACAGGTGGACTTTATTTAACTAATTATGTGACTTCTGAAGGTAATTGGTTGCACCAGATCTTATTTAAGGGCTTCATAGCAAAGGGGTGAATACATATGCCCTCACCACTTTTCCTTTTTTTATTTTATTTTTTAAACAAGTAATTTTTTTTCACCAATTTGGACTATTTTGTGTATGTCCATTACATGAAATCCAAATAAAAATACATTTAAGTTACAGGTTGTAATGCAATAAAATAGGAAAAACGCCAAGGGGGATGAATACTTTTGGAAGGCACTATATCAATGATCAACAACCAACTTGAAAGATCTTGAAGAATTTTCAACAAATAATGGGCAAATATTGTAAAATCCAGGTGTGCAAAGCTCTTAGAGACTTACCCAGAAAGACTTACAGCTGTAATTGTGGGTTATTGTGTGTAGATGGTAGATGGTTTAATTAATTTGGAATTCAGGCTGTAATACAACAAAATGTGGAAGAAGTCAAGGGGTATGAATACTTTCTGATGGCATTGTAAATAGTGTGTGACTATGAACTCCCACAAGTGGTAGGTAGGTTACATGACATGTCACATTCGCAAACACTTGATCCATATAACCTAATCTATAAAGCCATTCTCCCTAGACTAGAGAGTAAAGATGCTAAAGCATACTTGACGTTCATGTCACAAGCAGTAAAGGAAAGTGAATGTTTATGTCACACAAATGAATGTTTCTGTCACGTCTCAAAGTCATTGTGTGGGCGACATTCTGAAGACCTTATGCTCAGCCTCTGAAGTAGTGTGTGTGTGTGTGCTTGTGTCAACATGACAAACTGCTAGTCACTAGGGTTGCAAAGAGTCAGAAACTTTCTGGTAAATCTTCACAATTTTTTCAAAGTTAAGCCCTGGAATATGGGGGAATTTTGCTTAAATGTATCAAAAAGTTAGCTTATAACAGTGAACATTTTTTGTGGGATAAGGCAATTCTAGGTCTTGTGGCATATTTTGGTTAAACTATCCCCAATTCAATGGAATTGTAACCCTCTGCATGCACAGTGCATTCTTCCATCACATGTGCAGTGCACTCTTCCATCACATGCACAGCTGATTCTCAAGATCTTGCACACTAATGAGATGCTATTGAGCCCACACTATTACACTGTTGGAGCAAAGGACTACATGTGTTCTGGTAAATTTTGATTACAATACTGGATGGGGTGAATATATTTTATATGACATGCATACTTTTTGTTAACTAGTAAATAGCAGCCTACAGCAAAGTGTGTTTAAATCATTTCTAACTTGTTAACAATAACTGCTAGTTAGTTTTTGCTACCATGTGGGTTTTAGCTTGTTTGAGCCTGCTTTCCATACATGTTTCATTTATCTTACAGACGAGTAGTTTAATCTAACTGCTTAAATATTTATCTGTACATTTTTTTACTCATTTTCTTCTAATATTTAAAGGAAAATGACGTGAAGAGGGCACGACAAAACTTATTCTCCCTCAGAAGACTGAAAATATTTGGCATGTGTCCTCAGATCCTCAAAAGGTTCTACAGCTGCAACATCGAGAGCATCCTGACTGGTTGCATCACTGCCTGGTACGGGAACTGCTCGGCCTCCGATCGCAAGGCACTACAGAGGGTAGTGCGTATCACCCAGTACATCACTGGGGCTAAGCTGCCTGCCATCCAGGACCTCTACACCAGGCAGTGTCAGAGGAAGGCCCTAAAAATTGTCAAAGACCCCAGCCACCCCAGTCATAGACTGTTCTCTCTGCTACCGCATGGCAAGCGGTACCGGAGCGCCAAGTCTAGGACCAAAAGGCTTCTCAACAGCTTTTACCCCCAAGCCATAAGACTCCTGAACAGCTAATCAAATAGCTACTATTTGCATTGTGTCCCGCCACTCCCCCTCCACCAACCCCTCTTTTACGCTGCTGCTACTCTCTGTTTATCATCTATTCATAGTCACTTTAACTATACATTCACGCACATATCACCTCAATTAGCCCAACTAACCGGTGCCCCCCGCACATTGGCTACCCGGACTATTTGCATTGTGTCCCGCCACCCCTCACCCGCCAACCCCCTCTTTTACGCTGCTGCTACTCTCTGTTTATCATCTATGCATAGTCACTTTAACTATATGTATATATTACCTCAATTAGCCCAACTAACCGGTACCCCCGCACATTGACTCTGTACCGGTACCACCTATATATTGCCTCGCTACTGTTATTTTCACTGTCATTTTACTGTTTTCTTTTATTTTGTATTTCTTTACTTATCTATTGTTTACCTAATACCTATTTTTTACTTAAAATGTGCAATGTTGGTTAAGGCTTGTAAGTAAGCATTTCACTGTAAGGTCTACACCTGTGGTATTCAGCACAGGTGACAAATAAAATTTGATTTCACTTTGATTTGAAAATGCCACAGCACTATCTGATGTGTGGAGACATTTCACTGCAGCAAATTCAGAAGGAAAAGCTTTGTACATTTGCAAATACTGTGCCAAATGCAGAATCATCTGGCCAAGTGCATAAAGTTCCCTCAGCGCTCACAACAAGCAACCTCTGCCAAAAGTCCCTCTACTTCTATTTGATGTGAAAAATGATGAATCAGACACCTTATCGATAGCAACAGCCCATGGTCCTCCTGGAATCAGAAGTTTTTTTGACTCAATGGAGAAACGTAGTCAGATAAATGCTGATGAATGTCATACTTGAGCTGTGTATGCAACTGGTTCACCTCTGATGCTCACAGGCAATGTGTATTGGAAGAGATTTCTGAATGTTCTTCGCCCAGCATAGACCCCTCCAACCAGACATGTTTAATCTACTCATTTGCTGGATGCAGAGTTCAACAGAGTTCAAGTGAAGGTCAAGCAAATCATAGAGAAAGCAGACTGTATTGCAATCATCTCTGATGGGTGGTCGAATGTTCGTGGGCAAGGAATAATTAACTACATCTTCTCCACCCCTCAACTAGTATTCTACAAGAGCACAGACACAAGGGACAACAGACACACCGGTCTCTACATGGCAGATGAGCTGAAGGCAGTAATCAATGACCTTGGACCACAGAAGGTATTTGCATTGGTGACAGACAATGCTGCGAACATGAAGGCTGCTTGGTCTAAAGCGGAGGAGTCCTACCCTCACATTACACCCATTGGCTGTGCTGCTCATGTATTGAATCTGCTCCTCAAGGACATCATGGCACTGAAAACAATGGATACGCTCTACAAGAGAACCAAGGAAATGGTTAGGTATGTGAAGGGTCATCAAGTTATAGCAGCAATCTACCTCACCAAGCAAAGTGAGAAGAATAAGAGCACCACATTGAAGCTGCCCAGCAACACCCGTTGGGTGGTGTTGTCATAATGTTTGACAGTCTCCTGGAGGGGAAGGAGTCTCTCCAAGAAATGGCCATATCACAGTCTGCCGATATGGACAGCCCCATCAAGAGGATCCCCCTGGATGATGTATTTTGGGAGAGAGTGGTAAGCAGCCTGAAACATATAGCAGTAGCCATTGCACGGATTGAGGGAGACAATACTATCCTGTCTGATGTTCAGACTCTGCTTGCAGATGTAAGAGAAGAAATCTGTACTGCCCTGCCCACTTCACTGTTGCTCCAAGCAGAGGAAACTGCAGTTATGAAATACATCAAATAGCATGAAGACTTCTGCCTGAAGCCCATATACGCCACAGTGTACTGTACATGTTGGACCCCAAGTATGCTGGCAAGAGCATCCTGTCTGGTGTAGAGATCAACAAGGCCTATTGTGTCATCACTACCATGTCTCGCGCCACCTAGGCCTGGATGAGGGCAAGGTTCTTGGCAGCCTGGCGAGGTACACTTCCAAGCAAGGTGTTACGTTCCCCAGTTTCTGTGTTGTTGTGGGTTTGTATGTGTTTATGTGTGTATTTCAGGAAATGGCTTCCTGAAGTCCTAAGAAGCTGATTGGTCGGCCCCATTGATGATTGGAGCTCTGACCCCGCCCTCTCATCAGGAGATACAGCTGTTTTCAATTACCAACTCCTTCTGCAGCTTTAAAAGCCAGTGTTCTTTTTTTTTTTTTAGGAGGAGGGAGCTTCTTGGTATGTCCTGTATTTTGTTGTTGGTCTGTATGAATTTTTGTAAATGATTTTGTAGCCTGTCCTGCTGATGTTTGTGTATGCCATAGGACTGTGTTTTTGATTAGTGAAATTGTTCACTTTAAGTTTGTATTCTGTTTCATTTGATCCCAGGGGGGAAGGGGAAGGCACCTTGGGAGTGCTTTGGCAGGAGGCCTGCGGGCATAGATATACTAGTATGTACTATGTCTATGCACACTAGGTAAGACCTGGGCAGCCCATCCCCTGTACTTGGTTAGTGTGCTAGTTAGTTGAGTTGTAGGTAGAAGGGGTTCTTTGACTTTCTTTGCTTTGGTTCTGTCCAGACCCTTTTCCCCAAATTACCGTGTGAAGAAATGAATTCCCTGTTAACGGTAATATATTCTGCCTCTTATCCTTTCCTGCACCTACAGTCACATACCTCTTTCACTCCACGGGGAGGTGAGTGTAGCAGGGTTTTGCATTCCCTCCAAGAGGCGTGCGTAACACAAGGGCTTTGGGATGGAGATGCAATATGGCAGTCGTGCCAACATATCTCACCAGCCACCTGGTGAAAGGGACTTGGTGGATCTGAGGCTCTTTCCCCTGTTGCCTCCATCATCCTCCAAATCCCAACATCAGCCGCCTCAGAGCGCAACTGGTCCTTGTTTGGGAACACACCAAAGCACGCAACAGGCTGACCAATACAAGGGTTGAAAAATTGGTGGCCATCTGGGAATATTTGAGGCTTTTTGAGCCTGACAACGATCTATCCTCAAGGTTGGAAAGTGACAGTGAAGCTGAGGCCTCAGTCTGATGTTCAAGAGGTGGACATTGAGGAGGTCCAGGGAGAAGACATCGAAGCCTGAGAGGAAGACAACCAGAGCTTTAGTTTCTAGACTATCATTTAACAGATGTATGCTGAAAATGTTTTTGGGAGATACGATGGATCATTTAATATTCCCTTTTGTTCAGTGAAATCATCCCATGTGAAGAGTCAACTAATTTCATTAAAGTTCAATTTGTAACTAAATGTATTTCTATTGGAAGGATTTAATCATTTGCAATTGTTTACTTAAGGTAAAAGGTTTGTATGTCTCCATTTGATATGGAAATATATCCAATGCAAAAATATTTTTTTTGCATATTTCTGTTAATTCCCAGGGAAAGTTTGTACCTGAATATTCCTCAATGTGCAACCCTACTAGTCACACTCCCCCGCTGGCTGCCAGCCTGTCACATAGCGTTTGCATATCTTCTGAGCTTTGAAAGGTAAAATAATGATAACCAGTCGTGGTTTTGCATACTAAGCTTCCAGCGATCAGGCTGGCCAATCCAGAGCTGGCTCACAGGGGGGAGTTTTCAACTGTGTGTAAATTGATTCTGTTGAAGGAGGGCAAGCTCAACAGGCTATACCATTTACATCCATCCACAACCCCATTTATTGCATTATGGAAAGGAGGTTCTGCAGCCTAATTCTGTGGAGTAGGTGTTGTCACAGTAAAAAGGGTTCTGTGCTCAGATGAGATTGTGAGGTGTTCTATTATCGTCATGACCTGCTCCTCAGTATCAGTTAGCAATAGTGTTGCTGTACTGGTGACCTCAAGTGATGTATTGACTGTGACAACATGTTTTCACTGCAGGCATTAACAGTGGTAGACAGGACAAAGCAGGGTGCCATGGGATTCATGTGTGTAATAAGAACATTGATATTGAATGACAGCCAGAAGCAAGTCTAATATTTCCCCAATGAAAAATATCTCTGCACTGTGTACTATAATAAACATCTTTGTCCTCACAATGAGGAAACGCCTGGGATGTTGAGTAAGAGGGCTTTTGTGGACAATAAGTGTATTTTCTTTACAACTACTGTATGCAGCACAACTTTAGAATTACAACCTGCAAGACAATGTATAGTAGTTCAGGATAGTGGAGAACAAATATGTTAAACACCACCTGGTCCTAGCCACAGCCAGACCTGAGCTGCTAAGCTCACATTTCTTGGGGTGTGATACTGCTTCCGGTTTCACTACGAGCTTTGGAAGCTTTACATTTTCTCTTTATTGAGCCCAAGGTCATCCATTCTCTGGCTCTCGCTCGGGGTCTCTCTGACACTTGCGTGCTCTCTCTCTCTGGGTCTCTGACACTTGCTCTCTCTCTTGCTCAAGGGGTCACTGGACACAAACTGGTTGAATCGACATTGTTTCAATGTAATTTGTCAATGTATTGTCACATGGAATCTTGTTGGAAAATACATTGGATTTGAGAAAAGTCATCGCCTGTATTGAGGGTGAAATTTCAAACACAGGACTGTCATGGTAACCAAATTTCAACAGACAAACTTTATATAAAATATGTTGAATTCGTACCCTTGACTACGTCAGATCTTCAATGTTTTATCCACTATCAGAAAATAACAATAGGCTGGACAGCACCTCCTACTGGATCATTTTTCTATCTACAGATAGCCTTCGGTCTCCCATCCAAGGTTTAAACCAAGCACAGCCCAGCTATTACATTTGTAATAGTGACAATGTGCTATCATAAGAATGATTGAAATTGAAATTCTACCCTCTAAACAAGTGTTTACATTGATGCTTTTTTCAAATCCAAAGTATGTTCCACATAGACTCCATGTCGAAACAATGTTGATTCAACCAGTTTGTGGGCATGTTCAAGACAGCATACGTAGGTCCTCACAGGACTCTGGAGATCATCACAATTGCTGTAATAATCTGCGCAGAATCTCAAATGGATTTGGTCACTTGCACCTAAATGTACAGTACCAGTCAAAAGTTTGGACACACCTACTCATTCAAGGGTTTTTCTTTATCAAAATATTACCCAATTATCCATGTTGAAATGACGTAGTGTAACTAGGGCTGTTGCGGTGACCGTATTACCGCCACACAGGAGGTCACAAGTCATGAAGGCAGTCAAATTCCGCGTGACCGTTTAGTTGTGGTAATAAGGCTCCTCCATGCTCTGATGCTGTTGATGGTCATTATTAGTCTACCAAACTTGCTAACTGCCTGGTACTCAGCACTCTATTATCCCTCTAATCACTCTGACAGCATTGCAAATGTAATCAAAAATCTAATCAAACACTTAATGAGAGCCCATGAGCTCATGTTGCGCAACATTTCTATAGGCTATGCAATTGCGAGAGAAAACAGAGTGGTGGCTTCAATTAAAAGGAGAATGATCCCATGAGCTTTCTATAGGCTAGGCATAATATATTTATTAACTTTCCCAATATTAAGAGCATCGCTTATCTTTATAACATTAGTATAGCCTACCTGGCTGGCATGAAAATTAACTACGGGGATAGTGTCCTCCATTCGCTATTTAAGTGAATAGATGGCATGCATTTTTTTCGCCCTGCCCCTGTTTCGAGACAGGTGCATGATAATGGTCCATTCTAAATCAAAATAAATGTCACACATTTATTATTTAGTGTATGTAAAGTAGAGGTCGACCGATTAATCGGAATGGCCGATTAATTAAGGCCAATTTCAAGTTTTCATAACAATCGGTAATCGGTATTTTTGGGCACCGATTGTGGACGATTTTTATTTATTTATTATTTATTTATTTTTTTACACCTTTATTTAACTAGGCAAGTCAGTTAAGAACACATTCTTATTTTCAATGACAGCCTAGGAACGGTGGGTTAACTGCCTTGTTCAGGGGCAGAACGACAGATTTTTACCTTGTCAGCCCGGGGATTCGTTTTTGCAACCTTCCGGTTACTATTCCAATGCTCTAACCACCTGCCTTACATTGCACTCCACAAGGAGCCAGCATGGCAGGCTGACTACCTGTTACGCGAGGGCAGCAAGAAGCCAAGGTAAGTTGCTAGCTAGCATTAAACGTATCTTATAAAAACAATCAATCTTAACATAATCACTTGTTAACTACACATGGTTGATGATATTACTAGTTTATCTAGCGTGTCCTGCGTTCTCATGTTCTGAGCAAGGAACTTAAACGTTAGCTTTTTTACATGGCACATATTGCACTTTTACTTTCATCTCCAACACTTTGTTTTTGCATTATTTAAACCAAATTGAACATGTTTAATTATTTATTTGAGGCTAAATAGATTTTATTGATGTATTATATTAACTTAAAATAAGTGTTCATTCAGTATTGTTGTAATTGTCATTATTACAAATGCATTTTTTTTTTTAATCGGCCAATTAATCGGCGTCGGCTTTTTCTGGTCCTCCAATAATCTGCATCGGCGTTGAAAAATCATAATCGGTCGACCTCTAATGTAAAGACAAGATTAAATCAAGAATAGTCTGATGAGTGACAATATTAGCCTATCACTTGTGAGATGGTGCCGACAGAGATGGTTGCCTCGCTTCGAGTCCTTTAGGAAACTATGCAGTTTTCTGTTTTTTATGTATTATTTCTTACATCGTTACACCAGGAAATCTTAATTCTTATTACATACAGCCGGGAAGAACTATTGGATATAAGAGCAACGTCAACTTACCAACATTACGACCAGGAATAAGACTTTCCCGAAGCAGATTCTCTGTTTGGACCACCACCGAGGACAATGGATCTAATCCCAGAAGCCGACCCAAGACAATGGTGCCGCAGGAGGGGCAGACGGAGAGGCCTCCTGGTCAGGCTCCGTAGACGTACACATCGCCAACCACTCCCGAATATACTACTCGTCAATGTCCAGTCTCTTGACAACAAGGTAGACAAAATTTGAGCAAGGGTTGCCTTCCAGAGAGACATCAGAGATCGTAACATTCTCTGTTTCACGGAAACATGGCTCTCTCGGGATATGTTGTCAGAATCAGTACAGCCACCGGCCTTCTCCATGCATCGCGCCGACAGAGATAAACACCTCTCTGGGAAGAGGAAGGGCGGGGGTGTATGCTTCATGATTAACGACTCATGGTGTAATCATAACAAAATACAGGAACTCGAGTCCTTCTGTTCACCTGACCCTGAATTCCTCACAATCAAATGCCAACCATATAACCTTCCAAGAGAATTCTCATCAGTTATCATCACAGCTGTGTACATTACCCCTCAAGCATATACCCCGACGGCCCTCAAGGAACTTCAGTGGACTCTATGTAAACTGGAAACCATATATCCTGAGGCTGCATGTATTGTAGCTGGGGATTTTAACAAAGCAAATTTGAGAACAAGGCTACCCAAATTCTATCAGTATATTGATTGCACTGCGTGCGGGGGTAATCCACTGCTACTCTAACTTCCGCAATGCATACAAAGCTCTCTCCCGCCCTCCCTTCGACAAATCCAACCAAATCCAACCAACATCTTGCTCCTACCGTCTTATAGGCAGAAACTTAAACAGGATGTACGAGTGACTAGAACCATTCAACGCTGGTCTGACTAATCGGAATCCACACTTCAAGATTGATTTGATCACGCAAACTGGGATATGTTCCGGTCAGCCTCAGAGAATAACATCGACCTATACGCTGATTCGGTTAGTGAATTTATAAGGAAGTGCATTGGAGATGTTGTATCCACTGTGACTATTAAAACCTACCCTAACCAGAAATTGTGGATGGATTGCGGCATTCGTGCAAAACTGAAAGCGCGAACCACCACATTTAACCACGGAAAGAGGTCTGGGAATATGGCTGAATATAAACAGTGTAGTTATTCTCTCAGTAAGGCAATTAAAGCGAAATGCCAGTACAGGGACAAAGTGGAGTCGCAATTCAACGGCTCAGACTCGAGACGTATGTGGCAGGGTCTACAGGAAATCACGGACTACTAAAACAAAACCAGCCACGTCACGAACACCGACGTCATGCTTCCAGACAAACTAAACACCTTCTTTGCCCACTTTGAGAATAACACAGTGCCACTGTCGCGGCCCACTAACAAGAACTGCGCCACGCCTCTCCTTCTCCATGGCCGACGTGAGTCAAATATTTAAATATGTTAACCCTTGCAAGGCTGAAGCCCCAGCCGGCATCCCTAGCCGTGCCATTAGAGCATGCGCAGACCAGCTGGCTGGTGTGTTACCGGACATATTCAATTGCTCTCTACCCCAGTCTGCTGTCCCCACATGCTTCAAGATGGCCACCATTGTTCCTGTACCCAAGAAGACAAAGATAACTGAACTAAATGACTACCGCCCAGTAGCACTCACTTCTGTCATCATGAAGTGCTTTGAGAGACTATTCAAGGATCATATCACCTCCACCTTACCGGCCACCCTAGACCCTAGACCCACAGACGATGCAATCGCCATCACACTGCACACTGCCCTATCCCATCTGGACAAGAGGAATACCTATGTAAGAATGCTGTTCATTGACTACAGCTCAGCGTTCAACACCATAGTACCCTCCAAGCTCATCAAGTTGGAGGCCGTGGGCCTAAACCCCGCCCTGTGCAATTGGGTCCTGGACTTTCTGACAGGCCGCCCCCAGGTGGTGAAGGTAGGAAACATCTCCACCTCACTGACCCTCAACACTGGGGCCCCACAAGGGTGCGTGCTCAGCCCCCTCCTGTACTCCCTGTTCACCCACGACTGCGTGGCCATGCACGCCTCCAACTCAATCATCAAGTTTGCAGACGACACAACAGTAGCGGGCTTGATTACCAACAACAAAGAGACAGCCTACAGGGAGGAGGTAAGGGCACTCAGAGTGTGGTGTCAGGAAAACAACCTCTCACTCAACGTCAACAAAATAAAGGAGATGATCGGGGACTTCAGGAAACAGCAGAGAGAGCACCCCCCATCCACATCGAAGGGACAGCAGTGG
Organism: Salmo trutta; assembly: GCF_901001165.1. Taxonomy (NCBI): domain Eukaryota; kingdom Metazoa; phylum Chordata; class Actinopteri; order Salmoniformes; family Salmonidae; genus Salmo; species Salmo trutta. Next base: position 28,909,335 of record NC_042960.1, on the reverse strand, counting down.
AGAAAGTGGAAAGTTTTAAGTTCCTCGACAATCAACGACAAACTGAAATGGTCCACCCACACAGACAGTGTGGTGAAGAAAGCGCAACGGCACCACTGTCATACAAAGTCTTACTGAACCAAACCTGGTCATTGATAATGGGAATGTGCCACCAGCAAGTACAGATAGTAACGTTAGTATAAACCCCCTCGCACGGTCCCCGCAGCCGGACATCTTTCTCATGGCTTCTGGAGGGAAACGCTGTAGGAATGCTCAACCGGTGTCGCTTATTCAGCCGACAGAAACTTTCAACCGGTTCTCCCCATTAAGCGAGTCGGAGTCGGAGGCCGAGACTTCTCTGGTCTCTGCTCCTCCCGTTGTGGGGTCTGAGACGCCGACGGCTCCCACCATTAGCTCTGACAAATTGAAAACCCTAGTCATTGGCGACTCCATTACCCGCAGTATTAGACTTAAAACTAATCATCCAGCGATCATACACTGTTTACCAGGGGGCAGGGCTACCGACGTTAAGGCTAATCTAAAGACGGTGCTGGCTAAAGCTAAAACTGGCGAGTGTAGAGAGTATAGAGATATTGTTATCCACGTCGGCACCAACGATGTTAGGATGAAACAGTCAGAGGTCACCAAGCGCAACATAGCTTCAGCATGTAAATCAGCTAGAAAAATGTGTCGGCATCGATTAATTGTCTCTGGCCCCCTCCCAGTTAGGGGGAGTGATGAGCTCTACAGCAGAGTCTCACAACTCAATCGCTGGATGAAAACTGTTTTCTGCCCCTCCCAAAAGATAGAATTTGTAGATAACTGGCCCTCTTTCTGGGATTCACCCACAAACAGGACCAAGCCTGGCCTGCTGAGGAGTGACGGACTCCATCCTAGCTGGAGGGGTGCTCTCATCTTATCTACGAACATAGACAGGGCTCTAACTCCTCTAGCTCCACAATGAAATAGGGTGCAGGCCAGGCAACAGGCTGTTAGCCAGCCTGCCAGCTTAGTGGAGTCTGCCACTAGCACAGTTAGCGTAGTCAGCTCAGCTTTCCCCATTGAGACCGTGTCTGTGCCTCGATCTTGGTTGGGCAAAATTAAAAATGGCGGTGTTCGCTTCAGTAATCTTACTAGTATAAAGACCTCCTCCATTCCTGCCATTATTGAAAGAGATTGTGATACTTCACATCTCAAAATTGGGTTACTTAATGTTAGATCCCTCACTTCCAAGGCAGTTATAGTCAATGAACTAATCACTGATCATAATCTTGATGTGATTGGCCTGACTGAAACATGGCTTAAGCCTGATGAATTTACTGTGTTAAATGAGGCCTCACCCCCTGGTTACACTAGTGACCAAACCCCCCGTGCATCCGGCAAAGGCGGAGGTGTTGCTAACATTTACGATAGCAAATTTCAATTTACAAAAAAAAAAACAATGACGTTTTTGTCTTTTGAGCTTCTAGTCATGAAATCTATGCAGCCTACTCAATCACTTTTTATAGCTACTGTTTACAGGCCTCCTGGGCCATATGCAGTGTTCCTTACTGAGTTCCCTGAATTCCTATCGGATCTTGTAGTCATAGCAGATAATATTCTAATTTTTGGTGACTTTAACATTAACATGGAAAAGTCCACAGACCCACTCCAAAAGGCTTTCGGAGCCATCATCGACTCAGTGGGTTTTGTCCAACATGTCTCTGGACCTACTCACTGCCACAGTCATACTCTGGACCTAGTTTTGTCCCATGGAATAAATGTTGTGGATCTTAATGTTTTTCCTCATAATCCTGGATTATCGGACCACCATTTTATTGCGTTTACAATTGCAACAAATAATCTGCTCAGACCCCAACCAAGGAAGATTAAAAGTCGTGCTATAAATTCTCAGACAACCCAAAGATTCCTTGATGCCCTTCCAGACTCCCTCTGCCTACCCAAGGACGTCAGAGGACAAGAATCAGTTAACCACCTAACCGAGGAACTCAATTCAACCTTGCGCAATACCCTAGATGCAGTTGCACCCCTAAAAATTAAAAACATCTGTCATAAGAAACTAGCTCCCTGGTATACAGAAAATACACGAGCTCTGAAGCAAGCTTCCAGAAAATTGGAACGGAAATGGCGCCACACTAAACTGGAAGTCTTCCGACTAGCTTGGAAAGACAGTACCGCGCAGTATCGAAGAGCCCTCACTGCTGCACGATCATCCTATTTTTCCAACTTAATTGAGGAAAATAAGAACAATCCGAAATTTCTTTTTGACACTGTCGCAAAGCTAACTAAAAAGCAGCATTCGCAAATGGAGGATGGCTTTCACTTCAGCAGTAATAAATTTATGAACTTCTTTGAGGAAAAGATCATGATCATTAGAAAGCAAATTACGGACTCCTCTTTAAATCTGGGTATTCCTCCAGGGCTTCATTGTCCAGAGTCTGCACAACTCTGCCAGGACCTAGGATCAAGGGAGATACTAAAGTGTTTTAGTACTATATCTCTTGACATAATGATGAAAATAATCATGGCCTCCAAACCCTCAAGCTGCATACTGGACCCTATTCCAACTAAACTACTGAAAGAGCTGCTTCCTGTGCTTGGCCCTCCTATGTTGAACATAATAAACGGCTCTCTATCCACCGGATGTGTACCAAGCTCACTAAAAGTGGCAGTAATAAAGCCTCTCTTGAAAAAGTTGAATCTTGACCCAGAAATTATAAAAAACTATTGGCCTATATCGAATCTTCCATTCCTCTCAAAAAATTTTGAAAAAGTTGTTGCGCAGCAACTCACTGCCTTCCTGAAGACAAACAATGTATACGAAACGCTTCAGTCTGGTTTTAGACCCCATCATAGCACTGAGACTGCACTTGTGAAGGTGGTAAATGACCTTTTAATGACGTCAGACCGAGGCTCTGCATCTGTCCTCATGCTCCTAGATCTTAGTGCCGCTTTTGATACCATCGATCACCACATTCTTTTGGAGAGATTGGAAACCCAAATTGGTCTACATGGACAAGTTCTGGCCTGGTTTAGATCTTATCTGTCGGAAAGATATCAGTTTGTCTCTGTGAATGGTTCGTCCTCTGACAAATCAATTGTAAATTTCGGTGTTCCTCAAGGTTCCGTTCTAGGACCACTATTGTTTTCACTATATATTTTACCTCTTGGGGATGTCATTCGAAAACATAATGTTAAATTTCACTGCTATGCGGACGACACACAGCTGTACATTTCAATGAAACATGGTGAAGCCCCAAAATTGCCCTCGCTAGAAGCCTGTGTTTCAGACATAAGGAAGTGGATGGCTGCAAATTTTCTACTTTTAAACTCGGACAAAACAGAGATGCTTGTCCTAGGTCCCAAGAAACAAAGAGATCTTCTGTTGAATCTGACAATTAATCTGGATGGTTGTACAGTCGTCTCAAATAAAACTGTGAAGGACCTCGGCGTTACTCTGGACCCTGATCTCTCTTTTGAAGAACATATCAAGACTGCTTCAAGGACAGCTTTTTTCCATCTACGTAACATTGCAAAAATCAGAAACTTTCTGTCCAAAAATGACGCAGAAAAATTAATCCATGATTTTGTTACTTCTAGGCTCGACTACTGCAATGCTCTACTTTCCGGCTACCCGGATAAAGCACTAAACAAACTTCAGTTAGTGCTAAATACGGCTGCTAGAATCCTGACTAGAACCAAAAAATTTGATCATATTACTCCAGTGCTAGCCTCCCTACACTGGCTTCCTGTTAAGGCAAGGGCTGATTTCAAGGTTTTACTGCTAACCTACAAAGCATTACATGGGCTTGCTCCTACCTATCTTTCCGATTTGGTCCTGCCGTACATACCTACACGTACGCTACGGTCACAAGACGCAGGCCTCCTAATTGTCCCTAGAATTTCTAAGCAAACGGCTGGAGGTAGGGCTTTCTCCTATAGAGCTCCATTTTTATGGAATGGTCTGCCTACCCATGTGAGAGACGCAGACTCAGTCTCAACCTTTAAGTCTTTACTGAAGACTTATCTCTTCAGTAGGTCCTATGATTAAGTATAGTCTGGCCCAGGAGTGTGAAGGTGAACGGAAAGGCTGGAGCAACGAACCGCCCTTGCTGTCTCTGCCTTGTGGGTTCCCCTCTTCCCACTGGGATTCTCTGCCTCTAACCCTTTTACAGGGGCTGAGTCACTGACTTACTGGTGTTCTTCCATGCCGTCCATGGGAGGGGTGCGTCACTTGAGTAGGTTGAGCCACTGACGTGGTCTTCCTGTCTGGGTTGGCGCCCCCCCCTTGGGTTGTGCCGTGGCGGACATCTTTGTGGGCTATACTCGGCCTTGTCTTCGGACGGTAAGTTGGTGGTTGTAGATATCCCTCTAGTGGTGTGGGGGCTGTGCTTTGGCAAAGTGGGTGGGGTTATATCCTGCCTGTTTGGCCCTGTCCGGGGGTATCATCGGATGGGGCCACAGTGTCTTCTGATCCCTCCTGTCTCAGCCTCCAGTATTTATGCTGCAGTAGTTTATGTGTCGGGGGGTTAGGGTCAGTCTGTTACATCTGGAGTATTCTCTTGTCTTATCCGGTGTCCTGTGTGAATGTAAATATGCTCTCTCTAATTCTCTCTTTCTCTCTTTCTTTCTTTCTTTCTCTCGGAGGACCTGAGCCCTAGGACCATGCCTCAGGACTACCTGGCATGATGACTCCTTGCTGTCCCCAGTCCACCTGGCCATGCTGCTGCTCCAGTTTCAACTGTTCTGCCTGCGGCTACGGAACCCTGACCTGTTCACCGGACGTGCTTGTTGCACCCTCGACAATTACTATGATTATTATTATTTGACCATGCTGGTCATTTACGAACATTTTAACATCTTGACCATGTTCTGTTATAATATCCACCCGGCACAGCCAGAAGAGGACTGGCCACCCCTCATAGCCTGGTTCCTCTCTAGGTTTCTTCCTAGGTTTTTGGCCTTTCTCAGGAGTTTTTCCTAGGGAGTTTTTCCCAGCCACCGTGCTTCTTTCACATGCATTGCTTGCTGTTTGGGGTTTTAGGCTGGGTTTCTGTACAGCACTTTGAGATTTCAGCTGATGTACGAAGGGCTATATAAATAAATTTGATTTGATTTGATTTTGATTTGTCTTGTGTCGTAGCAGTACCATACATTGGCATCATGTTAACAAAAACACATTGCAGCTTGCCTGTGTGGAAAACTGACATTTACATACCAGCCGGCATTCCTTTAATGTTTGGCCCTATAGAAGGAGGATTTCTCCCTTCACCTGCATCAGTGTAGTTTGGCTCTGTTCAATCAAAATTAAAACAGAGTCACTTTCATTTATAAACAGCCACTTTTTCAAGAAGGGTGTAATTGCAGATCGCAATTCGGGGAGTTTTCTGACATGAGCATTTCTTGATGTGAAGTTACACATATGATGTTAGTTCGGTTCAACGAACATGAAAGCTGAATTCAGAATAGATTAGAACAATGTCGGTTGCTAAATTCTTCCACATAGGCAATATCTTTGGTACTTCTCAACTTGCCAATAAGACACCTTACCTACCCCAATTGTAGACGTAATTGGATAGGTAAGTCAGGCACAGATAATGCTAAAGCTGTGCAGTGCCGAAACACACCCCTTTTTGTGTGAAAAAAATCGTCAGCAGACTATCCAGCTCTTGTGACTCATTAGTCACAATAAAACAGTGATGAGACATGGTTATATGTGATCACGTTACATAATTTGTGTAGATGGTTGTGATAATGTGTTAAGACATTATGTATAAATTATGCTATCAATTTGTGAACAGTACAAGAATCTAACTTATAAGTGCTTCATTCGCTTATCAACGGTATTACCCCATCAGAACCCAAAATAGGCATGTTTACTCCATTGTTTGTACACTGTATAGCTTCAAAACATGGTTCTCTCTCTCTCTCCTCTCTCTCTCTCTCTCTCTCTCTCTCTCTCTCTCTCCTCTCTCTCTCTCCTCTCTCTCTCTCCTCCTCTCTCCTCTCTCTCTCTCTCTCTCCTCCTCTCTCTCTCTCTCTCTCTCTCTCTCTCTCTCCTCCTCTCTCTCTCTCTCTCTCTCTCTCTCTCTCTCTCTCTCTCTCTCTCTCTCTCTCTCCTCTCTCTCTCTCTCTCTCTCTCTCTCTCTCTCTCTCTCTCTCTCTCTCTCTCTCTCTCTCTCTCTCTCTCTCTCTCTCTCTCTCTCTCTCTCTCTCTCTCTCTCTGAATATATATATATATATATATATATAGTCTTAACTCGCCAAGTGGGGAGAGCTCAGAACGATGACCTCGTGAGAACATAAGGCCAGTCATTAAATTGGCCTGGCCTTTCAACAGTGAATGTTTCCTTAACCTTGGAGAAATCTCACTCTCCAGGGGATGGGTCTTTACATTGATCTAGAGCAGGGTTTCCCAAAACCTGTGAATCAGCGGTGTATTGCTAGGGCGAAACCCTGATCTACACATCAGTGACGGACTTAACTCACATACTTTCATCTGACCTTTTTTCTTTGTCATATCATATATGTAAAGGAATCTTTAGCATCAATTTGAATGGATGCACGATATATCGGTTAACATATCGTAATCGGCCCGATGTCTAGTTTAACGCCGATGTGCAAAACCAATGTCAAAGCTGATGTGCATACCTATATAACGTCGGTACATGACGTAATGACGCCACGTAAAATTTTGCGCTACACCTGCAACACAGCATTCCTAACCTAGTCCACAATGTCTGCTGTGTGGATGGAGCAGTCAACAAGTCGAGCAGTCATTTGAAAGAGAAAGAAAATTTCAGCGAGACAACTCAAAGGCGAAATCCATTAACACCAAGATAATGGAATTCATTGCCCTTGACAATCAACCATTCTCTGTCGTGGGTGATGTTGGCTTTCGACGACTGGTCGAGCATCATTACACACTACCAAGTGCGCTATTTTTCAGATGTTGTCCTACCGGAGTTACACAGTAACTGCTATTAGCTTCACGACTGACATTTGGACCAGCGATATCAGCCCCATGAGCATGCTGAGTCTGACAGCACAGTGGGTCGTCAAGGATTTCGTACTGAGGAAAGTCGTATTGCATGCTCATGAATGTGCTGCTTGTCATACCGCTGCTACCATTTCAATGGCATTTGAGAACATGTTTGAAACATGGAAACATGAACACACTAGCTAGCTCCATTCGAATAACTGACTCGAGAAATAAGCTCATCAACTGTGCCTGCAGCAGACGTGATACGTTCTGTCATGGCATTGAAACGCCTGCTCAGCAAAACTGCCGACAGACTGTGCACAAGCGATTCGGTGGCATTCTCTCTTTACTGTGTCGCCACCATGCTCGATGCTATGTACAAGGACCGCTACTTCGATGCAGACAAGAAACAGGGTTTATGTGAAATGTTACATACACAGCTGGACAAGATGGAAACAGACACAGTGACAGTGCACACCGAGGAAGAGAGGCCACGGACAGACAGAGCTGAAACTTCACTGCTTGACATGTATGATGAAATCCTGGTTGAGAATGAAACGACTGAACAAATGAACAACGAAACAGCACCGCAAGTAAGTGAAAGAAAGAGGTTTTGATTATGTTTTACTGGTAATGGGGACATATGTAAATGCCAACAAAATAACGTTTTGGTCAGTGTGGTGTGTGTGTGTGTGTGTGTGTGTGTGTGTGTGTGTGTGTGTGTGTGTGTGTGTGTGTGTGTGTAAAATTACTTAACTAGGCAAGTCAGTTAAGAACAAATTCTTATTTACAATGACGGCCTACCCCGGTCAAACCCGGACGGATGTGATACAGCCTGGATTCAAACCAGGGACTGTAGTGACACCTCTTGCACTGAGATGCCTTAGACCGCTGCGTCCATCTGTGTGTGTTAACTATTTAACTGTACTAGAATGCTTAAAAGGCAGCTAAAATTATAAATATCGGTTAACGGTATCGATATCGTTTTTTGAGGGGGCAAGGAAAATATTGGATATCGGTATCGGCCAAAAATGTAATATCGGCGCATCACTATTAATGTACAATTATGCAAATCTATGTTATTATTCATTTCAGATAGTTGTTTATGGTAGAGAATGACATGGCCAAAGCTTAACATCCGAAAGCACTGTCCATTAGCACCTGCTAACACACACACACAAACAATGAATGAGAGAAAGAGAGAGATAATAATCCTTTGTCCACAGTCCCCACCCATATGTTTCTCAATAGACACCATGGTAACCTGAATAGAGAAAGGTAAAACAGGTCCAGGAACCTTTTGACTGCTTCTCACTTTTCAGCTGCCTGCAAGGCTAGAAAGGGTGACCTGACTTGATAAAGCCCTGCCAGATACAGACAAACAGCAGAACCAGGACTAGGGTGAAACTCCAAAAGGTTATTTCAGGAAGGTTCTATGAGGCTACTGTATAATTCCCATGACATCCTCCTATGCTCCGATGTATATTTATTTGCTGTTCTCTCCATATCTCCAGTCTGTCTCAGGCTAGTGATGTAGCATGACGTATCCTACAGCCACATCACATCACACCAGTGACCATCCACGCCTCCTGCGGATTTTGAACTTTTGATCTTTCTCAGATGACATTGACCAAGCAATTGGTGATTTGATCTTTTTACATAGTAGGATCCTCAAGTGTTAGTCAAACATACAGTACCAATCAAAAGTTGACACACCTACTCATTCCATGGTTTTTCTTTATTTTTACTATTTTCTACATTGTAGAATAATAGTGAAGACACCAAAACTACTAAATAACACATATGGAATCATGTAGTAACCAAAAAAGTGTTAATCAAATCAAAATAGATTTTAGATTTTAGATTCTTCAAAGTAGCCACCCTTTGCCAACTCTTGGCATTCTCTCAACCAGCTTCATGCATTTAATTAACAGGTGTGCCTTGTTAAAAGTTAATTTGGGGAATTTCTTTCCTTCTTAATTTGTTTGTGGGCATGATGCTACAAGCTTGGCACACCTGTATTTGGGGAGTTTCTCCCATTATTCTCTGCAGATCCTCTCAAGCTCTCTCAGGTTGGATGGGGAGCATTGCTGCACAGCTATTTTTTTCAGGTCTCTCCAGATCGTTCGATCAGGTTCAAGTCCGGGCTCTGGCTTGGCCACTCAAGGACATTCAGAGACTTGTCCCGAAGCCACTCCTGTGTTGTCTTGGCTGTGTGCTTAGGGTCGTTGTCCTGTTGGAAGGTGAACCTTCGCCCCAGTCTGAGGTCCTGAGTGCTCTGAAGCAGGTTTTCATCAAGGATCTTTCTGTACTTTGCTCCATTCATCTTTGCCTCAATACTGACTAGTCTCCCAGTCCTTGCCGCTGAAAAACAGCCCCACAAGCACGATGCCCCCACCATGCTTCACCGTAGGGATGGTGCCAGGTTTCCTCCAGACGCAATGCTTGGCATTCAGGCCAAAGAGTTCAATGTTGGTTTCATCAGACCAGAGAATCTTGTTTCTTTAGGTGCCTTTTTTTGCAAACTCCAAGCGGGCTGTCATGTGCCTTTTACTGAGAAGTCGCTTCTGTCTGGCCACTCTACCATAAAGGCCTGATTTGGTGGAGTGCTGCAGAGATGGTTGTCCTTCTGGAAGGTTCTCCCATCTCCACAGAGGAACTCTAGGGCTCTGTCAGAGTGACCATCGGTTCTTGGTCACCTCCCTGACCAAGGCCCTTCTCCCCCGATTGCTAAGTTTGGCCGGGCGGCCAGCTCTAGGAAGAGTTTTTGGTAGTTCCAAACTTCTTCCATTTAAGAATGATAGAGTTCCTGGGGACCTTCAATGCAGTAGAAATGTTTTGTACCCTTCCCCAGATCTGTGCCTCAACACAATCCTGCCTCGGAGCTCTACGGACAATTCCTCCGACCTAATGGCTTGGTTTTTGCTCTGACATGCACTGTCAACTGTGGGACCTTATATAGACAGGTGTGTACCCTTTCCAAATCATGTCCAATCAATTGAATTTACCACAGGTGGACTCCAATCAAGTTGTAGACACATCTCAAGGATGATCAATGGTAACACGATGCACCTGAGCTCAATTTCGAAGCTCATAGCAAAGGGTCTGAATACTTATGTAAATAAGGTATTTATGTTTTTAATTTTTAATATATTTGCAAAAATTTCTAAAAACATGTTTTTGCGCTTTGTCATTATGGGGTATTGTGTGTGGATTGGTGCTGATTTTTTTTTGGTAATCAATTTTCGAATAAGGCTGTAACGTAACAAAATTTGGAAAAAGTCAAGGGGTCTGAATACTTTCCGAAGGCACTGTATTTGTATTTTCTTGACCAAGCATATCAGGTGATAAGATAGTTCTTATCTCAGTTCCACTGAGAAAGACCAAATCAAGCTAACCAATGGCCAAAAACTGGTTGAACAACATTGTTTCCACATCATTTCAACCCCCCCAAAATATATGATGTCTTTGAATCAATGTGGAAAACTGATTGGATTTTAAAAAGTCATTAACATAAGGGAATTTCAGATTTTTTACACCCAATTTAACCTAAATCCAAAAACAGGACGACATTTTTTGTTGATTGTGTTGAATTAACCTTATTTGACAACTCAACCAAATGAACCTAAATCAAAACTAGACGTTATACTCACGTCTGTGCCCAGTGGGTAGCAGCCTATGCGACAGTGGAACAAAATATTGAAGACGGTGTGAATAAAAAAAAACTTCAATAAATTGGTTTGTAAAATTTGTCAGCGGAAAAGGTATAGACTACCACGCAACCGCGTCTGGAGCAGACAAAGTATGAGCACACATAATCATTTTGGAAAAGTGTTCCTTTACCTCGTATGTAGTTGGATCCATGTTCATCTAGGAGACTAGAAGACGATAACCCCATGTTGGCGGGCTGCTTTTGGAGAAGAGTCTACTCTCCGCAGGTATGGTTCACTCCTCAGGTGTAGTGTGTCGCATCGATCGTGGCGCCGCACGGTGGAGACGCCTCTCTCTGTCTTCCGCTCAGTGACTGTCATTCAATGACAAGCGGGCGTGGACAGAGTGGACAGTCCAGCTGTTATTGTGAACTCCCAATCCCACAAGCGCGACTTCGTCGTTCTCGTTCATCATCTCGTTTATTCATCGGCCCCTAAAGATGTAGATTCGTATTGCTTCACGCCAGGAGGCAAAATAATAACCTCAGTCTGGTTTGGAAAATAGACAGCCGATTCCCACAAAATGGGAGCAGGCAGCCTCAATCAATCTTTAATGTAGGGGGGGGGGGGGGGGGGGGGGGGCTTGTCGAACTAAAGCTGTCATAAATAAATATCACCCCCCTCCCCAAATTGAAAAATATTTTCACATGACCCTCCCCCCTTGTAATAAACTCAATATAATGTTTACGACCACGAATAACAATAAATGTCGCGACCCTACGTTTTAAAATGTTGATATCAACTTTGCAACATGCTATTGTGGCACAGTTGATGCTAGGCAGGGCTACGGCCTGAAGGTTCAGAGTTAGCCGACCACCACAGATGAGCTCACTCGCCCTGCCTGTTTCATTACTTCACGATCAGAACTGGTTGCAGACAATGATCAGCTAGGGGGAATCAGATTTTAAAAATGTTGATGCCACATTTGTAATGATATAAAATACAGTGGGGAGAACAAGTATTTGATAACCTGCAAAATCGGCAGTGTTTCCTACTTACAAAGCATGTAGACGTCTGTAATTTTTATCATAGGTACACTTCAACTGTGAGAGACAGAAAATCCAGAAAACCACATTGTATAATTTTTAAGTAATTAATTTGCATTTTATTGCATGACATAAGTATTTGATCACCTACCAACCAGTAAGAATTCCAGCTCTCACAGACCTGTTAGTTTTTCTTTAAGAAGCCCTCCTGTTCTCCACTCATTACCTGTATTAACTGCACCTGTTTGAACTCGTTACCTGTATAAAAGACACCTGTCCACACATTCAATCAAACAGACTCCAACCTCTCCACAATGGCCAAGACCAGAGAGCTGTGTAAGGACATCAGGGATACAATTGTAGACCTGCACAAGGCTGGGATGGGCTACAGGACAATAGGCAAGCAGCTTGGTGAGAAGGCAACAACTGTTGGCGCAATTATTAGAACATGGAAGGAGTTCAAGATGACGGTCAATCACCCTCGGTCTGGGGCTCCATGCAAGATCTCACCTCGTGGGGCATCAATGATCATGAGGAAGGTGAGGGATCAGCCCAGAACTACACGGCAGGAACTGGTCAATGACCTGAAGAGAGCTGGGACCACAGTCTCAAAGAAAACCATTAGAAACACAATACACCGTCATGGATTAAAATCCTGCAGCGCACGCAAGGTCCCCCTGCTCAAGCCAGCGCAAGTCCAGGCCTGTCTGAAGTTTGCCAATGACCATCTGGATGATCCAGAGGAGGAATGGGAGAAGGTCATGTGGTCTGATGAGACAAAAATAGAGCTTTTTGGTCTAAACTCCACTCGTCGTGTTTGGAGGAAGAAGAAGGATGAGTACAACCCCAAGAACACCATCCCAACCGTGAAGCATGGAGGTGGAAACATCATTATTTGGGGATGCTTTTCTGCAAAGGGGACAGGACGACTGCACCGTATTGAGGGGAGGATGGATGGGGCCATGTATCGCGAGATCTTGGCCAACAACCTCCTTCCCTCAGTAAGAGCGTTGAAGATGAGTCGTGGCTGGGTCTTCCAGCATGACAATGACCCGAAACACACAGCCAGGGCGACTAAGGAGTGGTTCCGTAAGAAGCATCTCAAGGTCCTGGAGTGGCTTAGCCAGTCTCCAGACCTGAACCCAATAGAAAATCTTTAGAGGGAGCTGAAAGTCCGTATTGCCCAGCGACAGCCCCGAAACCTGAAGGATCTGGAGAAGGTCTGTATGGAGGAGTGGGCCAAAATCCCTGCTGCAGTGTGTGCAAACCTGGTCAAGAACGACAGGAAATGTATGATCTCTGTAATTGCAAACAAAGGTTTCTTTACCAAATATTAAGTTCTGCTTGTCTGATGTATCAAATACTTATGTCAACTGTGCCGCTGATTGATTGATTGAATTCATTTGTCAGTAAAAAAAATATACATATTTAGACAAATCATTTAAAAAGTGACCAGGACTGCACAATCAAGTCAGGGACTTATTTCCATTGTGGTCCCTACATTTGCTGAAGCATATGAGTATATTACTCGCTTATGTCCAGTCTCTAGATAACAAGGTAGATGAAATTAGGGCAAGGGTTGCTTTCCAGAGAGACATCAGGGATTGTAACATACTCTGTTTCACGGAAACATGGCTCTCTGGGGACATGCTGGTGGGGTCGGTACAGCCACCGGGATTCTTTGTACGTCGCGCCGAAAAGAATAAACATCTCCCGGGAGGAAGAAGTGTGGGGGTGTAGGTTTCATGATTAACGACTTATGGTGTAATTGTAACAACATACAGGAACTCAAGTCCTTTTGTTCACCTGACCTAGAATTCCTCACAATCAAATGCCGACCATATTATCTCCCAAGAGAATTATCGTTGGTCATTGTCACAGCCGTGTATATCCCCCCCCCCATAAGGCGATACCACGACGGCCCTCAGTTAACTTCACTGGACTCTATGCAAACTGGAAACCATATATTCTGAGGCTGCATTTACTGTAGCTGGGGATTTTAACAAATTTGAGAACAAGGCTACCTAAATTCGATCAGCATATTGATTGTAGTACCCTGGCTGGCAAAACACTGGATCACTGCTACTCTAACTTCCGCGATGCATACAAGGCCCTCCCCCGCCCTCCGTTCGGCAAATCTGACCACGACTCCATTTTGCTTCTCCCCTCCTATAGGCAGAAACTCAAACAGGATGTACCCGTGACATAGACTATTCAATGCTGGTCTGACCAATTGGAAACCATACTTCAAGATTGTTTTGATCACGCGGACTGGGACATGTTCCAGGTAGCCTTAGAGAATAAGTAAGTGCATAGGAGATGTTGTACCCACTGTGACTATTAAAACCTACCCTAACCAGAAACCGTGGATAGATGGAAGCATTCGTGCAAAACTGAAAGCGCAAACCACCGCATTTAAACAGGGCAAGAAGACTGGGAATATGGAAGAATACAAACAGTGTGGTTATTCACTCCGCAAAGCAATCAAGAAGGCTAAACGTTGGTATAGGGACAAAGTTGAATCCCAGTTCAACTGCTCAGACACGAGACGTATGTGGCAGGGTCTACAGACAATTACGGATTATAAAAGGAAAACCAGCCATGTCGCGGACACAGACATCTTGCTTCCAGACAGGCTGAACACCTTCTTCACTCGCTTTGAGGATAATACAGTGCCAACCAGCCTGCTACCAAGGAGTGTGGGCTCTCCTTCTCCGTGGCCGACGTGATCAAGACATTTAAGCGTGTTAACCCTCGCAAGGCTGCCGGCCCAGATGGTATTCCTTGCCGTGTCCTCAAGAGCATGCGCAGACCAGCTGGCTGGTGTGTTCACAGATATATTCAATCTCTCCCCATCCCAGTTTGTTGTCCCCACATGCTTGAAGAAGGCCACCATTGTCCCTGTACCTAAGAAAGCAAAGGTAATTCAACTAAATGACTATCGCCCCGTAGCACTCACCTCTGTCATCATGAAGTGCTTTGAGAAACTAGTCAAGGATCATATCACCTCCACCTTACCAGCCACACTAGACCCTCTTCAGTTGCTTCCCACTCCAATAGATGCACAGACGATGCAATCGCCACCCCACTGCACACTGCCCTGTCCCATCTGGACAAGAGGCTTACCTATGTAAGAATGCTGTTCATTGACTATAGCTAAGCATTCAACACCATATTACCCTCCAAGCTCATCATCAAGCTCAAGACCCTGGGTCTGGGGCCTCACAAGTCCTCAACTGGCAGCTTCATTAAATAGTACCTGAAAAACACCAGTCTCAAAGTCAACAGTGAAGAGGCGAATCCAGAATGCTGGCCTTCTAGGCAGAGTTACAAACAAAAAGCCATCTCGCAGACTGGCCAATAAAAAGAAAAGATTAAGATGGGAAAAAGAACACAGACACTGGACAGAGGAACTCTGCCTAGATGGCCAGCATCCCGGAGTTGCCTCTTCACTGTTGACGTTGAGACTGGTGTTTTGCGGGTACTATTTAATGAAGCTGCCAGTTGAGGACTTGTGAGGCGTCTGTTTCTCAAACTAGCCACTCTAATGTACTTGTCCTCTTGCTCAGTTGTGCACCGGGGCCTCCCGCTCCTCTTTATATTCTGGTTAGGGCCAGTTTGCACCAGTCTGTGAAGGGAGTAGTACACAGCGTGGTACGAGATCTTCAGTTTCTTGGCAATTTCTCGCATTGAATAGCCTTCATTTCTCAGAACAAGAATAGACTGACGAGTTTCAGAAGAAAGTTATTTGTTTCTGGACATTTTGAGCCTGTAATCGAACCCACCAATGCTGCTGCTCCAGATACTCAACTAGACTAAAGAAGGCCAGTTTTATTGCTTCTTTAATCAGAACAACAGTTTTCAGCTGTGCTAGCATAATTGCAAAAGGGTTTTCAAATCAAATCAAATCAAATGTATTTATAAAGCCCTTCTTACATCAGCTGATATCTCAAAGTGCTGTACAGAAACCCAGCCTAAAACCCCAAACAGCAAGCAATGCAGGTGTAGAAGCACAGTGGCTAGGGAAAACTCCCTAGTGAGGCCAGAACCTAGGAAAATACCTAGAGAGGAACCAGGCTGGAACATGGCCAAGATGTTCAAATGTTCATAAATGACCAGCATGGTCAAATAATAATAATCACAGTTGTCGAGGGTGCAACAAGTCAGCACCTCAGGAGTAAATGTCAGTTGGTTTTTCATAGCCGATCATTGAGAGTATCTCTACCGCTCCTGATGTCTCTTGAGAGTTGAAAACAGCAGGTCTGGGACAGGTAGCACGTCCGGTGAACAGGTCAGGGTTCCATAGCCGCAGGCAGAACATTTGAAACTGGAGCAGCAGCACGGCCAGGTGGACTAGGGACAGCATGGAGTCATCAGGCCAGGTAGTCCTGAGGCGTGGTCCTAGGGCTCAGGTCCTCCGAGAGAAAGAAAGAAAGAGAGAAAGAGAGAGAGAATTAGAGAGAGCATACTTAAATTCAGACAGAACACCGGATAAGACAGGAGAAATACTCCAGATATAACGGGTTTTCTAATGATCAATTAGCCTTTTAAAATGATACACTTGGATTAGCTAACACAACATGCAATTGGAACACAGGAGTGATGGTTGCTGATAATGGGCATCTGTACGCCTATGGAGATATTCTAAAAAAAAATCAGCCGTTTTCAATAGTCATTTACAGCATTAACAAAGTCTACACTGTATTTCTGATCAATTTGATGTCACTTTTAATGGACAAAAAAATAGCTTTTCTTTCAAAAACAAGGGCATTTCTAAGTGACCCTAAACTTTTGAATGGTAGTGTATATGTATATACACTGCTCAAAAAAATAAAGGGAACACTAAAATAACACATCCTAGATCTGAATGAATGAAATAATCTTATTAAATACTTCTTTCTTTACATAGTTGAATGTGCTGACAACAAAATCACACAAAAATAATCAATGGAAATCCAATTTATCAACCCATGGAGGTCTGGATTTGGAGTCACACTCAAAATTAAAGTGGAAAACCACACTACAGGCTGCTCCAACTTTGATGTAATGTCCTTAAAACAAGTCAAAATGAGGCTCAGTAGTGTGTGTGGCCTCCACGTGCCTGTATGACCTCCCTACAACGCATGGGCATGCTCCTGATGAGGTGGTGGATGGTCTCCTGAGGGATCTCCTCCCAGACCTGGACTAAAGCATCCGCCAACTCCTGGACAGTCTGTGGTGCAATGTGGCGTTGGTGGATGGAGCGAGACATGATGTCCCAGATGTGCTCAATTGGATTCAGGTCTGGGGAATGGGCGGGCCAGTCCATAGCATCAATGCCTTCCTCTTGCAGGAACTGCTGACACACTCCAGCCACATGAGGTCTAGCATTGTCTTGCATTAGGAGGAACCCAGGGCCAACCGCACCAGCATATGGTCTCACAAGGGGTCTGAGGATCTCATCTCGGTACCTAATGGCAGTCAGGCTACCTCTGGCGAGCACATGGAGGGCTGTGCGGCCCCCCAAAGAAATGCCACCCCACACCATGACTGACCCACCGCCAAACCGGTTATGCTGGAGGATGTTGCAGGCAGCAGAACGTTCTCCACGGCGTCTCCAGACTCTGTCACGTCTATCACATGTGCTCAGTGTGAACCTGCTTTCATCTGTGAAGAGGACAGGGCGCCAGTGGCGAATTTGCCAATCTTGGTGTTCTCTGGCAAATGCCAAACGTCCTGCACGGTGTTGGCTGTAAGCACAACCCCCACCTGTGGACGTCGGGCCCTCATACCACCCTCATGGAGTCTGTTTCTGACCGTTTGAGCAGACACATGCACATTTGTGGCCTGCTGGAGGTCATTTTGCAGGGCTCTGGCAGTGCTCCTCCTGCTCCTCCTTGCACAAAGGCGGAGGTAGCGGTCCTGCTGCTGGGTTGTTGCCCTCCTACGGCCTCCTCCACGTCTCCTGATGTACTGGCCTGTCTCCTGGTAGCGCCTCCATGCTCTGGACACTACGCTGACAGACACAGCAAACCTCCTTGCCACAGCTCGCATTGATGTACCATCCTGGATGAGCTGCACTACCTGAGCCACTTGTGTGGGTTGTAGACTCCGTCTCATGCTACCACTAGAGTGAAAGCACCGCCAGCATTCAAAAGTGACCAAAACATCAGCCAGGAAGCATAGGAACTGAGAAGTGGTCTGTGGTCACCACCTGCAGAACCACTCCTTTATTGGGGGTGTCTTGCTAATTGCCTATAATTTCCACCTGTTGTCTATTCCATTTTCACAACAGCATGTGAAATTTATTGTCAATCAGTGTTGCTTCTTAAGTGGACAGTTTGATTTCACAGAAGTGTGATTGACTTGGAGTTACATTGTGTTGTTTAAGTGTTCCCTTAATTTTTTTGAGCAGTGTATATTCTTAATGCATTCCTTGCTTAGATTTACGTGTATTTTGGGTATGTGTTGTGACACTGTTAGATATTACTTGTTAGATATTACTGCACTGTCAAAGCTAGAAGCACAAGCATTTCGCTACACCCACAATATATATATATATATATATATATATATATATATATATATATATATAATTTAATATATATAAATAAATGTGGGACAAAAAAAGGCAGTGTAGAACACCATTGCCCATCATGCATTGCTCTAATAACTTTCAAAAGACTGTTCCGAAGTTTGCCACCCAAAAATGTATTTTCCTATTAATGAAGATACACAAACATGTTTCTTTTCCTACAAATTAAATCGCACAACAATATGTGTGTTTTTACTCGAATCAAGCCACACAAAAATACACAAAATCTGTTTTGTACATATTTACACGAATTGAGCGTGAGGTAGCCCTGGGAAAACACCTCATTCAGCTCATTGAGGGCTTGATGATTAGTTGACAAGTTTAATCAGGTGCGCTTGTCCAGGGTTACAATACAAATGTTTACTGGTGGGGGTACTTGATGAACAGGGTTGAGAAACACTGTGCTACAGTAATATAAGGAATAAATGTGTGTCTAATTTACCCATCTCGCTCTGGCTTTCATGGGTCAACTTATTTTTTTATTTTAAAGACATATTTTTATTTATTTCAGCTGTAGAGTTTTAAAACAGCACATCACTTGAATATTGTTGCTTTAAAGCAGAGTGCATGCGAGCACTTTATCATCGTTTTTCTCTCTCTCTATCTCACTTTCATTCAAATTGCATCCAAAATAGATAATCCTGTTCAAAATTGATGTATATATACACCTAAGTAAGTAAGTATGTATATATATATGTATATATATATACACTGCTCAAAAAAATTTAAACAACACAATGTAACTCCAAGTCAATCACACTTCTGTGAAATCAAACTGTCCACTTAGGAAGCAACACTGATTGACAATACATTTCACATGCTGTTGTGCAAATGGAAGAGACAACAGGTGGAAATTATAGGCAATTAGCAAGACACCCCCAATAAAGGAGTGGTTCTGCAGGTGGGGACCACAGACCACTTCTCAGTTCCTATGCTTCCTGGCTGATGTTTTGGTCACTTTTGAATGCTGGCATTGCTTTCACTCTAGTGGTAGCATGAGACGGAGTCTACAACCCACACAAGTGGCTCAGGTAGTGCAGCTCATCCAGGATGGCACATCAATGTGAGCTGTGGCAAGAAGGTTTGCTGTGTCTGTCAGCGTAGTGTCCAGAGCATGGAGGCGCTACCAGGAGACAGGCCAGTACATCAGGAGACATAGAGGAGGCCGTAGGAGGGTAACAACCCAGCAGCAGGATCGCTACCACCGCCTTTGTGCAAGGAGGAGCAGGAGAAGCACTGCCAGAGCCCTGCAAAATGACCTCCAGCAGGCCACAAATGTGCATGTGTCTGCTCAAACGGTCAGAAACGGACTCCATGAGGGTGGTATGAGGGCCCGACGTCCACAGGTGGGGGTTGTGCTTACAGCCCAACACCGTGCAGGACGTTTGGCATTTGCCAGAGAACACCAAGATTGGCAAATTCGCCACTGGCGCCCTGTGCACTTCACAGATGAAAGCAGGTTCACACTGAGCACGTGACAGACGTGACAGAGTCTGGAGACGCCGTGGAGAACGTTCTGCTGCCTGCAACATCCTCCAGCATGACCGGTTTGGCGGTGGGTCAGTCATGGTGTGGGGTGGCATTTCTTTGGGGGGCCGCACAGCCCTCCATGTGCTCGCCAGAGGTAGCCTGACTGCCATTAGGTACCGAGATGAGATCCTCAAACCCCTTGTGAGACCAGTACGTCCAACTGGCCTCACAACCACAGACCACGTGTAACCACGCCAGCCCAGGACCTCCACATCCAGCTTCTTCACCTGCGGGATCGTCTCTGGAGGGATGAGGGGCTGCTGAGGAGTATTTCTGTCTGTAATAATGCCCTTTTGTGAGAAAAAAATAATTCTGATTGGCTGGGCCTGGCTGCCAAGTGGGTGGGCCTATGCCCTCCCAGGCCCACCCATGGCTGCACCCCTGCCCAGTCATGTGAAAAACATAGATCAGGGCCTAATGATTTTTTTTAAAATTGACTGATTTCCTTATTTGAACTTTAACTCAGTAACATCTTTGAAATTCTTGTACGTTGCATGTATATTTTTGTTCAGTATAATACAATACAGCAATACAGTCCACACTCAAAATGATTAGCTTACTGGAGCTTGTTTCATTTACTTACCCAAGAGAGCATAGCTACATGTATGGGCTTTCATGTTTTTATGCCATGCATAATGTGCGGTAGGCCTATGATAGGCTATGTATTGGATAATGGCACAATCATTTGGCCTTTTTTGGGCTTGGGATCATAACATGTCTTTAATGTATGGCTCATCAGACTCAGGTAGCATCAGACTTGAATTTTTCTCATCCCGATTCAAGCTCTAATCAAAATATTCCATCCTAATCTGTATCTTATTCTTTAGATGTTTTGGGCTTCTGGTGAACCATGATGTGCAAAGCTATCATCAAGGAAAAAGATGGCTACTTTGAAGAATCTAAAATCTAAAATATATTTTTATTTGTTTAACATTTTTAGTTACTACATGTTTCCATATGTTATTTCATAGTTTTGATGTCTTCACTATTATTCTACAATGTAGAAAATAGTAAAAATAAATAAAAACCCTTGAATGAGTAGGTGTTTCCAAACTTTTGACTGGTACTGTATATATTTTTAATATAGCCTATATAAAGGAAGAGAAGCTTAGGCCTATCCCTAGAGTGATAGAGCGAGAGAGAGCGATAGAGATATGCCAGCAGCTTGCAATGCCACCAACATGCACTTCTTTATGGCAGATGGCTACTGCATCTGCTATACAGATATACTTACAGAAAGAGGTTAATTGCTAATTTTTTATCCACATATTTTGTATAAGATAAGCATTATATTGTTAGATTATAGGAGTAAATCTGATAGGCCTGAAACATTTTTCCTCACATCAAGTTCAACTGTCGGAGTCAGTTGGAGCGCTGGTGTGCACTGCCTTCATATCATAGGCTTAAAGTAGCAAAAGCTTAATAATAGCCACACCACAAAAAAACCTTCACAAATGTTTCTAAACTTTATTAGGGTAATATCAAAAAGTAAGTCAAGCCATTGTTTATAGGGAATAGGCTATTAAATTGCGACAAACACAACATTACAGTTTGAACTTAATTAGGCCAAAGAAAATGACTCAACAAAATGAAATATGGTTTAAACCTTTACAAAGTTCTGAACAGGCTATATTGCAGCAAAACAGGTTTTGCATATTTAAAAATCTGGTTTCGATTAATAAATAGGCTTACAATAATAACAATGATATACAGTAATAATAATACAAAAAAAAGTGAAATAAATGTAAGTAAAAAAATTGCATCCCACCTGAATATGGAGTTGCACAGTAGCCTGCATTTGGCAGTGCCAACATTCTTCTCATCTTCCAATACAATATTAAAACATTATTTTCCCCTTGTAGGCTTTTCACTATAGGCATATTATTTTTCCTCTAACTTTTGTTTTACTCCAATGAAAACTCATCCATCATCACAATCAACAGTGGCCTATGCCAAGGCTCCTCACCCTTACTAGCTCTCTCCTAAGCAGCAGAGTTGTGTTTCCATCAAATTGACTTTTTGCAGATAAAAGTATGTGCGTAAATATGTAGTGCATATAAAAATCACTTTTGAGGTTAAATTCCCATGTGCCGAATAAAAAATACAAGTTAAATGAGTTTCTATCGCATTTTCAACTCTGTGTCTACTGATGGTTTTGTTGCTAGGTAGCCTATAGTGAATGTGCCCAATGGTATTGGTATGTGCGCTCTAGCCAACAGCTTGCAGATACAGTGCGGGTTTAGCCTAGTACATGACAAAAGTACAAAATTATTTTTATTTGACAAAACATTTATCATTATGTCACAAGAATAAGACCTTCCATATTTATTGAAAGGATCATCACCCTTATCACTGTGCACTTACACCACCTTGTGAAGTTCATCATAATTTATTTCACCTGTAGCCTAATAAACTGCATGCTTTCCTATGATGTGACATTTGGATGGAAACATGGTTAATGTCAAGCCATTTTGAGGATACTGGAATTATATTTTGGATGAACGTTTGCATGCCTACAGGAGACTTTTGAATAAGCATAATCAGATAACCATCGTGTCTGGTTGTGTTTATGACACATATAAAAGGTAATACATTTTAAAAGTTAAACGAAACATATTTAGGCTATATTGAAGCGGATCTAGTTGCGCAAGGAACACCTGCTCGAATTGGAGCCCAGACAACACACATAAATCTCAACGACGTCGGCCTGACAGCGGTATATTGTCAGTAGATCGGGTTCCATTTAGAACCGGAGGGCGGCTGTGAATGTGGTAGGTCGAAATGCATGCTTGCTGCACGGTCACATGGCCGCACAGCATCACAGAGTCGGCAGTAGATCGTGTAGACGTCGAAATTGGGACGAGTGTCACAATGGTTGAATAGCCGCCTTCTCTCAATACATAATCATTCTTCACCTGCGTTTCACATCTTTTTTTGGTACGTACGTTTCACATATTTTTTGGCATAGCCTACCTACCCATGGACAGTCAAACGTTTTTATGTCATGGTTGGCAATAATTTTGATCAGAAAATATGAATAAAGCCTATGCTTAAATACATTAATAAAAGCACAGGTGTCAATTATAAACCAAGTGGCCACCTCTACTGCAATGTGTAGAATATGAGAAATCCGAAGAGATGAGTTTGTAATGTGAAATTAATACACTGAATCATCCATCAACATTGCATCTCATAACAATGCTTTAACACTTTGGAGAAGTGCAAATTTAGTTTTTTTAAATTGTCATGCAAATCTTAAAATTACTAAAAGATTCAAATGAATCAATCTAATCAATAAACAGTTGGCTATATTCAGACATCAAAGATTATGTTCTCTATAATATATAAGGGATTAGGGTATAGGCCTACATATAGGCCTACATGATGGAGGAAGACATGTAATCAATAAATGGGGAGATCTGGACTAGGATTAATAAAGACATTTAACAAAATAGGCTTGAATTACAAACTGACCCAGTATAGCATGCATGCAGCCACCACTTCAAATTATCCATTCATATAATTCCAATAAAATACATTAATGAAATATTAATAATAATTGAAGGTTGTTATCTAAAGGTAAATAGAAGACTATCAGAAAAAGATCAGTACAGCCATGATCAAAGCTAGTGCGCGAAACTAACCTTACATGGATCAATTATACCAAGCACACTGGCAAGGCTCAGAATTATTTGAACGTTGGTTTGCCTGTGTTGCTAGTAACGTTAGCTACTAGTTGAAGCTGAGGAAGCTAATGTTGACTGTAAAATTGGGTAATTATCTATTATTATTACATCTAATTGTCACTGAATTTAACTAGCTACACGTTTGTAAATGCTGACTAACATTCACATTAAAATATAGCACGTTATATCATCTACTGTAGCTAACTAGCTAACTTTACCCAGCCCTCGGTCGCCTATAGCTAACGGTAACGCGTTAGTTTAGCTATAGCTGCAAATTAATATAACACGGTAGCTAGCTAGCAAACTATCATACAGATTATATTAAAATGTAATTACGTTAAATCAATTTGATGGAGTTGTAATGGTAACGTTAATTTAAGGACGGTTGCTAGCCGCAGTAACTAACGCCAGTAACGCTAGATATCTAAAATTTTGGACTGGAGAACAGTTATTGTTGCTAGTTATTGAATTTACTCAGCATACTGGGCCGCATGACAAGCTCATATTGTCGTTGTTCATTCCGTTAAATAGCTACAGTAGCTAACTATAGCTACGTTAGGTTCCGACGAGATCGATCGAAATGTCATAGTTTGGGGGGGAAACCCCAAGCAGGGAATATGGTACAATTTGCGATGTAACCTCTGTATTCATGTAGTCTTCTAATGTAAGTGGGAGTAGTGCACATGTAGAACGGGTATTCAAAACTAGCCCTGCCTGCCGCTCCATAGACTTTCACTGTGTCCTCTATATCATATCATATAACGCTTTCCATTAAACTAAAATCATTCAATCACTGGCAGGATATAGGCTTGCTTCCAATAGTTAAAAAAAAAATGTATTCATGTCTTTTTCTCTCTCTTCTCTCCATTCCTTCAAGAAGCGAACATCATCCCTCTTACTCCAACCCTTGGTCATCCAAACCTGTTCCTGAAGGTTTGTGGTATTGCGCACACACACCTCGCTTGGCCATCCATAGATCTGGAAACCATTTAACCTAAACTTTTCCGCTTTTTTGGTCCCAAACCTACCATATTGTAACAGCGTGAACCCCTAAACATCCACAAATAATTTAGATTTTCCTAATGGTTGTCAATTTTATCTTCAGGCTGAGTGACAATAGTTGGGCAAGAGACAATGGACGTGTCATGTCCAAGAGGCCATCTTTAGGTGTATGCCAAATGCAAGGCATGGGATATTCAAAGAAATACTCTTTATGGGCGAATTCTGATTAGACCAGATGTGCGTAGAGAGTTTAATTCAACGTTAACAGTACCATACTGAACGACCACAGGGCGATTGTGTATGGTGTGCTGAACACGTTTTGCAATTTCTAATTACCACACCCATATTAATCATGCCACATATCACCACACCCACCGAACGAGAACAAGCGTACCTCAAAAGCCTTTTTTTGGAAATGTGTCTCTGTTACCGCATGGCAAGTCTCTTTCACAAGTTTAGACAGCACAGAAGTATAACAAAGTAGAGTATAAGTCAGTACAATGCAGTTATGTACAGTATAAATTAGTATAGTAGCAGACACTTAAGTAGAACACAGTATAATTTACTGTATTCTACTGTACTGTAGTTCACTGTACTGTACTAAACCATACTGTAGCCTACTGTACTAAACTCTACTGTACTATTCTGTACTGTACCATAATTATACTGTACAGTACTGCACTGTACTGTGCCAAACTATACTGTACTGAGCTCTACTGTGCTGTACTGTGTGCCAACCTTGTGATTGTGATTATCTGTGATTATTAAGCGGGTGGTTTGGAATTCCCATTGTTAGAGCCTCTCCTGCCCATAATATATGAGACAACGTACACATGGCCACGTTCATATAAAGTGGCATTGTTTACATTGTTACCAACAGTAGCAACCCACTACTACTACTACTTTTACAACTACTAGTCTTAGCACCTGTAACTCGTCATGGGTGATTTTAAAGTTTGGGTAGTTTTGCTTTTGATTTTAAAGTTTGGGAGTCAATATGAATAGAACTAACGACCAGAGAAGGCCTAAAATGTCACTTGACAACCAGTGTTAGTGAATGTAGCATCACGTTTTGTTGAAAAAATGGATGGTTTGGGAAATAATCAAGATTATTTTGCATAAAAGCAATAATACACTCGAGGCCATGTGTTTTGACATTTTTATCATGGCTGTGGTGGTCTACGCCACTCAGCTTCGCCTCGTGGTTATGACGACATCACAGCCATGATAAAAATGTCATAACACATGGCCTCGAGTGTATTATTGCTTAATTGTCTGTGATTGGTCCGATCCGGACCAACCAAGATATGGTCTTGTTTGGGGGCAGGGCTCAATAGAATAATAGCCAGTGCATAGAATAATACCCAAGCATGCAAAGGAGAATTTGACATTTTTCTACCTTTGTTTACCTATTCAGGATACATCACCATAAAGAGAATGTCATGCATAATTATGCATTTACAGTGCCTTGCAAAAGTATTCACCCCCCTTGGTGTTTTTCCTATTTTGTTGCATTACAACCTGTAATTTAAATTTATATTAATTTGGATTTCATGTAATGGACATTCACAAAATATTCCAAATTGGTGAAGTGAAAAAAACAACAATTGTTTCAAAAAATTCCCCCAAATAAAAAACTGAAAAGTGGTGCGTGCATATGTATTCACCCCCTTTGCTATGAAGCCCCTGAATAAGATCTGGTTCAACCAATTACCTTCAGAAGTCACATAGTTAGTTAAATTGTCACGCCCTGATCTGTTTAACCTGTTCTTGTGATTGTCTCCACCTCTCTAGGTGTCGCTTATTTTCCCCAGTGTATTTATCCCAGTGTTTCCTGTCTCTCTGTGCCAGTTCGTCTTGTATGTTTTCAAGTCAACCAGCGTGTTTCCCCGTGCTCCTGTTTCCTATTCTCTCTTTCTAGTCTTCCCGGTTTTGACCCTTGCCTGTTTTTTCTGGACTCCGTTACCCGCCTGCCTGACCCTTCTGCCTGACCTGACATCGAGCCTGTCTGCCACTCTTTACCTCTTGGACTCAGAATCTGGTTTTGACCTTTTGCCTGTCCACAACCATTCTCTTGCCTACTCCTTTTGGATTATAAATAAACTACAAAGACTCTAACCATCTGCCTCCTGTGTCTGCATCTGGGTCTCGCCTTGTGCCCTGATATAAATAAAGTCCACCTGTGTGCAATCTAAGTGTCACATGATCTCAGTATATATACACCTGTTCTGAAAGGCCCCAGAGTCTGAAACACCACTAAGCAAGGGGCACCACCAAGCAAGCGGCACCATAAAGACCAAGGAGCTCTCCAAACAGGTCAGGGACAAAGTTGTGGAGAAGTACAGATCAGGGTTGAGTTATAAAAAAATATCCAAAACTTTGAACATCCCACGGAGCACCATTAAATCCATTATTAAAAAATGGAAAGAATATGGCACCACAACAAACCTGCCAAGAGAGGGCCGCCCATCAAAACTCACGGACCAGGCAAGGAGGGCATTAATCAGAGAGGCAACAAAGCGACCCAAGATAACCCTTAATGAGCTGCAATGCTCCACAGCGGAGATTGGAGTATCTGTCCAAAGGACCACTTTAAGCCGTACACTCCACAGAGCTGGGCTTTATGGAAGAGTGGCCAGAAAAAAGCCATTAAAGAAAAAAAATAAGCAAACATGTTCGGTGCTCGCCAAAAGGCATGTGGGAGATTCCCCAAACACATGGACTCTGGTCAGATGAGACAAAAATTTAGATTTTTGACCATCAAGGAAAATGCTATGTTTGGTGCAAACCCAACACCTCTCATCACTCCGAGAACACCATCCCGATAGTAAAGCATGGTGGTGGCAGCATCATGCTGTGGGGATGTTTTTCATCGGCAGGGACTGGGAAACTGGTCAGAATTGAAGGAATGATGGATGATGCTAAATACAGGGAAATTCTTGAGGGAAAAATGTTTCAGTTTTCCATAGATCTGGGACGGAGGTTCACCTTCCAGCAGGACAATGATCTTAAGCATACTGCTAAAGCAACACTCGAGTGGTTTAAGGGGAAACATTTAAATGTCTTGGAATGTTCTTGTCAAAGCCCAGACCTCAATCCAATTGAGAATCTGTGGTATGACTTAAAGGTTGCTGTACACCAGCGGAACCCATCCAACTTGTAGGAGCTGGAGCAGTTTTGCATTGAAGAATGGGCAAATATCCCAGTGGCTAGATGTGCCAAGCTTATAGAGACGTACCCCAAGAGACTTGCAGCTGTAATTGCTGCAAAAGGTGTCTGTACAAAATATTTTGCATCTTCAAATTGGTGGGCATGTTGTGTAAATCAAATGATACAAATCCCCAAAATATCTATTTTAATTCCAGGATGTAAGGCAACAAAATAGGAAAAATACCAAGGGGGTGAATACTTTCGCAAGCCACTGTATGTTATGTTGGCCCATCTTAGTGATGAGGCACTGGATAAGGTATTGGTGTTGTACAACAGAGTATGGGAGGAGGGGAAACTACCAGGCAGTTGGAAGGAGGCTGTAGTGGTACCAATCCGGAAGCCAGGAACGGACCCAACAAGGCCAACAAGCTTTTGGCCAATAGCTTTAACATCACATGTATGGAAGATTATGGAACGTATGATTACGGAGAGGCTAACTTACTTCCTGGAGAGCAGTATCGCCACATCAAAGTGGGTTCAGGAAGGGTAGGAGAACTATGGACCCAGTGCTCTGCTTAAAAGCAGAGGTCAGGAAGGCTCAGATGAACAAGGAGACTGTTGTAGCTGTCTTTTTTTATGTGGAGAAGGCATATGATATGATGTGGAAGGAAGGGTTGTTAATCAAGCTTGATATTATGGGGGTAGGAGGAAGAATGTACAACTGGATAAAGGATTTCCTGTTTGGAAGGTCAATCCAGGTGAGGGTGAGGAAGTCTCTATCAAGCAGCTACCTGGTAGATAACGGTACACCACAGGGGAGCGTGATTAGTCCTCTTTTGTTCTCAATCATGATCAATGATGTTTACTCTCAGGTACAATCAGATATTGGGAGGTCATTATTTGCAGATGGGGCTTTATGGAAGAGGGGAAGAAATTTGCCATACATAGTCAGGAAGGTAAAGGAAGCAATTGATGAAGTAGAGTGGTGGGCATTAATTCCGGTTCTCTGTAGAGAAAACTTATCAGGAGGAAGGTGAAAGATTAGGTATTTGTGATGTTATATGGGAAAAACTTGGAGAGGGTGGGGGCCTTCAGACTGACCTGGGCAGAACACATTGAAAGTGTGGTGGGAAAGTGTAAGAAGGTGCTAAATGTGATGCGCTGTCTGACGGGAAAGGAGTGGATAGTATGGGACCGTGTATTTTGCATTGATCCAATCTGTAATAGACTATGGCAGTATAGCGTATGGTTCGGCAGCCCGGACCTCATTGTAAAGGCTTGATGTTATACAGGGGAAAGGATTCAGAATATGTAGTGGGGCGTTTCGGACGTCCCCAGTGGCTGCACTATAGGTGGAGATAGAGGATTTTCCATTGTCTATTAGGAGACATCAGCTGGCAATGAATTTTTGGGTCAACCTACAGGGACATGGGGTGTCTCATCCTGCGAAAGGGATTTTACAGGCATGCTGGGAACATGAGCAAAGACAGAACACGAGCTTTGGGTGGGTGGGTAATACACAGGTGAAGGAGATGGGACTGTATGGAAGGGAGTTTAGTCCAACGGTAGCTATTCCTGTAAATCCACCATGGCCAATCCCGCCTCCAGTAGTTGATCTAGAAGTGTTGGAGAGACTACAGAAAGATAGGGTGGGTGTTGATCCATCTGATTTGTTTAAGAGATGTCTGGATACTGTGTATCAGGATTTTGTTGCCGTTTACACAGATGGTTCAAAAGAGGACAGGATGTACTGGGTCAGCATTTGTAGTGCAGGAGGTCATCTGGCTGTATATATGTCAGAGCTGATGGCCATACTGTTGGCCTTGCAGTGGGTGGAAGAAGTCAAGCCAGACAATAAAAAAAAGATATATGTATATATATATATTACAAAATTATTTGATGAAAAAAAATGTTTGGCCTTACTGCTATTTGCCATACAAACAAATTGAATAACAGATTCCCTACATGCAACAACAGATAGTCCCCCCCAAAATCTATAGAAAGTTTGTTCTTAAGTGTCTATCCTATATCTGAGAGACATAAGAAAGATCCGGAAACATAAAAAAATGTTTTGAAATGTATTGAACCCCTTATTTTTGGCGCTAAACGGTCTCCATATACAGTACACTTTCATTCAGTTTTTCAACTGGTACCAAGGACCTTCAGAGTCTTGTGAGGCCTGTTGGTGTCCTAGAGAAAAACAACCTCACTTTTCCACAGAGGGGTCATATAAGTGTGTAGCCCAAACTGTTCGAATGCTACAGACGATTTTGTGAGAAGACCGATATTTGGAATGTCTCATGGTCTGACAAACACCACTCTTAGCTCTGTCACATTTCACCGCAGATGCGGAAGTGCGACATCGGCGGATGCGGTGGATTGAGACGCATTCAATGCAAAAAACAGATATCTCTAGTTTAAATTGACAGATATTTATGGGGATTTTTTTATTATGCTAATTCTATTTCTAGGATATCGACTGTAGGGTTAAAGAGCAACTGTCTTTAAAAAAATAAGAATCCCTTTGAAAACGGGCTATGTGACATTAATTAGAGTCAGAAACAGTTAGTTTTGTGTCAAAATCGACTACAAAGTGTAATAAGATCATTTTGTTTTTGTCTCAAATGGAGTTTGCATCACAATGGGTAAATTAAGTTTGGGTTTTGATTTGATGATGTGCATTTGTCCACTAACATGGAGAGTATGCGGCCCTCGAGCCCTTAATTTGCGGCTCGCGTTGATTTCCCTATTTTCTATTCATAATATATAACAATGTGTTTACTGCAGGCCTGAATCACTTCATTGAATATATCTATTGTTCCCTGGACGGCAGATAGATGCTAGTATAATTCAATGTGTTTACTGCAGGCCTGAATCACTTCATTGAATATATCTATTGTTCCCTGGACGGCAGATAGATGCTAGTATAGCGCAGCTTTTGAACAGAAAGGCCAAAATACAACGTTTGCCGAAGTAGAGCGCAACTGCTCAGCTACAGCGACCGACACATATCAGTTTGCTACTAGCTAATTTTGCAGTCCGGTAGACATGGATCGATTTCTTGTAAAAAATAAAAGTAAATCTATTCACAATGGAAATGAGGGGGAAGAACTGGAGAACAACATGACAGCTATGAACGAACAACCACCGGAGAACCAGGAAAATCAGGGAGATGGCGGCGGGGAAATGCAGCAAACTAATGTAGCTAACGTGGCTCCGGTGGCTAAGAGAAGGATACGGTCGATTCAAAAAGAACACAGAAAGTTCCAAGAGAAATGGACAGACAAGTATTTTTTGTACTGCATAATGGGACTAGCTCACTTTGTCTTATTTGCCAGAAGGCAGTCAATTGTTTTAAATGAGGAAATTTAGAGCTAAATTTCCAGTAACACCATGCCCACCTAGACAAAACATATCCGCCACAAAGCAACCTCAGGAACAACAAAATTGCGCAACTCAAAGGACAGCTCAAAGGACAACAACAAATGATAGGCAGATCTAGCACTGTTGCAGAGAAAACGACAGAGGCAACATATGAGATTGCTTGGATACTTGCGAGAAACAAGAAGGCCTTCACAGACGCGGAGATTATCAAATAATGTTTTTTGGCCTCAGCTGAAATATTGTATGCTGATTTCACAAACAAGGAAGCTAATTTAAAGCAAATTAAGGGACTGCAACTCTCAGACTCGACCATAACAAGACGCATAGAAGACATCGGTAAGCAACTGATTACTGACATATCCGTAGCGCCGTGTTTTAGTATTGGCTTGACGAAAGCACTCATGTAAGTGACATTGCCCAATTACGTGTTTGGGTCCGCTTCAGAGAGGAAATTTGTTATGTTTACTGCCCCTTCAGGGACAAACACGAGGAGAGGATATTCTGAAAACCCATGTTACATTTTTTTTGCGGATAATAATATTGACTGGTCAAATCTGGCATTTGTGTGCACTGATGCGCCCCAAACATGCGAGGGAAGGAGAAGGGACTCAACAATGAACATTGCGAAACAAAAACGGAGAAACAGACTGACCAATGCACACCTGGATTGCCTCACAAGGGTAGCAGCAACAGACTATAGATTTAGAATGAATTCAGTCAAGGAGCAGAAGGGACATTTTCGCTCATCCAACTCCTGAGGTAACCCTTAATATGGGTCTTATACATGTGATGTAGCCTATTTGATGTGTATGTATATATTTGTGATGTGCTGTACATCAAATTTACATTTACATTTACATTTAAGTCATTTAGCAGACACTCTTATCCAGAGCGACTTACAAATTGGTGCATTCACCTTATGATATCCAGTGGAACAACCACTTTACAATAGTGCATCTAAATCTTTTAAGGAGGGGGGGGGTTAGAAGGATTACTTTATCCTATCCCAGGTATTCCTTAAAGAGGTGAGGTTTCAGGTGTCCCTGGAAGGTGGTGATTGACTCCGCTGTCCTGGCGTCGTGAGGGAGCTTGTTCCACCATTGGGGTGCCAGAGCAGCGAACAGTTTTGACTGGGCTGAGCGGGAACTGTGCTTCCTCAGAGGTAGGGAGGCGAGCAGGCCAGAGGTGGATGAACGCAGTGCCCTTGTTTGGGTGTATGGCCTGATCAGAGCCTGAAGGTACGGAGGTGCCGTTCCCCTCACAGCTCCGTAGGCAAGCACCATGGTCTTGTAGCGGATGCGAGCTTCAACTGGAAGCCAGTGGAGAGAGCGGAGGAGCGGGGTGACGTGAGAGAACTTGGGAAGGTTGAACACCAGACGGGCTGCGGCGTTCTGGATGAGTTGTAGGGGTTTAATGGCACAGGCAGGGAGCCCAGCCAACAGCGAGTTGCAGTAATCCAGACGGGAGATGACAAGTGCCTGGATTAGGACCTGCGCCGCTTCCTGTGTGAGGCAGGGTCGTACTCTGCGAATGTTGTAGAGCATGAACCTACAGGATCGGGTCACCGCCTTGATGTTAGTGGAGAACGACAGGGTGTTGTCCAGGATCACGCCAAGGTTCTTAGCACTCTGGGAGGAGGACACAAGGGAGTTGTCAACCGTGATGGCGAGATCATGGAACGGGCAATCCTTCCCCGGGAGGAAGAGCAGCTCCGTCTTGCCGAGGTTCAGCTTGAGGTGGTGATCCGTCATCCACACTGATATGTCTGCCAGACATGCAGAGATGCGATTCACCGCCTGGTTATCAGAAGGGGGAAAGGAGAAGATTAATTGCGTGTCGTCTGCATAGCAATGATAGGAGAGACCATGTGAGGATATGACAGAGCCAAGTGACTTGGTGTATAGCGAGAATAGGAGAGGGCCTAGAACAGAGCCCTGGGGGACACCAGTGGTGAGAGCGCGTGGTGCGGAGACAGATTCTCGCCACGCCACCTGGTAGGAGCGACCTGTCAGGTAGGACGCAATCCAAGCGTGGGCCGCGCCGGAGATGCCCAACTCGGAGAGGGTGGAGAGGAGGATCTGATGGTTCACAGTATCAAAGGCAGCAGATAGGTCTAGAAGGATGAGAGCAGAGGAGAGAGAGTTAGCTTTAGCAGTGCGGAGAGCCTCCGTGACACAGAGAAGAGCAGTCTCAGTTGAATGCCCAGTCTTGAAACCTGACTGATTAGGATCAAGAAGGTCATTCTGAGAGAGATAGCAGGAGAGCTGGCCAAGGACGGCACGTTCAAGAGTTTTGGAGAGAAAAGAAAGAAGGGATACTGGTCTGTAGTTGTTGACATGGGAGGGATCGAGTGTAGGTTTTTTCAGAAGGGGTGCCACTCTCGCTCTCTTGAAGACGGAAGGGACGTAGCCAGCGGTCAAGGATGAGTTGATGAGCGAGGTGAGGTAGGGGAGAAGGTCTCCGGAAATGGTCTGGAGAAGAGAGGAGGGGATAGGGTCAAGTGGGCAGGTTGTTGGGCGGCCGGCCGTCACAAGACGCGAGATTTCATCTGGAGAGAGAGGGGAGAAAGAGGTCAAAGCACAGGGTAGGGCAGTGTGAGCAGGACCAGCGGTGTCGTTTGACTTAGCAAACGAGGATCGGATATCGTCAACCTTCTTTTCAAAATGGTTGACGAAGTCATCCGCAGAGAGGGAGGAGGGGCGGGGGAGGAGGATTCAGGAGGGAGGAGAAGGTAGCAAAGAGCTTCCTAGGGTTAGAGGCAGATGCTTGGAATTTAGAGTGGTAGAAAGTGGCTTTAGCAGCAGAGACAGAAGAGGACAATGTAGAGAGGAGGGAGTGAAAGGATGCCAGGTCCGCAGGGAGGCGAGTTTTCCTCCATTTCCGCTCGGCTGCCCGGAGCCCTGTTCAATTGCATCAATTGCATGTGCTCTATTGCTCTGAATTTGCTCTCAGTTGATAAATGATAATATTGGAAGAAAAAAAAGAAAGATCTGTGCGGCACTCAGAATGATTGTCTCTACCCAAAGTGGCACCTTACAAAAAATAGTAACACTGGCAAAGACAATGAGACAGACCTGCCCAGCAGCTCTGACTTTGTTTACATTAGACAACACCTTGTGCATTTTTTTACTTGAGAAATACTGCACCAAACACATTAGTTAGATATGAAATTAAGCAACTAAAACACAGTGGTGGAAAAAGTACCCAATTGTCAAACTTGAGTAAAAGTAAAGATACCTTCATAGAAAATGATTCAAGTAAAAGTGAAAGTCACCCAGTAAAATACTACTTGAGTAAAAGTCTAAAAGTATTTGGTTTTAAATATACTTAAGTATCGAAAGTAAATGTATTTGATAAAATAAACTAGAGGATTGAAAGTAAAAGTATTAATAATTTTTAATTCCTTATATTAGGCAACCAGATGGCACCATTTTCTTATTTATTTTCTTACGGATAGCCAGGGGCTCAATCCAACACTCAGACATAATTTACAAACTAAGCATTTGTGTTTAGTGAGTCCTCCAGATCAGAGGCAGTAGGGATGACCAGATATGTTCTCTTGATAAGTGCGTGAATTTGACAATTTTCCTGTCCTGCTAAGCATTCAAAATGTAACAAGTACTTTTGGGTGTGAGCGGAAAATGCATGGGGTTAAATGTACATTATATTCTTTAGGAATATAGGTAAAAGTAGTCAAAAATATTAATAGTAAAGTACAGACACTCCTAAAAACGACTTAATTATTACTTTAAAGTATTTTTACTTAAGCAATTTACACCACTGCTAAAACATCCTTGGCAAAAAAGTCTAAATTAATTACAGATTTCATGAGTTATCTTAGATTCATTCTGGGGATTTTGAGGAAGTGAAATAAGCTGAATAGGTGAATGGGGGACAAACATAATTAACCAAACGCGGAATCGGTCAGGAAACGGTCCAAGACTGAAATCCAAGACTGAAAGATATAACAACCTTATCCTGTTCCCCCTACTCCCTTCTGTAGCACACCTGGCCACACCTGTCGTTCAATACATCTTCACCTGTCTGAATACCCAGTCACCTCGCCTCTGGGGTCAGTTCTTGAAGCAGGCCTCACAAAGCAGCCGTGAGTCCCTTATGACAGCCGTATGTCAGCTCTATGTCTGCTGATGCCCCCCCACATCCCATCCCTTCCCCCATGTATTCCCTCCATTGGCACCGACTGAATGATCATTCCTCTGTACTGCCACCAGGTGGCAATAGCGGCATAGTGATATTCCACCCAATGCATGCAGTGTCACAAAATTACTTGTTTCAAAGAGCAGTCACACTAGTGACACACAAGCAGTCACACTAGTAGAAGCTCACCCTTTCTGCAGCTCTTCCAAATTCCATTTTACATGTCAGCAGTAACTTAGCAGGGCCACCTTTGCCGACAATAAAGCTTTTCTGTGTCATCAGTGCTGAGGTGATGGTCAGGTCATGACTCACGTCTCCTGTCCTTTCTCTCTCTTTGACAGATGGACTAAATACTGAGAATAATGATGACAGAGTGCTTCTGTACTGCCTGCAGTACCATAGTCTCTACCTAGAGGGAGTGCTCATCCTCTGCACGTGAGTCCCCCCTCCCTCCTCCCTCCACCTCCAATATAACCTTCACTGCTGCTCATTGCTGCAGTCTCTGTCTGTCTCTCCTCTGCAGATACATGTATGCAGGACAAGTGTGTGTGCGCATGTGTGTCTGCAGATAGCTCTTCATATGATATGGTGGTGTTTGTGGGTTTGAGAGAGACTGCTTGTTCATCAGCAGTACTCACTTCTTCATTTCACTATGGCAAAGGGCTTCAATTCCTATGCAAGCTGTCTTCTCACACTGTCTGGTCAGGCACACACACACACACACACACACACACACACACACACACACACACACACACAGACACACTCTCTGTCTCTGTCTCACTGTGTGTCAAATGCATTTGTAGAGTGTACTTTGCTTATAGAGGTTGATTTAATGTGATTGTGTGTCTGTTCACAGTAATGATAAGAACCTGTGCATTAAGGCCAGGCTGAGTGGGGTGAAGGCCCTCAGTAGAGTTAACCTTGTGGAGGAGGTGGACAGGCTCAAAACTATTGGTGTCCACAATCTGACTCCCCTCCATGCACAAATACACACACAGACCCATAAACACAGGGACGCAGAACCCATCCTCATACAAATCAGATCAAATCAAATGTTATTGTTGGCTGCATACACATATTTAGCAGATGTTATTGCAGGTGTAGCGAAATGCTTGTGTTCCTAGCTCCAACAGTGCAATAATATCTAATATCAGTGCAGTAACACTGTCCCAGACCCGTGACCACCAGAAACCCAGACCCTCCCCAGGACAGCAGCAGAAGGGTCAGAGGAGGAATGATGGAGGGAAAGAGAGAAGACTGGATGAGGAGAGAAAGAACGCTGCAGAAGAGGCCCGGGAGCTGAGAAGATGTGTGTCAGTACTCTAAAGGAGGCACTGTCTCAGGTGCTGGAGGTTGAGATGAAGGCAGCCTATGAAGAACTGTGGTAAGAGCTAAATGCCACAATCTCCTGGTAAGTTCCAAATCAACCCTTAGCCTCTGCCCCGGACATTCTATGTCGATCGGAAATTATTAGACAGGGCAGGTGTAACATTTGTGGAACTGCTTACTGATATACAGACAGAGAAAGCTTGAACTATGTGAACTGATCAATGTTGCCTATATTTTTGTGATCTACATTTTTGATTGGATACGACATATCGTACAGTGGGGGAAAAAAGTATTTGATCCCCTGCTGATTTTGTACGTTTGCCCACTGACAAAGAAAGGATCAGTCTATAATTTTAATGGTAGGTTTATTTGAACAGTGAGAGACAGAATAACAACAAAAAAATCCAGAAAAAAAATGCCAGAAATGTTATAAATTGATTTGCATTTTAATGAGGGAAATAAGTATTTGACCCCCTCTCAATCAGAAAGATTTCTGGTTCCCAGGTGTCTTTTATACTGGTAACGAGCTGAGATTAGGAGCACACTCTTAAAGGGAGTGCTCCTAACCGCAGCTTGTTACCTGTAAAAAAGACACCTGTCCACAGAAGCAATCAATCAATCAGATTCCAAACTCTCCACCATGGCCAAGACCAAAGAGCTCTCCAAG
Source organism: Salmo trutta (assembly GCF_901001165.1). Taxonomy (NCBI): domain Eukaryota; kingdom Metazoa; phylum Chordata; class Actinopteri; order Salmoniformes; family Salmonidae; genus Salmo; species Salmo trutta. Next base: position 28,872,195 of record NC_042960.1, on the reverse strand, counting down.
GATGTCAGGGACAAGATTGTAGACCTACACAAGGCTGGAATGGGCTACAAGACCATCGCCAAACAGCTTGGTGAGAAGGTGACAACATTTGGTGCGATTATTCGCAAATGGAAGAAACACAAAAGAGCTGTCAATATCCCTCGGCCTGGGGCTCCATGCAAGATCTCACCACGTGGAGTTGCAATGATCATAAGAACGGTGAGGAATCAGCCCAGAACTACATGGGAGGATCTTGTCAATGATCTCAAGGCAGCTGGGACCATAGTCACCAAGAAAACAATTGGTAACACACTACGCCGTGAAGGACTGAAATCCTGCAGCGCCCGCAAGGTCCCCCTGCTCAAGAATACATATACATGCCCGTCTGAAGTTTGCCAATGAACATCTGAATGACTCAGAGGACAACTGGTGAAAGTGTTGTGGTCAGATGAGACCAAAATGGAGCTCTTTGACATCAACTCAACTCGCCATGTTTGGAGGAGGAGGAATCCAGCAATGACCCCAAGAACACCATCTCCACCGTCAAACATGGAGGTGGAAACATTATGCTTTGGGGGTGTTTTTCTGCTAAGGGGACAGGACAACTTCACCGCATCAAAGGGACGATGGATGGGGCCATGTACAGTCAAATCTTGGGTGAGAACCTCCTTCCCTCAGCCAGGGCATTGAAAATGGGTCGTGGATGGGTATTCCAGCATGACAATGACCCAAAACACATGGCCAAGACAACAAAGGAGTGGCTCAAGAAGAAGCACATTAAGGTCCTGGAGTGGCCTAGCCAGTCTCCAGGCCTTAATCCCATAGAAAATTTGTGGAGGGAGCTGAAGGTTCGAGTTGCCAAACGTCAGCCTTGAAACCTTAATGACTTGGAGAAGATCTGCAAAGAGGAGTGGGACAAAATCCCTCCTGAGATGTGTGCAAACCTGGAGGTCAACTACAAGAAACGTCTGACCTCTGTGATTGCCAACAAGGGTTTTGCCACCAAGTACTAAGTCATGTTTTGCAGAGGGGTCAAATACTTATTTCCCTCATTAAAATGTAAATCATTTTATAAAATTTTTGACATGCGTTTTTCAGGATTTTTTTGTTGTTATTCTGTCTCTCACTGTTCAAATAAACCTACTATTAAAATTATAGACTGATCATTTCTTTGTAAGTGGGCAAACGTAAAAAATCAGCAGGGGATCAAATAATTTTTTCCCCCACTGTATATCTGAAACCGCCCTGGACTCTTGGAGACCTCCTGCAGTGTTTCAATAAACACTGGATCGCTGTCTTTGGGAACATCGTCCCTCGGAATCTGCAGAAATCCATGGAATACCTTCACAACTTCCTCTTCACAAGTAAGAAATCATGATTACATCACTGTCAGATTTCAGCACTCTCAAAATGCAAGCAAATACTCAGATGAAAAAAACTATAAAATATTATGTATGCACTTTGCACTCTTTGATAGATACCAGTACATTTGCATGCTGAAGAAATGCTGTTAGCCCTTAATAATTGACACGTGCACAGTGCACTCACTATACAGTACATTTGGAAAGTATTCAGACCCCTTGACTTATTCCAATTTTTTTAATGTTATTCTAAAATTGATTAAATCGTTTTTTTTCCCTCATCAATCTACACACAATACCCCATAATGAGAAAGCAAAAACAGTTTTTTAGAAGAAAATAACTGAAATATCAGAATTACATAAGTATTCAGACCCTTTACTCCGTACTTTGTTGAAGCACCTTTGGCAGCGATTACAGCCTTGAGTCTTCTTGGGTATGAAGCTACAAGCTTGGCACACCTGTATTTGGGGAGTTTCTCCCATTCTTCTCTGCAGATCCTCTCAAGCTCTGTCAGATTGGATGGGGAGCGTTGCTACACAGGTATTTTCAGGTCTCTCCAGAGATGTTCGATCAGGTTCAAGTTCGGGCTCTTAGGGACATTCCGAGTCTTGTCCCGAAGCCACTCCTACGTTGTCTTGGCTGTGTGCTTAGGGCCGTTGTCCTGTTGGAAGGTGAACCTTCGCCCCAGTCTGAGGTCCTGAGCGCTCTGGAGCAGGATCTCCCTGTACTTTGCTCCGTTCATCTTTCACTCGATCCCGACTAGTCTCCCAGTCCCTGCCGCTGAAAAACATCCCCACAGCATGATGCTGCCACCACCATGCTTCACCGTAGGAGTGGTGCCAGGATTCCTCCAGATGCGGCGCTTGGCATTTAGGCCAAAGAGTTCAATCTTGGTTTCATCAGGCCAGAGAATCTTGTTTTTCATGGTCTGAGAGTCTTTAGGTGCCTTTTGGCAAACTCCAAGCAGTCTGCGTATGCCTTTTACTGAGGAGTGGCTTCCATCTGGCCACTCTACCATAAAGGCCTGATTGGTGGAGTGCTGCAGAGATGGTTGTCCTTCTGGAAGGTTCTCCCATCTCCACAGAGAAACTCTAGAGCTCTGTCAGGGTGACCTTTGGGTTCTTGGTCACCTTCCTGACCAATGCCCTTCTCCCCCGATTGCTCATTTTGGCCGGTTGGACAGCTCTAGGAAGAGTCTTAGTAGTTCCAAACTTTTTCCATTTAAGAATGATGGAGGCCACTGCGTTCTTGCGGATCTTCGATGCTGCAGACATTTTTTGGTACCCTTCCCCAGATCTGTGCCTCGATAAGTTCATTAGAGTTAACTGCACCTCAGAAATTGCAGCCCAAATAAATTTTGTTCAAGTAACAGACACATCTCAACATCAACTGTTCAGAGGATAATCCGTGAATAAGGCCTTCATGGTCGAATTGCTGCAAAGAAACCACTACTAAAGGACACCAATGAGAAGAAGAGCCTTGATTGGGCCAAGAAACACAAACTATGGACATTAGATCAGCGGAAATCTGTTCTTTGGTCTGATGAGTCCAAATTTGAGATTTTTAGTTCCAACCACCGTGTCTTTGTGAGATGCAGAGTAGGTGAATGGATGATCTCCACATATGTGGTTCCCACGTGAAGGATGGAGGAGGAAGTGTGATGGTGTGGGGATGTTTTGCCCGGTGACACTGTCAGTGATTTATTTAGAATTCAAGGCACACTTAACCAGCATGGCTACCACAGCATTCTGCAGCGATACGCCATCCCATCTGGTTTGAGCTTACTGGGACCATCATTTGTTTTTCAACAGGACAATGACCCAACACACCTACAGGCTGTGTAAGGGCTATTTGACCAAGAAGGAGAATGATGGAGTGCTGCATCAGATGACCTGGCCTCCACAATCACCCGACCTCAACCCAATTTAGGTGTTTTCGGATGAGTTGGATCGCAGATTGAAGGAAAAACAGCCAACAAGTGCTCAGCATATGTGGCAACTCCTTGAATGCTGTTGTAAAAACATTCCAGGTTAAGCTGGTTGAGAGAATGCCAAGAGTGTGCAAAGATATCATCAAGGCAAAGGGTGGCTACTTTGAAGAATCTCAAATATAATATATATTTTGATTTGTTTAACACTTTTTTGGTTACTACATGATTCCATACGTGTTATTTCATAGTGTTGGTCTTCACTATTATTCTACAATGTAGAAAATAGTACAAATAAAGAAAAACCTTTGAATGAGTAGGTGTGTCCAAACATTTGACTGGTACTGTGTATATTTTATTATTATTAATATTTTTTTTCCTCTTTATTACTACTAGACACCTAACAATTTAATGAAGTTGGCTTTAGGTAGCCCAGATAGGTTCCCAACCTCATAACTAGCTACCAAAAAGCCATTTCAGGCTATCAATTAAGTTAGAGTAGCTAGCTTGTCTAACCATCTAGCTGGCAAGGTTGGTAGACTTTAGAAAAGCAAGCAATAACTATATCTACTGAATAAGACTCACATTCCTTTCAATCTTTTAACCAGATTTTAGCAGAGACGTAGAGCAGCATATTTAGTAAAATAAATTAAATTTTAAAAAAAAACAGGAGGATAGAGAGCTCAAGAGGTATGCTTAGACAGCCAGACAAATAGACATATTTTTGACATAGAATTAAGCATAATAATTATTTCTGGCTCTAGACTGCAGGAAAAAGCAGTTTCAGGTGTTTGAAAAATGCTAAATTCTCCAACTTGCGGATGGTGAGCCTCGCTCCCAACCACCCCCAGCCATCCTCACGTACTTTGTGCCCCCTCAGATTTTTGTGGTGCGTGACGCCCCTGCACACACTTACACACTCACTCACACACATATACTCAAACACTACACTTACACACTCACCACATACGCTGCTGCTACTGTCTGTTATCTATCCTGTTGTCTAGTCACTTTAACCCTAGTACACTCAGTGGCCAGTTTATTAAATACACCCATCTAGTACCGGGTTGGACCCCCTTTGTTTCCAGAACAGCCTGCATTTTTGGGGCATGAAAACGTTACTCAATTGGTATCAAGGGACCTAACGTGTGTCAGGAAAACATTCCCCACAACATTACACTACCGCCACCAGCCTGTACCATCGACACCAGGCTGGATGGGGCCATGGATTCATGCTGCTTACGCCAAATCCTGACTCTGCCATCAGCATGACGCAACAGGAACCGGGATTCATTGGACCAGGCAACATTTCTGCACTCCACAATTATCCTGTGTTGGTGATCGCGTGCCTATTGGAGCCGCTCTTTTTGCTATTAGCTGATAGGAGTGGAACGCGGTGTTCGTCTGCTGCAATTGTCACGTCCTGACCATAGAAAGATGTTATTTTGTATGGTAGAGTAGGTCAGGGCGTGACAGTTTTTTCTTCTATGTTTTCTATTTCTATGTTCAGGTTCTAGTTTTGTATTTCTATGTTGGGGTTTTGTTTGGGGTGATCTCCAATTAGAGGCAGCTGGCCCTCGTTGTCTCTAATTGGAGATCATACTTAAGTAGGGTTTTTTTCCCACCTGGGTTTGTGGGAGATTATCTTTGAGTCAGTGTATGTTTCACCTCTGCGTCACGGTTTGTTGTTTTTGTCATTCAGTTTATTTATGTATTGCATAGTTTCACAGTGTAAATAAATTGTGGAACGACACACACGCTGCACTTTGGTCCGCTCCTCCTTACGACAACCGTGACAGCAATAGCCCATCTGTGACAAGGATCGGCGAGTTGTGCGTTCCGAGATGCCTTTTTGCACACCAATGTTGTACTGTGCCGTTATTTGCCTTTTTGTGGCCCGCCTGCTAGCTTGCACGATTGCCCGCCTGCTAGCTTGCCATTCTCCTAGCAGGAGAGCTGTTTTCGCCCACAGGACTTCCGCTGACTGGATGTTTTTATTTGTCGCATCATTCTCGGTAAACCCTAGACACTGTCTTAAGTGAAAGGCCTAGGAGGCCAGCCGCTTCTCAATTACTGGAACCGGCACGTCTGGCATCGACGATCATACTACGCTCAAAGTCGCTTAGGTCACTCGTTTTGCCCATCCTAACGTTCATGCGAACAGTAACTGAATGCCTCGATGCCTGTCTGCCTGCTTTATATAGCAAGCCACAGCCATGTGACCATTGTTGTGTATGGGGTAGTGTACCTAATAAACTGGCCGCTGACTGTATATAATGTACATAGCTACTTCAATTTCTTCCTACCTCTGCACATCGACTCGGTACTGGTACTACCTTATTGTTATTTGTGTCAATATTTCTAATATTTTTTTTAATCTTTAACTCTGCATTGTTGGAAAAGGACCCGTAAGTAAGCATTTCAAAGTTAGTCTACATCTGTTGTTTACAAAGCATGTGACAAATAATATTTGATTTGGTTTGATTTGACCTCTTCATACAGAGTAAAATTATTTGTTTTCTCTCTATCATCCTCCTCACGACTTCTTTTACTTATGACAGTGGTTGTGTGTGCGTGTCACGACTTCCCCCGAAGGAATTTCGGGCGGTGCTCGGCGGTCGTCGTCGCCGGCCACTGATCCCATTTTCCTTTTCGTTTAGTTCTCTGTTTTTCACACCTGTGTTTAGTTTAGTTGATTTCGGTGGGTTTATTACACCCCGCTGCAGGCTAGGCTGTGTGTGGGATTATTGCTGTGTATTGTGCTTGTAAGGGGTGCGTGCCTGCACCACGGGATTTAATTTGTTTCTTACGGTATATGTTTACCGTGTGCATTTTGCGCTTTAGTTTGCGGAGTCGAGGTTTCTCCTCCGTGTGCGCAATTCCTTCCCTGTGGGTGATGACGACGTTAGTGCGGTTGTTCCCGTATTGTGTTTGTGTTGTGCCATTCGGGACCGCCTGAATAAACGTTGAATTACACTGGAATTTATCTGCTCTCCTGCTCCTGATTTCCTACACACCCCCCTCCTACGAGAGGCGCTGTTACAGTGCGTCCGTGTGTGGGTGTGCGTGCGTCCCTCCACCAATCAGACCCCGGCTGTTGTTTGTAGGGTTCTGTCAGCACACAGCTAATTAGAAGACACCCAGGCTCTCCTTTCCGTCATCCACTATAGTGAGGTTAGTATTTATTCCTCAATCATAATAAATCTGATATAAACCAGGACAGTCCAACTTAATCTGAGATTACAGTTATTACTCATGTTTCATCACTCCAAGGATTGTTTGTTTGCTTTTTGGCTGCCAGTGTTTTGATAGGTAGACTAAAGGTTGCTCATCCACATGGACATTGTAGTATTAATTTATTCTAAATGTTAAGGAGATTGTGGTGTTGAGGTTGATGACATGTACTGTCTTTCATACTGATTTGACTGAATTTTAATAAGTCACTGTTCGGCTTTAGATTGCTGCCATGTATCCCAGGTTCACTGCCAAAGAGCTGTTGGACTGTCTCGCACAGCACGAGTACGAGTGGGTGAAGACACAAAGACATAGCTACACTCACATACACCCAAACATTGCTTGCTGGGCTTACAAATAAACATGTGATAGAAGCTCATGTGAATGTTCTAGTTGACAGGGTATCTAGGGAGTATCTAGCGTGATCTAGTCCACTAATGTGCAGTGATAGGTCTTTGTAATAATAGCATGCCTGGGCAGGTCTCTGGTGCATGGCTCTGCTTGGGAGTCTAGTTTCACCTCATTGTGTCATCACAATCGTGTCATCACAATCACCATGCCAGCCATTCTAAACTATTGTGATACTGATTAGCAGCTGAATTATTCATCACAGTGTCCACCTCTTTCTGGAAATGCCCAATTGCTGCGACTGTAAAATGGCATAATGACAGACACACACACACACACACACACACACACACAGCACAGTTTGATGAGTGGTTAAATGAGTTCAAGACGCTGTGTTCTTCCACCCTTTTACCTATTGGCTGGTCATCATATCAAGGTTTTATTATTAGTTAGACTGTCTTGTACTGTACACATGCACAGCTAAAAGCTGAATTGCAGTATACAAAAGGGAAAAAAAGGATGGGAAATGCTCCATTCGTTATTCCCACTGATGGTGAAGAAAGGTGACAGCTGTTGGCTTTAGAAAGAGAGCTCCACAGACGACACTGAATGTAGGCCTAGTTATTTATTCATTCATCATGATGTTGTTGATGGAAATAGGACTAAAATAGGATGTAATTTCATACTGTGGTTTGAATCCTAACTGCTGTTTAAGACTGAGAAATATTTGCTGGGATATTGCATTAACGAACCCCACAGCGATAGTCAATGTTTTATTTCTGTTATTTTTTTTACTGAACTGCTCACTGAGGAAAGAAATTGTCTAACTTAGTCTAGTTGATACTGTAGTTTTCTGCATAACACTTTATTTGGATAGTCCATCTGTGCATTCTGTGCATGCTCTACAGGCTATCAGTAACATTTCAACTATCTACTAACCCTTACCCTAGCTGTAACCGTAACCCTTATCCTAACCCTAAACTTAACCCTTACCCTAGCCCATACTCAAAACTGTAACCTTAGCAAGCAGTTGCTTATTAACATATAGTGTCCAAATAAAGTGTGACTGCTTTCTGTGTTAAATATTTAATTAATTTGGCCTTGGGGGGAAGTTATGTAGTTAATAGGTAAGTAGGCTATGTTATTCCTTGTGTTGAATATGTTATGTTGGTGGCCACTGAGGTGTGGGCTGCATCCCAAATTGCACCCTATTCCCTATACAGTATAGTGGACTGCTTTTGACCAGGGGCCTCATTTATCAAAGGTGCGTGGGCACAAAAAAGACTAAATCTTGCGTGCGTCAGTTTTCTGCAAAGGCTGGTATTTTAAAATGTTGAACTTGACAGGAAAGTGAATAATGTTATTTTGCCGGAAATGGAAGTGCTTGATGCACAGGAATTATAATAATGGTAAGCTAATAAAAACATTTAAATGTATGCCTAATGATAAAACAGAAGCATTTGCAGTCGGTAAGGTTGCAGCATTTTGCCTAATATTTATTTTACTTATTGCAGGGCATGTATCTTATAATTTTTTTATAAAAACAAATGTATTTTATCAATGTTTCTAATAGATTCGATTTGGCCAAGGGATCCGTGGAATACATTTTGGGGGTTTAATACAGGGGAGCAACTTTCATTGGGGACGGGGGGACATGACCCCCCCCACATTCGGAAACATTTTTGTCCCCCCCAGTTTTATCATTGCGCTGTGATACAAAACTCGGCTCCGGTGTGCTTTAGGACCATGCAGACGCCTCAGAGCGGTCAGGTAGGCCGTTTTCCGGTTTGAGCTGGCTGGATTTAGGACCACACAGACACCACAGAGCGTGCCGGACAGGCTGTGTGAAGGCAAAGCTTCTGAAAGGCTGGCATATATGACCAGCACAGGAGAGATTAACAGAGGCAGCTGCTGTCTGTGTTGCCCTTTTTTTACGAGTTGTAAAAGCAAGGAGAGCAGAAACTGGCTACTCTTTAGTTGACTAATCTAGCTGGCAAACTACTATTTATTCCCAGCGCTGAGCTAGTAGTGTAACTGACATTTACATTAGCAAATTTTTCAACCCTCTTGACTGAAATGAATGAACTACTAGCAGTTAGCTAGCAGTTACCACAGCCAGTTCAGCTCTAGCTCGCCTCTAGCTACAGTGCATTCGGAAAGTATTCAGACCCCTTGACCTTTTCCACATTTTGTTATGTTACAGAAGAATGGGAGAAACTCCCCAATTACAGGTGTGCCAAGCTTGTAGCATCATACCCAAGAAGACTCGAGGCTATAATCACTGCCAAAGGTGCTTCAACAACTGAGTAAAGGGTCTGAATACTTACCGTAATTTCCGGACTATTAAGCGCACCTGAATATAAGCCGCACCCACTGAATTTAATTATTATTATTTTTTTGAACATAAATAAGCCGCACATGTCTATAAGCCGCAGGTGCCTACCGGTACATTGAAACAAATGAACTTTACACAGGCTTTAACGAAATACGGCTTGTAACAAAAATAAATAGGCTTTAACGAAACACGGCTTGTAGCAAAAATAAATTGGCTTTAACAAAACACGGCTTGTAACAAAAAATAAAAAATTTGCAGTAAGCTTTAGTTGTCTTTTTGCACTGAGTCAATTCCTCACGCTGCTGTTTCCAACGTCTTATCGACTCATTAAGACCAAGCTCCCGTGCAGCAGCTCTATTTCCTTTTCCAACAGCCAGATCAATTGCCTTCAACTTGAAAGCTGCATCATATGCATTTCTCGTGTCTTTGCCATGATGTGGGTGACAAAATGACTACCGTAATCAGAATGATGGGAAGTTTGAGAGCACTCGATTTAATCTAAACAGTAAACAAAAAAGTTGTTTGACCTTAACCTGTTCGGCAATTTCATTGGTCTAATGAAAGCTTCATGCCGCCAAAAAACTGAGCACCTCACAGAATGTGTTTTTTGGAAGAAAAAAAATTGAAAGCGGGAAAAATCCATATATTAGCCGCGTCATTGTTTAAGCCGCGAGGTTCAAAGCCTGGGAAAAAAGTTGCGGCTTATAGTCCGGAATTTACGGTATGTAAATATGATATTTCAGTTTTCTATATTTAATACATTTGCAAAATAAAAAAAATAAAAAAAGTTTTTGCTTTGTCATTATGGGGTATTGTGTGTTAAGTTCATGTTTTAAGTATCCCTATATTTCTGTTATTACGGTGCTATCACTCTGTTATTAGTGCGCCTGCACAGGAGTGTCGTTGTTGATGAACCTGGCCTGAGTGGAATGGTAACCATGTATTGTGCTAATACGGTTGAGTAAACGCTGTTAAACTGGAACCTTGTTGTTGTGTCATTTTGAGTTAACATTGTGTGTAGATTGATGAGGGGAAAAAACAAATGTAATCAATTTTAGAATATGGCTGTAACGTAACAAAATGTGGAAAAAGTCAAGGGGTCTGAATACTTTCCGAAGGCACTGTATCTGTCAGGTAGCAGTATCTAACAGCTGTTGTGTGTATAAAAATGTTTTGTAGCCGTTGTTTTGTCTCGTTTCAACAGAAGTACATTTGACGATGTACCATTGCACCATTAGCTAGAAGAGCTTGCCAAAAGTTGGCTAACGTTAGCTAGCTATTATTTTTGCCTCCATCGCACTAGACTTGAATCAAATTAGGAAACCAATGGCCAAACGATTGAAGACCGATATTCTGACGTTTTTGTCAGCGCATTATACGTTTTTATTAGTCAGTATAGCAATGTAACATTATTGATCTGTCAGTTTCCCTCGCTAATTCCCTACTTTTCACACTGACACTGTATAAACAGCTCTACAGGCTTCACTGTCATGGTGCACAGTCAATACAAAACACTATGCTCATCATGTCTTAGCAGGATCAGATGGTGACAGGTGTCCCTGCAGGGTCAGACAGCCAGGGAAGACCAGTCTACGGAGCTCAGGTGAATTTTGCAGTATATTATAACAATCAGTGAATGGATACAAAGTTCCAATCTTGAGTTTATGGGTAGGCTACATTCTGGGATCTGGGAATAATGGTAAATTCAATTATTGAACCATTGATTCTATTCTTGGATAATATATAAATGTACACCAATGTAATTCTTTGTCATGCCTCATCTGAGCAGGATCAGATGGTGACAGGGGTCTCATCAGGGTCAGGCAGCCAGGGAAGACCACTCTGTGATGGAGCTGAGGTGAATTTTTGCAGATACAACACTATTTTCTGTGCTGCAAACACTAGACAAGCAAGAAGCTTCAAAGATTGAAACTATTTTAAGGCAGTCTGACATAGAGGCTTTTCCTGATGACACACAGCATGTAAAACTAAAATGTGAGGAAGACCTGGGAGACGTTATTGATGATAATGAATGGATACAGATACGTTAGAATGCCCAGTCATGTTCATATATTCTCAGACAAAAATTACTAGAACATACTATATGCCAGTGAAACTGAATATCATGCACACAAATGTACACACGGAAATGTAATTATTCTGCTGGAGGTGTAAAACACAAAAGGGGACATATTTGCATATTTTATGGTATTGTGAAGGCTGGCTGAATTCTGTCAAAGTATGTTCTTCTATCTCAGCATGTCTACAGATTTTCCCTTCTCCCTGTTTTTGTTTGCTTGGAAATGTTGATACTGGAGACTGTTATCAGAAGAAACAGTGCAACCTAGCATTTATAGTGGCTAAGAAATGTATTGCCATTAATTGGGAGGTTGGTTATCCTCCCACAATGGATGGAAGGAATGTCAAGTTATGTATCACTAGATTTGATCTATTACAAGATTAAGGTTATACTGTACAAATTTCATAAGGTATTTATGCCTTATATGGAATGCTGTACGACAAAAGGAATATTGAAAAAATGCCCACGTCAGGGGAGAACTATTTAGGCAATCCCTAGCTGCTGGGCTGCTGAGTCGTGGCCCTGGGGGTCTGTACTGTTGGTTGTCACTGACGTTCACCTAACACACCTGAAACCAATGATGAATGTTTCACTAAGATCATAAAGCTGAGTGGGGTGTGTTGGGTTGTGGCGCTGCAGGGCGGTAGACCCTTAGGGGCAGGACTGGGTGACACAGCTATATTGTGTGCAGATAAAAAGAGCTCTGCAGCAATATTAAGTCTATGATATGAATTAAATGGATAATCTGTGTTGTGTGTTTTTATACAACTTTTGTTTACCAAACCTTTCCTTGAGACAAAACAAAAGATGGGAAGGAAGTTTTGTTGGGGGAGAGAGTTGCGTTATTGACTAGACTGGTGGGGGTTGGGCATGCAGGTGGATCGGGCTGGCTGAAATTTGATGTAGAGGATGTCTCAATAAAGACAATCAAAAGTCTTTGTACTTTATTTGTAAGAGTTGTTCATTTGTTAGGCTATTGGTTAAAGGTGCAACAGAATATTGCTTTACCATTGATCTAGTTCAGTCTTATCAATCACTTAAACCTATTTAATAATGATCTCTTACCTAACTTGATGACTGGGCATTTTTGCTTACTTTATGTTGTTCCAAATACAGATGGCTAGAAGGGCCATTGGTCATATTAGGTTGTGTAGAAATGTAGGAAATGAGCTTTAGATGCCCCCAAAAATGTTCCTTCCCAGGGCTCGAGACTTGGTTTGTCCGGCCATGCACTGCTGAAGACATAGTAAAACTCCTTGTATACAAATTTTTATCTCACTCAAATTATGAGGGGGTCCCTAATGAATTGACTATCACAACAGGCGTCCCTTGACCCAAAAAGTATCAAAACCCCTTTCCTAGTGTGCTCACTGATCTCTGGACTTCTATTACAGTTTACAACCCACTGTGCATACCATGCTGTTCTGTATTAACATAGTACTGTTTGGTATTCACCGAAGCACCAGAGACACACACACACCCATGTCCCAATAGGGTATCATCGTGCTGTAGGGTGAGTGGCTTACACAGAGCGGAATGCCGTCGGGCACAGGGGATAGGTTACATCACATGCCTCACTAGACCTGTCATCACTACCTTTCATCTCACCCTGTCCACACACATAGTTGGCATTTAGCGTTTGTGTGTGCGTTTCTCTCTGTGTGCATGTGTGTGCACCTGTGTGTGTCTTCCTGCATTGTTTAACCTGCATCTATTATCTTACATAATTAATTCCCTCAGAGCCAGACACAACCTTAAAAACTGCAACCTTATCACAGCTACCAATTACCAGACAATAGTTGGTCACCAGTTACCGCTGGCTACACAGAGGTTATGTCAACACACACACATTAGTGATCAACAGCTCAGCCACACAGAGACAGAAACGCCAGAGGGTGTGTGACTGTGTGGTGTGGTGTGACGTGTGCTGCCATGCCAGACATCGCCTCAAGGTGGGGGAGCGAATTCACAGGTTTCAGAAGGTAATTAACTGCATTTCAGAGTTGTCTCCTTTGTGATTGAGTTCAATTCCATTCCGTTTAGTTGTTACCTTTACGAGGGCCTTGGAGTAGATTGCAAATGAGAATTCCGGTTCCAGTTTCTTATGAACAAATCAACCAGTAGTACTCCAAAGGTCATTTTCCAACCTGTTGAATGAAAATAACTGCTTTCTGATAACTTGTTTTATTACCAAGGTTATGACATAATACACTGTTTACATAGTGACCAGTACGGTTTGTGAACAGCAGAGCCCAAACAATATACCAATATTGGCTTGTGTCACGTCTCCTCCCCTGGCATTCGACATCGGCGGTATACTAACCACCGGTCCTGGGATCCATCATTATGCACACCTGGCATCTATCATGATACTCACCCTTCCTGATTACCTCCCCAATATCTGTCACTCCCTTGGGTTCCTTCCTCAGTCAGTATTGTTCCTGTGTAAACGCCACTGTTTGCAGGTTCAGCACCTCCGTGCAGACACATCTACCCTCTGTCGGTGGCTGAGACCCAGGCCATGTAGGATTACATCCAAGAGGCGCTCCAACAAAGTACATCCACTTCTCCTGCATCGGCTGGTTTCTTCTTTGTGGCCAAGAAGGATGGAGGGTTATGTCCGGTATACTAACCACCGGTCCTGGGATCCATCATTACGCACACCTGCCGATCATGATACTCACCTGGACTCATTACCTTCCTGATTACTTCCCCTATATCTGTCACTCCCTTTGGTTCTATCTCCAGTCAGTATTGTTTCTGTGTATATGCGTAAACGCCACTGTTATGTTGTCGCATTTCATGTTTGTTGTGTTCTTAAATGTTTCACCTGCACCTGCTTCTTGACTCACAGCGTCTCCGTTACAGCATTTTACTGATATATAAATATATATCGGATGATAAATCCACCGATATTCAATGAATAGGACTAAAAAGGCAAATGTTCCCTTTTTTTAAACTGTACTTGATCAAAAATGAGGTTACTGCTGGAAGTCACTGACTCAATAGCCTTGGTTTCTCAAATGACTGCTTCGTCTGATTCACCAACTACTTCTCAGATAGAGTTCAGTATGTCAAATCTGAGGGCCTGTTGTTCAACCTCTGGCAGTCTATGGGGGTGCCACAGGGTTCAATTCTCGGGCAAACTCTTTTCTCTGTATATATCAATGATGTTGCTCTTGCTGCTGTCAATTCTCTGATCCACCTCTACACAGACGACACCATTCTGTATACATCTGGCCCTTCTTTGGACACTGTGTAAACAAACCTCCAAAACGAGCTTCAATGCCATACAACACTCCTTCCCTGGCCTCCAACTGCTCTTAACCTTTTCACATGTGAGTTCCAAATATCTCTAATGGTCGCCCCAGCATGAATTGTTTATGCACGTGATGTCAGAATGAACTCACTGTTCCAAAATGTGATTATTACGCAACAGGACAGTTAACACGCGCTGCCTGCTAATTATGTATAGGTGTCACGGCTGTTCAAAGGATCAGACCAAAATGCAGCTTGTTCGTAGTTCCACATATTTTATTTACCGTGAAACTAAATGCAATACACTAAATATTTGAATACACAAAAACAACAAACCGTGACGCAGAGAGAAAACACACTACTCAAAAGATAATCACCCAGAAAAACAGGTGGGACAAACATCAACTTAAATATGACCTCCAATTAGAGACAACGACAACCGGCTGCCTCTAATTGGAGATCATACCAAACAAAACCAACATAGAAATACAAAAACTACAAACTGAACATAGAAATAAAAAACATAGACAAACACCACCTGTCACGCCCTGACCTACACTACCATAGAAAATAACAACTTACTATGGTCAGGACGTGACAGTACCCCCCCCCAAAGTCCGCACCTACAACAACAACAACCCCCCCCAAACAACAACCCCCAAAACAACAAAACCCAAAGGGAGGGTAGGGTGGGTGACAAAAGTTTATGGCGGCTCTAGTGTTACACCCAGAACCTTCCTCTCCCTCCGATCCTCCAGCAACGGAGGTGGCTCCGGCTCAGGGCGTAACCCCCGTTCCACCCGCAGATCCCTCCGCTTCTGTAACACCGGCCTGTGGATCATTATCAGAGGAATCGGGCTGTAAATCATTACCGGAAGCTCTGTGCTGCAGACCACCGCCGGAGGTTCTGGCCTACAGACCGCCGCCGGAGGATCAGGGCTGCAGACCGCCGCCGAAGGCTCCGGGCTGCAGACCGCCGCCGAAGGTTCCGGGCTGCAGACCGCCGCCGAAGGCTCCGGGCTGCAGACCGCCGCCGAAGGCTCCGGGCTGCAGACCGCCGCCGAAGGCTCCGGTCTGAGGAGCGTCGCCGGAGGCTCCGGACCGGGGAGCGTCGCCGGAGGCTCCGGACCGGGGAGCGTCGCCGGAGGCTCCGGACCGGGGAGCGTCGCCGGAGGCTCCGGACCGGGGAGCGTCGCCGGAGGCTCCGGACCGGAGAGCGTCGCCAGAGGTTGCGGGCTGAGATCCGTCTCAATAGGTTCCGGACTGTAGGCCGTCTCAGTAGGTCCCGGACTATAGGCCGTCTCAGTAGGTTCCGGACTGTAGGCCGTCTCAGTAGGTTCCGGACTGAAAAACGTCGCCGGAAGCTCTGGACGGGGAACTGTCGCCGGAAGCTCTGGATGGGGAACTGTCGTAAGAAGCTCTGGATTGGGAACTGTCGCCGGAAGCTCTGGACTGGGAATGTGCACTGGAATCCTGATGCGTGGTACTGGCATGGGTGGCGCCAGACTGGTAACCCCCACCTCAGGACGAGTGCAGGGAGCAGAAACAGGACACTCCGGACTGGGCGTGTGCACTGGAGGTCTGATGCGTGGGACTGGCCTAGGTGGCGCCAGACTGGTAACACGCACCTCAGGGCGAGTGCGGGGAGCAGGAACAGGACACTCCGGACTGGGCATGCGCACTGGAGGTCTGATGCGTGGAACTGGCCTAGGTGGCGCCAGACTGGTAACACACACATCAGGGCGAGTGCGGGAAGGAGGCACAGGACGTACCGGACTATGGAGGCGAACTGGAGACCAGGCATGCTGAGCAGGCCTACTCCTTCCTGGCTGAATGACCATCTTTGCCCGACACCAGTGAGGAGCTTGCACCGACCGTACCGGGCTGTGAGTGCATATGGGCGATATAGTGCGCATCACACCATAACCCATTGCTCGTTCCTCAGCACGCCCGCTCCGCAGTGCTCTCAATGCCAGTACCTCCCCGGAATCTTGCGTCGAGCTCCGCGCTTGACTCCTTGACTGGCTCCGGTTCACTCCACGGCTCTCTCCGATAAGCACGGGAAGTTAGATCAGGTCTCCCCCCTGACATCGCTAAACTCCCCGTATGCCCCCCCCCAAATTATTTTGGGGCTGCCTCTCAGCCTTGCCTCTCGGTGCATATAGCGCCTCGTAGTATCGTCGCTCCCTTTTTGCTGCTTCGATTTCCTCCATCGGGCGACGATTCTCCCCAGCCTGCCTCCAGGGTCCTTTCCCATCCAAAATCTCCTCCCAAGTCCATTCCTCCAGCTGCTCCTTACCATGCTGCTTGGTCCTTTTTTGGTGGGTGATTCTGTCACGGCTGTTCAAAGGATTGGACCAAAATGCAGCTTGTTCGTAGTTCCACATATTTTATTTACCGTGAAACTAAATGCAATACACTAAATACTTGAATACACAAAAACAACAAACCGTGACGCAGAGAGAAAACACTACTCAAAAGATAATCACCCACAAAAACAGGAGGTACAAACATCAAATTAAATATGACCTCCAATTAGAGACAACGACAACCGGCTGCATCTAATTGGAGATCATACCAAACAAAACCAACATAGAAATACAAAAACTACAAACTGAACATAGAAATACAAAACATAGACAAACACCCCCTGTCACGCCCTGACCTACACTACCATAGAAAATAACAACTTACTATGGTCAGGACGTGACAATAGGCTATGTTTCAACGTGTCAATTTGTAATTATTTTTTAACAAGTTGTATTTTCTAACAACAGTTTGAATTGAGGTATGTTCCGCCTCCTCATTAATTCACATAGAAGTAGCCCATTTCTGTATTGCGGACAATTTATGTTTGAGGCTTTACTGAGCAAGAAAAACTTCTCTCTTCGAGGAGAGCCCACCACACTTCACTTATGTTTGCGCAGATCAAGTATGCATACATTTGCAAGAATTGGAACATTTTCTTGCTGGCGCTCGCTTTGCCTTCCTTGTTGTTTTCCTTA
Source organism: Salmo trutta (assembly GCF_901001165.1). Lineage (NCBI taxonomy): Eukaryota > Metazoa > Chordata > Actinopteri > Salmoniformes > Salmonidae > Salmo > Salmo trutta. The sequence continues at coordinate 28,854,667 of NC_042960.1, read as the reverse complement.
CACATAACTTTGGACATGTGTGCGTTCCTATCAAAGTAAGTTCCTTATTTTCTGTATATCGTGTTGTCATTTCTACTGTAGGCGCATACAGTATATATGTACAGTTGAAGTCGGATGTTTACATACACTTAGGTTGGAGTCATTAAACTCGTTTTTCAACCACTCCACAAATATCTTGTTAACAAACTATAGTTTTGGCAAGTCGGTTAAGACATCTACTTTGTGCATGACACAAGTCATTTTTCCAACAACTGCTTACAGACAGATTATTTCACTTATAATTCACTGTATCACAATTCCAGTGGGTCAGAAGTTACCATACACTAAGTTGACTGTGCCTTTAAACAGCTTGGAAAATTCCAGAAAATGATGTCATGGCTTTAGAAGATTCTGATAGGCTAATTGACATCAATTGAGTCAATTGGAGGTGTACCTGTGGATGTATTTCAAGGCCTACCTTCAAACTCAGTGCCTCTTTGCTTGACATCATGGGAAAATCAAAAGAAATCAGCCAAGACCTCAGAAAACAATTGTAGACCTCCACAAGTCTGGTTAATCCTTGGGAGAAATTTCCAAACGCCTGAAGGTACCACATTTATCTGTACAAACAATAGTACGCAAGTATAAACACCATGGGACCACACAGCCGTCATACCGCTCAGGAAGCAAACGCGTTCGGTCTCCTAGACATGAACGTACTTTAGTGAGAAAAGTGCAAATCAATCCCAGAACAACAGCAAAGGACCTTGTGAAGATGCTGGAGGAAACAGGTACAAAAGTATCTATATTCACAGTAAAACGAGTCCTATATCGACATAACCTGAAAGGCCACTCAGCAAGGAAGACGCCACTGCTCCAAAACCGCCATAAAAAAAAGCCAGACTACGGTTTGCAACTGCACATGGGGACAAAGATTGTACTTTTTGGAGAAATGGCCTCTGGTCTGATGAAACAAAAATAGAACTGTTTGGCCATAATGACCATCATTATGTTTGGAGGAAAAAGGGGGAGGCTTGCAAGCCGAAGAACACCATCCCAACTGTGAAGCATGGGGGTGGGTGGCAGCATCATGTTGTGAGGGTGGTTTGCTGCAGGAGGGACTGGTGCACTTCACAAAATAGATGGCATCATGAGGCAGGAAAATAATGTGTATATATTGAAGCAACATTTCAAGACATCAGTCAGGAAGAACCTGTTTAGGATAGGGGGCAGTATTTTCACGGCCGGATAAAAAACGTACCCGATTTAATCTGGTTATTACTCCTGCCCAGAAACTAGAATATGCATATAATTATTTTATTTGGATAGAAATTACCCTAAAGTTTCTAAAACTGTTTGAATGGTGTCTGTGAGTATAACAGAACTCATATGGCAAGCCAAAACCTGAGAAGATTCCATACAGGAAGTGCCCTCTCTGACCATTTCTTGGCCTTCTATAGCCTCTTTATGGAAAACAGAGGATCTCTGCTGTAACGTGACATTTTCTAAGGCTCCCATAGTCTCTCGGAATGATGACTCTGCAGTCCCTGGGCGGAAAACAGTAGTGCATTTGGATAGTGGTCGATCTGAGAACAATGACACGGGCGCGTGCGTGAAGACACCATTTTCTTCTTTCAGTCTTTGAACGAAAACAACGTCTCCCGGTCGGAATATTATTGCTATTTTACGAGAAAAATCGCATAAAAATTGATTTTAAACAGCGTTTGACATGCTTCGAAGTACGGTAATGGAATATTTTGAAATTTTTTGTCACGATACGCGCCGGCACGTCACCCTTCGGATAGTGTTTTATGCGCAAGAACAAAACGCCGCTATTTGGATATAACTATGGATTATTTGGAACCAAAACAACATTTGGTGTAAAGTAGAAGTCCTGGGAGTGCATTCTGACGAAGAACAGCAAAGGTAATCCAATTTTTCTTATAGTAAATCTGAGTTTGGTGAGTGCCAAACTTGGTGGGTGTCAAAATAGCTAGCCTGTGATGGCCGGGCTATCTACTCTGAATATTGCAAAATGTGCTTTCACCGAAAAGCTATTTTAAAATCGGACACCGCGATTGCATAAAGGAGTTCTGTATCTATAATTCTTAAAATAATTGTTATGTTTTTTGTGAACGTTTATCGTTTCGGTGGGTATGCTAGTTCTGAACGTCACATGCTAATGTAAAAAGCTGGTTTTTGATATAAATATGAACTTGATTGAACAAAACATGCATGTATTGTATAACATAATGTCCTAGGAGTGTCATCTGATGAAGATCATCAAAGGTTAGTGCTGCATTTAGCTGTGGTTTTGGTTTTTGTGACATTATATGCTAGCTTGAAAAATGGGTGTCTGATTATTTCTGGCTGGGTACTCTCCTGACATAATCTGTTTTGCTTTCGTTGTAAAGCCTTTTTGAAATCAGACAATGTGGTTAGATAAAGGAGAGTCTTGTCTTTAAAATGGTGTAAAATAGTAATATGTTTGAAAAATTGAAGTTTTGGGATTTTTGAGGAGTTTGTAATTCGTGCCACACCCTATCATTGGATATTGGCGAGGCGTTCCGCTAGCGGAACATCTAGATGTAAGAGGTTAAAGCTTGGTCGCAAATGGGTCTTCCAAATGGACAATGATCCCAAGCATACTTCCAAAGTTGTGGCAAAATGGCTTAAGGACAACAAAGTCAAGGTATTTGAGTGGCCATCACAAAGCCCTGACCTCAATCCTATAGAAAATGTGTGGGCAGAACTGAAAATGCGAGCAAGGAGGCCTACAAACCTGACTCAGTTACACCAGCTCTGTCAGGAGGAATGGGCCAAAATTCACCCAACTTATTGTGGGAAGCTTGTGGAAGGCTACCCAAAACGTTTGAGTCCAGTTAAACAATTTAAAGGCAATGCTACCAAATACTAATTGAGTGTATGTAAACTTCTGACACACTGGGAATGTGATGAAAGAAATAAAAGCCAAAATAAATAATTTGCTCTACTATTATTCTGACATTTCCCATTCTTAAAATAAAGTGGTGATCCTAACTGACCTAAGACAGGGAATTTTTACTAGGATCAAATGTCAGGAATATTGAAAAAAACTGAGTTTAAATGTGTTTGGCTACGATGTATGTAAACTTCAGACTTCAACTGTACGTACAGTATGTATGGAGCATAATGTATTTACAGTTTTGTTCATGTTTTCAATTACTGGTGACAAACAATGCGTTCTGATTATTGCATATATTGCAATTGACACCAATGATGTGTGTAAAATACTTTTTTGAAGGTTGTACTGATTACAATGAGCTAGCTATTTGCCAGCTATGGGTGGCACCATGTTTGTTGACATTATACAATGCATTCTGGGTGTCACGTAAATGTCTGTCAGACCAAATATGTTATAATGAGGTGAAGGAATGGTTCACTCATCTTTCAGATAAACTTCCGGAAGAGGATGATCGTAGATGACACACCCCCTCCAACATGCATACTATAAACAGACCAATCTAATCTTGTCTCCTCTCATTATCTTTGGTTGACGAGAAAAAAAAACAAGCATGGCGGCGCGCAGAAACTACCCATCCTCAGATTTCTTTCAATTTCTAGAAAGTGTTTTACTCAGTTATTTCGATGAATGGTGAGCTCACCCGTGATGTGATTAATTGTAAATAGTAATTCATTCATATTGTAGTTTCTGTCAGCCGAGAGTTATACAAATTTGACCTCTTGTGTTATGCCAATCTTTCCTTTTTCCGGTTTGGATGATTGTGTTATGCTGTAGCTACTTCTGTGAATGTCTGAACATTGCATCCAAAAATAAACTGCTCACATTCTGGCATAACTTTGTAAGTACTGTGTTTGTTCAAAATGTTTCTGAAAAAACAGTTTGGCCAACTCAAATGCTGATTGTTGCTTCATACCGATACTGGACATTCTAAGTAGGTGTTCTAATCACACCGGTTTGATCGTATGTTACAGGGACCACTGTAGAATGACCACACACATGTGTTGGTACGTGTGAAAAGGTTAAACGCTAGTAAAACTAAATGCATGCTCTTCAAACGAACGCTGCCCGCACCTGCGTGCCCGACTAGCATCACTACTCTGGACGGTTCTGACTTCACAGAATATGTGAACTACAAATACCTAGGTGTCTGGTTAGACTGTAAACTCTCCTTCCAGACTCACATGAAGCATCTCCAATCCAAAATTAAATCTAGAATCGGCTTCCTATTTTGCAACAAAGCCTCCTTCACTCATGCTGCCAAACATACCCTCGTAAAACTGACTATCCTACCGATCCTTGACTTCGGTGATGTAATTTACAAAATAGCCTCCAATACTCTACTCAGCAAATTGGATGTAGTCTATCACAGTGCCATCCGTTTTGTCACTAAAGCTCCATATACTACCCACCACTGCGACCTGTATGCTCTCGTTGCCTGGCCCTCGCTACATATCCTTCGCCAAACCCACTGGCTCCAGGTCATCTATAAGTCTTTGCTAGGTAAAGCCCCGCCTTATCTCAGCTCACTGGTCACCATAGCAACACCCACCCATAGCACACGCTCCAGCAGGTATATTTCACTGGTCATCCCCAAAGCCAACACCTCCTTTGGCCGCCTTTCCTTTTAGTTCTCTGCTGCCAATGGCTGGAATGAATTGCAAAAGTCACTGAAGCTGGAGACATATCTCACTAACTATAAGCATCAGCTTTTAGAGCAGCTTACTGATCACTGTACCTGTACACAGCCAATCTGTAAATAGCACACCCAACTACCTCATCCCCATATTGTTATTTATCTTGTTCTCAACTGGCCTACCTGGTAAATAAAGGTGAAATAAATAAAAAAATGTCCATATTGTTTTTTTTGTTGTTGCTCTTTTGCACCCCAGTATCTCTACTTGCACATCATCATCTGCACATCTATCACTCCAGTGTTAATGTTAAATTGTAATTATTTCGCCACTATGGCCTATTTTTTGCCTTACCTCCCAAATCTTACAACATTTGCACACACTATATAGAGTTTTCTATTGTGTTATTGACTGTACGTTTGTTTATCCCATGTGTAACTCTGTGTTGTTGTTTTTGTCGCACTGCTTTGCCTTATCTTGACCAGGTCGCAGTTGTAAATGAGAACTTGTTCTTAACTGGCCTACCTGGTTAAATAAAGGTGAAATAAATAAAAATAAATAACAAACACATTTAGCATCTCCTGTCTTCCACACATACTGTAGCCTACAAGCCACTGATGCTGACCTTTGGAACATTTTAAAAAGTCTAATAAATCCATGTAATATAGCCTACACCTTCACAATAAATCCGTTATTTATTTTAGACAGGTCTAAAGAAGCATGATATGAAGAAAATGTAGTCTATTTCAGAAGAACAGAATAGCATACTCTGATTTGTCCATATGTTAGGTCCTGATCTAGCTATGCCATATGGCTGTGGGTTACACTAGTTCATTTAGAAGACAAGATTTGCTTAGAATTCCGTGGCATTATTTTATAATATGAAGAATACAAATGAACAAAACTGAATAAAATAGAAAGGATATTTTCTCCAAACAATTTGAGGCAGTGCGCACAAGCTGCTATTCTGTGTTGAGTGGTTAACAATGTAATAGGTATTCCTATATGCTTAATTTAAAGTTATTAATGTAACTTTAGTTGTTCTACAAACGTTGGGCTATATGTCTAGATTTTTAATACATTGTAAGGCTGCATGAGGAGAGACTAATGATGATTTGATAAAAGTAGCTTGAAGGGCATGAGCTCTGCTTTGTTTTTGCGCAGGCTGTACACACTACATCAGTCACTCATTCACAATTTGAGAAGCACTTGATAGTGCCTAGAGTTTCATGCCGGCATCCCCTTTGTGTGGCCATAATGCACCCTAAAGAAGTCCAGGCCTTTTGCAGCCAGTGGCCGGTGTGCCCTTCTCCCTGAGTGCCGCGCGCTCCATCATATGAAATGGCTAGTTAGTTAGCGGTGGTGTGCGCTAATAGCATTTCAATCAATGACGTCACTCACTCTGAGACTTGAAGTAGGGTTTCCCCTTGCGTTGCAAGGGCCGCGGCTTTTGTGGCGCGATGGGTAACGATGCTTCGTGGGCGTCAGTTGTTGATGTGTGCAAGGGTCCCTGGTTCGAGCCCAGGTTGGGGCGAAGAGAGGGACGGAACCTACACTGTTACATAAGCGCAGCAATGCACACATGGTAGTAGGCTATAAGCCTGAATGTTCCAATAGCAGAAAAAAACATTATCAAAAGTGACCGCAAATGTAATTATGGATGTAATGCTTTTATTATAAAGGTGCATTTTTATGGTGAAAATGATCTTCCCCAAACTTGAAACTCACGCGTCGCTTATGTATGCCACTTAGGCTCTACACCCCGTGTAAAGCGGATTAATGTGCTTAATTTTAAGAAGTTATTTGGCCACTTTAGTGATAGAAACCTATAGGGCTATGGGCTACATGAGGTGTGCAAAAAAAAGACATTGTTTCTTATGCTGGGCATCATTCACAAGTGATAATATATAATTCACAAGTGATAAGCTAATATTGTCACCCATCAGACTATTCTTGATTTAATCTTGTTTTTACATATACTAAATAATATACAGTACCAGTCAAAAGTTTGGACACACCTACTCATTCAAGGGTTTTTCTTTATTTCTACTATTTTCTACATTGTAGAATAATAGTGAACACATCAAAACTATGAAATAACACATATGGAATCATGTAGTAACCAAAAAAGTATTAAACAAATCAAAATAAATTTTATATTTGAGATTTTTCAAAGTAAGAAGTTTGCCTTGATTACAGCTTTGCACACTCTTGGCATTCTCTCAACCAGCTTCATCTGGAATGCTTTTCCAACAGTCTTGAAGGAGTTCCCACATATGCTGAGCGGTTTACTTTTTACTGATGCTGTATGTGTGACATTTGTTTTGATTTAGAATGGACCATTATCATGGACCTGTATCAAAACAGGGGCAGTGGAAAAAATATGTAATCTATGCAAATAGCGAATGGAGGACGCTTTTCCTTGTGGTTTATTTTCATGCCAGCCAGGTAGGCTATACTCATGTTGTGAATATAAGCAATGTGCTTAATATTAGGAAAGTTGAGAAATAAATATTGTAGGCCTAGCCTATAGAAAGCTGACTCTCCTCTTTTTAGTAGAGGAGTATAAGAGGCCTCCCTCTGTTTTTTTTGCGCAATTCAATAGCCTACGCAAGCATCTCACGCAAGCATTTCGCTACACCAGCAATAACATCTGCTTAACGTGTATATGACCAATAACATTTGACGTGAAATGTTGTGCAACATGAACTCACAGGCTCTCATGAAGTGTTTGATTCGATTTTCGAATACATTTGCATTGATGTCTGAGTGATTAGAGGTACAATAGAGTGCTGAGTAACAGGCAGTTAGCAAAGTTTTGTAGGCTACTAATGACCAGCAGCAACATCAGAGCTTGGAGAAGCCTAATTACCGTGACGCGACGTGAACAACCAATTAATATATTATAATTAGAGCCTGACCGATATATTGTTTCACCTATATTATTGGCTGCTATTACCATTTTACCGATATATCGATATCGTCCGATTTATTTCACGCTTATCTGAACACTTGCGGCAGATCTCATGTCATTATTGTCACAATGTAAGAACAAAAATTTTGAAGCATTGACAATTGCTCTTTTGGATATTGATTTATGAGAACTCAGTTTTTAAAAATGTTGTATATCGGCAGATGTATAGGTATTGGCAAGTTTTCTCTCCCCAAAATTGGAACTGGACCACACAACAAAAAACGATTGGTCAGCCTCTAGTAAACAGAGCACTCCAATTATAGGGAAAGATCACTGAACAATAGCTAAATCATTATTATGCTGTCTCATAACATTGACACAATTTATGATTATTACAGTTGGAGTCTGACAGAAAGGTTGATTAAAACTAAAAACACAGGGGTCTTGGCTGATTCATTTCCACAGAAAGAGCTATAAACATCTCTAAAACATTAGGGCTCCTCGGTAGATGGGTTTATAATGCTCACTGGAGACCAGGCAATGGTGTCAGTGTGGAGTTTTATTAGAAGTCGTGTTGACACATTAGCCGCTCTGCTGAATACAGAAATAAAACAAGTACAGAACTCATGAGTACAGAAATAGCTGTGTCTGTTCCAACGAACAGTTGTGACAGCTCATTGAAAGTTTTTGAAAGCTTTGCTCAACCTTTGTTATTGAGCAGGTGATGTGTTCTATGGTTGCTGAGGCAGCTGAACCCTATAGGGTTCTAGATGGGGAATAGAGTGCCATTTGGGACAGAGCCACAGCCTTTGCTGGACAGTATAGAAGCATTCAAGTTGACACTGGTCTGTAGTGATTGTATGGACACATAGTAGTGTCTGTGGTTTGTGACTATGTCCATGCATATGTATATTTGACAGTGTGTACTGTTTGTCTAAGTTTGTACAGTACCAACGTGACAGTTCATGCATTAATACAAGCCAGCCGTGGTGGTCTGCCTCATAAAAAGAGACAATTGTCATCTATGTAAACACATTTAAAGTGTACAATTACTTCACACATCCCCGCTATCCTTGCCATATCTCTCCATATATCCCAGAGCAAGAAAGAGTGAGATGAATTGTTCAAATATAACAAATATATGCATCTATGGTAAAAGGTGACAGAGCTAGAGTGGAGTTTGTCAGACCATGACACGTTCCGAAAATCGGTCTTCTCACAAAATCCTCTGTAGTGTCCGAACGGTTTGGTCTACAAACTATTATAACCCCGGACGAAACTCTCACGAACACAATGGCGTTCTCTGTTTTGCTCTACGACCCCCACAAGCGTCTTGGGACTTGTCTGAAGTCGGTACAGCCGATCTGCCAACTTCTGTCTGTAGCATCCAAACAGTTTGCACTACACACACACACCCCTCTGTGTAACATGTCTGTTGTTCCATGTAATGAATCTGTCATTCAATGCGTTTAAATGGGGTAACAGCAGTAAGGCCAAATAAAACTCTTTGTCAAATAATGTTCTTATATAGATTTTTTTACATTTCTTAATCAAATAGCAAAATTATCCTTGGTATGACCATCTTAAAACAATTCCATATAGCTTAGTAGACCCTCCCCCAGCTTGGACAGGGCTTAAGACTGTTTAGTGCTAAACATAAGGGGTTAAATATATGTTTAATGAAATTATGTTTCCTGATCTTTCTTTTATCTCTCAGATATTGGACATCCACTTCAGAACAAACTTTATTTTTGGGGGGGACTATCTGTTCCATGTAGTGAATCTGTTATTCAATGTGTTTGTATGAGCTAATAGCAGTCAGGTCAAAAATTCCTTTATCAAGTAATTTATTCATATTCTTTTTTCAATACTTCAAGGGGTCTTAAAATTCCAAATCAAATAGCAAAATTATCCTTGGTATGACCTTAAAACAACTCCATACAGCTTAGTAGTACCCCCTCCAGTTTAGACTCTTATGGTTGAATGATTTTCAATTTCAGCGTCATTATTTCTATATAGCCTACACAAGTGGCTAGGTGTCGGCTATGACCGGTTAACGCTTGATCTGACTGAATGTATGCGTAGATTAGTCCAATCTTAGTTAGTGAAACATTTGTCACAGAACATGTTTCATTTTCATTTCCAGTGTCTGATTCAGTGAAACAATGAAACAAAATTCTGACTGTTCATTTTTAGAGCAGATGAGACAATTATAATTCCATATAAGTATAATTATATTTATATGGGTAGGTAATTGTTTTACATGGCCTGGCCAAAAGCCATGACCACTCAGCAGAAAGTGAAGTGCTACCCTCGAACCGCCTGTGGCCTACTTCCCTCAGTCAGGTTGCGACGTGATTGACAGGTGTGCCGTCAGACTCGTCACAGATTACAGGAGGCTATTTTGTGAATTGACAGAACGTAGAGGGGGAGGAATTAGTGGTCTTTGACAGGTGTTAGGTAAAGCCGATGTCCAAGGACAGGGTCGTTCAAGGGATTGTAGGTACAGCTCAGGTGTTGCGCCATTCACCCACCTTTAGAGATCATTTGACCCAGACTGACTAGGTCCCTCTATCCTTCCCTCCCTCTGCAGGCAAACTACGTACCCTAATGGGAACAGAGAAAGGATTTAGGACTCTATTCAATCCGTAGCTTTATTGCGCAATTGACAATGTTCCCACGGTCTCGGAGACTGCATTCACTCGAAACATGTCAGCTCAATCGGAAATTACCTTAATTTTTTATGCGGCTCTTCCGCAATACGGACTGAATCCAGCCATTAGTGAGGTAGGTAATCTGGTCCCAGTGGAAACTAACTGGTAGAGGAGCTATGGCTGCGTTTACACAGGCAGCCCAATTCTGATATTTTTCCTCAAATTGGTCTATTGACCAATCAGATCAGATATTTTGCCAATTAGGCAAAGGATCAGAATTTGGTTGCATGTGTAAAACACAACCGTGGATGGCTGCATAGACCATGCTGCCATACATTTATACTCGTGTAGAGAGAAGCAAGGGAGAGAAATGCTATATTTGGGGACAGTAATTGTGTCCTGGTGGAAAAAATAGTGACTTGCAACATCCAATTGGTGGAAGGTTTATAGAATGTGTATAAGTCAGGTTATTTCATTAGAACCTCAGGGTGGAAATTTCCCAATGCTACGTCAAAGACAGCGAAAGTCACTCCACTTTAACAAACCAGTCAAACATGACTATTAGTTCAATACAGTACTAGAACTGGAAAACTAAAAAAAAGAGGTTGAAATGGTTTATTAGTTAAGAAATATCAGCTTGTTACAAATGTGATGCAGCACTTTCCAATTGAATCATTCTAAACTCACAAAAGAAAATCGAAGCCAAATGTCTGAACCCCTTTTAAAACGCTCAACACAACAGCATCTCCATAATAGTAAATTAGTCAAAATGCAGCAACAAAAGAGTTGGTTAGCGTGTGTGTGCGCGAGTGTGTTACGCGTTACTAAACTGGCACTGGTTTCGTTTGATGACTCAATAGACATGTGCGTCCACTACTTCCTCTATTGGTAAATCAGCAGTGTATAAAAATATAAAAAAGGCATTAAAGATTTGTCAAGCAATCCAGCTTCAGTTTAAACTACACAAAAACGACATGGGAGTAACACTTTCTTTGAATAAGGCTTCAAAATTGCAGATATTTAAATATGTGTGAGCTAAAATGACAGTTCAAAATGAAAAAAGATATTCAGAATCACTTTCCTAAAACAAGTCAACTCAAAGTTTTCCAGTACCGTCACCTATTCTGAACACACCAGTAAGTCCAAGGTAGTCTTGGTGACCAAAACAGTAGGCATTTCTCTGTAAACCCTCAGAAAACAATACAAAACTTTCGAAGAAAAACTCAATTGCACTAAAAATATTAAAATGTTGGCATTCTTAATACAAAAAAGAAAAAAAGCAATCTAAATATATACAGCACGAAAAATAAAAGGCTTGATGTTGCTTTAGGCAACCCCCCAAAAATGATTCCCCTGTCCCTCTCGCTCACATACAGAAAATCACAAAACACAACTAAAAGCACTAAGCATGTTAGTTTGGGACACCCCCCCCATAACAGCCCCTTAACCCCTGACCCTCAGGCGGAAGAGAGGAGAGGGCCTCGGCGCAGTCGCTCCACTCGTCCGTCTCAGGGTCGTACACCTCGAGCGTGTTCAGGAAGTTGTTTCCGTCGAAGCCGCCCACGGCGCAGATGACGTCACCCAGCGCGGCCACACCCGCATTGCTCCGTGCCACGGTCATGCTACCCAGCATTCTCCATGCGTTACGGACTGGGTCATACACCTCTACACAGCGCAGTGCATGGGAGCCATCAAACCCACCAACCACTAAGAGCTTCCCTAGAGAGGGGAAGAAAAGGAGATGAGAGAGAGCAGAGAAAGGAGAGCAAAGGGTCAGCACAAATCAGAGTTTATCTGAGGAGTAATGATTTGGACATTTCTGCCGAATTCCAAGGTTGCAACCTGCATTCCCACCCTGTGAACTGATTACCCTATACATAGTAATCCTCTCGAGCCCGCCCCCGTTTAGAGCAGACCATAGAATTTGAATAGTTCATTTCTATGGAGTAGTCTCTTACCATCGTAGACGGCCACCCCAGCCCCCCTGCGAGCTACGTTCATGGGGGCGATAAGGGTCCAGGTGTTATTCTCAGGGTTGTAGCGCTCCACTGTGTTCAGGCAGTTCCACGACTCAGCACCTCCAATCACGTACATGAAGCCATCCAGCTCACATACCGCAGCCTGGTGCCTCTCTAGGAGAACACAGACAGAGTTAACACTGCACATTACCCACTTTTCACAGTCACAGAACTCAAAGCTGTTCTAGTTCTTCACGAATACAGTATATGCGATACAACGAAATCGGAAAGTACTCAAACCCCTTGACTTTATCCACATTTTGTTCATCAAGGCAAAGGGTGGTTACTTTGAAGAATCTAAAATATATTTTGATTTAACACTTTTGGTTACTACATGATAGTTTTGATGTCTTCACTATTATTCTACAATGCAGAAAATAGTACAAATGAAGAAAAACCCTTGAATGAGTAGGTCTCAACTTTTGACTGGTACTGAAAGCATTCTGCCCCCTTCCCTTTTTCCACATTTTGTTACATTACATCCTTATTCTAAAATGGATGAAATACATTATTTCCCTCAGCAATCTACACACTACCCCATAATGACAAAGCAAAAACAGGTTTTTACAAATGTATGAAAAATAAAAAATATACTTTATTTACATAAGTAGTCAATCCATTTGCTATGAGACTCGAAATTGAGCTCAGGTGCATACTGTTTCCATTGATCATCCTTAAGATGTTTCTACAACTTGATTGTAGTCCAAATGTGGTTGATTGGACATGATTTGGAAACGAACACACCTGTCTATATAAGATCCCGCAGTTGACAGTGCATGTCAGAGCAAAAACCAAGCCATGAGGTCGAAGGATTTGTCCGTAGAGCTCCGAGACAGGATTGTGTCGAGGCATAGATCTGGAGAAGGGTATCAAAACATTTCTGCAACATTGAAGGTCCCCAAGAACAGTGGCCTCCATCATTCTGAAATGGAAGAAGTTTGGAACCGGCAAGACTCTTCCTAGAGCTGGCCGCCCGGCCAAACCAAGCAAACAGGGGAGAAGGGCTTTGGTCAGGGAGGTGACCAAGAACCCGATGGTCACTGACAGAGTTCCTCTGTGGAGATGGGAGAACCTTCCAGAAGGACAACCATCTCTGCAGCACTTCACCATCAGGCTTTTATGGTTGAGTGGCCAAACGGAGAAGGAACATGGCGGTCCACTTGGAGATTGCCAAAAGGCACCTATAAAGAGAAACAAGATTCTCTGGTCTGATGAAACCAAGATTGAACTCTCTGGCCTGAATACCAAGCGTCACGTCTGAAGGAAACCTGGCACCATCCCTAAGGTTAAGCAAGGTGGTGGCAACATTATGCTGTGGGGATGTTTTTCAGGGGCAAGGACTGGGAGACTAGTCAGGATTAAGCGAAAGATGAACGGTGCAAAGGACAGAGATCCTTGATGAAAACCTTCTCCAGAGCACTCAGGACTTTAGACTGGGGCCAAGGTTAACCTTCCAACAGGACCACGACCCTAAGCACACAGCCAAGACAACGTAGGAGTAACTTCTGGACAAGTCTCAATGTCCTTGAGTGGCCCAGCCAGAGCACAGACTTGAACCCGATAGAACATCTCTGGAGAGACCTGAAAATAGCTCTGCAGCGACGCTACCCATCCAACCTGACAGAGCTTGAGAGGATCTACAGAGAATAGGTGAAACTTCCCAAATACAGGTGTGTCAAGCATCATACCCAAGAAGACTTGAGGCTGTAATCGCTGCCAACGGTGCATCAACAAAGTACTAAGTAAAGGATCTGAATACTTGTGATATTTCAGTTTCATTTTTTATAAATTTGCAAAAATGTCTAAACCTGTTTTTGTTTTGTTATTATGGGGTATTGTGTGTAGATAGATGAGGGGGGGGGGGGAAAACTATTTCATCCATTTCAGAATAAGGCTGTAACATAACATAATGTGGAAAGATTCAAGTGGTCTGAACACCTTCTGAATGCACTGTACATAAGCACCATTACTAAAGCATTCAGTCCTGTGACAGATCAAAGAACCCCTTTTTGGTATAATCTGGAACCCTTTTTGCTCAGTGTGTGTGTGTGTGTGTGTGATATTGGTACAGCATGTGTATAGTACAATCGTATTTGAACAATGAAGCTAAAACTTTTAATTTTGCTTTATACTCCAGCATTTGGGATTTGATATCAAATGTTTTATATGAGGTGACAAAGAATTTAGCCTTTTACTTGAGGGTATTTTCATACATATCTGTTTTACCGTTTAGAAATGAATGCACTTTATGTATCTAGTCCACCCATTTAAGGTGTCAAGTACTTTGACAAATGTACTTTGTGTATTCAATTTAGTCAAAAGTTTAGTATTTGGTCCCATTTACCTAGCATGCAATGACTAAGATTGTGACTCTTCAAAATTGTTGGGTTTATTTTTAGTTTGTTTTGGTTGTGTTTCAGATTATCTTGTGCCCAATGAATGGTAAATCATTTGTCATTTTTTAGTCACTTTTACTGTAAATAAGAACAGAATGTTTCTGAACACTTCTACATTAATGTGGAAAAACCCCCAAATAATCGTGACATTCTGTACTGTCGCCTCATATAAAACATTTGATCTCAAATCAAATGCTGGAGTATAAAGCCAAATTAAAATAACTACGTAGGGAAGTGTGTGTGTGGTATTGGTACGTACTGATGTTGAGGGGGGCACAGTTGTTCCAGGTCTTGGTCACCGGGTCAAAAGCATCACAGTTCTTCAGTCCTTTCTGCCCACAGGGGTCTGACCCTCCCACCACAAACAGCTTATTGTTCAACGAGCAGACACCTGCGTTGCAGCGATTGGTCCGGAGCTCTGCCACCTGAGCCCACGTGTCAGTGTGCGGATCGTAGGTCTCCCCACAGCTCAGCTCGTCTGAGTGACCGTTGGAGCCACCCATCACATACAGCTGACCCTAAGAGATCAGAGAAGACAGAGGCAGATTTAAGTCAGAAAACTCTTGATCAGTCCGGGTCAGACAGGCACCTGTCAATCATATGAAATGCGGGTTCAAAGGACAGGGGTGTGTTGTACCATGAGCACGGCCATCTGGAAGCGAGCCCTGGCAGTCCGCATGGGAGCAGTGAAGGTCCAGCGGTCCTCTTTGGGGTCGTAACACTCCACAGTCCTCAGGCACTCCTCCCGGTTATACCCTCCTGAAGGGAACATACACAGAGGATACCAGGTCAGTAACAAGACAGGGTTGATTTGGACGATCTGAGGCTTGAGACCTGTCAGTGCCAGTCTCCAGATAGAGAGGCCCATTGGCTGGTTAACCCTGCATACCTGCAGCGATGAGCCTGCCGTGCAGGGTGGCAGTGCCCAGGCCAGAGCGGGCGTAGTGCATGGAGGTCAGCGGGTGTTCCTCCAGCTCCTCAGACTGAGCCTCAAAGCTCAGGCTCTTCATCAGACATGGTGTGTCAGAGGGAGAACTCTGGGGAGAGTTGCGGCCATGCAGGAAGATCACGCACAACACCCCGTCCAGTACTGCCAGACACAGGTAGGTGTTGTCTGGAAGAGAGAGGGGAGAAGGAGGGAGGGAGGTGATGGTAATAACTAAATTAAAAAAACTTAAAATGTTATTATCTTAAACATTAGGATATTCATACACATACTCCTTGACACCGAAGGCTTCAAACGTTCTTCGACACATTCACTTACTGGTGGACTTCTCGGAGGCGATGTACTTCCACTCTCTCCTGCAGGGTTTGGGTGTGTTGAAGGCCAAGCCGGAGGGTGAGGAGCTGCCGGAGGTGGAGGAGCTCAGCTGTCTCTGGGTGTTGCTGTTCTCACGAGGGGGCTTCTTCTGCAAGAGCAGAAAGCAGCTACAGAAGCCCAGCCAGAGGCAACAGCCACATCATCTTACCTCTGGCTAATACACCAGCTGGCTGCAGAGCGCACACACCACAATCTGGCCTGAAAATTGACTAAACCTGGGTTTAAACCTGCCTAGAAATACATCCAAGCACATTATTTTAGCAGTGCCAGTCCCTCTGAAATGTTTCAAACCAGCCTACAACCCATTTTAAACCATCTGAACAAGCTGATAGACAGCACAGACAAACAATGGGAAGACTTTTACAAATGCAGACGCAGCTACATACTGAGACAAAACACACAAAAAAGGTAGTAATCATTACCCAATCTCCAAAAGACTGATCTGAGAACCAGTCTAATATGCAACATGAGCTATGCAAGCAGGTCTGTAGTATCCCAGGTTCTACAAACTAATTGTTTGCCTTGTTGCCAGGCTACATAAGGTGGGATAAAAGCCAGGTTGGGCCAAGCGACACTCGGGTAGGCCCAGGAAAGGTCCAGGTAGGGGTGGGTTGTGTACCTGAACAAACTGCATGTGGTCCTCCTCCGCACCAACCCCAAACATCCCATGTTCCTCAATGATGAGTGCGCCATCGAGCAGCTTGTGGTCGGCTGAGTAGTACAACGTTTGCACCTGCAAGACACACAGCGACATCACCCATGTGGCAGCCTGTCTCCATGGCAACACAGCAGCAGCCCGGGCAACACGAAAGGGAGGGAGGAAGGAGGACAGTGGGGGAGGAATGCTGATCTGTTGTCACTGGTAGGAGCCAATGCTTCTTTATCAACAGACACACAGAACGAACAGAGGTGGTTACAGGACATGTAGGAGTCCGCACAAAATCAGCAGTTTCTGCTTCTGTGCTGCCCTCTCTCCATAAGATCTAAAAAAGGAGGAGTCTGGGTTTGGTAAATACGCAACATTTGGAAACGTCTTCTGTCCTCATGACCTCACACCGGCTGCTTGGAAACCAGAAACCACGCTCCTGGCTGGCTGATGAAGTCGGTCATTATAAATGCATAGGAAAACATAACAAAAATGGCACTGAGGTATGCTTTCATACAGCAGGTGAAGGCAAAGCTTTGACATACATTGACATTTCATACAAGTAGTCATAAAACAAAAAAAATGTTTTCAAACAAAGTTACAGTAAAAAAAAAAAAAAAAAACTGTTCAAATAAGTGATTGGATTATGCTGTGGGCAT
This sequence comes from Salmo trutta, assembly GCF_901001165.1. Classification (NCBI taxonomy): domain Eukaryota; kingdom Metazoa; phylum Chordata; class Actinopteri; order Salmoniformes; family Salmonidae; genus Salmo; species Salmo trutta. The sequence continues at coordinate 28,837,445 of NC_042960.1, read as the reverse complement.
GGAGATGATGTGTAGAATATGCTTGAGCAGAGAAGCATTTCAAAAGTTGTTTTAAATGGCCGTCATTCTGCTCTTTCCCACGTTAAAGGACAAAGCTCTTAAAATGTACTGTGCAATCACTGATTTGGATTAAATATGGTTCCTATTAAATGGGGTTTCAAAATAAGGGGTTAGATTAGTGAATTATGAGGGGTGTATCGAGTCTCGGGGAGGGGTGGTTGGGGTAATCATGGCAGATGTACTGTTCAGTGGATATGGGTTTCTGTGAGTACTCTACTGCATGTCATTTTGTATATCTGGATGATCAATCCGGCTGTAGAGAGAGGGAGGTGCTTCTCTCCTCCCTCTTTTTCTCGTTCTGACTCATTACCCTGGTGGCTCAGTCTTGGCTCTTCAGTCGTCTCCTGCTGCTGTTAATAAACCTGGAGGACAGAGAAATCAACGGGGAGGAAGAGTCATTAGAACTGGAGCGCTCGCTGACACACACACGCAAACGCACACTTAATGCGCACACACACCCCTGCTCAGAAAGAGAAGGGCATCGGTGAGACAGAACAGAGTCAAAGACCTGCTCACTCACTTTGTTTCAATGCAAAACAGACCAAAAGTCATAACACTGTGGGTGGAACCAACTGATCACTAAAACATAAATATCAAAGAGCGAACAGCCACATGGCTGTGTCTCTGCTCACCTCTAGTTTGCAGTATGGCCAGGTACACTGTACTGCATAACTTAACACTTAAAAAAAGAACGAAAAAACAAACAAACAGTCCTAACAGTGTGTGAAATGACATCATGCCACATTGAGTTGTGAACAGTGCCTTAACATGTTAGAGGAAAGCGCAGAAAGGAGGGGAGGGAGGGATATGGGGCGGATGGGTGCAAGCTAGACTCCAGCTATGGTACTGACCTCCCCCATCAGTCTATCCAGTTGGTCTCCATTCTCCCACAGTCTGCGCTGGACCCAGTTAAGCACCTTGGAGTAGAGCTTGCCATTGCTGGGCAGGCTCAAGCTGTCTTCCAGCATTACTTCTAACTGTAGAGACATAAGAGGAGACCAGTCAGAAGAGGTGCTAGGCTCAACCGTGGCTAGGGTCAAATCATAAATCACAAGACACTGATTCCTTATTGAACCATCATAGCCTAGCTAGGGTTATGATGCATTCTACCTTAACTGGAGACAAAGAAGCCTATTCAATCAAAACCAGTAACTGGTGAATTCTGCAGCACAAAAGTAATAATGCAACTAACTGTATTTGAAGGCCATAAGTAACCAGTTGGGTCACACCCACATTTGCAGATGGTCATTTTCAGGCAGGATCAAATACGGAAGCCATCGATTTAGATATGAACATCAACCGAGAAATGTAACTGTTCAATGATTAGTACATATTGGGTGAGATCCAGAGCAGGAACAGCTAACAATTTCTACTGAGATGATTTATCCATGTTTGTCCTCCAACCGTCAAAGCAATCTGATAGCCTCCTAGGCAAGGTAAAGACTAGTCTTGTATATTCCAGACCTTGGCGCATCATAAGCTAGGCAACGACAAGGCCTGGGGAGGATATCGGCTTCTGACATTTCAAAAGGATTAATATAATTATTTTCAAGGAGGGTCCTCTTCAGACAGTCAACACTCTTAACAAATCACACGTTTGAGTAGGTGGGGCTTAAAATGCAGGCAGGAATTGTGCACATGTATAGCTAGGGCAAGAAGCAGATACGGCAGTGTCTTTATCGACTGTCCCAACTGACATTGGAACTTCTACAGACATGTTAAGCTGGAGCATTGCCGGAAGCAACCAGTATGTCTAGAGAGACTAGGTAAATAGTGGACATGTTTAAATTATCCCTATATGTCTAACCAATCATTGTAGTGAGTTTATTTATTGAATATAATTCAAAATATATTTTTTTGTAATTTACTTCCCTGATCCTCCTTAGGCCACTGAAATGTCCAGTCCAACTGTGTGGGCATGGGGATAGAAATTTGAATATATTCCATCCTGGCCTATACCCTATCTGCTGTTTATTCAATGCACAAACACGATGTTTATCTACAGACAGACCATAGGACTCTGCGTCCGAGGCCAAACAAGTAATACTTCCAAATAATCAAAGTCTACAAAGTCTATTTGACAAAATTATGAAGTAATGAGACTGAAGATGATCATTATTTCTAATGAGTAAACACATGAATTACACATTTTGGAATGTTTTCGGTTGTTGAAAGTAAATAAAATAACGAGACTACCATGAAACTGTCATTCTTCAAATTCCCGTCAGTTATTTACATAAACAGATCGCAAACAAGGTTATAATGAAAGTCGAAATCATGGCATGTAAGTATCTTTTTACACGTGCTCAAGCTCTGGAAGGTGTTCCTGTGAGAGGAAAACAGATCATGGTGAAAGTAAGAGGTTGTTTGCTAAACAATCAGATGAGGTATAATCAAATTTTATTGGTCACATACACGTTTAGCAGTGGAAGAGTTGCAGTATTGCACACACACAATTACACTAAGCTTCTGACTAACTTGTTTGGCAGAATCTGATATGTGATGTTTGAGTGAAAATCTACCAGAGAATAGATCTCCAGGAGGTTGGTGACCACTGCCCCCACACACTACAAAATGTGTCTTCAAATAATCACATCACCCCCACCCATTGAATTCCTACTTGGTTATAGACCATGGTTTATTCCACTAGTCGCAAAATAAAAATAAAAAAATACTACTACTACTACTACTACTACTACTACTACTACTACTACTACTACTACTACTACTACTACTACTACTACTACTACTACTACTACTACTACTACTACTACTACTACTCTGACATGGGTGGTGTCGTGAGAAGTCAGGCTGCATAGTTTTGAACCATTTGGAGTTTATGGAGCTTGTGTTGATGCCTCAGAGTAGTTAATTACAGTAGTCTCGTTGGGAGGAGATCAATGCATGTCGGAAGTGGCGATCGATGCGTAGGGGGAAGAGAGACACAATGGTGTTGTCAATGTTGAGGTTTCCAACTTTAAAAGTGTGGATTTGGTGCCTTGTACACAGAAAGAAATGGAGAGAAATGTTTTTATTTTGTCAATTAGAAAGATTGGAAGAAAATAGCCAACATTTGGCTATCCAACTTACCAATATTGATAAGTTGGTTAACTTCTCTAGGGTAGGGGGCAGTATTTTGACGTCCGGATGAAAGGCATGCCCGTAGTAAACTGCCTGCTACTCAGGCTCAGAAGGTAGGATATGCATATTATTAGTATATTTGGATGATGTCTGAGTATAACAGAACTCATACGGCAGGCAAAAACCTGAAAAATCCAACCAGGAAGTATGGAAATCTGAGGTTTGTAGTTTTTCAAGGGATTGCCTATACAGTGACTTAGGGTTCATTTTGCACTTCCTAAGGCTTCCACTAGATGTCAACAGTCTTTAGAACCTTGTTTCATGCTTCTACTGTTACTGGGGAGAGAATAAGAGCTCACTCAACAAGTGGACTGCCTGATGCCAATGAGTTGTTTGCTGTGCAGTCACGCCATTCCTTCTTTTTCCTCTGTAATGAATACGCTATTGTCCGGTTGGAATATTATTGAATATTTATGTTAAAAAGACCCTAAGGATTGATTGTAAACATCGTTTGACATGTTTCTACAAATGGTAATGGAACTTTGACTTTGTCTAGGGTTTTGCGCTCGCGCATTGTGCCTTTGGAATAGTGATCTGAACGCGCGAACAAAACGGACGTCTTTGGACAAAAATGGAGTTAATCGAACAAAACAAACATTTCTTGTGGAAGTGGGAGTGCATTCTGACGAAGATCAGCAAAGGTAAGTGAAGATTTATAATACTATTTCTGAGTTTTGTTGACTCCAGAACTTGGTGGGTATCTGTATGGCTTGTTTTGATATCTGAGCGCTGTACTCAGATTATTGAACAATGTGCTTTCACCGTAAAGCTTTTTTGAAATCTGACACAGTGGTTGCATTGAGAAGTGCATCTATAATTCTTTCAATAACTGCTGTAAAATTTACCAACGTTTATGATGAGTATTTTTGTAAATTGATGTGCTCATTCACCGGAATTTTTGGAGGCAAAACATTTCTGAACATCACGCGCCAATGTAAAATGGGGTTTTTGGATATAAATATGAACTTCATCGAACAAAACATACATGTATTGTTTAACATTGAGTCCTGGGAGTGTCATCTGATGATCATCAAAGGTTAGTGATTCATTTTAGCTGTATTTCTGGTTTTTGTGACCTTGCTTGGAAAATGGCTGTGTGGTTTTTCTTGTCAAGGTGATGTCCTAACACAATGTAATGTTATGCTTTCGCCGTAAAGCCTTTTTGAAATCGGACAATGTGGTTGGATTAACGACAAGTGGATCTTTAAAATGGGATATAGTTGTATGTTTGAGAAATTTGAATTATGAGATTTTTGTTGTTTTGAATTTGCCGCCCTGCTAATTCACTGGCTGTTGAATAGTGTGTCTCGCAGGTGGGACCTACCCCAGAGAGGTTAAGAACAAATTCTTATTTACAATGACGGTCCGGACGACGCTGGGCCAATTGTGCACCGCCCTATGGCACTCCCAATCACAGCTGGATGTGATACAGCCTTGATTTGAACCAGGGACTGTAGTGACGCCTCTTGCACTGAGATGCAGTGCCTTTGACCGCTACGTCCGTGTTACCTATTTAACTGAACTAGAATGCTTTAAAAGGCCACTTTTTTAAAATATATATATATATATATATATATATATATATATAAGTGTCGTTTAATTTATTTTTTACAAGGAAAATATCGGATATCAGTATCGGGCAAAAATGTCATATCGGCACATCACTATTAATGACAACCTGAAAAATCATGTTTTTAACTGCACTGCCCCGTTAAGGTTGCAGTAGATCATTGCTCAGGGAAGACTCACTTTGAGGCGGGGGAGTTTGAGGAAGTCCTCCTGCTCAGAGACCTCCAGCAGGTGTTCTTGGATGTAGATGTCGATCTTGGACAGCATGCGGCCGTCTCCCATGCAGCTGGAAAAGTTACGAAAGGAGATGGCACTCTGGGATTCCATCTTCGACAGCAGGTAGTTGCCACAGATCTGACCAATCAGACAGGAGAGAAGTTTAAACCTCTGAACAATGGGACTGCATTTAAACATACGGTATTGCATATCAGTAGTTGAAAACAGAGTAAGATCCTACCTGCTTTACTCGTTCCATCTTTAGCCTTTTGGCTGCAGTGTAGACATCCTTAACCAACTCCTTGTCTGCCTTCAACCTGCAAGAGAGAACCATTAGTTAGTCAGACAAACACAGACAGGAGTTGTACGCATGCTTGACAGGTGATGACCATAGCCAAAAAGAATGCCTTGAGAGGGGTGAGCAGAGTTAGAGCGGTGAAGGGTCCCGGGAAACATTTTTAAAAAAACATGCAGTCTTTTTATTGTACTTTTAAATCCCTTATTTATACAACTCCAATATATACATGTTTTCATAATGTATTTCCCTGTGCCTCCTAGGGCCACTGAAACGCTCAGTCTGATCGTGTGGGCGATAGGAAACAAAATTGAATATGAAATTACACAGCTGGAATGGCTAATAGGATGGTCTAGAGCCCACCCCCTTACCCCTTTAAAAAACAAAGGCACATGGTATTCAACCTGTCAGTTGGAGCTGGAGTTGCACCCTGAAAGCGGCAAACTTTCACACGTAGGCTACTTTGTTAAAAACAAAAAGGCATACATAATGCATCTAAATTTGCTTTATCGTTGTTGTACCGTTTTCAATAAGGAAACAAGATTCAGGACCAGAACAGCCTGTTTGCATGGTGGACCATCTTGGCCTATACCTTGTTTGCCGTCTATTTATTGCAGAATACCACGAATATATACAGGGCCGACTATAGGCCTCGGAGTCTCAGAGGCCTAACACGTAAGTAATACATTTACATGTTACATTTTAGTCATTTAGCAGACGCTCTTATCCAGAGCAACTTACAGTAGTGAATGCATACATTTCATGCATTTTTTTTTGTTTTGTACTGGCCCCCCGTGGGAATCGAACCAACAACCCTGGTGTTGCAAACACCATGCTCTACTTAGTATTACTCGCTGTGTTAGGCTTCAGAGGCAATGGCCCATGGTATAATCTTCAGTATAACCACAAAGTCCATTTAATCATTTTGAGAAAATATCCAGTATCAAAGTCTATAACATTTCAAATGTTAAAGTAAACACTGGAATTCTGTTGTTAAAGGTAAATAAAGAAACCAGACTGTAATTAAGTTTTTCTTCATGCATTCTCAGTTATTTACATCAAATACTAAACAGATTCACAGATATTCAGTTCATTGTCAAGTGCCAGTACGCCATTGTGATATGGACAGGTTGAATTTACACACACACACACACACACACACACCTCAGATTGTAAACAAAGTTAATGAAATTCAAAATTATGTATCTTTAAGTTATTGTTTTACAACTAAAAGCTCTGGAAGTTAATGCATTCACAGTAAAAAGTATTTATATTCTGATCCTTACCAAAATAAGGACACATCCAGACCAAAGCAGGTGTTATGTTTTAAAAATAAATTAACAGTTGAAGAACATCACTTTAACAAAGCCTAAGACTCATTGCACAATGCATGTCTTAGAAGATGTATACTCAATGGGCAGCGTAGGCGTAGTTTAGGGGTCAGAGGGTAGAGATTAGAGGTCATGGCACTTACTGGGCAGTGTAGGCATAGTTAAGCAGGATCTCCACAGCCTCTGGGTCAAGGTCTTCGAAGGTGACGTGGGACACGCCGTGAGGTTCGATGTCGCTGTTGAAGATCTCAAACAGGTAGGGGCTACAGCAGGCCAGCACGGCACGGTGAGCCATCAACTCATGACCACACACCTACAGAGGAGATAGGTCAGAGGTCAGGGCTCAAACTAGAGAGACCATTCTTCAGAGGTGCTATAATTTATACTGAACTAAAATAAAAAAAGCAACATGTAAAGCGTTGGTCCCAAGTTTTATGAGCCATAATAAAAAATCCCAGAAATTTTCCATATGCATAAAAAGCTTATTTCTCTCAAATGTTGTTTACGTTCCTATTAATTAGCATTTCTCCTTCACCAAGATAATCCATCCACTGACAGGTGTCACAAATCATGAAGCTGATTAAACAGCATTATCATTACACAGGTGCACCTTGTGCTGGGGACAATAAAAGGCCACTAAAACATACAGTTGTGTCACAATGCCACAGGTGTCTCAAATTTTGAGGGAGCATGCAATTGGCATTCGGACTGCAGGAATGTCCACCAGAGCTGTTGCCAGAGAACTGTTAAAGAAAATGTAGGTGGTATATCAACTTTAATATTGCAGCTTCCAACAATATAATTGTCTGCACCATTACCAATCCCCTATATATTTTTCTATGTATACATGTACTGTGCATTCGGAAAGTGTTCAGACCACTTTTTCCACATTTTGTTACATTACAGCCTTATTCTAAAATGGCTTAGTTTTCCCCCCACCCCCTCATCAATCTACACACAATACATAATGACAAAGCAAGAAACATGTTATTTTATGCAAATTTATCTAAGAGTAAAAACTGTAGAGAAAAAAAAAAAACACATTTACATAAGTATTCAGACACTTTACGCAGTACTATTGTTCGATCCGGTTCAAGTCCAGTCCACTCGGGAACATTGAGACTTGTCCTGAAGCCACTCCTGCGTTGTCTTGACTGTGTGCTTAGGGTTGTCGTCGTGATGGAAGGTGAATATTTGCCCCCAGACTGAGGTCCTGAGCGCTCAGGCGCTTGTTTACGCCAACAAGCTCTGTCCTTTGCGCCGTTCATCTTTCCCTCAATCCGGACTAGTCTCCCAGTCCCTGCCGCTGAAAAACATCCCCACAGCATGATGCTGCCACCACCATGCTTCACCTTAGGGATGGTGCCAGGTTTCCTCCCGACGTGACGCTTGGCATTCACATCAAAGAGCTCAATCTTAGTTTCATCTGACCAGAGAATCTTGTTTCTCATGGTCTGAGTCTGTTAGGTGCCTTTAGGCAAACTTCAAATGGCTGTCATGTGCCTTTTACTGAGGATGGCGCCGACAGAGGGCTGCCTCGCTTCCAGTCCTTAGGAAACTTTGCAGTACTTCACTGGACTTCATGCAAAATGGAAACCATATATCCTGAGGCTGCATTTATTGTAGCTGGGGATTTTACCAAAAGAAATTTGAGAACAAGGCTACCTAAATTCTAATCAGCATATTGACTGTAGCATTTGTGCTGGTAAAACACTGGATCACTCTCCAGGACACCTACAGCACCCGATGTCACAGGAAGGCCAAAAAGATCATCAAGGACAACCACCAGACGAGCCACTGCCTGTTCACCCCGCTGCCATCCAGAAGGCGAGATCAGTACAGGTGCATTAAAGCTGGGACCAAGAGACTGAAAAACAGCTTCAATCTCAAGGCCATCAGACTGTTAAATAGCCATCACTAACACAGAGGCTGCTGCCTACATAGACTTGAAATCACTGGCCACTTAATTATTTTTTTTTATCACTAGTCACTTTAATAATGTTTACATATCTTGCATTACTCACCTCATACATATATACTGTATTTTATACCATCTTGCCTATGCTGCTCTGTCATTGCTCATCCATATATTTATATGTAACCTGGGACCTGTTGGATGGGAGGGCGAGGGCCATTCCCCCCAGAAATGTCCGGGAACTTGCTGGTGCCTCGGTGGAAGAGTGGGGTAACATCTCACAGCAAGAACAGGCAAATCTGGTGCAGTCCATGAGGAGATGCACTGCAGTACTTAATGCAGCTGGTGGCCACACCAGATACTGAATGTTACTTTTGATTGACCCCCCTTTGTTCGGGACACATTATTCAATTTCTGTTAGTCACGTCTGTGGGTCTTGTTCAGTTTCTCAGTTGTTGAGTCTTGTTATGTTCATACAAATATTTACACATGTTAAGTTTGCTGAAAATAAATGCAGTTGACAGTGAGAAGACGTTTCTTTTTTTGCTGAGTTTATATGGGTCGAAGACATAAGGCGGGGGTCGGCAACCCGCGGCTCTAGAGCCACATGCGGCTCTTTAGCGCCGCCCTAGTGGCTCCCTGGAGCTTTTTCAAAAATATGAAAATGGAAAAAGATGGTGTGAATATATTTTGTTTTAATATAATTTATTATCCAATGCTGTAAAAATGTGTATAATAAATATTTAATTTCAACATTACTGTCAACAAAGATTTACGTCATAGCCTGCGAGACACGTTTCTTTCAGCTCGGCGTAGTGCCAGACAGGTGGCCGTTGCAAACAAACCGGCGGGTGTGTCATGGGCCATGGATCCCAAAGGCAAAAAGAGAAAGATAGCTGAGGAGAACAGAGGATTCCACAGTTCTTTGACCGAATCATTTGCTTTCATTGCCAATGCGGAAGGATTGCCTGCATGTTTGCTTTGTAATGAGAAGTTGTCAAATAACAAAAAGAGTAACGTGGAAAGACATTTCCATTCTTCCTGACAGTTATAGGAACATGAAGAAATATGCATTTGGAGTATTATCCATCTTTGGATCAACATACCTGTGCGAGCAGATATTCTCAAACATGAACTACATAAAATCCAAATACCGCACCCGCCTCACAGATGAGAGCTTGCAGTCCTGCGTGAAGATTAAAGTTACATCTTACATGCCCGATGTTGAGAAGCTGTCCAGTGATGTCCGAAAACAGAAGTCACATTAAACGGGTAAGAACACAATCCTGTCATAGGCACATATTTAGTAACGAAGTGGCTGTTTTTATAAAGTGATTTCTGATTTGTCAGTATATATTTGGAATGACACATAGGGATATTATTGTGTTTTGTTGCTCAGGTCCGAGGATGGCTGCATTGTATTGTGCGTGTCAAAAGAGAAGAGGGTGCTGTTGCATTTTACCCTTGCACATTTGCAGAAAACTAAAGAGAAGAGGATAATGCACAGAAATCGAACTTAAACTGTATTATTTTAATTTTATATACTTTACCTTTTCAAAAGGCTGCTGTTTTATTGCACTCTGTCTGTTGCCCAGATAAGGGGGAAAAGAGAAGGATTGTATCGTATTATTGAGGATTTAAAAGGACTGCATTTTATTTCCATGGGGAGGTCTGAAATTACAGGAGGCCTAATATGCACGTTGCACATTTTGTTTTTTTGAATCCTAAAATAAAAATTACAACAAAATCTGTTTTCTGTATTGTATTTCTATAATTTCATCAATGCAACGAAACATAATACATTAATATTATAATGGAAGTTAAACTTAAAGCACCATCGTACAGCAGAGTAGTCACGAGGTGCCTCATTCTACCCAGGATGCGCTGCAGGTAAAATAAACGTTTAATCATGAATGCTCATTATGCATTTGTAGCCTACTTATCATTTTGATAGTAGGCTAATATAGCTAATATAGACACTTACAGCATGTGTTGCCTTCATTATAAGGCTTATATAAGGCTTTTAATTTTTTGCGGCTCCAGACAGATGTTTTTTTTGGTCCAATATGGCTCTCAACATTTTGGGTTGCCGACCCCTGACATAAGGTTATCAAAGTAGCAAAAAAAATAAAACAGCAATTACAATTCCCTAAAAGGCTTTAAGTTCATTGGAGTGTCACCTATGCAATTAGTTTTATTCAAGAATAAAGCCAATAATTCATATGAATGTACCCTAGTAAAGTCTTCTTTTTTTCTTTTTAAAGCCAATTTTTCATAATCACAAGGTTATATATCCATGCTTAGATGGCAGAAATATAACTACCCAGAAAAAAAGTGACATTTTATTTTGAATGACATGTGTCACGTGTATACTCAAAATTTGTTGAAGGTTTTACACTGAAAATATAAGGCAGGAAGTTTTTGTATCTTTCACTTCATCATTTGAGATTTGTTTTTTGTCTGAGTCAACAAAAATGTATTGAATTTTAATATAAAATACTGGTGTTACACTGTATGACAATATTTTGTTACCCTGAATGACATCACTACGGCCCACAAATATTGATTAAATGTGATTCCTTCAGCAATAACAATCCTATGAACCATTATTAGTAGCAGCAATAGTATTTTTCATTTAGCCATTTTTTGTTATATAAGTGTAAAAAAACAAAAAAAACAGGATAAGATGTTTAAAATGTGCAGGCTCTGAACTTAGATCACTTCCATACTAGAGAGAGAAATGACCCATATGCCACACACGAAGAACATTGGTTTTACTACGCAACATAGTTTAACTCACAACGTAAAATTTAATTCACGTAAGATTAAATTAATAGTTATGACACTGGCACAGAATAAGATTTGCATCCATTAAATGTTATTAGTAGTCTAATTGTGGGCTATACAATAACACTTACTGTAATTTCCGGACTATTAAGCGCACCTGAATATAAGCCGCACCCACTGAATTTAATTTTTTATAATTTTTATGTCTATAAGCCGCAGGTGCCTACCGGTACATTGAAACAAATGAACTTTACACAGGCTTTAACGAAACACGGCTTGTAACAAAAATAAATAGGCTTTAACGAAACACGGCTTGTAACGAAAAATAAAACATTTGCAGTAAGCTTTAGTTGTCTTTTTGCACTGAGTCAATTCCTCACGGTGCCGTTTCCAACGTCTTATCATTGACTCATTAACCTCTTATGGCTAGGGGGCAGTATTTTTACGGCTGGATAAAAAACGTACCCGATTTAATCTGATTATTAGTCCTGCCCAGAAACTAGAATATGCATATAATTATTAGCTTTGGATAGAAAACACTCCAAAGTTTCTAAAACTGTTTGAATGGTGTGTGTATAACAGAACTCATTTGGCAGGCCAAAACGTGAGAAGATTCTGTACAGGAAGTACCCTGTCTGACCATTTCTTCCCCTTCTTTATTATCTCTATCTATTACAAAGGATCTCTGCTGTTACGTGACACTTCCTACGGCTCCAATGGGCTCTCAGAAGGCGGCAAAAAGCTGAATGACGTAATTCAAAGCCCTGGCTGAAACACACGAGCGCTTTTGCTAAGTGGTCTATCAGCAGACAAAAGGCTTAGGCGTGAGCACTGCCCGCCCCCGCCTTTCTGTTTTTCCTTCTGTTTACAGACACGTAGATTCCTGGTCGGAATATTATCGCTTTTCTACGAGATAAATTGCATAAAAATTGATTTTAAACAGCGGTTGACATGCTTCGAAGTACGGTAATGGAATATTTAGAATTTTTTTGTCACGTTATGCGCCATGCGTAGGACCGTGATTTACCATTCTGATAGTGTCTAGAACTCACGAACAAAACGTCGCTGATGGAACATAACGATGGATTATTTGGGACCAAACCTACATTTGTTATTGAAGTAGCGGTCCTGGGAGTGCATTCTGACGAAGAACAGGAAAGGTAAGACCATTTTTCTTATATGAAATGTTTTTTTGGTGAAGGCTAAACTGGGTGGGTGTCTAAATAGCTAGCCCGTGATGGCTGGGCTATGTACTTAGAATATTGCAAAATGTGCTTCATCCGAAAAGCTATTTTAAAATCGGACATATCGAGTGCATAGAGGAGTTCTGTATCTATAATTCTTAAAATAATTATGCTTTTTGTGAACGTTTATCGTGAGTAATTTAGTAAATTGTTAGTAAATTCCCCGGAAGTTTGCGGGGGGTATGCTAGTTCTGAACGTCACATGCTAATGTAAAAAGCTGTTTTTTGATATAAATATGAACTTGATTGAACAGACATGCATGTATTGTATAACATAATGTCCTAGGTGTGTCATCTGATGAAGATCAAAGGTTAGTGCTGCATTTAGCTGTGATTTGGGTTTTTGTGACATTATATGCTAGCTTGAAAAATGGGTGTCTGATTATTTCTGGCTGGGTACTCTGACATAATCTAATGTTTTGCTTTCGCTGTAAAGCCTTTTTGAAATCGGACAGTGTGGTTAGATTAACGAGAGTCGTGTCTTTAAATAGCTGTAAAATAGTCATATGTTTGAAAAATGGAAGTTTTCGGATTTTAGAGGAATTTGTATTTCGCGCCACGCCCATCATTGGATATTGGAGCAGACGTTCCGCTAGCGGAACATCTAGATGTAAGAGGTCAAGACCAAGCTCCCGTGCAGCAGCTCTATTTCCTTTTCCAACAGCCAGATCAATCGCCTTCAACTTGAAAGCTGCATCATATGCATTTCTCCGTATCTTTGCCATGATGAGGGTGACAAAATGACTACCATAATCAGAATGACGGGAAGTTTAAGATCTCGATTTAATCTAAACAGTAACAAAAAAAAGTTGTTTGATTTTAACCCGTTCGGCAATTTCATTGGTCTAATGAAAGCTTCATGCCGCCAAAAAACTGAGTACGTCACAGAATGTGTGTTTTGGAGATAAAAACTGAAAGCGGGAAAAATCCATATATTAGCCATTGTTTAAGCCACGGGGTTCAAAGCGTGGGAAAAAAGTTGTGGCTTATAGTCCAGAATTTACGGTAATCAAAGTTTAAAAGTTAAATCAACTCCCTCTCTAAAATGTTTTGTTACCATTTCATTGCTAATGTTAATAATCACTTTACTATAATTTTAGCCTGCCGCAACACTTTACGTTGTATTACATGATAGTTAATGTAATTATGCATTGTTACACTAACTGGTACATTTCTATTCAATGCAGGTACACAAATGCAATGGCAAGATAACTACACCAAATAGCTACATAAAATGCCCATCAAACTACTTGAATAGTCTTGATTTTTCATGAAGTGCCCCAAATGTGAAGCAGCTATTAACTAATATAAATTCATAATCCATAATTGTGTGTGGGTAATATCATTAACTAATATAATCCATCAGTTATAACTTAACTGCAGTGCAATAAAACATTAACTAGTGTAATAGTTCAACTACTATTAAGTGTTATCCACCCAGCTTTATATCCTATTCTGTTGCTGACAGCATGAAACCAAGAAAACAATACCTTGCTTTTCTTCTGGCTAGTCTTTCATCCCTAGCAACTGGATCTGCGTTAATCTTTTGTCTGTGCCGTGCAGTCCTCTCCAACGGCATCTACAGTATAATGTTAATGTGCCTTGAAATGCCTTAAAAGGCCATAAAATAGTTTAAAATGATAATATTCAGTATTCATATAACAAGTAAATATGAATTGCATGATTAAATGTTGTAAACAAGTGAAAACATGGGATAACAAAGCTACTGTCATTCAGCATAATGGCTGACATGGTGGTATAACATGAAACTTTTGCTGTGCCGTAGGACAAAAGCGTGATACTGAAGGATGGATTTCATACATGAACTGCCTGTTAAATGTTTCTTGGCCACATATATAAAGCAGTGACCTTGACCTATAAAGCTAATACTTACTTTTAATGTTAAAAAAATCTATATTAAGTAAGAAAAGTACGTTCTGTGTTGTACTGAAGGATATGCGTTTTTGTTACAAAAGGTTACTAGAGGGTGAAAAGGTGAAATCAAATATTTCAAATAGATTACATTAGATATTGCTGCACTGTCGGAACTAGAAGCACAAGCATTTCGCTATGCTCGCAATAACATATTCTAACCATGTGTATGTGACCAATAAAATGTGATTATTCAACTGGCCACTACCATAAAGGCCTGATTGGTGGAGTGCTGCAGAGATGGTTGTCTTTCTAGAAGGTTCTCCCATCTCCACAGAGGAACACTAGAGCTCTGTCAGAGTGACCATCAGGTTCTTGGTCACCTCCCTGACGAAGGCCCTTCTCCCCAGATTGCTCAGTTTGGCCGGACGGCCAGCTCTAGGAAGAGTTGGTGCTTCCAAACTTCTTCCATTTAAGAATGATGGCGGCCACTGTGTTCTTGGGGACCTTGAATGCTGCAGACATTTTTTTGTACCCTTCATCGGAGCTCTACGGACAATTCCTTCGACCTCATGGCTTGGTTGTTGCTCTGACATGCAGTGTCAACTGTGGGACCTTATATAGAAAAGGTGTGCCTTTCCCACTCATGTCCAATCAATTGAATTTACCACAGGTGGACTCCAAATCAAGTTGTAGAAACATCAAGGATGATCAATGGAAACAGGATGCACCTGAGCTCAATTGAGTCTCATAGCAAAGGGTCTGAATACTTATGTAAATAAGGTATCCATTTTACATTTTTATACTTTTGCAAATATTTCTAAAAACCTGTTTTCGCATTGTCATTACAGGGTATTGTGTGTAGATTGAGGAAAATAATGTATTTTATCCATTTTAGAATAAGGCTGTAATGTAACAAAATGTGGAAAAGGGGAAGGGGTCTGAACAATTTCAGTACCAATCAAAAGTTGACACCTACTCATTCAAGGGTTTTTTCTTTATTTGTACCATTTCCTACATTATAGTTTTGATGTCTTCACTATTATTCTATGAAATAACACACATGGAATCATGTAGTAAGCCTAAAAGTGTCATAGCAAAATATATTTTAGATTCTTCAAAGTAACCACCCTTTGCCTTGACAGCTTTAAACCCTCTTGGCATTCTCTCAACCAGCTTCACCTGGGATGCTTTTCCAACAGTCTTGAAGGAGTTCCAAAATATACTGAGCACTTGTTGGCTGCTTTTCCTTCACTCTGCGGTCTAACTCATCCCAAACCATCTCAATTGGGTTGAGGTCAGGTGATTGTGGAGGCCAGGTCATCTGATGCAGCACTCCATCATTCCCCTTCTTGGTCAAATAGCCCTTACACAGCCTGGAGGTGCGTTTTGGGTCATCCTATTGAAAAACAAATGATAGTCCCACTAAGCACAAACCAGATGGGATGCCGTATCGCTGCAGAATGCGGAGGAAGCCATGCTGGTTAAGTGTGCCTTGAATTCTAAGAAACATCACTGACAGTGTCACCAAAAAAGCAGAACCACACCTCCTCCCCCATGCTTCACCGTGGGAACCACACATACAGATATCATCCATTCACCTACTTTGCATCTCAAAGACAGCGGTTAGAACCAAAAATCTCAAATTTGGACCCATCAGAACATGTGTTCTTGTTATTTTTAGTCCCATCCTTCAGCTCCATTCAAACCCTCCATCCATCTCTGAACGCCATCCAGTTTTGATTTCTATTTGCCAAATATTTTTCAACTGTGCTCTTTCGCAAAAGTTCTGAACCTTTCTATTCTCATAGTTCATAACTCAGTAATGGTGTGATTGGTGTCATTTCTCAAAAGATGGACCGGGGGGAGGGGGGGTCCAGAGAGCGAAAGAGAATAAAAAAACTCCACGTACCTGCAGTCTCACGTCACAAAACTGTCCACTCTTTCTCAGGGCATTCATCTTGGTTACGGTGGAATCCAAGAGACTCTCATCGTCAAAGAGCAGATAACCGTTGGGAATCATCTCACTGTTTAATGTTGGGGGCTGAGCCTGACCAGCAAGGAGGGATGGAGGGGAGAACATGAAAAAAAAAAAGTATCTAAATTTCTATTCCCATATGACTACACTTCAACCATCAGTCCCACACACAGTAGAGTGGCATGATGCTGGCATCGTTCATAAAAGCTGGTTTGATTATGGACTTGGATTAGGCACATGTGCATTGTGTGTGTAATCCGCCCCTTGCATTAATAATAATAATAAATAATAATAATAATAATAATAATAATCTTACCTAATACAGGATTACGTAACTCCAGGGACTGCTACTGGTGTCAGTAGAGAACAGGGACCGATGGAAGAGAAGACAGGCAAAGTAGACAGAGACCACAAGGGAACCCAAGTCTTATTAACCAGTGGAGGAGGAAGGGAGCTGTCAGAAGTAATGCCAGTTGACCAAAGGGGTGTGACCCGGGAGTAGGGGAGAAGCCGCACCGATGCAAACTATCAGGCTTGAAGCGACTATAATCAAGTCCTCGGGATCCCGTTGGCTATAGAGTCAAACTTTTTCTGTGTTGGTCGTGCATTATAACCTGGAGGAGAGAGGAGAAAGTTTGTCACAACTAAATTACACCAAACTACAGTGAGATCAATAGATAGGATATAAGCACATGCTCAGAACAAGGTCTGAATTTAACCCACGTGTTTAAGCTAAGCTACTTCATGGCATCTCCAGCAGGCAAGCAGAGTGACTGCTGCAGTCAAGTAGCACACTGACAGTCCAGTCACTAAAATAGTCTCTCAGTAGCATTAACCCCCACCCTCCCCTTTTCCACTCCTTCAGTGTCCCTCTCTAAAGTCTTAAGAACAGGCACTCTGATCCCTGCCCCCTCCACACCTGCCACCACGTGCCACCCAGCCACTACCACTGAATCCGGCTCAAACTCGTCCTCTGCAAAGCACATCCACTAGGACTATCACTCTGTCTTAAGACTGTTAACACACCCGGGAATCCATGAGCTCCCGTCTCAGGACCCTCCCTTGTCCCATCAAAATCCACCAGTGAGGCCACACCCACAAGACCACATCCCAAACCATTAACTACCTCCATCGTAGTATGCATTTGCATTACACCAACTATGCTATTGGGTGGAATGGAGACATACTGCTGACGGACTACCGAGCCCTTTGTGATCACTGCTATGCTTATGCCATGCTATCCCCACCTCTGTGTGCATTTATTCACCACTGTCTTAGTGAGGAGTGTTACTGTACCATAGACCCAGCAATATACCAGAGCCCTTCACAGCTCTAACACATAGGAGAGGAGCCAGCCAGTCTCACGCTACCCCATCTAGCACCCTCCCTCACTCACTCAGCTTCACAGGATTCTCACGCAATGTCACTGAGGTGGCAGGGAGGAAGAACGGGGTGGCAGTCCTAGTTGATAAAACCATTGGAATTCCTTTGTGATTTATCACTTCTCTTCCCACATGGGGAAAGCAAAGCAGCATGATGAAATCCCATACATAAATAATAGTGAAGGCAGAAGAATATATATAATTTTTGATAGCTACATACCCGGATATTATTTTTGCTGATATATCATATCGTTTTGACAATAACGCAATATTATTTTTGCACTAGTTGGTGTACCTGCACCAAAACTGCAGTATTTTTCATTCATAGCTTATTCTCCATGACTGATCAAAACAAATTATCATGCTCCCTCTTGGTAAGCAATATGTTTGGAACATCAAATCGCAATAAAAACGTTTTACAAAATCACAGTATCGAATCACAATACATATTGTATCGGCACCCAAGTATCGTGATATCGTATTGTGAGGTCCCAGGCAATTTCCATCCTTAATACATAACAAGAGAAGGAAGAAACAGTCACCATTCCAGGAAATCTGCCATTATGTGGGGGATGTGCGAGATTCTCACAAGGCAACATGGAACTACCCTTGCTATTTTACTAGTGTACATACAATGTTATAGCCAACCTAACTGCTGTCACTGGTGCTGACAGCTACATTGCCGTGAAAAAGTATTTGCCCCATTTCTGATTTTCTCTATTTGTGCATATTTTTGACACTGAATACCCGATCGTCAACCAAAACCTAATATTAGATAAAGGGAACCTGAGTGAACGAATACAAATTGGTTACTTATTTAATAAAATGTGGGTTTTTGACTATGAACTGCTCCTAACACAACAGGTCTGGACTTTTGACTAGGCCATTCCAAAACTTCATCTGTTGCTTTTCAGCCATTCTGATGTAGACTTGCTTGTGTGTTTTGGATCATTGTCTTGCTGCATGACCCAGCTGTGCTTCAGTTTACAGACTTGATGACCTGACATTCTCCTGTAAACACAGCCAGGGATCTAAATACATTTTTCATTGGCATCACTGGTGCTCTCAACTTAAAGTTAGGCGCACCACATGAAACTTAGGAGCACCAGAAAATCCGTTTTTTTGGGGGGATTGAGATACAGCCTGTATGAATTCTAGCTACTTTTGAAGCACATGAAACTTCAGCACTTCAGTTTATTATAAAAGCTAAGATGTTGAACGAATAAGTAATTGAAATTACATTCAAAATTGTACACCGTCTCTACAAATGTACATTTGTGATAACGACATGCAAGCGATCCGTCATTCATTCATTGCTATGATCATTGCTCTCCTGAATAAGCTATCCTTTCTTTCTGTGCCCCAAAATGTTTGGATATACTGGTTACCAGGTTGTTAGCTAGCTAGCCAATGTGTTAACATGACTGAACAAAAAAATAATACATTTGTAAAGCGCTTTTTGATATACAAAAGAAAAACTCAGTGCATATTTTTTTTGTTTTGTTGCATAGATGAAGCAATCTTTTATAAAATGTGTGCTGTTTCTTAAAAAAGTTCCCAAGGCAGAATGTGCCTGTGGAATCCGACCTTGTGGCTATGGAATCTAGTGGAAACCAGACGGGAGGAGAGGAAGACAAAGAAGTGAATGAGTTTAGTGGCAAGGGAGACTAAGTGAATTAATCATCTTTTCGGTGACAATCAGCTCAGAAAATAGCACATTTTGCAAGGAAAGCCTACAATTAAAGCTGGAAGCTACCGTCTTGAATTTTAAAGTGTAACTTCTAGCCTGTATGGGCATTGATTTGTGAACAGTAATGAACAGTTTCTACATGCCGTGTTGGTTGCATTATTCAAGTTCAACTTTCTGTGCAGCATGAGTGGGGAGCCAACAATGCAGCCCAGACAGCTCTAGCAATTAATAAGAGGAGCAGGCACTTCCTTTTATAGCCCGAAGAGCAGCTGCACTGATGGACTTGATATGCGCAGTCACACAAGAAACATTTGACAGAAATACCAAATGAACGTAACAAATTCTAGTATCAAACCACTTCTTTTTTGACAAAGTACATAGGTTTCTGTATACGGCGCAACACTAATCTTTTTTACTAATTTAGTTACAACACTCCTCTCATTTACTCACACCCCCCGATTGCAATGGTACAGTACAAATAAATGAGCGCTCTGATCAATGGTCTATTTTGTTTTTCAAACAGTCATGAGTTAAATTAACTTAGGCTGCAGTGACTACTGATACACAAATGTGTCCTATGCTTAGGCTACTCATCACATTAGAAATTGTATTTTATCATTAGCCTGCAAATGCTTTATTATAAAGGAGAATTTTTTCTGCACCCCTTTCTCATAAGATCTTCCCGTGGCTATGCATGGAAGGATGGAATAGAATGAATAAATTTATCAAAATAACAATCGTTACTTTAATATGTTGGTCACCATTGTATAAAAGTGCTAATTCCCTCAAAGCCGTGGTTTGGCCAAAGCTTCTCTGGCATTAAAATCACTAATGGATGCACCATTGATTCCCCACTATCAAAGGAGACTGAAAACAAGCTATAAAAACCCTTTGGATCTCCCCGGTGGAGTGGGTAGCCACATGCCAGCCATGGCCATTTGAGACAATAGCTCTTAAACGATTACACTCAGGAGGATAGAGAAGTGGGCCTTTATGTGAAACAGAATCCCTGAATTAAAAGCCGTATTCTACTCTGCCTGGATATAGATACATATGGATGCAGCCTGCATCATGTTGTGGGGTTGCTTTGCTGCAGAAGGAACTGGTGCACTTCACCAAATAGATGGCATCATGAGGCAGGAAAATTGTGGCTATATTGAAGCAGCATCTCAAGACATCAGTCAGGAAGTTAAAGCTTGGTCGCAAATGGGTCTTCCAAAAATGGACAATGACCCCAAGCATACTTCCATTTTTGTGGCAAAATGGCTTAAGGACAACCAAGTCAAGGTATTGGAGTGGCCATCACAAAGCCCTGACCTCCATCCTATAGAAAATTTGTGGGCAGAACTGAAATAAGCATGTGCGAGTGAGGAAGCCTACAAACCTGACTCAGTTACACCAGCTCTGTCAGGAGGATTGGGCCAAAATTCACCCAACGTATTGTGGGAAGCTTGTGGAAGGCTAACCAAAACATTTGAGCCAAGTTAAATAATTTAAAAGAAATGCTACCAAATACTAATTGAGTGTATGTAAACTTCTGACCCACTGGGAATGTGATGAAAGAAATAAAAGCTGAAATAAATAATTCTCTCTACTATTATTCTGACATTTCCCATTCTTAAAATAAAGTGGTGATCCTAACTGACCTAAGACAGGGAATTTTTACTAGGATTAAATGTCAGGAATGGTGAAAAAAAAAAACAGTTTAAATGTGTTTGGCTACGATGTATGTAAACTTCAACTGTATGTATGGAGCATAATGTATTTACAGTTTTGTTCATGTTTTCAATTACTGGTGACAAACAATGCATTCCGACTATTGCAATGGACACCTATGATGTGTGTAAAATACTTTTTTGAAGGTTGTACTGACTACAATGGGCTAGCTATTTGCCATATGAGTGCCATTTGCTATTTGAGTTTAAATGTATTTGGCTAAGGTGTATGTAAACTTCCGACTTCAACCGTACCTATGGGGATAATAGGGGACAAAGTTAAAGCAAATTTACACGCCAAATGTATTATTACTTGGGTGCTGCCAGCTGTGGGCAGGATTGAAATAAAAAGGAAAACTAGCGTACACTTCATCCCATGACATTCACATTCTTTTTCTTTCCTAAACTCAATTTAGAACGAGACAGACTTTAAATTACCCTATTTACACTAGAATAAATGCTCGACTCAAATGCCATATAGGCAGTTTAACGAGAGGTGGTCTTTCGGTTCAGCTACACTATAAAATAGGGGTTGCTGGTTTCTTGGCAGTGTGGTGGCAGAAGGATTAGAGAACTAAATGATAAGAACCTGGCTCGATTAGATCCATGACCTTAACGTGCCTGGACTGTGTTTACGTGGAACAGTCAGATGATGACTGTACCAAGACATATCTGCCATTGCTACCCTAGCGGTCTGTACAGAGTGTCTGTGTGTGCACAGTGTCTCACTACAGACCCAGACAGCACTATGCAACAGAAAGAGACCGACCAACAGTCCGACAGACAAACTGCTCTTTGTGTGCTGCTGGAAATAATGACGACCATGTCTTCCTCCAGTCCAAGACGGTTCAGACAGAAGAAACAGTACACTCGCTCACATTCTTAAAACCGCCACGAAGGCCATGTGTGAAAGAGACTTTTGTAAAGCTTTTCAGTTTTGGGCATCTTGCGCTCAGCTGGTTTTGAAACTGTATGAGTGGGGATGTGTAGTTTGTATGTAGGGGCGGGGGTCAGCAACAGGCCAAAAAAACATCCCCCTAAAGTATCTTAGATATTGGTCCAAAAATGCTAACGTCGCCAGGAATTCTGCCCCCAAAACATTTGAGCATTTAGGAAATCTGATCCCAAGCATTCCAACAAATAGAAAAAAAGAACTGATCTTGTCTCAATATAAAATCAAGGAATTAAGTGTTATTGCACTTGAAAGTAACTCTTTTTGGGCTTAGTAGCGGTCAATGTACCCAACCATCCGCCCGACCAAAAAAAATAAAATAAAAATATTCGGTCCGCGGCTGAAATCTAGTTGCTTACCCCTGGCGTAGGGCAATGTAGCATTTTAGTTTAGCAAACAACACTTTAGGCATTGTTTTCCACCGTTTAATCAAATACCAACTAATTAGGTGCCACTTGCCAAATTAAACCGTTAACCTTGGCGTATCATGATAGCGCAATGGCAGCCAAGACATCACCCATTAGTTCTTTGAAAGCTCTTTAGTTAATATCCCTGGCGGACTTCAAAACCACCCAACTGTCATCTGAAGATAAATGTGTGTCTGGGATCTCAATTACGCTAACATTATGCCCTAACCCATCTGGACAAGAGGAATACCCATGTAAGAATACTGTTCACATCGACTACAGCTCAGCATTTAACACCATAGTACCCTCCAAACTCGTCATTAAGCTCGAGACCCTGGGTCTCGACCCTGCCCTGTGCAACTGGGTCCTGGACTTCCTGACGGGCCGCCCCCAGGTGGTGAGGATAGGTAACAACATCTCCACTCCGCTGATCCTCAACACTGGGGCCCCACAAGGGTGTGTTCTCAGCCCTCTTCTGTTCACCCACGACTGCGACACCTTCCAACTCAATCAACAAGTTTACAGACGACACTACAGTGGTAGGCTTGATTACCAACAACGACCAAACCGCCTACAGGGAGGAGGTAAGGGCCCTTGGAGTGTGGTGTCAAGAAATAACCTCAGTCAATGTCAACAAAACAAAGGAGATGATCGGGGACTTCAGGAAACAGCAGAGGGAGCAGCCCCCTATCCACATCGGCGGGACAGTAGTGGAGAAGGTGGAAAGTTTTAAGTTCCTCGGCGTACACGTCACGGACAAACTGAAATGGTCCACCCACACAGACAGCGTGGTGAAGGCAGCGGAGCAGCGCCTCTTCAACCTCAGGAGGCTAAAGAAATTTGGCTTGTCACCAAAAAACACACAAACCTTTACAGATGCACAATCGAGAGCATCCTGTTGGGCTGTATCACCGCCTGGTACGGCAACGGCTCCGCCCACAACCGTAAGGCTCTCCACAGGGTAGTGAGGTCTGCACAACGCATCACCGGGGGAAAACTACCTGCCCTCCAGGACACCTACACCACCCCATGTCACAGGAAGGCCAAAAAGAACGTCAAGGACAACAACCACCCGAGCCACTGCCTGTTCACCCCGCTATTATCCAGAAGGCGAGGTCAGTACAGGTGCATCAAAATGGGGTCTGAGGGACTGAAAAACAGCTTCTATCTCAAGGCCATCAGACTGTTAAACAGCCATCACTAACATTGAGTGGCTGCTGCCAACATACTGACTCATCTCTAGCCACTTTAATAATGAAAAACTGATGTAATAAAATGTATCACTAGCCACTTTAAAACAATGCCACTTTATATAATGTTTACATACCCTACATTACTCATCTCATATGTATATACTGTACTCTATACTATCTACTGCATCTTGCCTATGCCGTTCGGCCATCGCTCATTCATATATTTTTATGTACATATTCATTCCTTAACACTTGTGTGTATAAGATAGTTATGAAATTGTTAGGTTAGATTGCTTGTTAGATATTACTGCATGGTCGGAACTAGAAGCACAAGCATTTCGCTACACTTGCATTAACATCTGCTAACCATGTGTATGTGACAAATAAAATTTGATATTACCCACAGGACAGACCGCTATCTTCTACCACACACACAAACATATTCCTGCGTTGTCTTGGTTGTGAGCTTAGCGTCGTTGTCCTGTTGGAAGGTGAACCGTTGCCCCAGTCTGAGGTCTTGAGCAAGTTCTCATCAAGGATCTCTTTGTACTTTGCACCGTTTATCTTACCCTCAATTCTGATTATTCTCCCAATCCCCACAGCTGAAAAGCATCCCCACAGTGTAACGCCGCTACCGCTATGCTTCACCGTAGGGATGGTTCCAGGTTTCCCCCAGACGTGTTGCTTAAGCGTTCAGGCCAAAGAGTTCAATCTTGGTTTCATCAGACCGTAGCATCTTGTTTCTCATGGTCCGAGACTCCTTTAGACAAACTTCAAGCCGCCTGTCATGTGCATTTTACTGAGGAGTGGCTTCTGTCTGGCCACTACCATAAAGGCCTGATCGGTGGAGTGCTGCGGTTTTCCCATCTCCACAGAGGAACTCTGGAGCTCTGTCAGAGTGACCATCGGGCTCTTGGCCTGACCAATGCCCATCCCTGATTGCTCAGTTTGGCTAGGCAGCCAGCTCTGGGAAGAAAGAGTCTTGGTGTTTCCAAACTTCTTCCATTTAAGAATGATGAAGGCCACTGTTCTTGGGGACCTTCAATGCTGCAGAAATTGTTGGTACCCTTCCCCAGATCTGTGCCGCGACACAATCCTGTCTAGGAGCGCCACGGACAATTCCTTCAACCTCATGGCTTGGTTTTTGCTCTGACATTACATTTACATCACATTTAAGTCATTTAGCAGACGCTCTTATCCAGAGCGACTTACAAATTGGTGCATTCACCTTATGATATCCAGTGGAACAACCACTTACAATAGTGCATCTAAATCTATTAAGGGGAGGGGGAGAGTTAGAAGGATTACTTTATCCTATCCCAGGTATTCCTTAAAGAGGTGGGGTTTCAGGTGTCTCCGGAAGGTGGTGATTGACTCCGCTGTCCTGGCGTCGTGAGGGAGCTTGTTCCACCATTGGGGTGCCAGAGCAGCGAACAGTTTGGACTGGGCTGAGCGGGAACTGTGCTTCCTCAGAGGTAGGGAGGCGAGCAGGCCAGAGGTGGATGAACGCAGTGCCCTTGTTTGGGTGTAGGGCCTGATCAGAGCCTGAAGGTACGGAGGTGCCGTTCCCCTCACAGCTCCGTAGGCAAGCACCATGGTCTTGTAGCGGATGCGAGCTTCAACTGGAAGCCAGTGGAGGGAGCGGAAGAGCGGGGTGACGTGAGAGAACTTGGCAAGGTTGAACACCAGACGGGCTGCGGCGTTCTGGATGAGTTGTAGGGGTTTAATGGCACAGGCAGGGAGCCCAGCCAACAGCGAGTTGCAGTAATCCAGACGGGAGATGACAAGTGCCTGGATTAGGACCTGCGCCGCTTCCTGTGTGAGGCAGGGTCGTACTCTGCGAATGTTGTAGAGCATGAACCTACAGGATCGGTGTCACCGCCTTGATGTTAGTGCTGTCAATTGTGGGACCTTATATAGACAGGTGTATATCTTTACAAATCATGTCCAATCAATTGAATTTACCACAGGTGGACTGCAATCAAGGATGATTAATGGAAACAGGATGCACCTGAGCACACAAACATGCAAAGCATATTTCTCCAACAAGTCTTAACAGAAAACAACTAATTATTATGAAGTGTGTATGGGGATCAATGACACTCCAGCCAGGAGCATCCAGTGCAGTTCTGTTCAGTAGCCAGACCCCACAGATGCATGACAAGACGAAAAAACACGCAGATCAGATTCCTCTCTGCCTGCCTTTCTAATACAATGAATGATTCCCTCTCACTATTGTTGATCACATGCCTTACACAAGTCTTACACAACAGCATGGTGACTGGAGAGAGGGGGAGTAAGGACAAACTGTACAGGCAAGGAGGGGAGAGAAAGGGGAAGTACAAAGTGAACTATGAAAAATGTATTGCATTGCTGTGGAACAGAACAGAATGTCACATGACTAACGCTACACTATTGAAATCTGGAAAGTGTTTTTGAATCTGGGTGTGTCCCCTGCCTACTCCGTGTGTGTTAGGATGGCGGATGTACTATAGCTTGCATGCAGTTATGAAGTGACAGAGTTGGCCAGGCGGGTTATAAAATTGAATGTGTGCCCAACTGCGTGTGTGTGTCCGTGCATAAGTATGTAAGCAAGAGTTGAATCAAGGACCTGTTAGTAGGCCAGTGTGTGTGTTGGGGGTTAGAGCAGCGGCCATAGCCCGTGTGTACTGTACATACAGAGAGGGGAACAAAGTATTTGATCTCCTGCCGATTTTGCACGTTTGCCCACTGACAAAGAAATTATTAGTCTATAATTTTAATGGTAGGTTTATTTGAACAGTGAGAGACAGAATAACAACAAAAAAATCCAGAAAACCGCATGTCAAAAATGTTAAATTGATTTGCATTTTAATGAGGGAAATAAGTATTTGACCCCCTCAATCAGAAAGATTTCTGGCTCCCAGGTGTCTTTTATACAGGTTACGAGCTGAGATTAGGAGCACACTTAAAGGGAGTGCTCCTAATCTCAGTTTGTTACCTGTATAAAAGACACCTGTCCACAGAAGCAATCAATCAGATTCCAAACTCTCTACCATGGCCAAGACTAAAGAGCTCTCCAAGGATGTCAGGGACAAGATTGTAGACCTACACAAGGCTGGAATGGGCTACAAGACCCATTCCAGCCTTGTGTGGCTCAAGAAGAAGTGGCTCAAGAAGAAGCACATTAAGGTCCTGGAGTGGCCTAGCCAGTCTCCAGACCTTAATCCCATAGAGAATCTGCGGAGGTAGCTGAAGGTTCGAGTTGCCAAATGTCAGCCTCGAAACCTTAATGACTTGGAGAAGATCTGCAAAGAGGAGTGGAACAAAATCCCTCCTGAGATGTGTGCAAACCTGGTGGCCAACTACAAGAAATGTCTGACCTCTGTGATTGCCAATGTTTTTTGTCATGTTTTGCAGAGGGGTCAAAAACGTATTTTCCTCATTAAAATGCAAATCAATTTATAACATTTTTGACATGCGTTTTTCTGGATTTTTTTGTTGGTATTCTGTCTCTCACTGTTCAAATAAACCTACCATTAAAATTATACTGATCATTTCTTTGTCAGTGGGCAAATGTACAAAATCCGCAGGGGATCAAATACTTTTTTCCACTCACTGTATGTGGGTCGGTTGGCCCACTTTATTAGCGGTTATGCAACCTAACATCTGTCAGAAGATCCTTCTGAATGGTCCACTGGCTCTCTGCTCCTTTAGGTCTCCCCACCCCCATACTCTTCTCTCCATTCACTCTCCCTCCTCCCTTCTGTCCCTCTTCTACATATCTCTCTCTCTCCATATCTTTCCTTCCCAATCAGAGACACTCTTCCTGACTCTGATAAGCATTTTGACTGATGCTATCAAGGCTGCTCTACAAAAGCCAATGAAAAGGTTTGAGGAGATGCACATTTAATTAAAGCCTTTATAAACCACAGTGAGGTAAAGACCAATTAGTCTGTCTATATTTCAGGGATCGATTTAGGGCTGTTTCCGACAACAACAAAAGTGGTCGACAGAGTCGGTTTGCGTATTTTTCCCCCACATATTTTCCACGCGTTTGAATAAAATCAACTATATGGAGGCTAGAGCTTGTCTGATGGTTTAAGCACTGCGATAAAAAAAATTAAGACAAATTACTAAAGAGGGAGTCAGATTGATATAGCCTAACCAGAAAGAAAATGTCCAGACGCTTCTCCTCCCGCTGGTCTTCACATTGTGCCTTTGCGCTCCTTAAAACTTCTTAGGGCTAGGGGGCAGTATTGAGAATTTTGAAAAAAATATGTGCCCATTTTTAACTGCCTCCTACACCAACTCAGAAGCTAAAATATGCATATTATTGTTCAGGTTTGGATAGAAAACACTCTGAATTTTCTAAAACTGTTTGAATGGTGTCTAAGTATAACAGAACTCATATGGCAGTCAAAACCCTGAGACAAATTCTGACAGAAAGTGGATACCTGATGTGTTGAATTACCTTTAAGCCTATGCCATTGAAACACACAGGGGCTTATTAATCGCTGAGCACTTCCTATGGCTTCCACTAGATGTCACCAGTCTTTACAAAGTGTTTTGAGTCTTATACTGTGAGATCTGACCGAACAAGAGCCTTGGAACGGTGGTGGCCGATTAGACTCTGGCGCGCGAGTTCATGTTGGGTACTCTCGTTCCAATACGTTTTAAAAGAGAATGCAATCGTCCGCCTTGAATATTATTCATGTTCTGGTTAAAAAAAGGCACTAATGATTTATGCTATACAACGTTTGACATGTTTGAACGAACGTAAATATTTTTTCCCCCCTCGTTCATGAAGAGAAGTCCGGCGGGCATAGATCATGTGCTAACAACACAGAGCTTTTTGGACATAAATTATGAGCTTTTTCGAACAAAACTACATTTGTTATGGAACTGGGATTCCTGGAAGTGACATCTGATGAAGAGAATCAAAGGTAATGGATTATTTACATAGTATTTTCGATCTCTCCAACATGGCGGTTAGTCTGTATCGCGAAGAGTATTTTTCTGGGCGCAGTGCTCAGATTATTGCAAAGTGTGATTTCCCAGTAAGGTTATTTTTAAATCTGGCAAGCCGGTTGCGTTCAAGAGATGTAAATCTATAATTCTTTGAATGACAATATAATATTTTACCAATGTTTTAGAATAGTAATTATTTAATTTGTTGTGCTGATTGACTGGCGGTTTTTGGAGGGAAATGATTTCCTCAACGCCATAGTAAAACGCTGTTTTTGGATATAAATAACAATCTAACTTTATGCTTTCGCCATAAAGCCTTTTTGAAATCGGACAACGTGGTTAGATTAAGGAGATGTTTATCTTTCAAAGGGTGTAAGATAGTTGTATGTTTAAGAAATTTGAATTATGACATTTAATTGTTTTCAAATTTGGCGCCCTTGATATTTCACTTGTTGTTGATAGGGTGTACCAGGGGTGGAACGCTTGCGTCCCACATAGCCCCTAGAGGTTAAATTGCCAGTAACAGGCTACACCAGCAGTCAGCAACCTTTTCCATTTGGAGTGCCAAGTTATACCATTTCTACTGATCTGCGTGGCAGTTTTTTTTTTAAAATGCACATTCATTTAATTCATAATAAAGTATTTGATTGATATATCAATCAAACTCAATGTCATGTGGTTAATCAAAATGCTATCCGAAATGAAAAATCTAAAACTAACGTCTAGTGCCATTGACGATACGTAAAAGTTGCCAACATAATGCCAACAAATAAAAACATTGCAGTCCACAGGTATAAAATATCCTGAAAAATAAATATCCTATAAAATCCCATTGGCTATGCATGGCCTGTTTGAAACATTGTATCAACAATTAACTTGGTCTGGCCTAAATCTTGTGCTAGCAAACTTGCAATATTGTATAAAATATTCTGGGACCTCAAGAGTTTCCTGCTCCAGACAGATACAGCTGTAGGCTATTTGCCAAGGGATAAGAAGTAATCAGGTAAGTATGCTCCCTCTAGTTCTCCCTCTTGGAGGACCTGAGCCCTAGGACCATGCCTCAGGACTACCTGGCCTGATGACTCCTTGCTGTCCCCAGTCCACCTGGTCGTGATGCTGCTCCAGTTTCAACTGTTCTGCCTGTGGCTATGGAACACTGACCTGTTCATCGGACATTCTCTATCTCTGAATGAATGGCTATGAAAAGCCTACTGACATTTACTCCTGAGGTGCTTACCGTTGTACCCTCTACAACCCCTGATTATTATTATTTGACCCTGCTGGTCATCTCTGAGCGTTTGAACAGCTTGGCCATGTACTGTTATAATATCCAACCGGCATAGCCAGAAGACTGGAGACCCCTCAGAGCCTGGTTCCTCTCTAGGTTTCTTCTTAGGTCTCTACTGCTTGCTGTTTGGGGTTTTAGGCTGGGTTTCTGTATAGCACTGTGACATTGGCTGATGTAAAAAGGGCTTTATAAATACATTTGATTGATTGAGGTAGGCCTATTTATGATGTTTCCACCAGATCAGAGCATGACATTTTTTCCCTTTCATGTTGAGTGGTTATCGAAAGGGAGAGAGCAGGAACGATTTTTCAAATAGGCTAAATTAAGAAACCATTGTCATTCTCAATGGATATAAAAACAGGCTTAGTTTACTTGCTGTTTGAGGCAAAGAAAAAATTACTTTGAGAAGCTCCACAGTGATAATTAAGACTAGTGATGCACCAATATGACATTTTTGGCCAAAAACCCTGATACCGTTAGTTAAAATTTTTGCGTCCTTTAACATTCTCATCTAAATATGGCATGTTTCCACCAATTGTAACATTCTGCGTCACTTTCAAAATAGGTACTTTTATTTTGAAGGCAACCCGTAAATTCCACTACCGTGCAAAATCTTTATTGTGGCTAGCTTCACAACACATAACCTGGTAAGGTTGAGCCTAACTAACCAGATGAAGCTAGCTGATTGCTTATAAAGTTAGCTTTGGGCAACAGGGTTAAGTACATGGCTAGCTATTTATTTTCATGAACTGATGTTCAATTTCAATAGGTGAACAACAGGTGGCAACCTAGCTAATACTTACAAGGATTCCTAAATCATTGCTAAGAAGTGAAAATGACTGCAGTTTATACTGGTTGTTGTTTTCAGGCTGGTTGTATTGGTGCCATCTAGGTGCCAAGCTAAATCTAGCTAGCTAGTCGAAGAAATAATGCTTTATTAACAACATATTTTAAACACATTGTTTGTGGCCGATGTTTGCAGACTTTTGTTCAGCTTCGACAGTGCTACTGATATTTGTGGTGGCACTTGGCTTGCGCGTGCAAATTCAGAACACACAGCATTCTATAATAGAACTGTGATTTGACATGTCAAATTAAAAGCTTATTTAACACATCAAATAGTGTTATTTCACACGTATCTTTTTAGACACGCAAAGACCCAAATGGCATTCAATAGTATGTCACAAAGTTAATAGCAGTGACGCTATTACCGTGTAACTCCGGTAGGGCAACATCTGAAAAATAGCACACTTGATAATGTGTACCGGTGTTCGACCAGTCGGCGAAAGCCAACATCACCCGTGACAGAGAACGGTTGATTGCAAAGAATTCCATTGTCTTGGCGTTAATGGATTTCGCCTTTGAGTTGTCTCACTGAAATTCTTACTCTTTCAAATGACTACTCAACTTGTCTGCTGTGTGGATCGAGCAGTCAACATTGTGAGCTAGGTTAGGAATGCTGTGTTGCACATGTAGCGCACAATTTTACGTGCTGTCATTACGTCATGTACCTACGTTATATAGGTATGCACGTCAGCTTTGAAATCGTTTTTTCACATCGGCGTTGAACTAGACATCGGGCCGATGCCGGCATTTGTATCTAATATCGGCCGATTCCGATATGTTCACCGATATATCGTGCATGCCTAGTTAAGACAATCAGAAAAAGTATCAGATCCCCAAATGGGCACATTTATAGGCCAGGTAGCCTAGGCCTACTTCAGTTGGGTTTTGTCAAAAACGCAGAACATGTTTTAATAAAACAGACGTACTTCTCCCCATCTTCACAACGACTTTGACAATATGTCTCAGCCATCCAATGTCACTCCTAGGAGTTCAGCTTCTTCAACTAATGCACAACTCCAGTAGAGGTTTAGGTCTAAGAGAATGATTATTTGTATTATTTTAACAGAATGCTTTAAACAATTTTGTTTAGTCGTTTCAGTTGGCCATTGTGAAAGATTAAAATGAGTGATATGCTAACTACATTGCAGGAACCGAAATGGAACTATGAAGATGTGATTTGTAAACATATTGACAGATTCTGCATTGCGAAATCATGCTTAGCAACATAGCTACCTTGCTAAATACCTCGGCTCTACAATGAGTCATCAAAATATATAACGACTTCCTGTATATAACACCCCTTCAAATGACTGGATTTGGCTATTTCAGCCACACCCGTTGTTGACAGCTGTATAATAAAAATCGAGCACACAGACATGCAATCTCCATAAACAAATATTGAAAGTCACTGAGCTCTTCAGTAAGGCCAAAGTGGCACAGTCATAGGATGCCACAAGTTAGTCAAATGTATGCCCTACCAGACCCCCGGTCAACTACAAGTGTTATTGCAACACCAGCTCAGCCGCGAAGTAAGCCACACAAGCTCACAGAATAAGACGGCCAAGTGCTGAAGAGCATATCCTGGGTTGCGACACTCACTACTGAGTTCCAAACTGCCTCTAGAAACATCAGCACAAGAACTGTTCATGAAATGAGTTCCCATGGCAGAGCAGCCACACACAAGCCTAAAAATCGCAGTGTCAAGCGTTGGCTGGAGTGATGTAAAGCTCGCCGCTATTGGACACAGGATCAGTGGAAACGCGTTCATTGGAGCTAAGAATTATGCTTTACTAACTTGCAGTCCGACGGACGAATCTGGGTATAGCGGATACCAGGAGACCATTACCTGCCCCAATGTTGTCTTGGTAAGCAACTCCGGTTGTGTATATAGACTTATTTTCCTGCTGAAAGGTGGATTTGTCTCCCAGTGTCTGTTGGAAAGCAGACAACCAGGTTTTCTAGGAATTTCCCTGTGCTTAGCTCTATTACTTTTATTTTTCTTAAAACAACTCCCTAGTCCTTGCTGATGACAAGCAGACCCATAATGTGATGCAGCCATCACCATGCTTGAGAATATGAAGGGGTACTCAGTGACGCGTTGTTGGATTTGCCCCAAACATAATACTTTTTGTATTCCAGACAAAAATAGCATTTTCATTTTTTCCCCTTAGATCGCTGTGCCACTCTGGAAGCCCCAACAGAGCTCATTTTTAAAAGAATAGTGGGCAAATATTGTACAATCCGGGTTTCAAAAGCTCTTAGAGACTTAACCAGAAAGACTAAGATTTAAAATTGATGCCAAAAGATTATTTTAACATGTATTGACTCAGGGGGTTGAATACTTATCCAAATCAAAATATATTATTGCATTATTTTCCAAGAATTAAAAAAGGTTCTACATTTGGAAAAAGTAAAGGGGTGTGAATACTTTATAGCAAAATATAACTCAAATTGTATTTAAAATTGAAACGTAATATCTTACGTTGTTCTTTTCTATAACCGTTTTGTACTTCGTCATGTATTTGTACATTTTGTGGACTCCATAAACAGTAGCTAACAGGGACCTTAATAAATTAAACTGTAAAGGGATAATGTGTTTGTTAGGAAGTTATTTTTCCCATGATTCAATTAATATTTCACCAAATATGTATTTCTCATCTTATTTTAGTCCAGAAGACAAAGGATCTAGGCATTAAAAATAAAGACCTACATGTGCACCCCAGACCTCCAAAGAGTTATTTTGGGGGAGTGAGGAACATCTGACCAGGGGGTGCCAAGAAGAAGCCTAGGCCTAAAAACCTGACCTATGCCAGAGACAGGACAACTAGCTACTGCCACATTGTACAACATAAATGTCACTCACTCAGATGACAAGACTAATGTTACCACAGAAAATATCTCAATGGTTGGAAATATTAAGATTGAGTTGGTGGGTTTGATGATCCTTTGTTGTGCATCTCTACAGATTTGAAGAAAAACGGCAATGGTTCAGTTTTCGCCAGCATGCTAGGCTAACTAACGCTATAACAGCCCATTGGATGCGACGCCTAGCATTGGGGTGAGTAGCTACCGGAAGTGTTGTTGAAACCAATGGGTTGCTTCAGCATTAGCATAACAAAAAAAGTGTCACATACACCAGATATGTGCATTGAAATGTGCAGTTTTACAGGGCCGGACATTGTAGTATGGTGCCTCTGAAGTAAATTTGGTGCCTTGCTAAAGGACAGAGATGTTTCACCTTGTTGGTTCTGGTATTCAAACCAGAAACCTTTTGGTTACTGGCAGAACACTAACTGCTATGCTACATGCTGACCCCTAGCATGATGACAAAAACAGTAGTTTAATTAAAAACTGAAATACTACTAATCTTCTCAATTCACCTTTCATCATTTCGGGATGATTAGGAGTGCAACGACATATTCCATTCCTGGATTGAGTTACATTTGCCAAAAGTCCAGACCAGTAAACTGTACCTTTCATTTAATAGTAATAATGTAGAAAGCCGTGTTAAATTGTAGCAACCTATCAATCTCAATAAGGAAAAAGACAAATTGTAGACCTACCCGTGTTGCCATGCTGCCGACCCAGTTGGTGGGCAGTGTCAACGAGTGTAACCACCGCCCATCTCAGATGATGGGTCCAACACCCAATCTGAAGCAGTTCTATTGGCTGGCTCAACTTGTCTGTCGCTGAGACTGGTCTCTGGGCGTGCACATAGCGTACAGTGGAGCATGCTTGCATCAGATTGTGCAAGCGAGAGACATCAGACCACGGCGCTGTGACTAGCTTGTCAGTCTATCTCAGTCCCATAACACAAGCATGTAGCTCAGCGGAGCCAAAACCTCATTAGCTGGCATGACTTCACACTACCAACTATGCACACACAAAAACAAACACGAAGGACTTGGCAATTACTGTGCACTACGAAAGAGGCCGCATCAGGAAAACACCACAAAATGCTATTTTTGTTTGGTAGCCTGCCTGCTAAACCTGCCAGGGCCTGGTTTCCCGATAGCGATGGAACTTAGCGTTTTAACGATGCATCTTTCCTACAACGGCCGAATATGTAATATACGTTTCACAAAAAAACACTACACAGAGAGAAAGTTCGCTAAGTGCATCGTTGGGAGTTTGAGCCGAAAATGATAGGATCGAAAGAAAAGCAGCGCTGCTCTCGGATCAGTTTTCCCCATTGAAATCTTAACGTTATAATTATTTCACAATACTGATGACGGATCAGCTCCTAGAGAGATATCATATGGATGCAAATATAGAGGGGTCTAAATCTAATGCTTACCCTATAAAAATGCTCTAAATCAAGATTTGGCACAACATTGTGGACATTTTATTACATATCAAAATATATTTAGGCAACATTTACAGCGAGTAGACTACAATTAGCAAAATTGAACTCAAATTAATATGAAATGTACTTAAATATTATTTAATTATATAGGCCAATGTAGCCTATTCATATTTTAATGCAGTCATCTCAGTTTTCATTTGAAGCATATGCATATCCTTTGCTTATTTGCAACAGTTGCAAATACATTGGCAACTTTGTATTTGTTGTCAGCTTCCTTGTGTTTCAGCAGTCAAAGACAGATCTTGATTCTACGTTTAGCGGACATCTGCATATAAAGGGTTTAAGGAAAAATCTAACGGCGCATTTAACTGTTCTACATGTGTTCTGAGGCAGTGGGTAAATAACAAACGTTTTCAATTGCAACTTTAACAATGGTTTCGGGAAATAACTCGGACATTTAATAATGCTCCTACATAGGTTCTAACAATAAATTTAGCCTTGAGATGGCACAGCTGACCATTTTTTTTTCTTTGCCAGCCAGTGATGAGGACATGCCTAGCTAGCAGATCCGATCCACTTGTTTAGAGCTGCAATAGGGTCAGACAGGCTTCCTGTTTAGATTAAGACTGCGGAACTGGCACGATATGGCTCTGAAAAACGTACCTCAATCTAGGGATAAGAAATACATTTTACTACGAATTGTCCCATTAACCCAACTGTTACACCAATAAGATTGAATATCTGCTAATTTAAGTAAACTGCTGTTTTTGTCCTCATGTTAGCTAACAGTAGCATTATGGAACAATGGATTCAAAAATGGCTGCTGTGGCTTCTGCTACCTAGCATGAGGACGAAAAGGGCAGTTTTGTGGAAAAATATCAGTCCTTCCATCTTCTCGGTGTAGCAGTTGGGATAATGGCACAATTCGGAGTAGACTGCATTTCTTATCCCTTGACACAGACATCCTCTAATACCCTAGTGTTGCTGTATGCAATGGTTCGGATCTGCTGGCTAAGGACATGCCTTGACAAAAGCACATTCACAAATCAAGCTATTTCTCATTGAAACACGAATAACTTTCTAGATACTAATCATAGAGACTAGGTAAAAGCTGCCAACAGTTGAAACAATTGGTATCCATCGACATATTTCTGATTTAAAAAAAAAAAATACTCGCACTAACCACTGTCACTGCAGCCAACGACAAATTGTAGATATTCATTCTGCGGTTGGCCACTCACTACAAAGCGGGAATATGCAATTTAACAAACAATGATTCAATGTAAAACATGTAGGCTACAGTGCGGTAAAACCAGTCTAGATTTAGAAAAACTACCCGACAGAGGTCAGCATATAAAAAAAAAACACAGGCAAGCAAGCAACCTCGTGTTAAATGTAACGTTACACATTTTCCAGTAGGCTAGCCTTGGCCTACGACATAACGTTACAGTACAACATCTACCAACAATGACAATACGCTAAATTCGAAGGAAATAAAACCTTACCTGGGGCTTTTGACAGCGGGTGGTGGTAGACATATTTAATGTAAATTCAGAGTTTTGTGGGTACGGTTCAGTTTCGGACAGGTCCCACTCTTTTCTCTACAATGCGACTGAAGAGCAAACAAGGCGCGACAACGGGGGCGACTCGAGCACGTTCACAAAAGCCAGGGCGAAGTGCCAACAAAGGTGGTGGAAAACTGACGATAGTTCACTCAGGCCGTTTACCATTTGTGGGAAAAAATAAAATATTAGTTCTGGTGTGTCTCCCATAAAACCCAACGCAATAGCAGATGGGTCTGTTGTACTTAGTTCATTGAATCAGAACTGCTAGTAGGGTGTCTCTCTTCTGTCTCTGGGGCCACCCCCACATACATGTACCACACGTAGCAATACCCAAGATGGAACAAGGAGCCAGATATTCCACCAGATGTATAATTGTGAAGCATCCGGTTGGCGTTTCCACACTACCAAATATGACGATGAGAGGAAGCCCAGCGGCCGGCAGTGGGATGTATTCGTTTAACCTTTTTTTTATTTCACCTTTATTTAACTAGGCAAGTCAGTTAAAAACAAATTCGTATTTACAATCAAACCCTGATGACGCTGGTCCAATTGTGCGCCTCCCTATGCTCTTTTTTTTCATTGATTAAACATTTGATATCATATTTGATATTCTGTTCCACCCAAAAAACTGCCACAAACAGAGTGAACTAGCTTGTAAGATCTCAGTAGCTTGTGCTTGGCTCTGCCCCCCTCGTTGCTTGTTCTGCTCACTATGACTACTTTGTTTTCCGATTGGAAATGACAGGCTGTGGTCTATCTTGGGTTAGTTGTAAAAGTCTTCGGTTAATGTAGCCTGGCCTGCCTAAAGACAATTACAACTGCAAGATGGGGCAATCAGTTGGGTAAGAGATGGGTTGCGTCCCAGACACAGGAGGTTGGTGGCACCTTCATTTGGGGAGGAAAGACATATGGTAATGGCTGGAGCGGAATGTGTGGAATGATATCAAATACATCAAACAAAAAGATTCCATTTAGAAAATTGAAAACGACTTTCTGCATTTTAAATGCAAAATGCAGCTGTAATAAAAATCTAAAATCAATATCAAATAATTTCTGGGTAGCAACGATGTACCTTACTATAGTAGTTGTGGTCAAAAATAAATAATCATGTTTTTTAAGCAAAAAAAAATATTTGTCAAGTAAGAATGTCTCTAGGACTGTATGTAAGTGATCTGAGTGGGAAGGGGAAGGGCACCAAAGTGGTACATTAATCACAGTGTGGAAAAATCCACCAGAGCAGAAGGGCCTAATGAGGGGGAAATGTAGCCTAACCTGAAAACGAGCTTTTATTGGCAGAGAGGTTTGAAACTGATCTATTATGCATCATACCAAATGTATTTCTGGATTTTGAAAGTTATATATCTTGAAAACTTGATTGCTCACATGCAAAACATTTTAGAACTATATAAAAAATGCAATAATGAATCACATACCAAAATATAGTTTTGGGGTTGGATTTTATTTAATGCCGAGTGGCATCCTGTCCAATTCTCAACTAGGCATTGAACCCGAGCCTTTGAATCTCGGTGTGTACTTTTTAACCACAAGGCCAAGGCAGTTATTTAAAAATATATAGGCCATTATAATTTCTGCATACTTTCTATCAAGTTTTAGACATTCAATAAGGGATGCACCAATTTGAATATTGAGGGCCAATACCAATATCCTATTTCATTTTTCATTTTATGGCTTTTCTAGCACAGATAGAAATTGCAATCATGTTTCTTCGTAGGCTAATAAGAAAAGATGTGAAATTATTTGATTACATTTTTTTA
This sequence comes from Salmo trutta, assembly GCF_901001165.1. Taxonomy (NCBI): domain Eukaryota; kingdom Metazoa; phylum Chordata; class Actinopteri; order Salmoniformes; family Salmonidae; genus Salmo; species Salmo trutta. The sequence continues at coordinate 28,798,968 of NC_042960.1, read as the reverse complement.
TATGCATTCAAAAGGATTTGGAAAGTTCACAAAAACATTAGGGAAGATCATCAGGTAGGATATCTGCCTACGTAGAAACGTGGTTGCAGTTTCTATCTGTGCTAGAAAAGCCCTGAAATTAAAAAGGCAACATGAGAATGGCGGCGGAGGAGGTGCCTGCCGTTTTACGGTCTCCTAACCAATTGTGCTATTGTGTGTGTGTGTGTGTGTGTGTGTGTGTGTGTGTGTGTGTGTCTTTTTGTGTTATTTGTAACTTATTTTGTTCATAATGTTTCTGCCACTTTCTCTTATGACCGAAAAGAGCTTCTAGATATCAGGACAGCGATTACTCACCTCGTACTGGACAAAGATTTTTCTTTAATGAGTCGAACGCGAAGGATTTACTTCAGACACTCGACAAGGCCCAAATCCCTGTCCTTCGCATGAGAAAGAGATGGAGATATCGAGGACATAGGTTGGGGTGCCTTGTAAGGATCCGACGGCAAGTGGGTAATCTGCCTCTACCATCAGTCCTATTAGCTAATGTACAATCATTGAATAACAAAATAGACAAGCTACGATTATGAAAATCCTACCAACGGGACATTAAAACTAATAGTTTATGGTTCACTGAGTCGTGGCTGAACGACAACACGGAAAACATACAGCTGGCGGGGTTTACGCTGCATCGGCAAGACAGAACAGCAAGACAGACTGGAATATGTTCCAGGATTCTTCCAATGGCATTGAGGAGTACACCACATCAGTCACTGGGATCATCAATTCATCAGTGCATCGATGACATAGTCCCCACAATGACGGTACGTACATACCCCAACCAGAAGATATGGATTACAGGCAACGTCCACACTGAGCTACAGGGCAGAGCTGCCGCTTTCAAGGACAGTGACTCTAACCCGGACGCTTATAAGAATTCCCTCTATGGCCTCTGATGAAACATCAAACAGGCAAAGCATCAATACAGGACTAAGATTGAAATGTGCCCTCAAAGCTCATCACTAAACTAAGGACCCTGGGACAAAACACCTCCCTCTGCAACTGGATCCTGGAATTCCTGAGGCCGGGTAGGTAACAACACATCTGCCACTCTGATCCTCAACACATGGGCCCCTTAGGGGGGCGTGCTCAGTCCCCTCCTATACTCCCTGTTCACCCATGACTACATGGCAAGGCATGACTCCAACACCATCATTAAGTTTGCTGACGACACAACAGTGGTAGGCCTGATCACCGACAACGATGAGACAGCCTATAGGGAGGAGGTCAGAGACCTGGCCGTGTGGTGCCAGAATAACAACCTCTCCCTCAACGTGATCAAGACAAAGAAGATGATTGTGGACTACAGGAAAAGGAAGACCGAGCACGCCCCCATTCTCATCAACGGGGCTGTAGTGGAGCAGGTTGAGAGCTTCCAGTTCCTTGGTGTCCACATCACCAACAAACTATCATGGTCCAAACACACCAAGACAGTTGTGAAGAGGGCACAACAAAGCCTATTCCCCCTCACAAGACAGAAAAGATTTGGCATGGATCCTTAGATCCTCAGAAAGTTCTACAGCTGAACCATCGAGAGCATCCTGACTGGTTGCATCACTGCCTGGTATGGCAACTGCACGGCCTCCGATCGCAAGGCACTACAGAGGGTAGTGCGAATGGCCCAGTACATCACTGGGGCCAAGCTTCCTGCCATCCAGAACCTCTATACCAGGCGGTGTCAGAGGAAGGCCCTAAAACTTGTCAATTACTGCAGCCACCCAAGTCATAGACTGTTTTCTCTCATACCGCACGGCAAGCGGTACCGGATCGCCAAGTCTAGGTCCAAAAGGCTTCTTAACAGATTCTACCCCCAAGCCATAAGACTCCTGAACAGCTAATCAAATGGCTACCCAAAGTATTTGCTTTGTTCCCCCACCCCCTCTTTTACGCTGCTAGTAGCATTATCTATGCATAGTCAAATGAACTCTATTACCCCAATTATCTTGACTAACCTGTGCCCCTGTGCATTGACTTTGTACCGGTACCCCCTGTATATAATCTCGGTACTGTTATTTTACTGCTGCTCTTTAATTATTTTTTATTTTACACTTATCTTTTTTTACTCAACACTTATTTTCTTAAAATTGCATTGTTGGTTAAGGGCTTGTAAGTAAGTATTTCACTGTAAGGTCTACAACTGTTGTTATAACAACACAGGGCAATACCCAGATGCAGACACCGGATGCAGATGGTCCGAGTCTCTGATATTTATTGAAAAGCAAGATTTTTTAATTTTGGTGTATCACTTATACAATGGGTTAAAGTTATGTACAGCAACCCCAGATGTAAAATAGTAAATAATGGTTACTTCTCAGAAAGTATTGTGCTTTTAAGAGGAGTTAAACAAGGCTGTCCATTGTCTCCATATCTATTTTTTATGGCCATTGAAATGCTAGCTATTAAAATTAGATCCAACAAGAACATAAAGGGGTTAGAAATCCAGTGGATAAAAACAAAAGTGACAATGTATGCCGATGATTCTTGTCCGCAATCTGGATCCCTGCACAGTCTCATTGAAGATCTTGATCACTTTTCTTGCCTCTTTAGATTATAACCTAATTATGACAAGTGTACCATATTACGTACTGGATCGTTAAAAAAATACAGTGTTTACACTACCTTGAAGTTTACCAATAAAATGGGCGGATGGTGAAGTAGACATACTTGGTATTCACATCTCAAAAAATATAAATGAACTAGCCTAGAAGGCCAGCATCCCGGAGTCGCCTCTTCACTGTTGATGCTGAGTCTGGTGTTTTGCAGGTACTATTTGCCAGTTTTGAATGCGGCAAAAGTCATACTGGATTGACAGAATGGCCAGTGTATTCAACCTTTTCTGGCCCATGGTGTTGCATGTGAATATTTATCATTTTTAAGCTTGGAAAAGAGACCCTTAAATGCAGACTAAGACCACACACCTTCTCCACTTGCAGTTAGCCACTGATTCCTTCTTAACCACTCATTGCTGAATTTGCAATTTCCAAATTGTTGTGTAATGTTTATGTCCAATGGCCGATGACCACCAATACATTTAATCTATAATTTCTGCTCATATGACAAGGATTGAGAAGGATTTTCCAGTAGATTGTCGACTTGATTCATGATGACTGCTTGTTAGCTTGCTAGCTAAGATGTTGAAAGTATGATGTTGACATGATCGGTCCAATCACAGCTACAGTAGATATAACGTGATTTGACATCATTTATCTGTGGCCAATGAACTTGAGCCTTCTTGGATGGGCAATTCTAATGTAAATCTATTTTTGAGTTCTCCCCTGTAGATTTTGCGGTCACACAGTGACAGAACACTGAGTCACACTGAGTCATTACCAACTGCTATGCTCTTTATTTTCCGCTGGCTGCCCCACAGAAAGCATTGAGCTAGGCTGAAACACTTTGCTATCTTGAAACACTTCAAGGTATGCGTGTTATTAACTCAGTGAATTTTTTTTTTACATTGTTTGCAGACTGATATGTGACAAATATTAATGCCAAAGTAACATGCAAAACAGTCGCAAAAATAATAATGCTAAACAGGTGGAGCTCAAAATGAATGATCAGTCACCACTGCTCATTATATTAATAAAGTTAGATTAAATCAACAAATGCTATAGTCAGTTTAAAAAAGGTTAAGGGTACACTGTCATGTCTGCTCTCGCTCCCCCTCTCTGGTGCTCGAGGGCACAAGTTCAGTCATCATTATGCACACCTGCCACTATCATTATGCTCACCTCCGCTTGATTGTGGGACTCACCTGGACTCCATCACGTCATTTATCTCCACTATATCTGTCACTTGCTCAATTTCATTCCCGGGTCAGCATTGATGTTATGTTTCTCCTGCCCAGACGAGGTTCTTGTTTTGTTTGATGTCTATTTATTATTAAATCCACTCTCTGTTCTTGCTTCTCGTCTCCCAGTGTCTGTTGTTACAGAACCGCTACAACACGACTGTGTACATATCTGTCTGTGTTGGCAAAATCACTACATATCCAATCGAGTCAAGCGGGAAGAGGCTGCAAATTGTCACAGTTCCAAGACCAGTCAGAAATGTCCAGCTAACCCTCCGCCAATGACGCCTGTGGATCTCAACTGAACTTGGATCCTCCCCCCCCCCAAAAGGATTACTGTGTGCATAGTGTGCATGTTTGATTAAACAATTCAGACTGAAACAAATAGATCAGATTACTTATATTTATGGAGAGGAAATCAATATACAGTTGAAGTCGTAAGTTTACATACACCTTAGCCAAATACATTTAAACTCAGTTTTTCACAATTCCTGACATTTAATTCTAGTAAAAAGTTAGGATCACCACTTTATTTTAAGAATGTGAAATGTCAGAATAATAGTAGAGAGACTGATTTATTTCAGCTTTTATTTCTTTCATCACATTCCCAGTGGGTCAGAAGTTCACATACACTCAATTAGTATTTGGTAGCATTGCCTTTAAATTGTTTAACTTGGGTCAAATGTTTCAGATAGCCTTCCACAAGCTTCCCACAATAAGTTGGGTGAATTTTGACCCATTCCTCCTGACAGAGCTGGTATCACTGAGTCAGGTTTGTAGGCCTCCTTGCTCGCACACGCTTTTTCAGTTCTGCCCACAAACGTTCTATGGGATTGAAGACAGGGCTTTGTGATGGCCAATCCAACATCTTGAATTTGTTGTCCTTAAGCCATTTTGCCACAACTTTGGAAGTATGCTTGGGGTCATTGTCCATTTGGAAGACCCATTTGTGACCAAGCTTTAACTTCCTGACTGATGTCTTGAGATGTTGCTTCAATATATCAACATAATTTCCCTTCCTCCTTCCTCTATTTTGTGAAGTGCAACAATCCCTCCTGCAGCAAAGCACCCTGTAACGGCCGTCAAAGGGAGTAGACGAAGGCGCAGAGGGTTGAGTGCTCATTTTAACGTTTATTTTAATAAACTTGAACACGTAACAAAAACAAGAAAATGAATGACAGCTAAACAGTTTTGCAGGCTAACCCTAGCAGTGCAAAAACAACGTCCCACCAAGGACAGGGGAAAACAGGGCTACCTAAGTATGACTCCCAATCAGCAACAACAATGTACAGCTGTTCCTGATTGAGAGCCATACCAGGCCAACACAAAGAAATACAGAACATAGACAGAGCATAGAAATACAAAACATAGAACACAACCAAAAACCCCGGAATACTCTAAACAAACACCCCTCTACATAAACATATATCCCAACAAACCCCGAACCACATAAAACAAACACCCCCCTACCACGTCCTGACCAAACTACAATAACAAATAACCCCTTTACTGGTCAGGACGTGACACAACCCCACAACATGATGCTGTCATCCCCGAGATTCACGGTTGGGATGGTGTTCTTCGGCTTGAAAGCTTCTCCCTTTTCCTCCAAACATAACAATGGTCATTATGGCCAAACAGTTCTATTTTTGTTTCATCAGACCAGAAGACATTTCTCCAAAAAGTACCATCTTTGTCCCCATGTGCAGTTGCAAACCACAGTCTGGCTTTTTTATGGCGGTTTTGGAGCAGTGGCTTCTTCCTTGCTGAGCCGCCTTTCAGGTTATGTCGATATAGGACTCGATTTACTGTGGATATACACTGCTCAAAAAAATAAAGGGAACACTTAAACAACACAATGTAACTCCAAGTCAATCACACTTCTGTGAAGTCAAACTGTCCACTTAGGAAGCAACACTGATTGACAATACATTTCACATGCTGTTGTGCAAATGGAATAGACAACAGGTGGAAATTATAGGCAATTAGCAAGAGGAATGGTTCTGCAGGTGGTGACCACAGACCACATCTCAGTTCCTATGCTTCCTGGCTGATGTTTTGGTCACTTTTGAATGCTGGCAGTGCTTTCACTCTAGTGGTAGCATGAGACGGAGTCTACAACCCACACAAGTGGCTCAGGTAGTGCAGCTCATCCAGGATGGCACATCAATGCGAGCTGTGGCAAGAAGGTTTACTGTGTCTGTCAGCGTAGTGTCCAGAGCATGGAGGCGCTACCAGGAGACAGGCCAGTACATCAGGAGATGTGGAGGAGGCCGTAGGAGGGCAACAACCCAGCAGCAGGACCGCTACCTCCGCCTTTGTGCAAGGAGGAGGAGGAGGAGCACTGCCGGAGCCCTGCAAAATGACCTCCAGCAGGCCACAAATGTACATGTGTCTGCTCAAACGGTCAGAAACAGACTCCATGAGGGTGGTATGAGGGCCCGACGTCCACAGGTGGGGGTTGTGCTTACAGCCCAACACCGTGCAGGACGTTTGGCATTTGCCAGAGAACACCAAGATTGGCAAATTCGCCACTGGCGCCCTGTGCTCTTCACAGATGAAAGCAGATTCACACTGAGCACATGTGACAGACGTGACAGAGTCTGGAGACGCCGTGGAGAACGTTCTGCTGCCTGCAACAGTGGGTGGGTCAGTCATGGTGTGGGGTGGCATTTCTTTGGGGGGCACACAGCCCTCCATGTGCTCGCCAGAGGTAGCCTGACTGCCATTAGGTACCGAGATGAGATCCTCAGACCCCTTGTGAGACCATATGCTGGTGCGGTTGGCCCTGGGTTCCTCCTAATGCAATGCTAGACCTTATGTGGCTGGAGTGTGTCAGCAGTTCCTGCAAGAGGAAGGCATTGATGCTATGGACTGGCCCGCCCGTTCCCCAGACCTGAATCCAATTGAGCACATCTGGGACATCATGTCTCGCTCCATCCACCAACGCAACGTTGCACCGAAGACTGTCCAGGAGTTGGCGGATGCTTTAGTCCAGGTCTGGGAGGAGATCCCTCAGGAGACCATCCGCCACCTCATCAGGAGCATGCCCAGGCATTGTAGGGAGGTCATACAGGCACGTGGAGGCCACACACACTACTGAGCCTCATTTTGACTTGTTTTAAGGACATTACATCAAATTTGGATCAGCCTGTAGTGTGGTTTTCCACTTTAATTTTGAGTGTGACTCCAAATCCAGACCTCCATGGGTTGATAAATTGGATTTCCATTGATTATTTTTGTGTGATTTTGTTGTCAGCACATTCAACTATGTAAAGAAAAAAGTATTGAATATGATTATTTCATTCATTCAGATCTAGGATGTGTTATTTTAGTGTTCCCTTTATTTTTTTGAGCAGTGTAGATACTTTTGTATCTGTTTCCTCCAGCATCTTCACAAGGTCCTTTGCTGTTGTTCTGGGATTGATTTGCACTTTCACACCAAGTACATTCATCTCTAGGAGACAGAACGTGTCTCCTTTCATGAGTGGTATGACGGCTGCGTAGTCCCATGGTGTTTATACTTGTGTACTATTGTTTGTACAGATGAACGTGGTACCTTCAGGCGTTTGGAAATTGCTCCTAAGGATGAACCAGACTTGTGGAGGTCTACAATTCTTTTTCTGAGGTCTTGGCTGATTTCTTTTGATTTTCCCATGTTGTCAAGCAAAGAGGCACTGGGTTTGAAGGTAGGCCTTGAAATACATCCACAGGTACACCTCCAATTGACTTAAATGATGTCAATTAGCCTCAGAAGCTCCTAAAGCCATGACATAATTTTCTGGAATTTTCTAAGCTGTTTAAAGGCACAGTCAACTTAGTGTGTGTGTAAACTTCTGACCCACTGGAATTGTGATTAAGTGAAATAATTTGTCTGTAAACAATTGTTGGAAAAATGACTTGTGTCATGCACAAAGTAGATGTCCTAACCGACTTGCCAAAACTATAGTTTGTTAACAAGAAATGTGTGGAGTGGTTGAAAAACGAGTTTTAATGACTCCAACCACATCGTGTGCGCGAGCGTCGGAAAATACATTAAAAAATCCATGTTTTTCAATTATTTCACCCACACTGCTCGCGTGCGCCAACGAGCGTCTGCGATGCCAAGGGCTAAAATAGAAGTAATTCCTATTTCTCACGCAGATCCCGCTGCAAGTCCTGCCTCTCCCATCTCCTCATTGGCACGTGGGTACCTGCTTCTATAAACCATCTCCTCATTGGTTATACCCACGTGGGTGATTGAAAGATGAATGTTTTGCCGGCAGTCGTGGTAATACTATGAAAGTGTAGATGCCAATCACCATATAAGTTCAAAGATGAAAAAGCCTGGAAGGAGGAGAGATGGCTAGAAACGATTCAGTTTGCCGTTTTATGTGTGGATTAATTGTCGGAGTAGAGGACCTTGTGCATATCAGGTAAAATAACAACTCAATGTTTATATCCCAGGACAAATTAGCTAGCAACAGCAAACTAGCTAAATATGACAAATTAGCTAGCAAGTGCAAGCTAACTAGCTAAATTGCCATAAATGTTTAATGCTTTTCGACCTGTCCCCAAATTAATGTCATTGGTTCAGAGTTTGTTTTGATATTTTAACCTGCGTGTCGTGATCGCGTTTGGTGTAGGGGGACAAAATAAATGTATGCACGATAGCACACGATGGCGCACGCGCGCAGCCGGTTTGGGTTCCGTGTATGTAAACTTCTGACATCAACTGTATCTCCTGGACAAGTAGAATTTAATTGAAACAGCTTTGTTTGGACTTATAATGACTTTGATTTAATCATAGGACACACTAATGCTACTGATTTCGACTGATGATGACTGGGTTGATAGGCCTACTGTATACTGACTACTTATTGTTATTGGTCTTGCCTAATAGGCTAGGCCTACCTATATTCATGGTTAAGGACTGCCTAAGCCTGACTCCTTTCAGTACCTAATTCTTCCACTCCCAATGAGGCATTCTGAGATCCTATTACATCCTGTCCCTTAGTGATCCCCATGGCCTCTAGCCCCTATAGACATCATTATCATTGAGGGAGGCAGACCCTCAGATAGATCCCTGCATCGCTGCTAAGAGCTTGCTACTCTACTGTACTCTACAGTGATTAGATCAGATTAAGGGGTCACAATCACTACTATAGACACATGAGCAGGGCCGGCTCCAGGCATAAGTGATAAATGCGGGCGATAGGGGGCCCGAGATGAAACATTTTTTAAAATTTCAGGTTAAGAACGTAGTCGTGGTCTAAATTTACTGTTGAGAGTTAGAATAGTAGAATACACACGGTGCAAGTTTGAAATGTGGTTTTGCATAAGCAGTTTTTCTCTTGTTTTATCAGTGACTGTCACTCAATTAGCCATGTAAGCTAACAATTTTTAGATTGGTAAGTTAGTTTAGGCAATTATCTAAACTTGGTAGTAATCATGGCCGAATAACAACCCCGGGGCCCTGACCCCCAGGGGGCCCCCATTTATTTTGTTAGCCACTCTTACTCAGTTATCCTAAACATGGCATAAGTCATGGCAGAATGTGTAGAATTGCAGGAAATTACATTAAAAACGGCAAACATTTCTCTCAACCCAAGGCAAAATGTGTAGAATTGCAGGAAAGTAGCTTTAAAATGGCAAAAATGTATCTCTGCCCCATGGCAAAATGAGTAGAACTGCAGAAAATTTGCTTTAAAACGGCAAAAATGTATTTCACATTTCATCTCCGCCCCAGAGCAAAATGTGTAGAACTGCAGAAAACTTGCTTTAAAATGGTAAAAATGTATCTCTGCTCCTTGGCACAATGTATACAATTGCATGAAATGGTTGGGCTCCCCAATCAAATCTCGTTTAGGGCCCCCAAAAGGCCACATGTGCCTGTAACATGGCTCCTCCCACCTACTTATTCAGTGACATTGACAGTGACAGCACAATAGTGCCTTACTGTAGGAGAGCGCTGTCTGTCTTTTGTATGTAGCTAACCTAACAATCAAGCCCAGAGGGACAGTCATAATACGGATCAGATTTGTCAACACAGTGTTGTATGGTTTCTGGCTGGGATGAAGCAAGGAATCACGGCAGAACAGAACATTACTTGTGCTGGCTAGTATTTATGCATGGGGACATTGTCATTGTCACTCTGTCTGTTACCAATGTGGGGGAGACCTCACATTCCTGGATGAGTGAATGTGTATATCCTAAAAGGCACCATGTTCCCAATTAGTGCACTACTCTTGTCCAGGGCCTATAGTGCACTCAACTGGGTACCATTTGGGTCTCAGCCAATGTCTTTGTGTTGGGCATGCTCTTTATAGGGGCATCAGAGGACCTGTTGCTAGCTAGGCAGTCTGGTCAATGATCTCTGTGTATCACTGAAAAACAACGGGTGCCTGCATCAGATTTCACCTGATTCCTCCCCCTTTTGTGTGTATGCATAATGGCCTGAACCTTGGTAGGGAGAGACAGAATTATAATTGAGAACATCGTCCACAGTTAGTTGAACTCCTTTCAAGACTTTGAATGTGGTTTGAAATTAACAGCCATTGATATGTATCTACTCTACTCTTGAGGTGAGCGTGTCATTATTTGCAAATAACTTGATCCTTCTCCATTCCTGTGAGATTCCCCTCATAACAGAACAAGAGCATTGCTGCAGCAGAGGACACTTGTCAGGTTGTCATAAAGGTGAATGAAGTTCCCTTGGCAGTACTCTGTCTCCTCAGAGAGAAGCTAAGAGCCAGTGGTGACTTGGGCTTAGTCAGAGAGATGTTCCCAGCCAGCATCCTCAACCTGAATCAGTCTCAGATCCACAACAAGCACTATTCACTATCTCCTGCATAAACACACACACACACACACAGATAGGTCCTCCTGTCTTTCAGGCATACATAAAAAAAAACTCCCCCCGCCCTTGACGTGTACACTCGTTCACCCCCTTGAGGATTAAAAAAGGGTTGCATTGATGTACATAAAGTCTTATCTACCATATACCCAATGCTTTTTAAATAATGTAGGGAATGTGAACATGCACTTTTGTGGGGAATTGGAATGTGGTTTTAGACTGCCTGTAGCACAAGCAAGCACCACAGCTCCCCTCTTCTCCCTCCATCAGCAAAGCCAGGTGTCAGCTCTCAGCGGACCCAACAAAATGTTCAGGGGGGCTTCAAAGATTAGCCCTGACAAGAGCAGTAGGGGAGAGTGGTCTAAGTCGAGCCAAAGGGTTAAGTTGAGCCACCCTTGTTTTTAGGAAACCATACACCAAATTAATAATTTTACTAAATATTTAGGAAGAGGTCATAATTTTATGGAGTCTGTGAAGGAAGGAACCACATGGGAAAAGTGGTAAGAAAATGAGTGTTTAAAAAAAAAAGTACAAAGGGTATGTTAGGTGTTAAGCCTGTGTTAAAAGATGCTTCAAAGGATTCAAAGACAGAAAAGTGATTGTGAATGTGTTGAATTGTGTTTGGGAAATAAAGAGAGACATGGTTTTATAAAGGTAGTGGTGATATTTCATTCAGTACCAAAATGTATAGGCGGTTTAACTCACTCATACCCAGGTTATTTGTGCCTAGAGACCACTTTTTTGTTTTGGACAAGCTATGTTTTCAAGACTGTAATGTTTACATGAATACTGATTATTTCCATTGATACACAACATCCTGATAATACGGTACCAGTCAAAAGTTTGGGGACACCTACTCATTCAAGAGTTTTTCTTTATGTTTGACTATTTTCTACATTGTAGAATAATAGTGAAGACATCAAAACTATGAAATAATACATATGGAATCATGTAGTCACCAAAAAAGTGTTTTATATTTGAGATTTTTCAAAGTAGCCACCCTTTGCCTTGATGACAGCTTTGCACGCTCTTGGCATTCTCTCAACCAGTTTCATGAAACAGTCACCTGGAATGCATTTCAATTAACAGGTGTACCTTGATAAAAGTTAATTTGTGGAATTTCTTTCCTTCTTAATGCGTTTGAGCCAATCAGTTGTGTTGTGACAAGGTAGGGGTGGTATACAGAAGATAGCCCTATTTGGCAAAAGACCAAGTCCATATTATGGCAAGAACAGCTCAAATAAGCAAAGAGAAACAACAGTCCAGAATTACTTTAAGACATGAAGGTCAGTCGATCCGGAAAATGTCAAGAACTTTGAAAGTTTCTTCAAGTGCAGTCGCAAAAACCATCAAGCGCTATGATGAAACTGGGTCTCATGAGGACCGCCACAGGAAAGGAAGACCCAGAGTTACCTCTGCTGCAGAGGATAGGTTCATTACAGTTACCAGCCTCAGAAATTGCAGGCTAAATAAATGCTTCACAGTGTTCAAGTAACAGACACAGACACTATCATTTCGTTTTTCAACAGGACAATGACCCAACAGACCTCCAGGCTGTGTAAGAGCTTTTTGACCAAGAAGGAGAGTGATGGAGTGCTAGATCAGATGACCTGGCCTCCACAATCACCTGACCTCAACCCAGTTGAGATGGTTTGGGTTGAGTTGGATTGCAGAGTGAAGGAAAAGCCGTCAACAAGTGCTCAGCATATGTGGCAACTCCTTAAAGACTCTTGGAAAAGCATTCCAGGTGAAGCTGGTTGAGAGAATGCCAAGAGTGTGCAAAGCTGTCATCAAGGAAAAGAGTGGCTACTTTGAATAATCTCAAATATAAAATAGATTTTGATTTGTTTAACACTTTTTTGGTTACTCCATATGTGTTATTTCATAGTTTTGATGTCTTCACTATTATTCTACAATGTAGAAAATAGTTCAAATAAAGAAAAACCCTTGAATGAGTAGGTGTGTCCAAACTTTTGACTGGTACTTTATATGTAGATATTTTTGTCAGAAATAATACTATATTTCCCTTGACAGAGTGATGCTGAATGTAAAAAATGGCTCAATTTACCCAACTCTCCCCTATGAATATTTCAGCTATGTCGTGTTCTGGCTCTGACAGGTGGCAGGTGCTGATGAGTGTGCTACTGGTATGAGCTGATCAAAAAGTTAAGACACAGTGCAGCGGAAGAGAAACTCAGATCTGCATGCTGCGGAGCCTCGCCCTGGGGGTAACATGTGTCTGGACATTGAATCAATACATTCTGCTTTTTTTTTACGGATAAAATAAACTTAATGATGGACATTATGGGGCATATATGCAAGGAAAAATTATGCTGCACTCTATCCCAACCCTTATATACATGTTGGATTTTGGGGGGAAAGTCTGCTGAGGGAAGAAGTGGTAGAGTCATTTTTAAGTATCAGAAAAAAATTGTTCTAGAACTGGCCAAGTGTTTTTCGTTTGTGTCTGGAGAAATGGAATGGAATATGAGAAGGGTGACACAAGCGCAAAGTCACATCTGATAAGCTGTGACAAACTTTCTCACACATTACTAAAGCACCATATAACCTTAACAAATATGAGGCAGTGGGTTTGTGTATCTTTCTCTGGTCATTGCTCCAAAGTTGGAATGACTTAATATTCAATGAGTAAAAGTAGTTGGATGTACAAATGGTGTGCTGAAATATTATGGTCCAGAGGTTCAGAGTGATAACATTTAGACCTTTTAAGAGGTGCTGCCAGGTTGTATGGGTTTTCCCCATTGTATAGTACCTTATGTCAATTTAAAGTTAATCCTATCCTGTTCTCCACTTTGGTGTTAAAATCAGCAGCCACATGGAACACAATTAAAGTGTGACTGTTAACTGGCTCATTATGCTGTGACCATGGGGCAAGGGTGTCTGTTGCCCCAGCAACATGTTCATTAATTTAACAGTGTCAATATTAATGGTGTAGCTGTTGGACATTTTGAACTTTTGTGACTGTCACAGAAGTCTCTGACTCTTCATCCGTCCACTTTTATATTTTGTGAAATATTTTATATATATTTTTAAAAGTGCTAACTCTGAAATAAGTAAAGCCTGATCTTCAATAGTTCTAAAAGTTGAGTCAAAAGCCAGTAGGACTGAGAGCCTTGATGACAGTACGATTAAGTGATAATGTCCAAGAAGCCAGTGTTTGGAGGATATGTTGGCATGGGTGTTGTTAGGTCTGAGATGAAGTCGAGGGCTGCCAAACACTGTCTATATATCCTCCAAACACCAGCGTCGAGAGCGTTATCACTTTTATACAAAGGGTTACCAAAATATTCAAATAACGATAGACATATTTTCATTAAAGTTATTTTGATGAATTTATTCACATTATTTCATCCTTCCACAAGATATAGTTCCGATACAAATCTATGATTGCTACCCCACCTGGCTGGTCGTTCATTCTATCGATTTGGTTGCCAGAGACGCAACCCAGTCGTTTTGTTCTGCTTTGTATCTATGGTCGTTCGTTCTAAATGTTCCATTGCCATACTGGCTTGCAACGTTGTTATCCCTTGCTTGCTAGCCAACTACGGCTAACTTACATTCACGTCAAAAAGTGCGGCCAGAATAACAGCAAAGTAGCTGCATTTGTGTTTGTTGAAGCTGTTTTCTAGTGATATTTTGGACACATCCATAACAATGAGCTAATGAGGTGCGATTTTTGCCTGGCATCGAAAATGTGCTCACTCGTCAGGACACTGTTGTTCAGAGGAGCTAGCCAACAACACAGCTAACACAATCACTTCAAACTGAAGCTGGAAAGACTGCAAACTAGCTGCACTTCATTTGGTTTGTCCTTTTTTCAATTTACATTTTTTTGTATATATATCCATGAAAATTACACCAGCTAATTCATGATTTCGACTGGCTGAGAAACGCTGCCTGCCTGTCTGTCTTGTCCTGACTCCTGACGCGTTCATTACTATGGGACAACTGGAGATTGTTTCAACATTCAAATTCAATGTTGCAAATGTTGGAGAGACAGACAGCAAGATTTATACAAATCTCCGCTGTTGAAAACTAAATGTCTTAAAGAAATGTGAGATAATGTCAACATGCTTTTTATAGTAAAGATCAAGTTTATAAATTGCCTGGCTGGGCTGATGAGATAGTGGATTGTGCAGTCAGATGGAACAGAGTAAACAGGCATTTTAACGTCATAGATTTAGCCGGTGGTAACTTGTGGAATAGACACTGGCTGGATTGCGGTTTTAACCAATCAGCGTTCAGTTTTATAATGACAGAGAGATACCAGTTTGTTCCTCAATCTGTGTTTCTGTTTCATAGCTGGCTCTTTGTTTGAGAACCTCCCTTATTTTCCAATGTTGTAAATATTGCTTAATTGGGTCATCATTGAAAACAAAGTTCCCAGCAAGGTTGGTCTTTCAGGTTTATGTTCAAATAAACTCATCCTCACCACGCACATTACACATTTTCTTGGTTTAGTATCCAGGTGGAAATAACTGTCTTCCAAACTCATATCTCTAAGCTTACAATCAATTATGTTTATGTCTATTATGTTTATTAGAATTTACCAAGCATCTCACTTACCATTTCAAGTTGGAGTGGAGTGCACACGCCTCACCACTTGAGTGACTGAGAGAACACTAAGGATTTACTGACAGCGATTTATTTTGGGCGTCTTTTGTTGGTCCTGTCCTGACCGGACGTCTTTTTGGGGTATTTTCTTGGTCTTTTTTTGTGTGTCGTTTTTTGGTGCATTCTGTACCGGCCTTGATTTCAACGTCCACGGACGTAGATTTCTGGTCCGGACGTCTATGTAAGGTTCAGATTTGGTCCAGTCTGGACCGGCCTTGATTTGTTTGGTTCAGATTTGGTCCAGTCTGGACCAGCCTTGATTACAATGTCCGGACCAAATCTGAACCAATCATAGATATCTATGTTTCACAAGTTTGGACAGCACAGTACAGTACAGCAGAGCATAGCATATTACATTACAGAAAAGTAGAGTAAAGTACAATACAGTAGAGCACAGTAAATTATAGTACTGTAAAGTATAGTTCAGTACAGTAGAGTACAGCACAGTGTATTGTACCCTACATCACTCTAATGTACTCTACTCTACTGAAGTAAACTGACCTGTACACTACTCTACTGAATTGTACTGTACTGTACTATACTCTACTGAATTAAGCTGTACTGTACTGTACTCTACTTTACTCTGATCTACTGAATATAACTCTACTGTCCCGTACTGTATCGTACTGTAATGTGTTAAACTGTGCTCTACTGTGCTGTGCTGAACTGTGACGTATAGTAAGTACTGTGCTGTTCAAACTTGTGAAACATAACCTAGATGTATATGATTATTTAGATTCAGTTTGGTCCGGACCAACCAAATGTGTACTTGCTTTGCAAGTGTATGCTTTTGCCCCTGCAAAATTAACAAAATACAGAAATCCCCATAAAAATCGGTCAGTTTAAGCTAGAGATCTTTTTTTTGTGTGCATTGAATGTATCTCAATCCACCACATCCACTTATGTTGCACTTCCGCATCTGCAGTAAAAGGTGACAGAGCTAGAGCGGTGTTTGTCAGACCATGAGACATCCCAAAAATCGGCCTTCTCACAACATCGTCTGTAGCATCCAAGAAGTTTGGCCTACAAACTATTATGACCCCCACAATGTTAAGATGAGAATCTCACGAACACATACATGTCGGTTGCCTCACAAAAAGAAGGGGTTAAATGCATGTAAAAAAATAAATAATGTAATAACGTTTCCTCATCTTTCTTATTTCTTTCAGATGTAGGACATACACTTCAGAATAAACATTTTTTTAGGACTATCTGTTGTTAATTGCAGTAAGGCCCCCCAAAAATTTCATCAACATTTTTTTTTTATATATTTTTATTCTTCAAGGGGTCTTAAAATTCTAAATCAAATAGCAAAACGATCCTTGGTTTGACCTTCTTAAAACAATTCTATATAGCTTAAACCATGCAATCTATTATCAGTTCTAAACATGTCTTTTTGTTCTATATGCTGCGAGCAGCATGATTTATTTTCCTGCACGCATGACAGAGTTATTGGTCGGAGAATGTTTCTGGAGCCGCTGAGCCAAGGGGGTGTATCAATCCTGCTGTAGGACTCATTGCAACCAGCAGGTGAAACAAATTACTAAAATGAACGAGTCACTCACAAGAACTAATCAGTCAGTAAAAAGAGTCGTTCAAAAAGAACGAATTGTTCGCAAACTGCATATCACTGCCTTGAACATCATTGTTGCCAGTTTTAAAGGTTTTGAAAAAGCTAACATAAGTGCATGTGACAGATGGGAGCAATATGTTGCAATCATCAGTCGACTCCTCTTTCCTATATCAAATTAATTGTAAAAGTTCGGTATTTTGACGTCACTTTGCTTACTGGGAGGTGACTGAGTTTTACAGAGGAACTAAAAGTGGAACTGTGATGCAATGCCAACCAGCCCAGTTTGGTTGGATGCTACAGTGTGACCTGAGATACTGTGTAGACTGTTAGTTGTTATATAGTCCATTGTGACTTGTTGCAGGTGTCAGTGGAAGGGTTGTTGTTAGCAGCACGAGAAACCCAGTGCATTGTAGTCATGTGAGTAGCATGGAGACAAAGGCTAAAGCTAAACAAACCCTACTTGCTGTGTGATAACTACTGTGACTAAGTCTGCCTGGACTCTGTCTCTTTACTAAGACTGATGCAAGGCCCCAGTTACCCCCAATGCACCCAGCCGTGTGCAAGACATGTCACGAGAGTGTTTGGCCTCTGTTGAGGTACACAGGTCCCTTTACGTTTGGGCCTCCCTCTCTGTTCTCTCTCACTTTCTGTAATGTGGGTCAGCCAAAAGGGCACACACACACACAGCTTTATTTTCGTGAAAATGTATTCCCATTCAAAATCCTATTTTCCCTAACCATTAACCTTAACTGTAACCCTACCCTTAACATAACTCTAACCTCAACCCTAATCTTAAACCCAATTCACAAACCCCTTAACTAACTCCTAACCCTAAACGTAACCCTTAAGCCTAAAATAGAATTTTAACAAATTCTGGACGTTACAAATGGTTTCTTGTTTTCCTACATTGATGTTCTATTTGGCTCAAACAGTTAAGCAAAATCCTTGTTCTTTAATTTTGGTGCACATACATTAATTTTAGGAACGGTGCTTAATTCTACTCTGCACCAGTAATTTGGCTCTCTATCTCAGTAATTTCCATGGCGTCCAGAGATTGTAATGCCTCCCTCAAATCTAGATGTTCTCATTAACATCAGAGCAGATGTCGTCATTAGTTGAATTAGAAGTAGCCAACTTTTAATTCAAGTAGCCGATAGGCGGGGGGCCCACAAACACTTTTTAGAGGGGGGGGGTTGGAGTCCCCCCGGAGGTCAGGCCCCATAGATAGCATATGAACACGACATAAGCAATGAAAGAAATGTTTAGAATACCAAAAATTTGCTTTAAAACTGCACATTTTTCTCCCTGCCCCATCAAAACAAAAACATATTATTTGGGGGGGGGGGGGTGGGCTTGCTTGGACCTTTCGGGGGCCATGCAAATCTACGCTATGCCCCTGTGTTATCTCATGTGGAAGGTCTACATGCGATACATCCTCACTGCATATGCGCATATGCGTTGAACTATCTGTTTTCTCAAAGGCTTCCCATGGTTTAGACGTTCAAACTGTTAAAACGTTTACCCAACAGCCTGCCTACGGTCTACCCAAGTGTCTTTTTTTACACACAATAGTGGTATGTTTTCCGTTTATGATACTTGGAAATGGTCATCCCTAAGGTCAGAAGCATGTGCAGAGAGAACACATCATGAACACACCCCTGTCTCTCTCTACTTTGCCCCTTTGTCTAGCTCTCTTTCTTAGGCGCTCTCGCTCAAATTAAATTAAAATAAAATAAATCAAATAGTATTTGTCACATGCTTCGTAAACAACAGATGTAAACTAACAGTGAAATGCTTACTTATGAGCCCTTCCCAACAATACAGAGAAAAAAAAACACAACATGTAATGTGTTGGTCCCATGTTTCATGAGTTGAAATAAACGATCACAGAAATGTTCCAAATTCACAAAAAGCTTCTTTCTCTCAGATTTTCTGCACAAATTTGTTTACATCCCTGTTAGTGAGTGTTTCTCCATTGCCAAGATAATCCATCCACCTGACAGGTGTGTCATATCAATAAGCTGATTAAACAGCATGAGCATTACAAAGGTGCACCATGTGCTGGGGACAATAAAAGGCCACTCTAAAATGTGCAGTTTTGCCACACAACACAATGCCACAGATGGCTCAAGTTTGAAGGGAGCTTGCAATTGGCATGCTGACTGCAGGAATGTCCGCTAGAGCTGTTGCCCGAGAATTTAATGTTAATTTCTCTACCATAAGCAGGCCTCCAACATCGTTTTAGAGAATTTCCAACCGGCCTCACAACCGCTGACCACATGTATAGCGGGTGGGTGAGTGGTTTGCGGGTGAGCGGTTTGCTGATGTCAACGTTGTGAACAGAGTGCCCCGTGGTGGCGGTGGGCAGGCATAAGCTACGGACAACGAACACAATTGCATTTTATCGTTGGCAATTTGAACGCACAGAGATCCTGTAATGAGATCCTGAGGCCCATTGTCGTGCCATTCATCTCCAACTATCACCTGTTTCAGCATGATAATGCACAGCCACATGTCGCAAGAATCTATACACATTTCCAGGAAGCTGAAAATGGCCCAGTTCTTCAATGGCCTGTGTACTCACCAGACATGTAACCCATTGAGCATGTTTGGGATGCTCTGGATCCAAGTGTATGACAGCGTGTTCCAGTACCCGACAATATTCAGCAACTGCGCACAGTCATTGAAGAGGAGTAGGATAACCTTCCCCAGGCCATAATCAATGCCCCGAAGGAGATGTGTTGCGCTGCATGAGGTAAATGGTGGTCACACCAGATACTGACTGGTTTTCTGATCCACACCACAACTTTCTTTTGAGGTATATGTGACCAACCAGATGCATATCTGTATTCCCAGTCAAGTGAAATTGATAGTGACTTTATTTCAATTGAATGATCTCCTTATATGAACACTAACATCTTTGTAATTGTTGCGTTTTATATTTTTGTTCAGTATATTTATCAGTCTTATGGCTTGGGGGTAGAAGCTGTTCAGGGTCCTGTTGGTTCCAGACTTGGTGCATCAGTACCGCTTGCAGTGTGATAGCAGAGAGAACAGTCTATGACTTGGGTGGCTGGAGTCTTTGACAATTTTTAGGGCCTTCCTCTGACACTGCCTGGAATAGAGGCCCTGGATGGCAAGGAGCTCGGCCAGCTGGTGCAGCTGTTGAACCTTTTGAGGATATGAGGGCCGATGCCAAATCTTTTCATCCTCCTGAGGGGGAAGAGACGTTGTTGTGCCCTTTTCACGACTGTGCTGGTGTGTGTGGACAATGAGAATTCCTTAGTGATGTTGACACCGAGGAACTTGAAGCCCTTGATGTGCTCCACCACAGCTCTGTTGATGTGGATGGGGGCGTGCTCGGCTCTACGTTTCCTGTAGTCCATTATCAGCTCCTTTGTCTTGCTGACGTTAAGGTAGAGGTTGTTGTTCTGGCAACACACTGCCAGGTCTCTGACCTCCTCCCTGTAAGCTGTCTCATTGTCGTCGGTGATCAGGCCTACCACTGTTGTGTCGTCGACAAACTTAATGATGGTTTTGGAGTCATGCGTGGCCACGCAGTCGTGGGTGAACAGGGAGTTTAAGAGGGGACTAAGCACGCACCCCTGAGGGGCCCACGTGTTGAAGGTCAGTGTGGTGGATGTGTTGTTGCCTACTCTCACCACCTGGGGGCAGCTCGTCAGGAAGTCCAGTTGCAGAGGGAGGTATTTAATCCCAGGGTCCTTAGCTTAGTGATGAGTTAGGAGGGCACTATAATGTTGAACGCTGAGCTGTGGTCAGTGAACAGCATTCTGACATAGGTCTTCCTTTTGTTGAGGTGGGTAAGGGCAGTGTGAAGTAAAACAGAGATTGCGTCATCTGTTGGGGCGGTATGCGAATTGAAGTGGGTCCAGTGTGTCTGGGATAATGATGTTGATGTGAACCATGACCAGCCTTTCAAAACAGAGTGCTATGGGGCGGCAGTCATTTGGACAGGTTACCTTGCCGTTCTTGGTCACAGGGACTATGGTGGTCTACTTGAAACATATAGGTATTACAGACTGGGTCAGGTAGGGCCACACACACACACACACACACACACACACACACACACACACACCGAGCGAGCATAGCAGCACAACCTTGTGTGCTGCTATATTCCCCAACTTTATACCAATTTTAAACATGTGTTATGACTGTTACACCCTACGCATATGGCTTACAAATTACCCAGTTAGCAGTTTAATTTCCTTCAGTTTGTGCATTTTTTTAGTGCCTTCTTTGTGTTTGTTTTCTTCTTGTTTATTGCTGCTGCTTTGTGAACATACGCGTTCTATACGAGATGTGCCCACGGACTTGTGTGTGTATTCTCAAGGTTGATCGAGAGGTAAGCATCATACCTGTTATATCTAGCTTAGCTGTCAAAGAACGCATAGCTGCACAGTTCCACATTGTACATCACTCTGTCGTTTAATGACATGTGCCACTCATTCTGACAACCCATTCATCCGTAAAGCAGCACACTGTCATAAACCATAACAACGTACAGTAAAACGAACAGCATGTCGTACCATGCATAACAATACCGTTTAGACTTTTCCCTTTTCAAAGATGGATTAGTATGTAGGTTATTTTGACCTATCTTTTACCGCGTACAAGACTACTGGGAACTTGGAACTCCAAACTCCAAAATCTCCAACATCAGACTTTGAGACATTTTGCGAACTCTGGAAAAAAACGAGTTCCGACTGTGAAAAATTGTTTTGAACGGTCATCCAACTCGGAATTCCAACTCGGAAACTCAGGCATCATCGTAGAGCTCTGACTTCTCCGACATGAATATCAGTGACGTTGCTATTTGACCAGTTTCTTTTGTAGAGTTCTCAGTTCTCCTGAAAGCAGCATTTTCCAGTGTTGCGTAATCGTACTCATTCTGATATTTCTTAATTCCTTTAGTTATTTAATTTGGATTTGTGTGTATTGTTTTGTATTGTTAGGTATTACTGCACTGTTGGAGCTAGAAACATACACATTTCACTGCACCTGCGATAAGATCTGCAAAATATGTGTACGTGACCAATACAATTTTATTTGATTTGTAGTCCTAAACTGACTGATTCACAGAGCAATACAGGTAGTAGACTGCTTTATAATGTAAGCCTACAGTATACAGTATGTGTGAGGGGTGATGGGACACGCGTATGCAGTGCCTGGGGAAATTTGCATACCACTGCTGGTCAGTATTCAAGACACCTGCCCTTGTACATGGCCTCTCCTTGATGTGTGCTTGCTGTGGTAGGATTATTGGTTAGGATTCTAGAATAGTGATGAGCCTGGAAGGGTGTAAAGTTTATGGTAATTTGAAGTAAATATTGTTGTGTGGAATTTGAGTTTGTGTGTCTATATTCATGCCTGTATGCGTGTGTGTGTGTGTATGAGTGAGTGCATGGTAATGGAGGGGGTATAACAGCAGAATGTGCAGATGATCAATCATTGATCCTTTTTGCAAAACTGCCATGGAACAAAGTCAATTAAACAAGCCAGCGGGTTCAGCCCAGGTTAGGTTTATAAGGTTATAGACTGATGAGAGAATGACTTGGAGCACTCTACCTTTTAGTTGAATATTACACTGGCAAGGGAACAGAATGGACCAAAGTGAAGTGTGCTAACCTGAAAACAACAGAAAGCACAGATTGACTAGATGCTCACCATTTTTAGACGGCAACAATAACAAAAATAGAGACCCTATGGCAGTATTTGTCTCTGAGCTTCTTCCACTCTCCCTGACATGATAAAGCGAGGATTAGCAAGGAGTCTTCTGTGTCAGAATTAAAGGATACAGGGGCGGACTGGGACCACAAATCGGCCCTGGCATTTCTAACACACCGGCCCATATTTGTTTTGAGGCGCCCACATAGGCCCATTTATTTCGTTGAGGCCCCACACTGCCACAGAGGCCCCAAAAAACTAGTTAGACAGGCCCACTGGGATAAAACTGGACCAACTCATCTGGCACTCATCTGTACCATGCCTCAGGACTACCTGGCCTGATGACTCCCTGCTGTCCCCAGTCCACCTGGCCGTACTGCTGCTCCAGTTTCAACTGTTCTGCCTGCAGCTATGGAACCCTGACCTGTTCACTGGACGTGCTACCTGTCCCAGACCTGCTGTTTTCAACTCTCTGGAGACAACAGGAGATAGAGGGATACACTGAATGATTGGCTATGTAAAGCCAACTGACATTTACTCCTGAGGTGCTGACCTGTTGCACCCTCGACAACCACTGTGATTATTATTATTTGACCCTGCTGGTCATCTATGAACATTTGAACATCTTGGCCATGTTCTGTTATAATCTCCAACCGGCACAGCCAGAAGAGGACTGGCCACCCCTCATAGCCTGGTTCCTCTCTAGGTTCTTCCTAGGTTCTGCCCTTTCTAGGGAGTTTTTCCTAGCCACCGTGCTTCTACAAATGCATTGCTTGCTGTTTGTGGTTTTAGGCTGAGTTTCTGTACAGCACTTTGTGACATCAGCTGATGTAAGAAGGGCTTTATAAATACATTTGATTGATTGATTTGCCAGATGGCCAGTCTTGCCCCTGAAAGAATAGGATGACGTGTTTCAGACTGTCTCTTTGGTTTGTCATATTTAGGCCCTTGTCTAGTTGTGTTTTGGTTTTGGTCCAATTTTTGTTTTGGCATCAGCAGTGTTGGACACCAGTCTTATTAGGCAATGGCAGACCATAATATTTATGAAAAGATTCAGCTAATGGAACCATCATCTCGGGTGCTCTAAACATAGTAGAAATATACAAAATAAGTCTGAGGCTTTCTGAGGTGTTATGGTTGGGTCTGTCTGTATATTGCCCTCTTTCTCACATCCCCACTCTGAAGTTCATGTTCTTACCACCATCCTTTATTGTGGTTAAAATAACCACTTTACCTCCAGGTATTTAGTCATTTTTTGACCTTTTGAAAAATATTCCATGCTATTACTATCTCAAACACAGAGAAGTCAGCAAAATAAGGTTGAGAAAATGACATTGTCTCTGGGGATCTAAGAAACCCATTGTGTAGTATGCACATAGACTTATAGAGAATCAGAAAAAAAATTGTAATAATGAAGCTGCAATAATGAAGTACGATGCCATTGTGTTCTCTAGTCTACAGGTGCCACTGCCTGGTGGGTTCAGCTCCATTGTCCTTCCCACATGCTCCCCTCATGTCCTACATTGGCTGTAAGCTTCAGGCCCTGCAGCTATTGTGCTGACCAACAGGTGTGTGTGTGTGTGTGTGTGTGTGTGTGTGTGTGTGTGTGTGTGTGTGTGTGTGTGTGTGTGTGTGAATACACAAGGATTACTCCTTGCATGAATGGTCAGGCCACAAAACCCACAACAGACATTCCTGTTCCTCATGCTTCATCAGATAGAAAGATAGAGAAGCGAGAAAGGAAGAGGGATAGAGAGATACATAAACTGCAGCTGAATTTTCAAGAGGCAGATACAGTTGTAGTGAATGGGGGAGAGAAAGGAAGAGTAATGTATAGTAGACTGGTAACAAAAGAGAAATTAATTATGTAGACAGTGAGTGACAGATTCACAGAGCCAGAAAAAAGAGAGAGACAGAAAGAAAGAGACAGCGATAGGAAGGAGGCAAACGGGAGCGAATGAGAAAGAGAGTGGGGTGATTCCATGCCAGCATTGCCCAAAAATATTTTGAGGATCACAGATTGTTCTTGCAATTCTCACATAGAAACTTCATTGGAAGGAAGGATGTTTGATATGCTTTTTACATTTGTTACACATTTTGGGGGGGAGAGAATCATGATGAAATTGGCAATTTTAAGCCCTTTTTAGACCTATAAATGCCCCCTGTAAGACCCTATGATCCTTGAACCATACATGATGCAGACATCTTGGTGTCATAATACTCATTATAGTGTGCTCAAAAATGGAATATTGCTACATTCTGAAATAAAATGTTACACATCAATTTATTCAACAATAAAACTATTAATATTAATATCTCAAAAGTACCCTTTTTAATTTTGTACTCTACAAGTACATCACATTTCAAGAGTGGGTTCTCTGCTACTTTTAACAAATTACAAAAATGTTATGAGCACCACTAACATAGTGAATGGGAAAATGGATTCAAAGGGCACTCCATCTGCTGGTGATTTGCTGAATGTGCAATCCTACAGGAGGGCTGTGATTCGTTACCTAAGCAATAAGGCATGAGAACCCAGGGATATTTGTGTGATAACTCCCGACTAAGGGCTGTTCGGGAACAGCACTTAGGAGGAAGTTATCATACGATAATCCCCGGGTTTGAGGGCCTTACTGCTTTTATAAAATGGTTGCCAACATATTTATGAAAATATTACTGAAATGTTTTCATTAAGAACATCATTTTAACGTGTAAATGTGTTTTGCTTTCTGAAGTTGCTAAGCAAGCGGTGTCGAGTCCTGACCAGTAAAAGGGGTTATTTGTTATTGTAGTTTGGTCAGGGCGTGGCAGGGGGTGTTTGTTTTGTGTGTTTCGTTGTTTTTGGTTTAGGTTCTATGTTATCTATTTCTATGTGTTTATCTAGTTTTCTATTTCTATGTTGAGTTTTTGGCAATGACCTCCAATTAGAGGCAGCTGGTTGTTGTTGTCTCAAATTGGAGGCCATATTTAGTGGGGTTTGTTTTCACTTGTGTTTTGTGGGTGGTTGTTTCCAGTATAGACTGTGCACCTTACTGGACTGTTTTCGTCGTCAGTTTATTTTGTTTAAATGTTTTCTTTAATAAAGAAAGAAGATGAGCACTTTACCCGCTGCGTTTTGGTCCAATCCTTACGACTACTATGACAGAACCACCCACCAAACAAGGACCAAGCAGCGGGGATTGGAGCACCAAACAAGGACCAAGCAGCGGGGATTGGAGCACCGAAGAGAAGGATGGACGTGGGAGGCAGATCGATGTTTCTGGGAGAGGAAACTAAGGGAGCTAGATGAGGCCGAGAGGCATCCCCAAAACGTTTTTTTGGGGGGGCACACGGGGAGTTGGGCAGAGTCAGGATGGAGACCTGAGCCAACTCCCCGTGCTTATTATGGGGAGCGACGGATCAAGCAAGCACCTTGTTATGCGGAGATACGCACTGTGTCGCCCATACGCATGCACAGTCCGGTGCGGTCAATAAGGGCTCGGGAGAAGTGCGCCGGCGCAGCGCATCTGGCCACCAGTGCATCTCCTCGGTCCAGTTTAGCCTGTTCCTGCTCCTCGCACTAGCCCTGAGGTGCGTGTCACTAGTCTGGCGCCCCCAAAGCCAGCCCCACGCATCAAGCCTGTAGTGCGCCTGCCCAGTCCAGTACATCCTGTTCCTGCTCCCCGCACTAGCCATGAGGTGCGTGTTACTAGTCTGGCGCCTCCAAAGCCAGCCCCACGCATCAGGCTTCCAGTGTGCCTGCCCAGTCCAGTACGTCCTGTTCCTGCTCCGCGCACTCACCCTCCAGTGCGCCTCCATAACCCGGTACAGCCAGTGCCTGCTGTGAGCACTCTGCCATTAGTACGTCCTGTTCCTGTTCCCCGCACTCATCCTCCAGTGCGCCTCCATAACACGGTACATCCAGTGCCTGCTGTGAGCACTCGGCCTCCAGCGACGCTCTCCAGTCTGCAGCCTTCAGCGACGCTCCTCAGCCCGCAGCCTTCAGCGACGCTCCTCAGCCCGCAGCCTTCAGCGACGCTCCTCAGCCCGCAGCCTTCAGCGACGCTCCTCAGCCCGCAGCCTTCAGCGACGCTCCGCAGCCTTCAGCGACGCTCCTCAGCCTTCAGCGACGCTCCTCAGCCCGCAGCCTTCAGCGACGCTCCTCAGCCCGCAGCCTTCAGCGACGCTCCTCAGCCCGCAGCCTTCAGCGACGCTCCTCAGCCCGCAGCCTTCAGCGACGCTCCTCAGCCCGCAGCCTTCAGCGACGCTCCTCAGCCCGCAGCCTTCAGCGACGCTCCTCAGCCCTGGGCCTCCAGCGACGCTCCTCAGCCCTGGGCCTCCAGCGACGCTCCCCAGCCCTGGGCCTCCAGCGACGCTCCCCAGCCCTGGGCCTCCAGCGACGCTCCCCAGCCCTGGGCCTCCAGCGACGCTCCCCAGCCCTGGGCCTCCAGCGACGCTCCCCAGCCCTGGGCCTCCAGCGACGCTCCCCAGCCCTGGGCCTCCAGCGACGCTCCCCAGCCCTGGGCCTCCAGCGACGCTCCCCAGCCCTGGGCCTCCAGCGACGCTCCCCAGCCCTGGGCCTCCAGCGACGCTCCCCAGCCCTGGGTCTCCAGCGACGCTCCCCAGCCCTGGGTCTCCAGCGACCCTCCCCAGCCCTGAGTCTCCAGCGACCCTCCCCAGCCCTGAGTCTCCAGCGACCCTCCCCAGCCCTGAGTCTCCAGCGACCCTCCCCAGCCCTGAGTCTCCAGCGACCCTCCCCAGCCCTGAGTCTCCAGCGACGCTCCCCAGCCCTGAGTCTACGGAACGGGAGCTACGCCCAGAGCCAGAGCCACCTCCGGAGTGGGAGGATTGGGGGGAGGGTGGGTGGGGGGGTGTAGCACAGGGTGGCCACCCTCCCTTTTAAGTTTGGGGTTAGTTTTGTGGGTTTTTTGTTTTTGAGGTTCATTCGGGGTCTGCACCTTTGGGGGGGTGGTACTGTCACGTCCTGACCAGTAAAAGGGGTTATTTGTTATTGTATTTTGGTCAGGGCGTGGCAGGGGGTGTTTGTTTTGTGTGTTTTTGGTTTATGTTCTATGTTATCTATTTCTATGTGTTCATCTAGTTTTCTATTTCTATGTTGGGTTTTTGGCAATGACCTCCAATTAGAGGTAGCTGGTTGTCGTTGTCTCTAATTGGAGGCCATATTTAGTGGGGTTTGTTTTCACTGGTTGTTTCCAGTATAGCCTGTGCACCTTACTGGACTGTTTTCGTCGTCAGTTTATTCTGTTTAATTGTTTTCTTTAATAAAGAAAGAAGATGAGCACTTTACCCGCTGCGTTTTGGTCCAATCCTTACGACTACTATGACAAGCGGGCTGGTCTTGAGTTCTTTTTTCATGTTTTGAACCAGTCATTAATTTTCATAATTCTATTCATTCGACGTTGCTATGCCGAACAAATCATTGTCATGTAGCTAGCTAGCAGAAAATCAATAATGATGAGACAAGAACTTCAATAAATAATTATTTATTAAATATCCAATAGGCCTATATATGCAACAGCTATTATGGTTGGTGAGTCTGAACTAACCAAGCTAGTTGGTGATTATATTAATGTTTCTGTTGGTGGCACACGTGTGGAACAACTGTCCATGGTCCTGGTACTGGTGGGTAAAAGCAAGTGTTTACCTCTTCATTGGCGGAGAATGGGACGTGCCACTCACATCGTTGCCAGCTAAAATGGCACTCCAGAGCTTTCAGTTCTTGTCCCACAACTCCTGTATATCAACCAATCAGCATTCAGGATCCAAACAACCAGTTTTATAATGACCTATAATGTCAATTTCTATGTATAAAATGTATAATTTCTTCAAAAGTGCACTCTTAGATGAAAAGGTGCTGTCTCGAACTTAAAACCTGTCTGGGGTATGTGGGACGATTTCGTCCCACCTACGTAACAGCTACTGATATTCCAGTGGCGCGATTTTTGAATCGTTAGAAATACTATTACTTCAATTTCTCAAACATATGACTATTTTACAGCTATTTAAAGACAAGAATCTCGTTAATCTAACCCCACTGTCCGATTTCAAAAAGGCTTTACAACGAAAGCAAAACATTAGATTATGTCAGCAGAGTGCCCAGCCAGAAAAAATCAGACAGCCATTTTTCAAGCTAGCATATCATGTCACATAAACCCAAACCACAGCTAAATGCAGCACTAACCTTTGATGATCTTCATCAGATGACACACCTAGGACATTGTGTTATACAATACATGCATGTCTGTTCAATCAAGTTCATATTTATATCAAAAAACAGCTTTTTGCATTAGCATGTGACGTTCAGAAAACGCATAACCCCCGGCAAACTTCCGTTGAATTTACTAACAGTTTGCTAAATTACTCACGATAAACGTTCACAAAAAGCATAACAATTATTTTAAGAATTATAGATACATTACTCCTCTATGCACTCGATATGTCCGATTTTAAAATAGCTTTTCGGATGAAGCACATTTTGCAATAATCTAAGTACATAGCCCGGCATTACAGGGCTAGCTATTTAGATACCCACCCAGGTCAGCATCCACCAAAATCACATTTCCTATAAGAAAAATGTTCTTACCTTGCTTGTTCTTCATCAGAATACACTGCCAGGACTTCTACTTCAATAACAAATGTTGGTTTGGTCCCAAATAATCCATCGTTATATCCAAACAGCGACGTTTTGTTCGTGAGTTCTAGAATGCTTCTTCCCGGTTTCGCGCATGGCGCATTGGCGTGTCAAAAATGTCTAAATATTCCATTACCGTACTTCGAAGCATGTCAACCGCTGTTTAAAACCAATTTTTATGCCATTTATGTCGTAGAGAAGTGATAATATTCCGACCGGGAGTATGCATTGAGCCTAAACAGCCGAATAAAATTTCTCCTCAGAAGCGACTCATGCACGCGCATCATTCAAAGGTCCTCGGAGCATCCACTTACAAAAGGCGATAATATGTTTCAACCTGAGGCTCCCTCGTAAACCTTCAGTTATTTCGCGGGCTCTGAGAGCCTATTGGAGCCCTGGGAATTGTCACGTTACAGCTAAGATCCTTACTTTTCAATAAAAAGATGCAAGACGCACGACTCCTTGTCAGACAGGGTACTTCCTGCTTGAAACCTTGTCAGGTTTTTGCCTGCCATAGGAGTTCTGTTATACTCACAGACACCATTCAAACAGTTTTAGAAAATTCAGAGTGTTTTCTATCCAAACCTGAACAATAATATGCATATTCTAGCTTCTGAGTTGGTGTAGGAGGCAGTTAAAAATGGGAACATATTTTTCCAAAATTCTCAATACTGCCCCCTAGCCCAGACAGGTTAAAAGGGTTATTATGTTGTCCCCATAGGAGAGCCCTTTGAAGAACCCTTTTTGTTCCAGGTAGAACCCAAAAACCATATTCTACACTGAACCACAAATAGTTCTATCTTGAACCAAAAAGGGTTCTACCTGGAACCGAAAATGGTTTTCCTATGGGGACAGCCAAATAACCCTTTTGGAACACTTTTTTTTCTGACAGTGTAGCAGAGAGCCCACTCTGGACATTTGACATGTTTGAAAAATATATTGTTCCAAACAATATGTAAAATAATATGCAAAATCTAATTCAGTAGACTGGCCTTTGTGTCATTGTCTGGTCTTTCAGTGGTGCATCACATGACACGTGTTCTCTCGCAGCAGCACAGCTACAGAATACAGAAGCAGCTAGAGCAGCAATATAGCCCTCCCTGTGTTTTATCTGTACCAAAATGTTGAATCTGCTGAGGTCATATTAACACATGCCTTTTGTTTCACTGCCTGTATCTGTCTAGTGTTGCGTTGTACTTTCTCTGACTGTATACAGTATAGCCAATATCACAGTGAACTCAGCTCCATTCTTCATTGAATCAGATGGCTCATTCTTCTCAAAACTCTCTGATATTGCTAACTAGTTTAACGACTTTTTAATTGGCAAGATTCGCAAATTTAGGTATGACATGCCAACAACAAACTCTGAACCTTCATACTCATGCATCATTGACCAAACTTTCTGTTCAAACAGGTAACACACAGCTCATAAATACCCCAGAAGACATTCTTCCAGGGGTCTCTTCATAGTCCCCAAGCCCAGAACAGACTCCGGGAAACATACAGTACTACATAGAGCCATGACTACATGGAACCTCAAGTCACTCAAGCAAGCGGTAAAATCTGATAAAACAACACCTCACGGCACAACACGGACAGTGAAGACACACACACACACACACACAAATGCACATACACTCTAACACACACACCTTACACACACATTGTAATGTTGCAATTGCTATTGCACTCCACACTGCCTTTTCCCACCTGGACAAAAGGAACACCTACGTGAGAATGCTGTTCATTGACTACAGCTCAGTGTTCAACACCATAGTGCTCTCCAAGTTCATCACTACACTAAGGAACATGGGACTGAACACTTCCCTCTGCAACTGGACTTCCTGACGGGCCGCCACCAGGTGGTGAGGGTAGGCAACAACACATCCCCCACACTGACCCTCAATATGGGGGCACCTCAGGGGTGCGTGCTTAGTCCCCTCCTGTACTCCCTGTTCACCCACTACTGCGTGGCCAAGCACAACTCCAACACCATCAATAAGTTTACCGACTACACAACGGTGGTAGGCCTGATCATTTATGACGATGAGACAGCCTATAGGGAAGAGGTCAACAACCTCTCCCGCAAAGTGAGCAAGACAAAGGAGCTGATCGTGGACTACAGGAAAAGGAGGGCCGAGCATGCCCCATTCACATTGACAGGGCTGTAGTGGTGCAGGTTGAGAGCTTCAAGTTTGTTGGTGTCCACATCACTAAGGACCTACCATGGTCCAAACACACCAAGACAGTGGTGAAGAGGGCACAACAATGCCTATTCCCCCTCATGAGGCTGAAAAGATTTGGCTTGGGTCCTCAGATCCTCAAAAATATCTACAGCTGCAACATTGACAGCATCCTGACTGGTTGTATCACCGCTTGGCATGGCAACTGCTTGGCATCCGACCGCAAGACGCTACAGAGGGTGGTGCGTATGGCCCAATACACCACATGGGCCAAGCTTCCTGCCATCCAGGACATCTGTACCAGGTGGTGTCAGAGGAAGGCTCCAAAAATTGTCAAAGACTCCAACCACCCAAGTTAAAGACTGTTCTCTTTGCTATCGCACAGCAAATGGTACCGGAGCGCCAAGTCTGGGACCAAAAGGTTCCTAAACAGCTTCTGCCCCCAAGCCATAAGACTGCTGAACAGTTAATCAAATGGCTACCTGGACTATTTGCATTGAGACCTCCCAGTTTTATTCGTATTTTTTTGCAATGCCTCTCTGGCACATGCTCGAAGTACACTTACTGGACTCTAACCACACACTCACACACAGTACACTGACACTCCAA
This sequence comes from Salmo trutta, assembly GCF_901001165.1. Classification (NCBI taxonomy): domain Eukaryota; kingdom Metazoa; phylum Chordata; class Actinopteri; order Salmoniformes; family Salmonidae; genus Salmo; species Salmo trutta. The sequence continues at coordinate 28,766,988 of NC_042960.1, read as the reverse complement.
CACACACACGGACATACACACACAAAACACACATTCACATTCCTTGACACTCTTCACATACGCTGCTGCTACTCTGTTTATTATCTATGCATCACTTTACCCCTTTACCACTTTACTCTGTACCAGTACCCCTTGTATATAGCCTTGTTATTTTTACTTTATATATTTTGCAAATTTGTTGTACTTTTTTATAACTCTTTATTGTTGTTTATTAAGGGTTTGTAAGTAAGCATTTCACAGAAAGGTTGTATTTGGCGCATGTGACAAATAAAATAAGATTTGAGGAAGAGTAAGGGGATCCTACTAAGTACTAAATATTGTGTGCGTGTGTGCGTGTGGGAATACAGTATAGAAGAGATGGAGATACATGGGATGTGAACATAAAAAATGTCCCTTTAGGGGAGTACAACTGTGCTTTGTGTAACTCAGTAAGCCCTCTGAAAGGTCTGAGTGGTTGTAGGTGGACTGCGTTCAAGTCTCTGTGGTCCTGACCAGGCTGTCATTGCCCTCTAGGGAGATTAACCAGTTGTTATGAGGTCATGATGATCATGAGGTCACAGGCCTGTTGAAGTGTGAGGGAGCAGAGAGCAGTGCCACCACGCTTAAACTAGAAAAAAAAATACCTATGAGCCAGTTTCACACAGCAGGAAAAGAATCCTGCAGCAACATGAATGTGAATTGTTATGTGGATTGTAATTAATATAATTTTTTTGTAGGAGTTAATACATTTTCCGTTAGGGCAAATCATATATGACATTTTAAAGTGGACATTACAAAGTTTAGAATACTTTTTTAACCTCGAATCGTGCTGCGTGTTTTGTGCAATTGTTATTACAGGCCTCGTTCCATGCATTGTTGTTATGGGTCTTGTCCAGTGTATTTATTAGAGGTTTAACCTCGCTATTTTGTTTGGGTTACATCCCTGTGCGTTTTGTGTAAGTTTGTTTTAGGCTTCGTCCCCGTGCCTTTCATGGCATGTTGTGTAATTTGGGTGGAGTATTAACCCCCTACTATGTTTTCCTGCGCCTGTCCTCCAATCACTTATACAATGTGACAGTAACCAAAAAAGTATTAAAACAAATAAAAATGTTGTATTTTAGGTTCTTCAAAGTAAACATCCTTTGCCTTGATGAAAGCTTTGCACAGTAGTTATGTAGGATGAGCCCTTATTAAAGTGCCGGGTGTGTATGGACAGTATATGAATAGAAAAGGTTTATACTGCAGTAGGATGAGAAATTATTAAAGTGACCACTGTTCAATGACTCTATGAACATAGTGGCAGCAGTCTCTATGGTGTAAGGTAGAGTACGAGGTGGTAGCCGGCTAGTAACAGTGATTAATGTTCAGGGCAGGGTACTGGGCGGAGGCCGGCTGGTATTGGCTGTTTTTAATCTGACCTCTCCTAAACATCCTATGACCAGTCTCTCGGTCTCAGCTTTGATGCAGCTGTACTGTCTCTGGCCTTACAATACAACTAGATTTTCTTTGTGTGTCTCCTGCTACCCCTTTCCCTTCATTTACACTCCATACCCACATCCTGCTACATCAATCTTTCCTTCTGTATCCCGCAGGTTCCACTTTACTCAATCCCACAGGAGACTGGTGTCCTGCTACTGACCCCACTGACAACTGTTATCAATCTGACAGCTAAATCTGCAGGGAGGGATAGATGGAAGGATGAAATGATAGATGGAAGTAAGTACAACACTTATGTACCACAAAGCAGCCAGATGGGCAGACACATTTCACTCAGACATCACTGTCTCAGTAACACATCAGGGCAGCTGAGCTGAGTGGGGGTTGGGGGCCGGTGGGGGTTGGGGACAGGCAGGGGCAGTAATTTGATTGATCCAAATTCCCCTCAGTCAGACCTGACCGCCAGTCATGTTGCAGTTCCAGTAAAGCTCCCATATTATCATAACAACATGGGCATTACTGTAAGACTGTCACAACCTACAGTAAAGGGGATCAAAGCCTGGGGATTCCCGTGGAATGTTTTTTTGTTGTTGTTGTAAAATGGAGCTCTGACGGGCTGCTGCACAAACATGATTCAACTGGCTACTACCAGCATCCACTGATCGCTAGTTTTCAGTGCTAGTACAGTATAAGGCTGCTGCTCAATACGTTTGTGATATTGCTAACCACTGTACAACACTGACTATGGGGCATTACTGAGTACAGACCAATGGCTGATGTTCTAAAACTTTCCACTAAGCTGTTCACTGACTACTACACAGCACATCAATTAGAATTATATAAATAAAATATAGGGATAGTTTGGGATTTTGGCTTTATCTACTCCAGTCAGATGAACTCGTGAATACCATTTGTGACTTCCAGTCATTGCGATAACGCCAGCGGTGGAAAAAGTACCCAATTGTCATGCTGAGTAAAAGTAAAGCTACCTTAATAGGAAATGCCTCAGGTAAAAGTGAGTCACCCAGTAAAATACTACTTGAGTAAAAGTAAACGTATTTTGTTTTAAATATACTTAAGCATCAAAAGTAAACGTAATTGCAAAAATGTACTTTAGTATCAAAGTATACATTTCAAATTCTCTATATTAACCTCTCTAGTACATGTGGGACGAACTCGTCCCACCTACGTAACAGCCACTGAAATCCAGTGGCGCGATTTTTGAATCGTTAGAAATGCTATAACTTCAATTTCTCAAACATATGACTATTTCACAGCTATTTAAAGACAAGAATCTCGTTAATCTAACCCCACTGTCCGATTTCAAAAAGGCTTTACAACAAAAGCAAAACATTAGATTATGTCAGCAGAGTACCCAGCCAGAAATAATCACACAGCCATTTTTCAAGCTAGCATATCATGTCACATAAACCCAAACCACAGCTAAATGCAGCACTAACCTTTTATAATCTTCATCAGATGACACACCTAGGACATTGTGTTATACAATACATGCATGTCTGTTCAATCAAGTTCATATTTATATCAAAAACCAGCTTTTTACATTAGCATGTGACGTTCAGAAAAAGCATAACCACCGCAAACTTCCGGTGAATTTACTAACAGTTTGCTAAATTACTCACGATAAACGTTCACAAAAAGCATAACAATTATTTTAAGAATTATAGATACATTACCCCTCTATGCACTCGATATGTCCGATTTTAAAATAGCTTTTCGGATGAAGCACATTTTGCAATAATCTAAGTACATAGCCCGGCATTACAGGGCTAGCTATTTAGACACCCACCCAGGTCAGCCTCCACCAAAATCACATTTCCTATAAGAAAGATGTTCTTACCTTGCTTGTTCTTCATCAGAATACACTGCCAGGACTTCTACTTCAATAACAAATGTTGGTTTGGTCCCAAATAATCCATCGTTATGTTCCAACAGCGACGTTTTGTTCGTGAGTTCTAGAATGCTTTTTCGCGGTGTCGCGCATGGCGCATTGGCGTGTCAAAAATGTCTAAATATTCCATTACCGTACTTCGAAGCATGTCAACCGCTGTTTAAAACCAATTTTTATGCCATTTATGTCATAGAGAAGTGTTAATATTCCGACCGGGAGTATGCATTGAGCCTAAACAGCCGAATAAAATTTCTCCTCAGAAGCGACTCATGCACGCGCATCATTGAAAGGTCCTCCGAGCATCCACTTACAAAAGGCGATAATATATTTCAACCTGAGGTTCCCTCGTAAACCTTCAGTTATTTCGCGGGCTCTGAGAGCCTATTGGAGCCCTGGGAATTGTCACGTTACAGCTAAGATCCTTACTTTTCAATAAAAAGAGGTAAGACGCACGACTCCTTGTCAGACAGGGTACTTCCTGCTTGAAACCTTGTCAGGTTTTTGCCTGCCATAGGAGTTCTGTTATACTCACAGACACCATTCAAACAGTTTTAGAAAATTCAGAGTGTTTTCTATCCAAACCTGAACAATAATATGCATATTCTAGCTTCTGAGTTGGTGTAGGAGGCCGTTAAAAATGGGAACATATTTTTTCCAAAATTCTCAATACTGCCCCCTATACCAAACAGGTTAAGCAAACCAGATCGCACAATTGTTCGTGTTTTTTTTACATTTGCGGATAGCCAGGAGCGCACTCAGACATCATTCAGAAACAAAGCATTTGTGTTTAGTGAGTCCGCCAGATCAGAGGTAGTAGGGATGTTCTCTTGATAAGTGCGTGAATTGTACGATTTCTGTCCTGCTAAGCATTCAACGAGTACTTTTAAATGTCAGGGAAAATGTATGGAGTAAAAAGTACATTTTCTTTAGGAATGTAGTAAAGTAATAGTTGTAAAAAATATAAATAGTAAAGTACAGATATCCCAAAAATCTACTTAAGTAGTACTTGAAAGTATTTTTACTTAAGTACTTTACACCACTGGATAATGCTAGTTGGGGTTGACTGGTGAAATTACCTCTAACGTCCTTCATACTGGACGCAGATACATACAAATGGTATCCATAAGTTCATCTGACTCTGGGGAAGTATATAACAGGCATCATTGCCAAAATCATGAATTATTCATTCAATTCATCATAGGGATGTTCCACTGAAAATGCAATCTAAAATGACTTTTCACTTATCTTGGCTTAAGCCCAGCTCAATTCCAGGGAGCGAGAACATTTTTGTAATGTTACCCGTAATGTTTGAGTGTCCAGTTTTCCATTAGGGGAACATGAGGGTTAGGACAATATTCCATCAATGTCCCACCCAACAAATAAATAACATGGTTGCCATGTTCTCAGAATATAAGATATAAATGTCCTAGACATGTTTCATGTGAACTTTGCAGAAACAATTCTGTATATCAATTGACAGGACCTGATGGTCCCGAAGAAACAGAACAAATAAAAAATCTTTCATTACACATCACGCCTGATTGGTGAACTACTGATACATTCAGAGGTCTGTCTGTTGGCAAGGTTACACACATACAATGTCTTCAACTTACATATTTGATGCACAGAACATGATCATGTGTATTTATGCAGTAATTAGTATTCAAGCATTGCATCGTCTGGTGAATGCACTTTGAAGTAAATCTCAGCTCTGGTAAAAGTACAATAACTATTTTATTCAGGAGAAACATTAAACAGGGTTATATGTCCCACGAACATTAGACAACTATACAAAAAGCCACAAAATTATGAGAGGATAGTATTAACTGACAGACTCCAGCCACCCTAGTCAGACTGTTCTCTCTGCTACCACACGGCAAGTGGTACCGGAGCGCCAAGTCTAGGTCCCAGAGGCTTCTAAACAGCCTCTACCCTAAGCCATAACACTCCTGAACATCTAATCAAATGGCTACCCAGACTATTTGCATTGCCCACCCCCTCTTTTATGCCGCTGCTACGCTGTTATTATCTATGCATAGTCACTATCTACCTACATGTTTTATTACCTCGACTAACCTGTGCCCCCGCACATTGACTCTGTACTGGTACTTCTTGTGTATATAGTCTCGCTATTGTTATTTTACTGCTGCTCTTTAATTACTTCATTTTATTTCTTATTCTTTAAACTGCATTGTTGGTTAGGGGCTTGTAAGTAAGCATTTCACTAAGGTCTACACCTGTTGTATTCGGCACGTGACTAATAACATTTGATTTGAATGATGTGAACCATGAAGTTGAGTTCAAATCCCAGGAGAGGATATGTTGAATAATAATTACTGTATGAATGAACATACACAATATAATAATCTATTTCAAATATGTACATTTAAAACACTATGTTAAAAGCATTGTGTGTGTGAGTATCCTTAACCTTGCCAACAAACAATGAGATGTGAATGGATCAGTGATTCACCAATCAGAGCCATGATGGGCACGGCCAAAGTAACAATAGGTGATGTGTAATGATGACACAATTGTTAATTTTGGGAGAACGTTTCTTTGGGACCATCAGGCAGCATCCTGACGACTGATACACAGGAATGGTCTTGCATCGTTCCCATGAAACGTGTCTACAACATGAATATATTTTATTTTGAGAACATGTCAACATGTTCGGTGGGACGTTGATTGAATATTCTCCTAACCCTCAGAACTGGACACATGAAATGTGTCTAGAGCATAGTGCTGAGCCATTAGTGCTGTAACAATTAACCATTAAAAGTACCATGATGGTAGTAACTGCCCATTACTGCTTATCACTTATTAACCATAATTTATTCACATTACTTAATAAAAGTAATCTCTATAGAGCTGTTGGCTATGCGGTCTCTCAAAATAACTTTTAGTAGTTCAAAGTAAATAAGGCATACTTTTATGACTGCTGAATACCAACTATCAATCACTTAGATCATGCATTTTCAGGATCACGAAGCAATTGCTTTCTATACCTCTAGATCAGGCTTTCCCTCTCTGTGTCGGCTCTGCACAGACCGGACAAGTTTAAGCAGGCGCGCAATGGTTTATGGTCATTGTAGTTAATTACCATTTTTTTTCTTGTGCTAAACCATGTACAATATTGGCCTGTTGGACACTACAACTCCCTACTACATCTCACAGTTCAAGCTTGATCTGATGTATCTCTACAGTACCTGCACATCGAGCTCACAGGAAAAAAACGAACACATTTTCAAGTAATTGTACTGATGTCGGTCAATTGTTTAAAAACTGGAAAATAAGCGACATTGCGGTTAAATGCGCAGTGCAACTAGAACATGAATATCTTATATTCTGAGAATGTGGAAATCATGTTTGGTGGTACATTGAAGGAATATTCTCTTAACACTGGACACGTGAATTTTCTTGCAACGGTCTGAAAGCGTCAAACATAACATTTTATTGGTCACATACACGTGTTTAGCAGATATTATTGCGGGTGTAGCGAAATGTTGTGTTTCTACCTCTGACAGTGCAGTAATAGCTAACAATTTCACAAAATGTATATACCCAAGACACACAAATCTAAGTAAAAGGAATATAATAAAGAATATATAAATGTACGGACGAGGAATGTCAGAGCGGCATAGACAAAGACACAGTTGAAGAGGAGCTGTTGCGTCTTCACCACATTGCCTGTGTGGGTGGACCATTTCAGTTTGTCAGTGACGTGTGCGCGGAGGAACTTGAAGCTTTCCACCTTCTCCACTGCGGTCGCGCCGATGTGGAATGGGGGGTGCTCCCTCTGCTGTTTGCTGAAGTCCACGATCATATCCTTTGTTTTGTTGACGTTGAGTGAGAGGTTCTTTTCCTGGCACCACACTCCCAGATTTCTCACCTCTTCCATGTAGGCTGTCTCGTTGTTGGTAAAAAAAAAAAACATATCCTGTAAGTTTGGTGGGATGTTGATGGAACATTGTCCTGAGAACTGGATACAGTTATGTTCTTCAAAGGTGTCTAGAACATTAATAATATATACACTGCTCAAAAAAATAAAGGGAACACTTAAACAACACAATGTAACTCCAAGTCAATCACACTTCTGTGAAGTCAAACTGTCCACTTAGGAAGCAACACTGATTGACAATAAATTTCACATGCTGTTGTGCAAATGGAATAGACAACAGGTGGAAATTATAGGCAATTAGCAAGACACCCCCAATAAAGGAGTGGTTCTGCAGGTGGTGACCACAGACCACTTCTCAGTTCCTATGCTTCCTGGCTGATGTTTTGGTCACTTTTGAATGCTGCCGGTGCTTTCACTCTAGTGGTAGCATGAGACGGAGTCTACAACCCACACAAGTGGCTCAGGTAGTGCAGCTCATCCAGGATGGCACATCAATGTGAGCTGTGGCAAGAAGGTTTGCTGTGTCTGTAAGCGTAGTGTCCAGAGCATGGAGGCGCTACCAGGAGACAGGCCAGTACATCAGGAGACGTGGAGGAGGCCGTAGGAGGGCAACAACCCAGCAGCAGGACCACTACCTCCGCCTTTGAGCAAGGAGAAGGAGGAGCACTGCCAGAGCCCTGCAAAATGACCTCCAGCAGGCCACAAATGTGCATGTGTCTGCTCAAACGGTCAGAAACAGACTCCATGAGGGTGGTATGAGGGCCCGACGTCCACAGGTGGGGGTTGTGCTTACAGCCCAACACCGTGCAGGACGTTTGGCATTTGCCAGAGAACACCAAGATTGGCAAATTCGCCACTGGCGCCCTGTGCTCTTCACAGATGAAAGCAGGTTCACACTGAGCACATGTGACAGAGTCTGGAGACGCCGTGGAGAACGTTCTGCTGCCTGCAACATCCTCCAGCATGACCGGTTTGGCGGTGGGTCAGTCATGGTGTGGGGTGGCATTTCTTTGGGGGGCCGCACAGCCCTCCATGTGCTCGCCAGAGGTAGCCTGACTGCCATTAGGTACCGAGATGAGATCCTCAGACCCCTTGTGAGACCATATGCTGGTGTGGTTGGCCCTGGGTTCCTCCTAATGCAAGACAATGCTAGACCTCATGTGGCTGGAGTGTGTCAGCAGTTCCTGCAAGAGGAAGGCATTGATGCTATGGACTGGCCCGCCTGTTCCCCAGACCTGAATCCAATTGAGCACATCTGGGACATCATGTCTCGCTCCATCCACCAACGCCACGTTGCACCACAGACTGTCCAGGAGCATGCCCAGGCATTATAGGGAGGTCATACAGGCACGTGGAGGCCACACACACTACTGAGCCTCATTTTGACTTGTTTTAAGGACATTACATCAAAGTTGGATCAGCCTGTAGTGTGGTTTTCCACTTTAATTTTGAGTGACTCCAAATCCAGACCTCCATGGGTTGATAAATTGGATTTCCATTGATTTATTTTTGTGTGATTTTGTTGTCAACACATTCAACTATATAAAGAAAAAAGTATTTAATAAGATTATTTCATTCATTCAGATCTAGGATGTGTTATTTTAGTGTTCCCTTTATTTTTTTGAGCAGTGTATATTCAGAAAACATGGTCTCTTGGAAACTGTCCTTGCATGTCACTGGAACATTCCTATGAAAGCGTTAGGTAATGAATCTTAAAAGAATGTTCTTTAAAGTTGAGGGAATGTTTGCTGTTAGCTGGGACTTTAGTTGATTCACTGAAACAGTTGAAGGGGTATACACTGAGTGTACCCAACATTAGGAACACCTTCCTAATATTGAGTTACACCTCGGTTTTATTTCCTTTGGGTGGTGGATCGTTCTTGATACACACGGGAAACTGTTGAGTGTGAAAAACCCAGCAGCGTTACAAACCGGTGCACCTACTACCATACCCTGTTCAAAGACACGTAAATATTTTGTCTTGCCCATTCACCCTCTGAATGGCACACAATCCATGTCTCAAGGCTTAATTTTTTTTATTTATTACCTGTCTCCTCCCCTTGATCTACGCTGATTTGAAGAGGATTTAACAAGTTACTTCAATAAGGGATCATAGCTTTCACCTGGATTGACCTGGTCAGTGTTAATGTTTCGTATACTCCGTGTATGTTTCTTAGTGAATCTACTACTGCCAAGATTGGTGGAATGGAAAATCATGTTCGGTTGTCTCAAACTCTGTCAGTGCCAAACGAAGCATGCAAGTTGAGCGCTTATTTACCCCCCCTTTACTAACACACGTCATTACCAGGTCTCTGAACCTACGGCAGGAAGAGGAATGTGCAAACTGTAAAGAACTAGGGAGCGAGTGAACGAGGGCAGTGAGACAATGAGGGGCGCGAGGGGTGGCTGGGACAATAACACAGCTGTTTTTTTTTGTCTGGTGTTGGATGGGATTCAGATGGCAGCTGGACAGCATTCCTACAGACCTCATTAGACTGGCAGTTTGTCTCTCTCACTTTCTGTCTATCCTCTACACATTCTCTCCCTCAATCTCTGCACTACTCCTCCGTCTATCCGTCCTTCTGTCTCTCGATTCACCTTTATCACATTGTCTTCCTGTGATCTCTCTTTGTCCCACCTTCCCCTCCCTCCAAGTGTACGTCTCTCCCTATCATGATGCAGACAGGAGTCGGATAGTTTAATACTATTTATTTATATTGAATATTTATTATGCAAAAAGGAAGGTCGAGGGCAGGCAGAGGTTTGTAATCAAAGGCACGGTCAAACAGGGACAGAACGGCTGTGAGGAACAGTGGTTGAAGGAGGCCCGCCGGAGTCTTATTCTGCGGACACACGGTGCAGGCGGCAATGAACTCGGAGATGTCAGGAACCATGGTGGGCCACCAAAAAACATTGTCGAATGAAAGCCAAGGTCCGAGTCTAGAGGAATGGGCCCATTCCAGGACTGGAGAATGGGCAGAGTCCGGGACAAAAATCTGGTTAACAGGGCCCCCTCCCGGCATCTGGCTGGGAACGCTGTGCCTTACGGACTCAGCCTTCTATACACCAGATGAGTGCAGCAACCAGACAGGAGGTAGGGAGGATAGTCTCTGGGTCAGACGGTGTAGCAGCGGGGCTATACAGGCGTGAGAGCATGACAGTTTGACGTTTTGGACCCAGGGCGGTAGGAGATAGTGCAATGAAAGCGAGTGAATAACAGGGCCCATCGAGCCTGCCTTGAGTTGAGGCCCTTGGCGGTGCGGAGATATTCCAGGTTCTGATGGTCAGTCCAGACTAAGAATGGATGTTCTGCCCCCCCCCCCCCCCCCCCTAACCAGTGCCTCCACTCCTCCAATGCCATCTTAACTGCGAGTAGCTCTCGATTTCCCATGTCATAACTTCGCTGAGAGGAACTAAGACAATGGGGAAAGGAATGTGCAGGAATGCAGCTTTTGGTCCTGGGCAGAATGCTGGGACAGGATGGCCCCCCACTCCGATGTCCAAGGCATCAAACTTCACCACGAACTGACGGGATGGGTACGGATTGATTAAGATGGAAGCTGTAGCACATCGACGCTTGAGGTCCGAGAAAGCCCGGTCAGCTGCTGTCAGAATCCACCTGAATATTTCCTGCAGCAATGACGTATCCTAGGAAGGAGATGGTGGAGCAATGGAATTCACATTTCTCTGCTTTAGCAAACAGCTGGTTTTCCACGAGATGCTGAAGGACCTGTTGGATGTGGAGGACGTGCTGTTGAGCTGAATGGTAAAAAAAAATGAGGATGTCGTTGAGGTAGACAAACACGAACTGGTTTAACATGCCGTGGAGCACATCGTTGACCAGTGCCTGGAACACTGCGGGAGCGCTGGTCAGTCCAAATGCCATCACCAGGTACTCGCAGTGCCCACTAGCCGTGTTAAAGGCTGTCTTCCATTTGCCTCCTTCCCGTGTCCAAATCAAATGGTAGGCATTCCCGAAGGATGAACTTCGAGAAGATGGTAGCCCCCTGGAGAGGCTCAAAAGCTGAGGAGATGAGTGGTAACGGGTTTTTAACCGTGAATATCATTTAGGCCCCGGTAGTCGGGTCCTTGATATCACAGGAGGCGGATAGTTCGATACTCAGACTATTTATTATGCAAAAGGCAGGTCGAGAGGCAGGTGGAGGCATGGTCACATGAACAGAACGGCATGCAGGCTCATGGTCAGTACAGGCAGATAGGTCAGATCTGTGAGACTAGAAAAACAAACTTGCGAGCAGGAGAAACGGGAAACGTGCTGGTAAAACCTGACAAGACGGGTTGGGATTAAAGAGTTTAGATAATGTATTATTGTTATGTGACTGCTTTACATAAAAGTACCATGTATGTGTAGCAGAGAAGCTGTAATAATATATATATATTTGTCCTCTGACGAGGGGATGGTGGATGGGTTAATAAAATAAAAAAAAAAGACGAACTGGCACAGAGAACGCAGATATAAATACACAGGAGATAGTGGGGACAAATGGGAGACACCTGGTCGGGGGGTGGCGACAAGCACAAGACAGGTGAAACAGATCAGGGTGTGACACTCCCTCTCTGTCTTCTCTCAGATTGTTTCTCACTATTTACAAACAATCCCAGTCATAGAATCAAAGGGGATGAAGGAAATGCTAGTCATCATTTCAGCCCATGTTCACTGTGTGTATCAGTCTCTTTTACTGACTTTGTATCTGTCTGTACACTCATGAGCACAGGCGCATGAGCCCCAGAGGGCTTCCCTGTGTGTGTGAAAGAGATGAGGAGAAAAACAATAGGGCTGCTGGAGTGAGTAGATGTGCTTGGCTGGCCTGATGAGCTGTGCTGGGGGACAAACATTTTGGGGGGTTAGATTAGATGGTGTGTAATCCCTGGGATTAGTGTTATTGAATAACCGGGCCCTGGGCTGCTATTCTGCTGGACTGATGGAGGGCTGGACCAGGTCACTTGCTGGGGAGACAGTCAGGGCAGAATAACACACACCAGGTCAGGCAAAGGTCGGTAACCCAGAGTAGGGGCAAAGGCACAGGACGGCAGGCAGAGTGGTCAGGCAGACGGGCTCAGAGTCGGGACAGGCAAAGGTCAAAACCAGGAGAGCGAGGAAAAAGAGAGACTGGGGAAATGCAGTAGCTGAGATAAAACACTGGTTGACTTGACAAAGAAGACGAACTGGCAACAGACAAACCGAACACAGGAATAAATACCCAGTAGATAATGGGGAAGATGGCGACATCTGGAGGAGGGTGGAGCCAAGCATAAGGACAGGTGAAACAGAACAGGGTGTGGCACCTTGGGTACACTGCAGCATCCACCGAGAGGCTCTTGCTGCCAAGGGAATGCCTGACAGCTTGAAAGATGTCAGAAAGATTTTGGAAAATGGGTAACTTTGTTTAAGCAAGGCCCCTGAACTCGTGTATTTTCTGCATTATGTAATGATATGGGCAGCAACCATGTAACGCTTTTACAACATACAGATGTGCGCTGGTTATCAAGGGGCAAAGTATTGTCAGTTTTTTTTTTTTTTTTAATTGAGAGACTAGCTTAAAGTTTTCTTTACTGACCATAATTTTCACTTGTCTGACCGCTTGCATGAGTTTCTCACACGACTGGCATATCTGGGTGACATTTTTTTCTTCCCTGATTGACCTGAATCTAGGCTTACAGGGCCTCTCCGCAGCTATTCAATGTGCGGGACAAAATTGAGGCTATGATTAAGAAGTTGGAGCTCTTTTTTTTGTCTGCATTAACAAGGACAACACACAGGTCTTTCCATCATTGTATGATTAAAAAAAATATATTGTGTGTGCAAATGAACTCAAGCTTACGGACAATGTCAAATGTGATATAGTGAAGCACCTGAGTGAGCTGGGTGCGCAATTATGCAGGTACTTTCCCGTAACGGACGACACAAACAACTGGATTCGTAATCCCTTTCATGCCTTGCCTCCAGTTCACTTACCGATATCTGAACTAAAGAGCCTCATCGAAATTGCAACAAGCGGTTCTGTGAAAATTGAATTTAATCAGAAGCCACTGCCAGATTTGTGGATAGGGCTGTGCTCAGAGTTTCTTGTCTTGGCAAATCGCGCTGTTAAGACACTGATGTCCTACCTTTGCAACCACGTACCTATGTGAGAGTGGATTCTCGGCCCTCACTAGCATGAAAACTAAATACCGGCTTGGCACACCTGTATTTGGAGAGTTTCTCCCATTCTTCTCTGCAGATCCTCTCAAGCTCTGTCTGGTTGGATGGGGAGCGTTGCTGCACAGTTATTTTCAGGTCTCTCCAGAGATGTTTGATCGGGATCAAGTCCGGGCTCTCGCTGGGCCACTCGGACATTCAGAAACATTCAGCCACTCCTGCGTTGTCTTGGCTGTGTGCTTAGGGTCGTTGTCCTGTTGGGATGTGAACCTTCGGCTCAGTCTGAGGTCCTGAGCGCTCTGGAGCAGGTTTTCATCAAGGATCTCTCTGTACTTTTCTCCGTTCATCTTTGCTTCGATCCTGACTAGTCTCCCAGTCCCTGCCGCTGAAAAATATCCCCACTGCATGATGCTGCCGCCACCATGGTTTCATTCATCTCATAGCAAAGGGTCTGAATAGTTATGTAAAAAGGTTTTCTTTTTTAAGGTATTTAAAAAAAAATGTAAAAATTTTTTTTTTTTTTTTTTTTTTTTAAATGTAATCCATTTTAGAATCAGGCTGTAACGTATCAAAATGTGGAAAAAGGTGTCTGAATACTCTTAGCTACCTTGAATAGACATGGATGACTGGATGAGGCAACCAAGCAACTGGTGGAGATCAGCGGCCTGGTGGTCTGGTTCACTTTATTTATTTCTCTCGCTCTCTCTGTTGGTCTCCAATTTCCAGCACAGAGCCCAAAGACAGACACTTCAGGATAAACAGTCTATCAAGTGTGTCAATGTGATGTCAACCCCTATACAAAGAAAAGATGGGGATGAAAGTGCTCTCTTACCCTCTCTTATATATAATAGCAGGTGTTATGTCCTGTATACATAGCAGGTGTTATGTCCTGCCGTGTACACTGCAGATTTGCCAGGGTGCATTTTACTCCAGTTTGTCATGCGTAATAATAATTCGCAGGCAGCAGCTCTCATAAAATGTGAATATGTCTGTCTTGGTTTGAATGGTTGGGGCTCCTATTTGAATCTTTCCATGAAACATCTTCAGCCATGTCCACAATTTACTAATTACCCCTAACCCTATCTCTCTTGCTTTGCTTTGCTCCATCCAGTCCCTCACCACATGTTTGGAGGTCTGATTTACTATGACCTGCCTGTCTCCTGATTTTTCTCCATTCAAAATGTATCAGCCACAAGCATCCCTATGATCAATACTAAGCCGCCTTGCTGTACTCCTGAACAGTGCAGTGAGCCGAACAAATGGTGAACTGGCTCCCCCAAGTGTCCATAACTCTGGTTTCCTGCTAAATGATAAGACTTGGCCATGATGGTCAGTCAATACACGTCCTACAAGCCTACAGTGTATATATGTTTGTGAAAATGTTATGATAATTTTCATTATTCTTTCTCAGAATGGGTGAGAGCAGTGTGAAAACAAGTGTGTTGTGGGTGGGAAGATCACTGCTACCTCTATACTGTAGGTAGGCTATCTGGCAGCACAGTAGATACATGTATTACTGGGTCCACTTAGTGGTGTGTGTGGCCCGGCTTATCCCCTCTTCCGCACCCCCACCCCCCAAACTAAATCCTTTTTTAAAATGATTGGTTAACGAATGGTGTGTGCCATTGAATGTAAATAAAACATTTTCTGTTATCATAAATAGTTGCCAGTAGCAATACTGCACATCTCAACCGCACCTTGAAGTTTTGCCATGGGGTGGCAGGGGAAGACAAATATAGAACAACCAAAGATTAACTCATAGTACTATTCCAGTTGTCAGAAAGAATATCCTGCTGAATCCTTCAGTCAGAGGAAGCAGGGTCATTATGTGTGCAACTACCTAAAGCCTTCAGTTGACTCAGACTGACTGCTTTGTAATATCACGTTAAGCCCCATGCCAAGATTTAATTTAGTCCAGGATTATAGGCAAAAGAAACAGGAAATAGGAGTGTTTAGGCCTTTTGGGTTCCAAGAATCTGGATTAGTAGAAGAGCAGAAATTATCCCTGGAATGTGTGGCTATAGATTGAGGCTGTTTTGAACAGGTGTTAGAAGACAGTTACTCATTACATTTGTTTCAGTTTTATAATGCAGAATATCTATTTTATTTTCAATTGAAAAGCAAGTAGTACTTAATGTGATGACGCTATGTATATACCTGTGCACAATACGTATCCTAAAGACTGTGTAGGCCTGTACAAGTGTGGGTCTCCTTTACCATTTCATGCAACAGACTCAGTTCAAATTTGCATTAAACATTCTGTCCGTTCGTGGCAGCTCACTGTGCTGGGAAATTGGCCTTAACAAGTTGTACATCTCCCTCCTCTGCTCTGTCTTTAACATCTCTCTTCCCCTCCTATTCCCCGGGCGGGGATGACGTGGATGTCGATTTAAGGCAGCCCCCCGCACCTCTCTGATTCAGAGGGCGGAAGACATGTTTCAGTTGAATGCATTCAGTTGTACAACTGACCGGATTACCCTCCCTCCCTTGCCACTCCACTGCCCTAGTAAATCCCAGGGGCTCTAATTTAAGCCATGTATCCATGTCTGACAATGTGTACAACGTCCCGCCCTGGCCCTAGTCTATCCCAACATAAAAACGCCTGTCCCACACACCGTCTACCCTCACATACCGCAGACTCTCTGACACTTCCTGGACAGACAGCAGACTTGACTCTGTGATGGACATCTTGTCTGAAGAAGAGGGGGCACCTCCAAGCGCTCTGTTGTGATAACCCTGAGCTGGCCTGGTAGGCTACATAAATCAGACCCACATGAGTCCAAATTGCTAAGTATTTCCTGTGTTCAGCTCTAGATGGAGCTAGTGGAGCAAGTAGCCTAAAGAAAACAGGCTTGGTATTTCACTTCGTTGGTCTGAATGAGAAATATTTAAGGCACCATCTGTAATTTCCACAGTCTGACCCCACCGCTTTGTTCGTTAACCTCGGGAGGCGTCTTGGGAAATTTTGAAAGCTATGGATGCAAGGGGAGAATCTCAATTGCATACTCCTTACGTCCTCTCTCCTTGCATTCTTCTCAAACCCACTGGAGGAGAAAGTCAGAGGGGAGGGACCTCTGGGTTTCTCATCCAATGGCTATTGAAAGGGAGGCAGGGAGTATGCAATTGAGATTCTCCCAAGGATTCACACAGTAGCCTAAATGAAGTTGACATGATTGTTTTTCACACATTTTGAAGCTATAGCCTACATTATTACTTTACAAAGAATGTAATGACAACAAAAACCTTGTAATATATTGATTAGACATTCTTAGTTTGGGTTATGATTGGGTAAGACAGCCTTACTACTCATAAGGCATTGATAAGCTGCTTGTAGGCCTGTGTGTATGCTATTGTAGTATCAACTCCTTTTTATTCACTATGGCCACAGTACTTTTACCATGTACTATATTTCAATATGAAACACGTGCTTTTCCAAGTATAGGCTATCCTAGCCTACCCCTATGTCTTCATGCACCAGCTCCCAGCCAGTACTCCCAAAACCCGCCGGTCCAATCAGAAGGCAGATATTCTGTAAGGAGTCAATGTGCCCTTATCCTTTTCTTCTCCTGAGAAGCTTCTAGAAGGGGACTTGCAGAGTTTGAACAAGAGCTCCCGACATGGCAGCTGAGTTCCTTCGGGACCACAGAGAAAGTGTGAGAAGCTCAGAAGGTCCACAAGAGCGGAGGAAGTCACGTGCACTTAATCAGAACATTGAAGGGCGCAAGAGCATATTTCACAGTCAGAGAGGGAATTTGTAGTTTTTCTCAAAGTTTTCAACCGCTTTTCTGCTTTTTAGAAGGAAGAAATTATTGACATTTTATCACTATTGTTAGTGTTTTTAGAGAGCCAATGTATCTCCTTATACCTCAATTCATCCGGAGGTTCTGAGCGGAGGCAAACTATTTAGACCTTTGCGACGCGTTGTAAATCGTTCTGTCTGAAAATGGGCATCAGGCTTGTGCCATTGCTTGCATGTCATTCTCCTGGTTGCTGTGTCCTCCGGCCAGGACACGGGGTTCGAGGGGACAAAAGAGGAGATCCCAGAGGGAGCATCCACCCTGGCGTTTGTCTTTGTCACCGGCTCCATGTATGATTATCTCGTGCAGGTTATTGAGGGGGCATCCAATATTCTGGAGAAGTCGCAGAGTAAAACTAAGAGACCCCTCTATAACTATGCATTAGTCCCCTTCCATGACCCGGGTAAGACATGCAGGATTGATCTGCAATCAGTAGCTTAATATGTATTATAGGCCTAAATAGGAATTACTTATGATGGGTACATGAAAAAACATGCCCTCTGTTTCATCATCTGAATCTCACCATTATCTCTGCAGTTGTTTGAGGCGCAATGGCACTTTGGTTCATGTTCTTAGGTTTTTTCCTCGCCTGAGTAGCCTTGTTTCACTGCCAAAAATAAAATTAAACCATCTAGTGTTCAGCGAAATAACACAATGTCAAATACAGGCAGCCAAGTCAAATAATTAACATCCAATCACATTACCCGTTACTCTCTCGCGGGAAACCTTCACTCTTGCGCAGACATTTAGAAACGGAACATGACAATTTGACAAATAAGCCACGGGAGTTCTTTGAGCGAGAATAAAGACTACTTTCGAGTAGTAAGACATGCATAAAAGCAACAGATGCTATTAATAAGAAGGGGCTAGAAGTGTCTTATATGGTGAGCCCCATACTATTGTGGAGGACTTAATCCTTCCTGGCTGGGGGAAAGGCCAATAACTACAATGTCTTCATCAAACAACACTGTTTCACGATGCGTCAGTGACATGGCAGGAGATGTTTTGAAACAATTACTGCTTCGCATACAAGCCGGTGAATTATATGCGTTACAGCTGGATGAGTCAACAGATGTGGCAGGCCTAGCACAGCTCCTGGTATATGTTATGTTTATGGGGGGGTCCATTAAGGAAGACATCCTCTTCTGCAAACCCCTTGAAACCAGGACAACATGAGACGATTATTTGTAAAGTACTGGACAGCTTTGTGACATCAAATGGACTTTGGTGGTCAAGATGTGTTGGTATCTGTACTGATGGCGCAAAAGCCATGACAGGGTGACCTAGTGGAGTGGTAACGCGTATTTGTGTGTGTGGCAGGCTTACAATGATGGCAAAAAACATTTGAGATCGCGCTGACCCTGGTGCTAGAGGGGGTACGCAGCTGGAGATTGAATGTTTGAAGTGGTACGGGATTATAAAAAGTTTGGGAACCACTGCCCTAGGGGGATTGGGCAAGTCGAGCTCGCCAGCTTGTAGTCTTAAAAAAACAAATTAGTTACCTCTGGCTCGTTCAGCCATTCCTAATGGCAAAATTGATGGGGAAAGAATAGGGTAGTTGATGAAGATGATATCATAAAACAAAACATATAAGATCTTCTACAAGCCTGTGTTTACCACAGACCTTATTTTCTGTGTTTATCCAAAAACCCTAAAAACAAATCCATACATTTTCCCATAGGCTTTGTCCAACGAACTATGGCGGAGTTAGTGCCTACAAAAATACACCATTACTATTGCTCTCTATGGGCTGGCTAGCCCAAGCCTTCACATTTCCCCCAGTCATGACATCTTTTGCAAATTTAAAAACGGACCAGAGCAACCGAGAGAGGAGGTTAGCTGGTCCGTGTGTTGCTAAAGGTAAAGGTCAATAGAATCATAAAGGGGATTCTTTATTGATGTCTTTGAATAAATTTGGATTTGTCTTTAAAGGAAGGAGGACAACCAAACCCAGAATGGCCTGGTTTAGAGACTATATAGCCCCTAATAGCAGAGACGATTACTTCCTTGTGTTTGAAATTTCATCCATGTCATGCTAAAGGGGCTCCTGTTTATACAGGAGTGTTTATTTCGAAGTTGTTCCAGCCGGATGTGCATCCATTTTCTCTGTTTTCCATCCTACTTGTTGATAAGGAAGTGCCTCCTGTTTGATTTAGCTACCTTTGAATTGAAGGCCAGAGCTCCCAACTATTTTACACTGCAGTTTGACACAGTATTCATGGGACTGGATGGTGTTTGTGTGCATGGTGGGGGTGCTGGAATATTGGGGTTGGATTTGTATGGGAAGAACACTCAGAAGCCCCCCTTATTCCTGCAGTGTGGGAGGGAGCATACTTCTCACATCCTTTGACTGAAGCAGAGAGGTTGTGTTTATATAGGCCTTGCCTTAGGATCTAGAGAGCTGTTTCCACTGTTTCTGGTAATGGTCAGGCACCATCTAGTTTCCATATAATCTAGCCTATAAGGTTCCCTCTTGCCTGCTGCTGACGTTCCTTGCACATACGTGTTGTCCCTCGTTAACACCACCTCTTTGTGTGGTGGGTCTTCAGCGTGTGTTTTATTGGTTGTGTTTGAATTTAGTCAAAGCACAGTGCCGAGGGTCAGCCGAGGAGGTCACAGCTCTCAGGGGGGACACACCCACACACATATGCATGCGCACACGCACACATGCATTAATTCAAACCCACATACACACCCTCACAGAAAATTAGCTGGAGAATTGCGTCTGCTGTCCCCTGACCCAGCTGTTGACCATGGCAGCACCTCTGACCCGGCCCAGCATCTGAAATAATACTTGGGATAATGGGCTGCAGTAAAACCTGTGGTGAGGAGCTTTTGCCACAGAACTTTTCAATCAGGTGTTGCAGCACCACACCACTTTTGATTTATACTGAATAAAAATACAAACACGCAACAATTTCAACGATTTTACTGAGTTACAGTTCATATAAGGAAATCAGTCAATTGAAATAAATAATTTAGGCCCTAAATTGTATTTCATACGACAGGAACTTTCATTGTTGGACATACAAGACTGTAAAAACACCAAATCAGCTTAACCCTTGTGTGGTGTTCATGTTTGTTATTCACCCAATGTTCGCGTGTCTGATGGACCCACAACATTATTGGTTTTTTAAAAGAATACAGTGCCTTGCAAAAGTATGCATCCCCTTAGAGTTTTTCCTATTTTGTTCCATTAAAACCTGTAATTTAAATGGATTTTTATTTGGATTTCATGTAATGGACATGCACAAAATTGTCAAAATTGGTGAAGTGACATTAAAAGAATAACTTGTTTAAAAAATGTATAAAAAATAAATTGTTGTGTGCATATGTATTCACCCTCTTTGCTATGAAGCCCCAAAATAAGATCTGGTGCAACCGATTACCTTTACAATTAGTTAGATTGCACACAGGTATACTTTATTTAAGTGTTGCATGATCTGTCACATGATCTGTGTATGTGTGTGTATATATATATATATATATATATATATATATATTCTGAAAGGCCCCAGAGTCTGCAACACCACTAATCAAGGGGCACCAAGAAGCAAGAGGCACCATGAAGACCAAGGAGCTCTCCAAACAGGTCAGGGATAAAGTTGTGGAGAAATACAGATCAGGGTTGGGTTATAAAAAAATATCCGAAACTTTGAACATCCCACGGAGCAACATTAAATCCATTATTAAAAAACGGAAAGAATATGGCACCAGAACAAACCTGCCAAGAGGGCCGCCCACCAAAACTCACAGACCAGGCAAGGAGGGCATTAATCAGAGGGGCAACAAAGAAACCAAAGATAACCCTGAAGGAGCTGCAAAGCTCCACAGCAGAGATTGGAGTATCTGTCCATAGGACCACTTTAAGCCTTACACTCCACAGAGCTGGGCTTTACGGAAGAGTGGCCAGAAAAAAGCCATTGCTTAAAGAAAGAAATAAGCAAACACGTTTGGTGTTTGCCAAAAGGCATGTGGGAGACTCCCCAAACATATGGAAGATGAGACTAAAATATATCTTTTGGCCATCAAGGAAAACGCTATGTCTGGCGCAAACCCAACATCCCGAGAACACGATCCCCACAGTGAAGCATGGTGGTGGCAGCATCATGCTGTGGGGTTGTTTTTCATTGGCAGGGACTGGGAAACTGGTCAGATTTGAAGGAATGATGGATGGCGCTAAATACAGGGAAATTCTTGAGGGAAACCTGTTTCAGTCTTCCAGAGATTTGAGACTGGGACGGCGGTTCACCTTCCAGCAGGACAATGACCCTAAGCATACTGCTAAAGCAACACTCGAGTGGTTTAAGGGGAAACATTTAAATGTCTTGGAATGGCCTAGTCAAAGCCCAGACCTTTAATCCAATTGAGAATCTGTGGTATGACTTAAAGATTGCTGTACACCAGCGGAAACCATCCAACTTGAAGGAACTGGAGCAGTTTTGCCTTGAAGATTGTGCAAAAATCCCAGTGGCTAGATGTGCCAAAAAATATTTTGCATCTTCAAAGTGGTAAGCATGTTGTGTAAATCAAATGATACAAAACCCCCAAAATCTATTTTAATTCCAGGTTGTAAGGCAACAAAATAGGAAAAATGCCAAGAGAGGTGAATACTTTCAGAAGCCACTGTCTACACAAATGTTTTATGCTCCATACATACAGTAAGCTACAGTAGAAACGACATACATAAACTATCAAGGCACAAGGCGAGACCCAGATGCAGACACAGGAGGCAGATGGTTGGAATCTTACAATGTTTATTAATCCAAAGGGGTAGGCAAGAGTGGTCGTGGACAGGCAAAAAGGTCAAAACCAGATCAGAGTCCAGGAGGTAGAAAGTGGCAGGCAGGCAGAATGGTCAGGCAGGCAGGTACAAAGTCCAGAAACGGGCAAGGGTCAAAACCGGGAGGACTGGAAAAAGGAGAATGCAAAAAGCAGGAGAATGGGAAATGCGCTAGTTGACTTGGAAACATACAAGCTGAACTGGCACAGAGAGACTGGAAACACAGGGATAAATAAACTGTAGAAAACAAGCGACACCTGGAGAGGGTGGAGACAACGAGGACAGGTGAAACAGATCAGGGTGTGACAATAACATAATAAGGCACTTTGATAAAAATGCACACATTTCCAAAGTTACTATTAGTAACGAAAACAACAATGACTGCGATGCGGGCAACAGACGGAAAATGTGAACACGTGTGTGTGTGTGTGTGTGTGTGTGTGCGCAGATCAAGTCTACAGACATTTGCTCATCTCCAGTCAGAACAGGAACTGCACAAACAATTGGGAAGTGCTTGGGGAATTTTGTCTGGGTCAGAAATGTCCAAAAAATGTGTTGTCCGCAAAAGTAAAAATGACTATTTTTATGTGAATGAATGAGGAGGCGGAACGCACCTCAATTCAAACTAATTCTTAGAAAATAAAAACTTGTTAGAAAATCATTTTCTATCGACAAGTTGAAACAGCCTATAAATAAAAACAGGCTGCGTGCCTTGGTTTGAGGGCAGCGCGGATTAAATGTACTGTTGCGTAACAATCACATTCTGGAATGGAGTGAACGTTCTAACATCACGTGCATAAAAAAGCTCACGCTGGGGCGACCGTTAGAGATATTTGGAACTCACGTATGAAAGGGTTAAATAATCCCGCAGAATCCCCCTCGAACTGCTTCCTCACCCCGCCCCAAAAAGTGTTTTTAATAATCATTTGCCTTTCGTGAACCAACACTGACACAACTTTTATCCTCCTACTAGCACTGGCTTTGCTGATAGCTTCTTTATAGAAAAAAAATTAACTTACTATGACTGAGATATGTGGTTGTCCCAAGATGAATGCACTAACTGTAAATCGCACTGGATAAGGGCGTCTGCTAAAATGTGAAATTGTAAAATGTATGCAAAATAACCATAGGACAACCACACTCTCACCAAGCTCTAAGAAACATGGTTCTCAGAATGTGCTAGCTGGTTAGTCAGTGTTTCTTCTCAGTTTATTTGTGTTTCTGTCTTTTGATGAGCTGCTTATTCCTTCTTGGCCTTTTTCACAGTGATTTCATCTCAGCCTCTGCAGCTGTGCTATGGTAATGAGTGAGCTTCAGTATGAGAGTATGGGTTTCACTGAGGCTGCACCCAACCACTGGCCCGTCCGACGCCACCGTAACTTCGGCAGCTGCAACTGGCCCGTCCGACGCCACCGTAACTTCGGCAGCTGCAACTGGCCCGTCCGACGCTGCTGCAACTGGTGCAGCTGCCGAAGTTGTGGCGCCGTCGGACGGACCAGTTGCAGCTGCAGAAGTTGAGGCGGCGTCGGACCGGCCAGCTGCAGCTGGCGAAGTTGCGTCGGATGATTCAGTTGCAGCGGTGTTGGACGGGCAATTCCTGCTGTCTCCAGTTTTGGTCGGTTATTCTGTCACGTTGTATAAATGATTGGAGACAGGTGCAGGAATACATAATAGGGTTTTTTATTTTCCACCCAAAAAACAACATGCCATGAAAAGGCACGGCGACGAATCCCAAAACAAACACGTACACAAAAACACAGGGATGTAACCCAAACAATTGAGAGAGGTTAAACCTCTAATAAATACACAGGATGAAACCCGTAATAAGAAATACATGGGACAAGACCCGTAATAACGAGTACACAATACACGCAGCACGAAAGCCGAAACAAAAAGCACAGGTACTCACAAGACCAACGGACATGGGAACAATAATCGACAAGACATTGGTGAACAGAGGGCACATACTGTATATACAATTACTAATCAGGGAAATTGGAATCAGGTGTGCGTAATGAGACAGTTCAGCGACGCCTAGAGGCAGGTGACTTAGACCTCCGGAACTGGTGCACGAAAAGAGCAGCAGTACCGGGGGAATCCGTGGCATGTAACAAAAGCCGGGAAAACTCTCTTCCTCCTCCCTGTGTTAAAGACAAGTCCAAAACCTTCACACTGACTAAAATAGTATTGGAAAATAATATCAAGCCCCCAAACCCCCCTTATCAATTCTCTCGGCAGTGCTATAGCTGTGGAAGCAATCACGTTAACATCCTAGAACATTTGTTTTTTGTTTCATTCCTCAAGGTGAATCTGTCCGTCCTCTCTATTAAAGGAACTAATGACAGAGCTCCATAAACAAGCACTACGACCAATCAGTGACCACAAGAATCCCTAATTCTAACCTTCGGTCCAACCATGATGAGCTCTGTGGTCAGTGGTCATACTGGGTTGTGTGGTGTTACACACAGAGAAAAAAAATAAAAAGGCATTCGGAAGATGATTCAGTAATTTTGGGGGGACGGGTTTAATGAGATGTGATTTAATAAGATGTGGTGGCTGCGGCACTGATTTGTTTACACAAAGAGGAAGAGTGATTGATTATTCTTTTTAAAATTTCTCTCGATGCTTTTACGTCTGGAGTGTTTTCCAATATAAATCTACAGGAGAAGACTTCCTCGTTTCATCTTGAGCTGTTCTCTTGTGTCTCTAATTGTAGCTTAGCTACCTGGAGATCGTCCCTTGGACAGGTCCATTGCTGGTTACAGAAGAATCCAGGAGAATGATTTAAACACACACACACATTGGTGGTACCCACACTAGCATTTATGCTGACTCAAATTAAAATCTGGCAGCAATGAGAGATCCTGACGGCCAGCTATAAAAACTCATTCACTTAATCAGCACCACTGAGTACACGTGAACCAGCACAGTGTAATTTCCTTATTTACATAACACACACACTCTCTTTCACTCTCGTTCTCTCAAACACATACATATGTGTACTATAATTACCTCTGTGTGAGTAGCCTTCGACCCAAGATATACTGTACATAAAAAGCATCAATGTCTATTAGAACTACAGAACTCCTCAACTGCTCTGTAAGGTAGGTATCACACACACACTCCTTGTGCTCTCTTTGTCTGTCTTGCGGGGGAAGAATTGCTCTGCACAGTAAGAGGGTAATAACACATGCAATCACGTAATACAAAGTGAGTGACATGACAAACAGCCACACATCCTGTGCTACTCATCCACCTGACAGGAGGACTTACCAGAACCCAGAGCACACAGCCTGAGGGTTAGTTAGAGAGCGTGTGTGCGCGCATGTGTGTACGAGTGTTTTTCTGTGTGTGTTAACATTCGCGAGTCGAGATAGTCGGGGGGGCAGGTCTGCTTCCAATTTTGTCTGGACCTGATTGGCTGTGAGAAGCCTCAGGCTTCCAGTTGGGGGTACTAGGAGGAGGGTCTTCAGTTAGAGTGACCCTGACGTGTGTGAGAGGGCCTAATAAAAGTGTAAGACATGGCCGCCACTGTGTCCCACAGAAAGAGAGGAACAGCCACCAACACATGCAGGCAGAGAGGAAGTCAAATGGGGCCATGAATCCTCTGTACTCATGGTGGACAGAGGCAGTACTATACAAAGTTTATTCACAGATGATGACTGAAGACAGATGGCTAATAGCTTTGAGTTAACAATATCTGGATACTTCAGCTGCACAAAGGCCTTTGCCAACAGTATGATCCAAGAGAAAAACCAGGAATTGTTGAATTGAAACACCATCTGTGTGTGATTTTAACACTTAATGGTCCACATAAGCATCAGCTGTAACATAAATAGGGGATAATGTGGTGGGATGGAATTATCATTTAGATTGTTACCCACTGTTCACTTCACGCTCTGCTCCATCCACACAAGGCTAGTCTTTAACACTGGGGGAGGTGTGTGTGTGTGTGTGTGTGTGTGTGTGTGTGTGTATTTGTGCATGCGTGTGTCCATCACAATAGAAAGCCCCAGAATAGCTATTTTGTTGGGACCCATAAAACCCAGCCAGATTTTGGCAGACAGCAAGGTTCTCACGAAGACATCAACGGGACACAATATGACATGCTGATGTATGCATTTCTAAGTATTATATTAAAAGGACAGAGCAGGGCCAGGCTGACTATAGTGGAACGGACTGAGCAGAGTATGGTTAGAGAGGAGAACCACACACTACAGTGTCTCAGGTTGCTTCCCAAATGGCACCCTGTTCCCGCTGTAGTGCACTACTTTTGACCTGAGCGATATGAGCCCTGGTCAAAAGTAGTGTACTATATAGGGAATATGGTGCCATTTGATACTCTACCTCAGTATAACTCAGATCATCCTCTGGAGGAACAGGAAGGACACAGCAAGGGGGCTCCTGACTGGACTATTGTAGGCCTCTGGTCATTGTCCACTACCATTACCACACATCACTAACATCTACTGGACCACATTACCCCACCTCTTTAACATCTAGTACTGAAAGAATTTGGCTAGGATATGTGTACATGTTGACTACCCTGTTTCCATGCTGTGTTAGCAAGAATGAGTTCCACCAGACACTTTTTATTTGTATTTATTTAACTAGGCAAATCAGTTAAGAACATTCTTATTTACAATGGCGGCCTACACCGGCCAAACCCTAACCCGGACGACGCTGGGCCAATTGTGCGCCGCCTTGTGGGACTCCCAATCACGACCGGTTGTATTACAGCATGGAATCGAACCAGGGTCTGTAGTGACGCCTTTAGCACTGAGATGTAGTGCCTTAGACCGCTGCGTCACTCGGGAGCCCCTGACACAAGTCAAAATGGATTAAACATTTCCATAAGTCATAATATACACAAGTATGCATGTGCATGCAGTGCAGTTTCCCCTATATTAATTTAGCAGTGGCAAATCGTGGCCACCACTCCAAGAAATATGATTAAAACAAATAAATACACTGAGTATACAAAACATTAGGAAAACCTTCCTAACATTGAGTTGCACCCCCTTTTGCCCTCAGAACAGCCTCAATTCATCGGGGCATGGACTCGACAAGGTTTCGAAAGCGTTCGACAGGGATGTTGACTCCAATGCTTCCCACAGCTTTCCACCATTTTTGATACACATGGGAAACTGAAAAACCCAGCAATGTTGCAGTTCTTGACGCACTTAAACCGGTGCGCCTGGCACCTACTACCATACCCCATTCAAAGGCACTTAAATATTTTGTCTTTCCCATTCACCCTCTGAATGGCACACATACGCAATCCATGTCTCAACTTTCTCAAGGCTTAAAAATCCTTCTTTAACCTGTATCCCCCCTTCATCTACACTGATTGAAGTGGATTTAACAAGTGACATAATGGATCATAGCTGGATTCACCTGGTCAGTCTATGTCATGGAAAGAGCAAGTGTTCCTAATGTTTGTACACTCAGTATATAATATATATTTTGTAATAACATTTTTGGGGATGATTATACATTTTCAGTGTAAACTTAAATGACTAAAACCAGATACAAAGTATGAAGAGCTATATATTTGTTTATAAGATCATCTTTGAGAACTAAGAATCACCAAAATAAAAAACTACACAGTCAAGGAGAATATAAAATTATGAAAATGGCATCACATGGGGCCCCCATTATTTTGTTATAATGTTTGAGTCACTCAGACAGCATAAGAACACGACAAAAGTGATGGCAAAATGTCTGGAGGAATTTCAGGAAATTAACTTTAAAACTGCAATTTTTTCTCTCAACCATCAGCCCCATGACAAAATGTTTACAATTGCTGGAAACTAGCTATATAACTGTAAAATGTTCTCTCCGCCTCATGGCAAAATGTGTAGAATTGCAGGAAAGTAGCTATAAAACAGCAACATTTTGACTCTGCGGCCAAAAGTAGAACATCTATAAATGTTGGTTGGAGACGGCGCCGTACCTTTGCCAATGCTGCTGAAAGAAATCCTAGGGGAAACACTGCAGTGTGTGCCTGTGCATGATACTGTATGTCTATATACGTGTGGAAGGAATCTGTGCATGTACTGTATAAAATGCTGAGTGTAAGAAATGTCTATACACAACACTTACAGTCGTAGTCGGAAGTTTACATGTACTTTAGGTTGTAGTCACTAAAACTCGTTTTTCAACCACTCCACAAATTTCTTGTTAACAAACTATAGTTTTGGCAAGTCGGTTAGGACGTCTACTTTGTGCATGACACAAGTCATTTTTCCGACAATTGTTTACAGACAGATTATTTCACTTATTCACTGTATCACAATTCCAGTGGGTCAGAAGTTTACATACACTAAGTTGACTGTGCCTTTAAACAGCTTGGAAAATTCCAGAAAATGGTGTCATGGCTTTAGAAGATTCTGATATGCTAATTGACATAATTTGAGTCAATTGGAGGTGTACCTGTGGATGTATTTCAAGGCCTACCTTCAAACTCAGTGCCTCTTTGCTTGACATCATGGGAAAATCAAAAGAAATCAGCCAAGACTTGTAGACCTCCACAAGTCTGGTTCATCCTTGGGAGCAATTTCCAAATGCCTGAAGGTACCACGTTCATCTGTACAAACAATAGTACGCAAGTATAAACACCATGGGACCATGAAGCCATCATACCGCTCAGGAAGGAGACGCGTTCTGTCTCCTAGAGATGGACGTACTTTGGTGCGAAAAGTGCAAATCAATCCCAGAACAACAGCAAAGGACCTTGTGAAGATGCTGGAGGAAACAGGTAAAAATGTATCTATATCCACAGTAAAACGAGTCCTATATCGACATAACCTGAAAGGCCGCTCAGGAAGGAAGAAGCCACTGCTCCAAAACCGCCATAAAAAAGCCAGACTACGGTTTGCAACTGCACATGGGGACAAAGATCGTACTTTTTGGAGAAATGTCCTCTGGTCTGATGAAACAAAAAATAGAACTGTTTGGCCATAACGACCATCGTTATGTTTGGAGGGAAAAGGTGGAGGCTTGCAAGCCGAAGAACACTATCCCAACCGTGACGCATGGGGGTGGCAGCATCATGTTGTGGGGGTGCTTTGCTGCAGGAGGGACTGGTGCACTTCACAAAATAGATAGCATCATGAGGTGGGAAAATGATCTGGATATATTGAACAACAGTTCAAGACATCAGTCAGGAAGTTAAAGCTTGGTCGCAAATGGGGTCTTCCAAATGGACAATGACCCCAAGCATACTTTCAAAGTTGTGGCAAAATGGCTTAAGGACAACAAAGTCAAGGTATTGGAGTGGCCATCACAAATCCCTGACCTCAATCCCATAGAAAATTTGTGGGCAGAACTGAAAAAGCATCTACAAGCAAGGAGGTCTACAAACCTGACTCAGTTACACCAGCTCTGCCAGGAGGAATGGGCCAAAATTCACCCAACTTATTGTGGGAAGCTTGTGGAAGGCTACCCAAAACATTTGACCCAAGTTAAACAATTTAAAGGCAATGCTACCAAATACTAATTGAGTGCATGTAAACTTCTGACCCACTGGGAATGTGATGAACAAAATAAAAGCTGAAATAAATAATTCTCTCTACTGTTATTCTGACATTTCACGTTCTTAAAATAAAGTGGTGATCCTGACTGACCTAATACAGGGAATTTTTACTAGGATTAAATGTCAGGAATTGAGAAACTGAGTTTAAATCTTTTTCGCTAAGGTGTATGTAAACTTCTGACTTCAACTTTACATTCCGGTACATTCTTTCAGATGAGTATTGGCCTTAGCTTGGTGTTTCTAAAGGTAAGCAGTGCAAGTGAACGAAGAAGTGCCTTGCGGTTGTGTTATTCTGAGAGTTTACCTTATTGACCCCTCTGTCTGGGATGACCCCTGACCTTTAGGGTCAGACTCCTGCATGCTTGCCCTGGTCTGTGGCAGGGAGGGTAAACACTGTAGGGAGGAGGGCAGATGGGAGCCATTATACACTGGGGGAGTCTCGTCGTGTCCTAGATGGACAGACTACCGGACAGAGAGACAGTGTTAGGAAAAATGTGAGAGGACAGTAGAATGCAGACTAGAAACTGCTGCTTTCAGTCTCTCACTTTCAGTTTATGAACTGGTACAAGAAAACTACACCTGATTCAACACTCAATAGATAATTTATTCTGGTATTGCCCCTATGTAGCTTGTTTCTGGTCACAGCTTCAGGAATGATTACAAAAAAATCACAACATGCACTTAAAATAAACCTTACATATAGCAGTGTTGGGCGATTTGGAAAGCCATAGTCACTAAATTAATAATATTTGTAGGAAAGGTTATCTTTAGGTCAATCTGTGGATACTATACGATTAGATAGGTTAAAAATTATGTAAAACATAACACAATTGAAAAATATATGGCACTTGGAAATCAAATAAGGTCGATGGTGGTATGGGCAGAGTGGCTGAGGGTTGGGATTAAAGAGCTTATGTTTGGTAATGTATTATTGTTATCTGACTGCTTTATATAAAAGTAGCATGTATGTAAAATGTATAAGTAGCAGAAAAGCTGTGGAGGGGGGTGGAGGGGTAAATAACAAAAGAATAACCATATTGTAACGGCTGTCGTAGAGAGGGGACCAAAGCGCAGCATGTTGAGTGCTCATAATGACTTTTATTTTATAACACAGAACACTAAAGAAAATAACAAAAGCGAAAACGATCAGCTCACAGTACTGTCAGGTGCAGAGACTAAACAGAAACAACTACCCACGAAAACAGTTGGAAAAAACCCCTACTTAAATATGATCTCCAATTAGAGACAACGAGAACCAGCTGCCTCTAATTGGAGATCATCCCCAAAAAACAACATAGAAATAGAGAAACTAGAACTAAACATAAAAATATAAAAACCCAAACCACCCCCTGTCACGCCCTGACCTACTCTACCATAGAAAATAACACCTTACTATGGTCAGGACGTGACAGTACCCCCCCCCCCCCCCCCAAAGGTGCAGACTCTGAATGCACCTACTAAAACAAAAAGGTTTTTTTAGGGTGGGTAATACTGTTTATGGCGGCTTTAACGAATCGGACGCAAAGGATTTAACGCTGATACCGGATCAGGCCCAAATCCCCATCATTTGCATGAAGAAGAGACGCTGATACAGGGGATACAGGTCTGGGTGCCTTGTGAGAATTTGTTAGCGAGTGGGTGACCCGCCTCTACCATCCATCCTATTGGCCAATGTGCAATCATTGGAGAATAAACTGGATGAGCTCCATTCAAGACTATACTACAGGACATTAAAAACTGTAATATGTTATGTTTCACCGAGTCGTGACTGAACGACGACATGGATAATAAACATTTGGCTGGGTTTTCCGTGCATCGGCAAGACAGAACAGCTGCCTCCGGTAAGACAAGGGCTGGCGGTCTGTGTCTATTTGTCAATAACAGCTGGCTCGCAAAGTCTAATATTAAGGAAGTCTCAAGGCTTTGCTCGCCTGAGGTAGAGTATCTCATGATACGCTGTAGACCACACTATGTACCAAGAGTTTTCATCTATATTTTTCATAGCTGTCTATTTACCACCAAAAACTGATGCTGGCACTAAGACCGCACTCAACGAGCTGTATAAGGCCATAAGCAAACAAGAAAATGTGCATCCAGAGGCGGTGCTCCTAGTGGCCTGGGACTGCCACATTTGCAACCAGAAAAAAACTACACCACCTTTACTCCATACACAAAGACCCATACAAAGCTCTTCCTTGCCCTCCATTAGGCAAATCTGACCATAATTCTATCCTCCTGATTCCTGCTTACAAGCAAAAACTAAAGCAGGAAGTACCAATGACTCACTCAATACGGAAGTGGTCAATTGACGCACATGCTAAGCTACAGGACTGTTTTGCTAGCACAGACTGGAATATGTTCCGGGATTCATCCGATGGCATTGAGGAGAATACCACATCGTCCCATAGTGACCAAGCGTACATAACCCAACCAGAAGCCATGGATTACAGGAAACATCCGCACTGAGCTAAAGGGTAGAGCTGCCGCTTTCAAGGAGCGGGACTCTAATCTGGACACTTATGAGAAATCCCGTTATGCCCTCCGATGAACCATCAAACAGACAAAACTTCAATACAGGACTGAACCTTACTACACCGGAGCCAACGCTCGTCGGATGTGGCAGGGCCTGCAAACTATTACAGACTACTTGGGTAAACAAGCCGCGAGCTGCCCAGTGAGACGAGCGTACTAGATGAGCTAAACAATTTCTATGCGGGCTTCGAGGCAAGCAATACTGAAGCATGCATGAGAGCACTAGCTGTTCCATACGACTGAGTGATCACGCTCTCCGTAGCTGATGTAAGACTTTTAAACAGGTCAACATTCAGAAGGATGCAGGACCAGACGGATTACCAGGACGTGTACTCAGAGCATGATCTGATCAACTGGCAAGTGTATTCACTGACATTTTCAACCTGTCCCTGACCGAGTGTGTAATACCTACATGTTTCAAACAGACAACCATAATCCCTGTGACCAAGAACACCAAGGTAACCTGCTTAAATGACTACCGACCTGTAGCACTTACGCCTATAGCCATGAAGTGCTTTGAAAAACTGGTCATGGCTCACATCAACACCATCATCCCAGAAACCCTACACCTACTCCAATTTGCATACCGCCCCAACAGATTGACAGATGACGCAATCTCTATTGCACTCCACACTGCCCTTACCCACCTGGACAAAAGGAACACCTATGTGAGAATGCTGTTCATTGACTACAGCTCAGCGTTCAATACCATAATGCACTCAAAGCTCATCACTAAGCTAAGGACCATGGGACTAAACACCTCCCTCTGCAAATGGATCCTGGACTTCCTGACGGGCCGCCCCCAGGTGGTAAGGGTAGGCAACAACACATCTGCCATACTGGTTCTCAACACGGGGGCCCCTCAGGGGTGCGTGCAAAATCCCCTCCTGTATTCCCTGTTCACCCATGACTGCGTGGCCAAGCACGACTCCTACACCATCATTAAGTTCGCAGACAACACAACGGTGGTAGGCCTGATCACAGACAATGATGAGACAGCCTATAGGGAGGTCAGAGACCTGGCAGTGTGGTGCCAGGACAACAACCTCTCTCTCAACGTGATCAAGTCAAAGGAGATGATTGTGGACTACAGGAAAGGAGGGTCGAGCACACCCCCATTCTCATCGACGGGGCTGTAATGGAGCAGGTTGAGAGCTTCCAGTTCCTTAGTGTCCGCATCACCAACAAACTATCATGGTCCAAACACACCAAGACAGTCATGAAGAGGGCACAACAAAGCCTATTCCCCCTCAGGAGACTGAAAAGATTTGGCATGGATCCTCAGATCCTCAAAGTTCTATAGCTGCACTCTCGAGAGCATCCTGACTGGTTGCATCACCACCTGGTATGGCAACTGCTTAGCCTCCAACACAAGGCGCTACAGAGTGTAGTGCGTATGGCACAGTACATAATTGAGGCCAAGCTTCCTGCCATCCAGGACCTCTATACTAAGCGGTGTCAGAGGAAGGCCCCAGCCACCCTAGTCAGACTGTTCTCTCTGCTACTGCATGTCAAGCGGTACCGGAGCGCCACGTCTAGGTCCAAAAGTCTTCTGAATAGCTTCTTTCCCCAAGCCATAAGACTATTGAACAGCTAATCAAATGGCTACCTGGCTATTTACATTGACACCCCCCCCCCCTCCATTTGTTTTGACGCTGTTGCTACTCGCTGTTTATTATATATGCATAGTCACGTTACCCCTATCTACATGTACATATTACCTCAATTACCTTGACTACCTGTACCCCCGCACATTGACTCAGTACCAGAAGTCCCTGCATATAGCCTCCTTATTGTTATCTTATTGTTATTCTTTTATTTTGTTCCTTTAGTTTATTTAGTAAATATTTTCTCAACTTTTATTTTTCTTAACTGCATTGTTGGTTAAGGTCTTGTAAGTAAGCATTTCACGGTAAGGTTGAAATCGGCGCATGTGACAAATTATATTTGATTTGAGATGTCAAATCAAATATAACCAGGACACAGTGCCCTTTGCTCCTGCTTGCCAAACACTACTGTCCTGCACTACTGTAGCTACCTAGTAACCAATATCAGGGTGACAGTCACAGTAAGCACCAGTAGACAATGAATGAAGCAACAGTACACCCACCATGAGAAAATGTAGAATTATTGGTGTAAATCTAACAGTGAAATACAACTCTGACCCATCCTCTGGCTTCAAAACAGAAGTCCAAACTCTCGCGGTATGGTAGCTCAATGTACAGTAGTTGTGTGGTAAGAAACGGAAGAAAAAAACACTGCTCAATCAAAACCGTTGAACATATAGCAGAGTGCTTTCGACACACCCATTCCTTTCCACACATCCACTACTTTCCTTTGACACACCCACTCGCTCTTACTCCGGTCGCCATATTGGGATGCAGCTACCTATTTCTCTCTTTACAACCGGAAAACCAGTTTACCACCAGAAAATCACATTGTATTGCCCCATGTCAAATGTTGCCTGCTGGGTACATGGCTGTTTTGATGAATGTAGCCCTTCTTCATGGTCATATAAGTGAATAAGCTCTAAGAGTTGTTGCCCTCTGTAACCCCTGACCTCTGACCTTTTCACCTCCAGCTGCACCCTAGTTCACCCTGCCGTGCCACGCACAGGGTACCCCTAACCCCAGATCACCTGGAGGAGGGAGGACAACGTATCCCTCTTCACCTTACACAGCACCATCACACAGAACAAGGGAGGATACCTGCAAATATGCAGTAAGGTTTTGGTTCATACACACAAACACACACCCACACATTCACATGCATGAACGCACACATATACACACACACACTAATCCCTGTCTCACCTCCTGCAATCTCTGTGTCAGATCTGTGGGTGGAGGATGAGACTGTGTATGTGTGTGAGGCCCAGAACCAGTTTGGGATGATCCAGAGTCACTGTCACTGGACTGGGTAAGAGACAGGGCTCCCTGTCACATGATCTGGGTACTGTAGGAGGGATACGGTACATAACACCTAGCTCCGTTTCCCGCCAGCCCTTCGTTTTTTGCATTACTCCCCTCATTATTTATTCCCTGAGAACTTCAGTTCATGGCCTAACTCCTCAAAAGCTTTCAACCTGAATACAGTGGAGGTCAGGTCTGTCTTCAGTTTGCATGCAAAGAGAAAAAAGCTAAGTTTGAAAAGAAAGCAAATGTTCTCACTGGGAGCAGCAGAGCAAAGCAGTCAGAGTTTGAGTGATCTTTCATTTGTGTTGTGATTGTGTGTGTGCATTACGGTCAGCATGAATTGGGTTTATTGGAAAGCCAGGGAATGTAGGGTTGAACTTAGCGAAACGTGGCAAGAATTCCCTGGCACGGTTTAAAGGGGTTGTCAGGTCTGTAGAAGTCATGGGAGAAAAGACCTGAATCAAACCCTCACAGTGAGAAAGAGAGAGAGAATGTGAATCCACAGGGCCAGATGTGTGTGTGTGTGTGTGTGTGTGCATGCGTGCACGAGTGTGTCACATTCATCTGATCTAACTTCTCTCTCAGAAAGACTCAGTGATGTATTAGTCAATCGTTTCCTGGCCAATATACATTTGTATATCTGTTTTGTAACACTTTTAAATACCTTGACTTTTAATTATCTTGACATTGCGTAAGAACAGCAGGTCCTCTGCAGTCTTTAAAGGATCCATGGTATGCATGCAATCCTACTGTATTTCTATTTGATAAAAGTTGCAGAGATTGATGATCAGTGTTTGGATTCTCATTTCAAAGCACAGCCCTGTCAAACCCCACGCACCTCTCTGGATTGTATGTGACTGTGAATGTGTACATTTGTGTATGAAAAAAATGTGTATGTATGTTTATTTATGAAAAGCACTCCTTCTCTCCTTGAATCATCTCTGCAGGTTTCACTACCCTGTTAACTGCATGGCAGGTTGTGTGTGTGTGTGCTCGTTCATGAGTGCGCATAATGCATGTTGTGTGTGTGTAAGTGCTGCTTGAATGTTGTGCATTTGTGTATTTACACACATGTACCTTGTTAACCACAAGGGAAGTTCAGGCCTCTATTTGGGGGAACGCATAGTCATTGGGTTCTTATTTGGGCTAAAGATCATGTCAGATCCAGCTGCCCCATATAAACGTTTGCCCCACATCCCTAGTGACACAGTCCCTGCCCAGCCCATAACACCCCGCCTCTGGGGTTACCGTGGCAACACACCAAGCAAAACATGGAAGTTGGTCCAGTCACGCAACGAATATCACTCACTCACACACATATATACATATATACGGTCTGTTAGCTCAGCATCTGGATTGTCTCATGCGCAATGCCAAGTGTTGGCTGGAGTGGTGTAAAGCAGTGGAAATGTCTTCTTTGGAGTGATGAATCACGCTTCACCAGCTGGGTTTTGCGGATGCCAGAAGAACGCTACCTGCCCGAATGCATAGTGCCAACTGTAAAGTTTGGTGGAGGAGGAATAATGTTCTGGGGCTGTTTTCATGGTTCATGCTAGGCCCCTTAGTTCCAGTGAAGGGAAATGCTTACGATACAGCATACAATGACATTATAGATGATTCTGTGCTCCCAAGTTTATGGTAAAACATTGGGGAAGGCCCTTTTCCTGTTTCAGCATGCACAATGCAAGGTTCACACAGAAATGTTTTGTTGAGATCGGTGTTAAGAACTTGAATGGTCTGCATAGAGTCCTGACCTTAACCCCATTGAACACCTTTGGGATGAATTGGAATGCTGACTGCAAGCCAGGCCTAATCGCCCAACATCAGTGCCTGACCTCACTAATACTCTTGTGGCTGAATGGAAGAAAGTCCCCGCATCAATGTTCCAACATCTAGTGGAAAGCCTTTCCAGAAGAGTGGAGAATGTTATAGAAGCAAAGAGGAACCAACTCCATGTTAATGCCCATGATTTTGGAATGAGATGTTCGACGATCAAGATGTTCGACGATCACACACTTTTGGTTAGGTATTGTATGTGTGAACATCTGGCGACCATCTTGTTAATTTCTCGGTCGTTCCTCATGCTGTATCCTCTCAAGCAGGAATCCTTAGTGTTCTCACACCACAGTACCGGTCCCAAAGTGGAGAGACAGGACACTAACTAACGTCTGTTGTTGTTACAGGCCTTTAGTAGACGAATAGCCAGATGAATAATAGATATCCTTTTGGAATGTATACAATGTATATATGAGTCCTACGTGTTGCTCAGTCTACTCAAGCATAAAATGTCTTATCTTCCATCATACTGTCGTGTCGTTGAATATCATTAAATGTGAAAACTGTTTCTTATCAAATCAATTCTCTGCATAATTAAATTACGCTATTAAACTAATCATGTACAGTTGAGGTCGGAAGTTTACATACACCTTAGCAAAATACATTTAAACTCTCAGTTTTTCTAAATTCCTGACATTTAATCAGAGTAAAAATTCCCTGTTTTAGGTCAGTTAGCATCACTTTATTTTAAGAATGTGAAATGTCAGAATAATAGTAGAGAATGATTTATTTCAGATTCTATTTCTTTCATCACATTCCCAGTGGGTCAGAAGTTTACATACACTCAATTAGTATATGGTAGCATTGCCTTTAAGTTGTTTAACCTTCCACAAGCTTCCCACAATAAGTTGGGTGAATTTTGGGCCATTCCTCCTGACAGAGCTGGTGTAACTGAGTCAGGTTTGTAGGCCTCCTTGCTCGCAGACACTTTTTTAGTTCTGCCCACAAATGTTCTATGGGATTGAGGTCAGGGCTTTGTGATGGTCACTCCAATACCTTGACTTTGTTGGCCTTAAACCATTTCGCCACAACTTTGGAAGTATGCTTGGGGTCATTGTCCATTTGGAAGAACCATTTGCGACCAAGCTTTAACTTCCTGACTGATGTCTTGAGATGTTGTTTCAATATATCCACATAATTTTCCGTCTTCATGATGCCATCTATTTTGTGAAGTGCACCATTCCCTCCTGCAGCAAAGCACCCCCACAACATGATGCTGCCACCCCCGTGCTTCACGGTTGGGATGGTGTTCTTCGGCTTGCAAGCCTCCCCCTTTTCCCTCCTAACATAACAATGGTCATTATGGCCAAACAGTTCTATTTTAGTTCTATATACAAATTCATTCTCCTAACACTAGCTAGCTGGCTAATGTTAGCTAGTCAGATTTTTGTAAATTAACT
Source organism: Salmo trutta (assembly GCF_901001165.1). Lineage (NCBI taxonomy): Eukaryota > Metazoa > Chordata > Actinopteri > Salmoniformes > Salmonidae > Salmo > Salmo trutta. Next base: position 28,728,799 of record NC_042960.1, on the reverse strand, counting down.
TGATGACAAAAAAATGCACAAACGTTTCTCTACTGTGGCGTACAGCAGGTCAGACACCAGGGGGAGACTCGTCGAGGCCTGGTAACAGATGGAGTATACATCACGAGGCGGTGGCTCCATCTGCTGGACATGCCAGGTCTCGACGGGCTCTCTGGACAGGACTAATTGGGGCTGATTGGGAGCTGGTGAGTAATCAAGGGTGGATTTCTCACCAGCTGTGCGAGGCCCATAAAGCTGCCAGAAGGTCAGCACACAAGGAGGACTAGGGAAAGTGAGGTGACTTCCAGGTGGTTGGATACGGTTACCTGAGCGAAGACGAGGGAGTTGAGTTTGTGTGCCCAGACAGGATACAGGAAGACCTGGAGCTCAGGAGAAGGTATCCTGGAGATGGTCTCATGGGGGAGACCTGTTCTTTTCTTTTTGATTTATTACTTAATAAACACCCCTGAAACCGAGCTAATCATACTCTGTCCGTGTCTGATCTATGTAAACTTCTTGACCAAACCCCCTGGTCTGCCACACTACATTAACTAACATATTCCTCTCAATTGTTAATGTTTTGCTTGACTCGTTATGACGCTATAACAACTGGTTCCACCATAATGTTTTGTCAGCCATTTTGTTGAAGAACGCCACAAGGCAAGGGTGGCTCGCGTCAAAATTCGTCATTGGAACCACCCGATATGATTGGTCATATAAAAACCTTGGGACCCAAATGCATAATGAGTGTTATTTTATTTAACCTTTATTTAACTAGGCAAGTCGGTTACAAAAAAAATATTATTTACATCCGGCCAAACCCGGATGACGCTGGGCCAATTGTGCACCACCCTATGGGACTCACATAGGGTGGTGTAGAGACGCCTCTAGCACTGAGATGCTTATTGAGATGCTTACTACATTTGCACACACTGTATATAGATTTTTCTATTGTGTTATTGACTGTACGTTTGTTTATCCCATGTGTAACTCTGTGTTGTTTGTGTCGCACTGCTTTGCTTTATCTTGGCCAGGTCGCAGTTGTAAATGAGAACTTGTTCTCAACTGGCCTACCTGGTTAAATAAAATAAAAATAAAAGTGCCTTAGACCGCTGCGCCACTCGGGAGCCTTTATGATGAATTGTTAAAAATAATTGCCCAATGAAATACCTCAGTCATTTGTTTTCCTTGTTCTCTCCTCTCCCTCTCTCCAGTGCCCCCCAGTATCCAGGTGGGGCCACTGGTGATGAAGGTGTAGGTGGTGGACGGGGCACAGCCATCCCTGGCCTGGCTGAAGGATGATGCCGCCCTGGGGGTGGACGGGGCACAGTACAGGATCTCCACCAATGGCTCTCTGACCTTTGATCAGGTGGGGCTGAGTGACGAGGGAAACTACACCTGTGTGGTCACTAACATCGCTGGACGAGACCAGGCCAATGTACAGCTGCAGGTGCAAGGTGAGTCACTGAGTGTCTTATAAGCCTGAAACGGAACAAAACACACACTCACTGGAAATGTAGAAGTTAAAGTGAGGACATGGTTTTGAAAAACTGCATTCAAACTCTTTACAAACAAGTTTGATAAAGGTTTAGGTTGTGCCCATGTACTGTTCTTCTTATCATTGATTTAATGTTAGTGTCCTTCTTTGTGTCCGTCTTCAGTTCCCCCCGTGGTGGAGGTGCTGGAGCCCCCCTTCAACAGCCCCCACCAGGAGAGAGTTGCCAACCAGCGCATTGCCTTCCCCTGCACCGCCAAAGGTGAGAACCAACTTTGCTTTATACAGGCATCCAATCACAATGGCACCCACCAGGCAGATAAGTGTCATCTGTCAACCAATAATATTAGTTTCAGTCACCCTTATAGAATGGACAGAAACTTTTTGCTTACAGGATATCCCAAAAAAGCTAGCTACTTATATAATTTACACGTCTTACCACTTTTCTTTCTCGCTGTATCTTTCTATGATCTCTCCTCCCACTATTCCCCTCCCTCCCCCCCAGGCACTCCTACCCCCATTATAAAGTGGTTGTGTAACGGTCAGGAGCTGACGGGGAATGAGCCCGGTCTGACCATCATGGAGAACGGAACCCTCCTCATCCTGGCATCGGTGTCTCAGTTGGACAACGGAGAGTATGTCTGCACTGCCGCCAACGAGGTTGCCACCACCAAGAAGCAGTACCAACTCAGTCAACGGTGAGCTATCCTAGCGTGGAATCCTTGAATAATACTACTGTGGTGGTAGTACTGAATCAATAGTTGAATTGAATTATATTATTATATGGTAGTACTAGTATTTTACTGTGTCATATGGTAGTACTGCTGAAGAAAAGCGAAGTGTAACATGGCAGACCTGACCTTTCCCCTTTGACCTCCATGCAGTTCCCCCAGATCTCCACGACAATGGGTCGCCGGGCAACGTGTCTGTGGTGCTGAACCAGACCACCAACCTTGTGTGTGATGTCACAGGAAGTCCCGCCCCTATCATCACCTGGTACAAGGATGGTTTCCCTGTAGGTGAACCAGAGAGGAAGAGGCAAAGCGAGAGGTTTTACTCTGCCCAAAATCTGTCCACGAAAAATAAGCCCGTGAATTGAGGATTTTTTTAATGGAGATCAATTACAGTGTCAAATTTATGTGAACCAAAAATATTATTGCTCATTTTGTACATGAGGCTTATTTGATTGAATATACGTTTTGTAATGGTTAGGTTGTTACAAATGCACTGATATAAAAAAAAAAATACTTTATATCAAAGTTGTGTTGTCATAGAGATAGATCATGGATATAACCTGTTTTAACGAGGACATTACCATTGAGAGCTTCCACATTTTAAGTTAGTCAGCTGGGTTGGAATTCCTATGAGTTTGGAGCAATCAGCCATTGAAGAACGTCTGCCCATGCTGTCACAAACACTATAATGGCACATATTCAAAGATGAGTCCTCTATCTATCTATCTATCTATCTATCTATCTATCTATCTATCTATCTATCTATCTATCTATCTATCTATCTATCTATCTATCTATCTATCTATCTATCTATCTATCTATCTATCTATCTATCTATCTATCTCTATGACCTGTTGTTCACATGTGTTTTTCCCCCTCTCATTGGCTAGAATGGTTCCACCTGGTTGCATCTCCCGCCTGCTTTCCATCTTTAAGGACATGTATTTCCATTGTTAGAGCGGTCATCAATCGACTATCTTGTCAAAATAATAGACAATCTTTGGATGAACTCATTACACAGCTGCTGTAGAGATGGAGGATAGGATAAAACATATGCAATGCACATTGATTTGACACATAATAGATTGTCTCCTGAATAGATTATTAATAACTCATCAATCATCCTTGTAGTTTGTTATTGTTCTATGCTTGTTACGATATTGTGAATATGATAACAGACCTTTAATCATCAAATACATCCATTACTAAGAGCAGGGTAATTCAAATCTTACCCTATGAGGCCCAGAGTACTGCTGGTTTGCTGTTCTACCTGATCATTAATTGCACGCACCTTGTGCCCAGGTCTGAATAATTTCTTGATTAGAAGTGAAGAATGAAAAAAGCAGAGGAACTGGCCTTGAGATTGGTATTTTAGGAATTTACTGGATAAGATCAATATTTGCAGATCCATACTCATGGATAGCATCATGGGTTAACATACTTAAATATAACCAGAGTTAAGGATGAAAGGAAAGGCTGCTTTTCCTCCATGAATGAAAGAGCCCAAAAAATCTGAAAGAGCTCTGATCATAGGTTGCACGCTCCAACAAAACAGCTGTAAATCTCAAACACTGCTCTTAAAGCCATCTTGATGTGGATCATTTTCAGATTGAAGTGTGTGTTGGGTCATGTGTGTGTGTCTGTGTGCACGTGTGTGTGCATGTGTGTGTGCGTGTGTGTGGAATAAAAACAGCAACAAGGAAATATTGAATGATGCTTTAGAAGCATAGATGTAATAACATCATAATAATGATATTTTAATGTGGGTGCATAAACCTACATTACACCAATTTAATATATTCCACTTAAAAAACTTCTTAGGGATAGGGTCTAGTTTCCTGAATTTCCGCCTGACTGACGTGCCCAATGTAAACTGCCTGTTACTCAGGCCCAGAAGCCAGGATATGCATATAATTGGTAGCATTAGATAGAAAACACTTAGAAGTTTCTAAAACTGTTAAAATAACGTCTGAGACTAAAACAGAATGGCAGGCAAAAATCCGAAGAAAAACCAACCGGAATGTTATATATTTGTTTAGGTCCCAGGCTCTTATAATGGAAATCTATTGTTACTTTGTAAATCTGTCTCCCAGATTGCAATTCCTATGGCTTCCACTAGATGTCAACAGTCTTTATTCAAGGTGTCAGGCTTGTTTTTTGAAAAACAAGCAAGAATTTAGAGTTTTGGTGAGAAGAGCACTGGAACAATATCAGTCTTTTGGCACGTGAGGGAGAGGGCGCGTGCTTACTAATTTTCCTTTCCTATTGAACATACTACTTTCCGTATGAAATATTATAGTTTATTTACATTTTAGAGTACATGAGGATTAAATAGAAACATCATTTGACTTGTTTGGATGAAGTTTAGCGGAAGCTTTTTGGACTCCTTTGTCTGCATGTTGAACGAGTGGATTACTGAAATCGATGGCGCCAACTAAACTGACTTTGTGGGATATAAAGAAGGATTATATCTAACAAAACAACCATTCATGTTGTAGCTGGGACCCTTGGGATTGCAAACAGAGAAAGATTTTCAAAAGTAAGTGATTTATTTAATCGCTATTTGTGATTTATGAAGCCAGTGGTGGTTGAAAAATATGTTGTGGGGTGCCTTCCTCAGACAATCACATGGTATGCTTTCGCCGTAAAGCCTATTGTAAATCGGACAACGCAGTTAGATTAGCAAGAATTTAAGCTTTTAAATGATATAAGATGTTCATGAATGTTTAATATTAATATTACGAATATTTGAATTGTGCGCCCTCCAATTTCACTGGATGTTGTGTCCCGCTAGCGGGAAGCTATCCCTAAGTTAACATTGGCTGCAGGCTAAGTGTTGTTCTTTGGCTGTAAGGGTTCTTTTCCCTTCAACAGAGTTCATATCCTCCAGATGGGAAAATGCTAATAGTTTTATAATGTTAATACGGTAATAAAGTGAAATCTAAAGTATAGTTCTGTTCTGTCTGCTGTCAGATAGAAAGCAATAGTTAGCAAGTAATTGTAAATGAGTACGTTTTAAATATGTCAATATCATATATTTATTCATGTAAATCTGATTTGATTACTATTTGTGTGTGTGTGTGTGTTTGTGTGTGTGTGTGTGTGTGTGGATGGTTCCCAGTAACGGTGTTCAGATCCTGCAGCGGGTGAAGACAGCAGGAATTTATAGCTGCAAAGCCATCAATACTGCAGGAAGTACAGAGAATAACTTCCGCCTGGATGTTCTGGGTGAGTGGAGGCAGCACTGACAGGTGGTGGGGGAGGATTCTATTTTAACATACTCATGTCCTTACTGCTGGACTTGTCACTGTAGAGCAGGGGTCGGCAACAGGCGGCTTATGGGCCAAAACCACCCAGCGAGTGATTTTATTTGCCCCCCCCAAAGTTATTCGTAATAAAAATGTGTTTCATTTAGGAAATCTGTTCTAGTATTCCCACGAGTAAAAAAAGAGACTTATGTGATTGTGTCTCAGTGTAATCAAGGTGCAGTATGAAGTAATTGTTACTTTCAAATGCAATCTCTTTTTGGGCTTAGTTGTGGTCAATATGGTCAATAAAAGTTTTTTTACTTAAGTACTATACACCACTGTGTAGAGAGTAGTAGAGTAGATAGGGTAGTACTTGTTGTTGGTTTTGTACAGTGTTCATAATTTCCTCAAAAACATATGCTCTGTTGAAGATTTTGTCTCCTTTGACTCCTTTTTCTTGACAATCTACAATCTTCCCCCTTTTTTCCTAGTTCCCCCCACCATTGTAGGGACGGGCTCCCCTCGAGAGGTGTCAGCTGTGCTGAACCAGGAGATCAGTCTGGACTGTAAGGTCAAAGGAACCCCGTTTCCCACAATCCAGTGGTACAAAGCCTGGAGGTGAGTTCAATCTTCCACCAGTTGAATGTATAGACCAGTGGCGGTTGGTGGTTTTTGAGATTAGGAGGACACTTTTTTTTAATGAGCATTGCTTTATTTCTTTACAGCGTATTAGATGACTGTCATTCATATTCCATTTACCCAGCTCAATGTAACATCGATAGGTTTAGGCTACTACATGATACTCAAATTTTCCCCATATCCATCATGAGGTTGCTACAACCTAGCCTACAAATGAAAATGTATAATGTAGAGACAGGTAGAGACACAAATTGGAGTAATCAAGGTGACAGACAGTGACACATTCAATACTGCCTTGCACACTCTTGCCTGTATCTAGCTGATCTGGGGTGTAATCATTAGTCCAAACGATGTTACATTGAGCTGGGTAAATGGAATATGAATGACAGTCATCCAATACGCTGTAAAGAAATAAAGCAATGCTCATGGGAAAAAAAGAAGTGTCCTCCTAATCTCATGTTTCATTTCGCAACTTAAACAAGATTTTATATTGGAATAATTCTGGTAGATCCAACCCCGTTTCATTCCATTTGCAGAATCCAACAGAATCGGCGGAATGAATACACTCCTGATCACCCGCACACACAGTTCACTTTCATAGCAGCCACATACAGCATCATCACTTTGCTCATTGTAGAATTCTTAATCTACATGCTCTCCTCCTCTCACCTTTTCCCTTCGCTTGTGGTCTTCAGTGCACAACACAACAGTTGTCTGTGACCAGTCCAAAAAAAAACACTCCAAGCGGCAAGCCAAAGCTTCATACTATCATGGGCTAACCGTTACACAGCCTACATCATTGTCACCATATTAGCTAACCTAATGTAGCAGGCGTAAAAGAAACGCCTGAAACTAGAGGTTCTCTTCTGCAGTGTTCAACCAATCCGCCTTGTTAACATCCAAAAGTAAAAGTATAGATACCTTAATAGAAGGTTACTCAATTAAAATTGAAAGTCACCCAGTAAAATACTACTTGAGTAAAAGTCTAAAAGTATTTGGTTTTAAATATACTTAAGTATCAAAAGTAAATGTAATTTCTAAAATATACTTAAGTATCAAAAGTAGAAGTAAAAGTGTAAATCATTTGACATTCCTGCAAACGACACCATTTTCTTGTTTTAAAAATGTACGGAAAGCCAGGGGCACACTCCAACACTCATGAGCATTATTTACAAAATATGTATTTCTGTTAATGAGTCCGCCAAACCATAGGCAGTAGGGATGACCACGTGTTCTCTTGATAAATGCGTGAATTTCACAATTTTCCTATTCTGCTAAGCATTCAAAATGTAACGAGTACTTTGGGTTGTCAGTTTTTATGACATTCGTAGAATATTTTCTTTAGGTTTAACATAATAGTTAATTGATGTTCGCGCATATACACAGTGTGTACAAAACATTATGAACACCTTCCCATGACATAGACTGACCAGGTGAATCCTGGTGGAAGCTATGATCCCTTATTGATGTCACTTGTTAAGTCCACTTCAATCAGTGTAGATGAAGGGCAGGAGACAGGTTAAGTATCAAATAATTAAAAGTACAATTTCCAGTGTCAATATCAAGTCAAACTATATTATAATGTAATGACTTTTTTTAAATTTTTTTATTTTTTATTTCACCTTTATTTAACCAGGTAGGCTAGTTGAGAACAAGTTCTCATTTGCAACTGCGACCTGGCCAAGATAAAGCGTAGCAATTCGACACATACAACAACACAGAGTTACACATGGAATAGACAAAACATACAGTCAATAATACAGAAGAACAAAAGAAAACAAAAAGTCTATATACAGTGAGTGCAAATGAGGTAAGTTAAGGCAATAAATAGGCCATGGTGGCGAAGTAATTACAATATAGCAATTAAACACTGGAATGGTAGATGTGCAGAAGATGAATGTGCAAGTAGAGATAGGGGCCAGAAGTATACAGAATGGTGTCGTCTGCGTAGAGGTGGATCAGAGAATCACCAGCAACAAGAGCAACATCATTGATGTATACAGAGTCGGCCCGAGAATTAAACCCTGTGGCACGCCCATAGAGACTGCCAGAGGTCATGACAACAGGCCCTCCGATTTGACACACTGAACACTATCAGAGAAGTAGTTGGTAAACCAGGCGAGGCAATCATTTGAGAAACCAAGGCTGTCGAGTCTGCCAATAAGAATGTGGTGATTGACAGAGTCGAAAGCCTTGGCCAGGTCGATGAATACGGCTGCACAGTAATGTATCTTATCGATGGCGGTTATGATGTCGTTTAGGACCTTGAGCGTGGCTGAGGTGCACCCATGACCAGCTCTGAAACCAGATTGCATAGCGGAGAAGATACGGGGGGATTCGAAATGGTCGGTAATCTGTTTGTTAACTTGGCTTTCGAAGACCTTAGAAAGACAGGGTAGGTAGATATAGGTCTGTAGCAGTTTGGGTCTAGAGTGTCACCCCCTTTGAAGAGGGGGATGACCGCGGCAGCTTTCCAATCTTTGGGAATCTCAGATGATACGAAAGAGAGGTTGAACAGGCTAGTAATAGGGGTTGCAACAATTTCAGCAGATCATTTTAGAAAGAGAGGGTCCAGATCATCTAGCCCGGCTGATTTGTATGGGTCCAGATTTTGCAGCTCTTTCAGAACATCAGCTATCTGGATTTGGGTGAAGGAGAAATGGTGGGAGCTTTGGTGAGTTGCTGTGGAGGGTGCCGGGCAGTTGACCGGGGTAGGGGTAGCCAGGTGTAAAGCATGGCCAGCTGTAGAGAAATGCTTATTGAAATTCTCAATTATAGTGGATTTATCGGTGGTAACAGTGTTTCCTAGCCTCAGAGCAGTGGGCAGCTGGGAGGAGGTGCTCTGATTCTCCATGGACTTTAGTGTCCAAGAACTTTTTTGGTATATATGGTATAATACAAGCCAGACTATAGCCTAGAGCAAGTTTAAAACTACCTGGACCAGTGCAATTGTGAAAGTCTGCTCTGATTTAGTTTGTACTCCCTTTTGCTCTGTATTGCTTGTTAGCCAAGTAGTTTGTGCTAGCCGTACGTGGAGACCCAAACTGTCCTATTCCTAGCTCATCCTCTGTTTGACGTAGTGCACACTTCCTTTCTATTCTTCAACACATTTTGTGAAGTAGTTCATACGTGCAGCCTCTCGTATATCTTGTGACACGCATGTGATGGGATCGGTCATGCCTGTGTGTAAGCCACTCACAGGGATGAGAGCAACATCAATCTCCATTTGTTCATCTGCTGGGAGACATGATTAAGTGGCACAGATATGATCCAGAGAGACGCCTCACTCTGAGCCCCTAGACCCAACACACGTACACGGACACACACACACACACACACACGGACACACACACACACACACACACACACACACACACACACACACACACACACACACACACACACACACATGCAGCACACACACACACCAGCCACACACAAATGTGACGGCTTGAGTTTCAGACCCTGGGAAGATTGACTGGCCACTACTCCCTGTCCTGATTTATTTTTGCAAATTGAAAGATTCCAAGAAGTTTTTGTTGGCAAGGCAACCGCCCAGATCGGTTACAGGCTGCACCACGTGCCCCCGCTGCTCGCTATTTTCATGGTACACATTGTATCAGCCATGAAATGGTACCAACACTAAAACAATATTAATTAATTGAGATTGCTGCAATACTTCAGGGTTTTGGCTCTGGGCCCTGGAACCTGGGGCTGTCCGGTCGGACCTCCGGCTAGGGCCTGGAATTCTCCCAGGCCCTAGCCTGAGTGATGGCTGGGCTGGCAGGGATCAAAGCAGAGGATTGTAGCTAACGTTGGTGAGATGTATGCTACGGTACAGTAATCTGACCTCACTGCAAACACAGGTTATCATAGAAATGTTCCTAACACTGGCTGGGGGTTTCTGATTATATTGAGTACAGCTTGGCACAGCCTCCCTCCATCATTCTCCACTGCAAGGACCCTGCTCTGCCCTGCCCTGGCACAGGGCTTATGATGAGGAACAACAAAATAAATGCAAACGAACCTAACTGAAAACAACTGTGCTGCCAGGAGTGGTAATATGGTATGAGGGTCAAGTTTTTCCATGACCATGCAACATCAGCAACAACAAAAAAAAAGGTCATAGGCACAACTCCTGGACCTAGTGTGGAGGGCACTCCACACTAAGCATTTAACTTCAGGCGATGTCTTTTGCACATATTTCTTTGGTCCTTCCGTCTTTTTTAGGGTCTTATTTTGGTGCGGTCCCGGCCGGTCTTGATTTCAATGTTCACGGACGTTTAGTTTTGGTCCAGACCGAACCAAATCTGAATCAATCATAAACATCTATGTTTCACAAATTTGGACAGCACAGTACAGTAGAGCACATCAGAGTACAGTACATTGCAGTACACAGTACAGTAAAAAAAGGTATAGGACAGTACAGTACAGTAGAGCATACTAGAATACAGTAAAGAAAAGTATACTGTACGATATTGTGATATACTTTACTCTAATGTACTGTACTCTGCTGAACTAAACTGTACTGTATTGTACTGTACTCTACTGAATTAAACTATACTGTATTGTACGGTACTCTACTGAATTAAACTATACTTTACTATAGTATTCTCTACTGTACTGTACTCTACTGTACTCTGCAATGTTTGATTCCCAAGTCAAGTTTTTTATGCTCTGCACCACCTTGGAAGCTGTCTTTCATTGTCTTTTTTCAGTATATATCCATGGCAGTACAGTAGTGGTGGTGCCTGGTTAAAATCACTGAGGAAGCCAACCCAAGCCTGTAAAAAAGCCATATTACAACCTATGTTGTGATAATTGCTTTGTAACCCATTTATTCATATGCCACCGTAATATACAATAAGGCCGTGACAACAAAACGACAACAGTCACACAGTGGGGGAATACATTCCACTACACATACGTTTGTTTCATTACAAAACCGGAGCGTAATATCTGTCCTGTGAAGTCCACAAAGCAAATATTACATGTAACAAACAGTTATATCACCTGCAGCATGGTCAAGCAAGTTAATGTTTTCAAAAGTTTACTAAACAAGTGCCACAGAGTTACCGCAAGTCAGCACAAAGACAACAGGAGCACTGCCTCAGCTATTCCAGCACCATTTCAAATTAAACACTTAATCATCATCAAATCAATAAGGCTTAGTTTATTCAATGAAAACAAACTTAAAGATACCAAAAACGATTTAGTCCAATCAATGTTAGTAAATATCATGTTGCTGTCCATACTACTGACGTGTGTGTGTGTGTGTGTGTGTGTGTGTGTGTGTGTGTGTGTGTGTGTGTGTGTGTGTGTGTGTGTGTGAGTGAGTAAAACAAAAAATGTTGACTCACCCTACTTGTAGACTAGTTGAATGCCAATGCCATCCTCTCTTTCATGTTGGGAAAACGGTCTATGGCTCTGTCACACAGTACACTTTTAAAAAATTTTTTTTTTGTCATAGGCTACCTAGCTGAAATGCTTGCTAGCCTAACTTCATCGCATGGGCAACAATGAACCAGCTAAGTGAGCTTGCTTGTTAATGTGAGCCTACTAGGCTATATCTAGGCTACATCTTGAACTTCAATAATCTCAGGCCAGTTGCACAACATATTCATTTATGGTTAGATCAGAGTAGCCGTCATAACCTTGGCCTGTACAGAGAATCAAGAACAGTCCACCACCCAAAGGACATCCAGCCAACTTGACACAACTGTGGGAAGCATTGGAGCCAACATGGGCCAGCATCCCTGTGGAATGCTTTCGACACCTTGTAGAGTCAATGCCCCGACGAATTGAAGCTTTTCTGAAGGAGAACTAGGGCTGTTACAGTGACCGTATTACCGCCACACCGGCGGTCACGAGTCTTGATGGCAGTCAAATTCCATGTGACCGTTTAGTCATGGTAATTAGGCTTCTCCAAGCTCTGATGTTGCTGCTGGTCATTAGTAGCCTACAAAACTTTGCTAACTGCCTGCTACTCAGCACTCTATTGTACCTCTAATCACTCAGACATCAATGCAAATGTCATCGAAAATCTAATCAAACACTTCATGAGAGCCCATGATTTTGTGTGCAACATTTCTATAGGCTATGCAATTGTGTGAGAAAACAGAGTGATGGTTTGTATCACAACTAAAGTGGCCAAATAACTTCTTAAAATTAAGCACATTAATCAGCTTTACAACAGGTTTAGAGCCTAACTGGCATACATATGCAGCACATGAGTTTCAAGTGTGGTGAAGATCATTTTCACCATAAAAATGCACCTTTATAATAAAAGCATTACATTAATAATTGCATTTGCGGTCACTTTTGAGAATGGTGTTTTCCCACGAATAGAATATTTGCGCTTATAGCTCTAATGTACACATTGCTGTGTTTATAATGTGAAGAAATAGCCTAATAGTTTATCAACATTTTAAGCTAAATATTCTGATCCATTGTGTCAGCCTCATTGCTTAACATTTTTTTTTTATGCTAGTGGTTGTATTAATTTGGGATCTATCCCATCCCGCAACTGTCCCAGACTATGTTTTGAATATTTATTTCTGAAAAGGTCAACTTTTGTACTATGGGGGATAATAGATTGACATAGGCTAGTAGTTTTGCTGTTCATTAGGCCTACTCATCTTGTTGGCTGACAAAAAGTAAATGTGGACAGTTCTTCCAATATCTTTAATATTCGCCTCAGAATTGGATAAGGATGCGTGCAGTTGAGTCCCCGATGGGTCTGTCTTCACTTCTAGCCTGTGAGAAAGACCCGATCAGGTGACGGAGAGCCATTTGAGTGAGAGGTGCTTTGGAGCGTGCAGCTGGGAGAAGGGAATGATAATTATTATATTCAGCCCAAGAGCACAACGCCATTGGCTGCAAAAGGCATGGATTTGTTTAGGGGGGATTATGACCACGCAAAGGGATGCCGGCGGGAAATTCGAAGCATTATCAAGTGCTTGTCAAATTGTGAATGAGAGACTGATAGTGTGTACAGCCTGCGCTAAGAAACAAAGCAGAACTCATGCCTTTCATGCAACTTTTTACAAATCATCATTAGAGTTGCATCATGCAGCCTTAGAATATATAAAAAATCTAAACATATAGCCCAGCGCTTGTATCACAACTAAAGTTCTATAGTAACTCTAAAATAAGCATATAGGAGTACCTGCTTCTTTGTTAAACTGCTCAACACAGAATAGCCGCATGTGCGCACTCCCTCAAATCCTTTGGAGAAAATATCCTTTCTATTTTATTCAGCTATGTTCAATTGTATTCTTCATTCTATGAAATAATATGAAATAATGCCACGGAATTCTAAGAAAATCTTGTCTGCGAAATTAACTAGTGGAGCCCACAGCCATATGGCATAGCCAGATCAGGGCCTAAAATAAGGACAAGAGTATGCTATTCTGTTCTTTAGAAATACACTACATTTTTGATCATATCATGTTTCTTTAGACCTGTCTAAAATAAATAATGGATTTATTGTGAAGGTGTAGACATTAGTACATGGATTTATGTTGGACTTTTTAAAATGTAGATGTTCCAAAGGTCTGCATTAGTGGCTTGTAGGCTGTGTGGAAGACAGGAAATGCTAAATGTGTATATGTTAATTAACAGTCAATTACCGTGAGTCCGGCAGTTACTTGCTTGACAATCACTGGCTGATGAAATGACCGCTACAGCCCTAGGTGCAACTCAATATTAGGAAGGGTTCCTAATTTTTGGTATACTCAGTGCATGTTTACCCACCCCAAAAATGCAATTCTGACCTGAATTATTATTATTATTATTATTATTATTATTGAGAGTGAAATTGGGGTTGAGAGTTACCTAATAACTGTTCCGTTTTATGATTGATCATATTTGACTGAGAAACAAATGCCACAGCGATCCCTTGGTGGTGCAGGGGGTTAATTATCTGGCAAGGGAACCAAACATTGCAGGTTCCCTTGCCAGATAGGTTCAAACCCCACATGTACTGTACATAGGAAGTGTAAAATATATCAAATCATATGTTATGTCACATAAGCCAAATACAACAGGTGTAGGACCTTACAGTGAAATGCTTAATTACAAGCCCTTAACCAACAATGCAGATTTAAGAAAAATACCTACAAAAAAATAAATAAATATAATTTACACATAATTAAAGAGCAGCAGTAAAATAACAATAGCGAGGCTATATACAGGGGGTACTGGTACAGAGTCAATGTGTGGGGGCACCGGATAGTTGAGGTAATTGAGGTAATATGTACATGTAGATAGAGTTATTATATGTAAATGTAAAAGTTATTAAAGTGACTATGCATAGATAATAGCAGAGTAGCAGCAGTGTAAAAGATGGGGGCAATGCAAATCATCTGGGTAGCCATTTGATTAGACGTTCAGGAGTCTTATGGCTTGGGGATCGAAGCTGTTTAGAAGCCTCTTAGAACTAGACTTGGCACTCCGGTACTGTTTGAATTGTTAGGGCCTGGATAGCAGGAAGCTTGGCCCCAGTGATGTACTGGGCCGTTCGCATTACCCTCTGTAGTGCCTTGCGGTTGGAGGCCAAGCAGTTGCCATACCAGGCAGTGATGCAACCCATCAGGATGCTCTCGATGGTGCAGCTGTAGAACCTTTTTCCTGAGGGGGAATAGGTTTTGTCGTGCCCTCTTCACGACTGTCTTGGTGTGCTTGGACCATGTTAGTTTGCTGGTGATGTGGACAACAAGGAACTTTAAGCTCTCAACCTGCTCCACTACAGCCCTGTCAATGAGAATGGGGGTGTGCTCGGTCCCCCTTTTCCTGTAGTCCACAATCATCTCCTTTGTCTTGATCACGTTGAGGGAGGGTTGTTGTCCTTGCACCACACGGTCAGGTCTCTGACCTCCCTATAAGCTGTCTCATCGTTGTCGGTGATCAGGCTGACAGGAGTGGACTGAGCACGCACACCTGAGGGGCCCCCGTGTTGAGGATCAGCGTGGCGGATGTGTTGTTACCTACCTTACCAACAGTGGGCGGCCCGTCAGGAAGTCCAGGGTCCAGTTGTAGAGGGAGGTGTTTAGTCCCAGGGTCCTTAGCTTATCAAGGAGCTTTGAGGGCACTATGATGTTGAACGCTGAGCTGTTGCCATTGAATAGCATTCTCACATAGGTGTTCCTTTTGTCCAGGTGGGAAAGGACAGTGTAGACTGCAATTGAGATTGCGTCATCTGTGGATCTCTTGGGGCGGTATGCAAATTCAAGTGGATCTAGGGTTTCTGGGATGATGGTGTTGATGTGAGCCATGACCACCTTTCAAAGCACTTCATGGCTACAGACGTGAGTTCTACAGGTCGGTAGTCATTTAGGCAGGTTACCGTAGTGTTCTTGGGCACAGGGACTATGGTGGTCTGCTTGAAATATGTTGGTATTACCGACTCCGACAGGGAGAGGTTGAAAATGTTAATGAAGACACTTGCCAGTTGGTCAGCGCATGCTTGCCGTACACGTCCTGGTAATCTGTCTGGCCCTGTGGCCTGTGAATGTTGACCTGTTTAAAGGTCTTACTCACATCGGCTGCGGAAAGCGTGGTCACACAGTCGTCTGGAACAGCTAGTGCTCGCATGCATGTTTCAGTGGTAATTTCCTCAAAGTGAGCATAGAAGTATTTAGCTCGTCTGGTAGGCTCGTGTCACTGGGCAGCTCTTGGCTGTGCTTCCCTTTGTAGTCTGTAATAGATTGCAAGCCCTGCCACATCTGATGAGCGTCAGAGCCGGTGTAGTACGATTCGATCTTAGTCCTGTATTGAGGCTTTTCCTGTTTGATGGTTCGTCGGAGGGCATTGCAGGATTTCTTATAAGCTTCCGGGTTAGAGTCCCGCTCCTTGAAAGCGGCAGCTCATTGCGGATGTTGCCTGTAATCCATGGCTTCTGGTTGGGGTATGTACGTACGGTCACTGTGGGGATGAAGTCATCGATGCACTTATTGATGAAGTCAGTGACTGATGTGGTGTACTCCTCAATGCCATCGGAAGAATCCCGGAACATATTCCATTCTGTGCCAGCAAAACAGTCCTTTAGCTTAGCATCTGCTTCATCTGACCACTTTTTTATTGTCAGAGTCGCTACTGCTCCCTCCTCATTTTTGCTTGTAAGCAAGAATCAGAAGGATAGAATTATGGTCAGATTTGACAAATGGAGGGCGAGGAAGAGCTTTTTACGCATCTCTGTGTGTGGAGTAAAGGTGGTCTAGAGTTTTTTTTTCCCTCTGGTTGCACATTTAATATGCTGGTGGAAATTAGGTAAAATGGATTTAAGTTTCCCTGAATTAAAGTCCCCGGCCACTAGGAGCGATGCCTCTGGATGAGCGTTTTCCTGTCTGCTTATGGCCGTATAGAGCTCATTGAGTGTGGTCTTAGTGCCAGCATCAGTTTGTGGTGGTAAATAGACAGCTACAAAGAATATTGATGAAAACTCTCTAGGTAGATAGTATGGTCTACAGCTAATCATGAGATACTCTACCTCAGGCGAGCAAAAACCTTGAGACTTCCTTAGATATCGTGCACAAGCTTTTATTTAGAAATATACATAGACTGCCACCCCTTGTCTTACCAGAGGCTGCTTTCCTATCCTGCCGATACAGTGTATAACCTGCCAGCTGTATGTTATTCATGTTGTGTTTCAGCCACGACTCGGTGAAACAAGTTATTACAGATTTGAATGTCCCGTTGGTAGGATATACGTGCTTGTAGTTTGTCCACTTTATTATCGAGAGATTGTACGTTGGCCAATAGTACGGATGGCAAAGGCAGATTAGCCATGCATCGCCGGATCCTCACAAGGCACCCCTATCTCCTTCCGCGAAACCTCAGTCTCTTTCTTCTGTGAATGACGGGGATGAGGGCCTGTTCCGGTGTCTGGAGTAAATCCTTCTTGTCCGACTCATTAAAGAAAAATTCTTCATCCAGTTCAAGGTGAGTAATCGCTGTTCTGATGTCCAGAAGCTCTTTCCTTAATAAGAGATGGTAGCAGCAACATTATGTACAAAATAAGAAAAAAACGAACAAAATAGTGCGGTTGGTTAAGAGCCCATAAAACGGCAGCCATCCACTCCGGCGCCATCTTACCTACAATTAATATGCATGTGTTTGTATAAGTAAATTCTGTTAAAATGCTCTGTGAATGAAGTTAAAATGCCATGTGTCTTTATATCACCTACAACACAGTCAGAGTTTCTAAACCCAGTGGCGAGACTTCCCGGGAATGCTTGCCAAAAAGTCCAGGCTGGGGTTTGAGAAGTGAAATATTCTTCCTTAGTTGTTAATTTTCTCAAAATCTGAAGACACAACTAGGGCTGTTGCGGTGAATAGAATAGGTAAACTTTTGTACTTTGGGGGATAGTAGATTGACATAGGCTAGTGCTTTCGCTGTTCGTTAGGCCTACTCATCTTGTTTGCTGATGAAAAGTAAATGTGGACAGTTCTTCCAATATCATCAATATACACCTCAGAATTGGATAAGGACGCATGCAGTTGCTTCCACGATGTGTCTGTCTTCACTTGTAGCCTGTGAGAAAGGGCTCCCGAGTGGCGCAGCGGTCTAAGGCACTGCCTCTCGTACTTGAGGCATCACTACAGACCCTGGTTTGATTCCAGGCTGTATCACAACTGGCCGTGATTGGGAGTCCTATAGGGCATCACACCCTCGAGCGCCAGAGAGGGAGAGCGGGAGCAGGTGTGACAGTACGCCTCCTCTAGGGGTGCCGGACTGCACATGTGGAGGCTGTCAAATCAAAGGCAATCAAAACGTGAATGAGTCCAATGAGCGATGATGCGCGTAATGATGGTTACAGGTGTGCGAATTGAAAGGAAGCCCTCGAGTGCCAGAGAGGGAAAGCGGGAGCATTTATTTAGGGTGCATTATTGCCACACAAAGGGGATGCCGTCGTGAAATTCTAGGCATTATCAAGTGCTTGTCAAATAGTGAATGAGTGGCTGATGTAGTGTGTCCAGTCTGCACAAATAAATGAGCAGAGATCATGCCTTTCAAGCAACTTTTTTCAAATCATCATTAGTCGCATCATGCAGCCTTACAATGTATTAAAAATCTAAACATATAACCCAATGTTTGTAGAACAACCAAAGTTACATTAATAACTCTAAATTAAGCATATAGGAGAAAATATCCTTTCTATTTTATTCAGCTATGTTTGATTCATACTATAAAATAATCCCATGGAATTCAAAGCAAATCTTGTCTGCTAAATGAACTAGTGTAGCCCACAGCCATTTGGCATAGCCAGATCAGTACCTAACATAAGGACAAATCAGAGTATGCTATTCTGTTCTTCTGAAATAGACTACATTTTCTTCATATCATGCTTCTTTAGACCTGTCTAAAATAAATAATGGATTTATTGTGAAGGTATAGGCTATATTAAATGGATTTATTAGACTTTTCGAAATGTAGATGTTCCAAAGGTCTTCATCAGTGGCTTTGAGGCTATGTGTGGAAGCTAGGAGATGCTAAATGTGTTTATGTTAATTAATGGTCAATTATCGTGATAAAGTTATTTGCTTGAAAATCACTGTCTGACGAAATTCTATGACCACCACAGTTCTAGGCACAACCTACATTCGAGCTAATGTCTTAAGTAGTTGAACATGTTATTACTCCAACCACATGAAAGTAACAAACTGGGCCGTTTTTATTTGTCAAAAATAACTTTGTATCGAAGGAGTGCCTTTAATTTGACGGCCTCCACGTGCAGTTCGGCGCGAGATGACCGTTAGACTCTATGACGTGTTTCTATGCATGAGCTTTGCTAGCCAGCGTCACCATGACATCGCCTACAAGTGTGATCAGGGATTTCTATTGGAGAAGCAGTTTTAGTTGTACTGTCTTTGATAGTACTCAAATGCAAATTGCCATTTCATCTGGAGATAAACATAATGGGGATGTATTCCAATCTGCTTTAAGGAGCTACAAATGTGCATGCTGAGAATGTTGTGGTAATATTAGGTAAAACTAAAAGACAAGGTAAAATGTATATTGTGTGAACATCAGTAGAATATGTCCTGTGCAACCTAACTTAAACATTGTATGAATAGCATCACAACTGAGCATATTTTGTGTTTTTGGAACTTGCAATGTACCCACACTGGTCCCACAACCTAATTAAATGTTCTAGGAACCTTTAAATAACTCCGAAAGGCTGTTTGTCAACATTCATGCAACAACAAAGGAATGTTTTGTGCACCCTGATATTAACATTATCTGAATGTCAGCACAACTGGAAAGTTTTAGTGTTTTGGGAACCTATTTCTTGTCATATCCCCACAATGTTCCCACAACCTAAATAAATGTTTTAGGAACTTTTAAGGAAAATACTAAATGTGTTCTGGGAATGTTCTTGCAACTTTAGGCAAATGTTTTTTGCAACCTAATAGAAACGTTTTAATAATCAGCACACCTGGAACGTTTTTGCGTTCCCATAACCCAGCGTTTCTCAAACTCGGTCCTCGGGACCCCAAGGGGTGCACGTTTTGGTTTTTGCCCTAACACTACACAGCTGATTCAAATTATTAAAGCTTGATGATTAGTTGATTATTTGAATCAGTTGTGTAATGTTAGGGCAAATATCAAAACGTGCACCGAGTTTGGGAAACCTTGTCATAACCTAATGAAACATTCTGGGAACCTTTAAAGAACACATTTAATGTGTTCTGGGAATGTTCTTGTAACATCAGGTGAAAGTTTTTTGCACCCTAAAAGAAACATTGTAGAATGATTTGTACAACTGTACAGTTTTTGTGTTTTGGGAAGATATCTTTTGTGATGTCCCCACATTGTTCTCACCAGATTGTTTCCCCAACCTAATGAAACATTCTGGTAACCTTTAAAGAACATATTAAATGTATTGTAGGAACGTTCTTGCAACATCTGATGAATGTTTTATACAAACATTGTATAATCATCACTGGACAGTTTTTGAGAACATTTGCCGCGACCTAACAAATTTTCTCTGAACCTTCACAGAACCAATTTTGTTTTTCTGGGTACACACTAAGAATGTCCCTAAATGTCCATGTTGTGTTCTATGTTGTAGGTTCTGCCTGAAGAACTGCCCACCCAATGACCTGGAGTGTGCCATGAGCCCTTACGCGCTGGAGTACAAGCTGCTGTCCCTCCCCTTCGGCATCACGGCAAATCAGGACCTTTTCTGGCTGGTGGCGTACACGCACAACAGTGTGGTGCACCCATGTACCTCTTTCCTGGTGGTGGATGAGGACGCGACATTACACTTCGCCCTGTGGGACGAGAACTTGAAGGGGATGCTGCTCATGACCTGGGCCCTCAGAGAGCCCCACACCTACCGGATGAAGGTCCGCTCCTTGTCTTAGAGGGCTGACGAAGGCATCGAGTACCATACCACCTTCATCGTCTACATCGTCATCTCCGCCTACCCCTACTGAGAGCACTTTAAAACAACAACATAAAGGGGGCCCTGAAAAGGTTGCGACCTCTGTATGCAGCCCCACTGAGAACGACTGTATGTGTGGATGTACAGGTAACTGCCAAAATAATGAAAACACGAGTAAATGAGGGATACAAAGTATATTGAAAGCAGGTGCTTCCACACAGGTGTGGTTCCTGAGTTAATTAAGCAAATAACATCATGTTTAGCGTCATGTGTAAAAATGCTGGGCAGGCCATTATTTTGGCTACCATGGCTATGACCCCATCGGATGACAATGCCCCCATCCGCAGGGCACAAGTGGTCACTGAATGGTTTGATGAGCATGAAAATGATGTAAACCATATATCTTAGTCACCAGATCTCAACCCAATGTAACACCTATGGGAGATTCTGGAGTGGTCCCCGAGACAGCGTTTTCCATCACCATCAACAAAACACCAAATTATGGAATTTCTTGTGGAAGAATGGTGTCGCATCCCTTCAAGAGTTCCAAACACTTGTACAATCTATCCCAAGGTGAAGCTGTTCTGGCTCGTGGTGGCCCAACACCCTATTAAGACACTTTGTTGGTGTTTCCTTTATTTTGGCAGTTATCTGTATGTGTGGTTGGGAAACTGCCACATATGTGGCCAGTTGCACGCTCCCTCAAAACTTGAGACATCTTGTTGCATTGTGTTGTGACAAAACTTCACATTTTAGTGGCCTTTTATTGTCCCCAGTGCAAGGTGCACCCGTGCAGTGATAATGCTGTTTAATCAGCTTCTTGATATGCCGACCTGTCAGGTGAATGGATTATGTTGGCAAAGAAGAGATGCTCACTAACAGGGATATAAACAAATTTGTGCACAAAATGTTAGCGAAATACATTTTTTGTGCGTATGGACATTTTCTGGGATCTTTTATTTCAGCTCATGAAACATGGGACCAACACTTTACATGTTGTGTTTATATTTTTATTCAGTGTAGTAGAAAAAGACTGTTCATAAGTGAGAACTAAGGCAGGACCGGAGAACAGAACTGCAAACCACAGGAGGCAGATTAGGAAAGTTCAACACTCGCCCCTGGTGCACAACAGAGTTTACACACGAGCAAGCTCCTCTTGGATGGACGTAAACACATTAATTGGCCAGAGATCCTAAAAAGAATATTGTACTCTCCCATGCTAAAGGATTTTTTACCCTCTTCTTGTACTTTACCCTGCCCTCCTCTCTCCCACCCACAAGGTGTAGTGATATTTAGAGATGACCCAGACTTATTCTCCAGGGACGATGATGAGTCCACCGTTGGCCCAGAATGTAGGCTCCCTCCCGCAGGCTCAATGTGGTGGAGACAAGAAACACTAGCTAGCCTTTATTTACAACTACCTATTAAGTTATTGGGAAGTACTTTAATATGAAAAAAAGGGTCAGTTCCCTCCTTTGCTCAACTCTCGTCTAGTTGGTCACAGAATGTGACATCAGACCGGATAACTGAGCTGTCCATTTGATTGGTCAGAAATGGTGCTTGTAGAGACTAGTTGGCAAGAGAAGTTTGGCTGTCTGTCAGTATAACCCACCTCAAGTAATCACCCCTCCTCCTCATCCCCAGGATACACAATACACTCCATCCTTCATTATCAGATAGGATCAGTATTTATTATTTGCAGTACTACATTATAGTCAATACAACCCCATCATTAAAGGTTCATGTAACTTTTTTTAACCAGTTCATCCATAGTCGGTTACAGTGCCAAGATGTATTCTATTATGTTTTGTATATAAATGTTTTTTATTATGTATTTCTATACTGTATTGTTCTGTATTCAATTTTAAAAAAAAACATAAATAAACAGACATACAATCAAGATAAAGGTAATGTGCTTCTGTGAATAATTATACCAACTGCACCACAAGTACTTTTCAAGTACAATAACTCATAACTTCAAATCTGTTTTCATATCAATTATATTATTTCATCACAAAGCACAAACATATATTTTTTTATTGTTATCAAGTAAGGCAGTTTGTACACCAGTTTGGTATGTTCAGTTGTATTTAGGGTGCCATTTGGGACTCACTCTCCCTTTGGAGACGAAGACATAATGCTGATAGTGGTCCTCAAACAATAAGTGCTTGAGAGGAATGAACAGAAGACACTGATTTGAACATAAATAATAGAAAAATAATCATTTAAAACCTTGCATCAATTAACTTTTTGTAAATGTCCTGGGTCCCACCCCGAATGACACAAAACCCAGGGAAAGTGTTTGGTTGTTCACCACAAAATACTGTCCTACCTAATGTATGATAGCATTTTTAACTGAACACATTCTCTGGGATCATATTCCAAATAAATTGGCCTTTAAAAAAGGAGTAAGCTCAACTCCTATTTAATGCAATATGTATTGATAATTCAATGGCTTTTTTGAAGTACTGATCAATTAACAGGAAGACGCCCAAAGAGAGCTGTTTAAAAATAACAATAGAAAAGCATTACAATTAAACAAACAATTGCACAGGTTAAATAGTGCAAGAAAGATACACAGTGATTGTCTAGCAGTGATGGTATACAAAAAGGTAAATTAGGACTCATTCTGGTGAGGGAATGTGTGAGTGAGAGAATCAATGGCAACACAGAGCAAAGAATAAATCAGAGTCAATTTCTCTGGTAGTCCAACTAAGAATAATACAAAAATGAATAGGTCTAATTTCCTGAAAGTTCAACAAATGCCTCCCTTATAAAACAGTATAACACAAAACCTGACATGATAATGCTGTGTAGGTGTGAGTGAGTTAGTGATTCAGTGAGAATAGGGCTACATCTCACTACACCCATAGTAGAATACCACTTAGAATGCATGACCATTACATTTGTGGTAGGCTAGTGTGTTTACTGGAACATGGCCTAGGATTATTTAGTAGTAGGAGTAGTAGTTATACATCGTGGGTAATAATCCCTAACTAGGGCAGGGAGGATGGCTGGATCCCACCTTGCAGGAGCAAACGCTCTATCTGTGGCTGTGCTTTTCAGGAGCCTCCCACTTAATTAGGGATTTTGGAGGGGAATTATAGGCTTTTGTTCGATCTGGAATTCTCTGATCAGCTTTTTAGCAAAGACAACGGACTAACAGAGCTTTAATGAAAATAGTATTACGGTAAACAAATGAGCTGACAATAATCAGAGATTTTTCCAGAAAGAAACAAAGCCAGACCTAAAAAGCGTGCTGTAGCATTGTTTGTGTGTGTATTTGAGGGTCTAGGGAGGGAAGACAATGGAGTATAAACCATGCCAATTTGGCGTGTCTTATGTGTTTGGGTGAATGTGCTAAAGAGTTTGTGTCATTATGTATCTGTATAGGTACAGGAAGACAGTGAGAAGTGAGATCTGACTAGAAACAGACAGATCTCCCATGTGGCACCCTGTGATCTACTGTATAATACACATATCATCCTTGTGTTGTGATGTGTACCAGACAGTTGCTGTGACGAACATGGATCCTTTCCTCATTTGTAAGTTAAACAGTCTTTCTGGCTGTTAGTACTCTGAAGATGCATTCCACTCCACCTGCAGATAGAGCCTGGGGGAGAGGGAATACAGGGATAAAGTGTAATTTACGTAAGTTTTCATATGTAACTTTCTTTATCAAGTCTAATTCACGTGTGTCTTGCTCTCTCTCTGTGTGTGTGTGTGTGTGACCACAGCAACTTGCCCAAGTCTCCCCTAATTTCTCCTTCACCCAATTCCAGATAGCTGATGTTCTGAAATAGCTGCAAAATCTGGACCCCAACAAATCAGCTGGGCTAGACAATCTGGACCCTCTCTTTCTAAAATTATCCGCTGCAATTGTTGCAACCCCTATTACTAGCCTGTTCAACCTAGCTTTTGTATCGTCTGAGATCCCTAAAGATTGGAAAGCTGCCACGGTCCTCCCCCTCTTCAAAGGGAGAGACACTCTAGACCCAAACGTTACAGACCTATATCTATCTTATCCTGCCTTTCTAAAGTCTTCGAAAGCCAAGTTAACAAACAGATCACTGACCATTTCGTATCCCACCGTACCTTCTCCGCTATACAGTCTGGTTTCCAAGCTTGTCATGGGTACACCTCAGCCACGCTCAAGGTCCTAAACGATATCATAACCGCCATCGATAAGAGACAATACTGTGCAGCCATCTTCATCGACCTGGCCAAGGCCTTCGACTCTGTCAATCACTGCATTCTTATCGGCAGACTCAACAGCCTTGGTTTCTCAAATGACTGCCTTGCCTGGTTCACCAACTACTTCTCAGATAGAGTTCAGTGTTTCAAATCAGAGGGCCTGTTGTCCGGACCTCTGGCAGTCTCTATGGGGGTGCCACAGGGTTCAATTCTCAGGCCGACTCTCTTCTCTGTATACATCAATGATCTCTCTCTTGCTGCTGATGATTCTCTGATCCACCTCTAAGCAGACGACACCATTCTGTATACTTCTGGCCCTTCTTTGGACACTGTGTTAACAAACCTCCAGACGAGCTTCAATGCCATACAAAACTCCTTCCGTGGTATCCAAATGCTCTTAAAGGCAAGTAAAACTAAATGCATTCTCTTCAACCGATCGCTGCCCGCACCTGCCCACCCGACTAGCATCACTACTCTGGACGGTTCTGACTTAGAATATGACATATGACTATTTTACACCATTTTAAAGACAAGACGCTCCTTTATCTAACCACATTGTCCGATTTCAAAAAGGCTTTACAACGAAAGCAAAACATTAGATTATGTCAGGAGAGTACCCAGCCAGAAATAATCACACACCCATTTTTCAAGCTAGCATATAATGTCACAAAAACCAAAACCACAGCTAAATGCAGCACTAACCTTTGATGATCTTCATCAGATGACACTCCTAGGACATTATGTTATACAATACATGCATGTTTTGTTCAATCAAGTTCATATTTATATAAAAAAACAGCTTTTTACATTAGCATGTGACGTTCAGAACTAGCATCCCCACCGAACACTTCCGGTGAATTTACTAAATTACTCACGATAAACGTTCACAAAAAACAAATTATTTTAAGAATTATAGATACAGAACTCCTTTATGCAATTGCGGTGTCCGATTTTAAAATAGCTTTTCGGTGAAAGCACATTTTGCAATATTCTGAGTAGATAGCTCGGCCATCACAGGCTAGCTAATTGACACCCACCAAGTTTGGCATTCACCAAACTCAGATTTACTATAAGAAAAATTGGATTTGCTGTTCTTCGTCAGAATGCACTCCCAGGACTTCTACTTCAACACCCAATGTTGTTTTGGTTCCAAATAATCCATAGTTATATCCAAATAGCTGCGTTTGTTCTTGCGTTCAAGACACTATCCGAAGGGTGACGCGCCGGCGCGTATCGTGACAAAAAAATTCAAAATATTACATTACCGTACTTCGAAGCATGTCAAACGCTGTTTAAAATCAATTTTTATGCGATTTTTCTCGTAAAATAGCGATAATATTCCAACCGGGAGACCTTGTTTTCGTTCAAACACTGAAAATGTAAAATGGACTCTTCACATGCACGCGCGCACCCGTGTGATTGTTCTCAGATCGACCACTTTCCAAATGCCCTACTGTTTTTCGCCCAGGGACTGCAGAGTCATCATTCCCCGTTCTGGCGCCTTCTGAGAGCCTATGGGAGCCTTAGAAAATGTCACGTTACAGCAGAGATCCTCTATTTTCCATAAAGAGGCTATAGAAGGACAAGAAATGGTCAGAGAGGGCACTTCCTGTATGGAATCTTCTCAGGTTTTGGCCTGCCATATGAGTTCTGTTATACTCACAGACACCATTCAAACAGTTTTAGAAACTTTAGGGTGTTTTCAATCCACATCTACTAATTATATGCATATTCTAGTTTCTGGGCAGGAGTAATAACCAGATTAAATCGGGTACGTTTTTTATCCGGCCGTGAAAATACTGCCCCCTATCCTAAACAGGATAAACAGCCATCACTAACATTGAGTGGCTGCTGCCAACATACTGACTCAACTCCACCCACTTTAATAATGAAAAAATTGATGTAATCAATTTATCACTAGCCACTTTATATTATATCATGTTTACTTACCCTACATTACTCATCTCTTATGTATATACTGTTCGCTATACCATCTACTGCATCTTGCCATCTGATGTAATTAAATGTATCACTAGCCACTTTAAACAATGCCACTTTATATAATGTTCTCATACCCTACATTGCTCATCTACTGCATCTTGCCATCTTGATGTAATGTATCACTAGCCACTTTAAACAATGTCACTTCATATAATGTTTTCATACCCTGCATTGCTCATCTCAAATATATATACTGTACTCTATACCATCTACTGCATCTTGCCTATGCCGTTCGGCCATCACTCATTTATATATCTTTATGTACATATTCGTATTCATTCCTTTACACTTGTGTGTATAAGGTAGTTGTGAAATTGTTAGGTTATATTACTTGTTAGATATTACTGCATGGTTGGAACTAGAAGCACAAGTATTTCGCTACACTTGCATTAACACCTGCTAACCATGTGTATGTGACAAATAAATTTGATTTGGCTCCAGGTCATCTATAAGTCTTTGCTAGGTAAAGCCCCACCTTATCTCAACTCACTGGTCACCATAGCAGCACCCACCCATAGCACACGCTCCAGCAGGTATATTTCACTGGTCATCCCCAAAGCCAACTTCTCCTTTGGTCGCCTTTCCTTCCAGTTCTCTGCTGCCAATGACTGGAACGAATTGCAAAAATCACTGAAGCTGGAGTCTTCTATCTCCCTCACTAACTTTAAGCATCAGCTGTCAGAGCAGCTTACTGATCATTGCACTTGTATATAGCCCATCTGTAAATAGCCCACGCAAATACCTCATTCCCACATTGTTATTTATTTTTTGCTCCTTTGCACCCCCAGTATCTCTACTTGCACATTCATCTTCTGCACATCTATCACTCCAGTATTTAACTGCTAAATTGTAATTATTTCGCCACTATGGCCTATTTATCGCCTTACCTCCCTAATCTTACTACATTTGCACACACTCTATATAGACATTTCTATTGTGTTATTGACTGTACGTTTGTTTATTCCATGTTTAACTCTGTGTTGTTTGTGTTGCACTGCTTTGCTTTATCTTGGCCAGGTCGCAGTTGTAAATGAGAACTTGTCCTCAACTGGCCTATCTGGTTAAATAAAGGTGAAATATACAAAAATAGCAGTACCTTTTCTTGTCAATGTAGCAGGACGGCACTGCTGTTATCCGATGGCGTCTCAAGGCCTTTGTAGATGTACTTCATGAGCAGGTCCACTCTGTCCTTATCCAGAGATTGGACCCCATGCTCTATTATACTACTCTTAAACGAGCTCAGCACCTTCAACACAAGGTCCGCACAGTCCTAAAAAAACCCACAACAATCAAGTTCAAGAAAAAGTACCCCAGGAATGTACGCAAGGAAACCTCCAGGGAATCAAATTTAGCAACAGATCATGGCATTGCTGGCCAAATAAGCTACAATATAGCCTACAGTGAGTGCCTTGCAAAAGTATTCAGATACTCAACTAGTCTAAAGATGGCCAGTTTTATTGCTTCTTTAATCAGGAACAACAGTTTTCAGCAGTGCTAACATAATTGCTAAAGGGTTTTGTAATGATCAATTAGCCTTTTAAAATGCTAACCTTGGATTAGCTAACACAATGTGCCATTGGAACACAGGAGTAATGGTTGCTGATAATGGGCCTATGTAGATATTCCATAAAAAATCTGTTGTTTCCAGCTACAATAGTGCGTCCTCCGAAACACAACCCAACCAAGCCGCACTGCTTCCTGACACAACGCACATCCAACCCGGAAGCCAGCCACATCAATGTGTCGGAGGAAACACTGTACACCTAGCGACCTGGTCAGCATGCACTGCGCCCAACCCGCCACAGGAGTTGCTAGTGCACGATGAGACAAGGATATCCCTGCCGGCCAAACCCTCCCTAACCTGGACGACACTGGGCCAATTGTGTGTCACCCCATGAGCCTCCCGGCCGCGGCCGGCTGCGGCAGAGCCTGGGCTCGAACCCAGAATCTCTAGTGGCACAGCCTTAGACCACTGCGCCACCCGGGAGGCCCCTGACCCCAAACTTTTGAACAGTAGTGTATATATTCACAGTATGATGAATGAATTGTGGTTTATTTGGTAGAATTTCATATTGTGACTGATTTTACTAATTGCATTAGTAGTGTACAAAGTTAGAGGTGTGCTATTTGATAGATTCCCCTGCTCTCTCTACCTCGGGCTTCCAGTGGGGAGACCTGAGGTCAACCTACCCCAGCCCCCCTCCCCATCTCGTATTTTTGAGTGGGAGACCTTCCCAGGCAGTAGCCTGCCTAGCTCACAAACTAGAATCAGGGAGCCCACTCCGACAAGGTTAATTGACCTACAGTCCCACACGGTGACATGATATCATTGATGTGACGTGCAAATGAGCGATAGAAAACCAATCGCGCAAATGTCACCACTCCCCCAAAAATTGTGTGGGCGCCCCGTGCCGCCCCCGGTAAGATGCCACCTTGGGCGGCTGCCGATGTCGCCTATAACTAAATCCGCCACTGTGGTACAGAGATAAGGTAGTCATTCAAAATCATGTTAATCACTATTATTGCCCACAGATTTAGTCCATGCTACTTATTATGTGACTTAAGATTTTTACTCCTTAACTTATCTAGGCTTGCAGTAACAAAGGGGGTAAATTCTTATTGGCTCAAGGCATTTCAGCTTTTCATTTTTTATTAATTTGTAAACATTTTGAAAAACATATTTCCACATTGACATTATGGGGTATTGTTTGTAGGCCAGTGACAAAAAAACTAAATGTAAATTCAGGCTGTAGCACAACAAAATGTAGAATAAGTCATGGGGTGTGAACCCTTACCCAAGGCACTGTATGTACTTTACCGACCGTGCTGTGCTGGTCCAGGGGGTAGAAACTGCCAGCCAGTCGACCGTGGTGGTCCCCCATGACAGATGAAAGAGAAACCCTGTGCAGCTCACACTCCATGATGTCACGACTACGTCAAATGATTTTGAAGTGGTCTTTTTAGGTTTGCAGGAAATAAGGGAACGTTTCCAGCTGGTTTTAGCTTTGTCATCATGAAGCCCACAGAGACGGTCTTTGTTAAAAGCACAAAAGACACATCTTCCCAAAAAACAGTACTTTTAAATAAATTCCAGACTCAAAACAAACTACACTTACTGGTAGGCCTAAATATCATTTATGAGAATGGACACACCCTAATACTACTGGTGCATTAACATTTACTGTAACACGTCTAATGGGCCGTGTCTAGACAGTTGGCCTTTTGCCTCTTATTGAAGAGAAAGGATAACATAAACACACTACTTCCCATTGGGTCAGACATGCTGGACCT
The DNA here is from genome assembly GCF_901001165.1 of Salmo trutta. NCBI lineage: Eukaryota > Metazoa > Chordata > Actinopteri > Salmoniformes > Salmonidae > Salmo > Salmo trutta. The sequence continues at coordinate 28,698,828 of NC_042960.1, read as the reverse complement.
GACCACTGTATCTGCCTGTTTCCAGTCTGTGTCAGATGTGTGAGAAAGGATTGCTCACTGGGTTAGGAGTGTGTGTAACTGTGTCGGGAGTGCATGTGGTGGAATCTGACTAACTGGAATAGAATAGCTCTGTGTGGTGTCAGAGAAAGTGTGAGTAAAATGGGAAGAGAGTGTGAAGCACTCTCTAATGCCCTCAGATGTCTGACCCGGCTGACCTTACATGTACCATCCAGACACATCCATGCACACCCTCCGAAGCAACGGCGAAAGCTAGTCTTACTGGGGTCTGACACATAATGAAAAAACATTGCAGACAAAATTCTTGACAATTTAAAAACATTAAACATGTAGTGTGCGTGCGTTTGCATCTATCAGGTACACATACTTGTCAGTACATACACACAAAAAGTAGGTCATAAAGTGGAGGTGGTGCTTTGTTTTTGAAACCAGGTATGCTGTTCACTTGCGCTATATAAAATTGGATTTCCATGCAATCATGGCTTTATATAATACTGTATGTTTTCTTGAATTTGTTCTGGACCTTTGAAAATACCCCTGGTGGCATGTCTGGTGGGGTAAGTGTGTGTGTGTGTGTGTCAGTGCTGTGTGTAAGTTGACTATGCAAACAATTTGGAATTTCTAACATATTGTTTCTTATAAAGACAACTCTTAGCCAAGAGAAACTTCCATGCATATTATTGATATTAGCCCTCTGATTACAATGAAGAGCAAAACATGCCACTGTTCTTGGCCAGCTGCAGCTAAACTAGGTCCTTCTTTGCAGCACTTGACCATATGACTGGACAATAATTAAGATAAGATAAAACTAGAGCCTGCAGGATTTGCTTTGTGGAGTGTGGTGTCAAAAAAAGCAGACCATCTCTTTATCACAGACAGACCTCTACCCATCTTTACAAACATTGAATCAATATGTTTTCAACCATGACAGTTTACAATCGAAGGTAACACCAAGTAATTTACATTTACATTTAAGTCATTTAGCAGACGCCCTTATCCAGAGCGACTTACAAATTGGTGCGTTCACCTTATGATATCCAGTGGAACAACCACTTTACAATAGTGCATCTAAATCTTTTAAGGGGGGGGGGGTTAGAAGGATTACTTTATCCTATCCCAGGTATTCCTTAAAGAGGTGGGGTTTCAGGTGTCTCCGGAAGGTGGTGATTGACTCCGCTGTCCTGGCGTCGTGAGGGAGCTTGTTCCACCATTGGGGTGCCAGAGCAGCGAACAGTTTTGACTGGGCTGAGCGGGAACTGTGCTTCCTCAGAGGTAGGGAGGCGAGCAGGCCAGAGGTGGATGAACGCAGTGCCCTTGTTTGGGTGTAGGGCCTGATCAGAGCCTGAAGGTACGGAGGTGCCGTTCCCCTCACAGCTCCGTAGGCAAGCACCATGGTCTTGTAGCGGATGCGAGCTTCAACTGGAAGCCAGTGGAGAGAGCGGAGGAGCGGGGTGACGTGAGAGAACTTGGGAAGGTTGAACACCAGACGGGCTGCGGCGTTCTGGATGAGTTGTAGGGGTTTAATGGCACAGGCAGGGAGCCCAGCCAACAGCGAGTTGCAGTAATCCAGACGGGAGATGACAAGTGCCTGGATTAGGACCTGCGCCGCTTCCTGTGTGAGGCAGGGTCGTACTCTGCGAATGTTGTAGAGCATGAACCTACAGGATCGGGTCACAGCCTTGATGTTAGTGGAGAACGACAGGGTGTTGTCCAGGGTCACGCCAAGGTTCTTAGCACTCTGGGAGGAGGACACAAGGGAGTTGTCAACCGTGATGGCGAGATCATGGAACGGGCAGTCCTTCCCCGGGAGGAAGAGCAGCTCCGTCTTGCCGAGGTTCAGCTTGAGGTGGTGATCCGTCATTCACACTGATATGTCTGCCAGACATGCAGAGATGCGATTCGCCACCTGGTTATCAGAAGGGGGAAAGGAGAAGATTAATTGTGTGTCATCTGCATAGCAATGATAGGAGAGACCATGTGAGAATATGACAGAGCCAAGTGACTTGGTGTAAAGCGAGAATAGGAGAGGGCCTAGAACAGAGCCCTGGGGGACACCAGTGGTGAGAGCACGTGGTGCGGAGACAGATTCTCGCCACGCCACCTGGTAGGAGCGACCTGTCAGGTAGGATGCAATCCAAGCATGGGCCGCGCCGGAGATGCCCAGCTCGGAGAGGGTGGAGAGGAGGATCTGATGGTTCACAGTATCAAAGGCAGCAGATAGGTCTAGAAGGATGAGAGCAGAGGAGAGAGAGTTAGCTTTAGCAGTGCGGAGAGCCTCCTTGACACAGAGAAGAGCAGTCTCAGTTGAATGCCCAGTCTTGAAACCTGACTGATTAGGATCAAGAAGGTCATCCTTCTTTTCAAAATGGTTGACGAAGTCATCTGCAGAGAGGGAGGAGGGGGGGGGGAGGGGGAGGAGGATTCAGGAGGGAGGAGAAGGTGGCAAAGAGCTTACTAGGGTTATAGGCAGATGCTTGGAATTTAGAGTGGTAGAAAGTGGCTTTAGCAGCAGAGACAGAAGAGGAAAATGTAGAGAGGAGGGAGTGAAAGGGTGCCAGGTCCGCAGGGAGGCGAGTTTTCCTCCATTTCCGCTCGGCTGCCCGGAGCCCTGTTCTGTGAGCTCGCAATGAGTCGTCGAGACACGGAGCAGGAGGGGAGGACCGAGCCGGCCTGGAGGATAGGGGACATAGAGAGTCAAAGGATGCAGAAAGGGAGGAGAGGTGGGTTGAGGAGGCAGAATCAGGAGATAGGTTGGAGAAGGTTTGAGCAGAGGGAAGAGATGATAGGATGGAAGAGGAGAGAGTAGCGGGAGAGAGAGAGCGAAGGTTGGGACGGCGCAATACCATCCGAGTAGGGGCAGAGTGAGAAGTGTTGGATGAGAGCGAGAGGGAAAAGGATACAAGGTAGTGGTCGGAGACTTGGAGGGGAGTTGCAATGAGATTAGTGGAAGAACAGCATCTAGTAAAGATGAGGTCAAGCGTATTGCCTGCCTTGTGAGTAGGGGGGAAGGTGAGAGGGTGAGGTCAAAAGAGGAGAGTGGAAAGAAGGAGGCAGAGAGGAATGAGTCAAAGGTAGACGTGGGGAGGTTAAAGTCACCCAGAACTGTGAGCGGTGAGCCATCCTCAGGAAAGGAACTTATCAAGGCGTCAAGCTCATTGATGAACTCTCCAAGGGAACCTGGAGGGCGATAAATGATAAGGATGTTAAGCTTGAAAGGGCTGGTAACTGTGACAGCATGGAATTCAAATGAGGAGATAGACAGATGGGTCAGGGGAGAAAGAGAGAATGTCCACTTGGGAGAGATGAGGATTCCAGTGCCACCACCCCGCTGGCTCGATGCTCTAGGGGTATGCGAGAACACGTGGGCAGACGAGGAGAGAGCAGTAGGAGTAGCAGTGTTATCTGTGGTAATCCATGTTTCCGTCAGCGCCAGGAAGTCTAGGGACTGGAGGGTAGCATAGGCTGAGATGAACTCAGCCTTGTTGGCCGCAGACCGGCAGTTCCAGAGGCTGCCGGAGACCTGGAACTCCACGTGGGTCGTGCGCGCTGGGACCACCAGGTTAGAGTGGCAGCGGCCACGCGGTGTGAAGCGTTTGTATGGCCTGTGCAGAGGGGAGAGAACAGGGATAGACAGACACATAGTTGACAAGCTACAGAAGAGGCTGCGCTAATGCAAAGGAGATTGGAATGACAAGTGGACTACACGTCTCGAATGTTCAGAAAGTTAAGCTTACGTTGCAAAAATCTTATTGACTAAAATGACGAAAATGATACAGTACTGCTGGCTGGTGGAGTAGGCTAGCTAGCTTAACTTGCTCAACACCTACACCATTCATTGCCAGATTCAGTTGAGGTCTAGAACTTAATAAGGAATGATTTGTACAAAATACAATGCTGTTAGTTTTAGAGATGTTTAGGACCCGTTTATTACTGTCCACCCATTCTAAAATTGACAGGAACTCTTTGTTTAGGGTTGCAGTGATTTCACTAGCTGTGGTTGCTGACACTATAGGGTTGAATCAGCAGCATACATGGACACAGGCTTTGTTTAATTCCAGTGGCAGATCATTGCTAAAAAGAGTAGAGGCGAAGAGAGCTGCCGTGCAATACACCACACTTTACATGTTTAACATCAAAGAAGCTTCCATAAAATAAAAACTCTGTTCTATTAGATATCTCTGAATCCACAATATAGCAGAGGTTGAAAAGCCATAACGCAAAAGTTTTTGAACAACAGGTGATGGTCAATAATTTCAAAGGCTGCACTGAAATCTTAACAGTACAGCTCCCACATTCTTCTTATTATCAATGACTTTCAATCAATCACCATTAATTTGTGTCAGTGCAGTACATGCTGAGTGACCTTCTCTATAAGCATACTGAAAATCTGTTAATTTGTTTACAGAGAAATAGAATTGTATTTGGCCAAACAAATTGTTTTCCAACAGTTTGCTAAGAGCTGGCTGCAAGCTGATAGGTCGGCTGTTAGAACCAGTAAAGGCTGCTTTTCCATTCTTGGGTAGCGGAATTACTTTGGCTTCCCTCCAGGCCTGAGGACAAACATGGTACACATCTTCCAACGAAATGCTTACTTGCAGGATCCTTCTCAAAAATGCAACAACAATAAGAAATAATAAAAAATAAGAATACAAACAAAGTAAATGTCAGTAGAATATAATATATTTTTTAGCATAAGTGTAATACAGGAAGGCACACTTTATAGTCCAATATTGACATGTGTATGGGGAAGGGTGTCACGTCCTGGCCAGTATAAGGATTAATTAGTATTGTAGTTTGGTCAGGACGTGACAGAGGGTATTTGTTTTATGTGGTTCAGGGTGGTGTGTTTGGTTAAAGGGTGTTTGATTTAGTATTTCCGGTGTTTTGGTTTATAGTCTATGTTTATGTATTTCTATGTCTAGTCTGGTGAGTGTGTTTCTATGTTGTGTTGATTGGGGTTGGGACTCTCAGTTGAAGGCAGGTGTTGTCTATCTGCCTTTGATTGAGAGTCCCATATATTAGGGTGTGTTTGTGGTTGTTATTGGTGGGTGATTGTTCTGTGTTGAGCCTATGCTTGGCCAGACTGTTAGTTGTTGTTAGTTCGTTCATTTTTCTTGGTTTGTTATGTTGGTGTTCATTTTGTACTTATTAAATTCTCAAGATGAGCATACACGTACCTGCTGCGTTTTGGTCCTCTTTCACCGACGACAACCGTGACAGAATCACCCACCACCAAAGGACCAAGCAGCAGAGGAAGGAGCAGACGGCGTTCGAGTTGGACTGGCGGGAGAAGTGGACTTGGGAGGAAATTCTGGACGGGGCCGGACCTTGGCATCAGGCTGGGGATTATCAGCGCCCGCAGTGGGAAATTGAGGCAGCCAAGGCGGAGAGGCGATGGTACGAGGCCAGAGACGCGCTGAGGGAGAAGCACGAGAGGCACCCCCAAGAAATTTTTTGGGGGGGGCACACGGGTAGTTTGGCTAGGCAAAGGAAGAGCCGGAAGCCAGCTACCCGTGGTTATATGGAGGAGCGTATGGGGTGGAGAGCGCTATGTTTCGCTGAGAAGCGCACTCTCACCCATACGCACGCACAGTCCGGTGCGAGTTATTCCAGCCCCTCGCAGGTGCCGTGCTAGAGCGGGCATCCAGCCTGGTAGGAGGATGCCTGCGCAGCGCATCTGGTCGCCGGTACGCCTCCGAGGACCAGGCTACCCAACTCCCGCTCTACGCACGGCTACCATCAGGCCCCTGCACAGCCCAGTCTGCCCTGTACGAGCACCCCGCTCGTACAGGGCTACTAGTTCCATCCAGCCAAGGCGGGTTGTGCAGGAGGTAAGATCTAGACCGGCTGTGCGCCTCCATAGCCCTGGGTTTCCAGCTCCTGTCTCTCGTGCGGACCCGGAAGTGCGTCCACCCAGTCCGACTCGTCCTGTTCCCGCTCCCCGCACTAAACTGCAAGTGCGTAAACCCAGCCTCGCCAGTCAACAGTCGTCAGAGCTGCCCGCCAGTCAAGTTGTCGGAGCTGCCCGCCAGTCAACAGTCGTCGGAGCTGCCCGCCAGTCAACAGTCGTCGGAGCTGCCCGCCAGTCAACAGTCGTCGGAGCTGCCCGCCAGTCAACAGTCGTCGGAGCTGCCCGTCAGTCAACAGTCGTCGGAGCTGCCCGCCAGTCAACAGTCGCCGGAGTGGCCAGACTGCGCTGAACTGCCGGAGTGGCCAGACTGCGCTGAACTGCCGGAGTGGCCAGACTGCGCTGAACTGCCGGAGTGGCCAGAGTGCGCTGAACTGCCGGAGTGGCCAGAGTGCGCTGAACTGCCGGAGTGGCCAGAGTGCGCTGAACTGCCGGAGTGGCCAGAGTGCGCTGAACTGCCGGAGTGGCCAGAGTGCGCTGAACTGCCGGAGTGGCCAGACTGCGCTGAACTGCCGGAGTGGCCAGACTGCGCTGAACTGCCGGAGTGGCCAGACTGCCCAGACTGTCCCGAGTTGCCAGACTGCCCCGACTGCCCCGAACTGCCAGAGTGGCCCGACTGCCGGGAAAGGCCTGAACCGGAGCCACCTCCTGATATAGGTGGGTTGGGGAGGGGGGGGTGTAGCACAGTGCCGTCGTTGACGGCAGCCACCCTCCCTTCCCTCCCTTTAGTAGAGGGGAATTTTTGTTTTGTTGTTTGGGGTTGTTGTTTTTGTTTTGTTTTTTGTTTTAAAGGTGCTTCCGGGGTTAGCACCTTTAAGGGGGGGGTACTGTCACGTCCTGGCCAGTATAAGGGTTAATTAGTATTGTAGTTTGGTCAGGACGTGACAGAGGGTATTTGTTTTATGTGGTTCAGGGTGGTGTGTTTGGTTAAAGGGTGTTTGATTTAGTATTTCCGGTGTTTTGGTTTATAGTCTGTTTATGTATTTCTATGTCTAGTCTGGTGAGTGTGTTTCTATGTTGTGTTGATTGGGGTTGGGACTCTCAGTTGAAGGCAGGTGTTGTCTATCTGCCTTTGATTGAGAGTCCCATATATTAGGGTGTGTTTGTGGTTGTTATTGGTGGGTGATTGTTCTGTGTTGAGCCTATGCTTGGCCAGACTGTTAGTTGTTGTTAGTTCGTTCATTTTTCTTGGTTTGTTATGTTGGTGTTCATTTTGTACTTATTAAATTCTCAAGATGAGCATACACGTACCTGCTGCGTTTTGGTCCTCTTTCACCGACGACAACCGTGACAAAGGGAGGACAGAAGTTGTGATGTGTGTGTGTGTGTGTATGTCTGTGTGGGTGTTTGCATGAGTGAGTGCATCAGTGGACGCTCCTCTGAGGAGGAAGGGGAAGACCATCCTCCTCAGTGAATTTCATAAAAATAGTCAAACATTACTAACTATATTCATGTCACCAAATAATTAATTAAAACACACTGTTTTGCAATGAGTAGTAGCCTCAACAGAACTCTCTGGTGTAGCACATGGTGTAGCCGGAGGACAGCCAGTTTCCATCCTCCTCTGTGTACATTGACTTTAAAACAAAACCTAGGAGGCTCATGGTTCTCATCCCCTTCCATAGATGTACACATTAATTATATCAACTTCTGGAGGACGTCCTCCAACCTATCAGAGCTCTTGCAACATGAACTGACTTGTTGTCCACCCAATCAAAGGATCAGAGAATGAATGTAGTACAGAAAGCATAAGCTACAGGAAAAATGTGAGTATCATGTAGAAACCTAAACCTATCGATGTTACATTGAGCTGGGTGAATGGAATATGAATGACAGTGTTACGGATACAGTTATCCTGAGTGTGTATTTCTTTTCTCTCCTTCTCCCCTCACAAGTGACAATCATCATTCCTCAATCAGAAGACACCTGCTCCTTTTTCAATACCCTATCACATCCCCTTGGTTTAAAAAAAAAAAATCACTCACTCACTCACACACAAAAGGGGGTACCAAGACAAGTCACCCATGGGCATACACTACCTGTAGGAATACTTTGTCTAAGTACCCTAGTTAGAACTGTGTGGAACACCCACTGTATTTTATTGGTTAGATAGCTAGCGGTTATTGAAGTAGGCTAGTCTAGTTTAGGGGTGTTTTTGGATTATTGTTTCTTTCCTTGTGTCCAGCACAGCCCCTCTTCCCGCCCCCCTTTACCGTGTGTTTTAAAATAAACCTATAGTCTTTGACGGTAGATTTAAGTTGTCTGTGGTTTTTGTTCTCACTGTTCCCTTTTCACTGTTATAATTTGCATGAGTTATGTTACGGGTCTCGTTTCCATCCCCCTTAGACTGCAGGGCCAAAGGGATTCGTAACAGACAGTTATCAAATATGCTGTAAAAGAAATAAAGCCATGCTCATAAAAAATCTAATCGTCCTACCTCATCTTAAATGGCACCGACCACCACTGGAGTGCATGTGTGCTAAGGTACCGAGAATCAGAGCAGGTTGTCAGTCCAGTTCATGTGTTCAGCAGTCTGATGGCTTATAGATATAGTTTCTATCAGACCTCATGCTCCGATACTGTCTGCCCGACAGTAAGGGAGAGAACAGCTCGTGGCTGGAGTATGTGAGGTCTTTGATGATGCTGCGCACCTTTCTCAGGCACCTTTTCGAGTAGATGTCCTGGATGGGTGGGAGCATGGTCCCAGTGATGTACTGGGCTGTCTTCACCACGCTGGAGGGAGTGGATGGAGCAATTCCTGTACCAGGCCATGATACAACCAGCCTTCCCTGTAGCTCAGTTGGTAGAGCATGGTGTTTGCAACGCCAGGGTTGTGGGTTTGATTCCCACGGGGGGCCAGCACAGAAAAAAATGTATGAAATTGTATGAAATGTATGCATTCACTACTGTAAGTCGCTCTGGTTAAGAGCGTCTGCTAAATGACTAAAATGTAAAATGTAACTAAATCATCACACAGAATACGTAAACACACAGCATATGTTATTGATTACATGCATAATACAATGAAAACAGTGGACTAACAAAAGCTTGACCGTTGGGTTACGCAATGTAAGGGGGAGGGGTATGTAAGGAGAGTCAACTTATCGTACATACATTTGGAAGCTATGCTCATGGGAATATGAATACTTTGCACATGAACGACCGCTCATTCAGAAAAGAAATGCAATGTATACATTTATGCGTAGATGTCTTTGTCATCTCTCTGTTGAACTCGATGGTTCTATGGGAAGTGGTTCGATGTAAGTCTCTGGTTGTCCACCAGAGGTCACAATGTCCTTAATTGTAGGCTTCCTTTGTTCTGGAGTGTTCGTTAGATACTTCAGATGTACGACACAGTGTTCAGAGGGATCTGACCTTCCCTTTGGTCGTCTTTCCCAGTTTTTTGGTGGCAAAGTCTCTGTGTAACAAAGGATTTTCAGCCTTCCAATCCTGCCGAAGCCAAATGAAGAGTTTCTGCAAGGTATTTAAGTTATAAAATAGGCCAATCCTCAAACATTTGCCTAGCTGATGGGTTCTTTTGATCCTAACCAAGGTGAGAGTCATGACAGTCCCTCTCTGGTGGGTTCAACCTTGGAATGATTCTGCAAGTTGCAACCCACCATAAAAATGACCACGGGATGTCCTGGTTGTGGATCATCGTTGCAGTCCCTCTCTGGTGGTTTACACTGGTAGGCTTTCTGAAAGCTGCAGACCACCACAAGAATGGCCAGGGGATATCCTGGTTGGGAATTGCCGTTCAAACAACGTTTATAATCAAACCTTAGGTATCCTACTACGCAAATAAACAATACAATTTAAGACGGAGAATAGTATGTTCATTACCGGAGATAAATAAAGAACGTGCTTTCCTCCACGCGCTTGGAAACACTACAGCCAAAATGGGAGCCACCTAGAAAAACTACAATTTCTGGGCTATTTTTCCAAAAACCAGCCTGAAACGCTTTCTAAAGACTGACATCTAGTGGAAGCCCTAGGAACTGCAATTTGGAAGGACTTGGGCTTATAATTATAGAACTAGCCGTTGAAAATAGTGGTAAGCTGAATTTTTTGTTTTTGGGATGGTTTGTCCTCAGGGTTTCACCTGCCATATCAGTTCTGTTATACTCACAGACATAATTTTAACCGTTTTAGAAACTTGAGTGTTTTCTATCTATATCTACTAATTATATGCATATCCTAGCTTCTGGGCCTGAGTAACAGGCAGTTTACTTTGGGCACGATTTTCATCCAGATGTCAAAATACTGCCCCCTACCCCAGAGAGGGGTACACACACTCACAAAATACATAATTCAATTTCTTTCCCAAATGAGCAGTGTTGTGGCACTAACTGATGGTCATATGGGAAACTTGTTTATGGCTCTATCACTTCCTAAGTTTCAAAGAAAATGAAACAAAAATGAATTAAAGCATTAAAAAATATATAGTTACCACAACTTAATCATCTAATTGGACTGTATTCTATATATGTCCAAGGTCTTGGCTAAATGACTATAATGGCATTGTGTCTGTCATATCTAGGGCGTTCCTACTTAGTGGTGTGTTGTTCTAGGACACTATCCTAAGTTGATAACTACATGATAAGTCTACAGCTGTATGGCACTAGCTTCGGACAGTCTAAAGGGATGACCTATGGACCTCTGGGGAGAAACTGGTGAGTACTGTAGCTGTAGAGTCAAAGGCCTCAGTAAAGTTGAAAATGTACCCTAAGGCTGGTATTTTGCTCATTAAATGTTCTGTTGTACGTGTGTGTTTATGCTTACACAAGCGCACATGCCAAGGGAAAGAAAACCAAGTATCTTGGTAGCTGCAACCTGTTCAGAATGAGTCTGACGTCATCAGATAATTTCCATGTCAATGCCTGGAGGTCAGTAACAATTGATGCCGACCTCAAGACATATGTTAAGGGGACCTGTAGTTTTACTACAAGTCACTGTGTCTTACACCATTGTAGTGGCGGTAGGTATGAAGGAGTCTATTTCATAGCTATGTTATCCACAGAGGAGCTAACATCACAACGGAAGTACTCTATAAGCACTGAACCAGTCGTACGCGGTGTGATCATGGTTCATGACTTCTAATAATGTTCCTCCTGAATGGAGGGGTCTATTTAGTGGCATGTGTGTTAACCATCAGGAGAGTGTTTTGGAGATTCCCTTCCACGTGTTGCAATCTAAGTGACTACTAACTCCTCTGTCGCTGTTATCAATAGCAATTTGAATTGTGAGGTCTCTAACCTTCTTACTAATTGTTGCTGGACTGACAGTGCTGGCATTGGTACTGGTACTCAAGGGGACCAGTTATCCTACCAATTTATTCTGAAATGTTATCCTACCAGAACACATGATTAGAGCATTTTACTAGTTGCATTGTAGTTGAAACTACACATGGCAAGGAATGATTATTGTTGCCATTTCTCTTGGAGGTGGAAAGTCCACTTGACTTCTTTTACAACCATTGTGGTACACCTCAGGGATATCTCGGATGTATTCTAAGGTTAGACTTGTCGAGGGGCCTGTCCGCTCCTCTCTGTTCTCATGGGGAGTTTACAAATAGATTTATATCCTGCTCTGGCGGCCTCGTACTGTGTTGCATAGTCTCAACCCCCACACCGGTTTCGACGAGGCTCATCATGGCTGGGCTAGAATTCCCCCCCTTTGTGTCTCAGGACCCCCCCCACCAGCGGTTGGTATACGAGTGCTTCAAAACGCTCAGAGGTTGTCGAGGCCTGTCAGTCACCACAGCGTCTGAGTGTGGCAACCGTTTCAGTACCTGCGAACTGAGACAATGATATCTGTCTGCTATATCGCACAGTATTTCAACAGTAGGAGTCATCGGGTCAGTTGCGGAACTGATGCCGTTAGTGTCATTGTAAGGAGTTTCAGTCCCCCACAAAGCGGAAAATGTATCATCGGAAGCAGAGTACACACTGCACGTTAATGCTTTTATTCCTGAGACGGTCACAGTGCCTGCAGAAGTGTCCGAAGAAGTTAATCTCAGCTACAGTATTTCACAGAGACTGTTGGCTTGGACCCCCACCTCCCCACATTGGGTAGCACAGAGCGACACTTTCATGGGCATTGCACTAATAATGGAGCTGACTAGCAGGTAACTGGACAATAGACTTGCCTACATGGAGGGTAGGGGAGAATTCTATCGTCAAATGTATTTCTAAGTTAGGTTCTAAGTTAATAATAATAATACTTACTTATCACATCCGACCGTGATTGGGAGTCCTATAGGGCGGCGAACAATTGGCCCAGTGTTTCTCTCCCTCTAAAAACAGAAATGTTTTGGCCTTCACAAATATTATTTTGGCCTTTATTCAGATTACAAATCGCTCATTTTTGTTTTTTTGAAAACGAAATAACCTCCATGTCAGGCGTGTGCGTACTGGTGGTGAAGTCAGGTGCAGGAGAGCAGAGAATTGTGAACAGGTGCACACTTTATTAAGGCAGGAGAGATATACAGATGGACGCAGCTGCGTCAAAAGCCTCCTCCAGCCAACAAGGCAAAGTGTATAGCGTGCACAAATGTCACAACATAAATGTATAGCAATACAAATACGCTTCGTGAAAACACATGGAAAACAACAAACACTTAGCCTAGTGCGTACAACACGTAGCACAAAAATAATTTAACACAAAGACATGAGGGGGAACAGAGGAATAAATACAATTAGTGTGATTGGGGAATGCAAACCAGGTGTGAATGGAACAAGACAAAACCAATGGAAAAATTGAAGAATGGAGTGGCGATGGCTAGAAAGCCGGTGACGTCGACCGCCGAACGCCGCCCGAACAAGGAGAGGGGCCGACTTCGGCGGAACTCGTGACACTCCAAAATATCGTTATATATTATCAAGTTGATGGCACAGTCACCTACATAAAGCTGAGTGACTCACCCATTCATGGCTTTGGGTCAAAATAAATAAGTACCAAAATTCTTTCTGATAGTCTTTAATAAATAAATGTTCTGGTTATCCTGACCTGGACACCATGTACATTATTATAATAATCCATTACGGGCTATTAGCAGAACAATTTAACAACACCTCTCTGTATTTTGATACTTTGTGGATGGGGTCTCCCCAGTGGTGCAGCTGTCTAAGTCACCGCATCGCAATGCAAAATGCGTTGCTACAGATACCCGTGCAGGCCGCCACCGGGAGACCCATGAGGCGGCTTTTGGTTTTAATTTAGAATCCTCCAATCCTCTACATGTAATTATTGGCGGAGAGTCACATCATATTTTTCGATATACTGTAGGTCTACCGTAGGCGACATGAGTCTCACTAGTGTTGAGTAATGTGCTGTTAAAAGTGGTTTAGGTCTTATTTAAAGAACATATTGAAGTTAGAAGCAATAGCCTACAACTATTTTAGCACCGTTTCGCAGTGCTCTGAGAGAAGCATGGGGACTGGTCTTGATAAATCAATGAGATTTTATTTTCACTGAACCTCCGTTTTGGTATTGGTTAGACTACAATTATGGTGTACAAATGTTATGCTCTTAGTGTAACATTTATTTAACTAGGCAAGTCAAATTCTTATTTACAAGGACAGCCTACTCCTTCCTCCCTGTTGGGGAATTGTACCCCAGTCTCCCGTGTGCCTGCACAACATGGGGATGCTTTAGCTAAATAGCCCAGTACTGTATAGCCTACACCCAACTGTCACTTTGTACAGCACCATATTTTCCATTCCATCCTAAAGGTAACCCAGAGGGTTTTTCGTTTTTCTTGGAATATAAACACCATAATATTAATCAAATTAATCCCAAACTCTAAAAATAATTGGAAAGGTTGATACAAATTATTTGATGTGGTTACAATAAAGAATGTAAACAAGATGTAAACAAGATGCTGTGTTTTTATTTACAGTAGTGATGGACAGCTGGTGCCATTTTGAAAACAGGTTTTCAAACACTTGTAGCCCGATTAGCAGGACAATACTCTTTATAGCCCGGCTACTGTAGGAGTGAACATCCCCCTACCTACAATGTGTTTGATGCTTATGTATTAAGTACTGAAGTGTTACATTTCTAACTCAAAACAGCGGTACAGTATTTCTTCATCAACATCTTTCTGCTTTCGTTAATAAAATAACTAGAAAAAAAGACATTCAAAATGCAGATGGTTATTTAACGTACATTTTAGTTGCACTTCCACCCAGCTCCACAACCACAGGTAAAACCTTGCTGAGATGATCAATGTATTTGTTGCATTGTAGCATCTCAATTTCTCTAGAGAAAACATCTTGATGGCCTCAAAAGTTTGGACACACCTCCTCATTCCAGGGTTTTCTTTATTTTGTACTATTTTCTACATTGTAGAATGATAGTGAAGACATCACAACTATGGAATCAGTTAAGAACAAATTTGTATTTACAAGGACAGCCTACTTCTTCCCATCGGGAATTGAACCCCGGTCTCCTGCGTGCTGCGCACGACACAAAGATTCTTCAGCTAAATAGCCCAGCACTGTAGACTACTCCCGACCGTCACGTTGTACAGCGCTATATTTTCCGTTCCATCCTAACGGAAACCCAGAGGGTTTTTCATTTTACTTGGAGTAGAAACACCATAAATGTAATCAAATTAATTAAGCAAGTACCAATCACAAGTTTGTGTACACGAGCGTACTCATTCCAGGGTTTTTCTTTATTTTTACTATTTTCTACATTGTAGAATAAAACTATGAAATAACACATCATGTAGTAACCAAAAAAGTGTTATTAACCTGTCTGGGCTAGGGGGCAGTATTTTCACGGCCGGATGAAAAACGTACCCAATTTAAACAGGTTACTACTCTGGCTCAGAAACTAGAATATGCATATAATTAGTAGATTTGGATAGAAAACACTCTGAAGTTTCTAAAACTGTCTGTGAGTATAACAGAACTCATATGGCAGGCAAAAACCTGAGAAAAAAATCCAACCAGGAAGTGGATTGTAGTTTTTCCAAGACTGGGCCTATTCAGTATACAGTGACTTCGGGTTAAATTCGCACTTCCTAAGGCTTCCACTAGATGTCAACAGTCTTTAGAACGTGTTTCAGGCTTTTGCAATCAACAGAGAGCGAACAAGACCTCCTGGAGTCTGATGACCGAGAGAATGACAGGCCACAATTACGCGCTTTCACGTGAGGAGGTAGCTGTGTTCCATAACGTTTTTCAAGACATTGGAATCATCCGGTTGGAATATTACTGAAGTTTTACGTTAAAAAGGCCCTAAAGATTGATGTTTTACAACGTTTGACTTGTTTCAACGAACGTAAATATAACTTTTTGTCGTGAAATATTCGGCGCGCTTCCTACATTTGGAGTAGCTTACTGAACGCGCAAAACAACAAGGAGTTATTTGGACATAAATTATGGACTTTATCGAACAAAACAACATTTATTGTGGACCTGGGATTACTGGAAGTGCCTTCTGATGAAGATCAAAGGTAAGTGAATATTTCTAATTCTATTTATGATATTAGATGACTCCAAAATGGCGGGTATCTGTATTGCCTGGTGTATTTTTCTGAGCACAGTACCCCGTGAAGCTTTTTTGAAATCTGTCACAGTGGTTGCATAAAGGAGATGTTCATCTATAATTCTTTGAATAACAGTTTAATATTTTATCAACGTTTATGATGAGTATTTGTGTAAATTGTTGTGCTGATTCACTGGCAGTATTGGAGGCAAAATATTTTCTGAAGGTCACGCGCCAGTAAAATGCTGTTTTTGGATATAAATATGAACTTTATCGAACAAAACATACATGTATTGTGTAACAATGTCCTAGGAGTGTCATCTGATGAAGATCGTCAAAGGTTAGTGCTTCATTTCGCTGTGTTTTGGGTTTTATTGACACATGTCCTTGCTTGGAAAACGGCTGTGTGATTATTTTTGTCTATGTACTCTCCTAACATAATCTAATGTTTTGCTTTCGCTGTAAAGCCTTTTTGAAATCGGACAATGTGGTTACATCAAGGAGACGTGTATCTTTAAAATGGTGTAAAATAGTCGTATGTTTGAGAAAGTTGAATTATTACATTTTGTTGTTTTTGAATTTGCCGCCCTGATATTTCACTGGCTGTGTCCCGCAGGTGGGACGCTGGCGTCCCATTAAGCCCATAGAAGTGAAAAAATAAATATACAGTTGAAGTCAGAAGTTTATATACACTTAAGTTGGAGTCATTAAAACTTGTTTTTCATTCCCTCCACAAATTTCTTGTTAACAAACTATAGTTTTGGCAAGTTGGTTAGGACATCTACTTTGTGCATGACACAAGTCATTTTTCCAACAATTGTTTACAGACAGATCATTTCACTTATAATTCACTGTATCACAATTCCAGTGGGTCAGAAGTTTACATACACTAAGTTGACTGTGCTTTTAAACAGCTTGGAAAATTCCAGAAAATGGTGTCATGGCTTTAGAAGCTTCTGATAGGCTAATTGACATAATTTGAGTCAATTGGAGGTCAATTGGAGGTGTACCTGTGGATGTATTTCAAGGCCTACCTTGAAACTCAGTGCTTCTTTGTTTGACATCATGGAAAAATCAAAAGAAATCAGCCAAGACCTCAGAAATAAAATTGTAGACCTCCACAAGTCTGGTTCATCCTTGGTAGCAATTTCCAAACACCTGAAGGTACCAAGTTCATGTGTACAAACAATAGTATGCAAGTATGAACACCATGGGACTACGCAGCCGTCATACCCCTCAGGAAGGAGATGCGTTCTGTCTCCTATAGATGAATGTACTTTGGTGCGAAAAGTGCAAATCAATCCCAGAACAACAGCAAAGGATCATGGGGACAAAGATCATGCTTTTTGGAGAAATGTCCTCTGGTCTGATGAAACAAAAATAGAACTGTTTGGCCATAATGACCATTGTTATGTTTGGAGGAAAAAGGGGGAGGCTTGCAAGCCGAAGAACACCATCCCAACCGTGAAGCACTGGGGTGGCAGCATTATGTTCTGGGGGTGCTTTGCTGCAGGAGGGACTGGTGCACTTCACAAAATAGATGGCATCATGGGGTAGGAAAATTATGTGGATATATTGAAGCAACATCTCAAGACATCAGTCAGGAAGTTAAAGCTTGGTCGCAAACGGGTCTTCCAAATGGACAATGACCACAAGCATACTTCCAAAGTTGTGGCAAAATGGCTTAAGGACAACAAAGTCAAGGTATTGGAGTGGCCATCACAAAGCCTCAATCCTATAGAAAATTTGTGGGTAGAAATGAAAAAGCTTTTGCGAGTAATGAGGCCTACAAACCTGACTCAACCAGCTCTGTCAGGAGGAATGGGCCAAAATTCACCCAACTTATTGTGGGACGCTTGTGGAAGGCTACCCAAAACGTTTGACCCAAGTTAAACAATTTAAAGGCAATGCTACCAAATACTAATTGAGTGTATGTAAACTTCTGACCCACTGGGAAAGTGATTAAAGAAATAAAAGCTGAAATAAATAATTCTCTGAAATTTATTTCTGACATTTCACTTTCCTAAAATAACGTGGTGATCCTAACTGACCTAAGACAGGGACTTTTTACTAGGATTAAATGTCAGGAATTGTGAAAAACGGGAGTTTAAATGTATTTGGCTAAGGTGTATGTAAACTTCAGACTTCAACTGTATGTGACTCACCACCTGGATTCGGTCTTATGTAGCAAAATTTGAATTTCTGTTTTTGTACATTGGATAAAAGTAGAGAGTCAGAGCTACAACAAATGGTATATCATACACTGCATTTAAGGAAACCATGGGAAAGTAATTCTGCTTTGAAAGTTGATAAACTTGTAAACTCACTTTTGAGAAAACTGTCTGTTTTGGTACTACTATTTGTCTACACCCATTCAGCATTGCTCACACCCTCTTAAGCCTTAGCCCCACCCATCTCTTTAAGGGTTGATCTGAGCATTCTGTACTATCTTGCCAGCTTCATCCAGACATCGAGAGAGAGAGAGAGAGAGAACAGGTCACTGAACATTACTCGCCCTAGCAGAGCTGGTTAGGCTGTTATGTTATCCAGAGCGCTGATGACTGCAACTGTGCTGTCAGATTGTCCGTTGGTAATTTCAGAGCGTTTCTTGTTCAGAGTGCACACTGGACTCTCTGGCCAATAAGTAGGGTTGATCCGAAAGCTCTGACCTCACAACAACAGTCAAGCACCCAAGCTAACTGGCTAACATTGGCTAGCTACTTCCAGGCACATAATGAGAACACCCCACACTGACCATTTTACTCACCCTAACAGAGCTGGTATCCAGAGCGTTGGTGGCTAACTGTGCTGCTGGCAACAATTGAATTACGCTTTGTTGCCGACGTTAACTGACACTGGACATATTCAACGGGTGTTGAGCATAAAAATGAATCAGTTATTCTGCACTCTGGCACACTAAGACGAGAGTCTTTAGTTAAGAAATGTAGCTAGCTAGGTAAACTATGAATCCCAACGCATGACGTAACGTTAGTTAGCGGGCCAGCCAGCTAACGTTAGCTAGCTAGCTAACAGTACACTTTAACTTGAAAAAAATACTTTATGTCGAGAGAAGAGTGTGCAAAGCTGTCATCAAGGCAAAGGGTGGCTACTTTGAAGAATCTTAAATATATCTTCATTTGTTTAACACTTTTTTGGTTGCTACATGATTCCATGTGTGTTATTTAGTAAAAAAAATTAAAAAATGTAGAAATAACTTAAATGGTACTGTATGTCAATTCGCAAAGTCTTCTCTGATAGCTTGACGTCGTTTCTGCCAGCATTCCGGCTCTCACTTCTGGGCTTTCTCCCGCTTCAGGAACATTTTGTTCTGGATCTCGTTGAGTGAGAGGGACACAGAACAGCGTGAGGGATTCTCCTTCCTGTACATAATGCTCTCCTTAATTGCCTCTTTTATCACCTAGAGAGGTGGATGGAGGAGGTGGAATGGATTAAACACTGTATTAGCCTACACATGTGGTTAGTCAATTGACCGTTAACAAGCAATCATAATGAATTCAAATGTGGTTATAGGTTAGATAAAAAAAAAACAATCAGCATAGGCCTACACACAGGTGTTTGATGTCCGGGGGACCCATAATTAGTGATGGATAATTGAGCAAACTTTGATGTTGCTGGAATGTTTAACATACATTACATCTGGCTGGCTGAACTGACATTTACGTTGTTGAAATATTGTTTTACATACATTAGTTTTGGCTAACCGAACTCACCACTTTGTTGAGGGTGGTTTGAACAGGAGTCCGGATGCACATTACCATCTACCACATACAGTACTAATGTCATATTGGGAAACCCCTTCAGTCCCTGCATTTTAGTTCTGACCGACTGAACTGACTTTTTGATTCGTGGGATCTTTTTACACACCCACACACAGTGCTTAAGAATCAATTTGACCTTGATATTGTAAAACACTTAACAATAACGCACCAACCACAGACAAAACTAGATGGCTCCACATCAACATATTTCCTGGCTCTTTTAAGAGCACTTAATTGTTCCAAAAACTGTCTGACCTAACATATTAGAGATGGATGTACAGTAGCCAGTGGTGATGTTGTTGAAGGCTGAACATACCTCGATGTTGTTGAGTGTATTGAACTCCATGAGGTCGTGGAGTTGTGTGAAGGCCTGGTTTGAGTACTGGAAGTTAAACGTGGAGTACGGCGTCTCGGGGTCATCAAAGATGTCAAAGTCAGCCATCTTCTTCTCCTGTTCTGTCTCACGAGGCACTCCTTCAAACACACAGCAAAGGGATGATATGTATTTCAGGATGATAGTGACTATGACTAACTAATAAATGGTCATATACAGCTAATAATAGCCTATATCATATGACTAATTCAGAACTACGGCTATTTCAGCCCCAACTCCAGTGGATTAGGCACTGTCAATCCATTTTAACAATGGCGAAGTTACGTGATGTCTAGTCATTTGTGACTCACCACCTGGATTCGGTCTTATGTAGCAAAATTTTAAATCATGTTTTTGACATGGAACAAAAGTAGAGACAGAGCTACAAAATGGTATATCATACACTGCATTTTTGAGAAACAATGGGAAAGTAATTCTGCTTTGAAAGTTGATAAACTTAAACTCACTTCTGCAAAAATGGCATTTGAATGTTTTGGTATCGAGTGTAGAGCTCTTTGTTTAACACCCATTCAGCATTGTTCACACTAGAGGTCGATCGATTATGATTTTTCAACGCCGATACCGATAATTGGAAGACCAAAAAATGTATTGATTAATCGGACGATTGTTATATATGTATTTGTAATAATGACAATTACAACAATACTGAATGAACAATGAACACTTTTATTTTAACTTAATATAATACATCAATAAAATCAATTTAGTCTCAAATAAATAATGAAACATGTTCAATTTGGTTTAAATAATGCAAAAACAAAGTGTTGGAGAAGAAAGTAAAAGTGCAATATGTGCCATGTAAAAAAAGCTAACGTTTAAGTTCCTTGCTCAGAACATGAGAACATATGAATGCTGGTGGTTTCTTTTAACATGAGTCTTCAATATTCCCAGGTAAGAAGTTTTAGGTTGTAGTTATAATAGGACTATTTCCCTCTATACCATTTGTATTTCACATACCTTTGACTATTAGATGTTCTAATAGGTACTTTAGTATTGCCAGCCTAATCTCGGGAGTTGATAGGCTTGAAGTCATAAACACCGCAATGGTTGAAGCATTGCGAAGAGCTGCTGGCAAACGCAGTAAAGTGCTGTTTGAATGAATGCTTACGAGCCTGCTGCTGCCTACCACCGCTCAGTCAGACTGCTCTATCAAATCATAGACTTAATTATAATATAATGACACAGAAATACGAGCCTTAGGTCATTAATATGGTCAAATCCGGAAACTATCATTTCGAAAACAAAACGTTTATTCTTTCAGTGAAATACGGAACCGTTCCGTATTTTATCTAACGGGTGGCATCCATAAGTCTAGATATTCCTGTTAGATTGCACAACCTTCAATGTTATGTCATAATTATGTAAAATTCTGGCAAATTAGTTCGCAACGAGCCAGGCGGCCCAAACTGTTGCATATACCCTGACTCTGCGTGCAATCCACGCAAGAGAAGTGACACAATTTCCCTAGTTTAATATTGCCTGCTAACCTGGATTTATTTTAACTAAATATGCAGGTTTAAAAAAAATATACTTCTGTGTATTGATTTTAAGAAAGGCATTGATGTTTATGGTTAGGTACATTCGTGCAACGATTGTGCTTTTTTCGCAAATGCGCTTTGTTAAATTATCCCCCGTTTGGCGAAGTTGGTTGTCTTTGTTAGGAAGAAATAGTCTTCACACAGTTCGCAACGAGCCAGGCGGCCCAAACTGCTGCATATACCCTGACTCTGTTGCACAGAACGCAAGAGAAGTGACACAATTTCCCTAGTTAAAATAAATTCATGTTAGCAGGCAATAACTAAATATGCAAGTTTAAAAATATATACTTGAGTATTGATTTTAAGAAAGGCGTTGATGTTTATGGTTAGGTACACATTGGCGCAACGACAGTGCTTTTTTCGCGAATGCGCTTGTTAAATCACCCGTTTGGTGAAGTAGGCTATGATTCAATGATAAATTAACAGGCACCACATTGATTAAATGCAACGCAGGACAAGCTAGATAAACTAGTAATATCATCAACCATGTGTAGTTAACTAGTGATTATGTTAAGATTGATTGTTTTTTTATAAGATACGTTTAATGCTAGCCAGCACCTTACTTGGCTCCTTGCTGCAGTCGCGTAACAGGTAGTCAGCCTGCCACGCAGTCTGCTCGTGGAGTGCAACATAATCGGCCATGATCGGTGTCCAAAAATGCCGATTACCGATTGTTATGAAAACTTGAAGTCGGCCCTAATTAATCGGCCATTCCAATTAATCGGCCAACCTCTAGTTCACACCCTCTTAAGCTTTAGCCCTACCCATGTCGTTTCACTCTCGGAGCGTTCAGAGTGCACACTTGACGCTCTGGCCATTGATTTGTTTACCACTCACATGACAACATGTGAGTGGCCCTCGTCATGAGGCCCTAAACACTATAATTCAGTGTGTGAGGCAGCGCAGAGGCCAGGCCAGTGTGTGTATGTATATATGTGTGTATATATATATATATATATATATATATATATATATATATATATATATATATATATATATATATATATGTGTTCCTACGGCTGATGATGTATACCCTATTTACACACTGCTCTCCCAGCATAGTGAGAGATTCCCCCCATAGCACCTGGTCACAGATCTGCTCCTTATGGGTTCATAAGTCACCCCACTAGGCAACTCGTAAAATACCAATCCCATATATGGCCCAGTTCTACACCATAAAGGGGCATATTCCTTAGGGGCATATTCCCTATGGATAAACAGTCAGTAAGGGGCCTACTATTATGTATGGAATACATTGGAACAGACCAGACTTGATCGGAATACACTGGAATTGATCTAGGAACCAAAACCAAGATGGGGAGACCAGTCACTAAAATAACATTGCTTATAGCTAAAAGCCCCATAGCTTAATTGAAGAGGAAATCACTTTCAAACAGGGCTCACATATTTCACATGTACACAAACAACATCTACAGACATACATATGGCATACACTGTACATATACAGTACTTACCAGGGGCTTTGAACATCCTGAAGTTGATGTTGACCAGGACAAAATGGATGACAGTGGGGCAGTTCCGTTCCCCCTTTATTGGCTTGAAGATGTAGCACTCTTTCAGGCCCTCGCGGTCAAACACTTTGGGGTCGATCTTAGGGAATGGCAGCTTGTTCATCCGGGCCCACTTCTCAGCCAGCAGCAGCTCCTATATACCAAACACAAGTCAAAAAGTTCACATCTTGATTACTACGGCATAGTAAAATGATTGTAACTTTTATCCTAACTCATAACTACTTAATCATCACACAAAAAAATTGCTCACAAAATAATCTTCAATGATAAAATGAAATAAACATTTTAAAGTAAAGTACTGGCAGGCGGAGCTTGGCAGTACAATGATCTGACCTGAAGGGTGACCACATTTAAAATACCTAATATATTAAAATGCACCCTCCATTTGCATTGTACTGCCTATGACCACACTTATCGTCTCAAGAAATGTTTTCAAACACCAAGTTAGGCATACCTAATTTCAAAATAGGCCATCATCACTGTCAATCGTGAATAATATTACTTAAACTACATCTGCATGTCAACCATTTGATCTCAATCAGTTTCATGGGAAAATGCACTTAGATCTTCTTGAACTACTGTTCGTGTGCAAATTAGAACAGATGGTGTTAACAAACTACAGTGGCTTGTGAAAGTATTCACCCCCTTGGCATTTTTCCTATTTTGTTGCCTTACAACCTAGAATTCAAATGGATTTCTGGGGGGTTTGTATCATTTGATTTACACAACATGCCTACCACTTTGAAGATACAAAATATTTTTATTGTGAAACAAACAAGTAACAAGACAAAAAAATATATGAAAACTTGAGCTAGCATAACTATTCACCCCCCAAAGGTAATACTTTGTAGAGCCACCTTTAGCAGCAATTCCAGCTGCAAGTCTCTTGGGGTATGTCTCCATAAGCTTGGCACATGTAGTCACTGGGATTTTGCCCATTCTTCAAGGCAAAACTGCTCCTTCAAGTTGGATGTGTTCCGCTGGTGTACAGCAATCTTTAAGTCATACCACAGATTCTCAATTGGATTGAGGTCTTTGGATTGGGGCTTTGACTAGGCCATTCCAAGACATTTAAATGTTTCCCCTTAAACCACTTGAGTGTCGCTGTAGCAGTATGCTTAGGGTCATTGTCCTGCTGGAAGGTGAACCTCCATCCCAGTCTCAAATCTCTTGAAAACTGAAACAGGTTTCCCTCAAGAATTTCCCTGTATTTAGCACCATCCATCATTCCTTCAATTCTGACCAGTTTCCCAGTCCCTGCAGATGAAAAACACCCCCCACAGCATGATGCTGCCACCACCATGCTTCACTGTGGGGATGGTGTTCTCGGGGTGATGAGAGGTGTTGGGTTTGTGCCAGATAATAGCGTTTTTCTTGATGGCCAAAAAGCTAAATTTTTGTCACATCTGACCAGAGCACCATCTTCCACATGCCTTTTGGCGAACACCAAACGTGTTTGCTTATTTTTTTCTTGAAGCAATGGCTTTTTTCTGGCCACTCTTCCGTAAAGCTCAGCTCTGTGGGGTGTACGGCTTAAAGTGGTCCTATGGGCAGATGTTCCAATCTCCGCTGTGGAGCTCTGCAGCTCCTTCAGGGTTATCTTTAGTCTTTTTGTTGCCTCTCTGATGAATGCCCTCCTTGCCTGGTCTGTGAGTTTTGGTGGGCGGACCTCTCTTGGCAGGTTTGTTGTGGTGCCATATTCTTTCACTTTTTTAATAATGGATTTAATGGTGCTCTGTGGGATGTTCAAATTTTTATTTTTAATTTTTTTATTAACCCAACCCTGATCTGTACTTTACAACTTTGTAAACCTTGACCTGTTTGGCGAGCTCCTTGGTCTTCATGGTGCCGCTTGCTTCGTGGTGCCCCTTGCTTAGTGGTGTTGCAGACTCTGGGGCCTTTCAGAACAGGTGTATATATACAACGAGATCATGTGACACTTAGATTGCACACAGGTGGACTTTAATTTTGTGACTTTTGAAGGTAATTGGTTCCACCAGATCTTATTTAGACGCTTCATAGCAAAGGATGTGAATAAATATGCACGTACCACTTTTCCGTTTTTATTTTATTTTTGGGAACATGTTATATTTTTCATTTCACTTCACCAATTTGGACTATTGTGTGTAAGTCCATTACATGACATCCAAATAAAAATCCATTTAAATTACAAGTTGTAATGCAACAAAATAGGAAAAACGCCAAGGGGGATGAATACTTTTGCAAGGCACATAGCCTTCCTGTATCATTCTGCATGGTTTGAGTTTTGTCCGCATTATAATTTTTTTACTATTCAGCTGACCATCCTAAAATCTCATAACAAATTAGGTGGTGTTTTTGGTGTAACAGTGACGTTATATCATGTGATTATACTTGGTTCTGTTATGTACAGTGCTAATTATTCATTATGTGATCTTCCTAGACATTGATTTAGCTTTGATCTAACTTCACTAAACTAGAACCATTGTGAGAAGTGGCGGCACAATGCTCCGGCCACACCTGCTCCCGCTGCACTGAGCGAGCAAAGGGAATGTAAAACAGTTCGGAAGGGAGACTTAAAACAGGATTGAGTGAAGTAGCAGCAAATATGTTGAATGAGAAACTAATGAGCATGGAGAGCCTCACAAGTTTGATGAAATGACCTTGTATTAAACTGAAAGATATGTCTATTTACTTAAATTTGTAGCTCTTCGTCAGAAGTACGCTTTTTATAAGTTGTTAGGCCTAACCAGTCCCTCCAGGATTTTGCGAATTGTTTTTGTGATTTCTGCAGCCAAAAATGCTTGATTTTGTGGCAGCTTTTCTGAAATTCTGCGATACATTTTGCAATGTTTTTTTTTCACGGTAATTTGGAAATTGTTTCGCACGGTCGTTAGCTGTTATTTTTGTTGGCAAATGAGATTGATTTCTGTTCATTGCACCCGTCATCTTCGCACGTGAATACACTGACAGGCCAGGGGGGAAATTTTGTTGACGTGTGGTTGGATTGGGCCATTTTCCATGGTAACAGTGCAGTAATTAGTCAAAATTCCAAACCCGCTTTTGATTGGAGCCTTTTATGCTCTAAAAGTGCGGGAATTGTTCAAAATTGCGAGCTCTCACATAATATGCACCGATTGCATAATTCAATGCAAAATCAACCAATCGCAGAATCGCGGAATCCTGAAGGGACTGCCTAACTGTCCTCTCCAATTTTTGCTGGAATTTAACCCGAAAGGATTTGAGAAATGATTGCTTGACAATAGGCATATGACATTGGCCTACGTCTCATCTTGCGTTGCGCAGAATATCAGATCTCAACAACGATTGAACAAGTGTTTAACATCACCAGTACCACATCCTTATGATATATATTTTTTCATAAGCACAATGTGACTGGAAGAGACAGGTTGGAATGTCTGACTGAAATATGGAACAAAACAACTTTTTAATTCTAAATTAGTGATGTTTGAATTTGTTGATAAAATGTGGAACATGATTGGTTGCGGGACTCAGTACAAAGGTCCAAATTGCAGGACTGTCCTGCACAATCCTGGACATGTGGTCAACCTACTGACCTTGAAGGGTGGGCTGGAGTCACTGGGGCGGGCTGAGAAGTCGAAGGAGATGATGAGGTCGACGCCACGCTGCGGGCGCAGGATGAGGGGGTATGGGAGGTTATAGGTCAGACCACTGTCCACTATGTGGATCTTCTTACTCTTCACGTCCAGTGGCTCGTAGATACCAGCAAACTCATCTGGGTCTGAGAATGTTATGGAATACAATGCAGAATAAATACAGAACGTGTTATAGTAAATGCATAAGGGAACAGATGTGTGTGTTAATTGTGTGTGATGGTCATGTTATAACTGTTTCCATATGTACACAGTAGATGTCTTCATGGATCCACCTGTACCCAAATACCCGATCCGATCCGAGAGGGTCCGGATCCAGAATTCGAAATAATGTCAGGGGTCTGGGTCGGATGTCATATGATGTGATTGTCACGGGTATGTGTAATTTTAACCAACTTGTCTGGAAGGGCCCATACAGATCCGAACGCGACTGTTGCAGTAGAGAGAAATTCTATAATTTTTGCCGCTGCTCTTGTTTTTCACTAGAGTGGACGTGGCGTGTGTAGCTTGTTGTTGGCCAATCATAAGTCATCATTGCGGCAATAGGTTACAGTCATAGAGCCTCAGTGTGTGGCAAATGTTAGATGTCTAATCAATGGAAGATGGACTTAAAATTACCGAATTAAAAGTTAAAGGAGAAGGATAGGCTACAACTACCAAGAGCCAACAGGTAGGGTGCTACTTAATATTCTGAATGGAGTTGATGTTATTTGTAAGTGTAGGATGAGAAAGCGCATGCACTGCAGCCTCATTTAGCCTAGCTAGCTAATGTCGGCTTGCTTGACTAGTGTCTCTCAGTTTTATGCAGTCAAGACCGGTACTACGTAATCATATTTGATGAACGTTAACCTAGCTATGGCAGCTATTAGACTACTATAGTGCAAGTCGGCTTGGTTGGTTGCTGTCTCTCATGTCTCCCTCCTTCCTGCCTGCCCGTTTCCCCTCGCTCACAGTATGGCCCCTCCCCCGCCCGCTAGAGCAGCACCACAACCTCTCTCCCCCTCCTCTCACGCTTTATCAGCTATGCTTAATAAAGTAGCTTAAAAAATTACTTTTCTAGTGCTTCCCTCACCAGGTTTGGACCAAGACTGGATCTAACCAGGTCAATACAGAACAGATCTAGTTGTCCTCAGGTCTGTTCGGAACCGTTCTCTATTTCATGCATATCAGTTCCAACTTTTTGGACAAGTGAAGACCTCCCTGTGGCTCAGTTGGTAGAGCATGGTGTTTGCAACGCCAGCATGGTGTGTGCAACGCCAGGGTTGTGGGTTTGATTCCCACGGGGGGCCAGTACAAAAAAATGCATGAAATTAAATTAAATATGAAATGTATGCATTCACTACTGTAATTTGCTCTGGATAAGAGTGTCTGCTAAATGACTAAAATGTAAATGTTCCCAAACTGTGGGGGGCGCAAGGGATCAGCAGGAGGGGGCGCGCCCTACAATTTATTTTTTAAAGGAACCCAGTCTGGCTGGGACATTTATACTTACTCTTGAAAGTAGTAATAGTAGAATGTACAAGCTGACATTTCGAAATTGAGTAGTGCATCATCAGTTCCTCATGGCATGTTCGTCTTTGCACACCTTAGAGAGCTATTTATAATTTGTCAGAAATGTCCTGATCAACTAGCCCATGTCAACTAACGTAAAAAAAAGCTTTCATAGTGTCCATTGAGTTTTTTACTCTGAGAATTAGAACCTAACAGTTGGCGCTGCGAGCAGGGTTCACCACAATTTGTAGTCAAACCAGAGAGTCCAGATCAGTGGAGTAGGAGCTGGCAACAAACAACGTAGGCACAGTTCCCACACCTGTTATCCATTCATTCTGACATCTTGGGGAGATGAGAATCGTAGTCTGAACAATTATAGGATATGGACCTAGAGAGCCTGAGTTTATTCGGTAGGCCCATTGTGTAACGACCAGTTGTAAATATCTGGTGGAGGGTAGGTTCCTTAAGGATAGGTCCCGAGTGGAGGTTTTCCTCTGCGAGATCCAGGTAAAAATCAGGTTTAGGGTAGGATCCATAAGGATAGGTCCCGAGTGGAGGTTGTCCTCTGCAAGATCCAGGCTGATATCACGTGTAGGGTGGGTTCCTTCAAGGATAGGTCCCGAGTAGAGGTTTTCCTCTGCAAGATCTAGGAGTGACAATACAGTGTAGGGTAGGTTCCGAATTAGGATAGGTCCCTAGTGGGGTATTCCCCTGCGAGATCTGTAAAAGGGACAAAAGTCCCAGCTGCAGTGAGTTTTAGGAAGACATATTGGAGTGCCAACAGAAGAAGCTCTTCAAAGGTAAGGCATGAATTATATTGTTATTTCTGAGTTTTGTGTCGCGCCTGACGGGATGAAATATGATTCTGTGTTTGTTTGATGGGGTGCTGTCCTCAGATAATCGCATGGTTTTCTTTCGTCGTAAAGCCTTTTTAAAATCTGACACCGTGGCTGGATTAACAAGAAGTCAAGCTTTAATTTGACATATTGCATGTGTATTTTCAAGAATGTTAAATATTTACAATTCTGTAGTTTGAATTTGGCGCCCTGCACTTTCACTGGATGTTGGCCAGGTGGTCCCACGTACCCTAGATTGGTTAAGGGAGGGCTATAGGTGATAAGGGTGGAGAACTTTGGATTAGGCATCATGGGGGTTGAGGTCAGGTCACCTTAAGGGAGGAGGAACAGTTTATTACCCCATCACTTCGTCTTCCTGTCGAACCTTAACAGATGTCAGGGTTGGAGAGAAGGAGGAGTGCATCTAAATTGGAGTATATATACACTTGTGTTGGTGAAAACATGTTTTGTCTAATGCAGCTGTATTGATCCTCTGGGAAGAATAAACTTGGTTAAGCTTTCATAGTGTCCGTTCAGTTTTTTACTCTGAGAATTAGAACCTAACAACCCTATGACAAAATGAGCAGAATTGCAGGAAATAAGCTTTAAACCTGCAAAATTCTCAAGAGTGGTGTGAACAGTTTTTGTTATGAACAGTGCTTGTGCCCATAGAAATAGATGTGGCACATGCACACGGGCACGGGATGTTCCCCAATACTGGAAGGGGGTCCCCGAGTGAACATTTTTGGGAATCTTTGCTGCAGTGGAGAGGGTATAAAGCTTCAAGTTCCTCAGCGTGCACATCAGAGTATCTGACTTTTTATTACTATTTGTTATTTTTGTACTTTTGTATTTGGCATTTGATTCTTGATGGATATTGATCATGTAATGCATTGTTGAGGAGAGTTAGCAAGTAAGCATTTCACTGTACTGTGCACCTGACAAATTAACTTTGATTTGATTTAACTAGAATCTAACAACGGTCATAGACCTGTCATATCTGGAATCTAGAATGTATTACATCTAGAACTCCTAGATCTCCAGATTTGACATCTGACCTGTGACAGCATCAACCTCATCCTCGAAGGAGGCGCAGGAGTTCTGGTACATAAAGTCTCCGAAGGTAGAGAAGGGCATGTTGGTGTTGAGGTTGAGGCCTAGCATGAAGTTATGGACCTTCCCCGCCCGCCCCTCTCTTGTGTTGAACAAGGAGTCGCCGCTGAAGAGGGAGGTGATCATTCGCTGGACCCAGCTGTTCTGGGCGGTGCCGTACTCATCTTCCGCCTCTGGGTTCTCCTTGCCTCCTGGAGAGGGGAGAGATGGAGAAAAAGAAGGGAGGCAAGGAAGAGAGAAGGGGACAATGTTGATAGAGAGGCCACATGGGATGTACAGTAGGCTTACAGTATGCATTTGGTGGCTAGAGGTGCTTGATAGGCCTTGATCTGAAGTGCACAGTTCCGAGGGTCACAGTTTAATTGATCAATCGTTTAGTCTACACGCCCAGGTATAAAAATATTATATACAGTGCATTCGGAAAGTATCAGAACCCTTCACTTTTTCCAGATTTTGTGAAATTACAGCCGTATTCTATAATGGATTAAATTGTATTTTTTTCCTAATCAATCTACACACAATACCCCATAATGACAAAGCAAAAACAGGTTTTTTGAAATGTTTGGAAATGTATTAAAAATAAAAACTGAAATATCACATTTTCATAAGTATTCAGACCCTTTACTCATTACTTTGTTGAAGCACAGCCTCAAGTCTTCTTGGGTATGACGCTACAAGCTTGGCACACCTGGATTTGGGGAGTTTCTCCCATTCTTTTCTGCAGATCCTCAAGCTCTGTCAGGCTGGATGGGGAGCGTCGCTGCATAGATATTCTCAGGTCTCTCCAGAGATGTTCGATCTGGTTCAAGTCTGGCTGGGCCACTCAAGGACAATCAGAAACTTGTCCTGAAGCCACTCCTGCGTTGTCTTGGCTGTGTGCTTAGGATCGTTGTTCTGTTGGAAGGTGAACCTTCTCCCAAGTCTCAGGTCCTGAGTGCTCTGGAGCAGATTTTCATCAAGGATCTCCCTGTACTTTACTCCGTTCATCTTTCCCTCAACCCTGACTAAACTCCCAGTCCGTGCCGCTGAAGAATATCCCCACAGCATGATGCTGCCACCACCATGCTTCACTGTAGGGATGGTGCCATGTTTCCCACAGCCGTGATGCTTGGCATTCAGGCCAAAGAGTTCAATCTTTGTTTCATCAGACCAGAGAATCTTGTTTCTCATGGTCTGAGAGTCCTTTAGATGCCTTTTGGCAAACTGTCATGTGCCTTTTACTGAGGAGTGGCTTCGGTCTGGCCACTCTACCATAAAGGACTGATTAGTTAAGAACAGCGATTATTCACCTCGAACTGGACAAAGATTTATTCTTTAACGAGTCCGACGTGAAGGATATACTGCTTTCTCGGGAATGGGCCCAAATACCCGCCATTTGCGGGAAGAAAAGACAGAGAAAAGGGGGGCGGAGGTCAGGCTTCATTCTGAGAATTCGTAGGCGCTTGAGTAAACTTCCACTATCATCTGTTTTATTGGCCATTGTGCAATCATTGGAAAACTAAATGGATGATATATGGTCAAGACTATCCTACCAACGGGACATTAAAAACTGTAATATATTAGTTGTTTGATAAGGAAATGTACTTTAGAATGGATCTTTCACAAGTACCACCCGGTGGTTATTGGTCGAGGTTACTAGAATAGTTACTTTAGAGGTATCTATAGTGGTGAAAGGAGATCGTTCTTCTCTCTCTTCTTCGTTCAAGTTTCCTAGACCATTTTACATATACAGTTGCAGACTGTGAATGTGTAGTCTTTAGTTTTGTAGATTTCTTAACCATTCGTGAGTTCCGGTTCACACCATCCGCCTGCTTGGTCTCTATTTAAATTGCCAACCATTTCAACATGTAGCTACAGCTCCAAGCTCTCTGGTCTATAGAGTAGTAGCCATTTCAACGTGGGGACTCCCGTCCCTGCATTTTCTTGACTAAATGTACATTTATTTAAGCACTCGTGGAAACAGGGGCGTTACATTCTTTTGTCGTAATGTCTGTGCTCAAGTGGGTGTGGCCACTGACTTGGTTAAGACTTCATATGAAAAACAATTCTCTCATTTAGATCACATTCCGTCTTCTCACAAATAGTTTAATCATATCATATTGGATGTGAATCTGATCACTGAGAATTATACACATTCAGAGATAGAGTTATGTTGTTCGATTGTCCTTAGTTACATTGCAATTATTAACAAATTCAACAGGATTGTTCTTTACGTGCCAATGGACCCTTCCAACTGGTTGGAATACAGAAATATTGTTTCATTATTGAACCTTTTTTATGTTAAAGTTTGGCCAAGTCTCTCTGTATTCCACAGTCACACATTCCACTCTCAATACGGCAGAGCCAAAAAGCAGAGTTTTTACGACCGGTCATAAAACTGGTGGGGGAGAGAGAGCGAGAGAGGGGTGGGGAGGAGAATCTGGCACCTATAATCCTCACCCAACAGGGCAAGTCATGACAATGTCGTCCCCACAGTGACCGTACGTACATATCCCAACCAGAAGCCATGGATTACAGGCAACATCCACATCGAGCTAAAGGCTCGAGCTGCTGCTTTCAAGGAGCAGGACACTAATAAGAAATTCTGCTACACCCTCAGTTGAACCATCAAACAGGCAAAGCATCAATACAGGATTAAGATTGAATCCTACTACACCGGCTCTGACGGTCATCAGATGTGGCAGGGCTTGAAAACTATTACGGACTACAAAGGGAAACCCAGCCGTTAGCTGCCCAGTGACACAAGCCCACTAGACGAGCTAAATAACTTATGCTCGCTTCGTGGCAAGCAACACTGAAGCATGGATGAGAGCACCAGCTGTTCCGGATGACTGTGTGATAACGCTCTCGGTAGCCGATGTGAGCAAGACCTTTAAACAAGTCAACATTCACAAAGCCGCGGGACCAGACGGATTACCAGGACGAGTACTCGAAGCATGAGCAGACCAACTGTCATGTGTCATCACTGACATTTTCAACCTCCCCCTGACTGAGTGTGTAATACCTACATGTTTCAAGCAGAACAATCTCAATCGCACTCCACACTGCCCTTTCCCACATGGACAAATGGAACACCTATGTAAGAATGCTGTTCATTGACTACAGCTCAGCGTTCAACACCATAGTGTCCACAAAGCTCATCACTAAGCTAAGGACCCTGGGACTAAACACCTCCCCTGCAACTGGATCCTGGACTTCATGACGGGCCGCTCCCAGGTGGTAAGGATAGACAACAACACTTCTGCCACGCTGATCCTCAACACTGGGGCGCCTCAGCGGTGCGTGCTAAGGCCCCTCCTGTACTCCCTGTTCACCCAGGACTGCGTGGCCAAACATGACTCCAACATCATCATTAAATTTACTGACAACTCAACAGTGGTAAGCCTGATTACTGACAACGATGAGACAGCCTATAGGGAGGAGGTCAGAGAACTGGCAGTGTGGTGCCAGGACAACAACATCTCCCTCAATGTGAGCAAGACAAAGGAGCTGGTCGTGGACTACAGGAAAAGGCAGGCCGAAAGAACAGGCCCCCATTAACAGCGACAGGGCTGTAGTGGAGCGGGTTGAAAGTTCCTTGGTGTCCACATCACCAACAAACTATCATGGTCCAAACACACCAATACAGTCATGAAGAGGGCACAACAACACATTTTCCTTCTCAGGAGACAAAAGATTTGGCATGGGTCCCCAGATCCTCAAAGTTCTACAGCTGCACCATGAAGAGAATCCTGACCGGTTGCATCACTGCCTGATATGGCAACTGCTTGGCATCTGACGTAAGGTGCTAAAGAGGGTAGTGCGTACGGCTTAGTACTTCACTGGGGCCAAGCTTCCTGCCATCCAGGACCTATATACTAGGTGGTGTCAGAGGAAAGCCCCAAAAACTGTCACAGATTCCAGTCACCCAAGTCATAGACTGTTCTCTCTGCTACCGCACGGCAAGAGGTACCGGAGTGCCAAGTTTAGGACCAAAAGTCTCCTTAACAGCTTCTACATTGAGCTAAAAGCTCAAGCTTCTGTTTTCAAGGAGCGGGACACTAATCCAGACACGGACATTTTCAACCACTCCCTGACCGAGTGTGTAATACCTACATATTTCAAACAGACCGCCATAGTCCCTGTGCCTAAAGAAGCGAAGGTGACCTGCCTAACTGATTATCGCCCCATAGCACTCACGTCGGTAGCCATGAAGTGCTTTGAAAGGCTGGTCACAGCTCACATCAACAGCATCATCCCGGATACCCTAGACCCACTCCAATTCGCATACCGCCCCAACATATCCACAGATGATGCAATCTCAATCGCACTCCACACTGCCCTTTCCCACATGGACAAAAGGAACACCTGTGTGAATGTTGTTCATTGACTACAGCGCAGAGTTCAACACCACAGTATACACAAAGCTCATCACTAAGCTAAGGACCCTGGGACTAAAACACCTCCCTCTGAAACTGGATCCTGGACTTCCTGACGGGCCACCCCCAGGTGATAAGGGTAGGCAACAACACATCTGCCACACTCGGGCCCCCCAAAAAAATTGGGCTCCTTATCAGCTTCTACCCCAACCCATAAGAATGCTGAACAATTAATCAAATGGCCACCCAGACTATTTACATTGACACCCCCCTCCCCCCATTTGTTTTTACACTACTAATACTCGCTGTTTATTATCTATGCATAGTCACTTTACCCCTACCTACATTAACAGAATTACCTCGACTAACCGGTACCCACACACATTGACTCGGTACTGGTACCCCCTGTATATAGCCTCATTAGTTTATTATGTTACTTTTTATTTTAGTTGATTTGGTAAATATTTTCTTAACCCTCTCTTGAACTGCATTGTTGGTTAAGGGCTTGTAAGTAAGTATTTCACCGTAAGGTCTACACGTGTTGTTTTCAGCGCATGTGACAAATAGTTTGATTTGATTGGAGTGCTGCTGGAGTGGATGGTTGCCCTTCTGGAAGGTTCTCCCATCTCCACAGAGGACCTCTGAAGCTCTGTCAGGGGGATCATCGGGTTCTTGGTCACCTCCCTGACCAAGGCCCTTCTCCCCTGATTTCTCAGTTTGGCCGGGCGGACAGCTCGGTGGTTCCAAACTTCTTCCATTTAAGAATGATGGAGGACACTGCGTTCTTGGAGATCTACAAAGCTGCAGAAATGTTTTGACACCCTTCCACAGATCTATGCCTCGACACAATCCTGTCTCGGAGCTCTACGGACAATTCCTTCGACCTCATGGCTTGGTTTTTAATCTGACATGCACTGTCAACTGTGGGACCTTATATAGACAGGTGTGCGCCTTTCCAAATCATGTCCAATCAATTGAATATACCTCCAGTCAAGTTGTAGAAACATCTCAAGGATGATCAATGGAAACAGGATTCACCTGAGCTCAATTTCGAGTCTCATAGCAAAGGGTCTGAATAGTTATGTTAATTAAGTATTCATGTTTTTTCCAAACATTTCTAAAAACCTGTTTTCATTTTGTCATTATGGGGTAATTTGTGTAGATTAATGAGGAACATTTTTAATTTAATCAATTTTAGAATAACGCTGTAAAATAACAAAATGTGGAAAACGGGAAGTGGTCTGAATAATTTCCGAATGCACTGTACTGTATAGTAGGTATATTGTCTGATACTACAAGGCAAGGGGAGAGCCGGGACGAAAGTAACACACCAATTTTCTCAGATAAGACAGAAGCTTGAATGATGTAGAGGAGTCAGCATGTTCCTAATGCGGAGGACGAGCTCCCAACAACAACAAAAAACAGCCCAGTTCGACCATGCTTCACCGAGTTATCAACAAAAAGAGGTTTTGAGCAATGTAAGTAAAAAAAAACGTCCCCAGAAGTGTTTTTCGGTTGTACAGTTATGTTGTTTAAGATTCCAAACATATGTCATTTTCTTAACCCATCTAATGAGACAGGATAGGTTTCAAGTATCATGCACAGGCCATTGTCTCCTCTAGTTCATATTGATATTATAATGATTTTATAATGTTAACAAAATATCAACAAGTGACTGAATGTTTGAAATGTTTGAAAATTATATGACAGAATTATGTCTTAATCAATTGACTTGAAACTTCTCACATAATCCTTTAGCGACAGGTTAGTGGTTAAAAATATACTGAACAAAATTATAAACGGAACATGCAACAATTTTTACAATGGGAGC
Organism: Salmo trutta; assembly: GCF_901001165.1. Taxonomy (NCBI): domain Eukaryota; kingdom Metazoa; phylum Chordata; class Actinopteri; order Salmoniformes; family Salmonidae; genus Salmo; species Salmo trutta. Next base: position 28,662,918 of record NC_042960.1, on the reverse strand, counting down.
CAGGGGAGCCAGGCCCAGTCAATCAGAATGAGTTTTTCCCCACAAAAGGACTTTATTACAGACAGAAATACTCCTCAGTTTTATCAGCTGTCCAGGTGGCTGGTCTCAGACTGTCCCGCAGGTGAAGAAGCTCAATGTGTAGGTCCTGGGCTAGCGTGATTACATGTGGTTTGTAGTTGTGAGGCCGGTTGGACGTACTGCCAAATTCCTAAAACGACATTGGAGGTGGCTTATGGTAGAGAAATTAATATAAAATTCTCTGCCAACAGCTCTGGTGGACATTGCTGCAGTCAGCATGCCAATTGAACGCTCCCTCAAAAGTTGAGGAATCTGTGGCATTGTGTTGTGACAAAATTTCACATTTTAGAGTGGACTTTAATTGTGCCCAGCACAAGGTGCAGCTGTGTAATGATCATGCTGTTTAATCCGCTTCTTGATACGCCACACCTGTCAGGTGGATGTATTTTCTTGGCACAAGAGAAATGCTCAGTAACAGGGATGTAAACAAATTTGTGCACAAAATTTTAGAAAAATACGCTTTTTCTGCAGATGGAAAATTACTGGGATCTTTTATTTCAGTTCACGTCACATGTTGCGTTTATATTTTTGTTCAGTATATACTGTACCAGTCAAAAGTTTGGACACAGCTACTCAGTCAAGGATTCTTTATTTTAGAAACATTTCTACACTGTGGAAAACTGAAGACATCAAAACTATGAAATAACACATATGGAATCATGCAGTAACCAAAAAAGTGTTAAACAAATATATTTAGATTTTAGATTCTTCAAAGTAGCCACCCTTTGCCTTGATGACAGCTATGTACACTCTTAGCATTCTCTCAACCATGAGGTAGTCAACTGGACTGCATTTCAATTAACAGGTGTGCCTTGTTAAAAGTTAATTTGTGGAATTTCTTAATGCGTTTGAGCCAATCGGTTGTGACAAGGTAGGGGTGGTATACAGAAGATAGCACTATTTGGTAACAGACCAAGTCCACATTATGGCAAGAACAGCTCAAATAAGCAAAGAGAAATGATAGTCCATCATTACTTTAAGACAAAGGTCAGTCAATACACAACATTTCAAAAGCTTTGAAAGTTTCTTCAAGTGCAGTCGCAAAAATCATAAAGCGCTATGATGAAAATGGCTCTCATGAGGACCGCCACAGGAAAGTAAGACCAAGAGTTACCTCTCCTGCAGAGGATAAGTCCATTAGAGTTAACTGCACCTCAGATTGCAGGCCAAATAAATGCGTCACAGAGTTCAAGTAACAGACACATCGCAACATTAACAGTTCAGAGGAGATTGCGTGAATCAGGCCTTCATGGTCAAATCGTTGCAAAGAAACCACTACTAAAAGACACCAATAAGAAGAGACTTGCTTGGGGCAAGAAACCCGAGCAATGGACATTAGACCGGTGGAAATCTGTCCTCTGGTCTGATGAGTCCAAATTAGCGATTTTTGGTTAAAACCGCCGTGTCTTTGTGAGACGCAGAGTAGGTGAATGGATGATGTCCGCATGTGTGGTTCCCACTGTGAAGCATGGAGGAGGAGGTGTGATGGTGTGGGGGTGCTTTGCTGGTGACACGGTCTGTGATTTATTTAGAATTCAAGGCACACTTAACCAGCATGGCTACCACAGCATTCTGCAGCAATATGCCATACCATCTGGTATGCGCTTAGTGGGACTATCATTTGTTTTTCAACAGGACAATGATCCAAAACACACCTCCAGTCTGTGCAAGGGCTATTTGACCAAGAAGGAGAGTGACAGTGCTGCATCAGATGACCTGGCCTCCACAATCGCCCAACCTCAACCCAATTGAGATGATTTGGGATGAGTTGGAACGCAGAATAAAGGAAAAGCAGCCAACAAGTGCTCAGCATATGTGGGAACTCCTTCAAGACTGTTGGAAGATCATTCCAGGTGAGCTGGTAGAGAATAACAAGGGTGTGCAAAGCTGTCATCAAGGCAAAGGGTGGCTACTTTGAAGAATTTTACACACTCCCAGGAATGTCATACAAAATGGATCATTAGCTTCCCTACATAACCTTCACACATCTAGATGGGTTCCTACATTTGAATATAGAAATCGCATTTTTTCCCAAAAAAAGCACTTTTTTTATCTCTGGGACCCTCAGGATGACAAATCAGAGCAAGATTACTCAATGTAAGTACATTATTTACCTTCAGAGGTTAATATATCAAACTAGTTGCCATGATAAGTGTTTTGTTGTTGTGCACTATCCTCAAACAATAGCATGTATTTGTTTTCTGTAATAGCTACTGTAAATTGGACACTGCAGTTAGATTAACAAGAATGTAAGCTTTCAGCCCATATAAGATGTCTATGTGCCGGAAAGTTGGCTGTTGTATACAACATTTTCTAGTCACATTATCGTACATTGAGCAACAACCGTCCCGGTTTAGGGACACCGATCCCGTAGAGGTGGGTATTAACCTGTTAGGGCTAGGGGGCAGTATTTACACGGCCGGATAAAAAACGTACCCGATTTAATCTGGTTACTACTCCTACCCAGTAACTAGAATATGCATATATTATTGGCTTTGGATAGAAAACACCCTAAAGTTTATTAAACTGTTTGAATGGTGTCTGTGAGTATAACAGAACTCATATGGCAGGCAAAAACCTGAGAAGATTCCGAACAGGAAGTGGCCTGTCTGACAAGATCTTGTTTTTCTTGCCTCTGTTTATTGAAGACTGAGGATCTTTGCTGTAACGTGACACTTCCTACGGCTCCCATAGGCTCTCAGAGCCCGGGAAAAAGCTGAATGATGTCATTCCAGCCCCAGGCTGAAACACATTTGCGCTTTTGGCAAGTGGCCGATAAGAGGATAATGGGCTTAGGCGCGTGCACGAGTCGATCCCGTGCTTTATTTTCTGTCGTCTATTTACCTAAACGCAGATTCCCGGTCGGAATATTATCGCTATTTTACGAGAAAAATGGCATAAAAATTGATTTTAAACAGCGGTTGACATGCTTCGAAGTACGGTAATGGAATATTTAGAATTTTTTTGTCACGAAATGCGCCGTGCTCGTAACCCTTATTTACCATTCGGATAGTGTGATGCCGTGTGAAGCATACCCCCCGCAAACTTCCGCCGAATTTACTAACAATTTACTAAATTACTCACGATAAACGTTCACAAAAAACATAATTATTTTAAGAATTATAGATACAGAACTCCTTTGTGCAATCGAGGTGTCCGATTTTAAAATAGCTTTTCGGTGAAAGCACATTTTGCAATATTCTGAGTAGATAGCCCAGCCATCACGGCTAGCTATTTAGACACGCACCAAATTTAGCCCTGACCAAACTCCTATTTACTATTAGAAAAGTTTGATTACCTTTGGTGTTCTTCGTCAGAATGCACTCCCAGGACTGCTACTTCAATAACAAATGTAGGTTTGGTTCAAAATAATCCATTGTTATATCCAAATAGCGGCGTTTTGTTCGTGCGTTCAAGACACTATCCGAAGTGTAAATAAGGGTCACGAGCATGGCGCATTTCGTGACAAAAGATTTCAAAATATTCCATTACCGTACTTCGAAGCATGTCAACCACTTTTTAAAATAAATTTTTATGCCATTTTTCTCGTAAAAAAGCGATAATATTCCGACCGGGAAAGCGTGTATACGTACAAAGAGATAAAAGCATGGGATCCCCTCGTGCACGAGCCTGAGTTTCATAGTACTGTGACTGGCCACTATCCAAACACGCTACTTTTTTTCAGCCAGAGCCTGCAAAGCCACGATTCAGCTTTTTGCCGCCTTCTGAGATCCCATGGGAGCCGTAGGAAGTGTCACGTAACAGCAGAGATCCCCTGTAATGGATAGAGATAATCAAGAAGGGCAAGAAATGGTCAGACAGGGTACTTCCTGTACAGAATCATCTCAGGTTTTGGCCTGCCATTTGAGTTCTGTTATACTCACAGACACCATTCAAACAGTTTTAGAAACTTTGGAGTGTTTTCTATCCAAAGCTAATAATTATATGCATATTCTAGTTTCTTGGCAGGAGTAATAATCAGATTAAATCGGGTACGTTTTTTATCCGGCCGTGAAAATACTGCCCCCTAGCCATAACAGGTTAAATGTTTTTTTTACACTCAGTGTATATAAGTTGTTTGTCATGAAAGACGGTCTCTCTAGTTCTATCGATCTTTGAGTGATTAGGGAAAAAAAATGTTAATTTCGTCCCGGTTCTTCCCTACATGCACGACTAAGGTTGGGCGATATTACCATAGCATCGTCGATAATTGACTGCCATCGCTGATGGTGACAACATTGTGATGTGACAGACAATGGTTCAGCCTATTTTAACTACATAGCCAACTATATAGAACGAGAGGAATATAGAAAGAGAGGAATTGCAAGAGAGGACTGTAGGCCAGACAGAGCAGAGAATTCCACCAAAATAGCGCACAATGTCCAGTCAGAAAATAGCCTATTGTTTCTCTCTCTGTCGGATGCATGGGCATTAGGCAATAGCCTAAACGTAATTTTGTTTTATAAAGGACACTCCTTAACTATCTATTGTCAAGCTGTTTAAAGAAATATAGCCTATATTCCCTTCTCTCTAGCCTAAAAACTTAAGGTATTCTAGCCTGTTGTGGCTTTCAAAAATAACAAGAATGAAAGTCTATAGCCTAAGCATGTGCTATTCTCAAATCACAGCTTTATGAGAGATAGAACAAACAATATTATTTATTTTCTATTTTATGAGGCAAATAAAGCAATTATTATCCAGTTCTGAAGATGGTAGACTGCTTCTATCCAGCCCATGATGTAGCCCTATAACCTAGCTCACTATGTCGAGACAGCCTGTTCCTCATCAGACAGTCACTGCTCCATCAATGCAGCATCAAGGCGGTGACTTCCCCTGAACAGTTTGAATGTGTTAAAATAAATGTAGACCACACACTTATTCAGGTTTCTGTGTATTTCGTATGAATCATTATGCATCACGGATATTGCAGTTCTCACCTTTCCAAGGCCTCTCGTCATTATCTAGACTGTCCTCCCCCACAATGTGTTGAGGCTTTAACTGTTCTGCAGGAAAAGACAAGGACATCTTCTTTAATCACACTTTCACTCATATCCAAGTCAGAGGTTATCATAGCATGACTTGTATCGCTTATATTAGGCTGTCCAATTAACTTTCAATTGTTTAGGCACTACCTTTTTATAAACTCATTTGCAACAATGGCTTACATAGCAAACACAATAAAACAATTGGCATTTAACATAAACCAGTGAATTATTGGAATGGGATGCAGTGAGTGCACATGTGCACTCACTGCATCTGCAAGCAGGTACTGTATGTATTCTATTGTAGATATGTGTGTTGGTGTGCTAAAAGGTCAAATCAAACACCAACAGCCCATAAAACAAACTTAAAAAGCAGTTATAAATAATAACAGGAAGCTGAACATTATCTTTGTTTTGACCGAAGGGAAATCACACTCACATCTGTGAGCTGGCATCAGGTACTAGCATCAGGTACTAGCATGTCACATTAATCTGCGTTCACACAAAGAGTCAGGCGTACCGTACATAATAAAGAAAGCAGACTACAATGGGAGATGCAGTTGGCTTGTGTTGCGCAGAGCAGATCCAACACATTGGATTGGGACTATGGGCTAACACAACACATAGGAACTAAGCCTTTGGGCTAAGCACAGTCATTGTCTTCAGGTCTATAAGCTACAATGTATGAGCTTCACTGTGAGTAGATACAAGACAAGTGTATGTGCTGTACTAACTGTGGAGGAGACCACGATGTGGTACTTTATCTGTACAGGGTGCACGACTTCATTTGGGTCAGGGGTAAGACCAGAGGTCAGAGTTAGGATTGGGGTTATAAGAAAAGTGTGTGTGGTTACTTACCGAGCTCTTCCTCCATGGTGCTCCCCCCGACAGTGTCTTTGACACCCAGCACTCTGTTGAAGAGGATGGAGAAGGCACTCCCCCAAACCCCTGGAGAGAGATAAACCCACTAGATCAACATCAATATCATGTGATGACTTATGAATATCATGTTTGATGATAGCTTATGTGAGGAATCTCTTCAGGAAGTCCTATGCTGAAGTGCCAGCAATATTCGGTTGTTTGTGTATGTATGCGTGTGTATATGTCTGGATTTTCTTACCCATAAGGAAATGTAGTGGGTTCTCTTCATACTGCTTCACAGTGATTCCCATGAAGAACTTGCTTCCAAAAAGATCAGGGGTCATGAATGTTCCGTACTTTGCCATTCCAATCTCATATGGGCTGAACTCCACCCAGTCTGTCCAAAAGAAAATGTTAAATATAAAATGTTAAATAAAATAACATCCATTGATAAAAATCAATATGTGCATGTAACTAGCTAACTCTTTAATTAGGGGAGCACACTAAGTGCAATGTAATTGGGAAAATGTGTATATCCTGCAGTAAATATGTGTATGTTTTTGTTATGGAAAAAGGGTAGCCCAGGTTTACAGTAACAGTGCAGCTCAGAAGCAACTGTCATTATGACCTCCATTACTGGAACCAGGTGACAGGGGGTATATACACCCTACCTGACTCTAGTGACAACAACACCCACACATATAATTGTAAGGCACAACACACTGTTCACACATTATACGTCTGACAGAGTTCCTCAGAATGACAATACACTATCACCTTTCAGCCTATCATTGGTCCTGGATTAAGGAGTATAATGTTACTACTGTACTGTAAATTATGTGGTGTTATTTTTGCCTTAATCTGGAATAGTTGTGACAGCATTACCTTGTCACACCAGAGATAAAAGGTGGGGGATTTACAGTAAAAAAAAAAAGTCAATGACTAACCGATTTAATATTCTATTCCAGCTAATCTATAAAATACACTGGAACACCAACATTCATTTGCATGAATATTATTACAAATATGTTGGTCACAGTACCAATGACTCAGCATACAGTAATGGACTCAGTCACCCTAACAGGGGACAGGTTGTCCCTAAGGACTGTTTTGAGGTCCGATTTACATGTCATGTCATTATGAGTCAAGCTAAAATTTGAGAAAGATCCTAGATCAGACTAGGGGCGTACCACAACCACATTGACACCTATATAACATTGCCCTTCCACATTGTACTACTACACCTACTAGTGATGGGGGGAGAAATCTATAGTTACATATCGGGATATTATTTTTTATGATATATCGTTTTGACAATATCGCAATATTATTTTTGCGCTAGTTAGCTGTACCTGCCCCTATTTCCTTCATAGCTTGTTCTCCATCTTCTTTTTAAATACGCAGCCAATTTGTTTTCAGCACTTTTATTTCCATGACTAATCAAAACATGTTGTTTTCTCATGGCTCTCTTGTCCCTCTGCAGCAGACATATGGGGAGCAATATGTTTGGAACATCGAATCGCAATAAAATCACAGTATCGAATCGCAATACATATAGAATTGTGAGAATCAGCGAGAATCGCAATACATATCGTATCGGCACCTAAGTATCTTGATAATATCGTGAGGTCCCTGACAATTCCCAGCACTAACACTTACACATTGTTGACGTTCCTTCTCACACTACAGCACTAAAACTACAAGAATGCCTGGGGTCAATATGTTGATAGCTTCATTCACTGTTTTGGAATAACATTGTTTGCATAATCCTTTGTTCTTCATCACCTCCAGTTCCTCCTTACCGTCAGTAACAGAGACTGTTTCTGATCTGCAAATTGTTTAGACTCGTGTCACTATTCATTTGTTTAAAATGAATGGGACAAACTTAGCCACTGTGCATATGGCCAGCGCTGGTTATCTGCAGTACATTCATGGATGACTCTCTCAAAGCAACATTTGAATTTCAACCAACCATGACACATCAGTGTGTGTGAAATGAGTGATGCTCCAAGGAAATGTAGAGAATGGAAATTTTCATGCGGGAGAGATTATCTGACCATCTCTGATTACTCATAATGCTCACACTCATACTACGTGCATGACACAGGCGGCTGGTGGTATGTTAATTGGGGAGGACGGGCTCATTGTAATTGCTAGAACAGAATAATTGGAATGGTATCAAACACAGAGTTTGAGTTTGATACCATTCCTTTCACTCCATCCCAGCCATTATTATGAGCAGTCTTCCTCTCACCAGCCTCCTGTGGTGCATGAACTCCTACTGAAATGACCTTGTGATCTACAGTAATACACACACAAACAAACGTTAACACACCATTATGAATGTAAATCAGTGAGGTAAAGGCAATGACGGGCTCATCACTCTCTCCTCCCCCTCTTACGCAGGTCTACTCAAACTGACAACATTGATTGTTGCGTAACCATTGCGTGAACAAACACACACTCACACAGACCACCCACACAGACACACACACACAATGCATACACGCTCACTGACCTGCGAACATGAGCTCGGACACATCTGGTTTGACGTGCAGACAGGTGAACAGAGGGAGAGGACACTGGCCCTCGTTCACCTTCTCCTGCAACTCACTCAGCTTTGTGTCCATCCTCTGATGAAAACAGAGAAACACTGGGAGTTATAGTCAGTTTAGTTTCACCCTCTTGAAGACAGAGAGAGAGAGATGGGTGAAATAATGGAGTAACAACAAAAACAGGTGTGTGCGGTTCTCCTCTCACCGCAGGGATGAGTGTCTCTCCGATGAGCATGCCGAAGATGTCAGTGAAGGTGACAGGCTGTCCGTTGGCCTTCTTGCTCCACAGAGACTGGATGTAGTTGGTGATGTGCTGGGGCAGCAGCAGTCTCAGAGGGTTACTGCTCACTCTCTTCATCAGCTCCGCGTTGATCTCCTTAGGACCCTTAGAGGGGAACTCTGGGTGAGAGAACAGGGTCGACATGTACCTGTGGGAGAGACGGAGATAAGGAGGGAGGGAGAGGGAAAGAGATAGTGAGGGAGGAAGGGAGGCATGAGAACACACAGGTAGAGCACATACAGTCCTCCATCTAAAAACGGGTTACATTTTAGTGCAGAGGTAGATGGGTAGACACTGTAGGAGAAAAGAGGAGTGGGAGGGAGGGAGAGAGAGCATGGTATAAACAGATGAATAGTTGACTGACCAGGTGGATCCAGAGAGGCCAGCAATGTAGGTGGCACAGTCCAGGACCCCAGACTCATACAGGCCCTTCATAACCCCAGAGAAGCCCACCATTGCCCTGAAGCCTCCCCCTGAACCCACTATGGCGATCACCGGCACCTGCACAGACACAGACAATGACAGCCACAGACAGGAAGAGATTGGAAAGGATTCGGATCCCTGTCATAACATGACTCCTTGAGATTCATAGCAGGTCAACTGTCAGTAAGCCCCACTTCCTGATGTTACTTCCGACTGTTGTTGCCTCACTCTACTTGCTGTAGTTCCTGGGCCTCTTTCCGCCTCTGCACTGACTTCTCTGAACTAGAACCACAGTCATTTCCGTAGACAATTCAAACAAATATTATAACCCACTCTGACAACAACTGCACTTCACTGAGTTGTGAAATGTTCTAGTATTAACTAGCCTCAATGGGAATGCGGTGTGGCAGCTCAGAAGTTCTGCAACAACACTTTTATGTGGTGGATTATTATCTCATTATGGCTGGTAAGCTTCCGGATCATCCGAGAACACAGGCAGGCAGTGAGAGGTGTTGGTAGAGGCTACAACCAGGAGAACAGGGCCAAATGTCAGCTGCCTCTGAACCAGCCTTCAGAGCTTTCAGTGTGAGAGGAAGTTAGTGCCTATAAAATTATCACATTTGAATACTAAGAGACCTGTGGATGTGGTGTACGTGTTCTTGCATATAACAAGTGGTGTTGTTGGCTAATATTGTCTCGTCTATGAACTTGACCACTATGCTCAGTAATACTGCAGAGTAAGCCCCCTTTCTATGGCAATAAATGCCTTAGTTAGTTCATGTCTATTATATTGCCCGTTCATTTTGAAATGGTTACCATTCTATGACCCATTGACCCTGCAATGCATCCTAATACATGAGGTTTCACATGTAAAACACTGCATTTGACTATAAGTCAGAAACTGATTTAGAAAAGAACACTGGGGTTGGCAGTAGGCCGCTTTGCAAGCCTGGGCCCACAGTACTCAGGTATGCCCACCTCCTTAGGGGTGCTGGGGAGGAAGCGGGGCTTTTCCATGTCCAGCAGCTTCTTGATGCCCAGCATCACCCTCTCTCTGCGGGCCTGTCTGAATAGTTTCTCCTTGTCACACAGGGTCAGGCTGAACCGCAGGTCCAGGTTCGTACTACATGGGGACACAGAGACATAACCCTGCATATGGCCATCATAAGCGAGACAAAATGTTTATCAAATAAATAGGTCACACTTTATTTGAATAGTCTGGATTTTCATACTATGAATAAACTATTTGTTGATAAGCAACTGCTTGCTAAGGTTACGGTTAGGGTAAGAATAACCCTAACTAGGGTTAGAGGTTGTAGATAGTCTGTAGATGCTCTACATACTATCCAAATAAAGTGTTAACAATAAATATTTGTCCTATTTGACAAATGTAATAATATACTATCAATTTAGATTGTTAGAGTGCTCAGTTGAATGTGTCCCACTAGCAAAAGCCTGTTTGTGGGGTCAGTGAGTTTAGGATGTGTTGTTGTTGAGTGAAATGAAGTAAGATTAGTTTAGAAGACCTACAATAATAAGCATAAACAAACGCAGGCAAAACATATTCACACTTCTGTCATTACATTTCAACAACTGCTTTAAAACATCACGTTTTCCCATATGGAAACAGACAGACGTCTCTGTATTCTCTCTAGTAGACCTGTTAGTCAGCCGTGATGATTGATTTGATGTTCTGTAGGTTAGCCAGCCATGACTGAAGTTTACTTAGGCTCCAGATGTGATTAGATCTGGTTCCAAGTTGGTCTGGTCTGAGATAGACCTCCAGAGACAAACACACCCAAGACCTCCAACCTCCCACCTCCGCATTACTGAGACTACAATCATGCCAAGCATGTCCTCCCCTTTACCTAAAACAACAGTCTGGTTAGAGCATTGGGCCGGTAACCGAAAGGTCGCTGGTTTGAATACCCGTGCCGACAAGGTGAAAAATCTGTCCATGGGCCATTGAACAAGGCATTTAACCCAATTTGCTCCAGGGGCGCTGTACTACTATCACTGACCCTGTAAAACAACACATTCCAGTGTATATGACAATAAAACATTTATTTTTGTCTTTTTTTGCAACAGTCCAGTAAATCTAAGCCATGTGTTTACTGAAAACAGTTACAGTTGTTAAAAAAAGGAATAGAAAGAAATATGGTGGCTCCCATTGCCCTGGAAGAAGTGGATCTCTCTTAAACAAACTACACTTTGACCCAAACAACCTATTTATTGCAAATTTGAAAAACAATTCAACTGGGAAATGAAATGGCACCCCCAGCTTCCAATATTTAACAATAATGCCTTGCGATCTGGAGGATGGCCTTTCACATCGCCTCAATGGTCCAAATGTGGCATCCGTACCCTTTGCGATATCATGGATAGTAATGGTTTGAGGATATTCCAAGATCTGAAAGAAGCATTTATTTATATTAGCAGGTAACTCTTTTTTTCTTTATCTCCAACTTAGGTCAGCTGTGCTGGTTTATGGGGTTCCATGGGAAACCCAGTTGTCGATTCATCCAATGATGGAATTTGTAAACAGATTATCTGGTCTCATGAAAGGACTAATCTCGGTAATATTTCAACAACTTTTGGAAAGCTCGCCATCAAAAAGGTATGGCCCACAGATCTAAATGTAACTGAATCATCCTTTAACTGGACCAGAATATGGAAAAATGACAATGAAGATGTGTGAAGAGGGGGGCTAGGAGGGATGGGAAACATGGTTTTCGGTAGGGGAGGGAGAATGCAGGCAGGTGGATGGGGACTGAGGGGGTTGGGGGGAATGGGTTTGGGAGGGGGAGTTTTTTAAATGTATTTTCCCTTCATACAGAATATTACTTCAACTGCTGATGCTGTTCTTTGTCTTTGTATGCACTTCTCAGATTTCTTTGTTTGAGTGGTAGCCCACATGTACAGGAAGGTGGTACCTGTAAACACATTCTGAAAAATGGACAAACTAAAAAAAATTGAAAATAAACATTAAGAGTTTTGTACTAAACCACACTGGTGTGGGTTACATAGCCTGATGTGAATTCCTGTGCTTTGTTTAAGCTGACACCAGTAAGAGTAGCTGCTGCTTCTGCAAAAGCTAAATGGGGATACAAATAAATAAACAGACAGAGACGAGGAGAGGAGTGTTAATGGAAGTACACGTACCAGACCTCCAGGACCATCTCTAAGTACACATTGGTTGCCTGTCAAAACAACACAAAGACGCTGTGGTTGTTGTAGAAGAGAAAAAATTGATTAATCTGTCTTCAGCCTGGGATAAAACTAAACAAATGAATCTGTCAACAGCAAAACACCCTGGGATACAGTATGGGATACAGTACAACATCCAGAAGGAGAGGGGATAAGAAATACTGTAGGAGGATGAGGGTACTGAGAGGAGAGAAGGGGAGAGAGATGCAGGTAGGTAAGCTACAGTAAGGAAAGGGAAGAGTGGATGAAGAGGGATAGATAGAGGGTGAGAGAAGAGAAAGAAGAGGGATATTCAGTAAGAGGTAGGAGAAGAGAGGAAAACCTCACTGCCATAGATGAGTCAACATCACTCAACAGACAATTATATTTGTGTGAGCTAATGTCTTTCAGGCACACTCTTTCCTTCAGGATACTCTACAGACAGACTGCGAAAGTATAGAGGTCTTACTTTGCCGATGAGGAAAGGCACTGTCTCTGTGTGGCCAGTTTTCAACATCTTGGAGATGTTGTACGATGCAGTCCCAAGCTTCTCGTCCATCACGTAATTGGCGTCCATTAATGTTATCTGATTGAGTACAGCACCAACCAACAAGCTTAAAACCTCTTTGGGATAGGGGGCAGTATTTTCACGTCCGGATGAAAAGCATGCCCAAAGTAAACTGCCTGCTACTCAGGCCCAGAAGCTATGATATGCATATAATTGGTCGATTTGGATATAAAACACTCTAAAGTTTCTCAAACTTTTAACATAATGTCTGTGAGTATAACATAACTTATTTGGCAGGTGAAACCCCGAGGACAAACCATCCAGGACATTTTTTTTTTTTTTGAGTTCACTGTGTTTTCTACTGGTTTTCTATGGGAAACTAGATTTATGAGGCACCTGATTGCAGTTCCTATGACTTCCACAAGATGTCAACAGTCTTGAGAATTTGGTTGATTTTATCCGCTATTGAACACAGTATATTCCGTCTTAAATGTTATCGATTATTTACGTTTTAGGATACCTAAAGTTGGATTAGGAAAGTTGTTTGAAATGTTTGGACCAAGTTTACAGGTAACTTATTAGATAATTTGTAGTCATGTTGGGCGAGTTGGAATCGGTGTTTTTCTGAATCAAATGCGCCAAATAAATGGCCATTTTGGGGATATAAAAAAAAGAGTTTATCGAACAAAAGGACCATTTGTGATGTTTCTGAGACATATTGGAGTGCCAACAGAAGAAGATCTTCAAAGGTAAGGCATGAATTATATCGTTATTTCTGACTTTCGTGTCGCACCTGCTTGGTTGAAATATGATTTTCATGTGTTTGTATGATGGGGTGCTGTCCTCAGATAATCGCATGGTTTGCTTTCGCCGTAAAGCCTTTTTGAAATCTGACACAGTGGCTGGATTAACAAGAAGTTAAGCTTTATTTTGGGGTATTGCACTTGTGATTTTCTGAAAGTTAAATATTTCTAATAATTTTATTTGAATTTCGCGCTCTGCAATTTCACCGGATGTTGTCGAAACGTTTGGCTAGTGGAACGTCTAGCCGTAACAGGTTTTAAGGCTTCAGCTTCCACATCTTGACCTGACTGGGAGTTCAGTTGATTTGACTTAAATTAAACTGTGCTGAACTGAGTTGAACTGACACGGTTCCATCTCTCACCTCTAGAACATTATCCTGGTTTGGGTCCAGTATGAAGTCAAAGGTCTCATTCCATTCTGGGTGGATGTCGTTGTCTATGTGCCTCGTTCGTTTCCTGCTCTCAGGGGTGGTGGGAATGAACAGCTCCACATAGGGGTCAGGAGTGTCCACTGCAGACACAAACACACATTACATACAGTACATACAAGCAAACATAGAAATAGAAAGAGTGATACAAACATACTGTACATATATGTTCGATAAAAACATAACATAGATGAACACAACTACAATATTGTTATTACACAGCTATAAGAGCAAGTTAATATGAAGTGTTTGAATATTCTGGCAGGTCTTGAGTATTTGGAATAATTACATTTCACGACACAATATAAATGATTTGCTTTTACAGAAGTGACAACTCCCTGTGATATGTTTTTATGTTGGAGAATTTGTGATTGTTAATTAACATGTGAACTAGGAGCATGTGGAATAACAGGTGTTGTCAGACTCACACAGGTCACCCAGTGCTCCCTTAGTGACATTCTTAGCTCGCAACACTGTCACTCTGAATTTGTGAGAGAACTGCTGCTCCACCTGCACACAAACATCAACAGAAACATAGTCTGTGAGCAAGGACACACTCACCACACATGCACAGATCTATTACACTTGAACTCCAACAACTGCCTAGAACTACTTAGGGACAGCGTGTACAATATTAACTGTGCTTATTGTCAAAACCTAGGCTTTGATACAATCATGTGATGCAAGAGGTGTCAAGGTGAGGTGTGAGTCCTACTCCTTTTCTTTAAGATTATCCGAGCTCCCTTACCCCAAATAAGGGGCAGCCGCTGGTCTTTTTTGTTGCCTTGTTATTGTTTTGCAGTCATTTGTAAACATTTGTAAGATGTCATTTTGTCTTATCACCATTCCTCTTGTAGTGAATCTGTAGATCTGCTAGTCTTCACTACAGTGTAACAGTGATGAGTGATTAGCAGGCACAGACTTTCACTGGGAACTAGACTGCCATGTTGGGGCTACAGTACAGTGGCATATATCTCAAGCCAGTTGGGCGCCTTCTTCATTTAAAAATAGTTTTTATCTGTGTTTTCTTTATTGAAATAGAAAGTCACAAATGAGCAGACAGCTAGGTAGAGTAATACATATATGAAGGTGGAGATAGTGTTTGAACCCATGCCCCACAAGAGACAATGTGTCGTTTTGAGTCAGCAGCACTACCACTAGACCAGACTCCAGCACCAGCAGGGCGTCTTCTTTATCCTAGAATGATATATAGTATGCCTAGAGCTTCAATGACGAGAAACATGCAGTGCTGCCCACTAATGTGCTGATAGAGTGAGACAGGAAACAGAGGTTTTCAACTGAAGTTATACTGCTGTTTAATTCCCCAACAGGGTCTGAGCTTACACACAAGCCAAGGCAGTGGGTTCCCCCTGCCATAGACTTTAAATGCAAGAGGACATGTGTGGACTTACAATAATGTACTGGTAGGGGTCAATGGAAGACATTGTTGGCTGGTTGGTGTTACCCTCTTGTCCAGTCTCTGTCCAGTCTCCAGTGTCTTTGAACTCAGGAAGATCCTCCAGTGATACTGGGTACCATCTACAGACTCTGGGGACACACAAAGCATCATAATGTAAGGCTGGGGTACTCAACTACTATTTGAGAAGGTCCAGAAACACAAATTTACTACGTGGCAAAGTTCCAGATGGATATCGTCCTATATTGGTGCTGTGGTACAGGATAGTAACAAACAGTCGTCTATGACTTAGGAAACATGTTGCTATATAAAATGTACATTAAATGAGACTAAGAATTTGAATTAATTACAACTTATTTCAAATGTAAACATGTGCAACATTGCTGAAGAACAAAAGTGGTTGCATAATTGTCTATGCAAAAAGTGCACTATGAACCATTGTACATGGGCCTCGAATATTATTATTTCAATTTTTATCAAATAAAGTGTATGTTTTCTGGAGAACAAAGGAGAGTTGAACAAAAATAGTAGTCTAAATGCACCGAATGTCACTGTGGGCCATGCGATACTCATATACACTGCTCAAAAAAATAAAGGGAACACTTAAACAACACAATGTAACTCCAAGTCAATCACACTTCTGTGAAATCAAACTGTCCACTTAAGAAGCAACACTGATTGACAATAAATTTCACATGCTGTTGTGCAAATGGAATAGACAACAGGTGGAAATTATAGGCAATAAGCAAGACACCCCCAATAAAGGAGTGGTTCTGCAGGTGGTAACCACAGACCACTTCTCAGTTCCTATGCTTCCTGGCTGATGTTTTGGTCACTTTTGAATGCTGGCGGTGCTTTCACTCTAGTGGTAGCATGAGACGGAGTCTACAACCCACACAAGTGGCTCAGGTAGTGCAACTCATCCAGGATGGCACATCAATGCGAGCTGTGGCAAGAAGGTTTGCTGTGTCTGTCAGCGTAGTGTCCAGAGCATGGAGGCGCTACCAGGAGACAGGCCAGTACATCAGGAGACGTGGAGGAGGCCGTAGGAGGGCAACAACCCAGCAGCAGGACCTCTACCTCCGCCTTTGTGCAAGGAGGAGCAGGAGAAGCACTGCCAGAGCCCTGCAAAATGAACTCCAGCAGGCCACAAATGTGCATGTGTCTGCTCAAACGGTCAGAAACAGACTCCATGAGGGTGGTATGAGGGCCCGACGTCCACAGGTGGGGGTTGGGCTTACAGCCCAACACCGTGCAGGACGTTTGGCATTTGCCAGAGAACACCAAGATTGGCAAATTCGCCACTGGCACCCTGTGCTCTTCACAGATGAAAGCAGGTTCACACTGAGCACGTGACAGACGTGACAGAGTCTGGAGACGCCGTGGAGAACGTTCTGCTGCCTGCAACATCCTCCAGCATGGCCGGTTTGGCGGTGGGTCAGTCATGGTGTGGGGTGGCATTTCTTTGGGGGGGCCGCACAGCCCTCCATGTGCTCGCCAGAGGTAGCCTGACTGCCATTAGGTACCGAGATGAGATCCTCAGACCCCTTGTGAGACCAAATGCTGGTGCGGTTGGCCCTGGGTTCCTCCTAATGCAAGACAATGCTAGACCTCATGTGGCTGGAGTGTGTCAGCAGTTCCTGCAAGAGGAAGGCATTGATGCTATGGACTGGCCCGCCCGTTCCCCAGACCTGAATCCAATTGAGCACATCTGGGACATCATGTCTCGCTCCATCCACCAACGCCACGTTGCACCACAGACTGTCCAGGAGTTGGCGGATGCTTTAGTCCAGGTCTGGGAGGAGATCCCTCAGGAGACCATCCACCACCTCATCAGGAGCATGCCCAGGCGTTGTAGGGAGGTCATACAGGCACGTGGAGGCCACACACACTACTGAGCCTCATTTTGACTTGTTTTAAGGACATTACATCAAAGTTGGATCAGCCTGTAGTGTGGTTTTCCACTTTAGTTTTGAGTGTGACTCCAAATCCAAACCTCCATGGGTTGATAAATTGGATTTCCATAGATTTTTTTCGTCTGATTTTGTTGTCAGCACATTCAACTATGTAAAGAAAAAGGCATTTAATAAGATTATTTCTTTCATTCAGATCTAGGATGTGTTGTTTAAGTGTTCCCTTTATTTTTTTGAGCAGTGTATAAGTCACTCTGGGCTCAATCAACCCATCTGAAGATCAATTTAGCTTCTTCTGAAAACTTTGTCACATTTGTGACCGAGAAGTGGTTTTGGATGAGCAACAGCAGTTCTCTTCCAACAGTGAAGTTATCAAAGCGTGCCTTTAAGTTATCCATCAGCTTCTAAATGAAAGAACATGGTTGGGAACATCTTTATCTCCCTGCATTTGCACCAGAGAGATCATTCTTGAAAAGCTCAAATTTCTTCTGGAAAGTCCAGACTGCTGTTATGATATCACGCACTGTGTTGTCCCGTCCTTGCAGCTTAACATTCAGTTGATTAAGGTGTGATGTAATGTTTGTCAAAAATGCAACTGTTTCCATCTTCTCCTCATCTTCCAAAAAATCAGAAAATTGAGTTGGCTTGTCACTCTTTTGCTCTGATAAGAAAGCTTTGATTTCCTCCATGAATGGCCCAAAAGCATTCCAAAACCCTGCCTTTGCTGAGCCCTCTGACATTGGTGTGCAGTAGTAAGTCATCAAAACTGGTATTGGCCATTGTCAGAATGCCTCGTAGCAGGCGGTGTTGTAGGGATGATGTTGCTGTCAAAAAGTTGAACAGTTTCATTATCGTTGGCATGACCTCAGAATACTATTGTCCCAGACTGGCACACAGGACAGATTGACGGATTATGCAGTGATATGAAGTCAGGTCAGGGTTGTCCACTTTCAAACGTGCAACCAGTCCCCTCCCTCTTCAAATCATGGTGATGTGGTGATGGAGACCACTGACTTCAGATCTATCCCCCTTTTTGTCAGCATCCCTTTGATGGCCTCAGGTACAGTATCAGTCAAATGTCTGGACACTCATTCCAGGGATTTTCTTTATTTTTACTACATTGTAGAATAATAGTGAAGACATCAAAAACTATGAAATAACACATATGGAATCATGTAGTAACCAAAAAAGTGTTAAACAAATCTGAATATATTTTATATTTTTCAAATTAGCCATCCTTTGCCGTGATGACAGCTTTGCACACTCTTAACATTCTCTCAACCAGCTTAATGAGGCAGACAGCTGGAATGCAATTCAATTAACAGGTGTGCCTTTGAGCCAATCACAAGGTAGGGGTGGTATACAGAAGAGGGCACTATTTGGTAAAAGACAAAGTCCATACTATGGCAAGAACAGCTCAAATAAGCAAAGAGAAATGACAGTCCATCATTACTTTAAGACATGAATGTCAGTCAATGCTGAACATTTCAAGAACTTTGAAAGTTTCTTCAAGTGCAGTCGCAAAAACCATCAAGCGCTATGATGAAACTGCCTCTCATGAGGACCGCCACAGGAAATGGAAACCCAGAGTTACCTCTACTGCAGAGGATGCTTCAGAGTTCAAGTAACAGACACATCTCAACATCAACTGTTCAGAGGAGACTGCATGAATCAGGCCTTCATGGTTGAATTGCTGCAAAGAAACCACTACTAAAGGACACCAATAATAAGAGACTTGCTTGGGCCAAGAAACACGAGCAATGGACATTAGATTGGTGGAAATCTGTCCTTTGGTCTGATGAGTCCAAATTTGAAATTTTTGGTTCCAACTGCCGTGTCTTTGTGAGATGCAGAGTAGGTGAACGGATGATCTCCGCATGTGTGATTCCTACCGTGAAGCATGGAGGAGGAGGTGTGATGGTGCTTTGCTGGTGACACTATCAGTGATTTATTTAGAATTCAAGGCACATTTAAACAGCATGGCTACCACAGCATTCTGCAGTGATACACCATCCCATCTGGTTTGCGCTTAGTGGGACTATCATTTGTTTTTCAACAGGACAATGACCCAACACACCTCCAGGCTGTGTAAGGACTATTTGACTAAGAAGGAGAGTGATGGAGTGCTGCATCAGATGACCTGGCCTCCACAATCACCTGACCTCAACCCAATTGAGATGGTTTGGGATGAGTTGGACCGCAGAGTAAAGGAAAAGCAGCCAACAAGTGTTCAGCATATGTGGGAACTCCTTCAAGACTGTTGGAAAATCATTCCAGGTGAAGCTGGTTGAGAGAATGAAAAGAGTGTGCAAAGCTGTCATCAAGGTAAAGGGTGGCTACTTTGAAGCATCTCAAATATAAAATATATTTTAATTTGTTTAACACTTTTTTGGTCACTACATGATTCCATGTGTTATTTTATAGTTTTGATGTCTTCACTATTATTCTCCTATGTAGAAAATAGTACAAAATAAAGAAAAACCCTTGAATGAGAAGGTGTCCAAACTTTTGACTGGTACTGCATATCTTCTTCCCGTGTGTGTGGTTCTAAATTTGTTAATCCCAACAGCTCCTCACAGAATTCCTCTGTTTTGTTATAAAATCTGACAAACACAAGAAGCTGGGCATTATCAGTGTTATTTGTTGATTCACCCAGAACTAATGAACTGCATACTGAATGGCCTCATCAAGTTGTGAAGTTAAATCTTCACTAATATTTCAGTTCTCCTCATTGCTGTGGAATCTGACAGTGGGATCTGTTTGATCTTTTCCCTGAGCTCATCTTTTTGTTTACCTCCAAGCAAGGTGTCAGCAAGTTTACACATTCATTCTTTTACCATCTCAGTGTCTGAATTTAGCATTTTTTCCCCCCAAAACCCGAAGCTATACTCAGTGAACACTCTATTGCACGTTCTTGGGCTTTCAGGGATTGACAAGGACTTTGTTGGACCTCTCATATTGGGATTTGAGTTGGTTAATCTTGTTTCTTCTCACCTCCGTGTTCAGGGGATACATCTGATCGAATTTGCTATACCTGGTGTCATAATGGCGTTTAACATTGGCACTTTTCATGAGAGCCTTGGACTCACTGCATATCAGGCACATTGGTTTTGTGCTAGTTGCGGCAGAATGAATAAATACTGTTCCGTCCACTCAACTTTGAATATACGGTTTTCAGAATCAACTTAAAAAAGAATTAACAAGCCATATTAACAAAGACACTGGTAACTAAGCTCATTCTATCTGTGATATTTACAGTTGAACTGCGGTCACATATTTCTGTTTCTTTCTGCCTGCTTGTCCCAAGGTTCAACGGAGGATATTTGGATTAATGTGATTGGGTAAGCAAATACTCTTGTATTTGCATATAACCACACGAATGGATTAGACAAGCACTAGTAGTGGTGGGCGTTGCTTCGAGAGAGAGCGAGAACGAGAGGTTGCTGAGTTAAAGAGGCTGCTGAGCCGGGTAGTTTTTTTTTAAAGATGTCTAAAAAATTATGTATTCACTTTTATATAACAACATGCGACCCGGATTGACCCTTCTGAGTCTGGACCCCTGACCGCGGTCCGCCAGTTGAGTTTGGCTGATGTAAGGGATGGTGTTGTAGTATCGAGACTCTGGTGACGCACAGAGAATCATCATGTAAGGCAGTATTCAAACTTTTTCTGCGGGGAACCATTCTTTTCACAACAATTTCTTGTGACCCCACCCCAAATCTAATGACACAACATTAGAGTCTGTAAATTAATATTTTTACATCAACAAATAACCAAATAATCTCTTGTCAAGATAAAAAGAAAACAGTAAATAAATGTACTCAATAAAATTGTACATTTCAAATTATCTTAAAAAAATGTTTTTGCATATTGTTCCATACAGTAATCTGTACTCATACATTTTTGTAAAGAAAAAAAAAATGCTAGTATTTACTTTTATTTTGGTGACCCCACTGCAGTTCCACCAAAACCCCGACTCTGAATACCACTGATGTAAGGCACGGTGTGGTAGCATCTACAGACTGGCAGTTAGTGAAAAAATGTATTTGTGCTGGTGTGTGAAACAGTTTATTTTTTACTTAACCTTTATTTAACTAGACAAGTCATTTAAGAACAAATTCTTATTTACAATGACGGCCTACACCGGCCAAAGCTGGGCCAATTGTGCACCGCCCTATGGGACTCCCAATCCCAGCCGTTTGTGGGACCTCACAATATGCCTCTAGCACTGAGATGCAGTGCCTTAGACCGCTGCGCTACTCGGGAGCCGGTCAGGTTTACTGTAACAGTGATGATGCAAATACTAAAATAATGCCTTGAAATAACTGTGTAACTGGTTAGCAACTACTGTAGGACCTACTGTAGGACCACGGAGAGAGGAAGTGTGCTAAAGCCACAGGACTGAGATAGGCCTGTGTGTGTGTGTGTGAGTGAGAGAGAGAGAGAGAGGCCTAAGTGACTCAGCGAAGTAAAAGATGCTACCACAGTCGAATAATGTTGTGTGTGTGTTACCGTGCATGTGTGTCTCACAAGCTCAGTGTGGCTAAAAGGCTTTCCTCAGTTCTCGCTTGTTCAATAAAGCGTAGCAATTCTGTGAGCAGTTCATGCACGTATTGTGGGTGTGTGTGTTCGCAGTGCTGGTCACGTAGTTTGAATGGATGGTCCAAGTTCTGAATGAGCTTGTTCGGTCTGCGACGTGGTGACCTGCATATGCACCATATTTCTGAATGATCCACAAAGCAATAAGAGCTGAGTAGATTGGACAGGAACACAGACACAGCAGGGCCTGACGTTCTGCCACTGCTAAGTGGTCGTCTGGTTCTTTAGCTGCCAGGGACATTAAAGAAAGCAGTGCCAATGTGCTTAATAACTACTGGCATCATTATTGGATTAATGGACTGGAATAACAATGGTTAATCACATTTAAATGACAATATCATGACTGCATTTTTATGTTCCTAAGCACAAAACCATGGTCAGAGAATGTAGACTCTATTTCTCTCTATTTTAACTAGAGGTCGACCGATTAATCGGAATGGCCGATTAATTGGGCCGATTTCAAGTTTTCATAACAAATCGGTAATATATATATATATATATTTTTTTAAACCTTTATTTAACTAGGCAGGTCAGTTAAAGAACACATTCTTATTTTCAATGACGGCCTAGGAACGGTGGGTTAACTGCCTTGTTCAGGGGCAGAACGACAGATTTTTACCTTGTCAGCTTGGGGATGCAACCTTACGTTAACTAGCCCAACGCTCTAACCACCTGCTTTACGTTGCCAAGGTAAGTTGCTAGCTAGCATTAAACTTATCTTATAAAAAAACAATAAATCAATCATAAACACTAGTTAAACTAGTAATATCATCAACCATGTGTAGTTATCTAGCCTGTCCTGCTTTGCATATAATCGATGTGGTGCGCATTCGCGAAAAAGGACTGTCTTTGCTCCGACGTGTACCTAACCATAAACATCAATGTCTTTCTTAAAATCAATACACAAGTATATATTTTTAAACCTGCATATTTAGTTAATATTGCCTGCTAACATGAATTTATTTTAACTAGGGAAAATGTGTCACTTCTCTTGCAAACAGAGTCAGGGTATATGCAGCAGTTTGGGCCGCCTGGCTTGTTGCGAACTGTGAAGACTATTTCTTCATAACAAAGACAGCAGACTTCGCCAAACGGGGATGATTTAACAAAAGCGCATTTGCGAAAAAAAGCACAATCGTTGCACGACTGTACCTAACCATAAACATCAATGCCTTTCTTAAAGTCAATACACAGAAGTATATATTTTTAAACCTGCATATTTAGCTAAAAGAAATCCAGGTTAGCAGGCAATATTAACCAGGTGAAATTGTGTCAGTTCTCTTGCGTTCGTTGCACGCAGAATCAGGGTATACAGAATCTGGCTCGTTGCGAACTAATTTGCCAGAATTTTACGGAACTATGAAATAACATTGTAGGTTGTGCGATGTAACAGGAATATTTAGACTTATGGATGCCACCCGTTAGATAAAATACGGAACGGTTCCGTATGTCACTGAAAGAATAATATTTTCGAGATGATAGGTCATTAATATGGTAAAATCCGGAAACTAAGGTTTATTATATTATAGTTAAGTCTATGATTTGATATTTGATAGAGCAGTCTGACTGAGCGGTGGTAGGCAGCAGCAGGCTCGTAATAGTCAAAGGTATATGGTTTAGAGAGAAATAGTCGACGCGTCATAATTCCTGTAATAACTTGCGGCTGAACTTGAAATGGGTTCCTTCGTTATTTTACCGTTGATGTCTTCCATAGAGAATGTCTTGATCTACTTCAAATAAGGTCTGTGTTTTGTGCTTAAACCGCCTCGGCGTTTAGATACCCGTGTAAATCTCACTAGGTAACGTTTGTCAACATATTTTCATAAATCCACTCTACAAAAAAAATTATCTACGCTTATATTGATCAGAGTTATACCCTATGGATATCTACACAGTTATAAAATTGGCAAGGTGGTGTAAGCCTAAACCAAACACAGACCTTATTTTAAGTTAATCTAAAAATATCCTATGGAATAAATCAAGGAACTGCTTTTCAGATTTTGCTAGAAGGTGTCATGGGAATTATGACTCGCACTTTGGTAGTCAATTCTTACCATGCCCATTATTAAAATAGGATTTCCTGCATATAGAAATTACAGTTTTTGTTTTCAGCATTCATCACAGGTAACTTAAACTCTATTTTTATTATTCAAACAGTTGAGAGTATTTGTCTCCTAAGCAGACTCTTCAGTATCGTTGTCACTTCAGAGCTGTGTGTGTGTGTGTGTGTGTGTATGTATATATATATATACATATATATATATATATATACATACATACATATATACATACATACATATACACACATACACACATATACATATACACACACACACACACACACACACACACACACACACACACACACACTTAAAAAAAAAACATAATAAATCGGCCGATTAATCGGTACCGGGGCTTTTGGGGCTCCAATAATCGGTATCGGCGTTGAAAAATCATAATCGGTCGACCTCTAATTTTAACATCATATTCCAAACTCCTTTCACAGACATACCGGTAACTAACATGGAGTAATACCGGTAACTAACATGGAGTAATATGCCATGTTGGAACACTTGTGTTATTATGTTAAGGTATCACTCTGCTCATAGAGAGTGGCGGGAGACAATAGCATTTAACTAACCTAAATGCCTTGACTTTGATCCAAATGAAAGTTAATAACAAAAATGAAGATAAAATAATAACATTTTACATGGCCAGTAGGGCAGAGAATTGCCAGGGACCTCAAGATACGATAATATCACGATACTTTGCTGCCGATAGGATATGTATTACGATTATCACAATTCTATATTTATTGCAATTCGATGTTCCAAACCTATTGCTCACCATATGTCTGCTGCAGAGGGAAAAGAGAGAGCCTTGAGAAAACAAGTATTGATCAGTCATGGAAATAAGAGCTGAAAACAAATTGCTTCCCTATGTAAAAAGAAGATGGAGAACAACCTATGAAGGAAAAGTACTGGGGTTTTGGTGGGGGTACAGCCAACTAGCTCAGAAATAATATTTAGATATTGTCAAAAAATAATATCCTGATATGTAACCGTATCGAGCTTCAACTTTCAAATAATTTCCTATGAGTTTTCCGGACCTCACTAAAACTCAATCTCTGGTTACGGCCCTGAACTTAACATGCAATCCACAGAGCTACTGTCATCTAGCACTCATTGCTAGATTAGCCATGTCCCACTGGGCACACCACGTAATTTCAACGTGGACATTTTGTTAATATTTGGTTGCGACGTTGATCAACGAGATTATTCACCCACTCAAAAAGAACCAGAAGTCTGTTGAATTCCCAATGTGTTATCACTATACTTCAACCATCTAAAAGCACAACCAATGGAAAAGCAATGACTGATTTTGGGTTTAGTCATCTAAATGCGTTATCACTGCACTTTCAATCATTTCAAAGCACAAAGTTCAAATGGGAATACAATATCAGATATTTTTGTATTTATTAAACAACTTAATTTGTTATCACTGTGCATCATTAAATACCACTACCAAATTACAAGGACTGCAGTTGAGATTACATTAGAAGTACACAGTGCAAGTGATCAATGCTGTTCAAGATTCTGCATAGATTATTATAGCAATTATGAAGATCTACACAGACCTGCGACCTTTCACATTTCCATCTCAACCAAAAATCTAAGTTAAACAATAGGACTAAATTGAATCAAACTTTAAATACACTTTAAATAAAGTTTGATTTGATTTAGTCCTATACTTTAACTTTCATTTTTGGTTGAGATGGAGACGTGAATCAAACATATTAATGATAACATAGAAGATTACATTTGAAACTTGAAACCCAAGGCCTAAATATGTATTGTCTATTTTTAGTTGAATCCTGGGTTGAATTGAAACAATAGCTGTTGATGACTTTTCAAATGCTATTAAGGCCAATATAGTATCATTGATGATACAGTATGAGACTTATATGGCTCTGTTAAATTATATTGCTCTGTTAAACCTACCCTTTGGAATGACTTTGATAGCAACAGTGAATGTCCTGTATTTAGTTAAGAGATCTCAATAATCATTCTCACGATAGCACATTGGTAGTAGTTAGTGACAAATATCAAAGCTAAACTGGGCTTGGTTAAAATCATCAAAGGGAGACCAAATGAATAGCTGTAGATAGATCCGCTCTAGTAGGAGGTGCTGCCCAGCCCATATTTTATTTTCGGCAAGTGGATATAACATTTAAGATCTGACGTTGTTTCAAAGGTACATTCAACATATTTCATACAAGGTTTGTCTATGTTGAATCCAAGATGGCGTAGCAGTCAGATGTGTGTTTGTCTTGTCCCGTGTAAATAGTCAGTTTCTGCGTTTCTTTCGTATATATTTTAATCTCACTTCCCACCTACAATCTAAATATACTTTCCTGCAACCCGCCTCACCAAATGTGGTACGGATCTGCTATTTTTATACGTGATAACTGGAACCTCCATCAGAAGCTAGCCAGCTAACTAGCTAGTAGTCACTGTTAGCCACATCTAGCGGCCTTTATCTTTAGCTCGGACACTAGCCAGCTTTAGCTTGGACAATGCCAGTCTGCACAGCACGATATCTACCCAGAGCATATAGGACTGCTTTTCTCCACCACATCACCGGATTCCTGCCGCAAGCTCTGGGCCATTACACCGGATCATTGCAGCTAGCTAGCTGCAACCGAGTGGCCACTGCTGGCTAACGCCTCTGTCCCAAAGCAAGCACCAGTTAGCCTTGAGCTAGCCTCGAGCTAGGCCCATCTGCCGGCTAGCCGAAGCGGTATACCCGCTAATTCGTGGGCTACAACACCTCTTTTGCCAATTGGCCTTGACCCTTTATTGCCGACACGGAGCCCTGCCAATCCATCATGACTGGTCTGCTGACGTAATCGTCCGATGTGGTTTCAATAGGCTTTTCCGTTGCGATGTCGCCGAAGACCCATCTGCTAGCCCCGGCCCGCTAGCTTTCTGAACGCTGTGCCTCACACTCACCTAGCATAATAGCGACTACCGAACGGCACCCTGACTCACCTATTGCTGCTCATTGGACCCTATGATCACTCGGCTACACATGCCTCTCTCTAATATCAATATGCCTTGTCTACTGCTGTTTTCGGTTAGTTATTACTGTTTTATTCCACTGTAGAGCCCCTAGTCGAGGTCAACATGCCTTAGATAGCTCTTTTGTCACACACCCTACACATGGGGAGACCTCACCTGGCTTAGATGGTGTCTCCAGAGATGCAAGCTCTCTCATCGTCACTCAATGCCTAGGTTTACCCCCAGTGTACTCACATCCCACCATACCCTTGTCTGTACATTATACCCTGAATCTATTCTACCACACCCAGAAATCTGCTCCTTTATTCTCTGTTCCCAACGCACCAGACGACCAGTTCTTATAGCCTTTAGCCGTACCCTTATCCTACTACTCCTTCTCTGTTTCTCTGGTGATGTAGAGGTTAACCCAGGCCCTGAAGCCCAAGCATTACACCTATTCCCCAGGCGCTCTCATTTATTGATTTCTGTAACCGTAAAAGCCTTGGTTTCATACATGTTAACATCAGAAGCTTCCTCCCTAAATGTGTTTTATTCACTGCTTTAGCACACTCCGCCAACCCTGATGTCCTGACGTCTGAATCCTGGCTTAGGAAGGCCACCAAAAATTCTGAAATGTCCATCCCCAACTACAACATTTTCCGTCAAGATAGAACTGCCAAAGGGGGCGGAGTTGCAATCTACTGCAGAGATGGCCTACAGAGTTCTGTCATACTATCCAGGTCTGTGCCCAAAAAGTTTGAGTTTCTACTCTTAAAAATCCACCTTTCCAGAAAGTCTCTCACTGTTGCCGCTTGTTATAGACCCCCCTCAGCCCCTAGCTGTGCCCTGGACACCATATGTGAATTGATTGCTCACCATCTATTTCAGAGTTCGTACTGTTAGGTGACCTAAACTGGGATATGCTTAGCATAGCAGATATTAGCAAAACAGATATAGCCCTTGGTTCACTCCAGACTTGACTGCCCTTGACCAGCACAAAAACATCCTGTGGCATACTGCATTAGCATCGAATAGCCCCCGCGATATGGAACTTTTCAGGGAAGTCAGGAACCAATATAAACAGTCAGTTAGGAAAGCTAAGGCTAAGGCTTAGCTAAGGCAAATTTTCAAGCAGAAATTGGCATCCTGTAGCACTAATTCCAAAAAGTTTTGGGACACCGTAAAGTCCATTAAGAATAAGAGCACCTCCTCCCAGCTGCCCACTGCACTGAGGCTAGGAAACACTCTCACCACCGATAAATCTATGATAATTGAGAATTTCAATAAGCCTTTTTCTACGGCAGGCCATGCTTTCCACCTGGCTACCCTGGCCAACAGCCCTGCACCCCGCAACAACTTGCCCATCCCCCCCTTCTCCTTTACCTAAATCGAGATAGCTGATGTTCTGAAAAAAGCTGCAAAATCTGGACCCCTACAAATCAGCTGGGCTAGACAATCTGGACCCTCTCTTTCTAAAATTATCCGCCGAAATTGTTGCAACCCCTATTACTAGCCTGTTCAACCTCTCTTTCGTATCGTCTGAGATCCCTAAAGATTGGACAGCTGCCGCGGTCATCCCCCTCTTCAAAGGGGGTGACATTCTAGACCCAAACTGTTATAGACCTATATCCATCCTGCACTGTCTTTCTAAAGTCTTCGAAAGCCAAGTTAACAAACAGATCACCGACCATTTCGAATCCCACCGCACCTTCTCCACTACACAATCTGGTTTCCGAGCTGGTCATGGGTGCACCTCAGCCACGCTCAAGGTCCTAAACGATATCATAACCACCATAGATAAAAGACAGTACTGTGCAGCCGTCTTCATCGACCTGGCCAAGGCTTTCGACTTGGTCAATCACCTCATTCTTATCGGCAGACTCAATAGTCTTGGATCCTCAACTGACTGCCTCGCCTGGTTCACCAACTACTTCTCAGATAGAGTTCAGTGTGTCAAATCGGAGGGTCTGTGGTCCGGACCTCCGGCAGTCTATGGGGGTGCCACAGGGTTCAATTCTCGGGCCTCTTTTCTCTGTATATATCAATGATGTTGCTCTTGCTGCTGGTGATATTCTGATCCACTTCTAAGCAAACAACACCATTCTGTATACATCTGGCCCTTCGCTGTGATAACAAACCTTCAAACGAGCTTCAATGTCATACAACACTCCTGTGGCCTCCAACTGCTCTTAAACGCTAGTAAAACTAAATGCATGCTTTTCAACCGATTACTGCCCGCACCTGCCTGCCCGCCTAGCATCACTACTCTGGACGGTTCTGACTTAGAATATGTGGACTACAAATACCTAGGTGTCTGGTTAGATTGTAAACTCTCCTTCCAGACTCACATTAAGCATCTCAAATCCAAAATTAAATCTAGAATCGGCTTCTTATTTCGCAACAAAACCTCCTTCACGCATGCTGCCAAACATACCCTTGTAAAACTGGCTATCCTACCGATCCTTGACTTCGGCGATGTCATTTACAAAATTCCCTCCAGCACTCTACTCAGCAAATTGGATGTAGTCTATCACAGTGCCATCCGTTTTGTCACCAAAGCCACATATACTACCCACCACTGTGACCTGTATGCTCTCGTTGCCTGGCCCTCGTTACATATTTGTCGCCAAACCCACTGGCTCCAGGTCATCTATAAGTCTTTGATAGGTAAAGCCCCACCTTATCTCAGCTCATTGGTCACCATAGCAACACCCACCCGTAGCACTCGCTCCAGCAGGATATATCACTGGTCATCCCCAAAGCCAACACCTGCTTTGGCTGCCTTTCCTTACAGTTCTCTGCTGCCAATGACTGGAACGAATTGCAAAAATCACTGAAGCTGGAGACATATCTCCCTCACTAACTTTAAGCATCAGCTGTCAGAGCAGCTTACTGATTACTGTACTTGTACACATCCCATCTGTAAATAGCACACCCAACTACCTCATCCCCATATTGATATTTATTTTTTTGCTCATTTTCACACCAGTATCTCTACTTGCACATCATTATCTGCACATCTATCACTCCAGTGTTAATGCTAAATTGTAAATATTTCACCACTATGGCCTATTTATTGCCTTACCTCCCTAATCTTACTACATTTGCACACACTATACATAGATTTTTCTATTGTGTTATTGACCGTACGCTTGTTTATCCCATGTGTAACTCTGTGTTGTTTTTGTCGCACTGTTTGCTTTATCCTGGCCAGGTCGCAGTTGTAAATGAGAACTTCTCAACTGGCCTACCTGGTTAAATAAAGGTGAAATAAAAAATAAATACATGTTGAAAATTGGTTACAGTGATGACATATTCCTGTGGTTGAAAGTTCACCCTCAACAACAGTTTACATTGATTACTTTTTTCAAATCCAATGTATTTTCCATGTAGATTCCTTGTCACAATACATTGACAAATGATGTTCAAACAATGTTGATTCAACCAGTTTGTGCCCAGTGGGGTTAACCTAGTCTGCTAGTTTGGTAACATCTTGTTAAGGATGCTGCACATAACTAATCAATCCCAGATAGATCATACATCACTACATCTCCCCTTTACTGAGATAAATCAAAACTTGTAACATGTATTTTTTTATAGTGATGCACCGATATGATATTTTTGGCCGATGCATTTACAAATGTCCCCATTACCAGTGAAACATAATCAAAACCTATTTCTTTCACTTACTTGCTGTGCTGTTTCGTTGTTCAGTCATTTTATTCTCAACCAGGATTTCTTTTGAACGGCGTTTTGGTCTTTGCATGTCAAAAAAGATACACGTCAAATAACACTTTTTGACATGTCAAATAAGCTTGTTGACCAATCAGGACCTGAATATGACTGCACATCACATAATAATTTAAATAATTCAGAAATGTTTTACGTTATTACATATTGATTACACTATCACTCGGATTTCATACGTCACAACGATACATCGATACGTATGCTATGATGCTGGTAAAGTTGTCTCGCGCACCTACAGTGCAGGTCATAAACAAAAGATAGCTAGCTCATGAATGCAAACAATGTTCTTACCCAAAAACATAGCAAAACCACATCTGTTTCAGTAGCTATCGTTAGCTAGCTAACTATATAGCTAGGTGTCATCTAAAATAACCCTAATTTATAAAACAGCTCTTATTTTATTCATGGTGGTCGGACCCATCTACGTGAAGCTAGCCACAATAAGGATTAGCCACAATGGTGGACTTTGCGGTTAGCCTTAAAAATAAAAAAAAGTGTCATTGACAGTGATGCAAATGAATACAAATAGTATAATTATTCCATAATTGAATAGATCATGCTAAATGAGGTTGGAATGTTCTTATATAAAATCAAAAGACTATTTATTAATTTGACAAAAATCACTGGATGTATTATACTTTAGAATTGCATTGGGGGAATACTTATTTCACCCTACAGCCTTAGCTATTGGTTGTGGAACAATGAAATGGGCTATCAGTCTACTCAGTGACACCCAGAGAACATTAGCATCATAGCTCTTATTGCGGGACTCTGAAACTGTGAATTGAACCACATTTATTGTCAACCTATGTGTATTGAACACTATTCCCAAGGAAAAACAATACTGTGTGGATGTTTGAGTCTGATAACTCTGAAGAGGACATTGGAAAAAATATTTTGGGTATTGAGTAGACTGTTACCCCATGTATCCCCAATCCTTAGGTAAAGCTTTTTCAGTGCAATATAAATGTCAATAGGCTGACTGGGGAGGTGATTTCACATAGTCACAGTCCCGCGATAAGAGCTACAATGCTAATATTTGTGTAAACTCTTCACAGTTGTGTTCTGTTGGTGTCACCGAGTAGACTGACACCCCATTTCTTTGCTTCACATTTCAACCTTGTTTAACATGATCTAGTCTAAATATGGAAAGATTCCACCAATTGTAACCTTCTGTATCACTTTCAAAAGAGGTACTTTTATTTTGAACGCAAACTGCAAAGTCCACTATTGTGCCTAATCCTTATTGTGGCTAGCTTCACAACACATAACCCAGTAAGGTCGAGACTCACTAGCCAGATGAAGCTAGCTGGCTGCTTGTAACGTTAGCTTTGGGGACCAGGGTTAAGTAGCTGGCTAACTATTTATTTTCATAAACTGAAGTTCAATTTCAATAGGCAATCAACAAGTGGCTACCTAGCTAATACTTACTCACAAAGATTCCTAAATCATTGCTAAGAATAGTGAAAATTACTGCAGTTTCCACTGGTAATTGTTTTGAGGATGGTTGCATTGGTGCTAGCTAGGTACTAAGCTAAAGCTAGCTAGCTACCCCAGAGGTTGCAGTCGAATAAATAATGCTTTATTACCAACGCGATATTGTTAACACATCGTTCATATTTGCAGACTTTTTGTACAGCTTTGACAGTGCTACTGATAGTAGTGGTGGCGCTTGGTTTGCACGTGCAAATTCAGAACACACAACATTCTATAACTGTGTTATTTGACATGTCAAATTAAAAGCTTATTTAACATGTCAAAGTGTCATTGTCAAATAGTGTTATTTGGTTATTCTTGTAATGTTCCGCATTGACTGACGTTCATGTCTTAAAGTAATGACGGACGGTCATATCCGTGCTTATTTGAGCTGTTCTTGCCATAATATGGACTTGGGTCTTTTACTAAATAGGGCCATCTTCTGTATACCACCCCTACCTTGTCACAGCACAACTGACGCATCAAACGCATTAACCTTTTCCACATGTGAGTTCCAAATATCTCTAACGGTCGCCCCAGCGACAGTTGTTTTATACACGTGATGTCAGAAAGAACTCACTGTTCCAAAATGTGATTATTACACAACAGGACAGTTAACACGCGCTGCCTACTAACTATCTATAGGCTGTTTCAACTTGTCAATTTCAAATTATTATCTAACAAGTTACACTTTCGAACAACAGTTTGAATTGAGGTGTATTCCACCTCCTCATTAATTCACATTCAGCGTTGCGGAAAATGTATGTTTGAGCCTTTACTGGGCCGGATAAACTTCTCTCTTCGAGGAGAGCCCACCTCACCTCACTCATGTTTGCGCAGATCAAGTATGCATATATTTGCGCAGTCTTGCAAGAATTGGAACATTTTCTTGCTGGCGCTCGCTTTGCCTTCCTTGTTGTTTTCCGTACAAAAAAAAAACTTTGGACATGTGTGCGTTCCTATCAAAGTAAAAACAAGTCCCAAACAAGGGCACTGCGTTCATCCACCTCTGGCCTGCTGGACCCCCTACCTCTGAGGAAGCACGGTTCCCGCTCAGCCCAGTCCAAACTGTTCGCTGCTCTGGCACCCCAATGGTGGAACAAGCTCCCTCACGACGCCAGGACAGCGGAGTCAATCACCACCTTCCGGAGACACCTGAAACCCCACCTCTATAAGGAATACCTGGGATAGGATAAAGTAATCCTTCTAACCCCCCCCCCCCCTTAAAAGATTTAGATGCACTATTGTAAAGTGGTTGTTCCACTGGATATCATAAGGTGAATGCACCAATTTGTAAGTCGCTCTGGATAAGAGCGTCTGCTAAATGACTTAAATGTAAATGTAAATAAGAGCGTCTGCTAAATGACTTAAATGTAAATGTAATGTAAATGTAAAAGTAAGTTCCTGATTTTCTGTATATCGTGTTGTCGTTTCTACTGTAGACACATACTGTATGTATATATGTAGTATAATGTATTTACAGTTGTATTCACAAGTACTGGTGACATTCCGATTATTGTATATATTGTAATTGCCACCTATGATGTGTGTAAAATACTTTTTTGAAGGTTGTCCTGATTATAATGAGCTAAGCTATTTGCCAGCTATGTGTGGCTCCATGTTTGTTGACATTATGTAACAGTGTAGGTTCCGTCCCTCTCTTCGCCCCAACCTGGGCTCGAACCAGGGACCCTTGCACACAACAACTGACACCCACGAAGCATCGTTACCCATCGCGCCACAAAAGCCGCGGCCCTTGCAACGCAAGGGGAAACCCTACTTCAAGTCTCAGAGCGAGTGACGTCACTGATTGAAACGCTATTAGCGCGCACCACCGCTAACTAACTAGCCATTTCACATCGGTTACAATTATACAATGCATTCTAGGTGTAACGTAATCTGTCAGACCAAATATGTTATAATGAGGTGAAGGAATGGTTCACTCATCTTTCGAATAAACTTCCGGAAGTGAATGAAGGGTAGCGGATGATCGTAGACGACACACCCCCTTCAACATGCATACTATAAACAGACCAAACTCATCTGGTCTCCTCTTATTATCTTTGGTTGATGTGAAGAAGAAAAAAAAACATTCCGGAGCACACAAACTACCCATAGTCGGATTACTTTTGATCTCTAGAAAGTGTTTTACAAAACAAAACATGTCTCCTTCCTAAGCGGTATGACGGCTGTGTGGTCCCATGGTGTTTATACTGTTTATACAGCTGAACGTGGAACCTTCAGGCATTTGGAAATTGCTCCCAAGGATGAACCAGGCCTGTGGAGGTCTTTGCTGATTTATTTTGATTTTCCCATGATGTAAAGCAAAGAGGCACTGAGTTTGAAGGTAGGCCTTCAAATACATCCACAGGTACACTTCCAATTGACTCAAATTATGTCAATTAGCCTATCAGAAGCTTCTAAAGCCATGACATCATTTTCTGGAATTTTCCAAGCAGTCAACTTAGTGCATGTAAACTTCTGACACATTGTAATTGTGATACAATGAATTAAGTGAAATAATCTGTCTGTAAACAATTTTTGGAAAAATTGCTTGTCTCATGCACAAAGTAGATGTCCTAACCAACTTCCCAAAACTATAGTTTGGGATAGGGGGCAGTATTTTAACGGCCGGATAAAAAACGTACCCGATTTAATCTGGTTACTACTCCTGCCCAGAAACTAGAATATGCATATAATTAGTAGATTTGGATAGAAAACACTCTAACGTTTCTAAAACTGTTTGAATGGTGTCTGTGAGTATAACAGAACTCATATGGCAGGCCAAAACCTGAGAACATTCCATACAGGAAGTGCCCTGTCTGACAATTTATTGTCCTTCTGTAGCCTCTCTATCGAAAATACAGCATCTGTGCTGTAACGTGACATTTTCTTAGGCTTCCATTGGCTCTCAGAAGGCGCCAGAAAGTGGAATGAGAGCTCTGCAGTCTCTGGGCTAAGTACAGCAGCTCTGTTTGTTACTGGCCTGCCTGGTGACAGTGACACTGGAGATGCGCGTCCACGAGACTACTCCATTTTGTTCTTTCAGTCTTTGAATGAATACAATGTCGCCCGGTTGGAATATTATCGCTATTTTACAAGAAAAATAGCATAAAAATGTATTTTAAACAGCGCTTGACATGCTTCGAAGTACGGTAATGGAATATTTTGAATTATTTTGTCACGAAATGTGCCCGCACGTCACCCTTCGGATAGTGACCTCAACGCACGAACAAAACGGAGCCATTTCAATATAACTATGGATTATTTCAAACCAAAACTAAATTTGTTGTTGAAGTAGAAGTCCTGGGAGTGCATTCTGACGAAGAACAGCAAAGGTAATCCAATTTTTGTTATAGTAATTGTGAGTTTAGTGAGCACCAAACTTGGTGGGTGTCAAATTAGCTAGCCTGTGATATTGCAAAATGTGCTTTCGCCGAAAAGCTATTTTAAAATCTGACACTGCGATTGCATAAAGGAGTTCTGTGTCTATAATTCTTAAAATAATTGTTATGTTTTTTGTAAACGATTATCGTGAGTAATTTAGTAAATTCACCGGAAGTTTGCGGCGGGTATGCTAGTTCTGAACATCACATGCTAATGTAAAAAGCGTTTTTTATATAAATATGAACTTGATTGAACAAAACATGCATGTATTGTATAACATAATGTCCTAGGAGTGTCATCTGATGAAGATCAAAGGTTAGTGCTGCATTTAGCTGTGGTTTTGGTTTTTGTGACATATATGCTTGTTTAGAAAATGGGTGTCTGATTATTTTTGGCAGGGTACTCTCCTGACCTAATCTAATGTTTTGCTTTCGCTGTAAAGCCTTTTTGAAATCGGACAATGTGGTTAGATTAACGAGAATCTTGTCTTTAAAATGGTGTAAAATAGTTGATTGTTTGAGAAAATTGAATTGTGTTATTTTAGTTGGTTTTGTATTTCGCGCCGTGCGATGCCACTGGCTGTTGGCTAGGGGTTCCGTAGCGGAACGTCTGTCCTTAACAGGTTTTAACAAGACATTTGTGGAGTGGTTGAAAAACAAGTTTTAATGACTCCAACCTAAGTTTATGTAAGCTTCCGACTTCAACTGTAAATATGTATGTAATTCATCCGGAAATTCTGGAGTTCTATTTCAACAGTAAAAATATAGCAACTATAGTCTGTCAACCCAAAATGTATGTCAGTCACTGGATTAGGTCACATAACATAATATCTTGAGTCATGCATTCCTGCTTGGGACATGTTAGATTAAACTATTTATTTATTGAATACCACAG
The DNA here is from genome assembly GCF_901001165.1 of Salmo trutta. Classification (NCBI taxonomy): domain Eukaryota; kingdom Metazoa; phylum Chordata; class Actinopteri; order Salmoniformes; family Salmonidae; genus Salmo; species Salmo trutta. The sequence goes on along the minus strand of NC_042960.1, from coordinate 28,626,318 downwards.
TAGTATATTTATTACACTTCTTAATAAAGCCCTATGAATGACTTCATAAGATGATTACTGACCAAATCATGGGCTGGTGCCACCAACTGTAAAAGTTAGTGGCACCAGTGACACAAGGGGAACATTTTATTCTGATTCAGAGGAACACATATGATATGACAAGCACCAATTTGCAATATAGCCTAAGTAGTTAACTTAGCTTTTATAAGGTAAAAGGCTTAAAGTGGAACTGACAGCGTTTTAACAACTTTGCACATATGAAACAGACAATCATAATATCTGTCACGCCCTGATCTGTCTCACCTGTCACTGTGATTGTCTCCACCCCCTCCAGCTGTCGCTTATTTTGCCCAGTGTATTTACCCCTGTGTTTCCTGTCTCTCTGAGCCAGTTCATCTTGTATGTTTCCAAGTCAACCAGCGGTTTTCCCATTCTCCTGCTTTTTGCTGTTCTCCTTTTTCTAGTCCTCCCGGTTTTGACCCTTGCGTGTTTCTGGACTCTGTACCCGCCTGCCTTGACCATTCTGCCTGTCTGCCATGCTGTACCTCCTGGACTCTGACCTGGTTTTGACCTTTTGCCTGTCCACGACTATTCTCTTGCCTACTGCTTTTGGATTAATAAACATTGTAAGACTCCAACCATCTGCCTCCTGTGTCTGCATCTGGGTCTCGCCTTGTGTCATGATAATATCAGTGAAAATATCAAATTCCTAGTTTATGCTACAAAACCAGCCTTACTGTATAAGAGGTTTTTAAAATAGGTTATATTTTCATCAAAATTCCATGACATATAGTAAGGCATTTGAGCAGTAGCCTGGCTGGCTACTCAACTACAAAACATTTTTCAACCGCACCGGTGAGCCATGCAGTGCATAAAAAGAAAAACCTGTTTTAAGTTTAAAAGTTACAACAACCTATAGCTATGTTTTTGTTATTTGGAGATAGGAAATACTTTTTGATTAGGGTTTCACCATACTATGCACATCTGTAAGCATAGCAGCAAAGGCTGGACAAAAATGTATCTTTTGTTTTAATATGTTAAAATGCTATATACAGCATCTTATGTACATAAATGGACATTATAAAGGGCCATATTCTTTTCTAATAAAACAATTATTATACAATTAAAACAGTTTGGGTATGGGTAGCTAGCTATGCTGAACTTGAATGACTGTTATCCACAGTTAGCATTTATTTTAGTTGTCAATCAAATGTATTTGGCAGGCAGGCAAGTTCCCATTCAATTGTCAAAATGTGGGTTGGGACAAGCATGCATTGGAAGGCAAGCTGCAGAAGGATGAGCAGGCTTCTATTCCTCATTGTTTATTAGTGCAATTTTGAAGGCCAATGGGCTGAAAACATTTGAGAGCGTTTATCTAGTGTTCTCTCATTACATTTTAGCTCATCTCGCTCTGGCTAGCATTAGTTGTTGATCTTGTTGATGTGCATAGGAAACTGAGGGAGAGAGCCTACCTTTTCATGGTTGTTTGATCAATAGGTCTGTGAATTACCTAAATGAAAGGGGACTCCAGTGGTATTTACATATTTGCAGAAATCCATTCAGGTGTATTTTGAGGCTTTTGGCGAACGCGTTCTAATTATCTAAAGTCGTGGTGGTGCTACTGCCTGTAAACACAGCCCAGTTCAAAGGGAATGATGGTAGGCCCCTGTGGCAAATGTCTTATTTGCATATAGGCCTACTGTAGCTCTGATTGGCTATGGCGCACCGGTCTTCGTAGACACCGGTCCTGGACAAGAGATGTTTTTATTAGGTTTTATTTACTTCAGTGTCTATTAATTGTCCAAACGCACAGCCGTTTTCCCACTCTACAGTATTGTTATAGAATTTCGACAAACGCCTTAGCATACATCTTTCCAAAACATTCTATGAATTTATGGTAATGTGAAAATGACCATATCTAAGCGCTCGCTTGTCAGAAAAACAAGAAAAAAAAGGTGTCATATTCTTCCTGGGGGTGTATATGAACAGATTTCAATAATATTTCATGTTGCTAAAACGCTGTCAGTTCCACTTTAAGCAGACAGACAGCGAACAAGAATAAGCACAGAGTGAAGGCAAACAAAATGGCTAGAGCTATAGTTATAATGGTGTGTTGTATCTCCTGTGGTATTTTTACATAATTGTAAATGTGACAAGATAAGCTGTCATCTTGAATTGCTTTGTTTTCTCAATTATTTTTCACTGCAGTATGAACGTATGTTTATATATACACAACATGTTAAGTGTTGGTCCCATGTTTCATGAGCTGAAATAGAAGATCCCAGAAATTCTCCATATGCACAAAAAAGTTATTTCTCTCAAATTTTGTTCACACATTTGTTTACATCCCTGTTAGTAAGGATTTCTCCTTTGCCAAAACAATAAATCCACCTGACAGGTGTGGCTTATCAAGAAGCTGAGTAAACAGCATGATCATTACACAGGTGCACCTTGTGCTGTGGACAATAAAAGGCCACTCAAATGTGCAGTTTTGTCACACAACAAAATGCCACAGATGGCTCAAGTTGAGGGAGCGTGCAAATGGCTGACTGCAGGAAACAGCTCTACCAAAGCTGTTGCCAGAGAATTTAATGTTAATTTCTCTACCATAAGCCGCCTCCAGCGTCATTTTAGAGAATTTGGCAGTACCTCCAACCAGCCTCACAACCGCAGACCACATGTATGGCGTCGTGTGGGCGAGCAGTTTGCTGATGTCAATGTTGTGAAGAGTGCTCCATGGTGACGATAAGCTTATGGTATGGGCAGGCATAAGCTACGGACAACGAACACAATTGCATTGTATCGATGGCAATTTGAATGCACAGAGATACCGTGACGAGATCCTGAGGCCCATTGTCATGCCCTTCATCCGCCGCCATCACCTCATGTTTCAGCATGATAATGCATGGGCCAGTGTCGCAAGGATCTGTACACAATTATTGGAAGCTGAAAATGTCCCAGTTCTTCCATGACCTGCCTACTCACCAGACATGTCACGCATTGAGCATGTTTGGGATGTTTTTGATCGATATGTATGACAGTGTGTTCCAGTTCCCACCAATGTCCAGCAACTTTGCACAGCCATTGAAAAGGAGTGGGACAACATTCCACAGGCCACAATCCACAGCCTTATCAACTATGCGAAGGAGATGTGTCACACTGTATGAGGCAAATGATGGTCACACCAGATACTGAAATTTTTTCTGATCCAATCCCCCTACCTTTTTCTAAGGTATCTGTGACCAACAGATGCATATGTAACTCGTTTCAGGAAGCTAGACGTATGTCGCGCGTCACTTCTTCACAGGAGAGCCATTTGAACGTAACGTTTTTTTTTTTAATCAAAATGCAATTTTGGGCAGAAATGCCTTCTGCAACATGTGAACTTTCATGTGCCTTAATAACAAACTTGTATGCCATCTGTAAATACGAATACAATTGTTAAATTTCCAGCCTAGTTGGTTTTGCCACAGAAAAAAGACAGTAACCTTCCCGCTTGCCATGATTGGCTGAGATAATGAGTGGGCTGGACATGCTGAGAGATGAGTTCGGATTGGTCTGCCATGTAGCATGCTATTGTCTATATTATGAGCTGGTCAGTATGTGTAGGTAATCCTTTTAAACGCGACTATTTTGAAAGATATCACGTAGTAGAAGTGCATAAGTGTTGCTCTCCACTTTCTGGGGGACCGAGTTTTGAAATCAGTGGAATTAGAGTATGATAGCTAAGGAGATGGAGAACATTCTGGCGTGTGATTGCAAATATGCAGACGGAATCGAAAAGAGAACACAAGGAAGGCTGTTGTAAAACACCTGCCTCCAGATTACATCTTCAAACTAAGGGCAACCATGGCATCCGTGACAGAGAGGGAGAAGCGGCCATCCATGTAACGTAAACTCACCCCATTCCGTACAAATGTGCGCAATCACGACATTCAAACAAGGCTGCAAAGAAAACTAATGGGACTGTAGCGACTGTGTTGACTTCAAAATCTGGGGTGTGAACTACGTTTCTATTCAAGCGTTGATCGACATGGTAATGGCTCTATAGTATCGGAGAAAAGTTGAAAAAAACTGACCCTCCGTTACATCGTGACGTGTCATGCCGTAACGTACAGCATGCATAAAGCAACTATTTCTGTCTTACAATCTCTCTCCACCAGGTGTAGCACTTCTCTCATCGTTTAAAAACAAGAAATGGACAGTGACGGGGGTAAGGGGGATACCTAGTCATTTTTTGCGTCATCACTATAAGCGATCATGACTCTCAAAGCCGCTGTTTACTTCTGAAGATCACTTTAGCACCGCCCTAAAAACGCGATTCAAATTCAACACAAACCTTCAAATAGATATGTAATGACACATTATATAAACTCTTTATAGTGTTTTATTTACATTTTAGAGGCGATAAGGTGATAAGTTGGACAGAGTGAGAAAAAAAGCAGTTTTCCCACAAATCTCCTCTCCTTCTCACTACCACGCATTAGTTTTGCTTCCCACCCGCCATTTTTTAAAAGACCCGACGGAGCTCAATTGCCTTCTTGAATAATGCAGAAACGGGCAGCTTGGAGGTCATGTCATTAATTTTGTTGGAAAGGGGAGAAATTGTGCTTTACAATGGTATTGACATTACAGTTGATCTGGAAGTATTACGTTTTTGGGGCGCTAAAATAAGGTCAATTGTACGGACCAAGGCGATGTGTCAGTGAGTTTACGTTATACGGGTAAGAGAGTCTAGCTAATTACATTTTCAGATATTACATGTTTTGTCAGAAAGTCATTTTAATTTCAAGTTAAAGTGTGGCTGGCTAGCTAGCTAACATCTCGTGTATGATGTGTAGTAATATTATTTGTATCTCAGAAGCATTTGCATTGCTAGTTATAGCCTAATGTTAGCTAGCTAAAATTGAACATGGTTGGTTAGCTACCTGCAGATTCATGCAGGGTAGTAATGTTATTAGTTGGGATAATGGTTCATTGTTTGGCTAGCTAGCTACATGTCTAAACAAAAGACTCTGCTATGGAAGTCACTATTTCAACACAATGTTTATGATGTCACTGCGACAACTGTCGATAGACATAGCTGGTAAATTCACTCTGGCCATCTACTCCAATTTCAGAGCACTCTCATCTGAGTGTGCCAGAGCGCAGAATAACTGATGAATTTACGAACTCTCAACACCTTTTGAATATGGCCGGTGTCACTAAACGTTGGCAAAATGTTTTAATTAAATTCTTTCCAGCAGCACAGTTGCAGTCACCAACGCTCTGGATAACATAAAAACAGCTTAACCAGCTCTGCTAGGGCGAGTAAAATGGTAGCTAGCAAACTTGCCAACCAGTTAGCTTGGGCGTTTGACTGCTGTTACGTCAGAACGCTCGGATCAACCTTACTTTTCGGCCAGAGTGCACACTGGACGCTCTGGCCGGAAAGTAAGGTTGTTCCGAGTGTTCTGACCTAACAACGCTCCAAGAGTGAAACACTTTGAATTTACGAACGGACAATCTGACAACGCTCTGACTTTACAAACGTCCAGAGCACACTCTGGCACTCCAGATTAAATTTACAAACACACCTGTAGTATAAGCCAACCTTTAGTCTTGAAATCTTTGGTTGTTTAGTACATAGCCTCATATGTGAATCCTGAAAGAGATTGGTGGAGCTAAAGCTTAAAAGGGTGTAAACGATGCTGAATGGGTGTAGATAAAGAGCTCTCCAGTAGGTATCAAAATATTCAAGGTCCATTTGCTCAAAAGTGAGGTTAAAAGTTTATCAACTTACTTTCCCATTGTTCCTCAACTGTAGTGTATGATATACCATTTTCTAGCTCTGAGTCTCTACTTTTATCCAATGTAAAAAACACAATTTCAACTTTTGCTACATAAGACCGAATCATGTGAAGCCCATAGTGTCATGTTGTATAAATGATTGGAGACAGGCACAGGAATACATAATAGGGGGTTTTAATACTCCACCCAAAATTACAACATGCCATGAAAGGCTCGGGGACGAAGCCCAAAACAAACACGTATACAAAAACACAGGGATGTAACCCAAACAAAAGAGCGAGGTTAAACCTCTAATAAATACACGGGATGAGACCCGTAATAACGAGTACACAATACACGCAGCACGAAAGCCAAAACAACAAAGCACAGGTACTCACGAGACCAACGGACATGGGAACAATAAATGACAAAACAATGGTGAACAGAGGGCACATATATACAATTACTAAACAGGGGGAACGGAAACCAGGTGTGTGTAATGAAACAGTTCAGTGACGCCTAGAGGCCGGTGACGTAGACCTCCGGAGCTGGTGCACGGAATGAGCAGCAGTACCGGGGGAATCCGTGACACATAGATTAGGGCCTAATGAATTTATTTCAATTGACTGATTTCCTTATATAAACTGTAACTCAGTAAAATTGTTGCATGTTGAGTTTATATTTTGTTCAGTATATGCATGTGTCCATATATAGACATGATTATTTTATTTTGCTACAGCAAATAGTGTCTTATAGGCCATATGGGATGGCCATCCTAATGATGCGTGACACTATAATAATAAAATAAATCAACTCAAATTGTATTTGTTTTAAACATGAGGTGGTTAAAAAATATGAGGAGGACTATGTCTCGCCAGTCCGTGGCAGGGTCTACAGACAATTACGGACTACAAAGGGAAAACCAGCCACGTTACGGACACCAACATCTTGCTCCCGGACAAGCTAAACACCTTCTTCGCCCTCTTCGAGGATAACACAGTGCCACCGGCGAGGGCCGCTAACAAGGACCGTGGGCTCTCCTTCTCCATGGCTGACGTGAGTAAGACATTTAAGTGTGTTAACCCTCGCAAGGCTGCCGGCCCAGACGGCATCCCGAGCCGCGTCCTCAGGGCATGCGCAGACCAGCTGGCTGGAGTGTTTACAGACATATTCAATCTCTCTATATTCAATCTCTCCCTCTCTACTGTCCCCACATGCGTCAAGATGTCCACTATTGTTCCTGTACCCAAGAAAGCAAAGGTAACTGAACCGTAGCCTCGTAGCACTCACTTCTGTCATCATGAAGTGCTTTGAGAGACTAGTCAAGGATCATATCACCTCTACCTTACCTGACACCCTAGAACCACTTCAATTTGCTTACGGCCCCAATAGATCCACAGACGATGCAATCACCTTCACACTGCCCTATTCCATCTGGACAATAGGAATACCTATGTTAGAATGCTGTTCATTGACTATAGCTCAGCATTTAACACCATAGTACCCTACAAGCTCATAATTAAGCTTGAGGCCCTGGGTCTGAATCCCGCCCTGTGCAACTGGGTCCTGGCCTTCCTGACGGGCCACCCCCAGGTGGTGAAGGTAGGAAAAAACACCTACACTTTTCTGATACTCAACACAGGGGCCCCACAAAGATGCGTGCTCAGCCCCCTCCTGTACTCCCTGTTCACCCATGACTGCGTGGCCACACACACCTCCAACTCAATCATGAAGTTTGCAGATGACACAACAGTAGTAGGCCAGATTACCAACAATGATGAAGACAGCATACAGGAGGTGAGGGCCTTGGGAGTGTGGTGCCAGGAAAATAACCTCTCACCCAAAGTCAACAAAACAAAGGAGCTGATTGTGGACTTCAGGAAACAGCAGAAGGAGCACCCCCCCTATCCACATTGACGGGACAGCAGTGGAGAAGGTGGAAAGCTTCAAGTTCCTCTGCGTACACATCACTGACAAACTGAAATGGTCCACCCATACAGACAGTATGGTGAAGAAGGCGCCACAGCGCCTCTTCAACCTCAGGAGGTTGAAGAAATGTGGCTTGGAACCTAAAACCCTCAAACTTTTACAGATGCACAATTGAGAGCGTCCTGTAGTGCTGTATCACAGCCTGGTACGGAAACTGCACCACCAGCAACCGCAGGGCTCTCCAGAGGGTGGTGCGGTCTGCCCAACGCATCACCAGGGGCAAACTACCTGCCCTCCGGGAAACCTACAGCACCCGATTTCACAGGAAGACCAAAAAGATCATCAAGGACAACAACCACCAGAGCCACTGCCTGTTCACCCCGCTATCATCCAGAAGGCGAGGTCAGTACAAGTGCATCAAAGCTGGGACAGAGAGACTGAAAAACAGCTTCTATCTCAAGGCCATCAAATACTGTTAAATAGCCATCACTAGCACATTAGAGGCTGCTGCCCTATCTACATATACTTGGAATCCCTAGCCACTTAATAACAGAACACTAGTCACTTTAATAATGTTTCCATATTTTGAATTACACATCTCAAATGTATATGCTGTATTCTATCCTATTGTACTGCATCTTAGTCTATGCAGTTCTGACATTGCTACACAAATATTTATATATTCTTAATTCCATTCCTTTACTTTAGATGTGTGTATTTTTGTGGCATTTTTAGATATTACTGTTAGATATTACTGCACTGTTAGAGCTAGAAACACAAGCATTTCGGTTCACCCGCAATAACATCTGTATGTTACAAAGAAAATTTGATTTGATTTAATGGTTGAAAATCACTTTAGTGTACTACCAATGTTAAGTACCAGCAATACTGCCTGTGTCTAAGTAGGGTGTGTAGGGTCAGGGTGTAGACTGTATGTGTGGGGATGGGGTGTGTGTGTATAGCTGGTGGCCTGCTTGGGGTGGGGGGGGGGGATGTGAGTTAGCTCGATTTCAGTGATGTAGGCTTGTGTGGATAAAATGGATGGGACGAATTCTTGTCCCAGTCCGGCCCTGGTCTTTGGCTTGTTCAGTGTGACAAGGTCTAGGTCTGCCGCTTAAGTACCACTACGTGTCAAAAATGTAGCCTTTGTCATGTAGTGTGGCTGGTGTTATGAGCCAATCCCAGTGACTGACCAATAGGAACACGGCCGGCACTGATTATACATTTACATGTTACATTTTAGTCATTTAGCAGACGCTCTTATCCAGAGCGACTTACAGTAGTGAATGCATACATTTCATACATTTTTTTCTCCGTACTGGTCCCCCGTGGGAATCGAACCCACAACCCTGGCGTTGCAAACACCATGCTCTACCAACTGAGCCACACGGGACCATTATGCAGTCAGATTAATATAATAGTTCGATTTAAATGTTTACATGCTTTGCAAGATTAATGATTTCCTAACAATCCTGTTTACATGTAATTTCTGAAATCAGGCTACCTGATGGGTTTTTGATAAATGAATAAAAACGTCAATCAAAATAAACATTCTACCACTGCGACCATGTTAGTATAAGAGGTGTGTAACTGGCTGCAGGGAAGTCAGGCGCAGGAGAGCAGAACTGGGTAACAAACGGAGCAGTTTAATAAAGCAACATAAACTGCACCCAGAACAACAAAATACGGGTTGACAATAACCCGTGGCAAACCAGTCAAAAGTGCACATACACTTAACAACAAACAATTCCACACACAGACATGGGGGGAACAGAGGGTTATAGGCACGTCAAGTAATGAGGGAATGTAAACCAGGTGTGTGGGAAAACAAAACAAAACAAAACAAATGGAATATGAAAGGCGGATCGGCGATGGCTAGAAGACCGGTGATGTCGACCGCCGAAGGAACAAGGAGAGGAACCAACTTCGGCGGAAGTCGTGACAGTTAGTTTTGGGAATCCTATTTGATTCTTAGTTTGGACTTAAAGTTTGTATGTGAAACTATTTCTAAGATGGATACTTTTCCAAATTCACTTCACACCTGCATATTGTAAGAGGGATGCTGGTGCTGGCACATGTGCAGATCAAACACAATGCTGCAGCTGACATAGCCTACATCGGCTGACGTAGCCTCGCAAGCCAATTGCAGAATGTGACGACAAACTGAAGTAAATCGTACAATCAGGCCAGGTTGATATCAAGATTTTAATTTTGTAACTTTTTGTAACGACTTTCAAAATCCTAACATTGCTGAGCCTCTCACGTTAAACAATTCCTCACATTAAACAACACCTGTAGTTTTTTGTCTTGCCAACGCAGGGGTGCGCACACTAAATTATGTGGCCGAGACGGGGTCACACACTACAAGATTCTTCACTTGGCCGTGAGGATTCTCGATACCATGCAGTTAACCTAATAAGGATGAGTTATGGCTCAAAGCAGGCTCAAAAAACTTTTTCAGTCAGACATTCACGCATGCCATGTACACAGGTAAAATATCTAGCCAATACATTTTGAATTGAATAACACTGTATTAGGGATGACCATGGAGGCAATGAAAAACACTAAGATAGGGTGCAAACAAGTAGGGGTTTTATTCTCCAAATTTTCAAAAATACAAATGATTACAATAGGAAATAAACCAAAAAGTGCTTTAAAATAGACAAAATGGATAACTGAACTAAAATGAAAAAACAGACTGTCCTATAAAGTCTCAACTTAAAAAAGAACTGACATCTTAAGGTACAGGAACAAAACGTACATAAATCATAATTCAACTGAAAAGAAAGGGGTTGACACAGAGAATACACTACATGACCAAAAGTATGTGGACAACTGCCGTGACTTGCTTCCATTCAGCCATAAGAGCATTAGTGAGGTGAGCACTGATGTTGGGCGATTAGGCCTGGCTCGCAGACGCCGTTCCAATTCATCCCAAAGGTGTTAGATTCGGTTGAGGTCACGGCTCTGTGCAGGCCAGTCAAGTTCTTTCACATTGATCTTGACAAAACTATTTCTGTATGGACCTCGGTTTGTGCACAGGGGCATTGTCATGCTGAAACAGGAAAGTGCCTACCGCAAACTCTTGCCTCATAGTTGGAAGAACAGAATTGTCTAGAATGTCATTGTATGCTGTAGCGTTAAGATGTCCCTTCATTGGAACTAAAGGGCCTAGCCCGATCCATGAAAAACACCCTCAGACTTTTATTCCTCCTCCACCAAAAGTTACAGTTGGCACTATGCATTCGGGCAGATAGCATCCGCCAAACCCAGATTCGTCTGTCGGACTCCAGAGAACGCGTTTCCACTGCTCCAGAGTCTAATGGAGGTGAGCTTTACACCATTCCAGCCGACGCTTGGCATTGCGCATGGTGATCTTAGGCTTGTGTGTGGCTGCTCGGCCATGAAAACCCATTTCATGAAGCTCCTGACGAACAGTTTGTGTGCTGTCGTTTCAACCAAGGACAGATGATTTTTACGAGCTACACGCTTCTGCGGTCCCGTTCTGTGAGCTTGTGTGACCTACCACTTCGCAGCTTAGCCGTTGTTGTTCTTAGATGTTTCCACTTCACAATAACAGCACTTACAGTTGACCGGGGCAACTCACCATTGCCCCCCGCAAAATCATATTTTTTAACCACACTATGTTGAGGTAAAAATGTGATTATAATGCTTGTATAGATGTCAACCCCAATACATGTTCATGTCATCAATAAATTGCATTACAGTTTAAAACTACTTTGACTATCACCACCAATTTCTGTATGCTATCTATGCTACAAGCATATACGAATGGCAGTTAGCATTTAGCAGTTTTCCTGAAAAGTGTCTTCTAAATGTTACCCAGTGAAAAAAGCCAAATATGTCCAAATCGGATTTTCCACATTGTGGGCCTGTTATAATTAATCAATCATGATGGATTTGACAAATATCCACTTTTTTGGACAGATTTGTTGAATGTGCGCCAATCCATGTGCACCAATCGCATCTATTCCGTTTACCTCCCCGATCTCTTTCCAGGAGTTCAAACACATTTTTGTGTCTTTGAAATCCCTACGAGGTATCATAAATATGTTTTTGATTTGTGCACTTTTGTCAAAGTTCTCCATGTTTATTGTCAAGGAAGTGAGATGCAGCAATGGTGGTGGCAGCATCATGCGGCAGGGACTGGGAGACTAGTCAGGATCGAGGGAAAGATTAACAGATCCTTGATGAAAACCTGCTCCATAGCGCTCAGGACCTCAGACTGGGGTGAAGGTTCACCTTCCAATAGGACAACGACCCTAAGAACACAGCCAAGGCAACGCAGAAGTGGCTTCGGGACAAGTCTCTGAATGTCCTTAAGTGACCCAGCCAGAGCCTGGACTTGAACCCAATCGAACATCTCTGGAGAGATCTGAAAATAGCTGTGCAGCGACGCTCCCCATCCAACCTAACAGAGATTGAGAGGATCTGCAGAGAAGAATGGGGACAAACCCCAAATACAGGTGTGCTAAGCTTGTAGCGTCATACCCAAGAAGACTCGAGGCTGTAATCGCTCCAAATGTGCTGCAACAAAGTACAAAGTAAAGGGTCTGAATACTTACGTAAATGTGAAATTTCTGTCGTTGTTTTTTATACATTTGCTAACATTTCTAAAAACCAGTTTTTTCTTTGTCATTATGGGATATTGATGAGGAAAAAATGCAATTTAATCCATTTTAGAATAAGGTTGTAACAAAACGTGAAAAAAGTCAAGGGGTCTGAATACTTTCCGTATGAACTGTGTGTGTATATATATATATATATATATATATATATATATATATATATATATATATATATATATATATATATATATATATATATATATATATATATATATGTGATCAATCTGGTCTTGAATTAAAAGAAACAATAGCCCAGGCCAATGAAGCAACACACAGATTGATATAGCCTCCTAATATTGTACAATCTGTGTGTCACTTCATTGGCCTGGGCTATTGTTTCTTTGAATTCAAGACCAGATTGATCTGTTTGTCAGAGTAGTCACTATTTCGGTCATGTGTGTGCTATTGAAAAACATTCAGCTGATGTCTTCTATCATATCTAGAATATATTTGATGAAATGCATTTTTAAAAGGCAACTAACAAATGTTGCCCATGTGTGGAAATCGTAAAAATGCTTCTGCTCAAGTGTAGTCTATGCCACATTGCAAAAGTTATTATGCCTTTATTATAAATGGGATTTTTCTTCAATAGTAAATTTACCACACATCGAATTGCATCGTGGTGCATGGATTTGCATCTTGGTGCACGGATTTGTTTACATGAAATTATTATTTGCCAGGGGAAAAAAACCCAGGGCCTATGATTTCTTAACCAGGCCCTGTTCAGAGCATTCAAGCAATGCATTCCGCCAAGACTTGTTTACAATCTAGTCCAGTTGCGGTCACAACTAGACCTCGTTTCAAATGTATCAAGAAATAGTAGTATTTGTATGCCTAGCAATCAACCAATATACTATGTTTAAAGCACACTGTTTCAAGTCTCATTCAAAAATGACAGCTACAATAAGCCCCTTACGATGAACGACATGTGAACGAGATGCTTGTAGAATCATGACTCTAGACGTTAATATTAATTATCTTACATCATATTTGTCAAACATGACTGTAGTTTAGCGCATATATATCCATTAGTTAACACAACGTGTCCCTTCACTGTGGCAGTTGTGATCAAATCAACGCAATATTAGCCACTTTCAATGAGCCATTCAGTGGCTAGCCACACTACAAACATCATTTTACCAGGTTCCCAAGAAGCAATTATAGTAACAGTCCACCAAAACATACCCAAGAGTTTCTCGATTAGCAAGGGGCGGTGTGTGTTTAATATCGTTGTGTATTAAAAACACAGTGAGATAATTGTGAGATTTCGCCAGTGGTCAGAAGGGGGGAAAATTGGGCTTCCCTGGAAAATGTTCTCCACAACAGTAACCAAGGGGGTCTGGGCTTAGCGATGGGTCAATAGTCAGCAAGTGTAGCAAGGAAGAATGGGCAGTGAAGGCAGACACTGCTGGCTCACAAAGACTGCATCTTATCTTTGAGGGCTTCTGATGTCAAAATGTAAGTTAAAAGGAAGGGCAATCTCTTGGGAAAATTGTGTGGTTAAGTGTAACTATCTATATGAGCTGACTGTGTGTGTGTGTGTGTGTGTGTGTCTGTGTGTAAATGATGTATGTCTATGGTGTATGTACTATGTAGGCACCTGAGCTCACCCATAAGGGAGACTAGGCATCTACATTACCTATCAGATTCGGGGGGACATTGTAGCCTATTATTTGTCGTCCCGTGTCCCCCCCCCCCCCCCCAACTTTGGTTCTGAAATCACCATCGCCCACTAATTAAACTTGTCATTTTTGCAGATTAAGTGTCCGAGCTAGGAATGTTTCAATATTTGTTTACAAATTATGAGTCAATGAATATATACTGAATGTACAAAAAATTAAGAGCAATGATTTGTTAATATTTGTCTTTCCCATTGACCCTCTAAATCAGGGGTGTCAAACGTTTCAGGCCCGCAAAGGGGTTTAATCCGGCCCGCGAGATGATTTTGTAAAGTATAAAAATGAGCTGCAATTTTTCAATAAAAGAAACTGCTGTTCCAATTGCGTCCACTGGATGGCGGAATAGCAGTTGTGTTAAGCAAGCAAACTGTTTATACCGGAGCAGAGCAAGTAGGTCAAGCAAGTGCAGCCAGTCCGGATGAGCTACTTTGTTTTGCCCGCGATATTTATTACGGCTTCTACTTTTAACATTATGTGCTTTGGCACCCTCATTGCCCCAATATGTCTCTGTCAAAAAAGAGAAAAGTGGACGCAGAGTGCAGAGTGTTCCAAGAAAAATGGTCATCCTCCTATTTATTCACGGGATTGAATGGGGAAAGCTGTATGTTTGGTGTGTTCACAGCATGTTGCAGTGCTGAAAGAGTATAATCTTCGTCGCCACTATGTGAGTCTTCATGCCGACAAATATGACAACTTTCAAGGACAGCGGAGAAGAGAGAAGGTGAATGAACTGTTGGCGGGTCTGAAGAAACAGCAGTCTGTGTTTACTCACAGCCGAGACAACAGTGACGCTGCAGTGAAAGCTAGCTACCTCATTGCTAATGAAATCGCAGTGGCTTCAAAACCATTTAGTGAGGATGAATTTGTAAAAACATGCATGATGAAAGCAGCGGAGATTGTGTGCCCTGAAAAGCGGCAGGCCTTTGCAAATATCAGCCTGACAAGAAACACAGTTGCAGACAGGATTTCCGATCTTTCAGTGGATTTGGACAGCCAGTTGAAGCAAAAAGTGAAGTCATTTATTGGGTTTTCAGTTGCAATTGATGAAAGCACGGACATTACAGATGTTGCACAACTGGCCATTTTCATCCGCAGAGTTGATGACACATTGACCGTCACCGAGGAGTTCGTGGAGTTGGTGCCGATGACCGATACAACGACAGCAGCTGATATTTTCACCGCACTCGTCGGCGCGCGGGACAGGGTCGGAGTGGACTGGTCCCGCGCTGTCAGCCTGGCTACAGATGGTGCACCCTCAATGATCGGGAAAAAAGCAGGCGTTGTGACAAAGTTCAGAGAGAAAGTGCAATCTGCAAATGGAGGACGTGATTTTTGGACTTTTCACTGTATTTTGCACCAGGAGGCTTTGTGTTGCAAGTCATTAAAGATGGATAACGTCATGAAGGTGGTCATCCAAACTGTTAATTTCATCCGATCCAGAAGCCTGAATCACCGTCAGTTTGACAGCCTTCTCAGAGAGAAAGACCACATCTATGTCCTGCCATACCACACTGAGGTAAGATGGTTAAGCCGAGGTGCTGTGCTTAGGCGTTTCTTTGACTTACGAGAAGAAATAGAACAGTTCATGGAAGAAAAGGGCAAACCAGTGTTAGAATTTCATTCCGCAGAATGGATGCAGGACCTTGCATTTATGGTGGATGTTACAGAGCACCTGAATAACTTGAACAAACAGCTGCAAGGGCGCAACAAAGTCGTCACGCAGTATTATGACAGCATACGTTCTTTCAAGTTGAAGCTGTCATTGTGGGAGACGCAACTCGCCGGTGGTGATGCAGCTCACTTCCCCTGTCTGAAAAATGTGTGCGCGACCCAACATGTGGCAGACATGAAGCGTTTCAAAGATAAAATAACGGGACTGTTACGGGAGTTTGAGCAACGCTTTCAGATTTTTGGTGAACTGGAGAAAGACTTCAACGTTTTTTGCCCCCGCCATTCACCGTGAATCCCTCTGATCTGCCCGTCAGCATACAACTTGAAATAATAGACTTGCAGTGTGACTCGGATATGAAGGGCAAATTTGCCGCAGCTGGCTTGGACACATTTTATCAGAATCTCTTGCCAGGTTACCCCAACTTGACAGCCCTCGCTGCAAAACTGTTGTGCATGTTTGGAACCACATATCTTTGTGAGCAAGTTCTCTGTAATGAGCATAAATAAAACAAAGCTGCGCTCAAGGCTCACGCACAAGCACTTGAATCACATCCTGAAGTTGGCCGCCACTCAGGATGTGACGCCTGATATTGATGCGCTGGTGAAAGCTAAAAGATGCCAGGTATCAGGAGTCAAATAAACTATGCAACCCCACTTAAAGTGCTGCATGAGACACCCTGATATAGTTCTGTGATATACTTCTGTGAATCACTGAGGCATTGTGTGTTTGTGTTCTTTTTCTTTAGAATTTTCAAATAAACTTGAGGTGTTTTATGATTAATAGTGATGTTGTGCTTGTACTATTGTGGACACACTGTCCTCAGGCTCCAGCTTTATGTTTTATGTTGATCGTATTAAAACAAAGAAAACAATCTGAAGTTGTTGTTTTTAAGTTATATATATATATACCATGATTTTACCGGTCCGGCCCACTTGGGAATAGATTTTCCTCCATGTGGCCCCTGAGCTAAAATGAGTTTGACACCCCTGCTCTAAAGTTTTCAGTTCATCGTTCGCGGGTAGAGGTACTGCATGCTCTGGGCATTACAGACACAAATGAACGAAATCAGTCGAAAGATTTGTTCTTTTGACTGAACGAGTCGAAAAGATCCGAGACAGTAAAAAGAGCCTAACTTCTCATCACTAGTAGCCTACTCATCGCTAAATTAGTCATGTTAGCCTAATCTGATAACCGGATGATTCCAATCTAAGGTTGCTGTGCATAATCAATCCCAGATAGATCAGACATCACTCACTATTTGCCAAATATCTTCAGTGGTTGATCATTTTATGAATCGCATAAAGGTCATTCAAAGGAGAGTGTATCATTCCTTGCTGATTTGTAGAAAATTAACAAAATTATAAGGATTTAAGGTATTTCAAGTTATGATCGAATGGAATTACATCGTGGTCTAATAAGGCAAATATATTATCTTTGACTTGCCAATTCCATAAAGATCATGAAGTCAATTCCATAAAGATCAGGAAGTCAATACAATTGACACACCACTGCGCACAGCAATATTGCGAAGGGCAACGTGTCAAAATGGTTAAATAGGCTATGTCCTACATAATAGACCTAATGTGTTTGTATTGTAACAAACATGCAACATAGAGGAATGCCAGTTGTTTTCCCACTTACCTTGAGACCAGTATCAGTTCATAAATCCTGGAAAATATGTCATCCTATGCAGAAGTATGGTTCCACTGTGTAGGAGGAGCAGGAGGCGCTAAACACTGCCTCTCGAAAAACGTACTCACCCCTGTAGCGCAACTCAACTTCCAGCTTTAATAATTTAGGAAGTCAGGACTTTTGGGGGAACAAATCGAAACGTGAAATGTGGCGCATGGGTTGTATTAGAGAAATTGTTATAGGGTAGCCTAACGTTACTTATCTGACCACAGATGCCTCCCATGGGAGTAGGCGAGATAAATTGCTGAGAAACCCGATAGAGAAGTAACCTGCAGATATTTCAATTCCTTTGGTAACCTTGGTACGCTGCATGCGTAGGGTACGCTGCATGCGTAGGGTACGCAATCATTTCCAAAAGTGCGCCCCTGCTTCCATCTTGGTCACACCAGCAGCACAAACGACGACGCCACGTTGTATGGTGATGAGGAAACCTTCAAAATAAAAGCTTGCATTTAAAAAAATGTAAATGTCGATAACTCATTCAAAAGATATTACATTTTAATCAATGGCCTTTTTATTGTGCTTATTCCGCAAGAAGGAGTTTATTAAAACAATGAGAAATGTTAATTTAAAAAATCAATTGGGTACTTTTTTAAAACTGTTTTAAAGTCACCATTGGCCTCATTGTAAAATCCCTGTAATTGAAGCCAAAGGTGCTTCTACAAAGTATTGACTCAGGGGTGTGAATACTTACTGTATGTAAATGAGATATTTCTGAATTTCATGTTCAATACGTTTGCAAAAGTTTCTAAAAACATTTTTTCACTTTGTCATTATGGGGTATTGTGTGTAGATGGGTGAGATAAAAAAAAATGTAATCCCTTTTGAATTCAGGCTGTAACACAACAACATTTTGAATAAGTCAAGAGATACAGTATGAATGTTTATTTTTTCAGGGGGACTGGCCTAAATCATTTACATTTACGTCATTTAGCAGACGCTCTTATCCAGAGCAACTTACAAATTGGTGCATTCACCTTATGATATCCAGTGGAACAACCACTTTACAATAGTACATATATATCTTTTTTTTGAGGGGGGGAGAGTAGGGGGGGTGGGTTAGAAGGATTACTTTATCCTATCCCAGGTATTCCTTAAAGAGGTGGGGTTTCAGGTGTCTCCGGAAGGTGGTGATTGACTCCGCTGTCCTGGCGTCGTGAGGGAGCTTGTTCCACCATTGGGGTGCCAGAGCAGCGAACAGTTTTGACTGGGCTGAGCGGGAACTGTGCTTCCGCAGAGGTAGGGAGGCGAGCAGGCCAAAGGTGGATGAGCACAGTGCCCTTCTTTGGGTGTAGGGACTGATCAGAGCCTGAAAGTACGGAGGTGCCGTTCCCCTCACAGCTCCGTAGGCAAGCACCATGGTCTTGTAGCAGATGCGAGCTTCAACTGGAAGCCAGTGGAGTGTGCGGAGGAGCGGGGTGACGTGAGAGAACTTGGGAAGGTTGAAAAACCAGACGGGCTGCGGCGTTCTGGATGAGTTGTAAGGGTTTAATGGCACAGGCAGGGAGCCCCGCCAGCAGCGAGTTGCAGTAATCCAGACGGGAGATGACAAGTGCCTGGATTAGGAACTGCGCCGCTTCCTGTGTAAGGCAGGGTCGTACTCTGCGAATGTTGTAGAGCATGAACCTACACGATCGGGTCACCGCCTTGATGTTAGCGGAGAACGACAGGGTGTTGTCCAGGGTCATGCCAAGGCTCTTAGCACTCTGGGAGGAGGACACAATAGAGTTGTCAACCATGATGGTGAGATCATGGAACGGGCAGTCCTTCCCCAGGAGGAAGAGCAGCTCCGTCTTGCCGAGGTTCAGCTTGAGGTGGTGATCCGTCATCCACACTGATATGTCTGCCAGACATGCAGAGATGCGATTCGCCACCTGGTTATCAGGAGGAGGGAAAGGAGAAGATTAATTGTGTGTCGTCTGCATAGCAATGATAGGAGAGACCATGTGAGGATATGACAGAGCCAAGTGACTTGGTGTATAGCGAGAATAGGAGAGGGCCTAGAACTGAGCCCTGGGGACACCAGTGGTGAGAGCACGTGGTGCGTAGACGGATTCTCGCCATGCCACCTGGTAGGAGCGACCTGTCAGGTAGGACGCAATCCAAGAGTGAGCCGCGCCGGAGATGCCCAACTCGGAGAGGGTGGAGAGGAGGATCTGATGGTTCACAGTATCAAAGGCAGCAGATAGATCTAGAAGGATGAGAGCAGAGGAGAGAGAGTTAGCTTTAGCAGTGCGGAGAGCCTCCGTGACACAGAGAAGAGCAGTCTTAGTTGAATGACCAGTCTTGAAACCTGACTGATTAGGATCAAGAAGGTCATTCTGAGAGAGATCGCAAGAGAGCTGGCCAAGTACGGCACGCTCAAGAGTTTTGGTGAGAAAAGAAAGAAGGGATACTGGACTGTAGTTGTTGACATCGGAGGGATCGAGTGTAGGTTTTTTGAGAAGGGGTACAACTCTCGCTCTCTTGAAGACGGAAGGGACGTAGCCAGCCGTCAAGGATGAGTTGATGAGCGAGGTGAGAAGGTCTCCGGAAATGGTCTGGAGAAGAGGGGAGGGGATAGGGTCAAGCGGGCAGGTTGTTGGGCGGCCGGCCGTCACAAGTCGCAAGATTTCATCTGGAGACAGAGGGGAGAAAGAGGTCAAAGCATAGGGTAGGGCAATGTGAGCAGGACCAGCAGTGTCGTTTCACTTAACAAACGAGGATCGGATGTCGTCAACCTTCTTTTCAAAAGGGTTGACGAAGTCATCCGTAGAGAGGGAGGGGGGGAGGGGGATTCAGGAGGGAGGAGAAGGTGGCAAAGAGCTTCCTAGGGTTAGAGGTAGATGCTTGGAATTTAGAGTGGTAGAAAGTGGCTTTAGCAGCACTAAATATCCAGCAGCACTTCATACTCCCCCCATGCAATACACTGTATATAGGAGCCTGTCATTAAAGACATTAGAGAAGACAGTACACTAGACTGGCTATCAAGATTTAGACTTCAGACTCTACCCATCCATTCCATTGTCTTGTTCTTCCAAATATACAGAAACTCCTCTTCCCTCCTGTCTCTTCTCTTCTTTCTCCTCTCCTTCCTCTCCCCTTCACATTCCTCTCCTATCTTATCTTCTCCTCACTCTCATCTCCTCACTTTAGACTCCATCCATCTATTCCATTGTCCTGTTCTTCCAGAACTCACCTTGATGATTGGGTGTGGTAAGAAAGAGGCTTCACCCTCACATATACAGTGTATTGCATTGGGGCCAAAGGAATGGGCAGATTAAAAGGCCAGCAACACTCCACATTCCCTAGTTCCCCATGAAAATCCAGATATACAGCGGCAAGAAAAAGTATGTGAACCATTTTTAAATACCTGGATTTCTGCATAAATTGGTCATGAAATTTGATCTGATCTTGGTCACAGCAATAGACAAAGACAGTAATAACACAAACAATTATATGTTATCATGTCTTTATTGAACAGACCGTGTAAACATTCACAGTGCAGGGTGGAAAAAGTATGTGAACCCTTGGATTTAATAACTGGTTGACCCTCCTTTGGCAGCAATAACCTCAACCCAACATTTTCTGTAGTTGCGGATCAGACCTGCACAACGGTCGGGAAGAATTTCGGACCATTCTTCTTTACAAAACTGTTTCAGTTCAGCAATGTTATTGTGATGTCTGTTATGAACTGCTCTCTTGAGGTCATGCCACAGCATCAAAATCGTTTTTTAAATTTCACCTTTATTTAACCAGGTAGGCTAGTTGAGAACAAGTTCTCATTTACAACTGCGACCTGGCCAAGATAAAGCAAAGCAGGTCGACACATACAACAACACAGAGTTACACATGGAATAAACAAACATACAGTCAATAATACAGTAGAAAGAAAAGTCTATATACAGTGTGTGCAAATGAGGTAAGATAAGGGAGGTAAGGCAATAAATAGGCCATGGTGGCGAAGTAATTACAATATAGCAATTAAACACTGGAATGGTAGATGTGCAGAAGATGAATGTGCAAGTAGAGATACTGGGGTGCAAAGGAGTAAGATAAATAAATATAGTATGGGGATGAGGTAGTTGGATGGGCAATTTACAGATGGGCTATGTACAGGTGCAGTGATCTGTGAGCTGCTCTGACAGCTGGTGCTTAAAGCTAGTGAGGGAGATGTGTGTCTCCAGCTTCAGTGATTTTTGCAGCTCGTTCCAGTCATTGGCAGCAGAGAACTGGAGGGAAAGGCAGCCAAAGGAGGAATTGGCTTTGGGGGTGACCAGTGAGATATACCTGCTGGAGCGCGTGCTACGGGTGGGTGCTGCTATGGTGACCAGTGAGCTGAAATTAGGTGGGGCTTTACCTAGCAAAGACTTATAGATGACCTGGAGCCAGTGGGTTTGGCGACGAGTATGAAGCGAGGGCCAGCCAACGAGAGCATACAGGTCCCAGTGGTGGGTAGTATATGGGGCTTTGCTGACAAAACTGATGGCTCTGTGATAGACTACATCCAATTTGTTGAGTAGAGTGTTGGAGGCTATTTTGTAAATGACATAGCTGAAGTCGAGGATTGGTAGGATGGTCAGTTTTACGAGGGTATGTTTGGCAGCATGAGTGAAGGATGCTTTGTTGCGAAATAGGAAGGCAATTCTAGATTTAATTTTGGATTGGATATGCTTAATGTGAGTCTGGAAGGAGAGTTTACAGTCTAACCAGACACCTAGGTATTTGTAGTTGGCCACATATTCTAAGTCAGAACCGTCCAGAGTAGTGATGGTGGACGGGCGGGCAGGGGCGGGGCGGGGCGGGCAGCGATCGGTTGAAGAGCATGCATTTAGTTTTACTTGCATTTAAGAGCAGTTAGAGGCCACGGAAGGAGAGGTGTATGGCATTGAAGCTTGTCTGAAGGTTAGTTAACATATCGTTTAAAGAACGGCCAGATGTATACAGAATGGTGTTGTCTGAGTAGAGGTTGATCAGAGAATCACCAGCAGCAAGAGCGACATCATTGATGTATACAGAGAAAGAGTCGGCCTGAGAATTGAACCCTGTGGCACCCCCATAGAGACTGCCAGAGGTCCGGACAACAGGCCCTCCAATTTGACACACTGAACTCTATCAGAGAAGTAGTTTGTGAACCAGGAGAGGCAATCATTTGAGGAACCAAGGCTGTTGAGTCTGCCCCATGGCCAAGTCGATGAATATGGCTGCACAGTATTGTCTCTTATTGATGGCGGTTATGATATCGTTTAGGACCTTGAGCGTGGCTGAGGTACACCCATGACCAGCTCTGAAACCAGATTGCATAGCGGAGAAGGTACGGTGGGATTCGAAATGGTCGGTAATCTGTTTGTTAACTTGGCTTTCAAAGACCTTAGAAGGCAGGGTAGGATAGATATAGGTCTGTAGAAGTTTGGGTCTAGAGTGTCTCCCCTTTAAAGAGGGGGATGACTGTGGCAGATTTCCAATCTTTGGGAATCTCAGACGATACGAACGAAAGATTGAACGGGCTAGTAATAGGTTGTTGCAACAATTTCGGCAGATAGTTTTAGAAAGAGAGGGTCCAGATTGTCTAGCCCGGCTGATTTGTAGGGGTCCAGATTTTACAGCTCTTTCAGAACATCAGCATTCTGGATTTGGGTGAAGGAGAATTGGGGGATGCTTGGGCAAGTTGCTGTGGGAGGTGCAGGGCTGTTGACCAGCGTAGGGGTAGCCATGTCGAAAGCATGGCCAGCCGTAGAAAAATGCTTATTGAAATTCTCAATTATAGTGGATTTATCGGTGGTGACAGTGTTTCTTAGCCTCAGTGCTGGGAGAAGGTGCTCTTATTCTCCATGGACTATACAATGTCCCAGAACTCTTTTGAGTTTGTGCTACAGGATGCAAATTTCTGCTTTAAAAAGCTAGCTTTAGCGTTCCTAACTGCCTGTG
The DNA here is from genome assembly GCF_901001165.1 of Salmo trutta. NCBI lineage: Eukaryota > Metazoa > Chordata > Actinopteri > Salmoniformes > Salmonidae > Salmo > Salmo trutta. The sequence continues at coordinate 28,603,021 of NC_042960.1, read as the reverse complement.
TTTATTGGTTCCTAACTTCCCTGAAAAGTTGCATTTCACAGGGGCTATTCAATGCTAATGCAGAACGCCACAGGATGTTTTTGTGCTGGTCAATGGCAGTCAGGTCTAGAAAGAACCAAGGGCTATATCTGTTCCTGGTTCTACATTTTTTGAATGGGCATGATTATTTAAGATGGTGAGGAAGGCAGTTTTGAAGAATATCCAGGCATCCTCTACTGATGGGATGAGGTCAATATCCTTCCAGGATACCCGGGTCAGGTCGATAAGAAAGGCCTGCTCGCTGAAGTGTTATAGGAAGCGTTTGACAGTGATGAGGGGTGGTCGTTTGACCGCAGACCCATTACGGATGCAGGCATGGAGACAGTGATCGCTGAGATCTTGGTTGAAAACAGCAGAGGTGTATTTGGAGGGCAAGTTGGTTAGGATGATATCTATGAGGGTGCCCGTGTTTACAGCTTTGGGGTTGTACCTGGTAGGTTCATTGATAATTTGTGTGAGATTGAGGGCATCAAGCTTAGATTGTAGGATGGCTGGGGTGTTAAGCATGTCCCAGTTTAGGTCACCTAGCAGCACGAGCTCTGAAGATAGATGGGGGGGCAATCAGTTCACATATGGTGTCCAGAGCACAGCTGGGGGCTGAGGGTGGTCTAAAGCAAGCGGCAACAGTGAGACACTTGTTTCTGGAAAGGTGGATTTTTAAGGGTAGAAGCTCGAATTGTTTGGGTACAGACCTGGATAGTAAGACAGAACTCTGCAGGCTATCTCTGCAGTAGTTTGCAACACCGCCCCCTTTGGTCGTTCTATCTTGTCGGAAAATGTTATAGTTAGGGATGGAAATTTCAGGGTTTTTGGTGGTCTTCCTAAGCCAGGATTCAGACACGGCTAGGACATCCGGGTTGGCAGAGTGTGCTAAAGCAGTGAATAAAACAAACTTCGGGAGGAGGCTTCTAATGTTAACATGCATGAAACCAAGGCTTTTACGGTTACAAAAGTCAACAAATGAGAGCACCTGGGGAATAGGAGGGAAGCTAGACACTGCAGTGCCTGGATTAACCTCTACATCACCAGAGGAACAGAGGAGGAGGAGGATAAGGGTACGGCTAAAGGCTATAAGAACTGGTCATCTAGTACGTCCGGAACAGAGAGTTAACCTGTCTGGGAACGTGGGACGCTTGCGTCCCACCCTAGTCAACAGCCAGTGGAATCGCGTCGCGCGAAATACAAAACCTCATAAATGCTATAACTTCAATTTCTCAAACATATGACTATTTTACACCATTTTATAGATACACCTCTCCTGAATTGAACCACGTTGTCCGATTTCAAAAAGGCTTTACAGCAAAAGCAAAACATTAGATTGTTAGGAGAGTACCCTGCCAAAAAAAAAATCACACTGCCATTTTCAAAGCAACTAGATGCATCACAAATACCCAAAACACAGCTAAATGCAGCACTAACCTTTGACAATCTTCATCAGATGACACTCCTAGGACATCATGTTACACAATACATGCATTTTTTTGTTCGATAAAGTTCATATTTATATATAAAAACAGCATTTTACATCGGCGCGTGACGTTCAGAAAATATTTTCCCTCAAATGCTTCCGGTGAATCAGCGCTACAATTTACAAAATTACTATTCGAAAGCATTGTTAAAATGTAATATTGTTATTCAAAGAATTATAGATTAACATCTCGTGAATGGAACCGCATTGCCAGATTTAAAAATAACTTTACTGGGAAATCACACTTTGCAATAAACGACGTGGTATGCTCAGAAAAATAGGCTAGGCGATACATGTTAGCGCCATCTTGGAACCATCTAAAATCAAATATACTATTGTAAATATTCCCTTACCTTTGATTATCTTCATCAGAAGGCACTTCCAGGTATCCCAGGTCCACAACAAATGTAGTTTTGTTCAAAAAAGTTAATAATTTATGTCCCAATAGTTCCTTCTTGTTAGCGCGTTCCAAAGGCTACTCATAATGTACTGAAGCGAGTGGGACTTGTCGTCACAAATGTGCAAAAAATATATATTTACGTTTGTTCAAACATGTCAAACGTTGTATAACATAAATCTTTAGGGCCTTTTTCAACCAGAGCTTCAATAACATTCAAGTCGGACGATTGCATTGTCTTACTAAACGTTTCGGAACAAAAGGGTTCCCATGGGCGCCCGCGTCATAGTAGTAATGGCCCTCCCCCTGTGACCAACTTCCCAAGCCTCTCTTTGGGTCAGTTTATACCATAGAAGACTCAAACCACTTTGTAAAGACTGACATCTAGTGGAAGCCTTAGGAAGTGCTAAATGATTAAGTCCCTGTGTGTTTCAATGGCAAAGGCTTGAAGTGATTCCACACATCAGATTTCCACTTCCTGTTAGGATTTGTCTCAGGATTTTGACTGCCATATGAGTTCTGTTATACTCACAGACACCATTGAAACAGTTTTAGAAACTTTAGGGTGTTTTCTATCCAAATCAAACAATTATATGCATATTCTAGTTACTGGGCCAGAGTAGTAACCAGATTAAATCGGGTACGTTTTTTTATCCGGCCGTACAAATACTGCCCCCTATCCCCAACAGGTTTTAACCTGTCTGGGCTAGGGGGCAGTATTTTCACGGCCGGATGAAAAACATACCCAATTTAAACAGGTTACTACTCTGGCCCAGAAACTAGAATATGCATATTATTAGTAGATTTGGATAGAAAACACTCTGAAGTTTCTAAAACTGTTTGAATGGTGTCTGAGTATAACAGCACTCATATGGCAGGCAAAAACCTGAGAAAAAGTCAACCAGGAAGTGGAGGATCTGAGAATTGTAGTTCTTCTTTCTAGTCCCTTTCTAAACTACAGTATCCGTGGGGTTACGTTGCACTTCCTAAGGCTTCCATTGGCTGTCTAAAGCCTTCAGAAAGTGGCTTGAGCATTCTCCTGTCACTGGGCAGATAATAGGAGCTCAGTTTCTGAGTGGACTGCCTGGCAACAAAGGGATTGGATATGCGCGGTCACACGAGCACGCTGTTCCTTCTTTTTTTCCTTGAATGAATACGCTATTGTCCGGTTGGAATATTAGCGCAATTTTACGTTAAAAATACCATAAAGATTGATTTTAAACAGCGTTTGACATGCCTCTAAGTACGGTAATGGAACATTTTGACTTTTCGTCTCTGGTACCGCGCTTGCGCGGTATGCCTTTGGATAGTGACCTGAACGCACAAACAAAACGGAGGTATTTGGACATAAATATGGATTATTTCGAACAAAAACAACATTTCTTGTGGAAGTAGCAGTCCTGGAAGTGCATTCTGACAAAGATCAGCAAAGGTAAAACAATATTTCTAATATTAATTCTGAGTTTAGGTTGCCCCGAAAATACTTCAGAAAAAAGCAGATCCACACCACATTGGGTGAGGCGGGTTGCAGGAGAGTATTTTGAAGTTGAGGTTTAGAAAAAATATAAAAAGATATGTGAAGAAAAAAGATATATACATGGGACACGAGAAAGATGTCTGACTGCTACACCATCTTGGAATTAAAGTCAGGACTTGAAGTCAGGACTCTGATTGAGCCACTCCAGAAGACATATTTTCTTCTGTTGAAGCCATTCTGTTGTTGATTTACTTCTGTGTTTTGGGTCGTTGTCCTGTTGCATCACCCAACTTCTGTTGAGCTTCAATTGGTGGACAGATAGCCTAACATTCTCATACAAAATGTCTTGATAAACTTGGGAATTCATTTTTCCGTCGATGATAGCAAGCTGTCCAGGCCCTGAGGCAGCAAAGCAGCCCCAAACCATGATGATCCTACCACCATACTTTACAGTTGGGATGAGGTTTTGATGTTGGTGTGCTGTGCCTTTTTTCTCCACACATAGTGTTGTGTGTTCCTTCCAAACAACTCAACTGTAGTTTCATCTGTCCACAGAATATTTTGCCAGTAGTGCTGTGGAACATCCAGTTGCCCTTTTGCAAACTTCAGACGTGCAGCAATGTTTTTTTTGGACAGCGGTGGCGTCTTCTATGGTGTCCTCCCATGAACACCATTCTTGTTTAGGGTTTTACGTATCGTAAACTTGTCAACAAAGATGTTAGCATGTTCCAGAGATTTCTGTAAGTCTTTAGCTGACACTCTAGGATTCTTCTTATCCTCATTGAGCATTCTGTGCTGTGCTCTTGCAGTCATCTTTGCAGGACGGCCACTCCTAGGAAGAGTAGCAACAGTGCTGAACTTTCTCCATTTATAGACAATTTGTCTTACCGTGGCCTGATGAACATAAATGCTTTTAGAGATACTTTTGTAACCCTTTCCAGCTTTATGCAAGTCAACAATTCTTAATCATAGGTCTTCTGAGATCTCTTTTGTTCAAGGCATGGTTCACATCAGGCAATGCTTCTTGTGATTAGCAAACTCACATTTTGTGAGTGTTTTTTATAGGGCAAGGCAGCTCTAACCAACATCTCCAATCTCGTCTCATTGATTGGACTCCAGGTTTGCTGACTCCTGACTCCAATTAGCTTTTGGAAAAGTCATTAGCCTAGGGATTCACATGCTTTTTCCAACCTACACTGTGAATGTTAAATGAAAAATACAATAATTTGTGTGTTATTAGTTTAAGCACACTATGTTTGTCTATTGTTGTGACTTAGATGAAGATCAGATCAAATTTGATGACCAATTTGATGACCAGAAATCCAGATAATTCCTAAGGATTCAGTAACACGGGTCAACTAATGGGGACCAAGACGCGGCGTGTGACATGCTCATATTTACTTTATTTTACTCAAAAACAACAAAACAACAAAACGACCATAAACAGTCCCGTCAGGTGCAACATACACAAAACAGGAAACAACCACACACAAAACACAGGAAAAAACACCCCTACTAAATAGGACCTTCAATTAGAGGCAACGAGGAACAGCTGCCTCCAATTGAAGGTCAACCCAAGAAACTAAACATAGAAATAGACACAATAGAACAAACATAGAAATATACTAACATAGAACATAAACCAAAAACCCCGAAACACAAAAACAAACACCCCCTGCCACGCCCTGACCAAACTACAATAACAAATAACCCCCTTTACTGGTCAGGACGTGACAGTACCCCCCCAAAGATGTAGACCCTGTATGCACCTCAAAGAAAACACAAAATAAACCCCAAATAAAGGGAGGGAAGGGAGGGTGGTCACCGTCACCGACGGTTCCTGTGCTACACCCCCCCTTCCCAAACCTCTCCCCACGGAGGTGGCTCTGGCTCCGGGCTTAATCCCCACTCTAACCTGTCCACCCCTGCTGAAGGCTCAGGGCTGTAGCCCACCGCTGAAGGCTCTGGACTGGCGGGCGACTCTGGCTGCGCCGGACTGCCGGCCGACTCTGGCTGTGCCGGCATGGTGGCTGACTCTGGCTGCGCCAGACTGGGGGCCCTCTCTGGCTGCGCCGGACTGGGGGCCGTCTCTGTCGGTTCCGGACTGGGGGCCGTCTCTGTCGGTTCCGGACTGGGGGACATCGCCGGAAGCACTGGACGGGGCATTGTCGCCGGAAGCTCTAGATGGGGCACTGTCGCTGGAAGCTCTAGACGGGGCACTGTCGCCGGAAGCTCTAGACGGGGACTGCGCACTGAAGGCCTGATGCGTGGGACTGGCTTTGGAGGCGCCAGACTAGTGACACGCACCACATGGCTAGTGCGAGAAGCAGGAACAGGACGTACTGGACTGGGCAGGTGCACTAAAGGCCTGGTGCATGGGGCTGGCTTTGGAGGCGCCAGAACCGTAACACGCACCACATGGCTAGTGCGAGGAGCAGCAACAGGACGTACTGGACTGTGGAGGCTTACCGGAGAGAGTGTGCGAGAAGCGGGCACATGCTCGACACAATAAGCACAGGGAGTTTGCTCAGGGCTTATCCCCGGCCCAGCCAAACTACCCGTGTGCCCCCCAAAATATTTTGGGGGGCTGCCTCTCGTTCTTCCCTGGTAGGCTCCGATATTGTTCAATAACTTGCCCCCAAGTCCAGTTTCTTCTCTCCATCCACTCCAATACCGACCAGGTGTCCATCTCTGCCCGGGCACGCCGCTTGATCCAGTCATGGTGGGTGGTTCTGTAACGCGGGTCGTCTAATGGGGACCAAGACGCGGCGTGTGACGTGCTCATATTTACTTTATTTAACTCAAAAACAACAAAACAACAAAACGACCATAAACAGTGCTGTCAGGTGCAACATACACAAAATAGGAAACCACCACCCAAAAAACACAGGAAAAAACACCCCTACTAAATAGGACCTTCAATTAGAGGCAACGAGGAACAGCTGCTCCAATTGAAGGTCAACCCAAGAAACTAAACATAGAAATAGACACAATAGAACAAACATAGAAATATACTGACATAGAACATACACCCAAAAACCCCGAAACACATAAAACAAACACCCCCTGCCACGCCCTGACCAAACTACAATAACAAATAACCCCCTTTACTGGTCAGGACGTGACAGGTTCACATACTTTTTCTTGCCAATGTAGATTCCAAAGACCGTACTAAGTACTTCCAACCCCACTTTTTCCTCGGCACAAATTAAGAAAATGAGTCGAAAGATTTGTGCTTTTGACTGAACAAGTTGAAAAGATCCGAGACAGTAAAAAGAGCCTAACTTCCCATCACTAGTAGCCTACTCATCGCTAAGTTAGTCATGTTAGCCTAATCTGCTAGGTTGGAATCATCCGGTTAAGGATGCTGCGCATAATCAATCCCAGATAGATCAGACATCACTATTTGCCAAATATCTTCAGTGGTTGATCATTTTATGAATCGCATAAAGGTCATTCAAAGGAGGGTTTATCATTCCTTGCTGAGTTGTAGAAAATGTAAGGTATTTGAAGTTATGATGAAATTGGCTAACAATGGAATTAAATAGTGGTCTAATAAGGAAAATATATTATGTTTGACTTGCCAATTCCATAAAGATCAGGAAGTCAATACACTTGACACACCATTGCGCACAGCAATCTCGCAAGGGCAGCGTGTCAAAATGGTTAAATAGGCTATGTCCTACATAATAGGCCTAAGGTGGTTGTATTGTAACAAACACGCAACATAGAGGAATGCCAGTTATTTTCCCACTTACCTTGAGAACAGTATCAGCTCATAAATCCTAGAACATATGTAATCATATGCAGAAGTATGGTTCCACTGTGTACGAGGAGCAGGATGTGCTAAACACTGTCTCTCAAAAACGTACACACCCCTGTAGCGCAATTCAATTTCTAGCTTTGATAATGTAGGAAGTCATAACTTTTGGGGGGACAAATCGAAAACTGAAATGTGGTGCATGGGTTGTATTAGAGATATTGCTATATGCTAGCCTACCTATTTGACCTCAAAGGAATCCCATCAGAGTCAGTGATGTAAAGTACTTAAGTAAAAATACTTGAAAGTACTACTTAAGAAGTTTTTTTGGGTATCTGTACCTTACTTTAATTTTTATATTTTTGCAACTTTATACTTCACTACATTCCTAAAGTAAACTATGTACTTTTTTCTCCATACATTTTTCCTGACACCCAAAAGTACTCGTTACATTTTAAATGCTTATCAGGACAGGAAAATGGTCTAATTCACACAATTATCAATAGTACATCGCTGGTCATCCCTACTGCCACTGATCTTGCGCGCTCACTAAATACATGCTTCGTTTGTAAATTATGTCTGAGTGTTGCAGCATGCCCCTGGCTATCCGTATATTTAAAAAAAACAAGAAAATGGTGCCGTATTTGAAATTATTCATACTTTAACTTTTACATTTGATAATTAAGTATATTTTAGCAATTACATTTACTTTTGATACTTAAGTATATTTAAACCAAATACTTTTAGACTTTTACTGGGTGACTTTCACTTTTACTTGAGTCATTTTCTATTAAGGTATCTTTACTTTTACTCAAGTATGACAATTGGGTACTTTTTCCACCACTGATGACAGTAGGCAAGATAAATTGCAGACACCCCGAGAGAAAAGTAACCAGCAGATATTTAAATTCCTTTGGTACGCTATATGCGTATGTAGTAGGTACGCTACATGCTTAGGTATGCTACATGCGTCGGTACGCTACATGAGTAGGTACGCCCATTTCCAAAAGTGCATCCCTGCTTCCATCTTGGTTCTTCCAGCAGCACAAACGACGACGTCACTTATGTATGGTAATGTTGAAACCTTCAAAATAAAAACCAGCAACACTCCGCATTCCCTAGTCCCCCATGAAATGACAGATATAGATTCTACAGACCCTACTAAGTACTTCCAACCCCACTTTTACCTATTTTACCTTCTTCTCTATAACCCAGTATGTATTTCATAGACAGTGTATAGCATTGGTGGCAAAGGAAAATGCAAAGTGCTGCTGGATATTCACGACACAGTTCCCCTCAAAAATGAAACATATTTGGTTAGCAGAGACCTTACTGAATAATTTCAACCCCTTCTAGCTGAGACATGTAGTATGTCCTTTTCTCTATTGCCCAATATATATTTTATATAGACTACAATTAATTGCATTGCTGTGAATGGAGTGGGTGGACTAAGGAGTCACCAGCACTCTGTATTACACCAGTTGCCCAGCACAAGAGACTAGATGTAAATTCTTAGACTCCAATAATTCCAATAACATATGTTTTTGTATGTTATTAAAACTGTATTATGTTAAATACACAATAGCTTTCAACGTACCAGTATTTGTGTACGCTTTCAAAGAAATGCTGGTATAAATAATAATATTACAATTAAAATTACATCAAATTATCTAAGTATTTTTTCCAAGGTGTGATTAAAAAAAAAATCGATATTCCCAAAGTTGAGTGTCTTTGGAAGGGGACTTTTGTTTTGGAGAAAATTATGATGCTAGCATGATTTCCTGCTGCTAGGAGAACGTTAATCCATTTCCCATTATGCTCTATGAGTGGTGTGCGTAAAATGTCTCCACTCGAGGGCGCGCAAAGACTAGGTTGTTTGTTGATTCTCAGACTGGACATTTGCGAGATGCTGTGGAGAGGCTGGCTGGTGGTCTGAAAAAAACTGAGCTGGATTTTTTTTACATTTAAATGTCACCTATTTGTGGCCTATAATACAAGCTAGGAATTACATTTCCCCCAAGCACCCATATCAAATAGGATTTGAAAAGTCTGGCAATGTAATATAATACACGTTCAATGTGGACATTATTCGTTGACCAGTACTATTACATTGATTGCGATTCAGTCATTATCAAGTAAGATTAACATTAGCAACATAATATGGATTTGTTAAATAAATTAATAGCAAATTCAGCACTCACATTACTGTAATATCTATAGGCTATCCTATATCTTCAAGAAACCTGAATAACATTAAAGAAAATAGTGTGTTTCCTATAGCTTAATTAATGTTCGCTAGACTGAGATGGCTCATTATGATCAAAGTCATCATCACAAATATTTCCACTGGTCAGTAAGCATAATGCTTCAATGGGTCGACGACACCATTTGGTGAGCGAATAATTTAGGTTGTCACGCTCAAGCCCACACCCAGTAGGCCTACTATAAAACGTGTACTCGCTGCAGACAGCTTCATTCACAACCTCAAACTGGAAAGAAAAACAGAGGTGCGCTATCGGTAAAAGGCATTGGAATGAACAGAAGCATATCGGCGCTTTTATTTCTGTCTCTAGGCATAATATTTGTCTGCGAAGGAGGTAAAAACATGATGGGAGAGTAATTATGAAGCGTTGGTGCTGTCTAAATGTGTTTGTTTTTCTAATATCGTATCTGCAATGTGTTAACAAAATGTGTCTAAACATTTTATTCACTCTTTCTTTTTCTTTTTTATTTTAGTTAGAAAAGTAATTAGATTATCAGCTATCGAACATTATGAGCGTTTTTTTATGGCTATATAAATTGATAGCCTTTGCTATATTTGGATATATAGCCAACCTATAGGAATGATTTGATATGTAGGCCTATATGTACATCGAAGCAATCAGATAATTACATGTTTATGTGATCATCATTTATTACACTTAGTCTAACTTAACCAAAAATGTTTTTATGCAGGCAACCCTTGCTGCTCACAGCCATGCCAGAACCGTGGCGTGTGTACGGCCATGGGCGCCGACGACTATGAGTGCGATTGCACACGCACAGGATTTTATGGCCACAACTGCACACAACGTAAGTTATATCCTATATAAACAAATCAGTCTTTTTTTATCCTTAATTTTTTTCTCCCTAGACACCTTATTCATATGCTTTTATCTTGACTTAACAGCTAAATTAGTCACGTGGATTAAAGTGTCTCTGAAGCCAACCCCGAACACAGTGCATTACCTCCTCACCCACTACAAGGGGCTCTGGAACATCATCAACAGCATATCATTCCTCAGGGATGCTATCATGAGATATGTTCTGACATGTGAGTTGAGTTCAATAGCATCATACAGTAGTCTTGATGAGGGTTTTCTCTCTTGCCATTTGATCATGTCAAAATTAGTGTTGTGAAGTTTTGCTTAGTCGAAACTAGGCCATTCAATAAGTAGGGCTACAAATACAATAACATACAAAGTCATCACAGTTTAATTTGAATTCATGTTCATCAATTGTGCTCTCTCTGTCTCCAGCTCGCTCTCATCTGATTGACAGCCCCCCGACTTTCAATACAGACTATGATTATAAAAGCTGGGAAGCCTACTCAAATCTCTCCTACTACACACGCACCCTTCCTCCTCTGCCCAAGGATTGCCCAACTCCTATGGGAGTCGTAGGTAAGCAAGCTCTCTCTCTCTCTCTCTCAGATTTTTGAACGATGCCTCACCTCCATAGCTTCATTACATCATGCACATGCCTGACAGTCCCTGTAAATCATACTCACTGAGCCACACCAAAGTTCATGTGGCATTCCCATGAATGCTTCTGGTTTGGTGGACATAGGATCAGGTTATTCTATTGTATTGTCAATATATTTCATTTAATGATAAAAACAAGCACCTTCTCTGTATATATTATAAAACTACAACATTTAAAAAAGCAAACCTCTAAATTAAACCAATCTCTCTGCTTTCCTCCATCCAGGTAAGAAGGAGCTGCCTGATGCTGAGATGCTGGCAAAGAAGCTCCTGATCAGGAGGAAGTTTATCCCAGACCCTCAGGGCTCCAGTCTGATGTTTGCCTTCTTTGCCCAACACTTCACCCACCAGTTCTTCAAATCTGACCAGAAGATGGGGCCGGCCTTCACTAAAGCCAAGGGCCACGGGGTGAGTACCAACACTGGACAGCACCAGCACAATAACAGCACATAATAGACCAGCACTGAACATTAAAACATGGTTTTGCCCAGGATCAAATGACAGGGGGGCTAGTGGGGTCATACAGTGCATTCAGAAAGTATTCAGACCCCTTGACTTTTTCCACATTTTGTTACATTACAGCGTTATTATAAAATCTATATTATTTATTTTTCTCATCAGTCTCGACACAATACCCCATAATGACAAAGCAAAAACAGTTTTTTAGAAATGTTTGCAAATGTATTAAAAATAAAAAACAGAAATACCTTATTTACATAAGTATTCAGATAGGAGACTTTCTATGAGACTCGAAATTGAGCTCAGGTGCTTCCTGTTTCCATTGATCATCTTTGAGATGTTTCTACAACTTGATTGAAGTCCACCTGTGGTAAATTTAAAGTGAATGGACATGATTTGGAAAGGCACACACCTGTGAATATAAGGTCCAACAGTCGACAGTAAATGTCAGAGCAAAAACCAAGCCATGAGGTCAAAGGAATTGTCCGTAGAGCTCTGAGTCAGGATTTTGTCATGGCAAAGATCGAGGGACGGGTACCATTTCTGCAGCATTGAAGGTCCCCAAGAACACAATGGCCTCCATCATTCTTAAATAGAAAAAGTTTGGAACCACCAAGACTCTTCCTAGAGCTGGTCGCCCGACCAAACTGAGCAATCGGGAGAGAAGGGCATTGGTCAAGGAGGTGACCAAGAACCTGATGATCACTCTGACAGAGCTCCAGAGTTCCTCTGTGGAGATGGGAGAACCTTCCAGAAGGACAACAATCTCTGCAGCACTCCACCAATCAGGCCTTTATGGTAAAATGGCCAGACGGAAGCCACTCCTCAGTAAAAGGCACATGACAGCCCGCTTGGAGATGGCCAAAAGGCACCTAAAGGACTCAGACCATGAGAAACATGGTCTGATGAAAGGAAGATGGAACACTTCGGCCTGAATGCCAAGCGTCACATCTGGAGGAAACCTACCACCATCCATACGGTGAAGCATGGTTGTGGCAGCTTCATGCTGTCGGGATATTTTTCAACGGCATGCTGTCGGGATATTTTTCAACGGCAGGGACTGTGAGACTAGTCAGGATCGAGGGACAGATGAACGGAGTTAAGTACAGAGAGATCCTTGATGAAAACCTGCTTCAGAGTGCTCAGGACCTCAGACTGGGGTGAAGGTTCACCTTCCAACAGGACAATGACCCTAAGCACACAGCCAAGACAATGCAGGAGTGGCTTCGGAGCAAGTCTCTGAATGTCCTTGAGTGGCCCAGCTAGAGCCAGGACTTGAACCCAATCGAACATCTCAGGAGAGACCTGGAAATAGCTGTGCAGCGACACTCTCCATCCAACCTGACAGAGCTTGAGAGGGTCTGTAGAGTACAGGTGTGCCAAGTTTTTAGCGTCACACACAAGAAGACTCGAGGCTAATTGCTGCCAAAGGTGCTTCACCAAAGTACTGAGTAAAGGGTCTGAATACTTATGTAAATGTGATATTTCAGTTTTTAATTTTTTATTAATTTGCAAACATTTCTAAAAACCAGTTTTTGCTTTGTCATTATGGGGTATCGTGTGTAGATTGAGGGAATAATTATTTTTAAATCAATTTTAGAAGGCTGTAACGTAACAAAATGTGGAAAAGGTCAAGGGGTCTGAATACTTTCCAAATACACTATATGTAGGATCTTAAATTGATCACCCTGTTGCAGGAGAGCTTTCCTGCAGTGTAGGAAATGTAACCTTTGTAGTGTATTTCAGGTTTAAAAAAGCTTCTGAAGTTTGTAATTTCTATTTTGAAAACTCAGACTTTATTTTCCCTTACTAAAAATGTATCAACCCTTACAAAAATATCCATTATTATAATCCACATAATAATTAACTTTTCCTGTTGCTGCAGGATTATCATCCTGCTGTAGCAAACTTGCTCAAATTAAGATCCTACATCTGTATGTGACTCACTTCAATGCTTGATTTCCAGGTGGACCTGGGCCACATTTACGGTGATAACCTTGAAAGGCAACACAAACTGCGGCTCTTCAAGGATGGCAAGCTGAAGTTTCAGGTACTGGACAGATCTTGTCAACTTTAAATAACCTTGAACATCACTGAACAGATTCTGTTTGTCATATGCCCAGCTGACGGTGTCTTCTCTCACCTTTACTCTCTATAGGTGTTGGAGGGAGAGGTGTACCCACCTACAGTGAAGGAGGTAGGGGTGGATATGCACTACCCTCCCCATGTCCCTGAGTCTCACCGCTTCGCTGTGGGCCATGAGGCATTCGGCCTGGTGCCTGGTCTTATGATGTATGCTACCATCTGGCTGAGAGAACACAACCGAGTCTGTGATGTCCTGAAGGAGGTACACCCGGACTGGGATGATGATAGGCTCTTCCAGACATCTCGCCTCATTCTCATTGGTAAGCAGTCTAAACGAGCAGTATCTGAAGAGAGATGTATAGGACTTGCTGCTTATTATCACAAGGAAGCCATGTGGTCAGATCTTACATAGTATCTGGATTGACATTGTCTATTGTAGCTTGTGCCCATCAAATATTGCATTTATTTGCAAACAGCTATTATATTCTATAATATTGGATGCAGACCCAATATTCTACAAAATTCTATCCAGACCCAAAATGCTATTGTATTTCGACCTAATGAACCAAAGTGTGAACCCATATTTACAGCAGTGCTCATTGTTTTCACTTCCTCTCTATGGGTCTGACCACAGGAAGTCCTTTTACATGAAGTTATTGATAGTAAATCAAATCAAACTATTTGTCACATGCGCCGAATACAAGAAGTGTAGACTTGACCGTGAAATGCTTACTTACAAGCCCTTAACCAACAATGCAGTTCAAGAAGAAGAAAATATTTACCAAGTACCCTAAAATAAAAAGTAACACAATAAGAATAACAATAACGAGGCTATATACAGTGGGCACTGGTACCGAGTCAGTGTGTGGGGCTACAGGCTAGTTGAGGTAATCTGTACATGGAGGTGAAGTGACTATGCATAAGTAACAAGCAAACAGCGAGTAGCAGCAGTGTACAAAAGGGAGGGGTGTCAATGTAAATTGTTGATTTTATTGTACATTTTATGAATTGTTCAGCAGTCTTATGGCTTGGGGGTAGAAGCTGTTGAGCCTTTTGTAGACATGACGCTCCGGTACCGCTTGCCGTGCGGTAACAGAGAAAACAGTCTATAACTTGGGTGACTGGAGTCTCTGACAATTTTATGGGCTTTCCTCTGACACCGCCTATTATATAGGTCCTGGATGGCTGGAAGCTTGGCCCCAGTGACGTACTGGACCATTCGCACTACCCTCTGTAGCGCCTTACGGTCAGATGCCGAGCAGTTGCCATACCAGGCGGTGATGCAACCGGTCAGGATGCTCTCGATGGTGCAGCTGTAGAACCTTTTGAGGATCTGAGGACCCATGCCAAATCTTTTCAGTCTCCTGAGGGGGAAAAGGTTCTGTCTCGGTATGTTTGAACCATGATAGTTCGTTGATGATGTGGACACCAAGGAACTTGAATCTCTCGACCCACTCCACTACAGCCCCATCAATGTTAATGGGGGCCTGTTTGGCTCGCCTTTTCCTGTAGTCCACGATCAGCTCCTTAGTCTTGCTCACATTGAGGGAGAGGTTGTTGTCCTGGCACCACACTGCCAGTTCTCTGACCTCCCTATAGGCCGTCTCGTCGGTGATCAGGCCTACCACTGTTGTGTCGTCAGCAAACTTAAGGATCACGTTGGAGTTGTGTTTGGCCATGCAGTCGTGGGTGAACAGGGAATACAGGAGTGGACTAAGTACACACCCCTGACGGGCCCCAGTGTTAAGGATCAGCGTGGCAGATGTGTTGTTGCCTACTCTTACCACCTGGGGGCGGCCCGTCAGGAAGTCCAGGATCCAGTTGCAGAGGGAGGTGTTTAGTCCCAGAGTCCTTAGCTTAGTGACGATCTTCGTGGGTACTATGGTGTTGAACGCTGAGCTGTAGTCAATGAACAGCATTGGAGTGTGATTGAGATTGCGTGAGCAAGGCACTTAACCCTAATTGCTCCTGTAAGTCGCTCTGGATAAGAGCGTCTGCTAAATTACTAAAATGTAAAATGTGTTAATGTCAGTTACCAAAAGTTGTCGATTGGTCACTGTGTAAATGAGCCTAATATGACAGCAGTTTAATGGCGCCATGTAAATTGGGGTTCAAAACAACACTTGAGAGTTGATATCACTCTGTGATGTTATGTCAAAATTAACTTTATGGAGATTTTTAATAACTTCCCTCTCTTGTAAAAGGGATTTTGTTCCAGTGGGACAACCTGAAGTAAAGAGTAGATGCATGCATATATAAACAACAAAGATTATAAGTAATTGCCCCTCTCCTTGCTCCTTGCTGTAGGTGAGACCATCAAAATTGTGATCGAGGACTACGTGCAGCACCTGAGCGGCTACCACTTCAAGCTGAAGTTCGACCCAGAGCTTCTCTTCAAAGAGCGTTTCCAGTATCAGAACCGCATCGCATCAGAGTTCAACACCCTGTACCACTGGCACCCACTGATGCCTGACGCCTTCCACATCCAGGAGCAGGTCTACTCCTACCCACAGTTTGTCTTCAACACCTCTGTGGTCACCACACATGGAATCACCAACCTGGTGGAGTCCTTCACCAAGCAGATTGCTGGACGGGTAAGAGGCTCTTTCTGTGTGGGATTTAGGTTGTACACTGTGGGCTCTGGTTGGCTGCTTAAGGTGTGGTTCAGAATTAGGAATGTAAATGGGGCCTGGTGAACCAAGGTTGAAATGTGGGTGTTGCATGTTATTATGTGAGTTTTAAGCAGACTTGATATTTGACTTTAGCGCTTACCCTGAGGGAATGTCAGTCATTCAAAATAAAGAGAAACTCATTGTTGTTTAAGGCTGGTCGACTTACATCTTGTCCCTTGTTCCTCCTTAGGTTGCTGGAGGTCGTAATGTCCCCCCTGCAGTGCTAATGGTGGCTCTGAAGTCCATAGAGAACAGCAGACAGATGCGCTACCAGTCTCTTAACGCCTACAGGAAACGCTTCTCCATGAAGCCATACATCTCCTTCGAAGACCTCACAGGTGAGAACCACCATTAGCATCACAGCTATTACATAAACACTTATCATCCTAAGCATTGGGATTGAGTATATAGTGATAAGATTGTAATACAGTGATCATTTAGTGTAATTCACTTTTAAGAGTAGAATTAACAGTGGAAGGTGTGACATCCTGTGGTGTACTGCTTTCAATTAAGCCCTGTAAAGGGATGGATGGAAGGTCATTGAAATATTAATAAAACTAGCCTGGGCAGATGGCGCCTGCTGCTGTAAGTTATATTGGAGCAATACTGAGCTCCTTTTAAGGGCTACAGCAAAGGCAAACAGATGTGCACTTTAGTTAAAGATAGTGTAAACAGTTAGTGATGTCAGAGAGCCGGGTTTAAACAGGCAGAGGCAGAGGGGCGTCTGGGAGGTCGACAAGCTCTGCACTGCTTTTCTTTAATGACAGTGTGAGAATAAACAAAATGTGTGTGTGAAAGAGAGCGAGTGAGAGGGAAAGATGTTGAATGAGTTTGAAGTACTTTCCATGTGTATTGTACTGCATTAAGTATGCAAACTCAATCTCTAAATGCTTATGAAACAGCTCTCAAACTTGTATCATTTTCACTAACACTTGTTCTGTAGACAAAACACAGACGGCAAGACACGAGGTCAGATGTAGATACATTACATCAGTGTGTCGTCATCATAATGTCCACATCAGATTAGTCAGAGACTAAGATAAACCAGGTTGAGTAGAGTACCTAACATAACCCTTTCTCCCAGAAGCCATACTGAGTAATGTAACATTTCCCTCTCGCTCTGTGTTTCTCAGGGGATAAGGAGATGGCTGCTGAGCTGGAGGAGATGTATGGACATGTGGATGCTGTGGAGCTCTACCCAGGCCTGCTGGTGGAGAAGCCAAGAACCAATGCCATCTTTGGGGAGACCATGGTGGAGATGGGCGCCCCCTACTCTCTGAAAGGCCTGATGGGAAATCCCATTTGTTCGCCAGAGTACTGGAAGCCCAGCACCTTTGGTGGGAGCATCGGCTTTAACATCATCAACACAGCGTCCCTACAGAGGCTGGTGTGCAGTAACATCAAGGGCCCCTGCCCTTTGGCATCCTTTCATGTGCCCGACGTAAAAGACAATGGATCCAATGTCATTAATTCCAGTGCGGCACATTCGGGAAGTAACGATCGCAACCCCACAGTACTTCTAAGAGAAAGGACCACTGAGCTCTGATAAGACAATTCAGCATTTAAATGTATAAGCATTTAATGTATTTATTTATGTTAATATTTATTTAATTTATTGTATTCTGGAAGCGTTATTGAGAAATGTTGTTGAGAGCATTTTTTTGTAATGCCTCATTGTTTTGACATGACTTTTGTAAGTTTAAAGAAAATCAATCCTTACGTTTGGGTTATATTTATTCTACGAGCTAATTTAAGGTATTATTTTATTGACCTCAGAAATAGCACTAGCAATATTGTTTATGTTTGTCATTTTACTTTGTTTAACAACTGGTACTTGAATTCAGCACGTTTAGTTGACAACATGACTCTAATATTCCGTCTTAACTGCATGTTACATTCCACCTAACTTACAGCTGCTTCTCCACTTATTGTGCAAGGGAAAAGATAGCTAGGTATGTAAAGTCCATTGTACTGTGATACTGTAACCCTTAAAGTATTTTCTTTGTGTATTTTTATTCTTGAGCTGACTCCTTATTGTTCTAATAAAACACTGTCTATAATGAAATACGACTCTATCTTTTCACATTTGCTAAATGACACTGCAGCAGAGGTTGCTATTCAGTCCTCTTACTGCATCACTGTGATATTCTCAACTCATGTCTTTTTGTTTAAGAGGGCACTTTGTGCGAGGATAAAAATGTAGTTATTGTCTCAGTGCTGCAAAACCTCCCTCTTCTTCTCTCCCCCTTTCTGTCCTCCATATGTGACCGACCACCTTTACTCAGTCTTATGTAGCAAAATTTGAAATTATGTTTTTTACATTGGATAAAAGCAGAGACAAAATGGTGTATCATACACTGCATTTCAGGAACATTGGGAATGTAATTCTACTATCAAAGTTGATAAACTTATAACCTCACCTTTGAGAAAATAGCCTTGACTGCTTTGGTACCTACTGGAGAGCTCTTTGTCTACACCCATTCAGCATCGTTCACACCCTCTTAAGCTTTAGCTCCACCAATCTCTTTAAGGGTTGATCCAAGTATTCTGTCCTAACAACAGCAGTCAAGAACCCAATCTAACTGGTTAACAGTTGTCGCAGTGACATTCTATTAAAAAGGACACTTGCATAGTGGAGTCTTTTGTTAAGACATGTAGCTAGCTAAACAATGAACCCCAACTCATGACGTTACTACCCTGCATGAATCTGCAGGTAGCTACCCAACCAGGTTCAATGTTAGCTAGCTAACATTAGGTTATGACTAGCCAAGCAAATGGCTCTGAGAAATGAATAATACGATCATACACGTAACGTTGTCTAGTGAGCCAGCCAGTGCACGCTCGCTAGCTAGCTAACAGTACAATTTAACTTGAAATGAAAACAATGTCAAAATTAGAAACAAGTAACATCTGAAAATGTAGCTAGCTAGACTATCTTACCCGTATTATACATCATGGTTGGACACTTCTCCCTGTCACGGATGCCATGGTTGTCCTTAGTTTGAAAATGTAATCCGGAGACAGGTGTTTTCTCCATCTCCTTAGCTATCATACTCTGATTCCACTGATTTCAAAACTCGGTCCTCCAGAAAGTGGAGAGCAACACTTATGAAGTTCTATAAAGCCATTCTATAAAGCCATTCTGTCTAACGCTGCTTTAAAAAAAGCAGCGTTAGACAGAATTACCTACACATACTAACCAGCTCCAATAGACATAAACGTGCTATATGGCAGACCAATCTGAACTCATTATCTCAGCCAATCATGGCTAGTGGGAAGGTTGTTGACTTTTTCTGTGGCTAAACCAACTAGGCTCGTAATTTAACCATTTTATTTGTATTTACAGATAGCATACAAGTTTGTTATTAAGGCACATGAAAGTTCACATGTTTCAGAAGGCCTTTCTGCCAAAAAACGCATTTACATAAAAATGACTCTTGTGACCCACAACATACGCCTATTTTCCTGAAACGGGTCACATATCTGCTGCAGGAGCTACAAACTTAGATTGGGTCACGCACGCACGCACGCACTCTCTCTCTCTCTCACACACACACACACACACACACACACACACACACACACACACACACACACACACACACACACACACACACACACACACAGTTTAATAAGAGTGCCTAAGAAAAACAAGGTGAAATGCCCAAATGACTATCGCTCTGTCGCACTCACCCCAGTCATCATGAAGTGCGTCAAGAGTCTGGTCATGGCCCACATCAAGGCCAGGCATGCTGGACCCACTCCAATTTGCCTATCCACCAACAGATCCATGGAAGATGCCATTTCCATCGCTATTCACACTGCAGTAACACATCTGGACAAGAGGAACACCTATGTGAGAAGGAACTTTATTGACTACAGTTCAGCATTCAACCCTATTGTTCCCTCCAAGCTCAAGACCAAGCTCAGAGCCCTGGGTCTGGACACCACCCTCTGCAACTGGATCCTGGAATTCTTGATGGGCAAACTACAGGCTGTGAGGATTTGCAACAACCCCTCCTCCACACTGACTCTTTACACAGGAGCCACCCAGGGGTGTGTCCTCAGCCCTCTGCTGTACTCCCTGTTTACCCATGACTGCATAGCTTAGCACGACACCAACTCCATCATCAAGTCTGCTGATAACACCAAGGTTGTAGGCCTGATAACCAACAGCGACGAGTCAGTCTAAAGGGAGGAGGTAAGTGAACTGGAGTTGTGGTGCAAGGACAACAATGTCTCGAGCAACGACAGCAAAACAAAGGAGTTGATTGTTGACTTCAGGAAGCAGAGGAGGGAACATGCCCCAATTCCTATCAATGGGACTGCAGCAGAGAGAATCAGCAGTTGTAAATCCCCCTGTGTCCACATCACCGAGGAAGTGACATGGACCAATAACACCACCACTCTAGTTAAGAGGGTGCAACGGCTGAAGAAATGTGATATGCCACCCTGGGTCCTCTCCAGATGCTACCGCTGTACCATCGAGAGCTTGGTCCGGGAATTGCTGACTGCAAGGCCCTCCAGTGGGTGGAGAAGACGGCCCTGTACTGGGACTGAGCTCCCACCCTCCAGGACATCTACAATGCCTTCAGAAAATATTCACAGCCCTTGACTTTTTTATATTTTGTTGTGTTACAGTCTGAATTCAAAATGTATCAAATAAAAAAATTGTCACTGGTTTACATATAATACCCTATAATGTCAAAGTGGAATTATGGAATTCATTTTTACAAATTAATAATGAATAAAAAGCAGAAATTTCTTAAGTCAATAAGTATTCAACCCCTTTGTTATGGCAAGCCTAAATAAGTTCAGGAGTAAAACTTTGCTTAATTAACAAGTCACAAAAAAAAGTTGAATGTATTCACTCTGTGTGCAATAATAGTGTTTAACATGATTTTTGAATGAGTAACTCATCTCTGTACACCACACATACAATTATCTGGCTCTCGCTTTAAATGACGTTCAAGTTATAAAGGCTTCATAAAGTCTTCATAATGCCTTCATAAGCACTACATAAATGTGTTACAAAGCATCTGTAACTGTATGTCATGCTTTTTAAAGGGTTATGCCATAAATGTGGCATAACTGTGTGATTTAATCATCAATGTCAAATATGACATAACCCATTATGTCGAATATGATATAAACAGCTTTATAAAGGATGACATGTTGTGCTGAAGGATGGCATACACTCTAAAGTGATGTCATGTTAGTCACATTACACCTAATCTCGTTCCCAGACACTTCCGCCCAAATGCGCGGAAGGTCTGGTGGACCAATGCATGAGTTAGTGTTAGGTTTAAAATCACATTTTAAGAAGATATACATTATGGAAATGAGCAGGGTTTAGCAATAATTATGAAATTTTTTGACTGTGTTAAATAGTGACGATGACAAATAATTTACTCAGTACGGTCACTCCAATATAATTATATGGTCACTCCCACTAAGGACAATATGAATGGTTGATATCCTAG
Source organism: Salmo trutta (assembly GCF_901001165.1). NCBI lineage: Eukaryota > Metazoa > Chordata > Actinopteri > Salmoniformes > Salmonidae > Salmo > Salmo trutta. Next base: position 28,581,438 of record NC_042960.1, on the reverse strand, counting down.
GCTTACATATGCTGCGTGTGCAATATCCTGTGGGCAACATTAGACCAATAAACACTTATCTTGATGAAAGACCCCAACCTAAAGAAAAAGTGTATTTCTTCTGGAACCAAGTTACATGTTCCTCAGTACAAAAACAAAACAAAAATTTGCCATAACTTGCGGTGCTGGGCCCAGTCAGGTCTTTGACACATTAACTCACTCCCCCGCTGAAAGATCAGCCACAAAATGTTGGCACTGTTGTAACAGGTTGTGAACAAGCCCTGGTCTCCAGCATGAGAACAGAAGAGGAATACCTGGTGAGGTAGTCTTAGGTTGGACTACTCCAAATCAGCTTGGGTCTGACACACACACAAACCCAAATGCAAACTTTGCAGGCCCATCAACCCATTTAAAAACCTCTCACACCCTACAGTAACCTGTGGATCAAGAAATAATCTTCATAAATCAGAAGAACGTTAATAACCTATTTATTGACACTTATGTAATTTCCTATAATACTTAGTTTGAAGTGAGTTACCTTCAGTCATTCATAACACATCGATAAAGACTCTATATTGCATGACGCTGTACTTACAGTTGAAGTCGGAAGTTTACATACACCTAAGCCAAATACATTTAAACTCAGTTTTTCACAATTCCTGACATTTAATCCTAGTAAAAATTCCCTGTCTTAGGTCAGTTAGGATCACCACTTTATTTTAAGAATGGGAAACGTCAGAATAATAGTAGAGAGAATTATTTATTTCAGCTTTTATTTCTTTCATTAGAAGTTTACATACACTCAATTAGTATTTGGTAGCATTGCCTTTAAATTGTTTAACTTGGGTCAAATGTTTCGGGTATCCTTCCGCAAGCTTCTCACAACAAGTTGGGTGAATTTTGGCCCATTCCTCCTGACAGAGCTGGTACAACTGAGTCAGGTTTGTAGGCCTCTTTGCTCGCACATGCTTTTTCAGTTCTGCTCACAAATTATCTATAGGATTGAGGTCAGGGCTTTGTCATGGCCACTCCAATACCTTGACTGTGTTGTCCTTAAGTCATTTTGCCACAACTTTGGAAGAATGCTTGGGGTCATTGTCCATTTGGAAGACCCATTTGGAAGACCCAAGCTTTAACTTCCTGACTGATGTCTTGAGATGTTGCTTCAATATATCCACATAATTGTCCTCCCTCATGATGCCATCTATTTTGTGAAGTGCACCAGGCCCTCCTGCAGCAAAGCACCCCCACAACATGATGCTGCCACCCCGTGCTTCACGGTTGAGATGGTGTTCTTTGGCTTGCAAGCGTCCCCATTTTTCCTCCAAACATAACAATGGTCATTATGGCCAAACAGTTCTATTTTTGTTTCATTACACCAGTGGACATTTCTCCAAAAAGTACGATCTTTGTCCCCATGTGCAGTTGCAAACCGTAGTCTGGCTTTTTTATGGCGGTTTTTGAGCAGTGGCTTGTTCCTTGCTGAGTGGCCTTTCAGGTTATGTCGATATAGGACTTGTTTTACTGTGGATATAGATACTTTTATACCTGTTTCCTCCAACATCTTCACAAGGTCCTTTGCTGTTGCTCTGGGATTGATTTGCACTTTTCGCACCAAAGTACGTTCATCTCAAGGAGACAAAATGCGTCTCCTTCCTGAGTAGTATGGCTGCATGGTCCCATGATGTTTATACTTGCGTACTATTGTTTGTACAGATGAACATGGTTCCTTCAGGCGTTTGGAAATTGCTCCCAAGGAGGAACCAGACTTGGCTGATTTCTTTTGATTTTCCCATGATGTCAAGCAAAGGGGCACTGAGTTTGAAGGTAGGCCTTGAAATACATCCACAGGTACACCTCCAATTGACTAAAATTATGTCAATTAGCCTATCAGAAGCTTCTAAAGCCATGACATCATTTTCTGGAATTTTCCAAGCTGTTTAAAGGCACAGTCAACTTAGTATATGTAAACTTCTGAACCACTGGAATTGAGATGCAGTGGATTATAAGTGAAATAATCTGTCTGTAAACAATTGTTGGAAAAAGTACTTGTATCATGCACAAAGTAGATGTCCTAACCGACTTGCCAAAACTACAGTTTGTTAACAAGAAATTTGTGGAGTGGTTAAAAAACCAGTTTTAATGATTCCAACCTAAGTGCATGTAAACTTCCAACTTCAACTGTAATTTAAAGTCAGACTCCTTTGGTCATTTATAACACATACATAAATGCCTCGTATCGTTTGACACTGTACTTACTATAAAGTCTGACACCTTTGGTCATTCATAACACATACATAAAGTCTTAATGTTGTAAACACAAATGTACTTATGAAATTATCACTAACAGTTAAAACAAATAAACATTAAAGACATTTACATTTATTTCTAAAAAAAATATTATAAAATACAGGAAGTTTCAAAAAGTCCAGCAATGCAATAACATTGAACATTACACAAGGCTGTGAATAGTGTAGCTAGTCCCTGAGCAGGCAGACGAATGGTTCTGGCCTCTTCCTGCTTGAGGTACTGCATGTTGGTTCCAACCTTAAAATGAACAACAAAGAAAGTTAGCAGGTCTGTTAGGAAATGCCTTTGTCACTCGATATGGATAAGGGCATTTCTGTGCTGCACCAGAAACTCTAAATGGGAAGATGGGAAACTCCTTTCAATTCGTATTATTACAGTATATTCCTCTTTCATTTACAAATATCATGACATGACTATGAGACATGGCTCTGTCCAGAAGGATTTGTATTTAGCTGAGCCTGCTAGCTAGCTAAATTTCAGCTAGCTAGCAATAGCTTTGAAGTCACCAAAATTATTTGAGATGCAGTATGTAATCTAGCTCAACACTTAACTACTACAAACAAATTCAAATTACAATGAATAAAGGTTAACGTACTTGTTTTTTGCTGTCCAGTGGCAGCACATGCGGGGCATTTGATTTGCGAACTCATCACATGATCAGCACCTCGTCAGCAACATTAAAAAAAGACGTCCGGGTCACGGAATTTCAGACATTTTCAAAATAAAACTCCCACACGTAATAGTAGAAAGGTGTCAATAACCATTCAAAAATAGTTATTGAAACATTAACAATGATTCATGTTTGTTCATATTTAAGTTACATTTGCATAAAATGTGGGTTTTAAATCATATTCCAAGGTCAAATAAATGCCCCCAATGCAAATCACTGTATATGGAATACATATTGGCTTAGAACAATAACTATTCTCGGTGCTGCAGTAAAAGTATTATAGACAATACTCAGTAGAGTCTGTAGAATGTATATATGGTGAATCTGAATAATACGGAGTGTTGCTGGCCTTTTACTCCACCCATTCTGTTGCTAGCCAAATCATATCACATGTGCGCTTACTGCACTACAGAAAACCTGCTAACAAAACAACAGTACAGGGCAGCTCACTGAATTAAAGGGCAACTACCCTAAAAAACAAAGTATCTTACATTTTTCCCAGACCTCAAAAGTTATCCCCTGATGCGGTTTAAGCATTATTGTGAACACAGAAAATCCAATGTTGTTGTTTTTCCATAAAAAAGTGTGAAAAAACTGGGGTAAACCAGAAAAAACTCAGGGAAATCTGAAACCTGTAAAAACAAAACCAAGAAAACGGAATTTGGGAAAAAACAGAAGTAGGCAAAAAAAGAAAATTATTTTAATGTGGTCAAAAATAAAAAATCTTGTTTTTTAAGCAAAAAAAACTATTTGTCAAGCAAGAATGTCTCTAGGACGGTCTGTAAGTGATCTGAGTGGGGAGGGGAAGGACAACAAAGTGGTACATTAACAACAGTGTGGATAAATCCACCAGAACAGAAGGGCCTAATGAGAGGGAAATGTAGCCTAACCTGAAAACAAGCTTTTATTGGCATAGAGGTTTGGAACTGATCGATTATGCATCATACAGGCTGTATTTCTGATTTCTGTATTTTGAAAGTTATATGTCTTCAAGACTTGATTGCTGACATGAAAAACATTTTAGGACGATATCAACAATGCAATAATGAAACAGATACCAAAACATCGTTTTTGTGTTGAATTTTCTTTAATGCTGAGTGCCAAGCAGAGTGGCATCATGTCCAATTCTCAACTGGGCATTGAACCCCAACCTTTGAATCTCGGGGGGGAATTTTTAACTACACGGCCAAGGCAGTTATTAAAAAATATATAGGCCATTATAATTTCTGCATACTTTCCATCAGGTTTTAGACATTCAATAAGGAATGCACCAATGTGAATATTGAGGGCCAATACCAATATCCTATTTCCTTTTTCATTTTATGGCTTTTCTAGCACAGAGAGAAATTGAAATCACGTTGCTACGTAGGCTAATAAGAAAATATGTGAAATGATTTGATTACATTTTTTATTTGCATCACAAAGTGACTGAAATGCATTCAAAAGCATTTGGAAAGTTCACAAAAACATCAGGGAAGATCATCAGGTAGAATTTCTGCCTACGTAGAAACGTGGTTGCAGTTTCTATCTGTGCTAGAAAAGTCATGAAATGAAAAAACAAACACGAGAATGGCGCCGGAGGAGATGCCTGCCGTTTTACGGTTTCCAAACCCATTGTGCTATTGTGGGTGTGTTTTTTTTCACGTACAGTGGCTTGCGAAAGTATTCACCCCCCTTGGCATTTTTCCTATTTTGTTGCCTTACAACCTGGAACTAAAATTGATGTTTGGGGGGTTGTATTGTTTGATTTACACAACATGCCTACCACTTTGAAGATGCAAAATATTTTTTATTGTGAAACAAACAAGAAATAAGGCAAGAAAAAAGAACTTGAGCAAGCATTACAATTCACCCCCCTCAAAGTTAATACTTTGTAGAGCCACCTTTTGCAGCAATTACAGCTGCAAGTCTCTTGGGTTATGTCTGTGGTTGGGCAAAATTAAAGATGGCGGTGTTCGCCTTAGCAATCTCACTAGAATAAAGACCTCCTCCATCCCTTCCATTATTGAAAGAGATTGTGATACCTCACATCTCAAAATAGGACTACTTAATGTTAGATCCCTCACTTCCAAGGCAGTTATAGTCAACGAACTAATCACTGATCATAATCTTGATGTGATTGGCCTGACTGAAACATGGCTTATTAAGCCTAATGAATTTACTGTGTTAAATGAGGCCTCACCCCCTGGTTACACTGGTGACCATATCCCCCGTGCATCCCGCAAAGGCGGAGGTGTTGCTAACATTTACGATAGCAAATTTCAATTTACAAAAAAACCCAGACGTTTTCGTCTTTTGAGCTTCTAGTCATGAAATATATGCAGCCTACTCAATCCATTTTTACAGCTACTGTTTACAGGCCAAATGCAGCGTTCCTCACTGAGTTCCCTGAATTCCTATCGGACCTTGTAGTCATAGCAGAAAATATTCTAATTTTTGGTGACTTTAACATTCACATGGAAAAGTCCACAGACCCACTCCAAAAGGCTTTCGGAGCCATCATCGACTCAGTGGGTTTTGTCCAACATGTCTCTGGACCTACTCACTGCCACAGTCATACTCTGGACCTAGTTTTGTCCCATGGAATAAATGTTGTGGATCTTATGAATGTTGTGTTTTTTTTATTTTTGAAATGTTGTGTTTTTCCTCATAATCCTGGACTATCGGACCACCATTTTATTACGTTTGCAATCACAACAAATAATCTGCTCAGACCCCAACCAAGGAGCATTAAAAGTCGTGCCATAAATTCTCAGACAACCCAAAGATTCCTTGATGCCCTTCCAGACTCCCTCTGCCTACCCAAGGACGTCAGAGGACAAAAATCAGTTAACCACCTAACTGAGGAACTCAATTTATTAACCTTGCGCAATACCCTAGATGCAGTTGCACCCCTAAAAACTAAAAACGTCTGTCATAAGAAACTAGCTCCCTGGTATACAGAAAATACACGAGCTCTGAAGCAAGCTTCCAGAAAATTGGAACGGAAATGGCGCCACACCAAACTGGAAGTCTTCCGACTAGCTTGGAAAGACAGTACCGTGCATTATCGAAGAGCCCTCACTGCTGCTCGATCATCCTATTTTTCCAACTTAATTGAGGAAAATAAGAACAATCCAAAATGTATTTTTGATACTGTTGCAAAGCTAACTAAAAGGCAACATTCCCCAAGAGAGGATGGCTTTCACTTCAGCAGTAATAAATTCATGAACTTCTTTGAGGAAAAGATCATGATCATTAGAAAGCAAATTACGGACTCCTCTTTAAATCTGCGTATTCCTCCAAAGCTCCGTTGTCCTGAGTCTGCACAACTCTGCCAGGACCTAGGATCAAGGGAGACACTAAAGTGTTTTAGTACTATATCTCTTGACACAATGATGAAAATAATCATGGCCTCTAAACCTTCAAGCTGCATACTGGACCCTATTCCAACTAAACTACTGAAAGAGCTGCTTCCTGTGCTTGGCCCTCCTATGTTGAACATAATAAACGGCTCTCTATCCACCGGATGTGTACCAAACTCACTAAAAGCGGCAGTAATAAAGTCTCTCTTGAAAAAGCCAAATCTTGACCCAGAAATTATAAAAAACTATCGGCCTATATCAAATCTTTCATTCCTCTCAAAATGTTTAGAAAAAGCTGTAGCACAGCAACTCACTGCCTTCTTGAAGACAAACAATGTATACGAAATGCTTCAGTCTGGTTTTAGACCCCATCATAGCACTGAGACTGCACTTGTGAAGGTGGTAAATGACCTTTTAATGACGTCAGACCGAGGCTCTGCATCTGTCCTCGTGCTCCTAGATCTTAGTGCTGCTTTTGATACCATCGATCACCACATTCTTTTGGAGAGATTGGAAACCCAATTTGGTCTACATGGACAAGTTCTGGCCTGGTTTAGATCTTATCTGTCGGAAAGATATCAGTTTGTCTCTGTGAATGGTTTGTCCTCTGACAAATCAACTGTAAATTTCGGTGTTCCTCAAGGTTCCGTTTTAGGACCACTATTGTTTTCACTATATATTTTACCTCTTTGGGATGTCATTCGAAAACATAATGTTAAATTTCACTGCTATGTGGATGACACACAGCTGTACATTTCAATGAAACATGGTGAAGCCCCAAAATTGCCCTCGCTAGAAGCCTGTGTTTCAGACATAAGGAAGTGGATGGCTGCAAACGTTCTACTTTTAAACTCGGACAAAACAGAGATGCTTGTTCTAGGTCCCAAGAAACAAAGAGATCTTCTGTTGAATCTGACAATTAATCTGGATGGTTGTACAGTCGTCTCAAATAAAACTGTGAAGGACCTCGGCGTTACTCTGGACCCTGATCTCTCTTTTGAAGAACATATCAAGACTGTTTCAAGGACAGCTTTGTTCCATCTACGTAACTTTGCAAATATCAGAAACTTTCTGTCCAAAAATGATGCAGAAAAATTTATCCATGCTTTTGTTACTTCTAGGTTGGAGTACTGCAATGCTCTACTTTCCGGCTACCCGGGTAAAGCACTAAATAAACTTCAGTTAGTGCTAAATACGGCTGCTAGAATCCTGACTAGAACCAAAAAAATTGATCATATTACTCCAGTGCTTGCCTCCCTACACTAGCTTCCTGTTAAGGCAAGGGCTGATTTCAAGGTTTTACTGCTAACCTACAAAGCATTACATGGGCTTGCTCCTACCTATCTTTCCGATTTGGTCCTGCCGTACATACCTGCACGTACGCTACGGTCACAAGACGCAGGCCTCCTAATTGTCCCTAGAATTTCTAAGCAAACAGCTGGAGGCAGGGCTTTCTCCTACAGAGCTCCATTTTTATGGAATGGTCTGCCTACCCATGTGAGAGACGCAAACTCAGTCTCAACCTTTAAGTCTTTACTGAACACTCATCTCTTCAGTAGGTCCTATGATTAAGTGTAGTCTGGCCCAGGAGTGTGAAGGTGAACGGAAAGGCTCTGGAGCAACGAACCACCCTTGCTGTCTCTGCCTGGCCGGTTCCCCTCTCTCCACTGGGATTCTCTGCCTCTAACCCTATTACAGGGGCTGAGTCACTGGCTTACTGGTGTTCTTCCATGCCGTCCCTAGGAGGGGTGCGTCACTTGAGTGGGTTGAGTCACTGACGTGGTCTTCCTGTCTGGGTTGGCGCCCCCCTTGGGTTGTGCCGTGGCGGAGATCTTTGTGAGCTATACTCGGCCTTGTCTCAGGATGGTAAGTTGATTGTTGGAGTTGTCCCTCTAGTGGTGTGGGGGCTGTGCTTTGGCAAAGTGGGTGGGGTTATATCCTACCTGTTTGGCCCTGTCCGGGGGTATCATCGGATGGGGCCACAGTGTCTCCTGACCCCTCCTGTCTCAGCCTCCAGTATTTATGCTGCAGTAGGTTGTGTCAGGGGGCTAGGGTCAGTCTGTTACATCTGGAGTATTTCTCTTGTCTTATCCGGTGTCCTGTGTGAATTTAAATATGCTCTCTCTAATTCTCTCTTTCTCTCTTTCTTTCTTTCTTTCTTTCTTCCTTTCTTTCTCTCTCTCGGAGGACCTGAGCCCTAGGACCATGCCTCAGGACTACCTGGCATGATGACTCCTTGCTGTCCCCAGTCAACCTGGCCGTGCTGCTGCTCCAGTTTCAACTGTTCTGCCTGCGGCTATGGAACCCTGACCTGTTCACCGGACGTGCTACCTGTCCCAGACCTGCTGTTTTCAACTCTCTAGAGACAGCAGGAGCGGTAGAGATACTCACAAAGATCGGCAATGAAAAAGCCAACTGACACTTACTCTTGAGTTGCTGACTTGTTGCACCCTCGACAACTACTATGAATATTATTATTTGACCATGCTGGTCATTTATGAACATTTGAACATCTTGGCCATGTTCTGTTATAATCTCCACCCGGCACAGCCAGAAGAGGACTGGTCACCCCTCATAGCCTGGTTCCTCTCTAGGTTTCTTCCTAGGTTTTGGCCTTTCTAGGGAGTTTTTCCTAGCCACCGTGCTTCTACACCTGCATTGCTTGCTGTTTGGGGTTTTAGGCTGGGTTTCTGTACAGCACTTTGAGATATCAGCTGATGTAAGAAGGGCTATATAAATACATTTGATTTGATTTGTATGTCTCTATATGCTTGGCACATCTAGCCACTGGGATTTTTGCCCATTCTTCAAGGCAAAACTGCTCCAGCTCTTTCAAGTTGGCTGTGTTCCGCTGGTGTACAGCAATCTTTAAGTCATACCACAGATTCTCAATTGGATTGAGGTCTGGGCTTTGACTAGGCCATTCCAAGACATTTAAATGTTTCCCCTTAAACCACTCAAGTGTTATTTTAGCAGTATGCTTACACGGAACCCAAACTGGCTGCGCGCGTGCGCCATCGTGCATAAATGTATTTTGTCCCCCCACACCAAACGTGATCACGACACGCAGGTTAACATATCAAAACAAACTCTGAAAAAATTACATTAATTTGGGGACAGGTCGAAAAGCATTAAACATTTATGACAATTTAACTAGGTAGCTTGCACTTGCTAGCTAATTTGTCCTATTTAGATAGCTTGCTGTTGCTAGCTAATTTGTCCCGGGATATAAACATTGAGTTGTTATTTTACCTGCGATGCACAATTAATCCACACATAAAACGGTCAACTGAATCGTTTCTAGTCATCTCTCCTCCTTTCAGGATTTTTCTTCTCTGGACTTTATATTGCGATGGCAACTTTCATAAATTAGGTGCATTACCGCCACCGACCTCGTTCGTCTTTCAGTCACCCACGTGGGTATAACCAATGAGGGGATGGCACGGGGGTACCTGCTTCTATTAACCAATGAGGAGATGGGAGAGGCAGGACTTGCAGCGCGATCTGCGTCACAAATAGAACTGACTTCTATTTTAGCCCTTGGCAACGCAGACGCTCGTTGGCACGTGCGAGCAGTGTGGGTGCAATAATTGAATAATATAGATTTCTGACTTTATTTTGCAATGCGAGCAGTGTAGTCTGCCTGTTAGGGTCATTGTCCTGCTGGAAGGTGAACCTCCATCCCAGTCTCAAATCTCTGGAAGACTGAAACAGGTTTCCCTCAAGAATTTCCCTGTATTTAACGCCATCCATCATACCTTCAATTCTGACCAGTTTCACAGTCCCTGCCGATGAAAAACATCCCCACAGCATGATGCTGCCACCACAATGCTTCACTGTGTGGATGGTATTCTCGGGGTGATGAGAGGTGTTGGATTTGCACCAGACGTAGCGTTTTCCTTGATGGCCAAAAAGTTCAATTTTAGTCTCATCTGACAAGAGTGCCTCCTTCCATATGTTCGGGGAGTGCTGCTTAAAGTGGTCCTATGGACAGATAATCCAATCTCCGCTGTGGAGCTTGGCAGCTCCTTCAGAGTTATCTTTGGTCTCTTTGTTGCCTCTCTGATTAATGCCCTCCTTGCTTGGTCCATGAGTTTTGGTGGGCGGCCCTCTCTTGGCAGGTTTGTTGTGGTGCCATATTATTTCCATTTTTTAATAATGGATTTAATGGTGCTCTGTTGGATTTCAAAGTTTCAGGTATTTTTTTATAATCCAACCCCGATCTGTACTTCTCCACATCTTTGTCCCTGACCTGTTTGGAGAGCTCCTTGGTCTTCATGGTGTCGCTTGCTTGGTGGTGCCCCTTGCTTAGTGGTGTTGCAGACTCTGGGGCCTTTTAGAACAGGTGTATATATACTGAGATCATGTGACAGACCATGTGACACTTTATTTAACTAATTATGTGACTTCTGAAGGTAATTGGTTGCATCAGATCTTATTTAGGCGCTTCATAGCAAAGAGGGTGAATACATATGCACTCACCACTTTTCCGTTTTTTATTTAATTCAATTTTTTAAACAAGTTTTTTTTTCATTTCACTTCACCAATTTGGATTATTTTGTGTATGTTCATTACATGAAATCCAAATAATAATCTACTTAAATTACAGGTTGTAATGCAACAAAATAGGAAAAACGCCGAAGGGGATGAATACTTTTGCAAGGCACTGTAAGTTCCGGGATTCTTCCTATGGCATTGAGGAGTACACCACATCAGTCACTGGCTTCATCAATTCATCAGTGCATCGATGATGTAGTCCCCACATTGACCGTACGAACATACCTCAACCAGAAGCTATGGATTACAGGCAACATCCACACTGAGCTAAAGGGTTGAACTGCCGCTTTCAAGGAGCAGGACTCTAACCCGGAAGCTTATAAGAAATCCCGCTATGGCCTCTGACAAACCATAAAACAGGCAACGCGTCAATACAGGACTAAGATTGAATTTTACTACACCGGCTCCGACTCTCATCGCGTGTGGCAAGGCTTGCAAACTTTTACAGACAACAAAGGGAAGCACAGCCGCAAGCTGCCCAGTGACACAAGCCTACCAGATGAGCTAAATTACGTCTATGCTCGCTTCGAGGCTAGCAACACTGAAGCATGAATGAGAGCATCAGCTGTTCTGGACGACTGTGTGATCACACTCTCCATAGCCGATGTGAGCAAGACCTTCAAATAGGTCAACATTCACAAGGCTGCAGGGCCAGACGGATTACCAGGACGTGTACTCCGAGAATGCGCTGACCAACTGGCAAGTGTCTTCAATGACATTTTCGACCTGTCCCTGACTGAGTCTGTAATACCAACATGTTTCAGGCATACCACCATAGTCCCTGTGCCCAAGAACACTAAGGTAACCTGCCTAAATGACTACCAACCCATAGCACTCACGTCTATAGCCATGAAGTGCTTTGAAAGGCTGGTCATGGCTAACATCAACACCATTATCCCAGAAACCCTAGGCCCACTCCAATTTGCATACCACCCCAACAGATCCACAGATGATGCAATCTCTATTGCACTCCACACTGCCCTTTCCCACCTGGACAAAAGGAACACCTACTATGTGAGAATGATATTCATTGACTTCAGCTCAGTGGTCAACACCATTGTGCCCTCAAAGCTCATCACAAAGCTAAGGACCCTGGGACAAAACACATCCCTCTGCAACTGGATCCTGGACTTCCTGATGGGCCACCCCTAGGTGGTAAGGGTAGGTAACAACACATCTGCCATGCTGATCCTCAACACGGGGCCCCTTAGGGGGGAGTGCTCAGCGCCCTCCTGTACTCCCTGTTCACCCATGACTGCATGGCAAGGCACGTCTCCAACACCATCATTAAGTTTGCCGACGACACAACAGTGTCACTGACAATGATGAGAAAGCCTACAGGGAGAAGTTCAGAGACCTGGCCGTGTGGTGCCAGAATAACAACCTCTCCCTCAATGTGATTAAGACAAAGGAGATGATTGTGGACTACAGGAAAAGGAAGACCGAGCACGCCCCCATTCTCATCGACGGGGCTGTAGTGGAGCAGGTTGAAAGCTTCAAAATCCTTGTTGTCCACATCACCAACAAACTATCATGGTCCAAACACACCAAGACAGTCATGAAGAGGGCACAACAAAGCCTATTCCCCCTCACGAGACTGAAAAGATTTAGCATGGGTCATCAGATCATCAAAAGGTTCTACAGCTGCACCATCAAAATTATCCTGACTGGTTGCATCACTGCCTGGTATGGCAACTGCACGGCCTCCGACCGCAAGGCACTACAGAGGGTAGTAATAACATAATAACTTTGGACATGTGTGCGTTCCTATCAACGTAAGTTCATTATTTTCTGTATATAGTGTTGTCGTTTCAACTGTAGGCACATACAGTATGTATGTATATATGTATGTATGTAAGGAGCATAATGTGTTTACAGTTTTATTCACATGTTTTCAATTACTGGTGACAAATAATGCATTCCGATTATTGCATATATTGTAATGGACACCTATGATGTGTGTAAAATACTTTTTTGAAGGTTGTACTGATTATAATGCGTTAAGCTGTCAGACCAAAGATGTTATAATGAGGTGAAGGAATGGTTTACTCATCTTTCGGGTAAACTTCCGAAATTGATTAATGGGAAATGGATGATCGTAGACGACACACCCCCTTCAACATGCATACTATTAACAGACCAAACTCATCTTGTATCCTCTTATTATCTTTGGTTGATGCAAAAAAACAAGCACGGCGGTGCGCACAAACTACCCATCGTCGGATTACTTTCGATTTCTAGAAAGTTTTTTACTCAGTTATTTCGATCAGTGGTGAGCTCACCCGTGATGTGATTAATTATAAATAGTAATTGCTATTAGCTAATTCATATTGTAGTTTCTGTCAGCCGGGAATTATAAACATATGACCGCTTATGTTATGTGAATCCTTTTTTTATTTGGGGTTTATTTTTTATTATTTTTGTAATTTTTATTTTTGTTAAGTCAATCTTTCCTCAGTTAGCGCTAGGACATATGTAGCCTACATTTTTCCGGTTTGGATGATTGCGTTATGCTGTAGCTATTTCTGTGAATGTCTGAACATTGCATCCAAAAATAAACTGCTCACATTCTGGACATAACATTATAAGGACTGTGTTTGTGCAAAATGTTTCTAAAAAAACAGTGTGACCAGCCCAAATGCTGATTGTTGCGTCATACCGAAACTGGACGTTCTAAATAAGAGTTCTAATCACACCGGTTTGATTGTACACTACAGGGACCACTGTAGAATGATCACACCCACCCGTGTGTTGGTACATGTGAAAAGGTTAAAATGCCCTACCAATGTTTTTTGGGGGAAGTTTATGTCAGGTCCAATATTGTCAGGTCCAATGTTATGTCAGGTCCAATATTGACTATGCACCCAAGAGAGAAAGAAGTTGTGCCATCCTAGAAATGTTTTAGTGAAATATAATATATCAAATTTAGCAGACGCTTTTATCCAAAGTGACTTATAGTCATCTGTGAATACGTTTTTAGGTATGGGTGGTCCTAGGAATCGAACCCAATATCCTGGCGTTGTAATGCTCTACCAAGATACATCACAGGGTTACAAACACTTTGTGAAGCCTCAATTTAATATGATTTATAAAGCCTTTATTAAGCAGTGCTTATGCCACCCTTTATAAAGCACAGGTTTGTCCTATTTCACAGTGGGTTATATCACATTTGGCATTGGTGGTTATGTCACACGGTTATGCCACATTTATGAACCCTTTATTAAACATGACATATGGTTATAGATTATTTGCAAAACATTTATGTAGTGTTTATGAAGGTTTTATAAGTTGCACGTCATTTAAAGCGGGACCATTATCTGTAAGGTCCCTAAGTAAAGCAGTGAATTTCAAACACAAATTCTACAACAAAGACCAGGGAGGTTTCTGAATGCTTCGCAAAGAACCGCATCTATTTGTAGATGTGTGAAAAAAGAAGCAGAAATTGCATATCCCTTTGAGCATGGTGAAGTTATTCATTACACTTGGATGGTGTATCAATAAACCCAGTCATTACAAAGATAGAGGCGTCCTTCCTAACTCAGTTGCCGGAGAGGTAGGAAACCACTCAGGGATTTCACCATGAGGCCAATGGTGACTTTAGAACAGTTACATAGTTGAATTAATGGCTGTGATAGGAGAAAACTGATGATCACAATCGACTCTAGGTTTTTTTAACCAGTCAGAATTAATTTCTTACCTTAATCATCAAGGTTCGTTTCGGTTTCACTTTTACACAGTTTGACTGACAGCCAATAGACTGCAACACACTCCTTAATCTACAGATGGCACCACGCTTCATAATTAAAAGAGCAACACTCAGTTGACTGCAGTTATTTTTATTTATTTATTTTATTTTTATTTCACCTTTATTTAACCAGGTAGGCAAGTTCTCATTTACAATTGCGACCTGGCCAAGATAAAGCAAAGCAGTTCGACAACATACAACAACACAGAGTTACACATGGAGTAAACAACATACAGTCAATAATACAGTAGAAAAAAAAATAAGACTATATACAATGTGAGCAAATGATGTGAGATAAGGGAGGTAAAAGCAAAAAAATGCCATGGTGGCAAAGTAAATAAAGTATAGCAAGAAAAACACTGGAATGGTAGATTTGTAGTTTGAAGAAAGTTCAAAGTTCAAATATAAATAATATGGTGCAAAGGAGCAAAATAAATAAAATAAATAAATACAGTAGGGGAAGAGGTAGTAGTTTGGGCTAAATTATAGATGGGCTATGTACAGGTGCAGTGATCTGTGAGCTGCTCTGACAGCTGGTGCTTAAAGCTAGTGAGGGAGATAAGTGTTTCCAATTTCAGAGATTTTTGTAGTTCGTTCCAGTTCGTTCCAGTTATAACAACTCTCTCCATTTGGCTTAGAGGTGGTTGGGCAAAGTTGGCTAGATTGCTAGCTACCTCCAGACATAAATGAGAGAACACCTCACTCTGACCATTTTACTTGCCCTAGCAGAGCTGGTTAGGCTGTTTTCATGTTATCCAGAGCGTTGGTGACTGTAACTATGCTGCTGGCAACAATTGAATTAAGCTTTTTTGCTGACGTTTACTGACCCCTGCCATATTCAAAGGGTGTTGAGCATTCATAAATTAATCAGTTATTCTGCACTCTGGAACATTCAGACGAGAGTGCTCTGAAATCAGAGTAGATAGCCAGAGCGAATTTACAAACACGCAGAGTATGTCCACATGCCAGCCACTATCTCTCTGCTCCTCATCAGGAATGTCACCTGTTGTTATATGACACCTGAGATAAACAACAAGGCATCAATCAACTGAAAGTTCTTTAGATACATTGGATAGAAAGGGTACCAAAACAAGCTTCAACCCAGCATGAACAAAAAAGGGAATCAGGTGCTTGACTCAGGGACTTGTTTTTTAGTTCATTAGACACACTTTGTCAATGATGAGTGATGAGTGTTTTGGCTTAAAACAGAATCCCACACTGTATGTTGGATATATTCCAGGCACATTAATACTCATAGTACCAGTAGGCTTCGTCTCACTACTAGTGTCATACAGTGATTTAGTGTCCCCGTGACAGGCAAAACATAAACACACAGCCAGGTTACTGTCTGTCTGACAGAGCAGTGTTATGGGAATTTTATGAGAGCGATTCGTTAAGAGAGTGCTCTTTGTTTGCTCAGATCATGTATGAGAATCAGGTCTCAGTGAGACTGAGAGTGTGACCTCATGCACCAGAGATAACCAGTCAGAGGCTTCCCTGGGGCAGGTATGGACAGGTTGTCACCACACAGCTACAGCACACATTCAAAACAAACACATAAACACATTCCCCGAGACCTGGAGACGCATGCATACAGATACACATACTGTACACACCATATACTTATGATACGCACACGCACCCATTCAAAGGGCTCACACATTATGTGAAGATACTCTCCTATTCCCCCAACATACACACATTCACATCTAATGACAACACAGTGCACAAAAAACATAAATTTTTAACAAAGAACAAAACTTATTTGACAGCCAAAGACTGCCACCATATCATGTGTGCTCTGCTGGTGCGTTTATATTTAGCATCTACATAACATGACGGGCTGTTGAACATCATTAGCATTAATCCCAATTAGCAGTGCCATCTCCCTGCCAGGCCCTCACATGTGGGTGGAAGGCCATCATTATATAAGACTATGGTGGTGGCGTCCAATACCCAGTAGCCTATCCCGCGGCTCCCCTCTACCTGAGGATCGGCACGTAATTCTTTCCCCAGAGCACAGTGTCAGCATCCACACTGGGGCTTGGGCCAGCAGATGCGAGGCGTAGGCGGAGGAGAGGCAGAGGCAAGGAGCGGTCAGCGGGAAAACACACATGTCTATCCCCAATACTCTCCCACACCACCACTCACGACCCACTCACGCTCATTACACACACACAAAGGCCGATGTGTTCCCCCGCTTGCTCCTCTCAGAGCTCATAGCCTAGGTATGGGCATGCCACATTGGCCCTCTGCAGCAGTAAGCCTTCCCTCCGGGCCACTCGGAAAGGGGAACACTAATAATGTTGCACGCACAATCAGGTCATTTTGCTGCCATAACGGGCCAAGTGAAACGACATATGACAGGCTGTCCTACGCCCAGCTCTTTGAAGTTAGGAAGGACTATAGATTGTGAGGGGGCCGGACAGCTTTCGGATGGGATGACACCTGATGAACATGACTCATGACTCATTAAATCTGACTGGTTTATGTCCATGTGTCTTTCTAGGTGTGTGTGCATGTGTGTGTGCTCGCATGTATGTGTGGGTGTGCACACGTGCCTCCCTGGCGTGCTTGTGTGTGCTGGAACTAATCACTATGAAACAGTGCAGATACAGTGGATCCTGAAGCATCAAGCCTCTGGAGTTTGATATGTGTTTGTGACTCGAGAGATGAATTAGATCAGTCAGTGTGTGAGTGTGTGAATTGATGTGGAGTGAATGTCTAGGAAGGTGTTTGGGGTTTTACTTTCTAGGCCTGACTCAGAACTCTGAACTCTCTGTGCTAGTAGGCACGTCAGCATGCCTTCAGGGAGCAATGGATCCAGCCTGGACTAGCATGTTTGTTTTGGACAGGGGACCAAAGATTAATAAAACAAATTGTTTTAAACATGATACTCTGCTGCTGTGTGACTGGGCTTCTCAGTCATGTGCTGTGTTGTCCAGCTGGAGATGGACACAGCTCTGTACATTATCTGTGACTGGCTGTTTACTACATGTACATCTGCTAATCGTTAGCTGTCTTATCGGCTGCTATCTGAATAGGTCAATCGGCCAATTTTCTTGGGCCACAATAACTATAACTATTTTGCCAATTGGTTTGGTCCCCTCTACCACACGGAACCCCACTAATCTACCGACGG
Organism: Salmo trutta; assembly: GCF_901001165.1. NCBI lineage: Eukaryota > Metazoa > Chordata > Actinopteri > Salmoniformes > Salmonidae > Salmo > Salmo trutta. The sequence continues at coordinate 28,563,691 of NC_042960.1, read as the reverse complement.
AAACGCACGAGGTGGCTAAAAACTTCCGCCAACTTGCTACCCATGCCCCGGCTAGCTGTCTGAATCGCCGTGACCGCAACCGATCTCACTACACACTGGACCCTTTTGATCACTTGGCTAAGCATGCCTCTCCTTAATGTCAATATGCCTTGTCCATTGCTGTTCTGGTTAGTGTTTATTGGCTTATTTCCCTGTAGAGCCTCTAGCCCTGCTCATTATACCTTATCCAACCTCTCAGTTTTACCACCGACACATGCGATGACATCACCTGGTTTCAATTATGTTTCTAGAGACAATATCTCTCTCATCATCACTCAATGCCTAGGTTTACCTCCACTGTATTCACATCCTACCATACCTTTGTCTGTACATTATACCTTGAAGCTATTTTATCGCCCCCAGAAACCTGCTCCTTATACTCTCTGTTCCGGACGTCCTAGACGACCAATTCTCATAGCTTTTAGCCGTACCCTTATCCTACTGCTCCTCTGTCCCTCTGGCGATGTAGAGGTGAATCCAGGCCCTGCAGTGCCTAGCTCCACTCCTATTCCCCAGGCGCTCTCTTTTGATGACTTCTGTAACCGTAATAGCCATGGTTTCATGCATGTTAACATTAGAAGCCTCCTCCCTAAATGTGTTTTATTCACTGCTTTAGCACACTCTGCCAACCCGGATGTCCTAGCCGTGTCTGAATCCTGGCTTAGGAAGACCACCAAAAACTCTGAAATCTCCATCCCTAACTACAACATTTTCAGACAAGATAGAACGGCCAAGTGGGCGGTGTTGCAATCTACTGCAGAGATAGCCTGCAGAGTTCTGTACTACTATCCAGGTCTGTACCCAAACAATTTGAACTTCTACTTTTAAAAATCCACCTCTCTAAAAGCAAGTCTCTCACTGTTGCCGCCTGCTATAGACCACCCTCTGCCCCCAGCTGTGCTCTGGACACCATATGTGAACTGATTTCCCCCCCAACTATCTTCAGAGCTCATGCTGCTAGGTGACCTAAACTGGGACATGCTTAACACTCCAGCCATCCTACAATCTAAGCTTGATGTCCTCAATCTCACACAAATGATCAATGAACCTACCAGGTACCACCCCAAAGCCGTAAATACGGGCACCCTCATAGATATCATCCTAACCAACTTGCCCTCTAAATACACCTCTGCTGTTTTCAACCAAGATCTCAGCGATCACTGCCTCATTGCCTGCATCCGTAATGGGTCAGCGGTCAAATGTCCTCCACTCATCACTGTCAAATGCTCCCTGAAACACTTCAGCGAGCAGGCCTTTCTAATCGACCTGGCCCGGGTATCCTGGAAAGATATTGACCTCATCCCTTCAGCAGAGGAGGCCTGGTTATTTAAAAAAATGCCTTCCTCACCATCTTAAATAAGCATGCCTCATTCAAAAAATTTAGAACCAGGAACAGATATAGCCCTTGGTTCTCACCAGACCTGACTGCCCTTAACCAACACAAAAACATCCTGTGGCGTTCTGCATTAGCATTGAACAGCCCCCGTGATATGCAACTTTTCAGGAAAGTTAGAAACCAATATACACAGGCAGTTAAAAAAGCCAAGGCTAGCTTTTTCAAGCAGAAATTTACTTCCTGCAACACAAACTCAAAAAAGTTCAGGGACATTTTAAAGTTCTTGGAGAATAAGAGCACCTCCTCCCAGCTGCCCACTGCACTGAGGATAGGAAACTCTGTCACCACCGAAAAATTCACTATAATTGAGAATTTCAATAAGCATTTTTCTACGGCTGGCCATGCTTTCCACCTGGCTACCCCTACCCCGGTCAACAGCACTGCATCCCCCACAGCAACTCGCCCAAGCCTTCCCCATTTCTCCTTCTCCCAAATCCAGTCAGCTGATGTTCTGAAAGAGCTGCAAAATCTGGACCCCTACACATCAGCCGGGCTAGACAATCTGGACCCTTTCTTTCTAAAATTATCTGCCGAAATTGTTGCAACCCCTATTACTAGCCTGTTGAAACTCTCTTTCGTGTCATCTGAGATTCCCAAAGATTGGAAAGCAGCTGCGGTCATCCCTCCAACTGCTACAGACCTATATCTATCCTACCCTGCCTTTCTAAAGTATTCGAAAGCCAAGTCAACAAACAGATTACCGACCATTTCGAATCCCACCGCACCTTCTCCGCTATGCAATCTGGTTTCAGATCTGGTCATGGGTGCACCTCAGCCACGCTCAAGGTCCTAAACGATATCTTAACCGCCATCGATAAGAAACAATACTGTGCAGCCGTATTCATTGACCTGGCCAAGGCTTTCGACTCTGTCAATCACCACATCCTCATCGGCAGACTCAATAGCCTTGGTTTCTCAAATGATTGCCTCGCCTGGTTCACCAACTACGTCTCTGATAGAGTTCAGTGTGTCAAATCGGAGGGCCTGTTGTCCGGGCCTCTGGCAGTCTCTATGGGGGTGCCAGAGGGTTCAATTCTTGGGCCGACTCTTTTCTCTGTATACATCAATGATGTCGCTCTTGCTGCTGGTGAGTCTCTGATCCACCTCTAAGCAGACGACAGCATTCTGTATACTTCTGGTCCTTCATTGGACACTGTGTTAACTACCCTCCAGATGAGCTTCAGTGCCATACAACTCTCCTTCCGTGGCCTCCAACTGCTCTTAAATACAAGTAAAACTAAATGCATGCTCTTCAACCGATCGCTGCCTGCACCTGCCCGCCCGTCCAGCATCACTACTCTGAACGGTTCTGACTTAGAATATGTGGACAACTACAAATACCAAGGTGTCTGGTTAGACTGTAAACTCTCCTTCCAGACTCACATCAAAAATCTCCAATCCAAAGTTAAATCTAGAATTGGCTTCCTATATCGCAACAAAGCATCTTTCACTCATGCTGCCAAACATACCCTCGTAAAACTGACCATCCTACCGATCCTTGACTTCGCAATGTCATAAATTGCATGCAGTCTATCACAGTGCCATCCGTTTTGTCACCAGAGCCCCATATACTACCCACCACTGCGAACTGTAAGCTCTCGTTGGCTGGCCCTCGCTTCATACTCGTCGCCAAACCCACTGGCTCCAGGTCATCTACAAGACCCTGCTAGGTAAAGTTCCCCCTTATCTCAGCTCGCTGGTCACCATAGCAGCACCCACCTGTAGCACACGCTCCAGCAGCTATATCTCTCTGGTCACCCCCAAAGCCAATTCCTCCTTCGGCCACCTATGCTTCCAGTTCTCTGCTGCCAATGACTGGAACGAACTACAAAAATCTCTAAAACTGTAAACACTTATCTCCCTCACTAGCTTTAAGCACCAGCTGTCAGAGCAGCTCACAGCTTACTGCACCTGTTCCATAGCCCATCTATAATTTAGCCCAAACAACTACCTCTTCCCCTACTGTATTTATTTATTTATTTTGCTCCTTTGCACCCCATTATTTCTATTTCTCCTTTGCACTTTCTTCCACTGCAAATCTACTATTCCAGTGTTCTACTTGCTATATTGTATTTACTTCGCCACCATGGCCTTTTTTGCCTTTACCTCCCTTATCTCACCTCATTTGCTCACTTTGTATATAGACTTATTTTTCTACCATATTATTGACTGTATGTTTGTTTTCCTCCATGTGTAACTCTGTGTTGTTGTATGTGTCAAACTGCTTTGCTTTATCTTGGCCAGGTCGCAATTGTAAATGAGAACTTGTTCTCAACTTGCCTACCTGGTTAAATAAAGGTGAAATAAATAAATAAAATAAAAGATGTGGCTTCAATATATCCACATAATTTTCCTACCTCATGATGCCATCTATTTTGTGAAGTGCACCAGTCCCTCCTGCAGCAAAGCACCCCTACAACATGATACTGCCCCCCCTGTGCTTCACGGTTGGGATGGTATTCTTCGGCTTGCAAGCCTCCCCATTTTTCCTCCAAACATAACGATGGTCATTATGGCCAAACAGTTCTATTTTTGTTTCAGCAGACCAGAGGACATTTCTCCAAAAAGTACAATCTTTGTCCCCATGTGCAGTTGCAAACTGTAGTCTGGCTTCTTTATGGCGGTTTTGGAGCAGTGGCTTGTTCCTTGCTGAGTGGCCTTTCAGGTTATGTCGATATAGGACTTGTTTTCTTGTAGATATTGATACTTTTGTACCTGTTTCCTACAGCATCTTCACAAGGTCCTTTGCTGTTGTTCTGGGATTGATTTGCACTTTTCGCACCAAAGTACGTTCATCTCAAGGAGACAGAACGCGTCTCCTTCCTGAGCGGTATGACGACGGCTGCGTGGTCCCATGGTGTTTATACTTGCGTACTATTGTTTGTACAGATGAACATGGTACTTTAAGGCGTTTGGAAATTGCTCTCAAGGATGAACCAGACTTGTGGTCTACAATTTTATTTCTGAGGTCTTGGCTGATTTCTTTTGATTTTCCCATGATGTCAAGCAAAGAGGCACTGAGTGTGAAGGTAGGCGTTGAAAGACATCCACAGGTACACCTCCAATTGACTCAAATGTTGTCAATTAGCCTATCAGAAGCTTCTAAAACCATGACATACTTTTCTGGAATTTTCCAAGCTGTTTAAAGACACAGTCAACTTAGTGTGTGTAAACTTCTGACCCACTGGAATTGTGATACAGGAATTATAAGTGAAATAATCTGTCTGTAAACAATTGTTGGAAAAATTACTTGTTTCATGCACAAAGTAGATGTCCTAACCGACTTGCCAAAACTATAGTTTGTTAACAAGAAATTTGTGGAGTGGTTGAAAATGAGTTTTAATGACTCCAACCTAAGTGTATGTAACCTTCCGACTTCAACTGTACAGCTGCTTTACTGTGGAAAACTAGAGAATAGATCGTTGAGCCCAAATGGTTCTCATTGTCATAGACAGTATAACTAATTTAGTTGTCTTTATTTAGATGGAATCCTAAGTTAAAAAATATTACAGTTTACTAGAGAATACTAAAGTACTTACTGTAGAATTAAATATAGCAGACTGTAGTAAACTGTAATATATTGTACAATAATATACTCCACACTGTAGTAACCCTTGATAATGTGTAGTGCTTACTTTATAATTTCGTAGTATACTGTAGAATACTATACTACACACTGTACTATCCCTCGATTGTGTAGAGCTTATTGTAGAATTTTACAGCAGTTAGACTAGTGATCACACTGTAGACAATCGGCCTACGTTGAGTATACATTACACTGTTACAGTAGTAGCATTGGTAGTCATTTGCTGTCTTGTGATAAATTGTGTGATATTCTGTTTTTTGTATGCTTCTATGACTACCAGAATATTGGAATTTCTTGGTGAGATTACATTATTTGCCAGTAATGACTGGAAGCATGTGTAAATCTTGTAATATATATTTGTGATGATATTGTACTAACACTATTTTATCTTAATTAATAATAGATCAAGTTACCAATGCAATCTGTCTTATGCATGCAGTGTTAGGCTATTTATTTCACAATTACAAGTCTAGCTGACTGGCTGATATCTCAAGCCTACTTTCAGCTGAGAGTCTATTTAGCAATTACCCCACAGAAAATCCCATAATTATTTCCCTTGTTTGGTCTTCTCTGTCACTAAGACAATGATTATTGTTCTATTAGCAGTCTAAGTATAGGACTTACTAATGATGTTGGCATGACACTGCACTGTTTGGTACCATGAAGGTGCACGTGAAGGATGTCTGTGTTATGCATATGATTGATGCACGAAATACAGTACCAGTCAAAAGTTTTGAAATATCTACTCATTCATGGGTTTTACTTTATTTTTACAATTTTCTACATTTAAAAAAAATTGTGAAGACATCAAAACTATGAAATAACACATGGAATCACGTAGTAACCTACAAAGTGTTAATCAAATCAAAATATATGTTATATTTCAGATTCTTCTAAGTAGCCACCCTTTGTCTTGATGACAGCTTTGCACGCTCTTGGCATTCTCTCAACCAGCTTTACCTGGAATGCTTTTCCAACAGTCTTGGCCCAACTCTGTGGCCCAACTCTTCCCCCAAACCATCTCAATTGGGTTGAGGTCAGGTGATTGTGAAGGTCAGGTCATCTGATGCAGCACTCCATCACCTTATTGGTCAAATAGCCCTTACACAGCCTGGAGGTGTGTTTTGGGTCATTATCCTGTTGAAAAACAAATGATAGTCCCACTAAGTGAAAACCAGATGGGATGGCATATCACTGCAGAATGCTGTGGTAGCCATGCTGGTTAGGTGTGACTTGAATTCTAAGTAAATCACAGAATGTGTCACCAGCAAAGCACCCCCACACTTTCACACCTCCTCCTCCATGCTTCACGGTGCTCCATGCTTTCACAAGAAATTTGGACTCATCGAAGAACAGCTTTTGCACACTCTTGGCATTTTCTCAACCAGCTTCATGAGGTAGTCACCTGGAATACATTTCAATATTTATTTGACACCTTTTTGCTTACTACATGATTCAATATGTATTATTTCATAGATTTGATGTCTTCACTATCATTCTACAATGTAGATGTCACACCCTGATCTGTTTCACCTGTCCTTGTGATTGTCTCCACTACCTCCATGTGTCGCTTATTTTCCCCAGTGTATTTATCCCTGTGTTTCCTGTCTCTCTGTGCCAGTGTGTCGTGTATGTTTGTCAAGTCAACCAGCGTGTTTTTTCCTGTACTACATTTTCTCTTCTCTTTGCTAGTCCTCCCGGTTTTGACCCTTGCCTATTTTCTGGACTCCATTCCCGCCTGCCTGACCATTCTGCCTGCCCTGACCTCGAGCCTGCCTGCCCTTCGGTATCTACTGGACTCTGAACTAGTTTTAAACTTTTGCCTGTACACGACCATTCTCTTGCCTACCCCTTTTTGTATTAATAAACATCAAAGACTCCAACCATCTGCCTCCTGTGTCTGCATCCGGGTCTCGGCTTGTGCCCTTATAGTAGAAAATATCAAAAATAAAGAAAAACCTTTGAATGAGTAGGTGTACCCAAACTTTTGACCGGTACTATATACTGTATGTGATGTCACAGTGTGTGTTGTGTACTGTATGTATTTGAGTGTGTTTTTGTGTCTGATGTGTTGGAGCTGCCTGCCCTCCAGCGTGTATTCAAAGATAGTGTTTGTCTAATGTGGGCCTAAAACTCCTCAGTCACAGCTGGTCTTACACCATTCCCAGAGAGTCCTTATATGGCTCCGGAAAGGTGGTTCCTGTCAACGGACAGCTTACATGCTTGATACGTTATGCAAGAGATCTGGGTATCGGAGTCAAAGTGTAAACTAAACACTAGATTAGACACTAGGTTTACCCCTCAGATAATGGCAGTGAGCGGATAAAGACAACAACTAAGCATAGCACTATGAGGGTTAGATCAAATTTTATCTGGTCCCAAATAAAAAAATGCTATACTGTAATATTACTATAATGTAATATTCCTATACTATTTACATCAATTTAGCAGAGCGATTTACAAGAGCAATTAGGGTTAAGTGCCTTGCTTAAGGGCATATCAACAGTCAGCTCACCTAGTCAGCTAAGGGATTCTAACTAGAAACCTTTCAGTTACTGGCCTAATGCTCTTAACCGCTAGGCTACGCTACCTACACTGTAGACTTTTTGCAGATTTTACTGTAATATTCACTGTAGTATTTTTGTGTAAAACACTGCAGTGAATACTGTAGTATATACTGTAGAGTTTTTGCGGAAATGACTGTACTATACTGTAGTATTTTTGTTTTATTATCTTTGACATAAAAGTGGGAGCTTTCGCCTTGAAACCTACTGTGCAAATACTTAAAAAGCACATTTTCCATAACCTGTAGGTAGGTAGGACGAGTCTGAACGAATAGTTTAGAGCTTCAGCTCTTTTCTATAAGCTGTAGGGAACACAATATATGCTGTATACTTGGCATTTACAGGTAACTGCCAAAATAAAGGAAACACTTGAGTAAATGAAGGATAGAAAGTATATTGAAAACAGGTGCTTCCACACAGGTGTGGTTCCTGTGTTAATTAAGCAAAGCTTAGGGCCATGTATAAAATGTTCAGTTGCCCATTATTTTGACTACCATGACTAGAAAAAGAGATCTCAGTCGCTTTGAAAGAGGCGTCTCAAGGGTGCATAGGGGGTTGAAAGTGTGTATCTCAGTCACCAGATCTCAACCCATTTGAACAATTATGGGAGACAATTACAAGACAGCGTTTTCCACCACCATAAATAAAACACTCTATAACAAGGCACAATGAAGCAGTTCTGGCAGCTCGTGGTCACCCAATGCCCTATCAAGACAATTCATCTTGGTTCTTTTATTTTGGCAGTTAAATGTAGGTTTCTCACTCATGGGTGGCATAAATTAGGATATGGGGAGCGAAATGGGTGTGGTAAATGCTAATTTAATGCTATAAACACTACCAGTCAAAGGTTTGGACACACCTACTCATTCAAGGGTTTTTTCTTCATTTTTACTATTTTCTACATTGTAGAATAATAGTGAAGATAACAAAACTATGAAATAACACATATGGAATTATGTATTTATTAGAGATCCCCGTTAAACCCTCATTGGGGTGGCAGGTAGCCTAGTGGTTAGACTGTTGGGCTGGTAACCAAAAGGTTGCTAGATGAAATCCCTGAGTTGACAAGGTAAAAATCTGTTGTTCTGATCAAGGCAGTTATCCCACAGTTCCAAGGCTGTCATTGTAAATACGACTTGGTTCTTAAATGAAGGTAAAAATGTTTTTGCTGGTACTCTTCCTGGGATCCAAACATGTTAAAGCACTTACATTATATATAAAACAAAATATAAAACAGTACATCATATAATATTACACCACTACATATCTACAATACAAAATGTTTAATACCACCATACAATATCACAATGTATGCATATGCATGTGTCTGTACCTTTGAGTGTGTCTCTTCACAGTCCCCGTTGTTCCATAAGGTGTATTTTTACCTGTTTTTTATAATTTTTTATCTGATTCTACTTGCATCAGATACCTGATGTGGAATAGAGTTCCATGTAGTCATGGCTCTATGTACAGTAGTACTGTGCGCCTCCCATAGTCTGTTCTGGACATGGGGAGTGTGAAGAGACCTCTGGTGGCATGTCTTGTGGGGTATGCATGGGTGTCCGAACTGTGTGCAAGTATTTTAAACATACAGCTCAGTACATTCTGCTTGTCAACACCGCTTACAAAAACAAGTAGTGATGAAGTCAATCTCTCTTCCACTTTGAGCCATGAGAGATTGACATGCATGTCATTAATGTTATCTCTCCATGTACTTTTAAGGGCCAGCCGTGCTGCCCTGTTCTGAGCCAACTGCAGTTTTCCTAAATCCCTCTTTGTGGCACCTGATCACACTACTGAACAGTAGTTTAGGTACAACAAAACTAGGCCCTGTAGGACCTGCCTTGTTGATAGTGTTGTTAAGGCAGAGCAGCTGTTATGCGGGGTGGAGCAGGTGAACCCAAGTGCAGACTCAGATGAGGAGACAGGGATAAGGTAACCAAAGTATTTATTGAAAAGCAGGGGGGAGATGGGGTGCAGGCCAGGGGGAGGTTGGGCAGGTAGCCAGGAACCAGGAACTGAGGCTGTGGCAAAGAGAGCAGGAACAGGGTAAGCAGGTCTGGAGTGAAATCCAAGGAAGCAGTAGAGCGGGGGTCCAGGTCAGGGAAGCAGGACTGACGAGACGAGGGATTGGCGACAGGGACCAGAGTCAGAGCAGGCGGAACTGTAGTGGAGAAAAAAAGCAAAGTCAAGCTGTGGAAAACATGCACCACAGGATAATACACTCTATGCAGGAACAAACAGCTTGAAATGCAGACTGACTGAGCAGAGGCTATGATCTGGCAGGGCTGAGTATTTGAAGAGGTCTTGATTATGGAACAGGTTGCAGCTGGTGGGGATCTGCTCTGACTCCAGCACACCTATCTCCACTCACACAATCAGATACACCCACACAAAGAGAACAAGAGCCCTGGAGGAGTATCGGCAGGTTAGGGAGACACAGGATGAGATGTAGAGTGCATGGCAGGGACAGATGTAACAGCAACACTTTATTATGGACAGGCTTCTCCCCATCTTAGCTACTGTTGTATCAATATGTTTTGACCATGACAGTTTACAATCCAGGGTTACTCCAAGCAGTTTAGTCACCTCAACTTGCTCAATTTCCACATTATTCATTACGAGATGTAGTTGAGGTTTAGGGTTTAGTGAATGATTTGTCCCAAATACAATGCTTTTAGTTTTGATAATATTTAGGACTAACTTATTCCTTGCTACCCATTCCGAAACTAACTGCAGCGCTTTGTTACGTTTGTTAGTCATTTCAGTTGCTGTAGTAGCTGACGTGTATAGTGTTGAGTCATCCGCATACATAGACACACTGGTTTTACTCAAATCCAGTGGCATGTCATTAGTAAAGATTGAAAAATGTAAGGGCCTAAACGGCTACGCTAAGGAATTCCTGATTATGTTTGAGAGGCTTCCATTAAAGAACAATCCTATGTGTTCTGTTAGACAAGTAATTCTTTATCCACATTATAGCAGGGGGTGTAAAGCCATAACACATACGGTTTTCCAGCAGCAGGCTATGATCGATAATGTCAAAAGCGGCACTGAAGTCTAACAAGACAGCGCCACAATAATTTAATCATCAATTTATCTCAGCCAGTCATCAGTTATTTGTGTAAATGCTGTGCTTGTTGAGTGTCCTTCCCTATAAGCGTGCTGAAAGTCTGTTGTCAATTTGTTTACTGTGAAGTAGCATTGTATCTGGTCAAACACCATTTTTTGACCAGATACAAGATTTTTTTTATCAAACACCAGATCAACACAAGATTTTTTACCAGGGTTGGTAACAGGCTGGCTGGTTGGCTATTTGAGCCAGTAAAGGGGGCTTTACTATTCTTGGGTAGCGGAATAACTTTAGCTTCCCCCAGGCCTGAGGGCACACACTTTCTAGTAGGCTCAAATTGAAGAATAGAAGTGGCAATATCGTCCGCTATTATCCTCAGCAATTTTCCATCCAGATTGTCAGACCCCGGTGGCTTGTCATTTTTGATAGACAACAATCATTTTTTCAACTCTTCCACACTGACTTTACAGAATTCAAAAGTGCAATTTTTGTCTTTCATAATTTGATCAGATAGACTTGGATGTGTAGTGTCAGCGTTTGTTGCTGCCGTTGCTGGCATGTCATACCTAAGCTTGCTTATCTTGCCAATGAAAAGGTAATTAAAGTAGTTGGCAATATCATTGGGTTTTGCGATGAATGAGCAATCTGATTCAATGAATGATGAAGCCGAGTTTGTCTTTTTTCCCAAAGTGTAATTTAAGGTGGTCCAAAAGGTTTTTACTATCATTCTTTATATAATTTATTTTTGTTTCATAGTATAGTTTATTTTCATTTTAATTTAGTTTAGTCACATGATTTCTAAATTTGCAATTACATTTGCCAATCAGTTGGGCTGCCAGACCCTCTCAACCCTACCATTTTTCAATTCCTCATCAGTCCAAGGGGATTTAACAGTTTTTACAGTCATTTTCTTAATGGGTGTGTGCTTATTTGTAACTGGAATAAGCAATTTCCTAAATGTGTTAAGTGCAGCGTCTGGTTGCTCCTCATGGAGTGGCAGGTAGCCTAGTGGTTAGAGCATTGGGCCAGGAACTGAGAGGTTGCTGGATTGAATCCCTGAGCTGACAAGGTAAAAATCTGTAGTTCTGCCCCTGAACAAGGCAGTTAACCCACTGTTCCCTGGTAGGATGTCATTGTAAATAAGAATTTGGTCATAACTGACTTGCCTAGATTAAAATAAATAAATCACACACACCAGCAAATATTATTTACATATATTAGGCCCACTCCTTGGAACTTTGGTTTTGCTAGATATGGCTACTATATTGTGATCACTACATCCTCTGGATTTGGATACTGCTTTTTCGCACACTTCTGCAGTATTAGTAAAGATGTGATCAATACATGTTGATGATTTCATTCCTGTGCTGTTTGTAAATACCCTGGTAGGTTGACTTAAAACCTGAACCAGTTTGCAGGCACTGGTTAAAGTTTGACGTTTTTGGGCAGCTTGAGTGGGCAGCTTGATGAGAGCCAGTCAATATTTAAATCACCCAGAAAATATACTTCTCTGTTGACATCACATACATTATCAAGCATTTCACACATATTACCCAGATACCAACTATTAGCACTTGGCAGTCTATAGCAGCTTCCCACAAGAATGGGCTTAAGGTGAGGCAGATGAACCTGAAGCCATATTCCTTCAACATTATTTAACATGATATCGTCTCCAAGATTTACAGGAATGTGGTTCTGAATATAGACCGCAACAACGCCCCCGTTGGCATTTCTGTCTTTTTGGTAGATGTTATAACCTAAAAAGTGTTAAACAAATCAAAATATATGTAATATTTGAGATTCTTCAAAGTAGCCACCCTTTGCCTTGATGACAGCTTTGCACACTCTTGGCATTCTCTGAATCAGCTACACCTGGAATGCTTTTCCAACAGTCTTGAAGGAGTTCCCACATATGTTAAGCACTTGTTGGCTGCTTTTCCTTTCACTCTGCGGTCCAACTCATCCCATACCATCTCAATTGGGTTGAGGTTGGGTGATTGTGGAGACCAGTACGTCTGATGCAGCACTCCATCACTCTCCTTCTTGGTCAAATAGCCCTTACACAGCCTGGAGGGGTGTTGGGTCATTGTCCTGTTGAAAAACAAATGATAGTCCCACTAAACGCAAACCAGATGGGATGGCATATTGCTGCAGAATGCTGTGGTAGCCATGCTGGTTAAGTGTGACTTGAAATCTAAATAAATCACAGACAGTGTCACCAGCAAAGCACCGCACCATCACACCTCCTCCATGCTTTACGGTGGGAACCACACATGCGGAGATCAACCTTTCACCTACTCTGCGTCTCACAAAGACACAGCGCTTGGAACCAAAAATATCAAATTTGAACTCATCAGACCAAAGGACAGATTTCCACCGGTCTAATATCCATTGCTCGTGTTTCTTGGCCCAAGCAAGTCTCTTCTTGTTATTGGTGTCCTTTATTAGTGGTTTCTTTGCAGCAATCGAGCATGAAGGCCTGATTCACTTGGTTTCCTCTGAACAGTTGATGTTGAGATGTGTTTGTTATTTGAACTCTGCGAAGCATTTATTTGGGCTGCAATTTCTGGTAACTCAAATGAACTTATCCTCTGCAGCAGAGGTAACTCTGGGTCTTCCTTTCCTGTGGCGGTCCTAATGAGAGCCAGTTTCATCATAGCACTTGATGGTTTTTGTGACTGCACTTGAAAAAACGTTCAAAGTTCTTGACATTTTCTGCATTGACTGACCTTAAAGTAATGTCATCATGTAACGATGGACTGTCATTTCTCTTTGCTTATTTGAGCTGTTCTTGCCATAATATGGACTTGGTCTTTTACCAAATAGGGCTATCTGCTGTATACCAACCCTTCCTTGTCACAACACAACTGATTGGCTCTATCGTATTAAAAGAAAGAAAGAAATTCCACAAATTAACTTTTAACAAGGCCCACCTGTTAGTTGAAATTCATTCCAGGTTACTACCTCATGAAGCTGGTTGAGAGAATGCCAAGAGTGTGCAAAGCTGTCATCGAGGCAAAGGGTGTCTACTTTGAAGAATCTGAAATATAACATATATTTTGATTTGTTTAACACTTTTTTGGTTACTACATGATTCCATATGTGTTATTTCATAGTTTTGATGTCTTCACTATTATTCTACAATGTACAAAATAGTAAAAAATAAAGAAAAACTCTTGAATGAGTAGGTGTGCCGCAATTTTTGACCGGTGCTATATATGTGATGTCACAGTGTTGTATACTGTGTTGTATACTGTACAGTGGGGAGAACAAGTACGTGTCACATATATCCTGCCGATTTTGCAGGTTTTCTGTATAATTTTTTGTATAATTTTTAAGTAAATAATTTGCATTTTATTGCATGACATAAGTATTTGATCACCTACCAACCAGTAAGAATTCCGGCTCTCACAGACCTGTTAGTTTTTCTTTAAGAAGCCCTCCTGTTCTCCACTCATTACCTGTTTTAACTGCACCTGTTTGAACTCGTTACCTGTATAAAAGACACCTGTCCACACACTCAATCAAACAGACTCCAACCTCTCCACAATGGCCAAGACCAGAGAGCTGTGTAAGGACATCAGGGATAAAATTGTAGACCTGCACAAGGCTGGGATGGGCTACAGGACAATAGGCAAGCAGCTTGGTGAGAAGGCAACAACTGTTGACGCAATTATTATAAAATGGAAGTTCAAGATGACGGTCAATCACCCTCGGTCTGGGGCTCCATGATCATGAGGAAGGTGAGGGATTAGCCCAGAACTACACGGCAGGACCTGGGAAATGACCTGAAGAGAGCTGGGACCACAGTCTCAAAGAAAACCATTAGTAACACACTACGCCGTCATGGATTAAAATCCTGCAGCGCACGCAAGGTCTCCCTGCTCAAGCCAGCGCATGTCCAGGCCCATCTGAAGTTTGCCAATTACCATCTGGATGATCAAGAGGAGGAATGGGAGAAGGTCATGTGGTCTGACGAGACAAAAATAGAGCTTTTTGGTCTAAACTCCACTCGCCGTGTTTGGAGGAAGAAGAAGGATGAGTACAACCCCAAGAACACCATCCCAACCGTGAAAGATGGAGGTGGAAACATCATTCTTTGGGGATGCTTTTCTGCAAAGGGGACAGGACGACTGCACCGTATTGAGGGGAGGATGGATGGGGCCACGTATTGCGAGATCTTGGCCAACAACCTCCTTCCATTGAAGATGGGTCGTGGCTGGGTCTTCCAGCATGACAACGACCCAAAACACACAGCCAGGGCAACTAAGGAGTGGCTCCGTAAGAAGCATCTCAAGGTCCTGGAGTGGCCTAGCCAGTCTCCAGACCTGAACCCAATAGAAAATCTTTGGAGGGAGCTGAAAGTCTGTATTGCCCAGCGACAGCCCCGAAACCTGAAGGATCTGGAGAAGGTCTGTATGGAGGAGTGGGCCAAAATCCCTGCTGCAGTGTGTGCAAACCTGGTCATGAACTACAGGAAACGTATGATCTCTAATTGCAAACAAAGGTTTCTGTACCAAATATTAAGTTCTGCTTTTCTGATGTATCACATACTTATGTCATGCAATAAAACGCAAATTATTTACTTAAAAATCATACAATGTGATTTTATGGATTTCTGTTTTAGATTCCGTCTCTCACAGTTGAAGTGTACCTATGATAAAAATTACAGACCTCTACATGCTTTGTAAGTAGGAAACACTGCCGATTTTTGCAGGTTATCAAATACTTGTTCTCCCCACTATGTATTTGATTGTGTTTTTGTGTGGGATGTGTTGGAGCTGCCTGCCCTCCAGAGATAGTGTCTGTCTAACGTGGACCTAAAAGTCCTCAGTCACAGCTGGTTTTACGTCATTCCCAGAGAGAGTCCTTATATGGCTCCAGAAAGGTGGTTCCTGTCCACAGACAGCTTACAGGTTTGACATGTTTTGCAAGACATCTGGGTGTCAAAGTGTAAACTAAACACTACAATGTAGAAAATAGTAAAAATAAAGAAAAACCCTTGCATGTGTAGGTGTGTCCAAACGTTTGACTGGTACTGTATACACTGAACAAAAAATCTGAATGCAAGATTCAACAATTATGATTTTACTGAGTTATAGTTCATATGCTGAACAAAAAATACGCAACATGCAACAATTTTTACGATTTTACTGAGTTACAGTTCATATAGTGAACAAAAATATATACGCAACATGCAACGATTTTACTTAGAGTGCATGTAAGGAAATCAGTCAATTGAAATAAATTCGTTAAGCCCTAATCTATGGATTTCACATGACTGGGAATACAGATATACATCTGATCACAGATACCTTAAAAATGGGTCAGAAAACCAGTCAGTATCCGGTGTAACCACCAATTGCCTCATGCAGCGTGACACATCTCCTTAGCATTGATTTGATCAGGCTGTTGATTGTGGCGTGTTTTCCCACTCCTCTTCAATGGCTGTGCGAAGTTTCTGGATATTGGTGGGAACTGGAACACTGTCATACGTGTCGATCCAGAGCATCCCAAACATACCCAATGGGTGACATGTCTGGTGAGTATGCAATCCATGGAAGAACTGGGATGTTTTCAGCTTCCAGGAATTCTGTTCAGATCCTTGCGACATAGGGCCGGGCATTATCATGGTAAAACATGAGGTGATGGCGGCAGATGAATGACACGACAATGGGCCTCAGGATCTCTGTGCATTCAAATTGACATCGATAAAATGCAATTGAGTTTGTTGTCCATAGCTTATGCCTGCCCATACCATAACCCCACCGTCACCATGAGGCACTCTATTCACAATGTTGACATCAGCAAACCGCTCGCTCACACAACGCCATACACACTGTCTACCATCTGCACGGTACAGTTGAAACTGGGATTCATCCGTGAAGGGCACACTTCTCCAGCATGCCAGCAGCCATCGAATGTGAGCATTTTCCCACTGAAGTTGGTCTGCAGTCAGGTCAAGACCCTAGTGAGAACGTCGAGCATAAAGATGAGCTTCCCTGAGACGGTTTCTGACAGTTTGTACAGAAATTATTCGGTTGTGTAAACCCACAGTTTCATCAGCTCTCATCAGCTGTCTGGGTGGCTGGTCTCAGATGATCCCGCAGGTGAAGAAGCCAGATGTGGGACGGCAGGTAGCCTAGTGGTTAGAGTGTTGGGCCAGTAACCGAAAGGTACAAATATGTTGTTCTACCCCTGAACAAGGCAGTTAACCCACTGTTCCTAGGCTGTCATTGTAAATAAGAATTTGTTCTTAAATGACTTGCCTAGTTAAATTAAAACATATATAAAAAATGTGGAGGTCCTGGGCTGGTGTGGTTGTGAGGCCGGTTGGGTGTACTGCCAAATTCTCTAAAATGATGTTGGAGTGGCTTATGGTAGAGAAATTAACATGACATTTGCATGCTCCCTCAAGACTTTGTTTGTGACAAAAAAACATTTTAGTGGCCTTTTATTGTCCCCAGCACAAGGTGCACCTGTGTAATGATCATGCTGTTTAATCAGCTTCTTGATATGCCACACCTGTCAGGTGGATGGATTATCATGGAGAAATGCTCACTAACAGGGTGTAAACAAATGTGTGGACAAAATTTGAGAGAAATTAGCTTTTTGTGAGTATGGAACATTTCTGGGATCTTTTCTGTCAGCTCATGAAACATGGGATCAACCACTTTACATGTTGCGTTTCTATTTTTGTTTAGTATATGTCAGAGGTGCACAACTTATTTGTCTAGATGATGGCATGATGATTCAAGGGGACAGGGTGGTTCAAGGTATCTACAGTATATTGCACAGGTGCAGGTGCCCTTGCCCTGTAATATGGTTCAAGCTCCAATTTTGTTGTTCTTCCTCTATTGCCACAAAGTCTTTGCAAATGTATTATTTAAGTTAACCCATTATTTTTAAATGTTTTTAATTGAACCTTTATTTCATTAGGCAAGTCAGTTAAGAACAAATTCTTATTTACAATGATGGCCTACCCTGGCCAAAACCAGGGATTGTAGTGACACCTCTTCCTCTGCAATGCAGTGCCTTAGACCGCTGCGTCACTCGGGAGCATTAGTCTAAGCCCTTTACTAAGCCGTGGGAGGGGGTTCTACTAAGCTATATGGAATTGTTTTAAGAAGGTCATACCAAGGATCATTCTGCTATTTGATTTTGTATTTTAAGACCACTTCAAATATAAAAAAAATACATCTTTAAGTATTCAATGAAAAATTATATTTGGCCTTACTGCTATTAGTTTATACAAACGCTTGAATAACAGATTTACTACATGAAACAACACATAGTCCCCCCAAAAAATCTAAAGGAAGTTTGTTCTGAAGTGTTTGTCCTATATCTGACAGATATAAGAAAGATCAAGAAACATTTGTAAAAAAAAATGTATATGTATTTGAACCCTTATTTTGGCATTAACCTGTCTCCATATTTTGGCATTAAACAGTCTCCATATATACCTCCATACATTTTTTTCAACAGGTACTGGAGACCTTCAGACGAGTCTTGTGTGGGCGTCCCATAGCAAAACAACCGAGTTGTAAGTGTTCTTGAGAGTCTCACCTTTCCACAGTGGGCATTGACTCTAGGGTGTTTTAAGCCACAAAAACAGCAGGAAATGACAAAAAAACGAAATGTCATAATTTGGCTCGTTTTCCCTCAGTAGTTTTTCGTCTCTGACTGGACGTGTCGTTTTGATAATCCCTGGTTTAACAGTAATTTGGCTTCATTAGAGTGCTCCGGGAACCCCCATTTCCTAGGTAACAATATTTGCCAGTGCTGCTGGACTGGCTGAGGCTTTGGGGAACAGTATTTTGCAGGGCTGCTGGGCTGTCCTGGGCTATGCTTGGATCAGGTTCTACACGACGCAGCTACCCGTAGTCTAATTGGTGTCTTCGTTCAGCACGTAACTGGGACTGCAGCTGAATAACACATCCAAGTCATTAATGTGTTTGGATCGAGCCGGCAGATGGGAAACTGAGCTCTGACTAAGCAATTAGTTGGCGGTGTAGCCTACTGTGGGTCACTATTTACTTATGAATACAAGCTGAATAAAAGCTGCTACTGTACTCACTCACATTGTGGTTGATTCATATTCAACATCTATCTTATGTACAGCCTTGGATTTCACATAGAGCATCATGGATAGCTGGAGGAAAGTCCTGCTGGTGATCACAATTTACTGTATACAGAGTTACCACTGAATGGAACTCACTCATGTTATGAGCTGTCTTGTGATGGTCATAACGATGCCGGAAACTGAAAAGGAACTGTACACACAGTGGACACACCAGCATGATCTTGAGATATTTCTAACAAAACTTTTGGAGTGAGGGGTGGTGTTATCTGTGTTCACAACACTAGATCGCAGTCATAGTTGATTGGTGTCATAGGTCATAGTGATAGTTGTCATGGAAACACCCTAGTACTAGGTGTGGAGATTTGTGGCAGTGAGAGCCATGTATGAAATATATGGCTCTGGGGGAAGTGTTAAGGGAACTGGTCATAAGGCTTCATTCCATATGACATCAGATGCGACTGATTATTTGCAGTAAGTTACAAACAATAGGACACTGTAGGAGCAAGGGCTCGCATCTAGCTGACACTTATGAGGAAATCCGCTCTCACAAATTCGCTCTTGTTAAGATTTCCCTTCACTGGAACTAAGGGGCCTAGCCCGAACCATGAAAAACAGCCCCAGGCCATTATTCCTCCTCCACCAACTTTTACAGTTGGCACTATGCATTCGGGCAGGTAGCGTTCTCCTGGCGTCCGTCAAACCCAGATTAATCCGTCGGACTGCCAGATGGTGAAGCGTAATTCATCAATCCAGAGAACGCATTTCCACTGCTCCAGAGTACAATGGCGTTGAGTTTTACACCACTCAAGCTGACGCTTGGCATGGTGATCTTAGGCTTGTGTGTGGCTGCTCGGCCATGGAAACGCATTTCATGAAGCTCCCGACAAACAGTTATTGTGCTGACGTTGCTTCCAGAGGCAGTTTGGAAATCTGTAGTGAGTGTTGCAACCAAGGACAGACAATTTTTACACGCTATGTGCTTCAGCGGTCCTGTTCTGTAAGCTTGTGTGGCCTATCACAATGGCTGAGCCGTTGTTGCTCCTAGATGTTTCCACTTCACAATAACAGCACTTACATGGCAGACATTTGACAAACTGACTTGTTGGAAAGGTGGCATCTTATGACAGTGCCACATTGAAAGTCACTGAGCTCTTCAGTCAGAACTTTTTTTAAAAATTGTATTTAACTGGGCAAGTCAGCTAAGAACAACTTCTAATTTACATTGACAGCCTACACCTGCCAAACCCAGATGACACTGGGCCAATTGTGCACCTTTCTAATGCCAGTGTTTGTCTATGGATAATTGCATGACTGTGTGCTCTATTTTATACACCTGACAGCAACAGATGTGGCTGAAATAGCTGAATCCACTAACTTGAAGGGATATCCACTTACTTTTGTATATATAGTGTATCTTGGCGGTCAAATGTTGTATATTTTAGCAGTGAATGTAACATATTTACATTTACATTTTACATTACATTTTAGTCATTTAGCAGACACTCTTATCCAGAGCGACTTACAGTAGTGAATGCATACATTTCATTTAAAAAAATTCTGTGCTGGCCCCCCATGGGAATCAAACCCACAACCCTGGTGTTGCAAACACCATGCTCTACCAACTGAGCTACAGGGAAGGTTATTTAAAAATCTATTATTATCATCAACAATTTGCATTGTGAAAACTAATGTGAAATGGTTATAATATCAATTTTAGGAAGAGGAGGGTACTGCAGATCACTTGCTGTACCCTCGCGGAAACCACTGGTCTAGGGAATGCTGAAGCTCTACAATTTTTCATAGCACACAAAACTGAGAGACATTTAGAAAGGTCTAGAACTCACCTTTCTGGTAAAAATAGTTATACATTGCTGAGGTGTTCTCACTTTTGAGGACACAAGCTCAAGTACATAGTGCAAATATGATGAAATATTGAAATATGAAAAATCAGATATTATTTTTTTCCTATTCAACAAAAGTGGGAATATGGCTTGAAATGACAGGAATGCATTCTACATATAGTAACAATCAAATTATAAATAACTTAGTGTAAGATTTCACCTTTTTATAACTGTAAAATAAATATGATAATTCTTCATGACAGAACAACTTTTCTGCCAAACGTCCTCTGAGAGACACAGAGACACCATTCAAAAGTGTGCCAACTCATTGCAACTTCAGTTTCAAGCAAGATTTCATCCTTCTTGTTGAGCCCTATAATAACAGTGAGATGACACTGCTATTGTTTCATCTGCTAGACGCTCCCATTTCCCTACAAGGTTCACAGGCACAGGAAATCATTCATTTGTCTAGATAGGTCACAAAATGTGAGATGTTGCTCCCTATGCAAATAGATTAGTTCAGGAAGGTGAGCTTATGTCATATTTTCAAGAATGGCTTTTTTAGTTTCTAATCAATCGTAAAAATATATATATATTTTTATAAAAAGTACAGACTCAGCACTTCAAAATGGTATATCATACACTGCAGTTGAGGGAAACATGGGAAATGGTATGTTTCTTTCAAAGTTGATAAACTTGTTATCCCACTTAGGCGAAAAATGCCCTTGAATGATTTTCACACTGTCTAGAGAGCTCCTCTTTGTTTACGCCCATTAAACCTATTCAGCATTGTTGTCATTTTAATTATTGATGCACATTGATTCTTTAAGAACTTTTATGTCTTAGGAATTTAGTACAACTGCCACACTGGTATATATTATCATAACACTAAATATGCTTTTCTGCATCTCTGCTAAAATCTGGCTAAAAGATTGAAAGGAATATGAGTCTTATTAAGTACATTTAGTGATTGCTTGCTTTTCTAAAATCTAGCAATCTTGCCAGCAGGTATGCCAGCTAAAATAGTTACATTTACATTTTAGTCATTTAGCAGACGCTCTTATCCAGAGCGACTTACAGTAGTGAATGCATATATTTCATACAATTTCATACATATCATACATTTTTTTTTCTGTGCTGGCCCCCCGTGGGAATCGAACCCACAACCCTGGTGTTGCAAACACCATGCTCTACCAACTGAGCTACAGGGAAGAGTACAATCTAGAGTAGACAATCTACTCTAGATTGTAGGCCGTCATCGTAAATAAGAATTTGTTCTTAATAACTGACTTTCCTTGTTAAAAATACATGTTAAATAAAAAATAAATAAGAACTTGATTGATAGCCTGAAATGGCTTGGTAGCTAGTTTGGGAGATTGGGAACCTATCTAGTTGGCTAGGTAAAGATGTTGAAGATCATTTCTGCACGCACTAGAGTATCTAGCATATTTTAGCTCCATGGTGCACCTTGGAAGGAACCACTTACTAGGGAGAATGGGGGGGGTAGTCTTTGCCTGGTCCAGTCAGTGTGTCCCCTCCACAAAATACATTTGATAGATCTTTCAATTATGATAAAACGTAAGCTTAAAAATGAAATTTAGTAATCAATAAAACATTTACATAATTTATTTTAAACAGGCCAAATCTTTGGGGGCACGTGCCCTTGTGCCCCCTATGGATCGTGGACTTCAGGAAACATCAGAGGGTGCACCCCCCTATCTACATCAACGGGACCGCAGTGGAGAAGGTGGAAAGCTTCACATTTCTTGGCGTACACATCAGGGACAAACTGAAATGGACCACCCACACAGACAGTGTGGTGAAGAAGGCGCAACAGAGCCTCTACAACCTTAGGAGGCTAAAGAAATGTGTCTTGACACCTAAAAACCTCACAAACTTTTACAGATGCACAACTGAAAGCATCCTGTCGGGCTGTATCATCGCCTGGTACGGCAACTGCACCACCCGCAACCACATGGCTCTCCAAAGGGTGGTGCGGTCTGCCCAACGCATTACTGGGGGCAAACTGCCCGCTCTGACATCATACACCTGGTGACCTGGTCAGCGTGCACTGTGCCCAGCTCGCCACAGGAGTCACTAGTGCACAATGAGACAAGGATATCCCTGCCAGCCAAACCTTCCCTAAACAGGACGATGCTGGGCCAATTGTGCACCTCCCCATGGGCCCCCCCCCATGGGCCTCCCCCATGGGCCCCCCCCCATGGGCCTCCCCCCATGGGCCTCCCCCATGGGCCCCCCCCCATGGGCCTCCCCCATGGGCCCCCCCCCATGGGCCTCCCCCATGGGCCCCCCCCCATGGGCCTCCCCCATGGGCCTCCCCCATGGGCCTCCCCATGGGCCTCCCGGTCGCAACAGAGCCTGGGCTCAAACCCAGAATCTCTGGTGGCACAGCTAGCACTGCGATGCAGTGCCTTAGACCACTGCGCCACCCGGGAGGCCCCTAATCTCAATTTTTTGACGGCGTCCCACAAAGATACTGTATGTTTACTAACACAAATTAGTGATTATGTTATTAGTTATGTCTGCATAAATATTTTCAAGATGTTGACTCTCACTAGTGCTGGCTTCTGAGCCTCTGTATTGTGGAGACATTTATGCGTGGTCTGGTTTATGCAAAAGTTTGCTTTAAGTATCATCTAAAGTTAAGGTAGAACATTAATGGAGATATTTCCTTGTTTACTAAATTATTTAAATTATTGATGTAGTGGAAGCGTGGGCTTTGAAGACCAGCAGGTGGTTGTGTATGTTCATGTTTACAGGCCAGGAAGTCGGAAAGCAGGGAATGACGTATGGGAGAGAGCAGATGTCCTCTCATATTTCCTCACAAAATTCAAATATGGGAATGTTTTAGAGACTACTTAATGCACACTAATTAATGGCAACTAATTGGTTGAAATTGTTGAAATTGTCTTACCACTTCTAAAGCATAAAATCATTTCTAATAACAAACTACCTTTGTGCCAGCTACTTTTCTTTAGAAATCTAAAATCAGCTTCAACTAGGACATTTCTTAAGTGAATTAGTCAACCAGGCCTTTAAACATCCAACAATAATACCATAACATACATGGTAAACCTCAAACATTTGTATATTTGGATGAGTCATACAAGAGCACAGCATACACTACGAGGAGCCTAAACAACCCATCTTAAATGTGTGGTAAGTGGGGTGAAAAGCAGAGGGGGAAGCAAAGATCCTCTCTGGGAGAAGGGATTGTAGGGGACAGACTAAAGAGACACCTGTCAAGCACAGTTGGTTCACCATTTATTGTATACAGTGACACGTCAATGCCCAGTTTTGACACACCAAAACTGACACATTACTTCCAGGGTTTGTTACCACTGTCACTATACATAACACCAGTGGTGATTTTAGCATGTAAATCAAAGCTACTGTACATATAACGTGATTTACATTTACATTTTAGTCATTTAGCAGACGCTCTTATCCAGAGCGACTTACAGTAGTGAATGCATACATTTCATATTTTTTTCCCCCCGTACTGGTCCCCCATGGGAATCGAACCCACAACCCTGACATTGCAAACACCATGCTCTACCAACTGAGCCACACGGGACCAATTTAAAAAAAATAATAATAATAATAAATAAATATATAAAAAAATGAGGATTTGACATCCTTTTATCTGTGGCCAATAACCTTGAGCCTTCTTGGAAGGGAACTTGTAATATAACTCTATGGCAGGACCCAAAGGGCAGAAATTGTGGATGTCTACCCTTGCTAAGGACATACACTTTGCGATGACGTAGTGTCGCCATGAGTGACAGAACACTGAGCCAATCACGGCACAATGCGCCTATTTTTTGCTGGCTCGCCCCACCACCACAGATTTTTATATATATATATATATATTATTATTATTATTCTTGTATTTATTTATTTTTCTAGAAATGTGGGTCTCAAAACAGGCACCTGCCCTGAATGAAGGGTCGCCACTGCATAATACGGGAAGTCACTAGAACAGCCCTCCTGCCCTGCCTTGCCCTGATGTCCCAGTGGGCGGTGGCTGGTTGGCAAGTTGGGAAAGCATAAAATATTGCAGTGAGTTGATGAGTTGTGTTCATGTTGGTTATAAAGTGTTACAGAGTTTGTTGTCAATAAAACTGTGAGTCAGAGGTGTTGGCTACACATCCACTGCTACTGCAGATGCTGGTGTTTATGGTAGCACGTTAAACTCTCAGGTACATGTCTTATTTCAGTCTTTACAGTGAAAAGGAAGCTGTCAGAACACTTCCACTGATCCTACAGAATGGCCACTAATCCCAGCTCTAGTAAAGTATCTATAAAATATCTGATAGTTCAATTCAAACTTTCTTGGACATTTTGTGACCCTAAAAGTCTTGAGATTAATCTATGTCTCATGTTATTTGGACCCATTACCTTATTTACTTTATCTCTGGATATTAGACAAAAGATTGGATTAAGTAATCCACTGCTTGGCATTTACTAACACATATAGGTCGGCAGGCAGCCAGGACCAGAATGGATTGCCTCTGAGTGAGTACAACCAAAGGCCTAGTTAAATAAAGGTTAAATAAAAATATATACATATAATCTGCTACACCATTGTGCTCCTGCACCTCCTCCTAGTGGTGAGTCTATGGCAGAAGCTGACAGAAGCTGACATAAAGCCAGTCATTGTTTCCCTAAGGGAGCTATTAAGGGGTAGCCTCATACAAACCAGAGGTTGGAACTGGTTAAACCGGAAAATAATGACAATATTCAAGGAACAGATTCAGAACCGGGAACAAAAGTGATCTATACTATTCCCGAACAAAACCGTTATTTTAAAAGCATGGAAACCGGTTAATAATGTTATTTTACATTCCGGACATTTTTTTCCCAGTCCCCCAACAAAATCTAATTGTAAAAAAGTAAAAAAATAAATAAAGATTTCAGAGGTTTAAAAAGGAACAGAAAGTAATGATATAAACCTTAAAAAATGTTGGATTCTAACCGTTTCGGACCTTTATTTTGCTGGTCGGAAAAGTGGAACATAATGAAAAAAGTATGCATCCAACCTGATCTTGCGAGCTTCAGTTTTGTTTCACTACTCAAGCAGTTTCAAACTGTTTGAGCCCCTCCCTTCTGTCCACTGTATAGCCAGACCAATCAGCATCCTCTGAATATCTGTGGGGGTGGTTTACCACAACAATTGGGAATTGATTAATTTATTTTATTTAACCTTTATTTAAAGGTTCCCCTACCGGGGACAGTGGGTTAAGGAGAAGTTTATCTATAATTCTGTGCATAACACTTGTATCTTTTGTCAAAGTTTATGATGAGCATTTCTGTAAATTGATGTGCTCATTCATCGGATGTTTTGGAGGCAAAACATTTCTGAACATTAAACGCCCATGTAAAATGGGGTTTTTGGATATTAATATGAACTTCATCGAGCAAAACATACATGTCTTGTGTAACATGAAGTCCTATGAGTGCCATCTGATGAAGATCATCAAAGGTTAGTGATTCATTTTAGCTGTATTTCTGTTTTTTGTGATGCCTCTCCTTGCTTGGAAAATGGCTGTGTGGTTTTTCTTTTCTAGGCGCTGTCCTAGAACTCTGTGAAGCATTTATTTGGGCTGCAATTTCTGAGGCCGGTAACTCTAATGAACTAATCCTCTGCAGCAGAGGCAACTCTGGGTCTTCCTTTCCTGTGGAGGTCCTCATTAGAGCCAGTTTTATCATAGCGCTTGATAGTTTTTGCGACTGCACTTGAAGAAACTTTGACTGACCATGTCTTAAAGTAATGATGGAGTGTCGTTTCTCTTTGCTTATTTGAGCTGTTCTTGCCATAATATGGACTTGGTCTTTAACAAATAGGGCTATCTTCTGTGTATTCTGTATGCAGTACCAGTCAAAAGTTTGGACACACCTACTCATTCCAATCTTCTGTATACCAACCCTACCTTGTCCCAACACTACTGATTGGCTCAAATGCATTAACAAAGAAAGAATCTCCTCAAATTAACTTTCAACAAGGCACACCTGTTAATTGAAATGTATTCCTCATGAAGCTGTTTGAGATAATGCCTTGAGTGTGCAAAGCTGTCATTAAGGCAAAGGGTGCCTACTTTGAAGGATCTCAAATATAAAATATAGGAAGATGCAGAGGGGAGGTGGAGATCAAGGAGAACAGTCAACAGCTGGCTTTAAAGTGGCATGACAAACGAGATGTCCATGTTCTCTCCACTGACCATAGAGCAACCATGTTGACCACATGGAAGGTGGACCACCTGACAAGAGAGAGAAAAATCAAAACACACTGTGTGCTTGATTATAACCTCAAAATGGGGGCAGTGGATAAGGCAGACATGGTAAACAGCTTTGTGGAATGCACTCGGAAAACAATCAAGTGGTATAAGAAGATATTTTTCCATCTGATCGACACTGCTGCCCTCAATGGCCACCGCCAACTAACAGGTGAGATGATTACTGAACAAGGTATTTTTTGTAATTGGACGTACAGTGCACATACAAATCACATACAGTTCCATTATGCAATTATAGTGACAATATCTCACCCACCTACCCACTGCCTCATCATCCTCTCCATTCCCTCATCCTCCCCACTCCCTCATAGGTAAAGTAATTACCTACCAAAAGTACAGAGAGAACCTCATGAGAGGGCTGCTGGAGGAGCACCACACCCCTCGGCGCCCATCCACTTGGGGTCGTCCTGCTGCGGACAATCCCCTACGCCTCACTGCACGGCATTTTCCCTGCAAAGTCCCTCAAACTGCTGCTCAAGGTAGTTGCACACGGAGGTACTGCAAAGTGTGCCTGTCTGGCACCAATAGAAGTAAGCAGAGGAAGTTGACAAAATACATGTGTTTAGCTTGTGATACACCTCTATGTATTTCACCATGCTTTGGGGAGTATCATATGCTCAAGCACTATTGAGCACATCTGCAGCAATTAGTGACTGACTGACCTGACAGGCGACTTGACAGGTGACCTGCCATGATACTATGCCTTTAGAGGTGGGTGGGTGGGGGGGTGCAGTTGTTGTTCAGTCACTGCATGAATATGAAATATGGGTTATGCATATTCGTTTTTTTTCTCCTCTAGTAAAAAACACGTTTTTGTTGTTGTTGTTCAACCAACCACAACCAATCAATAATGCAATAAAATAGACTACTATTACATATGTGTTTCTTGCTGTGTTTTCATCCAGTAAAACTGATAAGGAATGTACGCTAGCATACAAAAGCTGGCCTCAATCTTCTCCTCGAAAGATGTCCAGCTCCAGTTATGATATTGGAAAATACTGTTTGTGGTTTCTGAAAGTACAGAATAAAGAGGAATTATTAGTAATTAGAATACAATAATAGGATATAGCAATAAAACAATATTTTCAAAGAAGTAACGTAATAACACTGCTATTGAAATAGTATATTGCATTGACAAAATCATACATTTGAGTTATAACAGTAAGAAACAGTAACCTTTTGAGCTGCACAAGGTGGAAGGCTAGGGCAGAACAAAGTTATTGTCACGCCCTGACCTGAGAGAGACGTTTTTCTCTGTTTGGTGAGGTCAGGGTGTGACATGGGGTGGGCATTCTATGTTTTCGATTTCTTTGTGTTTAGCCGAGTATGGTTCCTAATCAGAGGCAGCTGTCTATCGTTGTCTCTGATTGAGAATCATACTTAGGCAGCCCTTTCCCTCCTTCAGTTGTGGGATCTTGTTTTTGTACAGCTCAGTAAAGCCTTCAGAACGTGACGTTCGTTTTCCTTTGTTTGTTGTTTTGATTTAGTGCTCTGAGTTATAATAAATATTAATCATGAGCACTTACCACGCTGCACCTTGGTCCACTCCTCATTATGACGAATGTCACAAAAGGACCAAGCAGCGTGGTCAGGAGACATGGACCTGGGAAGACATCCTGGATGGCAAAGGATCCTGGACATGGGAGGAGATCGAGGCTGGATGGGATCGCCTCCCATGGGAACAGGTGGAGGTAGCGAGAGCAGAGCGGCAACGAGATGAGGAACTAGCACGGCAACGAGGCAAGCATGAGAGGCAGCTCCAAAACAATTTGGGGGGGGGGCACAGGGGGTGATTGGCTAAGTCAGAGTTCAGACCTGGGCCAACTCCCCATGCTTACCGTAGGGAGCAGGTGACCAGTCAGGCACCGAGTTATGCTGTGATGCGCACTATATCGCCAGTGCGCATTCATAGCCCGGTGCGATCTGTGCCTGCGCCCCGCATTTGCCGTGCTAGAGGGGGCATTCAGCCAGGACAGATTGTGCCGGCTCAGCGCTCCTGGTCTCCAGTGCGCCTCCTCGGTCCAGGATATCCTGCACCAGATTTACGCACTGTGTCACCAGTACGCCTTCACAGCCCAGTTCGTCCTGTGCCAGCGCCCCGCACTTGCCGGGCTAAACTGAGCATCCAGCCAGGACCGGTTGTGCCAGCCATACGCTCCAGACCTCCAGTGCGCCTCCACGGCCCAGTATATCCTGTGCCAGTTCTACGCACTGTGTCGCCAGTGCGCCTTCACAGCCCAGTTCGTCCTGTGCCAGCGCCCCGCACTTGCCGAGCTAAAGTAAGCATCCAATCAGGACGGGTTGTGCCAGCCCTAAGCTCCAGACCTCCAGTGCGCCTCCATGCCCCAGTATACCCTGTGCCTGCTCTGCGCACCCGGTCTCCAGTGCGTCTCCCCAGTCCGGTGAGACCGGTTCCAGCTCCACATAAGAAGCCTCCAGTGATGATCCATGATCCGAGGCCTCCAGTGATGATCCATGGCCCGGAGCCTGTGGTGACAATCCATGGCATGGAGCCTGCTGCAACGGTCCGGAGTCCGGAGCCTCCGGAGACGGTCCGCAGTCCGGAGCCTCCGGCGATGATCCATGGTCCGGTAATACAAAAGAGGAGGGATCAGAGGGCGGAGCGGGGCTACGCCCCAAACCATGGGTAGATGCCCACCCGGACCCTCCCCTATAGGTTCAGGTTTGCGGCCGGGAGTCCGCACCTTTGGGGGGGGACTGTCACGCCCTGACCTGAGAGAGCTGTTTTTCTCTGTTTGGTTAGGTCAGGGTGTGACATGGGGTGGGCATTCTATGTTTTCTATTTCTTTGTGTTTAGCCGAGTATGGTTCCTAATCAGAGGCAGCTGTCTATCGTTGCCTCTGATTGGGAATCATACTTAGGCAGCCCTTTTCCCTCCTTCAGTTGTGGGATCTTGTTTTTGTACAGCTCAGTAAAGCCTGCAGAACGTGACGTTCGTTTTCCTTTGTTTGTTGTTTTGATTTAGTGTTCTGAGTTATAATAAATATTAGTCATGAGCACTTACCACGCTGCACCTTGGTCCACTCCTCATTACGACGAACGTCACAGTTATGCTAAATAGGCCTAATGAAAACAAAACATGGTTATACATTTTTTATTTATTTAATAACAAATTATTACTTACAATGACGGCTAACACCGTCCAAACTCGGACAATGCAAGGTCAATTGTGCGCCGGTCGCTCTATGGGACTCCCAATCACGGCCAATCAAGATACAACCTGGATTCGAACCAGGGTGTCTGTAGTGACACCTCTAGCACTGAGATGCAGTGCCGTAGACCGCTGCGCAACTTGGGAATCATAAGGCCAGGGTAGCTTCAAAATACAACACAAGCTAATACTTCTCTGACGCAATTAGTATTGTTTTACAGAACTAATAGAAGAATGTAGCTAGCTACATAAGCACGATTGAATATAACACCATAAAGGTTATGAAATGAGTAACGTTACCTCACGTTTCCGCAGTTATAAGGAATATACAAATATATTACGCTCCATACATACAGTAAGCTACAGTAGAAACGACATACAGAAACTATTATAACGTAATTAGACACTTACTTTGATAGAAACACACACATTTCCAAAGTTATTATTAGTAATAAAAACAACAATGACTGCGATGCGGGCAACAGACAGAAAATGTGAACACGTATGTGCAGATCCTGTTCTGACAGGAGATGCGCAAATGTCTGCAGACTTGAACTGCACAAACAATTGGGAAGTGCTTGGGGAATTTTGTCTGGGTCAGAAATGTCAAAAAAATTAATTGCCCGCAAAAGTAAAAAGGAATACTTTTATGTGAATGAATGAGGAGGCGGAACACACCTCAATTCAAACTGTTCTTAGAAAATAAAAACTAGAAAGTCATTTGAAATTGACAAGTTGAAACAGCCATAAATAAAAACAGGCTGCGTGCCTTGGTTTGAGGGCAGCGCAGATTAAATGTACTGTTGCAGAACAAACACATTCTGGAATGGAGAGAACGTTGTAACAGCATGTGCATAAAAAAACTCACGCTGGGGCGACCGTAAGAGATATTTGGAACCCACGTATGAAAAGATTAACATCACTATCACAAGGCAGGTCCTACAGGCTCTAGTTTTGTCGCACCTGGACTACTGTTCAGTCGTGTGGTCAGTTGCCACAAAGAGGGACTTAAGAACATTGCAATTGGCTCAGAACAGGGCAGCATGGCTGGCCCTTTGATGTACACAGAGAGGAAATATTAATATATGCATGTCAATCTCTCCTGGCTCAAAATGGAGGAGAGATTGACTTCATCACTACTTGTATTTGTGAGAAGTGTTGACATGTTGAAAGCACAGAGCTGTCTGTTTAGACGACTAGCACACAGCTCGGACACCCATGCATACCCCTCAAGACATGCCACCAGAGGTCTCTTCACAGTCCCCAAATCCAGAACATACTTTGGGAGGCGCACAGTACTACATAGAGCCATGACTACATGGAACTCTATTCCACATCAGGTAACTGATGCAAGCAGTAGAATCAGATTTACAAAACAGATAAAAATACAACTTATGGAACCGTAGGGACTGTGAAGCAACACAAACATGCACGCGCATAATAACATATACACTATACACACACGTACACATGGATTTTTTTGTTGTTAATATGTGGTAGTGGAGTAGGGGCCTGAGGGCACACACTTAGTTATAAATAAAAAATGTTATGAATGTATTGTAATGTTTGTTAAATTGTATAACTGCCTTAATTTTGCCAGATCCCAGGAAGAGTAGCTGCTGCCTTGGCAAATACAAATACACCGCATCCGCCAGTGGGTGCTCCTGATCTCACTCATCCCATTGTACCATGACAGATCCATGGTACTATTTATGTTTATGTCGTCTGTTCACTAGAAATTAGGCCAAATTCAATTCAAAAATTTTTTGTTTTGATACCTACCCGGGTTCTAAAATTCCAAATCCAATAGCTAAATGGTCCATCTTATGAACATCTTAAAACAATTACAATTGTTAGCTTAGTCGATATCACCATCTAAGGGCTTAGACCAACAGGGGTTAAGGTCTTCATCTACATGTCCTGATTCAAAAGATTGCTAAAAAAACATAGGCTACTTCAGTTATGATCCTACACCGATTAAGATAATAAGACTAAGCCATTTACATCAGTCATTATCAGTTTGATATTGAATTATTAGTGTGCATGTAAACCGACTTACTGGTGTTTCTTGAGATGCTTGGTAGTGTATTTAGGCTACCACTGGCTGGCCTATACGCATTTACATATGAAGAAGATGGAATGCATTTTATAATCTTTTACCTCCTCCCCCAACAAACATAAATTGTACAATTGTGTTGTATTTCTCTTCTTTGTATTGCAGCTTACTTTTTTGCACACTGGAGCAAACAAGAGCTATGTCTGATGCTTTGGCTGAATGTTTGAAAGAAAGATGAAGAGAGGCAGCAGGAAACATTCAGTAGTACATTCAACTATGAGGTGGTACTACTACCACACACTTTAGGTTCAGGTATGTCCCTCCCGTTTCATCCTGGTTGCTCCCGCTTGGTTCCTAGTGAATACACCTCAGGATATTTCTCTAGGTCCCGCGTGGCGCAGCAGTCTAAGGCACTGCAACGCAGTGCTTGAGGCGTCACTACAGACCCTGGTTTGATCCCGGGCAATATCACAACTGGCCCTAATCAGGAGTCCCATACGGCGGTGCACAATTGGCCCAGTGTTGTCCGGGTTAGGGGAGGGTTTTGCCGGGGTAGGCCATCATTGTAAATAAGAATTTGTTCTTAACTGACTTTCCTAGTTAAATAAAGGTTAAATCAATAAAAAAAAAAATTTAAACTATTGATTGCTCAACTTTTACTTGGTGCATTCTGATATTCAACCACATGAGGGCAGACCTGTCTATAAGAAACCAAATGTCCTATTCTGCAGCCCTGCTCTGTTGATTAAATTGTCGCCAGTCCAGAGATTGTCATAATGAGGAGTTGTTGATCAATAGAGGTCATTGATCAAACTATTGATAAACCTTGCATGTGCAGTGCATAGTCTCTGTTATGGACATACTCAAATTGATTATACAAAAACATACACCATCATGTTTTGAAACTGCTAGTCAATCATGTATCAACTGAGAAAACCGCTGTAGGAGCATGTTAAGTAGGTTTTGTTATCAGAATGGTATCAAAGACTAGGAGGTCAAGGTCATGAAAGTGCGTAATAAATCAAGTGTCATATACAATGTGGCAGTTGAGGAGTCCCTTTGGCTAAAATAACTTTAGAGGAAAAACAAACCACCAGGAAACATACTGTAGGGGCCTAACTTGCCGATCCAGAGTTTTCTGTCCAGATTTATTACATGCACAAGAGCTAGGTTCTTTCCCAGCCTTTGAGAATTGGAGAGAACATTGAATTATGTAGTACTTACATATTTCAAAGATTAATGCACACAGTCCACCCTTATTGTGTGACTGTAATATCTCTTTCATACACAGACCAAAATCCCACTAATTTACCATGTCTGCTTTTTATACCAGCATTCTTCGTATATCTGAAATGGGTAGGCGGTTAAAAAAAAATAAGCCACATAAAGAACTACAGTGCCTTGCAAAAGTATTCAACCCTCCTGGCATTTTTCCTATTTTGTTGCATTACAACCTATAATTTAAATAGATTTTTATTTGGATTTCATGTAATGGACATACACAAAATAGTACAAATTGGTGAAGTGAAATGAAAAATACATGTTAAAAAAATTCAAACCCCCCCCAGAAAAGTGGTGCGTGCATATGTATTCACCCCCTTTGCTATGAAGCCCCTAAATACGATCTGGTGCAACCAATTACCTTCAGAAGTCACATAATTAGTTAAATAAAGTCTACCTGTGTGCAATCTAACTGTCACATGATCTGAGTATAAATATACACCTGTTCTGAAAGACCCCAGAGTCTGTAACACCAGTAAGCAAGGGGCACTATGAAGACCAAGGAGCTCTCCAAACAAGTCATGGACAAAGTTGTGGAGAAGTACAGATCAAGGTTGGGTTAAACGTATAACAACCCCAAACAGGTACCCCAAAGCACCTGAAACAGGTTCGCCAAAGTACCACAAACAACCCCACAGGTACCCAGAGTTTTTCTCTGCCTCATGGTAAGAAAACTAATATATGAATCATTTTTTATATATATTTGAAATCTGGCCGCAGACCCCCTGCAGTATCTTGTTCTGGGGTTGTTTGGGGTACCTGTTTGGGCTTATTTCAGGTACCTGTTTGGGGTTGTTTGGAGTATTTTAAGGTACCTGTTTGGGGTACTTTTGGGGACTCAGAGGTCACGTTAATGCAGAATTCTGTGTTTTTCACACAGAAAAAAAAGAAAACGCATAATAATGTAAATAATGTGAATGCAGATCTAAAATGCTTCTTATTGTAATTCCTGCTCGGCATCAGAAACATTTTGTGCTTCAGTTGCACTTCTCCACTTGAATGAGAATTCATGAATGGGCATTCTATCAGCAGACAGCACTCTGACTGATGTGTAGCTACTTTTCTCCTGTACTTTTCTTGGTGTAGCCTACTTTCTCTGGTAAAATGCAGGGTTAACTTCAAGAAGAACAGGAAATGTAGCTGGCTACGTTCTTTCTATGATAAACATTACAAATATGATTGACATGCATCGTTTTTGCAAAAAATACCTTACTTTTTCATTATCAGCTCATTTACTTGTGTGGCTGCTAGCCAAATAGCGTTGCACATCTGTTGTCATCTGATGAAAATAAAGCTATTTTCTGCAGAATGTGTTGTACTGATGTATATTCTGTGAAGGAAAACTATGGTGGCATGCCCCTGATCACTCTATTGAAAAAAACAAAAAACAATTGATCTTCAATATAAAACACAGATATTTTGATGGTCTACATTTTGAAAATGCAGATTTCAGAACTCTAATATGACCCCTGGCACCTGTTTAAGGTTGTTTGGGGTGATTGGTAGGGTTGGGATGGTGTTCTTCGGATTGCAAGTCTCCCCCTTCTTCCACCAAACATAACGATGGTCATTATGGCCAAACAGTTCATCAAACCAGAGGATATTTCTCAAAAAAGTGCAATCTATGTCCCCATGTGCAGTTGCAAACCGTAGTCTGGCTTTTTTATGGTGGTTTTGGAGCAGTGGCTTCTTCCTTGCTGAGCAGCCTTTCAGGTTATGTCGATATAGGACTTGTTTTACTGTGGATATAGATACTTTTGTACCTGTTTCCTCCAGCATCTTCGCAAGGTTTGTGTGCGGATTTAGCCCCTAATCTCAAAAGGAAGATATGCTGTAATCATGCCATACCTGTATCTGTCCAAGTACTGTCCACTCTGGGATTCCTCGCTACTGGGACATTCCAGAGAGAAATGAGTGACAGGTGGGGTATATCACAGCCATCACTCAGCCGCCTCCTGCCACAAATGATCGATGCGAATCTACACGTATTGTCCACGAGATACATTTACATTAGTTTCCCATTTGCAGGGGACGAACAGGCACACACGTCAAAGCTTAGGGGTCATAGGTGCAGTTGACTGCATGCATATTGCCTTACTCGCACCGTCTGTAGATTAACATGCATATGTATATGTTAACAGGAGGAATTTCCATTCATTGAATGTTCAGATCATCTGCAATGCCTGTATGCCGCCTCAATGCCTGTATGCCGCCTCAATGTATGCTCCAAGTGGCCAGGGTCTACACACGACTCATTCATTCTGCGCCACAGCAGAGTAGGCCTGCATCTAGAAGCTGGTGAGAGTGGAGGTGGGTGGCTTCTCGGTGAGTATTTATTTTTCTCCAGTGTATAATAGCTTGTTAACCGTGCAAAAATAATGTAACACAATGGTTTTACCCTATTAGGTGACTGGGGCTATCCACTGAAAACGTGGCTTCTGACTCCCTTTGCCGATCCCCGAACAGCAGAGGAAATGCACTACAATTTGGCGCATGGCAGAACAAGGTCAGTTGTGGAGTGCACCATCGGACTGCTGAATGGCAGGTGGCCTTGACGCATCAGGTGGAAAAATCCTCTACAAGCCAGAGAAGGTAACTTAATTTAATAAAAATACAAAACTTAAATTTTGTTTTAAAATGGGTCAACTTAAAGCAACATATACCAACATTTTATATTTAGCATTATATTGAAATTGCACACCCAATAGCTGAAAACAGTTTTAATTTGGCCCTACGGTTACTGAGATGTCCCCTTGAAGCTTGTTCATTTTTCAGCAATGCTAGTGTAAACAAATGGAATCAGCTGATTCCTATCGTTTCAACTAGCATTGCAACAAACTGCGAACAGATTTCAAGGGGACATCTCAGTAACTGTAGCGCCCATTAGTAGTGCAAGTTTGTTCGACAAGAACATTGGGGTATGCAATTTCAAACCAAAATATAAAATGTTGGCCTGTTTTAAGATTGAATGGTTTCCCTCCCTAATCAAAGGTAACACGCATAATACTGACATGTGGTGTGCTCCACAACATAGCCCTGAGGCATGGTATTGCAATGGATGCGGACATTAGAATGAACCCCCAAGAGCCTCCTAACCCACCACCCAATGGAGCACCTGCTCCGGCTGATGCAGTGAGGAGGTGGCAGCTCATACAGAGATTGGTGGTAAGAAACAGAATGCCAGACAATATACAAAGCATAGGTTTTTTATTCATGTTGTGGAAAATGTTCAACAATTGCATTATGTAAATTAATTAAAACCCTGCGTATTCTTCCGAATCCAGTCGCAATCTGCCCAACCAATGTGTTCAACTCGTTCTGGGTTTGCAGGACTGAGGTTGTCAACACGCAAACTGTAGACGTGGATGCAGACGTGGATGGACCCTCAACACCTGTGGCCAAACCTTCCTCCTCACTCCTGGCACCTGCTGATTTGGGAGCCTCATGCACTTTATCCCTGGGTGGAGGGCGCATGGGCTGCAATGCAGCTTCCCTTGCTGGAGGGGGCACCCTCACCCGGCACACGGGCTGCAACTCAGCTTCCCCTGTTTCCATGTGAATAAAATAAATCAGTGCATGTCTTGTATATTAAGTTACTGACAACCAAGTTTCACATTCTCTTAATTACTTACCGTGATCTAGCGATGCTGTCTTTGGGGTTTCTCAAGCCGACTTCACCGTTTCCGATGTTATTGCTAAATGATGTAAAAGTTGGGATTAAACAAGATGAAAAATAAAGCAATATAGAAGAAACTCACCTTTTTTGAAACATTCACTGTCACCATTGGAACATATGCCAGTGTATGCGCTTTCCCCAATGATTGCCCTGATGCGCTGGTCCATTTGGGAGAGCTCCGATGTGCCAGGCCCCTCTCCCGTTGCCTTAAAGTTGCGGTTATGAATGGCTATTATTTTTTTTACCTTGCAGTTTAAGGTCAGACCATTTCTTTTTCACATCATCCACAGATCTGTCTTGCTGCCCCACCTCATTCACTGCAACGGCAACACACTCCCAAGCTACTTGTTTAGCTTTCTTTGTCAACCCACTATTTAGTCCACCGAATAATACGTGTTGCCTGTCTTCAATCTCTACCATCGCCGTGATCTCGTCTTCCAAAAATTCTTCTTTTCTCTTCTGGTCCATGGCTATTCCTGACTAAACCCTCATTTGTGCTAACATTCTACAAGGGGAAATTGCTGATTGTAAGGCACGTTCAGGTGCCGTCAATTTTAAGATAATTAGAGATTTATAGATCAGAGGTGTGTAAGTTACAAATGGGCTTCTTAGATCCTGCGTAAGCAAGGTTTTTTATGCTCAGTATATTTTAGGAATCGAACGTAAGCACACCGTCGGAAATTATATTACGACTAAGTTCAAGTATAAATCTAAGAACATTTTTATAAATGAGGTCCCAGAGCTCTTACTTTGCAGATAAGCGAAGCACCTGTCACTGTGATCTTATTTGTCTTTTGGGCCCAGCCCATTCCTTCAGTCATGTGTCAGGCTAGGCATGGGTGTTATACTGTATATTTTTTTACTCTGGGGCCTGAGCCATTTGTTGACTGTTTTTTTCCTAGAACTGACCTTAAAACCTCTCTAGGGGGTGTGGGACGCTACCGTCCCACTTGGCTAACATCCAGTGAAATTGCAGAGCGCCAAATTCAAAAACAGAAATACTCAAAAAAATTCATAGAACATACAAGTGTTATACATCGGTTTAAAGATTAACATTTTGTTAATCCAACCACGGTGTCAGATTTCAAAAAGGCTTTACGGTGAAAGCATACCATGTGATTATCTGAGAACAGTGCCCAGCAGACAAATCATTGCAAACAGTTACCAGTCAAGTAGAGGAGTTACACAAGTCAGAAATAGTAATAAAATTAATCACTTACCTTTGATGAACTTCATATGGTTGCACTCACAAGACTCCCATTTACTCAATAAATGTTTGTTTTGTTCGATAAAGTCCCTCTTTATATCCTAAAACCTCCGTTTTGTTCACGCGTTTTGTTCAGTAATCCACAGGCTCAAAGGCAGTCACAACAGACAGACAAAAAATACGAAAAGTATGAGTAGAGTTCGTAGAAACATGTCAAACGATGTTTATAGTCAATCCTCAGGTTGTTTTTAGTCATAATAATCAATAACATTTCAACCGGACAAAAGCTTCGTCAATATAAAAGGAAAACAAGAAAGGCGTGCTCTCGGTCGCACGCATGAAAAACCTTAGAGACACTGCAGGGTCCACTCATTCAGACTGGTCTTACTCCCTCATTCTTCAGAATACAAGCCTGAAACATTTTCTAAAGACTGTTGACATCTAGTGGAAGCCATAGGAAGTGCAATTTGAGTCCTAAGTCAATGGATACTATAATAGCATTCAATAGAATACTACAACAACAAAACAAATCTCACTTCCTGGATGGATTTTTCTCAGGTTTTCGCCTGCCATATCAGTTCTGTTATACTCACAGACATTATTTTAACAGTTTTGGAAATTGTAGAGGGTTTATATGCATATCCTAGCTTCTGGGCCTGAGTAGCAGGCAGTTTACTTTGGGCACGCTTTTCATCCAGAGGTGAAAATAGTGCCCCCTACCCTAATGAAGTTTTAAGGCAGAGGAAGCTCCCAGTGCAAAACACCAGATATTATAGCCACAATATATTTCTCTGCAGAATTTACAGGACCTTCACAATTAATCATTGCCATGGACAGCTAGATTGCCTAACTCATCCAGAACCCCTGGAAATGTGATTTCCCCACCCCTTCAAGTGCTTAGGAAGGAGCTGCAGATGTATTTCACCCCATGCCCGGGTTTTGCTGTGCGGTGGCATGGCAATAAGCTGTTTTGATTTAATTTCCGTTTGCCACATGCATTTGCCTGGGCAGTGTAATAAGCCCACAAGGTGCTGCAGCGCAGGATGCCCTCATGACTTACATTCCCCCCGGTGGATAATGACGGCCATCTGTGGAGGCACAGCAGGCTCAGCACAGCCCCTGATAACAGCCATGCTAAAACATGATTAGAATAGCTACTAGGGGATAGTCAAGTCTACTTCATAGGGTGCACATCTGTGTTCCAATGGCCGGTTTCCCATATCCGGGTTAAGCCTTTTTCTGGAAGGCATATTCAGTCGAGATTCTCCATTTTGCATAAATATTTTGTCCAGGAGTGGTCTAAATCTTAGTCTGAGAAAATGACCCCTATGATGGTGCAGCCTGGTCTCATAGACTAGACGTAACACTCAAATTAGTATGATATGTTACTTTTAGTATGGTTACATAAGACAGAATTGTACTTAAGACAAAAATTAAAGGAGGGTGGTTGGTCATGGTGGATGGGTGGACGTATAATGTGAATATCTAGCAAATCAAATAAAAAATGTATTGGTCACATACACATGGTTATTAGATGTTATTGTGAGCGTAGCGAAATGCTTATGCTTCTAGATCCGAAGTGCAGCAGCATCGAACAGTTAATATCAACAATTCCACAACAAAACCTAATACACACAATCTAGTAAAGGAATGGGATAAGAATATATACTGCTCAGAAAAATAAAGGGAACACTAAAATAACACATCCTAGATCTGAATGAATGAAATAATCTTATTAAATACTTTTTTCTTTACATAGTTGAATGTGCTGACAACAAAATCACACAAAAATAATCAATGGAAATCCAATTTATCAACCCATGGAGGTCTGGATCTGGAGTCACACTCAAAATTAAAGTGGAAAACCACACTACAGGCTGATCCAACTTTGATGTAATGTCCTTAAAACAAGTCAAAATGAGGCTCAGTAGTGTGTGTGGCCTCCACTTGCCTGTATGACCTCCCTACAACGCCTGGGCATGCTCCTGATGAAGTGGCGGATGGTCTCCTGAGTGATCTCCTCCCAGACCTGGACTAAAGCATCCGCCAACTCCTGGACAGTCTGTGGTGCAACGTGGCGTTGGTGGATGGAGCGAGACATGATGTCCCAGATGTGCTCAATTGGATTCAGGTCTGGGGAACGGGCGGGCCAGTCCATAGCATCAATGCCTTCCTCTTGCAGGAACTGCTGACACACTCCAGCCACATGAGGTCTAGCATTGTCTTGCATTAGGAGAAACCCAGGGCCAACCGCACCAGCATATGGTCTCACAAGGATCTCATCTCGGTACCTAATGGCAGTCAGGCTACCTCTGGCGGCCCGCCAAAGAAATGCCACCCCACACCATGACTGACCCACCGCCAAACCGGTCATGCTGGAGGATGTTGCAGGCAGCAGAACGTTCTCCACGGCGTCTCCAGACTCTGTCACGTCTGTCACATGTGCTCAGTGTGAACCTGCTTTCATCTGTGAAGAGCACAG
Organism: Salmo trutta; assembly: GCF_901001165.1. Lineage (NCBI taxonomy): Eukaryota > Metazoa > Chordata > Actinopteri > Salmoniformes > Salmonidae > Salmo > Salmo trutta. Next base: position 28,522,918 of record NC_042960.1, on the reverse strand, counting down.
GGCACCAGTGGCGAATTTGTCAATCTTGGTGTTCTCTGGCAAATGCCAAACGTCCTGCACGGTGTTGGGCTGTAAGCACAACCCCCACCTGTGGACGTCGGGCCCTCATACCACACTCATGGAGTCTGTTTCTGACCGTTTGAGCAGACACATGCACATTTGTGGCCTGCTGGAGGTCATTTTGCAGGGCTCTGGCAGTGCTCCTCCTGCTCCTCCTTGCACAAAGGCGGAGCTAGCGGTCCTGCTGCTGGGTTGTTGCCCTCCTACGGCCTCCTCCACATCTCCTGATGTACTGGCCTGTCTCCTGGTAGCGCCTCCATGCTCTGGACACTACGCTGACAGACACAGCAAACCTTCTTGCCACAGCTCGCATTGATGTGCCATCCTGGATGAGCTGCACTACCTGAGCCACTTGTATGCTACCACTAGAGTGAAAGCACCGCCAGCATTCAAAAGTGACCAAAACATCAGCCAGGAAGCATAGGAACTGAGAACTGGTCTGTGGTCACCACCTGCAGAACCACTCCTTTATTGGGGGTGTCTTGCTAATTGCCTATAATTTCCACCTGTTGTCTATTCCATTTGCACAACAGCATGTGAAATTTATTGTCAATCAGTGTTGCTTCCTAAGTGGACAGTTTGATTTCACAGAAGTGTGATTGACTTGGAGTTACATTGTGTTGTTTAAGTGTTCCCTTTATTTTTTTGATCAGTGTATATATAAAAATGCTAAAAAATGGATGAGTAAAGACAGAGCGGCTAAGATGCAATAGATGGAATAGATAGTGTAGGATACAGTATACATATGAGATGAGTAATGCGAGATATGTAAACACTTTGGCTATGCGTCCCGCTAGCGGGACAACTTCCGGTGAAACTGGAGGGCGCGCAATTCAAATAAATAATCATTAACATTATGGATATTAAACATTTAGGTACATACAAGTGTCTTATATCGGTTGAACGCTTAAATTATTGTTCATCTAACTGCACTGTCCGATTTACAGTAGGCTTTACAGAGAAAGCATGCCATGCGATTGTTTGAGGATGGCACCCCACATCAAAATATTTTTTCATCGGCACAGATTTAATAAATTTACAAATAGCGATTAAAAATTCACTTACTTTTTGAAAATCTTCCTCTGATTTGTCACCCAAAGGGTCCCAGCTATAATATGTAGTGTCATTTTGTTCAATAAAATCCTTCTTTATATCACAAAAAGTCTGTTTAGTTGGCACTATTGATTTGAGTAATCCACCTGTTCAACATGCCAAGATAGGAATCTGAAATTCTACCCCTAAACTTTGTTTCAACAAGTAAAAATATGTTTATAATTAATCCTCAGATACCCTAAAATGTAATTAAACTATAATATTTCACAAGGAAAGAAGTATGTTCAATAGGAAAACGATATTAGCAGGTGCGTGTCCTCTTCGTCGCGTGCGCATACACAGATTTCCAAGTCTGTGTCCCTGTAGTAAAACTCATATTTCTTACTCATTTTGGAAGAAACAAGCCTGAAACCTTGAACAAGACTATTGACACCCAGTGGAAGCCATAGGAATTGCAATCTAGGAGCTAGATTTAATTATTTCCCTATACCTTGCATTTGAAGAGCATGGGTTCTCTTTGGATTTTCTCCTACCATATCTATTATGCTATAGTCTCCTACATTATTTTAACATTTCTACAAACTTCAAAATGTCTTCTTTCCAATGGTACCAATTATATGCATATCCGGGCTTCAGGGCCTGAGCAACAGGCAGTTTACTTTGGGCACGTCATTCAGGCGGAAATTGAGAAAAAAGGACTCTAAAAAGTAGTGTTATTAAAGCGACTAGTGTTCCATTTTTTAAAGTGGCCAATGATATCAAGTCTGTAAGTAGGCAGCCGCCTCTCTGTGGCTGTTTAACCATCTGATGGCCTTGAGATAGAAGCTGTTTTTCAATCTCTTGGTCCCATCTTTGATGCACCTGTACTGACCTCGCCTTCTGGATGGAAGCAGGGTGAACAGGCAGTGGCTAGGGTGGTTATTGTTCTTGATGATCTTTTTTGCCTTCCTGTGACATCAGGTGTTGTAGGTGTCCTGGAGGGCAGGTCATTTTACCCTGGTGATGCGTTGTGCAGACCACACCACTCTCTGGAGAGCCCTGTGGTTGTGGGCGGTGCTGTTGCTGTACCATGCGGTGATACAGCACGACAGAAGTATCTCAATTGTGCATCTGTAAAAGTTAGTGAGGGTTTCGGTGACAAGCCACATTTTTTCAGCCTCCTGAGGTTGAAGAGGCGCTGTTGCACCTTCTTCACCACACTGTCTGTGTGGGTGGACCATTTCAGTTTGTCAATAATATGTACACCGAGTAACTTAAAACTTTCCACCTTCTCCACTGCTGTCCCGTAGATGTGGATAGGGGGGTGCTCCCTTTTCTGTTTCCTGAAGTCCACGATCATTTTGCTGACATTGAGTGAGAGGTTATTTTCCTGACACCACACTCCGAGTGCCCTCACCTCCTCCCTGTAGGTGGTTTCATTGTTGTTGGTAATCAAGCCTACCACTGTTGTGTCATCTGCAAACTTGATGATTGAGTTGGAGGAGTGCATGGCCACGCAGTCCAGGACCCAATTGCACAGGGTGGGGTCGAGACCCAGGGTCTCAAGCTTAATGATGAGTTTGGAGGGTACTATGGTGTTGAATGCTGAGCTGTAGTCAATGAACAGCATTCCTACATAGGTATTCCTCTTGTCCAGATGGGACAGGGCAGTGTGCAGTGTGATGGCGATTGCATCGTCTGTGGACCTATTGGGGCGGTTAGCAAATTGAAGTGGGTCTACGGAGACAGTTAGGGTTGAGGTGATATGATCCTTGACTAGTCTCTCAAAGCACTTCATGATGACAGAAGTCAGTGCTACTGGGCGATTGTCATTTAATCAGTTACCTTTGCTTTCTTGGGAACAGGAAAAATGGTGGCCATCTTGAAGCATGTGGGGACAGCAGACTGGGATAGGGATTGATTGAATATGTCCGTAAACACACCAGCCAGCTGGTCTGCGCATGCTCTGAGGACGCGGCTAGGGATGTCGTCTGGGCCGGCAGCCTTGCTAGGGTTAACATGTTTAAATGTTTTACTCACGTCGGACAAGGACAAGGAGAGACCACAGTCTTTGGTAGTGGGCCGTGTCGGTGGCACTGTATTATCCTTAAAGCGGGCAAAGAAAGTGTTTCATTTGTCTGGAAGCAAGACGTTGATGTCTGCGATGGGGCTGGTTTTCTTTTTGTAATCCATGATTGTCTGTAGACCCTGCCACATACGTCTCGTGTTTGGGTTGTTGAATTGCGACTCCACTTTCTCTCTATACTGACACTTTGCTTGTTTGATTGCCTTACGGAGGGAATAACTACACTGTTTGTATTCGGCCACTTTCCCAGTCGCCTTGCAAAGATTAAATGAGGTTGATCGTGCTTTCAGCTTAGCGTGATTGCTGCCATCCATCCACAGTTTCTGGTTAGTGAAGGTTTTAATACTCACAGTGGGTACATCTCCTATACACTTCCTTATAAACTCACTCACAGAGTCAGCGTATATGTCAATGTTATTCTCTGAGGCTACCCGGAACATATCCCAGTCCACGTAAACAAAACTATCTTGAAGCGTGGAATCTGATTGGTTATAAACTCACTCACAGAGTCAGCGTATATGTCAATGTTATTCTCTGAGGCTACCCGGAACATATCCCAGTCCACGTAAACAAAACTATCTTGAAGCGTGGAATCTGATTGGTCAGACCAGCGTTGGATAGACCTAAGCATGGGCACTTCCTGTTTTAGTTTTTATAGGAAGGGAGCCACAAGATGGAGTCATGGTCAGATTTGCCAAAAGGAGGGTGGGAGTGGGCCTTGTATGCATCACAAAAGTTAGAGTAGCAATGGTCGAGCGTGTTACTCGCTCGTGTACTGCATTCGATATGCTGGTAGAATTTAGGTAGCCGTGTTCTCAAATTAGCTATGTTAAAATCCCCAGCTCCAATTAATGCAGCCTCAGAATTTATGGTTTCCAGTTTGCATAAAGTCCAGTTAACTAGGGACTGGACATTAGCGAGTAATATACTCAGAAGTGGTGGGTGGTGTGTGCGCCTCCGAAGCCTCACTAGAAGACCGCTCCGGCTCCCTCTCCTCTGGCGGCCTTGTTTTGGGTCGGCCTCTGAAATCAGTTCAAATGCCCTGGGAGGTGTTGACAAAGGATCTGCTTTGGGAAAGTTGTATTCCTGGTCGTAGTGCTGATTGTGCTGGTAAGTTGACGTCTCTCCTATATCCAATAGTTCTTCCCAGCTGTATGTAATAACACTTAAGGTTTTCTGGACTAACAATGTAAGAAATAATGCATAAAAAACAAAATACTGCACAGTTTCCTAAGGACTAGAAGCGAAGCTGCCATCTCTATCGGCGCCATCTTGCAGAAGGTTGCATGTTCGAATCTCATCATGGGCAACTTTGCAACTACATACTACTTTTTAGTTACTTTATACCTACTTATCATGTTAGCTAACCCTTCTTCCCCTATCCTTAACCCTTTAACCTAACTCCTAACCTAGCTAACGTTAGCCACAACAAATTGCAATTCGTAACATATTGTACAAAATGCAATTCGTAACATGTACGAATTGCAATTCGTAACATATCATACGAAATGGAGGATGGATATCCACAAATTAATACATACCATACAAAACATATCGTACTAATTGTAGTGTCTCGGAATTCTGTTTACTATGTTACCTTTAGCCTGAGTCCAGGTTGGATAGTCTTGTCACTGTGTTTCTTCTACTTGATCTGGTCTAACCTGAGAGGGCAGCAAGTTAATGAGAACGAAACCTATACAGGAATGATTTGCTTTCAGCTATCCTGCCCTTTAAAATCAGTGCAGATGAAGGGAAGGAGGCAAGGAAAAGAAGACACTAGCAATGAAATGCAACCTTAAACATCCTCCTCTACAATGCCTTCCCTCCTCTCTTCATTGTGTTTTTGTGAGTGAGTAGGCTACGTGCGATGTGACAGGGTCGGCAGTGTTGACATTCTCGGAATGAGATGTGGGGGTGGGATTAGAAAAATACGTTTTAAGCATCTGCAATTCAACTGTTAGATTTCCCCTCTTCTACCCTTTTAACATATCTCTTGAAGGATCGGACAGCGCTCATTTAGACTGTGATGGGCCGTGCTATCTACGGTGACATTTGTTTTAGGAAGGTTACTGCAATGTGCCACCTTAGTATTCTCCTGATGGCTGTCAGTGCCTATTACTGTTTTTTGAGGATGAGTGGCAAAGTTGACACAAATTGGATTGGTACGATATCAGGTCAGTCTTTAAAAGCCTGAAGAGGATGCCTCCCAATCATTGTGGCTGCGTGGGGGTTCAGATAGGGTATGGTGGTGGTATCTTGTCTGGTGGGGGTGGGTGAAGTGTGTCTCCTTGTTATTCAGTATGGGCGGTGTGTGCGTGTATGTATGTGTTTGTGTGCGTGAAAAGCGGACAGACACCTGGTTGTTTTGGTGGTTTCAGGTCTCTGAATAGATTTCACAGCTCCTTGAGCACAGTAATCCACAAGCCCTTGTTACAAGATGGCAAACAAAATGCTCCCCTGGAAGATGCTGAAGGGATAGCTCAATGCCACTGAGTTGTGTCATATTTAGAATTGGCTCCTTTTCTTGTTCTGAAATTATAGGTGGTTTTATTTCCATATGGTCAAACAGGCCATGTTATTCATGTTTATTGGTGGATGTATTGATCACCATCACACTTAATGTACTGCAACTGTTCAGGTCCATGGTTTTGTTATTGATGACGTTCAGTATTGGTGTGATAGGCTACATGTCCTGTTCTATTGGCCCAAATGTGTTAGACATATGCCGTATTGTTTTCAGGAAGAAAACATCACACTCCTCTCCAATTGCCAGCCCATCAAGTCAGTAGCAACTACATTATTCTATTGATTTATTCTATTTCAGTGTCATACACCAATTGGTGCCCAGCAAATATGGGCTAATGAAACTGTATTTCTTGAAGTAACTGTGCACAAAACAAAATTACATTTTACAGTTTACACCCATCAATAATAATCATGGCAAGTACAGTTACCATTTATCCAGATTATACAAATAATTTATTTCTGCAAAATAGTTTAATTTAGTTTTATACCTGAAGATGGCAGAATTTCCCTGTTGCAGCCACTTAACAGCATTTTACTAACTGCATCATACTGTACTTTGTTACATTCTCAATTCAAGATGTGGATTTTCTTTGCTACTATAAAAGGACTCGATAGGTAGGCTATCCCTCCCTCCTTCATAATAATACATGTTGATGCTCTGCTGCTTTGTAAAACCAAGTCTGCATTGCAGCAAAGACTGTCAATTTTGGTGAGACTTCAATGAAAAAGTATGATATGCGGACAATGATATTTTCTTTTTGCTTTGTAGTGAGGATAATTATTTGTACATCCAAGCCTAGCTTCTCAGTCATTCAGGTGAGTGGATAAGAATGATCTGTTAAATTCATACTGCAGTAATGACATGCAATTGAAGTCAAGAATTGACACAGCATTTTAGATAGCAGTTTTTTCCATAAACTCTGAAGTAATCAATCATTCAAGCATATTTAATCTATATTATCACTTTTTTCCTTTTCCTTAAACTTTTTTTTTTTTTTACCAATTCTTAGAGAAAGTTCTTAACAGCAACCCAGGCCTAAACCCCCAAAAAGCAAGTCAAGTCAAAAAACCCTGTTTCTGAACCTTGTGGCCAATCTAAAGCTGTCAAAGACTCCTGTAGGTAATTCTTCTTCTTCTTTCTCTTATCATTTTTGGGGATCCCCCTGTAGTTTTATCAGTTGGCTTCAGAAAGCCCAGGCAAGCGCCAGCAGGCCCCTGTTCCTTTATCTCAGGCAGGACTTATGTTGACCTTGAGCAACGTAAACTCTTTATCTGAACCACAATAATCTGCTTCACAGAAAATCACATCAGCTGAAAAATGTCTAGCAGGTCCTCAGGATGTCTCTGTGTGGTACTTGATTACTTCAAAATTCACCCAACTTATTGTGCGAAGCTTGTGGAAGGCTACCCAAACAAAACGTTTGACCCAAGTCAAACAATTTAAAGGCAATGCTACCAAATACTAATTGAGTGTATGTAAACTTTTGACCCACTGGGAATGTGATGAAATAAATAAAATCTGAAGTAAATCATTCTCTCTACTATTATTCTGACATTTCACATTCTTAAAATAAAGTGGTGATCCTAACTGACCTAAAACATGGCATTTTTACTAGGATTAAATGTCAGGAATTGTGAAAACTGAGTTTAAATGTATTTGGCTAAGGTGTATGTACACTTCCGACTTCAACTGTATATGTATAAATAGAGTACCAGTCAAAAGTTTGGATGCACCTACTCATTCAAGGGTTTTTCTTTATTTTACTATTTTATACATTGTAGAATAATAGTGAAGACATCAAAACTATTAAATAACACATATAGAATCATGTAGTAACCAACAAAAGTGGTAAATCAAAATATACTGCTCAAAAAAATAAAGGGAACACTTAAACAACACATCCTAGATCTGAATGAAATAAATAATCTTATTAAATACTTGTTTCTTTACATAGTTGAATGTGCTGACAACAAAATCACACAAAAATAATCAATTGAAATCCAATTTATCAACCCATGGAGGTCTGGATTTGGAGTCACACTCAAAATTAAAGTGGAAAACCACACTACAGGCTGATCCAACTTTGATGTAATGTCCTTAAAACAAGTCCAAATGAGGCTCAGTAGTGTGTGTGGCCTCCACGTGCCTGTATGACCTCCCTACAACACCTGGGCATGCTCCTGATGAGGTGGCGGATGGTCTCCTGAGGGATCTCCTCCCAGACCTGGACTAAAGCATCCGCCAACTCCTGGACAGTCTGTGGTGCAACGTGGCGTTGGTGGATGGAGCGAGACATGATGTCCCAGATGTTCTCAATTGGATTCAGGTCTGGGGAATGGGCGGGCCAGTCCATAGCATCAATGCCTTCCTCTTGCAGGAACTGCTGACACACTCCAGCCACATGAGGTCTAGCATTGTCTTGCATTAGGAGGTACCCAGGGCCAACCGCACCAGCATATGGTCTCACAAGGGGTCTGAGGATCTCATCTCGGTACCTAATGGCAGTCAGGCTACCTCTGGCGAGCACATGGAGGGCTGTGCGGCCCCCCAAAGAAATGCCACCCTACACCATGACTGACCCACCGCCAAACCGGTCATGCTGGAGGATGTTGCAGGCAGCAGAACATTCTCCATGGCGTCTCCAGACTCTGTCACGTCTGTCAGGTGCTCAGTGTGAACCTGCTTTCATCTGTGAAGAGCACAGGGCGCCAGTGGCGAATTTGCCAATCTTGGTGTTCTCTGGCAAATGCCAAACGTTCTGCACGGTGTTGGGCTGTAAGCACAACCCCCACCTGTGGACGTCGGGCCCTCATACCACCCTCATGGAGTCTGTTTCTGACCGTTTGAGCAGACACATGCACATTTGTGGCCTGCTGGAGGTCATTTTGCAGGGCTCTGGCAGTGCTTCTCCTGCTCCTCCTTGCACAAAGGCGGAGGTAGCGGTCCTGCTGCTGGGTTGTTGCCCTCCTATGGCCTCCTCCACGTCTCCTGATGTACTGGCCTGTCTCCTGGTAGCGCCTCCATGCTCTGGACACTACACTGACAGACACAGCAAACCTTCTTGCCACAGCTCGCATTGATGTGCCATCCTGGATGAGCTGCACTACCTGAGCCACTTGTGTGGGCTGTAGACTCCGTCTCATGCTACCACTAGAGTGAAAGCACCGCCAGCATTCAAAAGTGACCAAAACATCAGCCAGGAAGCATAGGAACTGAGAAGTGGTCTTTGGTCCCCACCTGCAGAATCACTCCTTTATTGGGGGTGTCTTGCTAATTGCCTATAATTTCCACCTGTTGTCTATTCCATTTGCACAACAGCATGTGAAATTTATTGTCAATCAGTGTTGCTTCCTAAGTGGACAGTTTGATTTCACAGAAGTGTGATTGACTTGGAGTTACATTGTGTTGTTTAAGTGTTCCCTTTATTTTTTTGAGCAGTGTATATTTTAGGTTCTTCAAAGTAGCCACCCTTTGCCTTGATGACAGCTTTGCACACTCTTGGCATTCTCTCAGTCAATAAAAAAAGGTAAAAAAAATAAAGTCAGCCAAAGCAAAATCCAGATAAAAATGAATGTATATGAATTTTGTATGTACAGAAACGGGTTTCTCACTGGGAAATGAATATCCAAATAGTCAGCGACAACTGTGTGGAGTCGAGTTTGCGACATAAACTGTGAGTCTATTACAGTATTATAGACACTAGGTCCTGGGATTCCTATGCTCTTTTATGTAGAAGAACCCATTACCTTCTAACGACTCTTGTGTAACTTGTGAGCATCATAAAGCAAAACATGTCCGTGTTCGGGGGAGTTTCAGGCTTTTATAGGTAACTTTTAATAGTTTGTAGCTCAAACCATTCGTACTCTACAGACATTTTTGTAAAAAGACCCTGCCCATTTTGGGATCCTCCCTTGTCTCACAAACACCGCTCTAGCTCAGCCTCTGTTAATCACACAGACTAATGGTTGGTATCTACAAGTGCAGAAGAAAGACAAATCCAATGTTACCACCAAGACATCTGTAGCTGGTGCTACGGTACAAACCAATAGTCTATCCAAAACATGCCAGTTGGACTCATTGGAATAAATCTTGCTGGATTGACTGCTTTCATTTTACTCCTGTGCTTCTTTTATACTTTTGCCTGTTATTTTTTCCCGTTAACCTCTATGGGCTAGGTGGGATGCTTGCGTCAGTGAAATAGCATGGCTCAAAATAAAAAATGAACTATTACTTCAATTTCTCAAACATATGACTATTTTATTATGTTATACAATACATGCATGTTTTGTTCAATCAAGTTCATATTTATATCAAAAACCAGCTTTTTACATTAGCATGTGACGTTCAGAACTAGCATACCCCCCGCAAACTTCCAGTGAATTTACAAAAAATTTACTAAATTACTCACGATAAACGTTCACAAAAAGCATAACAATTATTTTAAGAATTATAGATACAGAACTCCTCTATGCACTCGATATGTCCGATTTTAAAATAGCTTTTCGGTGAAAGCACATTTTGCAATATTCTAAGTAGATAGCCCGGCATCACAGGGCTAGCTATTTAGACACCCAGCAAGTTTAGCACTCACCAAAGTCAGATTTACTATAAGAAAAATGTTATTACCTTTGCTGTTCTTCGTCAGAATGCACTCCCAGGACTTCTACTTCAATAACAAATGTTGGTTTCGTCCCAAATAATCCAGTTATATCCAAATAGCGGCGTTTTGTTCGTGCGTTCAAGACATTATCCGAAAGGGTAAATAAGGGTTACGCGCCCGACGCGTTTCGTGACAAAAAAATTCTAAATATTCCACTACTGTACTTCGAAGCATGTCAACCTCTGTTTAAAATCAATTTTTATGCCATTTTTCTCGTAAAAAAAGCAATAATATTCCGACCGGCAAAGCGTGTTTACGTTCAAAGAGAGAGAAAGTAAAAGCATGGGATCCCCTCGTGCACGAGCCTCAGTCTGATGGCCCTCTGATCGACCACTTAACCAAGGCGCTAAAGTTTTTCAGCCATTGGCTGGAATTACATCATTCAGCTTTTTCCCGGGTTCTGAGAGCCTATGGGAGCTGTAGGAAGTGTCACGTTACAGCAAAGATCCTAAATGTTCTTTAAACAGAGCCAAGAAGCCCAAGGAATGGTCAGAGAGGGTACTTCCTGTTTGGAATCTTCTCAGGTTTTTGCCTGCCATATGAGTTCTGTTATACTCACAGACACCATTCAAACAGTTTTAGAAACTTTAGGGTGTTTTCTATCCAAAGCCAATAATTACATGCATATTCTAGTTTCTGGGCAGTAGTAATAACCAGATTAAATTGGGTACGTTTTTTATCCGGCCGTGTAAATACTGCCCCCTAGCCCTAACAGGTTTTAATCACACGTTCATGGTTGATGGTTAGACATGTGTTTTTGTACGATGATATGCTTTAAAACCTGTTAGGGACAGACGTTCCGCTAGCGGAACGCCTCACCCCTATCCAATGGTATAGAGTGGTGCGAATTACAAATACCTCACAAATGCAAAAACTTCAATTTTTCAAACATATTACTATTTTACACCATTTTAAAGACAAGACTGTCCTTTATCTAACCACATTGTCCGATTTCAAAAAGGCTTTACAGCGAAAGCAAAACATTAGATTATGTCAGGAGAGTACCCAGCCAGAAATAATCACACACCCATTTTTCAAGCTAGCATATATGTCACAAAAACCAAAACCACAGCTAAATGCAGCACTAACCTTTGATGATCTTCATCAGACGACACTCCTAGGACATTATGTTATACCATACATGCATGTTTTGTTCAATCAAGTTCATATTTATATAAAAAAACAGCTTTTTACATTAGCATGTTTTGTTCAGAACTAGCATACCCACCGAAAACTTCCGGTGAATTTACTAAATTACTCACGATAAACGTTCACAAAAACATAACAATTATTTTAAGAATTATAGATACAGAACTACTTTATGCAATCGCGGTGTCCGATTTTAAAATAGCTTTTCGGTGAAAGCACATTTTGCAATATTTTGAGTATATAACCCGGCCATCACGGCTAGCTATTTTGACACCCACCAAGTTTGGCACTCACCAAACTCAGATTTACTATAAGAAAAATTGGATTACCTTTGCTGTTCTTCATCAGAATGCACTCCCAGGATTTATACTTCAACAACCAATGTTGTTTAGGTTCCAAATAATCCATAGTTACATCCAAATAGCTCCGTTTTGTTTGTGCGTTCAAATCACTATCCGAAGGGTGACGCGCCGGCCCGTTTCGTGAAAAAAAAATCGAAATATTCCATTACCGTACTTCGAAGCATGTCAAACGCTGTTTAAAATAAATTTTTATGCGATTTTTCTTGTAAAATAGCGATAATATTCCAACCGGTTGTCGTTGTATCCGTTCAAACACTGAAAGAAGAAAATGGAGTCGTCACATGCATGCGCCCACCAGTGCCATTGTTCTCAGAAGCACCACTCTCCAAAACCCCTGCTGTTTTTCGCCCAGAGACTGCAGAGTTATCATTCCACGTTCTGGCGCCTTCCTAGAGCCAATGAAAGCCTTAGAAAATGTCACGTTACAGCAGAGATCCTGTATTTTCGATAAAGAGGCTACAGAAGGCCAAGAAATGGTCAGACAGGGCACTTCCCATATAGAATCTTCTCAGGTTTTGGTCTGCCATATGAGTTCTGTTATACTCAGAGACACCAGTCAAACAGTTTTAGAAACTTTAGAGTGTTTTCTATCCAAATCTACTTATATGCATATTCTCGTTTCTGGGTAAGAGTAGTAACCAGTTTAAATCGGGTACGTTTTTTATCCGGCCGTGAAAATACTGCCCCCTATCCCAGACAGGTTAATGATAGCATTGTCATCTCTGACCATGCACCAGTATCTCTTACATATTCTGATTCTAATTTAGTAGGTCACCCACCTAAATGGCGCTTCCAACTTAAATGGCTGCAAAATACAAGTTTTATAGAATACATTGGAGAGCAAATTGACCTATACTTTTCAAATAATACAACAGACTTCAGCTTGTACTAGATGGGAAGCCTTTAAAGCTTTCATAAGGCGTCAAATTATACATTTCACCAGCTCCAAGTCAAAAAATACCCGTAAAAAAATGAAATTACTTGAAAACAAAATCAAACTCTGGAGAGATACATTTTCCTCACTAATTACACAGATGCACACAAGGAGTTGCTCTTGCTCAGGGCTCAATATAACATCCTTTCTGTGAGTAGAGCTGTAGCAAGCTTATTGAGACTAAACCAATCATTTTATAACCAGGGTGAAAAAGCTGGGAAGCTGTTGGCCTGGTGAATCAAACAGCAGCAAGCAGAGAGAGAAATCAATTCAATTCAGGATGCAGGGGGAGCTGTGGTGGTAGACCCTCGGGAGATAAACAATACCTTTAAATACTTTTATGAAAAATGATATATATGAGATTATATGTATAGCCTAATGCAACTACCTCATCCCCATCTGTTTTTTTTTCTCCTTTGCACCCCAATATCTCTACTTGCACATTCATCTTCTGCACATCTATCACTCCAGTGTTTAATTGCTAAATTGTAATTATTTCGCCACTATGGCCTATTATTGCCTTACCTCCCTTATCTTACCTCCTTTGCATACACTGTATATAGACTTTTCTGTTGTGTTATTGACTGTATGTTTGTTTATTCCATGTGTAACTCTGTGTTGTTGTTTGTGTTGCACTGCTTTTGTCACAGGGGTCGTTGAAAGGGGACCAAGGCGCAGTGTGTAAAGTGCTCATATTTCTTTTATTTATGATAACACTTCAACAAAATAACAAAACGACAGCCAACAGTTCTGCCAGGTACGTATATAAAACGGAAAACAACTACCCACAAACCCCAAAGGAAAACAGGCTGCCTAAGTATGGCTTCCAATCAGAGACAACGAAAGACACCTGCCTCTGATTGGAAACCATACCCGGCCAAAACCTGGAAAACAAAACATAGAAATAGAATACTAGAAAAACCCCACATATAAACAGAAAACCCAAAACCACCCAACACAACCACCTGTCACGCACTGACCTATTTACTACGGCAAATTACCTCTTACAAGGGTCAGGACATGACAGTACCCCCCCCCCCAAAAGGTGCAGACCCCGACTGCACCCAAACAAAAACCCAACAAAAACAACCCCAAACACAAAGGGAGGGAAGGGAGGGTGACAAACGTCAATGGCGGCTCATGTGCTACACCCAGACCCCTCCTCTGCCTCCGATCCTCCAGCAACGGAGGTGGCTCCGGATCAGGGCGTAACCCCCGTTCCGCCCGCAGATCCCTCCGCTTCTGTAACCCTGGCCTGTGGATCATTATCGGAGGAATCGGACTGTAGATCCTTACCAGAAGCTCTGTGCTGTAGACCACCGCTGGAGGATCTGGGCTGCAGGCCGCCGCTGGAGGATCTGGGCTGCAGGTCGCCGCAGGAGGATCTGGGCTGCAGACCGCCGCTGAAGGCTCTGGGCTGCAGACCATCGCCAGAGGCCCCGGGCTGAAAGGCGTCGCCGGAGGCCCTGGGCTGAGGGGCGTCGCCGGAGGCCCCGGGTTGAGGGGCATCGCCGGAGGCCCCGGGCTGAGGGGCGTCGCCAGAGGCCCCGGGCTGAGGAGCGTCGCCGGAGGCTCCGGACTGGAGAGCGTTCCCGGAAGCTCCGGACTGGAGAGCGTCTCTGTAGGTTCCGGACTGGGGACTTTCGCTGCCGGCTCCATGCCATGGATCATCACTACTGGTTCCGCGCCATGGATCATCACTGGAGGCTTTGTGCCATGGATCATCACTGGAGGCTCCGTGCCATGGGTTATCACTGGAGGCTTCGTACCATTGATCATCCCTACAGGCTCCGGGCCATGGATCATCACTGGAGGCTTCGTGCCATTGATCATCCCTACAGGCTCCGGGCCATGGATCATCACTGGAGGCTTCGTGCCATGGATTAACACTACAGGCTCCGGGCCATGGATCATCACTGGAGGCTTCGTGCCATGGATTATCGCTGGAGGCTTCGGACCATTGATCATCACTGGAGGCTTCCTACGGGGAGCTGGAACCGGTCTCACCAGACTGGGGAGACGCACTGAGGCACCGGCCGTACTGGGCTATGGAGGCGTACTGGAGGAAGAGTGCGAGAAGCAGGCACAGGACGTACTGGGCTATGGTGGCGCACTGGAGGGAGAGTGCACGAAGCAGGCACAGGACGTACTGGGCTATGGTGGCGCACTGGAAGGAGAGTGCGCAGAGCAGGCACAGGGTACACTGGGCCTTGGAGGCGCACTGGAGGTCTGGCGCTTAGGGCTGGCACAACCCGTCCGGGCTCGATGTTGATTATAGCCCGGCAAGGACGGAGCGCTGGTACAGGACGAACTGGGCCATGCTGGTGAATGGGGGGTACCGTGCGTAGAGCAGGTGCAGGATAACCTGGGCCGAAGTGGCGCACTGGAGACCAGATACGTTGAACCGGTGCACTTCTCCCTGGCTGCCAGCCAACTCTAGCATGGCAACGGTGAGTAGCTTGCATCGAGCGCACCGGGCTGTGAGTGCGCATGGGCGACACCGTGCGCACCACCGCATAACACGGTGCTTCTACTGTCACTCGCTCCCCACGGTCAGCATGGGGAGTAGGCTCAGGTCTTAACCTCGCCTTCGCTAATCTACCCGTGTGCCCCCCCAAAAAATTTTTGGGGGCGCTATCTCTCGGCCTCTTCTTGGCTGCCTAGCTGTTCCTCCCAGTATCGTCGTTCCGCCTTCGCTGCCACTATCTCCCACTGCGGATGGCGATACTCCCCAGGGCTTGTCCAGGGTCCTGCCCCATCTAAGATCTCCTCCCAGGTCCACTCCCCTGACCCATACTGCTTGGTCCTGCTCTTCCTTCTCGAGAATGCACGCTGCTTGGTCCGTTGGTGGTGGGTAGTTCTGTCACAGGGGTCGTTGAAAGGGGACCAAGGCGCAGCGTGTAAAGTGCTCATATTTCTTTTATTTATGATAGCACTTCAACAAAATAACAAAACGACAGCCAACAGTTCCGTCAGGTACGTATACAAAACGGAAAACAACTACCCACAAACCCCAAAGGAAAACAGGCTGCCTAAGTATGGCTTCCAATCAGAGACAACGAAAGACACCTGCCTCTGATTGGAAACCATACCCGGCCAAAACCTGGAGAACAAAACATAGAAATAGAATACTAGAAAAACCCCACATATAAACAGAAAACCCCAAACCACCCAACACAACCACCTGTCACGCCCTGACCGCTCTACTATGGCAAATTACCTCTTACAAGGGTCAGGACGTGACAGCTTTGCTTTATCTTGGCCAGGTCGCAGTTGTAAATGAGAACTTGTTCTCAACTTGCCTACCTGGTTAAATAAATGGGAAATAAATAAATAAAATCCTCCTGAAACTGATACCCAGGCAAGCTTTTTAGATAGATTCATCTGAAATATTGGGAAACTCCAATCTAAGGATATTCTTAATGATGAGCTGACTGTGGAGGAAATTTCCAATGCAATTGATAGTATGAGGGCGGGGAGGACATCTGGCCCAGATGGGCTGCCCATTGACATCTTCTTTAAGAGAAGCTCTGACCACTCTGCTCCTAAAACCTGGAAAGCTGCATACCAAATGTGATTCCTATCGTGCTATTTCACTTTTGAATTCTGACACTAAGGTTCTTTGTAAAGCACTTGCGAGGAGGTTGGAGGGTTTTCTCTCAGATGTGGTGGGTAGAGCCCAAATGGCTTTATTCAAGGTTGTCAATGATTTCATAATGTTAGGAGAGTGCTAGATGTTCTTCAGGCTAGAATTGGGTCATCAGACACTGCGATTAGGGTTGAGTGGCCCTACCTCTTTGAAGTGTTAACTAGTTTTGGTTGTGGTGAGAGCTTTTGTAAATGGATAAAGATACTATATACAAATCCCACTGCAGAGATCCTTACTACTAATACGGTATCTAAACCTTTTGACATCTGCAGTGGTTCTAGGTCTGGCTGCCCTCTTTCTCCTCTACTGTTTATCCTAGCCATTGAGCATCTAGCATAGCTGTTAGGTCCCACCCCAATATTTCAGGTATCGGAATATATCAGATGGAACATCAAATTGCCCTTTATGATGACAATGTAATTTTGTTTTTTACAGACCTGTGCAATTCCATACCCGCATTTCTGGACCTAACCAAGGAGTTTGGGGTGTTCTCGGGATACAAAATAAATAATGGAAAATCCTCAATTATGATGCTAAAGGGGGAGGAAAGACGTAGACCTACACCTCTGCACTAAAATAATAAGTCAACGAATACTTTACATATCTCGGCATTCGTATTGTGCCTGAGATTGACCGCATAGTTTCCGGTCACAACTTGCAGACGTGCTGCTGTGCGTTTTGTTGCCGATCTTACTTTGCTACTTGACTACCTCACGGTTTTTACTTTTTCATTACCGTATATTTTTTGTTTTTCCCTCACTCAACTTTTTTCATTCAACTTTTTCACCCCGGAGGTTTTATCTGGACATGGTTCGTCAGGACTTCAAACAGCCGAAGCTAAGTAACATTAACATGATGCCTTCTAATTGCAGTCGTTGTACTTATAATATACAGGAGAACGATCGCCTTACGGCAAGGATAGCTGTGTTGCAAGCCCAGCTTCAGACGTAATCGTTAGGCAAGGGTAATTTCAGTGTAGGAAAGGATGAAACAGCGTCTGTGCCACCAGTAAGTACAGATAGTAACGTTAGTATAAACCCCCTCGCACGGTCCCCGCAGCCGGACAACTTTCTCATGGCTTCTGGAGGGAAACGCTGTAGGAATGCTCAACCGGTGTCGCTTATTCAGCCGACAGAAACTTTAAACCGGTTCTCCCCATTAAGCGAGTCGGAGTCGGAGGCCGAAACTTCTCTGGTCTCTACTCCTCCCGTTGTGGGGTCTGAGACGCCGAAGGCTCCCACCATTAGCTCTGACAAATTGAAAACCCTAGTCATTGGCGACTCCATTACCCGCAGTATTAGACTTAAAACGAATCATCCAGTGATCATACACTGTTTACCAGGGGGCAGGGCTACCGACGTTAAGGCTAATCTAAAGACGGTGCTGGCTAAAGCTAAAACTGGCGAGTGTAGAGAGTATAGAGATATTGTTATCCACGTCGGCACCAACGATGTTAAGATGAAACAGTCAGAGGTCACCAAGCGCAACATAGCTTCAGCGTGTAAATCAGCTAGAAAGATGTGTCGGCATCGATTAATTGTCTCTGGGGGAGTGATGAGCTCTACAGCAGAGTCTCACAACTCAATCGCTGGTTGAAAACTGTGTTCTGCCCCTCCCAAAAGATAGAATTTGTAGATAATTGGCCCTCTTTCTGGGACTCACCCACAAACAGGACCAAGCCTGGCCTGTTGAGGAGTGACGGACTCCATCCTAGCTGGAGGGGTGCTCTCATCTTATCTACGAACATAGACAGGGCTCTAACTCCTCTAGCTCCACAATGAAATAGGGTGCAGGCCAGGCAGCAGGCTGTTAGCCAGCCTGCCAGCTTAGTGGAGTCTGCCACGAGCACAGTCAGTGTAGTCAGCTCAGCTTTCCCCATTGAGACCGTGTCTGTGCCTCGATCTAGGTTGGGCAAAATTAAAGATGGCGGTGTTCGCTTTAGCAATCTCACTAGTATAAAGACCTCCTCCATTCCTGCCATTATTGAAAGAGATTGTGATACCTCACATCTCAAAATTGGGTTACTTAATGTTAGATCCCTCACTTCCAAGGCAGTTATAGTCAATGAACTAATCACTGATCATTATCTTGATGTGATTGGCCTGACTGAAACATGGCTTAAGCCTGATGAATTTACTGTGTTAAATGAGGCCTCACCCCCTGGTTACACTAGTGACCATACCCCCCGTGCATCTGGCAAAGGCGGAGGTGTTGCTAACATTTCTGATTGCAAATTTCAATTTACAAAAAAAAACAATGACGTTTTCGTCTTTTGAGCATGAAATCTATGCAGCCTACTCAATCACTTTTTATAGCTACTGTTTACAGGCCTCCTGGGCCATATGCAGTGTTCCCTGAATTCCTATCGGATCTTGTAGTCATAGCAGATAATATTCTAATTTTTGGTGACTTTAACATTCACATGGAAAAGTCCCCAGACCCATTCCAAAAGGCTTTCGGAGCCATCATCGACTCAGTGGGTTTTGTCCAACATGTCTCTGGACCTACTCACTGCCACAATCATACTCTGGACCTAGTTTTGTCCCATGGAATAAATGTTGTGGATCTTAATGTTTTTCCTCATAATCCTGGATTATCGGACCACCATTTTATTGCGTTTGCAATTGCAACAAATAATCTGCTCAGACCCCATCCAAGGAGCATTAAAAGTCGTGCTATAAATTTTCAGACAACCCAAAGATTCCTTGATGCCCTTCCAGACTCCCTCTGCCTACCCAAGGACGTCAGAGGACAAAAATCAGTTAACCACCTAACTGAGGAACTCAATTTAACCTTGCGCAATACCCTAGATGCAGTTGCACCCCTAAAAACTAAAAACATCTGTCATAAGAAACTAGCTCCCTGGTATACAGAAAATACACGAGCTCTGAAGCAAGCTTCCAGAAAATTGGAACGGAAATGGCGCCACACCAAACTGGAAGTCTTCCGACTAGCTTGGAAAGACAGTACCGTGCAGTATCGAAGAGCCCTCACTGCTGCTCGATCATCCTATTTTTCCAACTTAATTGAGGAAAATAAGAACAATCCGAAATTTCTTTTTGATACTGTCGCAAAGCTAACTAAAAAACAGCATTCGCAAATGGAGGATGGCTTTCACTTCAGCAGTAATAAATGTATGAACTTCTTTGAGGAAAAGATCATGATCATTAGAAAGCAAATTACGGACTCCTCTTTAAATCTGCGTATTCCTCCAAAGCTCCATTGTCCTGAGTGCACAACTCTGCCAGGACCTAGGATCAAGGGAGATACTAAAGTGTTTTAGTACTATATCTCTTGACACAATGATGAAAATAATCATGGCCTCTAAACCCTCAAGCTGCATACTGGACCCTATTCCAACTAAACTACTGAAAGAGCTGCTTCCTGTGCTCGGCCCTCCTATGTTGAACATAATAAACGGCTCTCTATCCACCGGATGTGTACCAAGCTCACTAAAAGTGGCAGTAATAAAGCCTCTCTTGAAAAAGCTGAATCTTGACCCAGAAATTATAAAAAAACTATTGGCCTATATCGAATCTTCCATTCCTCTCAAAAATTTTAGAAAAAGCTGTTGCGCAGCAACTCACTGCCTTCCTGAAGACAAACAATGTATACGAAACGCTTCAGTCTGGTTTTAGACCCCATCATAGCACTGAGACTGCACTTGTGAAGGTGGTAAATTACCTTTTAATGACGTCAGACCGAGGCTCTGCATCTGTCCTCGTGCTCCTAGATCTTAGTGCTGCTTTTGATACCATCGACAACCACATTCTTTTGGAGAGATTGGAAATCCAAATTGGTCTACATGGACAAGTTCTGGCCTGGTTTAGATCTTATCTGTCAGAAAGATATCAGTTTGTCTCTGTGAATGGTTTGTCCTCTGACAAATCAATTGTACATTTCGGTGTTCCTCAAGGTTCCGTTTTAGGACCACTATTGTTTTCACTATATATTTTACCTCTTGGGGATGTCATTCGAAAACATAATGTTAAATTTCACTACTATGTGGACCACACACAGCTGTACATTTCAATGAAACATGGTGAAGCCCCAAAACGGCCCTTGCTAGAAGCCTGTGTTTCAGACATAAAGAAGTGGATGGCTGCAAACTTTCTACTTTTAAACTCGGACAAAACAGAGATGCTTGTTCTAGGTCCCAAGAAACAAAGAGATCTTCTGTTGAATCTGACAATTAATCTGGATGGTTGTACAGTCGTCTCAAATAAAACTGTGAAGGACCTCGGCGTTACTCTGGACCCTGATCTCTCTTTTGAAGAACATATCAAGACTGTTTCAAGGACAGCTTTTTTCCATCTACGTAACATTGCAAAAATCAGAAACTTTCTGTCCAAAAATGATGCAGAAAAATTAATCCATGCTTTTGTTACTTCTAGGCTGGACTACTGCAATGCTCTACTTTCCGGCTACCCGGATAAAGCACTAAACAAACTTCAGTTAGTGCTAAATACGGCTGCTAGAATCCTGACTAAAACCCAAAAATTGGATCATATTACTCCAGTGCTAGCCTCCCTACACTGGCTTCCTGTTAAGGCAAGGGCTGATTTCAAGGTTTTACTGCTAACCTACAAAGCATTACATGGGCTTGCTCCTACCTATCTTTCCGATTTGGTCCTGCCGTACATACCTACACGTACGCTACGGTCACAAAACGCAGGCCTTCTAATTGTCCCTAGAAGCAAACGGCTGGAGGTAGGGCTTTCTCCTATAGAGCTCCATTTTTATGGAATGGTCTGCCTACCCATGTGAGAGACGCAGACTCAGTCTCAACCTTTAAGTCTTTACTGAAGACTTATCTCTTCATTAGGTCCTATGATTAAGTATAGTCTGGCCCAGGAGTGTGAAGGTGAACAGAAAGGCTGGAGCAACGAACCGCCCTTGCTGTCTCTGCCTTGCCGGTTCCCCTCTCTCCATTGGGATTCTCTGCCTCTAACCCTATTACAGGGGCTGAGTCACTGGCTTACTGGTGTTCTTCCATGCCGTCCATGGGAGGGGTGCGTCACTTGAGTGGGTTGAGTCACTGACGTGGTCTTCCTGTCTGGGTTGGCGCCCCCCCCCCTTGGGTTGTGCCGTGGCGGAGATCTTTGTGGGCTATACTCGGCCTTGTCTTAGGACGGTAAGTTGGTGGTTGGAGACATCCCTCTAGTGGTGTGGGGGCTGTGCTTTGGCAAAGTGGGTGGGGTTATATCCTGCCTGTTTGGCCCTGTCCGGGGGTATCATCGGATGGTGCCACTGTGTCTTCTGATCCCTCCTGTCTCAGCCTCCAGTATTTATGCTGCAGTAGTTTACGTGTCGGGGGGCTAGGGTCAGTCTGTTACATCTGGAGTATTTCTCTTGTCTTATCCGGTGTCCTGTGTGAATTTAAATATGCTCTCTAATTCTCTCTTTCTTTCTTTCTCTCGGAGGACCTGAGCCCTAGGACCATGCCTCAGGACTACCTGGCATGATGACTCCTTGCTGTCCCCAGTCCACCTGGCCATGCTGCTGCTCCAGTTTCAACTGTTTTGCCTGCGGCTATGGAACTCTGACCTGTTCACCGGACTTGCTTGTTGCACCCTCGATAACTACTATGATTATTATTATTTGACCATGCTGGTCATTTATGAACATTTTAACATCTTGACCATGTTCTGTTATAATATCCACCCGGCACAGCCAGAAGAGGACTGGCCACCCCTCATAGCCTGGTTCCTCTCTAGGTTTCTTCCTAGGTTTTTGGCCTTTCTAGGGAGTTTTTCCTAGCCACCGTGCTTCTTTCACATGCATTGCTTGCTGTTTAGGGTTTTAGGCTGGGTTTCTGTACAGCACTTCGAGATATCAGCTGATGTACGAAGGGCTATATAAATACATTTGATTTGATTTGATAGTCTCAACTAACTATGCCGCATCGTAGATTCAATAACTCAATCGATAGATAGGTCATATTTACCTATATCTTTAAATGGCTGGATTAACATTCTGAAAACAAATGTCCTCCCAAAACTGTTGTATCTATTTCAGAACATTCCCTTGCCGCCGCCACCATCCCTCTTTACAAGGCTTAAAAAGATGTTCACTATATTTATCTGGAATAACAGATGTCGCCGAGTTCGCTTGTCCTTACTGTACCTACCATATGACAGAGGGGGGCTCCATTTGCCAAATATCCAGTGGTACTACTGAGCAGCTCAGCTTCACACTGCTATGTATTATTTTACCTCCGAGTCTCTCCCTTCGTGGATGGAGATTGAAATGTCTTCAGTTGTACCAAAATTACTCCTTAACCTCTACATTTTCTCAGCTGATATCAAGACACACATTTTTTTTTTAAATCCCTGTGTTTTTAATATGATCAACGTTTGGTATGAGGTGCGGAAGTTCCTTGGTGAAACACATTCTTTGTCATATTTTAGTCCTATCTGGGGAAACCACAGTTTCACTCCTGGGAGAGCTGATCCGGGTTTCCAACTATGGGCCAGCAAGGGTTTAAGGAAAGTTCGAGACCTGTATAAAGAAGGTATTTTTTATGTCAATTGAAGACCTCATAGCAAAATATGAAATTTTATATTTACAGCTAAGAACCTTCCTCACACCTGCCCCAAACCAAAACCTAACAGAAACCCTTCTGTCCACTTGAGAAAATACTATCTCAACCCATTGTAATAGAAAGGGTAGAATTTCAGCTCTATACAATATGCTGGAGTCTGGCTCAACCAAATCCTAGGCTCAACCAAATCCTATGCGCAAAAACTGAACTCTTGGAAGGATGATATTCAGGAGGAGATAGTCTTGGACAAATGGAGTAGTATATGTACTAAAGCTTAGACACAAACTGTGAATACTCGGCTAAACCTATTGCAATACAATTCTGACCCGATTCAGGAAACTAGGCTTATGTCGCAAGTCACGACTTGACAGGAGAGCCTTTTGAAAGTAAAACAAAAGTTTTATAAAAATATGTAAATATGAATACAAATAAAATTGTTAAATTATGAGCCTAGTTGGTTTAGCCACAGAAAAGGTAGAGCAACCTTCCCTCTAGCCATGATTGGCTGAGATAATGAGTGGGCTGGACATGCTGAGAGATGAATTTGGATTGGTTTGCAGTGTTGCATCTTGTTTTATCTGAAGATATTATGTTAGCCATGGAGAACTGCAAATATGTTGCTACTGCTCTCAATAGCATTGCTGCCCTGAATTTATCAGGCGTTATCGACAAAGATCAGTCGGAAAAAGTTGTGATGGACTACTTTCTGGACGATGATCGTGCCATGCAATGCTGACTCTCAATCATAACACGTTTTGAAATCAGTGGAACACCACAGGCCAAACAAGCTGTGCAAACTAAACGAAAACAACACAGGATGTCTTATAAAAGGGGTTGCAGTCTGCCGTGAAGATTTCATCCATGTATAAAGGTAAGAATCTAGCTACAGATTCAGATATTATACGTTTCTAATTTTGTCAGA
This sequence comes from Salmo trutta, assembly GCF_901001165.1. Lineage (NCBI taxonomy): Eukaryota > Metazoa > Chordata > Actinopteri > Salmoniformes > Salmonidae > Salmo > Salmo trutta. The sequence continues at coordinate 28,498,993 of NC_042960.1, read as the reverse complement.
AAGTTGTTTTCATTGCAAGCTAAAGCATGCTGGAGTTCCATGGCTGGCTTGCTAACTAACAATGAACCTAATGTTATTATTGCTATCACAATCGGTTTCTATTACTAGTAACTTTACTATATGGATTGGGATTATAGTTCATTTTTTAGCTTCCTAGCTAATGTTAACATGACATGTCTAAACAAAAGATCCCAAGTTAAAGCTAGCTGTTTGATAGCTAATGTTAGCTGAGGTTAGGTGGCTGGCTTGCTAGCTAACATTAATTTATGTGTATGAAGTGTGTGTAACGTTAGTGATGTTTTCTCAGAATGCCATTTTGCATTGCTAGTTATAGCCTAATGTTAGCTAGCTAACATTGAACGTATTGGTTAACTTTAGCTAGCTATGACAATCGGTTTGTATAGCTAGTTAAAGCTTACTGTTAGCTAGCCAGCTGACGTTAGATGGCTGGCTAACTACAGTAGCTAACATTGCCAATATGAACTGTGTGTAGTGATGTTCTCAGAATGCTATTTCGCATCTATTGTGTAATAATGCTAAAATATTTGTCTGAAATTTGTCTTTCAGCATTAATTAGTGGAACATGCCTGACTCTAATCCACCAGTCATACAGTGATCAAAAAGAGAGCTAGCCCATGCAACTAAAGGCAGCAGCGAAGTCATCAACTACATGCACCATTTCTTCACCAACTAAGGAGTTGGGAAAACACGTGTGGACCTGAATTGTCATAACTGCAGTGGCCAAAACAAGAACAAATTTGTGCTCTGGTATTGTGCCTGGTGGACCATGCACAAGCTCCACCACAAACTGGACCTTCACTTCCTGATCACAGGCCACACCAAGTTTGCCCCTGACTGGTACTTTGGCCTCATCAAGCAGCGCTCTTGAAGACCAGAGTGAACATTTTATCTGAGATTACTGTCCTTCATGACACCAGCACTGTGACAGGGGTCAACATCCCACAGCTGGTTGGACTGGAGGATGGTATGGTGCTGGTGGAAAGCTATGGCTGGCAACAACACCTGACTCTGTACTTCAGGCCGCTGCCATAGATCAAGCAGTACCAGCACTTCAGGTAAAAAATAAATTTTCTTTGTATCTAAACTTGGGAGGTGAATTGATGTTGTAATGTCTTCTGATTTTTTGTTATTCCCTGTTTTACAGCTTCGATGCTCCGGAACCTGGTGTTGTCGCCAAGGAGCGTTCGGACTGTCGGGACCCGATTTCAGCTGCTGCACAATGCTGACGTACTTCCTCCCATAGATGGTCTGCCTGTAAAAGCACCACCTGGACTGGACACAGCTAGACAAACTATCTTTTTGACATGATCAGGGAGTTTTGCGACGAAGAGGCTATGGACATCACATGCCATGCACCAAAGTCAAGGGCAGGACAGAAACAGGCTCTCTGAATATAGATTCCCTTGTTCATGCGTGGTTTGGACGGATCAGTCAACAGCACTATCTGCAGTGCCTCTATTCACATGACTCTCCTAACACACACACCATATGTTGCTGCTATTTTGTTTTTGTCCTGCTGCTCAGCCACTTTACCCCTGATTGGTATGCATATAAGTATCTCGTCTATCACTATTGATATTGTTTGTGTACATACTGTATATTTTATTTATATTGACACTATATTTCTGATATTGCTACTATGCAAGTAACCATTTGGCTGTGCCGTTTACACCTTCTGTAGAGACCATCCACTTAGCAAAATATTGATATATTGTGCCCTTGGCTATTCATCAATAAAACATAGCATTTCTTTCACATGACCCATCAATTTAGACAAGTGTATCTGGGTAAGCGTCATCTAATATGGACACTTTACACTTACCTGGAATTTTTCCTTATTGTAGGCTACTACCGCTTTTAGTCTTTAGCACATGACCTCATGTGAATCCTTAAAGAGATGGGTGGGGCTGGCTTAAGAGGGTCCTTTTCGAAGTGAGATTCTCAACAAGTTGAGATGGCAAGGGAGCCATTTAGCTTCTTTCATTAATTCGCTCCCCCTCCCCACCTGTTCTCTCTCTCTGTCGTTTCTCTCAGGGCATTGATCAGGTTTATTTATGGGATGACAGATGGGCTAATTATAATAAAGCAGGAATGATGGCATGCATGGCATTTCTCCTACTGCAAAAAACCTGTTGACTTTATTATCTATTTGCCTGAGTGGGAAGGGGAACGCCAAACTGCAGCTTCTACTACATTACCTCTGCAGCTTGACCTTGTAGGCCATGATAATGAGTTAGCACAATAGAGGGATGGAAGAGAACTACATCCTATCTATCAGGTGTATGAATGTGCAGTAAAAGGTGTCTTCCAGGTAAATTAATCAAGTTTTGTAATTTCCATAGTGTTTCAGGAAGGTTATCACGCTGCCAGGGAGGGAGGGAGGAAAGAAAGACCCTGCCCTGAAGTAGAATGACAGAATGATGCTCAGGTGAGAAGTAGGAAGACTTAAAGCACTTCAATGTGTTGAGGGGAATTTGAAGTCGTACGTTTTGAATTACTTCCTAATCATTTAAAATCTGGGGGTCAATTAACTAATGGTGAGCAAATGAATCAGCTAAAACAGCTAGTTGGCCGACAGCCCAAAGTAATGTGATCTATCTATGCAACCAGTTTCAGAGACTACTCATAATGTTCTAGGTCGGAGTAGATCCCATATAAAATATAAACCCAGTGAACCACGCACGTTTCAAAGAGAAACATGCGAGTCATTAGAACTAAAACACTGTTTCTCTCTGACAAGGAACATCTGAATGTTAGTTTGTGTTTTGTTTTCTATGTTCAGCATCCTCATCCTGATTCTGGTCCGACCACTAGACAAATCCCTCCTGAGTTCTTTCTTCCCCTCTCCTTGCCGAGGCCTTGAAATAACTCCCTGACGGCAGCAAGTCGATGCGTCGACGAGCAGATTGCAGACTTGACTTCTGCCAGACGGCAGAGAGAGATTGATACCCCAGTTGTCCAGAGGGTATTATCATCCAGGACAGCAAGCAGCCAACCTTGAATCCGTGCATCAGCTCCCTATGTGGAAAGTTGTGCTAGTGGTGTATCGCACCAGTTCATAAACCGTTATGGTCACTGGGTCTCCACTGTTGAAGGAGAGTGCTGTTTGAAAGTCTTGTGAGGTGCTACAGGATGTTTTGTGATCTATATCAAAACTGTCATCCACACAATGGATGACTTAGAGATGAGCTGTTTGTCTGTTCAGGCTTAGGCAACAGATTGGACTTTGGGCTGCAGTATAAGTCTAGGTGTTATTTGGTGTTTTGCTTTTAATCTTGCTTCAGAGAGGGAGAGAGAGACACAGCTGCATGTGTGCTCTCACATTTTTCAACATGTTTTTTTACAAAAAGTTAAATGAACTTGGGATTGTTTGGCAGGGACATAAACAGGATGCTACCCTTACGGCATAGGGCTCCTGAGTAGCGCAGGGGTCTAAGGCACTGCATCTCAGTGCTAGAGGCATCACTACATACACCCTGGTTCAAATCCAAACTGTATCACAACCGGCTGTGATTGGGAGTCCCATAAGGCGACACACAATTAGCCCAGCGTCATCCGGGTTTGGCCGGTGTAGGCCGTCATTGCAAATAAGAATTTGTTCTTAACTGACTTGCCTGTTAAAAAAAACTCCAAACCTACAACTTAATTTTGGACAAAATTACCTGGAAGAATTACTACCACCAAGGATTCCTTTTTCCAAGCTATACAGAGGGTTCTCTGGCAAACAAACAGTAGAGACCTGAGGACAACATCCAACCTGGAACTGAGACAGACCAGATGCAACTTCAATTAGCACAGAGGAGTGAAGTGAAAGGTGTCAAAGCCTTTGAGCCCAACAAATAGCAGGAGACTCACAGGCTACCCCACCCAAATCCAGAGTCCTCTCTCGCTGTTCAGAGACCAACTACTGGCATTTTCTACAAGAAATCTGCCTCCAGAAATAAAAGCTTCTCCCAAGTGGATGTGATATCTACTCCTGTTTCCTGCTGCACTGCTGCTTGGATTCCACCTGGCGATCTGTTCACCGGCTGTCCTGGCTTGTCTCCCCGTCTGGTACAGGTACTCCCCCCTCTCTCCTGAGCTTTCGCTCACCCCCAGCACACAGGCACTGTTGGGGCGAGTGACTCTGAACTTACAATGGCTAGCCCCAAGTCATTATATATTTTTTTCTTGTGCATTTTGCTATTTGTCTCATGACTCCTGCGTGCTTTGTTGACTATGAACGTTCTTGTTTACCCAACCGTGGGAAAGACTATGTTAGTTCCCACACTTGGGACTCTGACTCTCTATTGGTTACACGGACTCTTGGCTTCCCATCGTATTCATGTACAATATGATCTTGTTGCCATCTAACGCACATTCAAATGTCATAAATCAACACTGCAGAGCTCTCCCTGACCTCTGCGTGCCTCGATTGCATTACAGTTGATGATATCTGGAAATGGGCATGTACACCCTGGCCCATCTACTGTTGCTAGCCCCAATTCTGACTTGTGCACTGATATCAGTTTCACTGATTTCTGCTCTCGTAAAAGCCTGGGTTTTCTGCACGTATTGAAAGTGTGGGTTCACAGCTCCAATCCAGATGTGTTGGTCGTTACTGAGGCGTGGTTAAAGAAGAATGTTTTGAACACTGATGTTAACCTTTCTGGTTATAACCTTTTTCGGCAAGACAGATCTTCTAAAGATGGTGGAGTGGCAATCTTTACCAAGGAACACCTTCAGTGCTCGGTTGTCTCCACCAAGTCTGTTCCCAAACAATTTGATTTGCTGGTTTTAAGCATTAAACTTTCAAGTACAGTTGAAGTCAGAAGTTTACATACGCTTAGGTTGGAGTGATTAAACCTCGTTTTTCAACCACTCCACAAATTTCATGTTAACAAACTATAGTTTTGGAAAGTCGGTTAGAAAATCTACTTTGTGCATGACACAAGCAATTTTTCCAACAATTCTTTACAGACAGATTTTTTCACTTAAAATTCACCGTATCACAATTGCAGTAGGTCAGAAGCTTGGAAAATTCCAGAAAATGTCATGGCTTTAGAAGCTTCTAAATGACATAATCTGAGTCAATTGGAGGTGTACCTGTGGATGTATTTCAAGGCCTACCTTCAAACTCAGTGCCTCTTTGCTTGAAATCATAGGAAAATGAAAAGAAATCAGCCAAAACCTCAGGAAAGAATTGTAGACCTCCACATGTCTGGTTCATCCTTGGGAGCAATTTCCAAACGCCTGAAGGTACCACGTTCATCTGTACAAACAATAGTACGCAAGTATAAACACCATGGGACCACACAGCCGTCATACCGCTCAGGAAGGAGACGCATTCTGTCTCCTAGAGATGAATGCACTTTGGTGCGAAAAGTGCGAATCAATCCCAGAACAACAGCAAAGGACCTTGTGAAGATGCTGGAGGAAACAGGAACAAAAGTATCTATTTCCAAGGTCAAACGAGTCCTATATCGACATAACCTGAAAGGCCGCTCAGCAAGGAAGAAGCCATTGCTCCAAAACCGCCATAAAAAAGCCAGACTACGGTTTGCAACAGCACATTGGGACAAAGATCGTATTTTTGCTTTTTGGAGAAATGTACTATGGTCTGATGAAACAAAAATAGAACTGTTTGGCCATAATGACCATCGTTATGTTTGGAGGAAAAAGGGGGAGGCTTGCAAGCTGAAGAACACCACCCCACCCGTGAAGCACGAGGGTGGCAGCATCATGTTGTGGGGGTGCTTTGCTGCAGGAGGGATTGGTGCACTACACAAAATAGATGAAGCAGGAAAATTATGTGGATATATATATATACAACATCAGTTAGGAAGTTAAAGCTTGGTCACAAATGGGTCTTCCAAATGGACAATGACCCCAAGCATACTTCCAAAGTTGTGGCAAAATGGCTTAGGGACAGCAAACTCAAGGTATTGGAGTGGCCAACACAAAGCCTTGACCTCAATCCTATAGAGAATTGGTGGGCAGAACTGAAAAAGCATGTGCGAGCAAGGAGGCCTACAAACCTGACTCCCTTACACCAGCTCTGTCAGGAGGAATGGGCCAAAATTCACCCAACGTTTTGTGGGAAGCTTGTGGAAGGCTACCCGAAACGTTTGACCCAAGTTAAACAATTTAAAGGCAATGCTACCAAATACTAATATAGTGTGTGAACTTCTGACCCACTGGGAATGTGATGAAAGAAATAAAAGCTTAAATAAATCATTCTCTCTACTATTATTTTGACATTTCACATTCTTAAAATAAAGTGGTGATCCTAACTGACCTAAGACGGGGAATTTTTACTAGAATTAAATGTCAGGAATTGTGAAAAACTGAGTTTAAATTTATTTGGCTAAGGTGTATATAAACTTCCGACTTCAACTGTAGGTCTTTGTTGACTGTTGCTATGTGTTATCGTCCTAACATCAGCACCAGCCTGTACCCTACCTGCCCTAAGCTCTCTCCTTGCCCCTTATACTAAGTCTGAATTTGTCCTGCTAAGTGACCTAAACTGGGACATGCTTAAACCTCCTGACCAAGTTTTAAAGCAATGGGACTCACTAAATCTTTCTCAGATTATTACCAATCCCACAAGACTCCAAACACCCAGAAAAGGCTACTCTCCTTGATGTTATCCCCACAAATAATCCTGATAGGTATCAGTCTGGTGTTTTCTGTACTGACCTTAGAGATCACTGTTTTACAGCCTGTGTTCGTATTGGCTGCTCAGTGAAATGACCTGACCTGATTTGTCATAGACGCTTGCTAAAAAACTTTAATGAGCAAGACTTTCATTACCTAGACCTTCATTACCTAGCCTCTTTAAATTGGTATAGAATCAGCTTGATCCCCCTCTGTCAAAATCTTGGACTTTCTTTTTTGATATTTTCAGTGGTATTGTAAACAAACACGCCCACATAAAGAAAATGAGAATTAATAATAGGTTCAGCCCTGGTTTGACCGTGATCTTGCAGAGTTGCTCCACCTCAAGAATTGCATTTGGCGAAAGGCTCGGCATACTCAGGTTGACTGGCTCTCGTTCAGGCAAGGGAGAAATAAATGCACTCAGGTTATCAGGAAGGCCAAAGTTAGTTACTTTAAGAAGTAGTTCTCTCTCTTTGGGTCTAACCACGGTTTTTGACCCTTGCCTGTTTTCTGGACTCCGTACCCACCTGCCTGACTATTCTGCCTGCCCTCGAGCCTGCCTGCCTGCCACTCTGTACCTCCTGGACTCCTGCCTGTCCACGACCATTCTCTTGCCTACCCCTTTTGGATTGTTTAATAAAATATCAAGACTCAAACCATCTGCATCCTGTGTCTGCATCTGGGTCTCGCCTTGTTCCCTTATAGTATGAACTGGCCATGACAGACCCAGCAGACTTGGCCAAGCTCCGCCATGCTGTATCCATGCAGGGAGCCACCATTGGGAGGCAGGAAGAGTTACTACTGGACCTTTTGGAAGGGCTACGTTCCATGACGGAACGCCACGACCAAGGGTTTAAGGCTATTATGGAGAAAACCAGGGAGTTAGCTCATAGGCAGCCTGCCACCTCTGAGAACACCCAACCACCCAGTAACTTCTTCCCTATGACTGCTGAGTTTGTACAGCCTATTCCAGCTCCCTGAGAACCCCGCTTACCTCCTCCAGAGCGATATTCTGGGGATCCTGGTACCTGCCAGGGTTCTCTTTCTCAGTGCTCTCTTATTTTTGAGCTACAGCAATCTTCGTTTCCTTCAGACCGATCAAAGTTAGCGTATATTATTATTACGCTAATGTCGAGAAGGGCGCTCCCCTGGGCTAAGGCAGTTTGGAATCAACAATCCGACATTTGTCATCATCTGGAGGATTTCATGGCAGAGGTGAGGAAGGTGTTAGATTCTCCGGTATCCGGGAGAGGGGCGGCCCGAAAATGTTTTGAATAACGTCAAGACTCCCGTGGTGTGGCGGATAACGCTGTTGACTTTCGCGCATTGGCCGCCGAGAGTGCCTGGAATCCGGAGTCTCTTTTCGCTACCTTCTTCACGAATTATCTGAGGTGGTAAAAGATGAGCTAGCTGCTCAGGAAATCCTGGTGGACCTCGATTCCCTCATCGCCCTCACCATTAGAATTGATGGACGCTTAAGGGAACGCAGGAGTGAGAGGAGATCTGGCCTAGGTCACACTCGTTCATCCGCAGTGGCTAGCTAATCTTTGAAGGAATCTTTGAAGGATGTCCCCGAAGGCTGTTTTTCCGAGAAGATCCTTGAGAATCCTCGGCGACGGGTGAGTCAGATACTCCAGAACCTATACATCTGGGCAGAGCTAGGTTATCGTCTAGGGAACGTTCACATAAGCTTAGTTCCAACAGTTGTCTGTACTGTGGGGCTGAAGGACATTATATAGCCACCTGCCCAGTTAAAATTTGAAGAGACCTATATCTGTAGTAGGTACAAGTACTCTGGTGAGCCAGACTGGGAATCCTTTTTTTGTGATACTGCTGTGGGGAGACCAGTCTAAATCTCTTCGGGTGCTCATTGACTCTGGGGCGGATGAGAGTTATGGACCGTATCCTAGTTTCTTAATTAGGTATCCCCACTCAACTCCTCTGTTCCCATGGATGCTAGAGCAGTGAACGGCCGCTCCATTGGTAGAGTTACCCACAGCACTGTTTCCGGTTAGTCTGCGGGTTTAAGGAAATCACAGTGAGGCTATACAGCTTTTCCTCGAGTCTCCCCATGTTCCGGTTTTGGCATTTCCTTGGCTCAAAAAACTCAACCCCGTTATTGACTGGACCACAAGTTCAATCCTTGGTTGGAGTCCGCCGTTTTGCCATTCCCATTGCCTCAAAGCAGCGCAGCCTTCCCTGAGACTGCCTCCTCAGGGCTTAAGTCAAGTCTTGGATTTCTCTGCCGTCCCCACAGAGTACCACAACCTCCTGGAGGTCTTCAGCAAGGTACAGGCTACTTCTCTTCCCCTGCATCGTCCTTATGATTGTGCCATTGATCTCCTCCCAAGCACCACACCAGCTTGTGGAAGGCTATATTCTCTATCCGGGCCGGAGACCAAGGCCATGGAGGAGTACATAGAGGAGTCTCTGGCTACTGGGGCCGTCCGTCCGTCTGCATCTCCTGCTGGCACGGGGTTTTTCTTTGTGGTGAAGAAGGACAAGACCCTGCGTCCGTGAATTGACTACCGGGGTCTAAATGACATTACGGTTAAGAATCATTACCCCCTACCACTCCTCTCCTTGGCTTTTGAACCTCTCCATGGGGCCACCATTTTTTCCAAGCTGGGCCTTCGGAATGCTTACCACCTGGTTCGGATACACGAAGGAGATGATTGGAAGACAGCATTTAACACAGCCAGCAGACATTATGAGTACCTCGTCATGCCGTTTGGACTCCCCAACCAGGATCTGGTAAACGATGTGCTCCGGGACATGCTGAACCGTTTTGTGTTCGACTACCTTGAGAACATCCTGTTTTTTCCCCGGTCTGCCCAAGAACATGTTCTTCATGTCAGACAGGTCCTTCAGCGCCTCCTGGAGAACCAATTGTTCGTGAAAGCCGAGAAGTGTGAGTTCCACCACTCTACAATCTCCTTTCTGGGATATGTCATTGCTGAGGGAAATATCCAGATGGATCCAGGAAAGGTGAAAGCAGTGGTGGATTGGCCTCAACCTACGTCCAGGGTGCAGTTGCAACTTTCCTGGTTTTTGCTAACTTCTACCTCCGTTTCATTCGGGGTAACAGCACCCTGGCGTCCCCCGTCCCTGAACACACCTCTCCCAAAGTAATGTTCACATGGTCTCTAGCTGTCGACAGAGCCTTCGTGGACCTGAAGCATCGGTTCACCACAGCACCCATCCTCATCCATCCGGATCCATCCAGTCAATGTGTGGTTTAAGTAGATACTTCTGGTGTTGACGTGGGGGCCATCCTGTCCCAGCGATCTGCCCAGGACCATAAAGCTTCATCCTTGTGCCTTCCTGTCCCATTGTCTCAGTCCCGCAGAGAGGAAAAACGATGTAGGCAACCGAGAACTCCTGGGGTTCAAGATGGCGTTGGAAGAGTGGCGGCACTGGCTGGAAGGAGCAGAACAGCCATTCCTGGTCTGGACCGACCATAACAATTTGGAGAATCTCCGTACAGCAAAGTGCCTTAACTCCAGGCAGGCCTGGTGTGCTCTCCTGTTTACAAGATTTAACTTCACCATTTCCTACAGCCCAGGGCCCAAGAATGTGAAGCCTGATGCCCTCTCCCGCTTATACAGTTCCTTTGCCAAACCCTCGGTCTCCGAAACCATTCTCCCTACCTCATGCCTTGCAGCCTCAGTGGGTTGGGGTATTGAGACCCTAGTTCGCAGGGCCCTAACATTACCAGCCTGGACCTGAAGGGGGCCCGGCTAACCGGTTGTTTTACCCTAACTCAGTCCGGACCGGGTCCTGGAATGAGCTCATTCCTCCAGGCTGACTTGTCATCCCGGTACCCGCGGTACCCTAGATTTTTTCCAACAACGTTTCTGGTGGCCCACAATGGTTCCTGATGTCTCTGCCTTTGTCACCGCGTGCACGGTGTGTGCCCAGAACAAGACTCCATGGAAAGGCTCCTTCTGGCATTCAGCCACTACTGGTCCCTCATCATCCCTGGTCTCATATCTCTGGATTTTCTCTCTGGGCTTTCCCTGTCTGATGGCAACACCGTCATTCTGACAGTGGTGGATCGATTCTCAAAGGCCGCTCATTTCATCCCTCTCCCCAAACTTCCTTCTGCTAAGGAAATGGCCAAGCTCATTTCCTTGGATCTTTAATTTAAAGACCCTTGCTCCCTTTGGTCTCAATGTAGACTTTGATCTGAAGCCATTCTTGTGATTTTTGTGACTTTGCCATTGTTATTGTTTGTATGCTTTTGTAGTCTAAAGTGTATCTATGATTGTATGCTATCCATTTGTTCTTTTGTATGTTCTTTGTATGCCATTTTTATATTTCAGAGTTAACCAATGATATTAGGCCACATTTGGCCATAATTACAGACACCTGTGTGTCTTCTGACACTATATAGATGAGTCATCTCGCAGTGTTTGTGATGATACCCTGATGAAGACAGCTCTGAGCTCCTAGAGTGTGCAGCTCGCCCTTATTTTCAAGTTTTCTACTCTGCTAGCCAGCATCTCGCCTTAATAGGTGTGCGTTTCTTTTTCTTCTAGATTGTCATGTGTTGCTGCCGTGCTACATTGTTGTCTTAGGTCTCTCTTTATGCAGCGTTGTGGTGTCTCTCTTGTCGTGATGTGTGTTTTGTTCTATAATTAAATTGTTTTATCCCAGCCACCGTCCCCGCAGTAGGCCTTTTGGTAGGCCGTCATTGGAAATAAGAATGTTCTTAACTGACTAGGCTAGTTAAATAAAGGTGAAATAAATAAAAAAGTAAAGTTTTAGCTAAATTAATTTGAAACTGGAAACAGGGGTTCAGCACTTCATCTGGGTAGAGGACAAACGCCCTATACAGTGCCTTGCAAAAGTATCCATCCCCCTTGGCGTTTTTCCTATTTTGTTGCATTACAACCTGAAATTTAAATTGATTTTTTGGGGGATTTCATGTAAGAGACGTACACAAAATAGTCCAAATTGGTGAAGTGAAAAAAATAACTAAAAAATTCTAAAAAATAAAGAATGGAAAAGTGGTGCATGCATATACAGTGGGGCAAAAAAGTATTTAGTCAGCCACCAATTGTGCAAGTTCTCCCACTTAAAAAGATGAGAGGCCTGTAATTTTCATCATAGGTACACTTCAACTATGACAGACAAAATGAGAAAAGAAATCCAGATAATCACATTGTAGGAATTTAAATGAATTTATTTGCAAATTATGGTGGAAAATAAGTATTTGGCCACCTACAAACAAGCAAGATTTCTGGCTCTCACAAACCTGTAACTTCTTCTTTAAGAGGCTCCTCTGTCCTCCACTGTATTAATGGCACCTGTTTGAACTTGTTATCAGTATAAAAGACACCTGTCCACAACCTCAAACAGTCACACTCCAAACTCCACTATGGCCAAGACCAGAGAGCTGTCAAAGGACACCAGAAACAAAATTGTAGACCTGCACCAGGCTGGGAAGACTGAATCTGCAATAGGTAAGCAGCTTGGTTTGAAGAAATCAACTGTGGGAGCAATTATGAGGAAATGGAAGACATACAAGACCACTGATAATCTCCCTCGATCTGGGGCTCCACGCAAGATCTCACCCCGTGGGGTCAAAATGATCACAAGAATGGTGAGAAAAAATCCCAGAACCACACGGGGGGACCTAGTGAATGACCTGCAGAAAGCTGGGACCAAAGTAACAAAGCCTACCATCAGTAACACACTACGCCGCCAGGGACTCAAATCCTGCAGTGCCAGACGTGTCCCCCTGCTTAAGCCAGTACATGTCCAGGCCCGTCTGAAGTTTGCTAGAGAGCATTTGGATGATCCAGAAGAGGATTGGGAGAATGTCATATGGTCAGATGAAACCAAAATTTTACCTGTTAGGGATAGGGGGCAGTATTTACACGGCCGGATAAAAAACGTACCCGATTTAATCTGGTTATTACTACTGCCCAGAAACTAGAATATGCATATAATTATTGGCTTTGGATAGAAAACACCCTAAAGTTTCTAAAACTGTTTGAATGGTGTCTGTGAGTATAACAGAACTCATATGGCAGGCAAAAACCTGAGAAGATTCTTTACAGGAAGTGGCCTGTCTGACAATTTCTTGGGCTTCTTGACTCTCTTTATTGAAAACTGAGGATCTTTGCTGTAACGTGACACTTCCTACGGCTCCAATAGGCTCTCAGAAGGCGGGAAAAAGCTGAATGATGTCTTTGGAGCCCCTGGCTGAAAAACATTAGCGCATTTGGATGGTGGTCGATCAGAGTACAATGAGACTGAGGCGTGTGCACGAGGCGACCCCATGTTTTTATTTTCTCTGTCTTTGAACTAAAACAGGGTTTCCCTGTCGGAAAATTATCGCTTTTTTACGAGAAAAATGGCATAAAAATAGATTTTAAACAGCGGTTGACATGCTTCGAAGTACGGTAATGGAATATTTAGAAATGTTTTGTCACGAAACGCGTCGGGCTCGTCACCATTCTTTACCCTTCGGATAGTGTCTTGAACGCACGAACAAAACAGGATATTTGAACATAACTATGGATTATTTTGAACCAAAGCAACATTTGTTATTGAAGTAGAAGTCCTGGGAGTGCATTCTGACGAAGAACAGCAAAGGTAATCAAACTTTTCTAATAGTAAATCTGACTTTGGTGAGGGCTAAACTTGGTGGGTGTCTAAATAGCTAGCCCGTGATGGCTGGGCTATGTACTTAGAATATTGCAAAATGTGCTTTCACCGAAAAGCTATTTTAAAATCAGACATAGCGATTGCATAAAGGAGGTCTGTATCTATAATTCTTAAAATAATTGTTATGTTTTTTGTGAACGTTTATCGTGAGTAATTTAGTAAATTCACCGGAAGTTTGCGGGGGATATGCTAGTTCTGAACGTCACATGCTAATGTAAAAAGCTGGTTTTTGATATAAATATGAACTTGATTGAACAAAACATGCATGTATTGTATAACATAATGTCCTAGGATTGTCATCTGATGAAGATCATCAAAGGTTAGTGCTGCATTTAGCTGTGGTTTGGGTTTATGTGACATTATATGCTAGTTTGAAAAATGGGTGTCTGATTATTTCTGGCTGGGTACTCTGCTGACATAATCTAAAGTTTTGCTTTCATTGTAAAGCCTTTTTGAAATCAGACAGTGTGGTTAGATTAACGAGAGTCTTGTCTTTAAAATGGTGTAAAATAGTCATATGTTTGAGAAATTGAAGTAATAGCATTTCTAAGGTATTTGAATATCGCGCCACGGGATTACACTGGCTGTTGAGTCGGTAGGACGCGTCCCACTGGCCCAGAGAGGTTAAAAGAGAGACAACCGGCTGAATTGTGTCCAGAGCCTTATCTTCCACCTACACCTTTACCAGAACACAACGCAGAACGGTACCGGTGCAGAACCGGTTACACCAGCAGCACAGTTAGTCACCAATGCTCTGGATAACATGAAAATCAACCTTACCAGCTCTGCTAGGGCGAATAAAATGGTCAGAGTGGGGCATTCTCTCATTATGTGTCTGGAAGTAGCTAGCAGGTTAGCCAGTTAGCTTGGTTGCTTGACTGCCGTTGTCAACCCTACTCATCGGCCAGAGTGTGCTCTGAACTTAAACCATGTTATGCACACACAAGAACACAAAACAGGTATGCACACACACAAGCTATTATATACACACACCTCATACTCAAACACATATGTACACACACACTAGTGGTCAGAACCAATTTAATACATGGCCAATTTGGATGCAATCAATTACCTTAATTTCTCAGAGATCAAATTATACTTCAACCAATAATGTTGCAGGAATGCTAATCTTCTCTGTTTATAACTACAGAAATTATTTCAGAACAATCTGCGATGGTGGGTGTCATGGCTTTCTGAAATGACATGGAACAACCCATATGTAGTCCGATATGTGCTATTCTAGAAGGCTCTGTTGACATGTAGAGCTGTGTTATGGACAGTTTAGCCATTGTAATAACATACACTCTGATGTGCAGCTGACAGGCAGCTTTGAGAGATGGGTTATTATTGTAAAGAGTAGGTAGGTATGACTCTGTTGCGGACCCTGGTCTCAAGGGAAGGCTAAGAGGAGTCTCTCTATGTCCTTATGCTTTGAAATACTTACTAAATAGTGTTTTAAAGTGAGTTTATTTTCTGCAGTGGGTTGGACTTTTGGCAAACAGAACTTTGGCGAAATGTAGTTGCATTCTTATCATTTTCAGGATGGACTGTTTTACCTCAGAGGATGTTCAGAAATCTCTAGCCTTGGTTTTTAATGGAATGCATTTCCCAAAGTTCACCATGTATCCAGAAAAGTGTAGCGCTTCAGATTGGGCACATGAGAAATTACTTTTTCGCAAAGTAAAAAAAATAAATAAATACTAATGCAGTTCTATATCTTACAGATGCAGAAAGGCTGCCTCGTGGTGTCTGTCCAGAATAAATGATTTCTTTAGCTTTGAGCAACAGAAATATGCTGATATCTGCACCAGACCTTCCTTCTAAGACTCATCCTTCTGCTAGTACTTTCTGTTAATTTATTGCAGAAATATTACAGTATGGTACATCTGTTCCCTCCACCCATTATATTATATTTATATCTAGTGTATGTAATTGGCTTTGTGCCAGTGACGTTGTGGACATTTTTACATTACCAGAGATAAGATGCCAATGATTGTCCAAATTGTGGCTAATCTGGTGCTGATACTAATCATTATTGTGTTTGGCTATGAGAACGCTCCTTTCATGCTGATCAGTCATGCCTCCACTGTGCTCTCTCCCTCTCACACTTTACCACCCAGCTCTCCTAATGAGGTAAGAGACATTAGATGAGACAAAGAGCTGTGAGGTTTCCTTTCAATACCTACACAGATGCAATACATGGCTCAAAGTAACTGTTGATCAGTGTACTTTGAGTGCATAGGTTTATTAATCAGAATGTGATGTTGTCTTACCTGCAGCATTGCCAGGTATGTGGTGTGACCGAACATCCACTCAGTAGGCTAGGACTTTTGTTGCCCTCATGACACCTGCCGTTTGACAAATAATCTCGCTAGATAGCAGGATGACTATAGCCACCTCCAGTGCCTGAAAGCAGGTCAAGACAACACATTCCTTCGCTCCTACCAGTTTTCTGCAGAAGAACAGAGGTTGTTTTTGGTTTAGCCCAGTGTAAACTCCCCTCTGTGTCAGTATTTAGATTCCCCTGAGTTCACTCATTGCATCCGGAGAATTTTCAGTTCCTATTTTGGCTAGACAGAAAAAGTAAACAAACATTATTTTGCAGTGTGCACTGACCTGTGGAGTGACTGTAATTCATGTGTTTTGGTGCATCATGTGCTAGTTACATTTGCAGTGGTAATTTTAGCTTGTAAATCTTGGTGGGCAACCCCCCCCTACAACTTTTTTGGGGCATATAAGCAAACAATGAAAGCTCCTACAATATTCGATGATGACATTTCTCTAAAACAGGCTATAGGCTACATGTGCACCACCAAGTCAAAACATTAGGCTAAGTTATGAGGGGGAAATGTAAATCTATGGCAGCACCCAAGGGGCTTGAATTTTTGAGCTCTACCCATAGATTTTTCAGGGACGTAATGCCCCCATGATTGAAAGAACACTGAGCCAATCACCCTCGCAACTAGAAAACCTTACCAACCCCTACGCTCTGTATTTTCAGCTGGCTGCCCTACCACCACAGAAAGCACTGAGCTAGGCTGAAACATCTGCATTTGAGCTGCCTTACTCAAGAAAGCAAAAAAAGAGACCATGTTTGTATGTGGCTTTATTAATTCAATTATACATTAAGTTTTAGGCTACAGATTAGATAAATTATGATGAACTTCATAGTGGTGAAAGTACACAGTGATGATAATAATCTCGCTCTTACTCATAATGTAGGCTCGCCTACCCGCACTGTATCTGCGAGCTGTTGGCTAGAGCGCATGTGCCAAGACCAGAGTGGGCACATTTGTTATTTTAGTTTTTGCGACAAGACCATTGATGGAGTTGTAAATGCGATGGAAACACATTGAACATTAGTTTTTATTCAGTACATGAAAACTTAAGCGGAAAGTATATTTTATGTGCACTGAGTTAACACGCACTGTTTTTTTATCTGCAACAAATCAGTTTGGTAGAAACACGCCATTGGTGGGAAAATGTTTACCACATATTGTATTTATGCAGATTTTAGTATATTTGCATGAAAATCTCGCCAATTGGATGGAAACATAACTACTGAATATATACATTTTTGACCCTGTATTTTAACAACAACGTTTATGTTGCATGTCCCGTATGTTTACTACAGGTCCCTTTTGACATTGTGTCTGAATTATCTGAAGCCACAGTTAGGTAGCCTACTGCTTGCATTTGAACATTTTATATTGCTGATGAGTAAAGAGCTGTTAAGAAATTTTATAAATAAGACATTTCAAGCACTTTGAATTGGGCCTTGAAGCTCATAGATTGTCCTGCAGTAGAAATAGCCTGAGCTAATGATCAGGAGTCCTGTCTTTCCTCCTGCCAAATGATAACACCAAAGTAATTATAGTGGGAACTGACGAAGGGCTCAGGAATTTGTGACTTTTCTCAAGTGGTCTTTTATAGGAATTAAGAACCTCTCTCTCTCTCTCTCTTCTCTCTTCTCTCTTCTCTCTTCTCTCTTCTCTCTCTCTATATATATATATATATATATATATATATATTCCAATTTCAGTCCTGTCACTTTTATTTAGACTTTCATTCCCTTTATCTTGATTCCTGCATTTTGTTTTAATGAAACTTGGACATTACAAGTTAGCCCATGACATCAATCACTTCTATTAACCGAGAGGGTGTGTACAGTATGTGTGTATGTGCACATTCAACATCACTTCAATGCCCCAAGATTAAGTGAAAACACATACAAAACAAATGGATAATAATTGCAAGTTGTCCCTCAATTGCCTTTGTACACAGGAAGTTCTTGGCATTTCATGACTTATAATAATAACTACAATCATAGTTATAATTGTTCTACAGAGATTACATCATGTATTCCTGCCATTGATTAACATTTTCTCCAACCTAGCTATACAACCCATTTTCTCACAAGGTTATGGCCGCCTGCATGTGTCTTTCTCTCTGTTCCCTGCATGCCAAGGTCATTCCCTACGCAAGGACTAGCACCTCATTGTGAGATTCAGACCTTGCTGTCATCTGCAAAGCGCCTTGTCACAATTCCTAGCCTTTGTCATATATCTGGATTCGTACAGATGGCTGCAACCCTTTCCGTGCTGTTCCATACAGCAATCATTTCCCACCAGCAAGGCCTCATAGGGGGCTAGGAGACAATAAAGCTACAGTAGTGGGTGGAAGGGAGAGAGGGAAGGAGAGAGAGTGCAAAGGTAGAGAGAAATGTGTGTGTGTGTGTGTGTGAGAGAGAGAGAGACACTTGCTGCCAAAAGGGAGAGCAGCATTAGGACCTGATTGAACCACTAATGCTAGTAGTGTTGGTGGCCAACATTCCTGATCACAATGTGCTTGCTTTCTTCATTTGACACAAATGAAACTTCCTACTGTATAATAAATATCTTAGAAATACACTGTTGATTTCCCTGCTGGGACGGCTGTATTCTGATAGAGACAATGTCTCAAATGGTAATGTATATGAATTTATATCAAATCTTGTGTTGAGAGATTTAATCATGAAAAATGCAGTGATTATATTCACTGAACAAAAATATAAACGCAACGGTTAAAGTGTTAGTCCCATGTTTCATGAGCTGAAATAAAAGCTCCCAGAAATGTTCAATAAGCACAAAGCACATTGCGCCTTTGTCAAGATAATCCATCCACCTGACAGGTGTGGCATATAAAGATGCTGATTAAACAGCATGATCATTACACAGCTACACGTTGTGATGGGGACAATAAAAGGCCACTCTAAAATATGCCGTTTTGTCACGCAACACAATGCCACAGATGTCTCAAGTTGAGGGAACGTGTACTTGGCATGCTGACTGCAGGAATGTCCACCAGAGCTGTTACCAGAGAATTGAATGTTAATTTCTCTACCATAAGACACCTCCAACATTTGTTAGAGAATTTGGCAGTACCTCTAACCGGCGTCACAACTGCAGGCCATGTGTAACCCGCCAGCCCAGGACCTCCACATCTGGCTACCTGCGGGATCATCTGAGATCAGCCACTATGACAGCTGAGGAAACTCAGGAGTATTTCTGTCTATAATAAAGCCCTTTTGTGGGGAAAAACACATTCTGATTGACTGGGCCTGGCTGTCAGAAGGGTGAGTGTAGCTTGTGCATGAAGTCAGGCGCAGGAGAGCAGAATGAGTGAGCAACGTACTTTACTCAAAAAAGGCACAAGGTAACAATTACACTTGACCAATAACAATACGGTAAATATTACGCACGGGTGAACACCCGTCGAAAACCCAGCCATCATAAACCGAACTGAACAATAAATAATGCTGCACAAAACCATGGGGGGAAACAGAGGGTTTAAATACAGGAACAAATAATTGTGAAATGAAAACAGGTGTGTGAAAACAAAGACAAAACCAAAGGAAAAAGAAAAGTGGATCGGCGATGGCTAGTAGACCGGCGACGCCGACCTCCGAGCACCGCCCGAACAAGGAGAGGAACCGACTATGGCGGAAGTCGTGACACTGGCTCCCAAGTGGGTGGGCCTGGCTCTCAAGTGGGTGGGCCTATGCCCTCCTAAACCCACCCATGGCGCCCTTGTCCAATCATGTGAAATCCATAGATTAGGGCCTAATGCATTTATTTCAATTGACTGATTTCCTTATATGACTGTAAATCAGTAAAATCATTGAAATTGTTGCATTTATATTTTTGTTGAGTATATTATTTTGACTGAAAACTCACAGAAAGCACATATAATCTCCTTTTCTTTTGAGGCAATGATGAACTGTCAATATTGAAAATCCACACGTGCATCTAATCCCCATACTTTAGAGGAACCCCCCCACCCTATGCGTTAGACACGTTTTCTGTGACACCTCTGAGATTGTGCAGGATAAAGTTTTGTCAGGCGTATATTTGACCAAAATGTAATACTATCGCTAATGCACTCCTGGGCTGTGATTTGTCCTCGTTTGTCAACTGCGCTGAAATGTGACCCCGTGCCGGAGGAGTTGTATCAGTGTTACACACCACACTGCTTATTGCTTATCACAGGAGTCAGACAAACGTGGGAGAGGATAATTATTGCCCCAGGTATCGATTTTTGGAGGTTTAATGCAGTTTTTAAAAAGGTTCGATGCCATTTCTGTTGATCCTGGAAATTGTTGCAGTACAATGGCCAGGACTTATCTACCTACAGTATGTACTGTACGCACACATGACTGGGGTCAAAGGTTCTGGTTTATAAATGTTATGGGAATGTTTTCTAACAAATACCTGAAGAGTGTTATCTGCATATTGAACTGATACAAGAGCCTACCAATATGTTCTATCAATAGACACACACACTACCGTTCAAAGTTAGGGGTCACTTAGAAATGTCCTTGTTTAAAAAAAATAAAATAAAACAAATCCAATAAAATAATATCAAATTGATCAGAAATACAGTGTAGACATTGTTAATATTGTAAATGACTATTGTAGCTGGAAACGGCAGATTTTTAATGGGATATCTACATAGGCGTACAGAGGCTCATTATCAGCAACCAGCACTCCTGTGTTCCAGTAGCACATTGCGTTAGCTAATCCAAGTTTATCATTTTAAAAGGCTAATTGATCATTAGAAAACCCTTTTGCAATTATGTTAGCACAGCTGAAAACGGTTGTGCTGATTAATTAAGGGCTAGGCGCTAGCGGGACACCTGTCAACAACTTCCGGTGAAATTGGAGGGCGCACAATTCAAATAAATAATTATATAAATGATGGATATTAAATATTTAGGTACATACAAGTGTCTTATATCGGTTAAAAGCTTAAATTCTTGTTAATCTAACTGCACTGTCCGATTTACAATAGGCTTTACAGCGAAAGCATGCCATGCGATTGTTTGAGGACGGTGCCACACAACATATTTTTCCACCTGCACAAGCTTCATAAAATCACAAATAGCGATTAAATATTCACTTACGTTTTGAAAATCATCCACTGATTTGCAATCTAAAGGGTCCCAGCTACAACATGTAGTGTCGTTTTCTTCGATAAAATCCTTCTTTATATCCCAAAAAGTCAGTTTAGTTGGCGCCATCGATTTGAGTAATCCACTCGTTCAACATGCAGAGAAAGGAATCCAAAAAGCTACCGCTAGACTTTGTTAAAACAAGTCAAAATACGTTTCTACTTAATCCTCAGGTACCCTAAAGTGTAATTAAACTATAATATTTCATACGGAAAGTAGTATGTTCAATAGGAAAATGATATTAGCAGGTGCGCGTCCTCTTCGTCGCACACGCACAGACTGATTTCCAACTCTGAGTCCCAGTAGTAAAACTCATAATTCTTCCTTGTTTGCAAAGAAAAAAGCCTGAAACCTTGAACAAAGACTATTGACAGCTAGTGGAAGAAATAGGAATTGCAATCTTGGAGCTGTATTTGAATATGCCACTATACTTTCCATTGTAAGACCATGGGCTCAGAAAATAAACATTTCCGGTTGGTTTGTCTTTGGATTTTCTTCTACCATATCTATTGTGTTATAGTCTCATACATTATTTAACGAGAGTCTTGTCTTTAAATAGCTGTAAAATAGTCATATGTTTGAGAAATTGAAGTAATAGCATTTCTAAGGTATTTGAAAATCGCGCCACAGGATTCAACTGGCTGTTACATAGGTGGGACGATTTGGTGCCACCTGCCCTAGAGAGGTTAACATTTCTGCAACCTTCAAAGTGTTTTCTATCCAATGGTACCAATTATATGCATATCCTGGCTTCTGGGCCTGAGTAACAGGCAGTTTACTTTGGGCACGTCAATCAGGCGGAATATGAGAAAAAAGGCCCTAACAAGTTTTAAAGAAGCAATTAAAACTGGCCTTCTTTAGACTAGTTGGGTGTCTGGAGCATCAGCATTTGTGGGTTCGATTACAGGCTCAAAATGGCCAGAAATAAATAACTTTCTTCTGAAACTTGTCAGTCTACTCTTGTTGTAATAATCGTGTGGCCCTAGTTTAGCCACATCCTCTCAGTGACCTCCACACACCTCTTGGATTGGTTTTGTTTTCGACAAAACGGCTGACATCACATCACCCTTGACTGCTCTTGTGATTTAACAACCCTCAGTTTGCCCCTACATGGCTGAAGAGGAGCTCAGGGTTGGTGTTGATATGATGGTAAGATTTGTTATCTGAGAGCTGGCAGATGGATGTCCAACCTCTCTTCCTGTATGGGCCATTCAGGATTGTTGTCACCCTCAAATTAGGTTTATGAATAGATTTTGGATCGGTGCTATCTGCTCCCCATCATTGAGTCCTTGAGGCTTGGTTGGAATCTACCATCTGTTAGAAGACGTTAATGAGATCTGTGTCTGATGATAAACCCCAGCTCACAAAATTGATAACAAAAAAGGATATTGAGGGGGCTCGACAATGACGCTTTATTAATATACCACTGCTGTCTAAATCATTAAAAACAACAAGCATGCTGCTGTTTAAAGCCGTGATTCAGATCTTTTAAATGAAATCAATACAATATAGGCCTATTTGACTGAGATTTAGTTATTGGCCTGCATGATGTAGCACTCACTTCTGTCATGATGAAGTGCTTTGAGAGACTAGTCAAGGATCATATCACCTCCACCCAACCTGTCACCCTAGACCCACTTAAATGTTCTTACCGCCCCAATAGGTTAGTACAGGTGCATCAAAGCTGTGACCGAGAGATTGAAAAACAGCTTCTATCTCAAGGCCATCAGATTGTTAAACAGCCATCACTAGCACAGAGAGGCGACTGCCTACCTACAGACTCGATATCATTGGCCACTTTAAGAATGTTTACATATCTTGCATTACTTATCTCATATGTATATACTGTATCCTACACTATATATTGTATCTTAGCCACTCTGTCACTGCCCATCCATATATTTTATATATTCTTATCCCATTCCTTTACTAGATTGTATGTATTAGGATTTGTTGTGGAATTGTTAGATATTAGCTGTTAGATACTGCTGCACTGTCAGATCTAGAAGCATAAGCATTTCACTACACTCGCAATAACAACTGCTAACCTTGTGTATGTGACCAATAACATTTGATTTGAGTAAAGTCCCCTGTTATATTTTCATGATGTCCTAGAAAATAATGAAACTTTAATTTTTTTTATCAGAACCTTTTCATTTAAACCTTTTTCTTGTAATGAATGCCATTTACAGTGTTTTCATTATGAACAGAACATACCATGCCAAAGCTTTAAGTTAGAATTAATCTAAGAACATTTAAGCCCATCAGGGAGAGACATTACTCAGGTCTACTACAGCTCTGCCAGGGAAAGGTCAGGATATTTGACTGCAACTCAAGTGTATTTTACTTTTCTGGTTTCTGCGGTAGTTCTGAGCTGCGGTGGTAGAGTCCAGGTTGAGTCAGCAGCCCACACTTCATCATTGCCGACATTTCAATCCGTTTCCCCGGTTCACTTCTACCACATTTACAGCATCACAGATTTTCAATACTGATCAGTCACAGCCTCTTTCCTTTTCATTCATCACCAGCTCCTTTCTTCTACTTTTATCCTTTCTCCTTCCTCTCTCCAAACCCTTCTGCCCTCCTTCCTCTTGCTTGTTCTGCCTTCCTTTTCTACCCCCTTTTTTCTCATCTCATTCCTCCATCTACCTTTTTGTCTTCCCCTCCCCTCTTCTGCCTCCCCCTCTCAACCAGCTTAATGAGGTAGTCACCTGGAATGCGTTTAAATTAACAGGTGTGCCTTGTTAAAAGTTCATTTGTGGAATTTCTTTCCATCTTAATGCGATTGAGACAATCAGTTGTGTTTTGACAAGGTAAGGGTGGTATACAGAAGATAGCCCTATTTGGTAAAAGACCAATTCCATATTATGGCAAAAACGGCTCAAACAAGCCAAGAGAAACGACAGTACATCATTACTTTAAGACATGAAGGTCAGTCAATATGGAAAAATGTCTAAAAGTGCAGTTGCAAAAACCATCAAGCGCTATGATGAAACTGGCTCTCATGAGGACCGCCACAGGAAAGGAAAACCCAGAGTTACCACTGCTGCAGAGGATAAGTTCATTAGAGTTACCAGCCTCAGAAATTGCTTCAGAGTTCAAGTTAGACACATCAACATCAACTGTTCAGAGGAGACTGCGTGAATCAGGCCTTCATGGTTGAATTGCTGCAAAGAAACCACTACTAAAGGACACCAATAACAAGAAGAGACTGGCTTGGGCCAAGAAACACGAGCAATGGCCATTAGACCGGTGGAAATCTGTCCTTTAGTCTGATGAGTACAAATTTGAGATTTTTGGTTCCAGCCGCCGTGTCTTTGTGAGTTGCAGAGAAGCATCCAATAATACTGCCTCATCATTCCTTGCTGATTTGCTTTAAATGCATAATTGTGCCTTAAGTCATTATCTCAGAGAAGTTGCATGATGATCTCTACATGTGTGGTACCCACCGTGAAGCATGGAGGAGGTGGGTACCACACCTTAAACCACTCGAGTGTTGCTTTAGTAGTATGCTTAGGGTAATTGTCCTGCTGGAAGGTGAACCTCTGTCCCAGTCTCAAATCTCTGGAAGACTGAAACAGGTTTCCCTCAAGAATTTCCGTGTGTAGTGCCATCCATCATTCCTTAAATTCTGACCAGTTTCCCAGTCCCTGCCGATAAAAAACACCCCACAGCATGATGCTGCCACCACAATGCTTCACTGTGGGAATGTTGTTCTCGGGTTGATGGGTTTGTGCCAGACATAGCGTTTTCCTTGATGGCCAAAAAGCTCAATTGTGGTCTCATCTGACCAGAATACCTTCTTCCACATGTTTTGAGAGTCACCCATGCCTTTTGACGAACACCAAACGTGTTTGCTTATTTATTTCTTTAAGCAATTACTTTTTCTGGACACTCTTCCATAAAGCCCAGCCCTGTGGAGTGTACGGCTTAAAGTGGTCCTATGGACAGATACTCCAATCTCTGCTGTGGAGCTTTGCATCTCCTTCAGGGTTATCTTTGGTCTCTTTTTTACCTCTGATTAATTCCCTCCTTGCCTGGTTCGTGACTTTGGGTGGGTGGCCCTCTCTTGGCAGGTTTGTTGTGGTGCCATATTATTTCAATTTTTTTAATAATGGATTTAATGGTGCTCCATGGGATGTTCAAAGTTTTGGCTATTTTTTTATAACCTAACCCTTATCTGTACCTCTCCACAACTTTGTCCCTTACCTGTTTGGAGAGCTCCTTGGTCTTCATGGTGCCCCTTGCTTAGTGGTGCCCCTTGCTTAGTGGTGCCCCTTGCTTAGTGGTGCCCCTTGCTTAGTGGTGCCCCTTGCTTAGTGGTGCCCCTTGCTTAGTGGTGTTGCAGACTCTGGGGCCTTTCAGAGTGTACAGATACTGAGATCATGTGACACTTAGATTGCACACAGGTGGACTTTATTTAACAAGTTATTTGACTTCTGAAGGTAATTGGTTGCACCAGATCTTATTTAGGGGCTTCATAGCAAAGGGGGTGAATACATACTGTAGGAACGCACTACTTTTCCGTTTTAAATTATTTTTGTATTTTTCATTTCATTTCACCAACTACATCAAGCTTGTGACTCTACAAAATTGTTGGATGGATTTGCAGATCATACCCAAGACATGATAACCTCCCCTGTTATTGGTAATGGTGAGGTGAGAGGTTAGGTTGGGGGTATGATCATTGACCCTCTGTAACTTTTTCACTCATCATTATTCATTCATGATTATCCCTAATTATGACAGCATCCACATTAATGTAGAAGTGTTTAGAAATAGATTATATTCCTTTTTTTTGTATTATTCACCCCTTTTTTCTCTCCAATTTCATGGTATCCAATTGGTAGTAGTTACAGTCTTGTCTCATCGCTGCAACTCCCGTACGGACTCGGGAGAGGCGAAGGTCGAGAGCTATGCGTCCTCCGAAACACAACCCAACCAAGCTGCACTGCTTCTTGACACAATGCCCATCCAACCAGGGAGCCAGCCGCACCAATGTGTCAGAGGAAACTCCTTACACCTGGCGACCGTGTCAGCGTGCACTGCGCCCGGCCCGCCATAGGAGTTGCTAGTGCGCGATGACACAAGGATATCCCTGCCGGCCAAACCCTCCCTAACCCGGACGATGCTGGGCCAATTGTGCGACGCCCCATGGGCCTCCCGGTCGCGGCCGGCTGTGACAGTGCCTGAACTCGAACCCAGAATCTCTAGTGGCACAGCTAGCACTGCGATGCAGTGCCTTAGACCACTGCGCCACTCAGGAGGCCTATATTATTTTTTATAATAAAAGTGACTCCAAAATGACACAGTACAATATTTACTATTCATTTCTATTGGGCACAAAATAATCTGAAACACAACCAAAACAAACTGCAAATGCATCCAACAAGTTTGTAGAGTCACAAGCTTGATGTTGTCATTGCATGCTAAGAAGATGGGACCAAATAGTAAAAGTTTGACTATTTTATTTATAAGAATCTTTAAGGGTGTCAATCATTTTGACCCCTACCTTTTTGAGAAAAAAAGTATTACTTGTTAAACAAAATGTCTTTGAGCAATTGTATTTTTTATAAAATAATTTAATTTCCCTTTTTTTTTAGGATACAATATAGCTCAGTATATATCTAAACTCCCAGTAATTTATTTGGTATTTACCAACATTTCGGCATCACTGTGCCTTCTTCAGGGTAATGTCATGAATACTTGAAACAGGTTATGTAGACAAATAGTGCAATTAGTGCAACCAATGAGAATAGTGAGGGGTGTGTGGGAAGGAAGTCAGCAGGAACTAAATGAATTCCAAACTCTACTAAACGAGAGCTCTGAATACCTCAACTTCACCATGCAGACTGATGAGAGAAAAATAAACTACCTGGACTTATGGATAATCAAAGAGAATGATTAATTTTGCACAAACTTATACACAAAGCCAGCATACCGCAATACCTTGCTATGTGCTGACAGTATGCATCCCTTTCCTCAAAAGAATAGTCTACCATATAGACAATTATGCAGGGTTAAACTAATCTGTGGCCACCAGACAGATTTTGACAGCAAATCTAAAAAAAAATACAGATAAATTCAAAATGAGAAGCTACAAGGACAAAACTCTTGATGCTGCAATGATGAAAATATCTCAAAAACCAAAAGAGCAATTACTAAAAACTCAACCAAAGAAGAAAAACAACGCAACCGTCTTTTGCACTAAGTACACCAAGGGTTCGGAGAAAATGAAAGCAATCCTGAAAAAGCATTGGCATATTCTGCAATCAGACAAACAAATTGCACACCTCTTCAAGGAACCCCCACTGGTGGTCTATAAGTGTGGTCGCAATATTGGAAATAGCTTGGTGAGATCTGACATGCTCTCTGAGCCCACTCAGACACTCTCGACACCTATCCCAAATGGGAACTACAAATGTGGCTCATGCCACAGTGCAATAGCACTATAAAACATCCTTCTTCAGACATCCACATACAGGTCGAAAAATCCCTGTTAGGGGTATCATCTCATGCAAGACCAAGGGAGTAATCTTTCTCATCACCTGTTCACGTGGAAAAGCCTACGTAGGACAAACGAAAAGACAATTAAAACAGCGCATAGCTGAACACCGCAGCTCAATCAGGTGTAAGAACATTGACTATCCAGTAGCATCTCACTTTGTTGAAGCTAACCATCAAATCTCCTCCCTCAAATACACAGGTATTGAACCTGTTGCTCTACCAAGGAGAGGAGGTAACAACGAGATCCTACTACTACAAAGGGAGGCTTACTGAATATCATATCTAAAACCAATGACCGCTAGTGGTCTGAATATTGACTTTGATCTCAGGCCCTTCTTTTGAACAATTCTTTCTTTTATGAACAAGTCTTATAAACTGATATATTATATCTACAGCTTATTAGCGTACACCTAAAATGTTCTCCCTGTTGATGATGCTCATTATACATTAAGGTTGAAACAAAAGATTAAATACGTGAAATTGAATTAAACAATAATGTATGTTGATGCTAATATGATGTACAATATTCAATTATGTTTTTATTTGACAACAATAGCCTAATATATTTAATATGCCATAAACTATTGTTTTTTAACAGTTTCACTAATTCATTCGAATTAACTTAATCATTATGACACACCTCTCACAAATGTCATTGGTTGCACTAATTGCAATGTTTGTCTACATAACCTGGTTCAAGTATTCATGACATTATCCTGAAGAAGGCACAGTGATGCCAAAATGTTGGTAAATACCCAATAAATTACTGGGAGTTTATATATAGTCATTATTACTCATCTTTATTTGTCAATCATTTCGGACCACACTGTATATACGTTGCATTGTGAACTTTACATTTTTACACAGCTCAATAAACAAAATTACCCAAATGTATGGCTAATTAAAACGAGTAAGACAGAAGTGCAATGAAGTTCGCTGATATAGCGGCTCCAGTTCGCTATGCATAAATTGAATTTGATAACTGTCCTTATTCGGGGCTATTCCGAGTCGTCCACCAATTCAACCAGTTATGTATGATCTTTTAGCTGACCCTGAGCAGTGGAGTGTGTAGACATTTAATACATAATACACCCCACTGAACGTCTCAATTAGTAGATTTGGATAGAAAACACTCTAAAGTTTCTAAAACTGTTTGAATGGTGTCTGTGAGTATAACAGAACTCATATGGCAGGCCAAAACCTGAGAAGACTCCATACAGGAAGTGCCCTGTCTGACAATTTGTTGTCCTTCTGTTGCATCTCTATCGAAAATACAGCGTCTGTGCTGTAACGTGACACTTTCTAAGGCTCCCATTGGCTCTCTAAAGCCGCCAGAAAGTGGAATGGGGTGTCTGCTGTCTCTGGGCAAAGAACAGCAGCAGCCTTTGTGAGTGGTCAGCCTGTGGGGACACTGAGACTGAGATGCGCATTCACGAGAATTCTCCATTTTTTTCTTTCAGCCTTTGAATGAATACAACGTTGCCCGGTTGCAATATTATCGCTATTTTACGAGGAAAAATAGTATAAAAATTGATTTTAAACAGCGTTTGACATGCTTCTAAGTACGGTAATGGAATATTTTGACATTTTTTGTCACGAAATGCGCCCGCGCATCACCCTTTGGATAGTGACCTGAACACACGAACAAAACGGAGCTATTTGAATATAACTATGGATTATTTGGAACCAAAACAACATTTGTTGTTGAAGTAGAAGTCCTGGGAGTGCATTCTGACGAAGAACAGCAAAGGTAATCCAATTTTTCTAATAGTAATTCTGAGTTTAGTGAGTCCCAAACTTGGTGGGTGTCAAAATAGCTAGCCGTGATGGCCGAGCTATGTACTCAGAATATTGCAAAATGTGCTTTCGCTGAAAAGCTATTTTAAAATCTGACACCGCGATTGCATAAAGGAGTTCTGTATCTATAATTCTTAAAATAATTGTTATGTATTTTGTGAACATTTATCATGAGTAATTTAGTAAATTCACCGGAAGTTTTTGGTGGGTATGCTAGTTCTGAACATCACATGCTAATATAAAAAGCTGGTTTTTGATATAAATATGAACTTGATTGAACAAAACATGCATGTATTGTATAACATAATGTCCTTGGAGTGTCATCTGATGAAGATCATCAAAGGTTAGTGCTGCATTTAGATGTGGTTTTGGTTTTTGTGACATACATGCATGCTTTGAAAATGGCTGTGTGATTATTTTTGGCAGGGTACACTCCTGACATAATCTAATGTTTTGCTTTCGCTTTCGATGTGGTTAGATTAACGAGAGTCTTGTCTTTAAAATGGTGTAAAATAGTCGAATGTTTGAGAAATTATAGCATTTTTGAGGTATTTGCATTTCGCGCCACGCGATTCCACTGGCTGTTGACTAGGGTGGGACGCTTGCAAGTTAATTCAACGTGTCAGCATCTGGATCTAACCATACCTGAGAGTATGAACTGGCCATGAATGACCCATTAGACCCGGGCCAGCTGCGCAACGCCATCTCCTTTCAAGGAGCCTCCATTTATAGGCACGAGGAATTGCTTTGTGGTCTATTGGAAGGGGTCCAAACATTGGCTGAGCGCCATGACCGGGCGTTGGACATTTCGCTGGAGCAATTCCGCATGTTGTCTGGGGGGCAGCCTGCCATGGTGGTAAACCCACCGCCCCTCAGTAACTCGGCAGTTAGTAGCGCTGCCCCCCAGCCACTCCACCTTCCCAGGAGCCCCGGTTACCTCCCCCGGAACGCTTTAATGGAGATCCGAGCACCTGTCGGGCATTTTTCAGCTTCAGCCCTCCTCCTTCCCCTCCGATCGCTCCAAGATAGCCTACTTCATCACACTGATGTCTGGGAGGGCACTTGCCTGGGCTACCGCCATATGGGATCAACAGCCGGCCATGTGCGTGAGAATGGAGGGGTTCCCGGGAGAGGTGAGGAAGGTTTTTGATGCCTGGTTCTCCGGGAGTGAAGCTGCCCGGAAGCTAATCCAGCTCTGGCGGGACGCCTGCCGAGTGGCCGACTATGCAGTGGATTTCCGCACATTGGCAGTGGAGAGTGCGTGGAAGCACTGTTCGACATTTTCCTGCACGCCGTCTCAGAGGAGGTTATTAAGGACGAGCTTGCTGCTCGGGAGTTACCTACGGATCTTGACTCCCTCATCGCTTTGACCATCCACATCGATGGGCGGTTGCGGGAACAACGGATTGAGAGGAAATTCAATTTCGCTCGCACGTCCAGGGATTCCACCTTGCCTCGAGTCATCCCGCAAGTCCCTGATGGTTCCGTTGCCGAGAGCACCCGATGTTTCCCAACCTTCCTCGAGAGTTACCGAAGACGGCCGAGGCACTGTTTCCCAAGCCTATGCAACTAGGCAAAGCTGGGCAGTCACCAGCGGAACGGCAACACTGGATCAACACAAGGAGCTGGGTGTATTGTGGGACTTTTGGTCACTTTTTGTCCTCTTGCCCGGTGAAAGACCAGGCTCACCGGTAGGAGTGAGTATTCTGGTGGGCCATATGGAGAACTTTTCTGCTTCCCTTACTCGCACTCCTTTTCATATCATTCTGCTGTGAGGAAACTAGTCCAAATCGCTCCGGGTCATCATTGACTCTGGGGCTGATGAGAGCTTTTTGGACGCCACTCTGGCTTCTGAGCTGAACATCCCCACTCAGCCCCTCTCCATTCCCATGGATGTTATAGCACTGTACGGGCGCTCTATAGGTCGGGTCACCCATAACACCACTCCCATCAATCTACGTGTGTCAGGGAATCACAGCAAGACCATTCAATTCCTGCTCATCAAGTCCCGCCAGATTCCTGTGGTTTTGGGATTCGCCTGGCTCCATTGACACAATCCCCTCATCAACTGGTCTATGGGTGCTATCATGGGCTGAAGTCCGTTCTGCCAAGCCCATTGTCTGAAGTCGGTGCATCCTGCCCCGGGACGTCTCCTGGGGGCTCGGAAGTTGCTCCGGACCTCTCCTCCATTCCTGCGGAGTACCAGGACCTCTGGGAGGTGTTCAGCACGTCCCAGGCCATTTCCCTTCTGCCACACTGCACCGATGACTGCGGGATTGTCCTTCTCCCTAGCACCACGCTGCCCTGGGGAAGTCTGTACTCTCTGTCGAGACCAGAGACCAAGGCTATGGAGAACTACATTGGGGACTCCCTAGCTACATGATTTATCCGTCCCTCTTCCTCTCCCCCTGGCGCAGGACTCTTCGAGGAGAGGACAAGACCCTGCACCCGTGCATTGACTACCAGGCAATGACATTACTGTGAAGAAGCGTTATCTGCTACCACTCATTTACTTGGCCTTCGAGCTGCTCCAGGGGGCCACGGTTTTCTCCAAGCTGCATCTACAAAAAGCCGAACCCTTGGTGTGGATACGAGAGGGGGACGAGTGGAAGACTGCCTTCAACACAGCCAGCAGCCACTACGAATATCTGGTCATGCCCTTTGGCCTCACCAACGCCCCTGCTGTGTTCCAGGCTCTTGTGAATGATGTTCTCCGCGACATGTTAAACCGGTTTGTCTACATTGATCCTCGTCTTCTCCCGCACCCCCCAAGAACACGTGCTCCACATCTGACAGGTTCTCCAGTGCCTTCTGGAGAACCAGTTGTTTGTTAAGGCAGAAATATGCGAGTTCCCCGCTCCACCATTCCCTTTCTGGGCTACAAGGAATGGAGGCACTGGCTAGAAGGGGTGGAACATCCGTTCATTGTGTGGACCGACCACAAAAAAACCTGGAGTATCTCCGCACCGCCAAGCGCCTCAACTCCAGGCAAACGAGATGGGCCCTGCTGTTTACCCGGTTCAACTTTTCCATCTCCTACCGGCCGGGGTCCAAGAACACCAAGCTACATGCCCTGTCTCGCCCTATAACCCCACGGTTACCTCCCCGGCGCCCGAGACCATCCTTCTCACCTCGTTGCCAGGCACGTCACTCAGCTGGTGTATAGGGAAACAGGTCCGGGAGGCGCAGCGGTCCCAGCCGAACCCTGGGGGGGCCCAGATAACGATATTTGTACCTGACGCTATCCGCTCCGCGGTCCTGGAGTGGGCTCATTCCTCCAGGCTTGCCTGTCACCCAGGCGCTCGTCAGACCCTGGCCTTAGTTCGACAATGCTTTTGGTGGCCTACTATGGTTCCGGATGTTGCCGCTTTTGTCGCCGCCTGCACAGTCTGCACACAGAACAAAATGGTAAGTTACGGATGGTCTTCTCCAACCACTGCTTGTCCCTCACCATCCCTGGTCCCATATATCTCTGGATTTTGTCACGGGCCTTCCCCCATCTGAGGGCAACACTGCCATCCTGACGGTGGTCAACCGGTTTTACAATGCTGCCCACTTCATTCCTCTACCCCAAACTACCCTTGGCCAAGGAGACAGCCCAGCTTATGGGGCAGCACGTCTTCTGGATCCACAGACTCCCGGTGGACATGGTCTCCGACCGGGGTCCACAGTTCTTTCCCGGTTCTGGAAGGTGTTCTGCACGCTCATTGGGTCATCGGCCAGCCTGTCCTCTGGATTCCACCCCCAGTCCAAAGGCCAGTTGGAGCGAGCCAACCAGGACTTAGAGCCGACTCTTCACTTCCTAGTCTCCGCCAACCCTACCACCTGGAGTCAGCATCTGGTATGGGTTGAGTACACCCGCCACACCCTTCCTTGCTCTGCCACGGGTCTCTCGCCCTTCGAGCATTCCTTGGGATATCAGCCAGCGCTCTTCCCCGAGAAAGAGGAAGTCAGGAATCCCTCTGACCTGTTGCCGTACCTGGAAGAGAGCCCGGACCGCTCTGTTTAAGACCACTTCCATGTATAGGTGACAAGCGGATCGCCACCGGACCCCTGCTCCATGCTATCGGCTCGGGCAGAGGGTATGGCTCTCCCGTAAACTTTCCCCCCGTTTCATCAGCCCGTTCCCCATCTCTAGAGTCATTAGCCCCACTGCTGTTTGTCTTTTGTTACCCTGTACCCTCCATATTCACCCTACTTTCCATGTGTTTAGGATTAAGCCCGTGTCTCACAGCCCTTTGTCTTCTGTTTCCAGGCCTCTTCCTTGTGTCATTGATGGCCATCCGGTGTACACAGTGAAGCCACCTGAGTGTTCGACCACGGGGCAGGGGTTTCTAGTACCTGGTGGACTGGGAGGGTTATGGCCTGGAGGAGAGGTGCTGGGTCCCTGCTAGAGACATCCTGGACCCAGCCCTCATCGCCGAGTTCCACCGCTGACACCCTGGTCAACCAGGTAGGACGCCAGGTGACGCCTCTGGGTGGGGGGGGGGGGTACTGTCACACCCTGATCTGTTTCACTTGTCTTTGTGATTGTCTCCACCCCCCTCCATGTGTCACCCAACTTCTCCATTATCCCCTGTGTATTTATTCCTGTGTTATCTGTTTGTCTGTTGCCAGTTAGTCAAGTCAACCAGAGTTTTTGTTCTCAGCTTCTGTTTTTCCCAGTCTCTCTTTTTCTCGCCCTCCTGGTTTTGACCCTTGCCTGTCCTGACTCTGAGCCCACCTGCCTGACCACTCTGCCTGCCCGTGAGCCTGCCTGCCAACCTGTACCTTTGCCCCATCTCTGGATTATTGAACTCTGCCTAACCTGACCCTGAGCCTGCCTGCCGTCTGATACCGTTGCCCCACCTCTGGTTTACTGAGCCCTGCCTGCCTGCCTTGACCTGTCTATTGCCTGCCCCTGTTGGATTATTAAACCATTGTTAATTCGCATCTGGGTCTTACCTTCATACCTGATAATATATGTAAATGGTTGTTGACTGCAAAATGGCAAAATGAGCTGTTGGTGTATAATGGTGAATGGAAGATAGGCAGCGTCAAATGAGGCGTTTCTCAAAATTATAAACAACAAAAGCAAAAGAAACCTGAGAAATTCAATACATTTAGTTGTTATTCAATTCATTGCACATTTGCTCATGTGCAGACTCATCACACTCAATGTAAAGCTTTAGAAAATACAATCTCAGTAGTTATTCTGAGTGCTTTCACCTTGGCTGTAAATAAAATATATGGCATATTGACAGGTAAACCCTTTTAATTCATATTTTATGATAATTATGTAAAGCAAACATTGAGAATGAGGGCAGCATTAGTGGTCCACATCATAAATATATTCATAATTTCTGTAGGTAGTGATGCATTTCTCTCTTTCCCATCACATGTAAATACTCTTAATATTATTCATTGTTTATAGTTCTTTGACAGAATTGTCCCCACAGTTAGTGACCTACCTGTTGTGTAACAAAACCCCATCAACCACTGGCCTTGTCTCTTCTGATCATTGTATTTGCACCTGAAAGTGGCAGAATCCCCACTTTGCAGTTTTTTTATGTTGTGTGCATGCTTTATATTGCACATAAACATGGAACGTCACTAACCTTTTTAAAAAGAGTTTTCAACAGGTTTACAATACAGAACATCTCTCTCAAATTAAAAAAATATTTTTAATTGACTGTACACAATACCAAAAACACTGCTCTTTCCCAGGTAGTGTATAGTGCTGAGCTCTCTTAACATGCCCTTTCCAGATCCAACCATTCTTCTTGTCCACTTCCTTACCATTTTGTCTTCCTGTCCAGACTTCCCACGGTAAGTAGAGTTATCATCACTGATGTCTCTCTGCGTGATACTTCCTGTGTCTATACCTCCCATTCCTTTCCTTGGCCATGTTGATGCATGCATTGTGCTTGTTGGTCTGCAGGTGGTTCCAGTACTTGACCAGTTCGTTGGGCTGGAACTGGTGGGAGGTGATGAGGTGGCTGTACTTACAGCTGGAGTAGGACACCCTCCAGTGGTTGAAGAGAAACTCGTTGGGCGGCGGTGTGGGGTCAATGCGGAGCTTGGCTAGGCATATGCCCACGTAAACGTCCTCCAGGTGCAGCCTCCGTATGCTCAGAGACGCCTGATAGATCCTCTCTGCCATGTCCCCAGATAACACATACCCGGTTCCCGAGCAGAAAATGGGGTACCTCTCGCTAGGGTACAGCTCTGGAGGCATGTACCACTTGCTGTCCTTGTTGCGGTTGGGTGCGTAGCCCCTCATCAGATAGCCAGTGAAGTAGCTCTGTCTCGGTGGGAGCTCGGGCTTCAGCAGCTTCTGGATGAGATACTCCGTGTTAACAAACATGTCACTGTCTGTCTTCATGACATAGTGCGCCTGCGGGCAATGGGTGGCCACCCAGTTCATGCCCATCAGGGTTTTGATGGTGAGGTTGTAGTATGTGTCCTGATAGTCCTGCTGAATGATGTCATGGTGAACCCAGCTCTCCTCCTCAATGGCGGTCTGGGTGTACCTGTCCGAGCTCCGCCCTAGACCCAGCAGGAAGAGTCGGACGAAACCTAGACCCATGGCCACGCTCTCGTTGCTCCACGTCTGCCGGATAGCGTTCCTGGCGTCTACCTGGCCTGGCTCTGCAGCAATCAGCAGCACCAAGAACGGGGTGCTGTCCCTGCACTTGAAGGGCTCGTTGAGCATGTAGCGGTAGGGCTGGGAATTGAGCCTCCCTCCCACGCCCATCTCCTGCTGTAAACTGTTGTTGGCGCTCATCGAGTTCTCTAGTCCCGTTACGCCCACCATGACTCCCCCTCCACCGCCACCCTCAGCCTGCTGGGAGCTGAGGTTAAGCTGGGGCTTTGGAGGCACGTAGCCTGTCTCCCTCCACAGGTTCCGCAGACTCAAGCTCTGATTTGCCTCGGCCTTGGCCGTGCGGAAGCCCCTAACGGTGTAGGTCAGGGGGTTGTCACGGGGCCCGGTCCGGCCCGGCAGCCAGTCCTGGTGGCTGAAGAAGAGGAAGAGGGTGAAGAGGAGGGCCAGGGACAGGAGACCCGCCATGTGGGTCCGGAAGAGCGAGCGCTTCATGGTCCAGGTCATCTTCATGGGGCAGCAGTGCCGTCGTCTCCACTGCATGGTGGATCAGCAGGCGGGGGAGCAGGGGGCTGCAGCTGCTCTGGATGGCGCGGCGGCGGTCACATTTGATCACGTCAAACATGTGTTTGCCAACAGCCAGAGGGTTATCTGAGCTGACAGATAGGTGTGAGTGAGCCCCCTGGCGGACCTAATAGGGATGTACAAGGCTCCCTGGCAGAGCTAGAAAGGGGTTGCTTGAGGCCCCACACAGAGCTAGGAGTGGGATGGTTGCGCCCCCTCGCCGTGCTATTCTTGTGTCCCCTGGCAGAGCTAGGAGGGTGCTGACTCTGTGGCCATGGAGGCAGGTTCCAGGCTCTTCACTGGCTCTGCAGACACACCAAGGATCATGCTCCAGGTACGGACTCTTTCAGATCAGAGACTGGAGTCGCCTTCTTAGTGGATCACCTCTCTTATCTGGGAAGACAGAACAGAGAAACAGGCTTGGCAAATGTTCAGAAATGTGCCTACTACTGTAGAATTGTATGGCGTTGAGCCATACGTATGTCAACTGTTTAAATTGAATAGATTTTACTATATCCCCATGAGGAGGAACAAAGCTTATTTAAAATTATTCAGCTTTGACTTTGTGTTTTGTTGTTTCTTTGCATTTTATTCTTAGTGGCGGATGATCAAAGTAATTCAGAATGACTCATCTATTCAAATATGAAAACCCTCTGCTGCACTGCATGAGTAATGTATAGTCAAAGA
The DNA here is from genome assembly GCF_901001165.1 of Salmo trutta. Taxonomy (NCBI): domain Eukaryota; kingdom Metazoa; phylum Chordata; class Actinopteri; order Salmoniformes; family Salmonidae; genus Salmo; species Salmo trutta. Next base: position 28,462,025 of record NC_042960.1, on the reverse strand, counting down.
AATAGAATCCAATAGAATGGATTCTATGTGTACAGTATAATGTTACGCATTCACCATGGTAAGTACCTCTTGTAGTTTATATTTGCACTTTCCATGAGAGCAGCAAAACCTGACACTCATCTCCACTGGCCTTAAATGTTTGCATAGTAAACGCTCCGCCTGTGGTGGATTGTTAATAATGGGGAATTGAGATGGAGTGAAGAGTGTGAGTTCTTACGTCTGGATGATGACTGCAATGGGTGATAGGGTGTAGATGCTAGTGGGGAAGGGAGACAGGGGCTTGTGTGTGTGTGCGTACGTGCATTCATACTCACGTGCATGTGTGTGAGTGTTGTAACTATTTGTGGTACTATAGATATGTATTAGGGAGCTGTGAAGGTGATATTGCATACATCCATGAGCATGTCAGTGTGGATAGGGTGTGGATGTATACCAGCAGGGGCCTTCTGAGAATTTTATATCAGTTGTGTTTTGCTTTATAGTCTACTTCCTGGTATGCCCATAGTACAAATTGCATGCTAAAACAGTAATTACTTAATAATTACACAATGACCAGCTGTTCTCTTTCTTGTGAGTCATTTAAACAACCAGTGCCATGTTCCATTCGGCATCAATTAGTTCGTTATTATGATGAATTGTTTGAAGAACCAACTACATTGTTATTACATAATTTCTCAATAACTAGGTAACCAACAGTTGAGCAGGACTGTGAAACAAAGCCTAGCTGTATGTATAAAAACTCCAGAGAGCTAGACTAGCATAAAAACCAGGTCAACATCAACTTCAGTAACATACCTCTCCTCTCCAGTTCAAGTGCACACAGTATGTGTTGTCTCACTTCAATAGATTAGGCTGCCTACATGGGCGGAGAATCACGTCACAGTTAATTTTCACCATAAAATGCACCTTTATAATAAAAGCATTACATGCATAATCGCATTTGTGGTCACTTTTGAGAATGGTGTTTTCCTGCTAATGGAACATTCCAGCCTTGCTGAAGCCCCCTAGATCATCACCGATCCTCCACCAAACATGTGCCGTCATCATTGCTTTGCACAAAAAGGGCTTCACAGGCAAGGATATTGCTGCCAGTAAGATTGCACCTAAATCATCCATTTATTGGATCATCAAGAACTTCAAGGAGAGCAGTTCAATTGTTGTGAAGAAGGCTTCAGGGCGCCCAAGAAAGTCCAGCAAGCGCCAGGACCGTCTCCTAAAGTTGACTCAGCTGCGGGATCGGGGCACCACCAGTACAGAGCTTGCTCAGGAATGGCAGCAGGCAGGTGTGAGTGCATCTGCACGCACAGTGAGGTGAAAACTTTTGGAGGATGGCCTGGTGTCAAGAAGGGCAGCAAAGAAGCCACTTCTCTCCAGGAAAAACATCAGGGACAGACTGATATTCTGCAAAAGGTCATTTTCTCTGATGAATCCCCTTTCCGATTGTTTGGGGCATCCGGAAAAAAGCTTGTCCGGAGAAGACAAGGTGAGCGCTACCATCAGTCCTGTGTCATGCCAACAGTAAAGCATCCTGAGACCATTCATGTGTGGGGTTGCTTCTCAGCCAAGGATGTGGTCTCACTCACAATTTTGCCTAAGAACACAGCCATGAATAAAGAATGGTACCAACACGTCCTCTGAGAGCAACTTCTCCCAACCATCCAGGAACAGTTTGGTGACGAACAATGCCTTTTCCAGCATGATGGAGCACCTTGCCATAAGGCAAAAGTGATAACTAAGTGGCTTGGAGAACAAAACATCGATATTTTGGGTCTATGGCCAGGAAACTCCCCAGACCTTAATCCCATTGAGAACTTGTGGTCAATCCTCAAGAGGCGGGTGGAGTAACAAAAACCCACAAATTCTGAGAAACTCCAAGCATTGATTATGCAAGAATGGGCTACCATCAGTCAGGATGTGGCCCAGAAGTTAATTTGAGGTCAGGGCTCTGTGCAGGCCAGTCAGGTTCCTCCACACTGATCTCGGCAAACCATTTCTGTATGGACCTCGCTTTGTGCACGGGGGCATTGTCATGCTGAAACAGGGAAGGGCCTTCCCCAAACTGTTCCCACAAAGTTGGAAGCACAGAATCGTCTAGAATGCCAATGTATGCTGTAGCGTTAAGATTCCTCTTAACGCTAAAGGGCCTAGCCAGACCATGAAGAACAGCCCCAGACCATTCCTCCTCCACCAAACTTTACAGTTGGCACTACGCAGTCCCATGTAGCTCAGTTGGTAGAGCATGGTGTTTGCAACGCCAGGGTTGTGGGTTCGATTCCCACGGGGACCAGTATGGAGAATACATTTATGAAATGTATGCATTCACTACTGTAAGTGGGTTTGATTCCCACAGGGGACCAGTATGGAATGTTTTTTTTAAATAATGAAATGTATGCATTCACTACTGTAAGTTGCTCTGAATAAGAGCGTCTGCTAAATGACTAAAATGTAAATGTAAGTCGCTCTGGATAAGAGCGTCTGCTAAATGACTAAAAATGTAAATGTAAAATGTATGCATTTGGGCAGGTAGCGCTCTCCCGGTATCTGCCAAACCCAGATTTGTCCGTATGGCTGCCAGATGGTGAAGCGTGATTCATCACTCCAGAGAACACGTTTCCACTGCTCCAATGGCGGTGAGATTTACACCACTCCAGCTGATGCTTGGCATTGCGCCTGGTGATCTTAAGCTTGTGTGTGTCTGCTCGGCCATGGAAACCCATTTCCTTATGCTTCACAATGAATAGTTGTTGTGCTGAAGTTGTTTCCAGAGGCAGTTTGAAACTCGGTAGTGAGTGTTACAACTGAGGACAGACGATTTTTAAGCACCACGCACTTCAGCACTAGGCGGTCCCGCTCGGTGAGCTTGTGTGGCCTACTACTTCGCGGCTGAGCTGTTGTTGCTCCTAGACGTTTCCACTTCACAATAACAGCACTTACAGTTGACCGGGGCAGCTAGCAGGGCAGACATTTGATGAACTGACTTGTTGGAAAGGAGGCATCCTATGACTGGCTGGGTGCTCGATTTTATACACCTGTCAGCAATGGGTGTGGCTGAAATAGCCGAATCAAATCAAATCAAAGTTTATTTGTCACGTGCGCCAAATACAACAGGTGTAGTAGACCTTACAGTGAAATGCTTACTTACAGGCTCTAACCAATAGTGCAAAAAAGGTGTTAGGTGAACAATAGGTAAGTAAAGAAATAAAACAACAGTAAAAAGACAGGCTATATACAGTAGCGAGGCTATAAAAGTAGCGAGGCTACATACAGACATCGGTTAGTCAGGCTGATTGAGGTAGTATGTACATGTAGATATGGTTAAAGTGACTATGCATATATGATGAACAGAGAGTAGCAGTAGCATAAAAGAGGGGTTGGCGGGTGGAATCCAGGTCTTAGAAGGGGTTTCCACATACCTTTGTATATATAGTGTATAACAGAACAGGAAAATAAAGCATTTATCTGGTACTAGTATGTATGTGAACACCTTAGGGCTTGTGGGCTGGTGATGATGGAGGTAGAATGGAATGGTAAGGGGGCTTCTTGCATATCATCAGCCGGGATTAATGCCAGGGGCGGAAGTATAAATTGCAGGTTTGCACAACATGACGCTGGCTAACGCTACTCTGCGCCGCTCTGGTGAGCCTGTGCCATCAGCCCCCCACCGCTCCATGCTTCACCAGCCGGGGCGGAGATTCATCTGTCAAAAGGAATTTTCAGGCTCCAGCAAGCAGTATTGCAGGAGCCCCAGCCAGCCACCGGCGATATCAGCCTTCATTCACCTTGCACCTCTAGCTTATCAATACCTTGCCTGCCTGCCTGTCTGCCTGCGTGGAGAGAAGCCTCCCTGCCAGCTCTTGCTCTCTGAGTACACACACATACACAGGCATATACACGCACACACACGCACACACACAAACATGCTGCCAGATATTGGCAGGCTGAGGGGCCTACGTTTCTTTCCATATAATTGAGACACAAACAGCTCAGTTCCTGAATTCTTCCTCCATTTCTTTCTGTCTTACTTTCAGTTTGTTTGTTTATTAGCATTGTGTTTGTTCATGTGTTATGATGTGTAATGCTATGAGAGAGTGGGTGAGTGAGTGAGAGAGAGGGAAAGTGTTTACTCATTTGTCACAACAACTGGATGGGAGCATGCTAACCTTTTGAGCAGAATGTGCTTACCCTGTGCATGCAATTACAGCAGAATGAGAGTGGCCAAGGCTGGCTTTGCTTTAAAGGTTAACACACTTTACATCAGAGCAAATCGAATGCTCGAAAGGTTTCTGTTGTCGCCTATACATGGAATAATTATCAGGAGTCTAATACAGTATGCACACACGTGTGGGAGCGCACACACATGCACACACACAGAGTTTATCCGCAGGAGAGATGTTGACGTGTTGTTTGTCAAATCAAATAAAATGTTATTGGTCACATATATGTGTTTAGCAGATGTTATTGCGGGTGTAGGGAAATGCTTGTGCTTCTAGTTCCGACAGTGCAGCAATATCTAACAAGTAATATCTAACAATTTCACAACATATACCCAATACACACAAATCTAAGTAAGGAATGGAATAAAGAATATATAAATATATGGAGGAGCAATGTCAGAGCGGCATAGACTAAGATACAGTAGAATAGTATAGAATACAGTATATACACATATGAGATGAGTAATGCAAGATATGTAAACATTATTAAAGTGACTTGTGTTTCATTTATTAAAGTGGCCAGTGATTTCAAGTCTATGTATAAGGCAGCAGCCTGTAATGTGCTAGTGATGGATATTTAACAGTCTGATGGCCTTGAGATAGAAGCTGTTTTTCAGTTTCTCAGTCCCAGCTTTGATGCACCTGTACTGACCTCGCCTTCTGGATGGAAGCGGGGTGAACAGGCAGTGGCTTGGTGGTTGTTGTCCTTGATGATCTTTTTGGCCTTCCTGTGACATCGGGTGCTGTAGGTGTCCTGGAGGGCAGGTAGTTTGCCCCGTTGATGTGTTGTGCAGACCGCAACACCCTCTGGAGAGCCCTGCGGTTGTGGGCGGTGCAGTTGCCGTACCAGGCGGCGATGCAGCCCGACAGGATGCTCTGAATTGAGCATCTGTAAAAGTTTGTGTGACAAGCCACATTTCTTCAGCCTCCTGAGCTTGAAGAGAAGCTGTTGCACCTTCTTCACCACACTGTCTGTGTGGGTGGACCATTTCAGTTTGTCCGTGATGTGTACGCCGAGGAACTTAAAACTGTCCACCTTCTCCACTGCTGTCCCGTCGATGTGGATGGGGGGATGCTCCCTCTGCTGTTCCCTGAAGTCCACGATCATCTCTTGTGTTTAGTTGATGTTGAGTGAGAGGTTATTTTCCTGGCACCACACCCCCAGAGCCCTCACCTCCTCCCTGTAGACTGTTTGTCGTCGTTGTTGGTAATCAAGCCTACCGCTGTTGTGTGATCTGCAAACTTGATGATTGAGTTGGAGGTGTGCATGGCCATGCAGTCATGGGTGAACAGTGAGTACAGGAGGGGGCTAAGTAAGCACCCTTGTGGGACCCCAGTGTTGAGGATCAGCGCAGCGAAGCGTTGTTTCCTACCTTCACCACCTGGGTGCGGATTGTTAGGAATACATAGGTATTCCTCTTGTTGAAATGGGATAGGGCAGTGTGATGGCGATTGCATTGTCAGTGGACCTATTGGGGCGCTAAGCAAATTGAAGTGGGTCTAGGGTGACAGTGTGACAGATGGAGGTGATATGGTCCTTGACTAGTCTCTCAAAGCACATCATGATGATAGTCATTTAGTTCAGTTACCTTTGCATTCTTGGGTACAGGAACAATGATGGCCATATTGAAGCATGTGGGGACAGCAGACTGGGATAGGGAGAGATTGAATATGTCCGTAAACACACCAGCCAGCTGGTCTGCGCATGCTCTGAGGATGCGGCTAGGAATGCCATCTGGGCCGGCAGCCCTGCAAGGGTTAACCCGTTTAAACGTCTTACTCACGTCGGCCACGGAGAAGGAGAGCCCACAGTCCTTGGTAGCGGGCCACATCGTTGTCCCTGTGTTATCCTCAAAGCGGGCAAAGAACCTGTTAAGCTTGTCCGGAAGCAAGATGTCGGTGTCCGCGACGTGGCTGGTTTTCCTTTTGTAGTCTGTGATTGTCTGTAGACCCTGCCACATACGTTTTGTGTCTGAGCCGTTGAATTGCAACTCCAATTTGTCTCTATACTGACGTTTTGCCTGTTTGTATTCGGCCATATTCCCAGCCACCTTGCCATTCTTAAATGCGATGGTTCGTGCTTTCAATTTTGTGTGAATGCTGCCATCAATCCACGGTTTCTGGTTAGGGTAGGTTATAATAGTCACAGTTGGTACAACATCTTCTATACACTTCCTGATTACACAGTTGTCTAATCAAGTGAAATGTCACACCGTCTGATCAGGCAGGCATCCTTTTGGTAGCGTTTCAGTGATTAGGCCGAACGTGGTGCTTCATTAATATATTTCCTTGCCTCCCATCACTGCCACACCAGCCAATTAGTTACAGTGGTGATAATTGAGGACCCAGCAGTTCCACCTCAGTAAAAAATATCAAAGACTGAATGATAATATTTGAATCCAGCTAATGACTTATGCGTCTCAAATCACACCTAATGATAGATGCCATTAAATGGTGAAATCTAATAGAACACCAAGGCCTAAAATGTCCAAATGAAGAGTTTCTTTCCAAACCACTATATATCAATTTTCAGAATTGTTGGTAAATCAGCCTTTATTGTTTAAAGAACTTATGAAAGAGATTGCTGTATTTTATCAGTATCTACAGTGCCTTGCAAAAGTATTCATCCCCCATGGTGTTTTTCCAATTTTGTTGCATTACAATCTGTAATTTAATGGGATTTTTATTTGGATTTCATGTAATGTACATACACTACCGGTCAAAAGTTTTAGAACACCTACTCATTCAAGGGTTTTTCTTTATTTTCACTATTTTCTACATTGTAGTATAATAGTGAAGACCTCAAAACTATAAAATAACACATTTATTTTATTTAACTAGGCAAGTAAGTTATTCTTATTTTCAATGACAGCCTAGGAATAGTGGGTTAACTGCCTTGTTCAGGGGCAGAATAACAGATTTGTACCTTGTCAGCTCGGGGATTCAAACTTGCAACCTTTCAGTTACTAGCCCAACACTCTAACCACTAGGCTACCCTGGAATCATGTAGTAACCAAAAAATTGTTAAACAAATCTAAATATATTTTATATTTGAGATTCTTCAAATAGCCACCTTTGCCTTGATGACAGCTTTGCACATTCTTGCCATTCCCTCAACCAGCTTAATGAGGTAGTCACCTGGAATGAATTTCAATTAAAAGGTGTGCCTTGTTAAAAGATAATTTGTGGAATTCCTTTCCTTCTTAATCCATTTGAGCCAACCAGTTGTGTTGTGACAAGGTAGGGGTGGTATACAGAAGATGGCTCTATTTGGTACAAGACCAAGTCCATATTATGGCAAGAACAACTCAAGTAAGCAAAGAGAAATGACAGTCCATCATTACTTTAAGACATGAAGGTCAGTCACTACGGAAAATTTCAAGAACTTGGAAAGTTTCTTCAAGTGTAGTCACAAAAACCATCAAGCGCTATGATGAAACTGCCTCTCATGAGGACCGCCACAGGAATGGGAGACCCAGAGTTACATCTGCTGCAGAGGATTAGTTCATTAGAGTTATCTGCCTCAGAAATTGCAGCCCAAATAAATGCTTCACAGAGTTCAATTAACAGACATCTCATCATCAACTGTTCAGAGGAGACTGTGCAAATCAGGCCTTCATGATCGAATTGCTGCAAAGAAACCAATACTAAAGGACACCAATAATAAGAAGAGACTTGCTTGGGCCAAGAAACACGAGCAATGGACATTAGAACGGTGGAAATGTGTCCTTTGGTCTGGAGTCCAAATTGAAGATTTTTGGTTCCAACCGCCGTGTCTTTGTGAGACTAAGTATGGGTGAACGGATGATCTCCGTATGTGTATTTCCCACTGTAAAGCATGGAGGAGGAGGTGTTATGGTGTGGGGTTGCTTTGCTGGTGACACTGACTGATTTATTTTGAATTCAAGCCACACTTAACCAGCATGGCTACCTCAGCATTCTGCAGCGATACGCCATCCCATCTGGTTTGGGCTTAGTGGGACTATCATTTGTTTTTCAACAAGACAATAACCCAACACACCTCCAGGCCGTGTAAGGGCTATTTTACCAAGAAGGAGAGTGATGGAGTGCTGCATCAGATGACCTGGCCTCCACAATCCCCTGACCTCAACCAAATTGAGATGGTTTGGGATGAATTGGACCGCAGAGCGAAGGAAAAGCAGCCAACAAGTGCTCAGCATATGTGGGAAGTCTTTCAAGACTGTTGGGAAAGCATTCCAGGTGAAGCTGGTTGAGAGAATGCCAAGAGTGTGCAAAGCTCTCATCAAGGGAAAGGATGGCTATTTGAAGAATCTCAAATATAAATTATATTTGGATTTGTTTAACACTTTTTTGGTTACTACATGATTCCATATGTGTTACTTAAAAGTTTTGATGTCTTCACTATTATTCTAAAATGTAGAAATAGTAAAAATAAAGAAAAACCCTTAAATGAGTAAGGGAAGACCCCTATGAAATGGACAAAAATGAATGGGAACATATTGGCACCGTACGAAACATATACACAATGTACAATACCACTCATGTGGACGCCGTTTCATTCAAAACATATTGCAAATGTCATGTGGCAAATGCCAAGAGTCACACTGCAAAAATCCAATAGATGGCGAGCGCGCTCCACCGTAACATTTTCTTATTGCAAATGTAGCAGAAGTCAAGACCCAAGGGTAAAACTTTGAAAAAATGATATTTTTTTTGAAAACTTTTCACCCCCTTAATAAAAAAAGTGCTTTCTGGACCGTTTTTCAAAATTCTTTCAATTTTGATGATATATAGCCCTATGTTAAGCCATGAATCAACCTATATGGTCTATTTGTCATGTATGATGAGGGAGAAGTGGGACTCTGTTGTTTTTTAACGATTTTTTGAAAAACATTCAAAATGACCCCCCTATTGGATGGGCACGGGTGGGGGGTGCTCCCTACCCAACCGTAGACCCCTTGCTCCCCCCAAAAGGCATTGAAAACCATTTTAAAAATGTGCTTCTGATAACCCATTCCAATCATCAGGTGCACGGCTGTCCATTTGAAATATGTTTCAATGGGCATTTACCATCCCGAATTTGACATGCTCAAAAATACTGCCGAAATGCGACTGGCCCGATGAACTCGGGATGGCTGGGCAGTGATAGTGGTTCCTCTCCCTCGCTCGTTGTGTTGATTTCATCATGTCCATTTGGTGATGTTTTTTCACTGTTGAATCATATTGCAAATGTACTGTCCATTTGCAATATGTTTGAATGGGCATTTACCATCACGAATTTCAAATCAAATCAAATCAAATCAAATTTATTTATATAGCCCTTCGTACATCAGCTGAAATCTCAAAGTGCTGTACAGAAACCCAGCCTAAAACCCCAAACAGCAAGCAATGCATGTGAAAGAAGCACGGTGGCTGGGAAAAACTCCCTAGGAAAAACTCCTGAGAAAGGCCAAAAACCTAGGAAGAAACCTAGAGAGGAACCAGGCTATGAGGGGTGGCCAGTCCTCTTCTGGCTGTGCCGGGTGGATATTATAACAGAACATGGTCAAGATGTTAAAATGTTCGTAAATGACCAGCATGGTCAAATAATAATAATCATAGTAATTGTCGAGGGTGCAACAAGCACGTCCGGTGAACAGGTCAGGGTTCCGTAGCCGCAGGCAGAACAGTTGAAACTGGAGCAGCAGCATGGCCAGGTGGACTGGGGACAGCAAGGAGTCATCATGCCAGGTAGTCCTAGGGCTCAGGTCCTCCGAGAGAAAGAAAGAAACAAAGAGAGAATTAGAGAGAGCATATTTACATTCACACAGGACACCGGATAAGACAAGAGAATACTCCAGATGTAACAGACTGACCCTAGCCCCCCGACACATAAACTACTGCAGCATAAATACTGGAGGCTGAGACAGGAGGGATCAGAAGACACTGTGGCCCCATCCGATGATACCCCCGGACAGGGCCAAACAGGCAGGATATAACCCCACCCACTTTGCCAAAGCACAGCCCCCACACCACTAGAGGGATATCTACAACCACCAACTTACCGTCCGAAGACAAGGCCGAGTATAGCCCACAAAGATGTCCGCCACGGCACAACCCAAGGGGGGGGCGCCAACCCAGACAGGAAGACCACGTCAGTGGCTCAACCCACTCAAGTGACGCACCCCTCCCATGGACGGCATGGAAGAACACCAGTAAGTCAGTGACTCAGCCCCTGTAAAAGGGTTAGAGGCAGAGAATCCCAGTGGGAAGAGGGGAACCGACAAGGCAGAGACAGCAAGGGCGGTTCGTTGCTCCAGCCTTTCCGTTCACCTTCACACTCCTGGGCCAGACTATACTTAATCATAGGACCTACTGAAGAGATAAGTCTTCAGTAAAGACTTAAAGGTTGAGACTGAGTCTGCGTCTCTCACATGGGTAGGCAGACCATTCCATAAAAATGGAGCTCTATAGGAGAAAGCCCTACCTCCAGCCGTTTGCTTAGAAATTCTAGGGACAATTAGGAGGCCTGCGTCTTGTGACCGTAGCGTACGTGTAGGTATGTACGGCAGGACCAAATCGGAAAGATAGGTAGGAGCAAGCCCATGTAATGCTTTGTAGGTTAGCAGTAAAACCTTGAAATCAGCCCTTGCCTTAACAGGAAGCCAGTGTAGGGAAGCTAGCACTGGAGTAATATGATCACATTTTTTGGTTCTAGTCAGGATTCTAGCAGCCGTATTTAGCACTAACTGAAGTTTGTTTAGTGCTTTATCCGGGTAGCCGGAAAGTAGAGCATTGCAGTAGTCGAGCCTAGAAGTAACAAAAGCATGGATTAATTTTTCTGCGTCATTTTTGGACAGAAAGTTTCTGATTTTTGCAATGTTACGTAGATGGAAAAAAGCTGTCCTTGAAGCAGTCTTGATATGTTCTTCAAAAGAGAGATCAGGGTCCAGAGTAACGCCGAGGTCCTTCACAGTTTTATTTGAGACGACTGTACAACCATCCAGATTAATTGTCAGATTCAACAGAAGATCTCTTTGTTTCTTGGGACCTAGGACAAGCATCTCTGTTTTGTCCGAGTTTAAAAGTAGAAAATTTGCAGCCATCCACTTCCTTATGTCTGAAACACAGGCTTCTAGCGAGAGCAATTTTGGGGCTTCACCATGTTTCATTGAAATGTACAGCTGTGTGTCGTCCGCATAGCAGTGAAATTTAACATTATGTTTTCGAATGACATCCCCAAGAGGTAAAATATATAGTGAAAACAATAGTGGTCCTAGAACGGAACCTTGAGGAACACCGAAATTTACAATTGATTTGTCAGAGGACGAACCATTCACAGAGACAAACTGATATCTTTCCGACAGATAAGATCTAAACCAGGCCAGAACTTGTCCATGTAGACCAATTTGGGTTTCCAATCTCTCCAAAAGAATGTGGTGATCGATGGTATCAAAAGCGGCACTAAGATCTAGGAGCATGAGGACAGATGCAGAGCCTCGGTCTGACGTCATTAAAAGGTCATTTACCACCTTCACAAGTGCAGTCTCAGTGCTATGATGGGGTCTAAAACCAGACTGAAGCGTTTCGTATACATTGTTTGTCTTCAGGAAGGCAGTGAGTTGCTGCGCAACAACTTTTTCTAAAATTTTTGAGAGGAATGGAAGATTCGATATAGGCCGATAGTTTTTTATAATTTCTGGGTCAAGATTCGGCTTTTTCAAGAGAGGCTTTATTACTGCCACTTTTAGTGAGCTTGGTACACATCCGGTGGATAGAGAGCCGTTTATTATGTTCAACATAGGAGGGCCAAGCACAGGAAGCAGCTCTTTCAGTAGTTTAGTTGGAATAGGGTCCAGTATGCAGCTTGAAGGTTTGGAGGCCATGATTATTTTCATCATTGTGTCAAGAGATATAGTACTAAAACACTTTAGTATCTCCCTTGAGCCAAGGTCCTGGCAGAGTTGTGCAGACTCTGGACAATGAAGCCCTGGAGGAATACCCAGATTTAAAGAGGAGTCCGTAATTTGCTTTCTAATGATCATGATCTTTTCCTCAAAAAAGTTCATAAATTTATTACTGCTGAAGTGAAAGCCATCCTCCATTTGCGAATGCTGCTTTTTAGTTAGCTTTGCGACAGTGTCAAAAAGAAATTTCGGATTGTTCTTATTTTCCTCAATTAAGTTGGAAAAATAGGATGATCGTGCAGCAGTGAGGGCTCTTCGATACTGCACGGTACTGTCTTTCCAAGCTAGTCGGAAGACTTCCAGTTTAGTGTGGCGCCATTTCCGTTCCAATTTTCTGGAAGCTTGCTTCAGAGCTCGTGTATTTTCTGTATACCAGGGAGCTAGTTTCTTATGACAGATGTTTTTAATTTTTAGGGGTGCAACTGCATCTAGGGTATTGCGCAAGGTTGAATTGAGTTCCTCGGTTAGGTGGTTAACTGATTCTTGTCCTCTGACGTCCTTGGGTAGGCAGAGGGAGTCTGGAAGGGCATCAAGGAATCTTTGGGTTGTCTGAGAATTTATAGCACGACTTTTAATCTTCCTTGGTTGGGGTCTGAGCAGATTATTTGTTGCAATTGTAAACGCAATAAAATGGTGGTCCGATAATCCAGGATTATGAGGAAAAACATTAAGATCCACAACATTTATTCCATGGGACAAAACTAGGTCCAGAGTATGACTGTGGCAGTGAGTAGGTCCAGAGACATGTTGGACAAAACCCACTGAGTCGATGATGGCTCCGAAAGCCTTTTGGAGTGGGTCTGTGGACTTTTCCATGTGAATGTTAAAGTCACCAAAAATTAGAATATTATCTGCTATGACTACAAGATCCGATAGGAATTCAGGGAACTCAGTAAGGAACACTGCATATGGCCCAGGAGGCCTGTAAACAGTAGCTATAAAAAGTGATTGAGTAGGCTGCATAGATTTCATGACTAGAAGCTCAAAAGACGAAAACGTCATTGTTTTTTTTTTTGTAAATTGAAATTTGCTATCGTAAATGTTAGCAACACCTCCGCCTTTGCCGGATGCACGGGGGGTTTGGTCACTAGTGTAACCAGGGGGTGAGGCCTCATTTAACACAGTAAATTCATCAGGCTTAAGCCATGTTTCAGTCAGGCCAATCACATCAAGATTATGATCAGTGATTAGTTCATTGACTATAACTGCCTTGGAAGTGAGGGATCTAACATTAAGTAACCCAATTTTGAGATGTGAAGTATCACAATCTCTTTCAATAATGGCAGGAATGGAGGAGGTCTTTATACTAGTAAGATTACTGAAGCGAACACCGCCATTTTTAATTTTGCCCAACCAAGATCGAGGCACAGACACGGTCTCAATGGAGAAAGCTGAGCTGACTACGCTAACTGTGCTAGTGGCAGACTCCACTAAGCTGGCAGGCTGGCTAACAGCCTGTTGCTGTTGACATGTTTAAAAAAATTGCAGGAATGTGAAATTGACTGGCCCGATGAACTCCGGATGGCCGGGCAGTGATTCTGGTTCCTCTCCATCGCTCATTGGTGTTGATTTCAGAATGTCATTTTGGTGATGGTCTAATACTGTTTAAAACCTGATGGGCTAGGGGGCAGTATTTTCACGGCCGGATGAAAAACATACCCAATTTGAACAGGTTACTACTCTGGAATATGCATATTATTAGTAGATTTGTATAGAAAACACTCTGCAGTTTCTAAAACTGTTTGAATGGTGTCTGTAATTATAACGGAACTCATATGGCAGGCAAAACCTGAGAAAAATACAAGCAGGAAATGAAAATCTTGTGGCTGTAGTATTTTCAAGTCATTGCCAATGGAACACACAGTGACAAAGGATTCGCTTCCTAAGGCTTCCACTAGATGTCAACAGTCTTTAGAAAGCTGTTTGAGGCATCTATGATGAACAGAGACCGAATGAGAAGGCTGGGAAGTTGGTGTCCCGGGGAATGACATCACTTCATTGGCGCACATTCATGTGAGATGGGACCTGTGTTCCAAAACGTTTTTCAAGACACAGGAATGGTCCGGTTGAAATATTACTGAAGTTTCACGTTAACCTCTCTAGGGTAGGGGGCAGTATTTGCACGGCCGGATAAAAAACATACCCAATTTAATCTGGTTATTACTACTGCCCAGAAACTAGAATATGCATATAATTATTGGCTTTGGATAGAAAACACCCTAAAGTTTCTAAAACTGTTTGAATGGTGTCTGTGAGTATAACAGAACTCATATGGCAGGCAAAAACCTGAGAAGATTCCTTACAGGAAGTGGCCTGTCTGACCATTTCTTGGGCTTCTACACTCTCTTTATTGAAAACTGAGGATCTCTGCTGTAACGTGAAACTTCCTACGGCTCTCATAGGCTCTCAGAAGGCGGCAAAAGGTTGAATGATGTCTTTGCAGGCCCTGGCTGAAAAACAGTAGCGCATTTGGATAATGGTCGATCAGAGAACAATGAGACTGAAGCGTGTGCACGAGGCGACACCATGTTTTTATTTTTTCGTCTTTGAACTTAAACAGGGTTTCCCGGTCGGAATATTATCGCTTCTTTAAGAGAAAAATCGCATAAAAATTGATTTTAAACAGCGGTTGACATGCTTTGAAGTACGGTAATGGAATATTTAGAAATCTTTGGTCACGAAACGCGTCGGGCGCATCACCCTTCGTCACCCTTCGGATAGTGTCTTGAACGCACAAACAAAACAGAGGATATTTGAACATAACTATGGATTATTTTGAACCAAACCAACATTTGTTATTGAAGTAGAAGTCCTGGGAGTGCATTCTGACGAAGAACAGCAAAGGTAATCAAACTTTTCTTATAGTAAATCGGAGTTTGGTGAGGGCCAAACTTGGTGGGTGTCAAATTAGCTAGCCGTGATGGCTGGGCTATCTACTCAGAATATTGCAAAATGTGCTTCATCCGAAAAGCTATTTTAAAATCGGACATAGCGATTGCATAAAGGAGTTCTGTATCTATAATTCTTAAAATAATTGTTATGTTTTTTGTGAACGTTTATCGTGAGTAATTTAGTAAATTCACCGGAAGTTTGCGGTGGGTATGCTAGTTCTGAACGTCACATGCTAATGTAAAAAGCTGGTTTTTGATATAAATATGAACTTGATTGAACAAAACATGCATGTATTGTATAACATAATGTCCTAGGATTGTCATCTGATGAAGATCATCAAAGGTTAGTGCTGCATTTAGCTGTGGTTTGGGTTTATGTGACATTATATGCTAGCTTGAAAAATGGGTGCGTGATTATTTCTGGCTGGGTACTCTGCTGACATAATCTAATGTTTTGCTTTTGTTGTAAAGCCTTTTTGAAATCGGACAGTGTGGTTAGATTAACGAGAGTCTTGTCTTTAAAATGGTGTAAAATAGTCATATGTTTGAAAAATTGAAGTTTTTGGATTTTTTAGGAATTTGTTCATTTTGGGCCTACTTTTTTTCATGGTTGCTGCGCTCAGAGCGAGCTACGGTCAAGCGGGGTGTCTCATTGAACTCGGCACAGCCTAGAGATAATGATAATGCCATTGCAGGCTCTGTGTGTCTTTAAGCACCGCACTGTGACACTCCATCCTTTCTGTGTGTGTGTGTGTGTGTGTGAGAGAGAGCTTTTCTTTGACATCTGTTTGGAGAAATGACTGATTTACAGTTCATGAGGGTTGCCTAATCACACAAATGAAGTTTTGAAAAGACGTTCTGACCCACCCCCCTGGTCTGCCACAATATATATAAAATACACACCTAAAATACACTAATAAAAAAAGATCTGAGAACAGTGATATTTCACACAAACATGAAGATATCCATAAGCAATCATTTCTGGTGAAAATGTATAATAACTGGTGCATATAGCATTTTGGAATTAAATTTTGTTTTTGTGACAGTCAAACCAAGTTTAAAGATTAACATTGTATGTTTTTCATCCTATCAAAGTCCATGGTCTAATATGTTGACGGTCAGTTATTATAAATGCGAGCCTTGTCAGAGTATCGATCGTTCTCTTTTTCATAGTTGTCATTGGCACTCTGTCAAATGCCGTCTGATATTCAATACTGAGCTGTGTGTGATGCTATATGTTTGTTTATTGAGGCCAAAACAAAGACCTTGTCAAAACAAAGGTCTCTGGATAGTAATTTTTGGGGGGACTGGATTATTTGATGAAACAAATGACCTTATGTATACCAGACAGATGCTGCTGAAATCCGACCAGCTGACAACTAACTGCATGTTTGGCTGAATGAGTCTAGAGAGGACATTGTGGTGCAAACAATAAATGTGATTGAATAAACCATTCAAGGTAGACTACTACCATAACTGTGATATTTGTTTTGATAAAGCAATCTCACAAGTCTTCAATATGTGTACAGGTTATGACTGTAATACAATGCTATGGCTGTATTCCCCTATTGTTACAGCCAGACTCCGTCAGGGTCAGTCTGAGGCCAAAGCATTAAGCAGTTATCACTCAACCCACCCCTCAGTCGGAACATGCTATTTTTTTCTAAGAATAGCCTTCATGCTCTTTCCATCCAGTGCTGATGTCTCTTTGTGTGTGTGCTGCTGCTCCAGAACGGGTCTAAATGAATTGCTTAGTGTTCTGAAATCTCACACTGTACCCTCTGACCCCATCGCTCTCACATCTAAAGGCATTTTCATCTGATGTTATGATTATAAATAACTTAGCGGCTTGTGTTGTTATTACCATCATCCTGAACAACATTTACAGCGATGTTCAAGTAGGCCTAGTAGAGACGTGAATATGAGTCTGATTGAATCTACTCAGCACTTTACTTTGTATTCTTACATTCTGTCCTCTGTGGGTTGACGTCTCAGTTTTCTGGGTTTTTTCAAACATGGGGAATGTCCTGGGAATTGCATGCTATTGTGCTTCATTCAGAGCGAGTGTATTTGTATATTGGTTTCTGGTAAATGTACACCTTCACTCCTCTTTCTTTCTTTCTTTGTCTCTTTCTCTTTCTCACTCTCTCTGTTCAATCGTGGCTTCTTTGTTCTGTGCCTATCTGGATAATCTTGAGTACAAGCAGGAAAGGCAGGCCCTGAGAAAATGTCTGTGTGTGTGGGCTAATGTTACTGGATTGACGGGGTGTTTCTTTACTTCAGCGCCTAGGCGCTGGTCAAATTTAGGCCAGGCCACCGGAGCCCCCCTGTACACAAATCCATATCTGATGTACACACAGCCATATCTGATGCCTGCGAATCACATTCAGCCGTAGCAACTCAGAGGCATTTTCTGATACTGTATTAGTATTTGTGAGATATACTGCAAACCCTCAGAATGGGTGCAGCTTAGTAAGAATAGTTTAATTAAACGAGAATAGGTGATCTTTGTTGACGATGCAGCTGCTGTTGGGTTGTGTGTGTGTGTGTGTGTCATAGATTTAATCACTGTATTAAGTTGTGTGTGTGTGTCACAGGTGAATTCACTATGTTGGTTTGTGTGTGTATCTTGTGCGTTAAGTCATTTTGCTGGGTTGTTTGTGTCTCATCTGTTAAGCTGCTGTGTTGGGTTTTGCGTGTGTGTGTTCGCAGGTTAATCTGCTGCAATAAATGATGACGTGCTTTGAAAATGAGATCCTATTTAAGTTTCTTAGTAGAGGGTGAAGCCTGTGACCAAGATGAAGAGCCAAACCCCATGCATTTTAAAGGGACATCTCAGCAATTAGCTGTCCCTAAGCATCTTGGCCAGTGTGCCAATTTCCCCAGTCAGTGGGATGGACATGATGCATGGGATAGAGCCAGTGTTAATTGAATTGGATCAATGTGATCTGCCCGGTGTGCCAGCATGAATCACTAGATCAGGCAGGTAATGGTTTTGAAAGGTCTGAGAGGGCTGTAAACGACAGAGCTGTGAGCCTGGCTATGCTGTGGGAAGAGGATATATTGATGGATGGATGCATAGATGGATAGCACATTTGCTATTAGGATTTTAACACCCACAGTTTTCAATTTAACACTTTCATAGAAATTATATGTGACCATCTCAAATAGAGTTAAACTAAAACTTTTTAAAGTGTTGACAAATTAACACCCCAAGAGTGTTGGGTGTTGCAATTCCGACTGAAATTAACACATTATTAGAGCTAATGCTGTTACACTTCCTCAGTGTTAGGGAATTAACACCTATGGTGTTACAGTAACACATTTGGGGTTTTGTTTTAACACTGTAGAGTGTAAAGCCTTATTTGCATATTTATTTCCCAGGTTGCCTTTCAAGGGAATTTTAGAGGTTCCTGTACCACCCATGACTGTGTTTGCTAGTGACAGAGACAAGTGTGTTGCATTTGATGGCTTTCAGTCTTATAGCCTTCACCAACTAAAGTTACAGTATTTATGACAATACAAAACTTTTTGGGGACAGTACATACTTTGACAGCCTAGTTCTACCCTACCACAGTGGCCTGAAACTCATGGTTTGCAGGCCACATTGGCAAGTCACATTATGCTGGCTTGCAAAGTGTTATACCATTCTTATAGGATGTCTAACAATTGGAACTTTAAATCACCTGAAATCTGTTGTTAGAATGACTGCCAAGGTAGGGAAGAATGATAAATGAGACTACCTAAACCGTCTAAACTGGAGAAACCCTCTCAATAATTAGTGAAATAAGTTCAATAACTTACAGATTGGATTTGTTTAGAAACATCTATGTGATTTAGTGTATTGTTACTTTGTAGTATAAGATCAATTATTCAATCAATGTCCACAAGAAACATATATGTAAATAAAAAAATTACGATTCTAAAAAGCAACCTGCAGCAAAGCATGCTGGGAAATATAATAAGGCCTCTTCCATGTCTTTTTCACTCTGAGAGAGTTAATGATAATTAACTCAACGCAGTATAGTATTCTCAACGCAGTATAGTATAGTTCAAATAACACTTCATTTATTCACCGCAGGTGGCGTCAATTTCAATGTCACTGATGTAAGCACCACTAGAATCAACACTCAGATATAACACTCACAAAACTTTTTACCTCAAAACTGAGATTTTAACACCCATAAATGTTCTGTGAAGCGAGGATGGGAGAACGAGAGGAGAATGACGGAAAGAGGAGAATGGAGGGGGAGTAAATTAATAATGAGGATTGTGGGAGTGAGTGCCAGAGCTGATGAGACATATAGTACTGTACCTCCTCCTGTGACTGGCAGACGGACTGTGTGATCACTGGTGCCGTCTGTCGACACACTCGGCACACCAACACTGCTCCTCTCCTCCGAAATTTGGGGTAATGTCCACTTCCACCCTGTCTGCCTAATCACGCAACACACATCCCCTTCGCCCGGGTCTGGATGTATTATTGTTGGTGTAACACTCATCCATTTGTCACAGTGCGTTCCACAGCCTGTGTCTTCTCCTCTCCTCCTCTGCCTCACCAAGACTACAGGTTTAGGGTTCTTTCTCCCCTCTTTTCAATCCTTGTCTCAGCACTACACCTTTCCTATCTCTCCAACGGTCTCACCGGTCTCTCTCTTTCTCCTCCTGTCCTCACTTCCCTTATTTAATGTGCCCGAAAATAAAACAGAAGCCTTCACTGTACCATTTGTTTCCTCTTCACTGCTCTTTTATGCATCTGTTATCCTCAGCCTGCTCTGCTGAAGGAAAGGAAAGCAGTGCTGAGGGACGACAGAGCCGAGCTGTGGTGATAGTGCTGCGGCTAGTCCCTCATGTTGCTAGGCAGTCTGACAGAGAGAGAGAGAAAGGAAAAGAGAAAAAAAACCTCCACTAAGGGTTTCTGAGGATGGCTGCAATAGAACATGATCCTGAATCTCGAGGAAAAAGCTCTCGTCCCTATTTTTCTTTCTCTCTCTCCCTCTCTCTGTCCAGCCCCTCTCCTCTCGGCTGGGCTTCGTTGTTCTGTAGTGGGAGGAGAAGCAGCAGCTGTAGCGTGGAAGCAGAGGCAGGGGCAGGCTGACAGGCACCGCTACACTGACTGAGCTCTCAAACGTCACTGCATACTTAGCAGAGGGGGTCACACGTGATCCACGTGACCCGTTTTAGATTCACTCCGTTCCTCTACCCTCCTCCCCTCACCTAAAGGGATTTAATTCTGTGTGGGCTTGATGGATGGACACATTTTTTTCCTCACACACACACACACACACATTACAAATTGACAAGTTTATGAAACCCCCGTGTCTGATTCTTCATGAACAGTAACTCTGTGGTTCAGTAAAGTAGCATAATAGCCGATGAGAGCTATATGATGCAGATGGGACGAACACTGTAAATATTGTAAGCTATCTCAGTGGCACGGGTGAGGGACTACATAATTAATAGGAGACCTCTGGTTGACAGAACTGCTTTTGAGGCCATTAGCTCTGCTACTAGGCCAGGGAGAGAGTATATGTCAGTAGAAAGTAACGCTTAGTCTGTGATTGATTCACCCACAGCTGCCAGGTTACAGGCAGTGCCTCGGCACATTAATATCATGTGGCATTTATTAGATAGGTGACTTCCTAGACTCGTCTGGCCTGGCTGAACAAGGGAACAGCTAGCGTATCAAAATTAAAATTGTCATCATTAATTGTCAGCGTGGGGAGGAATACTCTCACACAGGTTCTATCTCTTGCTCATTTTATTTATCGCTCGTGTCTTTCACATAAACCCTCACATATTGCAGGTTAGAAGACATGCCAACTCTGCAGAGGCTATGGACACACACCAGCCTGCTGAGCATTCACATGCTGGTAATTTATTTGATTGAATGATTGATCTTATTTGTTCATATAAAAAAACATATGAAGCTGCCTCAGTTACAATCAACATTAGCCTACATATTTAAATGTGCATTGTGCAGTATCTACAATTAGCAAGAGTTCTACAGTTAATGTAGATTGAAAAAATGTTTTCATGTAGTTGAATTCTGAACTTATGCACTTCTGAGGGATTGTATGGAGAACCATAGATACAATAGCTTTTAGTAGTATTAGCTTCTTTTTTTAGTGTTATCTTCATTTGGAGCTCTGTTTAAGCCTTGTGCCTTGCTGTGTAGAAGCAGCAATATAGTGTTTAGTAACAGAAGGTTAAAGGAGGTGTGCTTTGGCTCAGTACAGACAATAAGGCCGCACAATGTCAATAAAAATATGTAGTGCCAGCCAGAGACCAAATGTTATAACTAGTTCAAACATATCACAATATAGCTAGTTCACAAATAGACATCTGTTTTTTAAAGATTTTTTTTCAGTCACAGCCATTCCATTTCTGCGCAAAGCAATAAGTTCAAATACAAATAGCCCACACATTAGCATAGCAATCTGAAAGCACCTTACCATTTGAATAATGTCTAATTTCTATGCTTTCTGTCATAGCCCATTCTCCATATTTGTGAAGGCTGAAAAGAACTGTCCAGTGACACAGCGAATAATTACTTTTTTCTAGCTACCTATTTTTATTATACAGTACATTGACATTTTGCCCAATTTTATTTTACAATTGTCGTCTGTTTTAATTCTCTTCTTTCATCTCCATGCTAGGGCTATTAGGAGGTGCAGTTGCAGATGAACTGGGAGTTATCCACTGAATGCAGAAGCAATATCCTGTAGCAAAGCCTCAAGTATGGTGATGTCTCAGAATCTCTATGTCCTCAGATGTATGCCTTACTGTAGATTCTTAACCAGAGACCCTACTTGAGCATTGCCACGCAATAGAAAATGTTTAAACATTCTCTTGCAAAGTGAAAAAGTAAATTGTATTAATTTAGCTTAATCAATAAACCAATGTTTGTTTTGTGAAATAATACAGTGACTCTACAGGGATAAAGTCTATTACAGGTCATTTTGTCTTGTTGTAATGTGTACACTGGGAGTCAGGAAGCAAGTACAGGGAGTGAATAATTTAATAAAGAAATAGAACATGGTACAAAACAAGAAACACGAAAAGCGTACAGACATGAAACCCAAACAGAGTCAGTAACGTGTGCACTGAGAGTTGGGAGGAAGTACAGGGAGTGACAAATTGAACAAACAAAACAAAAATACATACATACATACATACATACATACATACATACATACATACATAGACCAAAACAAGACACAGACAGGAACGAAAACAATAATGCCTAGGGAAAGAACCAAAGGGAGTGACAGATATAGGGAAGGTAATCAGGAAAGTGGAGACCAGGTGAGTGTCATGAGGCGCAGGTGCGCGATGGTGGCAGATGTGCGTAATGATTAGACAACTGGTGGCAACGAGCGCCAGAGAGGAGGAGCGGGAGAAGACGTGACAAATGTTTGTGTTTCTGGGGTTGCTATGTAAATTCTTAGAAAATATCCACATTTGAGTTTTTATTTAACAGTGTCAGGGATTTCTTCGTCGTTTGACGATATAGCGAAATCATCGTCGGAAAAAGATGACCAATATGCAGCAGAGTTTATATAGTTCATTTTGAACATTTAATAAACTCAAAGTGAACATACAAAAATAACAAAACAAACTCACGAATTACTGACAGTCCTGTTAGGCTCACACATGCTAAACACGAAACAATCTCCCACAAATACACATACAAACACACCCAACTAATATAGGACTTCCAATCAAAGGCAACACCAAACAGCTGCCTTCAATTGGAAGTCCACCCCAATTAACTCAACATAGACATACAACTAACTAGATCAACATAGAAATACGTAAACAAGGAACAGTGCCCAAAACCCCGGAATACTTAAATCAAATGCCCTTTTTAGAAAAACACCACCCCTAACCACATAAAACAAATACCCTCTGCCACGTCCTGACCAAACTACAATACCAATTAACCCTTATACTGGCCAGGACGTGACAAACAGAAACACCTTTTTCAAGCATAATCATACACTAACTGCCTGGAGTTTCAAGGTTTCCAGGTGTGTTTTGTAGCCTGTGTGGATTCTGTACCTGGGTTCGATGGTGAAAATTAATTGATGTATGTTATCGTAGCAAATGCACAAAAATGTATAAGTCTGGTTTCAGAAGCTATCAAACTGCTACGGTTGTCTGGACTTGGATTTCAAATACACTATCGTTCAAAAGTTTGGGGGTCACTTAGAAATGTCCTTGTTTTTGAAAGAAAAGCATAATTTCTGTCCATTAAAATAACATTCAATTGATCAGAAATACAGTGTAGACATTGTCAATGTTGTAAATGACTATTGTAGCTGGAAACGGCAGATCTTTTTATGGAATATCTACAGTTGAAGTCGGAAGTTTACATACACCTTACACCAAACGCTTTTCAGTTCTGCCCACAAATTTTCTATGGGATTGAGGTCAGGGCTTTGTGATGGCCACTCCAATACCTTGACTTTGTTGTCCTTAAGCCATTTTGCCACAGCTTTGGAAGTATGCTTGGGGTCATTGTTCATTTCGAAGACCCATTTGCGAACAAGCTTTAACTTCCTGACTGATGTCTTGAGATGTTGCTTCAATATATCCACATAAATTTCCGTCCTCATGATGCCATCTATTTTGTGAAGTGCACCAGTCCCTTCTGCAGCAAAGCACCCCCACAACATGATGTTGCTTCACGGTTGGGATGGTGTTCTTCGGCTTGCAAGCTTCCCCCTTTTTCCTCCAAACATAATGATGGTCATTATGGCCAAACAGTTCTATTTTTGTTTCATCAGACCAGAGAACATTTCTCCAAAAAGTACAATCTTTGTCCCCATATGCAGTTGCAAACCATAGACTGGCTTTTTTATGGCGGTTTTGGAGCAGTGGCTTCTTCCTTGCTGAGTGGCCTTTCAGGTTATGTTGATATAGGACTCGTTTTACTGTGGATATAGATACTTTTGTACCTGTTTCCTCCGGCATCTTCACAAGGTCCTTTGCTGTTGTTCTGGGATTGATTTGCACTTTTCGCACCAAAGTACGTTCATCTCTAGGAGACAAAACGCGTCTCCTTCCTGAACGGTATGACGGCTGCATGGTCCCATGGTGATTATACTTGCGTACTATTGTTTTTACAGATGAACGTGGCACCTTCAGGCATTTGGAAATTGCTCCCAAGGATGAACCAGACTTGTGGAGGTCTACAATTTTATTTCTGTGGTCTTGGCTGATTTCTTTTGATTTCCCCATGATGTCAACTAAAGAGGCACTGGGTTTGAAGGTAGGCCTTGAAATACATCCACAGGTACACCTCCAATTGACTCAAATGATGTCAATTAGCCTATCAGAAGCTTCTAAAGCCATGACATAATTTTCTGGATATTTCCAAGCTGTTTAAAGGCACAGTCAACTTAGTGTATGTAAACTTCTGGCCCACTGGAATTGTGATACAGTGAATTATAAGTGAAATAATCTGTCTGTAAACAATTGTTGGAAAAATTACTTGTGTCATGCACAAAGTAGATGTCCTAACCGACTTGCCAAAACTATAGTTTGTTAACAAGAAATTTGTGGAGTGGTTGAAAAAACGAGTTTTGAAGACTCCAACCTAAGTGTATGTAAACTTCCGACTTCAACTGTACATAGGCGTACAGAGGTCCATTATCAGCAACCATCACTCCTGTGTTCCAATGGCACGTTGTGTTAGCTAATCCAAGTTTATCATTTTAAAATGCTAATTGATCATTAGAAAACCCTTTTGCAATTATGGTAGCACAGCTGAAAACTGTTGTCGTGATTGAAGAAGCAATAAAACTGGCCTTCTTTAGACTAGATGTGTATCTGGAGCATCAGCAGTTGTGGGTTCGATTACAGGCTCAAAATGACTAGAAACAAAGAGCTTTCTTCTGAAACTCATCAGTCTATTCTTCTTCTGAGAAATTAAGGCTATCCCATGTGAGAAATTGCCAAGAAACTGAAGATCTCATACAACGCTGTGTACTACTCCCTTCACAGAACAGTGCCTACTATTTGATCTAGTTTTGTTGGTGGAGTTTAAACACTTGATCGATGGATATATCATAGAAGAGGGTAATTGTCTTTAGGACAGTTGTTTTTAGTCAAGACTTTTGTGTTTTTAACATAATATGTAATTGTTGTACTGTATGTATGTTTTTATAGTTTTGTTTAATGTTGTGTTAGTGTATGTAAGTTGTTTTGTCTGAAATGTTGTTCCCTCTGCTGCTATTGGACCAGGTCTCTCTTGGAAAAGAGATGTTATCTCAATGAGAAAAACCTTTATAAATACAGGTCAAATAAAAAATGTTCAATGTAGATATTCCATTCAAAATCAGCCGTTTCCCGCTACAATAGTCATTTACAACATTAACAATGTCTACAGTGTATTTCTGAACAATTTGATGTTATTTTAATGGACAAAAAATGTGGACATTTCGAAGTGACCCCAAACCTTTGAACGGTAGTGTATATATTGTACTAAAGGATGTGTATATCAATAGCAAGTGTGGAAAAACATATTGGATCAGTATTTGTAGCCAGCTGCTGTCAATTCTATAGACTACATTATTTTATTCCCCTCTTCTACCTTCCTCTCAGTCTCTGTCACATGGGGCTTTATTAACATCAACACAAGAGATGAAAGAAGACGGATAGACTTTATTTTGCAAATAGAAACACTTGCAGATGCAGGACAGAGCACAGCGCAGCACCCCATCTCGTAGTGTTAGCAGGCTGATACAATAACAAGCCCACAACACTATTGTATGGTGGCATCAATGTGACAAATCCTCATCTACCTTTTCTCAGTTTTTTTTAGATATCCCGGAGGTAGTGTATGATATGATTAAATTAATGGGCTTTTTTTTATTATAGACTTTTCCCTAGTCATAATGTAGAATCCATATTTTCTTATTTCAAATCAAACAAATCCCTAAATATCTGTCAGCACTGGGATTTATGTTTTCTTTAAGTGCTTTTTCTTCCTTCTTGCTCAACCATTTCTCCATTTCCTTTTAGAGGAATCGTAGACTCAAGTTTCCTGTTACCGCAGTCCCCATCACTCATTATATATTTCTGAAAAACAATATCTTGGGAAAGGTACACAATGTGTTAGAAGATACACTTGTCATAACACTTGCAATGGCCTCACAGGTTATATTTTCAGTTTCTCCTTTTTACCATTATACCGCACTCTCCAACCCAGTCGATCTCTTTCTTTCCCATTTATTTGTGAGACGATGAATGAAATCCATTTTATTGGTAATTGACTTGAGGGGGGGGGGGGGGGGGTAGATAACAGAGCTGTGTTCTGGGTGTCTGACTAACCGAGCCCTCTCCTTAGGTGTGGTTGTTGTGTGATGGGTAGAACGCGGAGGTCAGCTATCACTTTGAAACATGCTGGTCCTTATCTCTGTCATGGACCTTAATAGAGTAATGAATCAACATAAAACCTGCTTAGGTCTCTCCTGAACAGACCGCTGCTACTCTGTGAAATCTATACTGTTATAGTACCTCCACACTTACTGCGTTAGTAAGTATTTTACTTTCCTCCCTATTGTCTGGGTGGGTTTGGGCGTTTTGTGTCTTTGGGTTGTGTCTGGCTGGAGTAGGATAGATAGATGTGGTCTTACCCAACATTTATGAAACGGACCCAACTAAGACAGTCAGTGCCGGGCAGGAGGGCACTTTTGTGCCTTGAGAGAAAAATACTTTATTTAAATGTTCTCTCAGAAGGCAAGAGAAACTAAACACATAAAAATAAAGTTTATGGCTGCTTAGTTTTGATCAGCGCTAATTCATAAATTGTCATGAATCAATAATAATGATTATCAAAGAGTTTTTGTTGAGTCATAAGGATGGAGATATGCTAAGAGCATTGATAGCATGCAGAAAACTCACCAAATGGGTCTCTTAGGTACCCGCGAATGACAAATTAAGAATTAGTCTGATCGATGTATTCAAGTGCAGACAGCTAGAGCCTGCATTGTGCTGGGCTTATTGGGTTTTTAAAGCTTCCAATAGAAGCTATTTGGCCTTCAGTGGTTAGAATGATTTATTTTTTTGTCATGGTGTATTAGTTACTTTGTCTCACAATGCCAGTTATTCACCCAACTATAAGGATCATCCTTTGCTAAATGTACTATAGGTCAACTTTACTCAACGTGAAAACATACAATGGCCTACTATTTTAATCTTAACAGTTTTGCTTCTTCATTCGTCTTTTTTTCAATGTTAGCTATTTCTTTTTCCAATGATATTCCTTATTTTTTTTGCCCTGGGGAGCAAAATATCTCATTGTCTATTCAGAAATGTACCTGTACTTTTCCACTTTTTCCACACTAAATTGCCTTGTAAATATTGTACAAATTCAACACAAGTGTTTTGACATTATTCGAAGTGATAATGAATATGCATGATAACACAAATCAGTCTTACACCCAACAGAAATGGTTAATTCATAGAAGAACATTTACATACGCCCTGAAATGGTTCTAAACATGCCATACTTTAGAGGTCCTCACTTGCGATATCATTATGCTGACTGGAGTGTGTGTCTCCACATGCAGCTCCGTACTTCATGTTCAGGAATTATCCAAGCTTTCCATATCCATCCATCCCATTCAATCTGCATGAATTGGTGACTGGGCCCTTTACAGTACCGTAGCTAGCTAGGCTTGTGTCTAAAAGTAGATATTGGTGCAAATAGCCCTTGATAAATACTAGCCTTCAAAGAGAATACATTAATCAGTTTCCAATGGCTTTGAAATTCAGGTTCTGTGTGAATTCTGCGGGAGCTAGGGAGGGAGGGAGACGATGGACTGATTTTTTTCAATATTAAAGGGATGGCTCCCCTGGCTGTTCTCTGGCTGTTCTCGTCTCTGGAAGGTAAAACGGTTGTACTGTAGTGAGCAAACACACAGCACAGTCTCCTGATCCCTTCTCAGGCTATCAGCATCCACTACTGAGCTAGCCGGCAAGTGTTTCACAGGATCCCATCTGGACACTGTTTTTGTTATGAAAAAGAAACTCACTAACACACTGGCATTTTTGTATTCTTCACAAATGTTTTTTTTAAAAGGATCTTAAACCCAACATTTTCGTCAATAGACCATAAGGGTTTACATAGAGGTGATACTGCTCTCCTCAAAGGAAAAAACATACAGGTGCACCCAATTACCACCAAAGTGTCTCAGAGATGTAGCACCTGTCTGGCTTGTTTCTGTCACGCCCTGACAATAGAGATCCTTATTACTCTCTATGTTTGGTTAGGTCAGGGTGTGACTCGGGTGGGAAAATCTATGTTTTCTGTTTCTTTGTTTCTGGGTCAGTGTGGTTCCCAATCAGAGGCAGCTGTCTATCGTTGTCTCTGATTGGGAGTCATACTTAGGCAGCCTGTTTTCTTCCTGTGTTTGTGGGAGGTTGTTTTCTGTTTAGCTTCTGAGCCTGACGGAACTGTTCATTTTTGTTTTGTTGTTTTTTTGGTTATTCTTGTTTGAGTGTTTCTTGTAATAAATTACAACAACGACGAGCGTTACAGTTTCAGTCTCTCAACACCGAAATCCAATAGACAGCTACTGTAGGTTAACATGTTTTTATTGATATGGTCAAGCTCAAATGAACTGATAAAATCGGATACGTTTCGGCATTGACCGTCATCAGGGAGTGAAAAGGGACAGAGACCTGGTTCCTAGACTTGAACAGAGCTGCAGATTAGTATGTTTTGGATATGTATTTTACCTGACAGAATTATAGTGTCAGCAATATCTGATCCTCTCAGATCTACCAGGATTGTCTAGGAGTAACGGGCTAAGAGGTTAAATTCCAAAAGCGATAGGCCATACTACTCTATATGACCCCAAAATGGAGCCTCTAATACTACTAAAAAACACTGAGGGTATTACAGTTCCTTTTCCAGTTTAGAGTGAGCATGAAAAATATAGCACGGTAGGTGTAACACTACAGTGATATTTAAATGTCTCCCAGTCTTTTGGCTGCCGCGGCTGTGTGTGAGAAGGGTTACAGTACGATTCCCTTCACATGAGGCTGCTTATGGCTGTGGCACTTAGGTATTATCAGACTTTGCATGCCTCTGAGAGATTAACATAACGGTTCCCATTTGATTGTTTTGCTTCCGTGTCTGATGAGAGAGCGAGACTTACGGCTTGGCATGCTGAAGCATTGGCTTCCCTCCGTGGAACAGACGTCTAAATCCTTTTACACGCAAACCTCCCTGCCTAACTCCCCACCAGGGAGGCTTTGCATTCGAAATGTACAATTAGTTATTCCTGTTTGCGTTGAATGAAACATTTTCAGCTGCCTCACTCTTACAATATAACATCAGACCTCTGAGCAAAGTGTTGTTGAAAAGGGGTGGCGCCCCTTACGTTTCCTCTCATCTCCTCTTGATGTTTATTCATTTTCTCCTCACTCTCCTCCACTCCTGAGATGAGATGAGATGCACGAGAGAGATGACATGCTAGCATCTTTCACCACCTCTGAGTTGAGGTTCAGGTTCTTTCCTGGTCATGTTTTATTGCGTCAGCTGAGTGTTTGTCTGGCACATAAACACGCTCTGTGAACGGCAGTCAGAGTTGAGGAAGTTGAAGCTGCAAAAGGGCACTTTATTTAATCACCAGGGCCAGTGGCGTGCTGTAGAGCCAGCTGTTTGGCAGGGCTGGGGATCTGAGCTGCAGGGCACAGGCAGTAAGCTGCTTGTACTAGCCTGCTTCCGGCACTGACCCCTGCAGTCCCCCTCGCTGGGTGTAATCTACAAATACATTAATACAGGCAGAGCAGCCCCGCAACAAGGCTGCTAGGAAGGCTTTTCATCTCGCTAAGTGTTCCACTGGCAAATGGAACGCTTTTCCCCCCTCCCCTGTTAAGGACTACATTTAACTCACCATATTAAAGAGGCTGAAACAAAATGCATTTTTGCCTTGAATTTGGGGTTTATTGATTTAGCAAATACCTTTCCCTGCATCAACTCAAATCCACAGGGATTAGAGTTAATAATAGTGTTGCCAAGGTGATTAACTAGTGAAGATTAATTTATTTATTTAACCTTTATTTAACCAGGTAGGCGAGTTGAGAACAAGTTCTCATTTACAATTGCGACCTAGCCAAGATAAAGCAAAGCAGTTTGACACATTCAACAACACAGAGTTACACATGGAGTAAAACAAACCTACAGTCAATAATATAGTAGAAAAATAAGTCTATATACAAAGTGAGCAAATGAGGTGAGATAAGGGAGGTAAAGGCAAAAAAGACCATGGTGGCGAAGTAAATACAATATAGCGAGTAAAACACTGGAATGGTAGATTTGCAGTGGAAGAAGGTGCAAAGCAGCAAAATAAATAAATACAGTAGGGGAAGGGGTAGTTGTTTGGGCTAAATTATAGATGGGCTATGTACAGGTGCAGTAATCTGTGAGCTGCTCTGACAGCTGGTGCTTAAAGCTAGTGAGGGAGATAAGTGTTTCCAGTTTTAGAGATTTTTGTAGTTCGTTCCAGTCATTGGCAGCAGAGAACTGGAAGGAGAGGCGGCCGAAGGAGGAATTGGCTTTGGGGGTGACCAGAGAGATATACCTGCTGGAGCGCGTGCTACAGGTGGGTGCTGCTATGGTGACCAGCAAGCTGAGATAAGGGGGAACTTTACCTAGCAGGGTCTTGTAGATGACCTGGAGCCAGTGGGTTTGGCGACGAGGGCCAGCCAACGAGAGCGTACAGGTCGGAGTGGTGGGTAGTATATGGGGCTTTGGTGACAAAACGGATGGCACTGTGACCGCATCCAATTTATTGAGTAGGGTATTGGAGGCTATTTTGTAAATGACGTCGCCGAGATAAGATAACAAGGCCTAGATCTGATCAACATCACCACTCTTTCCTCTCAACATTACATCATCATCATCACCATCATAAGTATCATTTACAATGAAGATTCTACATAATCACCACCATAACCAGCATCATCATTACTGTATCTGTGCAATGCAATGTATTACATGTAGAGTGTATAAAGAAGACACTCAATACAGTCACAAAACTGTTGCATTCAAAACCCCCTTACAAGAGAAATTCCACAGAGAGTAGGATACTTGAAGGCTGAAAGGATATGGTACATTATGACGATGGAAGCTCTTTTTCATACTGGCAAAATGTCACACTGAATGTTTTCTACACATCGTGCTGCATGTACTGTAAATGTAGTGTGACCCTCCATGAAAAGTACACATATTTCCCCTTTTCAATTCACTGTTGGAACTGCTCAACAGTCCTTTTTATTTTTCCCTTTCATTTCTCCCCACGGGTTTGACTCCATGACGTCTGCACACATTTTATTCAAGAGAATGACTCACAGATTTGTATATGGCCTCTTATCGAAACACATAAAGAAAGAAATGGAGCTGTTCAAGTGAAAAAGCCAGAGATGAGTTTATATTCGGTTTGTTATCAATATGACAGACTCAACTAGCACCTACTGTCACACCCTGACCTGTTTCACCTGTCTTTGTGTTTTTCTCAACCACCCTCCAGGTGTTGCCCATCTGCCTCATTATCCCCTCTGTATTTACACCTGTGTTCTCTGTTTGTCTGTTTCCAGTTCGTCTTGTTGCCAGTTCGTCTTTCCCGCACTCCTGTTTTCTCTCTAGTCCCTGTTTTCTAGTTTTCCAAGTTTTGACCATTCTGTGTGCCCTAACCCTGAGCGTGCCTGCCATTCTGTACCTTGTGACACTGCCCTGAATTACTGATCTTTGCCTGCCCTGACCCTGTCTGCCGTTCTGTACCTTTCGGACTCTGCTCTGGATTACTGACCTCTGCCTGCCCTTGACCTGTCATTTGCCTGCCCCCTGTTTTTGTAATAAACTTTTGCTACTTCGAATTGTCTGCATCTGGGTCTTATCCTGAGGTCTGATAGTACGAACTGGCCCTGACTGACCCATGAGACACAGACCAGCTCCGCATTGGGAGACACGAGGAGTTACTTCGAGGTCTTCTGGACGGATTCCAGACCATGGCAGAATGCCATGACTGTGCCTTGAATACATTGCTTGAGCAATTCCACAAATTATGAGGTAGCCGGCCACGACAGTTGCCTCCCAGCCCCCCAGTAACACCGCTGTCAGTAGTGCGTCTCTCCAGGCCACCCCGGCTATCCGAGAACCCTGCTTACCTCCTGCGGAATGCTTCGCTGGAGGGTCATGAACCTGTTGTGCATTTCTCTCCCTGTGATCCCTCATCTTTGAGCTGCAGCCCTCATCCTTCCCCTCAGACTGCTCAAAGATAACGTATCTCATAACGCTAATGTTCAGGAGGGCTCTCGCCTGGGCTACGGCGGTGTGGGAACAACAATCTGCCGGGTGTTTTAGCCTGGAGGAGTTCGTGGCTGTGGTGAAAAAGGTTTTCGATTCTCTATTGGCTGGGAGAGAGGCTGCCCAGAAGTTACTGCAGCTTCGCCAAGACTCCCGCAGTGTGGTGGACTATGAGGTTGATTTCGGCACGTTAGCTGCCCGAGAGTGCCTGGAACCCGGAATCCCTGTTCGACACATTCCTTCATGAATTATTGGAGGAGGTTACGGATGAGCTCATGGCCGGGAGCTGCCTATGGATGTTGATTCGCTCATCGCCTTGACCATCCTGATCGATGGGCGGCTATGGGAGCGTAGGGGGAGAAGAGGTTGGATTCCAGTCCCAATTGCTCGCCCAAGGATCTCAACTTGCCTCAGAGGAACTCCAGAAGTTCCCGGCAACTACGTCCCCGAGAGGATCCGAGCTTACCCGAGTTCCCCCAAGAGTATCTGAGGTCTGCCAACTCGCCTTTTTTGGAGCCGATGCAACTCGGCAGAGCTAGGCTGTCTCCAGCCGAATGCTTACGCAGACTTAACACCCAGAGTTGTCTGTATTGCAGAACTGCCAGTCATGATGTGTCTACCTGTCCTTTGAAGAGACTAGGCTCATCAGTAGATACGAGTACTCTTGTGGGCCATACGGATTATTTTTCATTTCCCCTTACTCGCACCCCTCTCCATGCTATCCTGCTGTGAGGCGACCCGTCTGGATCTCTCCGGGTTCTCATTGACTCTGGGGCCGACGAGAGTTTCATGGATGCCACCCTGGTGTCTGAGCTGGGCATCCGCACTCAGCCCCTCTCCAGTCCCCTGGACGTTAGAGCACTGGATGGGTGCTCTATGGGCAGGGTCACCCACAATACTACTACTATCCACCTGTGTGTGTCCGGGAACTACATGGAGTCTATACAGTTTATGCTCTTCAAGCCTCCTCATATTCTTGGTTTTCTTGGATCAAGTGCCACAATCATCTTATCAACTGGACTGCTGATACTATTGTGGGCTGGAGCCACGCCCATTGCCTGAAGTCGGCGCAGCCTGCCCGTGATGTCTTCCAGTAGGATCGGAAGAAGCCTCGGACCTCTCCTCCATTCCCGCGGAGTACCAGGATCTCCGGGAGGTTTTCAGCAAGGCCCGGGCCACCTCGCTTCCTCCGCATCGACCCTATGACTTCGGGATCAACCTTCTCCCGGGCACTACACAACCCTGGGGATGGCTGTATTCACTGTCAGGTCCGGAGACCAAGGCTAATTACACGTTAACCTCTCTAGGGCAGGTGGCACCAAATCGTCCCACCTACGTAACAGCCAGTTGAATCCTGTGGCTATGCTATTACTTCAATTTCTCAAACATATGACTATTTTACAGCTATTTAAAGACAAGACTCTCGTTAATCTAACCACACTGTCCGATTTCAAAAAGGCTTTACAACGAAAGCAAAACATTAGATTATGTCAGCAGAGTTCCCAGCCAGAAATAATCAGACACCCATTTTTCAAGCTAGCATATAATGTCACAAAAACCCAGAAGACAGCTAAATGCAGCACTAACCTTTGATGATCTTCATCAGATGACACACCTAGGACATTGTTATACAATACATGCATGTTTTGTTCAATCAAGTTCATATTTATATCAAAAACCAGCTTTTTACATAAGCATGTTTTGTTCAGAACTAGCATACCCACCGAAACTTCCGGTGAATTTACAAAATTACTCACGATAAACGTTCACAAAAAACAAATTATTTTAAGAATTATAGATACAGAACTCCTTTATGCAATCGCGGTGTCAGATTTTAAATAGCTTTTCGGTGAAAGCACGTTTTGCAATATTCTGAGTAGATAGCCCGGCCATCATGCCTAGCTATTTTGACAGCCACCAAGTTTGGCACTCACCAAACTCAGATTTACTATAAGAAAAATTGGATTACCTTTCCTGTTCTTCGTCAGAATGCACTCCCAGGACTTCTAGTTTACACCCAATGTTGTTTTGGTTCCAAATAATCCATAGTTATATCCAAATAGTGGCGTTTTGTTTTTGCGTTCAAGACACTATCCGAAGGGTGACGCGCCGGCGCGTATCGTGACAAAAAATTTTCAAAATATTCCATTACCGTACTTCGAAGCATGTCAAACGCTGTTTAAAATAAATTTTTATGCGATTTTTCTCATAAAATAGAGATAATATTCCAACCGGGAGACGTCGTTTTCGTTCAAAGACTGAAAATGTAAAATGGACTCTTCACGTACACGCGCGCACCCGTTTCATTGTTCTGAGATCGACCACTATCCAAATGCGCTACTGTTTTTCAGCCAGGGACTGCAGAGTCATCATTCCCCGTTCTGGCGCCTTCTGAGAGCCTATGGGAGCCTTAGAAAATGTCACGTTACAGCAGAGATCCTTTATTTTCCATAAAGAGGCTATAGAAGGCCAAGAAATGGTCAGAGAGGGCGCTTCCTGTATGCAATCTTCTCAGGTTTTGGCCTGCCATTTGAGTTCTGTTATACTCACAGACACCATTCAAACAGTTTTAGAATCTTTAGGGTGTTTCCTATCCAAATCAAACAATTATATGCATATTCTAGTTTCTGGGCAGGAGTAATAACCAGATTAACCTGTCTGGGCTAGGGGGCAGTATTGAGAATTTTGGAAAAATATGTTCCCATTTTTAACTGCCTCCTACACCAACTCAGAAGCTAGAATATGCATATTATTGTTCAGGTTTGGATAGAAAACACTCTGAATTTTCTAAAACTGTTTGAATGGTGTCTGTGAGTATAACAGAACTCCTATGGCAGGCAAAAACCTGACAAGGTTTCAAGCAGGAAGTACCCTGTCTGACAAGGAGTCGTGCGTCTTGCATCTTTTTATTGAAAAGTAAGGATCTTAGCTGTAACGTGACAATTCCCAGGGCTCCAATAGGCTCTCAGAGCCCGCGAAATAACTGAAGGTTTACGAGGGAGCCTCAGGTTGAAACATATTATCGCCTTTTGTAAGTGGATGCTCCGAGGACCTTTGAATGATGCGCGTGCATGAGTCGCTTCTGAGGAGAAATTTTATTCGGCTGTTTAGGCTCAATGCATACTCCCGGTCGGAATATTATCACTTCTCTACGACATAAATGGCATAAAAATTGGTTTTAAACAGCGGTTGACATGCTTCGAAGTACGGTAATGGAATATTTAGACATTTTTGACACGCCAATGCGCCATGCGCGAAACCGGGAAGAAGCATTCTAGAACTCACGAACAAAACGTCGCTGTTTGGATATAACGATGGATTATTTGGGACCAAACCAACATTTGTTATTGAAGTAGAAGTCCTGGCAGTGTATTCTGATGAAGAACAAGCAAGGTAAGAACATTTTTCTTATAGGAAATGTGATTTTGGTGGATGCTGACCTGGGTGGGTATCTAAATAGCTAGCCCTGTAATGCCGGGCTATGTACTTAGATTATTGCAAAATGTGCTTCATCCGAAAAGCTATTTTAAAATCGGACATATCGAGTGCATAGAGGAGTAATGTATCTATAATTCTTAAAATAATTGTTATGCTTTTTGTGAACGTTTATCGTGAGTAATTTAGCAAACTGTTAGTAAATTCAACGGAAGTTTGCCGGGGGTTATGCGTTTTCTGAACGTCACATGCTAATGCAAAAAGCTGTTTTTTGATATAAATATGAACTTGATTGAACAGACATGCATGTATTGTATAACACAATGTCCTAGGTGTGTCATCTGATGAAGATCATCAAAGGTTAGTGCTGCATTTAGCTGTGGTTTGGGTTTATGTGACATGATATGCTAGCTTGAAAAATGGCTGTCTGATTTTTTCTGGCTGGGCACTCTGCTGACATAATCTAATGTTTTGCTTTCGTTGTAAAGCCTTTTTGAAATCGGACAGTGGGGTTAGATTAACGAGATTCTTGTCTTTAAATAGCTGTAAAATAGTCATATGTTTGAGAAATTGAAGTAATAGTATTTCTAACGATTCAAAAATCGCGCCACTGGAATATCAGTAGCTGTTACGTAGGTGGGACGAAATCGTCCCACATACCCCAGACAGGTTAAATCGGGTACGTTTTTTATCCGGCCGTGAAAATACTGCCTCCTATCCTAAACAGGTTAACTACAGGTCAAAAACGACATTTTCAGATATTACATGTTTCTAATTTTGACAGAAAGTGGTTTTCATTTCAAGCTAAAGTGTGCTGTTAGCTGGCTCCCTAGTTGACGTTATTATTTGTTTCCCAGAGCCGGTTGCTTTTCTAGTCAGAGCCTAATGTTAGCTAGCTGACATTGGACCTAGTTGGTCAGCTCCCAGCACTGTGGCATTGTTGGCACGTTGTTTATTGTTGTTTAACCTGTTTGGGCTACCCCCCACTTCTCTTAATTTCCGCCTGAAGACATACCCAAATCTAACTGTCTGTAGCTCAGGCCCAGTAGCAAGGATATGCATTTTCTTGGTTTCATTTGAAAGGAAACACTCTGAAGTTTGTGGAAATGTGAATTGAATGTAGGAGAATATAACACAATAGATCTGGTATTAGAAAATACAAGGAAACAAACATACGTTTTCTGTTTTTTATTGTTGCTGTATCATCTTTCAAATAAACAAGAACAGACAAACATACAGATGGGATGCTGGGGATGATTTGATTGAATAAAATAAGATGGCAACAATAGCTGAGCAAAGTTTCGGAAAATTAACTCCAAAAATGAGCGAGCCACATGCCATTCATCATGAAGTCACCCAGATGTCCCACACCAATGTACCCAAATGTACCCAAGTGGCCAAATTGGTACAGTGATACATATTGAAAGAAACTATATACAAAATACAAATGTCATTCTAACACTCCCCCCCCCCCCCCCAAAAAAAGTAAAAAAATAACATTGGGAACTATTTACACATTTACAGTACAGAAGACCCTCAGTCCACAATATTGTGCTGATGGTGCCATGCCACATAGCAGTTTCTTTCTGCTGTAAAGCAGAGGCTTACTGCGCAGGTGGTGCAGGTGATGGCACATTTTCTGTGACAAAGGGCACAGCGACGTCTCCCCACTGTGGCCTTTTTGCCCTGAGGCACAACCATGCCTTCAGAGATGTATCTGGGCAGGTGAACACCACAGTTTGGAGCAGAAGGGACAGGGGTAGAAGGGACAGAAGGT
Source organism: Salmo trutta (assembly GCF_901001165.1). Lineage (NCBI taxonomy): Eukaryota > Metazoa > Chordata > Actinopteri > Salmoniformes > Salmonidae > Salmo > Salmo trutta. Next base: position 28,424,454 of record NC_042960.1, on the reverse strand, counting down.
GCTTCAGTGTAGGCAGCAAGCTCCTGGATGAGCAGCTCTCTGAATGCAAGCTGTGACATGGGGGGCTGTCCACAGCTCTTGGCCATTTCCTTCTGCAGTATGAAAGAATTGACCACACCAATGTCAATAAAATGATAGAAAAATGTTTTGTACCATTTCATGGTCTTGTGTAGGACATTGTAGTATCCTATCAGTGCATCTGACAGGTCTACACCCCCCATGCCCTTGTTGTAGTCCTTCACAGCTGCTGGAATGGGGACATTTTTGGTGTTCCATGCCCCGCTACCGTCCTTCATACGCCTGATGACGTGATCTCCACTGAAGGCCTTGTGGATAGTGGAGCACATGACCACCTCCCTGGTATCCATCCACTTTACAAACAGCAGGCCATCTTCACGGATCCATCGCATGGTACCCCGCTCAGCCCGCTTAGGCATGTCGTTTTCCTTGGTTTTCGGAAAGCCTATCCTGTTGGTCCGAATGGTGCCACAAGCCCACACATCACGCTGCCTCAGGTCTCTGAACAGGGTAGGGCTTGTGTAGAAGTTGTCTACAAACAGTTTGTAGCCCTTCCCCAGCAGTTGAAAATCCAATAATTCCATAACGGAATCATAACTCAGCCCATTACCGGTTGCAAAACTACTCTTCCCCTCAAACAAAAAAATTACAGGTGTAGGCACACACAGAATCAGCCAAAACAAACAGTTTGTATCCCCACTTGGTCGGTTTGTTTCGCATGTATTGTTTGAGGCTGATTCTGGCCTTTGAGGCTACCATCCTCTCATCAATGGACAGGTTCTGGGCAGGCTGAAAATAGGTCTTGCAAGACTCAACGATGTTGGGGTAGAGAGGTTTGATTTTGCATAGCCTATCAAACCTTGGTGTGCCTCTCTGCTTGTCATTCTCCCCATCAACGTCTGGGTCACTGATGTGAAGTGCCCGTGAGATAGTCAAAAACCTTTTACAAGACATCACAGTCATGGGGAAAGGCAGTTGGTAGAGAGCTGACGTCTTCCAGTAGGTCTTCAGAGTTTTCAACTTGACCAGCCCCATGTAAATGATCAGTGAAATAAAGCAGAAAATGTCTGAAATGGAAATGGGCTTCCATGCCTCTTTCTTTCCTGCCTGCTTCCTTGCGCCATACTTGTTGGTGTTAGACACCAGGGAATCAACAACTGACGAGGTGAAAAACAGTTGGAAAAGTTGCATGGGGCTGTACTTTGCAGTCATGTCAAGTTGGGGGCCTGGCTGCCTTTTGGGTCTGAAAACTGGTGGAGTTGGTTCCACATCATCTTCTGACACAGAGTGCCAACGACCCTCTGGCCCTTTGTCTGCAGGTTTCTCTCTGCCCCACCTCCTCTTCTTTGAAACTGACTTCACACCTCTAGATGGCCGGGTAGGTGTGGAGCCAGAGACAGCAGGGGTCCGTCTGGATGAACCAGCTTCAGAGGGGGATGGGCACCTAGCCACTGGTGGTTGATAGTCAGAATCACTGCCACTGTGAATGAAAGACAAAACTCAGTAAGAATACTTTCACATATGAGCCCTGTATCAACATGTAAAATAAACATATGTGTATTATATAAAGAATACTTTCACATATGAGCCCTGTATCAACATGTAAAATAAACATATGTGTATTATATAAAGAATACTTTCACATATGAGCCCTGTATCAACATGTAAAATAAACATATGTGTATTATATAGAGTACAGGGAACATTATGGTGAAATGCTGTTCCATTCCACGTTTATGTAAATTCAATTAAAAAAAATATATAAACACACAGTACAGCCAATGTGTACTTTTCACATGTACATTTTAGTCATTTAGCAGACACACTTATCCAGAGCGACTTACAGTAGTGAATGTATACATTTCATGCATTTTTTTTTTGTTATTTTGGTCGCCCGTGGGATTCGACCCCGTAGCCCTGGCATTATACACACCATGTGCTACCAACTGAGCCACAGGGAAGACATAGCGTTACTGATGGAATTTTTATATGTTGCAAATAAAATAAGAAAATCTCAATAAAAAAAAAAATGATATTTCATATTATTCATTTCAAATAATAACATTAGCACTTACTTATCAAGCACGGCGTCCTCCCCGTGAAGAAACATTTCTTCAACTAAAGAGTCAAAGCTAGCTTCACTAAAAGAGGATTCTTCCAACAATTCCGTTTCGCTTTCTCTATCAATTTCCTCTAAAATCTCGGTTAAATCTGTATACCTAGACTTTGTTTTAGACTTTCCTGATTTATTCGCCATAATTCCACTATATAAACTTGCTGAAAATGCTTTCGATTATTTACCGCTATGCGTAACACTCCTGGCTCCGTCAAGTAGAATTTGCAATGGCGAGAGAACCTCTTTTACGCCAGAGTTTATGACAAAGGCTGGTCTTCAAACGTATAACCATCACACATCGTCATTTACCTTTGCTCATTGGCTATCTTCCAAGCTAGATTTCAAGGTGATCAGTGGTCATTGGGCCAAAATACAGTCAATCAACGATAGACCGGTCCTACCATTGGTGCGTAAAGAGGTCATTGATCGCTGTCTTCAAATCGGTTTCTTTCGGTCAATAGGTCCCAGGAAAAAAGACATCAGGGTAGATGTGTCACTAACAATCAGAGGATTGCAATGAAGCCGACCTTGACTAGATACACGTTTGGCTTGTGAGTGTAATTACCACGAATGTCAAGTCCAAAGTTGAAGGAGACGGAAATCACGACGCAAGTGGTTTACAAATGTTTCGTCTTAGGCTATAAAAATGGATTTTATCAAACATAATGGATATTCACTAAGTAGTTAGGACACTTGGCATTGCCACCAGACGAAGATCTTCAAAGGTAATTGATTATTTTATTGCTATTTCTGACTTTAGTGACGCTAATGCTTGGTTGGAAAATGCCAGGAATGCTTGTGTTTGCGGGAGCTGTCCTCAGATTTTTATAATGTATGCTTTCGCCGCAAAACATTTTTGATATCTGACATACTGGCTGGATTAACAAGATGTTAAGCTTTTAAAAACTGTAACCTACATGTATTTACATAAATGTTTTAATATAACGATAGTGTATTTAGAATTTTGAAGCTATGCATTTACACCGGATGTTAGCTAAGTGGGACGAATTCGTCCCACCTAGCCCAGAGAGGTTAACTAGCTAACGTTAGCTGGCTGGCTCATTAGCTAATTTTACTTGACGTGTGTGATCTTAAACGTTGTTTACCTATGTAAATCACAGGATTTCTTCCGGTGCCGACAGAGATGGCCGCCTCGCTTCGCGTTCCTAGGAAACTATGCAGTCATTTTTTTTAATGTGTTATATCTTACATTGTTACCCCAGGTAATCTTAGGTTTTATTACATACATTCGGGAGGAACTATTGGATATAAGAGCAATGTCAACTCACCACCATTACGACGAGGAATACAACTTTCCTGGAGCGGATCCTCTGTTTTGCCCACCACCCAGGACAATGGATCAGATCCCAGCAGGCGACCCAAAACAACGACGCCGTAGAAGGGGCAGACAGAGCGGTCTTCTGGTCAGGCAACGTAGACGGGCACATCGCGCACCGCTCCCGAGCATACTACTCGCCAATGTCCCGTCTCTTGACAACAAGGTAGACGAAATCCGTGCAAGGGTAGCCTTCCAGAGAGACATCAGAGACTGTAACGTTCTTTGTTTCACGGAAACATGACTCACTCGAGACACGCTATCGGAGTCGGTACAGCCAGCTGGTTTCTTCACAAATCGCGCCGACAGAAACAAACATCTTTCTGGTAAGAAAAAGGGCGGGGGTGTATGCCTTATGATTAACGAGACGTGGTGTGATCATAACAACATATAGGAACTCAAGTCCTTCTGTTCACCTGACTTAGAATTCCTCACAATCAAATGCCGACCGCATTATCTACCTAGAAAATTCTCTTCGATTATAATCACAGCCACATATATCCCCCCCAAGCAGACACATCGATGGCCCTGAACGAACTTCATTTGACTCTATGTAAACCACATATCCTGAGGCTGCATTTATTGTAGCTGGGGATTTTAACAAGGCTAATCTGAAAACAAGGCTCCCTAAATTCTATTAGCATATCGATTGTGCTACCAGGGCTGGCAAAACCCTAGATCATTGTTATTCTAACTTCTGCGACGCATATAAGGCCCTCCCCCGCCCTCCTTTCGGAAAAGCTGACCACGACTCCATTTTGTTGCTTCCAGCCTATAGACAGAAACTAAAATGGGAAGCTCCTGCGCTCAGGTCTGTTCAACGCTGGTCCGACCAATCAGATTCCACGCTTCAAGATTGCTTCAATCACGCGGACTGGGATATGCGGCAAACAACAACATTGATGAATACGCTGATTCGGTGAGCGGGTTTATTAGCAAGTGCACCGGCGATGTCGTACCCACAGCATCTATTAAAACATTCCCAAACCAGAAACCATGGATTGATGGCAGCATTTGCGGAAAACTGAAAGCGCAAACCACTGCTTTTAATCAGAGCAAAGTGACCGGAAACATGACCGAATACAAACAGTGTAGCTATTCCCTCCGCAAGGCAATCAAACAAGCTAAGCATCAGTATAAAGACAAAGAAGAGTCACAATTCAATGGCTCAGACACGAGAGGTATGTGGCAGGGTCTACAGTCAATCACAGACTATAAAAGGAAAACCAGCCCCGTTGCAGACCAGGATGTCTTGCTCCCAGACAGACTAAACCACTTCTTTGCTTGCTTTGAGGACAATACAGTTCCACTGACACGGCCTGCTACCGAAACCTGCGGGCTCTCCTTCACTGCAGCCGACGTGAGCAAAACATTTAAACGTGTCAACCCTCGCAAGGCTGCAGGCCCAGACAGCATCCCCAGCCGCGTCCTCAGAGCATGCGCAGACCAGCTCGCTGGTGTGTTTATGGACATATTCAATCAATCCTTATCCCAGTCTGCTGTCCCCATATGCTTCCAGAGGGCAACCATTGTTCCTGTTCCCAAGAAAGCTAACGTAACTGAGCTAAATGAATACCGCCCCGTAGCACTCACTTCAGTCATCATGAAGTGCTTTGAGAGACTAGTCAAGGACCATATCACCTTCACCCTACCTGACACCCTAGATTCACTCCAATTTGCTTACCGCTCCACTCCAATTTGCTTACCGTCGTCCACAGACGACGCAATCACAGTCACACTGCCCTAACCCATCTGGACAAGAGGAATACCTATGTCAGAATGCTGTTCATCGACTACAGCTCAGCATTTAACACCATAGTACCCTCCAAACTCGTCATCAAGCTTGAGACCCTGGGTCTCGACCCCGCCCTGTGCAACTGGGTCCTGAACTTCCTGATGGGCCCCCAGGTGGTGAGGGTAGGTAACAACATCTCCACCCCGCTGATCCTCAACACTGTGGCCCCACAAGGGTGCATTCTCAGCCCTCTCCTGTACTCCCTGTTCACCCACGACTGTTTGGCCATGCACGCCTCCAACTCAATCATCAAGTTTGCAGATGACACTACAGTGGTAGGCTTGATTACCAACAGCGGCGAGACGGACTACAGGGAGGAGGTGAGGGCCTTTGGAGTGTGGTGTCAGGAAAATAACCTCACACTCAACATCAACAAAACAAAAGAGATGATTCGTGGACTTCAGGAAACAGCAGAGGGAGCACCCCCCTATCCACATCGACGGGACAGTAGTGGAGAGGGTAGAAAGTTTTAAGTTCCTCGGCGTACACATCACGGACAAACTGAAATGGTCCACCCACACAGACAGTGTGGTGAAGAAGGCGCAGCAGCTCCTCTTCAACCTCAGGAGGCTGAAGAAATTTCGCTTGTCACCAAAAACCCTCACAAACTTTTACAGATGCACAATCGAGAGCATCCTGTCGGGCTTTATCACCTGGTACGGCAAATGCTCCGCCCATAACCGTAAGGCTCTCCAGAGGGTAGTGAGGTCTGCACAACGCATCACCGGGGGCAAACTACCTGCCCTCCAGGACACCTACACCACCCGATGTCACAGGAAGGCCAAAATGATCATCAAGGACAACAACCACCCGAGCCACTGCCCGTTCACCCCGCTAACATCCAGAAGGCGAGGTCAGTACAGGTGCATCAAAGCAGGGACCGAGAGACTGAAAAACAGCTTCTATCTCAAGGCCATCAGACTGTTATACAGCCATCACTAACATTGAGTGGCCGCTGCCAACATACTGACTCAACTCCAGCCACTTTAATAATGGGAAAATTGATGTAATAAATGTATCACTAGCCACTTTAAACAATGCCACTTCATATAATGTTTACATACCCTACATTACTCATCTCATATGTATATACTGTACTCTATACCATCTACTGCATCTTGCCTATGCCGTTCTATACCATCACTCATTCATATATTCATTCCTTTACACTTGTGTGTATAAGGTAATTGTTGTGAAATTGTTAGGTTAGATTACTCGTTGGATATTACTGCATTGTCGGAACTAGAAGCACAAGCATTTCGCTACACTCGCATTAACATCTGCGACAAATAAAATTTGATTTGATTTGTCTTAAACTAAAGTGTACTGTTAGCTAGCTAGCTAACGTCAGCTGGCTGGCTCCCTAGCAGAAGTTATTATTTGCTTCCCAGAGCTGTTTACTTTTCTAGTTAGAGCCTAATGTTAGGCATTGTTGTCACTTTGTTCATTGTTTTTTAACTAGCTAAGGTTAGCTGGCTGGCTCATTAGCTAACGTTACATGACGTGTGTACAACACCCGTTGAATATGGCCGATGTCAGTAAACGTCTGCAAAAAAGCGTAATGAAATTGTTGCCAGCAGAGCTGGTTAGGCTGTTTTCATGTTATATAGAGGTAAAAAAAAGCTTAAGATTGTGTGATTGATGCTGAATGGGTGTAGACAAAGCAGAGCTCTTCACTACATACCAAAACATTCAAAGGTGATTTTCTCAAAAGTGAGTTTACAAGTTGATTTAAAAGCAGAATTACTTTCCCATTGTTCCTCAAATGCAGTGTATGATATACAATTTTGTAGCTCTGAATCTCTACTTTTATCCAATGTAAAAAACACAATTTCACATTTTGCTACATAAGACCGAATCCAGGTGGTGAATCAAATATTTCTCATGCAACAAATAAATACACACCATAGCAACACATGAGAACAGCAGAAAAACAATGTGCCCATGGCTGTGGTTCATTGTGGACTGTCAATAACTTGATATGAACACAATATTTACCCATTAATAGTTAGCACCTGATAGGTAAATATGAATTTTCATGGTTGTTATGTACAGTAGGAACAACTATATTTGCTACTAAGGAACTATCAATAGTAGATAATAATATATAGTAGCTTAATTACCTGTGATTGTGTTAATCTGTCCGGAGAAAAATTACATAAAATTAAGTCTGACACATAAAACTGAAGTTTAACGAAAGTAACAGTAAGGTACACAGAAACTATGGTGAAAATATTAAGAAAGTAATAGTAATTTGCATGGTAAGAGTGGAACAGATGTCTGCTTTAGAATACAGTGACAAGGCCCCATAAGTACACTGAAACTATACAGGAAGATAGATAGACAACTATGGTGAAAGAAGGAAGAAAGTAATGGTATTTATACTGTATCAGAGGAACAGACCTTTACTTTAGAACACAGTGTCAAGGCACCACGAGTACACTGAGACTATGGTGAAACTACACATGAAGTAACAGGTAAGGTACATAAGAATTACTTAAGTATAGTGCTGAAATAACTGGGTAACGACAGGAAAGTAATCAGAAACAATACAGAAGCAAACCAGCAATGAAAAGGTAACTTCCCGGCTAAAAGCAATGACACAAATGGTTCAGCGCCTTGCAAAAGTATTCATCCCCCTTGACGTTTTTCCAATTTTGTTACATTACAACCTGTAATTTAAAAGGATTTTTATTTGGATTTCATGTAATGAACATACAGAAAATTGTCCAGATTGGTGAAGTGAAATGAAAAAAATTACTTGTTTAAAAAAATTCTAAATAATACAAAACGCAAAAGCGGTGCGTGCATATATATTCAACCCCCTTTGCTATTAAGCCCCTCAATAAGAACTGGTGCAACCAATTACCTTCAGAAGTCACATAATTAGTTAAATAAAGTCCCCCTGTGTGCAATCTAAGTGTCACATGATCTCAGTATACATACACCTGTTCTGAAAGGCCCCAGAATCTGCAACACCACTAAGCAAGGGTGGTGCACCAAGCAAGGGTGGTGCACCAAGCAAGTGGCACCACCAAGCAAGTGGCACCATGAAGACCAAGGAGCTTTCCAAACAGGTCAGGGACAATGTTGTGGAGAAGTAGAGATCAGGGTTGGGTTATAAAAAAATATCTGAAACTTTGAGCATCCTACGGAGCCCCATTAAATCCATTATTTAAAAATGGAAAGAATATGGCACCACAACAAACCTGTCAAGAGGGCCGTTCACCAAAACTCACGGATCAGGCAAGGAGGGTATTAACCTGTTAGGGCTAGGGGGCAGTATTTACACGGCCGGATAAAAAAACGTACCCGATTTTAATCTGGTTACTACTCCTACCCAGTAACTAGAATATGCATATAATTATTGGTTTTGGATAGAAAACACCCTAAAGTTTCTAAAACTGTTTGAATGGTGTCTGTGAGTATAACAGAACTCATATGGCAGGCAAAAACCTGAGAAGATTCCTTAAAGGAAGTGCCCTCTCTGACAAGATCTTGTTCTTCTTGTCTCTGTTTATTGAAGACTGAGGATCTTTGCTGTAACGTGACACTTCCTACGGCTCCCATAGGCTCTCAGAGCCCGGGAAAAAGCTGAATGATGTCATTCCAGCCCCAGGCTGAAACACATTTGCGCTTTTGGCAAGTGGCCGATAAGAGGATAATGGGCTTAGGTGCGTGCACGAGTCGATCCCGTGCTTTATTTTCTTTCGTCTATTTACCTAAACGCAGATTCCCGGTCGGAATATTATCGCTTTTTTACGAGAAAAATTGCATAAAAATTGATTTTAAACAGCGGTTGACATGCTTCGAAGTACGGTAATGGAATATTTAGAATTTTTTTGTCACGAAATGCGCCGTGCTCGTAACCCTTATTTACCATTCGGATAGTGTCTTGAACGCACGAACAAAACGCCGCTGTTTGAACATAACTATGGATTATTTGGGACCAAACCAACATTTGTTATTGAAGTAGAAGTCCTGGGAGTGCATTCTGACGAAGAACACCAAAGGTAATCAAACTTTTCTAATAGTAAATCGGAGTTTGGTGAAGGCTAAACTTGCTGGGTGTCTAAATAGCTAGCCTTGTGATGCCGGGCTATCTACTTAGAATATTGCAAAATGTGCTTTCACCAAAAAGCTATTTTAAAATCGGACATAGAGTGCATAGAGGAGTTCTGTATCTATAATTCTTAAAATAATTGTTATGTTTTTTGTGAACGAAACATGCATGTATTGTATAACATAATGTCCTAGGTGTGTCATCTGATGAAGATCATCAAAGGTTAGTGCTGCATTTAGCTGTCTTCTGGGTTTTTGTGACATTATATGCTAGCTTGAAAAATGGGTGTCTGATTATTTCTGGCTGGGTACTCTGCTGACATAATCTAATGTTTTGCTTTCGTTGTAAAGCCTTTTTGAAATCGGACAGTGTGGTTAGATTAACGAGAGTCTTGTCTTTTAAAATGCTGTAAAATAGTCATATGTTTGAGAAATTGAAGTAATAGCATTTCTAAGGTATTTGAATAACGCGCCACAGGATTCCACTGGCTGTTACGTAGGTGAACGAAGGCATTCACACATAAATACATTCATAATTTCTTACTCCAAACAGGCGGAGGTTCGTGTGCAAAGTATATGATTACTTTGAGAGTAGTTCCTAAAATGTATCGATGATAAGTGTCTATTTATCTCTCTCTTTCTCCCTTCCTGTACATCTTCTTTGTAACAAGGCACCATAGATTGTGTCAGTCCGCAAGGGACCTTTTCCTAATGAATTAAGTGTGTATGTTTATCCTGTGTTATCATTTCGTTAGCTAGTAAATAAATAATTAAACCAATTTGTGAGGTACTGAATCATAAGTAAGCCTAGGGTTTTTGCAAATGCAGGAGGTTACGACTGTTCAGAATGATGATATGATACGAGTTTATGATTAATACTTTGACTGTTTATGGATGTGATAGGTAAAGACCTTTAGAGTTTAATTTGGGAGATGGTAACTCTTTAAACAACCACTCTCGTGGGGCTGAGCTAGCTGGAGATGAACTTCAATGGAGTGTTAGCTTCTTCTCATTTATGGCATGTCATGAATAAATTAAGCTTCCCGTGCTTGAGGGAACATGGAGATGGAGGAAAAGTGCCTTTGCATTTTTACCCTGAGTGTCTTTTTATGTATGTGTCGTGACATTCATTAGCACACAACTTGAACTGAACTGAATAGTATGGCTTCTTGAGATCGGGCTAGACTAGTGGTTGAAGTGGGCCGTTGCTGACTGCTATCGAGAACCGGAACCTCTCATTTTCTATAGCTTGAGTACCGGGAGCTATTACTGAGCATTGGTTCTAAAATATGAACCTTGGTACTGTCAAATTAAAGAACCCATGCCTTTTTCATTCCACCCCAAACAATAGGTTCGACACACATCTCTGTTTACAAAGGTCAAAGACTTGCTAGTTATTATTTCCACTTGATTAGTAGCCTATAAACAGCTGTCACCAACCTGTGACCCTCAGTGGGTTGATACACAAACAGATGTATCCAGTTTCCAGGGGTAGTGTAAAGAGAGCATGTGACGAGACTTCTGCTTTTGGACATTAACAAGGCCACACTCCATCTTGACTCCTCCTCCACATTTACTGGATTTGTTGAACAGCGCAGAAGAGAATCTCCCCCATCAGTTTTTATTTTTCTTGTCAGAATCAGAAAGAAAGTAAGAAAGAAACACTGCTCAGGCGTTTCCTTTAGGCCTGCTACTTTAGATTACCAACCTGTCAGTCACAATCGACATTCTTAGTCGATTGCCATACATTTTTGTAAAAAAAAAACAATGTATTGCGCTGTTGGCAGAAGGTTCACTTGATTCAGCTGCCCTGCATGCCAGTTAAGCGAAGTGTTCCCATTTTTGAACCATTTCATGTGTCTGAAAGTACAAACTCTGCCAACCCAGCGGGACCAAAGAGCATATCAACTGCACCTATAGGCCTACCACTGGCCAATCGGATAGCTCAGATGACCGTGTCTGCAACTTCCTTGAGTTAGTTTTTCTCAATTGCTAAAACACAATTTCTGAAACCTTGCTCCATTTCTTGAAAACATTAAACACAAAACCTCATCTTCAAGCACTATTTACATAACCTCTGACTCCTCTCGCAAAATGAAACATTCGCCTCAAAACAGTTTTACCTGTGTTCAAAATCAAACACTGCTCTCAAATCATAAACAAAGTGATCAAAATGATATATACTCTCAAGCAGTCAGTAAACAACACACCGAAAAATAGAAAACACATTGTTCAAAACATACAATTCTCAGGGAGAAGTACATTTTTAATCTAAAAAAATATTCATATTTTTCCGACACTGTCTTTTGATGAACAAAAACATGTTCTATCATAGTAGCTCAAAATTGATCAGAAATTACTACTCTGCTTTGCTCTTTGCAATTTTGTTTTTTGTTTTTCCTCCTCCTTCTACCCCTACAGTACTGTACACTGCATCTCACAAACTTGTCCTTTGTCTCTGTGACACTGTAATTCTTGTTCTTTGTTGATATGACCCTGCAACCAGTCAAAATCTATTGAGCAGTCAGTACTGTTAATAAATGGAAAGCACAATGTTCAGGGCCATACAATTTGTCCATTGTATAGTATACAGCCTACAATGCACTGTACTACAGTATACAATACTAAAAGGGACAAAAATCGAAGGAGTAAACATGTGATCAATGTGCTTCTTCTTGTCTTTGGGCTGGGTCAGGCCAGAGCACTTCGTCGACATCACAAGCAATATTGTCCCTCCTGAGGCAACGGGGGAAGAAGCCTCTTGTGTGCCGTATCCAGCCCTGACATGATTCCTCACCTATATCACCACAGGCTAAATCCATGGCTTGCAGGAGATTTACTCTGGTGTAGGGTTGTCTATCATACACTTTCCATCTCCAAGAGGAGAAAAACTCCTCAATCGGATTCAGGAAAGGCGAGTATGGAGGGAGGTACAAGTTCATAAACTGCCCATTGATGTTTAACCATTCCCTTACCTGAGCAGCTCGGTGGAAACTGACATTGTCCCACACTATCACATAGGTGGGAATGGGATTCTCATTTAGCTCTTGACCCTGCTGCTCAAATAAAATATCTCTTAGATTGGCAATAAATCTTAGAAGGTGCTGGGTGTTATATGGCCCAAATGTAACATGGTGATGTAGAACACCATTGTTGCTGATAGCAGCACTGATTGTGACATTGCCACCTTGTTGACCAGGGACTTCAACAATGGCCCGCTGTCCAATCATGTTTCGGCCTCACCTTCTCCTCTTTGTTAGATTGAAGCCTGCTTCATCAACAAAGATGAACTCATGGGGTCTGTCCAAGGATTCCAAGTCAAATATTGTATGTAGGCTTTTGTAAGTCGTACAGAGACAGTGCTATACTGTAGAGTACAATTAGGCCTACTGTATGCACTTCTGATTCACATACATTGTATGTACTGAAGAGTAATGCCATCCACATAGTATGTGTTAGTACTGTAGACAATCTGGATTACAGTAAATGTTTCTGAATGTACACTTACTTGCACATACTGAGCTCGCAGTTCTTTCACCCTTGGTGAGTTGCGCTCAAAAGGTACTCTGTATACTTGTTTCATTCGCATCCTGTTACGATGGAGGACATGGTCAATTGTGGAAATGCTCACACTGTCGATTCCCTGGAAGTGTGTGTTGTCTTGTATCACTCGTTCCTGGATTTCTCTGAGTCGTATTGCATTATCTTGAAGGACCATGCCAACTATAACAGCCTCTTGCTTCCAAGTGAATATAGCTGTCCTTTCACCTGCATGTGGCAGCCTTGCAATTCTACAAAAAGTAGTTGTGCAGTTACAAAACATATTCATGCAGTACAATACATACGTGATTAACTTTACAAATGTCTATCGAAACAGCTGTATAGTGTAGTACAGTAAATGTGCAATTACAAAAATACAGTAGTATACTGTACCTGTTCTCTTCTCTGAATGTCCTTACTATGGTGGACACAGAAAATCGTCTCAAATGTTGCTCAAATTTCATCAGATATTTCCACTCTTTGTCTTCCTCTTCGTCCTCCTCTTTCTTGCCCTCCTCCTCCTCTTCCTCCTCGTCGTCGCCCATCTCGCATATGCACTCGTCCTCGTCCTCTCACATTGTTTCTTCTATGCATTCTCAGACTTTCTCCTTCCCACCTTCAACAACCTGTTTGCTCTCTGAACTGGCTTATATTGGTTGTGTCGCATCATTTGAAACAGGTTAAATCAATTTTGAGGGGTTGTGTTCAATCAATGACATGTGTTCTCTATTTGTATTTGATTGTTGCCACTTGTGTTTACCAGTATGGATGACATGTGCATTAGAGTGCAGAATGTGTTTTGAGAATGAGAATGTGTTTAGTTTTGCTGAAAAGTCTAAGTGAGATCTGCAAATTGTGTTTTACCATGTGAAATGGTTTAAGGTATTGACAACAGACTGCATAATTAGCTAAATGAGTCCAGGCAACTGAGAACTTTGTTCAGCCAATGGGTTTTAGTGTTTTAGCAATTGAGAAAAACTGTAATACTGTGAGATTTTAAAAACTATTAAAATCATAACTAGAGAGTTGCGGTCGATGAATACAGCAAGAGCTGCTATTTCCTGAGTGTGTTGAAGTTTATTTAGCACATGAACTATTTATATACAAGACTTTTATAAGCCATAAAATGAGCTTCTCCCAACATCCACTCGCACTACAACAAGCACTGTGGTTGCAATGAATGAGTAGCAAACTGTATTGATAGGCTTGTGTTAGTGGCTTGTTTCCCTGGACATAGAAGTAACAACATGAATTTGTGCATAAGGTAGAAATTATTTACATTTATGACCACTCAGCTGTGCCTCACAAGTAACGCAACAACTGATCTATTACAGGTATAATCATGTCTCATGTTTTAAAATGTACTTTTAAAATGGTCTGAGAAGAACAACATTGGCAGGGCAATTCATGTAGTGCTGAGTATTACATCTATATCTACTGCACAAACCTCATTGCTACAGTTTTTAAAAGGTTAATGTTGCATAGGCTTACATATTTTATGTTGCGTTTTAAAACAATTCTGAGCAGTAGATCTCGGCTTGCATTTTTACTCAGAAAGTGATCTTGACTCAAAGGTTGGTGACCACTGCAATAAGATGACATTTTTTAAATACAGTTGAAGTCGGAAGTTTACATACACCTTAGCCAAATACATTTAAACTCAGTTTTTCACAATTCCTGACATTTAATCCTAAAAAAAATCATTGTCTTTGGTCAGTTAGGATCACCACTTTATTTTAAGAATGTGAAATATCAGAATAATAATTGAGAGAATGATTTATTTCAGCTTTTATTTCCTTCAACACATTCCCAGTGGGTCAGAAGTTTACATACACAATTAGTATTTGGTAGCATTGCCTTAAAATTGTTTAACTTGGGTCAAACGTTTCGGGTAGCCTTCCACAAGCTTCCCACAATAAGTTGGGTGAATTTTGGCCCATTCCTCATGACAGAGCTGGTGTAACTGAGTCAGGTTAGTAGGCCTCTTTGCTCACACACACTTTTCAGTTCTGCCCACAAATTTATAAGATTGAGGTCAGGGCTTTGTGATGGCCACTCCAATACCTTGACTGTTGTCCTTAAGCCATTTTTCCACAAATTTGGAAGTATGCTTGGGGTCATTGTCCATTTGGAAGACTGATTTGCAACCAAGCTTTAACTTCCTGACTGATGTCTTGAGATGTTGCTTCAATATATCCACATCATTTTCCTTCCTCATAATGCCATCTATTTTGTGAGGTGCACCAGTCCCTCCTGCGCTTCACGGTTGGGATGGTGTTCTTCGGCTTGGAAGCCTCCCCTTTTTTCCTCCAAACATAACGATGGTCATTATGGCCAAACAGTTCTATTTTTGTTTCATCAGACCAGAGGACATTTCACCAAGAAGTACAATCGTTGTCCCCATGTGCAGTTGCAAACCGTAGTCTGGATTTTGTTTGGCGGTTTTGGAGCAGTGGCTTCTTCCTTGCTGAGCGGCCTTTCAGGATATGTCGATATAGGACTCGTTTTACTGTGGATATAGATACTTTTGTACCTGTTTCCTCCAGCATCTTCACAAGGTCCTTTGCTGTTGTTCTGGGATTAAGTTGCACTTTTCGCACAAAAGTACGTTCATCTCTAGGAGACAGAACGCGTCTCCTCCCTAAGCGGTATGACGTCTGCGTGATCCCATGGTGTTTATACTTGCCTACTATTGTTTGTACAGATGAACGTGGTACCTTCAGGCATTTGGAAATTGCTCCCAATGATGAACCAGACTTGTGGACTTGTGGAGGTCTACAATTTTATATCTGTGGTCTTGGCTGATTTCTTTTGATTTTCCCATGATGTCGGAGTGTGTGGTGTCAGGAAAATAACCTCACACTCAATGTCAACAAAACAAAAGAGATGATCGTGGACTTCAGGAAACAGCAGAGGGAGCAGCCCCCTATCTACATTGACGGGACAGTAGTGGAGAGGGTGGAGAGTTTTAAGTTCCACGGTGAACACATCACGGACAAACTGAAATGGTCCACCCACACAGACAGCGTGGAGAAGAAGGCGCAGCAGCGGAGGAGGCTGAAGAAATTCGGATTGTCACCAAAAACACACAAACTTTTACAGCTGCACAATCGAGAGCATCCTGTCGGGCTGTATCACCGCCTGGTACGGCAGCTGCTCTGCCCATAACCCGAAGACTCTCCAGAGGGTAGTGAGGTCTGCACAACGCCCTCCAGGACACCTACACCACCCGATGTCACAGGAAGGCCAAAAAGATCATCAAAGACAGCAACCACCCGAGCCACTGCCCGTTCACCCCGCTAACATCCAGAAGGCGAGGTCAGTACAGGTGTGCATCAAAGCTGGAACCGAGAGACTGAAAAACGACTTCTATCTCAAGGCCATCAGACTGTTAAACAGCCATCACTAACATTGATTGGCTGCTGCCAACATACTGACTCAACTCAAGCCACTTTAATAATGGGAAAATTGATGTAATCAATTTATCACTTACCTCTTTATATTATTTATATTAGATAATGTTTACATAACCTACATTATTCATCTCATATGTATATACTGTACGCTATACCATCTACTGCATCTTCCCATCTTGATGTATTAGATGTATCACTAGCCACTTTAAACAATGCCACTTTATGTTTTCATAACCTACATTACTCATCTCATACGTATATACTGTACTCTATGCAATCCTGATGTAATGTATCACTAGCCACCTTAAACAATGCCGCTTTATATGTTTTCATACCCTACAATACTCATCTCATATGTATATACTGTCCTCCATACCATCTATTACATCTTGCCTACGCCGTTCGGCCATCACTCATTTATATATTTTTATGTACATATTCGTATTCATTCCTTTACACTTGTGTGTACAAGGTAGTTGTTGTGGAATTGGTGTGGTGGCTAATTTCTGCATTACCAAATGAGGAGAGTTACAAACACACCAGTCCGAGTTAACTACATCTTTAATACTTAAGATACTTTTGCAAAAGCACTTGACCTTCGATAATGCACTCTCTTGAATGAACCATTGAATAGGGTGATTACACAATGGCTGCAGAGATATTTTATAGCAAAGATACACCCCCTTCAACGTACATTGACAAACCACAAATCTTAGTAACAGTTCACAAAGGTTAAGTTTTATATGTCAGATATCCATAAAACACAGTAGACAGTAACTGCTATGTCAACAAGGTTCATTATATAGACCGGTGTCTGGTCTCCCTAGAACCGTCCCTCCCTGGTACGGTATAGAACAAAACCATTAGCTCATGTCCTCTGGAATGCTTTTTAGGCGTTCTTATCAAAATACACCATAAATCTCCTTTGCCAGTGCTATCTCATAGTGGCCCATCCTCAGTAAAACACCTCTTGTTCCCACTCCTGGACAAGCTCACTGAGAGGGGAGTGACCTGCGCACAGACATTGTGGAGACAAATAATTGGTTCCCCATTAATCACGCCATCCCTTCACATGGTTTAAGAATAGGTAAAGACACATTCCCATGAAGACAAGTCTGACCTCTCCCCTCTCCAGGCCCCAAGTGACTGAGCCTCAGCTAAGGGAAACATGCAACTGAAACATACCGGAGTCCAAAGGACACTTTCAAATGACAAGTATCTCACATAAGCATATTATACTAATAAAACATCTTAATTATCTATGTTACCCAACTAATTCTGATTCATCCACCACATTGGTAGATGTCTTGTTAGATATTACTGCATGGTCGGAACTAGAAGCACACGCATTTCACTACACTTGCATTAACACCTGCTAACCATGTGTATGTGACAAATACATTTGATTTGATTTGAATTACCTCAAATTATGTCAATTAGCCTAACAGAAGCTTCTAAAGCCATGACATAATTTTCTAGAATTTTCCAAGCTGTTTAAAGGCACAGTCAACCTAGTGTATGTACACTTCTGACCCACTGGAATTGTGGTACAGTGAATTAAAATAATCTGTCTGTAAACAATTGTTGGAAAAATGACTTGTGTCATTCACAAAGTAGATGTCCTAACCGACTTAGCAAAACTATAGTTTGTTTAACAAGAAATTTGTGGAGTGGTTGAAAAACGAGTTTTAATGACTCCAACCTAAGTGTATGTAAACTTATGACTACAGTTGAAGTCGGAAGTTTGCATGCACTTAGGTTGGAGTCATTAAAACTCGGTTACCATGGGACCTGAGAATGTGATATTAGCACAAATCCCTGGATGGATTTTCAGTCTCTCCATGATACAGCATATAGCGAGGAAATGTTAGAGAGGAAATGTTAGATGGCTGCAACAGCAAACATCGAATACCAAAAAGACAAAAACCACATGTTGAGACAATAAATCCCTAGGCAAGAGCCATGCGACTAATTTGTTTGTAGTCAGGTTGACAAATGTTCGCAGAGATGGGGATGAGGGTGCTAGCCAAGCACAATATGCTGGCTTCGCCCCATTTATGTTCCTGATGGATTGATACGGAGGTGTGTGTTAAGCTCTCCTGAGGCTGGAGCAGGGTTGGGTGTTGATCCATCCACGTGCCTGACTGTCTGTGATGTCTCTGCTGTCTGACTCATCTGTGCCTGCGACACTCTCAGCTAACGTAATCTAAACATGCTTGCTCAAACCTCCAAAATACAGTATTGACAGGGGTCCTCCTGAAATATGGCCACACCAATGAGAAAGGTCTCCATTTAATAATGCACTGGAACTGTGACACATCCCACAATGTTTGAATCCATTGTGCAATTTTCTGTTAACATCTTTAGTTGTGCTGCGCTAAAAGTGAGGTGTTAGGTAGCCTTGTGGTTGGAGCATTGGGCCTGTAAATGAAAGGTTGCTGGATCGAATCCCCGAGCTGACATGGTAAAAATCTGTTGTTCTGCCCCTGAACCAGGCAGTTAACCCACTGTTCCCTGGTAGGCTGTCATTGTAAAATAAGAATTTGTTCTTAACTGACTTGCCTAGTTAATTAAAACAAAATGAAAGAGTGGAGAACTGACTTGTGATAATTATGTAGGGTAGCCCCCGAGTACCCATTTGTTATGGAACTGGGATTCCTGGAAGTGACATCTGATGAAGAGAATCAAAGGTAATGGATTATTTACATAGTATTTTCGATTTTAGATCTCTCCAACATGGCGGTTAGTCTGTATCGCAAAGCGTATTTTTCTGGGCGCAGTGCTCAGATTATTGCAAAGTGTGATTTCCCAGTAAGGTTATTTTTAAATCTGGCAATCCGGTTGCGTTCAAGAGATGTAAATCTATAATTCTTTGAATGACAATATAATATTTTACCAATGTTTTCGAATAGTAATTATTTAATTTGTTGTGCTGATTGACTGGCGGTTATTGGAGGGAAACGATTTCCTCAACATCAACGCCATAGTAAAACGCTGTTTTTGGATATAAATATGAACTTGATAGAACAAAAAATGCATGTATTGTCTAACATAATGTCCTAGGAGTGTCATCTGATGGAGATTGTCAAAGGTTAGTGCATAATTTTTGCTGGTTTTCTGCTTTTGGTGACGCCTGTCTTTGAATTGACAAAACATTACACACAGCTATTGTCAATGTACTCTTAACAAGGCACACATGTTAATTGAAATGCATTCCAGGTGACAACCTCATGAATCTGGTTGAGAGAATGCCAAGAGTGTGCAAAGCTGTCATCAAGGCAAAGGGTGGCTTCTTTGAAGAATCTCAAATATACACTTTTTTGGTTACTGCATGATTCCATATGTGTTATTTCATAGTGTTGATGTCTTCACTATTATTCTACAATGTAGAAAATCATTAAATAGAAAAACCATGGAATGAGTAGGTGTGTCCAAACTTTTGACTGGTACTGTATGTAGCCTATTGACTCCTTCTTGATGAATAAATACAACAAAAATATTTTGTTGTTTCTCTGTAATACTAGCCACCTAGACGTTTTAGGAAGTTGGTTTTAGCTAGCCAGCTAGATAGGTTTTCCAATCACCCACCCTCATAGCTAGCTACCAAGCCATTTCAGGCTATCAATTACGTTAAAAGTAGCTTGTCTAAATATCTTAGCTGGCATGCCTCCTGGCGAGGTTGCTAGACTTTTGAAAATCAAGCAACTGTACTGAATAAAACTCACATTCCTCTCAATATTTATCCAGATTTTAGCAGAGCTGCAGAGAAACATTTCGTTTATTTGTAATCACGAAATTGGGAAGTAAAAGGGGGTAAGAAAACAACAACAAAATAACCAACCACCAGTCAGGAGGATTCAGACAGCTCAAGAGGTATACTTAGATATACTGAAAAATACTTAAATGTAATCTGGCACCTTATCATAATATCATCATATTTGTGTATTAATTATGGTGCCGTGATATGTGTCTGTATTGATGATGTGTTAAGATTCCATGTACTGTATTGTAATTTGGATGAAATAGCTTAGGCATGTTAGTTCAGTATATTGAGATGTGTGATTTACAACAGTCAGAATGACACCCTCATTAAAATTATAATTGAAAAACTAATGAGGCATGCTTACATAACCTATGCAGAATAAAACATTTTTGACATAGAATTCATGCCCCCTCTAAATTAATGGGTGCATGACGCCCCTGCATGGACATGACCCAAAGTGACAGCCAGGGGATTTCTTGCTTGGCTAACAGGAAAATTGACTTTTCTGACAGGTAGCACTGTCACCAGGCTTTGTCCCAGATTGTATAGGCTGTCTCCAATTGGTTGAGAATGTATACCTGGGATTGTGTTGTCACACTGCTGCAGAAAATACCCATTCTGTGTTTGCAAAATTTGCCACACGAGGGCGAGATGCGCAAGTTGGTGGAAGAACAAAAATCCTCTATTTACATGTTTATTGTGAGAGCATTTCACACTACTTTTGGATTATAATTAGATTTTAAGGCTTGTATGAATATCCTGCTTAATATGTTTGTGTCATCATCACACATCAACTGCATTATACTTAAAAAAATTTAAATGGCTCTTTGGCTAACACTTGCTACAGCCTATATCAATAAGCATTAGCATTCTAGCTAACAACATGCTGCACCCAAAATAATTATTTAGCAAAAATCACAACCAAATATAATTTAGTGACTGTTCAAGCAAGAATCAACACATTAATATAAGCGTATGAGAACCTAAAAAAGTGATTTTGTTTAGAAGTAATAGCCTAGATTTACGTTTGTATGTTGAATGCACGCAGATGGCGATTGCTTTCTTACTGCTGCACACATCTGTGTGTGAAGTCAGTGTGTCGTGTCCTGGAAAAGGGTCTATAATATGGTATTATATCTGAATGACACCTGTGACCTGTCAAGTAGGATGGTCGTGCTATGAAACAAGGCAAAAACCTTTAAAAGACATGAGAACAGGACAAATTAATTTATTTGTCATTACCTTTTTTCTCTTAGTTTCAATTCCTTATACACATGCAATCTGTTCAAAATAGATGTGTTGTTCTTCTCAATTGTCAAGGAGAATGTGAACAAAGCGTACATACCTTCCTGACACTTCCTATTGGGGAGGTTACTTTGAAGCAAATGCCCTTTCAATTACCTTTCAAAATGTACATATCATTAATCAAAACTGATTGCTCAATTTTGTCAAACTTGTCAAACAAATGTTGATTTCCCTTTTTTATAGGTCCTACTGAGCTTCCCTTTTGCATCTGTCTCCTTCTTGTCTGTTTGTTTTGAGCGACTTCGAGAAGTGAGCGACTTCTTTTGGGCAGTGGTGAGTGAAATGTCCTTCACCACTCACTCTGACAAGCTGTTGGTCTCTCTGGGAGTTTGTGAGAGATGGTGAGAGGCAGAAGACGCACCGATCTGGAAGCTGTCCAGAGATGGGGAAGATTCCCCCGTAAAGTGAATGGTTGGGAGGGATAGAAGGATGGAGGGAGGGAGGACATGGTGGTTCTGTTCCCTCACTGCAAAAAACAATTCCCAATGCAGTACTATAGTGCAGAAATGAAAGGAAAGAAAATAAGGTCATAAAGAAAAACTATGAGACGCCATTTCCTCATCTGGTTTATTTAGAGTGTTCCACAGCTAATCACATTATTTCACCCACCAGTTTTGAAAATATAATATTTTAATCCCAACAGTTAGAATTGGGTTAACTTTAATTGACCCTCCATACAGTAACTAACATACGTTCAAGTTTAAATATATTTGGTAATGACATGCCTGCTAATGGAAATGCTCCAATATGAAGTATCTGGTTTACATAGTAAGTATTGAGGTGAACCCTTGGGTAATGCATATGTGTCCTACTGGCAAGTACATTAATAAACTCTCCTCAGTCAAAGCTAAAAGCACTTCGGAGGCTTTCTGAACAGTTGGCACATCAGTCAACTTGGTTACATCATTGCAGTGTAGTCTAAATCAGGACAAAGTATTTCCCTAGCCTTTGTTTAAGAGTGCATATTACATTGTCTCTCTAAGGCTAGTTCACTTAGGTGCTTCTCACTTCTATTTAGAGAACTCTGCGGTGTTACATTTTTGAGTTAACATGAAACAATGTTCTGTTGTCTTCCAGATAGAATACCTACAGACCATATTCCAAATGACACTTTTGACTGGTACTGTATACATACATACATACATACATACATACATACATACATACATACATACATACATACATACATACATACATACATACCAATACACATACATATCAATACACATGCATGTCTTTTTAAAATATTTCATTTTCTGCTAACCCTACCACCCTCCCCTAACTGGAGTAAACAAATGAACAACAACACTTAGGCTTCTACTTCCAGCTAAAACACACAATATACATTTTACGGACACAATCTATTTTACAATAGTTATATTTTGTTAGTTTTTTGTCCTGTCCTTCCTCTACCCTCAACCTCTCCCATCTATTTTTGATGTCCATCCAGTTTGAGTTCTATTGGCCATATACTTTTAATTGTGCTGTTTCACAAAAGTTCTGAACCCATGTACATTTTACAGACACATAATATTTTACATTTGTTATCTTGTTTTTATTAGTTCCACCCTTTAGCTCCATTTAACTCCTACCATCTATCTCTTAACACCATCCATATTGGATTTCTATTTGTCATATATTTTTCAACTGTGCTGTGATGCTGCGCAAAAGTTCTAAACCTTTCTATTCTCATAGTATCCACAGATTGTAAATGAAAGATAAAATGTTTTGCTGAAAGTATTATTGATCGATTGACTATGACTTTTCAAATCACCAAGTATTGCTATCTGCAGCGTTAGATCCAGGTACATTTTTTAATTCTTCAGCCATTGCTGGACCTGTGACCAAAAACAAGCTGGACAGTACCCAAATAAATGATCTAATGACTCTGTCTCTTCGCAGCAAAATATGCAGAGCTGGGAATGTTGTATCCCCCATATATACAGTGCCATCGGAAAGTATTCAGACCCCTTCAGTATTCAGGCCATTTGATTAGCTGTTCAGGAGTCTTATGGCTTGGGGGTAGAAGCTGTTAAGAAGCCTTTTGAACCTCGACTTGGTGCTCCGGTACCCTCTGTAGTGCCTTGCGGTCAGAGGCTGAGCAGTTGCCATACCAGCCAGTGATGCAACCAGTCAGGATGCTCTCGATAGTGCAGCTGTATAACTTTTTGACTGTCTTGGTGTGTTTGGACCATGATCGTTTGTTGGGGATGTGGGCACCAAAGAACTTGAAGCTCTCAAACTGCTCCACTACAGCCCCGTCGATGAGAGTAGGGGTGTGCCCAGTCCTCCTTTTCCTATAGTCCACAATCATCTCCTTTGTCTAGATCACATTGAGGAAGAAGTTGTTATCCTGGCACCACACGGCCAGGTCTCTGACCTCCTCCCTATAGGCTGTCTCATCGTTGTCGGTGATCAGGCCTACCACTGTTGTGTCATCGGCAATCTTAATGATGGTGTTGGAGTCATGCCTGGCCATGCAGTCATGAGTGAACAGGGAGTACAGGAGGGGACTGAGCACGCACCCCTGAAGAGCCCCCATGTTGAGGATCAGTGCGGCGGATGTGCTGTTACCTACCCTTACCACCTGAAGATGGCCCGTCAGGAAGTCCAGGATCCAGTTGCAGAGGGAGGTGTTTAGTCCCAGGGTCCATAGCTGAGTGATGAGCTTTAAAGGGTACTATGGTGTTAAACGCTGAGCTGTAGTGAATGAATAGCATTCTCACATAGGTGTTCATTTTGTCCACGTGGGAAAGGGCAGTGTGGAGTGCAATAAAGATTGCATAATTTGTGGATCTGTTGGAGCGGTATGCAAATTGGAGTGGGTCTAGGGTTTCTGGGATAATGTTGTTGATGTGAGCCATGACCAGCCTTTCAAGGCACTTCTTGGCTACAGACGTGAGTGCTACGGATAGGTAGTCATTTAGACAGTGTCACGATGTGACTCTCATTAATGTGATGACTGTTATTTATCGAATAATTACCTATGTTTAAATGACACTCGATTAAATGAATCATGTAACAATTAACTCATTAGGATTTTGGGGCACCACAGGAAAGTTATTTAACGAGTAATTATCTCTCAACTTAAACTCTAAAGATATCTAAATATCTCGTACATCAATAACAGTCAATTATTAGTTATTACCTCAGTCTCATTCTGAATGTCGCATAATCCTTGTGTCACACCCTGATCTGTTTCAACTGTCCTCGTTATTGTCTCCACCCTCTCCAGGTGTCGCTTGTTTTCCCCAGTGTATTTATCCCTGTGTTTCCTGTCTCTCTGTGCCAGTTCGTCTTTTATGTTTACAAAGTCAACCAGTGTTTTCCCCGTTCTCCTGCTTTTTGAATTCTCCTTTTTCCAGTCCTCCCGGTTTTGACCCTTGCCTGTTTCTGGACTTTGAACCCGCCTGCTTGACTATTCTGCCTGCCTTGACCACGAGCCTGTCTACCACTCTGTACCTCCTGGACTCTGCTCTGGTTTTGACCTTTTTGCCTGTCCATGACCATTCCTTTGGATTAATAAACATTGTAATACTCCAACCATCTGCCTCTTGTGTCTGCATTTGGGTCTCGCCTTGTGCCTTGATACCTTGGATATCTGCACGAACCCTACCCTAAGTGATGAATCAGCAATACACAAATTGGCTTAATTATTATTTACTAACTAAATCATCAAACAGAATATGTAAACACACACAGCATAGGTTATTGATTACATACATAATACAATGAAAATAGGTCCCTAGTGACTAACAAAAGCCTGAGTGTTTGATTACACAATGGAAGGGAGGGGTATGTAAGGAGAGGAGGAGACAAAGAGAGTCAACTTATCATACATACATTTGGTAACTACACTGACCGTAGACAGAATATTTAGCACCCTAACAACCACTCATTCTGATTAGATATGCAATACATATTTATGAGTAGATGTTTTCTCTCTGAAACCACTCGAGCCGTCTATGGGAGTAGTATGATGTAAGTCTCTGGTTGTCCACCAGAGGTCACAATGTCCTTCTTAGTTGTAGGCTTCTTTGTCTTGTGCTTTTGGAATGGATACTTCAGATATACCACACGGTGGTGAGCGGGATCTGTTCTTCCCTCCCGTCTTTGGTCAATTGTCCAAGACTACTTTACATACCCAGCTGCAGACTGTAAATGTTTGGTCTAGTCCTTACCTTCTTCACTCGTCAAGAGTTTCAGAGGGTCTTACCCTTTTCTGGTCTTGTAATCTTAACCATTTCGCATGTGGACCATGTCCTCATGTTCTCTGGTCTGTATTTAAATTATCAGCGAGTCCTTTCAAGCACTGTGACCTGAAAGGCGGTTCCATCATGTTTACATGAACTCTGAGCTCACTTGGGCGTGGATACTGAATGGGCACAAGTTTGCAAGAAAAAACAATTCTCATTTAGAAGGCTAAAATCACATTGCTATCTTTTCAAAAATAGTTTCATATTTAATCATATACGTTTTACTTTTTGATGTAAATCTGATAAATACAGTGTCAAAGCTCTTAAAGTTAATGTTTCCGTGATGTCTTTCTGATAATTTTAATAAAATCACAAAATAGACATCACAAAAAATTCCATCTGTCATCATTTCCAACATTCAGATGTTGAAATATATAGTCCGTGTCCATTGTTTGATGTTTAAGTTTTGGCGGCAAAGTCTCTCTGTGCAACAAAGGGATTTTTAACTTCACAATACTGCAGGGCAAGAGAGAGAAAGTTTATGACCGGCTGATAAGTCATAAAACCAGCCCAACTTTCCCCTAGGTGAACTGGTTACCTGTCCGCCATGGGCCTAGCTGATCTGGCACCTTTGATCCTCACCAAGGAGAGGGAGTCATGACAGCAGGTTACCTTTGTGTTCTTGGGCACAGGGATTATGATGGTCTGATTGAAACATGTTGGTATCACAGACTCAGTCAAGGACAGGTTAAAAATGTCAGTGACGACACTTGCCAGTTGGTTAGCGCATGCTCGGAGTACAAGTTCTGGTAATCCGTCTGGCCCTGTGGCCTTGTGAATGTTGACCTGTTTAAAGGTCTTACTCACATCGGCTATGGAGAGCGTGATCACACAGTCGTCCGGAACAGCTGATGCTCTCATGCATGTTTTAGTGTTGCTTGCCTCAAAGTAATTTAACTTTTCTGGTAGGTTCGTGTCACTGGACAGCGAGGGTAAAAACACATTTTAAAATAAGCCTGTAACCTAACAAAATATTGAATGTGCTATATCCCCTCTGTCGTACGACGTTGCCAGAGTACTTAGCACCGGTCCTTAGCACCGGTCCTGGGATTCATCGTTTCGCACACCTGGCACTCATATTTACGTGCACCAGTAAATCATTATGATTCACACCTGGACTCCATTACATTCATAATTTCCTCCCCTTTATGTCACTCTCCCATGTTCACTCACCAGTTTATATTTTTCTTGTGTATCGGCGTACTGCCTTATGTTAGTGTAGTATTCTTGGTTTTGTTGTTTTATTAAAATGTGTCACCTGCACCTGCTTATGACTCAACACCCCATCATTACACTTCTATGGCTCGTTTTAAAAATAACTAAATTTTGGAGATTTCAAATAACCGAAAGTGAGAGGTTGTAATCTGAATAAAGGGAAAAAAGCCATTCTTGAACATGGGGTGAGACATTCTTACTAATTTGCTAGATAACCACTTTGGATTTAAGTATAACTTTTATATGACTGACATCTTTAGTGAGGTATATTGCTTTAATATTTAATCATTTTCTGTCCTCCGAATTCATAGTCATTATATAAATTAGCCCTTTTAATTTTGTCTGGCTTGCCATTCCAAATAAAATGGAATCTTTTTTGCTCATATAATTTTAAAAAACAGGTTGCAAGGTGTAGGCAAGAGCATAAGCAAATAGGTAAATTGGGATATGACTAATGAGTTATTCAGGGTGATATTTCCAAAAACAGACAGGTATTTTAATTTCCATGGTAGCAAGATCTTATCTATTTTTTCCTAACTTTCTATTGAAAAGTATTGGAGTGAAATCATTTCTTTCTTTCGGGATATGTATACAGAGTATCTCTACATCCCCATCAGGCGTTGTTTTGTCACGACTTCCGCCGGTCCCTCTCCTTGTTCGTTCGGCGGTCGACGATCCACTTTTCATTTTGTCTTTGTTTTACACACCTGGTTTCAATTCCCCAATTACATATTCATTATTTAACCCTCTGTTTTCCCCATGGTTTTTGTGAATGTTTGTTTTATGTATTTCGGTCCTTTTGTGTGGGCTTGGTATTACTACATGTACTTGGTAATTTTGAGTAAAGTTACTTTTATTACTCATCTCTGCTGTCCTGCACCTGACTCCTCTGCACCAGCTACACCCAGACCTTTTCATGTTATTGGTAAACTACACAGTAATGTAAAAGTTAATTTTTTTTGTGATCCAATACATAATATAGTACACTCATCATAATTTGGTTTTAATCCAGAGAGTTTAGAAAAATTATCTAGATCCTCTATGAGCCTGTGGAGGGATCCAAATTGTGGATTTAAAAGAAACCGTGAATCATCAGCGTACAATGACACCTTTGTTTTTAAGGCCGGGTTTTCTAACTCCTTAATATCATTGTCAGATCTAATTTTAACAGCTAACATTGATGGCAATTATGAATAGATATGCCGATAGTGGACTGTTTAAAACTTTCTGAGAAGAAGCCATTATTTACTCTTTTACACCTAGGGTTACTATACATAACTTTAACCCATTTTATAAGAAATTCTCAAATTAAAATATTCCAGGCATTTATATATAAACTCCAGTAGTACTTTATCAGTCAGCTATGAATACCAGGCTTGGTTTCCCAGATTTTTCATATTGTTTTATTGTTTGTAGTACTTGTCTTATACAAGTATCTCCATGTACAAAACCTGTCTAATTAGGATGAATAATATCCGACAATACCTTTTCAATTCTATGCGCTTAGCATTTTGCACAAATGTATGTATCACAACACTGAAGTGTAAGAGGCCTCCGATTTTTTTAAATGGACTGGATCTTTATATTTACCACTTGGATCCTATATCATTAATAATGAAATCAGACCGTGTTGAGTGTTTACCATTTATATAGGAGTTGTTAAAACATGCAAAAACGGTCTTCTGAGTATATAAAAAAGGGTTTGGTATACCTTTAATTGCATCAAGAGTTCCTCCTCTGTAATTTGGCCTTCACATGAGTCTTGCTGTACAGCTGTTAATTTGACATTTTTAGTAGAAAAACAATCCATACAATTTGCTTCAGTTAGTGGAGATGGAGGAGAATGAAACAAAAACGAATGCTTATGTAACGGTCGTCGTACATAGTGGACCAAGGCGCAGCAGGTTGAGTGCTCATAGTGACTTTATTAGAACACATACGAAAACAAAACAAGAAAACGACCGACCGAACGAACAGGATTGCAGGCTAAACACACAGCTATGCAACCACAACTTCCCACAAAGGGACAGGTGAAAACAGACTACCTAAGTATGACTCTCAATCAGCAACAACGATGTACAGCTGTTCCTGATTGAGAGCCATACCAGGCCAATAAAGAAATACACAACAGACTGAGCATAGAAATACGAAATATAGAACATAACCCAAAAACCCCGGAATACTCTAACCAAACACCCCTCTACATAAACACATATACTAACAAACCCTGAACCACATAAAACAAATACCCCCTGCCACGTCCTGACCAAACTACAATAACAAATAACCCCTTTACTGGTCAGAACGTGACAGCTTAAAGTAATTTTGTCTTTCAAAATATAATTTGGTGAATCAAATCATGGGATTTGTACCAAATTTAAGTAAATTATTTTTGGTAGCACTTCTATGTTGAAGATTAAAAAATAATTTGGTGCCTTTTCCCCCATATTCCACCCAGTTCACTTTATTTTTGTTATATATTACACTTTATCTATCAGGATAAAGGTAAGACACAGATGCAGACCATGTCAAATTAATATGGACTCTTTTGACCTAAATTGCTTTTGTTTTAGAGATGAGTACTGAATTGCATGGCCTCTTAAGGCACATTTAAAAGTGTCCCATACAAGAAGGCGATCTGCTGTACCTTTGTTATGTCGGAAAAAGTCAGTTATAAATGATTCTGTCCTAGTTAAAACATCCAATAGGCTTTCATTAAAATGGCCAATATCCTCGCCCACATAGAAATTCTGTACGAGTAATATACAGTACCAGTCAAAAGTTTGGACACACACCGACTCATTCAAGGGTTTTTCCTTTATTTTACTATTTTCTACATTGTAGATTAATAGTGAAGACATGCAAACTATGAAATAACACATATGGCATAATATAGTAACCAAAAAAGTGTTAAACAAATCAAAATATATTTACATTTTAGATTCTTCTAAGTAGCCACCCTTTGCCTTGATGACAGATTTGCACACTCTTGGCTCTACTTTCTTGATATCTCAGTAAACCAGACAGGTCCTACAGGCCCAAGTTTTGTCTGACCTGGACTACTTGTCCAGTTGTGTGGTAAAGAAACATTGGCAAATTGCAGTTGGCCAAAAACAGAGCAGCACGTATTGCACTTAGATGTAAACAGAGGGCGAATGTCAATCTCTCCTGGCTCAAAACTGAACTGAGATTGACTGCATCACTATTGGTCTTTGTGCAAGGTGTTGATGTGTTGAAGGATACCAAACTATCTGTTCAAACAGTTGGCACACAGTTCGGACACTCATCGCTATCACACAAGACATATAACCAGAGGTCTCTTCACAGTTGCTAGGTCCAGAACAGAGACTGGGAAACATACAGTATTAAATAGAGCCATGACTAAATTGAACTTTATTCCACCCCAGGTAAAATCAAGCTAGCAATAAAACCAGATAAAAAACAAATAAAAGGACACCTTACACCACAACGGAGAGACTGTGAAGAGGGACATGTTTATGCATTTTGTATTGTATTTTGCATTGTATTATCTATGTGATATTGGTTGGGATATGACTGTGATGTGGTTGTCTTGCTATCTTAAGATGAATGTGCTAGCTGTGGGTCGCTCTGGATTGGAGAGTATTTTATTTGTTGTGTTGTTACCTGTTTGGACCCCAGGAAGAGTAGCCGTTGCCTCGGCAGCATCTAATTCGGGATCCTAATAAATACTAAATCTCTCTCTGTCTCTGCCATCACGCTTTGTACGGCCTAACCTTTTCTTTGCACTGTGTCTTCTCTCCATTCTCTTTCCTCTCCTATCTATTCTCTCACTCATTCTCTCCTCTCCATTTTCTCTCTTCCCCTTTCTTTCCTCACATACAGGCAGACGACAGTGCCTAGGGCAGGAACAATGATGTTCTCTCTCTATCTCTGCCTCCCACGCCGAGACTGGAGACTGGAGCCGGAGGTAACGTGTACCACACAACCCTCCCCCTCTACGATGGGGTTTACCCCCGCCACCTGGCTCCCACCTCTATGCATGCTCCTTCATCTTTGCCTCACTCACAAATAAACAGGTGCACACAAATCCCACTTAAGATTCTGAGCTGGGACTGCCAATTAGTTTCCAGAGGACTGGATAAAGAGGGGCCAAGGGCTGCTGTCTGAGAGGGCCCGTACAATTCAGTCCTGCTGCCCTGTAGAGAAACACACACCTCACAAAACCACCTACCTATATTGCGCTGGATCTGGGGGTTGAAAGAAAACATTTAGATCAGTGGTTCTCCAACCCTGGCCCTAGTGTGCAGGTGTTTGCCGAGATTTAAATCAAATATTAGTGGATGTTTAAATGCTAAGATTGCATGGCAAACATTGGTCTAGGTGAGCTCATGTATGTATTAGCAAGAAGTTCTAATATTATTGTTGTAACTATTAATAGACAAAATATTACTGTAATAGGCATATAATGTTATTATAGACATATTAATTAGATGAGGAATGTTTTTTTGCAAGGCTTATTATTCCCCATGGTATAATAAGAAATTATTAATTTCTGTTGGGTTCATAAGAGACTGATGGAAAAGTGAATTAAACATAATATTTCATTTCATCATGTAATTTCAGATAAAGTCCTTTGCACCACTGCTATGGTGCATTGTGGCATTTCTTAGATAGCCTCGAACGACATTAGTTAAGTGAGGCTAAAGACACCCACTGACGGTGTGAAGTCACTCAATGTCTTTCTCAGGGAATTTCTATAATTTCTACAACTTTCTCTAAGTGTATCAGTTTAGTGTCACATTAGACAATAGACGTACATTTGTATTTTAGTCATTTAGCAGACACTCTTATCCAGAGCGACTTACAGTGCATTCATCTTAATCCTGAAGAGTCCTTAAGAGTCTATTGACGCACCCGTGCGTCAATCTAAGTAACATAAAAAAAAATCCCCATCAAAATCTGTCAGTTTAAGCTGGAGATATCTGGTTTTCTGCATGGGCTGCGTCTCAATCCACCACATCCACCGAGTTACAGCGGTGTTTGTCAGACCATCATTCATCCCAAAAATTGGTGTTCTCACGAAAATGTCTGACCACTTTATGGAAAGGGGAGACTCTCTAAATAAATGTTATGATATGAAGACAAATGTATTTCAGAAGCACAGAATATGCTGGCCTACTCTACCCGGAGTCGCCTCTTCACTGTTGACGTTGAGATTGGTGTTTGGCGGGTACTATTTAATGAAGCTGCCAGTTGAGGACTTGTGAGGCGTCTATTTCTCAAACTAGACACTCTAATGTACTTGTCCTCTTCCTCAGTTGTGCACCGGGGCCTCCCACTCTTTCTATTCTGGTTAAAGACAGTTAGAGCTGTTCTGTGAAGGGAGTAGTACACAGCGTTGTACGACATCTTCAGTTTCTTGGCAATTTCTCACATGGAAAAGCCTTCATTTCTCAGAACAAGAATAGACTGATGAGCTTCAGAAGAAAGTGCTTTGTTTCTTGCCATTTTGAGCCTGTAATCGAACCCACAAATGCTGATGGTCCAGATACTCAACTAGTCTAAAGAAGGCCAGTTTTATTGCTTCTTTAATCAGAACAACAGTTTTCAGCTGTGCTAACATAATTGCAAAAGGGTTTTCTAATGATCAATTAACCTTTTAACCTCTCTAGGGTATGTGGGACGAAAACGTCCCACCTACTCAACAGCCAGTGGAATCCCGTGGTGCGATATTCAAATACCTTAGAAATGCTATTACTTCAATATCTCAAACATATGACTATTTTACACCATTTTAAAGACAAGACTCTTGTTAATCTAACCACACTGTCCGATTTCAAAAAGGCTTTACAACGAAAGCAAAACATTAGATTATGTCAGCAGAGTACCCAGCCAGAAATAATCAGACACCCATTTTTCAAGCTAGCATATAATGTCACATAAAACCAAACCACAGCTAAATGCAGCACTAACCTTTGATCTTCATCAGATGACACTCCAAGGACATTATGTTATACAATACATGCATGTTTTGTTCAATCAAGTTCATATTTATATCAAAAACCAGCTTTTTATATTAGCATGTGACGTTCAGAACTAGCATACCCACCGCAAACTTCCGTTGAATTTACTAAATTACTCACGATAAACGTTCACAAAAAACATAACAATTATTTTAAGAATTATAGATACAGAACTCCTTTATGCAATCGCTATGTCCGATTTTAAAATAGCTTTTCGGCAAAAGCACATTTTGCAATATTCTGAGTAGATAGCTCGCCATCACGGGCTAGCTATTTTGACACCCACCAAGTTTGGCACACACCCAACTCAGATTTACTATAAGAAAAATTGGATTACCTTTGCTGTTCTTCGTCAGAATGCACTCCCAGGACTTCTACTTCAATAACAAATGTTGGTTTGGTTCAAAATAATCCATAGTTATGTTCAAATATCCTCTGTTTTGTTCGTGCGTTCAAGACACTATCCGAAGGGTAACGAAGGGTGACGTGCCGGCATGTATCGTGACAAAACATTTCAAAATATTCCATTACCGTACTTTGAAGCATGTCAAACGCTGTTTAAAATAAATTTTTATGCAATTTTTCTCGTAAAAAAAGCGATAATATTCCGACCGGGATACCCTGTTTTCGTTCAAAGACTAAAAATCTAAAATGGCTTCGTCTCGTGCACGCGTGCGCCAGTCTCATTGTTCTCAGATCGACCACTTACCAAATGCGCTACTGTTTTTCAGCCATGGGCTGCAAAGTCATCATTCAACGTTCTGCCGCCTTCTGAGAGCCTATGGGAGCCGTAGGAAGTGTCACGTTACAGCAGAGATCCTAAGTTTTCAATAAAGAGAGTGTAGAAGGCCAAGAAATGGTCAGAGAGGGCACTTCCTGTTTGCAATCTTCTCAGGTTTTTGCCTGCCATATGAGTTCTGTTATACTCACAGACACCATTCAAACAGTTTTAGAAACTTTAGGGTGTTTTCTATCCAAATCAAACAATTATATGCATATTCTAGTTTCTGGGCAGTAGTAATAACCAGATTAAATCGGGTACGTTTTTTATCCGGCCGTGCAAATACTGCCCCCTACCCTAGAGAGGTTAAAATGATAAACTTGGATTAGTTAACACGAAGGGCCATTGGAACACAGGAGTGATAGTTGCTAATAATGGGCCTCTGTACGCCTATGTAGATATTCCATTAAAAAAAATCTGCCGTTTCCAGCTACAATAGTCATTTACAACATTAAAAGTTCTTAGGGCTAGGGGGCAGTTTCCTGAATTTCTGCCTGACTGACGTGCCCAAAGTGCCTGTTACTCAGGCCCAGAAGCCAGGATATGCATATAATTGGTAGCATTGGATAGAAAACACTCTGAAGTTTCTAAAACTGTTAAAGTAATGTCTGAGACTATAACAGAATTGATGGCAGGCGAAAATCAGAAGAAAATCCGAACAGAATTGATATTTTTCAGCTCTCAGGCTGTTATTATGGAAACCTATTGCTTATATATATGTCCGTCACCCAAATTGCAATTCCTATGGCTTCCACTAGATGTCAAGTCTTCATTCAAGGTTTCAGGCTTCTTTTTTGAAAAACGAACAAGTATTTGAAGTTTTTGTTAGGAGAGCACCTGAACCAAATCAGTCTTTCGGTACACGCTTACGAATTTAACTTTCCTATTGAACGTAGTACTTTCCATGTGAAATATTATAGTTTATTTACATTTTAGACTACCTGAGGATTAAATAGAAATGTCGTTTGACTTATTTGGACGAAGTGTACCGGTAGCTTTTTGGACTCCTTTGTCTGCATGTTGAACGAGTGGATTACTGAAATCAATGGCGCCAACTAAACTGACTTTTTGGGACTTTTTGGGATTTTATTGAACAAAACGACCATTCATGTTGTAGCTGGGACCCTTGGGATTGCGGACAGAGGAAGACCTTGAAAGGTAAGTGATTTATTTAATCCCTATTTGTGATTTTGTGAAGCCTGTGCTAGTTGAAAAATATGTTTATGTGGGGCGCTGTCCTCAGATAATCGCATGGAATGCTTTCACTGTAAATCTGAGTTGTTGGAGTAACAGTTGGATTAACAAGAAGTTAAGCTTTTAAATTATATAAGACACTTGCATGTCCAAGAATGTTTAATATCAAAAATATTTATTTGAATTTGCGCGCCCTGCAATTTCACCGGATGTTGTCGGCAGGTGTCCCGCTAGTGGGAAGCTAGCCGTAAGACAATGCCTACACTGTATTTCTGATCAATTTGATGTTATTTTAATGGACAAAAAATGTGCTTTTCTTTAAAAAACAAGGACATTTCAAAGTGACCCCAAACTTTTCAACGGTATTGTATGTACAATTAGATATGATTTAGAATGTCCAATTATTAAATGGACAGGAACAGGGGCAAGAGAAAAAAGACATGTCATCCGTATGCACTCGAATAGCAAATGGAGGCCACTTTCCCGCAGTTCGTTTTTTTCACTCATGTTAGGTAGGCTACCATAGGGAAGTAAAAAAATCTGAATTTCCCCCCAAAATATTAATACTGTCTGAAGCGCTGGCACATTTCTTCTTTTCACAGATCCTCTCCACATCACCTGGTAGGAGAAGCCTGCTAGGTAGGATGCAATCCAAATGTCCAGAGCCTGACATGCCCAGCCTTGAGAGGGTGGAGAGGAGGATCTGATGGTTCCCAGGGTCGACGGCAGCAGATAGAACTAGAAGAATGATAACAGAGGAGAGAGTGGAGAGAGCTTTTGCAGTGCAGAGAGCCTCCGTAACACAGAGGAGAGCTGTTTTGGTTGACTGATCCGTCTTGAAGCCTGACTGGTAGGGTCAAGAAGATCCTTCCAAGAGAAATAACGAGAGAGTTGGTCGGAGACAGCACGCTGTGTTTTGGAAAGAAAAGAAAGAAGGGATACCGGCCTGTATTCTTTGACGTTAGAGGGGTCGAGTGTTGGTTTCTTGAGGGGACCGACTTTGGCCATTTTACATCAGAGAGGACACAGTCAGTGGTCAGGGATGAGTTGATGAGGGAAGTGAGGAATGGGAGAAGGTCTCCAGAGATGGTCTGGAGAAGGGAGGAGGGGATGGGGTCGAGCGGGCAGGTTGTCCCTAGATTCTAGTTTGTCTGTCAATCAGCTCCAAGTAATGACCAGTCAGCAGTTCACACACCAAGTGGGCTACTGGGAAGACAGACAGTACTTAAAGTAGATGGCCCTAGCTAGCAAAAGACAGTACTAGACAAGAACAAATTAAGACCAAAATAATACTTATCACTCCTGGAGAGAGCTGGAGTCCTTTAGATTGATTGAAGCATGATGAGTGTGAGTCAGTCCACTGTTTCAATATTTATCTTCATTGTCCATTGGTTTATTGATTGCCACCTCATATGGAATGGTAAGGTTAGGTTGAGATCATTTGAGATACTTCCTATTTTTTTTATTAATCTCTCTCCAACCTTTCAATCCATTACCAAACCCATAGTATTGCATTAACTTGTATGAATGTCCTTGTCCTTACCAGTGCATATGTATATCTTGTTTCTAGGCGAGATACAAACTCTGTAAAACAAGTTCTGTTTCGCTAGGTCAGTACAAACATACATCACTTCTCCAGTTGGTTTCGTCTCTAACCGCCCTCCACAATTGCCCTCTAGGGAAATCTATAGCGGGGCCTTGTTAAGCTAAATCCTCTGTGAAGCCCGGTGCTTCAGGAGTGCCCATCCCATCCCACTGACTCACAAAAGTTATGCAAGAGTCCTGTTATGATGATTGCTGACATCAGCTGAACATACTGTAATTATAGCAGAGCGACCCATTTGTTGCTAGGTTTTCATTGCAGCTTCATTCAGAGTTCAAAATGACCTCACATTTATTGTGTGTTCTGTTGGGAGATGGGTGTATGTCTCAGGGCACTCAGGATGATAGCATTTCATCATTGCTCAGCTTAGTGTACCAGTGCATTTTCTTCCGCCTGCACTGTAGACTACTAATGCAAAAGATTCTCTAGGCTATCCTCCACTGCAAATGCATATTTTAAATGTGTACTTTAGAATTGATTGGTTGATTTTCTTTGGGGTGTGTAAAGCATGGGCACATGCTATAAAGCAGCTAAAATGTCACAATATCAATATGCCTTTATAGAAGTATTGATATAGTACGTACATGTTTATTTCCTGTAAATTAGCTTGAGAGACTTCTCAGCTAGCTTAGCTTTCAAGATAGGGGTCACAATAATAAACAAACATTTCCAGAGGGTCTATTGTGCTTATGTCGTCCTATGTATAAACCAATCCCAGGTAACAACCCTTTATACATTTATGCCTGCCCTGCCACTTTCTAAAACAGCCTACTGATGCCATTTGCAATTAATGCTCACTTTAGCCTACTTACTTTTCACTGTTTCACCTGCCTGCCTTTTATGGTGTTTTCACAGCCTTTCCTCCTGCCATCTGCCTTCTGCCAGCCCAGGCCGTGGAAAAATCTCTCCTTCCTTGTCATGAGTGTTATCAGGTGGCCCCTGACAGGATGCAGTGGCATCACGCATAAAATCCCCCCTTCATTCCGTCAACCAGGAAGAAACGACACCCCCTTCACTCCTCTCTTCCGACAGACAGGGAGAAGCGCTCCCCTTCCTGGGCCTCCTGACACGGCTGAGTCTTATGTATGGCCTTTCGGACGATGTGATGTTTTTCTCCATAAGGATTAAGGTCAGCAAATGGAAGCTATGGCCTCCTCCCCTTTCATTCTCCACGTCCTCCTACTCTCTCTGTATCTATTTCTCTCTCTGTTTCTCTCTCTCTTTCTGTCTTTCCCTCACACAATCTTTCCTCTTTATTTTATGTCATGGTCGAGTGTAAACGAGAAGATATGAAGGGGACGTTCTCAGTTAGAGGAGATCAGACAGAAGTTAAGGTGTTTTCTGTGTTCCCTGAACCCGCTACTACAACCATCATAGAACCTCTGCCCTGTAGCTTATTTTTTCTATTTCCCATCTAACTTTAAAGAGGACATTGGTGCAGCAGATGGTTAGCGATGAACTTAAAGTAAATAATTAAGTATAAATAGTTCAATGTGAAGTACGCTGCTTCACTGAAATTCACTCCCTAGATCCATGAGGGTGAAGTGTTTGATTCATATTATCCTTCTTCACTGATCTGCTGCTCTTAGGCTACTCTTAGGCTTACTATTATCAGCCATATCCATTTGTGTGACTCATCTGTTGAATAATTAAGTGTTCCAATGCTCATCTGTCAATCACCTTCATTGGAGCTGCACTCAGCTATGACATGACAAATAGTTTGTCAGATGAACAGGCTGACAACAAGCGTGAAATATATATTTGTAAAAAATATTGAACCGTAGTTTTAACCCAAGCTGAATCTTATCTGGTACTAATTGGTAACACCTGGAACACTATAAATGACAAGCCATTGTCAAACATCAGCGGAACAACAATATAGCATGGCTGCTATTCAGTGGATTGTTGCTCTCCAACATAACCAGCGGCGCCTGACACACAGTCGGTTGGTGTATATAAATGCGCATATTCATAACTTGAGCCCATTGCAGACTCACAATGATGGGCTATCCTTCATAAATACAGGCTCCCACATGAGGAGATACTCACACTGCTCAATCAGCCGACCAAGTGTGTGCTGAGTTGAAGCTTCTAACAGTCTTGCGTTTTTACGCAGTGGGGAGTTTCCTCCAGGTTCTTGGGGATGGACACGGCCTCAGCAAGGCATCTGTATCCACTCAGTGACTTTTGTTCTTCTGTCCCATGCCCCTCAATATTTCTTCCTACCTCAAACAGTCAATGCAGGAGATGCACCAGGGGTTCCATGCCAGGGCTAACATCGCGCAGGTCGTGGCTTTGGTGGATTCTGTCATGGATGGTTCCTGGGTGACAGTGGAGATCCACTCAGGACATATCTCCTCATACCTGTGGCCAACCCTGTCAATAATTCGGAAGGACAGCTTATTCTTTACTGTCTGTGGGTTTCAGCCTGTGTGTTGTATTGTCCCGTGTCATGCCCATTGTCATCTGCACCCCGCGTTTTATGCAAAAAGTTATCCTGACGCTGGTTAGATAGCTAACTGTTCCCTTCTGTGTATTTTCTGACTGCTCTGTTGTGCCTTGCCAGTCCTCCTCTCTTCTCCTGCCCAACTCTATCTCTCTCTTGTCTCTGTCCATCTCTCTGTATATGTAGTAAGGGGCCAGTTTATTAAGTACACCACCCCGTTCACGAAAATGGTTCGCTCCTACAGACAGTGAGCCACGTGGCTGTGGCTTGCTATATAAAGCAGGTAGACAGGCATTGAGACATTCAGTTACTGTTCAATTGAACATTAGAATGTGCAAAACAAGTGACCTAAGCAACTTTGAG
This sequence comes from Salmo trutta, assembly GCF_901001165.1. NCBI lineage: Eukaryota > Metazoa > Chordata > Actinopteri > Salmoniformes > Salmonidae > Salmo > Salmo trutta. The sequence continues at coordinate 28,385,240 of NC_042960.1, read as the reverse complement.
TGGGGTATGATCGTCGGTGCCAGGTGCACCGGTTCCAGTATATCAGATACAGCTTGTTGATGAAAGGTTGAAGGAGAATATGTCAAGAATCATGAAAGGTAACAGGCGGGCCACAAACAGGCAAATAATGGAGCAGTACAACAGTGGTGCTCAGAATGGCATCTTGGAACGCACAACTTGTTATGGATGGGCTATTTCAGCAGATGACCACACCGGGTTCCACTCTTATCAACTAAAAAGAAGAAGAAGCGTCTCCAGTGGGCACGCGATCAACAAACACTGGACAATTGAGGAGTAGAAAAACATTGCCTGGTCTGACAAATCCCGGTTCCTGTTGCATCATGCTGATGGCAGAGTCAGGTTTTGGCGTAAGCAGCTGAAGTCCATGGCCCCATCCTGCCTGGTGTCAACTGTACAGGGTGGTGGCGGTGGTAAAATGGTGTGGGGAATGTTTTCCTATATCCCGTGACAATTGAGCAACATTTCCATGCCCTGAATAATTCAGGTTGTTCTGGAGGCAAAGGTGGTCCAACCCGGTACTAGATGCGTGTACCTAATAAACTCCCTGTCCTCTCTCTCTCTCTCCTATGTCTAAGCGCATAGCATGGAGATGGATCTTATTTAGCTTCCTAAACAGCATTAGGTGGCATCAAGGCAGGTTGTCTCATCCTGTAGGCAGAGTTTGTGTTTTGGGACCATGCTGACTTATTGATCTATGAGCATTTAAGCTTGTAACTTGGTTTACTTTGCAACATCCCTGCATGCTCTGTCTCCAAGCAGGTTTGTCTTCAGATTTTGAGTTGCTTTGATTTCCAAAGGTAGCCTACGTTTGTACGGTATGTAAATCACATGACATATGTGATCACTGCGTGAGAGATGGTAAAATTCCTAAGTGATCTCCACATGTCATTACGAAAAGAAACTGGAAGGAGTTGGATATTCAAGATTTTTTACATGATGTATTTAACATTGAATGGAATAGAATTGAACTTATCCCTGATGTTGAATTAGCCTTTTCTTACTTCCACAACGCATTCCAGGATGAAGGCAATAGGCATGCCCCTTTAAAAAAATTCAGGATTAATTATGGGCAGAGAGAACCCTTGGGTTACTGATGAATTTAGTAAAATCATAAGGGAACGAAATGCTATGTGGGCTAAAGCAAGAGGTTCTGGTTCGGCGGATGATTGGACGACTTTTAAACCTACTTCGGATAATTTATATAATCCCTCCAAATTTTGTCAAGCAGTGAAATGTTTGGAGTGCAAAAAAGATATACAGCTTCCCGAACAATTGTTGGTAGACACACAGATTGTAACTGAGAGAACCTCTATAAAGGTCTAAATGAGCCCCCTGTGAATTTACCTGACACCCCTGTGCACTCCTTGGCCAGGTTCTCTTTCTCATCCTTCTGTTTCAGAATTGCGTAAAGCACTGAAAGAAATTGATAGAAAGTAATTCCCTGGCCCTGATCTTGACCCCCGTCTCCTACACCTAGCTGCAAACATCACTGATCCCCCTTAACATGCATTTTTAACCTCACGCTTGATGTTAAGGAAATCCGGAAGTTATGGAAATCTGCTTTTGACTCAAATCATTGGCCTCTTTAATAAATGTATCACTAGTCACTTTAACCTCTCTTGGGTAGGGGGCAGTATTTTGACGTCCGGATGAAAAGCGTGCCCAAAGTAAACTGCCTGTTACTCAGACCCAGAGGATATGGGCCTGAGTAATAGGATATGCACATAATTGGTAGATTTGGATAGAAAACACTAATGTTTCTAAAACTGTTAAAAGTATGTCTTTGAGTATAACAGAACTGATATGGCAGGCGAAACCCCGAGGACAAACCATCCAACAAAAAAAAATTCAGCCTACCACTATTTTCAATTGCCATCACTTTTATTATAAGGACAAGTCCTCCCAGATTGCAGTTCCCAGGGCTTCCTATATGTAAACAGTCTTTAGAAAGAGTTTCAGGCTGGTTTTTGGAAAAATTTGCCAGAAATTGTAGTTTTTCTAGGTGGCTCCCATTTTGGCTGTAGTGTTTCCAAGCGCGTGGAGGAGAGCGCGTTCTTTGGTATTTTTCTCCCTTAAAGACAATAACGATTCTCCGTCTTAAACGTTATCGTTTATTTACGTATTAGGGTACCTAAGGTTTGATTATAAACGTTGTTTCACTTGTTTGGAAAAGTTTATTAGTAAAGTTTGGGATTCATTTTGTATGCATTTTGATGGATGGAAACTTGGTGGATTATTGACTGAAGCGCGCCAGCTAAACTGAGTTTTTATGGATATAAAGAAGGACATTATCGAACAAAAGGACCATTTGTGATGTAACAGGGACCTCTTGTAGTGCCAACAGAAGAAGATCATCAAAGGTAAGGCATTTTTCACCATTTCTGACTTTCATGTCGCACGTATGCGGGGCGCTGTCCTCAGATAATCACATGGTTTGCTTTCGCCGTAAAGCCTTTTTGAAATCTGACACAGCAGCTGGATTAACAAGAAGTTAAGCTTTATTTTGATGTCTTACACTTGTGATTTTATGAAAGTTAAATATTTATAATACTGTAGTTTGAATTTCGCGCTCTGCAATTTCACCGGATGTTGGCCAGGTGGGACGCTACCGTAGGAAGGGTACCACATGAGGGAGGAGGATGCCTTCCCTGTAACGCACAGCGATGAGATTGACTGCAATGATGATGATGATGCTGTGACACACCGCCCCAGACCATGACGGACCCTCCACCTCCAAATCGATCCCGCTCCAGAGTACAGGCCTCGGTGTAACGCTCATTATTTCGATGATAAACGCGAATCTGACCATCACCCCTGGTGAGACAAAACCGCGACTCGTCAGTGAAGAGCACTTTTTGCCAGTCCTGTCTGATCCAGCGACGGTGGGTTTGTGCCTATAGGTGACGTTGTTGCCGGTGATGTCTGGTGAGGACCTGCCTCTGAAAAACAGGGCCTACAAGTCCTCAGTCCAGCCGCTCTCAGCCTATTGCGGACAGTCTGAGCACTGATGGAGGGATTGTGCGTTCCTGGTGTAACTCGGGCAGTTGTTGTTGCCATCCTGTACCTGTTCCGCAGGTGTGTGGTCAGATGTACCGATCCTGTGCAGGTGTTGTTACGTGTGGTCTGCCACTGACAGAATGATCAGCTGTCCATCCTGTCTCCCTGTAGCACTGTCTTACATTACTGACATTGCAATTTATTGCCCTGGCCACATCTGCTGTCCTCATGCCTCTTTGCAGAATGCCTAAGGCGTGTTCACGCAGATGAGCAGGGATCCTGTGTATCTTTCTTTTGGTGTTTTTCAGAGTCAGTAGAAAGGCCTCTTTAGTGTCCTAAGTTTTCATAACTGTGACATAACGACTGATCCACAGGTGCATGCTCATTAATTGTTTATGGTTCATTGAACAAGCACGGGAAACAGTGTTTAAACCCTTTACAATGAAGATCAGTGAAGTTATTTGGATTTTTATGAATTACCTTTGAAAGACAGGGACGGAAAAAGGAACATTTCTTTTTATGCTGAGTTTATATTTGCAGGCCTCAACCACTACCCTGAGAGCACTTGATTCAGTATATAATGCTGAATCAAACACATCATTGTGATCTCTACAGCGCCGTTGGCTGGTCGTCATTGACCTTCCGCAGGCTTAAACACTGGCATACACTGATTTATAAGGCCATATTGGGTAAAATGCCACTATCTCTGGTCTTTTTTAATCAGATCAGTAAATAAATACCAATTACGGTCCCATTCTCATTTGCTTTTAACAGAACCAAGAATTGAATGAAATTGTTTTAGTTACTCAGCTCTGTGGTCCGGAATTCTCTTGAACATTTAAAAATGTGTGGTGATCTAGTCACGTTGTTGGAGTTTAAGCACTTGGTCAATGTAAATATCATAGAAGAGCGTAACTGTTTTTTAGTTATGACATTTGTGTTTCTTTACGTAATATGTATTTGTTGTACTGTATGTGTGTCTATAAACTTGTTCAATGCTGTGTTAGTGTGTAAGTTGTTTTGTCTGAAACTGTTCCCCCTGCTGCTGTTGGACCAGGTCTCTCTTGAAAAAGAGATTTTATCTCAATGAGAAAAACCTGTATAAATAAAGATTAAATAAAATAATAATGCTACAGCGTAGCAGTTTTCTTTCTCAGCAGTTTTGTCAATTTAGTAATAAGAGATAAAAACCATAGCTTTTCCCCTGGTAGTTGGACATGAAACACTTTGGTCATGTTGTTTCCACATGTTGTTCCTTATATTGACATCTTGCTGCTGACCGTACAAACTGTACACATTACACAGCGAACGAACCACAGTTTCTTTCCATATGCGTCAGGTAAAAACGTTCATGTCAGTAAAGGCTGAATTCACAACTTCAAATCTAATTAAATCAAATGTTATTTGTCACGTACACAGTTTACAGCAGGTATTGTCACGACTTCCGCCGAAGTTGGTTCCTCTCCTTCTTCGGGCAGCGCCCGGCGGTCAACGTCGCCGGTCTTCTAGCCACTTTTCATTTTCCTTTGGTTTTGTCTTTATTTCCCACACACCTGGTTTTCATTTCCCAATTACTGGTCATGTATTTAACCCTCTGTTTCCCCCATGTCTTTGTGTATGATTGTTTATTGTTCAGGTCGATACGTTTCCGGCTGTTTTTTCCAGGTGCTGTTTTCACCCGTGTTTTGTGGCAACCGTTATTGTTCGCACATTGGTATGTTTACTGTGTGATATTTCTGTAGTAAAGTGCGTTGTTCACGCATCTCTGCTCTCCTGCCCCTGACTTCATGCACCAGCTACACCCACCGCCTGACAGGTATAAAAGGTGCAATGAAATGCTTATGTTCTAGCTCCCTCAATATTGCATATCAATATCAATCATAATCAAAGATCAAATAAATACAAGTAATTAGAACGTAGTATGCATAGTAATTATAATTATATGTACACAATCGGATATACAGTATAAATTATTGAGCACAAAGCAGAAATACAGGTTTAGATAATTAGATAACCGGCCTCTAATGAACCCACCCACACCCCCCAACACACACACGTACGCACACATACACACGCACACTCTTATTTGTTCTTTGTAAGTGAACAATACTGGGTTAATGTGTCGTGACAGAACAACTTTTGTTGCAATTATAACGTCCTGTAATTAGTTGGTCTCTCACCTGGGGCCCTGGGCTTCCAACATTAAATCAGAAGAAATTGGCTGGCCCACAATGCAAAGCTGCCGCAAGAGCCACTGAATGTCACATTAGCGTGAAGAGACCCCACAGTAATGTATTTAAATCTGTGGCACTGAGGGGAAATGTAAACAGCACGCAAAGCAGCCAGGTCGCTCAAGATCCACAGAGTAATTAAATGTCCATCCAGGTAAGCAGGACGTCAGGAGATTACTTCAAAACCGGCCACTAGAGGCAACAGTGAACACTATTACCATCAAGTAGTGTTTTGCTATGGTGTTGTGGACCTGGATCTGAAGGTCGCGTGTTCAATCCCAGTGCTAGGCAGTGCAATATTTTTTTTTAACCCTGTCGCAAAACTTAACTCTTAACTTAACCATTTGGAATGAATGCTTAAACTTGACCTTCGAATTGTGAGGTTTATGGACAAACGTCCAATTCTGCAGTAAGACTGTGAGAGCTGGTTGTGAAGAGAGTGTAATATATATTCTATTGGGAATATCACAATGTAGATGTGACCAAAGCAGACCAAAGCATATCAAGGTTGTTGCGACAGTGAATCTGTGAAAGGATTTTGGACCATATCTTCTCCTTAAGAATTATTTCCTTACAAACTAGCCTAATGTCTCTTTTCTCTGCTGTTGGTATATTGTTCATGTGGAGCCTTGAGGAAGACTGTCAAGACATTCACCATTTTGTGCCTGACACAAACACACACATGCGCACACATATACACATATATATATATATATATATATACACACACACACAGGAACTATGTAGGTTTCTGTTGTAGTCCGTTGTGTGTTTCCTCTGTGTGTCCTCTACATGTGTCCGATACTGCTGCCCTAATTATTCCCATTAGGGAATCAGTGAGGATAAAGTAATTCATGCCCCCAACCTTTATTGATTCAATCCCCCATTGCCACTAATTGGTCAAAGTCACTCAGGTTATTAAAGCCCTTTGTTCACCATTGGTGCTAAAAAAAAGTATAACACTTAGGATTAACCACCCTATTGCTATAATACACTCTGATTTGCATTTTCCTTTCTGTTCTAATGTCCAAAACCTGGTTCCCTACCTTGGTCTAAATAGGTGGTTTTCCAGCTGCTACTGGTTATCCGTGTGAATTCACTCCTCCACAACACCTCCACATTTCCACAGTGTTATTCTCAGTTCCCCTTCTCTCAAATAGAGAGAGATAAAGAGAGAGAGAGCTGTCCAGAAAGACAGCATGAAATAAACATGGGTCCAGACGAGTCAATCAGCTTTTCTCCCGCCAATCAATTGAGTGCTCTGGCTTTAGAGAGCCCTGGAAATAGATTGAGGTTTGCTTTGTAAGGCACAACAGGCGAGAATGCACTTAAGTACAGGCAGGAATCGGCTAACATTTTCATCTACGTCCCTGCAAATGCAAGTCAAGAGCAGGTATATTCAGGTCATGGTCACATTTGAACATCAAAGCATGCTTTTAGCGTCCATTCTATGGCCCTTCTTTCCGGATAATTTCTAGGCTTGAAAAATCCCGACTGATGTTATTTTTAAGCAGCAGTGTTTGTACACTCAATCCAAAGGTTCAGGGGGTCCAAGATGCGAAAGATAACACAGGCAGCGACATTTCAGCTTGTCATTTTCAATTTTGCCGGAAGAAGTTCAGAATGAGTTCAGAACGCTTTTGTATCCCAGCTTCAGGAACACCCATACATGTATAAGAGAAAAGTTGTTTTCTATGAATTCTGAGTGGTATTACTGTCAAAGGGTAAAAAGCAGCTTGGTGTAGGTTGGATGATGTCTGCCTTGGAGATTAGTTTTGTCTGTGAACTTAAGTCAGGCAAAGAAATCCCCAATGCTCTGCGATTTGTTTTTTATTACGTTACAGCCTTATTCTAAAATGTATTAAATAAAACATTTTCTTCATCAATCTACACACAATACCCCATAATGACAAAGTGAAAACAGGTAAAAAAAAAAATGAAATACTAAATACCTTATTTACATAAGTATTCAGACCCTTTCCTGTGAGACTCGAAATTGTGATCAGGTGCATCCTGTTTCCATTGATCATCCTTGAGATTTTCCTAGGACTTGATTGGAGTCCATCTGTGGTAAGTTCATTTGATTGGACATGATTTGGAAAGGCACACACCTGTCTATATTTGTATTTATTATGGATCCCCATTAGCTGCTGCCAAAGCAAATTAAGGCAGTTTATACAATTTAAAAATATTACAATACATTTACAGATTTCACAACACACTGTGTGCCCTCAGGCCCCTACTCCACCACTACCACATATCTACAGTACTAAATCCATGTGTATGTATAGTGCATATGTTACCATGTGTATGTATGTGTCTGTGCCAATGTTTGTGTTGCTTCACATTCCCCGCTGTTCCATAAAGTGTTTTTTTTTTTCTGTTTTTTTTTTTTAAATCTAATTTTACTGCTTGCATCAGTTACTTGATGTGGAATAGAGTTCCATGTAGTCATGGCACTATTTAGTACTGTGTGCCTCCCATAGTCTGTTCTGGACATGGAGACTGTGAAGAGACCTCTTGTGGCATGTCTTGTGGGGTATGCATGGGTGTCCAAGCTGTGTGCCAGTAGTTTAGACAGACAGATACAGTTGAAGTCAGAAGTTTACATACACCTTAGCCAAATACATTTAAACTCACTTTTTCACAATTCCTGACATTTAAACCTGGTAAAAATTCCCTGTCTTAGGTCAGTTAGGGTCACCACTTTATTTTAAGAATGTGAAATATCATAATAATAGCAGAGAGAATGATTTATTTCAGATTTTATTTATTTCATCACATTTCCAACGGGTCAGAAGTTTACATACACAATTAGTATTTGGTAGCCTTTAAATTGTTAAACTTGGGTCAAACGTTTCAGGTAGCCTTCCACAAGCTTCCCACAATAAGTTGGGGGAATTTTGGCCCATTCCTCCTGACAGAGCTTGGTGTAACTGAGTCGGGTTTGTAGGCCTCCTTGCTCGCACACACTTTTTCAGTTCTGCCCACAAATTATCTATAGGATTGAGGTCAGGGCTTTGTGATGGCCACTCAAATACCTTGACTTTGTTGTCCTTAAGGCATTTTGACACAACTTTGGAAGTATGCTTGGGGTCAATGTCCATTTGGAAGACCCATTTGTGACCAAGCTTTAACTTCCTGACTGATGTCTTGAGATGTTGCTTCAATATATCCACATAATTGTCCTCCCTCATGATGCCATCTATTCTGTGAAGTGCACCAGTCCCTCCTGCAGCAAATCACCCCAACAACATGATGCTGCCACCCCCGTGCTTCACGGTTGGGATGGTGTTCTTCGGCTTGCAAGCCTCCCCCTTTTTCCTCCAAACATAACGATGGTCATTATTGCCAAACAGTTCTATTTTTGTTTCATCAGACAAGAGGATACTTCTCCAAAAAGTATGATCTTTGTCCCCGTGTGCAGTTGCAAACCGTAGTCTGGCTTTTTTTATGGCGGTTTTGGAGCAGTGGCTTCTTCCTTGCTAAGCGGCCTTTCAGGTTATGTCGATATAGGACTTGTTTTACTGTGGATATAGATACTTTTGTACCTGTTTCCTCCAGCATCTTCGCAAGGTCCTTTGCTGTTGTTCTGGGATTGATTTTCACTTTTCGCACAAAAGTACGTTCATCTCTAGGAGACAGAACATGTCTCCTTCCTGAGCAGTATGACGGCTGTGTGGTCCCATGGTGTTTATACTTGCCTACTATTGTTTGTACAGATGAACGTGGTACCTTCAGGCATTTGGAAATTGCTCCCAAGGATGAACCAGACTTGTGGAGGTCTTCAATTTTTTTCCTGGGGTCTTGGCTGATTTCTTTTGATTTTCCCATGATGTCAAACAAAGAGGGTGTAACGGACGTCATATAAAGGGGACCAAGGTGCAGCGTGTTGAGTGCTCACCTTGAAGTTGAATGAAAAATCGAACACTTTACAAAATAAACAAAATGACAGCCGACAGTTCTGTCAGGTACTTAAACAAAACAGAAAACAACTACCCGCACAAACCAAGGGAAAAAGGCTGCCTAAGTATGGCTTCCAATCAGAGACAACGATAGACAGCTGCCTCTGATTGGAAACCATACCCGGCCAAAACATAGAAAACAAACACATAGAATACCCACCCCCATCACACCCTGACCTACCTAAACAGAGAAAAAACAGCTCTCTTAGGTCAGAGCGTGACAGAGGGACTGATTTTGAATGTAGGCCTTGAAATACATCCACAGGTACACCTCCAATTGACTCAAATGATGTCAATTAGCCTATCAGAAGCTTCTAAAGCCATGACATCATTTTTTGGAATTGTCCAAGCTGTTTAAAGGCACAGTCAACTTAGTGTATGTAAACTTCTGACCCCCTGGAATTGTGATACAGTAAATTATAAGTGAAATAATCTGTCTGTAAACAATTGTTGGAAAAAATTACTTGTGTCATGCACAAAGTAGATGTCCTAACCGACTTGCCAAAACTATAGTTTGTTCACAAGAAATGTGTGGAGTGGTTGAACAATGAGTTTTAATGACTTATCCGACTTCAACTGTATGTGCATTCAACATGTCAATACCTCTCATAAATATAAATATACTTTCAGCCAGGAGAGATTGACATGCATATTATTAATATTAGCTCTCTGTGTACATCAAAGGGCCAGCCATGCTGCCCTGTTCTGAACCAATTGCAATTTTCCTAAGTCCTTTTTTTGTGGCACCTGACCACACGACTGAACAGTAGTCAAGCTGCGACAAAACTAGGGCCTGTAGAACCTACCTTGCTGATAGTGTTGTTAAGAAGGCAGAGCATCGCTTTATTATAGACAGACTTCTCCCCATCTTAGCTACTACTGCATCAATATGTTTTGACCATGACAGTTTACAATCTAATGTCACTCCAAGCAGTTTAGTCATCTCAGCTTGCTCAATTTCTACATTATTTATTACAAGATTTAGTTGAGGTTTAGGGTTTAGTGAGTTTTTTTTCCAAATAAAATCCTTTTAGTTTTAGAAATATTTAGGGCTAACTTATTACTTGCCACCCACTCTGAAACTAACTGCAGGTCTTTGTTGAGTGTTGCAGTCATTCCAGTCACTGTAGTAGCTGACGTGTATAGCGTAGAGTCGTCCGCATACATAGAAACTCTGGCTTTACTCAAAGTCAGTGGCATGTCGTTAGTAAAAAAAATTCAAGCAAGGGGCCTAAACAGCTACCCTGGGGAATTCCTGATTCTAATGGGATTATATTTGATAGGCTTCCATTAAAGAATACCCTCTGTGTTCTGTTAGACAAGTAACTCTTTATCCACATTATAGCAATTGGTGTAAAGCCATAACACACCTGTTTTTCCAGCAGCAGAATATGATCAATGATGTCAAAATCTGCACTGAAGTCTAACAAGACAGCCCCCACAATACTTTTATCATCAATTTCTCTCGGCCAATCATCAGTCATTTGTGTATGTGCTGTGCTTGTTGAGTGTCCTTCCCTATAAGCATGCTGAAATTCTGTTGTCATTTTGTTTACTGTAAAATAGCATTGTATCTGGTCAAACAATTTTTTCCAGAAGTTTACTAAGGGTTGGTAAAAAGGCTGATTGGTCGGCTATTTGAGCCTGTAAAGGGGGCTTTACTATTCTTGGGTAGCGGAATGACTTTAGCTTCCTTCCTGGCCTGAGGGCACACACTCTTTAGTAGGCTTACATTTTAGATGTGACAAATAGGAGTGGCAATATTGTCTACTATTATCCTCAGTAATTTTACATCTAGATTGTCAGACCCTGGTGGCTTGTCATTGTTGAAAGTAACAATATTTTTTTCACCTCTTCTACACTGACTTTACGGAAATGAAAAGTACAATTCTTGTCTTTCATAATTTGGTCCGATATACTTGGATTTGTAGTCAGCATTTGTTGCTGGCATGTCATCCCTAAGTTAGCATTTCTTGACAATGAAAAAGTAATTAAAGTAGTTTGCAATATCAGTGGGCTTAGTGATGAATGAGCCATCTGATTCAATAAATGAAGGAGCCGAGTTGGCTTTTTTCCAAAAATGTAATTTAAGGTGCCCCAGGTGCTCAGTCATTTTCTTAATGGGTGGGTGCTTATTAGTAACTGGAATAAGTCATTTCATAAATGCGTCAAGTGCAGCGTCTGGTTGCTCCTCATTACCCACCACAGACCAACAAATATTCTTCACATCATCAACATATGAATCACTACAAAATGTATTGTATGACCTCTTATACACTATATTAGGGCCCAGCCTTTGGAACTTTGGTTTTCCTAGATATGGCTATTATATTGTGATCACTACATCCTATGGATTTGGATACTGCTTTAAAGCAAATATCTGCTGAGTTAGTAAAAATGTGATCAATACATGTGGATGATTTAATTTCTGTGCTGTTTGTAACTACCCTGGTTGGTTGACTGACAACCTGATCCTGGTTGCAGGCACTGGTTACAGTTTGAAGTTTTTTCCTGAGTGGGCAGCTTGATGATAGCCAGTCAATATTTAAATCACCCAGAAAATATACTTCTCTGTTGACATCACATACTTTATCAAGAATTTCACACATATTATCCAGATACTGACTGTTAGCACTTGGTGGTCTATAGCAGCTTTCCGCAAGAATGGGCTTTAGGTGAGGCAGATGAAGCTGTAGCCATATTACTTCAACAGTATTTAACATTAGATCGTCTCTAAGCTACACAGGAATGTGGTTCTGAATATAGACCGCAACACCGCCTGCGTTGGCATTTCTGTCTTTTCGGTAGATGTTATAATTATGTATTGCTACCACTGTATCATCAAAGGTAAGTGCTAAGTGAGTTTCAGAGATAGTCAGAATATGAATGTCATCTGTTACAAGCAAGTTATTGACTATTTTGAGCACTTTTCTGGGTTGCTTGACTGTTTTTAATGCTTTACTGGGAAGCTTATCAGAGGTAGACTTACTCATGTTATTTACATTGGAGCTGATGAGCTGCATAAAGTGGGCTGCAGGGGGAGCTGCATAAAGTGGTCTTCCTACTATTGCACAAGCCTCAGTGCTAACAGTGTAACTCTGGTTTATAGGCTCTTGATTACTGCTTACAATAGCTGTAGGATAAACAGATGCATTCGATGCAATTAGGGGTACATCAATTAAATTACTTACACTGTGTGTGCCAATGCCCCTAAGATCATGTACATTTGATGCAGGATTATGATGATTCATTGTCACAATGGTAGGGATTAACTGAACTGGTCTCGGATCATTTACCAGTCATTGTTTCAACGCAGCCTTGAAATGCGTGGACAGAGTCCAGGAGCCAAGATCCGATCTTGATTGGGAAGCCACCACAGATGAAGGCGCCGGAACTACTGGATCCAGGGCGGCAAAGCTGTTTCTGGTCTGTGTCAGATCCGGGCTCAACATCTCCCTGGAGACCCCCGTTGCCAGACGATGCCTTCTTCGACTTCCACGACGAGTGACTATATAAGGTTCCACAGTTGACAGTGCATGTCAGAACAAAAACCAAGCCATGAGGTCAAAGGAATAGTCCGCACATAGAGCAGTGTGCAGTGCGATGGCGATTGCATCGTCTGTGGATCTGTTGGGGCGGTAAGCAAATTGAAGTGGGTCTAGGGTGTCAGGTAAGGTAGAGGTGATATGATCCTTGACTAGTCTCTCAAAGCACTTCATGATGACAGAAGTGAGCGCTACGGGATGATAGTCATTGATTCAGTTACTTTAGCTTTCTTGGGTACAGGAACAATGGTGGACTTTTTGAAGAATGTGTGGACAACAGACTGGGAAATCTCTAAAATCTCTATAGTGAAGCATGGTGTTGGCAGCGTCATGCTGTGGGGATGTTTTTCAGCGGCAGGGACTGGGAGACTAGTCAGGATCAAGTGAAAGATGAACGGAGCAAACTACAGAAAGATCCTTGATGAAAACCTGCTCCAGAGCGCTCAAGAACTCAGACTGGGGCCAAGGTTCCCCTTTCAACAGGACAACAACTCTAAGCACACAGTCCTTGAGTGACTCTGCCAGAGCCCGGACATGAACCTGATCTAACATCTCTAGAGAGACCTGAAAAAGCTGTGCAGACATAGCTTGAGAGGATCTGCAATGAAGAATGGGAGAAACTCCCCAAATACAAGTGTGCCAAGCTTATAGCATCATACTCAAGAAGTCTCGAGGCTGTAATTGCTGCCAAAGGTGCTTCAACAAAGTACTGAGTAAAGGGTCTGAATACTTATGTAAATGAGATAGTTTAGTTTGTTATTTTTAATACATTTGCAAAAATGTCTAAACATGTTTTTGCTTTGTCATGGTATTGTGTGTAGATTGATGAGGGGGGAAAACAATTGAATCAATTTTAGAATAAGGCAATTGTGTAAAAAAATCTGGAAAAGTCAGGGGTTTGAATGCTTTCCGAAGGCACTGTATTCTGCAAATATGAGCATGTTTTAAATGCCACAAAACAAATTGCTACACTGAGGGTTATATGATCAAACACAAAAAGGCAAAAGTATTAAACATCTGCATGGATGCTAAAGTAGCAGCTTATCACTTGAGCTAAATTTGATACACTTCATTTTACAATATTAGTGTGAAACTATGGATCTTGGAATGTAGTGTCTTAAATTTCTTAAGGCTAGGAGGCAGTATCCTGAATTTCCAAAGTAAACTGCCTGTTACTCAGGCCCAGAAGCTAGGATATGCATATCATTGGTATAATTGGATAGAAAACACTCTGAAGTTTCTAAAACTGTTAAAATAATGTATTTGAGTATAACAGAACTGATATGTCAGACAAAAACGTGAGGAAAATCCATCCGGAATTATCTTTTGGGCGGGAGGTCACAGGCCTTTACAATGAAAGCCTATGGGATATATGAAAAATAGCTCCCAGATTGCAGTTCATATGGCTTCCACTAGATGTCAACAGTCTTTATACAGAGTTTCAGGCTTGTTTTTTGAAAAACGAACAAGTAATTGTAGTTTATCCAAGGTGTGCTCATCAGGAAAAGTAGGCTTTTGGCATGCGTGAATGAGGGCGCGCACTTCGTTATTTTCCTTTTCCATTGAACACCATTCTTTCCGTCTGAAATATTATCGTTTATTTACATATTGTGTACCTGAGGATTGATTAGAAACATTGTTTGACTTGTTTGGATGAAGTTTTTTGGATTCCTTTGTATGCATGTTAAAGGAGTGGATTACTGAAATCAATGGTGACAACTAAATTGACTTTTTTGGATATAAAGAAGGACTTTATCGAACAAAATGAACATTCATTGTGTAGCTGGGACCCTTGGGATTGCAAACAGAGGAAGATCTTCAAAGGTAAGTGATTTATTTTATTTCTATTTGTGATTTTTGTGAAGCCTGTGCTGGTTGAAAAAGTATTTTGAGGTGGGGCGCTGTCCTCAGATAATCGCATGGTATGCTTTCGCCTTAAAGCCTTTCTGAAATCTGACAACGCAGTTGAATTAACAAGAAGTTAAGGATTTAAGTGATGTAAGACACTTGTATGTTCATGAATGTTTAATATTACGATTTTGTAATTTGAATTTGGCGCACTCCAATTTCACCTGATGTTGTCGAGTTTGATCCCGCTAGTGGGATCCGATCCCTAATAAGTACCTTATGTTCGTATGTGTGCTGTAGATAAAATCACAGATGTCATCATCATGTGAAGTTGACACCTTCTGGGTTGATATCCCCCCCAAAATAACAGATAAGATCAATGAATGTGCTGGAAGCTCCTTATCACAAAAACCAACCTCACTCCATATAATTATAAAAGACCACACTGATAATACCTAAGTCACCTTCATGTACTATTTAGAAACTCCACATCACTGGAAATCAACAGGGGAGAGGAACGTTAGAAAGTATAAAAAAAGAACATGAAATGGCAGTTGACGGTTTCATTCCTCTTTTAATCTGGAGACTCTGGTACCACTAATTAAGCATGCCTTAGCTAGTCAATGCATGGCTGTTGCTCTGCGTGCTTTGTTCTCTCCCCTTCATAATGTCTTTGTTGAGGGCCATAAGGAATGAAACGCAGCCGGGTATTCACACAGAATTTCTCACCCAGGGAGGACTGTGAGGAGGTGGTGGTGGTGGTGAAGCTGTGAGGCTGGTGGTCGGTTCCCACCCCTGAGGTGTCACATCCTGTCAGGATGATGGACCAGGTCCAGCACGCAGCCCCCAGACCCGCTTCTAGACCGCTCCCAGATTCACAGCATCCTAAAGGGATGTCAATTATATTTTTATAAATCCCCAAAAAATTCAACCCGACTAAGGCTTAGTTTTCTTTAATATTTGAGAGGCCCTTTCTGGGTCCATCTGGACTGGGGCCTTGTGGCTGATTGATGGGGCCTTTAAACGTGACTGCCTTTGAAACTGGAGGATTTGTTTAAATTATAATCCAATGTCGAGTGGCACTAATCTTTTAGAGTTTGAGGTAAACATTTTGGGAGATGAAATATAAAACAGAAACATATGACTTCCGACAAACAAGCTTTTTTCATCTCCATTTATGATCCACCTTGACCTGTGTAGTAACACTGTAATTACTGCAGTAACAACATGGAATTATAT
Organism: Salmo trutta; assembly: GCF_901001165.1. NCBI lineage: Eukaryota > Metazoa > Chordata > Actinopteri > Salmoniformes > Salmonidae > Salmo > Salmo trutta. The sequence goes on along the minus strand of NC_042960.1, from coordinate 28,369,394 downwards.
AGTGATTTTGTAATAGCTTTGTTATTGCATTATAACAGAATTCAGCTGTATCTTTTTACATGTTGTATAGTTTGAACTCAGATCTGACTGAATAGAAGTTGTCCCTCTTCTCCAAATCAACAGGGAACTGATTATTGTACAGGGACATGCTGTACTGTCTTCCTTATGCAGAGAGAAAGAGGCATAGAGAGAGTCCCCTGACATGGCAATCATCAGAAAGAGCCTGAATTCCCCCCAGGTAGTTTTTAAATTAGTGAGCAGACAGTAAGATGAAAGACGGAGAACCATTGGCCAGAAATAACCTCCAACCACATGGATTCACATCCAGTACAGACTCAGTACTGACTGAGGACACAGCTGACTCATCCTCTGCAGGGAGTGAAGGAAGAGGAGGGGAAGATTAGAGTTTGAGTGATGTCAGAAGAAAGATAAATCAAATCTGACTGGGACTCCAATAAGGTGACAAATTACCTGGGTGACAGACAGAGTTTTATTTTAATCCCTTTTAGTTAATTTAGCCAGGACCTGCACAGTGCACACTGCCACACATGAAACCTCTAGAAGTTGTTAATTCTGTTCCAGCACCAGCCTGACCGGATTAAAGGGATTTAACAAACTACGGCCCAGTCATACAGGAGAAATTATGAACAGCTGTAATGATATAATATTACATTGCAGAGATGTCTGACAGAACTGTCCCAGGTAATTGTGTAAAAATGCTCTGGATTATATCTGGCCCTGCCATGCTGTATAGAACTATTCAGGCACCTCACACACACAAACACACACACACTGGACTCGTATCAGTCCCACTATGCTGTAGTGCTCTTGCCAGATGCCAGGCTGGGAGATGCCAGGGGCCAATTATGTTTACGATGTGGCATGGCCATGGCGTGGGGTGTCGTGATAGGAGAAGGAGCTTCTAGAGAAACATCTGTTTGGCTGGGGGTCCTGTTATCGCCCAGAGGAGCACCACTCTCATCAGGGTCACATCTGGAGCTCTGCTGTCTAATGGAGGAGGGATTCTTATTATAAGGATTATAATTATAATGGTTGTAAGGGTGATGGTGATTATTATTGCCATTATTGTTGTAAAAATAGCTGTGTATCTATTCTATATGGTCATTTTGGAATTGATGATAATTAGAATGCTGTTGATGATTATGGTAATTATTATTATTATTATTATTATCATCATCATCATAAAACTACCACTGTGCATCTATGTGTGTGTGGTTTGGGTTATTTGGGAAGGGAAGACTTCAAAAAAGATACATCTGTTCCATGTATTATTCAGGAAGTAATGGTAATGAGAAATTCAGTCAGGGCTCTATGCCAGGGAATAGCCAGAGCAGCATAATTAGATAAAAATGATATCTTGTTAATGGCTTAAGTTTCTGCCGGCGATGGATTGTTCTTAGAATCTGTGATTATTAAAGAGAGGAATAAATGAACACGTCATATGACTGATAAGGTCATTTGTTCAGCTTCCACGTGGCAATAATGTCTGAATAAAGATAATCAGATTCTATTGGAAGAGAAATATCACCTGTGTTTGATATTCAGTCATCTGGGGGAGGTAGGGCCTATTTTAGGAAACAACGGAGAGTCATCCTCTATCTCCTGGCTGGGTGCCTGATGTCTAAAACTGTCACAAGCCATAATTGTGAGGCGATAACTTGACAGATGGTGTAATTACTTGTTAGAGGGGTCGAATCAGGAATGCTGGGTGTCTGTCTGGCAAACACAGTCACCGGGCCAAGATGAGCCAGGGAAGATTAGGTGACCTCGGTGGAGGCGAGCGGTGGCAAATAGGAACAGGCTGCTGTGTTAAGTCACACATCAACATTATTTTCATAGCAGATTGGGCTGGATGGTCGGCAGGCAACGGTTCCTGGGATGAGCACAGCAAATATTCGGGATTAGGATCAGCACTCATGCGCCCGTTAAGAATGATTGCATTCAGGAAAGGCGCTTTGGTTTATTGAACACAGGGATTTATCTGATCCTCTCAGGCAGCTCAGATCGTTTAATGCTGCCTGGCTTTTCCCCAAATGAATTCCTATGATTAGACAGGGCAGCAAATCAACTCAGGTGAAGGGGCAGCATATTTTTCTAATACTGAGCATGAAGGGGGAGAGATGGGGACAAAGGCGATATTGGAAAACAGAAAATAAATCAATTGAAAATTATCTGTAAAGATAATATTTGTGCAAGGTTTTGCTTTGAATCATTTTGGAGGGCAGGCGGGTATTGGCATAGTTACAATAGCTTACATAATGCTCTGTGACAGCAGACTTCCTTCAGCAAGGTTATTTTCCTTTTTCTTTCTTCGGTTTCAGGACATCAAAAAATCTCAGACCATGTTTGCATGAGCAATCATCAACAAAACAGCCCAACTCATGGTCTCCTGCATTATCTCAGATGAGTCTCTGGTTGCTGATCCTGATGACAATAGGGCCCGTGAAAGCCGAAGTGCTCCGCACACTAAGGAAACAGCCAGACAGCAGAAGGGCTTTTAATAAGATATCATTTGTAATGGCCTTTCAAGCAGCTCTCTCCCTCATTACTCTGCTTTTTAGCGTGTCCTATAATTTTTATCTTTCAGCCCCTGAAACAGCCGAGCGGGCGGCTGCCTTTGAAGAAAGTTTGGGAAAAAAGGAGTAGAAAGAAAGCATGAGCTGTCTCTTTCAAGTTTAATGAATATTCTATTTATACATTACCAGTCAAAAGTTTGGACACACCTACTCATTCATGGGTTTTTCTTTATTTTTACTATTTTCTACATTGTAGAATAATAGTGAAGATCACTAGTAGCTGCATGATGAGACTCTAATGATGATTTGAAAAAAGTTGCTTGAAAGGAATAAGATCTGCTTTGTTTTTTGTGCAGGCTTAACACACTCCAATAGTCTCTCACTCACAATTAGCCAAGCACTTGATAATACCTCGAATCTCATGTCGGCATCCCCTTTGTGGCCGTAATGCACCATAAAAAAAGAGGCACGAAGTTCTGTGCTGTGCTGCACCATCCGAAGTGCTTCTCACTCACATTGCTCTCTGTCACGTGATCGGGTCTTTCTCACAGGCTACAAGTGTAGAAAGACACATTGGGGACGCAACTGCGCGCGTCCTTATCCAATTTCGATGTGCATATTGAAGATATTGGAAGAACTGTCCACATTTACTTTTCATCAGTCAACAAGATGAGTAGGCCTAATGAACAGCAGAAGCACTAGCCTATGTCAATCTACTATCCCCCATATTACAAAAGTCTACCTATTCTATTCTGTGTAAGAAAAAGAATTTCCAAACATTGTCTGGGACAGTTGTGGGGTGCGATAGATCCCAAATTAATACAACCCCTAGCATCAAAATAAATGTTTTATGCAATGTGGCTGACGCAACAGATCAGAACGTTTAGCTTAAAATGTTGATAAACTATGAAGCTATTTTTTCACATTATAAGTGCAGCAATGCTCACATGGTAGTACGCTATAAGCGCAAATGTTCCATTAGTGGAAAACAACATTATCTAAAGTGACTGCAAATACAATTATGCATGTAATGCTTTTATTATAAAGGTACATTTTTATGGTGAAAATGATCTACCCAAAACTTCAAACTCATGCGTTGCTTATGTATGCCACTTAGGCTCTACACCCCTTGTAAAGCAGATTAATGTGCTTAATTTTAAGAAGTTATTTGGACACTTTAGTTGTGATACAAACCTTATTAAAACATATAGGCCTATGGGCTAGGCTGCATGAGGTGTGTAACCATGGGCTTCATTCATAAGTGATAATATATAATTCACAAGTGATAAGCTAATATTGTCTCCCATCAGACTATTCTTGATTTAATCTTGTCTTTACATATTGTCACGTCCTGGCCAGTATATAAGGTTAATTGTTCTGTGTTCAGCCCTAGGCTTTGCCAGACTGTTTTGTTGTTCGTTCGTTTTCGTGTTTTGTTTGTTTTGGAGTGTTCTTTTTGTAGTTAATAAAAGTCGAAATGAGCATACACGTACCTGCTGCATTTTGGTCCTCATTCACCGACGACAACCGTGACACATATACTAAATAATATATGTGTGACATTTGTTTTTATTTAGACTTTACCATTATCATGCACCTGTATCGAAACTGGGGTAGCGGGAAAAATACATGTCATCTATGCACTTAAATAGTGAATGGAAGATGCTTTTCCACATGTTTTATTTTCATGCCAGCCAGGTAGGCTATAATCCTGTTGTAAATATAAGCAATGTGTTTAATATTAGGAAACTTGAGAAATAAATATAGTAGGCCTAGCCTATAGAAAGCTGATGGGATCCTCGTCTTTTTATTAGCGGCCATCACTCTTTTTTCTTCCACAATTGCATAGTCTAACATGAGCTCCCGCAGTCAGCTACCAAGGACTGTGGGCTCTCCTTCTCCATGGCCGACATGAGTAAGACATTTAAGCGTGTTAACCCTCAAAAGGATGCCGGCCCAGACAGCTTCCCTAGCCGCATCCTCAAAGCATGCACAGACCAGCTGGCTGGAGTTTTACGGATATATTCAAACTCTCCCTATCCCAGTCTACTGTTCCCACATGCTTCAAGATGTCCACCATTGTTCCTGTACCCAAAAAAGCAAAGGTAACTGAACTAAATTACTATTGCCTTGTAGCACTCACTTCTGTCACCATGAAGTGCTTTAAGATACTAGTCAAGGATCATATCACCTCTACCTTACCTGACAACCCAAGACCCACTTCAATTTGCTTACCGCCCCAACAGATCCACAGACAATGCAATCGCCATCGCACTGCACAATCCCATCTGGACAAGAGGAATACGTATGTAAGAATGCTGTTCATTGACAGCTCAGCATTCAACACCATAGTACCCTCCAAGCTCATCATTAAGCTCGGGGCCCTGGGTCTGAACCCCGCCCTGTGCAACTGGGTCCTGGACATCCTGACGGGCAGCCCCCAGGTGGTGAAGGTAGGAAACAACACCTCCAATTCACTGATCCTCAACACAGGGGCCCCACAATGGTGTGTGCTCAGCCCCCTCCTGTACTCCCTCTTCACCCATGACTGCATGGCCAGGCACGACTCCAACACCATTATTAAGTTTGCTGATGACATAACAGTGGTAGACCTGATCACCGACAATGACAAGACACCCTACAGGTAGGAGGTGAGGGCCCTGGGAGTATGGTGCCAGGAAAATAACTTTTCGCTAAACGTCAACTAAACAAAGGAGCTGATTGTGGACTTCAGGAGACAGCAGAGGGAGCACCCCCCTATCCACATCAACGGACCCGCAGTGGTAAAGGTGGAAAGCTTCAAATTTGTCGTCGTACACATCACTGACAAACTGAAATGGTCCACCACACAGACAGTGTCGTGAAGAAGGCGCAACAGTGCCTTTTCAATCCCAGGAGGCTGAAGAAATTTGGCTTGGGAACTAAAACACTCACAAACTTTTACAGATGCACATTGAGAGCATCCTGGCGGGCTATATCACCACCTGGTATGGCAACTACACCGTCCATAACCACAGGGCTCTCCAGAGGGTGGTGTGGTCTACCCAACACATCACCGTGGGCAAACTGCCTGCCCCCCAGGACACCTACAGCACCCAATATCACAGGAAGGCCAAAAAGATCATCAAGGACCTCAAACACCCGAGCTACTGCCTGTTCACCCCGCTATCATCCAGATGGTGTGGTCAGTAAAGGTGCATCAAAGCTGGGACCGAGAGACTGAAAACCAGCTTTAATCTCAAGGCCATCAGACTGTTAAATAACCATCACTAGCACATTAGAGGCTGCTGCCCTGTATACAAAGACTTGAACTCACTAGCCACTTTAAAAATGGAACACTAGTCACTTTAATAATGTTCACATATTTTTCATTACTCTGCTCGTCCAAATATTTATATATTCTTAATTACATTCCTTTACTTTAGATGTGTGTGCATTGGTGTTAGATATTTCTGCTCTCTTTGAGCTAGAAATACAAACATTTTTCTACACCCGCAATAACATCTGATAAACATGTGTATGTGAAAAATAACATTTGATTTGGGCTCACCTACAGTGTCACCAGCAAAACACCACCACACCTCCTCCTTCATACTTCACTGTGGGAACCACACATGCAGATAGCATCCGTTCACCTACTCTGCGTCTCACAAAGACACGGCGGTTGGACCCAAAAGTCTTAAATTTGGACTCATCAGACCAAAGGACAGATTTCCACCAGTCTAATGTCCATTCCTCGTGTTTCTGGGCCCAAGCAAGTCTCTCCTTCTTATTGGTGTCTTTTAGTAGTGGTTTCTTTGCAGCAATTCGACCGTGAAGTCCTGATTCACGCAGTTACTTGAACTCTGTGGAGCATTTATTTGGGCTGCAATTTCTGTAACTCTAATGAACTTATCCTCTGCAGCAGAGGTAACTCTGGGTCTTCCTTTCCTGTGGTGGTCCTGATGAGATACAGTTTCATCATAGTTCTTGTTGGGTTTTGCAACTGCAATTGAAGATACGTTCAAAAATATTCTGATTGACTGACCTTCATGTCTTAAAGTATTGATGGATCGTCATTTCTCTTTGCTTATTTGAGCTGTTCTTGCCATAATATGGACCTTGTATTTTACCAAATCGGGCTATCTTCTGTATACCACCCCTACCTTGTCACAACATATTTGAATGTCTCAAATGCTTTAAGAAGAAAATACATTTCACAAATTAACTTTTAACAAGACACACCTGTTAATTGAAACGTCCTCCAGGTGACTACGTCATGAAGCTGGTTGAGAGAATGCGAAGAGTGTGCAAGCTGTCATTAAGGCAAAGGGTGGCTACTTTGAAGATCTCAAATAGAAAACATTTGTTTAACACTTTTTTTGTTACTACATGATTCCATATGTGTTTTTTCATAGTTTTGATGTCTTCACTATTATTCTACAATGTAGAAAATAGTAAAATTAAGAAAAACCTTGGAATGAGTAGGTGTGTCCAAACTTTTGACTGGTACTGTATGCATTTTTTTTTTTAAATCGTCTTTTATATTTATATATGTCACTTTCATAAGTACATGATAGTTAGCTAGCAATATGGTGGTGCCGCCGGGGAATATGATACATGGATTATCCTGACATATCAAACAAAATAAATAAGGATTGAAGATTAAGGCTCAGGAGAAGACCCAGATGCAGACAGTTTCAAAGTAACACAAGTTTATTACAAAAACAGGGAGGCAGAGGGGCAGGCAAACCACAGGTCAAGGGCAGGCAGAGGTCAGTAATTGCAAAAATCACTGAAGCTGGAGACATATCTCCCTCTTTAACTTTAAACATCAGCTGTCAGAGCAGCTTACCGATCACTGTACCTGTACGCAGCCAATCTGTAAATAGCACACCCAACTACCTCATCCCCATATTGTTACTTATCCTCTTGCTCTTTTGCACCCCAGTATCTCTACTTGCACATCATCATCTGCACATGTATCACTCCAGTGTTAATGCTAAATTGTAAATATTTTGCCTCCATGGCCTATTTATTGCCTTATCTTCCTACTCTTCTACATTTGTACACATTGTACATATATTTTTTCTATTGTGTTATTGACTTATGTATATTTATGTGTAACTGTGTTGTTTTTGTTGCACTGTTTTGCTTTATCTTGGCCAGGTCGCAGTTGTAAATGAGAACTTGTTCCTAACTGGCCTACCTGGTTAAATAAAGGTGAAATAAAATAAAAATCCAGAGCAGAGTCTGAAAGGTACAGAACGGCAAGCAGGCTCAGGGTCAGGGCAGGCAGAGATCAGTAATCCAGGGTGGTGTGACAAAGTACAGAACGGCAGACAGGCTCAGGGTCAGGGCAGGCAGAATGGTAAAAACCAGGAAAACTAGAAAATGGGAGCTCGAGAAAGACAGGAACACGGGGAAAAATGCTGGTAGGCTTGACAAAACAAAACGAACTGGCAACAGACAGAGAACACAGGTATAAAATACACTAGGGATAATGGGGAAGATGGGTGACACCTGGAGGTGATGGAGACAAGCACAAAGACAGGTGAAACAAATGAGGGTGTGACAGAAGATCAAATATATATCATTATTCTGTGAGCATTTGTGCGCATGTGTGCATGCCTATAGCTTCAGACAAGATAAAAAAATAAAAAAAAATGTAAAAGACATCTATCAAAAGCATTCATTCAAACTTAGTAGCATTTACATACTGTACCTGATTGGGCTGCTTACCCAAGATACATTTGACATGCACGATAGGATAAGATACGATATAAAACTTTATCGTATCCTAAAATGCTCGATATAGTTATTATATCATGTTTATCTAGTGCTGTGTTGGTTATGTAAATCTTTACTTGTTTTTCCTGTATTGGATTAAAAGCTGTGTGTGGTTCCATGTTAATCTTATACAGTATAATGAATGAGAGAAGCTGTATTGGGCAAATGTCAGAGAGATTCACAAAACACCTTCCAAGGACCTCTTAGACGTAAACTATTGTCTCACAATCTAAAATTACATTTTAAAAATGACCTGAATACGTCAGGTTTAACACTTTCCATTGTTTTTCCAAAGATTGTAGCTTGGTTTTGTCAAAGAGATACAGTATTGTGTGAGCATATGTGATAAACAGCTGGGAAGCCATAGTGAAACATTCCTGAAATAAAAACTAAAGTGGTATTTGACATCTTTACTCATTCATCACGATAGAATATCTTCCTTGTGGTTGTTGTTGTGAGCCACATTTAAAAGGTGAGTATTTTGTAATGTAAGACATCTATGGCATGCCTGAGAGCATTCTAACTGTCTTGCTTGACTTGCGTGAGTCCTGAGCTAACACCACAGACAGACAGGGCTATAATCTATCACTGCAGAGATTGCACTTGTTACAGCGCTGTTTTACAAGCTGCTGAGGGCCGAATCAGATAAACCTTTCCCTGTGAGCCTCTGAAATCCATTTGTCAATAAGATAGAAACTATCCAAAATGTCATGCCTCCTTTAGACCAGTGTTGTGTTTCGTTTATTTGACAAATTGTGGACTTCATTACGATATGTGCTTGTTTGGATGTATTCTTTGACCCTGTTAGTGTTATTGGACACAGTTGAAGTGTAACTGTTTCAGGCTACATTTACCACAACATTTACACTCCTGCACTGTAATACATTCACCATTGACTTCTTGAAAGTCAGTACAAAACTTTATTGTTATATAAAGAAAAAGGATTTTGTTGCATTATTTGAGCTTAACAATTACATTTAGAGGAATTTTATAAGGGAATTTTCTAAATACTTTCAATATTATTAGTTTACATGTCACCTATATGCATGGAAATGCCCTTGTCCGGAGCAAAGATCCCAATTTCAAACTCAATCAAAAAAAAGTTTACAATTCTACAAACTGGCAACAATGGATATTAACAGAAAACAGATCTTATGTAATTTTTTGCAATAGCCCTCTGTGACTTTAAAGAATATTTCTCTCAAAATTGGCAACACCAACACAAAGATGTGTCTGAAGATTTGGTCAATTGTCAGATTTGTCTAAATCCGTCAGATTTGTCTAAAATCCTAAATGAATCAGGAATGAGCAGGGACAGCCATACCATAAGTACCCCATCTTCGTGTCCTCATTACATGTAATTCAAAAAGACCAATCTTGGTCTGTAAATGTCTCTACTTTAATAGAGTTAATCAAACAATATTAGAATCACCATGGTCACTAGCATAAACTGTCAACTCCATCTGCCTGACATAATTTGAATTTTGGTTAAAATATGTATATTTGAATTAGGTTTTAGAGTCATAAAACAAAATTGCTAGTGTGTATAGCACTTCAATGAAGAAGAAAAAAACTCCGTAAAACATCAACAATGGTTGTTTATATTGGGAATTTTCTAATGGATCATTTTACATATTTTAGAATTGTTTGTATTGAACTTTTATTTTTAGAGGTAAAAATATTGTAAGGGGTGCGTACTGGCGGCAGAGAAGTCAGGCGCAGGAGAGCAAAAACTGTGTTGACAACGGCGCAGTTTAATAATAACAACCACTGGAAAACAGAACAATCAATCAATGGGTACAAAACCCGTCGCACACCAGACATGACTTGCACAAGCACTTACAATAAACAATTCCGGACAAGGACATGGGGGGAACAGAGGGTTAAATACACAACATGTAGTAATGGAATTGAAACCAGGTGTGTGGAAAGACAAGACAAGACAAAACAAATGGAAAATGAAAAGTAGATCGATGATGGCTAGAAGACCGGCGCCGCCAACCGCCGAACGCCGCCCAAACAAGGAGAGGCACCGACTTCGGCGGAAGTCGTGACAAATATGTATTTTTTGAGTATCTGCTGTCAACGCTGTCAGTGGCTTGTCAACTCCGTCAGTGACGTCTAACCCCCTTAAGATGAATTATTTTGTTAATATTCAGAAAACATATTTGAATCAACGTTCTGCAACATATGCTTACACTATTGATGCATTTGCTGGGCTAGACTTAAGGGATAATGTTTCCTTTTTAAATGTGGTGTTATATTCAAAATCTAGAAAAACATGCTAAAATGCAAATTAAGTTAGCCCTGGAGCATTTAATAGTTCTATAAAAAAAAATAAGTTTGGTGATTTGTATTGCATATTTGAATAATGTAACGATAGAATTAAACAATCAAGGCCTTTAAACACTTGTTGGATTAGAAAATGAAATGCCTTTTTATGTTTCTGACAGAGTTGACATAAATCCAGTTAGATGCATTTTATGAAAGGAGGTTGTTCCTTTACATTGTGTGATAGCTGATACTTTGGTCTATCAAAATATATATTTCAAATTGTGTTAATATTAAGAAAAATATTTGTGAAAAAAAAAAGTTTTGATTGTCCCGTCTTTCAAGATTCCTGATCCATAACCTAAAGTAAAGTTTTCATATTTTGAGTGAGGCTGTGTAACATCACAACACAATAGAGTAATTTTAATTGGACTTATCTAATTTCTCTGATACACACCCTGAGGCAAAATCTACTGTTGGACTGTTCGAAGGCATGGTGATTTGTATGGAGAAATGCTTTTGTAAACATATTATTATAATTGTCTAAAGCAAGTCAATGCCCATGGGGTATCTTTAATTGTGGTGCCTTATTTTTGCATATGATTCTTAAAATATATGGCGTGAATGGGTCAAACCATTAGTTTGCTTCAAGCTTTGAAGGCTCTTATTTAAAAAAAAATGTGTCTGGGCATTAGCTTGGCTAAAGGCGGAGTGAACAGTCAGTCAACAATGATGGCGTGAACATTTGGATCAACTCAGTCCCTTCTCTGGAGAGAATCTATAAGGGTGCATAAAGTCACACTTTAGACCACACTCCTCATTGCCTTCTTTACTTAGGTACGTTTGCTGTAGAAGCACAGTTACCATACTGCAGGATCTGATGCTTCAGATTATGTTTTAAATATAGTTTATCACATATAAAAATATATATTTATCATTTGCAAATGTATTGCAAATACACTTAGTTGTCAGTTTATTAGGTACAGTAGCCCATTCATGAAAATGGTTCGCTCCTACAGATAGTGAGTCACATGGCAGTGGCTTGCTATATAAAGCCGGCACACAGGCATCGAGGCATTCAGTTACTGTTTGAATGAACGTTAGAATGGGCAAAATGAGTGATGTAAGGGACTTTGAGCATGCTATGCCCGTCAGTGCCAGGCATACCGGTTCCAGTATCTCAGAAACGTCTGGCCTCCTGGGCTTTTTGAACATGAGTGTCTAGGGTTTACCGAGAATGGTGTGACAAACCCAAAACATCCAGTTAGCGGTATTCTTGTGGCAAAAACAGCTCGTTGATGAGAGAGGTCGAAGGAGAATGGCAAGAATTGTGCCACAAACAGGCAAATAACGGCGCAGTACAGTGGTATGCAGAACGGCATCTCGGAACACACAACTCGTCGGTCCTTGTCACAGATGGGCTTTTGCAGCAGACGACCACACCGGGTTCTATTCCTATTCATTAAAAACAAGAAGAAGCGGCTCCAGTGTGCAGGTGAACACCAACACTGGACAATTGAGAAGCCGAAAAAAAAGTCTGCTGGTGTTGAGAACTGTCATCAAAGACATGCAAAGATCCTTGACAGCAGCAGAACATCTCTCTCACATGCTCTCTCATCCCTCTCTTGCCTCTTCATCACCCTCTCTCTTGCCTGTCCTGCTCCCCCTCTCTTTCTCCCTTCTATTTTTCATTCTCCCCTGCTCTCCCTCTTGCTTTCGCTACACTTTTCTCTCCCTCGCTTTCCCTTCTCTCTTTCCTCCTGTGTGATTCCTCCTGTCAATGTACTCTTTTCCACTATGTAAGTACAAAAAAAGGGCTGCTAAGTACAATTATACCTGCTAAGTCATTATTGAATTCAGACCATCCTCTGGTGCATTGGCGTCTGGCTAACAGTGGAAAAGAACACGAGCGCATGGCAGAGAGAATGTGTGAGCGCAGTAGAACATGTTCTTATTCTACTGTATTTGAGCTCAGTAAAGACAATTATAAAAAAAATGTATTCAGAAACTGTTGTCACTGTCATTTCACCTTGAGTAGAGATTGTTAGTCATTTTCATTTAGAAAATACAGTTAGATACATATTAGAAAGAAACAGGAAATATCAAATAACACAGTGTTAATCTTTCATGCTTTATCTAGGAATGATTTGTTCAAACATGTAATACCATATGCGTCTCTGCTTTGATGTTGTACAGGCTGCATAGAACTGAGGCCGAAACTACATCTATTGTCACTAGAGATCTGACCTGTGACCTTTTCATTCTGACACCACAGTAGTTACGTTATTGATGAGCTGCCTGTCAGCCTGATACCACACTGCACGCTACAGTGATAGCCCCAAGGAGCCTCCTATTCTCCATCTCCTTCCCTCAATCCCTCCTTTCCTCCCTCCCTGCCTCTCTCCCTCCCTCCCTCCCTCCCGCACTCTTCAGTCTTGATTCTGGTTTTTAATTTGGCTAGGAAAAGCGGATGTGGTTGTGTGAGACAGGCTAGAGACAGGCCATCTAATAGCTCCTAAGGCAGCCCAGGGATCTAATAGACAGGCCTGATGCTACTGCTGAGGGGTCAGAGTGCTGAGGGGTCAGATTGAACGTTGGATCACAGTGGTGGGAGAGCACCAGAGCTGACTAGGGATAAACAGGCAGTGGGAATAAGGCAAAAGAAGGAGAAAAACAATGCCTCATTGAAGTTTGAGGAACAGAGAGAGAAAAAGGAAAGGACAAAGAGACAAAGAGAGAGAAAAAATAACAAAGAGAGACTGAGATCAGAAGTAGCACATCTCTAAGTAAAGAGTCACATGCAGGCACAGAGGAACCCACGGCTGGAATGACAATTTATTAAAAGTGTATAGTTGGAGAAAGTCAGCTCTACGCTCTAACTGGGTCATCAAAAGAGGAAGTGGCTGTTTTTCTGTGTTATTATCACAGTGTGCGTTCTGGAGGCTTTTTGGAAATATATGATCTGATCACGATAAGAGAAGGTTACCCTCTCTCTCTGGGTGTGCGTGTTTGTGTACATACATTACCAGTCAAAAGTTTGGACACTGTCACGGATCCTTAAGGGCAGGAGGAAGGGGCAGAGTCAAACGCAGGAGACTTATGTCCAGTAGTGCCGAAGTTTATTTACACCGAACACTCGGTGGTCAAAAAGGTACAGGGTGCGCACAATACCCAAAAGGGAAAACAGGTAATCCACAAATGAAAAATACGCACGGGGCGCAGCCCGGCAATAATAATAATTCAACGTGTTCCGCTACTGGGAACACACAACAACAGCGTACACAAACACTGCCTGCTGACATACAATTAATCCCGCACAAAAAACGAACCCAAAGGACCAAACTAAATACCCCCCCCCCCCACTAATGACAGACATGAAACAGGTGCGGACCTAGACAGACAAAAACCAAAGAACACAGAAACATAGATCGGTAGCAGCTAGTAGACCGGTGACAACGACCGCCGAGCACCGCCCGACAGAGGAGGGGCGCCATCTTCTGTGGATACTGTGACAGACACACCTACTCATTCAAGGGATTTTCATAATTTTTAACATTTTCTACACTGGAGAATAATAGTGAATACATCAAAAATATGAAATAACACATATGGAATCATGTAGTAACCAAAAAAAGTGTTATCTTCTATGGGCTAGGTGGGACGCTAGCGTCAGTGAAATAGCATGGCTCGAAATAAAAAATAGCAAAATTCTCAATTTCATTTTCTCAAACGATCAACTATTTTACAGAATTTTAAAGATAAACTTCTCGTTAATCTAACCACATTGTCCGGTTTCAAAAAGGCTTTATGGCGAAAGCATAAAATTTGATTATGTTAGGACATAAACTTTACAAGAACAACCACACAGCCATTTTCCAAGCAAGGACATGCATCACAAAAACCAACAATACAGCTAAAATATTCACTAACCTTTGATGATCTTCATCAGATGGCACTCATAGGACTTCATGTTACACAATACATGTATGTTTTGCTCGATAAAGTTCATATTTATATCCAAAAACCCCATTTTACATTGGCGCATGATGTTCAGAAAATGTATTCCCACCAAAATTTCAGGTGAACGTGCACATCAATTTACAAAAATACTCATCATAAATGTTGATAGAATTTACAACAGTTATTGAAAGAATGATAGATATACTTCTCCGCTTCTCCGCTGTGTCAGATTTTAAAATAGCTTTACGGAGAAAGCACATTTTTCAATGTTCTGAGTACATAGCTCGCCATCAAAGCAAGCTATACAGATACCCACCAAGTTCTGGGGTCAACTGAACTCAGAATTAGTATTATAAATATTCTCTTACCTTTGCTGATCTTTGTCAGAATGCACTCCCAGGACTCCTACTTCCACAAGAAATGTAATTTTTGTTCGAAATACTCCATATTTATGTCCAAATACCTCCGTTTTGTTCATGCGTTCAGATCACTATCCAAAGGCATAACGCACGAGCGTAAATCCAGACACGAAAAGTCAAATAGTTCCATTACCGTTCGTAGAAACATGTCAAACGTTGTTTACAATCAATCCTTAGGGTCTTTTTAACATAAAACGTCGATAATATTCCAACCGGACAATCGCGTATTCATTACAGAGGAAAAATCAGGAGCGGTGCACCAAACGTGCCCGCGCAGTAAACAACTCACTGGTCCCAGGCAGTCCACTCATTGACTGAGCTCCTATTTTCTGCCCAGTAACAGGAGAAGGATGAAACACGTTTCTAAAGGCTGTTGACAGCCAATGGAAGCCTTAGGAAGTGCAACGTGACCCCACAGACACTGTAGTTTTGATAGGGATTCAAAAGAAGAACTACAATTCTCAGATTTCCCACTTCCTGGTTGGATTTTTCTCAGGTTTTTGCCTGCCATATGAGTTCTGTTATACTCACAGACATCATTCAAACAGTTTTAGAAACTATAGAGTGTTTTCTATCCAAATCTACTAATAATATAATATAATATGCAAATATTTGACTCTGGGCCCGAGTATTTGGCAGTTTACTCTGGGCACGCTTTTCATCCGGACATCAAAATTCTGCCCCCTACCCTAGAGAAGTTAAAGTAATGATGGACTTTCATTTCTCTGTGCTTATTGGAGCTGTTCTTGCCATAATATGGACTTGGTATTTTACCAAATAGGGCTGTCTACTGTATACCACCCTTCACTTGTCACAACACAACTGATTAGCTCAAACATATTAAAAAGGAAATAAATTCCACAAATTCACTTTTACCAAGGCACACCTGTTAATTGAAATGCATTCCAGGTGACTACCTCATGAAGCTGGTTGAGAGAATGCCAAAAGTGTGCACACCTGTCATCAAGGCAAAGCGTGGCTACTATGAAGAATCTCACATATTAAATATACTGCTCAAAAAAATAAAGGGAACACTTAAACAACACATCCTAGATCTGAATGAAAGAAATAATCTTATTAACCCTTTCACGCGTGAGTTCCAAATATCTCTAACGGTCGCCCCAGCGTGAGTTTTTTATGCACGTGATGTTCGAACGTTCTCTCCATTCCAGGATGTGATTGTTACATAAACAACAACACTGAATGCTCAAAGTGGGAGTGAGAGGTTACCGTGATTGACTGCCTAAACGCGCAATTTGTATCAATAAATCACTATCAGAAAATGTTTTGTGTGGTATTATTGATATATTTACTATTTTATTTACGTTTTTCAATTACCCGTGATAAATCATGCGTTCCGATTTTTGCATAAATTGTAAAGGGCGCATAGTATGTGTGTAAAATAATGTTTTGAAGGTTGTACTGATTATGATGAGCTAAGCTAATTCCAGCTATGTGTATGGAGCCATGTTTGTTGACATACAATGCATTCTGGGTTTCACTTGATCGTCTGTCGGACCAAAGATGCTATAACAAAATGAGGTGAGTAAGGGTTCACTCATTTTTTGAGAACTTCAGGAAGTGAATGTGGGATGTGAATGATGGTAGACCACACCCCTTCAACAACTCATCTTGTCTTCTCTTATTATCTTCGGTGTCTGTGAGGTAAAAAAGCATGGCTGCGCGCTGAAACTAATCGTCGGATTACTTTCGATTTCTAGAAAGTGTTTTACTCAATTATTTTGATCAACGGTGAGCTCACCCGTAATGTGATTAATACATAGTAATTGCTATTAGCTAATTCATAGTGTAGTTTATGTCAGCCGAGAGTTAGAAAATATGACCGCTTGTGTTGCGTCAATCTTTCCTCAGCGCTAGGACAAATGTAGCCTACATTTTTCCGGTTAGGATGATTGTGTTATGCTATAGATACTTCTGTGAATATCTGAACATTGCATCCAAAAATAAACTGCTCACATTCTGGACATAACTTTGTAAGGACTGTGTTTGTGTAAATAGTTTCTGAAAAAAGTGTGGCCAGCCGCGCGCTGAAACTAATCGTCGGATTACTTTCAATTTCTAGAAAGTGTTTTACTCAATTATTTTGATCAACGGTGAGCTCACCCGTGATGTGATTAATTGTACATAGTAATTGCTATTAGCTAATTCATGGTATAGTTTACGTAAGGACTGTTTGTGTAAATAGTTTCTGAAAAAAGTGTGGCCAGCTCAAATGTTGATTGTTGCGTCATTCGAAACTGGCCGTTCTAAATGAGCATTCTAAATTAGTGTTCTAATCACACGGGGTGTGATCGTACGCTTCAGGGACCACTGTAGAACGATCACACCCCGTGTGATGGTACGTGTGAAAGGGTTAAATACTTTTTCTTTACATAGTTGAATGTGCTGACAACAAAATCACACAAAAATAATCAATGGAAATCCAATTTATCAACCCATGGAGGTCTGGATTTGGAATCACACTCAAAATTAAAGTGGAAAACCACACTACAGGCTGAACCAACTTTGATGTAATGTCCTTAAAACAAGTCAAAATGAGGCTCAGTAGTGTGTGTGGGGCCTCCACGTGCCTGTATGACCTCCCTACAACGCCTGGGCATGCTCCTGATGAGGTGGCGGATGGTCTCCTGAGGGATCTCCTCCCAGACCTGGACTAAAGCAGTGAGACATGATGTCCCAGATGTGCTCAATTGGATTCAGGTCTGGGGAATGGGCAGGCCAGTCCATAGCATCAATGCCTTCCTCTTGCAGGAACTGCTGACACACTCCAGCCACATGAGGTCTAGCATTGTCTTGCATTAGGATGAACCCAGGGCCAACCGCACCAGCATATGGTCTCACAAGGGGTCTGAGGATCTCATCTCGGTACCTAATGGCAGTCAGGCTACCTCTGGCGCGCACATGGAGGGCTGTGCGCCCCCCCAAAGAAATGCCACCCCACACCATGACTGACCCACCGCCAAACCGGTCATGCTGGAGGATGTTGCAGGCAGCAGAACGTTCTCCACGGCGTCTCCAGACTCTGTCACGTCTGTCACGTGCTCAGTGTGAACCTGCTTTCATCTGTGAAGAGCACAGGGCGCCAGTGGCGAAATTGCCAATCTTGGTGTCCATGCTCTGGACACTATGCTGACAGACACAGCAAACCTTCTTGCCACAGCTCACATTGATGTGCCATCCTGGATGAGCTGCACTACCTGAGCCACTTGTGTGGGTTGTAGACTCCGTCTCATGGTACCACTAGAGTGAAAGCACCACCAGCATTCAAAAGTGACCAAAACATCAGCCAGGAAGCATAGGAACTGAGAAGTGGTCTGTGGTCCCCACCTGCAGAACCACTCCTTTATTGGGGGTGTCTTGCTAATTGCCTATAATTTCCACCTGTTGTCTATTCCATTTGCACAACAGCATGTGAAATGTATTGTCAATCAGTGTTGCTTCCTAAGTGGACAGTTTGATTTCACAGAAGTGTGATTGACTTGGAGTTACATTGTGTTGTTTAAGTGTTCCCTTTATTTTTTTGAGCAGTGTATATTTTGATATGTTTAACACTTGTTTGGTTACTACATGATTCCATATGTGTTATTTCATAGTTTTATTGTCTTCACTATAATTCGACAATGTAGAAAATAGTACAAATAATGAAAAACTCTTGAATGAGTAGGTGTGTCCAAACTTTTGACTGGTACTGTATATTTTGAACGGTAGTATATATATATATATATATATATATATATATATATACTACCGTTCAAAAGTTGGTCACTTGGAAACGTCCTTGTTTTTTTTTAAAAAGCAAATTTTTTGTGCATTAAAATAACATTAAATTGATCAGAAATACTGTGTAGACATTGTTAATGTTGTAAATGACCATTGTAGCTGGAAACAGCAGATTGTTTATGGAATATCTACATAGGCGTACAGAGGCTTATTATCAGCAACCATCAGTCCTGTGTTCCAATGGCACATTGTGTTAGTTAATCCAAGTTTAACATTTTAAAAGTCTAATTGATCATTAGAAAACCCTTTTGCAATTATGTTAGCACCGCTGAAAACTATTCTGCTGATTAAAGAAACAAACAAACTGCCTTCTTTAGACAAGTTGAGTATCTGGAGCACCAGCATTTGTGGGTTCGATTACAGGCTCAAAATGGCCAGAAACAAAGCACTTTCTTCTGAAATTTGTCAGTCTATTGTTGTTCTGAGAAATGAAAGCTATTCCATGCGAGAAATTGCCTAGATACTGAAGATCTCGTAAAACGCTGAATAATCATTTTCAGGTGATATGTATTTGTGTAATGAAAGTGAATAACACCTTATATCAAGGTGTGGGTAATTATTAGGCAGCTTCATTACCTCTGGTAAAATGGGCCAAAAAAGAGATTTAACTGATACTGAAAAGTCAAAAATTGTAAAATGCCTTTCAGATGGATGCATCACTCTTGAAAGAGCTAAACTATTGAGGCGTGACCACCGGACAATCAAACGTTTTGTTGTGAATAGTCTATGGGGCTCAAAAACGCATGGAGAAGAAGAGGCACAAATTAACTTCAAAAGACTTGATAATAATTAAGCTACCAGGACCCCATTATCCTCCAGTGCCACCATATTCAAGAACTGCAACCTACCTGGAGTGTCCAGAAGTGCAAGGTGTCAAGTGTACAGAGACATGACCAAGGTCAAGAAAGCTGAAACACGACCACCACTGAATAAGATTCCCAAGTTGAAGTGTCAAGATTGGGCAAAGAAATACCTGAAGACAGATTTTTCAAAGGTTTTATGGATAGATGAAATGAGTGACTCTTGATGGACCAGATGGACGGGCCCATGTCTGGATCAGTAATGGACACAGGGCACGACTTCGAGTCAGGCACCAGGAAGGTGGAGGACGGATACTGGTGTGGGCTGCTATCATTAAGTATGAGGTAGTTGGACCTTTTCGGGTTGAAGTTGGACTGAAACTCAACTCCCAAACCTACTGCCAGTTTCTGGAAGATACTTTCTTCAAGCAGTAGTACAGGAATCCCTCAGCATTCAAGAAGGCCATGATCTTCATGCAGGACAATGCTCCATCACATGCATCCAAGTACTCCACTGCTTGGCTAGCCAGCATGGGCCTCAAATATGCCCGAATAATTACCTGGCCACCTTCCTCATCTGACTTAAATCCTATTGAGAACTTGTGGGCCCTTTTCAAACATGAGATTTCCAGTGAGGGAAGACAATACACCTCATTGAACAGCATTTGGGAGGCTGTGGTTGCTGCTTCAGCGAAAGTTGATCGTGAACAGATCAAGAAACTGACAGACTCTATGGATGGAAGGCTCATGGCAGTTATTGAAAAGAAGGGTGGCTATATTGGTCACTGAATATTTTCGACAAGCCAAAAATGTTATTTAATTGTCATTTTGTGTTACTTATTTGTTACACTTACTCTAAAAATTGAGAATAAACAAGTGAGTTGGGACAAATTATTTTTGTAATTTAGTTGCCTAATAATTGTGCGCAAAATATACTTTTAATATACTTTGTATCCCTCATTTACTCAAAGTGTATCCTTATTTTGGAAGTGAAATGGACAGAATTATCGACAGAGTCACAACAAAATGAAATAAAACGTTGTGGACAAAGTTCGGAATGACACAATTTCATGTGTACAACATCTAAAGACCACCATCAGAAATCCAAAATGGCAGCATGTCAAGTCGTTTGTCTGTGACTAGCAGATTTTAACCTACTAATAACCTATTCATTTATGGTTGAGTAAATCCACAATTTCCTTGTTGTGTGGAGCACACTATTTTGTTTTACTGGTGTAAAGATCGCGGGTCTCCCTCAACTCGGATACATTTTTTCCCTCGCTATTTGCACTTTACTTGAAGTTTACCAAAGTAACACTATCTCTGGCTGGCCTGAGTTCTTTCTTCAGATTTCCGTCTGCGGAGTGTCTCGTCCAAGCAGCTCCTCTTCGCTCTTCACCAGGCTGTCAGAGACAGCTCAACAATCCCCAACCCGTTTTCTCAATCGACCCCACACCCAATCTACTCAAGCGCACACACTCACATACAGACACACTGTCCCTCTCTCCCCTTACTTTTCCTTGGCCTCTATTTCTTACATCTCTCAGAGAAAATGACATTTTTTGTGATATTGCTTTGTGCACTGACTTTACTGAACTCTGGAGAAAACGAACATTGTCGCTGGGTGAGTACATCTGACAATGTGCCCTCCCGTCCATTAGACATTTTGTCTGCGGGAACTCGCTCTTTTTTACTCCGTTCACACGTCCAAGTGCCGATGCATTTGTGGCATGATGTGAACAGTACAAACCTGTGTCACTACCAAAGTCTAATGGTTTTAAATTACTGTTTTGTATTGTCTGGAAACTCACTTGTAGAATTCGCTTGAAGTAGGTCTCTTGAAAAGAGAAGCCGTGCAAGGTTATTAAACAGAGGTGCCTAGTTATTCTTCTTTTGTTGATATCAGGTAACGTGCAACCTAACCCTGGCCCTGATATGCAATGTCTCCAAACCCCCTCTTATTTTAAATCTAGATCTGGTTTTGGTATTTTTCAATTAACTGTATGGAGCCTGTTGTCAAAAATGGATGGGGTTAGGATTTGGGCTAAATCAACTGATGCTGATGTAATTGTGTTTTCTGAAACCTGGCTCAGCAAGTCTGTTCTTGATAAGGATATTTGTATTAATGGTAGCAATGTGTATCACACATGTTTTGTAATTCTATAAATCTTACCCAGTTGATTTACTCACCCACTTGCCCAAATCTCAAATGTCCAGATAAATCTACCCTGATTGATTTGATATTGGCAAATGTTCCACATACATATTGGTTGGTGTTTTTTGTAATGATTGAGTGACCATTGTGCTGTTGTTGCTGTTAGAAATACTAAGGTTCCTAAGACAAACCCAGGCTTTATCCGTAAGAGAAATTTAAGGGTTTTAATGAGCAGGCTTTCTTTCATGATTTGTATTATTTTGACTGGAGCAAGATTGAGTTTATTCCTGATGTGGAAACTGCCTGGAAATTATTTCATGATGTTTTTTTCCCAAATAGTAAACAAACATGCCCCATTCCGTAGGTTCAGGGTTAAAGGGCGGGATAATCCATGGTTTTCTTCTGAGCTGTCTTGTACTTGAATTTGGTAAAAGGGCTTTTATGTACTCTGCGCCATCGGCTTGGAACACCTAACAAAATCATTTTTAACTGGAAGAAGTTGTCCCCGATTGGTGTTTTTAAATCCCTGATGAAGGCTTTTGAGACTGATTCCCTGACCTGGCAATGTTTTTAATTTGCTGTTTTATGATTTTGTTATACTCTTGTGAATTCTATGGTTTTTCATGTTGTCTGTCTGTAATTGTGTAATGACTTGGTTCTGCCTATCTTGGCCACGACGCTCTTGAAAAAGAGATTTCAAATCTCAATGAGCCCTTCCTGGTTAAATAAAGGTAAAATAAAATTTAAATAAATAAAACATATATTCCCCTGAGAAAGACAAAACTCACTTTTCATTTCTTAAACATTCAGGTTTGAGGTTCAATAACATTTTGGATTGACTGAGAGCATTGTGTTTGTTAAACAATAAAATTAATCCAGAGGAATACAATTTGCCTAATAATTGTGCACGCAGTGTAGTCTAAAGAAGGACAGTTGTATTGCTTCTTTAATCAGGACAACAGTTTTCAGCTGTGCTAACATAATTGCAAAAGGGTTTTCTAATGATCAATTAGCGTTTTAAAATTATAAACTTGGATTAGCTAACAACGTGCCATTGGAACACAGGAGTGATGGTTGCTGATAATGGGCCTCTGTACGCCAATGTAGATATTCCATAAAAAATATGATGTTTCTTTCCCTCCCTCCACTGAGAAAAGGGGTGCTGATAGCGAAATTTAAGTCACATTGCATTATTTCTACCTCATGCACAAATTCATGTTGTTACTCGCATGACCATAGAAAGTGCAATATTCATCTCTATAAAAAATGACACAAGCCGCAAATAATAACAATGTAAGCTTATCGAAACGCTTAACCATGAACTTAATCATAAAAACAGCAGCTCTTCACTTTATTCGTTGAGTCTTTCTCTAGTCATGGTTTTAAAAGTTTAGTTTGTCAACTTTCTGTGCGTTCGAGGCTTCTATTTACAGTCTATGGCGCGAGGGAACTGTGCAGACACTGTGATCTGAGCCATCTGATTGACCAGTGGTAATACTATAGGTGCACTTGACTTGCTCTCTGGGCCTGCCGGGTAGGCGGAGTTCTATCTTCAGACACATGAAATGGTGAAAAACACTTTGCCTTCCCGGCAGTAGAGCTGCTGAATCGAGTACACCTACCGACAACAGCGTGAAACAAATACAAAATTATTGTCAAGCGCATCTTTATCATTTGGTATGTTTGGTGATCGATCGCAATCGACTGGTTGGTGACCGCTTAACTAAGCTAACATATGGAATTGTTTTAAGATGGTCATACCATGGACCATTTAGCTATTTGATTTTGAATTTTAGGACCTCTGTACTGTTGGTATAAAACAATTTTGGGGATGAAACATTGAATTTGGCCTTACTACTAGTAGCCCATAGAAATGCTTTGAATAATTTGTATTTATTAAGGATCCCCATTAGCTGCTGCCTTGGCAGAAGCTACTCTTCCTGGGGTCCAGCAACATTAAGGCAGTAATAAACAATTAAAAATATGACATTACATTTCATAACACTTCATCAAATACATTTAGTGTGTTCCCTTAGGCCACTACTCCGCTATCACATATTTACAATACAACATCCATGTATACACGTGTGTAGAGTGCGTGTCTTATCATTTGTATGTGTGTGTACCAGTGTGTGTCTCTTCACAGTCCCCGCTGTTCCATAAGGTGTATTTTTATCTGTTTTTTAAATCTGATTCTACTGCTTGCATCAGTTACCTGATGTGGAATAGAGTTCCATGTTGCCATGGCTCTATGTCGTACTGTGCGCCTCCCAAAGTCTGTTTTTGACAAGGGGATTGTGAAGAGACCTTTGGTGGCATGTCTTGTGGGGTATGCATGAGTGTCCGAGCTGTGCGCTAGTAGATTAAACAGACACCTCGGTGCATTCAACATGTCAACACTTCTTACAAGAACAAGTAGTGATGAAGTCAATCTCCTCCACTTTGAGCCATGTGAGGTTTACATGCATATTATTAATGTTAGCTTTCAGTGTACATTTAAGGGCCAGCCGTGCTGCCCTGTTCTGAACCAATTGTAATTTTCCGAGGTCCCTCTTTGTGGCACCTGACCTCACGACTGAACAGTAGTCCATGTGCGACAAAACTAGAGCCTGTAGGACCTGCCTTGTTGATTGTCTTGTTAAAAAGGCAGAGTAGAGCTTTATTATGGACATACTTCTCCCCACCTTAGTTACTGTTGTATCAACATATTTTGACCATGACAGTTTACAATCTAGGGTTACTCCAAGCAGTTTAGTCACTTCAAATTGCTCAATTTCCACATTATTTATTACAAGAGTTAAATTGAGGTTTAGGGTTTAGTGAATGATTTGTCCCAAATACAATGCTTTTAGTTTTTGAAATATTTAAGACTAACTTATTCCTTGCCACCCATTCTGACACTAACTGCAGCTCTTTGTTAAGTTTCACAGTGATTTCACTTGCTGTAGTAGCTTATGTGTATAGTGTTGAGTCATCCACATACATAGACACACTGGTTTTACTCAAAGCCAGTGGCATGTCATTAGTAAAGATTGAAAAAAATAAGGGGCCTAAACAGCTCCTTTGGGGAATTCCTGATTTACCTGGATTATGTGTGAGAGGCTTTCATTAAAGAACACCCTCTGTGTTCTGTTAGACAGGTAACTCTTTATCCACAATATAGCAGGGGGTGTAAAGCCATAACACATGTTTTTCCGTCAGCAGACTATGATCGATAATGTCAAAAGCAGCAGTAAGTACCCCCAAAGCCAATTCTTCCTTTGGCCGCCTCTCCTTCCAGTTCTCTGCTGCCAATGACTGGAACGAACTGCAAAAATCTCTGAAGCTGGATAATCTTACCTCCCTCACTAGCTTTAAGCACCAGCTGTCAGAGCAGCTCACAGATCACTGCACCTGTACATAGCTCATCTGTAAATAGCCCATCCAATCTACCTCATCCCCATACTCTATTTATTTATTTATCTTGCTCCTTTGCACCCCAGTATCTCAACTTGCAAATTCATCTTCTGCACGTCCTACCATCCCAGTGTTTAATTGCTATATTGTAATTAATTTGCCACCATAGCCTATTTATTGCCTTACCTCTCTTGTCCTACCTCATTTGCACATGCTGTATATAGATTTTTCTACTGTATTATTGATTGTATTTTGCCTTCCTCTTGCAGGAACTGCTGACACACTCCAGCCACATGAGGTCTAGCATTGTCTTGCATTAGGAGGAACCCAGGGCCAACCGCACCAGCATATGGTCTCACATTCATTCCAAGATGGCGTAGCAGTTCAGACGTCCTTTACCCTCCTCTTGTCGTTTCCAGTGTATATATATATATATTTACATATTTTTCTTCGTATTATCTTTTTACATTTTTTTTCTTCTAAAACTCAACCTCAAAGCACTCTCCTGCAACCCGCCTCACCAATTTAAAAAATAAAGTATTATTTACCTCAAATCTGAAATCCACAACAGAAGCTAGCCAGAGGTTAGCCATTTTCACTGGCTAACGTTGGAGTTCAGCTAGCCACGGTTAGCTGTCCTCAGCTATCCATTAGCTTGAAAAGCTATCGGCAGTTTTTGTACAACGCGACTCAGACCAGAGCACACCGGACCTATTCTCTCTCCTTTCCACGATTTCTACCGCAGGCTCTGGACATTTACACCTGGATCTTGTAGCTAAGTAGCTGCTACCTGAGTGACTATTGGCAACGTCGGTCCCGGAATTAACACACATTATTCCGAAGCTAGCCAGCTGAAGAGTTCCGTCAGCCACTCGTGGGCTTTTCCTGAGCTAGCCAGCTGAAGTGTCTCCTGGGCTACAATCACCTATCCTGACCCGCTTTACTGCCGATGCGGAACCCCATCGGGCCTTCACGACTGGACCACCGACGTTATCTGCCCGAGGGAGTTATCCAACTGGCCCCACCGTCGCAACGTAACCTGATCGCCCATCTGCGGCCCACTAATCGTTAATCGTTAGCTGTCTTATCGGCTGCGATCTGAATAGGTCTATAGGATACTTTTCTTGGGCCACTATAACTAACTATTTTGCCAACTTGGACTGATCCGCCCTTCCACACGGAACCCCACTAACCCACAGACGGAAACGCACGAGGTGGCTAAAAACAGACCTCCATCTTCCACCAGCTTGCTACCTATGGCCCGGCTAGCTGTCTGAATCTCACTGGACCCTTTGATCACTCGGCTAAGCATGCCTCTCCTCAATGTCAATATGCAATGTCCATTGCTGTTCTGGTTAGTGTTTATTGGCTTATTTCACTGTAGAGCCTCTAGCCCTGCTCATTATACCTTATCCAACCTCTCAGTTCCTCCACCCACACATGCTATGACATCTTCTGGTTTCAATGATGTTTCTAGAGACAATATCTCTCTCATCATCACTAAATGCCTAGGTTTACCTCCTCTGTATTCACATCCCACCATACCTTTGTCTGTACATTATACCTTGAAGCTATTTTATCGCCCCCAGAAACCTGCTCCTTTTTCTCTCTATTCTGGATGTCACAGACGACCAATTCTTATAGCTTTTAGCCATACCCTCATACTCATTCTTCTCTGCTCCTCTAGGGATGTAGAGGTGAATCCAGGCCCTGCAGTGCCTGGCTCCACTCCTATTCCCCAGGCGCTCTCTTTTGATTACTTCTGTAACCGTAATAGCCTTGGTTTCATGCATGTTAACATTAGAAGCCTCCTCCCTAAGTTTGTTTTATTCACTGCTTTAGCACACTCTGCCAACCCGGATGTCCTAGCTGTGTCTGAATCTTGGCTTAGGAAGTCCACCAAAAAATCTGAAATCTTCATCCCTAACTACAACGTTTTCAGACAAGATAGAACGACCAAAGGGGCGGTGTTGCAATCTACTGCAGAGATAGCCTGCAGAGCTCTGTCCTGCTATCCAGGTCTGTACCCAAACAATTTGAACTTCTACTTTTAAAAATCCACCTCTCCTAAAACAAGTCTCTCACCGTCGCCGCCTGCTATAGACCCCCCCTCGGCCCCTAGCTGTGCTCTGGACACCATATGTGAATTGATGGCCCCCCATCTATCTTCAGAGCTCGTGCTACTAGGTGACCTAAACTGGGACATGCTTAACACCCCAGCCATCCTACAATCCAAGCTCGATGCCCTCAATCTCACACAAATTATTAATGTACCCACCAGGTACAACCCCAAAGCCGCAAACACTGGCACCCTCATAGATATCATCCTAACCAATATGCCCTCTAAATACACCTCTGCTGTTTTCAACCAAGATCTCAGCGATCACTGCGTCATTGGCTGCACCCGTAATGGGTCAGCGGTCAAACAACCTCCACTCATCACTGTCAAACGCTCCATGAAACATTTCAACGAGCAAGCCTTTCTAATCGACCAGGCCCTGGTATCCTGGAAGGATATTGACCTCATCCCTTCAGTAGAGGATGCCTGGTTATTTTTTTTAAATGCCTTCCTCACCATCTTAAATAAGCATGCCCCTTTCAAGAAGTTTAGAACCAGGAACAGATATAGCCCTTGGTTCTCCCCAGACCTGACTGCCCTTAACCAACACAAAAATATCCTGTGGCGTTCTGCATTAGCATCGAACAGCCCCCGCGATATGCAACTTTTCAGAGAAGTTAGAAACCAATACACACAGGCAGTTAGAATTGCCAAGGCTAGCTTTTTCAAACAGAAATTTGCTTCCTGCAACTCAAGCTCTAAAAAGTTCTGGGACACTGTAAAGTCCATGGAGAATAAGAACACTTCCTCCCAACTTCCCACTGCACTGAGGATAGGAAATTCTGTCACTACCGATAAGCCCACTATAATTGAGAATTTCAATAAGCATTTTTCTACGGCTGGCCAGGCTTTCCACCTAACTACCCCTACTGCATTCAACAGCACTGCACCCCCCACAGCTACTCGCCCAAGCCTCCCCCATTTCTCCTTCTCCCAAATCCATTCAGCTGATGTTCTGAAAGAGCTGCAAAATCTGGACCCCTACAAATCAGCTGGGCTTGACAATCTGGACCCTTTCTTTCTAAAATTATCTGCCGAAATTATTGCAACCCCTATTACTAGCCTGTTCAACCTCTCTTTCGTGTCGTCTGAGATTCCCATAGATTGGAAAGCAGCTGCTGTCATCCCCCTCTTCAAAGGAGGTGACACTCTTGACCCAAATTGCTACAGAGCTATATCCAGCCTACCCTGCCTTTCTAAGGTCTTCGAAAGCCAAGTCAACAAACAGATTACCGACCATTTCGAATCCCACCGCACCCTCTCCGCTATGCAATCTGGTTTCAGAGCTGGTCATGGGTGCACCTCAGCCACGCTGAAGGTCCTAAACGTCATTGTAACCGCCATCGATAAGAAACAATACTGTGCTGCCGTATTCATTGACCTGGCCAAAGCTTTTGACTCTGTTAATCACCACATCCTCATCGGCAGACTTAGTAGCCTTGGTTTCTCAAACGATTGCGTCGCCTCGTTCACCAACTACTTCTCTGATAGAGTTCAGTGTGTCAAATCGGAGGGCCTGCTGTCCGGACCTCTGGCAGTCTATGGGGGTACCACAGGGTTCAATTCTTGGGCCAACTCTTTTCTCTGTATACATCAATGATGTCGCTCTTGCTGCTGGTGAATCTCTGATCCACCTCTACGCAGACGACACCATTCTGTATACTTCTGGCCCTTCTTTGGACACTGTGTAACAACCCTCCAGACGAGCTTCAATGCCATACAACTCTCCTTCCGTGGTCTCCAACTGCTCCTAAATACAAGTAAAACTAAATGCATGCTCTTCAACCGATCGCTGCCTGCACCTGCCCGCCTGTCCAGCATCACTTCTCTGGACGGTTCTGACTTAGAATTTGTGGACAACTACAAATACCTAGGTGTCTGGTTAGACTCTAAACTCTCCTTCCAGACTCACATCAATCATCTCCAATCCAAAGTTAAATCTAGAATTGGCTTCCTATTTCACAACAAAGCATCCTTCACTCATGCTGCCAAGCATACCCTCGTAAAACTGACCATCCTACCAATCCTCGACTTCGGCGATGTCATTTACAAAATAGCCTTGAATACCCTACTCAACAAACTGGATGCAGTCTATCACAGTGCCATCCGTTTTGTCACCAAAGCCAAATATACTACCCACCACTGCGACCTGTACGCTCTCGTTGGCTGGCCTTCGCTTCATAATCGTCACCAAACACATTGGCTCCAGGTCATCTACAAGACCCTGCTAGGTAAAGTCCCCCCTTCTCTCCGCTCACTGGTCACCATAGCAGCACCCACCTGTAGCACGCGCTCCAGCAGGTATATCTCTCTGGTCACCCCTAAAGCCAACTCCTCCTTTGGTCGTCTCTCCTTCCAGTTCTCTGCTGACAATGACTGGAACGAACTACAAAAATCTCTGAAACTGGAAACACTTATCTCCCTCACTAGCTTTAAGCACCAGCTATCAGAGCAGCTCCCAGATCACTGCACCTGTACATAGCCCATCTATAATTTAGCCCAAACTACTACCTCTTCCCCTACTGTATTTATTTATTTTATTTATTATTTTGCTCCTTTGCACCATATTATTTATATTTTAACTTTGAACTTTCTTCAAATTATAAATCTACCATTCCAGTGTTTTACTTGCTATACTTTATTTACTTTGCCACCATGGCCTTTTTTGCCTTTACCTCCCTTATCTCACATCATTTGCTCACATTGTATATAGTCTTATTTTTGTCTACTGTATAATTGATTGTATGTTGTTTAACTCCATGTGTAACTCTGTGTTTTTGTATGTTGTCGAACTGCTTTGCTTTATCTTGGCCAGGTCGCAATTGTAAATGAGAACTTGTTCTCAACTTGCCAGCCTGGTTAAATAAAGGTGAAATAAAATTAAAATAAAAAACAAGGGGTCTGAGGATCCCATCTCGGTACCTAATGGCAGTCAGGCTACCTCTGGCGAGAACATGGAGGGCTGTGCGGCCCCCCAAAGAAATGCCACCCCACACCATGACTGACCCACCACCAAACCGGTCATGCTGGAGGATGTTGCAGGCAGCAGAACGTTCTCCACGGCGTCTCCAGACTGTCACGTCTGTCACATGTGCTCAGTGTGAACCTGCTTTCATCTGTGAAGAGCACAGGGCGCCAGTGGCGAATTTGCCAATCTTGGTGTTCTCTGGCAAATGCGAAACGTCCTGCACGGTGTTGGGCTGTAAGCCCAACCCCCACCTGTGGACGTCAGGCCCTCATACCACCCTCATGGAGTCTGTTTCTGACCGTTTGAGCAGACACATGCACATTTGTGGCCTGCTGGAGGTCATTTTGCAGGGCTCTGGCAGTCCTCCACCTGCTCCTCCTTGCACAAAGGTGGAGGTAGCGGTCCTGCTGCTGGGTTGTTGCCCTCCTACGGCCTCCTCCACGTCTCCTGATGTACTGGCCTGTCTCCTGGTAGCGCCTCCAGGCTCTGGACACTACGCTGACAGACACAGCAAACCTTCTTGCCACAGCTCGCATTGATGTGCCATCCTGGATGAGCTGCACTACCTGAGCCACTTGTGTGGGTTGTAGACTCCGTCTCATGCTACCACTAGAGTGAAAGCACCGCCAGCATTCAAAAGTGACCAAAACATCAGCCAGGAAGCATAAGAACTGAGAAGTGGTCTGTGGTCACCACCTGCCGAACCACTCCTTTATTGGGGGTGTGTTGCTAATTGCCTATAATTTCCACTTGTTGTCTATTCCATTTGCACAACAGCATGTGAAATGTATTGTCAATCAGTGTTGCTTCCTAAGTGGATAGTTTGATTTCACAGAAGTGTGATTGACTTGGAGTTACATTGTGTTGTTTAAGTGTTCCCTTTATTTTTTTGAGCAGTGTATATAACATTCTATTGGTTGCAAGAATTTTGTATAATAATTTAAATTGAAAAATTCTAAGTTTTGTATCTGCTGTTGTTTTGCATTTCAATTCATAAACCATGTGCCTTGGAATAAGTACATTGAAAATCTCTTCCCAACTATTTAGCAATTTATATGGCACAGCTGTCAATTTTTTGGTCCTTAAATGAAACTGGTATATATTTTTATTTAGCCCAATTTTCATTAACCAATTTTGGTCTTTAATGCAGGGCCGACAGACAAGTTCCTTACTTTTTCCCCTTTCCACTTGCCTCTTCCATTTTTATGGTAATGCTGCAATTAGTTGGTTGTAATTTTGGGTAGAGCAGACATTTCCATATGTCTTTGTTAGCTCATGTGTGACATAACTCACCAGTCCTATTTATGATATCATTTACAAAGTTTACACCTTTTTGAAAAATGTTATCTTTTTTTATCAATTAGTATTGTCACATTCGTCGTATGGAGTGGACCATTTTCAGCGGGTATGTGAATCATTTTCTTTAATTTAAGAGGAAACAAAACAATGAAACAAAACAACGACGAAAACCAGTCCTGTAAGGTGCTCAGACTATACACGGAAAAAACCACCCACAAACACAAGAGAAAACTAACCCACTTAAATATGGTCTCTAATCAGAGGCAACAAGATTCAGCTGCCTCCAATTAGAGACCAACCCCAAACAAATCCAACATAGAAATAGATAAACTAGATGAACACATAGAAATAGAAGAACATAGAACATAACCCAAAAACACCAAAACACACAAAACAAACACCCCCTGCCACGCCCTGACCAAACTACAATAACAAATAACCCCTTTTACTGGTCAGGACGTGACAAGTATATTTGAGTTTAACCACAATATTTGTTTTATTATTTGTTCTGTCTTTTCAAGAGCCACACATTTGTTAACATAGAACAAATCTAAATCTGTTGTTCCTCGGCTTACTTTCAGGCACTGTAAGTCCACTATATCGCATCCTCTCTCGCCCTCCTCCTCTCCCTCACCAAAATGAATTAGACCGGTGCAACTTGGTTCCATCAGCAGAAGGAAGCATTCAGTAAACAGAAACACCAATGGCTGATGGGTAGAGAGTGCTGTTGGTGTGTGGTAATAGGTTTGGACACAGTTATGTGCACACTACTGACTCTACTGCCAGGGCTTATCACCAGTAAAGAGATTTCATTTTGGTGCTCAATGTATGTCCTTGCTCCAAGAGAGGTTTGTGTGAAGATGGTCCACTGCACAGTAGTTAAGATTACGTTTTTGGAGCGGATTTATGAGTAACCCCAGAGTTAGTACACTTTGTAAACAATAGACTGGACAGGAAGAAGAAGTCCAACTGATACCCTAGTGGTCTCTAACACAATCACAGAGACACAGTCACAAGGAACTGTAATGGAGTGATGTACGGTATGAAAACATTTATTTTCGACAAAAGCCAATGTCTCCCATTGTTGCTTCATTTTACACATGCTTTTTTCCCCTTTTATATCAACTGCAGTGTTCCTGTTTTTAAAAACAACCGCATCATGTTTGTTTAAATTCAGAGACATTCCATCTGGAAAAGGAGGAGTAGTTCCCCCAGCTTTAAAAAAAAGTTGGAGGCGTTTTAGCTCGGAGCGTTTCTTTTGCGTAGTGTCTCGAGGGTCTGAGGGCCTTTTGAACTAGAGAGAACTAAGGACCACGAGGCAGCTGCTCTGCTCTTGACAGGGAGAAGAGGAGGGGAAATTAAGGGATTGAGGGCTGCAGCCTGCTAGGGCATGAAAAGAGCTGTGTAGATGAGAAGAACCCTCTCTCTGTAATTTGAAGTTGAATTTGCAAGTTCCTCGAGAATCATAAATTGAGCATCATGCTCTTTAAATAATGGCGTATGGCCTCCTTTTTCCTTCTTTCCCAACATATTTCCGATCATAGTCATCGTGGTCTCTTTAGATCAGATTAGACAGGCTTTGGTTTCCTCCCTCAGATGACACAGTCATCTGCCATCTCTAGCAGAGCTAAAAGGCCTGTTCTGAAGGGAAGGCTTTTGCAGGCATCAGTTAACTCTCGAGTAAAAGTTACATATCACCGTATTCCTCGAACAGAAAAGAAAAGGCCTCTGTTTTCATGTGGCATCAGTTCCTCACAGTATAATGAGATAGTGTGACCATCACAGGCCTTGGGCAGAGTTTACTAATGTTGGTGTCTCGTCCTGTACTTTGTGCTTACATAAGGCCTTTCAAAAAAGGGAGATCCATGCCAGTTAACTAATTAGAGCCAAGCAGCTGTGGAACCTGTAGCTTTGTTGCCTTGGCACTTATCGATGTCACTATGCAGCCCTCATCCCCTGAAACGGTAGAAAGGTATAGACATAGTAGGCCATTGTCATCAAACCTTTGAAATAACCTGCAAACCTGCTATGTGGTTTGCTTTATCTGCAGTTGATTGAATTGGTGCCTTACTGTGAGAGTTGATGGTGACTCATCTTTGTTTACGACAGTAAGAGTTGAAGATGTTAGAGCTCCACCATCAACTTAATACTCTGATGGATTCTATTCCTGGATCTGTCATAATAATGTCAGTGATGGTGACAAATAGATATTCAATATATTGATTGAAGTGAGTGTCAAGCAGAATCCTTGGGCTGGTTTATTGTCCGTCAACCGACATGTCTGTAGACCATAACCCCTAACCCTAACACTGTAGACAAGTGTCACTGTCTCATTGGCCAAAACAACATTTAATTTATACTCATGCTGACTGTCTATAGATTGTCGATGCAAACTTACTTTTAGTCGCCTGTTGCTAAATTGACATAGGATTATCCTAAATAAATGTTGGACTTACCCTAGGATAGGGGGCGCCACAGCGCATTTTGGAAAAAAATCGTTCCCATTTTCAACGGCCTACTAATCAAAGTCAGAAGCTAAGACATGCATATACTTATTTTATATGGATAGAAAACACCCTAAATTTTCTAAAACTGTTTGAATGGTGTCTGTGAGTATAACAGAACTCGTATGGCAGTCAAAACCCCGAGACCGATTGAACCAGGAAGTGGAAATCTGAATTGTGGACTCGACTTCACAGCCTTACCTATAAATCACAACGTAAAAAAATGATAATTGAGCACTTTCCAGTGCTTCCACTAGATGTCCCCAGTCTTTACAAAGTGTTTTGAGGGTTCTGCGGTAGAAACTCAGTGAAAGAGACGATGTGGCAATTGGTCAGAGTAGTAGGGCCATGAGCATTGTGACGTCGGCGGCCGTGTCTGCCCCCACCTTTGGAAGCCTTTTGAAACACAATGACATCGTCCCACTCGAATCTGATTGGCTCTCTTGTTGAAACAGGCCCTGACGATTATTTTATACAACGTTTGACATGTTTGAACGAACCTAACTAACCGTAAACAGTCATTTTGCGTTAGACAGGTGCCGCGCACGGAACAACATTTGATTACAGCCTTAGGACGCGCTAACAACAGGAAGCTAATGGAACATAA
The DNA here is from genome assembly GCF_901001165.1 of Salmo trutta. NCBI lineage: Eukaryota > Metazoa > Chordata > Actinopteri > Salmoniformes > Salmonidae > Salmo > Salmo trutta. The sequence goes on along the minus strand of NC_042960.1, from coordinate 28,334,789 downwards.
AGCATGGACTTTTTCGACCGAAAATACATTTGTCATGGACCTGGGACATCGGGAAGTGTTTTCTGATGAAGACAACTAAAGGTGAGGGATTATTGGCGATATTATACAATATCAGATGTTACTTGCTCAAATGTTCAAAGATGGCGCCGAGCTAGGTTTTCCAGCTCAATTTCTGGGTATCGCATCCCATTTGATCTCAAAGTGTGATTACCCTGTAAAGTTAATTTAAAATCTGTTTTGACAGGTGTTTTCAAGAGATATTCATCTATAAATCTTAGATTGACAATATATATTAAAAAAATCGTTTTCGAATAGTAATTTATAAAATTGTAGCACTGTTTCCCGGGACGCATTATATGGGAAAATAGTTAGTCAACCTCAGGTGCCGATGTAAAATGCTGTTTTTATATAGAAATATGACCTTTATTGAACAAAAGATTGCATGCTGTGTGTAACATGATGTCCTAGGTGTGTCATCTGATGAAGTTTGTAAAAGGTTAGTGCTGCATTTAGCTGTTTTTTGGTTATATGTGATGGGTGTGCTTGATCGGAAAATTCATATGATGCGACTTTTACCATGTACTCCTCTAACATAATCTAATATTGTGCTTTTCCTGTAAAACCTTTTTGAAATCGGACAACGAGGGTCGATTCAAGAGAGGTGTATCTATAAAACGATATGAGACAGCCCTATATTTGAAAAAAAAAAATATTGAATTTCGTTATGCTAATGTCGCTAGGAGTTTTCGCTGGAAAATGATCCCGCTAACGGGATGATAGGCTCAAGAAGTTAAACAGATGTCACAGTATCTAACGAAGGTGGCGCCCCTCCTCGGTCGGGCGACGCTCGGCGGTCGTCGTCGCCGGCCTATTAGCTACCACCGATCGTTGTTTGTGTGTCTTTTGGTTTTGTCTGTCTATCCCGCACCTGTTTTGTGTCTGTCATTAGTGGGGGGTTATTTAGTGTGTATTTTCAGTTGGGGTTCTCGTGCGGGATTGTTTATTGTCCACTCAGGATAGTTGCGAGTGTAAGCTGTTTTTTCGCTGGTATTGTCCATTGTATTGCCGGGCTGCGCCCCGTGCGCTTTTTCCAGAGCGTTTATTTTGGGAATGTGTTTTTCCCCTGGCGGACTTCGCCACGCTCCCTGTGCCCTACGGCTCTTGCGTTTGCAATTATTATTAAAACACTGTTGCTCCGGCCCTCTGTCTCCTGCTCCTGATTCCACTGGTCCTAGACAGCCGTGACAACAGATGAGTTTATTGGTGTTAAAATAGAGCAAGTAGGCTATTTGGACCACCAGGCTGCTAACTTCATGCAGACTGTAGTTTTTATGTTTATACTTTTTCATAACGACAGGGACAAGTTTGATGTCGGACAACAATAGAATGTTCATGATGTCACTGCAGACATCTAGTTAGACCAACCTTAAACCAGCCTTTAGTGAAAACATTTGTACTGTTTAAGAAAACCATACAATATTACTGTATTTCAATTATTGAGACCATAGAAATTAAAAGTTAGTGGTATATTGGATATTGTGGATATTGTTGTCAACAGAGTTTAATATTAGCAGGTTAGGAAGCTAGGCTGATGTCAACTACAGAGGACACTTACAGTGCCTTCAGAAAGAATTCACAACCCTTGACTTTGTCCCCAAAAACTTGTGTTACAGTCTTAATTTAAAATTGATTAATATGAGATTTTGTGTCACTGGCCTACACACAATACCCAATAATGTCAAAGTGAAATTATGTGTTTATAAATTTTTACTAAAATGAATTAAAAACAAAAGCTGAAATGTCTTGAGTCAATAAGTATTCAACCCCTTTGTTATGACAAGCCTAAATAAGTTCAAGAGTAAAAATGTGCTTAACAAGTCACATAAGTTGCATGGACTCACTCTGTTTACAATAATAGTGTTTAACATGATTTTTCAATTACTACCTTATCTCTGTACCCAACACATACAATTATATGTAAGGTCCCTCAGTAAAGCAGGGAATTACAAACACAGATACAACCATAAAGACCAGGAAGGTTTTCCAACGCCTCGCAAAGTAGCGCCCCTGTTAGTAGATTGATTAAAAAAAGCAGACATTGAATATCCCTTTGAGGCCAATGGTGACATTAAATCAGTAACAGTCTTTAATGGCTGTAATAGGAGAAAACTAAGGCTGGATCAACAACATTGTAGTTACTCCACAATACTGACCCAAATGACAGAGTGAAAAGAAGGAAGCTATAAAAATATTCCAATAAGGCACAAAAGTAAAACTGCTTAAAATGTGGCAAAAAAAACAACTTTGCCCTGAATACAAACCGCTATGTTTGGAGAAAATCCAACACAACACATCACTGAGTAGCACTCTTCACAACTTCAAGCATGGTCAGGGTTCCATCATGTTATGGGTATGCTTGTCATCGGAAAGGACTATGGAGTTTTTTAGGATAAAAATAAATGGAATAGAACTAAGCAAAGGCAAACTCATAGACAAAAACCTGGATCAGTTTGCTTTCCAACAGACAATGGGAGACAAAATCACCTTTCAGCAGAACAATAGCCTAAAACACAAGGCCAAATAGACACTGGAGTTGCTTACCAAGATGACATTGAATGTTCCTGTAGTTTTGACTTAAATGAAAGCCTATGGCAAGACTTGAAAATGGCTGTCTAGCAATGATCAACAACTAACTTGACAATGCACAAAGAACTTGAAAAATAAAATTGTGCAAATATTGTACAATCCAAATAGGCAAAGCTCTTAGACTTACCCAGAAAGACTCACAGCTGTAATTGCTGCAAAAGGTGATTCTAACATGTATTGACTCAGTTTAAGCTAGAGATATCTGTTTTTTGCATTGGATGGGTCTCAATCCACCACATCTGCCCATGTTGGACTTCCACATCCGAGGTGAAAGGTGACAGAGCCAGAGCGGTGTTTGTCAGACCATGATACATCCCGAAAGTCGGTCTTCTCATGAAACCGTCTGTAGCATCCGAACGGTTTGTCCTACAAACTATTATGATCCCTCTAGGGATAGATAAGACTCTCACGAACACGATGGTTTTGGGACTCATCTGAGTCGGTAGAACCGGATAATTTGGATATTGTTGTCAGATCGGTACAGCGTCCAAACAGTTTGGGCTACATACTAATATGAAAAGGAAAGGTGAGACTATCACGAACACGTACGGTGCATTCTGAAAGTATTCAGACCCCTTGACTTTTTGCACAATTTATGTTACAGCCTTATTCTACAATGAATTAAATAAAAAAAAATCCTAATCAATCTACACACCATACCCCCCCAAAAAACAGAAATTAGAAATGTTGGCACATTTATTAAAAATAAAAAACAGAAACACCTAGTGTTCAGACCCTTTGCTATGAGTCTCTAAGTTGAGCTCAGGTCTGTCCTGTTTACATTGATCATTATTGAGATGTTTCTACAACTTCATTGTCCACCTTAGTCCACCTTAGGTAAATTCAATTGATTGGACATAATTTGGAAAGGCACACACCTGTCTATATAAGGTGCCACAGTTGACAGTGCTTGTCAGAGCAAAAACCAAGCAATGAGGTCGACGGAATTATCCGTAGAGCTCCTAGAAAGGATTCTGTCGAGGTACAGATCTGGGGAAGGGTACCAAAAATATCTGCAGCACGGAAGGTCCCCAAGAACACAATGGCCTCCATCATTCTTAAATGGAAGAGGTTTGGGACCACCAAGACTCTCCCTAGATCTGGCCACCTCGCCAAACTGAGCAATCGGGGGAAAAGGGCCTTGGTCAGGGACGTGACCAAGAACCCGATGGTCACTCTGACAGAGTTCCAGAGTTCTTCTGTGGAGATGGGAGAACCTTTCAGAAGGACAACCATTTCTGCTGCACTCCACCAATCAGGCCTTTAAGGTAGAATGGCCAGAAGGAAGCCACTCCTCAGTAAAAGGCGGTGACAGCCCTCTTGAAGTTTGCCAAAAGGCACCTAAAGGACTCCGACCATGAGAAACAAGACTGTTTGGCCTGATGAAACCTGGCATCATCCATTTGGTGAGGCATGGTGGTGGCAGCATCAAGCTGTGGGGATGTTTTTCAGTGGCAGGGACTGGGAGACTAGTCAGGATCGAGGTAAAGACGAACAGAGTAAAGTACAGATCCTTGATGAAAACCTGCTCCAGAGCGCTCAGGTCCTCCGACTGGGGCGAAGGTTCACCCTCCAACAGGACAACAACCCTAAGCACACAGCCAAGACAACTCAGTAGTGGCTTCGGGACAAGTCTCTGAATGTCCTTGAGTGGCCCAGCCAGAGCCCGGACCCAACCCAATCAGATGCTGGTTCAATACCTGTGCCCGGGAGACCCGTGAGGTGATGGTAGGCTTTTTATTTTCTCTCCCTCTAAAAACAGAAATAAATAATAAACTGTCTTTATTTACAAACTAGTAACAAGGTCTCACCCCATGTTCAAGAATGGCCGTTTTCACAAAATAATCTCCAAAATATTATTATTTTTAAAACAAAACTATTATTATTTTTAATTAATTTAGACTTACATAAAATCCCCTTAGATATTCTCACAGATATATTAGTAACCCTGTTTTTCACAAGCCTAGCGGGCTGTGAATTCTGCAAACAACGTTTCTAGCAGGACAATATATATTGGTCATATTGGTCATGGCTCCCGGGCACAATGGGATAATGGTCATGGCACAATGGGATTGCCTTGCAGTTCTCCAGCTTTATCCACTGACTAGGGAAACACTGACTAGAGAAACGTTCCCGCTGTTCTTAGTACCTGTCTGCACGTTCAAACTAAAACAATGTAACTAATAATTGTCAGACTGCACAGTAGCCTAATAAACAAATGCAGGTGGCTTTTATCTTCAAAATGCTTTAAATGCGTTATTATCCAAATGTTTAAAGTGTGTGTGGGCGACCTCATGCAACCACAAAATGTCAGATAAAGCATATACTGTACAGTACTGTATTTCTTCATCTTTATGCATTCGTTAATAAAATAATGATAACAATACACTTTCAAAATGCAGATGTTTATTTCCTTATGGATCCATAACAAATTACTATGGGAATAAATATCACTGAATGACAGAAATATTGGAACAAAACATGCTAATGAAGTTAAATACTCTATCAAACACACACGGCCCCGTTGTACAGCATCATTATGGCTATTAGCAGGGTTATTAACCTGTTAGGGTATAGGGGGCAGTATTTTCACGGCTGGATAAAAAAATGTACCCGATTTAATCTGGTTACTAATCCTACCCAGTAACTACAATATGCATATACTTATTATATATGGATAGAAAACACCCTAAAGTTTCTAAAACTGTTTGAATGGTGTCTGTGAGTATAACAGAACTCATTTGGCAGGCAAAACCCTGAGACAGATTCTGACAGGAAGTGGATACCTGATGTGTTGAATTGACTTTAAGCCTTTGCCATTGAAAAACAAAGGGGCTGAGGAATATTTTGGAACTTCCTATTGCTTCCACAAGATGTCCCCAGCCTTTACAAAGTGTTTTGAGTCTTCTACTCTGAGATCTGACCGAATAAGAGCCATGGAACTGTGATGGCCCATTAGACACCTTGCGCGCGAGTTGATGGTGGGTACTCTCATTCCGAAACGTTTTAAAAGAGAACCCAATGGTCCGCCTTGAATTTTATTCATGTTCTGGTTAAAAAAGGCCCTAATGATTTATGCGATACAACGTTTGACATGTTTGAACGAACATAAATATATTTTTTCCGTTCGTGAAGTGAAGTGAAGTCCGGCTGGCTTAGATCATGTGCTAACAACACGGAGGTTTTTGGACATAAATGATGAGCTTTTTTGAACAAAACTACATTCGTTATGGACCTGGGATTCTTTGGAAGTGACATCTGATGAAGAGAATCAAAGGTAATGGATTATTTACATAGTATTTTCGATTTTAGATCTCTCCAACATGGCGGTTAGTCTGTATCGCAATGCGTATTTTTCTGGGCGCAGTGCTCAGATTATTGCAAAGTGTGATTTCCCAGTAAGGTTAATTTTAAATCTGGCAAATCCATTGCGTTCAAGAGATGTAAATCTATAATTCTTTGAATGACAATATAATATTTTACCAATGTTTTCTAATATTAATTAATTATTTTGTTGTCATGACTTGACTGCCGGTATTGGAGGGAAACGATTTCCTGAACATCAACGCCATAGTAAAACGCTGTTTTTAGATATAAATATGAACTTGATAGAACTAAAAATGCATGCATTGTCTAACATAATGTCCTAGGAGTGTCATCTGATGGAGATTGTAAAAGGTTAGTGCATAATTTTAGCTGATTTTATGGTTTTGTTGACGCCTGTCTTTGAATCGACAATACAATACACACAGCTATTGTCAATGTACTCTCCTAACATAACCTAACTTTATGCTTTCCACGTAAAACCTTTTTGAAATCGGACAACGTGGTTAGATTAAGGAGATGTTTATCTTTCAAAGGCTGTAAGTTAGTTGTATGTTTGAGAAATTTGAATTTTGACATTTATTTGGTTTCAAATTTGCCGCTCTTGAAATGCACCTGCTGTTGATAGGGTGCGCCACGGGTGGCACGCTAACGTCCCACATAGCCCCAAGAAGTTAACAGGACAATAGACTTGCCTAGAAAGAGGGTAGTGGGAGAATTCAATCGTCAAATGTATTTCTTAGTTAGGTTGGCTGTATCACTACCGGCTGTGATTGTTTGCAATTTCAGTTTAATCCACCAGAAAAGACATAACAAATAATACAACAAATATTGTGGTTAAACTCAACTATCCTAATTGATAAAAATATGTATCAATTGGAACCTTTAACATGTGGAAGGGGGAAAAAGTATTATTATTATTATTATTATCTATCACATCCGACCGTGATTGGGAGTCCCATAGGGCGGCGCAAAATTGGCCCAGGGTTTCTCTCCCTCTAAAAACAGAAATAAATGTTTTGGCCTTCACAATATTATTTTAGCCTTTATTCAGATTACAATCGCTCACTTTAAGTTATTTGAAAATGAAATAAACTCCAAAATATTGTTATTAAAAAAAGCTATTATTATTATTAATTAATTTTGAATTATGTAAATCTGCTCTGAGAGAATATCTAACGAAGAAATGCCACTTAGATATTAATTTAGAATCCTCCAATCTTCTTAGGCTCTTAGCACTGTAGCCTACTCCCACCGTCACGTTGTACAGCGCCATATTTTTCGTTCCATCCTAACAGAAACCCTGAGGGTTTTGTTTTTCATGGAATATAAACGCCATAATATTAATAAAATTAATTAAGGTACATTTCTTAAAATCAATCCCATATACCATGTTCTTACAAAAAAGTTTAGAAATCTCTAGTAATGACAATATTGAAGACTATTAATAAATGCTTCTCAAAGATGCCCTTTGGTGGTCAAACTAGCACTAACTAGCTGTAAGGGTGCATGCTGGTGGCAGAGAAGTCAGGCGCACGAGATCGAACTTGGTATAAAATGGAGCAGTTTAATAAGTGCTAAAAACTCCAAAAACTAAAATATACAAAATAATACAAGTGGGTACAAAAGCCGTCGCACACCAGAACATATCTTGCACAAGCTTACAGAACAAACAATCACCGACAAGGACAATGAGGGGGAACAGAGGGTTAAATACACAACATGTAATGAATGGGACCAACTTCGGCAGAAGTCGTGACTCTAGCATTAATGGTAAAAATGGCTGACAATTAAATAATGTGCCATAGAATTCTGCAGCAGCCTACAAGTTGTGCTGCAGTATGACGCAACTTTCAAAGGACGAACCACTGTATATGGGATTGATTTCTAAAAATGTAGCTTTACTAATTTTATTAATATTATGGTGTTTCTAGTCTAAGAAAAATAAAAATGCATTTGCTACTGCAGCCACTGTTGGCCTAAGGCATGGGTGTCAAACTCTGGCCCGCGAGACATTACCAAATTACTACTAGAGCTGGCCCGCCGGTATTATACAGCGCATTCACCGCTAATACTACGAATCCCATAATGCTCTGCTGTTGTTTTTGCGCGCCAATCAGGACAGGACCCAGAAACGCCCTCTCCTCTGTAACAGTAGTCATAGCAACATAGACGCTACAACTGTCAGCGCGCTATCCCTTCCCAAAAATGGCGAAAATGGGCACATCAGATTAGATCAGTGTGCAATAATTAACGTTTTCTTTGTGCACTTTTTCTTGCTACAAGGCATGGGCTTGAATGGTTGATTGATTTATTATCATTTTATTTGTAAAATTATTAGCCAGTGGAAAAAGTTTATTTTGGTATTTAAATCAGAAGGCTGCAAATAGAAAAGAGGCATACGATTTTTATTTAAATTTTATTTATTTAATAAATGAATGCCATTGATGTGTTTTTTCATTTGAAATTCGATTTTGCATGTCTCCACTATTAAATTATATATTGTATGGTAATAAGCGATGCTTGTTCCATATTCAATGTTAAAGCAAAACTTGTTTGGGTCCATATTAAAAGGTTCATTTGTTCAATGTTGGCCAGCGACTTTGTTCAGGTTTTACATTTTGGCCAACTGGGTATTTGAGTTTGACACCCCTGCCCTAAGGGTTACCGTTAGGAAAATATGGCACTGTATAACGTGACTGGTTGGGGTTAGGCCTAGGCTACTAAGAGGCTGCGAGTGAAGAGCAAAATAATAAACATTTCCACATAAAAAAATCTTGATTGATTTATAAAGACCAGTCTCCATGCTCTGTCATTCAGTGATATTTATTCACATAGTAATTTGTTATGGATCCATCCAGATGTGGTTAGCAAACAGTGCATTTGGTGGGCTGTGCAAAAGAGATGGGAGAAGTGACATGCCTCGCAAACATCCATTATACATTTAAAGTTCCTAAACTTGGCAAGAGTCTATTGTCCTGCTGATAGCCTATTAAGGGTGGATGGCTTTTTGTTTAAGAACTCTAGCACAGAGAAGAGAAAAGAGCCTTGAATAATGAAACAATAATATTGCAATTCACAAACACTATCATCAGATGCCTGTGTTACGCCGAACGCAAAAGCCCAGTAAAATGAACAGGTACAGTAGGCTACAATACTGTACAGTAGACCTAATAATGCTAAAAATAATGCTTAAATAATTCTCCTGCTGGTGTCTATATACAGTACCGGTCAAAGGTTTGGACACACCTACTCATTGCAGGGTTCTTTATTATTTAAAAACTATGAAATAACACATGTGGAATCATGTAGTAACCAAAAAAGTGTTAATCAAATCAAAATATATTTGAGATTCTTCAAAGTAGCCACCCTTTGATGACAGCTTTGCACACTCCCTCTTCAACACGTCATTCTCCGCCTGACTCTCCGCCAATGCCGACTGACTCTCCCCCAATGCCGACTGATTCTCCCCCAATGCCAACTGACTCTCCCCCAATGCCAAGTGACTCTCCGCCAATGCCAAGTGACTCTGGACCAATGCATCAACTGTCACCCTTATCTCTGCCCTCAGAGAATGTTTCTCTTTCTGCTGGTCTGCCTTCAATGACTCAACCTCGGTCTTCAAAGTTTGAATCTGATCCATGTGCACCTTCATCAGATGAGCAGAATGGTACCGCCTTGAGACCCCATCGATTACAGTGGTCTACGATAAAAACAGTGGATAATTTAAGAAATACAAGTGACTCCTACACACAAATTCTGCGTACAGAAACACATTTTAAGAATCCAGCAAAACTCACTGCTTACTTGGGAACCATGCGTTTTTCGCTGTGGCCAGTTTATCCAGCCATTTGTCCACTGATCTCCACGGATGGTTGTATGCTCTACAAACACACGTTTTTAGTACACAATTATCAATTTTATTACACAGTATGCCTACACATTGATAGGCTATGTATTTTTTTGAAAACGCAATGAGACCAAAATACCTTTAGTTTTGGTGATCCTCTAAGCTCCGGATCCTTTTCAAGTCCTACATGTAGGTCTCCTGATTTAAACCCGAACGAACATGTTTGGCATCAACTGAAAACATTAATCCGTAACTCTTCCAAGCCTACAAGCAAAAATGAACTGGTGAAGATGTTTTGGCTTGAGAAATTGACAATGCAACAAATACATTGATCATCTCAGCAAGGTTTTACCTGTGGTCATGGAGCTGGGGGGGAAGTGCAAATAAAATGTAGCTGAGATATACAATAGTTGAAATAAACATCTGCATTTTGAACGAGCATTTTTTAATCATTATTTTATTAACGAAAGCTTAAAGATGTTGATGAACAAATACTGTACGGTAAATGCTTTATCCAGCATTTAGCAATTGTATGAGGTTTTCAGTTAGAAATGTAAAACTTTAGAGCACAATCAAATACATTGCAAGTTGTGGGGATTTTTCACACCTAGCCAAGCTATTAAACTATCCTTTTGTAAATTAATGGAGGTATGAAGAGTCCATTGTTCTGCAAATAGCCCATCATTGCAATGTTGTTTGCAGAGTTCACAACCTGCTACACTTGTGAAAAACAAGTGTTTGAAAACATGTTTTCAGAATGCCTCTAGCTGTCCATCATCACTGTAAATAAAAACACAGCATCTACAGTGGTACAAATATATTATTGCATTCGTTAAAAAACCCCACACATTTTCGATTTTATACTAACAAGTGGTTTCCATGGTGAATAATAATTGGTATAACACGGCTCTCTGAACTCATTAAGAGGCAGCTTCTAAATGAAAATGATGGCAGATCAATAAAATGTCCCTGTAGATCGAATTCAATTTAAAGGATTCTAAATTCTAAGGGGATTTTATACAATTATAATGCACGGTTAATTATCAGGGCACGAGGCGAGACCCAGATGAAGACACAGGACGCAGATGGTTAGAGTCCAAGATGTTCATTAACAATCCAAAAGGGGTAGGCAAGAGAATGGTCGTGGACAGGCAAAAGGTCAAAACCAGTTCAGAGTTCCAGAGGTACAGAATGGCAGGCAGGCTCGAGGTCAGGGCAGGAAGAATGGTTAGGCAGGCGGGAATGGAGTCCAGAAAACAGGCAAAGGTCAAAACCGGGAGGACTAGTAGAAGAGAATAGAAAAGCAGGAGCACAGGGAAAAACACGCTGGTTGACTTGAACATACAAGATGAACTGGCACAGAGAGACAGGAAACACAGGGATAAATACACCAGGGAAAAAAGTGACACCTGGAGGGGGTGGAGACAATCACAAGGACAGGTGAAACAGATCAGGGTGTGACAGTTAATGATACATTGATATATTTGTTGATGCATCTTTAGTTGGTGCAAATCTGGTCTGTGCTATTGAGTTAGAAATGTAAAACCTTAGAGAGAAAAATATATATCTGTTCTTAATTCATGGCGTGGTTTCTTTTTAGCCAAATGTTGAATAGACATGCAGACAAATGAATTAATGCATGGACGAAAAGAGGAATAATAGCCTACTGTCTGTAGTCCTATAAACAATTAGGCTAAATAAATGGATTCTATTTTGTTAGGTAACCGATCGGCTCTTGGAACTCATTAAGAGGTGGCTTCTAAATTAAAATACTGGCAGATCAATAAAATGTCCTTGTAGATCTAATTACATTTACAGGATTGGAGGATTCTAAGTTAATTAATATCTAAGGGGCTTTAAACAATTATAATGCAGGGTTAATAATTGTTGGGTAACGGATCGGCTCTCTGAACTCAGGCAGCTTCTATCTTCAATATAATCATTCATTCAGAAGGTCAAACCCATAGGTTTTAGGTCTGTAGTACATTACAGTCTTTCTCCATTGGTTTGGCTCATTTCTTGAAACAGAAATTACATTCTCAAAACTACATGGACAAACCTCCAAACCACTTGGCAATTGTTCACAACAGAATTGAATTTGTCATTCATTTCATCAAATTGCAAATGTCTAAGTACATGTCTCAATGTCTCAGTACATCTTTGCAAATGATTAAGTACATGTAGCCTACATTTAGCACAATTTCCAAGTGAATAGATCTTATCGATCTAAACTGATTGTTGATTCTCAGTCTAATGGTTGTTCGCTCCAAAACGTGTCAGTGTCATTTCATTGTATAAGTCATCACATGCACAATAGTCTGTTCAATTGTCAAAATTAGTCAAGAACATAATACCATGAATACCATATATGAATCCCTTGGAACATTTGATAAATTTATTACAGCAATTGACAGTCAGGTGAAACTAGAACTTGACTAACGAAGGAGGAGTTTCACACATCTCAGATGACCAATCAAACAGTATGTTTAGTTACCTGACAGGTGCTGTCCATGACTGTGAATGCTGCTAAACAGGTATGTAAAGAGCTTGACCATGCAGGACCAGTACAATTTCTGAACATGGAGGCACCTGGCCAAGTAAATGAACAAGGGCAACTGCCTGCTCGAGGAAGAGGAAGAGGAAGAAGAAGAGGAGGAGGAGGAGGAGTAAGGGTGCGTGGTGGTGGAATAGGGGGAAGAGGCCGAGGAGCACGAAGACACCATGCTGTCCCGGATGAAATTCGGGCCACAATTATAGACCATGTCATCAACCATGGCCTCACAATGGCGGGGGCAGGTCGCCGAGTGCAGCCTAATGTGCCTCGCTCAACAGTCTCCTCCATCATCCAAACCTTTCGCAGGGAAAACAGGTATGTAGTCAGTCAATGATGGAATTATATGTTGTATAGGACAGGACACTGTGCATAGAGCAAGAAATATATTTATTTACACATTTACCTATTCATTTAGTGTGTGTGTGTGTGTGTGTGTGTGTGTGTGTGTGTGTGTGTGTGTGTGTGTGTGTGTGTGTGTGTGTGTGAGTGAGTGATAGGCCTACAGTAATATCTTACCTCAATGGGATGTTATGACACTAAAAATGACAAGAAAAACATTGGAGAAAATAAACTATGGAATAGTTTATTTCTACAGTATTGATGATACAGTTTACAGTAGTATTCCAGTCACTGTGCAGTGATGCATTAGAATTGTGGTAAAGTTACTGTAAGTAAAAGAACAATACAATTACATAGGTAACTCATTCTGTAAGGAATACATAAGGTATACATTACGAATGGAGTGTTGTCCTTTGACTTCTATATCTAGGATTGGACGACAACCTTGCACGGGTGGCAGAGGAAAACTTCTCAATGAACAACAAGAACAAGAGATCTGTAACATGGTGATGGCAAATAATGCCATCACATTGAGACAGATCCGCGCTGCAATCCTACAAGACAATGCCATATTCCAAAATGTCAACTCTATAAGCAACTCCACAATATTGAAGAAGCATCAGATGACAATGAAGCAAATTTACAGGGTACCATTTGAGAGGAACTCTGATAGAGTGAAAGAGCTGCGGTACCAGTATGTACATGTAAGTCAGTTACTGGTTGTCCATCATTATAACCTTTTTACAATTAAGCAGTGGTTCCCAAACTTTTTTGGCTTCAGTACCCACTTTACCTGATTTGTGTATCCAGGTAATCCAGGTATGGAAGTATTTGATTTATCTGACTTCAACATTTCGCCTAAAAACTGCAGCTTACTGTATGATGCAATTATCATTATAATCCTTATTTTGAAGAATATAACATATAATAAGAAAAGGGGTCAAAGAGCTGCAATTAGTGCCTCCCATGTAAATCTATCTAATACTGTGGGTTTTACTGTAACATTTCAGTAAGTCTACTCATTGATGATTTCCCCCCTCCCCTTTCTGTCAAATACCCCCTGTAGTACCTCTGCATAGGGGTACATGTACCCCAGGTTTGGAACCACTGGAGTAGTGGCCAGTAGTATATTGAACTTGTGGAGAACATAGAACATTCCTATGTAATTGTCTGTAACTGTAGTGTATGACTCTTCTGTATGACTGATTTGATGTTTTCTTTTTTACGCAATTGTTTCTTTTTTTACGCTATTGAATAATGGCATTGGAAGGAAACGAGACCCATCACATCCTCGTGTTTGTGGATGAAGCTGGCTTCAACCTGGCCAAGGGCCGAAGACGTGGCCGTAATATTATTGGCCACCGGGCCACGGCGGATGTCCCAGGCCAGCGAGGGGGCAATATAACTATGTGTGCTGCCATATCTAAGAATGGTGTGGCCACAAACATCCCCAGTCTTGGCCCATACAATACACAGAAGCTCCTCATCTTCTTGGACCGCCTTCATTTTGATTTGATCCCTGAAAATGAGAGAGGTCCTCGTAGGGCCTCACCTACCACAATATGTCATTGTATGGGACAATGTGAATTTCCACCGTGGCCCGCTCATCAGGGCCTGGTTCACTACTCATCCAAGGATGGTCATGGTGTTCCTACCACCTTACTCTCCTTTCCTCAATCCTATTGAGGAGTATTTCTCCGCTTGGAGGTGGAGAGTGTATGAGCATCGGGCTCAAGATCAGAGGTCCCTGCTCCATGCAATGGACGCTGCGTGTGAGGATATTACAGGAGATCAGTGTAGGGGATGGCTGCGACATGCACGCCGTTTCTTCCCTCGTTGCATCGCAAGGGAGAATATACGCTGTGATGTGGACGAGAATCTGTGGCCAGACAGACAGCAGCGTGTGGACGGCCAGGAGGGTGAGGACAGCGACCAGTGAAGAACTGTTAGTTGTGAAACTCCAGCTTTATTTACAGCACTGTAGGCTGCATATAATTTTCATTCATGTTTTTTGTTTGTGTGTTTATATTACAGTATATTATGCTGTATACATTTTCTTTTTACTCTGATGTATGGAAGTTACTTTATGTGTGTGAATGATAATGGTTACAATTTCCTTGGCAGTATGAGTGCAATGTGTGATGTCAAACCTTGGAGGCTACTCTTACCCTAAAATCCTATTTCTTTTTTTCAGTTTTATACACAATTGTATTCTGTTAGCTGGACAAAAAACAGTACAGTAACCATTGTCAATGAAGGACTGGGCTAAGACTGAAAGGTGGACATGAGGGATATTTCAATGGTCCTCTGCCATAGTGACAAAACATCTAAACATTTTGACTTGCAGTGCTTACACAATGCCAAAGGGACGAAGCATTTTGGGGGAACTGACTGTTTAAATGAGAAGGAAATTTAGTTTTGGTTAAAGCACCAAGAGTGTTGAGAACGTCCAGTCTGTTTCAAGAAATGAGCCAAAGCAATTGAGAAGGATCTTTGCCATTTTCATGGCACTGACTCTTTATATGGGAAAGGAATTGACTTTTGAAGCATGAGTGAACAGTTTTAGGAGAGATATGAGCTTTTGTAAGTGAGCTATAGTGTTGTGCTGAACTGTAAGACTGTTTTGCCAAATGATCTTAGAGTTTTGAGAATGTAATTTCTGTTTCAAGAAATGAGCCAAACCAATGGAGAAAAACTGTAAATTAGATTATCAGGTGCATTTTTCATTAGGTTATAATAATCCATGCCTTCTGGGAATGTTAAAAAGTCAAAACGTTATGGGTGGAGTTAGAATTCTGGCTGTCAGAAGTATTAATATCAACCAGTATCAGCCTTTAAATGCTTTATTATGCAAATGTTTAAAGGGCATGTGGGTGACAGAGAAACGAAATGGTGCAGTTTGAGATAAGGTGGCATAGAGTAAGGTGGGTGCTGGAGATGGGGTGGGAGCAGGTGGGTCTGGGCAGGTGTGATGTAGTTGTCGTTTGTATGTGTAGGTTTTGTATTGTCTAAAAATATAAATGAATTAGTACAAAAAGATGTATAAAGAAAATTGAACAGCTTGCAACACATATCTGATTATTCATTGTGAATTTATTTGATTTATTTCGTTTACATTCTTCATTGTAACCACAATGTCACAAATAATTGAACACACACAATATGATTAACTAGATTAAACCTTTTCAGCCTTGGACCCAAATTAGAATTTCTGTGTTTTTCTGTGACCCAAGCTTATGAAAACATGCAACTATATGTAAATATCGGTATATTTATTTTCCCTTATGCCTAAAACAAATACAATATAAATTAAAACAAATAACAATGAAACGAAATACCCATATTAATAGCAATTCATGATTATTTTTCCTTCTAATTAACACACTTACACATGTCTAGGTTGGAACTGTTGCTGTTAAAATACAAGTAATTATTTTCATTCTGAAGTGGAATGAACTGATTGATCACATAACAGACTAGATAACACACACACACACACACACACTAATGAGAGGAGTGTGGCGGGTTGAAATTTTCAACAAGCAGGTCTATTCTGGACTTATTGACAGTGCAACCGTGAGTTCATGTCCAGCATTGAGTCTGTTTCGTTACTTGTTTTTTAAGTACACCAGAGTTGAGAACCCTGACTGGCACACAGTGGTTCTTCCTTGAAAGCTTATGCCGTGACCGTTTCTGGTAGATGGTGGCAGATTGTAGTAAATTGCGTCATTCTGTCATTGCACCACATTATCACAAGCGGGAGTGAGAGCGCTGATCGATCGATAGTCTAAACTGTGGCACAAATTGACTCTCTTTTCGTTAATTAATGGTTTTGTTTTCAGTCCGAGAGTCTCTTCTCTGGCACTAGAGTCCTGCATCAGGCAACAACAAAACATTTTCTGGCGGTCGTTCGGGAGTTGCGAGAGAACTTGGGTAAATACAAGGGGCAAATTACACTTCACATGTGGACTAACGATTTTCGAAAAATAGGCACAGTGGGCTTTTGGTTTCTCTCCCTCTAAAAACAGAAATTAGTCATTATAAATAACAAACTGGCTTTACTTACCAAAGTGTGAAAGAGTGATAGCCCCTATATAAACTGAGTTTCTGAAACACGGAGTACTTCTTTGCTGATGTGAAGAAGAAACAGAATGAAAGGGAGTCCAGAGAGGATTTGTCAGCATAAAGCTGAGTGACTCACTCATTCATGGCATTGGATCAAAATAAATAAGTACCAACATTCTTTCTTATAGTCCTTAATAAAGAAATGTTTTGATTGTCTTGACCAAGTTAACCTGTCTGGGAACGTGGGACGCAAGCACCCCTGGTACACCCTATCAATAGCAGATGAAATATCAAGGGCGCCAAATTTGAAAACAATTAAATGTCATAATTCAAATTTCTCAAAAATACAACTATCTTACACCCTTTGTAAGATAAACATCTCCTTAATCTAACCACGTTGTCCGATTTCAAAAAGGCTTTACGGTGAAAGCATAAAGTTAGATTATGTTAGGACAGTACATTGAAAATAGCTGTGTGTAATGTTTTGTCAATGCAAAGACAGGCGTCACCAAAAGCAGAAAACCAGCTAAAATTATGCACTAACCTTTGACAATCTTCATCAGATGACACTCCTAGGACATTATGTTAGACAATACATGCATTTTTTGTTCTATCAAGTTCATATTTATATCCAAAAACAGCGTTTTACTATGGCGTTGATGTTGAGGAAATATTTTCCCTCCAATACCGCCAGTCAATCAGCACAACAAATTAAATAATGAATGAGTGAGTGCGGACATTTTCCCTGGAGGGGGGACTCCGGATGGGAAAGAGAGAGAGAGAAGGGCCTTTCCAATTGATAGGTGATTTCTCCTTAGTAGGAGATATACAGAATAGTTACTCACCTGACAAGTGACTTCTCCTTAATAGGGGATGGAGAGAATGGCCTCCCCACATTGAGAGGTGGTTTCTCCTGAGTAGGAGATATAGAAATAGCTATTCACCTTACATATGATCTCCCCTGAGCAGGGGATAGAGAGAATGGCCTTCCCACCCTGACAGGTGGTTTCTCCTCAATAGGAGACATAGAGAATAGCTATCCACCTGACTTATGAGGGGCCTAGTAGGGGATGGAGAGAATGGCCTACTCACATTGACAGGTGTTTTCTCCTTAGTAGGAGACATAGAGAATAGCTATTCACCTGACTTATGAGGTATCCTAGTAGGGGATGGAGAGAATGGCCTACTCACAGTAACAGGTGTTTTCTCCTTAGTAGGAGACATAGAGAATAGCTATTCACCTGACTTATGAGGTATCCTAGTAGGGGATGGAGAGGATGGCCACTCACATTGACAGGTGTGTTCGCAGGGGAGGTCACAGTTATGAAAACTTAGGACACTAAAGAGGCCTATCTACTGACTCTGAAAAACACCAAAAGAAAGATGCCCAGGGTCCCTGCATATCTGTGAACGCGCCTTAGGCATGCTGCAAGGAGGCATGAGGACTGCAGATGTGGCCAGGGCAATAAATTGCAATGTCTGTACTGTGAGACGCCTAAGACAGCGCTACAGGGAGACAGGACGGACAGCTGATCGTCCTTGCAGTGGCAGACCACGTGTAACAACACCTGCACAGGATCGGTACAGTCGAACATCACACCTGCGGGACAGGTACAGGATGGCAACAGCTGCCCGAGTTACATCAGGAATGCACAATCCCTCCATCAGTGCTCAGACTGTCTGCAATAGGCTGAGAGCGGCTGGACTGAGGGCTTGTAGGCCTGTTGTAAGGCAGGTTCTCACCAGACATCACCGGCAACAACGTCGCCTATGGGCACAAACCCACCCACGCTGGACCAGACAGGACGGGCAAAAAGTGCTCTTCACTGACGAGTCACAGTTTTGTCTCACCAGGGGTGATGGTCGGATTCACGTTTATCGTCGAAGGAATGAGCATTACACCAAGGCCTGGAGCGGGATCTATTTGGAGGTGGAGGGTCCGTCATGGTCTGGGGCGGTGTGTCACAGCATCAGCGGACTGAGCTCATTGTCATTGCAGGCAATCTCATCGCTGTTCGTTACAGGGAAGACATCCTCCTCCCTCATGTGGTACCCTTCCTGCAGGCTCATCCTGACATGACCCTCCAGCATGACAATGCCACCAGCCATACTGCTCGTTCTGTGTGTGATTTCCTGCAAGACAGGAATGACAGTGTTCTGCCATGGCCAGCGAAGGGCCCGGATCTCAATCCCATTCAGCACGTCTGGGACCTGTTCTATTTGAGGGTGAGGGCTAGGGCCATTCCCCCCAGAAATATCTGGAAACTTGCAGGTGCCTTGGTGGAAGAGTGGGGTAACATCTCACAGCAAGAACTGGCAAATCTGGTGCAGTCCATGAGGAGGAGATGCACTGCAGTACATAATGAAGCTGGTGGCCACACCAGATACTGTCTGTTACTTTTGATTTTGACCCCCCATTTGTTCAGGGACACATTATTCAATTTCTGTTAGTCACATGTCTGTGGAACTTGTTAAATTTATGTCTCAGTTGTTGAATCATGTTATGTTCATACAAATATTTACACATGTTAAGTTTGCTGAAAAGAAACGCAGTTGACAGTGACAGGATGATTTCTTTTTTTGATGAGTTTAGTTTATCGAGGGATCCATGTGTGTTTAATCCTACCACAGGTAGCGTTATTTATGTAACTTTATCCTGAGGGTTATAGCTACTGTACATGGCAGCCTGATGACTAATAATGTTTAGTTAGTTATTCAGGAGTCTTTCCATTTTGTGCAATTTAGTGTTTTTGTGGAGAATCTAATCAAATCAATCAAATCAAAGTTTTAATGTCATATGCACAGAGTACAACATTGCAACAAAAACTAATAATAATAGGAATAAGTAAAATACAGTAAGAATAATTGATCATGTACTTTAATGTCGATGGGTTTCTTTGTAAATGATTGATATGTGTGTGTCTGTGTGTGAGCAGAAAGATCACTCCAGCTTCAAGTCAACATTTGGCATTTTTGCAGATATACAGGACAAATCAAATTAAATCAACGTTTATTTGTCACGTGCGCCGAATACAACAGGTGTAGTAGACCTTACAGTGAAATGCTTACTTACAGACGCTAACCAATAGTGCAAAAAAGGTGTTAGGTGAACAATAGGTAAGTAAAGAAATAAAACAACAGTAAAAAGACAGGCTATATACAGTAGCGAGGCTAAATACAGACACCGGTTAGTCAGGCTGATTGAGGTAGTATGTACATGTAGATATGGTTAAAGTGACCATGCATATATGATGAACAGAGAGTAGCAGTAGCGTAAAAGAGGGGGTGGTGGGTGGCGGGACACAATGCAGACAGCCCGGTTAGCCAATGTGCGGGACCACTGGTTGGTCGGCCCAATTGAGGTAGTATGTACATGAATGTATAGTTAAAGTGACTATGCATATATGATAAACAGAGAGTAGCAGCAGCATAAAAAGACGGGTTGGGGGGAGGTACACAATGCAAATAGTCCAGGTAGCCATTTTATTACATGTTCAGGAGTCTTATGGCTTGGGGTAAAAACTGTTGAGAAGCCTTTTTGTCCTAGACTTGGCACTCCGGTACCGCTTGCCATGCAGAAGTAGAGAGAACAGTCTATGACTGGGGTGGCTGGGGTCTTTGACAAATTTTAGGGCCTTCCTCTGACACTGCCTGGTGTAGAGGTCCTGGATGGCAGGCAGCTTAGCCCCAGTGATGTACTGAGCCGTACGCACTACCCTCTGTAGTGCCTTGCGGTCAGAGGCCGAGCAATTGTCGTACCAGGCAGTGGCAGATGCAGTGAAAACCATCCACTAGGGGAAAAACAAACCTCAAAATGAGTGACCGGGGGCCGGGATTGAGCACGCGTTTTATGGAGCAGGAGCTTGTTACTTAAACCACTGCGTCATCCGTCAACAATGAGTTAGAAAGGCCAGTGTTAATTATTGGCTAATCTTATCCGCGGAGTTGTTTTTCTGTTTTAAACCCATCCCTCACCTTAATCCTTAATTTAACCAAACTGAATTAACGCCTGAATTTAATTAACCCTATCCCAAACCTTAATCAATCAGAAGGAATGCCTGAACTGTTAACCAATTGGAATTAATGCCTGAACTTAATACTAGCATTGTTTCTGTTTTAATCCTATCCCAAACCTTAACCCTTAACCCAGTCGGAATGAATGTCTTAACTTAACCGTAGAGTTGTTTCTGTGTGCCTCAATTGTCTGGAGCTCATGCGGGAGCTGTGTGCCTAAACACATGATGTCGGGAGATGAAGTCAGTTCTCTAGTAAAAAATAGACATTTGTCCAAGGACATCAAAAAATGACGTGAGACTGTGATATCTTGTTGCAGAGTGTGTGTGTGTATTTTTGAAATTGTCCATTAATTAGAAGCCTGGCCTAATGAGGGAGGAGGGATGAGCGTACATGGTGGTGGGGGAGTGTGCACGACAGCAGAGGGTGTTCATTCCGACAGTGGCGGCCATTTCTAAGTCATTAAGCTCTGCTGTAATCATGCCATTATGTTGCTCATTAAGAAAATACTGTGGCATAATCTCCCACGGGGCCACAGTCACCACTCTGTTCCAATAGACACTTCTTCCAGCCAGGGACTCATCCCCGCCCTGTCAGTGTGTGCATTCATTTCTGTGTGTGTGTGTTTGTCCAAAGCCCTTGTCCTCTGCCACTGGTGTTCCTCCTGGAACAAGGCAAGCAACACCCTCAGACATCCTGCTTTCAGCCTGACAGTAGGCTACAAGCAGATAATGGATGGAAGACAAGAGGGCAAGACAGCTGGTGATATGGTTTAAATAGTCCAGTAGTGTATATTTATGGGACTGGGAATTATATTCGGCATCTAAGCATGTACTGTAATCGAGATGTGACACAGGGATGAGACAAAAAATACATTGCTCTTGTACTATAAAAATGCATGTTGAGAATGAATAATGTAATCAAGAAAATAGTACTTACTTAACGTAAAGTAAACTGGATAGACAACTTCACACGACTTTAAACTTGGTCTCTCACAGCACAAGATAAACCTTGCTAGTGCTTTGATTAAAATAGGGCTGCTAATGTGCTCTCCGTCTGGAGAAGGCAGAATAAAAAGCGACTCTGAAGATTAAAGGAGCTCTGACAATCACTGCTAATGGATGCAAATTCAACTTGCAGCTCCAGCTAAAAATAGTCCCAACACTTTGTGTAGAATGACCTTAGCGACAAGATTCTGAATATGCTGAAGTTTCCAAAGATTCTGAGCTGGCAGTTCCAAAGGTCTGAGGAATCTAATGACCTCCTGGTGTAGTGTGAGTTCCATACCAACATATATCTTTGTTTCTTTAACCCCTCTCTCTTTTTCTCCATCTCTCATTCCCTTCCAACCCATTTATCTCTGTTTTCTTATCCTATTGTCTGTGGTGGAGTCCCTAATATGTGTGAAACCTTGGGGTTTCTAAGTGTGAGAGCCAGATGTATGCTGCTAAATCTATATATGGAGGATGGAGGATACCTCAGGGAAGACCAGTGAGAAACTGTAATTGACGGACAGCATTTAACTTTTAATTATGTATTATGTCTGTAATCTTAAACTGCATGGATTCAATTGAGAGCGAGAGAGAGCGAGAGAGCGACTGAGATCAGTAGTTCATCTCTGAAGAGAGAGTCACTTGCAGGCACAGAGGAACCCAGAATATGAGTTTCTGTGGGATTATAATTTCTGACTCAGGTTGAGTCTTCTTCAAACACTTGGGGCCTCATTTATAATCGTTGCATACATTCACACAAATTATTCTGTAATGGTTATGACATAAAATAAATAGGAAATAGATTCCTATCCTCCTGAGAACGAGCAATTATTTGTGTTCTCTCTAATGGTCATTCGTTTTTGGTCCGTATCCCTAAGGCCATACATGCCACTGTGTTAGGTCCTGTTGTACCTTTGAGAGGATATTCTGGGCTTTTCAATTATATCACGTGGGGGATTACACCATGATACCTTTTTCTTTCTGGTTCCTCTAAATGGCCACATCACAATTATGGCTATTTATGGTAGCCCAAAGGCCTGCAGATGGGATAAAGTGACTGTGTGTGTGTGTGTGTGTGTGTGTGTGTGTGTGTGTGTGTGTGTGTGTGTGTGAAGTCCCCACAAGAAAAGTAAACAAACAAAAATTTGAACAACTGGGGACATTTTGTTAGTCCACACAAGGTCAAATGCCATTTCTAGGGGGGTTAGGGTTAGGAGCTAGGGTTTGTTTTAGGGGTTAGGGAAAATAGGATTTTGTATGGGACTGAATTGTGTGTCCCCACAAGGTTAGTTATACAAGACCGTGTGTGTGTGTTTAGTCAGCATGCATGTTTGCTCGTGTTATGTGTGTGTGGGCATATATAGTCTGTGTGTGTGTTGGGTTTTCAGTGTAAGTATGTATGAGTGTGTGGGTAGAGTCCAGTGTGTTTGCATAGTCAGTGCAAGAGAGTTAGTACAAAAAAACGGTCAAATCAAGTAGTCTGGGTAGCCATTTGATTATCTATTTAGGAGGCGTGTTTAGCAGTCTTAAGGCTTAGTGGTAGAGGCAGTTCAGGGTCCAGTCTATGGCTTGGCTGGCTAGAGTGTTTGACAATTTTTTGGGCCTTCCTCTGATACCGCCTGGTATAGAGGTCCTGGATGGCATGGAGTTCGGCTCCAGTGATGTACTGTGCCTTACTCACCAGCCTCTGTAGCGCCTTGCGGTCGGGTGCCTTGCAGTTGCTGTACCAAGCGGTGATGCAGCCAGTCAAGATGCTCTCAATGGTGCAGCTGTTTAACATTTTAAAGATCTGAGGGCCCATGCCAAATCTTTTCAGCCTTCTGAGGGGGAAAAGGCGTGTGTGTGGACCACGTGTGTAATTCCTTAGTGATGTGGACACTGAGGAACTTGATGCTATCGACCCACTCCACTACAGCCCCATCGATGTGGATGGGGGCGTACTCACCCCCCCATGCACTGCAGCCTCAATTAGCCTAGCTAGCTAATGTTACCTAGCTTAACTAGCTTCTCCCGTTTTGATACAGTCAAGGCAGGTACTATGTAATCATATTGGATGATACATAACCTAGCTATGGCAGGTATTAGTCTGCATGTTTTTGTATGGTACTTTTTACCCCTTTTTCTCCAATTGGCAGTTACAGTCTTCTCCCATCATTGCAACTCCCGCACGGACTCAGGAGAGGTGAAGGTCAAGTGCAATGAGTCCTCCGAAACACGACCCTGCCAAGCCGCACTGCTTCTTGACACACTGCTCGCTTAACCCGGAAGCCAGCCATACCAATATGTCGGAGAAAATACCGTACAACTAGCGACCGTGTCAGCATGCATGCACCCAGCCCGCCACAGGAGTTGCTAGAGCGCGATGGGACAAGGGTTTTAGTCTACAATAGTGCGAGTCAGCTTGGTTGGTTGTCTCATCTTTCCCTCCCTGCTCCCCACTCCCATTGTCACTTGCTCACAGTATGGCCCCTTCCCCACCTACTAGAGTGGGTCCTCTCTCTCCCTCTTGCTCTTTATCAGCTCTGGTTAATAAAGTAGCTTAAAAAATGACATTTCTGCTGCTTCCCTATTTCGGATCCTCGGGTCAGTCGGAACGGGTCTTCATGTTTTAAAAATGTATTTATGCGTATCGGGTCAGGGTGGAAAAGCCCCAGGTCCATTTTGGAACGGTCCAACTCTTTGGACCCATGAAGACTGCTAATTCAGTCCCAGGGTTCGGAGCTTGGTGATGAGCTTGGAATGGACTATAGTGTCAAATTCTGAGTTGTAGTCAATGAACAGCATTCCTACATATTTATTCCTTTTGTCCAGGGGTGTGAGGGCTCTGTGGAGTACAATAGAGATTGTGAAATCTGTGGATTTGTTGTGGTGGTATGCGAATTGGAGTGGGTCCAGTGTGTCTGGGATGATGGTGTTGATGTGAGCCATGACAAGACTTTCAAAACATTTCATGGCTATAGATGTAAGTATTACGGGGCGATTAACTTTTAGGCAGATTACCTTGGCGTGTAAACTCCTCAGTGTTATTAGATGAATCCCGGAACATATTCCAGTCTGTGCTAGCGAAACAGACCTGTAGCATAGCATCCGCTTCATCGGACCACTTCCGTATTGAGTGTGTCACTGGTACTTCCTGTTTGAATTTTGCTTGAAAGCAGGAAGCAGGAGTATAGAATTATGGTCTGATTTGCCAAAGGGAGGGAGAGGGAGGGCCTTCTATGTGTTTCTCTGTGTGAAGTAAAGGTGATCTAAAGTTTTGTCGCCTGTAGTTGCACTGGTGACATGCTGGTAAAAATGAGGTAA
The DNA here is from genome assembly GCF_901001165.1 of Salmo trutta. NCBI lineage: Eukaryota > Metazoa > Chordata > Actinopteri > Salmoniformes > Salmonidae > Salmo > Salmo trutta. The sequence continues at coordinate 28,309,702 of NC_042960.1, read as the reverse complement.
AACCGTTTTTTCCCTTTGTCTTACCCTAGTCTGCCGTCCAGTCTTGACGATGTATAGAAACACCAGCGAGATGTATATTATCCATGTCCTTGTTTAGCCATGAGAAACATAGAATATATAAAAAAAAATAATGTCCGGTGGATAGGATAGCCTTAAACAGTCTCCATGTATACAGTACCAGTCAAAGGTTTGGACACACCTGCTCATTCGAGGGTTTTTTTTTATTTTACTATTTTCTACATTGTAATTCACCTCCCTTGGCATTTTTCCTATTTTGTTGCCTTACAACCTGGATTTAAAATTGATTTTGGGGGGGTCTGTATCATTTGATTTACACAACATTCCTACCACTTTGAAGATGCAAAATATTTTCTATTGTGAAACCTGAGCGTGCATAACTATTCACCCCCCCAAAGTCAATACTTTGTAGAGCCACCTTTTGCAGAAATTACAGCTGCAAGTCTCTTGGGGTATGTCTCTATAAGCATGGAACATCTAGGCACTGGGATCTTTGCCCATTCTACAAGGCAAAACTGCTCCAGCTCCTTCAAGTTGGATGTGTTCCACTGGTGTACAGCAATCTTTAAGTCAAACCACAGATTCTCAATTGGATTGAGGTTTGGATTGAGGTCTGGGCTTTGACTCGGCCATTCCAAGACATTTAAATGTTTCCCCTTAAACCACTCAAGTGTTGCTTTAGCAGTATGCTTAGGGTCATTGTCCTGCTGGAAGGTGAACCTCCGTCCCAGTCTCAAATTTCTGGAAGACTGAAACAGGTTTCCCTCAAGAATTTCCCTGTAATTAGCACCATCCATCATTCCTTCAATTCTGAACATTTTCCCAGACCCTGCCAATGAAAAACATCCCCACAGCATGATGCTGCCACCACCATGCTTCAATGTGGGGATGGTATTCTCGGGGTGATGAGAAGTGTTGGGTTTGTGCCAGACATAGCGTTTTCCTTGATGGCCAAAAAGCAACATTTTAGGGGGGACTCTTGGGGACTCTCCCACATGCCTTTTGATGAACACCAAACTTGTTTGCTTATTTTTTTCTTTAACCTCTCTGGGCCAGTGGGACATTAGCGTCCCACCCTAGTCAACAGCCAGTGGAATCGCGTGGCACGAAATACAAATACCTCAAAAATGCTATAACTTCAATTTCTCAAACATATTACTATTTTACACCATTTGAAAGATAGGACTCTTGTTAACTTCTTGGGGCTATGTGGGACGTTAGCGTGCCACCCGTGGCGCACCCTATCAACAGCAGGTGCATTTGAAGAGCGGCAAATTTGAAACCAAATAAATGTCAAAATTCAAATTTCTCAAACATACAACTAACTTACAGCCTTTGAAAGATAAACATCTTCTTAATCTAACCACGTTTACCGATTTCAAAAAGGTTTTACGGGGAAAGCATAAAGTTAGGTTATGTTAGGAGAGTACATTGACAATAGCTGTGTGTAGTGTATTGTCGATTCAAAGACAGGCGTCACCAAAACCATAAAATCAGCTAAAATTATGCACTAACCTTTTACAATCTCCATCAGATGACACTCCTAGGACATTATGTTAGACAATGCATGCATTTTTAGTTCTATCAAGTTCATATTTATATCTAAAAACAGCGTTTTACTATGGCGTTGATGTTCAGGAAATCGTTTCTCTCCAATACCGGCAGTCAAGTCATGACAACAAAATAATTAATTAATATTAGAAAACATTGGTAAAATATTATATTGTCATTCAAAGAATTATAGATTTACATCTCTTGAACGCAATGGACTTGCCAGATTTAAAATTAACCTTACTGGGAAATCACACTTCGCAATAATCTGAGCACTGCGCCAGAAAAATACGCATTGCGATACAGACTAACCGCCATGTTGGAGAGATCTAAAATCGAAAATACTATGTAAATAATCCATTACCTTTGATTCTCTTCATCAGATGTCACTTCCAAAGAATCCCAGGTCCATAACGAATGTAGTTTTGTTCAAAAAAGCTCATCATTTATGTCCAAAAACCTCCGTGTTGTAGCACATGATCTAAGCCAGCCGGACTTCACTTCAAGAACGGAAAAAATATATTTTTGTTCGTTCAAACGTCAAACGTTGTATCGCATAAATCATTAGGGCCTTTTTTAACCAGAACATGAATAAAATTCAAGGCGGACCATTGGGTTCTCTTTTAAAACGTTTCGGAATGAGAGTACCCTCCATCAAATCGCGCGCCAGGTGTCTAATGGGCCATCGCCGTTCCAACGCTCTTCAGTCAGATCTCACTGTAGAAGACTCAAAACACTTTGTAAAGGCTGGGGACATCTTGTGGAAGCAATAGGAAGTGCCAAAACATTCCTCACCCCCTTTGTTTTTCAATGGTATAGGCTTAAAGTCAATTCAACACATCAGGTATCCACTTCCTGTCAGAATCTGTCTCAGGGTTTTGCCTGCCAAATGAGTTCTGTTATACTCACAGACACCATTCAAACAGTTTTTGAAACTTTAGGGTGTTTTCTATCCATATATTATAAGTATATGCATATTGTAGTTACTGGGTAGGATTAGTAACCAGATTAAATCGGGTACATTTTTTTATCCAGCCGTGAAAATACTGCCCCCTATACGCTAACAGGTTAAGCAATGGCTTTTTTCTGGCCACTCTTCCGTAAAGCCCAGCTCTGTGGAGTGTACGGCTTAAAGTGGTCTTATGGACAGATACTCCAATCTCCGCTGTGGAGCTTTGCAGCTCCTTCAGGCTTATCGTTGGTCTTTTTGTTGCCTCTCTTATTAATGCCCTTCTTGCCTGGTCCGTGAGTTTTGGTGGGCAGCCCTCTCTTGGCCAGTTTGTTGTGGTGCCATATTCTTTCCATTTTGTAAGAATGGATTTAATGGTGCTCCATTAGATGTTCAAAGTTTGACATTTTTTAGAACTCAACCCTGATCTGTACTTCTCCACAACTTTGTCCTTGACCTGTTTGGCGAGCTCCTTGGTCTTCATGGTGCCGCTTTCTGGGTGGTGCCGCTTGCTTGGTGGTGCAGCAGACACTGGGGCCTTTCAGAACAGGTGCAAATATACTGAGATCATGTGACACTTAGATTGCACACAGGTGGACTTTCTTTAACAAATTATGTGACTTCTGAAGGTAATTGGTTACACCAGATCTTATTTTGGGGCTTTATAACAAAAAGGGTGAATACGTATGCAAGCACAACCTTTACGTTTTAAAATTTTTGTTAACATTTATTTTTTCACTATATTAATTTGCAATATTTTGTGTATATCCATTTATATTACAGGTTGTAATGCAACAAAATAGGAAAAACAAAGAGGGGGATGAATACTTTTGCAAGGGACTGTATGTCAACAGATATGTCTCTTATTCTTTTGCCCACTGTCATTGGAAAGTGGGAGTAAGTACACTTTTTGCTGTCTCCTTACACAAGAGAGAGACACAGACATCCCTTAGGCATTTCATGTTTTCATATGTTTCTGTGCCTTGGATTGGACACAGAGTCTACTGTGCACAATTGTGTGGGGTAGACTATTGCGTAAGTACCAACACTATTCCTATTAATTATTCTGAATAAAATGACAACAAATTACATAGCCTAGTGGGCTTCTTCACAATACAATGGGCTTGAAGTGGCATACTTGAACTTGAATTTCTGGAATTGGCCTACTTTGAAAGTCAGACATATTCCTCAATTTGGTGCTGAAGTCCTTGTAATTATAGTAGCCAATTTATAAGTTCTCCTGCTCCCTTATCTGTGATTTCATTTGTAATCAGGTTTCGTGAGAGATGTGGCTGCTTTGGTTTGTTTCCTGCCGCTTAATTTGAAGGGTGTTGCGCTACTCTGTAAAACCACATGCTGATATTATGAGGACGACAACATCTAATGCTGGCTTCAACTTGGCTTTCCTTACAAATCCTTCCATTACAAAAGGAAACTGTTTTTTGGTCGCTTTCTCATTATAAAAACAACCGATGATGAGATTCAAATTGTGAGATTAATGCTACTACTATTCATGGCTTCATTATGTGTGCTTGCGTCGGCCACATAGGCTACAGAAAGATCGTCATGCATGAGTCCAATTTATTTAGTCAGGCAAGTCCACATTATTCTCACATATTTTAGGAGAATGTAATAAGAATTTGAATATAAATGCATTGGAACGGCCTAAAAAAGTATTATGTTTTACTTTTTGCCTGATTTATTGTAGGGCGGGTGGGGGGGTGGGAGTTCTATATGTAAGGGATAATCAACAAGAGGCTATGTGGCGTGGAACTGACCTTCCACCTAGTTGCATTATTTTCCAGAGAACTAATAGAGCCACAAATCAATTATCCCTTTCATACCATGCCTATAATTTAACACAGTGCCACTAGAAATGTGTTCAACATCCACTGAAGTGTCTAACAAGTTTACTAGATAGTGTTAGTAGTTGCCTTGGTAATCAAACAAACAGACTCTCTAGTTTAGCTAGCTAACCAGTCCTAGCTTGCTATTATGAAAATCAAATTGAACAATTCCAATAATGTTTTCAATTCAACTTTTGCTTTTAAAAGCAGTATTCGAGTTCAACAATGGTATAATTAAGCAATAAGGCCAGATGAGGTGTGGTAAATGGCCAATATACAATGGCTAAGGGCTGTTATTAAGCACGACACAATGCAGAGTACCTGGACACAGCCATTGGCCATATACCACAAACCTATGAGGTGCCTTATTGCTATAATAAATTGGTTACCAACGTAATTAGATAAATAAAAATAAATGTTTTGTCATACCCATGGCATAAGGTCTGATATGCCACGGCTGTCAGCCAATTAGCATTCAGGACTCAAACCACCCAGTTTATAATTGGTCTTATATCTACAATTATATAAAGTATACAATTGCATAACACTGAAGTCCTTGAAAATTACAATTAAGTGCTTGAAAATGTCCCTGAAAGTCCTTGAATTTGACTTTATGAACCAGAGGAGGCTGGTGGGAGGAGCACTAGGAGGATGGGCTCATTGTAATGGCTGGAGTGGAATTTGCATATATTCCTCTAAGTACACACGTCGAACTGCATAAAAATATTTTGGATTTTTGTTTCAAACCATTTTGAAATTTCGATCCCAAAGTCACACTTTGGCCCCATTATTAGAAAGACCCACATGCGTTATCTTTCAAAGAGCAGAGAGTTCAGTTCTTAGGGGGAAGCAGATTTGACAGAATGTAAGGATTCAGCCTGACATGTCATGTCAGGCGAAGGTGTAATTTTCATTAACCTCCAGCAGTGCCATCATTTGAATATGCCAGCCCTGCAGTTATCTGATTGTTTATTATTTTATTATTTTATTTAACCTTTATTTAATTAGGCAAGTCAGTTATGAACAAATTATTATGTACAATGACAGCCTACCAAAAGGCAAAAGGCCTCCTGCGGGGACGGGGGCTGGGTTGTAATTTTATATTTTTTGAATAGTTCAAATATCAATGGCCAATGCATTTCAATATCTCAAGACATAATATTACAGAAACATTCGACAAATCTAAATTAACCCTCACCAGAAGATTCTAATTACTGAGCGGGTGCATCTGCTGGATAACTATGCACACGTGACTGGTGAGCACACGCTCTAAAAATCAGTCCCCAAACAAACAATCAATCCGCGGTTGGTGGTGAGTACAAGCTGTGGGGGGCTGGGATTCAAAAAAAAAATTAATCTGGAAGAGGGGCCCCTAGAGCATGTAGCAGGTAGATCACACATGCCTTCCTTTGCCCTACACCTCTACACAGCTTTCAATCTTTCTACCTTTTTTCAAAAGGTTCTACAGCTGCACCATCGAGAGCATCCTGGCTTGTTGCATCACTGGCTGGTATGGGAACTGCTCGTCCTCCGACCGCAAGGCACTACAGAGGGTAGTGCGGACGGCCCAGTACATCACTGGGGCCAAGCTTCCTACTAACCAGGACCTCTATATCAGGCGGTGTCAGAGGAATGCCCTAAACATTGTCAAAGACTTCAGCCACCCTAGCCTCTAACAGCGCCGATCCCGTTAGCGGGATCAAATTCGACAACATCCGGTGAAATGGCAGAGCTTTACATAAATAGTCATATTAAACGTTCATGAAAATACAAGTGTCTCACATTGTTCAAAAGCCTAGAATCTTGGTAATCTAACTCCGTTGAAAGATTTTAAAAATGATTTACTGGGAAAGCATACAATGCGATTATCTGAGGAGAGCGCCCCATAACAAAATACTATTTCAACCAGCACACGCGTAACAAAATCGCAAATTGCAATAAAATAAATAATTTACCTTTGAAGATCTTCCTCTGTTTGCAATCCCAAGGCTCACTGTTACACAACGAATGGTCTTTTGTTTGATAAAATAAATTTTTATAGCCTAACACGAAACATTTTGTGAACCGCTTGTGTCGTGAATTCCGTCTCATTCAACTTTCGACGAAGCATTCGATGTAAATACACACACTAAACGTGCGTTTATCCAGTCAAGTTAGGATTCATTGCAATCAACTGGTTGTTTGTAACACAACCAAACTTGATGGTTCTTTTTGCGGGACGTATTGACCGAAAGAAACCAATTTGAGGTCATTACTTGTTGTCTTCATTGTGCACCAATTATATGAGCGCTGTTTCGTTGATTGACTGTATTGTAACCCAATGACCACTGATCGTCTTGAAATCTAGCTTGGTAGATAGCCAATGAGCTGAGGTAAACGGCAATATGTAATGTTTGTGGGTTAGAAGACCAGCCCATGTAGTAAACTCGGGCGTAAAAGAAGGTCTTTCGTCATTGAACACTCAGAGGAAGGAGCCACGTTTGTTACGCACAGCAGTATTTCGGTGAAGCGCATCGTCAGCTACTTTTTATATCGAACATTATTGCGACTAAGTCAGGGAAAGCTAAATCCAAGTCTAGGTTTACAGATGTACACCAGATTATTGAGGAAATTGATAGCGAAAGTGAGACAGAGTTGCCCCTGGAAGAAGATTCAGCTAGCGACTTTAGCTTTGACTCCCAGATGGAAGATTATTTTCTTTAAGGAGAGGACATCGCTTTGGATTGGTAATTTCTTCTCATGCTAATGCCGTTGTTTGAAATTAATAATATCAAATATTATTTGTGATTTTTAACATTTTATTTGCAATATATAAAATGTTTATGAAATGTGTAAAGTACTCATTGGCTATACATTGTGGGTTGGGGTACATTTGTATGTATGTGTATGACCCATAGACTATGTATGGGTCATACGGGTCTGTCCAAAAATGACGCAGAAAAATTATTCCATGCTTTTGTTACTTCTAGGCTCGACTACTGCAATGCTCTACTTTCCGGCTACCCGGATAAAGCACTAAACAAACTTCAGTTAGTGCTAAATACGGCTGCTAGAATCCTGACTAGAACCAAAAAATTTGATCATATTACTCCAGTGCTAGCTTCCCTACACTGGCTTCCTGTTAAGGCAAGGGCTGATTTCAAGGTTTTACTGCTAACCTACAAAGCATTACATGGGCTTGCTCCTACCTATCTTTCCGATTTGGTCCTGCCGTACATACCTACACGTACGCTACGGTCACAAGACGCAGGCCTCCTAATTGTCCCTAGAATTTCTAAGCAAACGGCTGGAGGTAGGGCTTTCTCCTATAGAGCTCCATTTTTATGGAATGGTCTGCCTACCCATGTGAGAGACGCAGACTCAGTCTCAACCTTTAAGTCTTTACTGAAGACTTATCTCTTCAGTAGGTCCTATGATTAAGTATAGTCTGGCCCAGGAGTGTGAAGGTGAACGGAAAGGCTGGAGCAACGAACCGCCCTTGCTGTCTCTGCCTTGTCGGTTCCCCTCTTCCCACTGGGATTCTCTGCCTCTAACCCTTTTACAGGGGCTGAGTCACTGACTTACTGGTGTTCTTCCATGCCGTCCATGGGAGGGGTGCGTCACTTGAGTAGGTTGAGCCACTGACGTGGTCTTCCTGTCTGGGTTGGCGCCCCCCCCTTGGGTTGTGCCGTGGCGGACATCTTTGTGGGCTATACTCGGCCTTGTCTTCGGACGGTAAGTTGGTGGTTGTAGATATCCCTCTAGTGGTGTGGGGGCTGTGCTTTGGCAAAGTGGGTGGGGTTATATCCTGCCTGTTTGGCCCTGTCCGGGGGTATCATCGGATGGGGCCACAGTGTCTTCTGATCCCTCCTGTCTCAGCCTCCAGTATTTATGCTGCAGTAGTTTATGTGTCGGGGGGCTAGGGTCAGTCTGTTACATCTGGAGTATTCTCTTGTCTTATCCGGTGTCCTGTGTGAATGTAAATATGCTCTCTCTAATTCTCTCTTTCTTTCTTTCTCTCGGAGGACCTGAGCCCTAGGACTACCTGGCATGATGACTCCTTGCTGTCCCCAGTCCACCTGGCCATGCTGCTGCTCCAGTTTCAACTGTTCTGCCTGCGGCTACGGAACCCTGACCTGTTCACCGGACGTGCTTGTTGCACCCTCGACAATTACTATGATTATTATTATTTGACCATGCTGGTCATTTACGAACATTTTAACATCTTGACCATGTTCTGTTATAATATCCACCCGGCACAGCCAGAAGAGGACTGGCCACCCCTCATAGCCTGGTTCCTCTCTAGGTTTCTTCCTAGGTTTTTGGCCTTTCTCAGGAGTTTTTCCTAGGGAGTTTTTCCCAGCCACCGTGCTTCTTTCACATGCATTGCTTGCTGTTTGGGGTTTTAGGCTGGGTTTCTGTACAGCACTTTGAGATTTCAGCTGATGTACGAAGGGCTATATAAATAAATAAATTTGATTTGATATGTATGTATGTATGTATGTATGTATGTATGTATGTATGTATGTATGTATGTATGTATGTATGTATGTATGTATGTATGTATGTATGTATGTATGTATGTATGTATGTATGTATGTATGTATGTACACACACACACACACACCACACACACACATACATATGGAATGGAGTAGAATGTAACAGCAAACCAACACAGCGACCATGCTTCCTCCACTCAATCAACATATTGTGGAGTAGAGGGAGCATGCCCGAGGTGCATGTGTCTGCCGCTCCACCCCCACATGAAATAGCCTATTTGAGGCTGTTGAGGGGAGGGCAGGCCCACAAGAATGGCCAGAGTGAAATGGAACAGCACTTCAACCTTAGTGACTATGTTCCCTGTACTCTATATATATCTGTTTATTATACCTGTTGATACAGGGCTCATACGTGAAACTATTCTAACTTAACTTTTTTCTTTCACAGTGCCACTGACTCAGATTGGGAGCCCCCAATGTCAAGGTGTCCATCCCCCACTGAAGCTGGTCCATCCAGCCAGACCCCTGCTGTCTTTGGTTCCACACCTCCTGGGCCATCTAGAGGTGGGAAGGCACTGACAAAGAAGTGGCGGAGGGGGAAGTGTGCAACCTGCCAACAAAGGGACAGACGAGTGGCACACTGTCCTCGAAGAAGACGTGGAGCCACCTCAACCAACATTTCGGCCGAAAAGGAAGCCAGGACCCCAGCTGAACATGACTGCAGGTTACAGCCCCCTTCAGCTTTTTCAGTTGTTTTTCACACCATCAGTTGTAGATTCGTTCGTGTCTAACACGAATAAGTATGGGGCGAAGAAGCAAGCAGGCAAAAAAATAGCATGGAAGCCCATTTGAATGTCGGACTTATTCTGATACCTTTCACTGGTCATCTACATGGGGCTGGTGAAGCTGAAAACCCTGAGGGACTACTGGAAAACATCTCCCTACCAACTACCGTTCCCCATGACTGTCATGTCATGCAAGAGGTTTCTGGCTCTCTCACAGGCACTTCATATCAGTGACCCAAAAGATGATGAAGAGAATGACAAGAAGAAAGGCACAGCAACATTTGACAGACTTTGCAAAATCAAACCTCTCTACCTCAGCATTGTTGATGCCTGCAAGACCTACTTTCAGCCTGCACAGAACCTGTCCATAGATGAGAGGATGGTAGCCTCAAAGGCCAGAATCAGCCTCAAACAATATATGAGAAACAAACCGACCAAGTGGGGTTACAAGCTGTTTGTTTTTGGCTGATTCTGTGTGTGCCTACACATGCAATTTCTTCGTCTATGAGGGGAAGAACAGTTGTGCTACCGGTAAGGGACTTAGCTACAACTCTGTAATGGAGTTATTGGATTTTCAACTGCTGGGGAAGGGCTACAAACTGTTTGTGGATAACTTCTACACAATCCCCTACCCTGTTTACAGACCTGAAGAAGCGTGATGTATGGGCTTGTGGCACCATTCGCACCAACAGGGTGGGCTTTCCGAAGACAAAGGTAATGACATGCCTAAGCGCGCTGAGCGGGGTAGCATGCGATGGATCCGTGAAGATGGCCTGCTCTTTGTAAAGTGGATGGATACCAGAGAGGTGGTGATGTGCACAACAATCCAGAAATCCTTCAGTGGCGATCACGTAGTCAGGCGGGTGAAGAGCGCAAATGGGGCATGGACCACAAAGAATGTCCCCAGTCCAGCTGCTGTGAAGGACTACAACAAGAGCATGGGCGGTGCGGACCTGTCAGATGCGCTGATAGATTATTACAATGTCCTGCACAAGACGAAAAAATGGTACAAGACGTTCTTCTACCATTTCATCGACATTGCTGTTGTGAATGCATTCATCCTACACAAGGAAATTGCTAAGAGCTGTGGAAAGCCCCCCATCTCACAGCTAGCCTTCAGAGAGCAGCTCATCAAGGAGCTTGCTGGCTACAGCACCACTGCACCTGTCCCTTCTGCAACAAGTGTGCAGGCATGGATGTGCCTCAGGGCCAAAAGGGCACAGCATGGAGGCGTCGTTGTGTTCTCTGCAAAATTAAGTCCCCCGTCACCTGCACCACATGCTTGGTGACCCTTTGCTTTACAGTAGAAAGAGACTGCTGTGGCACATGGCATAAGCAGCACAATATTGTGTAGAGGACGTAGGGTCTTCCAAATATTGAAAGTGTGTAAATGGGGCCACAGTGTCTCCTGACCCCTCCTGTCTCAGCCTCAAGTATTTATGCTGCAGTAGTTTGTGTCGGGGGGCTAGGGTCAGTCTGTTACATCTGGAGTATTTCTGTTGTCTTATCCGGTGTCCTATGTGTGAATTTAAATATGCCCTCTCTAATTCTCTTTCTTTATCTCTCTCAGAGAACCTGAGCCCTAGGACCATGCCTCAGGACTACCTGGCATGATGACTCCTTGCTGTCCCCAGTCCACCTGGCCGTGCTGCTGCTCCAGTTTCAACTGTTCAGCCTGCGGCTATGGAACCCTGACCTGTTCACTGGACGTGCTACCTGTCCCACCTCCACCCGGCACAGCCAGAAGAGGACTGGCCACCCCTCATAGCCTGGTTCCTCTCTAGGTTTCTTCCTAGGTTTTGACCTTTCTAGGGAGTTTCCTAGCCACCTACACCTGCATTGCTTGCTGTTTGGGGTTTTAGGCTGGGTTTCTGTACAGCACTTTGAGATATCAACTGATGTAAGGGCTATATAAATACATTTGATTTGATTTGTAAATAGTTACCCGTGTTTTTTGTACATTTATATAATATTTTTTCAACATTTTTTCCAACAAAATTTGTTGGGTGTGTTAGAATACCATTTAGGTATTTGTATATAGTTATTTGCTTCAAAATGTACAACTTCACCAATTTGGCCATTTGGGTACATTTTGGTAACGTGTGTGGGACACCTGGGTGACTTCATGCTAAATTGGATGTAGCACACTCATTCCGGAAGTTATCATTCTGAAACTTTGCACAAGTACTGTTGCCCTCTTATGTTTTTCACTCAAATTCTCCCCATCATCCTATCTTAATGTTTGTTTTTTCTTGTTCATTTTAAAGATGATGCAAGAACAATAAAAATAAAAAACTGATGTTTTTTTCCTAGTATTATCTAAACCAGATCTATTGGGTTATATTCTCAATTCACATTTCCAAAAACTTCGGATTGTTTTCTTTCAAATGGTACCAAGAATATGCATATCCTTGCTTCTGGGCCAGAGCTACAGGCTGTTAGATTTGGGTATGTCTTCAGGTGGAAATTGAAAAGAGGGGGGGTAGCTGTAAGAAGCTAGTCATAGACCGTTCTCTGCTACTGCACGGCAAGCGGTAACGGAGCACCAACTCGAGGTTCAAAAGATTTCTTAACAACAGCTACCCTCAAGCCATACGACTCCTGAACAACTAATCAAAGGACTACCCAGACCCTTATTTTACACTGCTGCTACTCTGTTTATAATCTATGCTTAGTCACTTTAACCTCTTATGACTAGGGGGCAGTATTTTCACGGCTGGATAAAAAAACGTACCCAATTTAATCTGATTATTACTCCTGCCCAGAAACTAGAATATGCATATAATTAGTAGCTTTGGATAGAAAACACTCAAAAGTTTCTAAAACTGTTTGAATGGTGTCTGTGAGTATAACAGAACTCAAATGGCAGGCCAAAACCTGAGAAGATTCTGTACAGGAAGTACCCTGTCTGACCATTTCTTGGCCTTCTTTGTCATCTCTATCCAAAACAAAGGATCTCTGCTGTAACGTGACATTTTCTAAGGCTCCCATAGGCTCTCAGAAGGCGCCAGAACGTTGAATGATGACTTTGCAACCCATGGCTGAAAAACAGTAGCGCATTTGGTAAGTGGTCGATCTGAGAACAATGAGATGGGTGTGCGCGTGCACGTGAAGAGTCCATTTTAGATTATCAGTCCTTGAACGAAAACAACGACTCCCGGTCGGAATATTATCGCTATTTTACGAGAAAAATCGCATAAAAATTGATTTTAAACAGCGTTTGACATGCTTCGAAGTACGGTAATGGAATATTTTGAAATTTTTGGTCACGATACGCGTCCGCGCGTCACCCTTCGGATAGTGTCTTGAACGCAAACAAAACGCCGCTATTTGGATATAACTATGGATTATTTGGAACCAAACCAACATTTGTTGTTGAAGTAGAAGTTCTGGGAGTGCATTCTGATGAAGAACAGCAAAGGTAATCCAATTGTTCTTATAGTAAATCTTAGTTTGGTGAGTACCAAACTTGGTGGGTGTCAAAATAGCTAGCCCGTGATGGCGAGCTATCTACTCAGAATATTGCAAAATGTGCTTTCACCGAAAAGCAATTTTAAAATCGGACACCACGATTGCATAAAGGAGTTCTGTATATATAATTCTTAAAATAATTGTGTTCCGCTAGCGGAACGTCTAGATGTAAGAGGTTTAACCTCTCTAGGGTATGTGGGACGAACTCGTCCCACCTCCGTAACAGCCACTGAAATCCAGTGGCGCAATTTTTGAATCGTTAGAAATACTATTACTTCAATTTCTCAAACATATGACTATTTTACAGCTATTTAAAGACAAGAATCTCGTTAATCTAACCCCACTGTCCGATTTCAAAAAGGCTTTACAACGAAAGCAAAACATTAGATTATGTCAGCAGAGTGCCCAGCCAGAAAAAATCAGACACCCATTTTTCAAGCTAGCATATCATGTCACACAAACCCAAACCACAGCTAAATGCAGCACTAACCTTTTATGATCTTCATCAGATGACACACCTAGGACATTGTGTTATACAATACATGCATGTCTGTTCAATCAAGTTCATATTTATATCAAAAACCAGCTTTTTACATTAGCATGTGACGTTCAGAAAAAGCATAACCCCCGCAAACTTCCGGGGAATTTACTAACAGTTTGCTAAATTACTCACGATAAACGTTCACAAAAAGCATAACAATTATTTTAAGAATTATAGATACATTACTCCTCTATGCACTCGATATGTCCGATTTTAAAATAGCTTTTCGGATGAAGCACATTTTGCAATAATCTAAGTACATAGCCCGGCATCACAGGGCTAGCTATTTAGATACCCGGCAAGTTTAGCCTTCACCAAAATCACATTTCCTATAAGAAAAATGTTCTTACCTTGCTTGTTCTTCGTCAGAATACACTGCCAGGACTTCTACTTCAATAACAAATGTAGGTTTGGTCCCAAATAATCCATCGTTATATCCAAACAGCGACGTTTTGTTCGTGAGTTCTAGACACTATCAGAATGCTTCTTCACGGTGTCGCGCATGGCGCATTGGCGTGACAAAAATGTCTAAATATTCCATTACCGTACTTCGAAGCATGTCAACCGCTGTTTAAAACCAATTTTTATGCCATTTATCTCGTAGATAAGTGATAATATTCCGACCGGGAGTATGCATTGAGCCTAAACAGCCGAATAAAAATTCTCCTCAGGAGCGACTCGTGCACGCGCCTCATTCAAAGGTCCTCGGAGCAGCCACTTACAAAAGGTGATAATGTGTTTCAGCCTGAGGCTCCCTCGTAAACCTTCAGTTATTTCCCGGGCTCTGAGAGCCTATTGGAGCCCTGGGAATTGTCACGTTACAGCTAAGATCCTTACTTTTCAATAAAAAGATGCAAGACGCACGACTCCTTGTCAGACAGGGTACTTCCTGCTTGAAACCTTGTCAGGTTTTTGCCTGCCATAGGAGTTCTGTTATACTCACAGACACCATTCAAACAGTTTTAGAAAATTCAGAGTGTTTTCTATCCAAACCTGAACAATAATATGCATATTCTAGCTTCTGAGTTGGTGTAGGAGGCAGTTAAAAATGGGAACATATTTTTTCCAAAATTCTCAATACTGCCCCCTAGCCCGTAGAGGCTAAGGGGTTGTAAGTAAGCATTTTACTGTAAGGTTGTATTCGGTGCATGTAACAAATATCATTTCATTTGCTTACTTTCCCTCTCCTTCTCTCTTCCGCTATCTCACTAAACACCTGTTTTAAGATTCCATCTCTTTTTCGCCCTCACTCCCCTCCTCTCTCTATCTCACTGAAGCACGCCTGTCTTTCTGAAGTGGCTGTGACAGATTTGCGGTCGCGGCAGGGAAAAATGCAGACCTCCACTGTACTGCATGACTGACACGTATTAAGCAATATTGAATAAGGCCCAGCTTGAGCTCTATACACCCTTAGAAAAAAGGGTTCTTAGGTTCCAGGTAAACACCCTTTTTGGTTCATTGTAGAACCATTCTGGGTTCCATGTAGAACCCTCTGTGGAAAGAGTTTGTGGGGAAAATGTCTGAAGAGAGCGCCTTGAATTGTACATCTTGTCTGATACAGTCATTGTTTCCTATAGGTGCTGGGTAGAGGTATAAGGGGGAGACGGTCATGACCGCCTCCTCAGCCTTTGGCAGAGTGCCCAGAATATGTTCTATAAGTTAAGATAGGATACGGTGCCAGTCACATGAAGGAACTAACCATATGAACCATGCCTATTTAGCTTTTTTGGGAATGCCCCAGGAAAGCTCCCGACCGATGTGTACAATGATGCATTAAGTATGTTGAAACCTCTCCAGCTTGCTGACTATGAATTATTCATTTAAGTTTGACTTTGAGTCCCTGGTGGTAATTTCCATGGCAATTTGGTGTCATGAACTTGATGGTTCATTCTGCCTGATGGTTGATTCTGAGCTTTCCACTGGGCTTCTGCAACGGAAAACAGGTGTCACGTTAAGGTGTGAGGGAAATTTCTGTTTGACCAAAAGAAGACGAGGATCCGCCCAGACCAGACCCTGACCGTGAGCTGCCCAGGAGGAGACACATCATCTGCAAACAATTGAGGGACAGAGCAAATCTATTTCAGTAAGTCAATTTAAAAGAATTTGTATAGAAATAATACAAAGATTCTAGTCTGGGACTACTGAGTGAGGGTAGAGAAGCCCCACAGACAGCTGTTTATAGGTGTTTTGGGAATTGTCTATGTGGTCTGGGACCACTGTGTAATTTTTTTGATAAGCTGATTGAAATTTGGATAATAAGAGATATACATTTTCATAATAAGCTGATTGAAGTTTCAATATATAACGTTAACTAGGGGTTCCGTCCACCACCGCCCATCGTAGTCTGGGACTACTAGTAATAACACAACGTGTTATTGAGCACGGGGTGTTTTATATGTATAGGAAGTAGCGGCAAATCTATAGGCATTTCTGGGAGTTGTCTATGTGGTCTGGGACCACTGTACCATAGTTTCTGGGAGGCTAGAAAACCTTTGAAGATACACATGGTGCAAGGGATGTAACGACAGAGAATCGTTAAAGATGCAAATGGGGTGGTGTGGATGTGAATACCTAAGATTTATAAATGTTATATAGGGATTTTGTGTGTGTGACGATATGAGAGGAGAGATTACTGTTACCAAATATGCAGTAAGAATGGAACGTCAGAAATCAGAGATCAGAAAAAAATGATACAATTGTATGTGTGTATAATGGGCTACTAGAGATTTGATAAAGTAAATATGAAAAAAAAACAATATACGACTTGTACATCCACACGTACACGTACGTAAGGGGTGTAAAAAGTATTCTGAGAAGTTCAGGGTGGTAGATCATTTGATAAAGATAAGATTAAAGCATTGTATGACTGTTTAAATGGTCTGGGAAATAAAGTCCCAGACAAATATTGGCACATTTTATATGCTGTTAAAACCGCTTCAAACAAAAAATATAATTGCCACGTCAATCATAGTCTTCATCAAAAATGAACCAAAAAGTAACCAGCCACAATAGGGACACCCCTTAGGGGAAACAACATCTTTGAAAAAGCAATGCCACAGGTGTTACGACAGCCGCTATCCACTTTTGATAAAAGTATGGGACTTGACTTGCCCCTAACCAATAAAAGTATAAACACTTATGTGATATATTGTCAAACAAAACCTATGCCCTATTCCATATTTAATTTTTATTTTATTTAACTAGGCAAGTCAGTTAACCTGTTGAGGACAGACGTTCCGCTAGCGGAACCTCGTTCCACCTGTGGAACCCCTAGCCAACAGCCAATGGCATTGCACGGCGCGAAATACAAAACCAACTAAAATACCACAATTCAATTTTCTCAAACAATCAACTATTTTACACCATTTTAAAAGACTCTCGTTAATCTAACCACATTGTCCGATTTCAAAAAGGCTTTAAGCGAAAGCAAAACATAGATTACATAGATTATGTCAGGAGAGTACCCTGCCATTCACACAGCCATTTTCAAAGCAAGCATATATGTCACAAAAACCAAAACCACAGCTAAATGCAGCACTAACCTTTGATGATCTTCATCAGATGACACTCCAAGGACATTATGTTATACAATACATGCATGTTTTGTTCAATCAAGTTCATATTTTTATCAAAAAACAGCTTCTTACATTAGCATGTGATGTTCAGAACTAGCATACCCACCGCAAACTTCCGGTGAATTTACTAAATTACTCATGATAAACGTTGACAAAATACATAACAATTATAGGTACAGTACTCCTTTATGCAATCGCTATGTCCAATTTTAAAATAGCTTTTCGGCAAAAGCACATTTTGCAATATTCTGAGTACATAGCTCGGCCATCACAGGCTAGCTAATTTGACACCCACTAAGTTTGGGGCTCACTAAACTCAGAATTACTATTAGAAAAATTGGATTACCTTTGCTGTTCTTCATCAGAATGCACTCCCAGGACTTCTACTTCAACGCCCAATGTTGTTTTGGTTCCAAATAATCCATAGTTATATCCAAATACCTCCGTTTTGTTCGTGCATTCAGGTCACTATCCGAAGGGTAATGCGCGAGCGCATTTCGTGACAAAAACAAAAAAAATATTCCATTACCGTACTTAGAAGCATGTCAAACGCTGTTTAAAATCAATTTTTATGCTATTTTTCTCGTAAAATAGCGATAATATTCCAACCGGGCAACGTTGTATTCATTCAAAGGCTGAAAGAAAAAAAATGGAGAAGTCTCGTGAACGCGCATCTCAGTCTCACTGTCCCCAGGCTGACCACTTACAAACAGAGCTGTTGTACTGTCAGAGACAGCAGACACCCCATTCCACTTTCTGGCGGCTTTAGAGAGCCAATGGAAGCCTTAGAAAGTGTCACTTAACAGCACAGATGCTGTAATGTTGATAGAGATGCAACAGAAGGACAACAAATTGTCAGACAGGCACTTCCTGTATGGAATCGTCTCAGGTTTTGGCCTGCCATATGAGTTCTGTTATACTCACAGACACCATTCAAACAGTTTTAGAAACTTTAGAGTGTTTTCTATCCAAATCTACTAATTATATGCATATTCTCGTTTCTGGGCAGGAGTAGTAACCCGTTTAAAATCGGGTACGTTTTTTATCCGGCCGTGCAAATACTGCCCCCTAGCCCCAACAGGTTAATGCAATTGCAGACAGAAGTTGACAATCAGGAACATATTACGCATGTTTCCTAGTAAGTTCTGCATCAAAGAAAAGGTCTCAAGTTGTTTTGTTAAACCCTAAGTACAGCCCTGGTGATGTCACGACCTACGTCATTACCTTTTTACTCCTGAGA